>NC_057344.1:145084777-149884777 GCF_016509475.1 Prionailurus bengalensis
CTATAAGTGCAAGTTGAGATTCAAAGATCATATCTGGTTAGAACCTTGGCAGAACTACTTGAAAAATAAGATTTTGCAAACTGGCCTATAGATACTGAACCAAAGTAATTCTTTCTTTCAGCTTAAGATTACTTTGCTCTCCTTAGAAGAATATGGTTAAGCCTAATAGGAAATATGTATACGTATTGGTGGGGAGAAATGGGCTTGCTGTGTGGATGTATGTTTTAAAATGAATAAATAGTATACCTTACTGAGCTCCATAGATGGCTTTATTTGCATTTATTTAATGAAGAGAATACAAATAATGTGTATAGCACTGTATGGTACTTAGATAAATTTTAAATTATCTGTTAATTTTTTTTGGGGGGGGGAAACTTTGATATAGAGGTGGCAAGTTAGTTATCTTTTTTTAATTATTTTAAATTTTAATTCCAGTATGGTTAACATATAGTGTTATATTAGTTTCAGGCATACAATATAGTGATTCAGCAATTCTATACATTACTCAGTGCTCATCTAGATAAGTGTACCCATCATCCCCTTCACCTATTTCACCCATTCCCCCACCGACCTCCCCTCTGGTAACCCTCTGTTTGTTCTCTAAGGGTCTGTTTTTTGGTTTGTCTCTCCCCCCCTCCTTTGTTTTGTTTCTTAAATTCCACGTATGAGTGCAATCATATGATATTTGTCTTCCTCAGCCTGACCTATTTTGCTTAACATTCTACTCTCTAGATCCATCCATGTTGTTGTGAATGACAAGATTTCATTCTTTTTTTATGGCCGAATAATATTCCACATATATATATATATCCCATATTAAGATTCTTTATATAAATAAAGAATATATATATTTTTTATCCATTCATCGATCGATGGACACTGGGCTGCTTCCATAATTTGGCTATCACAAATAATGCTGCAATAAACATAGGGGTGCATATATCCTTTGGAATTAGTATTTTCATATTCTTGGGTAAATACCTAGTAGTGGACATTACTGAATCATATGGTAGCCCTAATTTTAATTTTGTGAGGAACCTCCATACTGTTTTCCACAGTGGCTGCACCAGTTTGCATTCCCACCAACAGTGTGTGAGGCTTCCTTTTCTTCCACATCCTTGCCAACACTTGCTGTTTCTTATGTTTTTGATTTTGGTAATTCTGACAGGTTTGAGGTGATATCTCATGGTAGTTTTGATTTGTATTTTCCTGATGGTGAGTGAGGTTGAGAATCTCTTCATGTTTCTGTTGGCCATGTGTATATCTTTTTTGGAGAGATGTCTGTTCATGTCTTCTGCCCATTTTTAATTGGACTTTTTATTTTTTGGGCGTTGGAAAGTTAGTTTTTTTATACAGCACATGATACAAGCTGCCTAGGCATAAAGTAACATGTCTTGTAAAGACTGCTTGGTCAAAGCTGTAACAGACCGAGGCTTAGAGTTTGGGTCTCCTGATTGAGAATCCTTTGCTCAGTTAGAATAGCTGACTTTCTATTGAAATGGGAACAAAGAAGTCATGTTTCCTTATGTGACTTTCTCATTATTTGTTCTTTTATCTGAGTTGTGCTACAATAGAACTTTCGATCTGCACTAAACTCTGAGTCAGACTAGACTGAAAAATGTGATTAACTTGTTTTCTAAGCCTTCCTGTATAAAACTGAACCACTGGCAGGGAATTAGAAACAGCAAGGGTCACTGCTCCTAAGGCTTTAAGGCTGGTTCTTGTGAATTGGACTAAATGAATTTTTCTTTATTGTTTTGTGATGTGTTCTTACATTGGTAATGGACTCTTAACATACCTCTATGTGAATGAAAAATTACATTTTCCATTCACTGCTTTTATAAGGCCTTATTTTTTCTGTTTAACTTCAGACATGAGAAAATTTGAAACTGTAATTAACATACAGTGTATTTGTTTCTTAACATGGCCTTCTGAGAAGTACCTTACCACAAACCTTGACATCACTTCTCATCACTTGTAAGTAACTTGTGATTTAGAGCTTTGTGTTTATAGATGTTTGTGGATATCTGATGTTGGATGTACTATACACTGAGAAATTTTCTCTTAAAAAAATCCACCCACAAAATGTTATTTTCCTTTGTTTTCAGTGAAATTTTATTTCTCCCCATTGCATAGCCTTATTCAATCCTTTCTTGTTCTACTTTGGCATGCAGGATCATCTGTAGAAGTGAGAAAGATTCTAGCAAAATTTTAGAAAATGTATCATTGGTTAACATGAATTTAAAATAAGAAAGAATCAGGGAATTGAAACTAAAATATCTCCATTCAGTATATTTCTGTCTCTAGTCAATGGGAGTATCTCCTATCAGTCACGAGAATAGGGTTTTTTTGTCAGTTTATGCCCATTCAGCTATCTCCTTGCTTCTAGATATGGAAAGTGATCTCTATTAACATAGCTGCTAGAATTTAAAACTATCCCTCCTCCCCATGACAACAGTGTTCCAACTGGCTACTTTCCTCCCCAACTTGTTTTTAGCCCCATCATTCCTTTTGCTTACATGTATACCTACTGTCTTTCCCCCCAACTATATGTATATGTATATGTATATATCTACATATCTCTATATATCTATATTTACATATAGATATATAGATATTTATATCTGTATCTATATTTATATAGAGATATATATAGATATATAGATATGTAGATATATAGGTAGTAGATATATAGAAGATACTGTGTGTGTGTGTGTGTGTGTGTGTGTGTGTAGAAAAGTTGTTTATTAAGTTGTTCCTAGACTCTCCAGAAGAGTCAGGGCCTGATTCTGAGGTCCGTATGCAAGAACAATAATCCAGTGTCATCACCCCCCCTAAATTTTCTGTGTCTCTAAAGATGGGAACTATTCTAAAGAATAGGAATAGGGAACATCCTATTTATCTATTTTTGTTCCACACCATCTCACACAGTGATTTCCATGTGACAATAGGAATAATCCTATGAAGGAAGGAATATAAGCCGTATTTTATAGGCAAGTTACTAGGCTTAAAAGGCTTAAGGAATTTACTCAGCCCCGCTCAGTCAATGGTAGAGCAGTGTGTGTTTGTTGAAATAAATATATGGGTATAGTTATTTAGAACTGGAATGAATGTAAACTTTTTTGTTTAGATAATATAAACTTTGGGAGATTAGACTCCTGGAGTCACATGCTTCGTCATTCACTTATGCAGGAGGAAGTGCGTTTCTCTAGCCACCAGACAAAACTTCACTCTAAGCCAAATTTGGATATTGCTCACTGTGAATCGAGCACTGTAGCCAGGGGAATGGCATGCACCTATTGGCTTGAGCCTCTGTTAAATTCCTTTATCTGAATTAATAATGACAGGAGCAAAAGGAAACAGGATTCTTCTGATTGGTTTAGGCCAATGTCAGTTTACCTGTGGAACCACCCAGCTTGGAGAATATACATAGAATGGATGCTGGAGAAACAGTCACAAAGCTCAGCAGAGATGGATATTTGGAGCTGCAAAAGGTAGGCTTCATTTTAGATTTTGACTGGTTCTTCCAAACTGTACTCTAAAAAATGCTGTACTGTTTCCCACCAACAGTGTATGAGAAAGTATTTCCTGACACCCAGACCATATTTGATATTACTAATAATTTCCATTTTGACCAGTCTGATGGGTGGAACTCATCTCTTTAGTTTATATTTTCTTGTTTACTACTGAGGTTACACATATTTTTATATAATTATTCTTTTCGTGTGTTTATCAGTCATTTGGTTTCCTCCTTCTGTGAATAAAAGATATTAAAGGTCTTATGGGGCACCTGGGTGGCTCAGTTGGTCAGGCGGCCGACTTCGGCTCAGGTCATGATCTCGCGGTCCGTGAGTTCGAGCCCCGCGTCAGGCTCTGTGCTGACAGCTCAGAGGCTGGAGCCTGTTTCAGATTCTGTGTCTCCCTCTCTCTGACCCTCCCCTGTTCATGCTCTGTCTCTCCCTGTCTCAAAAATAAATAAGATGTTAAAAAAAAATTAAAAAGATATTAAAAGTCTTAAAAAAAAAAAAGGTAGATTGTAGCTTGAGTTTTGGAGATTTTCCTTTGTAAATGTTTTACCTACCTCCTGAAAACAAAGCCAAATTCCAGACTAAGATCATATAGTTTGGCTCAAGGTATATTTTAGATCAAAATTATTTTGTACTGGGGTGCCTGAGTGGCTCAGTTTGTTGAGAGTCTGACTTCTGTTTGGGTCATGATCTTGTGGTTCATGAGTTCGAGCCTCGCATCGGGCTTGCTGCTGTCAGTGTAGAGCCTGCTTTGGATCCTGTCCCCCTCTCTTTCTGCTCCTCCCCCACTGACACTCTCTCTCAAAAATAAACATTAAAAAATTAAAAAAAATATTTTGTACTGGGAAATGCAACCCAGCCAGTAGAATGTATTTATTTATTTTTAAATTTTTATTTTAATTCCAGTACAGTTAACATACAGTGTTACATTCATTTCAGGTGTAGAATATAGTGATTCATTAATTCCATGTATTACTCATTGCTCATTAAGATAAGTGTACTCTTTTAAAAAACATTTTTTTTAAACATTTTTTTCATTTTTGAGAGAGAGCATGAGCGGGGGAGGGGCAGAGAGAGAGGGAGACACAGAATCTGAAGGAGGCTTCAGGCTCTGAGCTGTCAGCACAGAGCCCAATGTGGAGCTCGAACTCACCAAAGGTGCGATCATGACCTGAGCTGAAGTTGGAGGCTTAACTGACTAAGCCACCCAGGCGCCCTGATAAGTGTACTCTTAACCCCCTGTATCTATCTATTTCACCCATTCGCCTACCCATCTCCCTTCTAGTAACCCTCTGCTGGTTGTCTATTTAAGGGGTTTTTTGGTTTGTCTTTCTCTTTTCCCCCCTTTGTTTGTTTTTTAAATTCCACATATGAGTGAAATCATATGGTATTTGTGTTTCTCTGACTGGCATATTTTGCTTAGCATTATACTCTCTAGATCCACCCATGTTGTTGCAAATGGCAAGATTTCATTTGGTTTTTTTGTGGCTGAATAATATTCCATTGTATATATGTACACCATATCTTCTTTATTCATTCATTTTCCAATGGACACTTAGGTTGCTTCCATAATTTGGCTATTAGAATAACACTGCAATACACATACGGGTGCATGTATCCCTTCAAATGCAGGTTTTCGTTTTCTTTGGATAAATACCCAGTAGTGGAATTACTGGATCATATGGATCATATGGATTACTGGATCAATTTTTAATTTTTTGAGGAACCTCCATACTGTCTTCCGCAGTACCAGCCAGCAAAATGTACCTTAAAATCACTTGGCTTTTTAAGTAAGGTTGTCAGGTTCCCATTCTTCTGTTGGGTCCTGAGAGAAGTAAGAGATAAGCACTCCTACCTTCCAGGGTAGAGGCTGAAGAAGTCTGTTCTGTTTGGGCAGACAGGAATTATTTCAGGGTAATAATGAAAGTTCTGAGCTCAGGGTTTGCTTGCAGTTGGCCTTAAATCCATTTTGCTAAGATGACACCCTCCCTACTCCTTTGGCTCTGCCCAGGATTGCCCAGTGCTGCCAAGCCATGTTCCAGGAGGTGGCAGTAAAGCCCCACTCACTGTACTCAAGGCTCACTGTAAGTCTTATCCTGTCCTTTACAAGGGCAAAAATGCTAAATCTGTGATGAACGTTACCTGAGGGGTATTTATCCATTCCTTTTGTCTATGCAAGAAAAGGTCTTCTTTTTCCATTTTTAAGGGCCCAATATTGACGAGTCTTAATCTATTTGAACGGTAGGTGTGATCCATGGCCATCACGTGGTACCGCCAGTGTTGTGGCGCCCTCTGGTGGACGTTGACAGTTAAACACTCCAGTAGTCCAGTCCCAAGGGTTTATGAAGCACAATGGGAGAAGAGACCAATGCATATGCCTCGGTCTTTGGGACGGTGTCAGCGCTCCCCTGATGTCAGCAGGTGTCTGGTGACTCAGAGGTCAGAAGGCAGAAGCAGTGGCTGGAGGAGGGCTAGGCTGATGGGAGTATGGGGGTGGTAGGGCAGCGCTGTGGACTTTGCTGAAAATCCTGAGTAAAAGAAAAAGAAGTTGGAGAATTATGAAAGTAAATTTGCCTCACAGCGATGAAATGTGAGAAGGGCAAAGGCAGAGTGGCAAGGAGGGCCGACCAGGCCACTTCCAATAGTGCTAATCCAAAGAGGGCTCAGGACATTTTGTGATTCACTGGAAGCATGGTCTTCAAGTGTGGTTTCTGTACAAGCAGCAAAATGTAAGCCAATGCTCACAATGAATGGGATTTGGGGAGTCCACACTGGCTAGTTCTGTTGGCATGCCTCATGGGGAGTTTGCCTGGTACAGCCCCAGACACACGTCCAACCTTGATGTCAGCCAGCTGGTATGTGTAAGTCAGCCGTCAGTCCACAAGAACTCGGAATTTGAAATACTGTAGAACATCTTGTTTAGGGGAAATGAGCGACCTATTTTGTGTCTAAAACGTAAGTCCTTAATGTACTTCTCAACATGTTGATTTGAGAAAAGCACCACCAAGGAAAATTGAAAAGGGACTACAGAAAACGAGAAATGCTTTGCCAACATGGAGAACTTTAAAACAGATTTCAAACACAATTTTATGATCGTATAATGATCATAAATGATCACAATGATCGTATGAAATCTACCTCTGTTTTGAATAAGGGTGGGCATCTAATTCTCCATGGGAAGGAAATTTTGAAATGTATTTCTTTTTTTTAATCAAAAAATTTTTTTTATTTTTGAAAGATATTTCTAAAGAAAGTAAAGGGTTTACTATGTACTAAACATGTAATAACCCTTCTGTTTAGAACACGAACCAAAGTGTGTTATTAATTTTGTTGTCAGAAAATCAGTTTCTCCCGACTGGTGAACAGATATTTAAAGACTAACAGCTTGAGGAGGCATCTCAGATGATTGGCCTTCCTAGGAAACCTGTATGTCTTCCCTTGGCCTGGAAGAAAACTTGACAGAGAGGACTGGACTCAGATTTTTTTTTTTTAAGTGATAGATGTTGCTAATGAAAGCCTGACAAAATTACAA
Source organism: Prionailurus bengalensis (assembly GCF_016509475.1). Classification (NCBI taxonomy): domain Eukaryota; kingdom Metazoa; phylum Chordata; class Mammalia; order Carnivora; family Felidae; genus Prionailurus; species Prionailurus bengalensis. The sequence continues at coordinate 145,091,837 of NC_057344.1, forward strand.
AATGAGTGAGTGATTATTATTGGCGGATTCTCTATTTCTGGTTGCTATTACGACCAGTTCTCTAACAAATTCCCAAAAGAGAGAGATTTATCTGCACTAAAACGGAGGGATATTCACGTTAAAATTCCTAAAAGAAGGTTGAAAGCATGCATAGGTGGCAGTAACTATTTTTTGAGAGGGATGTATGTATCTCCTCAATAAGTTATTTTTTTCTGGGGAAATTTAATTTAATTTGATTTAAGGTGTTATTTTTTATTTTATTTTATTTTTTAAAAATTTTTAGTGCATATTTATCTTTGAGAGAGAGAGAGACAGAGAGAGAGAGACAGAATGTAAGTGGGGGAGGGGCAGAGAGAGAAGGCGGCACAGAATCCAAAGCCGCCTCCAAGCTCTGAGCTGTCAGCACAGACCTTGGCACGGGCTCCAACTCGTAAACTGCGAGATTATGACCCTAGATGAAGTCAGTTGCTCAATGGACTGAGCCACCCAGTGCCCCTATTTTATTTTTTAATGCTTATTTATTTCTGAGACAAAGAGAGAGAGAGGGAGTGTGCATGAATGAGCGGGAGAGGGCCGGAGAGAGAGGAAGAGAGAGAATCTCAAGCAGGCCCCGCCCTGTCAGGGCTTCAATTCACAAACCATGAGATCATGACCTGAGCTGAAATCAAGAGTGCTTAACCAACTGAGCCACTCAGGTGCCCCTTTTCTGGAGAAGATTTTAAAATCCTGAGGTTTCCCCTGGTATGTGGAAGCTGATTTGGAATCATCTAGGGTTAAATATCAGGAAGTTTAAAAGTTCACTAACAGGGGCACCTGGGTGGCTGAGTCGGTTGAGTGTCTGACTTCGGCTCGGGTCATGATCTCATGGTTTGTGAGTTCAAGACCCATGTCGGGCTCTGGGCTGTCAGTTCAGAGCCTGGAGCCTGCTTCGGATTCTTTGTCTCCCTCTCTCTCTGCTCCTCCCCCACTCATGCTCTGTCTCTCAAAAAATGAATAAGTGTTACAAAAAAAATTAAAAAAAAAATAAATAAAAGGTTGAGCAAAACTTAAAAAAAAAAAAAGTTCACTAACAGGTATATGCTTGGTTTACTTGAGGAACAGTGAGGCAGGTAGTGTGTCCGAGTGGAGTGAAAAAGGAAGAGACAGGTAGGAGATAAGGTCAAAGAGGAAAAGGTTGGGGACCCAGAATGGGAGTCCAGGTCATGCAGGCCACCGTAAGGACTTGGACATCTGTGTCAGGAGGTTTCAGATGTCATACTTTGTCACGGTCCCTTCTATACAAATCATTGAACCGCTACTGTCCAATTCAGGCTTATCATAAATTTCCCATGTTGAAATTGTAGGAGAGATTTTCTGTTTGGCATGCGTGTTAATCTCTTTCTGTGGTTCTTTGGCTAACCAACTGTATGAAGTATAGGGTTGTATTTAAAGCTGTTCAGACTACTCTGGTTGAAATTTGCCTTCGCTGGGAAAGACAAATGCTTATTGCCATATACTAAAAAATATGCAGTCTTCTGCTTACTGTCAGGAGGTGATGTTTCAGTGAAATATTTCTCCAGTGAAAGATGGCTCCCCTGCCATTTATTGAGAGATAATTGACATTGATCATTGTATAAGTTTAAGGTGTACAACATGGTGATTTGACACACATATATTGCGGTATGATTACCACAGTAGTGTTAGCTAACATCTCCATCCTGTCACATGATTACGATCTCTGTTTTTGTGGTGAGAATATTTCAGGTCTACTCTCTTGGCAATTTTCAAGTCTATAATACAGTGTTATTAACTATAATCACCACACTGTATGTTAGATTCCCAGAACATGTTAATCTTATGACTGGAAGTTTATGCTCTTTGACCAATATTTCCCCATTTCCCCACCCCTCAGCCCCTGGTGACCACCACTCTGCTCTCCCTGTCTCGGTGATTGGCTTTTTTAGATTCCACATATAAGTGATATAATACAGTATTTGCCTTTCTTGGTCTGATTTATTATCAGTGCAGTATTACTTTATACAACCTTGGTACCTACCAGAAAATAGAATATTTGAATGCTTGTTTGATAAACAAATCTATAATTATAATTAGCATATTTACTGATTTCTTTTATACTACAGCATTAAACATATTAAAATTTTTTTTTAATGTTTATTTGTTTTTGAGAGACAGAGAGAGACAGAGCATGGGTTGGGGAGGGGCGAGAGAGGAAGACACAGAATCTGAAGCAGGCTTCAGGCTCTGAGCTGTCAGCACAGAGCCAGATGCGGGGCTCAAACCCACGAACCGCAAGATCATGATCTGAGCTGAAGCCGGATGCTTAGCTGACTGAGCCACCCAGTCGCCCCTACAGCATTAAAAATTTTTAACTGATAACTTACATATAGTAAGATACGTAAATCTTAAGTATACAGTTTGATGAATTTTTATAAGTGCACACACCTGTATGACTACCATCCAGATCCAGTTATGGAATAATTCTTTCTTTTTGCTTTTTAAAAACGTTCATCTATTTTTGAGGGGGGGGCAGAGAGAGATGGGGAGAGAGGATCTGAAGCAGGCTCTGCGTTGACAGCAGACAACCCAATGCGGAGCTCACGAACTGTGAGATCATGACCTGAGCCGAAGTTGGATACTTAACCAACTGAGCCACCCAGGTGCCCCCAGTTATGGAATATTTCTAGCTCCTAGCAGTCTCCCTCTTGCCCTTACTCAGCCAACCACCTCTTAAATGTCATCACTATTCTGACCTCTGTCACCATGGATTAGTTTTGCCTGCCCCTGAATTTAATATACATGAAATCTTATTGTATGTATTCTTTTGTATTTGACATCTTTCACTCAACATGAAGTGAGGTTCATTTATGCTGTGATGTGAAGCCGTCATCCACGGTTTTGCCTTACTGTGTGGTATTCCACTGTGTGACACAATAACAATTTAGTCATCCTTTCTACTGTTGACGGACTTTGTGTTTCCAGGTAAGAGCTATTTCATGATGACTCAGTGGTTCTACACGGTGCTGACCCTACGAGGTGCTGAGGTATATAGGACTGACCGCCCCAGTGCATGGTTTCAGCTGCGCCTACTCGTTTGCACCTCCCATACTTGGTGCCTTTGTTTCTTTGCTGTTTAGAACAAGTCTGGAGGTTCCAGTAGGAACTTGAAAGTTACTTACATTTTATTATACAAATAAGTCAGATATGCTCTGTGCTTAAAAAAGGAAAATGCTGAACCTCTTCCTTCCTTCCTCCCTTCCTTCCTTCCTTCCTTCCTTCCTTCCTTCCTTCCTTCCTTCCTTCCTTCCTTCCTTCATGGAAGCACCTGAGCATTGTCCCACTGTGTTCTGTAGAATCAAAGCCAGCTTCCTCTAGATTATGCAGCTGTTCTAGGAGTTTGTAGAACAAACTTCATTGCTTTCAAAATTGGATACCTCGTGTTATGGGCTGAATTTATCCTGACATTCGTATGTTGGAGTGTTAATCCCCAATACGTCAGAGGGTGACTATATTTGGAGATATCCAATCTGACAGATATCCTTATTAAGAAGAGAAAAATTGCACGCACAGGAAAGACACCGGCACACACGTGCACAGAAGAAAGATCCCGTGAAGAGGCAGCAAGAGGGCAGCCATCTGCAAGCCAAGGGGAGAGGCCTCAGAGGAAGCCCACCCTCTTGACACCTTGACTTTGCACTTCCAGCTTCCAGAACTGTGAGAAAGTGAATTTGCACTGTTTAAGCGTCCCAGGCTGTGGCATTTTCATTATAGCAGTCCCAGCAAACTAACATTTGATTGGTTTCAAATGATTTTCCAAATGCCATACGGTAACATCTATAAAATTAGTCAGCTCTTTCTTAATTTTTCATGTCTAATCAGGGGCGTAGCAACCCCCAGGGTTTAAATGGGCCACAAACCAATCATTTAGTAGCCAACCCCATGCAGCCTGCATGTCCCTCCTCTCCTGGTTTGGCTGGTCCTTGAATGGTTTGAGATGAAATGGTTTTGAGAAGAAATCATACTCCTTTACCTTCAAATACTTCATCTTATTATGTAAGGATGTTCTCTTACATAATCATCAAATTCAAAAAAATTAACACTGACATAAGGCTATTATGTAACACATGGCCACATTAAAATTTTGCCAGTCATCCCAATACTATTCTTTCTGGTAATCTCTCCCTCTCCTTCCCACCTCCAGGACCACATGTTACATTTGATTATCATGTCTCTTTGATCTCCTTTAACCTTTGCCTACCACGACATCTACATTTTTGAAGATTACACAGCAGGTGTTTTGTAAATGCCCCTCAGTCTGGGTTTGTCTGATGATTAGATTCAGGTTATGCCTTTCTAGCATAATCGGAACTTTAGACATGCATAGGCTGTTCATGTCACAAAGCACAAGAGTTATCACACCCTTCCATTACTTTAAAAGCAACAAAGCCCACTTACATGCTAAGAGGAACACATTTGATACATAAATTCACTTTGAGGTGTTAGTGATGAAAACGATCTCCCTGAGGCAATAAACCTGCTAGGCATCACTGTATTTTTAAAGAAAAATTTATTAGACAAAAGGATACAAATTTTTTTTAATCATGATTTTTAAAAAATCATTTAAATCATACGTTTTAAATTACAGGTGTAGGCTACTTTTCATATGGGCAACTCTATGCATGTTCAAGGGGGAGGAATGTTGCAATTATACCCAGTTATTCTGGAAAAGGTCCCCACTATGAAACACTGCAGAAACAGCCTGCTTTCTATAACAGATGCAGTGACTGAGGCATTGAAGCGGTGATGCTTTAGTTTGTCTTAATTTTTCTGAGGTTTGTATGTCACTATGTCCATGTCACCTAGCAGGGTCTCCATGGACTAGATTTCAGAGCAATTGAGTTTGGGATTCCTGTGAGCCATGGAAGACTCTGGAGTGGGAGTGGGGAGCAGGAAGAGTGCTGTAATAGAGGAGAGGGTCCAGAAAGGGAGGTGAGATTCAAACACAAACATTTACCTGTCTTCAGGTTTGCCCGACTTTGGCCCTTTTCTGATTATGCCCCACGAATCAAAAAGAAAGCAAACGAGACAGCCAGTTTATTACAAAATATAGAGTTCCTTAGGATTTCAAATACAGTTTTTATTTAAGCTCATAATTTTGAAGCAAATATCTGTTCTTGTAAGAAAATTTGCTAGGAAGTGAGTGAAGGAATTTTTTTTCCTTTTTATCTTTTCACATAGCAAAGAACAGTATGATGACTTTCTCTGTCTCTTCCTTTCCCAGGCAACACTCCCAGCGACCTCATGTCTTTATGTTCTTTTTTTTTTTTTTCCTTTGTAAAGCAGTGGCAGCAGCAGCAGCAACTTTTGCACGCACTTCTTGGGAGGAACAGGTGTAAGCCCTTGACCACATTTGCAAAAGTCAAGTTCCTATGTTACAGGCAAGGTGAGTGGCACAGACAGGAGGCAGTATTTACAGAATGGCTACAGTAATGCCCAATGGATGCAAGCGGTGGGATTCGTTAACTCCTGTTGCACGCTCAGCTTCCTATAGTTGACTCAACTTATGTCTTTGGAGCTCTAGAGTTACAAGGACATCCATGTAAACTTAAAAAAATTTTTTTTTTAATTTTATTTAAATCCAAGTTAACATATAGTGTAATAACGGTTTCAGGAGTAGAATTTAGTGATTCATTTCTTGGATGTAACACCCAGTGTTCATCCCAATAAGTGCCCTCCTTAATGTCCATCACTCATGTAGCCCATCCCCCCACGCAATGCCCCTCCAACAACCCTCAGTTTGTTCTCTGTATTTAGGAGTCTCTTATGGTTTGCCTCCCTCTCTGTTTTTATCATATTTTTCCTTCCCTTCCCTTATGTTCATCTGCTGTGTTTCTTAAATTCCACATATGAATGAAATAATCCATGTAAACTTTTAATCAGACTTTGAGTCTGGAACCTTACTGAAAGTTCTAGGGGAAATAAATAATAAGCAATCTAAGCTAGTATCCATATGATGATAAGGTGAGAAACAGTGAGATACTTATCAAACTAATTTGCACTGGTTGCTTAAAAAGTCAACATAAAAGTAACTTAAAAAAAAATTTTTTTTCAACGTTTATTTATCTTGGGGACAGAGAGAGACAGAGCATGAACGGGGGAGGGGCAGAGAGAGAGGGAGACACAGAATCAGAAACAGGCTCCAGGCTCTGAGCCATCAGCCCAGAGCCCGACGCGGGGCTCGAACTCACGGACCGCGAGATCGTGACCTGGCTGAAGTCGGACGCTTAACCGACTGCGCCACCCAGGCGCCCCAAAAGTAACTTTAGATATTACAGTTAAAAAATAGTTTTTTAAGTTAGGTAATTTAGTTTATGATATCTTCAAGGTATTATCTTAGATGCCCCATAACTTTGTTTTGCTTTAATGAGTATAATTCTTTTGTTGTTGTTATTAGAAAACTGAGTGGATCCTGAAAGTTCTCATCATAAGAAAAAAAAATCGTAACTTGTATGGTAATGGTTGTTAATTGGACTTATTGTGATTTTTTGCAATATATACAAATATGGAATCATTACATTGTACATCTGAAACTAATATAATGTCATGTCAATTACACCTTGGTAAAAGATAAATGAATAAGTAGCCACTATCTACACCATGGCCAAACAGAGAATAGAATAAGAATAACATTAAACTTTCAGTTTTCTATAATTTCCTTTACAGTTCACTTTGTAAATGTGCTTTGCTCTGTAAATTTTCCAGTGAGTAAAAAGGGTGTCATTAATGTCTTCATTTGGTTTATATCGATTTGTTTAAATGCTTTCACTTTAATTTAGAAGAGAGAGCTGATTCTCCTGGCATTGCAGTCTGTACAGGAATTCTTGGAACCACCCATTTTAGGATTTTATTTGCATGAATATCCTGAGATCTTAAAAAGTTGGGGATAAGGGTAATGTAGTTATCGCTCCTATCTGGCAAACATGAATATCCTGTAAGCCAATATCTTCCCTGCAGACATTAAGAACGATTTCTAGTCTGTGGTGTTTAAGATACTTCATGTTCAACTCCAATCACTTTAGTTGGGAAAAAGAAAGCAGGAATGTTTTTAATCTCTTTTCGGAGGTATTGGCCTCTTTTGCATCAGCATGTTTGGGGCTTCTCTTTTCTCTCTGCTTTCTTCAGAGGAGCTTCCTCTCCACAGTTTTCTTCTGGGGAAGTATCTGTAATGAGGAGTGAGGCGACTGTGTGGCCAAAAGAACGGACGAAACTGAAAACGACAATTGTACTTCCGAGGAAGGAAAGGTCTGTTTGGAAACCTAATGTGGACTCTAGGCCCTTGTGGAAAAAAATGAAAGGGACACTTGGGTGTCCTTGGGACGAGCTGAATCCTTGTCACCGGGTTCCTTATGGTGGGTGGAGGGGTGAGTGTAAAGATCTCGCAGTCTGTAGGGCCTCCATCATCTTGTGAGCCTCTAAGAGGGGTGGCTACTGCTTTTTGTCCTGCGGGGAGAAAGGTGCAAGTCAGCAAAAAGGCCTGATAACAGAAGCAGAAGGGAGATACTTTAGATGGCAGCAGGGCAGAAAGATTGGGAGAGAGAAATAGAGAAGTCTCAAAACAAGTTTGAAAAAACTGCCAAGGTCCAACAGAATGAAACATGAACACAACTCAAGACCCAGCAGTCCTACTCTGAGGAATTTATCCAAGAGAAATGAATGCATATGTCTTCAAAAGACTACTTCACGAATGTTCATAGCAGCCTTGTTCATATTCATATTATTATTTTTTAAGTAGGCTCCATGCCCGACACGGGGCTTGAAGTCAGGACTTTGGGATCGAGAGTCAGATGCTCTTCCCATTGAGGCATTCGGCTGCCCACCCCCACCCTTCTTAAGCCTTATTCATAATAGCTCTTAAGCTTGGAAACAGTACAAGTGTCCATCAATAGGAGAAAGGTTAAACAAACTGTGTATATACAATGAAAAGGGGGCAACAAATATAGGAAGACTTACTAATATGACAACATAGAGGCATCCCACAGATATATTGAGCAAAAGGAGTTAGACACAAAAGAGTCCGTACTGTAAGATTCCACTTATATAAAGTTCAAGAACAAGGAAAACCCATCTATGGTCACAAAAATTCTTAAGTAATTAATTTAGGGTTAGGGTAGGTGTTATTTTGTGGAAAAAGAATTCTTTATTTTTCTTTATTTTTATTATTTTTTAAGGTAGGATTCTTTAGATCTTGTTTCAGATGGTTGTTATGTGGTTATGGAGACACACACACACACACATTTATATTTACACATACATATACGTACACACATGTTTATATACATACAGACATACATATATGTGTATATGTAAAATGTGATTAGTCTGTACCTCTAAGATTTGTATATTTTATTGTTCATAAGTTATAACCAAATAATGAAAATTCAGGGGCGCCTGGGTGGCTCAGTTGGTTAAGCAGCCAACTTCGGCTCAGGTCATGATCTCACAGTCTGTGAGTTCGAGCCCCACATCAGGCTCTGTGCTGACGGCTCGGAGCCTGGAGCCTGTTTCGGATTCTGTGTCTCCCTCTCTCTGACCCTCCCCCATTCATGCTCTGTCTCTCTCTGTCTCAAAAATAAATAAACACTAAAAAAAATTAAAAAATAAAAGAGAATTCAGTGGAGGAAAAGAATTAATGTTAAGAAAATAAGAATAACTGCCCCTCCCTGTGAAGGCTATTCATCCAAGGGGTCTGCTTCACTTCCCCTAGCACTGAAATCATTCTCTAAAGGGGAAGTGGGGGGTGGGGGTGGGCATCTACACACAGGAGGGGAGCAAGTACTAAAAACCAGGATGAAATTAGTTTCTGAGAAGAAATTTGGGTCAAGCTCAAGTGTCAAGGTCTTCTCTATAGAGAACACTCTTCTCTGTATCATCCAATGGAATTGGCTATGAAAAAGTAAGCCCTTCAGAAAATGATTCTTTCACGTTCTTACAAACTTACCAACACAGGCCTGGAAGGGGATGCTATATGTAAATGATGGAAAAACAAATTCCCCACAGAAAGTTGAAAGTACTGAGGCACTTGAAAGAACTGGATTCCCCTCACCTTTAGAACAACTGAATACAGATTTCTTGGTTGTGTAGGACATACCTATTGCCTGCTTGTGTTTATAGCCCCTTCTGGAGATTCTGCTTTACCCACAACCCCTGGAAAGGTCAGTCCTACTATCTTTGACTATGGCTGATTGGCCTGCTGATAGACACTCACCTCATTCATTGGTTGGTCAGTGACCAATCAGATTCTCATTTAAGGATTTCAACAAAGAGACACAGTGGAAGATGTTAGTGGAAGGTGTAGGGCAGGGACTGGAGTGTTAGGTTTTGTTTGGCCAGTTGAATGATGAGTAAGCAGAGAAGCCAGTCTTTCCATAGATGCCATAAAATGGTAAGGCCTTTCAGAGAAAGAGAGACAAGCGACCATGTGGTAACAGAGTGGTGGTAAGAGTAGCCTTGGTTCTTGACTCTTTAGGGCTGATCCCTCTGAAGCCTGGCTGTGCACAAGGGTCTTAGAAATATCCTTATAATAATCACTCCACCTACTCTTAAAAAAATTTTTTTAATGTTTATTTTTGAGAGAGAGAGGCAAAGCATGAGCAGGGGAGGGGCAGAGGGAGAGGGAGACACAGAATGTGAAGCAGGCTCCAGGCTCTGAGCTGTCAGCACAGAGCCCGACCTGGGACTCAAACTCACCAGGTGTGAGATCATAACCTGAGCTGAAGTCAACCGACTGAGCCACCCAGGTGCCTCCTTTTTAAAATTTATTTATTTTGAGAGAGAGGGAGGCAGAGCGTGTGTGTGTGTGTGTGTGTGTGTGTGTGTGCTTGTGGGAGGGGCAGAGAGGGAAAGAGAGAGAGAGAGATTCCTAAGCAGAGCTTGATCTCATGATGGTTAGCTCATGACCTGAGCCAAAAATCAAGAGGCAATGCTCAACCAACTGAGCCACTGAGGTGCCCCTACTTTATTCTCTTCTTAAGCTGGCTTGAGTGGGTGTCTGTTCCTGAACTGTTGTAACATGAAAGCTTTCTGCAGAGAATCCAGTCAGTGTGGAGAAGCTAGCTTTCTTCTTTCTTCTCCTTCTCCATCTCTTTCTCCTCCTTGTTCTTCTCCTTCTCCTTCTTCTCCTCCCCCTCCTCTTCCTCCCCTCCTCCTCTTCTCCCTCCTCCTCCTCCTCCTCCTCCTTCCTTCTTCCTCCTTCCTTCTTCCTTCTTCCTTCTTTCTTCTTTAAAGATTTATTTTAGGGGCACCTGGGTGGCTCAGTTGGTTAAGCCCCTGACTTCAGCTCAGCTCATGATCTCACAGTTCATGGGCTTGAGCCCTGCATCAGGCTCTGTGCTGACAGCTCAGAGCCTGGAGCCTGCTTCAGATTCTGTGTCTCCCTCTCACTCTCCCCTTGCTCTGCTTGAGCTCTGTCTCTATCTCAAAAATAAAGATAAAAATTTTTTTTAAATAATATTTATTTTATTTTTGAGAGAGAGAGAGAGAGAGAGAGAGAGAGAGAGAGAATGCATGCATGTGAGCCAGGGAGAAGGACAGAGGGAGAGAGAGACAGAATCTTAAGCATGACCCTGGGATCATGACCTGAGCTGAAATCAAGAGTCAGCCACTCAACCAACTGAGCCACCCAGGCACCAGAAACTAACTTTCTTCTTAAATTCCATCTTGACATTTTGTTATTAGATCAGACTTAGCTAGGCCTGAGCTCTGCCTCTCAGTACACTGTATTCCAGCCATTAACAACAAATCAACCACCTACCCCTGTGCTCATCTCATTTCTCAAACCTGAGGCTATTCAACCAAATCTTCCTGCTGACTCTGGGGTGTTAGAGCCTGCTAGGTAGCTTTTCTCTGATTCTGGGATGTCCAGCAGTGTTCACTGCTCTCTCCCGGGGATTTCCAAGAGCTCTATATCAAGATACAAGCTTGTCCTAGTAACCAGCCCAAGAATGTGGGCAGGACCACGTAAAACCATATTCTTCCAGAAAACTAGACACATGATGACTATTGCAGGGCACTGGTTGACTAGCACAAGGGCTCTAAAATGTGGGAACCATAGGGATTGATTGGGGAAACTGTACAGGTTAAGGCCACACATTTGGGTGAGGACATTGATGCCATTCATGGTCTCCAACTTTGGCTGAGTTAACACTGCTCACCAATTCTTTTGTTTCTCCTTGTTCTGCTCCATTCCCACTGGATTCTGAATCTTTGACACTCTTCTCAAAGCCCCTTCAAAATTCTCATTCTTTGTCATTCATTTGAAGAATTTTCTTCAAAAGTCTCTTTACCTTTGTAAGTAGACTACTTAGCTGCATATTTCAGAAAGAAAACTTCAGTGATCTGCCATGAACTTCTTTGGTTCTTATCTCTCTCACTTCAGAGAGATATCTACACAGTCATCTACATGTGCCCCCTATGGCCCCCCATATTTAATCTACTGGAACCTGACTGTGATTTCTCTACTCAAGAAAACCTACTTTGGCAAAAGTCATTACCGGTCCTGGGCTTTTAACAAACTGGTTCCAGATACCCAAGCACCATTTCCTGTCCTCTTTGCCTGGCTTACTCCTACGCATATTTCATGCCTCATTTCCTCAGTGAGGTCTTTCCTACCCTGAGGCTGGCTTAAAGCCCTTGGCGCTATGCTTCCAGACCACTCTGGGAGTCCACTTTCAGAATACTCATCAGTCATGTGATTACTATTCAGTGGTTGTATTTCTCCACTGGAACATCCACATGACCACCCTGTAGACCACATCTCCTTAGCCCTGCCACAGTGCCTGCAGTGGAATTGAATTGATTGAGAGAAATCTCTGTTTCTATAATTGCCAAAGTTACCATCTCCCCACCTCTCAGAGATGATGCGATCATTATAAATAGATGGTTTTCAATATTTAACACACAGACATGCCCCCAAAGGCACTGAATGTCAAAATGAGAGCCCTTCTGTGACATTAATCAGACCAAAGTAGGTCAAATATTTGAATACAGATTGAGAGGTGCCTGGGTGGCTCGGTCGGTTAAGCGTCTGAGGTTTAGACTCAGGTCATGATCTCACAGTTCTTGGGTTCGAGTCCCACATGGGGCTCTGTGCTGATAGCACAGAGCCTGCTTGGGATACTCTGTCTCCCTCTCTCTTTGTCCCTCCCCCACTCTCTCTCTCTCTAAAAAATAAATTAATAAACATTATAAAAATAAATATAGATTAAAAACATTTATAAGACAGAAGACGATAGTGTTTAAAGCATAGACTCTAGAACCAGGATCGCTGAACTCTGCCACTTAATAACTGTATGACCATTGACAGGTTCCTTAACTTTTCTGAGTCTCCTTTTCCTTATTTGTAAAATGGAAAAAAAAATACTACCTACCTCATTGGCTTGTTGCATTGTCTGAATTAAGACACGTAAAGTGTCCAGAACATGTCTGATACGCAATATGCACTTAGTAGGTATTAGCTACTGTTATTATTAATCTTGAATGTCATGGAAGAAAGATTCTATCAGCACAAAGTACCATTTTCTTGGGCCCATCTGGTTCCACTTTAGGTATAAAATATGTGTGCTACTGATAGGACTAAAGGGTACAGATGCTATTAGAACAGGACCTTGATGAAAACAGAGATTCTATTGGTCATGGCTCTGTCCTTAGCACCTACAATATACCTGGCTTAGAGGGGGGTCCAGTACATAGTCAATAAATTGAATGAATGGTCAGGCAGATGTTGAGGGTTTTTCTCTGTAGATTTTGTGAAGCTCATGAGTATTTAATTTCAGTCCCAGAAAATTTGCAATAACTTACATTTAAAATTAGACTGTAATAAAAAATCAAGCCAAAGTATCACTTGAAGTTTGGATATCAATTTTGAGCGGGTTTATTATAGTCTAGACATGAAATTCATAGCATATCAACAACTAGTACTTTTTTTTTTTTTAAAGTAAGGATGAGAAGTCCCTTTTCTTTAAAAAAAGAAAAAAACCCCAACAGAACAATTACCTGTAGTCTGTGGTTATTTGGGCAGACGATAGCTGGTTTGTAATGAACTGTACTGATTTTTAAGAGAAGTAAACTCATACATAATGTTTAAGTATGCAGTTCTCCCCTTATAAGGCCCATGGAGTCATAGAAAATTCTCATGTGCTTTCAGAGTTGAACCAGAAAGGAATATAAGTTCTGTGATGAATTTACTCACAATAACTGCAACTCAGCTCATTTTGTAGACTCACAGAATGACTGGCTCTTTTGGTCAAATCTCTAAGCCTACAGGGAAAGAATTTGGAGCCCAGAAAGTGCCACAAAGGCCTCTTTCAATCCTGTGCTATAAAGCCAGTCATTTCCACTGTGTGCAGTTACTGTGTTAGGTGTTATGGCAAACTCAGAGATAATAAAGACACGGGCCTGCACTTGGGAAGTGCTACAAACACATGGATCTGTACTACAGAGCAGAAAGAGGCACGTGTCACGGGTGATGTACAAATTGCTATAATTCCGAGATGTCAGAGAGAGAGATAGCAATTTTTAAATTATGTGTTTCTTTTGTTTTAAGTTTATTTTTGAGAGAGAGAGAGAGAGCGCACGCACATGCATGCCAGCAGGGGAGGGGGAAAGAGAGAAAGACAGAGAGACAGAATCCCAAGCAGGTTCTGCGCTGTCCGCACAGAACCCGACATGGGGCTCGACCTCATGAACCATGAGATCATGACCTGAGCTGAAACCAAGAGTAGAACACTTAACCTATTGAGCCACCCCGGCGCCCCTTTCAATTATGTACCTTAAAAAAAATCTTTGCGGAGCAATCCTGTAGCTACATTTAAATGTCATCAGGTGAAACAGAATTGCAATAAACAGGTGAGGGCAGGGTGAGTTTGGACACCCACACACGACCAGACACGGCACAGATAGGCGAGTGACGAGCTGGAACCAGGGCTGCATGGATAGAGCAAAGCTACATTTGAAGGAGTTTCGATGCCAGCCTGAGGGACAGTGGGAAGCATGAGCCAAATTCAGAAGTCATATCTCACATTTTAATTGGTGTTTTTTCAGATGTGGATACACCTATGACCTCATTATAGCTTGTTCAGCTATGTATTTACAAAGTTTCCCGAAGAGTGGTTCACTTTCTGGAAAGAAGATGTCAGGTAGGTGGCTGGTTGTGTTTTACGATGCCTGTTTTAGATGTCACGTTCAGCAGGTGGTGCTTGGGGGTCTGGTTTTGGGAACGGGGCAGGTGTCATTTGTAATATCTCCTCCTCTTCTGATTGCCAGAGTTCATGCAGAGGTTGGGCAAAGTGACCTCTGGTGGTCTCGCCCCCAGCCTCTGGGTCTCTGCCCCTCTCCTCTGTATGTGAGCTTTGGGGGAGGGGAGATGACTAGGGTCTGGCTGAGCCCCTGCAGAGACCCCAGGGTAGTTGGTTTGATCCTGGGTCTCACCTCCCTGAACAGTATCTGGTGCTGGAACGAAGGTGACTTGTGAAAGAAACAACAGTAGACCCAGATCCCCCAGCATCTCTTTCTCTCCTTTCCCTTTCTCCCCTCTTCCCTAGCCTCTTCTCTCTTTCCTCCAGGGGTGTGCAAACCAATTTTAAAGCTCAGGTCACCCGGGAAACCTTGTGATGGGGGAAAGGAAAGAGAATAGGAGCAGTGGAGAAGCAGAATGTAATATAATCCAAGAGAAAGCTATGTTCGCTTCGGTAGCCCCAAGACGCAGCTGCCTAGATGTGATTAATTAAAGCAACTAACAAACAGAGATTAAACAGCCACCATGTGCAAATTACTGTGCTGCTGGGGATAGCAAGAGGTGGACCCTGCCGTAATTCAGGGTGGAAACTGTTAGCTTTACAATAATAACAACTGGTATTGGATAGTGTTTTGAGCTGGAAGAGCTTTTCTTGCAAGATAGCTCATTTTGTCCTTATAACCCCCATAATAATTATTAATACTGTCACCTCACATATGAGGAGACTGGTGTGAGCAAGGTTAAGTATGTCTGAACTCACGTAGTTAGGGCTGAGACGAGGACTAAGGTCTTCAGATGACAAAATTTAGCTTCTTTCTCCTCAACCACGCAGGCTGATGGAAGCTGACAAAATTATGTCCGGTTCATGGATACATATAGTTGTCTTTTCACACAACTTATTAATTAGGGACCCACAGAATAAGAGCCAAAGCCTTACCTTCTGCCACGGTTACCACCACCCAGCAGACCAATAGCCGGCAGGCGAAGCGGAGTTGGTGAGCCATGGCTTTCCACCCTGAGCAGTCACTGCCCTGAGCCCAAGTTGCTTTAAAGGGGAGCCGGTGAGTCACCGGCAGCCTGATTCAGGTAATTTGCATTTGCTCAGTGGACCACAGGAATCAGGGCCTGCGGTATGAGGGTAAGAAGTCAGCAAGGAAATACCAGACAGTGTTTATCAACCAGAAGTTTCTTGGAATGACAGCCAAACGGCATTCATCTATCCTTTGGAGTCAGATTGTGGGCAACCACGCCCTCACTACCCTTTTAATTCCCTCCAATCTTCTCTGCCCGTAGTGCCCTCTCTTTACTTGTTCTACGGGTCTCCCTGGGCAAGAGAAAGAATCTGTTTAGGGAATACTCAACAGTGCTTCCCTCTGTGTGGTTGACTTACTTTAAAAAGCCAAGCAGGATGGGGAGGGTGTTGTCCAAAGTCTTCCTGACCCAGGTAGTTTGAAGAGGCTGTTCACAGGCCTTGGGTCAGAGATTACGGCTTTTTCTTTTCTCTGCTTTTGTCCAGGAGCCAAAGGCAGCAGCGTCACAAAACTATCTTCTCTAGTAGCCATCACGGTCGCTGTCCACACAAACATGGCTATTTTTTTTTTTAATTTAATGTTTATTTGTTTTGTGTGAGAGAGAGAAACAGCGTGAGCAGGGGAGGGGCAGAGAGAGAGGGAGACACAGAATGTGAAGCAGGCTCCAGGCTCTGAGCTGTCAGCACAGAGCCTGACGCCGGGCTCAAACTCACAAACTGTGAGATCATGACCTGAGCCAAAGTCGGACGCTTAACTGACCGAGCCACCCAGGTGCCCTCAAACGTGGCCATTTGGTAGATGAACTCAGTGAGTTGTGTTTCCAGGGCTCCTTCTGATTCATCATATTGTCCCTGTGATGGACATGGTGTGCCTGGTTTGTTTCCTGAGAGAATTCGGTTTGTCTAGGAGAGATGGGAGGGGATGGCCACCATGAGAAAGAGCATGGATCTTGAATTGGGAAAACTGGCTTCAATCTTGATACCTTCTCTTCCTGTCTAGGTGAATCCCTGAGACTCGGAGGCGTCTCTTGTGTAAAATGGGCCTTGTCATATTTCCCTCAGAGTGGTGATGGATATAGAAGAGGTAACTGACCTGAAGCCCCAACCACAAGGCCTGGCCCATGAAAGGGACTGGTTAGGATTGTCAGTGAATTATAATGACTCCAGTTCTTAACTTGTTCTCTTAGGAGCTAATAGTTGTCTGCTCATTCAGTCACTCCACAGGCCTCCCCTTTGAGAACATTTTCCTGGGCATTGCAGAAAGAACAAAACAGAACACAGTCCCTGGCTTCCAAGGGCTAACAATCTATCGGGGGAGACCATGCAAGCTGAGGACCAAACTGAGGAAGAATGCAAATACTCACAAACTAGAAAATGGCAGATTCCACAGGCCTGATGAGGATCCTAGGCAAAATTCTAGGACAGATGATTAAATGGACGATTTGTCAGCAGTTTGGAAAGGAAGCAGGGATCATGGAGAACAAGGCATTACCCACTGACTGGGCAGCTCTCTGTTGGTCATGTATCATGTGCCACACACTGGTCTAGGTGCTGGGACTAAAACTTAGGGTTCTGCTCTCATGGAGCTTATGGTCGTGCAAGGACTTAAATACTAAGAATAACAATAAAGGGTCTTGAGTATCAAGAGAGAGGAGTACTGGAGGCAGAGAAATCTGTAATTTTATGTCACTGGGTGAGGTATTACATATAGTGATGAGGGACTGAAGCAGAAAAATGTTCACCTTTAGCCCAGAAGGCCTAATTGTGGGCTGCATTGTTCCGATAAGGATCAAATACGTGCCCTTTGCTACACTCTTAAAGGGTCTCATGACTGCTTGTAAATCTCACTGATAGTTAATATCAAGCTGAAGGATAAGCACCAGAGAAATCTTGTGAAAGTAGTTTTATGTGTAGAAATTTGAAGAAGACGTTTATGATCTAATACTCCCTGCACGTCCCCTCCCCCTTGAGCACTAAGCAGCAGAAAGTGTAGCACTTTCGGCCCATGGGTCCTATCCCCGTGCTGTAATAAGTACCTTTCTGGCTCTTTCCATAATTTGGCTATTGTTGAAAGCGATGAGAAAGAATAAAATCCTGCTATTTGCAGCAACGTGGATGGAACTGGAGGGTATCATGCTAAGTGAAATAAGTCAGTCAGAAAAAGACAGATACCATATGTTTTCACTCATATGTGTATCCTGAGAAACTTAACAGTAGACCAGGGGGGAGGGGAAGGGGGGAAAAAGAGTTACAGAGAGGAAGGGAGGCAAACCATAAGAGACTCTTAAATACTGAGAACAAACTGAGGGTTGATGGGGGGTGGGGGAGGGGAAGTGGGTGATGGGCATTGAGGAGGGCACCTGCTGGGATGAGCACTGGGTGTTGTATGGAAGCCAACTTGACAATAAGTTATATTAAAAATCAATTAAATAAATAATAAACATAAATAAATAAAAGTACCTTTTTACACCAAAAACAGCTCAAGAAATCTTTCTTGACCATTCAATTGCAGCCCCACATGATATATTACTTTGCCCCCTGCATTGAAAACACATTACCATGCCAATAAAATTCGATCCATGTAATCTCTTACTACTGCCCAATGTTCCTCTTTGTGGATTTACTGAAAATTATTGAAGCAAACTTTTAGTTGATGGAAGTTTGTATCATTTTTTCTGATCCTCTTTCTTTTCTCTATTGGATTTCTGACAAGCCTTCAGTTTAAATGCTGATGACATAAATAACAAAAGCCAAATGGCGTAATTGTTTTTTTCTGTTTGCATCTATTGTCCTGAAATTTATAAAATAAAGGAATGAAGCTTCCAAAGGAGGAAAACGATTTTTTCAAGTAGGTAACAAACAAAACTTTGCTCTGTTGATGATATAAAACAAAATGAAAGAGACGGGGTGTGAGAGAAGAAGCCAAAATGTAAATTTGTCTATCAGACAATCAACTGGTGTCTCAGGTAGTGCTCTACACTATAGATTACTCTTCCTTTTGGATGGGTTTCCTGCCCACCAGGAACACCCTGTGGAGAGGTTGACATAAGCTTTCCACTCCGCCCCTCTCTCTTCGAGAAGACATTCATTCTGAATGCACGGAACCTAACCACCAGACCCCAAGTTTCTTTTATTATTTTTCTGGGAGACTTAAAAAATACTCATGCAAATGGGGCTAAGCTCCCCGCATAGGTCTGCCCTGGGGGTAGCGGATCAGATTCCCTGATGTTCCTTTGAAAGTGTAAACCCATGTGTAGAGGAAACAGGCAAAGAAGGGGAATGGTACCTGCTAGCGCCGGTGGCAAAAACGACTAAAAACCAAAAAAACTCGGGATGTATAAGGTGAAAATATTCTGAGACAGTAACCTGCAAGGGAAGCCGCACATGATGATGTTGATGCGGAAACTGAAGATCAACTGAAAGCAAACATGGAAAGTGAGCATTATCTGTCCTTAGAGCCTCCATGCCAGTGGGCTCGGCACGCGGGGCTGGCACTTCCTTTCCACCTTGTAGGCTTTATCTCACATAGTCATCATGTCCAAGTTTTGTGACAGCTATTGTCTTTTCAATCCCCTCTCATTCTAAGATCAAGAAAATGTTCTTAAAAAGAAACTCTAATTATATCACTTTCTAAGGATCCTTTGATGATACTCCATTGCCTAAAAACCAAAACCCAAAATCCTTAGGTGAATATTCAAAATTGTATTACTGATCTGTTTTGATCAATGGTTTTATTCCATCTCCCATCAATCTCTAGCTTAGATCCCAACCCCAGGCATAGTTCTCTGCTTCTAACTCTCAACTTTGTCTTGCTCTTCCAAGGAAGGAAGGAATGCAAATATCTGTATGGGGTCAGTGGTTCTCAACCGGAGGGGATTTTGCTCCCCCCCTCTCCCAGAGGACATCTGGCAATGTTTAGAGACGTTTTTGTTGTCACAGTCCCCCACAGCGAAGTCATCTCTGGCCCCAAATGCCAATAGTGCTGCTGTTAAAAAAAATAACGTTTAGAGCAACCTCGTGTGAAGTGTGTTGATCATTTCTTTGAGCCTTTAGGAATTTGCTAAAAGGAGGAACAAGTTTCAGGATAAAGGGAACACTGGAATGGAAACATAGATGTACTAAGAGGAAGACTTTTTTGTCTCCACTGGGTGATCAAATCAGTTGCAAAGTCGGTCGCACTCCTGCCAAGCTGCAAAGCGAATTTTCTCCCTTAGGTCAAAGCGAATTGGAGAACTAGAAATGAGTATATTCACAAGAAGCCAGGTAACACCTTCTGCTTGATACAACTAAAATGGGTCATCCTAAAACACAGGTAGCTGAAGTAGGGTTGAAAGGTATGGGCTCTGCCTTTCCTCACCAGTTTAATTTTTCAAGCTTTTCTGCACCCAATACTAAAATAGACATGCTTTAATGGAGACCTAGGAGGATGGGGCAAGCCTCCAGTCCTGTTGCTTAAAGATTAAAACTACCGGGTCAGGAGGCCACATTAAGGCCCTAACCAGATCTCTGATAGTGCCAACAGCGGACAGATCAAAAGGAACAGAATTTTTAAAAATCTCATTGAATTCTTATTTGACAGAAAATTCTACCTTACTTCTTCATTGGTGATGTATGGAGTTACTGTCTTGCCATATCTTATTTATTTATATATATATTGAGGGGAACCAAGTGTTCAACAACACATAAAATCAGTGAAGATGTTGTGAGGTTAGATTAATTTGAGGGGAACCAAGTGTTCAACAACACATAAAATCAGTGAAGATGTTGTGAGGTTAGATTAATTTGCAAAAAATCTTTACTTACCTTAAAAAAGGAAATATTTCTTTATTTCTTTTTTTTTTTTTAGAGGGGGTAGGGAGTGGAGAAGGGTAGAGGGTGAGAGAGAGAGAGAGAGAGAGAGAGAGAGAGAATCTTAAAGAGACTCCACGTCTAGTGCAGAGCCTTACCTGGGGCTTGATCTCATGACCCTGAGGTCATGACCTGAGCCAAAATCAAGAGTTGGATGTTCAGCCGACTGAGCCACCCAGGGACCCCCAAAAAGGAAATATTTCTGAAGCTTATTTCAAACGCAGTAATTTGAGTGATAATCTTCGCCGTCATATACTTTAAAAATCCACAGATGATCACTTTCTCATTTAGTTGAAGGCTAATCAGTGAGATTCTGATGTCCACATTCTCAATGTCAAGAAAGCTATTATGGCTTTGGGTCACTCTTGTTGATGCACCCAGGTATGCTTTTTCACTTAAATCTTTACTAGTTTCTCCCTCCATGGTAACTTCACACACTGCCCGTGGGCACATTCCTTCACCACCTTATAAGAATTATTAACCTTGTCCTTTTGTTCTTTTTCCTGAGGTTAATTACAGGGACCAGGGATGGGATGCAGGTTGATAATGTCTGTCTTGCCGAACCAGTATCAGATGTGAGGTCAACAGGTAAGGAACTAGGACCCCTGGATGGTGCCAGGACGCCGAGGACAGTGTGTTACCTGGAGAAGTTTCAAGCCTCCTAGAGAAGTTTCGAGGCCCATCCAGTTCCTGCCCTAACCCCCACATAATTTGCTAATCATACATAAACTGTTCCTAAGCTTAACAGGGCAAGGCAGACTTGGGACTGATTTCCTGACTGCTGGTTGGGCTGCCCTTCTGATAATAAAGCTTTCTGTGAATTAAACCTGGTGATTCAGAGATTGACTCACTGCGCTTTGGGAACATGAATCGGATTTCAGGGTTCTGTAAGGAGAAGGGCCCATGTAGCTGGTTTGTGTTAGGTGGTTTTGTTTGTTGTTGTTTGTTTGTTTGTTTCCTATAACTTTATGAGGAGGTGATGTAGGACTCAAGAGGAGTTATATTTCTTTCTCAAAGACTCAAAGATACCAAGTGGTAAGGTTGAGATTTGGAACAGGAACTTTCCTGACTTCAAAATTCTGTCAAAATTCAGTGCAAAGGCCCTGAGACAGAGGTAGGCATGGCATGTAATATAAGACCACAAGGAGGCCGTTGTAGCTGAGATAGACTAGGGGATAGACTAGGGGATGAGCTCAAGGAGTGATGGAGCCAGATCATTTCCCTGAGGGAAATGGGAAGTCACTGGAAGATTGCGCATAGAGGCGTGACATGACCTTACTTACATTTGAAAGGACAACTCTGGCCACTGCGTGGAGGAGAGACTATTGGGGGGTGATGGAGAACTAACTAGCAGAAGTGTAGGAAGGAGACGATGGTGACACAGATTGGGGTGGCAGCAGTGGAGACGAACAAAATAAGGAGATTCTGGACATATTTTGAAGGTGGACTTGACAGGATTTCCTGTCGGGAGAGGAAGGGTTGGAAGGAGGTTGTGAGAGACACCAGAGTCCTAGGTAACACCCTAGTTTTGGTCTGAGCGTTTGACGGCTGAGGTTGGGTGTGATCAGGTGGTGAGACTGTAATTGCATTGTATAAAGTTATTATAATATTGCTTCCTCCATAATGAAAAAAAATCAGGTGACTAAAAAGCACGTTTGTACTTTAGCGAGTACCTAACATAAGACAAGTTATAGCGTGTGGAGTGGCACCTCGAAGCTGCAGGACTGGAGAAGTGAGATCTTCAGGTTTGGGGATTAAGAGGGATCTGCCTTGTGGCCTGACTGGCCGTGTGTCCAAGGCAGCTGTGCTCAAGGAGGAGAGAAAGGACAGGGTGGGCAGATGAGCGAGCCGCCGTTTCTGTTCCTGTGTGGGGTCTGGCTTCTCCGGCTGCCCTGTCTTATTACGGGTAACCCCCTACACTGAAATTGTGCTTTGTATCTGTCCTCTCTCTCTCTTTCTCTGGACTTTGAGAACCTTGATGGCAAGAACTTGGTCTTTTTTTTGTGTGTGTGATAAAATAGACAATATAAAAATGACCATTTTAACCATTTTCAAAACGTGTATTTATTCATTTTGAGAGAGAGAGAGAGAGAGCCGGGGAAGGGCAGAAAGAGAGGGTTCCAAGCAGGCTCCGTACCCCCAGTGCAGAGACTGGTGCAGGGCTTGAGCTTATGAACCGTGAGATTATGACCTGAGCTGAAATCAAGAGTCGGAGGCTTACCCGACTGGGCCACCCAGGTGCTCCAGCATTTTAACCATTTTTAGGTATGCAGAAGAACTGAGCCTTGATTACATTTGGAGCCACAGTGCCTGTGTAGAGTGAGCACTCAGTAAACTATTTTGGAATACACCACAGACAGATGTCTGGGGAGAAGGGCCTCTGCTTGTGTACCGGGGTTCATGCACCTTGTTGTCTGGCAAGTCCCTGTCGGGGGAGGGCGGGAGGGTGGCTTTGTCCAGGGTCTCGAGCTGTCTGCCATTCTCTGCTTTTTGGATCTGAGCTCAGGGGAATTTAATCTCCTTTTTCCTCCCACTCGCACCCTGAGAGGTGGTGGTACTTTCATGTGTCAACCTGGCTAGGACATGGTGTCCGGCTGTTTGCTCAAATAACGACCATTCTGTGAGGATGGCTGTGGATGACATTGACATTTAAATGGATGCATTTTGAGTAAAGCAGATTGCCCCGCTGCTGTGAATGAGCCTCACACAAACGGTGGAGGCCTGCGCAAAAGACTGACCGCCCCTGAGCAAGAGCAAGAGGGAGTCTTGCAGCAGATGGCCTTGGGACTTAGACGGCAGCATCGGCTCTTTCCCTAGGTCAGCCTGCCAGTCCGCCCTGCAAATTTGGGCTAGCCTCCATGATTACGTGCACCAGCTCCTCAAAAGAAACCTTCCCCTCTATACAAACACACCCATATTCTCTCTCTCTTTCACTGGCATGTGTATACATGCTGCCCCGTCAGGGTGAGGGGCCAAGCCCACAGGAGGAGACTTACATTGAATGCTCTTACGAAGAACCTTGGTGTTTGTGGATAATGAAAGGCCGAGCCAAGTGCTCCTTGAGCAGAGATGTGTGGCATGACTTTAGGAACTTCTGCCTGGTCTGTGAGCATCGCACTGCTTCTAACACGGGTACTTCAGAGAGATGCCCATGAGGAGAGCAGCCCCTTCCTGGCTCAGGACAGCCTTTCTTTTAACTGGGGCTGAAACTATTTGGGGGGAGAGTCCCAAAGTGGTGACCACCCTGCTTTGCTCTCCGCTGTCTCCTTTGCCCTCCTTTGGTGGTTTAAAAACGTGTTTAGAATTTCGAGGAGCTCCAACTCTGAAGATATGGGTTTGGATATCACAAAAGTGGTTTTTGGTTTAAAATTTTTTTATGCTTTATTTTATATTTGAGAGAGAGAGAGAGAGAGAGAGAGAGATTGTGGAAGCAGGGGAGGGGCAGAGAGATGGAGATAGAATCGTAAGCGGGCTCCAGGCTCTGAGCTGTCCGCACAGATCCCGACACGGGGCTCAAAACCACGGACCGTGAGATCATGACCTGAGCTGAAGTCAGACGCCTAACCGACGGAGCCACCCAGGCGCCCCTAGAGCTCTTGTCCTAATCCCTGGGCTAAGTGTGCTTTGACACCCTGGCCGTCCACTTATTGATGTGAAAGCTTTGTAACAGTATCCTTGAAATTCACCTGTGTAGTGTCGGACAAAGACTCGTTTGTTAAAACAGTTGCTTTTCAAGGCAAAATGAATAAATAAACAGAGGTAGAAGGGACTCTACAGGTTAAAAGATTTAAGAGACATACCAACCAATTACAATGTTGGGACTTTATTTGGGTCCTGTTTCAAATATGCAAATTAAAAAAAGACAATTGGGGAAATGTGGACTGCGTATTTGACGATATTAAGGGATTATTGAAGGTGTGATAATGATAAATGACTTTGTCCCCCCTCCCCCCCCCAAAAATAGAATCCTTACCTTTTAGAGATAAATGCTGACGTAGTTACAGATTAGATGCTGTCTGAGATTTGCTTCCAAATAATCGAGAGGTTGGGAAGTGAGTGGGGAAATAGAATAAGATTGTCCATGTTTAATAATCATGGAAGCTGGATGACAAATGCATTTGAGTTCATTATACTCTGCTTTTGTTTGGCACTTTCCATTATAAAAAGTTAAAGAAAATCACCCTGTTTAAATTTTTGTTGTATTTCTCAGAAATGTTGAAAGCACCGTGGACCTACTTCACAGGACTAGTGGGAAGAAGGACAGTACCTAGGGAGAGAACAATTAGGATCTGCTTAGAGGATTCACCTTCCAAGGGGTCACTTATTTGAGGGTGATCCTGGGTCCTTTCCACCTGGCAGATAGAAGATTCTTCCGGGCTGCATGAATGCATGTGCATATGAATGAATGAATGCAAATGACTGGTGTCCAGGAAGAGAATGATTCTGTCACGAGAGCAGAAAAAAGAATCTAATCTCAGGGCCAAATATAATGATAAGATGATTCTTTGTTTCCCATTTAGCCAAATTGTGTATTTTAAAAAAGTGTTTATTTTTGAGAGAGAGTGGGGAGAGAGAGGGCAGAGAGAGGAGAAGACACAGAATCCTAAGCAGGCTCCAGGCTCTGAGCTGTCAGCACAGAGCCCGACATGGGGCTTAGATCATGACCCGAGCCGAAGTCGGATGCTCAACTGACTGAGCCACCCAGGCGCCTCGCCAAATTGTATATTTAAGGGGAGCTTTATCTACCACAGTCATAATAAGGACCAAAATACTTATACACCATTCCTATTTGTCCTGGTGGACACCTGTCCACAAAGAGATTTACTAACACAAAAATCTTCACTCTGAAGGGATGTCCCCACCACTACACCTCTCAGAGCCCATACTCTGTTCTGAGCTCTATTGCCTTGTTTTGTGTGCTCAGCCCAGAATCATCCCAATTCTTCTGAGTTCCCTCTGAGGAACTGGCATTACTCTTCTGTCTCCAGGATTGTCTGTAACCTATGCCTGTCAATCACCGTATAGCATTCCTATGGCCACAGCATTTGTTTTGGAATGGGCATTTGACTCAAGCCAAATCAACCGGGCCCAGTCAAAACTAATCCTGGGACTTTTGTATGAGTGTGACTAGAAAAGACACACCATCCTTGAACCTGAAGTTGGGAACAGATACGCCTACCTGAAGGGAGAGCCTGCTTGATAAAGCAGAGTGGAGAGATGTCAGATTATGACAACATCATTTGAACCCCTGGGTCCAGCTGTACCTGAGGCCACACAGTATACTGCATGTGGTTTGCTAAAATCCTGAAATATAACCAACACAATCTCATAGTAGCAAAGCACATATGGAATAAAGATTTTATTATAAGCCTAGTGTTGCTATGAAAGAAGAGATATTAACCAACTATAGATGCAGACGCAGAGTAGAAAACCTTCTCTGTTGTAGTAGTTGGGTAAGGCACTGGCAGAGAT
Organism: Prionailurus bengalensis; assembly: GCF_016509475.1. NCBI lineage: Eukaryota > Metazoa > Chordata > Mammalia > Carnivora > Felidae > Prionailurus > Prionailurus bengalensis. Next base: position 145,117,474 of record NC_057344.1, read on the forward strand.
CAGGACCAATGTATTAAACATTCTATGCATTCTTCCTGAGAGCTGAGAGGAACCAGGGGACTAGACAGACTCCTGAGCAGGTGAAACACTGCTTGAATGTCTTGCCGACGTGTGTGATGAGGTGACTTCACCCTGAGTGCTCAGCTGCCTTGTTTATGCTTGGCTGTAGCATCAGACATATCCAGATTGTGGTGATGAGTAACTCTGGGCTTTCCCCAGCTTCAGACACAGGATGAGTTCACATTTTATCTTTCAGCCTCTCAATACCCCAGTTGGAGCTTCTGAACAGAATGATTGAAGCCTAGCCTGAAGGTGCTGTGAATGTTCGACAGTAATTCAACATTCAGTGAATCGGAATCTCTGGGCTTGGTGTTATAGGTCAGGGTTGACAATATGTATCTTTGTATAGTGATGAGAATATGTATCATACCAGCTGTGAGAGCTTGGGCAAGGTATCTAAGTTTTCTGTTTAATTTCCTCACCTGTAAAGTGAGAATAGGGGCGCCTGGGTGCCTCATTCGGCTGAGCAACTGACTCTTGATCTCAACTTAGGTCATGATCCCAGGGTTGTGGATTGAGGCCTGGGTTGGGCTCCAGGCTGAGCGTGGAGCCTGCTTGAGATTCTCTCTCTCTCTCTCTCTGTCTCTCTCTCTCTCCCTCTCCCTCTCCCTCTCCCTCTCCCTCTCCCTCTCCCTCTTTCTCCTCCTCTCTCTCCCCCGCTTCTCTCTCTCTCTAAAATAAAATAAAAATAAATAAAATAAAATGAAAATAATAGTACCTACCTCATAGGCTTGTTATAAGGTTAAATAAGTTAATGACTTTTAAGCACTTTGAAAAGAAATTGGCACCTTATGTTAGCTATCATTATTACTGCAAAATAACAATTTTCTGCCTCGGACAAACACTTCCTCTAGAACCTGGAGATCTGAAAGAAGACAAAGAAAAGGCAAAAATACGAGGATTTATGAAAATTGTGAAAAGCTCTGTGAGAGTGTGCAATACTTCTCAGATATCGGACTCTGAAGTCTTGTGTTTTAGTTTTCTGAGATACCGAGTCCTTTGGAAAGCTTGTCTGGAAGTTTCTTACAGGGGATGAAGGCATTGTATGTTTGTTTTAGGGTTCTGCTAGGGACCAGTCATAGGCAGGCTAACTAAAATCTTGTAACCACACCTACCCAGACAGTGGTTTCCGTAAATCTCAGTAGTTAAGCTGGTAGGGGTTTGAGAGAGTTCTTTGAAATGCTCAGGTAGCACAGGAAGTGGCAGTAATTCAAGACTTGGATTCAACTTTAGCCAATGTCTCCAGGAGACGATGAGGGTTGGTAACAACCAACCCCTAGGTTTTCAGAGAGGAAATGGTGTTGATTTCCATTTGTAGAATGCTGTTGTTATAATTCTCTTTCCCTTCCTTTTTCCCCTCCTCTTCCTCCTTTCTCTCTGTGTTTCACAGGAAGTCTATATTCCCCTCTCCAGAAGTAACCACTTTTAACAGTGTGCCATATATCTTTTGATTTCTTTTTCTGTATGTTTACACACACTTAGAAACTGTTTTGTAGGAGGGTCTCCGAAATTTTTACGTAAGTGGGATAATATTTTGAGTTGCCATTTATTTCTTTTCACTGAAAGGGAGCCTTTTCTTTCCATGCCAATACACATGGACCGATCTCTTTCTTTTCAATCGTTGCTTCTTATTGCATTATGTAGGTACACCATAGTTTGTCACCACTTGATGGAATTTTATTTCCTTTCCATTTTTTCGCCCTTGAAAAATTCTCATAGCCCTCTTTGGGCACACGCAGAACCTCTTTGCCATGTAAGGCACGTTTAAAAATAACTTGCTGAAACTGTTTGGAGATTTATATTACAGAATACATTTTCATTTCCCTCGAATCTTTCCCAGTCCCTATGGGGCCTTGGCGAGTGTGAACCTTTGGGTAGCCCTATTTTATTGTTGGTTAAAACCATTTCCCATCTTTTCAACAAAATATGGCCAAATAATGGTGATGGCCACAGAAAGGTGAAAGGTGTATCTCAATAAGACAGTCTACTCTTAAGACCCATCTACGAGTGGCATCATGAGAATGGCAGCCAAAACCTTTTTTGAAATCCTAAGGATTTCAGGTAATTTCCTTCGGGTGTGTAGCCCGGCAACACTTTGTACCGTTAGAAAATCGACCTCTTTCAGAAGCACCAGTACCGTTCAGTTTAATTGGTCTGTTGAGTGCGCTTTGCTGGCAAGTCTATAGCTGAAGGCCCATTTCCACAAGGTGCTCGTCATCTGTATTTGTGGTTGGCATCCTGCACAGCCTGTATACTTCACTATCTTTGTTTAATGAGACACTTCTATTTTAAAAAGCATGAGGCCAGATCCGCTGAGTCAGATGTGATATTATCTTTTAAGTGCACAAGCTCTACCACAAGGATTTGGGAAATTTATTACATGACACAAATGTGTCAGGAGCTCCCTTGCTGCCAACAACCACAAAGGAGCTAAGATTAGTTCAAAGACTGTTTAGTGACTTGCTATCTGAGACAGTGTTACTCAAAGTCGTGAGCCTGTGAACTCTTTTTTTTTTTTTTTTACTAGTCCAGAATGAGATACGGCAACGTTCTGGTTGTTCCAGAACGTCAACCATTACAACCGTTCCATTCACAGAAAAAAGTCTTGCGAAAAAAACGCCATGAAAAAATTTTAGTTTTCAAACGTATAATGGATTCTACACTCCACAATTATTTCCGTAATATTTTACCTTTTTATTAAAACTACAGTGTGCTTCATGGCATAGTTGATTTGCATTCCGTGCAAACTCCTTACTCTGTCCGCTGGTCTGTGAACCCCATTTTAAGTAGCACTAGGATGCTTTATGAAGTTGAACGAACAAATGAATAAATGAAGCATATCTAATCTGGATTAAATGGCTTTTCAGGGTTGAGGTGGGAGGATGGAGAGAAGGATGAATTAACTTTTCTCTCTCAGTGGGGCAGTGTTCTTTACCTGCTTTTGAGCTCTCACAGAGAGGGAAGTTATTTAAGGCACACCATTGCCTGTACCACTACCCTTCCCCACTAAATGCATTTTCCTCTCTTGTTTTTGCCCTCCTTTCTGTTCTTATCTCCTTTTTCCATGCTTCTGGCATGGAATTTAAAGAAAGAAAATATATACGGAAAGCTCATTGTTTTATGTTTCACACACAATGGAATACAACTCTCACCACAACTGGGTTAGGAAAGCATTACTGTCTACTTTGTAAATGCGCAGAGAAATTCAGGAAGTTGGTCCGGGTCCTACCTGTGATAACGTGGCCGGCTTGGGCCTTGACTCTAGGTCTGTTTGGTTCTCTCCCAGGGGGGTTGGTCTGCTACTCTCATACCCGAGGAGGTGCTAAGAGAAATCCAGATCCTGGGACAGGACTTGGAAAGTGCCCACACTGACACACTAATGTTCCATTTTGGAACTTTGAGATTCCATTACTCTCCCAGTCTCGGCACCTTCTTTAATTGCCTAAATTCTGCTACGTCGTCGCCCACTTCTCCAGATTTGTTAGATACTTTGTGTCCCTGTAGGTTGTGGATGCCTTCATCTCATTTTTGCATCCCTCACAAGAGGGTATGGGGCTTTAACGTTTATTTTTGAGACAGAGAGAGACACAGCATGAACAGGGGAGGGGCAGAGAGAGAGGGAGACACAGAACCGGAAGCAGGCTCCAGGCTCTGAGCCATCAGCCCAGAGCCCGATGCGGGGCTCGAACTCACAGACTGCGAGATCGTGACCTGAGCTGAAGTCGGCGCTTAACCGACTGAGCCACCCAGGCGCCCCGAGGGTATGGGGCTTTAAATGCAGGACACGTGATGGATGGGTTGTTACACTGAATGTTAGTCTGTAAACTTCTTCATGTGCCTAAGATAAATATTAGATGAATGAGACCGAGTGAGACTCAGGCACTTAAGCTTTAAGGTGTGATATGAATCTGAGCATGCGTGTCATCCTATAACGCAGTGCGGAGAAAGGCATCGGACAGCCCATTCTCCTGAGATGCACTCCTTGCTGCCCGTTACTACTCTGTAACCTCCTTGAGGACAGGAACGGAGACTTTTGTTTCCCCAGTGCCTGGCACATACCCTGGCATACAGTTCCCGGTACTTGAAAACGTGTAGAATTAATGAATGTGCTCAGCACTTGTTCTTAAACGGCTGTTCCTGGTGCTGTTAACTCCCACACGGTTCTTAGATCACAAAGTACATCTTCTTCTGCTCTTGGATTTCCTGGTCCTGATCCAATATTTTTTTTCTTCCTTTTTTATCCCGGCCAGCTCCTGCTTTGCATCAGGCCCCATTCTATGACCAGATGCACAGCAGGGAGGACGGTAAGAGATGGGACAATTGTTAGAAGCACGGAGGAGTGAAGTATGAGGAAGCGATATGAAAGGAAGACCACGTAGCCCACGGAGAAGGCAGTCACTGGTGCAGACAGCTCACACCCCATCCAGCTTGCCTCCAGCAGACCCACTGACTATCATGGCCTTCCCATTGATCCAATGGAGGAGCCAATTATACCTTTGAGCTTCCCTCTAGAAGCACTGAATTTGACAATGTGTATGACAGATCAGTAAAATTTCGGGGGAGGAGTATCCAGCGAGCACGGGCATGCTAGGACATCCCCTCTGAAGTAAAAGACAAATTATTACGGCTTGCATCTCCCACTGTGAGGAAGGAAACACAATGCCTAACAGGCCGTTTTGGATTTCGAAGGGAGCACATTTCACACCTAAAAATACTGCTCTCAGCTGTTATACTTGGGTGACATGAAAAGCTGCCAGTTTTGAGTGAGGCACAAGCAGGAAAGGGCTCTATGGCACATCCACATTGTGCTAAAAGCAGGTCTGTCATTTGGATCACTTAACCTAGCAGACTCTATGATTTTGGAGTTATTGTGGAGGGAAAACAATGCAGGAGAAATTAAAGCAAAACCACAGTATATATACTCTTCATTTTTCTCTGCTCATTTTATTGGATAACTGTATAAAAACCACATACAGCACATTACTGGAGAAAATATTTTATTTTCCAAATGTATAATGTATTCTACACTCAATTATTTCTGTAATATTTTACCTTTTTATTAAAACTACATATTTTAATACATTTCATCTTTTCTCAAAGGCTGTGGTATAATTGTGATTATCTTTAGCAACCAAAGTCTATTTCCAGAGATTTAAACTTGATATGGAGAAAAATGCCACGTTAAGTCCTTTTGAACTGGTGTATTGGTTTGTTCCAGGATCCAGAGGCTACTCCAAGCTTTAAAGCAAAGCGAAACCCTCAGACTGGTCTCAGCTGCTTGAGAAACCTCTGGATGGGGTCACTGGCTTGCTCTGCACAGGACAGTTTCTCACTGAGCTAGGCTGGAATATCTGGAAGAGGGAACTGAGGTATTTGCTGCATCCAGGCATTTGTTCTGGGTGGCAGGTGGGGAGAACCCTGTTTCTTATGTCAGATTTCTGTTGGTAATCATTTCTCTGTAAGAATAAAGAGCAAATGGGTAGCTCCGGGTGCTTGATGATACCAAGATTTTGCTCTCAGTTACTTATCTCTCAGTGACACTAAGACCAATGACAAAGACGACAAGGGCTGAGTTCACGGTGAGCAAAGGTGACCGTGACAACTGTGATTGTGGCACAGATTGGGATTGGACTCTTGGAAAGGTCTCCCAGGCTTGAATTATTCCAAGCAGCCAGTAGAGAGCTTGAATGTAGACATACTGTGTTTGGATCTATCCTACTTTTCTCTATTGTCCACTGACTTTAATTTTTATACTCAGAAATAGTTTCCATCTCTATCATAGTACCTCCATAAAATCTAAGATCGTACCCAAACTTTCCATTAGAATGTCCATTATTCAAAATTAAATAACTAAAATAAATAACGGGTAGCTAATGAGATTTTTTTTTAGGAAGTAAAAAGACATGACCTCAGTGTTTCTTCTTAGCATAATGCTGACCTCTCAAATGTGGGGAAGATTCCAATTCAGAGGAAGGTTTAAAACCTACATAAAAATATAACATACATCAACACATAGAATATTCTTGAATACAAAGGAAATTCAAGTGACCATATCCTTGCTGACAATATAACACAAATAAAATTTCCATGAAAATTTTAGCACAAACTGCGATTCATTTCTAGTTAACACATGGAAACAACTGATACTCAAATTCTAACTACTAGAGCATACACATCTGAATGTGGTTTGAATATGTACATGTGCTTCAAAGTAGAGTTTGGTTTTGAGCTAGTAATTTTTATTCTAATTCACAATTTATGACTCTAAATTTCAGTTGTTTTTAATAAGAAATTAGGAGAAAAGCTAAATTTCTGACACTTGGATCAGAAAATAGCTAAGAGTCATTCTTGTGTATATTCAGTAAGAAGCTATTCTAAAGCTGCTGCTTTACTTAGCTATTTCTTTAAATAAAAGCCTTTGGGCAGTAATCTACTCTCCTAATTACAGTAAAATATTCTAACCCTTTCTCCAATTCCTATTACAACTGGAAGAGTCACAATTTTTTAATGATTTCACCAACATTTTGTATTTTAGAAATGCCGGCAACATTACTTTCTGTAAAATACAAAGCAACTTTAAAAATATTCAGCTAGTACTAGCATTTAGGTTTTGAAAGGATTCCTTCATAATGAAACAAAATGTTCAGAACAACTGTCAGCAACCAACCATTTAAAAATCAGATTTATGACCCCCCCACTTTTTTTTTGTTTGCTTTTTAAACCTCTGCTGGTTTATATGAAAGTGCTCCTAGCCAAGAAGACGGAGGAGGAATGATGTACCGTACTGAAAACTGTGACCTCATCAGAGGTCTTCTCAACTTGGCTCTGAACAACTTTAAAAGCCAACAGATCTGTACCATATGCTATTCTCAGGGTCAGTACTATGGGATGCCGTGTAATCTTTTGTTATTATTAACAAAAGCACCCTGGATTGGATCCAAGGTGGACATGTGTTATAAATGAATTCTGCTTTATAGTAAAGTACATTTAAAGTATAATTCATTGTACTTACCATAAAGTACATACAAGTAAAGGTACTCCTTTGAGCCAAAAATCTGATGCTGTCAAAGCAGTGTCCAATTCCTACTACCATTGTTGAATGAGACTAATTTGACCTCATTTCCTAAGTCCTGTGGAATCTTTTTAAGCTTTTAACATCTTACAATAGTGAACTGGCACTAGTTTAGGTCTATAAAAACGTAATTGTCACATATCACACAAAAACATGATAACCAGCACAAATTTCTATAAATCTTTAAAACAAAGTCTTTGAATAACAACTAAATGTATAATGCTACAGAAGACCCAAAGAAGCACTCTAAATGATGGATATTTAATGATGGTAAACAAGAATTACTTTCTAAAAACCTGTACCAATGTTAACTTTAGGTAGAATATAACATGGAATTATTTCATGAAATATAGTCTCTTTCTATGCTCTCCTGACAACACTCCCAACAGAAAGCTTCCAGTCTATTTGCTGTTTCTTGGCTGATGAGACATTCATCTTTTAATTCCCTGATTGTCTTCCTCAATGATTTTTGGAAACGTTTTTCTCGGTCTAAAACATTCCGCAGACTTTTCTTGGTATCCTCTAGCTCGCTGATCACATGATCTAATTTATGCTTAAGTTTCTTTGGACTGTCCATTACACTGTAGCTATGTTCCTAAAAACATAAACACCAAGTTATTAAACTGGAGAGACAAGTAGTTAGATAAAAGTTTTTAGCTAGGCCTCAGCTGTTTCTTACGATGATTAGGTATCTTTAAGTTGGTGATACTTAGAGGTTTAAAGAACACAGGAAGAGGATGGGGGTGGAAGCAGTATTTTGGGTGCCCAGAGACTTCCCCCTTTATCTAAGGCTAGGAATAACATGAGGGGTACAATATCTATTGATGGGAAGCACTGCTTATTGGGGTAAGTATTTGCTATGAACATGACACCTGTAATGACTATCCAGCTTTTGTTCCCTAGGCGTGGCGCTGCTAAGTTTAAGTTTTACCTACCCAAAAATCTTATGTTGTTAAACTTTTAACGATTTTATTTTATTTTGATAAATATCTCATTTTAAAGGTGATGACAAAAAAGGAGCACTGGAGCAGGTCCTCAGGTTGAGTGTTTTTATTTAGCGAGGACCTTGGTTTTGGGTTTTTGGAGACAGAATTTAAGCTCTTTCAATATTTATTATGGTTATGCTTAAGTTTGCTGGGTATACTTTTTTTCAATTGAAAATAGGGAAAGTAACACTAACAGATCTTAAAAAGGCACTATAAAATAATTTTGAAAAGCTGTTACTCACTATTAAAATTACTAAAGAGAACATTTGCTTCTGGCCAGTATGACAGAGACTGAATTGATTCCTATCTAAAAAACCCGACATAGGGCCAAAAGACATAAAAAACGTTATGAAGATAACAGAGATCAGGCAGGGAAGGCAGCAATCCTGGAGACATGCAAACTAAGAGGTGAACCCTATGACTGACTGCCCCAGCTTACTGTCTTGGGAGAGTGTGTATGCCTCAGTGCATGGAGGGGAAACCCAGGCAGAGCTTAGTAGATTGAGAAGATTGTGTGAAGCATCCAGGAAGACCAAGAGAGAACTCTGAAGATCCTTAGAGGCTCCCCTTCTAGTATTCAGTGCACACAGGCAGGAAACTGCTCAAGGCTGAAGAAAGAATGACCAGAGAAGACCAGGAGTGCCCTGTGCTCCGATGGCATGGCCACTTTTCCCACCCCTTCCAGATCAGAAAATTTCAAGGTTCATGGGGCATTGAGGAGAGCATACAAAAGGGTCTTGCTCCAGCAGTGGAGAACAAATAGCCCTAAACTGAACATTCTCCTGGTCCTGCCTAATAAAACCTGAAAGGATCAAACTGTTTCCAAATAATTTTGTGGTATCCCAGAATAAAGCTCAAAAATACAAGACACAAAAATATCTAGCATCCAGCAAAGTAAAATTCACAATGTGTGGCACACAACATCTACCAAGTATGCAAAGAAGTAGGACAACATGAACCATAAACCAGTCAATGGAAAATAATCAAGAATTTATACAAAAGATGGAATTACCAGATAAAAGAATTAAGGTTATTAAAATAATATTCTATATGTTCAAGAAGTTAGGGAGAGAACGAAAGATATAAAAAAGAATCAAACAGAACACCTAGAGGTAAAATTTACAACGTGTTGAGGTGAAAAATACATTGGGGGGAATAGCATATTAGTGAAAGTGAAGATACAGCAATATGAACCATCCAGAACAGACTACAGAGAGAAAAGGGAGTATTGAAAAACAAACTCAGAAAAAAACAAAAAATTAGCAGAGCATCAGTGAGTGGTAGCATGACTCAGCTAGCCTAATATACATGTAATCAGGATCCCTGAAGCAATGGAAAGAAAAGTTGAGGTAGAATGAAATACCTGAAGACTCCATGAGTCTTCAAAATTTTTCCAAATTTGATGAAAACTATAAACCCACCGATAAAGAAGCTCAAAAATCCCAAGCATGAGAAATATGAAGACTGAACTATATATATCATAATCGAATTATTCAAACCACTGGGAAAGAAAAATTCTTAAAAGCCAAAAAAAAAAAAAAAGAAAAAGAGACATGTTAGAGGATACAGAATGTATAGAGGATATAGAGGACAGATTTTTCATTAGAAATGAAGCCTATGAGAATAATCTCTGAAGAACTAAAAACAAATAAAAAAATCTCCAAAACTATCAATCTAGGATTTGATACCCAATGAAAAATCTTTCAAACACGAAGACTAAATAATGACTTCTTTCAGAAATATAAAAGCTGAAAGAATTCATCCCCAGCAAAGCTGCTTTATAAGAAATGTTAAAATGCTTCAGACAGAATGATGCCAGATGGAAATATGGACTTATGCAAAGGAATGAAAAGCCCTGGCAATGGCCACTACACAGGTAATGTATACAGATTTTTTCTTATTATTTATATCTCTTTAAAAGATAATTTATTGTTAAAAAATAGATAATTTGTTGTTAAAAAACAAAGAACAAATGGAACATGTAGGAAACCAAACAGGATCAATACACTAAGTGAAAATGGTCTAAATAACCCAATTAAAAGGCTGAAATGACTAGATAAGATTAAAAAATCAAGACCCAACAGTATAAGCTCCCTAAAAGAAACATGTACTTCAAAAAGTCCCAAATAGGTTTAAAGTAAAAGAGTAGAAAAAGATACAGATCTTCCTCCACTTATGATGGGTCTCACAAGACCTATTTTATAATAAAGTATTGAATATCTCATGTCATTTATTGAATACTGTATTGGAAGTGAAAAATACAATGGTTGTATGGGCACAGAATGGTTGCAAGTGTGTTGGTTGTTCACCCTTGTGGCTGCATGGCTGACTGGGAGCTGTGGCTTGCTGCTACTGTCCAGCATCACAAAAGAGTATAGTACTCCATATCGCTGGCCCAGGAAAAGACAAAAATTAGAAACTTAAAATATGGCTTCTACTGAATGCCTTATTCATTTTGCACTATTGGAAAGCTGAAAAATCATGAGTTGAATCATCATAAGTTGGGGACCATCTGTACACCCATATAACACTAAAGAAAAAGGAAACTAGAGTGGATATACTGCTATCAGAAAAATAGATTTCAGACTAAAGAACATTACCAGGGAAGGTCATTTCCTAATAATAAAGGGATTAAATTAACAAGACAAAACAATCCTAGATATTAGCACTCAATCACAGTGCTGCAAAATGTAATGAGTAAAAACTGACAAGTTCAAGGAGAATTAGACAAATACATAGTTACAACAGAAAGTTAAACTCCTCTCTCAATAACAGAACAAGTAGACAGAAATTTAGTAAGGATAAAATCTTGAACAACAGTCTTGATATTTCTAAAACATTCTAGGTAACATCAGCAGAATGCACATTCTTTGCAAATGCACACAGAACATTTGCCAAGACAGGCTATATTAGAGACTATAAATCTCAATAAATTTAAAAACATCTCAAGCAATTTCAAGCCATACAATGTATTCTGACTACCACAGAATTAAATTAGGCACATTAATAGAAAGACATCTGGAAAATTCCCCAGTATTTGGAAACTACAGGGCACACACACACTTCTAAATAACTCATGGGTCAAAGAACAAATAAAAATGGAATTTGAAAGTTTTCTGAACTAAATGAAAATGAAAACATTTATGGAGTGTTGCTAAAGCAACACCTAGGGAGAAATTAATACCACTAAATGCCTACATTATAAAGGAATGTCTCAAGTCAATGACCTTAGCTTTCATTTTAAGAAACTAGAAAAAGATGAGCAAATTTTACTGGAATAAATAGAAAAAGCAAATAGTAAAGATGAATGGAAATCACTGAAGTAGAAAACAAAAACAAAAAAAAGTGAGAAAATCAATGGAAGCTAGTTCTTTAACAAGATCAATAAAACTGACAAATCTCTAGGTAGACTGATCAGCAATAAAAAAGAACAGAAACAAATTGCCAATATCAGAAATGGGAGAGATGATATCACTACAAATTCTACATATATTAAAAAGGACAGTAAGCCAATATTATGAACAATTTTAAGCTGTTAAACTTGACAACTGAGATAAAATGGGACAAATCCCTTGCAAGATACAAGCTACCAAAAAAAACCTTACCTACAAAATCACACACCCTGATAGTTTAACTGGAGTATTCTACCAAATACTTATGGAAGAAATAACATTAAATCTATACAAACTCTTTCAGAAAATCAAAAAAGGAGGCAATATTTTCCAACTTTTTCATTAAGGTCAGCATTATTCTGATTCTAAGCCAGACAAAAATATTACAAGGAAAGAAAACTACAGGTCAATATCCCTACTGAACATACAAGAAAAGATTCTAAACAAAATTTTAATAAATCCAATTCAACAATATATAAGAGGATAACACACCATGAAGAAGTTGAGTTTATTCTGAGGTTGGTTTAATATTCAAACATCAATTGATATAACTAATCATTTTTCCCAAACTAAAAAAGAAAAACCATAGAAAACCTCAATAGACACAGAAAAAGTGTTCGACAAAACTAACATTCATTTCTGATAAAAAACTTTCAGCAAACTAGGAACAGAAAGGCACTTCCTCAACCTGATAAAAGCATTTATGAAAAACCTACAGTTAACATCATATTCAGTGGTGAAAGACTGAATGTCTTCTTCCTAAAATCAGGAGCAAAGCATGGAGATCAGCTCTCAGTGTTCTCTATTCAGCAAAGCCCTGGAGGTTCAAAGCAGTCCAATAAATATTGCAGGAAAGAAATGAGGCATCCATATTAGAAAGGAAAAATTAAAACTATCTTTAATGACAGACAACATGATTATGTAGAAAATATAACAGCCTTTACAAAAAAGCATAATTAATATATGAGTTTACAAGTTTGCCAAGTACAAAATCAGCATACAAAAATCAACTTCCATATACTATCAGTAAACCAAACAAAACAACACCATTTGTAATAGCATCCAAACACATATAATACTTAGGGATAAATCTGACAAAATGAAAGACCTATACACTGAAAACTACAAAACATTGTTGAGAGAAGTTAAAGACCTGAATAAATGCAGAGATATAATGAGTTCACAGGTTCAAAGACTTAAAACAGTTTCATTAGGATGTCAATTCTTCTCAAATGAATCTGTACATACAACACAACCCAGCTAAAATTCCAGTAGGCGTTTTTGTAGAAATTGTTACAAAATGATTCTAGGGGCACCTGGGTGGCTCAGTCAGTTAAGCGGCTGACTGATCTTGATCATGACTGGTCATGATCTTGCAGTTCGTGAGTTCAAGCCCCGTGTCGGGCTCTGTGCTGAAAGCTCAGAGCCTGGAGCCTGCTTCAGATTCTGTGTCTGCCTCTCTCTCTCTCTGCCCCTCCCCTGCTTGCACTGTCTTTCTCAAAAGTAAATAAACATTAAAAAAAGAAAAGATTCTAAAAATTCATATGAAAATGCAAAAGATCTAGAATATTTGAAAATTAACAAAGTTGGAAGACAAACACTGCCCTATTTCAAGTATTACTATGAAGCGATGGTAATCAAGAAAGTAAAACAGACCTGGATTCTAGGTGTGGCTCTAATATGAGTATGCAAGGAGATGAATAAATAATGCAAGCTTGAAAACTGTGTATGTATGACTGTTCTTTAAGAAAACCTAAAGATGTGACTATATTTTTTATTAGATGTTTCCATGTAGAAAATATAGTACTCAAAGGGATTATTGCATTTTCTTGGTAAAAAATAGCTGTATGAAAGCACTCTTTGAACTAAATATGCAACCAAAGGATTAACTACCTGTATATTATTATCCCATATATAAAAATTATAATGGCTCTGGGAAACACTATTTTTGGGCATTTTATATATTTATATAACATATTTATATATATATATATATATACAAATACATATACACATATATACATGTACATATATATAATTATGTATACATAATATATAACATTATATAGATATATAATTATGTATATATAATATATAACATAATACATATTTAATATATATATAACACATATATATTAATGTCAGGGTACCTGGGTGGCATAGTTGGTTAAGCTTAGGTCATGATCTCATGGTTTGTGGGGCTCAGCCCCACCTCTAGCTCCACACTGACAGCATGGCATCTGCTTGGGATTCTCTCCCTCCCTTTCTCTGCCCCTCCCCCATTCATGCACGTGTACGTGCACACTTGGGTAGGCTCTCTCTCAAAATAAGTAAACTTAAAAAAACCCTCAAATGCCTAAACCTCTAGTTTAATCCTAATGGAGAAGACGTATTACCTTAAAAATATCAACGTTAGTTCAGTAAGTAATTTTACTTACAAAAGTGAACTGAGATTGGAATTCTTCAGTACATGAGGAAGCACCAACAAGCTGGTGATTGTGGTTTGTGACTGGAAGAATTTTGAGGGTGAAGTTTTTTCTAGAATGAAGTTTTTCTTTTTTCCCCTGTTAAGAAGAGTTAATAAAAATCATTGTAGATACTTCTGTCCTTTCTTACATTTTTATTCCTTCTCTACTTTGTGTAGTGGAATTAATATTTCTTTTCATGAAATTGCTCTAAAAACTCAGTAAATTTTAAATTTCTCTGAGATTAAAGGAACTTCCTGAAAATAATTCTAAAGTTCATCTAGAAACACAAATTTTCCTAAAAAAAAAAAAAAAAGAGAGTGGTATTGAGAAAGAATACGTTCTACCACTTATTAAAGATATATTACCCAATAACAACAGTTAAAGTAGTGTGCTACTCTCCTAAGATGAGACAGAAAAATCTGTAAATATATCAAGTGTATAAAAGGTGTTAAGATAAAAAATGGCATTCTAAATAAGTGGAAAAAGGCTATAAATCATGTAAAAATGAATTAAGAAAAATAGTTACATCCTTTATATATAATAAATCATGATGAAATTTTAGTACTGAAAATTTATGTACAAATGAAAACCCTTAGGAACTAGAAAAAATCAGCAAATATTTATATAATCTTAAGGTGGGGAAGGCTAAAGTCGGACAATTCAATAAAAAATATACAACATACTATTTAAAAAAGAAGTCTGAACTTCAAACAAAACAAAAAATACCAAACCAATGTGATAATTAGTACTAAAGACAAATGACAAAAAGTAACTATAACACATGGGGCACCTGGGTGGCTCAGTCGGTTAAGTGTCTGACCAGCTCAGGTCATGATCTTGTGGTTCGTGAATTCAAGCCCCGCATCAGGCTCTGTGCTAATGGTTCAGAGCCCGGAGCCTGCTTTGGATTCGTGTCTCCCTCTCTCTGCCCCTCCCCTGCTCACACACACTTTCTCTCTCAAAAAAAAATAAACATTAAAAAATAAATAAAATTATAAAAAAAAAAGTAAATGCAACACAGATGGCAGTTAAATGATTTGTATCTTCAATGTACAGTGTTTTTACATGTAGTTTAAAAAAGATGAAAATAGCAGAGGACCCAAATAAGTAACTCACAAAAAATACAAACGTCTAACAAACATATGAAAAAATGTGGAGACTCACCAATATTCAAAAATAAAACAATAAAATGCCACTTTTGCCTATCAATTTTAACAAAGGTTTAAAAACACAACTTACACTGAGGATTAGGGTGGATGGACACTTTCATGCATAGCTACTGGGAAGAAGATTGGTACAAGCTTTCTGGTGGGCCTTTGGGGATCTGATTCAAAAGCAAAGGCTTTAAAAATGTGTATAATCTTTGATCTAACAATTTTATTTCCAGGAATTTGGTTTGAGGAAATAAGGATAAGTACAAAGATTTGGCTAGAATTATGTTCATCACAGTGTTAATTTAAAATAGTAAAAGATGATAACCTATATACAATAGTGATTGGGTTACATAAACCACTGTTCATACATAAGATCCATTGCTACATGGTCACTAAAATGTTCCATAAAACCAATACCACCAGGTATTGACAAGGATATAGAACCAGAGGAACACTTACATGCAGATGGTGAGACTACAAATTGGCAAAACCACTTTGGAAAAACTACAGCAGTATCAGCTCAAGCTGAACACACACATCCCTAGGACCCAGTAGTTCCACTTTTAAGAGAATTGTACATATACTCTGCAGAAATGTGAACCTAAGTGCACCAAAAGACATGGACAAAAACATTCATAGTTGCACCATTCATAATAGCTCCAAAGTGAAAACGACCTAAATGTTTGTCAATAGTAGAATGGTGAAAGTTTATTTAAACAATAGAATACTATAATGCAGAGAAAATGAATGGACTATTATCACATACTACAACATGGATGAATCACACAAACAAAATGCTGAGCTAAGCAAGTCAGAGTACATACTGTCTGAGTTCATTTATATAACTGATGGTGACAGAAGTCAGGATAGTAGTTACCTTTGGGGCTGTAGTGACTGCCAAAGAGTATGAAGAGGTTTCTGGGTGCTGATACTATTTTATATCTTGGTATGAAGAGAGTTACATGAGTATATTCACTTTATGACAACTTATTGCTCAGTACACTTATGATGTGTGCGCTTTTCCATATAGATACTGTATTTCAGTAAATTTAGTTTAAAAAATTGATGTTCTACACAGGTTTCTCTTAAAAATATGATCCATAGATCTGCAAGACAATTGTGTGGGGTGCCTGTTAAAAAAATGCAGCCTTCTTAGGGGCTCCTGGATGGCTCAGTTGTTTAAGTGTCCAACTCTTGATTTTGGCTCAGTGTATGATCATGTGGTTAGTGAGTTCGAGCCCCGCACTGGGTACCACACTGACAATGTGGAACCTGCTTGGGATTCTCTTGTCTTTCTCTCTCCCTCTCTGCCCTTTCCCCGCTTGTGCTTTCTCTGTGTCTCAAAATAAATAAACTTAAAAAAAAAGTGCAGGTTTCTGGACTCCAGCACAAACTCAGTGAGTCAAATTCTCTGGGCCACATGATTCTCCATTTCATTTCATTTCATTTCATTTTCATTTCATTTCATTTTATTTTATTTTTCAACGTTTATTTATTTTTGGGACAGAGAGAGACAGAGCATGAACGGGGGAGGGGCAGAGAGAGAGGGAGACACAGAGTCGGAAACAGGCTCCAGGCTCTGAGCCATCAGCCCAGAGCCCGACGCGGGGCTCGAACTCACAGACCGCGAGCTCGTGACCTGGCTGAAGTCGGACGCTTAACCGACTGCGCCACCCAGGCGCCCCGATTCTCCATTTTAAACAAGCTCCCTGGATAATTCTTATGTAGGCTAAAGTTTGAGAGCCATTGTTGTGGAAAAATATTTAGCATCATGGAAAGCAGCAGTTAACAGTGGACTCTAGGGGCACCTGGGTGGCTTCAGTCAGTTAAGAGTCTGACTCTTGATTTTGGTTCAGGTCGTGATCTTCTCCTAGTCGTGTGATTGAGCCCTACATCGGGCTCTGTGCTGGGCATGGCACCTACTGGGCATGGCACCTTCTCTCTCTCTCCCTCTGTCCCTCCCCCTGCTCATGCACTCTCTCTCTAAAAAACAAAACAAAAACAAAAACAGAAAACAATGGACTCTGAAGCCAAAATGCCTGGGCTCAAATCCAGCCTCTGCCATTGAACAGCTGTGTGACAACGAGGAAGATATTCCAGCTCTCTGGACCTAGGTTTCCTCAAGTAGTAAAATGAGAATAACAATAGTATTTTTTTCACATGGGTGTTATGAGGATTAAATGAGTTTATATGCAAAGTGCCCCGAATAGTGCCTGGCACACAGTAAACACTATATAAATGTTGAGATGAAATGAATGGGGAGGGTGGAAGGGAATGAGATGGAAGCAAATTAAGAAAAGGATATACAGGTGATCCGTGAACAATGCAGGGTTAGGGACACCAACCTCCCTGCACAGTTGAAAATCTGTGTATAACTTTTGACTCTCCCAAAACTTAACTGTCAATAGCCTAATGCTTGTTGGTTGGAGGCCTTACCGTTAACAGTTGATTAACACATATTTTGTACGTGTATTATATACCATATTCTTACAATAAAGTAGAGAAAATATTATTAAAATCCTAAGGAAGAGAAAATACATTTAAAGTACTGCGCTGTGTATTTATTAAAAAATATCTGTATATAAGTAGACCCATGCATTCAAATTCTGTTTTCAAGGATCAAATGTACAGTGTAATTATAATTTTGTAAGAATATATAAATATAGGTGAATACATATACAAACATACACATACAAATGACTGGAAAGATACACATTGAAGTGTTAAAAGTATTATCTCTGGATTATGTGATTATTGATAATTTTTATTTTCTTTTTGCTTGTGTCATCTAATTTCCTATAATGCAAAATTTCTTTTGTTATAGGATATAGTTTTTGAAAGTTAGTAACTTATGGTTTGATTTTATTATGCCCACATTTCTTAAGGTTCTCAACATTAATGCTGGATGAGACCTTGCTATAAGGAAAGAAATCCTTTATAACAAATTGCACAAGATATTATAAATTTATTAACATGGGAGAGAGTGAGGCAGTCTCTTCTTGCTCACTCAGGCACTGGAAAATGACCAAGACCATCTCGAAGCAGGTACACTTCCAGATTACATATCTTCCTTGACTTATGATACGGTTATATAAATTGAGAATATTGTAAGTTGAAAAGGCATTTGATACACCCAACCTACTGAACATAATGGTTTAGACTACCCTACCTTAAACATACTCAGAACACTTACATTAGCCGATAGTTAGGCAAAGTCATTTAATGCAAAGCCTATTTTATAACGGAGTGTTGATATCTCGTGTAATTTATTAAATACTGTTCTGAAACTGAAAAACAGACTGGTTGTGTGGGTTCAGAATGATTGTCAGTGTATCAGTTGTTCACCCTCGTGACCATTGTGGCTGCAGCTTACTCCCACTGCCCAGCATCACAGGAATATGGTATTGCATACTCCCATGTGCGCTGTATTACGTATCGCTAGCCTAGGAAAAGATGAAACTTAAAAATTCAAAGTATGGTTTCTATTGAATGTGTATCGCTTTCGCACTGTTGTAAAGTTGAAAAATCAGAAGTTAAAGGCCATCTGTATTTCCCTTGTTTCCAACTGTCAGGAAGGAGATATCTTTCAATGGAGGTTCATGACTATTGTTCTGGGAACTGATAGGTTCTCCCTGAATTTTCTACACTGGAATCAGTTACTCTATGGTGTCTAGAAACACTTTGCCATATTTTAACTCAAGAGAGATACTGAGGGTGAGGCAGTCAACCCGTGGCACTAATATCACTGAAAAAAACCACAAAATTCAACTAGACTTTACTTATACAATCTTTTTATTTTCTTTTTCTTACCTCTTCTCTCCTTTCATTCTCCCGTTCTCCTCTCTTTTGCTTTTCTTCCTTTTAGTTTTACCTAGGCTTTAAGCTTGAATGTATGTGGCTCTAAAAGTATACTTTGGTCCTGTTACTTTGGCTCGATACTTTGGCTCTGCTCTTGACTTTTGCTCCAGTGTGAAGAGGACTGGCAACTTGGAACTTCAATCCAACCCTCTTATTTCCCTCCTTTTTTAGATATAAATCCTGAGTTATGTCAACTCCTAAAATCAGTCCCCTTCACCAAATATTTGTAACATGCCAGTATTTCTGAGTGGCTACTGGTAAAATACTCCTACTACATATTATAAAACCTGGAGCAGTCACTTCCAAATTTAGAAACTCAAAAAATGGACTTCAAACGAATAAGCAAACAATCAAAATGTTAGCCTGAATGGTGACGGCTCTTCAGCAGTACCATAAAAAATGAGTAACGATGCTAAGCAGTGTCTCATAAACAAACCTGTAAGTGAGATGAGGGATCAAAGATAGAAGGTATGACTCCAGGTTTCAGTTTAATATTTGGAGCACTTCTGTCAAAATCTGTCTTCTTAAAGTGCCTTGAACACAACACGTCTCCTTTTTTAGGCTCCCAGATGCCTGCAGCATTCACATCAAGTCTTTTCATGGCTAATACCCATTTTCTTTTGACGTTTTCATCTGTGGGGAATCTAGAAAAAAACATATAAACAGTATCCTAATATTAAGCACTGTCAATATATACTTGAACTAAGGTTGTGACTAAATTGGTTCACTGAGAAGTTTGTTACTACTCTTGGGAAATGGACTATTCAGGAAGCCATCATGAATCAAGCTTTCAGAACTTTCAGTTTTTTTTCTTTTTTTTAATTTTTTTTTTTCAACGTTTATTTATTTTGGGGACAGAGAGAGACAGAGCATGAACGGGGGAGGGGCAGAGAGAGAGGGAGACACAGAATCGGAAACAGGCTCCAGGCTCTGAGCCATCAGCCCAGAGCCCGACGCGGGGCTCGAACTCACGGACCGCGAGATCGTGACCTGGCTGAAGTCGGATACTTAACCGACTGCGCCACCCAGGCGCCCCAGAACTTTCAGTTTTAATAGATTTTTCCACCAATCATGCTGCAAACATATGGCCCTCATTTCAATTTTTCTCATATCATAAAGAAGAAAAGTTTCAAGGGATACTTCAACCTTACATTAAGATTCACAACTGGGGGATTTTCCTTCATCTATCTATGATAATACCATTTGGGACTTTTCCTATGTGAAGCCATACCCAGAATTGATCCCAGATGAACAGAGTACCTCATACTTTCATTCTTCTGTCAGCATCAGAAAGTTGCTTTGTACAGCATTTAACACACAACAGGTCTATAAATGCTTAGTGAATGAAGGCAGACAACAGCTGCACAGTTTGGGGTTCTAGAGAAAAGAACTATTTTGAGAGATCTGGAAACCAATAACCATATCTTCTGTAATTTTCCAAGCTGATTCAAATCTTTTTTTTTGGAATAAGGTGGGGTATACATACTCATTTTTTATTTCCTCATACCTAGCAAAGTACTTATCAGATCTTTCTCTAGCACATAGCACAGTGCCTGGCACAAAAGCAGCAAAATAAACTTCTAGCAAATGAATAATTATTAAAATTAGATCATCTTGACTTACCTGTAATACTGTTAAAGAACCCTTGGTCTGAACTTGTAATTTACATTTTTTCTCTACAACGTAAGTTTGATCTATTTCTAAATAGAAAGGTCAATATATTTGGGCAAAGATCCTTCCTTCAGATTGTAAACTCCATATAAGCAAAACACTTTCTTTGAAGGTATGTTAAAACACAAAGTAACAATATTAACAAAAATGAGCTTGATATTTTTGTTTACTAGCCTTTGATACCTTGACAGGAATCTTAAACTTTTAAACTAAGTTATAAAAACGTAAATGTATCCCTTCAAATTCACTTAAAAAGCTATTTATTTAAAAAAGCTTTGGGAACTAAAGGTCAAAACTGAAAAATTAAGTATAACTGTCTTTGGCTTTTTTAACAGAAGTACTTGGCTTAACTATGGCAAAATCTTACACGTGAAACGTCAGTCCTTTTAACTTGGAATTTGGCAAACAGCGGGAAGCACATCCAATGGCCGAGCAACATTTCACCATGATTTTAGCAACTCATAACAGAACTGAAAGAAAATTAAAACGGTAAGAGTTAGCAATTTCAAAGCTAAGGGGAACATGTTTACTTTTCCCAGCGTGTTTTGGGTGATGTGAAATCATGCTAGAAAGCCAAAGGCAAATATTTTCTTCCAACACTAACAGCTCTAAAAATTTTCCAGGGGCTTGCCTCTTCAGAAGGCCAATCATTTTTTCACTGCGCACCCGGAAGCGTCTGACTCAGTCTTGCAGGCTTGTACATTTCCCTTCCGCCTTTTTACAGGCACCATGCCACAAGGCCTTTGCACACGAACTCCTACTCATCTTTTTAGCTCACGTGTTGCTTCCCCAGGGAAGCCTTCCTTGGCACCCAGATTAATCCGATCCCCTCCAGCATTAACTCTCATAGAACACACACTTCTTCCTAGCACTTCTCAAAGCTGTAATCTTCATTTATGTCAGTGATTCATTCTGTGATCAATGTCTTTCTGCTTTACCAGTCTGCGAGATCCAAGAGGGCACGGTGGGGCGTGTACTTTTTCTCACTTTTTGTCCCCATGCTTAGCTGGTGACTGGCATACAGGAAACGTCAATGCACATTTTGAAGGAATGAAGAGCGACTAAAAGCAGCAGCTGCAAAAGCAGAGCGCGCCCGTACCCGCTCTGAGCCCGGAGGCCTGGCGGAGCTCCGCCCCTTTCTCGAGGCACCAGGCCGCCGCAAGCGGAGAGGGAGGGGCCGCCCTGTCACAGGTGCGGATGCGGCCGAAGAGCGTCCCTTTCTCAGGGGCCTCCCGGCGTCTCCGCGCCGCTGCGGTCCACCTCTCCCCGTACCACGCCCAGGGCTTGGGCGAGTAGCGATGGGGACTGGCGGGGGGGGGGTGGAAAGAAGAGGCAACCTAAGTTATTACCGTTAGCAGCGAAGTCAGCAACTGACGTCGACAGCAGAGATTGCGTTTCCCTTCACTTCCTCCCCGTCGCCCCGGGAACCGGAAATCCGGCTGCCCCGGGTCACGTGCTGAGCCGCCATATCAGCTCGGCTGGCTGCTGTGACCAAGAGGGGGTGCGCTAGTGACGCTACTTCTCTGGGCGTGGTTTCCATCCTGGGGGAAGGGTCCGTGGAGTTTGAGGGGAGATGGAGGAGATGGCGGCCTCGGCGCGGGAAGATGGCGCCCGCGGCCAAAAGCAAGGGCGGCGGGGCTGCAAGCACTATGACAGAGGATGTCTCCTGAAGGTGATGACTTCAATGGGCTCTTCCCATACAGGCTGCCGCCGGGTCGGGCGGGGGCGGAGTGGGCCAGGCGATTAGGCTTGGGCTGAAGTTAGAGGCTAAGCTGTTTGTCAGGATCCCTCCTCCACCTCGAACTGGGTTCCCGCTGTAGAGAACGTTTTGGCAGGGCGACCACAGGCCGCACCCGTACTCTTGTCTTACTTTGTAAGCAAAGTCCTTTTCGCTTGGGAAGAGCCGAGGCTTGCACATCAGTCGCTGTATCAACGGGTTTAGTCTTTTGCTACTGGGAAGTAGACTGAGGCAGCGTCGGGCCTGGGCCGGCTTTTCCCCAGGATGACTTTCAGGTGTGTGATGAAGTAATGAAAGAGGAGTAAGCGAGTGGAGAATCGGAATACGATTTCAGCTACTGTAGTAACAGTTTTACCGCTCGCCAGCTTCGTTTTAGAGTCGGTGAGTGAACCTCAGGCTGCCGAGGAGAAAATGCTTTTGTGACATGGAAAGCCAGCCGTGTGATTGCCACTAAATAGGAGATTATGTGTAGGAAAGTGCCTACTATACATATATTCTTGTTTTTGCCGTTTACTTTGAGGAAAATTGCTGGTCACTCTAGAACTTTTATGGGCACCCGCTCAGAGTTTCCTGATTTTGTTGTTGTTGCAAGAAGCAGTTTGAAGATTTTAAGAAAGCGTGAGCTTTGGAGTCCCACAGCCCTACCCACAAGTCATAGCGCTGCCCCTTGATAGCTCAGTGCTTTTGAGCAGGTGCTCCATTTGTACAGTAGGGCTGATAGAGTTACTGTTTCATAAAAAAGTATGAGGCCTGTAAAGACCACTTAAAGCCTTCCTTTAGGCCAGGCTTGGTGAATTCCTCCACAGCACTGGATGAAACTTTTTCAAAGTCACTCACCAAGTGTTGTGTAAGCAAATTGAAGGCTGTCCTTATGATTCCATTTCCACTGACTGATGTTACTGTTTGAAACTTGATGATTGGAACTGAATTCAACATTTTGGCCCTTTCCCCCAAGAAACTACATAAATATGTCTGAGTTTCATAGAGTTGAGATACTTGACCCTGAGTATCAAATACTTTTTGCCCGCTCTTGCTCCTTCCTTAAATACTAGAAGCCAAGTGAAGAGTTTTAAGGAGGAAGTAATCAACTAAATCAAATGCTGTTGTTTGAGTAAGACAAGAACTGAAAATTGAACTTTAAATTGGATGAGGAGGTCCCTGGTGATCTTGACGAGAGAAGTTTCAGTGGAGAGATTGGGACAGAGCCTGATTGGAGTGGGTGTGAGAGAGAGAGAGAGAGTAGTTAAACTGGAAATCTTAAATTTTTTTTTAATGTTTATTTATTTCTGAGACAGAGACAGAGCATGAGTGGGGGAGGAGCAGAGAGAGAGGGAGACAGAATCAGAAGCAGGTTCCAGACTCTGAGCTGTCAGCACAGAGCCCAATGCCGGGCTCAAACCCACAAACCGTGAGATCATGACCTGAGCCAAAGTTGGTTGCTCAACTGACTGAGCCACCCAGGTGCCCCTGGAAATAGTCTTTATAGACAATTCTTGGAGTTCTGTTGCGAAAGAGCGCAAAAAAACAAACCACCACAAAAAAAACAAAAAACAAAAAAACCCCAAAACAACAACTCTGGTTGCTGTGAGATTTAGAATCATGAGATTTTTTTTTTTTTTTTTAATCTTTAAAATGGGAGGTATTGCAGCATGTTTTTGTACTCTTGGAAATGACTCAGTAAAGTGAGAACATTTTTAATGCAGGAGGGAAAGAGAAAACTGTAGGAGCACTTACTGCCCTTGAGTAATCAAAGAAAAGATGGGATCCAGTGCACAAGTGGAGGAGTTGGCCTTACGTAAAAACATGGAACAGAGGACAGAGTATTAGGTACATTTGCAAGTAGGTTGGTTGATAGAGTTTGTGGTAGGATGTTTTCTTTTGATTATTTCTATTTTCGTAGTGAAGTAAGCAAGGTATCAGCAGAGTGTAAGGGTGGAGGAAAAGCTGTAAAGAAAGAGATGTGAAATAATCACCCAGATTTTAGGTCCTAGATTGTAGAAGAATGAGGGAGTCAACTAGGCAAGTATGGTAAAAACTCATATTTTATTAGTGATTTTGACTTAGAAGTGACACCAGTGGTCCCTTTTCTGGAAGGAAGAGAGAAGGAAGGAACTAGAGTATGTGCAAGGGAAGAATTGGAGTTGGGAAGAGAGGAAGTAGTGATTAGAGAATTGCATGCTTGAAATTAAGATAGAAACAAGATTCAGTTGTTTAGAGCAGTGGTTCTCAAAGTGTGGTGAATGGACCCCCCACCCTGTGATTCCTGAGGCCCTTTTAGGTCAAAACTACTTTCTAATACTAAGATGTATTCTTTTTCAGTGTATGCAAAAGTGGTGATTAAAATTGCTGGCACCCTAGCAAGATGAAGACAGTGGCACTGACTGTGCTACACCTATAATTTAGAAAAAAAAAAAAAAAAAAAAAAAAAAAAAAAAAAGCCAGTTTCACTCAAGAATGTCATTGATAAAATTCTATAAAATCTCAGCTCTTGAATACATGTCTTTTTACATGTTTTTTACATGTTTGATGAAATGGGATGTTTTCATCAAGAACTTCTGCAAACTAAAATTAGATGGTCATTGTGAGGAAAGTTCTTATGCAATTGGATTGTGTACTGAACTAGTAGCTTTCTTGTGGAACATTTCTTACTTGAAATCTGGCTTCTCAAATTTGAGTATTTGGTGGACATTTTTTTGAAAAGGAGAGAAGTGAAACTGTCATTGCAAGGAAGATCCTTGACAGTAATAAAATTCAAGCTGTCATGTAAAAATTAGAATTAAAATTAAAAAAAAATTTTTTAATGTTTATTTATTTTTGAAGGAGAGAGAGACAGAGTGTGAGTGGGGGAGGGGCAGAGAGAGAGAGAGAGAGACACACACACACACACAGAATCTGAAGCAGGCTCCAGGCTCTGAGCTGTCAGCACAGAACCTTACACGGGGCTTGAACTCACAAACCACGAGATCATGACCTGAGCTGAAGTTGGACTCTCAACCGACTGAGCCACCCAGGCGCCCCTAAAATTTTTTTTAAATGTTTGTTTTTGAGAGAGAGAGAGACACAGAGTGTGAGTGGGGGAGGGGCAGAGAGAGAGAGAGAGAGAGAGGGAGACACAGAATCCAAAGCAGGCTCCCGGATCTAAGCTGTCAGCACATAGACCGACGCGGGGCTCAAACTAATGGACCGCAAGATCATGACCTGAGCCTAAGTTGGATACTTAACAGACTCAGCCACCCAGGTGCCCCAAAATTAGAATTTTGGAAAACTTGGATTATTCTCTGTAAGCTTGAAAGTGTCCCAGTACCTAAAGACTTTTCTGATGAGATCGGTAATGATATTAACAAGCACGATTTTTTTTTTTTAATCTTGCATGGAAAATTTGTGAACATTTGAAAGAGCTATAGAACTCAGTGAACTGATACTTTCCAAATGACCAATGTGTGGGTAAAAGATCCATTCAGAGTGCAAGATAGATCAACGGACTTTGATGTAATGGAGAAAAGTTCACATACAATTTCAGAGTCCGTGTTACAACTAATGATTTATGAATTGTTGAGTTTTGTTGTAGTATCAGAGATGAGTATTCTTGCAAAGGCTGTTAAAATACTCCTTTTTCCAACTACATATCTGTGGAAGGCCAAAGTTTCTTCATATACTTAAACCGAATACAGAAGCAGAAATGAGAATTCAGTTATTTTGGGAGAAAGTAGTTATTTCATTAAAATAATGTTATTTATGTTAACATGTAATGGGTTCATTACTATTATTTTTAAAAGTAATAAATATTTAAAAAACCTTTCAATTTTATAATATGGTGTCAGATATAATTCACATAATCAAAAACTCTTTGAGATCATCAGTAATTTTTTTTAAGTTTATTTCGAGAGACTGAGACAGCACGAGTGGGGGAGTGGCAGAGAGGGAGGGAGACAGAAAATCCCAAGCAGACTCCACACTATCAGCGACCCGAAGTAGGGGTGGTAGGGTGCTCGAACTCACAAAACCGTGAGATCGTGACCTGAGCTGAAACCAAGAGTCAGATAGATGCTTAACAGACAGAGCCACCCAGACACCCCGATCCTCAATAATTTTTAAGAGTGTAAAGAGGTCCTGAGACCAAAACATTTGAGAACCACTGTTCTTTGGTATGACCTTGAGAATATGTGGTGAGGAGGGTTGGAGGACAAGGTCATTGGAAGTAAGAAAGTCAAGGAATTGAGAGTTCATGGTATTGGAAGGATTATAGTGGTGGATGTGCAGATCACTAAGATGTAGGACAAGAGTAGTGTTGGGAGAGAAAGGGTACCAGTTAAGTGTTAAAATCTTTTTTTTATTTTTTTTTATTAAAAAAAATTTTTTTTTTCAACGTTTATTTATTTTTGGGACAGAGAGAGACAGAGCATGAACGGGGGAGGGGCAGAGAGACAGGGAGACACAGAATCGGAAACAGGCTCCAGGCTCTGAGCCATCAGCCCAGAGCCCGACGCGGGGCCCGAACCCACGGACCGCGGAATCGTGACCTGGCTGAAGTCGGACGCTTAACCGACTGTGCCACCCAGGCGCCCCAAGTGTTAAAATCTTTAAGGGATGAACTGTATTGTGGTAAATTATGGTGTAAGATCTTCAGAAATGAGTGGATCTGGAAGGTCACAGTATACTGGAAACTATGGGGTGAGCTTACTGGCTTGGAAACTTTTTTTGATGTATTATACTATTTAGGATAAAGCTAAGTTACTAATGGTAACAAAAAGGCCCAACAGTAATGTAGGTTAAAGAATAGAATTTATTTCTTCCCACCTAACAATTTCAAGGTTAATTATCCAGTTTGGTAATAAGACTGTTCCACATGATCACTTCAGGGACAAGTTTTCCCCATTGTATTTTGCCCTGCTTTAGGGCATACAGTCAGCAGGTGGGTTGCTGCTATGTCCAGGTTTCATCTGATGGAAAGGAGAAAAGGAGCGTGGAGGAGGAGGCATGCCCAGTTTCATAATACTCAGGCCCAAGAGTGGCACTGATTTCTGCTTGTATTCTTTTGGTAAGAACTTAGTCATTTGGCCACAGCTGAAATCAAAGAAAGCTGGGAACTGTAATAAAGCTGGGCAATTGTGTCTGGGAAGGAGAGAATAGATTTTGCTAGTCTGCCACTCTTGAAAACAACGACTATCTCTTACATTTATTGCACCTCTAAAATATCAAGCATATAGCTGATGATTAATAAACACAAGCAAATTAAAATATATGTAATCTTTATGATATTTAATGTTTAAGGGGTGAAGTAGGTAAGTGAATTTATCTGGAAATGTCTAAGAAGAAATTGCCTGCCTGCTTTTAAGGCTGAGAATGAGTTTAGGGTATTGTGAGATTAGTTCTTCAGTCTAGGGATTTCCATTCTTCATGATTCCTTTATCTTTAAGGACCAGATTATGTTCAACTTAATACAGACATAGATGTTGAAGGGAATAATTAAAATATGCTAAGAAACAGTAAAAAGTTATGTTTAGGATTAGTTTACAAACGAATCCATTGGTTGTATTCTTTGACCTTGTTCCAGGAGGAGGAAGAAATTTTTTTTTTTTTTTTTTTTTTTTTTTGTGTTGCAAACTTGTTTTTCTCTTTTTATAACTCTTTTTCCCCCTTGGGTATTAGGCACCTTGTTGTGACAAACTTTATACTTGTCGGTTGTGTCATGATAACAATGAAGATCATCAGCTAGATCGCTTTAAAGTAAAGGAAGTGCAGTGCATAAACTGTGAAAAAATCCAACACGTAAGATTTTACATTTCTATTTTCTTTCTAAATAATGTTAAAGTGGCTTAAAAAAAATTGGTATTGCAAGTGACTTCTTTAATTCCAAGCAATATCTTTGATTTAAATGTTTAAAACCTTGTAAAAATCTGCATATACTGTAACAAACTGGATATTTAAATGATAATACAAAATGTTTTGATAAATTTAGTCCAATTTTTAATTACATGTATCTGTTTTAGGCCCAACAGACTTGCGAAGAATGTAGCACATTGTTTGGAGAATATTATTGCAGTATATGCCATCTTTTTGACAAAGACAAGAAGCAGTATCATTGTGAAAACTGTGGAATTTGTAGGTACTGTATGTAAAATGTTCTTTTCCTATTCTAATGTACCTGGGCAATAATAGTTTTTCAAATCTTTATTGGGATATAACTTGCATCTAATAAAATGCCTTCAATTTAAATGTCTAGTAAGTTTGACAAATATATATAGCTGTGTTACTAATACAGTCAGGATAAAAAACATTTCCATTATTCTGAAAAATATTTTCATGCCTCTTTTGTAGTAATCATTTAATTAGCCCATCAACTATTGTGTGGCTATTTAAATTGTAACTTTTGGATGTAAAATATGCTTTTATATAATGTGTTTTGTGGGCAGATGAAATAGAAAATTAGGGTAGAATTTTCTTTTTTTTTTACAATTAGTTTTTAAAAACATTATCAGAAAGTATAGGATGATTTTATAAAAATTGGAAAATATGAGAAAGTAGAAAGAATAAAAATAAGCTACAGTCCAGTCTCCCACTGACAAGCTACTACAGACATGTTGTCATATAGGAATTTTTTTCTTTCCAAAAATTTTTTTTTTTAATTTTTTTTTAATTTTTATTTTTTTCAACATTTATTTATTTTTGGGACAGAGAGAGACAGAGCATGAACGGGGGAGGGGCAGAGAGAGAGGGAGACACAGAATCGGAAACAGGCTCCAGGCTCTGAGCCATCAGCCCAGAGCCTGGCGCGGGGCTCGAACTCACGGGCCGCGAGATCGTGACCTGGCTGAAGTCGGACGCTTAACCGACTGCGCCACCCAGGCGCCCCTCTTTCCAAAAATTTTTGAGCATTACATACAAAAACATATATGTAACGTTGTGTACATTATAAACTATACTTTCTAAAAAAACGTATATTTTGAGAGACAGCGTGCATATGCAGTCCCAAGCAAGCTCAGCACTGTCAGTGCAGGGCCCAAAGTGGGGCTTGATCCCACAGACCATAAGACCTTGACCTGTGCTGAACTCAAGAGTCAGATCCTTAACCGTCTGAGCCTCCCAGGCACCCCTGTTGTAAACTATACTAATACAATAACTCAGCCACTCAATTTAAGAAATAGAATGTTTCCAGGGCACCTGGGTGGCTCAGTTGGTTAAGCGTCTTGACTCTTTATCTCAGCTCAGGTCTTGATCTCCTGGGTGGCTCAGTTGGTTAAGCATCTTGACTCTTTATCTCAGCTCAGGTCTTGATCTCGTGGTGAGTTCAAGCCCCGAGTTGGGGTTCTGTGCTGGGCAAGAAGCCTATTTAACAAAAGAAAACTGTTACCAATACTGTAGAAGCGCCAGGTGTTCCATATCAGTCTTTTTCCATAACCACCGTCTAGAATATTTTAAATCACTTGCTTTTATGTAGTTTGTTTTTAAGGAAGGATAACAAACATACCAAAAGATGTAGAAGTCATAAACAATCTTATGAATTTACTTATGAAAACATTTTTTTAATCACTACCCAGATCAAAAAATGGAATGTTCATAGCACTGTAGTAGCCTCTTTCATGCCCCCTACAAGTCAATAAAAACACTCCTCTGAAGGTAACTACTCTTGAGCTTTGGGGATCCTATAGTAAATGCTTTTTTGTGTTTTGTTTTATATATTTTAAGGTGTTATGTATTTTATGTATTTACATAGAATTGTTCTGTTTTCCTTTGTGATTGATTTATCATTGTCTCTTTTTATCTTTAGTTATATTTTCTGCCTTAAGAGCTACTGTATATCAGCTTTCTTTTGATTAGTTTTTGCATGTATGTCTCTTTTCATTCATTCATTCATTCATTCTTGAGAGACCAAGGGAGAGTGGGGGAGGGGCAGAAAGAGGGAGACAGGATCCAAAGTGGGCTCTTGCAGACAACAGAGAGCCCGATGCGGGGATCAGAGTCACAAACCAGGAGATCATGACTCGAGCTGAAGTTGGACACTTAACCGACTGAGCCACTCAGGTGCCCCCGTTTTTATTTTTTTATCCCAAACATTTTGTATGCTTACATTTAAGGCATATAGCTTGTATGCAGAATGTAGTTGAATTTTTTATTCAGTTTAATGAAAGCTGTCTTTTAATTAGCATATTTAGTCTTATTAATATAATTGTATATATAAATTTTAAATGTACAATTTTACAGTTTAGTCGACAAGTTTAGTATTTTCTATCCCCTTAGTATTTATCTATCTTTCCGTCTCCTCGCTTGCCTTCTTATGGATTAATCGGCAATTTTTCTATTTTACTTTATTTTTAAAATATTTTTTAAAGTTTATTGTTTTATTTTGAGGGAGAATGTGAGCAGGGGTGGAGGAGGGAGGGAGGGAGGGAGGGAGGGAGAGAGAGAGAGAGAGAGAAAATCCCAAGCAGGCTCTGCACTGTCAGTGCAGAGCATGATGTGGGCTTGAACCCTCAAACCATGAGATCATGTTGTAAGCTGAAATCAAGAGTTGGCCACTTAACCGACTGAGCCACCCAGATGCCCCGTGTTTTAAGTTTCATTTTTATTCTCTATAAACTTATTAGAGATATATTCTTCCATTATTCTCTTGGTAGTTATCTTAGAAATTATACATCCTTGGCTTACTAGAGTAATGCATTTATCATTTCTGGACAGTGTAAGAACCTTAACTAAGAGGCTTTACGTGTACTTGTCATGTCTTTTAATCTACGATATTTTAAACTCTGTAAGACATTGTTTCAAACAGTATTCTCTTACATTTACCTACATATTTACCATTTCTGTTGCTCTTCTTGCCTTTCTGCATTTCTTTCATCTTCAGGATTATTTTCCTTTGGCTTCAGGAATTCTTTTTATTAATACTTCCAGTGAGGCTCTGCTGGTGACAGATTCCGTCAGTTTTTCGTCTCTCTGAAAATGTCTATTTTCATTTTAAAATTTTGTCTTTGCTGAGTATAGAATTACTTTCTTTTTGCACTTGAAAAATATTCTGGTGCCATGGTTTCTGTTTCAGAAATAGCCTGTCAGGATTATTAGTGCCTCTTTGAGGGCAATCTTTTATCCCCCTCTTAATGTTTACAGGTTTTTTTTTTTTTTTAACGTTTATTTATTTTTGAAGGAGAGAGAGAGCCTGCGCGAACGAGCAGGGGAGGGACAGAGAAAGAGGTATACAGAATCGTAAACAGGTTTCAGGCTCTGAGCTGTCACCACAGAGCCTGATGCGGGGCTCAAACCCACGAACCATGACATCGTGACCTGAGCCGAAGTTGGACGCTCAACCGACTGAGCCACCCAGGTGCCCCCCTCAGGTTGTTGGTTTTTAGTTTTTCCATGATGTGTCCAGGTGTGTGAGATACTTATCTGGCTGGCAGTTTGTAGAATTTCTTGAATCTATGGCTTGATGTCTTCTGTTAGTTTTGAAATATTCTTGGCCAGTGTTTCTTCAGATAATGTTTCTGCCTCTTGCTCTTGGCCCCTTCTAGGACTTTAGGTGTAGACCTTTTCACTGTCCCATATGTCTCTTACATTTTTCTTTTTTTCTGTATTTATCTCTTGTCCCTTCATGCTTAAATTGGCTAGTTCCTACTGATGTGTCTGTCATACTGTGTTAAGTCTGCTATTTAACCTATTGAGTTTTTAATTTTAGTTTTTTTCTTAAAATTATAGAATTTACATTGAATTTCCCGCCCCACCCCCACCCCCATCCTTTGTAGTTTTAATTTTTTCAGGTGAAAAAAATTTTTTTTTCTTCTTTCAACATATTAATCACTGGTCATTTAAAGGCAGGGTCTGATAACTCCAATATGTTGATTATTTGTGGGTCAGTTCTGTTTTCTGTTTTTCCTCCTTTGGTGTTTGGTTCTTTACTTCTGCCTTTTGGCATGCTTGATATTGTTTTTAGTTGGTTGTTGGACAAAATTGAATGCTATTTATTATTCTCCAAAGAGCATTTTCTTTTGGCAAGCAGTTCATGTAGAGCCAGATCCTACTAATCCAGTTAAAGATTGAGATGATTATGGGGTGCCTGAGTGGCTCAGTTGGTTAAGTGTCCCGACTTGCTCAGGTCATGATCTCATGGTTCGTGAATTCGAGCCCCGCATTGGGCCCTGTGCTCACAGCTCAGAGCCTGGAACCTGCTTTGGATTCTGTGTCTTCCTCTCTCTCTGCCCCTCCCCTGCTTGTACTCTATCTCTCTCAAAAATAAATAAACATTAAAAAATAAATAAGTAAAGATTGAGATGATTAGAGGCCAAGTTTTATTTATATTCCTGTTCTTTTTTGTTTTCCCTAACACAGGCTCCTAGCACATGTTTCCTCAGGGGTCTTGATTTAAAGTTTATCAGGGCAACTCTTGTAATGGGATCTGGGCTCCCGGTTTATTGCCTCCCTAGCCGAGAAATTGCCAGAGGGTTTGCGTGGTTTCATATCCTCTTACCTGCTGCTTGCTGCTTAGCTTGTTTGCTTCTGACAGTATAGTTTAGGATCTGCAAGTCCCCCAAGGAGGGTGAAGCAGGGACTGTTGGATTTTTCTCAGTGTATTTCCCTTCTGTCTGGAATATTGACCCTTTAAGCCCTTTGTTGATTATTTATTTATTTATTTATTTTACTGCTTTTAAATTTCTTGTTTTCTTTGAATCCAGACTTTGTAGTTCTCAGTGGGAGCTTTGGTCCTGTACAAGCTATTTTATCCATTGTGGAGTGGGAGTTTACAATATATGTTTAGTTTTGCTTATTTTTTTTTAACTCATGCTATGTTTATTTTTCTGTGGCTTTTTTTTTTTTTTGAAACAGAGCCTTGTTTCTAGGGTTTCTCCTATTTGATTCATGAGCTCCAGTTGATTTTCACTGTTGTACAGAGTTATTTTGTATGCCAGATCTGCACACAGCTTTTAATTACCACTATTACAATAAAGGAATCAATACATTTTATAGTTAATTTGTTGACTCAAGTTGTTGAGACTGTAGGATACATATCTCATACTACCCTGTATACATTAAGCTTTGTGAAGTTAAGATATTTTCAAATTTTAAATTCCTATACCTGGTAATATTAAGCTTCATGAGATCAAGGTATTTTCAAAAGTTTAAATTTTTATACCTGAGAGTACCATGTACACAGTGTGTGCTCGTAATGTGTAGGCTGTGCATCTTAAGCAGAATGTTTTTGGTGTTATTCCTTTCTGTATGTGAGGAAAATTTGTCATCAACATTTACCGTCTAAGTATGTTTTTAAAACCTTTTAAAATAACAGAATAAATATTTTGTTATATATATTATTATGAATGATAGAAATAAGAATAAAGGCGGTGAAAAACAACTTCATTGGAAATTTTAATAAGAATTTAAGCATTGTAAATCCAAATTTTGATTCCATATTTTTCTAGTTTTGAAAAGATATGTACTAAATTTGACAGTATCCCTTGACTGTATTCACTGGTCACTTGTCATGAATCTGGCACATGTCTATCTTGTTAATAACTGATTCTAGGTTTTAGATATAGTTCTAATAGGTTCTAGCTTGTAATTACTTTTGGTTCTTCTTGCACTTGTACCATCAAAATGTAATATTGATTCCAGATCTCAGATACATCACTAGTAAGATTCTGGCTTATCCTTACTTGTGTCTATGCATTGCCAAATTCAGTGTTTTTGAAACCTTGTATTTAAAGGTGGCCATCATTTTAGTTCCAATATAACAAAATATTTTTTATTTTTAGATTTATAAATCCCTACTAGAATGTCAGTCCTGTGAATTTTTTCAATTTTTACATCATCTATTCTCTTCCAAATGCTTTATGCACATACTTCAACATTTGTCCATTTTACTCAGCCATACTGAGTAAATTTTGGTGTACGAACATAATAAAAGATGGAAGAACGCTGTCACACATCTTTTTAGCAAAATGGGTTGGTTTAGGTTCATGTAACAAAATACTGTGAATTGAAGTCCTTATTGAATGACTAGATGAAGAATCCATGTTTGGTTTTTTTTTTTTTTTCATTTGAAATACATTGTTCATTTTTTTTGAGTGAGGCCATTCATCTATGGTATGTGTTTTAAAGGATTGTTATCACTTCAAGTAGGTATTTTAGGTGGCATTATTTCTGTTGTCATTGCTCAAAAATCTTTGAAACATCTCAAAAATCTTTGAAACATTTCAAAATCTTTGAAACAAAAAATATTTATTTTTGAGAGAAACAGAGTGTGTGAGTTGGGGAGGGGCAGAGAGAGAGGGAGACACAGAGTCTGAAGC
The DNA here is from genome assembly GCF_016509475.1 of Prionailurus bengalensis. Classification (NCBI taxonomy): domain Eukaryota; kingdom Metazoa; phylum Chordata; class Mammalia; order Carnivora; family Felidae; genus Prionailurus; species Prionailurus bengalensis. The sequence goes on from NC_057344.1 coordinate 145,152,148, forward strand.
AGGCTCCAGTCTCTGAGCTGTCAGCACAGAGTCCGACATAGGGCTTGAACTTTGTAAACTGCAATATCATGACCTGAGCTGAAGTCTGAGGCTGAACTGAATGAGCCACTCAGGCGCCCACCCGTCTTTGAAGCATCTTTGTACAGTTCTTTCAGAGTGCCAGTGGCACACTGAAAATTCAACCCCCCCTTTGGGGATTTTCAGAGCTGTTCATCTTCATTTTTTTTCAGATTGTTAAAAGATATTGGGAGCAAACTCTATTAAATAAGATTGGCATATACTGTGTTTAGTCAGAAATGACATATGACCATCAGATAATGACTATTTTTTTAAACAACAAAAATATCAAAAGACAGGTTAAAAAATGTTTTTGCAATAGCAGTGTTTTTGGAAACTCTACCCTCTCATGGTAACATTAAAAAAAATCATGTCATTTGAATGTATGAGTTCTTATATATTTGCATAAATATCAATCTTTTCACTTTGTAGCTAACCTTCTTTGATAATCTTTTACAGTGATTCCTCTTTTGGATATTAAAGACAAGTATTTTTTGTCTTCAGTATATTATGAAATTTAGTTATTGCTTTTAGTTTATTAAACAAAGCTGCAAGGCAAGGGTGATCTGATTTCTTGTGCTTGGCGCTTAAGGCACCTCTAGGCTTGGCTCTGGTCTGGAGGTATGAGCTTGACGATTATTGTCTTTAGGCAGTAATCACTGTAAGGAAATCAGTACTGCTTAGAGTTAGTGATATGTTATTCCTGATTTTATATTTTAAAATAGTTTCATGATAGTTAGGTAATCTTTTGAGTGTGGTGGTAATTCTCTTAAAGAGTGATGTGCCCTAAAAGATAGGATTTCAGTTTTTCTTTAATTAGGGGCAGACATCCAATACTGAATTTTTTGGCAGAAGGTACATATATCCTTACTGAAATGTACTAGAATGAGCTTTTTTTTTTTTTTTAATAAATGGGGCAATAAAATTTCTTAGTGTTATTAGATAAGCACCATGATACTTACCATGAGAGTATGATATAACAGATGTGGTTTTGGTGTTCTGATTTCTGATCTAAAAAAATGTTTCATCCCTTTGACTCTATAATCCCATCTTTAGGAGATTATCCCAAGGAAATAGAGATATGTACCAAGATTTCTGTGTAGTATAAGTCTTGTACCAATAAGTATAATAGTGAAAAATGAAAAACAACCTGTATGTTTGGGAGATTGTTAATTTGCAAGCCCATATCAAAAGTAATGTTCTTAAATGATATTTAGGGATTGGGAAAATGATTCATAAAAATTATCTGTCAGGATATTATACGTACCAAAATATTAGCAATAGTTATCCATGAGTGCTGTGATCCTGAGTGATTTTAGGTATTTGTTGGTATATTTGTTGGTTCATGTTCTTCTGGGTTTTATATGTTTTAAATAATGAGAATTACTTTTAAAGTTTAAGAAGATATAAGTTTGTAACTACATTTGGGGAAATACAGCATCATCTTATTAGATGTTATAAGAGAAGGATGTGCGTTTTCACATTTCTGCAAATTATTAAATAAGCATCAGACCAATCTTTGTCATGTGTAGAGCACTAGAGTATAGAAGGCATGATTCTTGTTCTTAAATTTCTATTCTGTTTGTGGAAGAATGGGCTTAATAAGCAATCACTGCTAGAGAGTTTGTCCGATTATGGGGATTGGAGTGGTCTTAATTTTAGGAATGTTTCAGTAAAGTTATAACAGAGATAGGCCGAGGCTGAATAGATCACAATGGTCTGGGTAGAAATAAATAAATAGCCAAGCCTAAGAAAAGGCAGTGAAAGGATGGAGTGAGGGGGTGGGACAGATAGAGACTGGAGTTGAGGATGGAAGTGAAGAGGTTATATTATTTAGAGTAGTTATTTTAAACGGAAGCAAATCTAGTTAGTCCCCGCCACCGTTTTAAAAAAAAGCATAAAAAAGAGATAAATACATGGTAAGGATAAGTACTGTTATGTGGAACTTTCATTAGCATTTCGAGTGTGTGTGTATATGTGTAAATGAAGGGAGAACTGGGTCAAGATGTAAAAGTACTTACTGTGTGTTGAGGTGAAGTTTGAGAGACACTGCTGCAGAGTCTGCCAGGTCCCCTCTAACTGTGACTATGTACTGACGCCAAGTTGACTGTTTTTGTTTAAACGGAGTCTCCTGGTTTTTGTATGTTTGAAACCTCTTCATTTTACTTTCATTTTTGAAAGATATTTTTGTCAGATACAGAATTTTAGGCTGACCGAATGTTGCTCTGCCGTATTTTGTGGATATACATTCTGCATTGTTCCCAGTGAGAGATCTGGTGTCATCCTCTTTTTGTTCCACTATAAAGTCTCCCCCCACCCCCCCACCCCCCCACCCCCCCGGCTGCTTTTAAGATTTTATTTTTGGTTTTGAGCAGTTTGATTATGATGATCCATGATAGAGTTTTTTTTCATGTTGCTTGTGTTTAGGGTTTGTTGAGCTTTCCTTTTAAGGACGTAACACAGAATTTTCGTTTATCTCTTCTGTTCACAACCTCCAGAGAAGTTGCAAGTAGTCTTTATTCAGGACAGCCCTTTGCCTGAGTGTTCTGTTGTTGTGTAAGAAGGGGAAAATAAAAATTTGGGGACAACTAGCAATTTCTCTTTATCATATCTCTTTACATTTCAAATGGATAAAAGAAAAATATAAAATTAAAAGCCATAAGTATTGGAGGTATATATATATTTATGACCTAGAGGTTTCAAAAGTCTTTCCTAAATAAGAGATAGAAGCATAAGCCATAAAAGAAAATATCAATGGCTTTTTAATACATAGAATTAAAATGGCTGTATGACAAAATATGTAAATCAAGATAATCTTGGTCACACACCAGAAAATTATAAGTATACAAATGAAAAAGGTTAATATTCAGGATATATAAACAGCTGCTTTAAAATGGTAAAAGACAAATACCCTAGCAGAAGAATGAAAAGAGCACATGGACAGGCAATCCACAGTAGAAATCCACATGGTTCATAAATATTAAAATATATTTCCTGTCTCATAATCTGAGAAACGCAAATTAAAATGACATCTTGTATTTGTCTATCATATAGGTAACCAGTGTTCACTAGGGTGCAGGGAATGCAGGTGCTGTCATACATGGTTAGTGCGGGTATAATTTAGTATTGTCTTTTTGGAGGTCGTTTTGTCAGTATCAAAACCAGTGGTGCAATACCCTCAGTACCCATAGTTTAACTTTTAGAAATCTTATAAAAGATTATCAACAGATAGACTAAGCGATGTTTGTATAAAGATAGGTATTTTATATCATCGTATTAACTAAAGATAGTAAATTATATAAGGGAATACTTTAAAAAATATGGTCTATCCATACTATGTAATACTATGTAATTATGAAGAGGAATGAAGTGGTTCTATATAGACAGACATAGAATAATCTTCAGGATATGTTGTTAAGTGAAGAAAAAGTCAGAGAACAGGATATAGAGAAAGAATCCATTTATGTAAAAAATAAAGCCCAAAGGGTGTGTGTGTGTGTAGATTTTTGTAGGAAAAAAGACTTGGATAGATACCATTCTGTAAAAATGAATCTAATCTTTTGACTTTCACGTGTATTTTTAGGATTGGTCCAAAGGAAGATTTTTTCCATTGTTTGAAATGTAACTTATGTCTAGCTATGAATCTCCAAGGAAAGCACAAGGTATATAACTAAGTTTGTGTAATTAAAAAAATATTGTATTGTGTTTGAAAACTAGCTTAAATCCTAATATGTTTGGAAGCATGCTAATTTCAGATATTACCAAGTACAACTCTGTTGCTTTTTATTCTTAAGCAGTATTAAGTAGGTGTCCTCAGATCTATGCCTCAGAATATCTGATCTACAGTTCTTTTTCTTCTTCATAGTGTGTAAGAATACTTATATCAGTTATTAGCATACTGTTGACAACTTCTAAGTAAGTTAGTAATGGATTCTTCTCATTGATACTGGTTTTAAGAATAAGTGAAAATGCACAGTACAGAAGAAATAGCAATGTAACAGCATTCCAAGAAAATTCAGAAAATATTTTTGGGTTTTCTTTCATAGTTAGAAATATTTTTAATTTGGATATAGTAATTATATCATGATACCAGTTCCTTTAAAATTATTTTTCATTATTTAGAAAAAAATCTAATAAACATCACAGAACAGACTAATGATTTTTAAAATTTAAAAAATTTTAATTCCAGTATAGTTAACATTAATGAGGGTTTTTTAAAAATAGGTACTAGATAATAACTAGCCTGAAATAGTCAAGTATTAAGATAAATTGAGATGAATAATGAACATTTGGGATATGGTGACAATGAATAAGGGAAAAAGAATGGGGCTGAGTAAAGACTCCCAAGGTTTTTAGCCCTTGCTTTTAAGGTACTGGATAAATAGATTGTAAATTTGCTGGAGATAAAAGATTGAGTTTGGTTTTACAGATTTGAGTTGGGGTGATAGCCGTGTTATCTTTCAAAAACTATATACACATTTTCTCTTGTGGTATCTTTGTCTTGTTTCTCAGTTATTTCTTATTGTCTGTATTTTAGTAAATGGTCCTATCATGTACTCAGGTGCTTACTTAAAAAACCTGGGCATCATCCATGGCGTGGCGCTTCCCCTTACCTTCCCCCATTTAATCATACACTGTCTTGTCAAGTTAGGAACTCTGACACTGGAGGCTGCCTGTTGGAGTTCAAAAACCGTTCCACTTCTTATTGGCAAATGACTTTGGAAGTTATTTAGCTTCTCTAGGCCTCAAATACCTCATCTGTAAAATGGGGTAATGTACCTGTTTCATTTAGAGTTGTGGGACTTAACTGAGCTAATGCAGGTAATGTACTTAGTATATGACATGTAGTAAATTTCAAGAATATGAACTCTTACCATTATCGATATTATTAAGTAGTTTACTTTGGAGCAAAACACATATAAAATAGATTCCAAAAGTTATTGTCTCTGCATCTTTGGTAAATCTTGATTCACTGATTTTCCTTATGTGTAAAATGAAGATAATTTGAACAATTAAGATATACTGAGCAATTTCATTGTTTCAGGTAATGTGCAAAGCCTGAAATAGTTATGTGAGTTAGCTGTTCAGTTCTTATCTGACATATAAGAAACATGTATTGTTAATTATTATCTTTAGTAAGTTAGTAGTGTTGTTTCCTTTATTGTTTTTATTAGTAAATCTGTTTGTCATTTCCATTTAGTTAAGTTTTTAGTAATTTGAGTTTTTCTTTTAAACAGTGTATTGAAAATGTTTCCCGGCAGAATTGTCCAATATGTTTGGAGGTAAGCTTAAAATATAATTTGCTTTGGAAATATTCCCTGTTGAATTTAAGATATGTGGATGTTTATATTGTCTTCATGCAGACACTAACATTTATTTCCTTTACAGGACATTCACACATCCCGTGTTGTTGCTCATGTCTTGCCGTGTGGACATCTTTTACATAGGTAAAGGAATTTTGTGTTTTTTCTCTCAAAATTGAAAATAGTGGAGATAGTTTTTGTTTTACTGAAACAATGTTATATATTTTTTTCAGAACGTGTTATGAAGAAATGTTGAAAGAGTGAGTGTTTGATGGGATTTTTAAAAATTATTGTAAGATGCTGATTTATTATTTTTTCGGGGATGTGGAAGTGGGCCAGCTCTGTTCCTCACACTGTGTTGGGCGTGACATATTTATGTTGAGATGGGCAGGGTAAATGCATAGTGGTAAACTGGGCAAAGCGTCTTGTGTATGTAGGACTGCACCTTTTCCCCCATGTCTGCAGTATGCCTTATCTCATCCCTCATTTCAAGAGACTCTTATTTTCTGGCCTTGCTTAACAGGAGGCATGGGCTGTACCAGAGGCAATCGATAGCATTGTAAGATTGCTGAGGTATTGTCACTCAGAATCCTGTTAGGTCAGTATATTGGCCCAGGATAATCATCTGCAAGGAAAGCTGGTAACAAGATTATCTAAAGCAGAAACTTTATTATGGGGAAAGGATGTTACAATGAGATGAGAGTAGTAGGATAGAAGAGACTGTGTAAATGTATTTTCATAAGCAGAAATTTTAATTTAATATAAGAGCCAGATAGAAGGGAACTTTTTCAGAATGTTTAGAGAGAAAATAATATGATCTAAGTTGCCTGAATATATTAAGGAATTGAGGTCATTTAGTTAGAAAGTAGCTTAATTGGCTTTTAAAATATATTGAATATATTCTACAAAGAATACGGGCTGATTCCTTCTAATTTTAGAGAGCTGAGGAAAAAGAGTAGGTTTAAAAAATACCATGGATCTACTGATCATCTTAAAATTCAGAATAATGCTCTGTTTTGGATGGTTTATGTACCAATTAGCATGCATCCTCTTGTGTACCTGAGTTGATATACTCCTTGTTAAATGTTTGGAAAATAACCTCTCTGTTTCTTCTAGAGGCTACAGATGTCCATTATGTATGCACTCTGCTTTAGATATGACTAGGTACTGGAGACAGCTGGATGATGAGGTAGCACAGACTCCTATGCCATCAGAATATCAGAACATGACTGTGGATGTGAGTACGATCAATGCTTAAAACTTTTCAGGTTCCTAGTTGATGTTCTTGTTTATTTTTGCCTTTTTGCTCAAATCTGTCTAAAAAATACTGCTTTGGCAGAAACACCAATGTGATGATTAATGGGAAGGACAAAATACAAATTTTAAATTCAAAGGACCAGACCAAAAAAATTCTAAGAATACCATTATGCAATTCTTCCCAACACTAGATGGCAGGCAGAAACTTTATTCTGAATTATTTACGTATTACTTGTCAGAGCCAGTCAGTCATGTAATGGTGTGGAGGTGAATTACTGGTCTGATGTTTTTAATGATGCTTTATTTCTAATTATTTTAAATTTTATTTCAGGCATATGTATTTGTTGATTTCTGAAGAAGATTACTTTTTGTTTTTTAATGTTCGTTACCCTTTTTATTCATGTGGATAATTGAATTGTTAGTAAGGTAAATGAAGGATTGCTTTTGGAATACTAATTGGTAATTACGTGATGTTTTACTAGAGGCTTCAGTGTGCTTTGTTCCATGTAGGTCATTTTTTCAAATAACAGCTTTATTGAGATATAATTTATATGCCGTGTAACTCATCCATTTAAAGTGTGCAATTCAGTGCTTTTTAGTATATTCTTGGAGTTGTACAAACATCAGCCACCGTCAATTTTAGGATATTGCCCCCCAAAGAAATCCCATACCCTTTAGCAGTCATTCCCCAGTCCCCTAGCTCTAGGCAACCACTAATCCTTCTACATTCAGATTGTATTCCAAATTATAATTTTGAACAAACTTGGAAGTTTTCTATTTACTATGGTATGACTATTCTATTTTTTTAATCTTATTTATTTTTAAATTTTAGTAAACATATCACGCAATGGTTTCAAGAGTAGAATTCAGTGATTTATCACTTAAATACAACACCCAGTGCTCTCCACAAGTGCCCTTTTTAGTACCTATCACCCATCCAGTCCACCCCCCACCCATGTCCCTCCATCAACGCTCGGTTTGTTCTTTGTTGTTAAGGGTCTCTTGTGGTTTGTTTCCCTTTCTTCCCCATCCCCCTCACCCTTCCTATATGTTCATCTGTTCTGTTTCTTAAATTCCACATATACTAGTCATCAAAAAGAATGAAATCTTGCCATTTGCGAAGATGTGGGTGGAGCTAGAATGTATTATGCTAAGTGAAATAGGTCAGTCAGAGAAAGACAAATACTGTATGATTTCACTCATGTGGAATTTAAGAAAACAGGTATGGGTATTCTAAAGCTAATGCTTTTCTTACATACTAATGCGTTGATCTGTTTTCAGGTTAACACCTTTTTTATTTTTTGGGATCTTTGTGTTAGAAGAGATTAATTCTCAAGTGATATCTTACTGTCATTTTTATTTATTTATTTATTTATTTGTTTGTTTGTTTATTTTGTTTCCTTACTTATTTTGAGAGAGAGACAGAGCATGAGCAGGAGAGGGCAGAGTGAGAGGGAGACACAGAATCTGAAGCAGGCTCCATGCGCTGAGCTGTCAGCACAGAGCCTGATGTGGGGCTTGAACTCACAAGCCTTCGAGCTGTGAGATCTTGACCTGAGCCAAAGTCGGCCGCTCAACCTACTGAGCCACCCAGGTGCCCCTCTTACTGTCATTTTAGGGATGAGCCAAAACCTTTTATTTTTTAACTAAATTTTAAGAACTGCTTCTTTGGACTTTATTTTTGAGGCATAGAAGATTGACAGCTTAGTATATTAAACCTAAAGAATAAGCAAAAAAATATTATAAGTGTAAAGATTTTATTAACTAAGATAATTTTGCAAGTGTCAAGGAAGAATAATGAAATCATGTATGTTGTTTTGAACTGTAAATATAATTGTCAATCTGATAATGCCTATGTTAAATTTTATGCTCAGTACTATTTATATACTATTTGGAAACAGTTTTAAAATAAGACTTCTTGACTCAAATTTACACTTTCATTTTCTAAATTCAAAGCTACCTTAGTAGCCCTCTTAGAATTTTCAGAAAATAAATAAAAGACATTTCTATTTGGGGAAATGTTTAGACTTACCTATATGTGTTTCAGTTCTTCAGTATGATTTTTGAGGAATTGTTTTGGGCAGACAATGCCACTTTGTATCTATAAGGTTTAATATACTTAATTTGAATTCTCTTCACTTTTCAGATTCTCTGCAATGATTGCAATGGGAGATCTACTGTCCAGTTCCATATATTAGGCATGAAATGTAATATTTGTGAATCTTACAATACTGCTCAAGCTGGAGGATGTAGAATTTCACTAGATCAGCAATGACCAGCATTTATTACACTGGAAAACTCAGCATTTTCTGATCTAGGAAAAGGCTATCTTTAGTATTCTGTTGTCATAATGTGTCAGAATCTATGCATTAGAGTTGATGTGTTTTGTACTAGTGTCACAGCAAAAAATCATATAAGTACTTAAGGATTCAGGGTCTCTTTGTAGAATTGTCATAGCTCTATATTGGATGAAAGCCACTGTGCTTGTGTTTTGATTGGAAATTCCTTTAGTGTCAGTTTGGAAGCCAATGATGTTTGCCACTGAAATTCACATCCATAGAAGTATGTTATACTTTCATGGAACTTTGCTTTAAGTGACACTCTGCACGCAGAATTCATTTCTAGTTCTTGATAGAACTGCACTTACTTCTCAGTGTTATTCTTGACTTTTTAAGAGCTGTGCTATAATGAGAATATGTTGTATCTTACTGTTGAAATCTTATTACATATACTTTAGAATTTTCTAAGACAGTCCTTTGGATCCTATAAATGTGAATTTTGATGTAATAACTGCTAATAAAATTATATTGAAACAGTGTTTTATAGAAAGTTTTTTCCAAGTTTATCTATTTTTGGCTTAGTTTGGGCAATATAGTCTTATATATAATTCTGTCTATAAATACAAATATACATACACATATATGTATTATATATTTCTGTAGAAAACCTCTTTTCTTTCTTTTGAAGTACTCTTCCATTAGAGTAGTTGGAAAAAATATAAAACAGTAGAACTCTTCCAAGCCTTAAGAAAAACCATTAACATTGAAAATAATTTTGTTTTGGTTTCCCGGAATTATTTCTTCAAAGAGTGATTAATCCAGTCAGCAAGTAGTTAGTGTCCAACTACTATGCGCTGGGTAAGGTTCACGATGGTTGTGGAGACAACAGTGAGCAAGACAAAAGTCCCTGCCCTCGTGGTGGTGCCTCATGACTAGCTTTTCCCTTGTTTTTTTTTGTTTGTTTGTTTTTTTGTTTTTAATGCATGAGGTGGTTGTCTTTGTTGTAAATGGATTGTTTCTTTCTTCTCTAAGTGCTTGAAAGTAGGTATGAATGAATAGAAGGGGCATGGAATATTCCTGGCAAGATCTGATTTTATAGTACCTTTTTGGCTTATGTAATGGAATTAAACACACCTCTTAATTCAGGAACAAAATACACAAAAGATTATTTGATGATCCTACAACTTATACAGTAGTATTCCAGTTTCTAACATAGCCTATTTATAAAAACCTTTCGGTTAGGAAATAAAATGTGTACATATTAGTTCATGGGTATTTATTGAATACCATTTTTCTAATTTTGAGCTAGTTGAATCTCCTGCAAATAAACAAGGTTGGCTTACAACTAGAAATCCTAACATTTCTGGTACATTTATTTATTCTGTAGAAATCTCATTACCTGGATAAAGGCAATTGTATTGATTTCTAGTTTTGAGCCCAGATCTTTATTCTCTCCCACCTTCCTGTCTTCTGTGTTCCACTCTTTTCCCCTTCCTGTGTTAGTTTCCTTGGCTTAGGCAGAGCAGTAGTGCTGATCTTGATTTGGGGAAGGAATGAGATATCTTCCCAGGTGTTGCCAATCAATATACAGATTAAGGAAAGACTAATTTTCTAGTTGTAATACTTCTGTTTTTAATTAAAAATTTTTTTTTATTTTTTAAAGTTTATTTTTTATATAATTAGCAGGTAGGGGAGGGGCAGAGAGAGAGGGAGACAGAATCCCAAGCTGACAGTGCAGAGCTGGACCTAGGGCTCAAACTCAATAACTGTGATACCATGATCTGAGCTGAAATCAAGAGTTGGACACTTAATCAACTGCATCACCCAGACACCCCTCAGATTTGTTTCAGAGAGCATGAGTGGAGGAGAGGGACAGAGGGGGAGAGAGAGAATCTTAAGTAGGCTCCATGCTCACTCAGCGTGGAACCTGATGCGGAGCTTCATCCCATGACCCTGGGATCACAACCTGAGCTGAAATCAAGAGTCGGATGCCTCTCTGTTAGTAATACTTTTTGGTTCTGTTATGTCACCCTAAGCTAATTAAAAGCATACTGCTTTTAATCACAGGATCATTGGATCTTGAGTAGGAGTGAGTATAGAAAAGTAACAAAACTTTGTGTTTGGAGCATCTACTGCATGCCAGGCTTATGCATTAGCATTGATTGGCATGATAATTCTGTAGGGTAGGTGTCTTCATTTTATAGATGAGAAAGCTGAGGTTCAGAGGTTAAATGATATGCTTGAATAAATGATAGCTATTAAATGTTGGGAGCTGGGAATTCAATTAGGTCTGTGACCCCAAACACACCACACCACACTGCCTTTGACTCAAACTTCTATTTTGCTAAACTACCTACATAATAGCTAAGTCCTCTATCATGGAGGAGCTCATGATTTGATAGACTGTCCATTTTTAGGTGTTTTAATTCAAAACCTGATTACTTAGATCTTTGAGGATCCAAATTTGTCCAAAATAATGCAGAATGAATGTATTACCACGTGTTGACATGCAGTCATGTGCTAGAAGCATTTTTCTCACGCTCTTGAAGTCTAGGCTGTAGCACCCAGGGTTTCTTCAAAGATAAGTCCATGACATGTGAATTCAATGTTCGAAAATATCTATTGTAGGAAATATGTAAGAAAAGGTGAAAAACTCACAATCTCATCTTCCAGAGGTAAATAGTTTACATTTTGACATTTTTTTTTTCTTTTTCTGCTCAGAGACTTTAAGAAAGCTTAGAGAAATGTTAAATGCTTAGTCTGATTTTAAGTATGGTAGAATTGTCCATGAAAGAATTGTCCCTAAAATAAGGTTGCCTTGCCACAGAATTCATATCTATTATGTTCTCATTTCAAAAGCCAGTAATTCAGTATGTTTATGAATATCAGGGTGTACAGAAACTCATTGTTTTATCATCAAAGAGTGTGCATGAAGTTTTTTTTTTTTTTTTAATGTAGCTTTCAGAGCCTTCTTAACTAGTAAATGGAGCTCTGTGGGATACTAACTAGCTTGTGTTCGAAGTAGTAGTATGTTTGTGGCATCGTAGATTTTAAAACCAAGATTTTTTTCCCCCACTAAACATTTTTATAATGTGTACATGTTTAATTTTCTCTTAATTTTTTGAAGTTTTGGTCACGAATCAAAGTGAATGTGAGTACTATGGAGCCAAGATCCTGTTTTATAAGTGCTTGTCACTTAAAATTTTTTTTTTTTTTCAACGTTTATTTATTTTTGGGACAGAGAGAGACAGAGCATGAACGGGGGAGGGGCAGAGAGAGAGGGAGACACAGAATCGGAAACAGGCTCCAGGCTCTGAGCCATCAGCCCAGAGCCCGACGCAGGGCTCGAACTCCTGGACCGCGAGATCGTGACCTGGCTGAAGTCGGACTCTCAACCGACTGCGCCACCCAGGCGCCCCTGCTTGTCACTTAAAATTTTTTTTTTTTCAACGTTTATTTATTTTTGGGACAGAGAGAGACAGAGCATGAACGGGGGAGGGGCAGAGAGAGAGGGAGACACAGAGTCGGAAACAGGCTCCAGGCTCCGAGCCATCAGCCCAGAGCCCGACGCGGGGCTCGAACTCACAGACAGCGAGATTGTGACCTGGCTGAAGTCGGACGCTTAACCGACTGCACCACCCAGGCGCCCCCAAGTGCTTGTCACTTAATAGGTGATCAGTAGTGCATAATTTGAAGTGGGGGATGTCGTTCTTTATGCCATTTCCTTCATCGTCTCTGCTGAAAGTCTCTTCAAGGTTTTGCTGTTTGCCTTATATTCACTGAATTTTAAGTGGAGTTGTTTCTTACTGTCATTTTCATGTGGACTTTTCCTTGTGCTTGTCCAGTTAATCCTTTGGATTAAATGCCACCTTTGGGCAGGTCTGCTTTTTTTGTTCGTTTGTTTTTACATATCCCTTTTCATTCTCATAATAATCTTACACCTAGCTGATGGTCTTACATCCGATTTCAGTTTGTCTCCCCTTATATCCATCCCGCCAGGTTACTTTTCCTAAGCTTAGACTCATTGCAGTCTTGGTCAAAATGTACAGGTATACTAATGTTTATTCGATTAAGCCCAGATTCCTTACTTTGAAATCTTTACAATCTTGTTCCCATTGTATCTTTTCAGTTTTATTTTACGTTCTTCTTTCACATATATTTTTATAACACACTACCTATGAATTTTTGCTCCTTTGTGCACATGGTTCCTTCATGGAACAATCATTTTTAGAAAATGCCACTTCCTCATAGTCCAGTTTAAAGTTTACCTTTTCCATGAATGCTAATTAATATCCAAAATTATTCTGTAATTTCTCTCTCTCTCTCTCTCTCTCTCTCTCTCTCTCTCTCCCTCTCCCTTTTTTGTGAGAGAGAGAGCAAGCGGAGGAGGAGCAGAGAGTGACGTAGACAGAAACCCAAGCAGGCTCCATGCTGTCAGTGCAGAGCCTGATGCAGGGCTTGAATTCAGAAACCGCGAGATCATGACATCAAGAGTCAGATGCTTAACTGACTGAGCCACCACACGCCTCTCTCCCTCTTCTAAACTATAAACACTTTGTACCAGTTTTAAAAGATTTAGTACTTCATTTATTATAGTTCAATTTTTGCTTTTCCCCGCATTTCAACATTGCACATCAAACAGTATATAAAGCTTCTTGTAGACAAAGCTGTGTCTGAGTTGGGGGTACGACTAAAACTACTGAAAGCTTTCTAGGAGTTGACTCATGAAAGACAAAACACAGGAGGTAACTAACTGATCAGGATCAGGGTGAGAGAAAGCCTAAGACATTTTGAGGACAGTGATGGAGCTTTTCATCTCCTATCTTACTCATAAGAATTTGTTGAATTCAGAGGCTCCTGGGTGGCTCTTGATTTTGGCTCAGATCATGATTTCATGGTTGGTGAGTTCAAGCCCTGCATCAGTGCGAAGCCTGCTTGGGATTCTCTCTGCCCGTCCCCTGCTCTCTCTCCATCTCTCAAAATAAATGAAAAAGAAAAAAGAATTTGTTGAATTTCTATCATATGTAAGAATCTGATAGAAGCGTGTGCACACATACTATACAAAAATTGGTTGAAGACACTCCCCCCAAGTGTTTAACACTAGAACATATTGATTGAAATATGATGGAATCATACCTTTCTCAAACTAGAAGACAATCAAGTCATGCTGGAATCTGGTCGTTCGGTTTATCCATTCATTTATCGCATTTAACAAATACTTACTTTGCACTGGTTTTGTGCTAGACACAATATGTAGAGCTGGGTTATAAAAAAGTGAGTATGACAGTAAGTGACCTCAAATCGTTCCTGGCTGGGAGAGGTGGATGTGTGGCCAACAGAAAGTGCTGAAGGAATCTGGCTGAATTTGGCTGAGTTTGGCTGAATTCTAACCTTAGTGTTAAGTGGCTCAATAAGGAAGATGTCCTTAGAAACAGCCTCTTCAGGACAATTTTTGGCTTAGTTCTGTCACACAGGGACCACAAAAATATGGTCTTTGGGAGATATGTAAGCCTGTGACTTGTATGCTCTCTCTTTTAGAATAAGAATTTAAGCTTAGATTCCTATGGATGTCAATTAACAGAGGCCCAGTCTGTGATATGTGATACACTGGGTCCCTGGTGGAGCACCTGCCATTTCTCAGTTCATTAAGGATTGCTTTTGCCCAGATAATGTTGCCTAGGAATGCCAAGCATCTACTCTTGTAAACCTCTGATCAAGATCAAAGCTTCAGACTGATTGCACTTCCCCCTGCCCGTAGACACAAACAACATATATTCAAATTAGAGTCAAAACTTTTTTTTTTTTTTTGATCGAGAGCAAGTGCCTGTGTGTGGGGGTGGGTGGGAGGGGGAGGCAGGTGGGAGGGGTAGAGAGAGAGGGAGAGAGAGAATCTTAAGCAGGCTCCATGCCCTGGAGCACAGGAGCCTGGAGTCCGGGGCCCAGAATGGGGCTCCATCTCATGACCATGAGATCATGGCCTGAGCTGAAAATCAAGAGACGCCTCACGGACAGTCACCCAGGTGCCCTGGAGTCAAAACTTTTCTTAATCACCAACTTGCTTCCAACGAACTGTTCTGTCCCATTTTCACTCTTTGTTCTTTTCCTTGTCTTACATATTCTGTTTTTCTGGAGTCCGAATTCAGAATGAGCTAAGTGTGGTAAAGAGACTTCTTAGCCTGTCTAGAAGCGCCTGTAAATCCAGCCATTGCCAGTAGAGTGGATTTAGGTGGGGCTTGGCATTGGCTCCTCATCCTCATGTGTTTGGGGACCCTGAGGTACTAAGCCTGCCTGATGGAGCTTGGAGAACCCTGAAAGGAAAGGACGGTTCTGGGTCTTCTTTCAGGGCCTGGTCACAGCACCAAAAGATTTTCTGAAACACAGCCCTGAATGCCCTGGACTGTGGTCACCACCTCCTTCTCCCCACCTCCCACTTGGCATCATGACAGCATTTGCCTGAAATCTCTACTTGGCATTTGTTCCAGTCTGCCTTGCTTAGATTATGCATATGTTAATGTCCCGTGTTGAATTCTAATTTCCTTTAGAGCAACTACTACCGCGTGTGACTTTGAACTTAATATGATCTGTGCTTTCTTAAAGTTTTAAAGGGTTATATTTCTCCAGAGTTCTGAATCAAGTTTTAAATCAATTGGGAAGTAAATATGGGAGTCAAATATTGCTGCTAAAGCTGGAAAGGGGATTGTGGCTTGGACCTAAGGCCAGATTGAGTTTGTTCTTCCTTGCTCTCAGTTGAGTTTACCCATAAGGTCACAGGCTACAGGCCTCCCTTTTACAGGGGAGGCTCTGTTCTCGGCAGAGGAGCAGTGAATTATAAATACCGCAGCTGCCTGGGGCGAGGCTAGAGCCCTGGAAAGGGCTTAGACCACACCTGTGCAGTGGCTTTTTCTCAAATCTCACCACCATCCTGTAACTCTCCTCTGGTGGCGTGGGTTGCATGGAGAACCCATGGAAGGAGGGATGGAAGTTTTTCTTCCCAGTACTTCTAAAGGGGGCAGGATTGATGAGCTGAGGCAAGAATATAGAGAAATCCTCCTTCAAAGACCCTGAGGCAGCCCTATTTCCTGGTATTTGGATGGGAGGTAATCTGAATCAGGTGAGCCCCTGTGGGCTGAATGTAATTTGCAGAGGATGAGGTAAATAATCTCTGGTACAGACTCTAAAATTGGCCTGACCTTCAGGGATGGTGAACCATGGCACCAGGCAAGACCCACCTTCCACTCCGTCATTTTGAGAGGAAAGCAGCACTGGCTGGTGTAAGTCTGTGCACTTTCTTTTGTTTTTGTTTTTGTTTTTTTAAATCAAATCATGTTGTCTGGGCAAAGCACAGAATTTGTTAGAATGAATCTATCCCTTTCTTTTGACCTTTTTCTTTGTAAGTTAATGTATTTCGTCGGGGCCATTTCATTTGTGAAGAATAACAAATTTGTTTAAAGTAACGGAATTATAGACTTTAGAGCTAGAAGACTGTATAGTCCAACACACTCTGGTTTTGCTTGTACAAACTGAAGCCCAGCGAACTTAAATTTCCTTGCCCAGGCTTTCTACAGAGACCTGCAAAGGAAGACTTTCTCTTGATTTTCTGCACCATTATCTCCTCTGTGGCTCACTAAATATGTGTTGGGCTAAATATATGCTGGAATAAATAGGATTGTCCCTTTTGACAAATACCCATCCAAGACATAAAGATCAAGAGAGAGGACCTGGGTTGGGGGAAGGGAGACATGAGGACTAGGGGAGAAGAAGGTAAAACATGGAGGAGTAAACAGAAGAGGTGTCTCCTCCAAGATGTACTGCCCAGTGTCATAATCTAGTATCACAATCATAGTATCACAATCTAGGTGTATTTGTGGATCCCGACATTTGGGCTTCTGGTCTAGTCTAAAATTTCAGGGGAGGGCCATAAACAATTCTCAGAGTTACTCAATGTCATGAATTGTTTGTTGCATGGTCTGCTTGATATAATAGACATAGCATGGGCTTTGGAAGCGGAGAGACAGAAGTTCAAATTCTTCCAATCTAACACATATTGGCGTGCGACCTTGGGTCAGCTCTTAACCACCTTTTATTTTGTAAAATAAGGATAGCAGTAGCAGTTTCATAAGGTTTGTGTTGTGAGGTTTACATAAGATAAAGCACTAAGGATAGTGCCCGGCGCACACTGAGCCCTCAGTAGGCATTAGGCTCATAATCTTCCTGTTGGCAGCATTTAGGTGATCTACCGCATGTGCTCCCAGTGAATTGTACCAGTGTCCCCAAGTCTCCAACACTGGAATAGGGTCTAGGCTCTAC
This sequence comes from Prionailurus bengalensis, assembly GCF_016509475.1. Classification (NCBI taxonomy): domain Eukaryota; kingdom Metazoa; phylum Chordata; class Mammalia; order Carnivora; family Felidae; genus Prionailurus; species Prionailurus bengalensis. The sequence goes on from NC_057344.1 coordinate 145,169,351, forward strand.
CATTACCATCTGGGGGCTGACTGAACTATGAGGTTCTTCTAACACCATACCAGGAATGCAGTCCTGTTTTATTCAGCCCGCAGCCCAGAGCTCTCCAACCCCTTGGACATACTTTTCATCCTGACCCAGATCTGCTTGACTTAATTTTTCATGATGGAGGATAGGAATTGATTGTTCTGTCCTTTATGGGGAAAGGCCTTTTCTCTCCTGCCTCCACAAAGGTTTCACCTGGCAAGTGAACCAGTCTTTGTATCTGCGTGACGATCTGCTCAGCTGCCTGGTTGGTTGGTGGATGAATCAGTCCAGATGTATAAGCCTTGAGCTTGTGGGAGGACCTCATTTTCCGAAAACCAGCTGACAGATTTCGTGAGATTGTGATGAGGGACATTAGCTTGGGGGTCATTGTAATACATTTTGCTTTCTCAAAAGAACAAATTTGTTCCTAAATTTAGAAGGGAAAAGAAACTTCCAAACTTTAGAATGGCTTTAATTGTGAATGGGAGACTTGGATTTCTTCCTAATTTCTCTTATTAAGGGGCAAGTAATTTTCCTCGCAGTTTTCTTTTAGGTAAGAGCAATAATGATAATGATAATTCTTGATACATTTAAAGAAAGTCCCTCCCCATTAGTAGCCATACTTGTTTATTAAGCAGTAGAAAAGAGTGTTCAAGGTCACAGGCTCTGGAGACAGATTGCTGGGGTTTGTATCTTAGCTCTACCATTCACTCACTGTGTGACCTTGGGCAACTTATTTCACCTTTCTGTGTTTCATGGGTAATTTGCCGAGATAAAGTTATGTAAAATGTTCAAAGATAGCTATCCTGTGGTGTCTCTGGTATCTGCTACCTCTTGAGATTCTCTTCCAAGCTCCATTTTTCCTTTCCTACTTATTACCATTCAGTTTTGCACACTGATTAGATTTTCATTCTTTACTGTCTTGCCTGAATTAAGTCCCCTAACTTTCCCCCAGTCTCTGATTTAAGCTTTTACATCTGGATAAGATGGTTGACAGCCTATGGTATAAGGATGCTGGAGAATCCTTCAAGGAAAATGAACCTAGGGTAATTTTAAACTCTGTTTCCTGACAGCAGAGGGTGCCACAATGTTTCCGGTGATAGGAATCTTCTGTGCAGGGTGCTTTTTTTTTTTTTTCTACCTGGTACTTAGAAGTAAGAGCTTTTTTTAGGATTACTGACATTGAGGACTTTTATTGTCCATTATATAGTAATGACATAAACATGTCATTGAATAGTTTTGAAATTTAATTAAGCATGTCTATTACCACCATATTTCATATCTGCCTGTTTGCATTTCTTGGATGGGGTTTGTAAAGGTGGAGTATTTTCTAGAGTATGTGAGCAGTGTTATATGCAGTTTTGTCCTTATACATTTTGAAATGGGCTTGAGTGGAGGGAGGAACGGTGAGGGCTCAGGGGTAGAGGCAGAAGTCTGGGAGCAGGCAGCACCCATACTGGAATGATGCTGGTTTTAGTGGCGCCATGGGGAATTTGCAAACCGAGTGGGACCAGGTGAGTGATAGTCCTAAGCAGAAAAATGCTCTTTGGCTTGCTGGTAATTGGAAGCTGGTCAGCACCAGAGGAACAAAATGTACATAGGGGGATCTAAAGTAGGGCTGACTGAGTTTTCCAAGACGGCTGTGACAAGATCTCCATCTCGCATGCTCATCTTCTAATGTGACATTGATGCTGCTTCCAGCAAGAGGTGGGACCTACTTTTCTCCCCTTCAATGTGGGTGGCTGGTGACTATAGCTGAAGTAGTTTCCTACACTCGGTCATAAAGTTTATAGACTTGCTGCCTGGGATACTATTGGGAAGCCGGCTCTCGGAACCTTGCCACCATGCTATGAGGAAACCCAGATGACTTGGAGAGCCCACGTGTAGGTGTTCTGGCTGACAGCCTCAGCTGACATCCCAACCAGCAGTCAACCTTGATTGCCAGACCTAAGAGTGAGGAAATCTTCAAATGGCTGTAGCTTCAATCATCTCCTAAGTAGATGGATAGACTGAGAACTTCCCAGCTCAACTTCGTTGATCCCTGAGAGATAATAAGAAAGTGATTGTTGTTGTTTCAACCCACCAAGTTTTGGGGTGATTTGTACCCAGCAATGGCAACTGGAATACAAAATTAAGGTCCTCCAAGAAAAGGATCTGTGGTAAGAGAGTTAAGTCTCAAGGATATATTTCCAGAGTAAAAGCTAAATAGCAGAAAGGAGTCGGGGCACCGAAGAAGGATTCAAGATCAAGGATGGGTTAGCCACTAAGGGAGTCTCTAAGGAAGCATGACTAGCTGGGGTTCTGTGACATGGCATCCTACTCACTATCTTGCTCTTCTTTTTTTTTTTTTTTTTTTTTTTAAAGGTTTTTTTTTTCAACGTTTATTTATTTTTGGGACAGAGAGAGACAGAGCATGAACGGGGGAGGGGCAGAGAGAGAGGGAGACACAGAATCGGAAACAGGCTCCAGGCTCTGAGCCATCAGCCCAGAGCCCGACGTGGGGCTCGAACTCAGGACCGCGAGATCGTGACCTGGCTGAAGTCGGACGCTTAACCGACTGCGCCACCCAGGCGCCCCTATCTTGCTCTTCTTAAAAGTAAGCCCACAGTTGTAGCCTCACCCCGAGCTTACCCCCTTCTTTTTGTATCATGGAAAATGTCAAACATATGCAGAAGTGGAGACACTAAGGCACTGAACCCCATATTCATTGCCAAGTTTCAACATGACCAATTCATGGCCAACCTTATATATCTATACCCTTACTCGTTTTCCCCCTTCACATTACTTTGAGGCAATTTCTAGTCATAATGTCATATTGTCCCTACATACTTCAGATATAGTTCTAACAAATAAGGACCATTAAAAAAAAAAAACCAGAGCCACAATCGCACCTAAAGCAATGAGCAATGAACAATTATATATTTATATAATAACTTTTGTGCTGAAATCAGAGTCTGAATAATATCAATAATGCCAGACTATCATAGAAATATAATGCAACCTATGTATGAATTTTTAATGCTAATTTAAAAAGTAAAAGTAAAAGTAGATTTAATGTTTTATTTAATCTAATATATCAAAAATATTACCATTATCATTTCAACATTTATCAGGATAAAATATTTAAATATTTGCATTCTTTTCCTATTAACGATGTGAAGCCTGGTATCTATTTTACACACCTCAATTTTTCTTTTATTGATGTATAATTGACTTACAATATCTTATTCCTTTCAGGTGTACATGATAGCAATTTGATATTTTTATATATTACGATATATGCTGACCCCCATGATAAATCTAGTTACCATGTGTCACTGTGCACATTGTAATAACTTACAATATTATTGACTATATTCCATATGCTATAAATTATATCCCCATGGCTTATTTTATAACTGGAAATTTGTACTTCATAATCCCTTTCACCTATTTCGCCCCTTCCCTCAACCCCTCCTTTCTCTGGTAACCAACATTTTGTCCCCTGTATCTGAGTCTGTTTCTGTTTTGTTTTGTTTGTTTGTTTTGCTTTTTAGATTCCACATATAAATGAAATCATACGGTATTTGTCTTTCTCTTTCTGACTTATTTCACTTAGCGTAATACTCCCTAGGTCCATCCATGTTGTCCCAAACAACAAGGTTTCATTCTTTTTTTTGTGTGTGTGGCTGAGTCATGTTTTATATATATATACATTTTCTTTATCCATTCATCTACTGATGGACACTTAGTTTCTTCCATATCTTGGCTATTGTGAATAATGCTGCAACAAATATAGGAGTGCAAATTGGTGCTTTTGTTTTCTTTGGATAAACACCCAGAAGTGGAATTGCTGGATTGTAGGGTAGTTCTAGTTTTAATTTTCTGAGAAGCCTCCGGACTGTTTTCCACAGTGGCTGCACCAATTTACAGTCTCATTAGCAGGGCACAAGGGTTCCTTTTCCTCCACATTCTCACCAACACTTGTTATGTTTTGTCTTTTTGATAACAGCCAATCTGACCAGTGTGAGGTGATATCACATTGTGGTTTTGATTTGCACTTCCTGACGATGAGTGATGTTGAGCATCTTTTCAAGTGTCTATTGCCAATCTGTATGTCTTCCTTAGAAAAATGTCTACTCAAGTGCTCTGCCCATTTTAAAATTGGGTTTCTTAATATTATGTAAGTTAATATTTGGGATGTTAATCTCTTATTGGTTATATGGTATTCAAATATCTCCTTTTGTTTTGTTGATGGCTTTCTGGGCTGTGCAAGGCCTTTTTAGTTTGATGTAAAGGAGGAGACTTGTGCAAAAAAATATTGCTGACTGATGTCAAAGAGCTTACTGCCTCTAGAGATTTTATAGTTTCAGGGCTTGCATTCAAGCCTTTAATCCATTTTGAGTTTATTTTTGTATATGATGTAAAATAGTGGTCCAGTTTCATTCTTTTGCATGTAGTTTTCTAGTTTTCCCATCATCACTTATTGAAGAGACTATCTTTTCCCTGATGCATATACTTGCCTCCTTTGTCATAGATTAACCAACCATATATGTGTGGGTTTATTTCTGGGCTTTCTATTCCATTGATTTATGTGTCTGTTTTTGTGCCAGTACCATACTGCTCTGATTGCTATAGCTTTCTAATATAGTTTGAAATCAGGGAGTTACACACCTCAGTTCGAGCCACAAATGACTAGTGACTATCAAACTGGACAGTGCAGGTCTATTTATTGCAACTGGTTGATATGTCTCTTATGTTACTTTTAGTCTATAGGATCTTTCCTCCTACCTCCCTATTCATTTTATTCCTCTGTAATTTAGTTGTTAAAGAGAAATGTGTTATCTGTCATATAGAGTTTTGCACATTCTGGATTTTGCTTCTTGCACCCCTGTAGCATCATTTGTTATGTATTTCCTGTAAGCAGATAATTTATAAGATTAATCCATTTTAAGGAAAATTCTTGTCAAGACTACTCGTAGCTTACATTGTGCTCTTCCATCAGGGGAGATACATAATGACTGGTAGTCACTGATGATCGTTGTCTTAGCTCCATTATTTTATTCATTCATCTTTTGTTTAGGCAGGAACATTACTATAAAGAGAAAACTACCCTAATCAACTTGGTAATGTAAATAATTGTGGCATGATGTTTTTGTTTTGTAAAGTATTGCTTTAGAATTGTATAAAATTCAGTAAAAATGCCTAGTCTATGTTATGGTGAGAGCATAACAGAGATTGCTAATTATGGTTAGATTTTCTTAATAGAGTTAGTTTTGTTTCTTATCATTAGAGTGACATATGTTCATGATAGAAAATTAGAAAATGTGGAAAAGTAGAAAGAAGGAGAGAGAAAAAACAGTGGCCCTTAATAGTACCACCAAAACACAACCCTGTAAACATTTTAATTTATTTCCTCCCATCTCTTCTTTAAGCATTAAAAAGAAGAAAAACCCATTTGTTGACATATCAGATAAAGGATTAGTATCCAAAATCTGTAAAGAATTTACCAAACTCAACACCTGAAAAACAAATAATCCAGTGAAGAAATGGGAAGAAGACATGAATAGACGGTTTTCCAAAGAAGACATCCGGATGGCCAACAGACACATGAAAAGAGGCTCAACATTGCTCATCATCAGGGAAATACAAATCAAAACCACAATGAGATACCATCTCACACAAGTCAGATTTGTTAAAATTAACAACTCAGGAAACAACAGATGTTGGTGAAGATGTGGAGAAAGGGGAATCCTCTTGCACTTTTGGTGGGAATGCAAACTGGTGCAGCCACTCTGGAAGACAGTGTGAAGGTTCCTCAAAAAATTAAAAAATAGCTCTACCCTATGACCTGGCAATTGCACTACTAGGAATTTATCCAGAGTACACAGGAGTGCTGATTCATAGGGACACATGTACCCCAATGTTTATAGCAGTGCTTTCAACAATAGCCAAATTATGGAAAGAGCCTAAGTGTCCATCAACTGATGAATGGATAAAGAAGATGTGGTTTATATAAATAATGAGATACTACTTGACAATGAGAAAGAATGAAATCTTGCCATTTGCAACAATGTGGATGGAACTGGAGGGTATTATGCTAAGTGAAATAAGTCAGTCAGAGACAGACAGATATCATAGGTTTTCACTCATATGTGGAACTTGAGAAACTTAACAGAAGACCATGGGGGAAGGAGAGGGGGAAAAATAGTTTCAAACAGAGAGGGAGGGAGGCAAACCATAAGAGACTCTTAAATATGGAGAACAAACTAAGAGTTGATGGGGGGGGGGCCAGGGGAGAGGAGAATTGGGTGATGGGCATCGAGGAGGACACTTTTTAGGATGAGCACTGGGTGTTGTATGTAAGTGATGAGTCATGGGAATCTACTCCCAAAGCCAAGAGCACACTTGCTGTATGTTAGCTAACTTGACAATAAATTATATTAAAAAAATAAAAACCCATTTGTGACCATGATGTGACACACACACAATTGTGTCTTGCTCTTTTTCATATAATAGAGCAAGCACATCCCTGTAAAACTATGGTCTGTATGTAAACACCATTTACCTGTCTTGCATAACATTTCAATCATAGATGTCAAGGGTTTAGTGTTACTGATACCTTTTCATTTATAAATGCACTATGATGAAGAGTGATGTATTTGGCTCTTCTGTATTTCAGAAGGAAATGCACCTTATTTTATTCTATTTAATTTTTAATTTAATTTTTTATTATTTATTTATTTTTAAAATTTATATCCAACTTAGCTGGCATCTAGTGCAATAATGATTTCAGGAGTAGAGTCCAGTGCTTAATCCATTACATATAACACCCAGTGCTCATCCTAACAAACGAGTGTCCTCCTTAATGCCCCTTGCCCATTTAGCCCATCTCCCCACCCACAACCCCTTCAGCAACCCTCAGTTTGTCCTCTACATTTAAGAGTCTCTTGTGTTTTTTCCTCCCGCCCTGTTTTTATATTATTTTTGCTTCCCTCCCCATATGTTCATCTGTTTTGTATCTTAAATTCCACATATGAGTGACATCACATGATATTTGTCTTTCTCTGACTGACTAATTTCACTTAGCATAATACACTCTAGGTCCATCCACATAGCTGCAAATGGCAAGATTTCATTCTTTTTGATTGCTGAGTAATACTGCATTGTATGTATATACCACACCTTCTTTATCCTTCATCCGTCGATGGACATTTGGGCTCTTTCCAGACTTTGGCTATTGTTGATAGTGCTGCTATAAACATGGGGGTGCATGTGCCCCTTCAAAACAGAACAAATGTATCCTTTGGATAAAGGATACATTATCCTTTATCCTGCAGTTGCTGGGTCATAGGGTAGTTCTGTTTTTAATTTTTTGAGGAACCTCCATACTGTTTTCCACCATGGCTGCACCAGTTTGCATTCCCACCAGCAGTGCAAAAGGGTTCCTCTTTCTCTGCATCTTCACCAACACCTGTCATTGCCTGAGTTGCTAATGTTATCCATTCTGACTGGTGTGAAGTGATGGCTCATTGCGGTTTTGATTTGTAAGGAAATGCACTCTGTTTTAAAGAGCTGTGAAATGTTAGTGTGCAATGCATACATAACGTAGCATAACAAAATTAAGTAAGAACTCTACAATCTAGGAACTATTCACTCAGTCACCAAATATTTATTGAATTTCTTCTATGATTCTTTTCTAGGCACTGGGGATATGGTGGTAAACATATGGTAAACAAATAGACAGGGTCTCTATCCCCATGGGGCTTATATTTTAGTGTGTTTATGGGCAGACGGGCAATAAAGAGGTAAGCAAGATTATTAGAGATGGTGAGAAGTACTACAAAGACTGTAAAACATGGAGCAGCTACGTAGAAAAAGTAGTTCTTTGTGGGGGGTCTCTGGCTAGACACTAAGTTTGGAATTTGGAATTATGGAGAACAGGGGTGAAAGAGAAAATAAGGCACCAAAGTGGATGAACATTTCATTGGTAAAAGGAAAGAGAACATTTTAGAATTAAAAGAGGTGTTCCAGAGAGAATCCCCAAGTGGCAGAGCCTGCAGGTTTATATCTGCTAGCCACATAAAAAAGACTGTCAGCATCATTAGCTACCAGGGAAATGAGAATCAAAAGCACAATGCGGTACCACTTTGCACTCACTAGGATGGCTACCGTCCAAAGACAGATAATAGCAAGCGTTGGTGAGCATGTGAAGATATTAGAACACTCATATACATCGATGGTGGGAATATGTATGGTGTCACTTTGGAAAACAGTGTGGCAATTCCTGAAAAGTCTAAGCATAGAGTTACTATGCTATCCAGAAATCTGACTCTTGGGTAAATACCCAAGAGAAATGGAAAGAGATCCATATAAAAACTTGAACACGAATGTTCACAGCATCATTATTAGATTAGCCACAAAGTGAAAACATCTTAAATGTCTATCAACTGGTGAAGGGATGAACATAAGGAAATATTATGCAGCCATGAAAGGACTGGAGTACTAATATCTGCTACAACACGAATGGACCTTAAAAACATTATGCTGGTGAAAGAAGCCAGTCACAGAGGACCACATATCATGTGATTCCATTTATATGAAATATCCAGAGCAGGCAAATCCATAGAGATTGATGGCTGGGGGAGGCAAGGGGAGGGAGGATGGGCAATGATTGTTAATGGTGATGAGGCTTCTTTCGGAGTGATAAAAATGCTCTAGAATTGATTGTGGTAATAACTGTGCAATGGTGTGATTATTCTAAAAACCATTGAATTGTATACTTATTTTTTTAATGTTTATTTATTTTTGAGATAGAGAGAGATACAGCATGAACGGGGGAGGGTCAGAGAGAGAGGGAGACTCAGAATCCGAAGCAGGTTCCAGGCTCTGAGCTGTCAGCACAGAGCCCGACGCGGTGCTTGAACTCACGGACCGTGAGATCGTGACCTGAGCCAAAGTCGGACGCTTGACCGACTGAGCCACCCAGGCGCCCCATGAATTGTATACTTAAAGTGAGTAAACTTTATGATATGTGAGTTATATCTCAATAAAGCTGTTATTAAAAAAAGATCTGTTAGCACTGCACTCAAGAAATTATTCCACTCAGATGGAATGATGTGATGCCTGGAATTTGCTTCAGAATAATCCATTATTGGGCTAAGGTTCCAGATGAAACAAGATTAGAAATGATTTGATAATTGTTGAAGCTGAGATATGGGTACAAGGGGGTTCATTACACTACTTATTTTTTATATGTCTGATATTTTCCATAATAAACATTAACAATGCATTTTTTGTTAGTTTGTTTGAAGAACTTTGGTTCTGGCAGTTATTAGTAAGTCATAACCATGAAGAGTCCAGAATGGCCTGGTGAACAGCCTGGCTTCTGGAAGCAGTCTACGTATTTTGAATCCTGGCTTTGCTGGGTGACCCTGGGCAAGCCATGTAACTTCTTCATACCTCAGCTTTCTCATCTATAAAGTGGAGGCATAAAGCACCTATTTCATAGGCATGTTGCAAGGATTAAATGAGTTAATATTCATAAAGTGGTGAGAACACTGTCTGATACTTGGTAAGCATTATGTATGTTCACCTTTTCATTTAAAAAGAAGGCAGGGGGAAGAGAAAGAGCGAGAGACTCTTTATTTGCCCTCACAGATGAGAAGGCTGTCTTTTTTCAGCAGTGAACCTCTTGCTGCATTAGTGAGCAGAGAGAGAAATCTTCAGCTATAAATGCAGATATTTTTGCACTTGATGTTTTTAATCCATGGTCTTTATTACCTTGGCATTACTGCCAGGGCAAAGCAGCACACTTTCTAGACCCTGATGCTGTTTATGCAGTTTCTCACACTTCATCAAGTTCTGTTTTCTGTGCAAATGCTTATTAACTGAGATGCATAGATAGCCTACACATCCAACAGCCAGCCCAAAAAGGGTATTCTGGGAGGTGTGGACATGCTTTGATTTCCCCCAGGGATAGAACGGGAGACTTTAAAACGTGTATTTTAAAATGCTTTGTAAATGGGGCGCCTGGGTGGCTCAGTTGGCTAAGTGTCTGACTTCGGCTCCAGTCACGATCTCATGGTTCATGAGTTCAAGCCCCACGTCGGGCTCTGTGCAGACAGCTCCGAGCCTGGAGCCTGCTTCAGATTCTGTGTCTCCCTCTCTCTGCCCCTCCCCAGCTCACACTCTGTTTCTCTCTCTCTCAAAAATAAATAAACATTAACAAATTTTTAAAAATGCTTTGTAAAAGTGTTTTAAAAATGTTTTGGGCCTGAACAATTCACTATGGAAAGGACCCATAGTGAATGTTTATTTGCTGTGTAAAGAACAATTACGTTTGTAGAAAGGAAGTTTCTAAGCTTTCAGATGAAACCCCAGTGTTTTTTGGACCAGGAGTTAGCAGTCACTTTGGGGTGATTTAAGCACCTTTGTCCTTCTGACCATCCCATTTAAAGTTTTGTGACTTGGAACCACTCAGTGAGCAATGCAATTTACATCACAATCCAGTATGCATATAGGACTGAAAAAAATGTTTTCATGACACAAGACCCTTCATAGGCTAGCCTTACTCAGATGTCTTCTATTCTTTTCATTATCTCATTTCAAAACTGCTAGTTGCTACCCGTTGAGTTAATTATTTGACGAGGAATTCCATTTTGGTGACATCACTGCTGTCTTGGAGCTTGGATGATTCCATCTCATACCCAACTTCACTTCATATTTCTCATATCTTGTGCTGTAGGGGTGGATTTAGCACCTGGAGTTGGCACCAGGGATGGAGGGTGGGTGACCTCCGTGAAGTGAAAGATGTTAGGAGCATGGGCACAGGACCATTTCACTCAAGAGAAACCCTTTTGGCTGAACGCACATAGTCGATCACAGAATGAGTTCCTCCCCATTTTTAAAGCAAGAATTTTTTCTTCCTTCTCCTCCCCTCACTTTTACATTGAGAATATGCTTTTGGCTTTTAAACAAAAAAACAAAAACAGAAAAAAGGGCTTTTGCTTTTGAAACACTTGCCTTTCATTTATGGAGACACAAGTGCCCTTGACAGGCCCAAAGGAAAGTGCTGCTCGTACGCTAAAGCAGACCAGGAACTGATGGGCGGGCTGTCCTCCTCGGCCTGCTGTTCCCAGACACTTAGCATCACCCGTCAGATGCTCTGGGAATGCATTCCCATAGAATATATTGAAATTGGCAGGTTCCCTCCGGCCGCTGTTCAGTGCCACCTCACGCTTACCGCTGACCCTGGCAGCCATTTTCCTGCTTGCAGTGGAGTGCAAGGAGAGGGAGATAATTGTGAGTCTCAGCTCCTCATTATGTTTTCTGCTCTGGTGCTTGCAAATTATCTATCTGTGCTGAAAGCATGCAGTAGCTCCAGTTAGAAGGCCAGGTATTTTCTCTACATCGATGGGTACACTTGTGGAGTCACATTGCTGTTGTCAAGAGAGATTTTTCCATGCCTCTTCCTCTATGGTCAAAGCGTAATTCTTGATTCTGACTCTGGCCTTGGATGGGTCCTTGGACTACCTCTATGGAGATATTTGGATTTTGCAGAAGGAGGCATCAACCTTTCCTTGCCATCCACCACCGACCTGTCACCCCCTTCAACCCCATGAACCCCAGACACTCATCTCTTCTTTTAACTGTTCAGTAAGCATTTATTGATTTTCCACTGCATGCAGAATGCTATACTCAAGGCTTTGGGGACTCCAGAAAAATGAAGGAAGGAGGGATGAAACAAAGGACTACAGGTGGTTCTTGTCTTTGGGGAAAACCAATCATCTAGTTGGAGAACTAAAATGTGTGTGTAAAATTTCCATAGCAAATTAGCAGTGTCTTAGGACAGTTAGAAGGCCAGGTATTTTCTCTTTCTTTTTTTTATTTACAAAGCTTTTCTAAGTTTATATATTTTGAGAGAGAGAGAGAGAGAGAGAGCCAGGTATTTTCTCTACATCGATCGGTACACTTGTGGTGTCACATTGCTCTCATCAAGAAAGATTTTCCTTGGTTGGCTTAAGTTTGAATTTTGCCTAGAAAGTGACAGGTAATCGGTCACACCTATTTATCAGGTATTTACTGTGGGCAGGCACCGTTCTAGGCACTAAGAACATAGTAGTCAGAGGTGGCCCCTACTTTTAAGAGGCTTATATTGTGTGGGGAAGATAAATAATAAACACAGAAGTATGTAGTGATAAGTGTTATGAAGATAAAACAGAGTATGATGAAGGACTCTTTCTTAGGCGGCGACATTTGAGGTGAGAACTGAAAAACGGGAAGGAGGAAACACATGCCAACAGGAGGAATGGCAGATGCAAAGGGCCCAAGACAGAAGCAAGTCTGGCATCTTCAGAGAGAAAAAGGGCAGAGTGGTTGGAGCATGGGGGCTGGGCTATGGGTAGTGTGATATCTGTTTGTGGGTTTAAAGGGTGGCCACGTCACGTAGGGCTCTGAGTGCGGTGGTAAGAAGTGCAGATATTTCTGGGAAACTTTGGAACATTTCAGGTAAGATACTTCCTCTAGTGTATAGTTTTAAAGAATGTTCTCATTGTTGCATGAAGGTTAAACTGTAATGGGGCAAGACACGGGGAGACCAGCTAAGAGGCTGTTGCAGGCCAGGGATGAGATTAGAGTGGCTTGAATGGGGGTGGTAGCAGAGGGTCACATGGCCAGGAAGTGGTAGGTGGAAACTCGCTTATGTCCCGACCCGTTCCCCCACCAGGTCAGGGCAGCAACCTGCGGGAACTCACACGGATGATGGAGAAGAACAGTGCTTACAATGGAAGGCGCTACTGGTTATCTGAGGCTGGCTCTCCTTTAGTTTCCCATTTCCTCTCATTTGTCTCTCATTTCTGAGGCTTACTCTCGCTTTAACTCATGATCATATGATTGCATGTGAAAAATTTGGAAAGGCTAGAGGGAATGTTTATTTTCCAGAAAAGTATAAATAATCACAATTGAACAGAGAACACATGGAAAATTATTGACAAGTATGGAAAGGTGATGCCAGATCTGTTAGAAACACCCAGGAACAGATGTGTTCAGAACGACCATCTAATCTTTAAAAAATGAATAATTCCAATGTTTTTCAAAGGATTCCAGGCCAGGTAAAAACACAGCTATGTCTCCAAATGAGTTTATGAGATTATCATACTAATGATAATACTTTAATACTAAAGCCTGAGATAGGGAAAAAATAGAGACAAATCTCATTTATGAATATAGATGCAAAAAATTATAAAGTATCAGTAAAAATAATCTGGCAATGAATCAAAAGAATCATGCATTTGATCAAGAATTTTTATTTTAGAAATTTAAGGATAATCCATAATAAAAAATCTAGTAACATACTTTATTATATAGCAAATCATGTGATCATTTCAATAGACGTGAAGGAATATTTGATAAAGGTTAACATCCATTCCCAATTAAATTCTAAATAAAATAGGAGTAGAAGGGAATTCTTTGGGGTGGTACATTTTATGTGAAAACCGTTATTTGTCCCTTTATTTATTTTATTTTATTATTATTATTATTTTTAATGTTTATTTTTGAGAGAAAGAGAGAGTGTGTGTAAGCAGGGGCAGGGGAGGGGCAGAGAGAGAGAAGGAGACACAGAATCTGAAGCAGGCTCCAGGCTCTGAACTGTCAACACAGAGCCCCACGCGGGGCTTGAACTCACGAACTTTGAGATCATGACCTGAGCCGAAATTGGATGCTCAACCAACTGAGCCACCCAGTCGCCCCTATTAGTTTTAAATGTTTTTTATTTATTTTGAGAGTGCATGAGTGAGCAGGGGAGGGGTGCAGAGAAAGAGGGAGAGAGAGAATCCCAAGCAGACTCTGCCCTGTCAGCACAGAGCCCGACGTGGGGATCAATCTCATGGATCGTGAGATCATGACCTGAGCTGACATCGGGAGTCAGATGCTTAACTGACTGAACCACCCAGGCACCCCTGTCCCATTATTTTAAAAAGTAAACTTTGTTACCTGTGTGATAAAATATAAATATTCTGAACTTTCTAACCAGCTCACTGCGAACAACTGTCCAGCTAACCTCGTACGTTTCCAGAGAACTAGCTAGCTAGACAGATTTTCCTTAAGTTAATCCCCAAATTCCTTTATGTTACAAAATGCTCATGACATTGTCCTAATTCCTGCGATAGATACGAGAAGTTATGAGACCACCGTTGTTTACTTGACAGCAGAAAACTGTGTAAAGGTCACAGGGGTAAAGGCAGGCTAACCTGATGACTGACTCCCCCCCCGTAGGCCTGTCTTTGTTTACACACTAATTCTCAGTATGGTTGGTGATTTCCAGTTCTACTACAAAATTAATTAAAATAAAGGCTATTTTATTTTATTTATGAAACCCTGACAGTAAATACTATCCTAAAATCCTAAAATTGGGGACTAATCAGGGATGTCCACTATCACCATTATTATTTAATACTGACTGGGAGGTATTAGTGATGTAGTAAACCAACAAAACACAGTAATTAATGTAAATATTGGAAAAGAATGAAAACTGTCACTTTTTGCTGATGATATGACTATATTTAGAAAAACCAAGATACCAATAAATTAAAATGGACAAAGATTAGTAAGAAAATTTGGGGGGGGGGCACCTGGGTGGCTCAGTTGGTTAAACATCTGACCTCAGTTCAGGTCACGATCTTGTGGTTTGTGAGTTTGAGCCCGGCATAGGGTTCTGTGCTGACAGCTCGGACCCTGGAGCCTGCTTCAGAGTCTGTGTCTCCCGATATCTCTCTGCCCTTTCCCTGCTCACACTGTCTCTCTCTCTCTCTCAAAAATAAATAAACATTAAAAACATTTTTTTTAAATTACAGTAAGAAAATTTGGTTAGGCGACTGCTTACAAGATTCTTGTACAAGAATGAGTCATTTCCTCTATTTTAATAATAAACATTGTGTAAAAGTAGCATTTACATAGGTGACAAACGCTATAAAGTATAGCACTTAGAAATAATTTTTAAAAGAAATTAAAGCACAGAGGCGCCTGGATGGCTCAGCTGGTTAAGCATTTGACTCTTGGTTTCGACCCAGGTCATGATCTCGCAGTTTTGTGAGTTTGATCCCTGGCGCCTGGGATTCTCTCTCTCCCTCTCTGTCTGCCCCTCTTCCTCTCTCTGCCCCTATCCCACTCGCACTATCCCTGTCTCTCTCAAAATAAATAAGCTTAAAACAAAAACACAGAACTATATGAAGAAAACCACAAATCTTACTGTATGACATAAAACAAGATTTGATCAAATGGTAAGAAAATGAGGGGCGCCTGGGTGGCGCAGTCGGTTGAGCGTCCGACTTCAGCCAGGTCACGATCTCGCGGTCCGGGAGTTCGAGCCCCGCGTCAGGCTCTGGGCTGATGGCTCAGAGCCTGGAGCCTGTTTCCAATTCTGTGTCTCCCTCTCTCTCTGCCCCTCCCCCGTTCGTGCTCTGTCTCTCTCTGTCCCAAAAATAAATAAACGTTGAAAAAAAAAATTTAAAAAAAAATGGTAAGAAAATGTTTTCAAGCGAGAAGACAATATAATAAAAATGTCAATTTCCCCTGAATTAATATAAATTTGATGACATTTAGATGAGAACAATAGGACCTTTAAAAAAAAATCTCTTTGGGGGGCGCCTGGGTGGCGCAGTCGGTTAAGCGTCCGACTTCAGCCAGGTCACGATCTTGTGGTCCGGGAGTTTGAGCCCCGCGTCGGGCTCTGGGCTGATGGCTCAGAGCCTGGAGCCTGTTTCAGATTCTGTGTCTCCCTCTCTCTCTGCCCCTCGCCCGTTCATGCTCTGTCTCTCTCTGTCCCAAAAATAAATAAACGTTGAAAAAAAAATTAAAAAAAAAATCTCTTTGGGACTGAGTATAATTATTTAAGAGTAAGAATAGGTGACTAATAAATAGTCAAGAAAACTTTGAAGACGTAGACTAGCAAAGGAAGGACTTTCTTATCAGTTATTAGAATATACTACAAAGCCATTCAAGTCAAAAAAAATATGGCAGTGGCATAGGAATAGAGAAATGGACAAATGGGTCAAAGGGGAGTACGGAAATAGATTTTGGCATCTAAAAGAATTTAAAATGCAAGAAACTGATATTTTACTATGTTGGGAGAAGGTAGAAGTATTTAATAAATACAAAATCTATAAGAGATCTAGAATATTTGGCCCCCATATTATACCGCATACAAATATAACTTTAAGAGCATTTAATAATGTAAATGAAGAAAAGAAACTGCAATGAAAATTCTGCAAGAGAATTGCAGGAAAATAATCTAGGGATGGAAAATATCTCCAGTAGGACTGGGAATCCAAAAGTTATATTGTATATGTGTATGTGTGTGTGTGTGTTTTTCTCAAATGGCCACGATCTTATGAAAGATGGTGGAACTCACAAGGAGTCAGGAGATGCAAATTAAAGTAACAGCGAGATATCACTTAATATCTATCATACTGCAAATATAAAAAGTAAAGTCAATAACACCTATTACTGACAGGGATGCAGGGAACTCAGCAGTTTTACATACTATTTATTTTCAAAGAACAAGGAAATTCTCCAAGGTGCCCACAACACAGCTATCCAATTCATGAAAATAACATTGCCATATGACTACCCGTCCATCCACAGACTCCATTCAAGTTTCACAAACTGTCCCAATAACGTGCTTTTATGATAAAAGGGTCCTGTGTGTAATCATGTGCTGCATTCAATGGTCTTGTCTCTTTATAGTTGACCCTTAAATAAAACAGGGGTTAGGCATGCTGACCCCTGTGCAGTGGAAAATCCATGTATAACTTTGGACTCCCTCCAAACTTAACTCCTAATAGCTTTACCGGTAACAAAAACAGTCAATCAACATGTATTTTCCATGTTATATGTATTATGTACTGTATTATTACAATGAGATCAGCTAGAGAAAAGAAATATTGTTGAGAAAATCATAAGGAAACACATTTACAATATTATACTGTTTTTATTAAAAAATAAATCCACGTATGAATGGACCAGCACAGTTTAAATTTGCGTCATTCAAGGGTCAGCTATAGTCTTGATCAGTTCCTTAGTTTCTCCTTGACTTTCATATTCCTGGCACTTCTTGAGATTACAGGCCAGGTTTTTGTTGTTGTTTTTTGGTTATTTTTGTAGAACGTCCTTCGGTTTGGATTTACATGATGTTTCTTCATGATTACATTCAGGTTATGCACCTTTGGCAGATACACCACTACACTGGCGTTGTGTTCTCCTTTGGATCTTACCAGGTGGCACGTGACTGATATTTGTCGCGATACTCATTTTGTGAATTTTGATTGCGAGATTAATCCGGTGTCTGCCGCACTTGTTCACTGTGAATTTATTCTTCCTCCCATTGTATTCGATAAATATTTGTTGGAGATACTGAAGCTACGCAAACATTCCATTTTCCATCAAACTTTCAGCTTATTTATGCTCTTAAATCTGTATGCAGTAATGTTGCCTAGTTGTTGAGATAGAATTTTCTCCGTCATTGTTTAGTTCAATGTTCCAAACGTGCCCAAGTGGCCCGGGGGAGCTCTCTCAAGATAGCACATGTGTTCTTTCAACATATTTCCATCATTTTTTGAGGACTTACTTACTTTCTGGTACAACAATATGATCTAGGGTCAACTTTATATTTATCTTGTCCCAGCCTGAATTAGCCATTTCTCCAAAAAGACCCGGTTTCTTTTACTGGAGAATGGTGTCATCTGAGTACCAGGTGTGCCCATTGATTTTGGGGTACCACTGCTTCTAGCCTAGTTAATGGACACTGTTAGAGGGAATATTTGTATTTTTTAAAAAAAATTTTTAATGTTTATTTATTGTTGAGACAGAGAGAGACACAGCATGAGCAGGGAAGGGGCAGAGAGAGAGGGAGACACAGAATGTGAAGCAGGCTCCAGGCTCTGAGCTGTCAGCACAGAGCCCGATGCGGAGCTCGAACCCACGGACCGCGAGGTCATGACCTGGGCCGAAGTCGGACGCTTAACCGACTGAGCCACTCAGGCGCCCCAGAATATTTGTATTTTTTGCTCTCTCTCTCTCTCTCTCTCTCTCTCTCACACACACACACACACACACACACATCTATTAATATCTGAACTTATAAGTTAAAAACCATGATTTTGCATCAATGTCTTCATTTCCAATCTCATCTCCCAGGTATAATCTAGTTTTCTCCCCCCTTTCCATCATCATTTGAGAGTTTAATTACTTAAATTCCTTTTA
Source organism: Prionailurus bengalensis (assembly GCF_016509475.1). Taxonomy (NCBI): domain Eukaryota; kingdom Metazoa; phylum Chordata; class Mammalia; order Carnivora; family Felidae; genus Prionailurus; species Prionailurus bengalensis. Next base: position 145,187,606 of record NC_057344.1, read on the forward strand.
CACTTGTTTATTTTTGTGAAGGGTGAATAATACGTTTTACATTTTATCCTGTTTCAGTCAACACTCGCCACCTTCAGTCAGAGAGACTGAAACAAAATTTTATATTAAATATTTATCACTCACATCTAAATAAGTACAGAAGAAATTTAAATATCTAGCATTCAAATTAATTTGTTATGTTTGGTGGTACCTGGGTGGCTCAGTCCATTAAGCACCCTCTTGGTTTTGGCTCAGGTCATGGTCTCACAGTTAGTGGGATTCAGCCCCATGACAGGCTCTGCACTCAGAGCATGGAGCCTGGTTGGGATTCTCTCTCTGCTCCTCCCCCACTCACACGCATGCTGTCTCTCCCTCTCTCTCTCTCTCAAATAAATAAATAAGCTTAAAAAAATTTGCTATGCTTGTAGGATTTATGGTTCTGAAGTTATTAAAGCTTAAAATTGCAGGAAGACTTTTGGGACACCCTTTATTTACTTATTCGATTAGTCCCCTGTGTATAATCAGTTTCTCATCCCTGCCACCATACCCTTCCCTGTGTGGTACCCTCCTCACTGTGCCCATCCTTTCAAACTCCCGTGCCAGCTCTCCCTCCCACAGGGATGATGTGCTCACCTTGTTCGGGCTCTGACTCCCTGTGTCATCTGGGTGGAGGTGACCTCTTACCTGGCTGGCTATGTTGGTCCGCTCCCCTTTGTGGACATCTTTCTTACCTTTCTCAGATGACACCTCTAAGCTCTTGGCTGCCATGGCTTACCATCTCCCCTTCCTATGGTGTAGATGCCTACATATCTTAGAAGTGGGCTCATCTAGGACTGAATTGTTCAGGAGAGCAAGGCAGGAAAACGAATGGAAGGGAAAGGAAGAGGAAGAAGAGAAATAGTTAACTTGTTTTAATCTTCTTTCAATATATTCAAAGATATAAATTTCCCTCTAAGTATTATTTAGGTACATCTCACAGATTTTAATATATAGTACTTTCATTGTCATTCAGTTCTAAGTAGCTTATAATTTCCCTCATGATTTTCTGTTTAACCCAAGCGTTATTCATTTATTTCAATAAGATGAGACTTTCAATCAAACTCTAAAATGGAAATCTAAAAGCCATTTTACTTGTTTTCTCTAGGCATTTTAAGTGCCAGTGATCTCTTTCTGGCTTAACAAAGAAAGTCAACAAGTATATCTTTAAGATGCCATTTTAAATATTATCACCAGGGCAACACATTGTAAAACAGCCAATCAGCATTATAAGCCTCTTAGAGATGAGGAATTCTTTCCCCAGGATATAACAACAGTTTCTGAAATCTGGATGTCTTACAAATCTTTGTTAGAATTAACGTTGTCAGGTCAGTTTTATGATGCAGAATATTTTGCACTTTTCTGGCAGCTCCAGGAGGAAGTGGAAATATTTGCTTCTTATCTTGCAAAGACTTTTCACCAGAGTTAGAACAGTCTCTAGGTTTTCAAGGCCAAATGTTAAAATATATGAAACGAAAAAGAGGCAGCTCTGAAAAGCCCAGAGTTTTGCCTGGAATGGGTCACATACATTTTGCACGTATTTTTAGTAACATGCTTTTTAGTTTGAGTTTGGGAATGAAATGTGCGACACTTTTGGTCTTTCTTTTTCTACTTAGGTTATCAGTTTCTGAAAATGGTAACTTAAACATTTCCAAGTAGAAGATTAATTTATTTCATGGTCCTGTCAGTTATTCCATATATTTTAAAGCTTACATTATTAAATATATATGTTCATGATCATCAAATCTTCTTCATTTCCTCTTCCTAATGCCTGTATAAAATAGTCCTCTTTATCCCATATGATGTTTTTCATTTTAAATATCCTTTTTTTGTCTAGTCTTAAAATTGCTATACTGATTTCTTCTGGTTTATATCTAATTAGTTTTGTCTTTTTTCATCCCTTTAAAAAATAGGTTAAAAAAAGTATTTTTTAACCCACAGCCTGACTCAAGAACTCAAACAGTAACAATGACATCAACCTATGTGCTTCTGTTTCTGCCACCCCTCCCCCACCATTTGCCTGTTTTTCTCAAAGGTAATAGCTATCCTAAATTTTGTATATTTCATTGCCCTGCTTTAAAAAATTGTTGTATTGTGTATCTATATCTATATCTATACACACACATATATGTTTCAACTATATGTAAACAAAATATTGTTTTTCATTGGCTGCTTTTAAACTTTAAAAAGAGTGTACATGCTGTGCGTGTTTTGGGACTTGCTTTTATCACTTAACCTTATGCTACTTGTATTCATCCATGTTCTGTGTTATCGCAGTTTGTTCATTTTTACCTCTATAAAGTATTTCACCGTTTGGATGTATCATTCTATCAAAGGATTTTAACTTTTTTGCTATTACAAACAGTGCTGCCATGAACATTCCTGTATGTTTCCTGGCGCTCATGGGCAAGAGTTTCTTTGGGAATACACAAAGAGTGGAATTGCTAAAGCATAGACTATGCAAATGTTCAACTTGATGAGAGAATTTTATTTTGTTCTTATCTCTTTATATCTATCTATCTATCTATCATCTCTGCTGCATACATAATCACTTTATTTTCAATCATCCACATCATTTTAAGTTTGGCTTTTGTAAACAACAGTTGTTGGATATTTTTTGTTTGTTTGTTTTCATCATCCAAACCAAGAGTTTGAATTACCGTTGTTATAACTAGTGTTATTTACAATTTATTGTTGCTATTTTGTTTCATGTTTTTGCTATTTTTAATTTTACTCTTTTTGGCAAGTATGTAGCAATATCTAATTGTGCTTTTACTTTATATTTTCTTTCTTTTTTTAATTTTAGAAAGAGAGAGATTGAGAGGGGTGGGGGAGAAAGGCAAAGGGAGAGAGGGAGAGAACCTCAAGCAGGCTCCACACTCAGTGCAAGCCCAACGTGGGGCTCAATCCTATGACCCTGGGATCATGACCTGAGCCAAAACCAAAAGTCAGATGCTCAATTGACTGAGCCACCCAGGCACCCCTCAGTTTATATTTTCTTAATGGCTAATTATATTAAACATCTTTTCATTTGTTTATTTGCCATTTGTGTATCTTCTTTGGTAAAATATCTCTTCATGTCTTTTTTCCCATGTTCCAACTAGATAGTTTTTTTAATTGTTGAGCTTTGTGTCTTCTTTGTATATCCTAGGTACTTGTCTTTTGTCAGATATGTGATTTTCAAATATTTTCTCCCAGTTTGTAGCTTATCTTTTTATCTTCTTAGGTGGGCCTTTCATAGAGCAATAATTTTAGACTTTGATAAAGTATAGTTTATCAATTTTTTCTTTTATGGACTGTGCTTTTGGTGTCAAGTCTAAGAATTTGTTGCCTAGTCCTAGATTCCAAGGATTTCTCCTAATTTTTCCTGTAAGTATAACTTAATAAGTTTCATGTCTCATCTATTTAGGTTAATTTTGTATAAGTTGTGAAAAGTAGGTCATGATTTATGTTTTGCCTATGAATGTCTAATTTCTCCAGTGACATTTGGTCAAAAGGCTATCTTACCATATTAAATTGCTTTTTTTTTTTGCCTTTATAAAAACTCAATGAGATGTATTTGTTTGAGTCTATTGCTGGATTCTGTATTCTGTTCCATCGATCGATGTGCCTATTCCTTTGCTAATACCATAGTCCTGATTAATGTAGCTGTATAATAAATCTTGAAATTGGGTAGACTGATTTCTCCCACTTCCTTCTTCTTTTTCAAATTGCTTCAGCTATTCCACTTTCTCTACCTTTACATATAATTTTTTAATAATCTTGTGTAGAGATCTTTCTGAGATTTTGATAAGAATAGTATTCAATTTGCCTATCTATTTGTGGAAAATTGACATCTTACCATGTTGAGTCTTCCAATCCATGAACACAGTATGTCTCTACATTTCTTTGTGTCTACTCTGCTTTCTTTCATTAGTGTTGTATAGTTTTCAACATATAATTCCCAGACATGGTTTCCTATATTTATACCTAAATGTTTAACTGAGTGACTGTGAGTGATATTGTATGTTTAAATTTTGGTGTCACCACGTGTGTTCATGTTAGAATATAGAAATAAAATTGATTTTTATATGTTTATTCTGTATTCTGTGACCTTGATGAAATAATTTATTAATTCTGAGAGAATTTTTCATTTTTCTTTCTTTCTTTTGCTTCCTTTCTTTCTCTCTTTCTTTCTAGATTCCTTGAGATTTTCTATATAGACAATTATGTCATGTTCAAATAGGGGACAGTTTTATTTCCTCTTTTTCAGTCTGTGTGCCTTTGATTTTCTTTTCTTACCTTATTGCAGTGGTTAGAACTTTCACAACTATGATGAATAAAAATGGTATACATAGACGTTCTTGCCTTGCTTCTAATCTTAGGTAAAAGCATTCAATCTGATACTATTGAATATAAGGTTAGTGTGGGTTTTGTTAGGTGTTTTTTGTTTTGTTATTGTTATTTTTTTATCAAGTTAAGGAAGTTTCCCTCTATTTATGTTTTTCTGAGAGTTTTTTTAATCATGAATGAGTATTGAATTTTGTCAAATACCTTTATGCATGGATCAATATGATTAATCATATGATTTTCCTTCCTTAGCTTGTTAGTCTGCTGGTCTATATTAATTGATTTTTGGATGTTGAACAAATGTTGCATTATCTGGAATAAAATCCACTTAACCATGGTATATAATTCTTTTTACATATTTCTTAATTCTAAATGCTAATATTTTATTAAGAGTTTTATCTCTATATTCATGAGAAAAATTAGTGTCTGGTGTTCTTTTTTTGTTCTGTCTTTGTCTGGTGTTGGTATTAACATAACATCAAAATGAATTCGGAAGTATTGCCCTTTCTTCTATATTCCAGAAGAAATTGTATGGAGTTGGTGTTACTTTTTCTTTAAAATTTGGTAGAATTCTCTAGTGAACCCATCTGTTTTGTTTTTTTAAAAATAAACTTCATTAATTTAAAATTAGGCTTTATTTTTAAGAGCAGTTTTAAGTTCATAGAAATATTGTACAGAAGGTACAGAGATTTCTCATATACCCCCTGCCTCACATATGCATAGCCTCCCCCATTATTGACATCTCCCACCAGAGGCTTTTTACAATTGATAAAGCTTCATTGACACATCATCATCATTTAGAGCCCATAGTTTACACTAGGGTTCATTCATGTGCTGTACATTCTATGAGTTTAGACAAATTTATAATGACATGTATCTCCAATTGTAGTATCATACAGAATAGTTTCATTGCCCTAAAGTCCACACCCTCCCCACTCGGGGAGACAGTCACATCTCTCCCCAGCATTTATGCAGCACATGTCACAGAACTAACTCTGGTGGCTCTTTCTTTTCTTTCTTTCTTTTTTTAAATCTACAAACTCATTTCATTTATTTATTTATAATTAATTTTTGGTTAAGTTTAAAAAAATTCCAATATAGTTAACATACAGCATTATATTGGTTTCAGGTGTATAAATTGATTCAACAATTGTATACATTACTCAGTGCTCATCATGATAAGTGTACTCCTTAATCCCCATCACCTATTTCACCTATCCTTCCAACCTCCTCCCCTCTGGTAACCCTCTGTTCTCTATACTTAAGAGTCTCTTTGGGGCGCCTGGGTGGCGCAGTCGGTTAAGCGTCCGACTTCAGCCAGGTCACGATCTCGCGGTCTGTGAGTTCGAGCCCCGCGTCGGGCTCTGGGCTGATGGCTCAGAGCCTGGAGCCTGTTTCCGATTCTGTGTCTCCCTCTCTCTCTGCCCCTCCCCCGTTCATGCTCTGTCTCTCTCTGTCCCAAAAATAAATAAACGTTGAAAAAAAAAATTAAAAAAAAAATAAAAAAAAAGAGTCTCTTTATTGATTTATCTTTTTTTTAATTCTCTTGCTCTGTTGTTTTGTTTCTTTAATTCCACATATGAGTGAAATTATATGATACTGTCTTTCTCTGACTTATTTCACTTAGCATTATATTCTCTAGCTCTAATCATGTTTTTGTAAATGGCAAGATTTCATTCCTTTTTAAGGCTGAGTAATATTTCATTATATATATATATATATATATCTCACATCTTCTTTATCCATTCATGCATTAATGGACACTTGGGCTGCTTCTGTAATTTGGCTACTGTAAACAACGCTGCTATAATCATAGGATTATCCCTTTGAATTAGTGTTCCTGAATATTTTTGGTACTTGAATATTTTGGATAAATAGCCAGTAGTCATTGCCCTTCCATGATTCCATGGGGTCCCTCCCATGATTAGATTACAGAAGGGTATATTATGTGCTCCACCTATTCATCTTTCCTCCCCGCTTAACTCGAGACAACCATTGATCTCTTTACTGTTACCATATGTTGCTTTTTCCAGAATGTCCTATAGTTGGACTCACATAATATATAGAGTTTTCAGATTGGCTTATTTCACTTTATAATAAACATTTAAATTTCTTCCATGTCTTTTCATGGCTTGATAACTCATTTCTGTTTTAGCACTAAATAATATTCCACTGTCTGGATGTACCATAGTTTATCCATTCACCTATGGAAGGATATCTTGGTTGCTTTCAAATACTGGCAATAGTGAATAATGCTGCCATAAATTGTGTGCAGCTTGTTCTGTGGTCATGTTTTCAACTCCTTTGGATAAATACCAAGGAATGTGATTGCTGGATCACATGGTAAGAGTATGTTTAGTTTTGTAAGAAACCACCAAACTGTTTTCCAAAATGGTGATACTTCTTCCTGTTTTCTCTTTCTTTCTTTCTTTCTTTCTTCTTCTTTCTTTCTTTCAAGCATTTCTTTAATAAATCACTTACACACAAATCCTCATCTCAAGGCCTGCATCTGGGGAAGCTGGCTAAGAAATGCATCAAAGAAGTTCAGAAGTAAACACCTGCCTATCTGGAACCTGAGGGTGTATAGCATAGTTACTGTAGTCACTGCTGAGGAGGAAGAGGGAGGAGTCATGGCCATGTTGCCATGATCTTGTCGTTATGGAGACAGACGTGCTGGGCTTCATCACAAGGCTGCTTCCCTCCAGGTATGATGTTGCTGTGGAAACACAGAGTCTGAAACCTCAAAGAACACTCTGTTCTAATCCCAGTTGCTTTATCCATCTGCTTTGGGTCTCATTAGAGAAGGAGCCTAACAAGACAAGAGGCTTTGACCACATCTCTGTTCAATCCAGTTCTCTAGAGAAGGGCCCCACCTCTGGACTTTTTCCTGGGTGAGTGGGAATCTTGGGGTATTTTTAGGTAAGGTTTGCTAAATTAGGTAGAAACAAAATCTTGTGCTGCATCGTTTTCAAAACGACTGCTGGGAATTGCACTTACCACATATTTATTACAATTAAGATCAGGTGGGTCTACCTTAGCTTCAGACTTATTTTGAAATTATAGATTCTTTCAGGGGCGTCCGGGTGGCTCAGTCAATTGGGCGTCAGACTTTGGCTCAGGTCATGATCTCACAGCTTGTGAGTTCGAGCCCCACGTCAGGCTCTGTAGCTCAGAACCTGGAGCCTGCTTCAGATTCTGTGCCTTCCTCTCTCTGTGTCCCTCCCCTGCTCTCTCTCTCCCAAAAATAAAGATTTAAAAAATTAAAAAAAAAAAGAAATTGTAGATTCTTTCAGCATTTACCTCTCTGTTTCCAGAAATGGGAATGATTATGTTAACTCATGGTTAATGTCTTCTGCGGTCAGGGAAGCAAGATTTTAAGTAGAGTTTTTGTAGGATATGGGTATCTCTCATGGTGATGCCACTGATGCTACAGTGTGGGCATAAGTATTAATGTGGCCCAAGGTTAACTCCCTAGAGGGTGACAGTGGTTCTCAATTACATGCAATTTAGTAGATACAATTTCCTGGTTAAGAGCATGGGCTTTAGTATTACATTTAAACTTCATGAGGGAATCTATAACAAAAAACTATAGACTGGGTTGCTTAAACAACAAACATTTATTTCTCACAGTTCTGGAGGCCAGGAAGTCCAAGATCAAGGTGTTGGCAGATGTGGTGTTTGATGAGGGCTCTCTTCTTGGTTTGCAGATGGTCCCTTCTTGCCATAATTCTCACATGGAAGAGAATGAGTGAGCTCTGGTCTCTTCCTCTTCTTATAAATCCCATCATGAGGAATACATCCTCATGACTTCATCTCAGCCTAATTACCCCCCAAAGGCCCCACATCCAAATATCATCATATTGAGGACTAGAGCATCACTATATGAATTTTTGGGGGGAGGCGGAACAAACATTCAATCTATACCAGGTGATTTTAGGTTGAATTTTTTTTTTAATTTTTTTTTCAACGTTTATTTATTTTTGGGACAGAGAGAGACAGAGCATGAATGGGGGAGGGGCAGAGAGAGAGGGAGACACAGAATCGGAAACAGGCTCCAGGCTCTGAGCCATCAGCCCAGAGCCTGACGCGGGGCTCGAACTCCCGGACCGCGAGATCGTGACCTGGCTGAAGTCAGACGCTTAACCGACTGCACCACCCAGGCGCCCCTAGGTTGAATTTTAAGGCAGGAAAAGAGTCATAAAAAGAAGTCTGTTTTATTGTAAAGAGTTATTTATTCTGACACTTAGAAATGGCAATGGCTTTTGCTTTTTGTTATTATTGTTACTCTTGTTGAAATTAAAATTTGCCAATGAATTAGAATTTCTAAATTTAATTCCTGACATTTTACTGCCTGCATTTCTGAGGGGCATCAGCTAGATTTGGGAGTCAAAATCAAATTTCAGAGAGAAGCCACAATATCAGTCAGGGTTCCAGCAGGAAAACAGAAATCACTCTAGGTATCTCAAACACTCTAGGTAACCAAATTCAATATGGGCAGTGAAGTACCTACAAAAATCACTGAGAAGATTGAAGGAGCAAAAGTCAAGAGGACAGTAACAGCCATGGTCCATCCAAGGAGGCAGAGAGATTCTGATGCCACTCACAGGTCAGAAACTGGTAGGAAACCACAGCTAGCCTATGTAGATCCTTGAAGCCCAAGGAAGTGAATTTCAAGGGAACATGGAAGCTATTATCAATCCCCCTTTTGTAAAACCCACCTATCTGCTGATGCTAGCAGAGTCTTGCATGAGTCTATCTCTGTGTTCTAGATTAAACCCTACCCAGTTTCCTGCGGGCAATTGGGTAGGTGAACATTTAGTTCTCAGGCTTCCTTCAGCCCTCGTGATATACACGAGAACAGAGAAGGGGATGGAAGAGTATGCAGGGCCGGTAGACAATATCAGATTATCATTCATGTTATATGCCCAATCCCCAGCATCTTACTTTTATTTCACACCACTTGTAATTATGAATTGGATTGTGATATTTGCAAGCCAGATATTTCTAACTCGTCTGTTATAATTATGCTTTTGCCCTTGTGTGCCTGTATACATTGAACAGAGAAAATTCGTGATTATACGCACAACAGATTGCTTGATTTGGGGTTAACTAAAAGTCAGCATGTATTTAGTGAAAGCTGAGGACCAGAGACCCAGTGATTACAATGCTATTTATTAACTGTCCAGGATGGTAGAATGACAATAGCAATAGTGATGATGATGATAAACATGATGGTGATGATAATGATATGCGGTAGATGCCATCACTCTTCACATTTTCCAGATGAAGGCAAGGTAGAATCAAGTGGTTAAATAAGTTTCCCAATTTCACGTATCTAGTAAGTGACAGGGCTAGGATTGGAATCTCAAGCTAGCTCGTAAGCCCTACAATACACACAGAAATTCTAATAGTCAAGATACAATTTTTGCTCATTTGATACTTCATTCTAAATTATATTACTGAGTGCCACCAAAGTATACATTTTCTCTGATTATCCCTTCTGTTTACCCTTGTATTTTGTGATAATATTAGTGGTTAAAATTTGAGAGATTTCTATGTGCCAGACACTCTGCTAAAGGATTTGCAGGTAATTTACCACGGAATATGCAAAAACAACTTCACGGATCCTGGGGAGGTTAAATAATCTATCCAGTGTCACACAATAGGGAAATGGTAGAGCCTGGATTCAAACTGTAGAGCCACACTGGCCGATAGGATGGCTAGAAGCCAAATGTCATGACTGAGCACTCGAAATATGGCTAGTTGGAATTACGATATAATGCATATTGGATTTCAAAGACCCTTCACACTGGTACATTTGGGAGATGATGCAGAGTGAAGTAAAACTTAAAACTACATTTCCAGTCTTGATTTCCTAGGAGTTCATCTCAAAGGTATTGAGGCATGTTAGCTACAGTGATGGAAGAAGACTTTACTGAGCGCAAGAGACTTGAGTAGTGTGGGACTCTGAAAGGATAGTAGAAATTTACATTTGTTAGAAACGCCAATGGCATTTTGAGGTTAGTTTACAGGTCAGTCTTGCTGGAGGAATGTGTTGCAGTCAGAGATTATTTGTAACCAATCTCTCCCCCTGGTTGGGGCTCCTGGGTAGCTCAGTTGGTTAAGTGTCCAACTCTTTTTTATTTTTAATGTTTATTTATTTGTTTAGAGAGAGAGAGTGCAAGAGAGAGTGGGGCAGGGGCAGAGAGAGAGAGAGAGAGAGAGAGTCCCAAGCAGGCTCCATGCTGTCAGTACAGAGCCCAAGGCAGGGCTCGATCCCCATGAAACGTGAGATCATGACCTGAGCCTAAATCAAGAGTGGAAGGCTTAACTGACGGAGCCACCCAAGGTCCCGTTCCCATCTTTTGTGTATAAAACTTGATTAGACTCCATAGTTTCGTTTTCTCTATTTTCCCACTACTCCTAAATTATGTTTACGTATATAGTTTTATATTTTATCAGTTTGACTTGAGACAGAGTGGACCCTGAGGTTCTGAAAGGCAAGGAGTATGTTTTGCTTGTCTCTACCTTCCTAATGCTGGTGCATGATACACTTTCCATAAACATGTGTTGAACGAAAGAATGACTAACTTTGCCTTTTCCACACAAACAAACAAAAAGAAAGGTTTTGTATTTTTATAATCCGTTAGCACTTGTTGTGAGATCCTTTCTAACCTACCAGTATAGCTTTTTAAATAAGTTGTGCTTTGGACTTTCTTAGAAGGGGAAAATAGTCACTTAAGGTGATTTTAAAATACCCAAAACTCATTCACGTGACTGATGAGACTTGGCAGTTGAATTGCACATTTCCTCTGGAAGGACTTTTCTCAGTAGGGATCACCTCTACAGAAATGCTTTACAAATGGTTTCTCTGAAGGGAGCCGCCAAACTAGAGAATACTGATGCAGTCCCCTGTAGATCTCTGTCTTGTGAAGATTTCTGAGCCGAATTATGCAGCCATCTCTCACTGTCTGACCTGGCTACTCTAAGCCTTCTCAGCCATGTTCCTGGGCATGAAAATTGCACAGAAAAATTCAGAATGAAGTGGCCAATTCAAAGTCTGCTGCCATAGGGTTAGCTACAGAAGTGGGTGTTTTTGGCTTATTTAGACGGCTTTATAGCCGTCTACAGGGTCAGATTCCCTGAACAGTAGCCAAATCTCTGCTCCATACAATGCTATGGAACTAAAGCTCAAGAGTAAAATAACACCCCTGCCAATTTTGGAGCTTTGAAACCTTGACAGTAATTATTAAAAACTGTTAACAGTCCAAATTCTCTAGCAGTTTAATGCCACAAAAATTAAGCCAAACCTTCAATCAAGGGTTTCTAATATAATTTCTCTGTGCTAAGCTTTGTTATTAAAGAATGAGTTTAACTGATTCGCTTATTATATATAAATTAACCAGGTGGGGATTGCTATAGTATTATGAGAAATTGGCTTATTTTGTCCTCAAAATGAGGAAATGTCCCTCTAGACCAGTAAACTGAATTGTTTTCCTGCTTTATACCAAACACACAATATTGATAATTGCCAACACTCATTTTATGTTGAAAGACTCGGCTCGGTTGTTTACCTGGGGAAAAAAAATAATCTAGATAATATGTATTGAATGTTTCCTATGAGTGAGGAGCTTAATACACTTTATACTGTCTAACATCCAACAACTCACAAGATCATCCCATTTTATAGATGAAGAGACCAATATGTCCAAGGCTACCAGTTTGTAAGTAGCATAGCTGGTATTTGAACTCCCATCTATATGGTTTGAAAGCCTCTGCTCTTTCTAGTCTCCTAAATTGCCCCCATTCCACTTCTTCAGCCCCTTTTCTTTGTAAATTCTTTAAATATTGAAATACAGAGATATAATATATTTATGTATATAACAAAGCCTGAGAGTAATTTTCTTTGGATATGATGAAGATAATGATATATTTATAAAATATAACTCGAATTACAGTGATAGGAGTCTCTGCTGGCTTCATGGCCAAGGCCATGGTCTCCCCAGGCTAGTTCTGAGTGCCCTGGGGCTGTCTCGTGTGTCCTCAGGAACAGCAAGGGGCCCACAGGTCCTTCTGCACTGCGTCCTGCCAGGTCCCCATGCAGAGTCTCTACCACACCTGGAAACCCCTCCCCCCCCCCCCCCCCCCCCCCCCCCCCCCCCCGCGCTAAGGGCCCTGACTTCAGGAGAGGAGACCTGTTGAGTTTGTGCATTCAGTTTTCTTTGTAGCTCTGCTACACTTGCAGTTCAACCCTAGCTCTGGTTTTCAGCACAGACCACAGGATTAAGGGTCTCTTTAAACTCTGCCAGGGAGACTATGACTTTCACAGTGTGTCTTCAATTGCTAATTAGCCCACCTGAGCCTGTCTTTTGTCAAGGTTTCTAAATCCATTAAATAGAAGTGGACAGCTTCACAGTCATTATAGTTCTCATACTGGGCATACTGTTCAAGTGCCACATACTTCAATGCTTCACTTTCCTTTGCTCCTTTCTACAGTCCACCACAGGAACGTCTTGGTGTTTGATGTCGCTGCACCCTGGGGTCATTACCTCCTGAAATACCAACACGTATGTGGTCCTCATCTTTGACCACAAGGGACTCAGATCCAGAACCCCATCCAGAGGGTCTGTTTTCTAGGGACACTTTTGCTGACAGCTATTTTGGCCTCGGTTCCTCCTGAAAGCAGTGCCTGAGACAAGGTCTTGCTTTCCAGATGTTGATATTGGGAAGCATGAAAAGTGAGAAGAGGAGAAAGCCAATCCAAGGTGCATTATGGTGTCCAGTATGGGACACCAGAGCTTGATGCTCCCAGGGATGCTTTGAGGGGCTGTGTAAAATGTGAGGGTCAGACAGGAGAGAATATATCTACTGCTTCTCGTCCCCCATTGGTCAACGGTTGCTCCCTGGTGTTAACTTCCTCCCACTTTTAGCTGTCTGTATGATTGGAATGGTTGGTCTGCAGGTATCTCACATGGTTTGACAGAGAAGCCTGGGTGGTATATTTGCAGCAGCTGACATAATGTGTGGTCAGGTTACAAATGAGTACAGTTGATTGTATCAGTAATGATGAATCAAAAGATGGGCTGAGAGGATGTAAACTGGGGCATTAGAGGTGTAAAATCCAGATACGATCTTGTTCTGTGGCTCCAACAAATCACACAATAGTCACACAATAGGACATTTCTTAAAGTCTGGATTAGTCAGTCTCAAATTTTACCACATATGGGGCATTACTGACCTTGTTTGGTTGGGGTGCTCCAGTCCTCTTCAGTCCCTCTCATCAAGCATTCACAGATGTTGGGGTACAGACTTGAGGTCATACTGAGCACAAATATCCAGCACTTTTTCTTTTCTTTTTTTTATAATGTTTTTATTTATTTTTGAGAGAGAGAGAGAGACAGACAAACTGTGGACAGGGGAGAGACAGAGAGAGAGGGAGATGGCAGACTCCAAAGGAGGCTCCAGGCTCTGAGCTGTCAGTCCCAACGTGGGGCTCGAACTAGTGGACTATGAGATCATGACCCGAGCCAAAGTTGGCCACTCAACCGACTGAGCCACCCAAGCGTCCCTCCAGTGCTTTTTCTAAACAAACGCTTAATGACATTTCTGGCTAGTGCCACATACGTGGATATATTTTTGGTGTAAGACCCATGTAGTTGCTGATGTTTTCTGAGGACTGTGGTAGCATAACAGGCACTCTTCTGTGGGTCAGGGAAAGTAGAAATAGGCTTAATTTATGAGTTGTGGGAGCAAATAGATATGGCTCCAATGATGGGAGTGAATTCAATCAGATCTGCTTGGGAAGACTTCCCCACAATATCATGGCCTTGGCAGGGGGGAGTGGGAGGGGGACGGAGAGGGAGAATATACGTTGCTTGGAGATGGTCAACAGGTGATTCTCTAACACTACCAACCCATTTTCCTTTGAGAATATTGAAGTGAGTTCACTACTCAGTGGTTCATTGGAGTTTCATGGGATTGTTGGCATCTTCCCACTGTGCTCCATCAGGTTCCTACAGCAATATCCAAGGCCAGGAGGGGCCATGTGGAGTGAGGGTGGCTGTGGACAGAGCTCCCGGAACAAAGAAGTGATGCAATTTGATGGAGAAGCCAGCAGAATCAAAAAGAACGAACTCTTGCCATTTGCAATGACGTGGGTGGAGCTAGAGTGTATTATGCGAAACGAAATAATTTAGTCAGAGAAAGACAAATACCATATGATTTCACTTGTATGGGGAATATAAGAAACAAAACAGATGGGAAGGGGAAAAAGAGAGAGGGAGGCAAACCATAAGAGGCTCTTAAATATAGAGAACAAACAGGGTTGCTGGAGGGAAGGTGGTGGGAGGATGGGCTAAATGGTTGATGGGCCTTGAGGAGGGCACTTGTGGTAATGAGCACTGGGTGTTATACGTAAGTGATGAATCACTAAATTCTACTCCTGAAACCGGTGTCACCCTATATGTTCACTAGCTTGAGTTTAAATAAAAACTTGAAACAAACAAATAAATAAAGAAGCCGACAGAATCCTTGTACAGACTTCTGTGTCATATCAGCTCTTGAAAACCCACAGCGAGGGGTGCCTGGGTGGCGCAGTCGGTTAAGCGTCTGACTTCAGCCAGGTCACGATCTCGCGGTCCGGGAGTTCGAGCCCCGCGTCGGGCTCTGGGCTGATGGCTCGGAGCCTGGAGCCTGTTTCCGATTCTGTGTCTCCCTCTCTCTCTGCCCCTCCCCCGTTCATGCTCGGTCTCTCTCTGTCCCAAAAATAAATAAAGAAAAACGAAGAAAAAAAATTAAAAAAAAAAAAAGAAAACCCACAGCGACTCTCTTAGCCTCCTGGCCACATATACTAAAGGTCTCCTCAATCCCCACCACTAGAGGATCTGAAAGTGCTTTCCTAAACCGGATCTTGCGGATGGAAGCAGGCTGTTCCTATACCACAGACCATCTGCATGCATGGGGAGCCGGCCTGCCACCTACCCAGCCAGGGAGGCCTCCTGGGATGCTGCTCTTGGCAGGATTGTCTTACAGCTGGACCAATTATTAGTGAGTTTCTGAATTATTCATGGAAGCGCTTCCTTTCATTGGTGTGAATTGTCATGAATTGGTTGTAATCAAAGTGATTTAGGCTCGAGAAGCAGAGAGTGAGGTACATTATTTTAGTTTAATGTGATAACTTGTTGGGTCTTCTTGCCCTTTGAGCTCCTCACAACATTGTTAGGAGAAGGAGTTTGGTGTGTTTGAAGAAGCCCTGAACTTGGAGTCCGGAAATCATGGTTCTTCCACCTGCTCTCTAGCCAGAGACTCAACCTTGCGGTACCTTGGCGATCACCTTGCCTGACACCTTGATTCTTCAGTTGAACAAACAGAGCTTACTGGTAGAACCAGAATTAGAAGCAGCTGGCTGAATTTCCTCTTTGCTCTGATCTACATGATCTCATTGACCTGTTGGGTATTTACTGAACTTGTGAGGACATGGCAAGAAGGCAGCTGTTCGCAAGCAGGGAGACAACTCTCACCAGAAAGGCTGGCACCCTGGTCTTGGCAATTCCAGCCTCTAAAACCGCAAGAAAATAAAAGTCTGTTGTTTAAGCCACCCCGTCTATGGTATTTTTGTTATGGCAGCCTGAGCAGACTAATACAAAGAGCTGGAATAGAAACAAAGGCTATAAGGAGTGGAAGAGACAACTTGCATTAGTCTGAGTTCTTCCAAAAGCAGACCGCGAGACAGGGATGTGTGAACATGGTTTGCTCGGGAGGTGATTCCAGGAAGCAATTCTGAGAGTGTGAGGGCGTGAGAGTGGAATGTAGGAAAGGCAATATGGGTTATCATTGCGGGCGACTGGAGTTCAACATCCCTGGGGACCCTCTGAAAAACTGTGTGCAATATGCCTCAGAATTTTCCTATCAGAGGTCGGGAAAACTGTGATGCTCGTATACCAACTCACTGTCCCCATGTCGGCGTTAAGTTCACAGCACTTTTGGCTGATCTGAAACATGCCAGCCTAACCACGGGTTTCCTGGGTCTGAGAGTGCCGTCAGAGAGAGATGAGCGGCAAGGTGTGCGCAAGAATGTCTCAAGTCACCTCCTGAGCGGACTCACGGTACATGAGTGCAGCGGAGATATTGTCTCCTATAGCAGAACTCTCACACTTCAAGGTGAACACCAAACATCTGAGGGTCTTGTTCAAAGCAGGATTCTCATTTGGTGGGTAGGTCTGGAGCGGGGCCCAAGGTTCCTTATTTCTGTTCCCTGTGATGCCAACATAGCTAGTCCACGGCCTAGACTTCGAATAGAAAGAGTTCCACAGTGTTTCATGCATTCAGCTCAGTTCAACACGTATTTATAGGATACCTGCTGAGCTGGACACTGTGCTCAACATAGGGAATAGTGAGAACGTAGGGAAAAGGTGTTGCGTCCACTTTGCAGATGATCTCAGGGTCTGTCCTGTGTCAACCTTCGAAAAGAAAAAGGTAAGGCAGTTCAGCCGGCAAAATCCATTTTTTTTTTTTCAAGAATAGTGGAGGAATTGCAATTTGGGACAAACAAACAATCTGAGCTACAGGCAAGTCTGGAGAACAAAAGAGGACAGCGTCCTTTTATAGAAGACAGGAGGAAGTTGGGGGGCTATTGTTTTGAACTTAGTTCATTGGAGTGATACTGGACCAAAGTGGGTCCGCTCCTTGGTGAGTTATAGACAGAGACTATACCAGGTGGAGTTACCCCACAAGAGTGATCTTTATTTGTGCAAATAAGGAGATCTTGGGGAATAATTTTCAAAGCCGTGACTCCCCCAACAGGGGTAAGCAGGCTCCTTTTATTAGGGTGTGAGATGAATATTCAGAGGGGGAGGCCTCTGAATAGGCATGCATAAACTTGTGCATGTGCTCTCAGAAAATATTCCTAGATACACACTGTATGTTATGCTAATGAAAATTGTGCTAATGAAACATTATAATGAAGCTGAAGTGACTGTTGACAATTTATGATTTATCTGCGCAGGCCATACTCACGATGTGTCTTTTCCTGTTCCAGCAATTCATCAGTTCATTTCTAAAGTTTTTTTTAATGTTTATTTATTTCCGAGAGAGAGACAGAGCACGAGCAGGGGAGGGGCAGAGAGAGGAGACATACAATCTGAAACAGGCTCCAGGCTCTGAGCTGTCAGCACAGAGCCTGATGTGGGGGTTCGAACTCGGAAGCCGGGAGATCGTGACCTGAGCCGAAGTTGGAAGCTTAACCCAGGTACCCCTTTTGGTTTGTTTCTAAAAGACAAAACTAATAGAGGCTTCTAGGAGTTTTCCTAGTTCAGGGGGGTCTCACCGGTGACAAGAGAAAAATGAGGAGTTGGAGGTGGTGGCTTCTCAGTGGCTGCAGGTGACGGCAGCTTGCTGTTGCCCCTGGGGGAGGAAATCTTCCTTCTTCCTGCTGGACCATGAGAGCCACAAGCAGCGGTGTGTGTGTGAGAGCCCTCCTTTCGTGGCGTCTCCACTCTAATTTTGAGTTAGGTTTTCTTCACACATTTTCTCACCGGCTTTAATTGTTCAGGATTGGAAGTTGTCACTACATATCTATTTGTTTTAAGAAACAAAGGAAGGTGGGATTCCTGAACGATTTCTGTCTCTTGGACAGAATTTTAGCCTGGAAAAACGGTAGAAACCCTTAGCACAGATCTACCTGTAGGTATGTGTCCCAGTGTCTTAAAAGCAGCAATCTGGGATCAAGAGAGGGTTTTTATAAAGCCATTGCTCCCTTTAACATTTTAAAATTAAAAAAAAATCTAGAGTTGTAATAAAAATAGCAACATTTTTATAGTACCTCACCGATTACCGAGTGCTTTCCACCACATTATCTCATTATGTCCTTTGCAGGCTTGAGAGAATCTACAAATGGCATTTTAAAATAAATGTGTTGCACATTAGGGCAGGTACATTACACAGCTGGGTACATGATATTCCAGATCCAATGATAATGAAAAATGACTGTGAAGAAGGCTGCATATAAATATATGCTATGTCCTAGGGCACTCAGAAGAACTCTACATTAGCTGGGAAAAAGCAGTTCAGACTCATTGTTGTTAGTGTCTCACAAATTTTCCAAGCTACAAGTTGAAACATTTCAACAAAGGTATTAGGAAAACCTTCTACAAGTTGAAACATTTCAACAAAGGTATTAGGAAAACCTTCGCTCTCCATGCAGATCTTCCAGTTTGACCACTTGGCTTTTCATTCTGCTGAGAGGCTTTGGGGCATCTCTAACCCCACTCTCAGGTCAAGCCCCAAGAGTGTGGTTCATACACAATGAGCGTACCCTATGGCTATCAACCTCTTTGAGTGGGCAGCCAATGGGTTCAACCAGTCAGATAAAGTAATAAAAATGAGATGGTAAAGACATTGCAAAATGACCTGGCTGTGATGACCTTCATAAAGATTCAGGTTCATGTGTCTGCAAGGTCTGATTACATCTGTCAAATATTATTAATATGATTATGAATTATGTCTAATTTATAGTTATGCCTAACTAAAAGTGAAGATTCTGTTTATAATAATATTCAATACTTTTATTTATAATAACTTCAATAACCTTGAAATATTGAATGAAAGGGAAGCAAATGGATGTCATTCATGAATATTTTATCAGTTAGGATGCTTTTTGCTATAAGAGATGGGATGTTGAATAGAGCCTAAAAATAAAAGGTTATTGTTTACATAACAGAAATCTGGAAATAAGTGGTTCCAAGGTTTGTTAATTCAGCAGCACAGTTGATATCTGCGTTCTGGGTCGGCTTCTCTGTGATTCTTCTGGTTTTCATTTCATGGTCACAAAATGACTGTCATAGCTCCAAGCATCATGTCCTCACATAACTGAACTCAAACAGGAAGGAGAGTGCTTCCTTTATGCTGCTGCTTCTTCTCTTTCTTCCCCCCTTCGTCCTCCACCTTCTTCTCCCTTCTCCTTCTCATCCTGCTCCCCCTCCCTCTCATCCCCCATCCCCCCCTTCTCCTTGTTCATCATGGAGAAAAGTCATTCCGAGAAGTTCCTAGTAAGCTCCTCTCAGGCCCTTTTGAACAGAAGTGGGTCATATGCCCGCGCTCACACCAATCATTGGTAAAGGAAATGGAATCAGCATGGCTGGCTTGGCTAATTATGTTTAATCTTCTAGGGCTGGGGTAGAGTCCAAACTTCCTTGAGCACATTGCTTCCTCAAATCTGAACAAAATAAGTGTTTATTAGTAAGGACAAAAGGGAAATGGCTTTTGGGAGGGCAAGCAATGGTTCCTGATCTGCACATATTTTCTTTTGTTTCTTTAGAGGTTTTGCTTTTTGAAAGAGAGACACATTCGGGGGTTAGAATCAAAGACCAGCATTGGAAACATTACCTTTTAATAGATTCTGCAGAAGGATGAAAATATTTTGTGAGACAAGTTATGTGTCTTGCTGTTTGGGTTCCTCATGAACTGGAAGTTTTCCTGTCTGGAGCTCAGCTCCCATGTGATGGCATGTGTCCCCGCCATACTGCTGCGTGCCTGGGGTCTTCAGAGGGATACAAGGAGAAATGGCATAGCTAAAGTTATTGGAGGAGCTGTTTGAAGGAAATTTTCAGGGAAATTTAGAGATTGAAAGAGAGAAAAAGTGTAGGGAGGGCAGTAGATATGAGGGGAAGGAGGATTTAAACACGTGTTGCTGTGAGCAGGTACCCATCCCTTTCAGGTATTCAAAAAACACTGCTAAGAATATGTGTTAATCTAGAATTGATGTCTGTTTGGTGGCCCATGTCTCTCTTCAACATCGCTCGGTAGGGCATTGTAGATCTCAAGGAGCAGGCATAGTATTCTCTCTACTGACCCCATTCCCAATTGAAGAGCCAATCTAGACCAGTGAGAGGTTTCTATGGAAATTATAGGATGTTGGAACCTCCAACATGATGCCTAAGCTCATCTCAAATTTCAAGATGGCTGCTCAAGAGTTCCCTACTACCTCACGTTCTTACATGCAGGAAGGAAACAAAGGAAAGTGGAAGAGGCCAGGGACATTTCTGACTGGTTTCTTAAGGATGATTCTCAGTTGCAAGGCACCTGGGTGGCTCATTCAGTTGGATTTCTGACTTAGGCTCAGGTCATGACCTCATGGTTCATGAGTTCGAGCCCTGCAAGGGCTCTCCACTGTCAGCAAGGAGCCCACTTTGGATACTCTGTCTCCCTCCCCTCTCCCACCCCTTCTCTGATCATTCTGTCTTTCTTTCAAAAATAAATACATAAACTTAAAAAAATTAAAAAGAAGATGATTCTCAGTTGCTATTTCTTTTAAAAAAAATTTTAAGGGGCACCTGGGTGGCGCAGTCGGTTAAGCGTCCGACTTCAGCCAGGTCACGATCTCGCGGTCCGTGAGTTCGAGCCCCGCGTCAGGCTCTGGGCTGATAGCTCAGAGCCTGGAACCTGTTCCCTATTCTGTGTCTCCCTCTCTCTCTGCCCCTCCCCCGTTCATGCTCTGTCTCTCTCTGTCCCAAAAATAAATAAACATTGAAAAAAAAAATTTTTTTTTTTAAAAAATTTTAAGTTTATTTATTTTGAGAGAGAGAGAGTGAGCAAGGGAGGGTCAGAGAGAAAGAGAGAGAGAGAGAGAGAGAGAGAGAGAGAGAATCCCAAGCAGGCTCCATGCTATCAGCACAGACCCTGACATGGGGCTCGAATCCACAAACCATGAGATCATGACCTGAGCCAGAACCAAGAGTTGGTTGCTTAACTGACTGAGCCACCCAGGTGCCTCTCAGTTGCTATTTCATGATACATGTGTATACATCCCATCATTCAGAATTTAGTCATGTGGTCAGACTAGCTATATGGGAGTCTGGAAATGTAGTCTTTATTTTGAGTGGCCATGTCCTTTGCTAAAGATTCTATTTTTGTTAAATAATTTTTTTTGGTAGTGTTTCTTTTATTTTTGGGAGAGAGAGAGAGAGAGAGAGAGACATAGTGTGAGCGGGAGAGGGGCAGAAAGAGAGGGAGACACAGAATCCGAAGCAGGCTCCGGACGTGGGGCTCAAACTCATGAACTGCAAGATCATAACCCAAGTCAAAGTCTGACACTTAACTGACAGAACCACCCAGGTGCCTCTAAAGATTCTATTTCTATAGAAGAAAGGAAGGATGGGTATTGGGGGAACAACAACAAAAAAAGGAGCCTTTTCCAGACGTAAGTCCCTCTCTATAAATGGGAAATGGACTAGCACTTTTATGACCCTTTGCTTTTATTCATGTTATTTATTCAGTACAGAATGTCCTTTTTCCCTTGCATCTTAAATATTTCCCTGACTCCTTTGTTGTCTACTGAAAATTTTCTCACCTTCAAAGCTTAATTCAATGTTACTTCCTCAAAGGAATCTTCTTGGATTTACCAATTAGAACGAACTTCCTCTTTGCTCCTCAGCCCTTTCCTCCAATTTTTGTTATAGCAAAGTGTGCGTTCTGTTTCACATTATCAGCAGTTGTTTATTTTTTCCTTTAGATTGTAAATTTCCTGAGGGCCGGGCCCTGGATTTAATCATGTCCAAATCCATACAGGGCCTACTGAAAGAGAAGTAAACTCATATCTTGTTTAAGCAAATGTTATTTTACATTTTTTATCACTCACAGCCAAGTGTACTCCTAACTAATATAAGATCCCTTTACAGAGTTAGGCATCATTCTATTTATAAACTGGTGATTAGATAAATACCACCAAAAAGGGCTAGAACGTTAAAAGAATGTGAATGAATGGAAGAAGACTGGGAAATACTCTTAAATCAGTGCTGTGATGTGTTCTCAATTTTCAGTGTTAGAGGGGTTGTTAGGATGTGGAGGAAAGGAGGTGGGGTATAATCTAACATACCTGATTTAAAATCTTGGTTGAGTGACTTATGGATTTGTGACCTCAGCTTGGGAAATTATTCCTCCTAAGTCAGAGTTTCCAGATCTATAAAATGGAAATGAAAATACTTACTTTGCAGGGTCGTTTTGAGAATTAGATAAGATGTTTGCAAAGAGCCTGACACTTAGTGGATACTCATTCTTGGGCATTACTATAATCATTGTACTGCAGATGTGGCATGATTAGGGGAAAAGCTCTGTGTTGTCCTCTCCCAGAGCCACAGAGCTGCTTATACATGGGTCAGGGGTTCTTGGAAGGAGATTTGCCACAGAAGGCAAGGAATGTTATTACTGGTAACAGAGATTGGTGGCATATCATTTATACCCCTGTAGTTGTGATGAAATTTGACATATCGACATGGACAATGTCCCCCCAACATCCATTTTGAAAGTCTCCGGAGGAGGGGTGCCTGGGTGGCGCAGTCGGTTAAGCGTCCGACTTCAGCCAGGTCACGATCTCGCGGTCCGTGAGTTCGAGCCCCGCGTCGGGCTCTGGGCTGATGGCTCGGAGCCTGGAGCCTGCTTCCGATTCTGTGTCTCCCTCTCTCTCTGCCCCTCCCCCGTTCATGCTCTGTCTCTCTCTGTCCCAAAAATAAATAAATGTTGAAAAAAAAAATTAAAAAAAAAAAGAAAGTCTCCGGAGGAAAAACTTAGACACAAAGTATAAGCACTTTTGATGCTCTTAATACTCATGGCAACAAGTAGGGTCATAGTAAAAATGATGAAAGTGGCAATTCCACTGAAATGTGGGCTGATGCATACCTATTAAATGGGATCCGTAGTTAAAATAGCCTGGGCTTTCATCGTTCTCTGAGGAGGAACAGTTAAATCCCAGATTTTGTCATTATTGACAGTAATAGAAGTTCAGACTGAAAGCGATTAGCGACACAGTTGTCAGAACTTCAAGGTCAGAATAAAAGATGCTGTAATTTTAAGGAAAATTGGAAAAATTTATGTGAAGACTTGGCTAAAAAATGACCTATGGACCCCCCCATCCCTAAAACATATGAGTAACTTTTTAAACTTTTGTGTCATGTAGAGTGTTCATGAAGTTTTTGGTGATGAGGCTACTACTTAATAGATAGTTAGCACTTTTCAGTTTATTATAAATGCTTTGACATAACTCCGTTGATTATTGTATTCATTTTCTTTTCTTTTCTTTTCTCTTTCTTTTCTTTTCTTTTTCTTTTCTCTTTCTTTCTTTCTTTCTTTCGGCAGAAAGAGGGTGCAAGTGAGTGAGGGGCAGGGAGAGAGAGAATCCCAGGAAGGACAGAGAAAGAAAGCGGGGCTCACCTGAAGCGGGGCATGAGCTCATCTGATGCAGAGCTCCAGCTCACCCTAAGCAGGCTCCAGCTCATCTGATGTGGAACTCAAACTCACAAACCATGAGATCATGACCTGAGCCAAAGTCAGATGCTTAAAGACTGAGCCACTCAAGCACCATATTGTATTCACTTTCTATTGCTGCATAATAAATTACTACAAATGTAACAGCTTAAACAGCACACATTTATTTTCTCATGGTTTCTGTGGGTCACAAGTCTGGGCACAGTTTAGCTGGGTCCTCTGCTTAGAGTCTCACAAGGCTGTGATTAAGGCATCAGCTAGGCTGCGTTCCCACCTAGAGGACCAACTGGAAGGGAATCTGCTTTCAAGGTCACTTAAGTTATTGGAAGAATTAGTTTCCTGTGGTTGTACAACTGAGAACTCTGGTTTCTTGCTGGATCCTCAGCTACTGGACACTCAGCTCTTGGAGGCCACCATTAGTTCCTGGAGGCTCCCTCTTGTTTCTTGGTATGTGGGCTTTCTCAGCTTGCACACTGAATTCTAATAAGTCTGGCAAAAAGTTTCTAGAGAGAGTCCACTAGCAAGATAGAGTCTTACACAAAATAACATAATCATAGAATGAGTTGTAACTTTCAACATATTCTATGGGTTAGAAGTAAGTCACTTGTCCTGCCCACACTCAAGGGGAGGGGATTTGGCACCAGAAGTAGGGATCATAATGGGCTACCTGGAGTCTGTTGGCCACAGTTGTCAACACAGTCCTTGAGAAGGCTGGGGAGATGTTCTTTCCTCTGTTGTACGGATGGAGACACTGATGTTCTATGAGAGAGGTTAAATGAACTGGTGTTCAAGAGCACACAGTTAATAGAACAGATTAAAGCCAGAATCCCTAGTTCTGTGCTACGACCATCAGTATCTATCTTGTATATCTTTGTATCTATCCATCCACCTATTCTCACATCCAACCATCCTAGTCCAGTGTTCTTTTCACTACATCATGATACTTGTGTAAATGTAGGTAATATTCAGCAAATTCATCTCTTTGAACCCAGCAGAATTACCTCTTTGTCACTGTATTAGACAGGTTAGGTAAGATTCCCCTATGGTGACAAATAACTCCAAAATCTCAATGGCATTACAAAATAAAGGTTTATTTCTTGCTATTACATATCTATTACAGGTCATCTAGGTGCTTTGCTCCTCCTTTCCTTTCTTTCCTTTCCTTTCCTTTCCTTTCCTTCCTTTTCTTTTTACAATATTGTTGACACACAATGTTACATTAGTTTCAGGTGTACAACTTTGTGATTAGAAAAGCTTATACATTATGCTATGTTCGCTGCAAGTGTAGCTGCCATCTATCCCATTACTATTGCAACATGCTCCATAGTTTCTTACCTGAGGAACCAGGCTGATGTTGCAATCACCGTCTTGAAGGTTGCCAACCCTCATTCCGGAGGAAAAAGAGAGCTCTGGTGAGTCTTGCAATGGCAATTAAATGCTTTGACCTGGAAGGGAAACTATGGCATTTGCTTAAAACTCAGGGCTCAGAACCAGTAAAATGGCTCTATCCAACCATAAGGGAGGCAGGAAGTCCTATACAGCACTATTCCCAGGAATAAGGAAACCTGGAAGTAATTGGAATATAATTGGTGAAATAATTATTAACGATAGCCATGAATCTAGTCTATCATGAAATGAGTCCCTTTCACTTTGTATTGTTCGTGGCCTTAGTCCAAAAGACCTCACCCAACCTAACAATCTGCTTCTAGACCTGTTTTTTTTTTTAATTTTTAATGTTTATTTATTTTTGAGAGAGAGAGAGACAGAGACAGAGACAGAGACAGAGTGTGGGCAGGGAAGGGTCAGAGTGAGAGGGAGACACAATCCGAAGCAGGCTCCAGGTTCTGAACTGTCAGTGCATAGCCTGATGCGGGACCTGAACCCACGAATCCTGAGATCATGACCTGAGCTGAATTTGCACACTTAACCAACTGAGCCACCCAGGAGCCCCTAGACCTGTTTCTGATAGCCTCAACTTTTGACTCTTAAGTTATTTACATCCTCAGAGTTGTATCTCCCCTAAAACTTAAGGCTTGCAACTGCCTGTCCAGCTCTGGTTTTTAGTTTTCTTCTTGATCACAATTTTTACTTTGTATTCTTAATGACATTGTTTTTGGCCATTGTTTTCTGGATAAACAACTCACCAAATCTTGCTGCGCTCCTGAGGCCCTACACCCAGACCCAGGCCTTACAAGCTAATGTCTCTGTGAATTTGGCAAGTCATTGAGAACACCATAATGAATGCCACGTGGGGAGAAAAATATGATTATCTTCTTAAGTCTTCCCCTGAGCTCTTTTCTTCAGAGATACTGTAGGCACTGATCTAAATTCAATTAGTAAGTGTTTTAAGAAAGGGCAACATCAATGGAAGAAGTGGATCAAAGCATTAGACATGACTGAACCCAGCAGGAAAGCAGAGCCGGCCATTCTCAAGGTGAATAATTATCTGAAGAAAGGTGAACAATAACAACACAACCTGTCAGTTGCACGCCCATTTTGGCTCAACGGGAAAGCTGCAACAAGTGAGCTAAAATATTAATGCCACAGTAAACCATCTCAGAAGAATGTTGTATTAGCACAACATTCTCAGTGGGTGCCCAACGCTGTTGGAACAAAGTACTAAAGAATACAGAAGCAGCTGGATTAAATATATGTTCACAGCAGAAAAAACGTTTTTCATCCTATAGCTGTATTCTATTTCATCATTTTAAGCATTTCTGTCAACTCAAAAACTAAATTGCACTCAACCTTGTTGTGTATACATTTTATGACTCCGATAGCCCGAGAAGAAGGAAAGTCGTGGGTTAGGGGAAACAACATCTGGGAGATGTCTCCATTATAAAGGTAAAACCCGCAAACTCTTAAGATTTAGCCCCCAATAGATTATTTGCTTGTCAGGAGGCGACTGGATCAAGTAAACCTCTTTCTGCCTCTGAAAGGCTCCCACTGTCACACCATGCAGCAGAGACCTGTCTCTGCAGCAGTTCTGAGTCAGCTTTTAGGGTCTCATTCAGACCTAAGCAAAAGTTCCTTCCCTTGGTTTCCCCCAGCATGGTCAAGTCTGGAACTTATTAAAAGGTTTAAAAGAGCAAAGAAATAAACCTTCTTTAACAAGTTGAAGTCTAGTTGGTGCAGTGTTTTATTTGTTTCAGTGTACAGCATAGTGACTTGGCAAGTTTATACGTTAGAGATACACAAACCTTTATAAGTTATCTTATAAATAGAGGTTTCTGTCTTTTCCATAATTTGCTCGTTGCTAGAGCTTATCAGTCCTGTTGCCATCCACTCACTGCCTAGCTGTCTCGAGTTTCCCCCAAAGCAGACCCTGCATCATAGCTCTGTGTTTGATTTTATTTGGGAGGTTACCCCAGGAAGCAGTGAGAGGGTAGAGAAGCGAGGCGGGCATGAGAGGGAAGCCGAGTTAAGGAGTGGGTTGCTACAGCAGACAACCAGGGTTTAATCCCACAGGGGCACTCTAAGACCATGTAGAGCATGCCTCAGAACTGTCCTACCGGAAAGAGAGGAAGATGGGATGTTTATCCACCAGCTCCCATCAGTCACTGTTAAGAGTTGGGTCTGGGGGTGTTAACTCTCTACTTTCGTGCCTGCCCAGCACGTATGCTGAGCACATTTCCAGAGAAAAACTTCAGGCAGAGAGGTGGAGGTGTTTGAGGAAGGGAGCCAGCAGGAGAGTGCTCAGGAACTCACCATGAAGGTGCAGGTGACCTCCAAGGTAGGCCCCCGGGGAATGCGTGGGCACTAGGAGCATCAGCTTCAAGGAGCCCTAACAGGTTAGCACAACTTCACAGGCTCCCCCCATCCCCCTGCCCTGCTCCTGATCTCTCTTCCAGCTATCTTCTCTATCTCACAAGATGTAGTTTTTGGCAATAGTTCTCTTCTTAACGAATGGTGTGTGTGCATGTGTGTGAGTGTGTGCGTGCACATTCACACATGCACACACACTTTATAGAAGTAGTTTATATGACACTCCAGATTTTACTTTCTCATAATTTCCCATTTCCCTGCTGCTAGAATGTATCTTTGATATGGCATAATGATGAACTTTACTCCTGCAAACACTGCTACAGCTGTTTGCATTTTTAAAAATTCACTGTAAATGAAACTATAATGATAAAATGCCTATAAACATAGAAACTTTTTGCTTGTAATGTGGTTGGAAATTCGTTTACACTACAGATGTGTGTAAAGTAAACATAGAATTGATCTGATGGCTCTCATCAGTTCTCCACCCTACTGGGTAGAGGGTGAAAACAAAATTTTAGGTCAATAGGGTACAGTCAGGCTGATCCTATAACGGAAACAGTCTCTTTAAATTAGCTCGGTCTCTATGGATGATTCAGGCTTTCAGATTTTCTTCATCTACCTGTTCCTCTCCAAGATGGAAGCTAAGGTGATTTCCTCATGTTGGTGACTCGGGGCGGTCCTTGCTGTGCTCTGGCTGGTGGGCCTGATCCCATCTCTGGGCATCCTGCCAATTTCTGCTTCTGATGTCATTCATTTGTCGGTATCAGCTTTGTTGGGACCAGAGGTCCTCCCAGCTATGAGTCCTACCCAGTACCTGGCTCAAACCATTTGCCCGGTAGCCCTCAGGCCAGGATCACTCTGCCTTTGTCATAGTAACCTCCTTGGAAGGCTGGCCAGTTGGCACCCACCAGTGCTACCCTCCATGGAGCGTATGGGAACGTCTGTACATCTTCCAGGCTGCCTGGAAATTACAGGAGACTTTAAATTGCCCATATTAGGCCTTCCCTTTCTATATCACACTTCATTGCCTATTTTTTACTTAAAAAATTTTTTTAATGTTTATTTTTGAGAGAGAGAGACAGAACATGAGTGGGGGAGGGGCAGAGAGAGAGGAGACACAGAATCCGAAGCAGGCTCCAGGCTTTGAGCTGTCAGCACAGAGCCTGACACAGGGCTTGAGCTTACAAACTGTGAGATCATGACCTGAGCCAACGTCAGATGCTTAACTGACTGAGCCACCTGGGCAGTTCTATTTTATACTTTTTAATACCCACCTTAGATGTCTCTGTGGACGATCATGGACAAAGAAAACTCTCTGAGAACATAAAGCCAGTAGCATTGAGGACAGTAGACCAGAACATTATTTTCAGAGAGCAGAGCAAGAGGACTGCTAGACTAGATGAACTGTCAGGTGTCAGGGCTCTCCAGAGAAGCAGAACCTATAGGATAGATATAGATATATAGAAAGAGATTTATTATTGAAGGATTGGCTCATGGAGTTATGGATCCTGAGAAGTCCCACAATTTGTCGTCTACAAGCTGGAGGCCCAGGAAAGCTGGTGGTACAGTTCCAGTCCAAACTCAAAGACCTGAGAACTAGGGAAGCCAATGGCCAAAGTTCCAGTCCAAGTCCAAAAACCCAGTAGCAGGGATATTTAAAGAATCAGCCTGAGTCCGAAGGTTTGAGGATCAGGAGCACCATTGTCTAAGGGCAGGAGAAGATGGATGTCCAGCTCAAGCAGAGAGTAAACTCACCTTTCCTTCATCTTTTTGTTCTATTCAGGATCTCATCAGAGAGAGTGATGCCCACTTGCATTGGTAAGAAGGATCTTCTTTTACTCAGTCTACCCATTCAAATACTAATCTCTTCCAGAAACAGCCCCATAGACACATCCACAAGTAATGTTTTCCCAGTTATCCAGGGATCCCTTAGTCCAGTCAAGCTGAAGTAAAATTACCCATCACACTAACCAAGGACATCACTCCACCTCCAGGGCAGGGATAACAATTGCTGTCTCATTCTCCAGCACTGTGCACTGGGCACGTTGGAAGTAGCTAACTTGATTTCTGGTTTGGAGGTTGCCAGACCATTTAAATATGATTGAGAAGATTGCATAGCACTCAGAGATCTTGGAGTTTGAGCTGGAAGATAACTCGGTCAGATTTTGTGGTTATCTCCTTTGAGGTGCTCAGTACTCCTGGAAATTTGGATGGCGGAGGGCAGACTGACAGATATTGCTAGTTTCCTCCCATTGTTACAGGGCCTATATCATTTATAGTCTAAGCTGGGACACTTCTGAGCTAATTCTCAAAACAATTAGCCTGTGCAATTACAATTAATTCAAAATAAAAAAAAATCATTACCAAATGATAAAATCAATAGTTGCATATTTACCCCAGACATTAAATGACAAAACGGCTATAGGAAGTGGTATACCCCACATCAAGACTGCTCAGCCTCTATTTCTGCACATTTATTTCATGTGCATCCATCCTATCATTTCCTATGGACTCCACTGACTGGTGGCTTATGGCACAGGTCACAACACAACTGGTTGATCCACCAAGTGCCTGGCAGGGACAGCATCACCAAATACTTTGCCCACATCACCCAAGACCAAGAGGAGTTGCTTGTCAGAGCTGCTTTTGTCTGAACACACTTTGTGTTATCACTGAGTTCCCTGTATCTAGACACTTACAGGGAGGTGTTAGCTCTGTTGCATCTGGAAAGGTGAAGAAAGAGAGAAGTGTTATGATTGCTAGTTGTCTTCTGGGTTTTACGATGTGTTTATGTGAGACTTCATGTGTATCTCACACATTACCAGACAGGTCCATAGCACAGAAATGAAAAGTGCAGGTCTACCAAACCCTTCCCAGCTTATTTTAATACATTTGATAATTAAATTTCATAAAAATGAAAATCCAGGCCAAATATTAAAGTGTTAGGAACACAAGAACTAAAGGGCAATGGACACCGCCTGGGAGAATTCCAGGCCAACCAGTCAGATTATTCCAAGTTCACTCTCTCCTCATTCTTAGGAGTAGAGTCCTCACTTCTCAGCTGAACACATGGCCACCAGGAAGACTCTTTCTAGTGGGTTGGCAATTGAGCCATCCAGTTTCTGGGCACAGAGTGCCAGTGGCAACAGTGGGAACATTCAGGGTCCAGTGCAGAAACACCAGCTATAGTATTTAGCATTTGGCAATGGCTTTATTGCATGACGTCAGCTTTGGTTCTGAGCCTTATTCTCTGGTTTTCCTGGAATGCTGTTAGTTTTCTAACATTATTTCTCCTCAAATAAATCTCCTTAATACTGTTAAAATAAGTGCATTGACTGGTTTATGGAACAGACCTAGATGACATTTTCTGGTGAGTAAAAAAATTCCCTAACATTCCTTAAGTCCAGTATATGAACATTTGCTATTTTTGTCCCTTTAGCGTCCACACCCCCTTGGCATGTAACCTGGGTCTGGCCAACCACACATAACACTTCATTCTCTGGCCATGGAAGTTTGCCCAAGATGGACATGTATTTAAGCCAGGCCAACCAAAGTCTTTCCCAGGAACTAGGAATTTCATCCATGAAAGTAGGATTGATGAACACATGCTCTCTCTCTGCTCTTGGACCATGAGCTTCACAGGGTCTAGAGTGTTGGCAACAATGTCTCTGGCAAACTGATAAAGACTCTTTGTGGCATTCACTCTTGATGGATAGAGTGTGTGTGTGTGTGGGGGGGCTCACAGGGGAGAGGAGGGAAATGAACGGAAAGGAAGGGAAGGGATGGGAAGGGACGGAAAAGAAAAAAGAGTTTTGACAATCTCATTTGAATCCCTGGGCCCAGTTGAGTCTGAGGCCCAGAGCCAACCCTATTCTTCCTCATTCTGTGACCAATGTTTTCCCTTTTTGTCTTAAGCCATTTGAATTTAGTTTCTGTAATTCACAATGGAAAGAACTCTGATCATTGTAGCTGGATTTGTCTGAGTCCTTGGCTGCACAAGATCCTTTCAGATGAGGAAGTAGCAGGTGGGGGGAGCTAGTAATTAATTTTTTCTTTTTATCTAATTTATCCATCTGATTAACAATCCATATTTTTTTTAAGGGTATATATTTTTTTCCAGTTTTATTAGCAGAATGAAGCAAAGGAGGTCTTTTTCTCTTTTAAAAATAGCTTTATTGAGTTATAATTCATATACCATACAATTCACCTATTAAAGTATAAATGATTTTTAGTATTCACAGATACATGCAACTATCACTATAATCAATTTTAGAGCATTTTAATCACCTCAGAAAGAAACTTCTTTACATATCATCTCTCATGTCTCTTATTCCCTTCCTCAGCCCTAAGCAACCTACTAATCTACTTTTTGTCTATAGATTTCCTTATTCTGGACTTTTATATGAAAGGAACCATACAGTATGTTGTCTTTTGTAACTCACTCCTTTCACTTAGAAAAATATTTTCAAGGTTCATCCATGTTGTAGCGTGTATCAGTACTTCATTCCTTTTCATAACTGAATAATATTCTGTGGTATGGATATAGCACATTTTATTTGCCCATTCATGTATTGATGGATATTTGGGTTGTTTCCACCTTTTGGATACTATGAATAATGTTGCCATAGATATTTGTTTACAAGGTTTTTGCTCGGCATATGTTTTCATTTCTCATAGGTGTGCACCTTAGAGAGGAATTACTGCTTCATGTGGTAATTCTAAATCTAATCATTTGAGTAAATGCTAGCCCGATTGTTTTCCAAATGGCTGCATCATTTTACACTCTTATCTTGCAGTGTATGAGTTTTAACTACTCCACATGCTTGCCAATACTCATTGTTATCTGACTTTTTTTGATTCTAGCTATTCTAGTAGGTATGAAGTGGTATTTCACTGTGGTTTTGATTTGCATTTTTTTAAATGACTAGGATGTTGAGCATTTTTTCATGTGCTTACTGGATATTTGTATCTCTTCCTTAGAGAAATGTCTATTCAGACCACTTGTCCATTTAAAAATTAAGATATTTGTATTTTTTATTATTGAGTTGTAAGGATTCTTTATATATTCTGGATACACATTCCTTATCAGATATATGATTTGGAAATATTTTCTCCCATTTTGTGTGTTGACTTTTCACTTGATGATGTCCTGTATTTTCCAGTTCTTAATGGTATAATTAAGCAGAATAGGTCTTAATGTCCTTGGTTTCATCTTTTTTTAGTATATTTTTCTACCCTTGGAGTCTAGAGTCAAGCCTTTAAACCAAAAAATACTTAATCATTTTTTTTTAACTCAGGAAAAGTGTAAAACCTATAGGACAAACTATGGAATAAAAATCATCCCAGGCTGGTACTTGGCATAGGCCTTCTAGGCTGGGAAGGACACGGCAGGGGGAAAAAACCCAAAACATTTCTCAGTATCCTTCCCATTTTATCCTCACAACATGGAGAATTTCCTAGTGTATTCAGATCACTTGTTCATAAGTGATATTTAGAAAACTTCTGGGTTGTTACCAGATTAAAATGGACAATCACCACTTGATAGCATGAACAATGAGGAAAAGGAAGGCGACAAATCTCAACATAAAACCCCAGGATAAAGGAGTAAGCCCAATGACTCTGTCAACGCAGTTACCGACATTATAATGTCGCTCAATATAGAGGATGTGAGGGGCGCCTGGGTGGCGCAGTCGGTTAAGCGTCCGACTTCAGCCAGGTCACCATCTCGCGGTCCGTGAGTTCGAGCCCCGCGTCAGGCTCTGGGCTGATGGCTTGGAGCCTGGAGCCTGTTTCCGATTCTGTGTCTCCCTCTCTCTCTGCCCCTACCCCGTTCATGCTCTGTCTCTCTCTGTCCCAAAAATAAATAAACGTTGAAAAAAAAAATTAAAAAAAAAATATAGAGGATGTGAGAAGCCTTGCTTGCTGTTGTGGTGGTGGTGGGTGGTGGGTGGGATGGGGGGGAAAGAACATGCAGGAAAATCTGACTTTGAACTGAGTGTTAGTAAAGGAAGTCAGAAGACAGCATAGGTGACTCTAGTGCTCTGAATGCTACGAGGGCAGTAACAGAGGCACAACCTCTGTTGTGCATGGAGTCACAGCAATTGGAAAAATCCTGTCCAGGATGGGGAATCAGGAGAGAACGCATGAAGGCAGTTCTGAAAAGATTCAGCCTTTGGGCTGAGTCTTGAGGTGGTGTTGGAACTTCTGTGTACGGAAATGGAGAGGGAAAACACTGCCAGCATTTCAGGTCTGGAGGGGTGGACTCAGCTGGTCTTGAGGGCTGGAGATGAGGCTGGAAAACTGCTTGGAGCAGAATAAGAAGGTCTGTAAATGTGAGACAAGAACCCTTTTCCGTAATGATTGAGACAATGAGGAGCCACTGAAAGTTATCGAGTAAGATGCATTTGGGAACTGGATGAAAAGTGAGTGGAGAGTGGAGAGACCCTGGCTCTGGGAGGAAAGAAAGACTTCTTCTGGGATGGTGTGGCCAGCTGGACTCAGACTTTGGTTTAAAGGACAGCCCTTATGGAATGACGGCTGCCCAAAGCCAGCACTGAACTCGCTGACTATTCTCGCTGACTGAAGTTACCACTGCTGTTTCAGGAAGGTTGTGGGTCCAGAAGAAAAGATGACATCTGATAGGAGATAGGCAGCATCTATTGTCCCCACACTCAAAACTAATCAAACGTATTAAGTCACACAGGGGCTTTACAATCAGTTCTGGGGCTTTGGAAGCGCTGGTTGGCAGAGCACAACAGGTGATGGAATAAAAGATTGCATGCAAGTGGCTTGCTGAAACAGAGTCACCTCCCAGGAGGACCCTCCCAGGGAAACATGAGAAGGGGGTGGTGGTGGTGGTGG
This sequence comes from Prionailurus bengalensis, assembly GCF_016509475.1. Taxonomy (NCBI): domain Eukaryota; kingdom Metazoa; phylum Chordata; class Mammalia; order Carnivora; family Felidae; genus Prionailurus; species Prionailurus bengalensis. The sequence goes on from NC_057344.1 coordinate 145,221,830, forward strand.
TGGGAGGCAGGGGGCCCTCCTGCCATCTGAGCTGTTTACACATCACATCAAAGCTGCAGGAGTGGAATGGGCAACTCCAGCTAACCGGATCTCTGTGAGAGGGCCACAGAGCAGAGCCCCAGCTTCTTCCCCTATAAAATGGCAGGTATTTTGAGGATTAAATTAAATCATTCATGTGCAGCACTTGGCAGAGGGCCTGGAACATAGCAAACTGTTTTCATTCCCTATGGATGCTTCTAGGACAGCATGCCTGTCGAGTTATGGGATGACTCTTTGCTTCAGAGCCGTGTGCTGCTGTCCCCGGAAAGTGTTGGGACACCTGGTTGTTTTGCATTTGAGGTCGTAGCTCAGAGGCAGCCGTGTGAATTGATTTGATGCCTCTACTTCACAGTTCTGCACAGCACTCTCTGTTGTGAGACTTCCCCCTCCCTTCCCCAGACTGGCTTCACTCCTCCTAAATGTTCTGCCCTGTTCCTGGCTTCCCCTTCCTGGCCACCAAGAAATTGTGGGCCCTCTGCTGAAGGCTCAGGGATCTGGCAACCTAATCTGGGAAGGTTTTTAGGTAGTTAATCAGGGGGAGAAGAAGAAAGTAGAGAACATAACTGCGCCACACTTTAGAAAGATGAGGAAAGTCTAGGGAGGCAGTAAAGCAGGAACTAAATTTGTCGGGAGGACTACTCAGGGCATTTGGGCTGTTTAGCTGTCAGGTCAGGTTACTAGCAAAGCTCATTCTTTCCCTCTCTTGCTCACCTCCTTCCTTCCTTCCATAGTGTAAGGAAGAAGACAGATCTTGCCTTGAGATAAGCTGTAAGAGGGAGAGAGACATACACACAAATGACCCCAACCGGGAGTAATAAGTATCAGAGACTCACTTAATGGGACCTGTGAGTTTGAAGTGAGGAACAATGATTGTGCATTGGAAGAGTTGTGGAGAGCTTCAAGGAGGACGTGGCAAAGAGGCTCCTTCGAAGGATTTGTAAGATTGAAACATTGGAAATAAAGGGAGAAGGCAACAGCTCAAACAAGGTACAGAAAGGAAGAAATGGTAGTTGTGTAAAAGAATGAATCTTTTATTTTGGTCAGAGTTCTAAGTGTCTGAAGGGAACAGTGGGCCAGATTGGGGAGGAGTCTCAATGCTAAGGTGGGGATTTGGGACTTTAGTCCATTGCATAAGGGAGTAGGTGAGTGATATCACAGCAGTGTTTTAGGAAGATTAATCCATTGGCATCGTGTAGAGTGGATGGGCGAGGGTGGGGGAGCAGGGACATGGCTTGTAAATATTGCAATGGTCCAGGTAGAGCTATTGCTATACTCGGTAGCATCAGGGAAATGAAGAGGCATTAGAAATGAATGCTGTGGAGTTAAATTAGTAGAAATTAGTAACTGATTGAATATAAGACCTTAACAGGAAAGAAGAATCAAGAATGACTTTTCTGTCTTTTCTCAGCTGGGGTTGTCCAATTCCACTTGTTTCTCAGGGCTACTGGCCTCTATTGGCTGAACAAATAATCTTACATGCATCCCCTTCATTGGGCTTTGTTCTGCTCCCCTCTCCCCCCCACCCCGACACCTATTGTGATGATGGTGTACAAATCTTTGTCATTTATCATCGTGGCTATATACAAAGAGGTATTCTGGTTTTCTGGTGTACCGTGACACTTTTTAATGCCACTGTTCCCAAGGATTTCACATTTAGAAAGGTTTTCGTAATGCATTTATGCTATGGGAAAAGAATCAAGTTTTCTAGAGAGTCTTTATGCTGACATACAGATTATTAGGGTGAGCTTTTGGTGGTGTGGTAAGGGGAGGGAAGAGGTTGCTTGGGGGTATTGCTGACAAAAGGCTTGTAAGTGTGATGATTTTTCACTTGTTCACTGGATGTCTCCTTCAGAACTATAATCAACTGGGCTTGGGGCAGCAGCTGCTTGTTTCTACTGAAATTCTTGCATTTTCTCACTTCATCTAGGTCTTGTTTGAGTCTGATTGGTGACAGACAATGTGCCAAACATCCTTCTTTTTTTAAAATTTCTCATGTCCTTGACATTCGGAATATGTTTTTCCTCTTGCCCTCTCTTCCTCTCTCTCCCTTCCTCCTTTTCTCCTGCAGATATGAAGATGTATAAATGTATCATTTCAAACTTTTGGGGGGTACCTAAAACAACAAATGTGCATTCCTCAGTCCATGTCATGGCCATGGCTCTGTGGTTGGTCCCATGTGTCTTCCTCGTTCTGGAATCTAGGCTGAAGAGCTGCTCCAATCTTGGTCTTATGGTGGAGTAAAAAAAGCAATGATAGATGAATCCATGCAATGACTTTATAGTTTCTACTTAGAGGTGGCACATATCACTTCAAAAATATTTTCTTTCCACTCAAAGAAAATGCCACATAGTTTAAGTTTTTCATCATTCCTATCTATTTGTCAGCATTTTCTAAGTTATACTACAGTGGAAACAACCCCCATGTCTTGTGGGTTACAACAGCAAATCTCTAGTTCTTGCTACATACTAGCTGTGCCAGTATGTCAGCTCTGGGTCAAAGGCAGCTCTGTGACTCTGTTCAAGTGTCTTCATTCTGGCTTCCAGGCTGAAGGAATAGCCTTTCTTTTGGCAGAGAGAAAAGAACCTCAAACTTACTCTTTTTTTTTCTCTTTGGAATAAAACTCTTTGTCTAAAGTGTGGTAGGGCACAGTCTCTTCTTTTATCTTCTTTTCTTTTGAGATCTTCATACTGCAACATTGGCCTATACCAGGTTAGGATAATGGAAAAGGGTATTTGCCAAAGGTGAAAAGATTTAGAGCCCCTGTTGGCAGAATACTGCCTTTATTTTTGCTATAGAAGTGAATAACTCTTGCAGAACAAGGTTTATCTTGTGGACATTTCACTTGGAGTCTGGGAGCATAGAGTGCTTTGCTCTTCCTATGCTCTATCTCCAGAAGGACTGGATGTGCAATGCCCCCTTCACACCCCCACCCCTTTCTCCAGAGGTGAGGAGAAGAAGAGGTAGACTTCTAAGTAGAGGGAAGTTGAACAATTCTAAGTAGGGGGTTGAAGAGATAGATGGAGGCAGGCAATGAGGGGAGAAGAAGATTAAGGGGGAAGACCAGAGAGGCTGGGTTCTCTGACACCCACCCTTTGGTGGGCTTAGGATTCAGGGCATAACTAAAGAGCTGTTTTTGCCCAGCCTGAGTCTTAGTGTGTGAGTGATTGTCTAATAGTATGGATTCTGTTTGGGAATTTAGAAGTGGTTGTACCTCATTGCCTTCCAGTAAATAAGGGCATAGCTACATAACCCCAGTGCATTACACAGAGAAAAGTAGGGCTGCTTTGGTGTGGGAATGGAAGACACCACCATATCCCCACCCAACCACTCTGCAGAATCCTAGGACTCTGAGAAATATAGTTTGAACACCTAAAGGATAAAGTCATAATCCTATGGTCCAAGTTGATATTAAAAAAAGATGACTTCTAGAAAAAAGTATTAGGGCTTTTGTTGTGGTTGCTGGAAGATGAGGTGAATTATAACGCTATCCCTTGAAGAAGCCCAGAAGAGGGAGGACATGGGCTAGAAGGCAAGGATTATCTTATATGCATTTGATGCTTTGGTAAAGATAAGTACAATGAGAAAATTTTGTTATTTTTGCCTTATCAAAAGGAACTGCAGCCACTAAATGGGTCTATACACTCAGCGGGCTCAGAGAGTCAGCTGTTTGTAGAGGTGGTAGATTTGGAAAAGAACTGGGAGGAGATCAGCCAGGACACTGGGCAGAGAGGAGAGAAGCCACTCTTCCCATGCTGAGGAAGGCTTTGTGGCCAGCTGCAGCGAATAAAGCCAAGCTAGGCCTGAGCTCGTTTTTGTGGACTTATATGTAGTGAAAAGGGGTCCTAGTTTCTTGTAAGTAGGTCACTCTGTATCATGTACTGTGAACTTCATAAAGTGAACCAACGTGTAATGGTGTAGAGTTGTAATCCTTTACCTCACAATGGCCCTTGATGAGGTGTGTGGTCTGGGAAACACGGGACAGGGGCAAGGTAGCCTGGAGGATTGAAGAATTTCTTTTCCTTCCTGCCAGCTGTCAACTCTGGGAAAACAGGGCCTGTTCTTTCCCACCGAGTCTCCTTCAGAGAAGCATGTCTATTGTGTTTGTAGAGGGGAAAAAAAGAACATTCATTTCTATCACTTGCTTCTGTGAAGATGTGTTAACTAGCGAGGAGGAGGAGGTGGCTTCTTTTTATGAGGATTATACTGGCAGCTGAGGGGCAGCACATAATGAAGGAGGTTTACAGATTTGCTGTTGAAAGCTGTAGATATCTATGCATACTGTTCCCAGATGAGAGAAAGCTAGGGCTGGCTGCTACAAAGGTCAATGCCAAATTTAAATGCATTTTTTTTTAGATCATTTCCATAGCATTTTATTCACAAACATTGAGTGACTTTCAGTTTCTCAGGAAAAATAGCCATTAACATTTTTATTTCTCTCTCACAGGTTATAATTATGTTGTTATAAATATGGACACTCTAAAGAGATCCTGCTGAGGAAAAATGGGCTTTTTTTTCTCATAATGAGGAGAAAATAGGGGTGACTGATCCCACTCAGAAATAGTTTCAAACAACTGGTTTTGCACTCGAGGTGTGTAGAAGAAGATTCCACCCAAGTTCACTTAGTAGTAGTTTTGAGCTATTAAAAAGAATAAAAAGCAACCATAGAGTTAAAAAAAACTGAATTCAAATTGGTTGTAATTATTTACACGGAGAAGTTTAAGCAGTGGATTGGAAACCAAAAAAATGGAACCTTTCCTTTAAGTAAAATCACATGGGAATAGCAAACATGCAAGACAGATCAAATAGGAGCTGCTCTGGGTGAAGGGAGGCTAGATGGACCAGAGCCCATCTTATTTGTCACACTTCCTTGAGTCTGGAGTGACCACTGTGGGACCTTTGTGGCATCCCTGGAGTTCTGAGGATTCCAGTTTGACCATGGGTTGGAGAGCATGTTTTCCTTGAATCCCAAGCCCACAGGATTTGTCCAATAGCCTCCAGGTCCTGAGAAGTAACATGACACATTTGGTGTCTGGGCATAGCCAGTGTGAACATTCCTGTGCAGCTGGTAGGGAGTTCTGCGGTTCTGGTGCAGATGGGTATTCTGGAGCTGGGTGTGGATGTGAAGTGGGACTGATACATGGTAGCAGTTGGGGAGCAAAAAGGAATGGAGATCATGTCTTGGGTGAAGGACAGTCCAAGGTCCACAGGAACTGTCCAGAATTCAGAGTCTAAATAGAGTTGGCAATGAATCAAGGGCAGAGTCTGTAGCAAAGGGTCTTCAGCTGAAGTCAGACAAGACTGGACTAGGGTCTGAAAGTGGGGACAGAGGCAGAAGCTAGATTTTGAGATATAAAGAGAAAGGCTTTATGGGGTCCTGTGGTCTTGATTGTGGGCAGGGAAGGAGATGCAAGGGCCCAGGGGGTCTGGAGAAGGCCATGGCTTTGGAGGGATGGGGGTTGAGCTTCTTACCCTAGAGTTTTGCTTGGGATATTGAACACAATGTGAGTTAGCAGCCTTGGGTGCCTATACCATGGGTCTGTTGCACCCTCTTTCTCTATCTCATTGAGGATGGGGATCTTATCAAAGATGGGCTTCAGAACTACTTTCGACAAGGATTCAAAGTAATTTATCTTCCTAAAACTTAATTTAAAAATCCTGAATAGTTCAAGTAAACATGTGCACCACTCATTGTATACCATATATGCCTGTGCCATTGGGATTTTAGTCTTTTGGCACTTTTTCTTTTTCATATTTTTCTGAGGACTCTGTGGGTCCTAGTGCTGTGGAGCAACCAAGAATCTTACAGCCTAAAGTCATTCACACTCAATGACTTCTTCCAAGGCTGAGGGTAAGGGGAATGCTTGCTGCTAAGTAAAAAAGTTAGTACTGCCCACCCTGTTGTGTGCCTGGGAGGGTCATTGCCTAGGATAGCCAGAGATGGCAAAAATGGTTGAATGAGGAGAAACAAAAGCTTAAGAATTATTGTTTTCTTTGTACTTAAGGTTTATGAATTATTTCCTTTTGAAAATGTGTTTAAAAAGCAGATCCTCCACTGAGGCCCAACATGAGAAGCTCTGGGATAGGTGAAAACGTGAATGTCTGAAATACAACCTCATGCCACTGCGATGGGCTCAAGCTACTCTTAGTGAGTTTTTTATCCCTCCTGCTGCCTGTGACTTACATCAAGCTGTGGAGAGAACCCCCAAAACCAACAGGTCATTTTAACATAAGACGAGAAAACACTAAATAGAAGTTTAAATTTAAAGGGAAATTATAGGGGTGCGTGGGTGGTTCAGGTGGTGAAGCATCTGACTCTTGATTTCTGCTCAGGTAATGATACCAGGGTTCTGGGATCAAGCCCTGTAGCCAGCTTTATGTTGGCTGTGGAGCCTACTTGAGATTCTCTCTCTCCCTCTGTCCCTCTCCCCTACTCATACTTGCTCTTCCTCTCTCTTTCTAAAATAGATTTATATATATATATATATGTGTGTGTGTGTGTGTGTGTGTGTGTGTGTGTGTGTGTATATATATATATGGAAATTATAGATATTTTGGCAGTTTAGAGAATGGGAGCCCAAATCCCAGAACCTGATATTTCCTTTTATTCAGGTCTGAGGCCATCTATTTTGAGGTTTCTAGGGTTGTTTTCAAAACCCTCTGGGATACTAGGGGGACAGAAGAGTATCTGAATAAGGAGCTAGATTCTTTTGGCAAGGAGCTGGCAAGGAGATTTGACTGGCCTTTGGCAAGTTGGGGTTACATTTCTGAGACCCAGGTGCTATAGGAAAGCTTGGGTAGAAGCCCCAAATCTCAGGGATACTCTGGAGTTGATCGACACAGATCTGTCCAGAGAGAAAAAAAACATTATCTAAAATCAGTTAAGCTCTAGAAAACTCATAAGACAAGAGGGTCCAGCTGACCCTGATGAAATCGGATTCCATTTCTCAGACCTTGAGATCTACTAAGAGACTCGGGGCAGAATGTCTTTTTTTTTTTTTTTTTTTTTTACATTTATTTATTTATTTATTTATTTAGAGAGAGCAGAGGGGAAGTGCAGAGAGAGAGGGCGAGAGAAGCCCAAGCAGGCTGTGCACCATCAGTGTGGAGCCCGACATGGAGCTCAAATTCACAAACTGTGAGATCACGACCTGAGCTGAAATCAAGAGTTGGACACTTAACCAACTGAGCCACCCAGGTGCCCCAGAATGTCTTAAAGTCATGTGGCAAGTTGGTGGTGGAGTCAGGTTTATAGTTCCTGCTTCCTGACTCCTAGTTCAGTGATTTTTCACTTCTACAGTGCTACCTCTACCTCCACCTGATTCTATTATGTGCCAAAAATCTGCCTTTGTAGGAACTAATCTCCCTTCCTCCATCCCTTTCCTTCCTTCCTCCCTCCCCCCTCTTTCCTTCCTTCCTTCCTTCCTTCCTTCCTTCCTTCCTTCCTTCCCTTCCTCCCCCATCCCTCCCTCCCTCCTTCCTTCCTTCCCTTCCTCTCCCATTCCTCCTTCCTCCCTCCCTTCCTCTCTCCCTCCCTCCCTTCCTCCTTCCCTCCCCTCTCCCTTAAAATATTTGGTGCTCAATGTGTGCCTGGAAATATACCATTTTTCGAAAGACAAAAATGAGTGATAATCAGTCTTTCTCTCTTAAAATCTTAAGCTTTAAATAATCATCCATTAATAAAGCAGAGAAAACTTCACTGAAGGAATTATGAGATCAAGCATCTTTTTAGTCATACATTTTATTGTCATTACCAAGGGTTATCTCCAAAAGTCTAGAATCAAGTCTAGAACCAAGCACATATGTATTTGCATATGAGATGGTACTCTTGATAAGGTTGGCCAAATCTAATCTCAGCTGAGGGAAATATCTCAGCAGCATACTTATTCCATCCATGGGGTGGTGTGAACTTCTTCACTCACCCATTATCATGGCCCTAGCAGAAGTAGGTAATTGGCAGAGACAAGGAATGAATGGGGGCTGGAGGGAGTTGAGGGTGAGAAGGATATGTGCAAAATGGCCTGGGCAGCCATAAGTCAGAGGAGGTAGGCTGGAGCCAGGACCAAGGGTATCATGGCAGACCCTGGGAACCTAGGGTAGGGCATTCTGGGTAAGGGCTTAGTGTGAAGTCAGAGAACAATGAAGGGCAAGTGGGAGCCATAGTCAGAAGCCAAAGAAGAAATAGAAGCTGATAAGCCTGACAAACCTGGGTCAAAGACAAATCTGTAGCAGCCATGGTAGTCTCTAAGAGTGAACATGTTGAGGAAAGATTGGCTTCAGGAAACACTTGTATTCTTGCCTGTGGCTCAGCCAGATACAGACCTGAATCCTCTGTGTGGAGGCCCATGGAGCAAAGCAGATGGCACATACAGGTAGCCTCCAAGCTGTCTGAGGCTCCCTGGAGGTTGTCATGGCTACTGACTTATTAAGAAGGAGATGGAGATGCAGGTCCTGGGAAACATCACTCTTACAAAGTTGCTTTTGCTTTCTTTCCCTCTGACTGTCCAAGGCAAAGAAAAATTTCTCCATGGACATTTCATCAGAGAATCCACTTACAAAAGGCAACAGAAGAGCAAATGCATAGCATGGTGACAGGCCTACAATTTGAGAGTTTTATTTAAAAAAAAAAAGATTCTGCAGTGTCTTCCTCATATAATAAATAAAAATCTGTATAGCTGGATATGGTGATGAAAAACAGCCCATCACAGAAGAGCACTGAAGAAAAGGAATTTTCTTAAAAAGGAATTTCCTTAGGTTTGTAACTGATATTCAGGGTTGAGAGGTGTACGTGACAATGTTCTCTCATGATTCCAGGTGCTTTAAACACCATAGTCTTGATATACCCCACTTTCTGGATATTAGAACCCAAAATTCAGAGCCCCAAATCTAGGGCTCATTTATTTGTTTGTTCACCAAACACTGGTTAAGCATCTAAAAGCTGGGTGCCAGGAATGCAGAGGTGAATATAATATGACTTCTGACCTTAAAGAGCATACAATCCACTTGAAGAGACAGATATGTGCATTAATAATAGTGATGAGGTATGCAAATCTAGGTAAGCCTGGGGTAAAGGTCTGGGCAAAATACCCTAAGAGTATAAAAAAAGAAATGCCAAAGAAAGAGGGAGAGGGAGAGAAATGCCTAACTCCATCTAAGATGGAGTGGGTGGGGAGGGGAGGGGAACTTCTAGGAGAAGGGGACTCTTGAGCTGAATCTTGAAAGGTATCAGGGAGACAAAAAGAGAACAATGTTCCAGGCAGAAGGAAAGAAATTTGGAAAGGCAGAGGTATGGAAAAAGCCTGTCATTTTTTAGAGAGTATGGTTTGGTTGAAATCCAGGAAAATTGTGGACATGGCTGAGGGACAACCCTTTCTTAGTATCATGTTGATGTATGTGAATTTTATTGTAATGGTCATGCTGTGTTCCCCTAAAAATTTATATATTGAAGCCATAACCCCCGACCCAATGTAATGGTATTTGGAAATAGATTTTTGGGATGCAATTAGGATTAGATGAGGTCATGAAGGTGGAGCCATGATAATGAGATTAGTGCCCTTATACTAAAGGGAAGAGAGAAAGAGAGAGAGAGAGGGACATTGTCCTTTTCCATGTGAGGATACAGTGAGAAGGCAATCATCCAAAAGTCAGGAAGAGAGAGCTCTCGCCAGAAACCAACCATGTTGGTACCCTGATTTCAGACTTCCAGCCTCCAGAATTATGAGAAAATAAATTTCTGCTTTTTAAGCCAAATAGCTGATGGTATTTTGTTAGGGTAGCTCAAGCAGACTAAGACAGATCAGTTGGCTTAAAATATTTCTTAGGGTAACCTTCACTTTTCAAAACCCTCTCAAAACTTATGCAGAACTCTAAATATAAATTTATTTTAGGTAATGAGCCTCTCTGCTGTCTAAATTGTTGACCAAGTCAAGCAATCTCATGGAGAGAGTAGAAGAATGAATTCTTTCATTTATTTGATAAATATTTATCAAGTGCCTGTTTAATGCTAGGCACTTTTTATAGTGCTGGAGTTTCAGTGGTGACTAGGACAGACTAGCCACTGCCCCCATGTAGCTTACTTCCTAACGGAGAAGGTAAGAAGAAAAAGACAAGAAGAAGGGAATTTCAGGCACTGCAAATACCACAAAAACAGTAAAACTGGGTCACATGGCAGGGGTAGGAGCTAGTTTTTTTTTTTTTAACATTATTTATTTTTGAGACAGAGAGAGACAGAGCATGAACAGGGGAGGGTCAGAGAGAGAGGGAGACACAGAATCCGAAACAGGCTACAGGCTCTGAGCTGCCAGCACAGAGCCCAACACAGGGCTTGAACTCACAGACCGCAAGATCAAGACCCGAGCAAAAGTGGACGCTTAACTGACTGAGCCATCCAGGCACCCCAGGAGCTAGTTTTCAATGGTGGCCAGGAAAGGCTTCTCTGAGGACATGCCATTGGCACTGAGAGATAGATAATGAAAGAGCTGCCATGGGGCACCTGGGTGGCTCAGTTGGTTAAGCCTCGGAGTTCGGCTCAGGTCATGATCTCACAGTTCTTGAGTTCGAGCCCCATGTCAGGCTCTGCGCTGACATCTCAGAGCCTGGAGTCTGCTTCAGATTCTGTCTCCCTCTCTCTGCCCCTCCCCTGCTCATTCTCTCTCTTTCTGTCTCACTTAAAAAATAGACAAACATAAAAAAAAAAGAGTTGCCATATAAGCCTTGTGGGGAGTGGAGGCTGGGAGTGAGGGGTAGATGGGAGGATGGGAGCAGGTCAGGGGTTGAGAGGCCATTTGTTGTGGTTTGGGGAAGAGATGAAAGTGAGTAGGACTAGGGGTGGAGATGGAGAGGAGTTTGGATGAAGGATGTGTGGATTTGGAATATCTTTTGAGGGCTGGGCCATCAGGGGGATTGGTTGGAGGAAAAGAGAAAGAAGAGTCAAGTATGACCCCCCACCCTCCCAAGTTTCTGGCTAAATTAACTGGATGATAATGCTGTCACTGAAGAACAATGAAATTAGTTTGATATTATGAGATTAAAAGAACCAATTGGTGCATTTAATGAATTTAGAAAATTCCCAACATTTGTTTGGGTGTTGGGTAGACTTGTTTTGAAGTTTGACTTCCTTCCAAATCTGCAATCACTATCATCTCCATCAATAAGAATTAGTTGTTGTCTGGTTCTAGAAGAGACTTGTAGCTTCTACGAAAAATCTATCACAGTAACAACAGTTAGGGACCCTGCCCTCCGGTTGTGTCCCGGAGTCGTATGTCCACACAGATGGAATCAGATAGACAAACAAACAAACAAACAAACCACAACTTGCCGAAGAATTGCATGGTTAGACTAGACGGAGGCAGGGGGAATTTCCCATTCCTCTTAGAGTTGACCTATATGCCCGCCATTTACCTGTTTTCTCTCGGATGTAATTTGCACCCTTCCCTTGCTCTGCTCTATATCACAGGGAATTATATTTATAGGTAGGTTTGACCAGTTGCATTCTAGGCAGGTTTGGCCAGTGGAAGGCACTGGCAGAAGATTGCAGGACAGGAAGAGGGGGGAAGCCGGGTTCAGGTATTTCCCTGCTTTTCAAAATTTTGCATTATGCCACTTTGCTTTTATGAAAGCAAACTTTTGCTTTCTGAAGGAAAGCTAACTAAAGTTTTTTTTGCTAACTGAAGGAAATCTAAAGAGAATTTTCACTGTTATGAAGAAAAGGAAGTGAAAATAGCATTCAACATTTGTTTTGCAGCAAGCTATTATAGAGACAGAACACCCCAAGCAGGGAGAGGGGCCCTGCCAAGCTCCTTCTCTGGGAAGCATCTCAGCCTCTCAGCATCCAGCCACCATAGCTGTGAACTGTGTCTATGAGCATCTGGGCTTTAACTGGATTTGTTTTGTGCATCCATTAGCAACATGTGTCCTAAGGTATCAGAAAAGCCCAAGAGAGGTAATTTTTCGGGTCTGGGAATACTCACAAATTTTTCCATAGAAAGTGATGGGAATTGCTTCTTTACAGCATTTTGACTTATGAAAGATTTGGTAGGAATGCTCTAGCAGGAGAAATCTGTATTTCTTTTTCTTTTGCTCTGTCTAGGGTAAGACTCCTCTCTCATGAGACAGATTTCTTCACAATGCCCAGCTTCTGCATGGGGGCCCCTGCCCTGGTCCTAACTCTTCTAATGCCCTGTGTTTCTGGACACTGATGATGCCACTTCCTTGTACAATTCCTCCTGCCCCAGGTGGCAGTGAATTCCTGCTGTGGCCTCGCCATATTTTCTTTACTTTCTGGGCTCTTCAATTCCTGTTTACTCATTCCTTCAACTTTAGTCAAATTCAGTTCCCTGTATTTTTTTTTTAATTTTTTTTAATGTTTATTCATATTAGAGAGAGAGAGAGAGCACGAGCAGGGGAGGGGCCGAGAGAGAGGGAGACACAGAAACCGAAGCAGCCTCCAGGCTCTGAGCCGTCAGCATAGAGCCTGACGCGGGGCTCGAACTCACAGACCGCAAGTTCATGACCTGAGCCAAAGTCGGAAGTTAACCGACTGAGCCACCCAGGCGCCCCAGTTCCCTGTATTTTTAAGATCCAGAGCGGTTTCTGGTTTCTTAAGAGGATCTTGACTGATGATTTTGTATGTTGGATTCTAAGAACTCTAGATGTTAGGTGATCAGCTTGTAGAGTGCATTTTCTGGCTATTTTCTAGCACTCTTATTTCCTCACCCATAACTTTCCATCTTGCTCTTTTCTTGTCTGTCCATTAATCTTCTTTTTGTTGTATGAGTTTGATGAGAAGTCAAACTCATATGCAGTGCGAAGCATATTCACTGTTGTCTTCTCTTCTTAGAAAGCTTTACCAGATCTATATAGGGACCTCATTCCTAAACCAACCGGATGTCTGGCTTCACAGTTTCTTTCTTTTTAATGTTTACTTTATTTTTGAGAGAGTGATGGGAGAGGGGCAGAGAGAGAGGGAGACAGAGAATCACTGACAACAGAGAGCCTGACTTGGGGCTTGAACCCACGAACCTTGATATCATGACCTGAGCCAAAGTCAGACTCTTAACTGACTGAATCCCCCAGGTACCCCTCTGGCTTCATAGTTTCAATGTATCTATTCTGATGCTCTTCTCTAATGGATGGGTTAGTCAAGAATTCCCCAGATTAGCTTCTTTGTACGTCCTGTTTCCAAAGGGCAAACCCACAGGCACTTTCTTTTTGAGGATCTATTAGGGGTATTTGAAAGTTCCATTTAGTTTTATGATCCTTTCATAGCATAGGCCTTACAAAGTTACACACCAGGGAGAGCTGTCAAAGTTCATGCAGGCATTAACTGATTTTGCTCAGCAGTTAAGGAAAAAAAAAATCTCTATTTTGTTTTGGGCTTACGACATTTTTGGGATGCATTGTGGAATGTTTTTGTTTTGGTCAAGTGCCTTAGTTAGAGAACAGTAAAAACATTTGACAAAGCTTTTTTTTTTTTTTTTTAGTAAGTAGAGAAAGCTATGATTAGAGACCAGAAAGGCCCTCTGATACAGTGTATTTTGCCTGAAGGTCTACTAATAGATTTCCATATGTCTGGCATAATTTTAAAGTGCAACTACCCCTTGGGGAAGGTGTAAATAGTATAATTAGCTTTTTTTCCTGGCTTCTGGATAGATCAGATTCTGAGAACACTAAGAGTTTAGAAGAAATGGTAAATGAAAGTAAGTTCATTTTTTGGGAACAGAGGTTTATCCAAAAAAGGCTGCCCAGAGAATGTTGGAATGTGTGTGTGTGTGTGTGTGTGTGTGTGTGTGCATGTACGTGTGTGTGTTTGCATGCCCTTTGAGTAAGCAGGTGCCAAAAAAGGATGGTGGGATGCAGTCAGGGCTTTTTAAAAACCATGTTACTGTCTCTGGAGTATGGTGTCCTTTTCAGAGGACTAAACATTCTGGCCCATGGAAGATGTATTTTATTTTATTGCTTCTTGCCTTCCTACCTCAAACAGAAATACTGTTCTTGAAATTCTTAACTTTGATAACGAGAATAATAGCTTCCTGGAACGAGAGGAGTCAGGTTTCTCAACTTGTTTACACATCCCAATGAACATTTATGTACATTAATATAGTAATTTCCTCAGGGGGTTGAATGTTAATGAATCATTAATAATAAATATTCAAATCTCATTCCTGGATTTACAGGGGATGGTGGGAAACATTTAAGGGGTAACCTTGTTATCTAGGAAAAAACCCACTCTCTTACATTTAATACGCATAAATAAAATATCTTTCATCTGGGGAAATCAGGATGCTGTGATATCAGCAAGCCCCAGACTAGATGGCTATTTCAATATCTAGCCTGTTTACTTTGGGGGAAGGACCAGCTGTTCATAAAGCAATTTACATTCAACAGGTGAGCCATGACTCTAATGGATGTGAAAGATACAGTGGAGATAATCTGTAGAATGCTATTCCTTTACTGCTTCCTGGACCACCCATGGCTTCTAAAGAAAATGCCATTTACAAATTAGTTTTTAGATTTTTTTACATGTTTAATGACTGTTTGCTTGATTTTCTAGAATTAAGAAATGGTTTACATCCAGCTAGCAATCAACACTGTATTTTTATTCTTTTTCCTAACCTCTGTAATAGCTGGATGGAGATTGGAGGGAGAATGGCCTTATATATTTTTGGTACTTACCTTCCTCATTGGGTTAACGCATTTCATAGAATTGTTGATTTTTGTTAGATTGGGATTTAGGAGACTCATTACAGTGATTAAAGAGGGATGACAAATGACATTTTAATAAAATAGCTGACATATATCCTGGAATAACAGGAGGTAACAAGCACAAGGACAAAATGCCCACTTGCCAAGAATGGTGGAATAAGAGATGGGATGAGCCTGCATCCTTGATGGTATTGTTGAACCACTGCACTGGTCTGGACTGCATTTTTCCAGATTTCATGTTGTGGTAATTAAATGTCTATTACTTAAATTCTGCTGGTTGAGGTTGTTTCTTACAGCCGAAGTCATTCTTAACTGACCTGATATCTCAAACCAAACTCCTTGGGGCACCTGGATGGCTCAGTCGGCCAAGCGTCTGACTCTTGATTTTGGCTCAGGTTCTTGATTTTGGTCTTGATTTTGATCTTACGGTTCCTGAGTTTGAGCCCTGTGTGGGGCTCTGTGCTGACAGCTCAGAGCCTACTTGGGATTCTCTCTCTGCCTCTCTCTCTGTACACCCCCCACCCCTGCTGTGCACTCTCTCAAAATAAATAAACTTAAAAAAAAAAATAACCAAACTCCTTCTGTCTCATCTCCTCTCCCATCCTGTTCTTCTTCTTATATTCCCTAGTTAATGGTATCCATCCAGTTGCCCAAGTCAGAATCTCAGGGATCTTTTTCAACTCCTTTCTCTTGTTCACCTGTCTTCGTGAATATAGGGACTATTTCTTACTCATCTTTTTATTACCAGTTCTTGGCACAATGTCTGGTACACAGAAGACACTCAAAACATGTTTGTTGAACGAAAAAAATTAGTGTGATTAGGTATTGAATGTCATGGATTAGTACACAGATACTGAGTAAAGTGAAAAGGATGATCTTGGGAAATATTTTTTATTAGGCTAGGGTGAATTTTGATGAGCTGGCCTTGCCCCTCATCATAGACTATCTTTCTACTGACTAAAATTCTTTTGTCCCCCTGATTTCATGTTTCTTTCACATAGACATTATTGGATAAGCATTATCATATTTTTCTTCTTGAACCCTTTAAAATATTTTTATGTAAAAACCCTCTTTTGTGACATTTCTCTCTCTTAAATCACTATTATTAGGTTACAGTCCTACCTTTAACCTGGTAGACATTCTGCATCTTTGTAATGACTTCTGCTAATGTCTGCTCTATTCTTTTACATTGGTTGGTTATATTAATCTTATTCTCAGAATCTTGGGTAGGTTCTCCGTCTTTTTCTGTACAGGGGATATAACGGCAATGTCATGAGGTTCATAATCTTGTGGGGAAATGAAAAGAAGACCAGATTTGAAATGCAAAAAAACCCTAGGGTTTGTGTCATAGCAGTTCCTATATGTTTAATTTTAATAAAGTCAAGAAGCCTAATCAATTTTGTTTTCTTACATTTATAATGGGAAGAAAACTTATACCTATCCTGTCCCTCTCACAATACTGCTGTGAGGATTAAGAATCCTGCAAGTGTAAGGCTTATATCATGTGACCATTATGGGGTGTAGTTACTTGCATTTGAACTGCAAGTGCATAGACTGAACAAGGTTATTATAGATTGGGAAAAGGTGAATCTTCAATAGAAGAAAGATTAGGCAAACAATAAATATCCAAAGAGCTAGCTTATAGAATCCAGGCATACTGCAAGATCTTTTGTGCTTGAGAAGTTTCCAGTTTTCTCTTTTCTATACAATGTAGGAGCAGTTACTGGAAGAAGTAATAGAAAGATAAGTTGTTTTCAGAGATATGAAGCTCTAAGTCTTGTTTGGCTTTTCCCAGGATTTCCATATTTACCTCCTAACCTCAGAATCTGAGGAGGGCTTTCAACCAGATCTTAGTAGAGTAATTAGAACTGAAGTGTGACTCTTGTTCAAGCTTCTCATGTTACAATAAAGAAATTGAGATGTAATAAAGAGAAATGACTTGCTTTAGATCATACAGCTAAGACCTAGAACCCAGGTCTCTTGGCTGCTGTGCTGAGAGATCCAGCCACGTTGGAATCAGTTGCAAAAAGGGTGCCTGGGTGGCTCAGTTGGTAAAGCGTCCAACTTTGTCTCAGGTCATGATCTCATAGTTCGTGGGTTCAAGCCCTGCACCAGGCTCTGTGCTGACAGCTCAGAGCCTGGATCCTGCTTCAGATTCTGTCTCTCTCTCTCTCTCTCTCTCTCTCTCTCTCTCTCTCTCTGCCCCTCCCCTGCTCACACTCTTTCTCTCAAAAAATAAATAAACATAAAAAATGTAAAAATCAGTTGCAATGTATATTGATAATGATGATGATGATAATAGTGATCACAGTGACAAGGATGAAGTAACCATGGTACCTTGAAATTTGTGGTAAACAATGGCAATTACATAGCAGCTTTTGTTGTTGTCTTCTAGACAAGTGCGTGAAAACATTAATTAACTGGAGGGATTGCTGCGAAGTCTCTTGGTAACAAGCAGCCTTTAATCCAGGCAAACAGTGGAAATCAGCAGTAGCTGGATGTCTGGAATAAACCATTAATTGTATGGATTACAGTGTTTCATGGTAATTATAAACCTCTGAAGAGGTACCTATGGGATGAATATTTTTGGAGGATTTTCAGGTGAGGTCAACATGGTAATGAGAACTGGACAGGGTCATAGTGGACTTTGGTGTTTGACTCAGCAGCCATTAGCTGTATTTTTGCAGAATTATGACGGCTTTGGATACCAGTGGTTCTATGCATTGTTGTTGTTGTTGGCTACTTTGAGGCCATGGGTAATTTGTACCAGGATTGTGAGTCAAGTGCAAAGGAAGAGTAGCTACTGTAATAATGTTGTTCAAGAACCTGGATCCATTGCAAAACCTGGTGCTCATCTTTTCCCATCTCAAATAATTATTTATTGCTTGTTTCTCAGATTACTAGGGTAATGTAATCTTTGGCCAGCCTAATAGACTCAGATTTTATTCACAAATTTTTAAATCTTATACAATATATCCTGACATGACACTTTTGCTAAGCTCGGTTTCTTTATACTCTAAATTACTTTGCAGAGGGCGTTACTTTGTTACTTATGTATTTATTTATTTTAAAAGTTTATTTATTTTGAGAGAGACAGAGAAAGCACAAGAAAGCAGTTTCTGAACTGTCAGTGCGGAGCAGAGGGGTCTACTTTAAATCATATGTCAAGCAAACCAAAGTCACTTGATATGAATGTCTTTCTAAGTCTTAGGCAAGAACTCACTCTCCTCAGAAGTGGGCCTTTGGAGTATTTATTTCAAATGAAGACTTGAATGAAGATGTGAATCATTATCAATATTGTTATTATTTGCTATACCTGCCTTCTGTGGGGGTAGCCATGGCTAGAGAAAATGAGGGGTGAAGATTGAAGAAGTGGAAAATAATCAGTTTTTTGGGAGGACAGAGAGATATGAGCTGAACTTTGTGTTAGCATGGACTCAACTCACTGAGCTGAGAAGACAATGTAAAAAGGTCCAGGCTTCTATCCGTAGGAAAGGGAAGAATGACCAGACCCAAATTGTAACACAAGGTTAATATTCAAAACATATGAAGAATTCATACAACTCAAAAGCAAAACCAAACCAAAACAAACAATAAAAATTCCAATTAAAAATGAGCAAAGGACTTGAATAGACATTTCTCCAAAGAAGATATATGAAAGGTCAACAGGTACATGAAAAGATGCTCAACATTACTCGTTAGGGAAATGAAAATTAAACTGCAATGAGATATCTCTTCACAGCTGCTAGAATGCCTGTCATCAAAGAGATAAGAGATAACAAATGCTAGTGAGGATGTGGGGAAAAGGGAACCCTTGTGCCCTGTTGGTAGGAATGTACATTGGCACAGCCATCGTGGAAAACAGTATGGAGGATCCCCCCCACCCAAATAAAAATAGAACTATTATATGATCCAGCAATTCTATTTCTGGGAATATACCCGAAAGCAATGAAAACACTAACTTGAAAAGATATCTGCACCCCTATGTTCATGGCAACATTGTTTATAATAGGCAAGACATGGAAACAACCTAATGTCCATCAGTGGATGAATGGATAAAGAAGATGTGATATATATATATATATATATATATATATATACACCACACAATGGAATAAACACACACAATGGAATATTATTCATCCATGAACAAGAAATCCTGGCATTTTTAACAACATGGATGGAATGTGAGGGCATTGTGCTAAGTGAAATAAGTCAGACAGAGAAAGACAAACACTATATGATCTCATTTATATATGGAATCTTAAAAAAAAAAAACAAAACCTCATGTAACCAAAATTATAGAGAAAGAGATCAGGCTTGTGCTTACCAGAGGCAGGGGTTGGAGGGAGGATGAACTGGAGGTAGGTAGTCAAAAAGTACAAACTTAGTTATAAGATAAATAAGTCCTAGGGATGTAATGTATAGCATAATGACTATAGCTATCGCTGCTGTATGTAATATAGGAAAGTTGTTAAGAGGGTAAATCCTAAGAGCTCTCATCACAAGGGGAATTTTTTTCTTTATTCTTTTCTTTTTATTGCATCTATACAAGAAGATGGATCTTTGCTGAACTTACTGTAATCATTTCACAATATATGTAAGTCAAACCATCGTGCTGTAGGCCTTAAACTTTTACAGTGATGATGTCAATTATTTCTCAGTAAAACTGGAAAAAATTATAAGCAATATCTTTTTTACCGGAAAAAGAAATTATTTTACATTTATGTCATGCTTTACCACAGCTCAGGCATGCAGACCTAATCCAAACAACTCCAACAGCTGCCTTGAGAAGGCAGCTAATTTTCACACCAACCTTTTAAGGCAGGGAGTTTGTACCCCTTTCCAGAGGTGATAATAATTGATAAGAGACTTTACAAGTGCTTTGCATGAATGATAATCTCTTTTAATCCTCAAACTATACCCATGAATCAAGTGGGTTACTATCTTCATTTTATGCAGGGGAGACTGAGGCTTAGGAGTTGTTATGTCAGTTGCCTGAAGGTTCACAGGCACCTGGGGCAGTTTTCCTAACAGCCCGTGTGTAGAGCCCGTGTGTATGTATCATGCTGATCCTTGGTGGATCCAGATGAGGAAATGAGGCTCAGAAAGGTTCAATGAGTTACTCAAGATCACACTGTAAATAGCAGAGTTAGGATCAAACATAGGCCAAATATTTCTAAGTTTAATGAAGTAGTGTTCTACTTTTCTCATCCTTGTAAACTTGAAGCCCACAATACCCCTTATCAAAGGGGTATTTATCGTGGCATAATTGTCATTTGAAACAGTTCCCTAAGTGAATTTGATATACACCATCTTTTTCGACCCATATTTCCTAGAAAACAGAAACTTAGGCAAAGCTTATGTGCTAGTAATGCATTATTGGGGGTGTAGTTGAAGGATGTTAACAGGTAAAAAGAGATGTAGGTGTGGCAGGAGGTGAAGCAGCCACGGCTTCATGAGAAAACACACCCAGGTGCTCACTTATGTGGCATACTTCCGGCTAACCCATACAGGACCATAGCACCTCAGAGAAAGGAAGGGAGAAGAATCTTTCTGACAGCTCTTTCCTGTTTTCTGTCTCTTGCCATATAACATTTGTTCCATAGGGCATCAACTCCTTTGCAGTTTTGGGTTTGTTCCCTGGCTTTTGAGGACAGCTGCTGGAGAAGCCAGAGCTTCTGTGGATCTGGTTGTGTTAGGTCTGGGTGCCTGAGCTGCTGTGGCTTCTACCAGAGTCTGGCCTTCACCTGACAGAAGGGGGTACAAGGGGGATGGGCAAGGTAGCTCGCAGAGCTAGAAGATGAAGTGGTCATGGACCCAAGAGGCAGACAAAGATGAACAGATCCTGGAGAGCTGCATAAGCTGTGTCTGACACATTGCTCAGACCATCCTTGGAGATCTGGCTCTCAGGCTATGGTTGTGGGCTTTTGGTCTTATAAGACCAAGATGCCCTCATTTTGTTGAGAAGGGAGGTAAAAATCAGTGCATCACAGAATCCACTTTACTTGAAATCTGCTAAAAACCCTTTAAGTGGGTTAGTGAATTAAGGTGCAGTCCCTACTGCTATAACTGATCCCAAGGACATAACTGATATTCACCACCAGCCTTTCTTACCACTAATTTTAGATTTCCTTTTCCCTGGGCAAGTGCATTGGCTTCTTTTGGTTGCTACTCTGGTAGGAATTCTAGACCTTCCACCCTAAGTGGTCTGAGCATGTAGTTGCTTTGTCTGTCTTTTTTGCTTATTTTTTTAAATGTTTACCTATTTTCGAGAGAGAGGGGGAGAGACAGAGTGTGAGTAGGGAGGGGCAGAAAGAGAGGGAGACACAAAATCCAAAGCAGGCTCCAGGCTCCCAGCTGTCAGCACAGAGCCAACACGGGTTTTGAACATGAACCGTGAGATCATGACCTGAGCTGAAGTCAGTCGCTCAACCAACTGAGCCACCCAGGTCTTTTTTTTTTTTTTTTTTTTAATGTTTGTTTATTTTTGAGAGAGAGAAAGCAAGCATGCGAGAGCAAGGGAGGGGCAGAGAGATAGGGAGACAATGTTCTGAAGCAGGCTCTGAGCTGAGAACACAGATCCTGATGAGGGGCTTGATGAGATCATGATCTGAGGTGAAGTCGGATGCTTAACCAACTGAGCCATCCAGGTGCCCAGTTACTTTGTCTTTCTGGTCTGTAAAAGTTACTATAACTGTCCATGTACAGTTATAACTAAGCAATGTCAGTGTTAAAAGATGACCAATGTAAAAAGATTCTATAAAGAATCTTTACTGTCTTACTGTGTAGTAGCAACCAGAACTCCTCATGATAATCACTGTTGATTTCCTCAGCAGGAAGTGACTTTTTCTTTGCCTGCTGGTTCATGGGCCTAAGGACCCCAGAGTGGCCAGGCAGTAACAATCATAGCTCTCCAATTCAGTGGGATCCTTACTGTGTCACTTGGTGGGAGTTTTCTCTACTCCCCCTGACTCCCCACCCCCAATGAGATATAGAAACTCTAACTTGGTTTAGCTTACCTTTTCAAGACAGGAAATATAAATCATGCTAGGGAAAGTAAGGGTTAGAAGAACTACCGCTGTTTCTACATGGCTCCTAGATCCATGTAGCCTAGCTGTGGAGATGCAGCACCATCCATATTGAATCCTGGAGAACACTGCCCAACAGTGTATCCCAAGTGGACTCTTAAAGTGAGTCTTCAGTAGGCTCTGCCATTATTCTTTCATGTCCCTTTCTTCTGGTAAAGGGATATGGAATAGAACTAGTGTATCCTTCAATGGAATACTACCTGAAAATGAGAAAGAATGAAATGTGACCTTTTGTAGCAACATGGATGGAACTGGAGAGTGTTATGCTTAGTAAAATAAGTCATACAGAGAAAGACAGGTACTGTATGTTTTCTTTCTTATGTGGATCCTGAGAAACTTAACAGAAGACCATGGGGGAGCGGAAGGAAAAAAAAAGTTAGAGAGGGAGGGAGGCAAACCGTAAGAGACTCTTAAAAACTGAGAAGAAACTGAGGGTTGATGGGGGCTGGGAGGAAGGGGCAAGTGGGTGATGTGCATTGAGGAGGGCACCTGTTGGGATGAGCACTGGGTGTTGTATGGAAACCAATTTGACAATAAATTTCATAAAAAAAAAAGAACTAGTGTATCCTGGGGTCATAGGCCCATTGTCACACCTCCTTTGCCTTAAAATGGATTCTTTCATTCAAGATAATATACTGTGAAGTACCATGTTGATGGATTAGGCATCCTATAAACCCCCAGATGCTGGAACTGGCAGAGACAATGCAGTCAGGGAAGGTGATCTGGAGTAGATATTCATTCTGATAAAGAGGAATTGCTGTCTTTTTAAGGTAGATGGTGTTTAATGATGAATGGTGCCATACAGAGGATTCAGCATTGGTCTGTGCATCTGGAGGGGGGTGGTAGGCACTCAGAAATGACAGTAGCTAGATTAGCTGTGGTGGGAGAGAGTCTGTGTTGTTGGGCCCATGCAGAGCTTCCATCCCTGACACCAAAGCCACTCATGGTTCACGGGCCCATTGAGGTATTCCCCAGAGGCTGATTGAGAAACAGAGATTGGCTGATATCCATAGGTTCATCATCTTGTCCATCTGGTCTTTGAGCTCCTTCTCTGAGGTAGATAATTTCCAGTGAACATTCATATGAGACACAAGCATCCACATTTTGAGTTCACTCCCATCAGTCTATCTGTAGAACTTTTCACAGACCTCACTGTATGTGATCTTTCAGACCTATTGCTGTCAGGGCTGTGAACAATTAACCAAACCATTTGTTAATGTTCAAGTAACTGTTTATATCCATATCTCAGGCCAATTCTCCAATCAAGCATACTGCTTGGAAATCCACCCACTGGCATGATTTCCCTTCTCCAGTGTTTTCTGGGATACCCCTGAGTAGTGCTGCAATGTGGCAGCAGTATGTTTCCAGCTAGCACCAACGTATCATGCAGACTTATCTGTGAGCTGGGTCTCACAGTGTTCATAGAGAACTCCTTGTGAAGCTGTATATGTGGATGAAGGGAAAGGCATCCAATACCAACAGGAATCTGAGTTTCCTGTTCATGTGAGTTACTCACACCTTCTGGACCTGCCTATGCCTATTCCCCAAGTACCGCTGAATTGTGACTCAGTGGGTCACACATTCCCCCTAGTCAGTAGAATGTCAAGAGTTGGTTTTCAAACAGAGAGCAATTCTCTGCTAGAGGTCGTAGGCTTGCTCTAGGGCAGTAGTGATTTGTACTTCAGTGTCCTGGTTTCTTTCATCCCTCTTCAATTTATCTTACTTGTGTTTATAACTGGCTTGCTCCTTTGAACATGTCATCATCCTGTATAACATTATTGTAATTATTGGAAAAGTCCAGGGCCTTTTATTGGTAACTATTTATAGGGTGCTGGCACTTTATTTTAGATCAATTTTGTTAAGGCCATCAAATAAATTAACATATACATTTCATTTGGAGGAAACAATATATTTGCATGTCAACACAAACAGAAAAGGGGAGAGGGGACTGGGAAAGAGAAAAAGGGAAGAGATGTTTTCTAGCTTAAGATATAACATCTTTTACATTGCTCTTACCCTTGGAAGGCCATGGTGATAGACAGCATTACTTGGGGGTAAGTCTTTGATCCAGATGATGTGTAGGCTGATCTTTACAGCAGGCTAAAGTCAGTGGCCATCCATGTTAAGATTCCCCTTAGGATGAGAAAGAACTATGAGTGGTATGTTTACTTTGTTCAGCTTATTCCACCCCATCCTGAATGTGTACAGTACTCCTTCACTAGATACTGTGTGATCCTGGATGCTACCACCCTCTTCCCATCCACTCCAAGAGCATCTGTCTTGTGGGTTCACCCTCTTACTTTGATCCACCCTATTTCCCCAAAGCCCTTGTCCCATAATCCCAATTCTTAATCCCTACAGTTTTTGTTTTTGTTTTTGTTTTTGTTTTGGCCCTGAGTATTAGTCATTGAGCTACATTTAGTTTTCTCCAGGATGAAGCTAGAATAAGAAAGGAGGGCTGGAAATGCTACTCATTGGTCCATCCTCAGGATCAAGCATCTATACTATCATTGGAGTTTTCAAAATCTCAACATGGTGCCTGGGTGTTTTATGGAGAGACAGTACAATGTAGTGATGAAATTGATGAGTTCTGGAACCAGATCACCTGGGTCCAAATCCCAGATCCACCATTTAGTTCTGTGACCTGAGGTAAGCCTTTAACCTCTGCTCCTCAGTCTTCTCATCTATAAAATGAGGAAAATAACACACCCATATTTATAGAATTGTATGAGCATTAATAAATTTATGTGTGTAAACTACTCAGAAGAGTGCCTGGCACATCCTAAGTGACTTATAAGTATTTGCTCCCATATCTTATTATATTATGCTAATAGCTAATATGTCCTTTCTGTTTTTCCAGTTGCATTTCAGAAGATCCTCTTCTCCCAGCCCACATGGTATAGAGTCAGTGTTTAGAAAGCAGGTGCGCATGAGTGGCTCAGTTGGTTGAACATTAGACTCTTGATTTTGCCTCAGGTCATGATCTCATGGTTGTGAGATTGAGTCCCACTTTGGGCTCCATGCTGAGCATGGATTCTCTCTCTCCCTTTCTCTCTGCCCCTACTCTGCTTGAGCATGCTCTCTTTCTCTCTCAAAATATATAAACCTAAAAAAAGAAAAAGAAAGCAGGGGAATATATACTCTGCTCAAAATTGGGGGTGGAGGAGAGAAACAAATCCACTTAATAGAAAAAGTATTGGCAAAAATTATGGAAAGAGCCTAAATGTCCATCAACTGATGAATGGATAAAGAAATTGTGGTTTATATACACAATGGAATACTACGTGGCAATGAGAAAGAATGAAATATGGCCCTTTGTAGCAACGTGGATGGAACTGGAGAGTGTTATGCTAAGTGAAATAAGCCATACAGAGAAAGACAGATACCATATGTTTTCACTCCTATGTGGATCCTGAGAAACTTAACAGGAACCCATCGGGGAGGGGAAGGAAAAAAAAAAAGGTTAGAGGTTAGAGTGGGAGGGAGCCAAAGCATAAGAGACTCTTAAAAACTGAGAACAAACTGAGGGCTGATGGGGGGTGGGAGGGTGGGGAGGGTGGGTGATGGGTATTGAAGAGGGCATTTTTTTTTTGAAATTTATTGTCAAATTGGTTTCCATACAACACCCAGTGCTCATCCCAAAAGGTGTGAAGAAGGCATCTTTTGAGATGAGCATTGGGTGTTGTATGGAAACCAATTTGACAATAAATTTCATATATTAAAAAAACCAAAAAAACAAAAAACAACATTAATAAATATATAGGTCACCCCCCCCCCCCAAAAAAAAGAAAAAGCATTGGCAAGTCAGTATGTAAAGTAATAGGAGAGACTATAACACTTTGTTAGGGCTGGGAATGTGAAGACATATTAATTTGCTTAAGAGCACTAATGAATCTAGATAGCCAAGGGTAGACATATAAGTAATTTATTCTTGTAAGCTTGATCATCACTATATTAGTCATTAAATACTTGATGATTTACACATTTGGAGAAAGGAAGACTGGGAGGTCCCAGAACACTGATAGATTCTTCTCTAATTCTCATCATTATTTATTGTTTCTATTTTCAAGCAGAGGAGAAAAGTCAAATTACTCTTATTTTTGAAGATGATGTTATTGGTATGTTGCAGTGTTTGGTTTAGTACTTTGTGAGATGTTCATGACAAGTTAAAAAATTAGGAGATCAAATTGCCTTTTACTTTATGCATTTAAAACAAAATTAGAATTTTATTTCTAGTTTTATTTAAAGAGGAATTAAAATTCAAGAATTAACTCAGCATTTTGCTGTAGTTGGAAAAGACTGAGGGTCAATCAACTAAATTTGATGGTTTATTATTACATGCATTCAGATGTGCTCCCACAAACACACTAGAATTACTAAGAGCAAAATAATTGCTCTTAGAATTACTAAGAGCAAAATAATTTATTTATTTTCTTTCTAAAAGGCTGCTGTTCAAATAAAGTTTTGAATTTCAAAAGGAAAGAGAAAAGCAAAGCCATTTCATATAGTATTGGCATTTAGCAAGTACTTAAATATTTGTTTGATATTTGAATTTATGTTAAGGTGTACGTATATCGTATGTTAGTTAATTATAACAATTAATGAATTAGATATTAGTTAATATATATTAATATATATAATGTGTATTAATATGTAAGGTGTATATTTATTATAGTTAATTATAACAATTAGCAAATTAGATATTAGTTAATATATATTAATATATATAATGTGTATTCATATGTAAGGTGTATATTTATTAATATATATTAAAACATGTATATCTTAAGCTTATATATATATATACCTTATACATACATATATTAAAAAAAATATATCTTAAGTTTATTTAGAGAGAATGAAGGGTGGGGAGGGGCAAAGAGAGAGGGAGAGAGAATCCCAAGCAGGATTTTCAGTGCAGAGCTCAACTTGGTGCTCGATCTTACCAACTATGAGGTCATGATCTGAGCCAAAGTCAAGAGCCGATTCTTAGCTGACTGAGCCACCCAAGTGCCCCTAAGATATATTAACCTGATGTTGTAGATTGTTTACATAAATGACTGCAATTTTTCTTCCCTGTGTGCATGCCCCCTTGCAAAGTGACTGAGTCCTCCCATCAGAAGTGAAATTTATTTCCCCATCCTTTGAATATGAGCTGGTCTTGTGATTTGTCTGACCAATAAAATATAGTGGAGGTGGTGCTGTTCCAGCTCCAGGCTTAAGCCTTAAGAAGCCTTCCTCACTTTAGTCTCTTTGGAACCCTCTTATCACTATGTGACAAGCCAGGCTAGTTCGCTGGGGAATAAGAGACTAACTGCCACATGGGCAGTTGTCCTGGTGACAGCTGGCCAACTGCTAGACATGTGAATGGGACCATCCTGGACCAGGAAACCTGAAGTAGAATAGCCTAAATCTGACCTATTTAGCTATGGCTATTTGGAGCTGCAAGATAAATTCCGGCCAATATCAGAAGACACATCCTGCTGAACTCAGACCAAATTGCCTATCTGTACAACAGTGTGCTAAGTAAATGGTAGTTGGTATCAGGTTTGGAATAAGAGCTAACATTTACTGAGTGCTTACTATGTGCCAGGCAGCACTCTGAGTGCTTTACAGTTATTGACTCAACTCTCATAACAACTCTGTGATAAGGTTATAAGTGAAGGAAGTGACAAGCAGAAGTAACATCTCAGCCAAACTCATCAGCCTGATCTCCTCCGCCTGCTTGCTGATAATGGGGCAAAGGTCAAGATAGACAAAGCCAAGTCTCTTCTTAATGAGGTTTCTTTAGAGTGGTGTTGACTAACATTTCCTATAAAGCTCCAGATAGTAAATATTTTAGATTTTTTTGGACCATCTCTGTCACAGATACTGAGCTCTGCCTTTGTAGTGTGAAAGTAGCCATAGGCAATATGTAAACAAATAAACCTGGGGTTCCAATAAAACAGGCAGCAAGTTGGATTTGGCCTGTAGATCATAGTGTGTTGACCCCCACTCTAGAAATTAAGCTCTAATGACATAAGGCATCCATTGAATGTAATAAATAAGTTTACACTCTATGCATCTAGCATGGTACCTAGCTCTGAATCATCCTTGGGAGAACTGAGAAATAGTCACACAAGTTATTCTCAGTAGGCCTTAATTCTTCTGCAGAATCCCAGTTATGAAAGGCACTGTAGGTGTTAGTTTCATCTTAAATCTGGTTCGTTTTGTAGCTGTGGGGTAACTGCTATAGACATGGACAATATTTTCACATGTTCACTCTAGTAGGAAGAAGAGATCCAGCCCAAGGAGAGTAAGGAGGGACTTCTCCAGAGGCCCAACAAATTTCTCTGGTGTCTCAGCTGGAATGTGTCACTATTCATTTCTGATCCAAGCCCTAGCAAAAGAATAGGGTTTTTCTAACTGGCCTGGAACTAATCAGGTTCTGCAGCAGTTGGATCAACAGTTACTGCGCTGCTGATATTTTTAATTTGCCCTCTCACTTGAATTATAGTTTTTCTCAGTTCAAAAATAATTTTCCCTTGGGCACCTGGATGGCTCAGTAGGTTGAGCATCCAGTTCTTGATTTCAGCTCGGGTCATGATCCCAGGGTCATGGGATCCAGCCTCATGATAGGCTCTGTACTGAGCAGGGAACCTGCTTAAGGTTCTCTGTCTCTCTCTCTCTCTCTCTCTCTCTCTCTCTCTCTCTCTCTCTCCCTCTCCCTCTCTTCCTGGCTTGCACTCTCTTTCTCTCAAAAAAAGAAAAGAAAAAAAATTCCCTTAAAACTTTGAGCATATTGCTCCAGTGTTTTCTTGCCTCTGGTCATATTGATATGAAGTCAATGTCTATCTAATTTTTGTTGTTTTGAAGTATAATTTTTACTTTTTATTTTGGACACTTAAAAATTTTGTCTTTATTCTTGCCAAATTTTATCATGATTTGAGGACTAGGTTTTTTTTTCATTTATCTTTCCCAGTACTCAATGGAGTCTTTCTACGTACAGACTCATATCATTGTTCAGCTCAGGAAATTTTTCTGCCATTATTAAAAAAAAAAATACTGCATTCCTCAATTCTGTCTCTTCTCACCTGTAAACAGTATTACTAGTGTTTTTATAAAAAGTGGAGATCTGGACACAGACACACAGGGAGAATGCCATGTGAACATGAAGGTAGAGATTGTGGTGATGCATCTGTAAGCCAAAAAAAGGCCAAAAGTTGCCAATAAACCAACAGAAACTAGGAGAGAAGCATAGAATATATTATTCCCCATAACCCTCAGAATAAACAACCTTTGCCAAAACTTTGATCTTGGACTTCTACTGAAACAATAAATTCCTGTTCTTTCAGACATCTAGTTTGTGGTACTTTGTTACTACAACCCTAGGAAACTAATACAACTCTGTTCATACTCTCCATTTGTTTTGTCATTTCAGACATTGTATTCCATAGTCAAGAAGAATTTCTCAACATCCTCTCATAGATCATTAATTTGTTCTGTATTTATGTCCATTTGATTTGTTTTTAAACCATTTATATTTTCATTATAAGGATCTAAAATTGGTTCATTTTCATTAACAGCCTGTTCTTATTTCATGGATACAACAAATTTTGTTTTTCTCTATCAGCTTTATTTCCTTTGAGATGTACTAGATAGGATTGTATTAAATTTCAAGTAACAGAAATCACAACAAACTATAACATACACAAGTAGTGAGTTTATTTTTCCCATGAATTAGAAAGTCCAGAAATGAACATGCAGAGTTGTCATCTAGGGACTAGGCTCCTTCCGTATGTTTTTTTTTAAATTAAATTTTATTTTTTTTCTTCTTTTTATCCTGCCATTTTGAGCATGTGGCTTCACCCTTGTGGATGTAAGATGACTATGAAGCATTGGGTATATATTACAGACCAGAAGAGGACAGACATAGTAAAGAGGAAGGAAGGATTGGTATCCATGTTAGTATGACAGATGCATTTGACAAAATCCAAAATTATAGTGATTTAAAGATGAAGTTTATCTATCTCTTATATTAATTAAATCTGGAGGTCCAGAGCTGATATTCCACCATACAGTGTCAGGAACCTAGGCAGCTTTTCTTTTTATTCTGTCATTGAAAACATGTGGCTTCTTTAATGTGATCCAACATGATTGCTCAAGATTCAGCCATCATTTCTTTATTCCAGCTAGCAAGAAAATGGAACAAGGAGGACATGAACTTACATCTCCTGGCCAGAACTTAGTCATGTGACCACACTTAGCTGCTAGGGAGATGCCACTGAATTTCCCAGTGGAGTCTCCCCCTCCCCTCCCCTCCCCACCCCTCCCCTCCCCTCCCCTTCCCTCCCCTTCCCTCCCCTTCGGAAGCCATAGACTGGGCTAAAATCAGAGCTCATAACAAGAATAAAGAAAAGAAGAATGAATATTAGGAGACAACTGGCCAGCTCTGTTACAATTAGGAAAGCAAAACTTACCCTTAAATACCCAACAGACTTCTATCTCAGTGGCCAGATCTGTTTTTCCTCTGACATGATTGAGAGGTAGAGTTTTGTTAAATCATTCATCAAAATTCTGGTAGTAAGGAAGAGGAGAATGGATCTTGGGTAGGCAACTAGCAAGTCAGTCACACTTGTGTATAAGTTTTTCAATTTAAACAGTGATGCTTCTTTCATGGTATTTGTTTTCCTTAAATTATTAGTGATACCTGGTTATATGACCCTGACTCTTTTTTTTTTTTTTTTAATCTTTTTGTTGTTTCTGGTGGTGGCGGTGGTGGCAATTACTCCAAGGATAACTTCCAGACTCCTTAGGTGAAAGAAATGTCACAGAACAGTACAGGAAGAACGAGGTGACACTGTTTAGATGGCCATCTCACAGCCGGCAAAGGCCACAGGCTGGAGGTGGGGGCACAGGGAAAGGCCCCCAGGGTGGCCAGGGGACACAGCAAGGACACAGGCAGGGTGGCCAAGTCTAGGGGACTCTCGCTCATCTGCATTGTTTGAATTCTTTCAGACAGAATGCCTCCAGGTGACACTTGGCAGACCATAACATCTGAATAATCATCATTATAGCGAGACTAAGGTAGGAAAGAAGCAAGTGGAGCAGGCGCTGAGGTATATTCAGAGGCTAAACCAGACGCAACAGAGCGGTGGAAAGCAGACCTGTGTGGTTAACATGGGTGGGACGGAGGCCTCTGGAGGCCCAGAGTTTGGTCTGGGGGTGTGTGGCAAGCCGGGGTCTGGAGCTGAGCAAGTCACTGGCGTGGGTGCCTTCGTTCAGTGAAGATGCCCAGGTGCTTCCAGGCTGGAGGAGGATCTTGGCAAAAGGCAGCAGGCTCGCGAATGGTGAGAGCGCCAGCGAAAGCTCTCGGCCGCCCCTCCGGATGCATACCCCCGGTACTTCCGCAGATGCGGTTACAGGAGAGTCCCTCTTGCCGGATGCAATCGTCTTCGCCCGCCTGCCTCACGTGGTCCGACTTCACGGAGCTCACACCAGGTCCGCGAGGAGGCTGCCCTTGCGGTCGGTCAGAGTCCGCTCCAGCTGCCCTGCGGTCTCAGTGCGGCAGACCCCGGAGAGCCTGCAGGTCTCTGACATGGACAGGTCCCTGACATCGCTGCCTCAAAGCAAGGAGGCCACAACGGGGGACTGGTGACGGCCACTCACACAAGCGCAGCACGGGAACACAGGACTTTGGCAACCGCCGCAATCCACGTCACACGCGGGAAGAAGATCACGCGAGAACGTGCTGGGGGCGGGACAGGGAGCCGCCGGTGAAGATGCGCATGTGCGGTCTCTCAGGCTCGCGTCTCGTGTTGTCCTCATCGTGCTCCACGACCGCCAGGCTCAGGTTCGTGTCGTCGGCCAGCTTGCTGAGGCGTGAGGACGCCATGGGGTCAGAAAGCGCCATATTCTTTTCTTCAGAGAAACTGCCTCGCCACCTATGCATTGTTGAAGCGAGGGCAGTTTTCTCTCCAGTTTCTATCCCTCGGGCTCGGACGTCGGGCAGTCGGGCTTGCCCCGCTGCGGGGTATGTGTGTGTGTGTGTGTGTGTGTGTGGCGGCGGGGGGGGGGGGGGGGGGGGGAGGGGGCTTGGCCACCTTGTCCGCCTCGTCTTGTCCGATGTCCATCGCACTTTCCGGGAGCACCACTGGTGGTTGCGGCATTCCGGCCTGAGCCCACATGACCCCCTCCTCTTACAGTAGGGGGTGCTGGTTTCTAAATGTGCGGGTTCCTGTTCCTGAATGTTGCATCTGCTTATCACAGACTGCCTCCAGCGACTGCGAGGAGGTGGATAGGGTTCCGGTAAGGCAGAGAGTAGCCTGGTCTTCTGAGTGTGGAGACTTCATCTTGAAACCAGCGTCCTGCCCAAGAACCCACGCTCACTGCGCTTCCTGGGGCTAATGACTTCACGATTTTACTACCTGCTTAGAGGGAAGGACAGATCTCTTGGATGGTCCTTTGGAGGGCCTCGACAAATTACCCCAAGAGTTCGTCTTCCGGTCCCTTTAGGGTTCTCCTTATTCGCTAACTCAGAACTGAGAGCATCCCAGGAGCAGCTGCCACTTTTTGCAGAAGTTTTCTGATGAACAGACTTGGGGCTTTGGATGTATGTATGTATGTATGTACATAGGGATTTATTTTTATTTTTGTTTTTGTTTTTTAGAGAGAGAGTCCCAAGTAGGGGAGAGGGGCAGTGGGAGAGAGGGAATCTTAAGCAGGCTCCATGCTCAGTGTAGAACTCAGTGCCGGCTCCGATCTCATGACCCTGGGATCATGACATGAGTGGAAATTAAGAGTATGGCACTCATCCTGTGGACCCACCCAAGCACCTCTATATGTATTTATTTAACCTTTATTGGAATACAATTGACAAATAACATTGTGTAAGCTTAAGGTACACAGTATGTTGATTTGATACACTTAAATTGCAAAATGATTATGATCACAGTGTTTGGCAAACACTTCCATCATGTCCCATAATTACCATTTCCTTTTTGTGGTGAGAAGATTGAAGATATCTCTTCAAGATCCTGTTTTAATTATATTTGAATATGTATCTAGAAGTGGAATTGCTGGATCACATGTTCTAGTTTTAATTATTTAAAAAAATGTTTATTTGTTTATTTTTAAGAGCAAGAAAGAGCACATGTAGGGAAGGGGCAGAGAGAGAAAGGGAGAGACAGAGAGAGAGACAGAATCCGAAGCAGGCTCCAGGCTCAGAGCTGTCAGTGCAGAGCCCGCCTGGGGACTTGAACCCATGAACCATGAGATCATGACCTGAGCCCAAGTCAAGAGTCAGACACTTAACTGACTGAGCCACCCAGGTACCCCTCTAGTTTTAATTTTTTGAGGAACCTCCATGGTGACTGTGCAATTTACATTCCAATCAGGTGCACAGAATTTCCTGTCTCCACATCCTCTCCAACACTTGTTATCTCTTGTCTTTTGGATAATACCCATTCTGACAGGTGTGAGGTGATATCCCATTGTGATTTTGATTTGCAGTTTCTTGATGATTAGTGAAGTTGAGTACCCTTTTATATACCTGTTGGCTGTATGTATGTTTTCTTTGGAAAAATGTCTTTTGATTCCACAGCTCATTTTTCAAGTCAGATTTCCCCCCCTCTATTGAGTTGTGTGAATTCTTCATGCATTTTAGATATTAACTCTTTATCTTAGATACAATTACAAATGTTTTCTCTCATTCCATAGGTTGCCTTTTCATTTTGTTGATTGTTTGCTTTGTTATGCAGAAGATTTTTCATTTGATGTACTCCTACTATTAATGTTTTGCTTTTGTTGCTTGTACTTTGGTGTCATATGCAAAAAATTGTTGCCAAGACCCATGTCAAGACCTTATGCTTTCTTCTTGAAGGTTTATGGTTTAAATTTTATGTTTAAGTCTTTATTCCATTTTGATTTATTTTTTGTGAGTAGTATAAAATAGAGGTCCAGTTTCAGTCTTCTGCATGTGGTTTTCCGGATTTGCCAACACCACTTATTAAAGAGACTGTCCTTTTCTGATTGAGTATTCTTGGCTCCCTTTTCTTTCTTTCTTTTTAAAAAAATTTTTTTAAATGTTTATTTTTGAGAGAGAGAGAGACAGAGTGCAAGCAGCGGAGGGGCAGACACACACACACAGAATCTGAAGAGGCTCCAGGCTCCGAGCTGTCAGCACAGAGCCCAATGCAGGGCTCAAACTCCCCAACTGCGAGATCATGACCCGAGCTGAAGTCAGACGCTTAATGGACTGAGCCACCCAGGCGCCCCTCTTGGCTCCCTTTTCAGCTATTAGTTGACCATATATGCAAGGGTTTATTTCTGGTCTCTTGATTCTGTTCCATTGGTCTATGTGAGTGTTTTTATGACATTACAATACTGTTTTGATCACTATAGCTTTACAGTACAGTTTGAATCCGGAAGCGTGATGTCTCCAGCTTTACTCTTTCTCAAGATTGCTTCGGCTATTTGGGGTCTTTTGTGATTCCATACAAATTTTAGGATTATATTTTCTATTTCTGTGAAAAGTGGCATGGGAATTTTGATAACAATTGCATTGAATTGATAGATGGCTTTGGGTGGTATGGATGTTTTAACAATATTCTTCTAATTCATGAAGATAGGTTATCTTTCCATTTGTTTATGCCTTCCTCATTGTTTCGTTAAAATCTGTTGTTTTCAGGGTACAGATCTTTTATCTCCTTGGTCAAATTTATTCCTAAGCATTTTATTCTTTTTTATGCTGATGTGAATGGCATTGTTTTATTGTTTCTTTTTCAGATACTTTGTTGTTAGTATGTACAAATGCAACTATCTCGTTGTTGAATTACTCCTTTTGCTCTTGTATTGTTTACTTGATATTTTTAAATTGTTTACTTGTGTTCTCTGGTAGCTCTCTCAGCATCTTTGGAAAAATTAGTTTGAATTTTTTGTTGGGTAATTCCTGGATCTTTGTTTCTTTGGGGCCAGTTAATGGAGTTTTACTGTATTCCTTTGGTGGAGTCATATTTCCTTGATTTGTCATGATCCCTGTAGCTTTGTGTAAGTGCACATTTGAAAAAGCAGTGACCTCTTCCAGACTTTAGGAACTAACTTCTGTAAGGGTAGACTTTCACCTGTGGGTGCAGACATGCTGAAGCTTGCTGTGACTTGGGTCACGTGGCGCAGAGCAGCAAGTGCAGGAGCATGTGATGGCACCGGGTCTGGAGGAGTGTGTTACCTCTTTGGCTCAGGCCGCTGGGATCCACAACTTAAACAACTGTGTGGTCCTTTGTGACTGTTGTGGGAATGGGCATGCTGCAGTGGCTGCAAGAGCTGTTGGGGTCCTCAGTAGCATCTCCAGGTCTGGTGGCTAGGGACCAGGTCAGGCAGTGTTGATGGCTGGAGCCAGTGGTGTGCACACATTCAGTTGTAGGGACCAGCTGTAGGTGCCTACGTAGTGACAGAGGCCAGATGCAGACAGACATGTTTTGATGGGGCCAGGACAAGCAGCAAGGGCCAAGGCCAGCTATGGGCTCACTGGCAGCCTACGGGGCTCTGGCTGTCAGTGTGCTATCCTTTGGCTGTACAGTATCTCCCGGACATTCATACTGTGAGAGGCTGGAGTTGGGGGTTGCACCAGGGTGTGCAGGTACTTAGCTAGAGGATCTAGCTCTGAGTGTGCACATGGCAGTAGGTGTCAGCTGTGGGGGTCTAGGCTGGAGTCTGGTACTCACGTAGACACAGAGTCCTGGGCAGTCCAGATCCCAGGTTCATTGGGGATTGGGGGGAAGGCGGAGTAGGAATAAGGGAAGGACCCAGGCAGCTGCTGGCATCAGCAAACATGAATACCTGTGGGGCAAAAGCTGGGGGAATATGCAGGTTGTTGCCAGAGCAGGTCACTGTGAACTGTGGTCACTCCCACTGGCTGTTCTTGGTAGTCTCTGCCTTCACCCTCTTGTTCCTAACCCTCTCTGTTTGTCTCAGCTTTGCCCCCTGGGTGGGGTGAGATCAAAGCGAGACCTTTGTGTAGTGCCCCAAACAATGGAGAAGCTGGTGGCCCACCCTACTCTTTCCTGGTGAAAGGAACTCTTTCCAGCTGGGAAGTTCCCTGTTGGCAGTGAGCAGTGGGATTGATGAAGGAGGCAAAATGAAAGTGTCTTCCTTCTCTTCTTGTGTGGTTATTCTCAGGATTTTTGTTCCACTGTTTTGCTAGTTTCTTTTTTTTTTTTTTTTTTTTTTTAATTTTTTTTTCAACGTTTTTAATTTATTTTTGGGACAGAGAGAGACAGAGCATGAACGGGGGAGGGGCAGAGAGAGAGGGAGACACAGAATCGGAAACAGGCTCCAGGCTCCGAGCCATCAGCCCAGAGCCTGACGCGGGGCTCGAACTCACGGACTGCGAGATCGTGACCTGACTGAAGTCGGACGCTTAACCGACTGCGCCACCCAGGCGCCCCTGTTTTGCTAGTTTCTTAAGTGGACTTCAGAAGCTCTCTCTCGGAGCTCTTTTTGTTCATGGATAGCTGTCTATTACTGAGCTTTGTGGGACAGAGGCTAGGATCACCTATGTGGGTTGTCATTTTGGTGATGTCACTCCTCTTGGGGCTTTAGTTTTCATTCTGCTTTATTTTTTTATAATTTTTTTTTATGTTTATTTTTGAGGGACAGAGAGACCTAGTGAGAGTGGGGGAGGGGCAGAGACAGAGGGAGACAGAATTTGAAGCAGGCTCCAAGCTCCGAGCTGTCAGCACAAGAGCCCGACATGGGGCTTGAACCCATGAACTGTGAAATCATGACCTGAGCTGAAGTCGGACGCTTAACTGACTGAGCCACCTAGGTGCCCCTAGTTTTCATTTTAAATCCAATCTAATTTTACTTTTACACACAGGTAATATATAGGTAATTTGTGGTTTCCTGAAAGTATCTCTATGCTTGATAAAAAACACAAAAGTTTTCTGTCATTTCTAGGGATTTGGGGGCAGGCTTGGATACGTACTCAGCTTCTTATGTACTCAGCTTCATATGTGCCCACCTTCTTAATCCAATCCTCCAATATAATTCTCTACTATATAATAAACTAAATAATCTATGTAGTAATAAATAGGTCAGTAATAATCGACTAAATAAAACGCTGATGTCCTGTGGGGTGTATTTATTTCCTTTGGATGATATAACAAATGGCCTCAAACTAGGTGGCTTGAAACAGCAGAACTTTATTTTCTTACAGTTCTGGAGTCCAGAGGTCTGAAATCACATTATCTTCCCTCCAAAGGCTTTTTGGAAGAATCCTTCTTTGCCTCTTCCAACTTCTGGTGGCTCCAGGTATTCCTTGGCTTGTGGCCACATCCCTGCAATCTCTGCGTCCATCTTCCCATGGACTTCTGCTCTTTGTCTTTGGGTGTCTGTGTGTTTCCCTCTTCTGTCTCTTATAGGGACACTTGTCATTGGATTTAGGGCCCACCTGGTTAACTGGGATGATCTTATCTTAAGATCCTTAACCTAGCTGCAAAGATCCCTTTTCCCAATAATGTCATATTTAAAAGGCTGGGGTGTTAGCATGTGGACATAACTTTTGGGGGCCACCATTCAACCAAGCAGAACATCTGGAAGTCACATTTAGAAATACTCTGGTGTTATAAATTATAGCATTTGGTATCTTGTGGAGTAGGTAAACATTACTGTTATACATTATATAATGCATATCTGCTCCCACAGATTCTTTTAAACTTTTCTCCAATTTCTTCCCCTTTGCTACCTTATCTGTAGGGGAGGCTTACAAAAAAGCAAAAGAAAAGTGTACTCACCAGAAATCTTTAACTGCCAGTATTTGCTGTACCCTTATGTCCTGAGAAGAATAGATAATAGTAATCAAACCACCTATTCTTTTCCTAAGTCCTGCACCAGTATTCACTCCATAATCTCACACATGGTTTTCTTTTGTGAGGCAAGGGTGAAATCCATAAAATAAATTAAATAATAGTGAACCCGAGTTGGACCTTTGCAATGCAGGTGACTCAGTTACAAGTACAGCATTTCAAATTCTTGAGGTAAAATCACAGTGGATAATGCCAAGCTGCCATTCTTTTCCCAGCAGTTGATTCTCTAGGCATTAGGTTCTCTGAGGCTTTGGCTTAACTCTGCTTGGGGGTCATTTCTTTCTTTGTAAAAAAATTTTTAACATTTATTCAATTTTGAGAGAGACAGAATACAAGTAGGGGAGGGGCAGAGAGAGATAGGGAGACAGAATCCAAAGCAGGCTCCAGGTTCTGAGCTGTCAACACAGCGCCCAATGTGGGGCTTGAACCCATGAACTGTGAGATCTTGACGTGAGCCAAAGTGGGACACTTAACTGACTGAGCCACCCAGGCACCCCCATTTCTTTCTTTTGTAAGAGGCAGTCAGAATCCTCCTGTGAACATTTCTTTTAAGTGGCCTGGATTATCGGCTTTCCTCATATACCATTTCGCGAGGTGCTTTTTTCTCTGGGGTAACTTGCAGGTAGAAGGAGTGAGATGATGGGGATAAGGTGTGACAGAAAACCTTAGGGACATGTGAAGCCTCCTCAGGGAACTGGAGATTTGGTTTGGTGTGTTCCGACCGCTTGGCAGGGTCTGATTTCCTTTCCAGGCCCTAAATACTTATTGAGTTATTTTTAACCCCTAGCCCCAGGAGGTTTAGATCCCTTAGTAGATGGAACCCGACATTTCTGACCTAACAGTGTGGCTAGTGTGGTGGTAACATGCTATGGGACAGGAAGATGAAACCATTCCTGACTAAAGAACCTGTTTTAGCAAGAGTATTAGTGCTTCCTCTCAGGGACACTGCCATGCAGACGCAAGGAATGCGGCGACTGTGAAGGTTGACCATAGACAAGGATTAGTAAGACTTAAAATTCTGGAGAAACAGGGAAACTGGATCTCAGGTCTATTTCTTTGTTCAAGGTTTAATGAGCTTTGAATTCAGGGAGAGAATCAGAGTGAACTCCATTGTTTAGGGAGATGATGCAGAACTTAATGGAGAAACCATTATATATTTGTAACAGGATGTTAAATGGGACTTTTCCCCTTGGGTTAGAATTTTAGCCAAAATGGAGAACATTAGAAAAAGGGCCACCTCTGTAGGTTGTCCTAAACATGGCATATCTTGCACAATTACCAGCTGCCACCCCACTGTCCTGTCTCAGCCTGTGTAAGAAGAGGACTGGGAGAGGGAGGGAGTCATCTGAGAATTGGGTCTTTTGGAGGATGCAGTATTTGTGGTAAAAAGTTTAGCATCTTCTAGAAGCCCAGGGGTAGGGACAGTAATAAGGCAGTCTTTCTTGAAGATTGGGAGGTGCCTGTTAGTGGAGGAGGCTAGCTTTTCATTTCCTGTTTGGACGCCTGCTTGGGCAGTAGAACTGACGACCTGCCCATATTCTTAGTCCAGTGGAGGAGAAGAGAATTATAACGGCATGACAGGACCAGTTGGGGTGGGGAGTGGCTGCACGGCAGGCTAGTGAGGTACCTGTGGGGTATCTGGACTTTGAGGAGGGTCCTTGAGCTATTTGCTGGTTTTTAGTCACCCAAGAGGCTGCAAACTAGACCTTCCAGAATCCCAGCAGCAGAGGCCATGGGGTGGGTTGCTGGTGTTTAGAGCCAAGGAAAGGGTCTTGTGACAGATTTTGAGACTGAGCTTGATTTCCCACAGCAGGGAACAATAGTAGGGTGGGGAGGCCTTGGTTAGCATTTAAATGTTTGCTTTCTGAGGGCATAGTGGGTGAGAGGAGTTGTAACAGGAAAGAATAGTAACCTCTTCCAATCAGGTCAGGAGACATTCTTTTTTCCCCCTGGTGTTCTTTCTTGCCTCAGCCCTGGAGGAGGTAGAAGGTTTAAAAGGGTAGACAGGAGATGTGTAAAGAACAGACCATGTCCCTTCCTTGTTCCAAGTGCCTGGAGCCACAGTACAACATGTTTTGGGGAAAGAGAAAACTTTAAGTTATAGATGAAATTGACACTTTCAGTTGGGACTGGACTGAGTTAACAAATGAAAATATTTGGAAGCATGTGGAATCTGACCAAGATGTCATTAGGCACCAGAAAGGGGGCATCCATCCCACAGGGTTGGAAGCAGTGGCTGGGACTCTCCATGCACAGATTAAATTTTTTTTTTTTTAACGTTTATTTATTTTTGAGACAGAGAGAGACAGAGCATGAACGGAGGAGGGTCAGAGAGAGAGGGAGACACAGAACCAGAAGCAGGCTCCAGGCTCTGAGCCATCAGCCAGAGCCCGACGCGGGGCTCGAACTCACGGACCGCGAGATCATGACCTGAGCTGAAGTCGTACGCTTAACCGACTGAGCCACCCAGGCACCCCTCCATGCACAGATTAAACTGAATAGCTTACTACTTCTGTCCATTTCTAAGTCAATAGTGGATTCAAGTCAGGGACAAGACTCACACTCAAAACTCTTTGGAAAGCATAAAGCACTTTTTAATGTAGCAGTTAATAATAGATTTCACTTATGATTGGGTGGATGGGTAATAGTATTGATGCAGGGGGCAAGGAATATTTTTCACTTAGAACCTGATGGTTAAAAATAATATAGCATTTTCAGAACTCTTCATAAGTTGTTTGTTATTTTTAAGAAAATTACTAAACTAGTTTAAAACCTAGAAACATCTCATGTAGTACTGGAGCATATCGTTTTATTTTCTATGTTATTTGTATTTTCAAAGAAATAGCTCTTGATTGTTTCCACTGTTTTACTAATTCAATTCATTAATTTCTACTCTTATGAATTCCTTTCTTTATTTTACATTGATTTTGGTTTTTCTTTGCTTTAATACTTAATTTATTATAAGCAGTTTTCCTTTATCAGTATGAAACTTTAGTGGTATAAATTTCTTTTAGATAACAGCTTTGACTGTTTTTGTACATTTTAGGATATAATGGTATTATTATTATTTAGTATTAAACATTATATAAGAGTTAATTTTTCTCTTTGATCTAAGAATTACTTAGGAGACTGGCCTTTAATTTCTAAGTGTTTAACTTTTGTTTCTTTTAATTTCAAATCTTTATCAGTTTGTTGCTTTGGGAACAGAGAGGGTAACTTACACAATTTCTGCTTTTTGGAATTTATAGACTCTCTTTGTAGCATAATATGTGACAAATGTTTATATTTTTATAGGTGTTGGAAAATAAGTTCTGTTTTCTGTAAAGTTGAGAGTTAGCTACTAGCACTTAAATCAGACTTACTAATGACAGGATTCAGAGTCTCCTTACCATTGTTTTTGACCAGTTAATCTGTTGAAGATTAGAATGGTGAGTGAAATCCTTCCACTACTATTATACTTATATGACTTTATTCTTGCCTTATTAGATGTTTTTGCTGTATATAAAGAAGTTCATGGAAATAATATCCCTAATTTGAATTATATTCTTCATCAATGTGAAATAATTCTACTTTCCCTTGAATTATTTAAAAACACTTGTGCAGCAGATTTTTTATTATAATAAGTATTTGTTGTAAAATTCTAAAATAATATAAACTTGCATAAGTAAAAGCCAAGGTCTTCTTGGTCTCTTCCAAGAATTTCATTCCCACTCTGTACCATTATTAAAAGTTTGTTATAGTCTTCCAGACTTAAAAAAAATCTCTCTCTCTGTATGTGTGTGTGTGTGTGTGTGTGTGTGTGTGTGTATACATATATATATATGTAATTTTAGATATGTAATCTAGTTTTGAAATTCAATAATATGATATGGATAGCTGTGTCATCTTTTAATGGCTACCCATTACTTAATTGTATAAATTTATCATAATTTATTTAACAATTCTCCTTTTTAATAAGTCTTTGAATTAGTGGTTTTTGCTCTTATATGCAGTTTTAGATCTTGAATTCTCTTTTTATCTGATACAGTTTTGTGAAATTCTGTTCTTTATTTTTCATGAACCTGATATACCTTTGCCCATTCATTTGAAAAGTACTGCTTTTGAAAGTATGTTTTTTTAAAAGTTTTCTGTCCAAATGTTTCCTTAACCATGAGGAATTCCCTAAGCATGCTTTAAAAAATAGCACTTTCCTCCTCCACTTCACCTACTCTTCCTGATTCTTCTTCCTAGCTTTATTTCTCCATAGGGCATTTATCACCACCTGATACTTGTTTGTATATTTATTATTATTGTTTGTTCCTTCCCACCTCTCTAAACTAAAATGTAAATTCTGTGAGGACAGGAACTTGTATCTGTTTGGTTCATTACTTCATCCTCAGTTCCTGACATAATGTATGGCATGTAGTAAATACTCAATACAAATTTGTTGAATGGATATATTAATCCCTTTAGTTTAAACTTTGTCTCTTTATTTTTTTGATTATTTTATTAAAGTCGACTGATGCTCCAAAGTTTAGCTTTGGCCTCACTCTTTACCTAAAAATGTGCCATTCAAGCTGTGGCTTTGTTTTCAAGTTTTAGAAGACCAAATCACCAAATGCCTACTCTAGTGTCATTTCTGGAGTCCCTAAACCGACTGCTTCTGGTTTCCTAGCCTGTTGAGAGATATCTGAGTGATTATTGATAGATATGAATTTAGTGCTTTTGTGTTGCCTGTAAAATTGGTGTTTCTGGTGATGTTCTCTGTTCCTTTCTAGTCTTTGTTGCTTTTGGTCTTTCTTTCCCACTCAAGGAGTCCCCTTTAATATTTCTTGCAGGTCTGGTTCAGTGGTCACAAACTACTTTAGTTTTTGTTTGTCTGAGAAACCCTTTATCTTTTCTACTATTCTGAATGACAGCCTTGCTTCATAGAATATTCTTGGCTGCAGGTTTTTCCCATTCAGCACTTTCAGTATATCCTGCCACTCCTTTCTAGCCTGCCAAGTTTCTGTGGAAACCTGATCTCTCTTCCCTTGTGGGTTAAGGAATTTTTTTCCTTTGCTGCTTTCAGGATTCCTTCCTTGTCTGTGTATTTTGTGAATGTGACTATGGTATGTCTTGGTGATGGTCATCTTTTGTTGAATATAATGAGAGTTCTCTGTGCTTCTTGGATTTCCCAGATTGGGGAAGTTTTCAGCTATAATTTGCTCAAATAAACCTGCCCCCTTTTCTCTCTCTTCATCTTCTGGGACTCCTGTGATTATGCTTTAAGGAGTTGCAGAGTTCTCTAAGTCTACATTTGTGATCCATTGCCTTTCTTTCCTTTTTCTTTTCAGCTT
Source organism: Prionailurus bengalensis (assembly GCF_016509475.1). NCBI lineage: Eukaryota > Metazoa > Chordata > Mammalia > Carnivora > Felidae > Prionailurus > Prionailurus bengalensis. The sequence goes on from NC_057344.1 coordinate 145,264,820, forward strand.
CATTACTTTCCATGATTTTATCTTCTGTATCACTGATTCGTTTCTCTGCTTTGTCCATCTTCATTGTCATGGCATCCATTTGGGTTTCATCTTGGTTGTAGCATTTTAAATTTCGGCCTGACTAGTTCTTAGTTCTTTTATCTCTGCAGTAAGGGATTCTCTAGTGTCTTCTGTTCTTTTTGTTTCAAGCCCAGCTAGTATCCTTATAATTTTAAATTCTAGTTCAGACATGTTACTTATATCTGTATTGACTAAATCCCTGGCCATTACTTCTTCCTCTTCTTTGTTTTGGAATGAATTCCTCTGTCTTGTCATTTTGTCAAGGTAACTGTTTTTTGTGTGTGATTGTTAGGAAAAGCTGTTATATAGCTGTTCCTGAGAGTAATGGCTATATTAAGAAGAGGTCCAAAAAGAAATAAAAGGAAGCTAGATCTTAGATGTGTTTTGGTCTGCTTCTTAAAAGAAGCTAGAGCCGGGGTGCCTGGGTGGCTCAGTTGGGTGTCTGACTTCAGTTCAGGTCATGATCTCATGGATCATGGGTTGCAGGCCTGTGTTGGGCTCTGTACCAACAGCTCACAGCATGGAGCCTCCTTGAGATTCTGTGTCTCCCTCTGTCTCTGCCCCTCCCCTGCTCATGCTCTGTCTCTTCTCAAAAATAATAATAATAATAAAGGCTAGAGCCAAACTAAATAAAGAAATAAGTAAATAGTAGCTTTTTCTGTATCCACCCCCACCCCCCCGCACAAAACAAAGGAAGATCCTATTTTCCTTAAAGCTGAAGATTTGCAACACTCTGCGATCAGTAGACTTGGCGCGAATGACAGGTCTGTGCTGGCCTTCTGGGGGTGGGGCCTGCTGCGCTGATTCTCCTGCAGACTTGCCCCAGTGGAGATGTACCTGCAAGGCACAGACGGGTGGGGCTTGGTGTGAGTGGCTCTGGCCTCCACTTGGTGGCGCTGTTATGCTCACTAAAGTCAGTAAGTGTTGAGGGGCAGGGGGTGGGGGGTGGGAAAGGAAATAGCATTGCCCAGCTCTCTCCAGAGCAGGGAGTTTATGCCTGCCACTTCTCAGGAAACCATCGAAGAAGAGCAGTCACCCTTCCTGTTCCATTAGATCCCGGCCTTCACTCAGTGTTTGAGCTGTCGCCTGCCAGGCAGCACAGCACTCTTGTGTTTTATCTCAGGTGCACCTGGGTTTTGAGACTCCAAACTTAAGACATACCTCGGGCGCAGACCTGTGCTGATCCTCTGGGGGAGGGTCTCATTGTGCTGTGGCCTGGAGCCGGTTTGTCCCAGAAAACAGTCACAGGACCGTGCAGCAGCTTGGAGTTTATGGTAGAGTGCAGCAGTAGCCGGCACCAAGGCTTGTTGCCCTCAGTCGGTGTCTTTGTTCCTATGCCAGTGAACAAGGCAGCTCAGTAGTGCCCACCGGGTCTTTTGTCCCTGGAGAGGTCATGCTGGCATTCCCAAATGCATTCCAAGAAGGGGAACTGCTTCTCCTTGTGCAACCTAGGGTAGCCTCAAACCATGTTGCCTGCTCCTGGGTCGCCATGCTCCTTCCCCAATGGAGCACCATGAAGTGCACCAGGCATGACCCTAGTCATGGCACAGACCTCTAAAACTCCAGACTTTGTGCTCCACTGCTTATAAAAACTTGTGGTATTCAGCCCCTCTCCTTTTCCCAGTCAGTGGTTTTGGGGAACAGATTTTCTTGTGGAATCCCCTGCACATATTTGCACTCTTTCTCTCTCTCTCGCTCCTATCTCCATGATCAGGGGTCTCTCCCCTCCAAGTGTCTGCATGTCTTTTCTCCCCCAAATCAACTCTCTGCAGCTCTAGCTTCTAAGAGGTGGTCGTTTTCTATTTTTAGATGTGCAGTTTTGTTCTCTCAGTACTCAGATTGATTTCTTGGGTGTTCAGAATGAATTGATATATATACATCTGTGTTCAAGGGATGAGGTAAGCTTAGAGTCCCCCCTACTCCTCTCTATCTGAACTCCTCTTTCTGAGAGATGTCTGGATCTCAAAACAGCCAATAACAGTAAATCGATTTAAAGAAATATTTTAAACTTAAAAAGGAAAATCAGTGCAATGTCATGTATTGTCATTGCCATTGCAAAACAACAACAACAACAACAGCAACAACACCCCAACATTGTGAAGGGTATCAATAACTTCAGGCTTGAAAGATATGATATTATGTTCACACCCTTTACTTGTAGGTTCAGAAAGGAATCGCAGCGTGAGGTACCATGGTAAGATTACTGGCTGTAAGGTATCAGACCACTTATTATTGTTCCTCAGCCAAAGACAAGCACCATAATATCCAAGAGGTTTTAAAATTGCCTTGTCAAATAGTCATACAAAATATTCAAATAGGATGAAGGAGTAGCTACTACATGTTTAAAGTCTTCCTGAATACTTAGTAATACCTACAAGCCAGGACTGAGAATCTGTGGGCCTCTTGAAGATAAAATAGTTCATTTGCTGGAACCTGCTGAAAAAGTACCTTAACTGATGAACTTGAAGGTGCATGATATCTACTAGAAGGATTCATTTCTTACACTGCTCCAGGAAAGATAGTGAAATCATTGTGCATCTAATGAAAGCTAAGATGCAAATAGAAATTCAGACTGTTTTTCTCTTTTGGAAGTCATTTAGGTGCCCTATTGTCATGTTTGTAGATCTAAGGATTAAGGACAAGTTAAAATAGTACGTTTTTGCATAATATTAAAAAAATATATAAATGAGGGCAAAAAACTGCATTTGCTCCTGAAAATATTCTGAAAACAGCTTCTTCTAGCAATGCACAGAGATTCCGTTTGTTAGGTTGCTTCAGTGAAATTGCACAATCACTATTGACTAGAGCTTAAGTCCTGAAAGAGAAGAGTAGGCAAAATTCCTTTAAGCCAGTTGCTGCTAGAGTGGAAGGGCAGCATTACTATCAGCAGTAGTCTCTTTTGACTAGATTTGGAAAAAAAAAAAAAAAAGTTCCTTTTGCTAACTTCAGTTGAAAGGAAGGGTCTATTGGATTTTGTAAATATGTGGTACGTTGACCATGCATGGAAGGTGAATCACTGGCGGTTAATGAAGCTGAGAAATGATTATTCCTGCACTATAATGTGAACTTTAATATTTGAGAAATAATATATTAAATAATCAGATCAAACTGATGATTCAGTTTATTTTCTGGGAAAATTTTCAGATTTATCCTGTCTCAAGAATTTCATCCAATGGCAGTGAGCTTCAGCATTGGTTTTGGCCTCATTTGAATGTTGAGTTCAAACTTGACCCTTCACTATTGGGCCAATTCATATATTTGTTACATTTCTATTAAATTTTAAGTAGATACAAAATAACAAAATACAAAGCATCACTTACCTACTCCTTGATTTAAGAAAAAGAACAACACACTGTTATTGTTAAGTACCTTGTGTGCCTTCCCCAAGTCCATCCTTTTTCCCCAGAAGTATCCCACTCTTCTGAATTTTGCATCTATCAGTTCTTTACTTTTATTTACAGATTCATGGCCTGCACGCTTGCATTGTTGAATACTATATTTTTAATATATTTGTAGTTTTTCTATAACAAAATTTTTAATGTTTTTAAACATTATGTCAATGTTGTAATATTCATTTTGGTACTATCGTAATGTTGTAATGTATGTCCATGTTGTAATATTCATGGCACTATTGTATTTCATGATGTGAATGTTCTACATGTTTATTTATTCATTCTACTCTTTATGTACATGTGTTGTTTTGATTTTTAAAAATTTTACTCTTTCACACAGTATTTCATGAATATGCTTACGTCATGTGTGCCAATGCATAAATGCAAGGGTTTTTCTGATATCTGTGTGTGTGTGTGTGTGTGTGTGTGTGTGTGTGTAAATGGAGGGGGGTGGGCATGGGTAATGATGGAGTGTGAGGTTGGAAGTCAAGTTTCATTTTCTTCATGCAGATGTCCAGTTGTCTCAACCATTTTTTCCCCAGTCCCGTGGGTGTCACCTCTATATCAAGTGCCATTTGTGACTTAGCCTGTGTCTAGTCACTCTATTCCGTTCCATAGGCTTCTTTGTTTCTTGGGGTATTGATAGGGTATTGAGTCTTCCAAGCCATGAACAGTGACATTTCTCTCCATTTATTTAGGTCACTTCTACTGTCTTTTAGTGAAGCTTTATAACTTTCCTATCAGAGGTACCACACATTTTTTCCCTGTGGCCCTTTGAAGATGTCAGAAGCACTGCTCAGCCTCTGAGCTGCCTCTTGTTGATTGGCCATTGTGCTTTTGGCAAAATTCCAGACTCTCATCTTTGGCTTTCTATTTTCTTATAGATCCTGGCCCAGTAATTTCATACTGTCTTTTTAGCTTGATACTTTAAATAACATGATTTTTTATATTCTCTCTGGGTATTTTAGTTTTCTTCAGCAGGAGAGTTGGCCCAAATTACTTAGTGTACCACCCCTGGGAGGAAGTCCCCAGATCTTCTTTTACTTGCATCCTCTAGATCTTTCCAATTTATCTCCTCTTCCTTTTCCCTTCTCTCATATCTCTTCTGCACCAAGCTTCACTTTACTCTTTGCTTCTTTCTTCCTGTTGGCTTCATTTCTTTCAGCTTCTCTGATGGCCCCTCCTTTCCCCCTGTCTTTGTATTTCAATTAAAATTTTAGCATGTTTCATGATCAAGACAAACAGAAATGAGCTTGGTGGAAACCACAAGCATTATTAGCACATTCCTCAAAACAAAACAACACAACAGTCCCGCTAGGATTCAGCCATAAAGCACATTTACTTATCATGTACAGGATTCAGAAAGCTCATAGAGGCAAATCAGGAGGCAGTGTGGCAGTGTTGAGAGAACTTGGCTTCAGATTAAGATAGACTTCCACTTTAGTCTCTCTCTACCACTTGATAACTGTGGAAACGGGCACATTGAGGGACTGTGATTAATTAATATAAGCTGACCTCTTTTTTTCCTTTTGGTTAGTCAGTAGATCTATATTTTGTCTAAGCTGCACAATTGCCCTGATGCTCTTTATATTCCACAGTAGACAGAAGAGTTCATTTTTTCATTAAAAGAAAAGATCACTGTAGATCCTTTATCTGAAGTCCCAATAGGTAAATATTATGGGCTGTCACATGTTTCAGGTACTTTGAATCATTTTGAAATTTGAATTGTCCAATTCTCTGGATTAGCTGATGGTACCACATTACCTAATTAAGTAAATGTGTATTCTTTGGTATTTCTTTGGTTGACACTAAGAAAAAGAGTATGGTTTTGATGTAGGAGACTTTGGGGAGAGGTCACTGAAGATTAATAACAAAGGATTTAGGGCAGGGAGGAGGAGAGGGCTTTTGAGAGATTAACGTTTCAGGAGTTGGAAATGAATATAGCCCTTGCCAGAGATGTGTATCTCAATTTACACAAAAGATCAATTTATGAAAATTTGTATATGCATTAACTTTTAATAAGTGTAATCACATTAGAATTTCCCAAAGGGTATTAGCACATAATGAAACCTGGTTGTGAAACCTTTTGTAAAATGAAATGTGTTCTTTTCCTTTTTTTAAAATATCAAATTATATTAAAATAAATATTACCTGGGCTTTGAAATGTTAACTATTAAAAATATCCTTGAAGTATAAACATCTTATTCACTTATGAAGGAGCAGGTTTTTCTAAAATAGACCAGAGTAAAAAGTAGCATATTTTCACCTACTTGAATCCTAACATATGTATTTTTCTAAGGAATATATTTTAGGTTTAAATTTTAGCAGATTGAGTATTTAGGTTTCTCTCTCTCTCTCTCTCTCTGTCTCTCTCTCTCTTAGTTTTTCCTTAATATAGCAGTTAGTTTTCAAAGCTGAGAACTTCTACATTTTGCTTCTTTCACTTGTACAACCTGTACATGTAGTACCATGTTCAGATAGCTGTACAAGAAACACAGATGTCATTATATTCTTACATAATATCTTATTTTTTTCCTAATAATCTAATTATTTCTCCCTTCTACTCCCCTAAGATCACTGGGGAATTTGTACAATCTAGAGTCAGTTATATACAAGGATTTAAGGTATAATTTTGTTATTTTGGGAAGCTTAATTCCAAATTCTAACTCAGTATCCAGTATCCCCTTTGGGTGATGTGTCCCAGTCCACAATACTAGCAAGTTTCATTCAGAGCTAAGTTGACAAGAGATGTGCTCAAATCAATTACCATCCCTGTTTCAACTAATGTGTTAGTAGGAAAATGAAATGATAAATTAATGGAAATATGAAAGGGGAAATGGGTGTGGATAGAAGGATGGGGTAGAAGGAATATTTTCTATCTTATTAAGACAGGAGTATGGATGATTCAGTGCCTGAGTGAAAAGCTTGCCCTTGAAGCTGGCCTTGGAAATTTGAAGCTCTCCATAAAAGAAAATATAAACCCTGGAATCTCACTGTGTTGAAATTAACAGATAAAGTTTTGGTCCTCCCTGGTGTTTACAAAGAACAGATATTCATGGTTAATGACAGTTCTTTTTTAGGAAGTCACTTCTCTGCCTCCAAGAAAGTAATATTTATCTTAGAGAAGTTTAATCTCCACAATATCCTGTCTTGTGTTGTCCATCTGTTAAATTAGGAGTTTTGTTACAAAGATCCATCAAGAAAAAATGACAAGGATAATCATGCAGCCAAGAATAATGTTCATTTACTTATTTTCTCCAGATCCCAAAGTGCTAATAAATGGGATAAATTGGTGAAAGAATGTTGATGATTTACACATTAACTGCACTTGAGGGTAGATGACAGTTTTCTTTGGAGCCCCTTTAAGGCCAAACTATGCAGATTTATCACATCTGGTTGCATTATTTACATCAAATAGTATCATACAATTTTATAGGCATTATAAACTCAGTTTTGGTATGGCCCGATGCAGTCCATTTCTTTGAAGGTAGCATGAAATGCCAGGGAAGAAGGTGTTTCAACTCATAATGAGGATCAGGAAACACAGGAAGAATTTTCTGCCTTACGATTAGTGAAGCTAACCTCTGAAGTCCTCATGCTCCCAGAAGTAAGTGTTCCTCTTAGAGTTGGTTCATAGCAGTGGGGTGTTTGGGACTGGAGGTCTCTCAATGACTCGTAAGGGCCAGGGATTCTGAAAGTCCTGCACGACATAAGACAGTCCCACAAGTGAGGAACTGTGCTGCCTAAGTGCAAATAACACTCCTTTTTGAGAAACACCGCAGGAAAAATGTAAGGGCCACCGGAACTCTCTGGGTACACGTTGTCTCAGTTACTAATGTTGTGTTAAAAAAGTGCCCTGAAACTTAGAGGATTAAAACAAAAATGGTTGTTATTTCTCATGATTCTGTGGGTTGACTGGGCTCAGCTGGGGTGTTCCTCTGCTTCATGTGGTGCAGCTGAGGACATTTGTGGAGCTGTCTTCAGCTGAGGGCACAGTTAGTCTTAGAACATTCAAGATGGCTTCCATTCTCCAGGGTCTGTCGGTATGTGGCTTCTTCTTTTTCTGTAGTCTAGCCAGAGCTTCTTTATGGCACGGTGGCTGGCTTTCAAGAGGGAGTTTTCCAAAAGTGCAAAAATGGAAGCTACAAGACTTCGTACAGTCTAACCTTGGAAATCACCCATCACTTCTGCCTCATTCTGTTGGACAAAGCAACTCCCAGGGCCAGCTGGGATTCAAAAGGGGAGGGTAAATAGAGAAGAGGAGAGGCAAAGTCTCATTGCAACAGCTACCTGGATGGGAGGGTTTGTTGCAGCATATTAAGAAATGATCCTTATGCAAATGATTACATTTAATTCCGTGTGAGGTAGGAATTATTATTAATCCCATTTTATAGAAGATGGAACTGAGGTTTTGTGGGGTTAAGTGACATGCCTAAGATCAGGCCACTGTTAAGTGATAGAGCTCAAAGCCAGCTTGCCTGATCCTAAATCCTTTTGTCTTCTTTTTTTTTAAATTAAAAAAATTTTTTTGTGTCTTTATTTATTTTTGAGAGAGAGAGAGCGAGAGAGAGAGCGTGAACAGGGGAGGAGCAGAGAGATAGGGAGACACAGAATCCGAAGCAGGCTCCAGGCTCTGAGCTGTCAGCACAGAGCCCGACGCGGGGCCCGAACTCACAAACTGCGAGATCATGACCTGAGCCGAAGTTGGATGCTTAACCGACTGAGCCACCCAGGTGCCCCTGTTTTGTTTTGTTTTATTTTATTTTATTTTATTTTATTTTATTTTATTTTATTTTATTTTATTTTATTTTATTTTATTTTATTTTTTAATCCTTTTGTCTTATTTTTTATTTTCTTAACTTAGAAGTTATTTCAGTGTTAGGCAAAATGAATGAGGCTTGTGAATTTGGTAAGTCTTCTCCTTTTGGTGATTGTTGAATGTCTTCAGGACTTTCAAAGGTCATGCAGATTGCCCATGGTCCCTGTACTGTAGTATCTCATCTAAGTCTCATTTCCTCAGACTGTAGTTTAAGCTTTGAATATTCCTCAATACCTTCATCTATTCAATTTATTTCTGTATTTATTTATTTAACTTTCAAGTTGCTAATTTCTTTTTCTTTCTTTTCTTTTTTTTTTAAATATGAAATTTATTGTCAAATTGGTTTCCATACAACACCCAGTGCTCATCCCAACAGGTGCCCTCCTCAATCCCCATCCCCCACCCCCCCTCCCTCCCACCCCACATCAACTCTCAGTTTGTTCTCAGTTTTTAAGAGTCTCTTATGTTTTGTCTCCCTCCCTCTCTAACCTCTTTTGTTTTTTTTTTCCTTCCCCTCCCCCATGGTCTTCTGTTAAGTTTCTCAGGATCCACTAAGAGTGAAAACATATGGTATCTGTCTTTCTCTGTATGACTTATTTCACTTATCATAACACTCTCCAGTTTCATCCACGTTGCTACAAAAGGCCATTTCATTCTTTCTCATTGCCAAGTAGTAGTCCATTGTGTATATAGAGCACACTTTCTTTATCCATTCATCAGTTGATGGACATTTAGGCTCTTTCCATAGTTTGGCTATTGTTGAGAGTGCTGCTATAAACATTGGGGTACAAGTGCCCCTATGCATCAGCACTCCTGTATCCCTTGGGTAAATTCCTAGCAGTGCTATTGCTGGGTCATAGGGTAGGTCTATTTTTAATTTTTGAGCAACCTCCACACTGTTTTCCAGAGTGGCTGCACCAGTTTGCATTCCCACCAACAGTGCAAGAGGGTTTATGTTTCTCCACATCCTCTCCAGCATCTATAGTCTCCTAATTTGTTCATTTTAGCCACTCTGACTGGCGTGAGGTGGTATCTGAGTGTGGTTTTGATTTGTATTTCCTTGATGAGGAGCGACGTTGAGCATCTTTTCATGTGCCTGTTGGCCATCTGGATGTCTTCTTTAGAGAAGTGTCTATTCATGTTTTCTGCCCATTTCTTCACTGGGTTATTTGTTTTTCGGGTGTGGAGTTTGGTGAGCTCTTTATAGATTTTGGATTCTAGCCCTTTGTCTCATATGTCATTTGCAAATATCTTTTCCCATTCCATTGGTTGCCTTTTAGTTTTGTTGATTGTTTCCTTTGCAGTACAGAAGCTTTTTATCTTCATGAGGTCCCAATAGTTCATTTTTGCTTTTAATTCCCTCACCTTTGGGAATGTGTCAAGTAAGAAATTGCTGTGGCTGAGGTCAGAGAGGTCTTTTCCTGCTTTCTCTAGGGTTTTGATGGTTTCCTGTCTCACATTCAGGTCCTTTATCTATTTTGAGTTTATTTTTGTGAATGGTATAAGAAAGTGGTCTAGTTTCATCCTTCTGCATGCTGTTGTCCAGTTCTCCCAGCACCATTTGTTAAAGAGACTGTCTTTTTTCCAGTGGATACTCTTTCCTGCTTTGTCAAAGATGAGTTGGCCATACGTTTGTGGGTCTAGTTCTGGGGTTTCTATTCTATTCCATTGGTCTATGTGTCTGTTTTTGTGCCAGTACCATGCTGTCTTGATGATGACAGCTTTGTAGTAGAGGCTAAAGTCTGGGATTGTGATGCCTCCTGCTTTGGTCTTCTTCTTCAAAATTACTTTGGCTATTCAGGGTCTATTGTGGTTCCATATAAATTTTAGGATTGCTTGTTCTAGCTTCAAGAAAAATGCCAGTGCAATTTTGATTGGGATTGCATTGAATGTGTAGATAGCTTTGGGTAGTATTGACATTTTGACAATATTTATTCTTCCAATCCATGAGCATGGAATGTTTTTCCATTTCTTTATATCTTCAGTTTCCTTCATAAGCTTTCTATAGTTTTCAGCATACAGATCTTTTACATCTTTGGTTAGATTTATCCCTAGGTATTTATGCTTCTTGGTGCAATTGTGAAGGGGATCAGTTTCTTTGTCTTTCTGTTGCTTCATTATTAGTGTATAAGAATGCAACTGATTTCTGTACATTGATTTTGTATCCTGCAACTTTGCTGAATTCATGTATCAGTTGTAGCAAACTTTTGGTGGAGTCTGTCGGGTTTTCCATGTATAATATCATATCATCTGCAAAAAGTGAAAGCTTGACTTCATCTTTGCCAATTTTGATGCCTTTGATTTCCTTTTGTTGCCCTATTGCTGATGCTAGCACTTCTAACACTATGTTAAACAACAGCGGTGAGAGTGGACATCCCTGTCGTGTTCCTGATCTCAGGGGGAAAGCTCTCAGTTTTTCCCCATTGAGGATGATATTAGCTGTGGGCTTTTCATAAATGGCTTTTATGATGTTTAAGTATGTTCCTACTATCCCGACTTTCTCGAGGGTTTTTATTAAGAAAGGATGCTGAATTTTGTCAAATGCTTTTTCTGCATCGATTGACAGGATCATAGGGTTCTTTTCTTTTATTGATGTGATGTATCATGTTGATTGATTTGCAAATGTTGAACCAACCCTGCATGCCAGGAATGAATCCCACTTGATCATGGTGTATAATTCTTTTTATATGTTGTTGAATTTGATTTGCTAGTGTCTTCTTGAGAATTTTTGCATCCATATTCATCAGGGATATTGGCCTGTAGTTCTCTTTTTATGCTGGGTCTGTGTCTGGTTTAGGAATTAGAGTAATGCTGGCTTCATAGAATGAGTCTGGAAGTTTTCCTTCCCTTTTTATTTTTGGAATAGCTTGAGAAGGATAGGTATTATCTCTGCTTTAATATCTGGTAGAATTCCCCTGGGAAGCCATCTGGTCCTGGACTCTTATTTGTTGGGAGATTTTTGATGACTGATTCAATTTCTTCACTGGTTATGGGTCCGTTCAAGCTTTCTATTTCCTCCTGATTGAGTTTTGGAAGTGTGTGGGTGTTTAGGAATTTGTCCATTTCTTCCGGGTTGTCCAGTTTGTTGGCATATAATTTTTCATAGTATTCCCTGATAATTGCTTGTATGTCTGAGGGATTGGTTGTAATAATTCCATTTTCATTCATGATTTTATCTATTTGGGTCATCTCCCTTTTCTTTTTGAGAAGCCTGGCTAGAGGTTTATCAATTTTGTTTATTTTTTCAAGAAACCAACTCTTGGTTTCGTTGATCTGCTCTACAGTTTTTTTAGATTCTATATTGTTTATTTCTGCTCTGATATTTATTATTTCTCTTCTTCTGCTGGGTTTTGGGTTGCTGTTCTGCTTCTATTTCCTTTAGGTGTGCTGTTAGATTTTGTATTTGGGATTTTTCTTGTTTCTTGAGATAGGCCTGGATTGCAATGTATTTTCCTCTCAGGACTGCCTTCGCTGCATCCCAAAGCATTTGGATTATTGTAGTTTCATTTTCATTTGTTTCCATATATTTTAAGTTTCTTCTCTAATTGACTGGTTGACCCATTCATTCTTTAGTAGGGTGTTCTTTAACGTCCATGCTTTTGGAAGGTTTCCAGACGTTTTCCTGTGGTTGATTTCAAGCTCCATAGCATTGTGGTCTGAAAGTATGCGTGGTATGATCTCAGTTCTTGCATACTTATGAAGGGCTGTTTTGTGACCCAGTATGTGGTGTATCTTGGAGAATGTTCCATGTGCACTTGAGAAGAAAGTATATTCTGTTGCTTTCAGATGCAGAGTTCTAAATATCTGTCAAGTCCATCTGATCCAATGTATCATTCAGGGTCCTTGTTTCTTTATTGATCCTGTGTCTAGATGATGTATCCATTGTTGTAAGTGGAATATTAAAGTCCCCTGCACTTACCACAGTATTATCAATAAGGTTGCTTATGTTTGTGATTAATTGTTTTATATACTTGAGGGTTTCCGTATTCAGTGCATAGACATTTATAATTGTTAGCTCTTCTTGATGGATAGACCCTGTCTTCATCTCTATAATGCCCTTCTTCATCTCTTGTTACAGCCTTTAATTTAAAGTCTAGTTTTCTGATGGAAGTATGGCTACTCCAGCTTTCTTTTGACTTCCAGTAGCATGATAGTTCTCCATCCCCTTACTTTCAATCTGAAGGTGTCCTCAGATCTAAAATGAGCCTCTTTTAGACAGAAAATAGATGGGTCTTGTTTTTTATCCATTCTGATACCCTATGTCTTTTGGTTGGAGCATTTAGCCCATTTACATTCAGTGTTATTATAGAAAGATATGGGGTTAGAGTCATTGTTGTGTCTGTAGGTTTCATGCTTGTAGTGATGTCTCTGGTACTTTGTGGTCCTTGCAACATTTTACTCACAGAATCCTCATTAGTATCTCTTGTAGGGATGGTTTAGTGGTGATGAATTCCTTCAGTTTTTGTTTGTTTGGGAAGACCTTTATCTCTCCTTCTATTCTGAATGACAGACTTGCTGGATAAAGGATTCTCGGCTGCATATTTTTTCTGTTCATCACATTGAAGATTTCCTGCCAGTCCTTTCTGGCCTGCCAAGTTTCATTAGATAGGTCTGCCACTAGTATTATCGGTCTCCCTTTATATGTTAGAGCGTGTTTATCCCTAGCTGCTTTCAGAATTTTCTCTTTATCCTTGTATTTTGCCAGTTTCACTATGATATGTTGTGCAGAAGATTAAGTTACATCTGAAGGGAGTTCTCTGTGCCTCTTGGCTTTCAATGCCTTTTTCCTTCCCCAGATCAGGGAAGTTGTCAGCTATGATTTGTTCAAGTACACCTTCAGCCCTTTTCTCTCTCTCTCTTCCTCTACTGGAATTCCTATTATACGGTTATTGTTCCATTTCGTTGCATCACTTAGTTCTTTAATTCTCTCCTCATACTCCTGGATTTTTTTTATCTTTTTCTCAGCTTCCTCTCTTTCCATAGTTTTATCTTCTTTTTTTTTTTAATTTTTTTTTTCAACGTTTATTTATTTTTGGGACAGAGAGAGACAGAGCATGAACGGGGGAGGGGCAGAGAGAGGGAGACACAGAATCGGAAACAGGCTCCAGGCTCTGAGCCATCAGCGCAGAGCCTGACGCGGGGCTTGAACTCACGGACCGCGAGATCGTGACCTGGCTGAAGTCGGACGCTTAACCGACTGCGCCACCCAGGCGCCCCCATAGTTTTATCTTCTAATTCATCTAGTCTCTCCTTGCTTCTTCAATCCAAGCTGTGGTCACCTCCATTTTATTTTGCGCCTCATTTATAGCATTTTTTAGCTCTTCATGACTATTTCTTCGTCCCTTGATCCCTGTAGCAATAGATTCTCTGCTGTCCTCTATACTTTTTTCAAGCCCAGCGATGAATTTTATGACTATTATTTTAAATTCATTTTCTGTTACATTGATTAAATCGTTTTTGATCAGTTCATTAGCTGTCACTACTCCTGGAGTTTCTTTTGAGGAGAATTCTTGTGTTTCATCATTTTGGATAGTTCCTGGAGTGGCGCAGAACTGCAGGGCTCTTCCTCTGTGCTGTCTGAAGTAACTTGCGTTGGTGGGTGGGGCCACAGTCAGACCTGATGTCTGCCCCCAGCCCACCCCTGGGGCCACAGTCAGACTGGTGTGTACCTTCTCTTCCCCTCTCCCAGGGGCAGGACTCACTGTGGAGTGGTGTGGCTGGGCTGTGGCTGTGGTCTGGGCTACTTGCACACTGCCAGGCTTGTGGTGCTGCTTCTATGGGATCTGGAGTATTAGCCAGGGTGGATCCACAAGGTGCACAGGGGTGGGAAGGGCAGGCTTTGCTTGCTTTGCCGTCCGTGGTCCCCTGCAGGAGGGGACCTGTAGCCCCAGGAGGGAGGCAGGCAGACCCGGCGGAGGGATGGATCCACAGAAGCACAGTGTTGGGTGTTTGTGCAGTACAAGCAAGTTCGGTGATGGGAACTGGTTCCCTTTGGGATTTCGGCTGGGGGATGGGAAAGGGAGATGGTTCTGGCCAGTGCCTTTGTTCCCCGCCGAGCTCAGCTCTGTCTTTCGGGGCTCAACACCTCTCCCTCCCAGAGTCCTCTCGCCCTCCCCGCTCTATGAGAGCAGAGCTGTTGACTTTTAAGATTGCAGATGTTAAGTCCCACTGGCTGTCCAAACTCATGGAGTCCAGTCCCTCTGCTTTTGCAAGCCAGATTCAGAGGCTCTGCCTTGCGGGCGGGCCGCCTCTCCACCGCCCCGGCTCCCTCCCGCCAGTCCATGTAGCGTGCCCTGCCTCTCTGCCCTTCCTACCCTCTTCCGTGGGCCTCTTGTCTATGCTTGGTTCCGGAGAGTCTGTTCTGCTAGTCTTCTGGTGGTTTTCTGGGTTATTTAGGCAGATGTGGGTGGAATGTAAGTGATCAGCAGGACGAGGTGGGACCGGTGTCCTCCTATGCTGCCATCCTCTCCCTCCTATTCAATTTTTTTAAACGTTTATTCATTTTTGAGAGACAGAGACAGAATGTGAGTGGGGGAGGGGCAAGGAGAGAGGGAGACAGAATCCAAACCAGACTCCAGGCTTTGAGCTGTCAGTACAGAGCCTGATGATGGGCTCGAACCCATGGACTGCGAGATCATGACCCAAACTGAAGGAGGATGCTTAACAGACTGAGCCGCCCAGGTGCCTCCCTTCTCCTATTCAAATGATGACATTCTTTTCCCTGTCCTGCTCTCAGCTAATACTGAACCAGAGAGCAGCTAATAACATAACTCACGTTCATCCAAGTATAGTGATTGCCTGATATTTCTGCCTACCTAGCATCCATTTTCACATCTGGTATCAGAATCTCAATTTTCTTTGGGGAATCCATTTCTTTTATTTCAAATGGTGCTGAATGCAATCCCTACTTGAGGATTTGGCAGGTGTTGAGGGATGGGTAATCAGAGGTTGGTATTTCTCTTGTTACGGTGATTGGTTCACAGATGGGCACGTGATCTGAGCTAAGTCAATGATAAACCTCTAAATTTCAGTCTGGGACTTTTTTCTTTAAAAAAGAATAAAATATTTATTTTATTTTGAGAGAGAGTGTGAGTAGGGGAGGGGCAGAGAGAGAGGGAGAGAGAGAATCTCAAGCAGGCTCCAGGCTGTCAGCACAGAGCCTGATGTGGGGCTTGATCTCATGACTCTGAGGTCATGACCTGAGCTGAAATCAAGAGTCAGACACTTAACCCACTGAGCCACCCAGGCACCCTCAGTCTAGGAGTTTCTGAGAAGATGCGAGGTAAGCCTGGCACAATTGGGAGCTGTCTTGTCTGTGTAAGGCAAGAGCATGCAGGAGAATAAGGTCAAGAAGGGGAAACAGAGGGGAAGTGGTGCTGGGGGCGAAGTGGTCCCATAGCATCATTTGGGACTCTGGAAAGGGACAATGCCAGATCTGCCCCTGGATTTTTCAGGATGTTAGTCAATAAATTCCTTTTTTTTTTTTTTAAACTAGTTCTAATAGACTTTTCTATCAACTACAATGGAAAGAATCCTGACTGATAGACCATTTATGGTGACCAAAAGGACTCTCAGAAAGACACCTCACATAAATAAGCCTATGAAAAGAAATTATAATAATTCACAATTCCACTGTGATTCAAACAATGGAGACCCTAAGGTTGTATAATGATAAAACTTCAGGTATGTAGGGTTGACCCTTGAACAATAGGGGTTTGAACTGTACAGGTCCATTTACTTGCAGATTTTTTTTCAATAAATACAGTATGGTACTGTAAATGTATTCTCTTCTCTATGATTTTCTTGATAACATTTCCTTTCCCCTGGCATGCTTTGTTGTAAGGGTTATAGCATGTAATATATATAATATGTAAAATTTATGTTAATCAACTTTATATTATCAGTAAGGCTTCTGGTCATTAGTAAGCTATTATTATTCAACTTTGGGGGAGTCAAAAGTTATGTGTGGATTTTAGAGTGTGTGTGGGGGGGTGGCACCCCTAACTCTTGTGTTATCAACTGTATAGACAAGTGTGATGTGAGATCAGGAATTCTATCAATTAGAAACAAAATAGCAATAAGTGCTGCTAGATCATATTCCTTAGCCAGCTGAGATTATGAATTGTACGCTGTGTTTCTGAATGCAAGATTTCTGGTTCATTGCCCTATACATAGTAATTACTAAAGCAATAACAACAACCGGAACACCGAAGTCACTGAACGGAGTCTTTCCTGAAGAGAAGGCAAATAGGGTTTTTCTCATGTTCCAGCTCTGATAATTGCTAGTGCCTGCTTGAGGCACAGACTGAAGAAGCCTCGTGAAGCCTCTCATAGGCTGTGGGAAAGGACGAAGGAATGGTAGGGTCTGCTGTGGGTGAGGGGAGGGTGCATGGAAGCGGCCCTGGGTCTCTCATATATGTGGTGATGACAAAAGAAGATAGAGGAGAGCTGCCTTTTTATTTTTCCTTTCTTACTTCTACCCTACCAATTTTGGAGGCTTCCTTGTTAATTATAGTTAATTTCTTTGCTAACTTACCTAAGCCTGAAGTCCCAAGGTGAATATTTGGAGGTCACTTGGGTGATTTGGTATCCCATATCAAGAGGTAAAACATACCAAACAGAAATATGTTCTTTAAAAGTTGATTTATTTATTTTGAGAGAGAGAGAAAGAGTGAGATTGAGCACACAGGCGGGGCAGAGAGAGAAGAGGGAGAGAAGGAGAATCTGAAGCAGGCTGTATGCTGTCAGCACAGAGCCCAACATGGGGTTTGATCCCACGAAGAGATGAGATCATGATCTGAGCCGAGATCAAGAGCTGAACCTTAACCGACTGAGCCACCCAGACGCCCTGCCAGCAAAATATTTTCTGTCATTTTATTTGGTTGGCTTGAGTTTGATATAGACTGAGTCTCAAGTGACCAGTGGTGGCCTGGTTACTTGCCAAATCGTTTTCTTCTCCACTCTGATCTTTGGGGGAGGCAAAGAGTCACATGCCAGCTTGAACTGGTGGAATGTACTGGCAGCTTTTGTTAGAAGCTCACTGGAGCAGTAAGAATAAGTTTCCCTCATCTCCCCAAGACATCCATGTTATAATCCCTGGAACCTGTGGATATGTTATGTTACATTGCAAAGGGGAGTTAAGGGTGCACATGGAATTAAGATTGTTAATAACTAACATAGACTACTTTGGGTTATCTGGGTGGGCCCAATGTGATCTCAAGGGATCTTAAAATGGAGAAGGAGCAAATGAAGGGGTTGGAATGATGTGGTATGAGAGGGACTCAGTCTACCATTGTGGCTTTGAAGATGGAGGAAGGGGGCCATGAGCCAAGAAGCTGGAAAAAGCAAGGAAATAGATTCTTCCCTAGAGCCTACATAAAGGAAGGCAGTCCTGCTGAGACCTTGGTTTTAGCCCAAGGAGTCCTCTGTCAGACTTCTAACCTGCAGAATGGTGAGATGATAAATTTGTATTGTTTTAAGCCACTAAGTTTGTGGTAATTTGTTAGGGCAGTGACAGGTATTGAGTACAGATTTCCTTGCAATGAGAGAAAACTCTCTTACATGCAGTTGGAATTGAAGATCAGGGTTAAATGGGACTTCGGAGGACTTTAGCTCATACTTAATTCCCCATATATGAATTTCCTCTACCATATATTTGATAAATGGTCTTCCAGGCTGTGTGAACCTGTCAACAATGAGAATTGGCAATTTCCAGAAATGGTTTGTTCCAATTTTGGATGGTTTGAACTGTCAAAGTTCTTCTGTACAGCAAAAGCAGAAATGAGCTTTCTTATAGCATAACTTCTATATTTTGATTTTGTTTTCTAGGATTGTACAGAGATCATCTAATTATCTTGTTCATAAAAGATAGCCCTTTACATCTTTGAAGATTTAACCATGATCCTTAAAGGGTTCTCTTTTTCAGACAGGATACCCTCATGCTGTTCTTGTGGATCCCACAGTACACAACCTCTGTTGACTAAAACTGCAACAAACACTACAGGTGTGGTTTGATCAGAGAGTCTGTGGAGGCCTAATTATCTCCTTTGTTCTGGATCTCAAACCTCTATGTTACATGTGCTTTTTCAGGAGCATCTCTGCCACATGCCCAGAGGTGTATAAATGGCTCTTTCTGTCACCATACTGTAATTCCCCCTTTGGCATCTGCAAAGCTCTGAGTGCTCTGCTCTATAACTAATAGATGCCTGATATGATGTTTATTCTTGAAACATGCCATGGTTTTCATATCTTTCATCTTCCTGATCTCATTTCTTGCATGACCTGTGCAAGAGAGGAGATAAAACTGATTCGGCAATGTACAGGAGAGAGCAAGAGTTGTGTAGTCAGAGACCTGGGTCCGAATTGATTTTATGTTTTCCTGGCTCTGAACTGTTGGTAAGTTTCTTAGTCTCTCATGAACCTCAGTTTCCTCATCTGGAAAAAGGTGAAGAATAATTCTTACAGTGCTGTGGCGAGGATTAAATGAGATTGCTTATGTAATATACACGTATGCCCTAGTCCCTTGGCGTAATTTACTCACTTTTATCTCCTGCTTCTGAGGCTCCCTTCCACTTTGTTCCTCCTTTTACCTTATACAGTCATAAAACAGTACAAAATTGAACTGCATGGGTTCATCCAAGAGAGTTCAGGATGATTATTGTGAGCTGGAGCAATGGCTGACTTCCGAGAGGGGGGGCAGAAACCAGATGGAACCTTGCAGATTGGGCGGGGCTGACTGGGGAAGTGTGTTCTCTGACTTTGAAAGGTATGTTCATTTTCGAGCTTTCTCATAGATGAAGACAAAGCCCTGAGCATTCCCATAGGAAGGAATGTTTTGTTTATAACTCATTAGTTTTGAAATCTGGCTGAAAAAAGGTAGGGCATGGTTTACGTGCTGTGATGAGACAAACAAAACCGAAGAAAAAAGGCTAAGGCTTAAATTGCCTAGGGCCTGAACCAAGACTATCTCAAACGTATGCAAATGAGGAAGAGTTCCTTTTCTTTTTTTAATATGTTTATTTATTTATTTTTGGGAGAGACAGAGCATGGGGGGGGAGGGGCAGAGAGAGGGAGGGGGACACAGAATCCAAAGCAGGCTCCAGACTCCAAGCTGTCAGCACAGAGCCCCACGCGGGGCTTGAACCCACGAACCAAGAGAGCATGACCTGAGCTGAAGTCTGATAATCAACCAACTGAGCCACCCAGGTGCCCGGAGGAAGAGTTCATTTTCCATTTCCTTAAGGCAAGTTTTGTTTGTTTGTTTGTTTGTTGTTGTTGTTTTTAAATTTAGCAGGTCTGGTTTAGGTAATGAAGACCACATCACCAGAATGATGGGAAATCAGACTAGGGAACAATCAGAATGGCAGGGAAATGAGTTCTGGGAAAGTTCTAGGTTGTTGAGAGAAGCTAGACCCTGTAGGCCTGTCAGTGTTTTGTTTTTGAGTTCTCCAAAAAATCATCCTTTTTAGATGGCTTGGCAAGCGATTATTTTATTTTTTTTCTCATAAAATCATAATCTGGGACATCATTTTGGAAGGCATGCCAGTAGCTATTCTTTGGGCTGCTCTGCCTCCGCTAGTTTTATTTTTAACCCTCTCATGATTATTTCTAAACCCCTTAATCATGAAATCTCATTTTCTTTTATTAGGAGGGATTTATTCACAAGGCTAACTCAGACCTACACAGCATCCTTTAATACACATTACTGAATGCTGACACGGTTCTTCAAGCATTAAGAAATGCTTTCTGATACAAGATACACAAAGTATGTGGAAAAATGGAGACACTCATGCCTGAGATCATAATCTGACATATCAATTCAGTTTTATATATGCTAAAGAAATCCTTCTGACAATAGCAGTGAATTCGACAATGGGATGGACAGTTGCCTCCTACTAGGGGCCAGGTAATGTGTTAGGTGCTATGACAAAACAGTGAACATACTAGGCAAGGTCCCTGACCTCAGGAAATTATGTTTCAGTATGAGAGATCACCGCCCCCCACCCCCGACATACGCACTAGTAAATTGATAAACAATTGAAGTAATTGCAAATTGTATACATACTATGATGAAGGCAAAAAAGGAAAAAAGGTTGAGATTAATTGGCTGTGCTATAGACTGTTTGGGTCCCCCTCAGATTCAAATGTTGAAGCCTAATCTCCAGTGTGATGCTATTTGGAGGTGATTAGGTTGAAAGGGTGGAGCCCTCATGAATGGGATTAGCACCCTTATAAAAGAGACCCAGCAAACTTCCCTTGCCCCTTCCACCATGTGAGGACACAGCCAGAAGATGCCCATCTATGAACCAGGAAGCAAGCCTTCACTGGACACTGAGTCTGCCAGCACCTTGATCTTGGACTTCTAGCCTCAATTGTGAGAAATAAATTTCTGTTGTTTCTAAGCTACCTAGTCTGTGGTACTTTCTTATAGTAGCCCAAACAGACTAAAACAGTGTGTGATGGGCAGGGGGGGGGGCACCTACTTGTAATACAGTGGCCAAAAAAAGCTTCATGAAGATTAATATTTAAACTAAAACTCAAAGGAAAGGGTATATCTTTTAAAGTATGGGTAGAAGGATATTCAGGGTAGAAAAAATAGCATATCCTGAGGCCAAGAGGCAGGAGAGATCTTGGCATATTCAACAAAACTGAG
Organism: Prionailurus bengalensis; assembly: GCF_016509475.1. Taxonomy (NCBI): domain Eukaryota; kingdom Metazoa; phylum Chordata; class Mammalia; order Carnivora; family Felidae; genus Prionailurus; species Prionailurus bengalensis. The sequence goes on from NC_057344.1 coordinate 145,285,743, forward strand.
AAAAGGCCGAGGGGTCTGGAATGCACTGAGGAAGGAAAAAAAAATTAGGTTGACGGGATTTCATTAGATCAATGGTACCTGCACTAATTCCACCCCCAGTAACAAATGCCACTTTGCTCTTCTTCTGTCCATCTGCCACTTCCAAATTTTCCCCGACCCCTGCCAACCCAGGGAAACAAAAGAATCAGCCCACTGCAAATGCTGTCAGCCTGCTTGGCTTCCGTCTCTGCCACCCAGGGTCGAGGCTGTGGGACTTCGATCTATAAACTCAATTTCCTCTCAAAACCTTAGACCAGTGTTGACTTCTGGTAGCAGAGTTTTAAGGAACAATTGCCCAGGACTTTGACATAACTATCCATTGATAGTCCAGCTCTAGTTTTATGCCTACTCTGATAAATATCTTCTGCCTTCTCTTGAAGATCTGGTTCCAAACAACTCTTGTAAGTGCATTCATTCCTTCATTCATTCACTTCATTGATTTGGTTTTTATTGAGGGACTTCCTCAAGCAAGGCACTGTCTTAGGGCCTGGGAGTATATAAAGAGAAATAAGATGGGTTCCTCCATGGGTCCCTCCTCTGGGTCCTTTCAGAGTAGCAGGGAGGCAGGCATTATGGTAAGTGCGGTGACAGGGAGAATAGTCTTTAGGGTTCAAGGAAGCCTTGCTAGAAGAGAAGCACAGGGGACAAGGTGAGAGGTACTGGGTAGCGACTTGGGTAAGAGCATTCAGGCAGAAATGATGGCAGGAACCAAGGAGATAAGAAGTAGCAATGGTGTGTGTGAAGAAATCTTAGCATGACCAGATCCTTGCCACATGTCTGTCATGCAGGATTTGGACTTCCGTTGTTCTTCTTAGGCAGCAGTTGTACCCCTGAACTCGGGTCCTCTTATCCCTGCAGATGTTTCTTGCACAGACTCCGTGCCCCTGGGAACCTGCTCTGGTGTCCCCAGTGAAGTGTTCTGCCCACTTATTGTAGCACAGTGGCCTGTCTTCTGCTGTGGTCTCCAGACCCTACGTTGCTCTTCCTCCATACACTTAGGGAGAGGTTTTCTGACTCCTGGGGTGTTCTGTCCTCTTCTTGCTATTATTAGGTCATCTGGGGGCTGAGTCAGAGGGGCTCTGGCTCTGACTGCACCCCAGAGGACGTTTTCCTTGGCTCCTTGCTGTGGGAAGAACACAGGTTGTTAAGAGCTGGTTTCCATTGGCCTCCTCTCATCTCTGCTCTTGGGCAGGGTCATCTTCCTTGGAGAGTGATGAGGTCAAGAGGAGCGAGAGGCAAGGAGGACATGTAGGTGACAGAGAGCATCTCTACCTTTCACAACAAAAAAAAGGGCTATTGTCAGAAGCTAAAGAAGGAAACTGAAAGGCCACAATTAAACTACCAGTGCTGCCTCCTCCTGTGTGTACTCCCTACAAAACAAACAAAATGACACTGGGCACAGCCCGCTGGAACTAGCGCACAGATACAGAGGACAGAAATCCCGAGGACACTCTGTGCATTTGACTTGTACATTTTTCTTCCCAGAAAAGCCCAGGCAGGAGATGCTGGAGAGCAAGCTTTGGAATAATCACCCTGAAGGAAACACAGCAGGGAGAGGGGACTAGGACCTCTGAGAAAAAGTAGACTTCCAGGCAGATTTTAGCAACAGCATATGTTTTCACTTCCCTTGATTCATTTATTCATTCGTTCACTCATTAGTTCATTTAACAAAAATGTATTCGTTAACTTTTATGCCAGGCACTATGGTAGGTTTGGGGAATATATTTCCTAGCAAAAAAGCAAATTTCTTGACCTCTCAGTGCTGATAGATTGAATGGTGCGTGCACATGTGCATATGTGCATGTGTGTGTTTGCATATGTATGTATGAGTGTGATTAGAGGAACAGATGTTTTAAAAAATGCAATAAATAGCAAAAATAAGCCATACAGTGTTCCTTAGGTACACATATCTTGGGCAGATGACCTCCCCTAGAGGTGAGGTCAAGCTTCTTGGAGCGCAAAATTACTACGCTGTGTCCAGACAGCAAAGTAGGAGGGGGGAAGAGCAGGGAGGGAGAGTATTTTAAACATCAGAAGTAACATGTGCCAAGGCCTGGAGTTCTGTGAAAGGACTTGATTCTTCAGGGAAAAATCATCCCTGGCATTATAGTTTATAAGGAAAGTGACGCTCAGGTGTTGTTTAACACCTTTGAGGATGCAATAAGCGAGGGTATACTGTGAGAGAGCCTTAGGTTGGTACAGGAAACACTCAGACGCCCACATCCATGTTCACCAGACCCCACTGATTTTAGCCTTAGCTGTGGTAGCTGCTCCATGGGAATGCACATGCTGCCGGACTCCCTGCTCTCAACTTGGGTTTCTCCTTTTTCTACCCGAGGTCCGTCTCTGGGTCCAGGTGCAGCAGGAGCTTGCTAGAGTTGGTGTCCCTGGGGCCAGGCCTCAGCCACTGGGGACTGGAATGTGTGCCACAATCCAGCTGGTCCTTTCCAGAAGGCATTCTTTACCCTTCTTAGGAATCCTGGTCCAACTGAGCCCAGGTTGCTCACATCGGTGACCTTGATAATGAACCATTGTGTTGGCTCTCTCTCCTTTTATGACTATCCCCAGTCTCTGTCGCCTGCTTCCTGTGATCATAGGCCAGGTAAGACACCTGTGCCCAAGGTCTCATCTTTGCTGTGCCTTTGAGGCAGCCCCAACTTAAGACAGTCGGCCACCTAAATAAAGTTAAGTGAAACTTTCCTCAACTTTTGATTGGGTCTTCTCTTTATCAAGTGCTATATCATAGCTGTGTTCCTCAAGTAACTGTAAGGCCACTTTCTCTAAGGAATGCTCCACTGAGCCCTCCCATTTTTGTAGATAGGTGAAGCTAAGGCTGAGCTCACCTCAAGAGAAGTCCAGGGGGCACCTGGATGGCTCAGTCAGTTGAGTGTCTGACTTTGGCTCAGATCATGATCTTGTGGTTCGTGAGTTCAAACCCGAATCAGGCTCACTGCTTGTCAGCATGGAGCCTGCTTCAGATCCTCTGTCCCCATCTCTCTCTGTGCCTCCCCATCTTCTGCTCTTTCAACAATAAATAAAACACTAAAAAAAAAAAAGCCCATGATAAAAGCTCAGGATTTCTGATTTCAAATTAAATACCTTCTGTACTGCTCTATTTTGGGATATCATACTTCTCCTCAAGGGAGTGACTAATTCTGCATACCATTCCCTGAGTTTTATTCAGCATCTTTTATCAAATGTCATTTCCTTATAGGAATAATCCAGTCAAACATGAAGCATTTGAAAACACTATCTGGTCCCCATTCCTAATGTTTTGGAGTTATCTATACACGAAACACAGCACTATGTTTTGGAGAACTCTAAACAAGAGAATCCGGAAATCATCTTGTTTCAGATGTGCTGGCTTTCACCACAAAGTCCATGTACTGAGACTCAAGGTCATTGCCTGCCATTTCAGAATAAGACTCAGCAGTGTAGTGACACATTTTTAACACATCCTTCTCCAGTTTAGAGAGATGCTCTGGGTTTCAAATGGCGTCTTTCCATTTATATTTTGCAGGAGAAATGCAGTAGTTTCCCCACTGTTGAAAACATGCTAAACTCCTTTCTGGGCTGATTGCAATTTGACTGGGTGTGCGTTATCCAGCTTCTTGTAAATTCCCATCAGTAGCATAGCAGTGAGATATGTGGGGTTTGCTCTCCTTTCTGAAGTCTACCTTAAGTGCCTGATTTGTACTAAAGTGAAAAGAAAATCCACTGACCTAACTAGTATATCAGAGAGAAGAATAAAATAGAATTTTTGGCTCTTAGGGCCATTCCAGTTTGTCATTTTGTGAAATTAGAGACATATGCGTGATGTCTGTGTGTTGTGGGAAATTCTGTCCTATATTCCAGCCAACGCTGGGAGTTCTGGAAGAGGACAGAGAGGAGAAAGAGAAAGCTATTTGGACAAGTCAGAATATATGCTAATTCTGTGACAAAAATAGCATCAAATCTGCACACATTAATTCTAGGCAAGTCTCATTCTTAGCCTGTTTTCTTTTCTTTCCTGGCTTTCATAGTAGTAAATGAATTTTAAACTGGTTGCTAATGGAAGAATATTCAGAGGTCATGTGGCTTGTCTCTTACTGCAGAATATCATTTTTATCACAAGCACTAGGGGGTAGAAGGGACTACTGTTGGTCAAATAATCAACCTGTATTTCAGGGAGATCATAACTAATTTTGATCTACTCAGATTGTTGCCTTAAAGACTCAAGCGGTGTGGAAGGGGGAAGGTGGTCATTTGTAGGAAAGGGACTATTGTATGGAAAGTGTTGGAATTTGAAGAATGGGGTCCACACTCCAGGGTTTCCATAATCTAATGGGTCTCTCTTCAACTAATTGTATCCCTTATGGGTATCCTGAGACTTCTGTGATCAAGTTCTAGGGCTGAGCTTAAAGAAATAAGGTTGGGGGGTGCCTGGGTAGCTTAGTCAGTTAAGCATCTGACTCTGGCTTGGGGGGTGCCTGGGTAGCTTAGTCAGTTAAGCATCTGACTCTGGCTCACATCAAGATCTCACAGTTTGTGAGTTCGAGCCCTGCATTGGGCTCTGTGCTGACAGCTGAGAGCCTGGAGCCTGCTTCAGATTCGATTCTGGGTCTCCCTCTCTCTCTGCTCCTCCCCACTTGTGCTCTGTCTCTCTCTCAAAAATAAAAAAAAAAATTAAAAAAAAAAAGGAATTAGGTGGATCACTATGTCAGAGTGGAGAAAGATACAGATAGTGGGGTGTTGTAGGGTGACCGGCAAAGTATTGAGGAGGCTCAAGAGGGGTTCAAGTGGAAGCACATAATAAGGATCTAGGTACTAAATGTTGAAGATTCAGGAGCTTTGAAGTCATTGAGGCAGGGCCTGGGATGGTCTAGCATGGTCCTGCCACATACATGGCAGTTAGATTTCAGATGAGAGAGTCAGAAAGTGGAGTAAAAACCAATCAAGATCTGAGGAGTCTGGGAGTACTGACTGAAAGAAGGCAAAGGAAAGCATTAGCAGGAAAAGACAGAGAGTCAGTTTAAGGTCAAATTACAGACAAAAGAGAGTGAGTCAATTTTCATGGCAGGGAAGTGGAATGTAGCCTTGTGTTCTTGGTCCAAATTCTTTTCTTCTTCAAGCCTCAGTTCCTCATTTGTGAAACAGAGATAAAAATTCTTCCTACATCTTATGTTGGGAATGAAATTTAAGTGGAATCATAAGGTGAAAGCATTTTGTAAACAATAAAAAAAGGTGGTTATTGGGGCCCCAGAATTTGGGTTAGGTCATGATCTTGTGGCTCATGAGTTCGAGCCCTGCGTCGGACTCTGTGCTGATAGCTGAGTCTGGAGCCTGCTTCAGATTCTGTCTCTTTTTCTCTCAATGCTCCTCCCCTACTCTGTCTCTCTCTCTCTCAAAAATAAACTTAAAAAAAAGAAAAGAAAAGATGGTTATAATGGAACTTGGTGATATTCTCTCACAGGACTAATACGCAGGGCGTAGGTGAACATTCCTTTGGTGAACCACACATTTTGCTGGCTAGAGGAAGGACTCCCCACTCCCCACTCCCTACTACACTATGGTAGATCCTGAAAGGGGCTTATTGGCTGGCTACTCTGAAGTTCCAAAATAGGATACCTTCTAATATTTGCATTTTTGCTTATTCATATTAATTTTTCTTCATAATATCCCATTACAAAGTTTTAAAAAATAACTTCAAGGATAAGGACTTCAGAATGGGATAAAAACTGTTGGCCCTTTTCCCAGAAAAATACCTGGACAGGGTCAGGGTCATCCCTACTTTACTGTCACTGATGCTTCGGTTGGGCAAAATTAAGCAAATAGCTTCCTTTGCAGAATCCTTCTGGGTACACTTCTGTCTGGCCACTGTAAGTATGGTATACAGTGGGCAGGCCAAGGAGTGAATAATTTGGGGTAGAGAGGGTTTGGTTGGATCCAGCATACTGCCGTTACAGGAGGGGAATAAAATGGAAGACAAGTGAATTCTTAGTAATTGATGTGAAATTCCTGCTTCCCTCCTAGGCTACTTGTGAAAGGCCTGACTGCTAGGTGGGAACCACATAATAAATCATACAGCCTTGAATTCTTTGGTTGTTAACTGGAAAGGACTACTTATATGGAAAGAGGACTTTCTTAATGGGCTGAATGGATAAAATAATAGCAGCATGTCATTCTTTCATGATGCCTCCCTTGAAATATTTCCCTACTCTTTCTTTAATTGAAGGATTCTCAGTAGAAAGCAGTTAAGATAAAGGGTTTGGTTTTGATCTATAGTTCAAGTGCAAAAGAGATCCTAGTGATACCAGAGGAGCCATATAAGTAACTGTCATGCCTGCCCTTCCAAACTTATCTATTCTTCCCTATAGAATAATGGGTTTCCTGGAAATTGATCATTAGGAACCAAAAAGCTTCAAATACATCACAGCTTCTATTATGGGTCGGTTTTTTATTCACAAAGCTTCTGGCACCAAATGTGCGGGTTTTCCACACCATGCAATTTTCCAGTTTGCTGCAGACACTGACTGGATGTCCTACAGTTTAATTCAATTCTGACGCTAACTACCTGGAGTTAGCACAGACCCCACAGGTTAAGGGCTCAGTTGTATGAGAGTGCCCCACCCCCCTTCAGACTCCAGTCACACGTATGGGTTTCTAGGTTACCCAGACTTCTGTTCCATTTGGGTATGAACTGGGGGTTTTCATGACCCCCTCCTCAGATTTGGAATTTTGGTATAATGGCTCAGAACTGAAGGAAACATCTTACCCTTATTGTTGGTTTATTATAAAGGATACAAATGAACAGTAAGATGAAGAGGTACACAGAGTGAAGTCCAGAAGGGTCCTTGGAGCTTCTGTCCTGGTAGAGTTTGAGGTGCACCACCCACATGGCATGTGTTTGTGTTCTCCAGTTCAGAAGCTCTCTGAATCCTGTTGGTTGCATTTTTATGGAGGTTTCATGATGTAGATGCAGATGATTAAATCATTAGCCTTGGAGATTAACTCAGTCTCCAGCCCTTCTCCCTCCCACTGGGGTTCAGACTGAAAGTTCCAACCCTCTAATTACAAGCCTGATTCCTCTGGAAACCAGCCTCCATTCTGAAGCTATCTAGGGGCCCACCAAGAGTCACTTCAGGAGCATAACCTCAAGTGTGGTTGAAAAGGGCTTATTATAAATAACAACAGATGCTCCTCTCATCCTTATCAATCAGGAGATTACAAGGGTTTTAGGAGCTCTGTGCCAGGAATTGAGGACAAAGATCAAATAAATATATATTTCTTATTATATTATAATAGAACAGTTCCCTACTTTATATTTGTTAGTATATAATTGTTAGTAATTCTTAAATAGATTCAAGAGACAATGATCAGCTTCCATCTGAAATGACTTCTCTACAAATTTGTTAGTTTACCTCAAATATTTCTATCATTGGGATCCTATCTTGAAAACAAGATATTGAACATCTATACTCAAGTTTAATATATTTTTTAAGAAGGCAACTTACCAGCAGTCATTAATACCTTATTAAGAAGTATTTATTTACATTGGCTTGGAAGGAAAACAAAAAGCCTGAGAATTTTGGTGAGGCAGAGTTATGAGGAAAGTTTCTGAACTTAGCAGGATGCCTCAATAGATTTCCTGCTAATTGAATTGGAGGAAAGATTTCATTGATCACTGGTTGAACAAGATGCTAGTCATGGGGGTGGGAGGATGAGATGTGTGGGTGTGAGACAAATACGATATCGTTTCTGATTTTAACAACCTCGCTATATATCTTATCATAAGCAGATAATTTCCATATAGTTACAACAAGGGAACACAGAGGTACCAGGTGCTATGGGAACTGGCAGGTCATTCAACCCAGTCTGTGAGTTGGATGGAGTCACAGAAGGCTTCCTGTAGAGATGAGCCTGACCTGAGTTTTAGTTTCTTTTTTCTCAAAAGTGAGGTTTATTGAGGTGGAATTTACATAGAGTAAGATTTATCCTTCTTATGTGTACAGTTTTAGGGATTTTAATAAAAGCATAATGTTAAATAACCACTGTCCCATTCAAGATACAGAATATCTCCATCTGCCTAAAATGTTCTTTTAAGCGTCGTTGTGGTCACTCCCTTTTCCTCCATACTCAGTCCCTGGCAACCCCTGATCTGATTTCTAGCCATGTAGTTTTACCTTTTGTAAAGTGTCCTATAAAGGGAATCATAGAGTGTGTAGTTTTTTGTGTCTGGCCTCTTTTATTCACCATAATGCTTTTGAGATTCATCCGTGTTGTTGCACATGTCAGTAGTTTGTTCCTTTTTATTGCTGAGTAGTGTTCCATTGCGTGCATATACCATTATCATTATATTCAGCAGTTGAAGGAAATTTGTGTTATTTCCAGTTTTTTTGCAATTATAAATAAAGGTGCTTACAACAGGTGTTTATAACAGTTGTGACCAGGTCTTTGTGTAGACATATGTTTTCATTTCTCTTGGATAAATACCTAGAAATGAGCTTGCTGGGCCATATAATAAATATATGTTTATAAGAAACTTCTTGTTTCCACCAGCAATGTATGAGGACCCCACTGCATAATGAAGGGAGCTAATCTTTAAAGAAGGTGCAAAGAGAAGTAGGGAAGACATTTTTGGCCTAGAGCTATTTAAGCTAAAACTTGTTAGAGAGGAGGAGTTAGTCAGGCAAACAGGCTGTGTTGGGAGCATTCTAGGATAAGCATGTGCAAAAGTCAGCCCAAGAGGCTTCTAAAAATAAGGATGCAGGGGCGCCTGTGTGGCGCAGTTGGCTGAGTGTCTGACTTCTGATTTCAGTTCAGGTCATGATCCGAGGGTCATGGAGTGTGAGCGTGGAGCCTGCTTAAGATTCTCTCTCTCTCTCTCTCTCTCTCTCTCTCTCTCTCCCTGCTCTGGGTAATATTTGTAAGAACAGTTTTAGTGGAGTGCTTTGGGTAGAAGCAAATTTATTGATGTTGAAAGAATGAATGGAATGAGAGGAAGAAGAGAGATGTGTGTAGACCATTCTAAGAAATGTTAGGTGTGAGTGGAAGGAGAGAGGACAGGAGATAGAGGTGGTCCACAAGGTCTAGGAGACGTGTGAAGGGTGGAGAGACCTGAGCAGGATAATGGGCTAGACAGGAGGAGGGTATAGACGCAGACTAGGGAGATGGTAAAGCAGGGGATTAGCCTGGGGGAGAGTGGGAGGAAATAAGGGCAGCCTTTGACATGGTTGTCTGGCATCTCCTGCTTGGCCTTATAGGGAAGGGAGGCAGGTGTGGAGACTGTGGGAAGCCGAGGTAGTCATGTCTGACCTATTTACTACTTCCTTATGATAACCAAGGAAGACAAAATAGAAAGTGGATTCCAGGTGGGGAATTTAGAATTTCTGTCTAAGCATCCCTAAAAAAGGCAGATTCAAAGAACTGGTACAATAGATTTACACTTAAAAAGGTAGTCTGTTCTTGGGAATGCAAGCTGGTGTAGCCACTCTGGAAAACAGTATGGAGGTTCTTCAAAAAACTAAAAATAGAACTACCCTACGACCCAGCAATTGTACTACTAGGCATTTATCCAAGGGATACAGGTGTGCTGTTTTGAAGGGACACATCAGCCCCCATGTTTATAGCAGCACTATCAACAATAGCCAAAGTATGGAAAGAGCCCAAATGTCCATCAATGGATGAATGGCTAAAGAAGATGTGGTATATATATATATACAATGGAGTATTACTCAGCAATCAAAAAGAATGAAATCTTGCCATTTGCAACAACGTGGATGGAACTGGAGGGTATTATGCTAAGTGAAATTAGTCAGAGAAGACAAAAATGACTTCACTCACATGAGGACTTTAAGAGAGAAAATAGATGAACATAAGGGAAGGGAAACAAAAATAATATAAAAACAGGGAGGGGGCAAAACAGAAGAAACTCATAAATATAGAGAACAAACTGACGGTTACTGGAGGGGTTGTGGGAGGGGGGATGGGCTAAATGGATAAGGGGCACTAAGGAATCTACTCGTGAAATCATTGTTGCACTATATGCTAATTTGGATGTAAATTAAAAAAAAAAAGAATATAGGGCAAAAAGAAAATGTTTTACAAGATCCTTTGAAAGATCCCAGTCTAAATTATTATTGAGGAGCCTATTTGTAGTCATTCTGCAAGCACTTGAAATAACTAATGAAAAAAAATTAGTCTGTTTTTGTAAATATCATACAAACGGAGTACATAAAAATGACAGTCCCATAATACATTATTGTATTGTTACATTAATGTATTTTGTTGGATTGCCTTACAATAATTTATTTATTCATACACTTTTAATACAACTTAGAGGCTGCTGTGTGTGAAGCTATATGTAAATATCTTGTATGGGATATTACCTTCTTCAGTTAATGTGTTTCTTGTTACTTTGTGCACACCAGAATAGAGTTCCATGAGGCCAGTGATTATGCTCTTATTGACTGTTAAATCCTTAGCATTAACACTGTGACTTGCACATATTAAATACTTCAACTATATTTATTAAAATAGTATGTTTTTGCTAACATTATAGGGTGAGCGTTTCTCCCATGTCATTAATATTATTTAAAGGTATTTTAATGACTTCATAGTGTTTTTTGGCATATGTATACTGCCATTTATTTAATAATTCCTTGTTGGGGGAAGGAGAAAATGGGTGATGGGCATTGAGGAGGGCACTTGTTGGGATGAGCACTGGGTGTTGTATGTAAGTGAAGAACCATGGGAATCTATTCGCAAAACCAAGAGCACACTGTACACACTGTGTGTTAGCCAATTTAACAATAAATACTATTAAGAAAATTAAAAAATTAAAAAATTAAGAAAACACAAAAACAAATAAAAAAACAATAATTCCTTGCTCATTAGAGGCACAATGAAGCTTTTATAATGGTCTAATGATGTTAATCATAGTCGTGATGACCGTTGTTGATTGAATGCTTGCTGTGATACGCATTCATTGCTGTGCTTTATACACATTATTTTATTTTATCTTCCCAACATCCCAGTTTGATATGTGTTATTATTATTCCCATTTTACAGCTGAGGAAAATGAAGCTAAGAGAGGTTTAGTAACTTAACTAAAACTCTGAAGATAATGAGTGGCATAACTGAACCCGATCCTCGGTCTGTTGACACCGAGCCTGTGCTTCGTGATTCTTCTATGCTGCCTCAGAGGCTAGCTCCTGTTGTTCAATCACAAAACACTTACCAAGCACCTATAATGTGTGAGGCAATGTGTGGGCACAAGAGAGGGAACGGTAGAAGAACAGGCTTAAACAGCCTTCTGGATGTAGACAAAGATACAAGGTGTATACCAGAAACAGGAAAGGAAAACTTAACTCCTGGTTTCCCAAGAGGTTAAAAAAATCCAATTCACTTCAATTGTGAAAAGTTTAGTGGCCATGATTTATGTTCCAGGCACTGTAGTGGGCACTCGGGGCACTGCTGTGAATGAGGTAGACTGGTGCCAAGAATACAAATCCACTGGCATTAAATCCACGAATACAAAAGCAGAAGCTATTAAAGCAGGGCATGCTCAGTGCACTGTAAGAGTGTGAAGCAAAAATAATAAACCTTGTCTCAGGGGTCAGGGAGGGTCTCCTGGAAGCAGTGTTATTTTAGTTGAAATTTGGAGGTTAAGTAGGAGTTAGCCAGATGGAAAAAGAGAGGGGTCACAGTGGTGGGAGCACATTTGAGGGAAGGCTGGAACAAGAGAGGAGCAGGACAGACAGACTGAGGGAGAGAAAGAAGTCCAGTTGACTGGAGCAGAGACAAGGGTGTGGGACAGGGTGACAGGAGTGAAACAAAAAGAGTGTGGGAGTAGCTGTGGCCAGGTAATGCAGAGCCTAGAAGGCCATGCTAGTGGTTTTTTTGTCCTCCTAAGAGGTGATGGGAATCCACAGGAGGATGTGAAGAGGGGTATGATGTGGTCAGATGTGTGGAGACAGTTTGCTGTGCTGCACTGTGGTGAATTGATCGGAAGGGACACGGTGAGCAGATGTTGTAGTGGCCCAGCAGAGGTGTGCTGCAGACCTGGAGCAGAGCAGTGTGGGGAGGTGAGATTAGATGCGTTAAGATAGGATATGTGCTAGATTGGATTGAGTGATGCCCGGAGAGAGAAATATGGGGGGAGAGGGTTCATCCTGACTCTTGCAATTTTGTAGACCTGGGGTCATCTACTGAGATGGGAAGAAGAGAGAGTTTGGAAGGATGGTTAAGAATACAGTTCTGGACACTTTAAATTTTATTACCAACATGCCATGGAATGTCTAGGAGCTTATTGGATCTATAGATGAAGAAAAATATATAGGAGTTATTGCTATATTGATAGTAACTGAATCTGAAGCAGGGTGTGTCAGCCTGGTAAGAGGGTGTTGAATAAGGTGTATAAATGGTTTGGGAGGAAGAAGGGCTGATAGGTTAAGAAGGCAGAGGAGTGGAACAGTAAAAGAGACTGCAGTGAAAACTAGTTGTGGGGGGAGATATTCTGGAATCCACCTGATGAGAGTACTTTTCTCACAGAAAGGAGAAATCAAGTGTTACATACCCCGGAGGGTGAGAAAAAAACAATGGTTGAAAGTTGCCCATTGGATTATACAACCTCTAGGGCAACAGTGACCTGGGCAAGAGCAGTTTTGGTGGAGGTGAGACAGAAGCAGTTGGGGGGAGAGAGTTGAGTAACTGGTGGAGTGGACACGCTGGCCTCCAAGGTCCTGGAGCCCATTCTCCACGGCCTGCACCCCACTAGGTGTGGGGGAGATGGGTAGTTAATGAGCGCTGGTGAGCCTGAGTTGTGGCAGCTGCGGTCCTGGAGGAGGGCTGTCATGAATTTTCCTGTTGGCCATTATAACTTTATGGGGGTAATTTGTTTTGCTTTGTGACTTTTTAAGAACTAGCACTAAAAGAAAAATGAGAGGCTTTCCAGGGACAGCTTCTTTGACAGCTCAGCAGCACTACACACACCCTGAGAAAGTTAAGGCTTAAAGGGGATGAGAAAAACTTACAGGAAATTTATTAGTTGTGTTTCAAGCTGTGCACAGTGCAACAGACTAACAGTATATTAATGCCTTCCTGGGAGGCTGCCATTCACCTAGCCACAGAAATATGGGGATAAAAATGGTCTGTGAAGTGAGAAACTCACTCAGGATATATAGTAGGGCTATTGGAAAAAATGACCCTAACACTCATGAGAAGCTTCTGGCTTTTTATTGAGAGTTATTCTTCAGACAGGCTAGTCTGTTCTTAAAAAATTGCTGGGAGGAGTACTGTGGGGGCTCTGCATCAGAGTTCTTGTGACCCTGTCTTGTCTGAACAATGGGAATTGCTGACCTGGGAGCGTGTGTAATATATATATATATATATATATATATATATATATATATATTACATATACACACACACACGACAGATATATACGTCAGATGTTTTTCTTGACTTTGATATGTGCCATTTTTTCCTTGTATATTTATATTTCTAATTAGGTTTCCCTCAGCCTGCTATTAAAATAAACTTGCTTTGTCTAAGCACACCTATGTGGATTGAGAAAAAGGTAGTGCAGCTCTCTGGGTAATGATGAGAAGCCAACTGGGGCTAACGTTTTAATTTTGCTGTAGAGATTCCACAACATGGAAAATCCATAGGCAGATGATCTGAAACCTGATCATGGGTGGGATCATCCAAGTGTGGCTACAGAGTGTGTAAGGGGAGGTCACATAGATCTCAAGAACCAGGAACTGAGCTGATAGCTAGGGTACACAGTGTGCCCAGACTATGGTCCAGCCAAATCGATCATTTTGAGTATCTTATTATCAATAATGATGACAGGTGAGTAATTTAGTCTTGAAATTCCTAAACCGTTTCTGTAGGATCAGTGCCATGGCTGGTTGCTTTAAGTGAGTGTCTTCATGGAAGCCCAGAAATTATTTTAGCATCTGGGAATATGAATTGAATGAACTCCGAGACCCACCAGATATGCAAAACAAAGAGTCTGTTGGGATTGGTTAAACAATTGGATGGGGGCCCTGAGCCTTCAGGCCCTGATTATTGGCAGTCTTAGCTGTGAGGACAAGGACCAACTTCCTAAATGTCTCTAAAATGTTGTATAGCTTGGAACTGACAGATAGGAGTGAACATGGGGTACATTTTCTTAAAAGTGAGTGCTCAGTCCTGAGTCTTTTAAGTGAAAAACTCCTGATTTTATTCTAAAATGCCATCTTCTTAAATAATTTTTTTTGATTATCTCTTTTAGAACTTTCTTGAGCCCAGACATTCTGCTGTGCTTAAAGGAGCTTCCTTGATGGAATTAGTTTCAGAACACAAAGTTAAAAATGAGTTCTAGATTTAAAATGGGAATATGTTTAGCAGCCTGAGCTATATACTAAGTCGTACTGTGGCTTTTAACACTGTTTCTTCACAATCTCTCCTTTAAAGTTAAACTTTTTTTTTTTCAAGGTCTGGAATAACATTTTTATTCCAGTTTTATTGAGAAATAATTGACATACATCACTGTACAAGTTTAAGGTATACAGCATGTTTTATTTACATACACCATGAAATGATCACCACAATAAATTTAGCTAACACCTGTCTTCTCATATAGATAAAATACAAAGAAAATAAATAAGAAAAGAAAAAAAAATTTCCTTGTGATGAGAACTCTTAGGACTTAAATCTTTTAACAAATTTCCTATGTATTACACAGCGGTATTAGCTACAGTCATTATGTTGTACATTACATTTCTAGTACTGGCCTTTTTAAAAAAGTTTTTCTTTTAATCAATTGGTACTCATCACAACAAGTGCACTCCTTAATCCCCATCACCTGTTTCTCCCATCCCCCCTCACACCTCCCCTCTGGTAAGCATTAGTTTGTCCCCTGTAGTTAAAGAGTCTGTTTCTTGGTTTCTCTCCCTCTTTGCACCCCTTTGCTCATTTGTTTTGTTTCTTAAATTCCACATGAGCAAAACCCTATGGTATTTGTCTTTCTATGACTGATTTATCTCACTTAGCATTATACGCTCTAGCTCCATCCATGTTGTTGCAGATGGCAAGATTTCATTCTTTTTTATGTAAAGCCAAACTTTTAAGAAAAGGAATTTCTATAAGTTTGTCAAATGCCTTCCGATGAAAAATCTCATCAGAATCCTAATGGACATGAAAATAACGCCAACTTTCAGGTTAAGCAGCTATCCAAACTCTAAACCATAGTTTCTGATGCTAGGAAATTATTTGATGCTCCTAACAGTGTAGTTTTGGGAAACTAATAAAAATCAAATGATATCACCACTATGTAGTTTGGCTAACTTTGAAATTTGTCTTAAAGTTGGATGACAAATAAGATCTATCTACTATATATTGAGCTGAATAAAAAATACAGTCTTAAGGAAGGTTAATTCAGTAGGAAGCTTATTCACACAATTTTGGCTTCAGATGTCAAATGAATGTCTTAGAAATGAGATTGGGTTAAAAAAGATTAAAATGCTTCTTATTAAAAAAATTATAGCTTTTTATGTGCGTACACAAACATACATGTGGATATATGCAGAGAGAGCGAAGGGGGAGGGGAAAAGAGAGGGAGAGGGGGAAATCATGCAGATTAGCAAGGAAGTAAGACAGCCCTACAGGTAGATTGAATTTACAGGTGCACATCTAATTGCTGATTTTCTGAGCTGTAATCTTTATTCTGTCAAATCATTCAGGCAAACATTCCTTTAGTCCTCCTGGGTTCAGTGACATTATGATGCACCTTGAGAAGTTGTAGGAGATTTGCCTTGTCCCTACTGGTCTTTGGGATAATTACTTTGGATGATTTTCCTTAATCCTTCTCTTGGTGATCTGCAAGGTGCCACATTATGCCTCTTTGCTGACACTCTGCCTGCTTTTTGTAATTGCTTCCTGCTCTGTGCTCCTTTGTCAGAGACCCTGAAGCCAGAAGAGGAATAGTAATTGTCACTAATTTCACGACTTGTTCTCAGAGAAGAAATGCCATAGACCAGTCTCGTATTCAGAATACTTCATTGTGTATTTCTGGTACTTCAGGTTTAAATGTAATGCATCCCTTTCCAAATGGTGGGAATTAAGGGAGAGTTTGATATACTTTACAAGCACAGAGGCATTCCAAAAGTTGGGTCATTTTTCAGAGGTATAACTAGTGTTGCTCAAATAGGAGGAAATGCAGAGGAAGAGAGAGCTGTTGAAATTTTTCTGTATTAAAAAGTTTTTTATTTTTTATTCAAGAATTGTAGAATCTGAGGGTTGATAGGGCACTTTCGGAGACACCTCTAGCCTCACATGCTTTAACCCCCTATCTTTACCTCCTTAGAACCAAAGGATTAAAAAACAGAGAAAAAAAAATGCCATACCTAAAAGTCAGAGTCACGATTTTTAAAAATGAAACTGAAAATCTGGTTTCCTGGGAAGACTGATCAGGAGAGTTATTCCAGATAGATTTTGTGTGTAACTCTTGAACAGAGCGTCTTTTTCTGCACACATTTCAGCAGTTCTAAATAATTGAATTTTTGTATTTTTTCCCCCAGAATCTGAATACCTTGAGAAAAGTAAAGTCTAGCCATTTAGATGGTCCTGGTCTAGACCTACTGCTGTTTATTATTACTTATGGTAATTTTTTTCCCTCCTACAGTGTGTTGGACATTACAAACATTGGTGTCTTGCTTTTATTGGCTTGAAATGCTACTTTAAGTGTGCATGAACTCATTTTCTTTGATTTGTTTTTAAAGTTTAATGTGTTTATTTAAGAATTCAGTTGCTTCCTGAAAAATGTAAATGTAGCTAGACTTCCACTATGTAGTACCAGTTAAATCTTTTGTTTAATGAGATCTGATTGTGGATTAGATCGCAGATAGTTTTAAGAAGGTCAGAGTAAGAAACATGCTGGCTTGTCTGGCTTATCTCTGTGTGTTACTGCCCTTCCTCCAGCCCCTGGTCTACACCTACATGCTTGAACACCCATCTTCCAGTACAGTCCTAAGCACACAGGCAATGCTCAGGTCATTTTTGCTTTACTCCTCATCACTTCCCATCACTTCAAAATTTTTGATTTGTCTGTAATCTGTACTTGTACTAAGCCACTTAGCATCACAAGGAGGAAAATGTTGTTTATGGCCACTGACTGACCTGATTCTTATCTCAAGATCTCATAATATATGCATTGATCATTAAGAAAAGGCTAAACAGAATTTTCAGCCTTACCACTACTGACATTTTGGGCTGAATAGTTCTTTGGGGTGTGTGTGTGTGTGTGTGTGTGTGTGTGTGTTTTCTGTGTACTGTAGAATGTTTACCAGCATCTCAAGCCTCTATCTACTACATGCCAGTAAAAACCCCCAGTTATATCAACCAAGATTATCTCCAGATATTGCCAAATGTCCTGTGGAGGGCAAAATCAAACCCCAGTCAACAAATGTTGGGCTAAGAAAATATGTATGTTTGTATGGAACATGTCTTCCTGCAGAAACAACATACCAGGGGACATTTCTTCTTTACCACTTCACCTCCACTATCTAGAATAGTTCCTGGTACATGATAGGGTTCAGCGGTTCTATAGGTGTTACTATAAAGAGGACAGAATATGATAGTGACCTGTTAGTTTCTATTTCCTGGCTTACAGTAAGTGCCCAATTAATATATTTTTTTAATGACTACATGATAAACAAATGAAAGCATGACTTCCCACCTAGGACTTTAGACCTTGAGAGGAAGGTAGATCTAAGCTGGGTATTACTATCATTAATGATTCTTCAAGTTGGGGTGTCACCTTCCTGCTCTCTTTAGAAACATGTGGGTGCCATGGCCAAGTTACTCCTCATGCACAGATGAAGGCAGTTATCTTCAAATGGAAGTCTTTGGCTCACTGTTGGATTCTGAAATTTTGATTTGGTGGGTCTTGGCCGGCATTTTAAAAAATAGAAATTGGTTAAGTGTCCAGCTTTGGTTCAGGTCATGATCTCATGGTTTGTGAGTTTGAGCCCTCCGTTGGACTCTGTGCTGTCACTGGAAAGCCCGGCTTCAGATCCACTGTCTCCCTTTCTCTCTGCCCCTCCCCAACTCTCTCTCTCTCTCCCAAAAATAAATAAACTTTAAAAAAAAAACTTAAAAAAATAGAAATAGCATAAAATAGAAGAGAAAATATTAGAGCGCATCACACCTTGTCAAAGTGAATATTGTTCCTTAGCATTTTTATTTTAGTTATTTTGTGTTTATCTAGATCCTGGTTTGTAAATGAAAAAATGTTTTTTTCTGTGGGCCCCTCTCAGAATAATTTGAAAGGTACTTGCCTGTGGAGCAGCCCAGGATGTGGAGACCAGAGCAGAAAACACTGTGTCCCAATAGCTGGTTTGATAAATGAAGGGTAAGAGAATGAAAAGAAGAGTGTAGAGCAATACCAAGGAGACAGTGGCTTTGGGGGGAGATGTCTGCACCTATGACAACACAAGGAGGCATGGCGGTCTTTTGGAGTGAAGTGGTGAGGGGCGATGGAAAGTGAAGTCAGATAACCATGGGTTTAAGTCTAGAAAGTAGTGACTGTTCCCTTTGTGTGTGTGTTTTTTTTTTTTTTTTTTTAAAGCATAAAGAATACAGCCGTTCTGTCTGCAGAATTTCTTTTCTTGGCCCAATGAAAAATGATATCAGCGTATTTTTCACTGGTCTTCTATTTATCCAGACTGAAGGAGTCTGGTGTTACATTAGTCTGATCAAATGTACCTTGCAACAATATTGACTCAGATGATGGCAAATGAAGATATTTCCTCTAAGGTAAAAGCCTGTCACTCATGAGATTTAGGGCAAGTATGGGCTAGCTGGAAATACCTCTTTTAACATTGTTAACATGAAGAACAAATGAATTTGAAAAACATATGTGCCCTTGGTGGATCTTTTTCCTACATAAAAGACATTTATTTTGAATTCAGAAGGTGATTGATTTTATAGACTAAAAAATGCTGTGAATAAATTAAATAAACCAAGTACTGATATATTATTCATGAAAAAGATGATAACCAGATTTCCCTTTTCATTTTATTTTAAAAGCCAGAGGGATAAAAAAAAAAAACTACCCAAAAAACCTCTAGAATTAACAGCCAGGAATATTACAAATGAGGTGTCTAGATTAAGCAAGGGATGCTAAAAAAAAAAGGCATTTACTAATTTGAGTATGCTCCTCGGAAAGTGTCTATACATAGAGCCACTTTCTTTAAAAAAAATAATGTGTGCAATGTCTCAGAGAGTGCTTGGATCCTTGGTTTTGTACAGGTTTCCAACATCATAACCAATACTAGATAAACCGCGCCCATAGGTATCCTTGCCAGGGTCACAGCTTAGTCCTAGAAATCTTTTCCTGATGTATTTCTTATTTTCCATCCTGGTTTGCTCCCAGACCTCCTCTTATTTTGTTACTACTTTTTTTTTTTCCAATTCTATATTATCCCTTAGTCCTGATGACTAGCATTTCCCCTTACCTGATTCTAACTGTATTTTTTCACTGCCTCATGTCTCTTTGGATTTTATTTTTTCCGGACCTAGTGTATCTTTAGAGAGTCTTTGTGTTTAGTTTCCTCATGAATGACATTCCTGTAGGACTC
Source organism: Prionailurus bengalensis (assembly GCF_016509475.1). Classification (NCBI taxonomy): domain Eukaryota; kingdom Metazoa; phylum Chordata; class Mammalia; order Carnivora; family Felidae; genus Prionailurus; species Prionailurus bengalensis. The sequence continues at coordinate 145,305,386 of NC_057344.1, forward strand.
TTCTTTTCTATTGAGCAGAATTTAAACAGAGACAAGAGATATGCATACAGCATGTTCAGAGCATGTTTTAGAGCACCACGAAAAAAAGTCTTTGAAAGTTGACAGGTGAAATATATGCTTATAGATAGAAATCATGTGGGTTCTTTGTTTTTACTCTGAAAGCCCTTTGGGGCCAGAGAAAGATCAAATCAATGTGAAATCAGATGAACTATTAAAAATAATGAGAATTTAGCAAGGTATTTGTACACAAGATAAAAATGTAAAAATCAATAGTTTTTCTCTGTTCTAGCAAAAACTGCCTAAACATGGAAATGGGAAAGAATGGTCCCATTTTGACAGACAACAGTATCTAAAAAAATACTTAGCAATAAATATAACAAGATACAGGACCTATCTAAAGAAAATCATAAAATTGTTATTGGAAGACAAAGCAAGAGCTGAATAAATAGAGGGATAAACCATGTTCTAGGATAGAAGGGCTTAAAATAACAAAGTATCAATTTTATCAAAATTAATAGATAAATCTACAATTCTCAGTAAGATTCCAAAAAGTTTTTTCTTTTTAGAGTTGGATAAAATGATTTTGTTGTTTATATGGAAGGATAAATACTCATGAATAGAGTAGGAATTTTGAAAAAGAAAATGCCAAGCGGCTGTCTTCTCAAGTATCAGAACATACTATCACACCATAGAAAGTAAATCAAAGTTATTGACAAAAGAATAGACTAATAGCCCAGAAGATCTGAATGGAAAATCAAGAAGTAGAACCTGATACACATACTAAGTTTTATTCTAGGCATGGGAAAATTAAGAACATATTGCTATTTAGAGGAGAAAAAGGATAGTTTGTTTTGTTTTGTTTTGTTTTTTTTAGAGATGGCAAAACTTGACCTTTCATGTAGAGGAAAACAAAATGAAACCTCTCTCACATTATATACAAAAATGTATTCTAGTGTCAAAGTATAATTTTTAAAAAGTTAAAAACATGACTCTCATACAAATATAGATTGAACACAAGTCAACAATTTATTTAACTCATTAATGAGGGAACTGGTAGGATGGTAAAACCAGTTCAAAGAACATATGGAGAACAGAGATTTATATGGTTAGTCAGGAGAGGCAGGCTGGAACAAGCTTACTAAGTTAGAGACAAAACTGGTTCAGGTCCTATAGGGAAATAAAACTGTGCCTTATTTTTTCTATTGGACAGAAAAAAATTTGCATCTCAGGAAAAAGAAACTACAAGTCAACATGAAAAGTCATAGAGTCTGGGTCCATCAATAGTAAATAGCAAATCAAAACTGGTACATATCTTAATATCATATAGATTAAAGTTTTAAATTTAAATAATGAAGCAATTTAAAAAAGTACCTGTGAAAAAATCCAAGAGATAACTACATGTATATTCCAGAGGTGAGGAGATTTTAAACAAGACCGAACATTCAGAAGTTTTATAAAAAAGGAAAAAAAGTCTATAGAAAATTGCAAAAAGAAAAGGTTTTGCATGGAAAAAGATACTATAAACAAATAGATAAAAAATAGATTTGGAAAAATATTTGTAATGTAGAGGGTGAATAGAACGCTACTGTGAAAAGAACTCTTACCAATTGACAAGGAGATAAAGGCTCAGTGGGAAAATGGGAAAAAGATATTCAGAGGCAATTCATGAAAAATTAAGATGCTCAAACTGACTCGAGTCCAAGGAAATGCTGGCTGAGGTAACAGGGGGCTGGCCTTACACCTCACAGAATGCAGGAACTTTGAGTTCCATCCATTGCCCATGGGCACGTGGGAAAAAAAGTATTTACATATTCCTTTGAGGGAAATGTGTATTGTTATAGGCTGTTTCCTTTTTTGAAAATAAGCTAGAAATATGTATCAAAAGTAAAAATGGAAATATTCCTTGACCTACCAAATCTTATTTCTGAGAAGCTGTTTGAAGGAAAAGCAGCAGGAAGTTAGTATATGTTCAAGGATGTTTATTACAGCATCAACTGGGGAAGAACTGGGAGAAAATGGATGCACCGTTCTCTACCAGGGGAATGGTGAATAAATGACAGAACATTCCTCTCATCACAAAAAAGAATTGGACCCAAGCCAGGTGATTAGAAGGAATTTCCATGAGTTATTATTGCATGAGGAGAGCAAGACACACAAAAGTCTGTGAAATATGATCTCATTTTTATAAAACAAAAATGTGGTCCCTGCTATATGTGTATATACAGTTGTTCAATACAATTATATAGGCATGAAGGCAAATGTAGAAAGATAAATATCCTAGGCAGTTAAGATGAATAACAATGAGGGAGGGAGGGAGAGAGAAAATCAAGCAAAAAAGGAGAAGAAAAATTTAAAACACTGCACTAGAGATACAACCCTAGTATGCTCACATCTATGCACTATGGACAACATTTGTGTATAGGTAAAAGGATAATTTTTTTTTTCAACGTTTATTTATTTTTGGGACAGAGAGAGGCAGAGCATGAACGGGGGAGGGGCAGAGAGAGAGGGAGACACAGAATCAGAAACAGGCTCCAGGCTCTGAGCCATCAGCCCAGAGCCTGACGCGGGGCTCGAACTCACGGACCGTGAGATCGTGACCTGGCTGAAGTCGGACGCTTAACTGAATGTGCCACCCAGGCGCCCCTAAAAGGATAATTTTTAAAAATGGTTCTGACTCTCACTAGAGGGAAGGATACTCACATAATAGGTGTCCTTGAAAGAAGAGATGAGTAACCAAGACTGGAAACATAGATGCTCTCTTGGCCTCCTCATTGCTTTAAGCCCTTTCAAGCTGTGATTTCAAAGCTTTGGCATATTCTTGGATGTGTGACCTCTCCATTCTCCCTCAATAAAAGTTTAGGCCCCAGAGACTGAGGAGAGATGAATTATTTTGTGTAAAGAAAGAGATGGGGAGGGGGTGCCTGGGTAGCTCAGTCAGTTAAGCGTCTGGCTCTCGATTTCAGCTCAGATCATGAGCTGACAGTGATGAGAATGGAGCCCCATGATGGGCTCAGCACGGAACATGGAGCCTGCTTGGGATTCTCTCTCTCCCTTTCTCTGCCTCAACCCCCACTCGTGCTTGCTCTCCCTCAAAATAAATAAATAAACTTAAAAGAAGATAAAGAGATGGATTTGGGGGGAGGGTGGGAGGTGGGTAAGAGATTCTAAAAGGGAAGTTCATAGAGGAAGGCAGAGCCATTAGAACATTTGCCTAAGCACCAAGGCAGTGCAGCCAAAGGACTCAAATACAGGATGCCTCAAATTGATTCTAAGTGTGTTTGCTATAATGCCCCCCTGCCTCCTGCACTCATGTATCTGGAAAGATAGCAGGGCATCACCAAGGGAAAAAAATGGTGGAAGCAGTTGGAGGATATCAAGGTGGGAAGGTGGAATAGATATAGTAGGCTGGTATCAATGGGCCTTTGATTGTCCAGGACGTGTCTTAGAAGGTCAAGAGCAGGACATAAGGCAAAGTGGGTTTGAATATTTTGGGGGATGGAATGGTCTCTTTGTGAGATTACTGTGCATTCTCCCTCCCTCTCTTCTTTCCTCCTTTCTTCCTTTCTTCCCTTCCTTTCTTCCTTCCTTCACCAGATGCTGTGATAGCACATAATCATGGAATATAGCAAACAGTAAGACACCATGGTTCTTGTCTTCCGGGAGTTCACACTCTGTCAAAAGAGACAAGTGATTATAGAAAAAGTGGGTTATGGTTATGGTGAGTGCTGTGAAGAAGTATATGGGTGTATGAGAGTTTATAGACAGGGAAGCTGGGTTAAAGTCAGAGGTTGAGCACTGAGGTGGTCTCTGTGAACACCTCATCAGTCCTACTTGCTGACTATTCTGCAGAGGCCTTAAGAAAATAGGATAAAAGATTGGGAAAATGGGGAAGGGCCAGGGAGGAAGTAAATGGATAAAGACAGGCTGGTGAGGTGTTTGTAAGAATGCTCAAATTACATTGCACTTTTGCTTAGGACCCCTCCTTAAGGGAAATACAACTGCCTTTAGTGTTGCCAGCATTCAGTTACTTTTTCTATAGTTGGACATTCTGGCCAAGCCTCTTGTGTCTCTAGGGAAGAGGGAAGCAGGCTGCCATTATTGAGCACCCCCGATGTGCTAAGCCCTGCACTTGGCACAAGTTACCTTATTCCTCCCAGACAACTCTGTGAAGTAGGTATCCTTAGCACCTATTACATATGTGAAGGATAAGAGAAAAAAAAAACCTATAAATTATACATGGTTAAAATCGTTTGGTTTGATTTGGTTGCTTGGTCGGCAACCGGCCCTTGGTTTTGCGGATGGGTTGGGATGTGGAGGGAGAATCTAAAGAGGCCCCAGTGAGTTGCACGACAGAACTTTCCTGGGGAAACAGCCTAGTGGGGAGGAGAAGCTGGCCAGGGTGGAGGAAAGCCAGATGGGGTGGGGATTTTGAGGTGGGCAAAAGGTGAACTGTAACAAATTCAGGGAGGCAGAGGGCTTCAAAGAGAGAGGTACAAGAGAGAGTTCGAGGAAATCTGTCTGGATGCTGTCTGCCTGTGGCACACCCCTTTCCCCTTGCCCTCTGTCACGTTAAGATCGACATTCTTCTTTAAGACCTTTGGATTTGTGTCTCTTGAGATGCTGAGATGAATGAGCATTAAAATGGGCACATGGAGGCCTGTCTCATTTGGGTTTTGGACAGATAGGAAACCAAGGTTCCGATGGTGTAAGTAGGGTTCCAAAGGTCACTTCATCCCTCTGCCTTTCAGTTTCTTTCCCTGTAACATGAGAGACGGACCAGGCGATCTCCATGATTTCTTCATGCTCCCAGGTCTTCAGGGGAGAACAAGCTGACTTCTTTTCATACTGGTTAGGACAGCAGCTTTGCATCGGTTGGGCCTGGGTGATTTTCAGTCCAGTGCTCACCGGTGGCTGCCATGGGAGGTGCTGAAAAGAATCCTGAGGCTTTGAGTTAGAGAGGTGTTCCATCACAGCAGGCCTGGGAGCCAGAGCCCCGCCTCTGTTGTCCCAGCGTCAGGGGGAGAACAGGTCTGAACAAGCTCTTTCTTCTTAGGAGGCCCTGCACCCCCAGCTGACCTGATATGGGCTGGAGGAGGCAGACCCTGCTTGTTACCCTCTCCAGGACCTCTCATGGAAAACTGCTGATCGCTGTCAGGGGAACTTGACAACATCCTGACTTTTCTTTCCATGAAAACCTAGAATACTCATTTTCTCATAAAGCTTCTTTAAATGTAACGTTGCTTTGGGTGCCTGGTGGCTCAGTCGGTTAAGTGTCAGACATTGTCTCAGGTCATGGCTTCACAGCTCATGAGTTCGAGCCCCACGTCGGGCTCTGTGCTGACAGCTCGGAGCCCGGAGCCTGCTTCAGATTCTGTGTCTCCCTCTCTCTCTAACCCTCCCCCATTCATGCTCTGTCTCTTTCTCAAAAATAATAAACATTAAAAACAATTTAAAAGTAACATTGCTTTTCAGATTTTTAAAAATGTTTATTTATTTTGAGAGAGAGAGAGCGCGAGCAGGGGAGAGGAAGAGAGAGAGGGAGAAGAGAATCTCAAGCGGGCTCTGCACTGGCACTTCCAGTACCAGTGCAGAGCCCGATGTGGGGCTCCAAGTCATGAGACCACAAACTATCTGTAGAATGTTCTAAAATTCGAGAAAGTATCTTAAGGAAAAAAATTAAAATTTTCTGTCATCTCACATTGAGAGATCATTGCTTTTAATATTTGGTGTATACAGTTTCTGTCATAGTTCTCTGCCCACTCTATTGCATTCATTCATTTAACAAGTATTCATTGAGCATCTGTGATGTATCAAGCATTATGCTCAGATACAGCAGTGAATAAGGTGGAGAGGTTTCTGCCCTACTCAAGTGTTTATCAAGTTTACGTTTTTATAACATTGTTATCATACTATAGATAGATTTAATATCCTGCCATTTTAACTTGCTATTCATCACCAAGGTGCTTATAGTCTTTGTAACATCGGTTGTAACAACTGCATATGGTTTCTTGTAGGCACTCCTTCCTCTGTCTAACCTTTTCGCTGAATGACTCATTCCATCTTTTTGTACGTCCACTTATTGGCTACTGCTGATTTTTCTAGGGATGAACATCAGAGCCAAGCTGAAACAAAATGCTTTTCTCCAGAGTTTTTGAATGTGGGACCAGTGAGATGAGCTAGAATTTGCAGTCTGGGAATAGAAGTAGGAGGAGACTTTGGGTGGTAGGCAGGGGTCAGCAGTTACCAAGGGGTCAGCTCTTACCAAGCTGGGGGAGGAGGAAAGGAGGCTGAAAGATAGACATTGACAGGAGTGTGTGTGTGTGTGTGTGTGTGTGTGTGTGTGTGTGTGAGAGAGAGAGAGGGGAGAGAGAGAGAGAGAGAGAGAGAGAGAGAGAGAGAGAATGAGTTGCAGATGGAATATTTGTATCTGCTCAAGTTCTTTATGAAGTCCTAAGCCACTAAGTGATAGTATTGGATGTAGGGCCTTTGGGAGATACTTAGATTTAGATGAGGGCCCTCATTATGGGATTAGAGTCCTTATAAGAAGAAAAATCAAGAGAGAGTGGTCTCTCTTTCTTTCCACATACATACACTGAGGAAAGACCATGTGAGCACACACAGTGAGAACGCGGCCATGGCCACCTGCAGGCCAGGAAGAGAACTCTCACTAGAACCCAATCATTTTGGCACTCTGAACTTGAACTTCTGGCCTCAAAAACTGTGAGAAAATAAACGCCCATTGGATGAGACATCCAGTCTATGGTATTTTGTTATAGAAATCTGAGCTGACTGAAAGAGAGAGGGACAGAGAGACAGAGAAAGGAACGGCCTTAGATGTATCCCTGTGATCCCACTGCCAGGTTGTCCATTTTCTGTTCAGCCCTCAGCCTGGCTTCCTGGCTGCCCAGCTTTTGAGTACCCAAGTTTGCTGATCTATTCTGCTTTTGCCTAACCTGTTTTGACTAGTTTCTGTCATTGGCCATCATAAAACTTGGGTTAGAACAGAGGAGTACGTACTTTTTAATTTATATCATGGACGTATTTTGAGTTTCAGTTAGTATAGTTTTTGTGGGTTTAGTACCCATGTAGGAGGTAAGGGGATGAAACAATGAAATGAACAGGAAGCCCACACCATTTAGGTAGAATTTGTTCTAGCTCTTAGGGATCCCCTTGAAGCCAGAAGTTATAGGACTGAGAAATACTTTGGAGCCACCACCAGACTTCTTAAAACCGTAGAACTCTTTGAGATAATGTTGAATCATACATAACTCATGTTAAAAATAATAATTCACTGAAACTTTTGTCCAGTATACTCCCCTAAAAATCTTAGTTCTCATGAAAAATGAGAAATGAGCAAGAAGAAATTATCATCCTCAGGAAAAATATTGGTGGTGGTAAGGATAACCAGTTAACCACAATGGAGCCCCCAGTAGACTCCTGCCAGACCTGTACTGGAGGGAAGAAAGATTGAAGAACATGATTTGAAAATCATAGCACTCCTGGATTTGGTCCTGGTCAGAAATTGGCAGCTCTTGGGGCGCCTGGGTGGTTCAGTCGGTTGAGCGTCCGACTTCGGCTCAGGTCATGATCTCACAGTTCATGAGTTCGAGCCCCGCATCGGGCTCTCTGCTGACAGCTCAGAGCCTGGAGCCTGCTTCACATTCTGTGTCTCCCTCTCTCTCTGCCCCTTCCCCGCTCATGCTCTGTCTCTCAAAGGTGAATAAACGTTAAAAATAAAAACAAAAATAAAAGAAATTGGCAGCCCTTGATTTCAGGGACTTAATTTTGCCCCTGCTTTGCTCACCCCTCTGCCTATACACAGAAAGCAATTGGAAAGGATTGTATTTTTATATTCGGCAAGACCGTGTTTTATATGTGCAAAGCCCAAGGGCTCAGATGCTTGTTTCTGTCACATTCTGGCTATAATCAATGTGCATCAGTGACTTTGGCACAGGTGTTCCCTTGGAAAGCTGTCAGCAACCACAGTGGCCATAAGGGGATCCAGGAGGGTCCGTTTGCTTTCTGCTCACCCCATTTCTTTGAATGTAAAATGAGGTTTAGACTATCAAATTACTTAATAAGTCATGCAATACATCACTGCTGTTGGAAATCCCTTAATCATGTAGTTTTATGATGCTATGGAAATGTAAGGAAGAAAGAAGAAAATCCCCACTGATGTGAGTGGAAAAAAAATGACAGGTCTGAAGATTCTAGGCAGCCCGGGGAGATGTAGACATTTCTAACGTGTAATGGCTTGTGGGAGAGGATTAGGTGTCTGATTTTACTTTCAGAGCAAACATGCAGGAGCAGCTGTATCACGTCGGCATCAAAGGCACACAGGCAGTTCCATGACCAGGCCTCATTGGGAATGTCACGGTACTAATGAGTTCCATTCACTCCTAAAAATACATGCCAGCTTCTTCCTGAAGCTGAACCATTTGATCCTCTTCTCCCATCATCATCAGGGGGCTATGTTTTGTGGGAAGGACATGGCGATTCCCACACCAAGTGATGAGGCTTGAGGAGGTTTGCTTCCAGTGGCTTCTGCATTTCCCACTTCCTGTGTTGGTGTCCTTCAAGCCCCTGGACCCCAGGACTATTGTTGCAAGCTTCTAAGAACAGCAGGGCCAGTGCCCTCCCCATGTCCCTCACCCTTACATTAATGAACTCCATCTTGGCTCCCACTTGGGGGCAGAAGAGAAAGAGTCTACCCTACCTTAACTCACCAAATTCTATATTTCAGGTCCACAATTGGCAATACCCCACTGCTAGGAACCAGTTATCTCTGTATGTTAGAATTGTTTCGGTTGGAAGTTCCAAACCTGACTCAGATTGTAGGCAAAAGGGAGAATTTGTTGTTTTATTTTAGTTAAAGCCCATGGGTACATTTTCACTTAAGGCTAAGTCCAAGGATAAAAACAATGTCACTAGAGAGATATCACAAGAAGAAGAATTGGGTGCTGGCCAGTTAATAGACACCTATCAGTGTCTCTTACATGCCCCACAAACACTATGAACAAGATAAACAGGAGTTTACGACGTAGTGGTTGATGTTCCACAACATGTGCAATTGCAACATGGCATGATGAGTGTTAAAGTGGCAAATTACAGCGTGGTAATAAGAGGGGCACACAGCCCAGCTGAGAGCACAGTAGGGTCGGGGATGCCTTTACAGAGTAAAGGATATTTCTGTAAAGTAAGTGCTAGAGTTAGACAAGAGGGAGCTATGGAAGGCGGTAGAGGGGAGAGGTGGCGAATATTTTCTTTCTCACATGAAACTGCCAGGTCAAACCATCTAAGAATGATGGTATTTTCTAAATAAGAAATAAGGGTGCATTGTGTAATAGGTATAAATATACTTAGCAAGATAAGGACTGTGCCAGGAAATCCAGGATGTATGGTCACCATCCCTCTTCCCTTTCCCCTGCTATTAAGAAAATAAACAGCCAATCTCACGAGTGGGCCTTACTGCCAGTGGTGAAAGGGAACTAACATAAATTGAGCACCAATCATGTGTCAGGTGCTTTGCTGACATTTGCTTATTTAATCCTTTCTGCCATTCTATGAGATCAGTACTGTTTCTAATTTATAGATATAAATGAAACAAAGTGACAAGAACCAAAAAACAATCTAGCAAACAAAACCCAGGAGGATGCAGAGATTTAAACAGTATATTTAAAGTGACGCTGCTAGTGAGTGTAGAAGCCAGGATTCAAGCCTACGCGTGCCGGGTTCATTCCATTTTTGCCAGTGAAAATTCTGTTTTATTGGAGTCTTCCAGGACTGATTCTCTGATCTTAATTGTTTAACTAATGCAAGATTCTAAGAATAAAAATTTAAATTCCAGCAGGCAGAAATTTGTTTTTATGTTGGGAAAACAATTGGAAGGGTATCTACCTACCTGGTCTGAGTATGGTGAATAAAGTGATCATATTCTCTGGCCTCCTCGGGCAGGGATTCTCAATTTAGATGCCACCATATTTTGCTGAGTGTGGTAGATTGAATTCTGTACTTCTCGCTAGCAGAATTATACAACTGTATATTGCCATGGCTTCATACTAGGTGGAGTATACTTCTTTCTTCCCCCTCACCTTGAGCGTCGGGATTGACCATATGCCTCATTTTGGTCATTGAGTTGTAGTCAGATGTGACATGAACAGATACTTGAAATGTGCCTCTGTTGTTGGCTTGTTCTTTGTGCATTGTGGTGAGTACCCCGCTAGAAGAAATGCCCTACAGGGCGCCTGGGTGGCTCAGTACGTTGAGCACTGACTTTGGCTCAGGTCATGATCTTGGAGTCTGTGAGTTCAAGCCCCGGATTGGGCTCTGGGCTGACCGCTCAGAGCCTGGAGCCTGCTTTGAATCCTGTGTCTCCCTCTCTCTCTGCCCGTCCCCTACTCGCGCTCTTTCTCTGTCTCTCTCTTTCAAAAATAAAATAAACATAAAAAATTTTCTTAAAAAAGAAGAAATGCCCCTTTTGCCCGGGCTCTGAAATATGACACGTAGAAAAGTTCTGTAGCTCATAGCCTGGAGCCATGCCCAGTTGCCCTGGAACATGAAACAGGGCTGCTCAGCTGAATCCAGCCTATATTAGCCAAACTAGTTCACAACTACAAGAGGAAGAGAATAAATGCTTGTTATTGTAAACTGCTGAATTTTGGGGTGACTAGCTAGAAGCAGCTGACTAGTACAAGTGGTAAATTTTTTTTTCTGCAACTTATCATCTTAAAGATATCCATCAGATGTAACCTTGAACTGAGAGGGTTGTAGGGTACATAAAGAAGGGAGTGCGGTTTGCTGTTAGCAAGAGGTAAAATGGCTTTGGAAAGACATTGAATGCTTCCTGGAATGTGTGAGAACTTTGTACCATGGTTTATAGGGAAGCAAATTAAAGGCAACAAAGAATACTTCTAGAGGAATGATGCTCTGCTATAAGACAGAGTAAATGGATAAGTGAGTGAGTTTTTATAAATTTTGTGAGATATTTTTCAGTCATAGTAATGATTGTGTTGTAATTGTTTCTGACTTGTTTGGTGTTGCTTTGAGGCTTTTAATTCCTTCTTGCATGTGGATAGAAAATTTTATACTCATAAGTGTGCTGCAAGGACATAAAATTGAGCATTATTCCTCGTGTGTAAAGTGTTTATAAGTTGTTGCAATAAGCTGTTCTTAGTTGCTTTACTGATAAAGAGAATGATCTACTTCTGTTTTACCCAAAATAGTACAAAGGTGCCTGCAAAGGCTCTTGCTTCTTTGCTTGGAAGTTAAATATGGAAGCGTTGGGATTCTCAAATTTCTGTTGAGACACTGGATTTTTCCTGGCTTATAAACACTCAAATATTGGTATTTACTGTTAATTTACCTTGGAATATGTTAAACATATAGACCTTGTTTTATTCATTCATTCAGCACGTACATTGAGTGCCTTCCCTATAATGAGTACTGGACTAGGTCCTAGGTGTGCAGTGGTGAAAAAAAAAAGGCATAATCTTTGCCCACAAAATGCTTTACGTGGCTTTTAACTCAGATTGCATATTAAAATAACCAAGAGAGCATTAAAAAAAATGTAGGTGCTTGGGCCTACCCAAGAGATTTTGGTTCCATCAGAATGGGAGAGGACCTAGGTATCACTATTTTATTTTTTATATTTTTAAATTAAAGTTTACTTATTTATTTTGAGAGAGAGTGTGCAAATGGGAAGGGGGGGGCGGGCAGAGAGAGAACCCCAAGCAGGCTCTGTACCAGCAGTGCAGAGCCTGATGCGAGGCTCAAACTCATGAACCATGAGATCATGACCTGAACCGAAGTTGGATGCTTACCTGACTGAGCCACTCAGGTGCCCCTAGTTATCAGTATTTTAAAAAGCTACCCAGGTTCAGATATGTAGCCAACGTTGAGAGCTGGGGTTTAGCACGTAGTTAACATTTCTTACTCTGGACAAGGCACTGTACTAGACACTGGACATGCAGGGACTTGCTTTATCCTCGCTTGAGTCTGGAAGGAGCAGATACTACAACGCCAACCTTATGATTGGTTAGATGACTTTTGTAAGGCATACTGAGTATGTAACAGAGCCAGGATTCTAACAGGGACCTGTCTTAACCACTGTGCTGCACTGTCTTTGAAATATAGTTGATGTAGAACATTTACAAAAAATTAAAATAAGAGTTAATGCAATAAGAGCTTTGAGACATTGACATCTAATCAGAAACTGGATAAAGCATTTCTGAAATAATGATGTAAATCTATGGAAAAATATGAAGTGATTTCCTAAAATTTGATTTGTATTTAATTTTTCAAGAATTCTATCTGCTTGGAAGTTTAGGTTTTCATGTGGAAACCTCTTATTTTCATACTTTTTTTCTCCATCCCTCTCTCCTTCCCTCCCTTTTTCTATCCCATCCTCCCTCCCTTCTTCCTTCCCTTCTGCCCATTATTTTTCTCTTTCTTTCTGACAGGGAGCCTGGCCTGGAGAGAACTTACTAGTCCATGGTTGATGTTGAGTGACTGTGTGTGTGTGTGCATGTGAGTATTTACCAGACTTAGTGATTGAAAAGCTCCCCAACTCAACCTTGATTTGAGAAACTTTTAAATTACTGTGTAAGTTCTGAAACTTGTATAAGGCTGAAATTTGTAAATGTACTAATCCAAATTTAATATTATGCAACCTGATGGTTTCAGACAAGAACATCAAAGCTCGGAATTCTCTTCCTTACATAGTCCTGTGTTCCGAAGAATTGAACCTTTTACAGCCTGTTTCAAAAACCACGTAACCTTAAACCAAATGCAAAACATTAAAGTGCTCTGAGAAATGAGTGCTAAAACTTTTTCAGAGAGGTGTTTGTAGGACAGACAACAGGAGCCATGCTCATGCTCTGAGAAATGAGTGCTAACACGTTTTTGGAGAGGTGTTTGTAGCACAGACAACAGGAGCTATGCTCGTTCTTTGGTTCTCAGCCCCACACCCTGCCCCATCTGTTGACTAGGATATGACACCAGTACAGAAAGAGACAAATGGACATATGCTTAAATGGTTTCACTGAGCCAAAATCAAATTTTCACCCATACCCTTGCCACTAAGCCTTCCAGACCTACATTTATAGACAGCACTGTCAAATGCACATCGAGCTTGTCATCCAAGATAGAATTGTATATTTCAAAAACACTACTGACAACTGTTTTTCCATCAGCTGCTGCCTAAAAATTTTGTACCCACATGCATATGCATGATCATGAGTATGCTGGGACTCACATGACAGATAAACCACACTGCAGATGATGTGTGGTCATTGCGACCCTTTATTGAGAATTCTGTACAAAAATAACTTTAAATTCAATCAATAGATCTGAATTACTAGCTTCTTCTACGTTTCCTTTCATGGAGAAGTAATTCGTAGTTATGTCTTCTTTCTTAAACTGTAAATATCATTTGAAATTAAGAAATCCCCACCTCTTAAGTGAATTGTTTTCTTTTTACTCTCTCAGCAAAAACTGTACCTAATTTTCCTTGTGTCTAATTCATAGAACCACATGGCTTTTTCTTCTCTGTTCTTTTTAAGCAATGACTGTTGAGTGGAGATGGGAGCCATAGCCTTGGGAAAGTTTCCTAGCAGAACTCAACACCAAACTCTTTCTACTCTAATTTCTTCCTTGCAGAGAAATGCTACAGTAGCAAATTTTATCTTGGACAGGTAGAAATTGCCACTTGCTTCTGATGAATCTTTTAAAGCAACCACATACATTCCTGTCACCGCATGTATGCTGGTTGTAAAGTTTTCATGAGAATTCCCTGGGAATATTAGTTTAATTTATTTAATTTTTATGTAATCTTTGTTCTAGGCTTGAGTTTGTAGCATTTACAAACAAGCTATGGTTTCTCCCTCACCGTTATTTTTTTTTCTTTTTAATATGCCTACTTCTATGCCATAAATATTTCTTTTATGGTTGGGCATACTCTGACTCTTTATTAGTAGCTTCTAGGACTTTTGGCATAGCCAGGCAAAACAGGAGCACCTAGCAAATAGTTGGCAAAAAGCTAGTCACTAATACATTAAAAATCAGGGGGTAGATGTGAAAAGTATACATTTGGTCTGTGGCGTCATACATGATTGGCCAGTACCTCTACCATATATCTGATTGTGTTCTTCTAAGTTCTTTTGATGATGCAGTTTATGTACATTTAATTTTCTCTTCTTAAATCTGGATTAATTCATAAATAAGTTTATTGAAGATACTTCTACTTAGGAATCCCTGCACCAGACCCTCAGCTTAGGGGCGAGCATCATTTTAGTCCTACTGTGTGTGTGCTCTCACTGCCTCTTCATTGTCACCTTCATCAATCCCAACATTGTTAATTTTGTCATTGCCACCACTTACTGAGCAACTAATATGCTCCAGATATTACCCAAGCACTCAAAACTATTTCATCTATTCCTACCCCAGTCTCTGGGGTAGATATTACTATTTCTATTCCACAAGTGGGAAAATGGAGACTTTATGAAGGTTAAGCCATGTGTCACGAGAACACATCTAATAAGTGGCAAAGCTGGAATTTGAACATCAAAACATCCCCATGTCTGAACAGCTGCATCAAAGGGGCGAAAGTCATGGTGGCTGGTCAAACTCACTCTGTCAAGCTGTCATGATAGCTGTGATATGTGAGATGTGGGCAGGTGTTTCCCATAGTGCAAAGAAAATGTTTCTATGATGCTAATTAATTTAGAATTATTACATTTGCCACTTGAGAATTTTAGAAGGAATTTGAATATATTACTTGAGATATAAGCTCAAAGAAAGCTCTTAAAGATGAAGGTGCAATTTATGTGGATGTTTTTTTTGCAAACTGGAACATTTAATACACTAAATCCTTTTAATGCTACCACATTATTCACAACAGAGTATAGAAGGAATGATTTATGCTTGTAATAGTCAAAGCAAATCTGGGTATGCATGGAAAGCTAATGGTGTTCTTGTTTCAAATGCTGGGCTGGAAATTAATTTCACCAAACATTACACTGCAGCCAAATACTGTGTAGCATCCCATTTACTGATATATAAACTTGATGAATTAACTTTAAATTGATGCTATTCCAAACTATTTCTTTTTCCTATTATCTTGGTCCATCAGCTGGCATTGGCTACTTTCTAAATAGTTCAATTTGCTTTCTAAAATAGTTCAACTTTTAAAATTGAGGAGAGTAATTTATTTTGTATTCTTATGAATTTCAATGGAATAAAATGCTATAGGAAATAATACCTTTAAAAATGTATGTACATATGTCAATATGAGAATGTTTAAAGGAATATATACCAAACTACTAATGTTAATAGTAATTATCTTAGAACATAATTATCTTGGGGTTTTTAGAACTTTCTATTTTTTCTACAATGAATTTAAATTGTGTTGATAACAAAGAAAACCCACCTCAAAGATCTTTGGGAATAACTGAATATAAAGGGAACGATAGGTTAAGAAGAGAAAATTGGAGCTAATGTGGATGTTAGAACAAGAGTAGGTGTGACCTCAACATCTAGATGTGTGCCTTTTCAGCTTGAAATTATGGCCCTATCTCAGGGGGCCATACTTGGTTCCTTGGTCTTAGTGGGAAGCACTTAACCCTCTTTTTGCCAGTTCTTGTCTTTCATTGGGATAGATTCCTAACTCTTTGCTGCAAGTGCCTACTTCTCATTATAGAGGTTGAACACTTCAGTCCTTGTTTTCTCTGCTTCCTCAGTCTGAGCTTAGCCATGTAAACTCCCTTTATCAGGGCCCTGTGTGGAACTTCTAGAAAGTTGCCAAGGAGAGACTTCTGGGATAGATTATCCTCCTGGTAAAAAGAGATGGGCAAGAAGAAACTGCCTTCTTCATTTGCCTTTGGATATAACTGTGACATTGCAGGCTCCTTGCACCATAAAGGGATAACCTTGACATCAAAAGCCAACCAGCTGAGATTAGTAGAAAAGAAAGATGGGAAAAACTATGTGTCCTTGATAATGTCATTAAGCTACTACACCAATACTGGAATTGCTCTGCCTCTAGACTTCTTGTTAGTTGAATGAATAAGCCCTATTGTTCAAATCATGTTTCGCTGTATATTCTCATGTAACCATCTCCTCCTCCCTCTCCTTCAGGTAAACAAAAGTGTCCATGTATATCAGTTCATACAATCACGTGCTCAGGAAATAGGGTGAACATTTCATTCCCAGATACCTGATCATTACTTTTCCTTGTAATTGTTTGGCTAAAGGGTCTCACTGCTATGTCATTGGGTCAGATTTTATGCGCCAAATGAGGAAGATACCTGGCCACTGAGACCCGGGTAGGGCACTGTGCTAAGATACACAGATGAGTCACTTGGGTCTGGGGTGAGGAGGGTGTTCAGAAATAGATGTTGGGGAAATGAAGATTTTCTCTCAATGCTAAATAGACCGCATTAAAAGGGAGTTACCCAAACATTTTCCCACTGCCAAGCATTCAAATTATTTGGCATTTTGGCAATCATGTTGGGACACAGTAGAAGGCCATAATGGAATCTATGAAAGATCACAGTTTCATTACATATGACATTGAAAAAGGCTCTTTTTATTTATTTTTAAAAACAATTTATTGTCAAATTGTTTTCCACGCAATACCAAGTGCTCATCCCAACAGGTGGTCTCCTCAATGCCCATCACCAATTTTCCCCCTCCCCCACCCCTCCATCAACTGTCAGTTTGTTCTCAGTATTTGAGAGTCTCTTATGGTTTGCCTCCTTCCCTCTCTGTAACTCTTTTTTCCCCCCTTCCCCTCCCTCATGGTCTTCTGTTAAGTTTCTCAAGATCCACATATGAGTGAAAACATATGGTATCTGTCTTTCTCTGACTGACTTATTTCACTTTGCATAATACCCTCCAGTTCCAACCATGTTGCTGCAAATGACATGATTTCATTCTTTCTCATTGCCAAGTACTATTCCATTATATATAAACCACATTTTCTTTTTTTTTCAATATATGAAATTTATTGTCAAATTGGTTTCCATACAACACCCAGTGCTCATCCCAAAAGGTGCCCTCCTCAATACCCATCACCCACCCTCCCCTCCCTCCCACCCCCCATAAACCCTCAGTTTGTTCTCAGTTTTTAAGAGTCTCTTATGCTTTGGCTGTCTCCCACTCTAACCTCTTTTTTTTTTTCCCTCCCCCTCCTCCATGGGTTTCTGTTAAGTTTCTCAGGATCCACATAAGAGTGAAAACGTATAGTATCTGTCTTTCTCTATATGGCTTATTTCACTTAGCATAACACTCTCCAGTTCCATCCACATTGCTACAAAGGGCCATATTTCATTCTTTCTCATTGCCACGTAGTACTCCATTGTGTATATAAACCACAATATCTTTATCCATTCATCAGTTGATGGACATTTAGGCTCTTTCCATAATTTGGCTATTGTTGAGAGTGCTGCTATAAACATTGGGGTACAAGTGCCCCTATGCATCAGTACTCCTGTATCCCTTGGGTAAATTCCTAGCAGTGCTATTGCTGGGTCATAGGGTAGGTCTATTTTTAATTTTTTGAGGAACCTCCACACTGTTTTCCAGAGCGGCTGCACCAATTTGCATTCCCACCAACAGTGCAAGAGGGTTCCCGTTTCTCCACATCCTCTCCAGCATCTGTAGTCTCCTGATTTGTTCATTTTGGTCACTCTGACTGGCATGAGGTGCTATCTGAATGTGGTTTTGATTTGTATGTCCCTGATGAGGAGCGACGTTGAGCATCTTTTCATGTGCCTGTTGGCCATCCGGATGTCTTCTTTAGAGAAGTGTCTATTCATGTTTTCTGCCCATTTCTTCACTGGGTTATTTGTTTTTCGGGTGTGGAGTTTGGTGAGCTCTTTATAGATTTTGGATACTAGCCCTTTGTCTCATATGTCATTTGCGAATATCTTTTCCCATTCCGTTGGTTGCCTTTTAGTTTTGTTGGTTGTTTCCTTTGCTGTGCAGAAGCTTTTTATCTTCATAAGGTCCCAGTAGTTCATTTTTGCTTTTAATTCCCTTGCCTTTGGGGATGTGTCAAGTAAGAGATTGCTGTGGCTGAGGTCAGAGAGGTCTTTTCCTGCTTTCTCCTCTAGGGTTTTGATGGTTTCCTGTCTCACATTCAGGTCCTTTATCCATTTTGAGTTTATTTTTGTGAAAGTGGTCTAGTTTCATCCTTCTGCATGCTGTTGTCCAGTTCTCCCAGCACCATTTGTTAAAGAGACTGTCTTTTTTCCATTGGATACTCTTTCCTGCTTTGTCAAAGATGAGTTGGCCATACGTTTGTGGGTCTAGTTCTGGGGTTTCTATTCTATTCCATTGGTCTATGTGCCTGTTTTTGTGCCAGTACCATGCTGTCTTGATGATGACAGCTTTGTAGTAGAGGCTAAAGTCTGGGATTGTGATGCCTCCTGCTTTGGTCTTCTTCTTCAAAATTACTTTGGCTATTCAGGGTCTTTTGTGGTTCCATATGAATTTTAGGATTGCTTGTTCTAGCTTCAAGAAAAATGCCAGTGCAATTTTGATTGGGATTGCATTGAATGTGTAGATAGCTTTGGGTAGTATTGACATTTTGACAATATTTATTCTTCCAATCCATGAGCATGGAATGTTTTTCCATTTCTTTATATCTTCAGTTTCCTTCATAAGCTTTCTATAGTTTTCAGCATACAGATCTTTTACATCTTTGGTTAGATTTATCCCTAGGTATTTATGCTTCTTGGTGCAATTGTGAAGGGGATCAGTTTCTTTGTCTTTCTGTTGCTTCATTATTAGTGTATAAGAATGCAACTGATTTCTGTACATTGATTTTGTATCCTGCAACTTTGCTGAATTCATGTGTCAGTTGTAGCAAACTTTTGGTGGAGTCTGTCGGGTTTTCCATGTATAATATCATGTCATCTGCAAAAAGTGAAAGCTTGACTTCATCTTTGCCAATTTTGATGCCTTTGATTTCCTTTTGTTGCCCTATTGCTGATGCTAGCACTTCTAACACTATGTTAAACAACAGCGGTGAGAGTGGACATCCCTGTCGTGTTCCTGATCTCAGGGGGAAAGCTCTCAGTTTTTCCCCATTGAGGATGATATTAGCTGTGGGCTTTTCATAAATGGCTTTTATGATGTTTAAGTATGTTCCTACTATCCCGACTTTCTCGAGGGTTTTTATTAAGAAAGGATGCTGAATTTTGTCAAATGCTTTTTCTGCATCAATTGACAGGATCATATGGTTCTTTTCTTTTATTGATGTGATGTATCATGTTGATTGATTTGCAAATGTTGAACCAACCCTGCATGCCAGGAATGAATCCCAGTTGACCATGGTGAATAATTCTTTTTGTATGCTGTTGAATTCGATTTGCTAGTATCTTATTGAGAATTTTTGCATCCATATTCATCAGGGATATTGGCCTGTAGTTCTCTTTTTATGCTGGGTCTGTGTCTGGTTTAGGAATTAGAGTAATGCTGGCTTCATAGAATGAGTCTGGAAGTTTTCCTTCCCTTTCTATTCTTTGGAATAGCTTGAGAAGGATAGGTATTATCTCTGCTTTAAACGGCTGGTAGAACTCCCCTGGGAAGCCATCTGGTCCTGGACTCTTATTTGTTGGGAGATTTTTGATGACTGATTCAATTTCTTCACTGGTTATGGGTCTGTTCAAGCTTTCTATTTCCTCCTGATTGAGTTTTGGAAGTGTGTGGGTGTTTAGGAATTTGTCCATTTCTTCCAGGTTGTCCAGTTTGTTGGCATATAATTTTTCATAGTATTCCCTGATAATTGCTTGTATTTCTGAGGGATTGGTTGTAATAATTCCATTTTCATTCATGATTTTATCTATTTGGGTCATCTCCCTTTTCTTTTTGAGAAGCCTGGCTAGAGGTTTATCAATTTTGTTTATTTTTTCAAGAAACCAACTCTTGGTTTCGTTGATCTGCTCTACAGTTGTTTTAGATTCTGTATTGTTTATATCTGCTCTGATCTTTATTATTTCTCTTCTTCTGCTGGGTTTAGGGTGTCTTTGCTATTCTGCTTCTATTTCCTTTAGGTGTGCTGTTAGATTTTGTATTTGGGATTTTTCTTGTTTCTTGAGATAGGCCTGGATTGCAATGTATTTTCCTCTCAGGACTGCCTTCGCTGCATCCCAAAGCATTTGGATTATTGTATTTTCATTTTCGTTTGTTTCCATATATTTTTTAAGTTTCTTCTCAAATTTCCTGGTTGACCCACTTATTATTTAGTAGGGTGTTCTTTAACCTCCATGCTTTTGGAGGTTTTCCAGACTTTTTCCTGTGGTTGATTTCAAGCTTCATAGCATTGTGGTCTGAAAGTATGCATGGTATGATTTCAATTCTTGTATATTTATGAAGGGATGTTTTGTGACCCAGTATGTGATCTATCTTGGAGAATGTTCCATGTGCACTTGAGAAGAAAGTATATTCTGTTGCTTTGGAATGCAGAGTTCTAAATATATCTGTCAAGTCCATCTGATCCAATGTATCATTCAGGGTCCTTGTTTCTTTATTGACCATGTGTCTAGATGATCTATCCATTGTTGTAAGTGGAGTGTTAAAGTCCCCTGCAATTACCACACTTTTATCAATAAGGTTGCTTATGTTTATGAGTAATTGTTTTATATATATGGGGGCTCCTGTATTCGGCACATAGACATTTATAATTGTTAGCTCTTCCTGATGGATAGACCCTGTAATTATATATAATGCCCTTCTTCATCTCTTGTTACAGCCTTTAGTTTCAAGTCTAGTTTGTCTGATATAAGTATGGCTTCTCCAGCTTTCTTTTGATTCCCAGTAGCATGATAAATAGTTCTCCATCCCCTCACTCTCAATCTGAAGGTGTCGTCACGTCTAAAATGAGTCTCTTGTAGACAGCAAATAGATGGGTCTTGTTTTTTTATCCATTCTGATACCCTGTGTCTTTTGGTTGGAGCATTTAGTCCATTTACATTCAGTGTTATTATAGAAAGATATGGGTTTAGAGTCATTGTGATTCTGTATGTTTTATGCTTGTAGCAATGTCTCTGGTACTTTGTCTCACAGGATCCCCCTTAGGATCTCTTGTAGGGCTGGTTTAGTGGTGATGAGTTCCTTCAGTTTTGTTTGTTTCAGAAGACCTTTATCTCTTCTTCTATTCTAAATGACAGACTTGCTGGATAAAGGATTCTCGGCTGCATATTTTTTCTGTTCAACACATTGAAGATCTCCTGCCATTCCTTTCTGGCCTACCAAGTTTCAGAAGAGAGATCGGTCATGAATCTTATAGGTCTCACTTTATATGTTAGGGCACGTTTATCCCTCGCTGCTTTCAGAATTTTCTCTTTATCCTTGTATTTTGCCAGTTTCACTATGATATGTCATGCAGAAGATCGATTCAAGTTACGTCTGAAGGGAGTTCTCTGTGCCTCTTGGATTTCAGTGCCTTTTTCCTTCCCCAGTTCAGGGAAGTTCTCAGCTATTATTTCTTCAAGTACCCCTTCAACACCTTTCCCTCTCTCTTCCTCTTCTGGAATACCAATTATGCGTAGATTATTTCTCTTTAGTGCATCACTTAGTTCTCTAATTTTCCCCTCATACTCCTGGAATTTTTTCTCTCTTTTTTTCAGCTTCCTCTTTTTCCACAATTTTATCTTCTAGTTCACCTATTCTCTCCTCTGCCGCTTCAATCTGAGCCGTGGTCGTTTCCATTTTATTTTGCAGCTTGTTTATAGCATTTTTAGCTCCTCCTGACTATTCCTTAGTCCCTTGATCTGTGTAGCAATAGATTCTCTGCTGTCCTCTATACTGTTTTCAAGCCCAGCGATTAATTTTATGACTATTATTTTAAATTCACTTTCTGTTATATTGTTTATATCATTTTTGATCAGTTCGTTAGCTGTTGTTATTTCTGGAGATTCTTTTGAGGGGAATTCTTCTGTTTGGTCATTTTGGATGGTCCCTGGAGTGGTGCGGACCTGCAGGGCACTTCCCCTGTGCTGTCTTGAATAACTGGAGTTGGTGGGCGGGTCTGCAGTCAGACCTGAGGTCTGCCCCCAGCCCACTGCTGGGGTCACAGTCAGACTGGTGTGTACCTTCTCTTCCCCTCTCCTAGGGGCAGGATTCACTGTGGGGTGGTGTGGCCCATCTGGACTACTTGCACACTGCCAGGCTTGTGGTGCTGGGGATCTGGCGTATTAGCTGGGGTGGATAAGCAAGGTGCACGGGGGCGGGAGGGGCAGGCTTAGCTTGCTTCTCCTTAGGTGATCCACTTCAGGAGGGGCCCTGTGGCAGCGGGAGGGAGTCAGACCCGCTGCTGGTAGGATGGATCTGCAGAAGCACAGCGTTTGGTGTTTGTGCGGTGCAAGCAAGTTCCCTGGCAGGAACTGGTTCCCTTTGGGATTTTGGCTGGGGGATGGGCGACGGAGATTGTGCTGGTGAGCACCTTTGTTCCCCACCAAGCTGAGCTCTGTCGTCTGTCCAGGGCTCAACAACTCTCCCTCTCATTGTCCTCCAGCCCTCCCGCTGTCTGAGCAGAGCTGTTAACTTATAACCTTCCAGATGTTAAGTCCCGCTCACTGTCCAGACACACTCCGTCTGGCCCCTCTGCTTTTGCCAGCCAGACTCGGGGTCTCTGCTTGGCCGGCAGGCTGCCCCTCTGCCCCGGCTCCCTCCCGCCAGTCTGTGTAGCGAGCACCGCCTCTCCGCCCTTCCTACCCTCTTCCGTGGGCCTCTCGTCTGCGCTTGGCTCCAGAGACTCCATTCTGCTAGTCTTCTGGAGGTTTTCTGGGTTATTTAGGCAGGTGTGGGTGGAATCTAAGTGACCAGCAGGACATGGTGAGCCTAGCGTCCTCCTACGCCACCATCTTCCCTAGCATCCTCCACATTTTCTTTATCCATTCATCAGTTGATGGACATTTAGGCTCTTTCCACAATTTGGCTATTGTTGAAAGTACTGCTATAAACAGTGGGGTACATGTACCCCTATGGATCAGCACTCCTGTATCCCTTGGGTAAATTCCTAGCAGTGCTATTGCTGGGTCATAGGGTAGATCTATTTTTAATTTTTGAGCAACCTCCACACTGTTTTCCAGAGTGGCTGCACCAGTTTGCATTCCCACCAACAGGGTTGGTATTCCCAAGAACAAGAGGGTTCCCATTTCTGCATATCCTCTCCAGCATCTATAGTCTTCTGATTTGTTCGTTTTAGCCACACTGACCAGCGTGAGGTGGTATCTCAGTGTGGTTTTGATTTGTCTTTCCCTGATGATGAGTGACATTGAGCATCTGAAAAAGACTCTTTTTAAAACAAAGTTTATTTTTGAGAGATCGTGAGAGAGAACAACAAGCATGTGTGTGTACGTGTGTGCATGAAGGGGAGGGGCAGAGAGAGAGAGAATCCCAAGGAGACTCTACTCGACATGGGGCTTGATCCTACAAACTGCGAGTTGATGACTTGAACCAAAATCTAGAGTTGGATACTCAACTGACTGAGCCACCCAGGCGTCCCTGAAAAACATTCTTAATGTTCACCATCATTACATCCCAAAATTTCCAGAATACACCTATCCCACAGATTATAGATATATTTTTGTCTCTATTGATTGAAAACATACAAATAATGACAAGAAGTTACTACTAATGTGGTAATGGTTTTAATTTAATTTTTATGTTACCTATCCCAGCAATACTTACATTCGTTAGAAAATAGTTCCAAGAAGTAAGGGACAAATCATGTTTTCAGTTTTTAGACAAGTCTTATTGCACATATTCATCTGTGGTTCTCCTTAGACCATAGGATGGAAGCTGCCACCCTAAAGGCATTTCCAGAGCTACCTGTGGATGAGAAAATAGCATTATAATGGGGAGACTAAAAATATGCATTATTAGGTGTGGGAGTAGGACATTGGGGCTGAAGTCTTGTTTTAAGAGAACTATCCAAAAGAATTTCCTTAATCTTGAAAAAAAAGAAGAAGAAAGAAAGAAAGTCAACAAAACAGCTTCAAATTTTTATGTGCCTGTTCTCTTCCTCTCATTGTGTTGTATCTTTCTCTACATGATTGTATTCAGTATTTGATTTATGCATCACGTACAACTGCCTGATAAATAGAATATAAACAAAAAAGTTCTTTTTCTCATGCATCTTAATTCCAGTGTTGTCTAATTGTGTTTCTTAATTTTGACCCTAGAACATTTTGGGCTAGATAATTCTCTGCTGTGGGGGCTGTCCTGTACATTGTAGGATATTTAGCAGCATTTCTGGCCTCTATCCACTAGAAGCCAGTAGAATCCCCAATTGTGACAATCAAAAGTGTCTTCAGATATTGCCAAATGTTCCCTGGAGGGCAATTCTTGGTTGAGAACCACTGATCTAATATGAGCCATCAAACTCTCTATAATGATTCTTTAGTTCCTTAAGTAAACAAAAAAACAACAAAAAACCCTTTGTATAAATGGGAATATGCAGAAATGGTACTCAGCAACAATAATAGTCAATAGTCAATTGTTGAATGCATACTATACTGCAGACGCTGTGCTAAGTACTTTACATTCATTATGTTGTATAATTCTCACATCAAAAGTATGAAATAAGTTATTAATGTATCACAATCCCCTTCTTCCCCCCTCCCTTTTTTAAACCAATTGAGAAAATTGAGAGTAGGCAATTTGGTAGAATGTGATGAAATTAGTATGTGAATTCAGGCAAATGGACAATAGAACAGTGCTCTCAACACCTAGAAGATAATGCCTCTCTGAATAATGTATGGCCCAGGGAACAATAATGTCCTGATCTAAAGGAGCAACATCCAGGGTGTGCAGTAAATGAAAAATTTGTTTCCTCTTTCTCTTTAAAATTTGTTTTAAATGTTTATTTATTTTTTTTGAGAGAGAGAGAGAGAGAGAGCAAGTGCAAGTGGGGGGAGGGGCAGAGAGAGAGGGAGACACAGAATCCAAAGCAGGCTCCAGGTGCTGAGCTCTCATTACAGAGCCAGACAAAGGCTTGAACTCATGAACCATGAGACCATACCTGAGCCCAAGTTGGAGGCTTAACCTACTGAGCCACCCAGGTGCCCCCATTTCTTTTCCCTTTTATTTCCACATAGAAGGACATCTAATAGCTTCAGTGCACCTTCTCACTCCCCCTGTGGGGAGAAGGAGTGAATTACCTGACTGGGGCATTTGGGAAGAGAACCTAGGGATGCTCAGCTTTGTCTCTTTCTCCTCTATTTCTCTTTCAAGTTTGGTTGCCAACTGAAAGCATATATTCTGCTCCCTTTTGCAACTCCTGCCATAAGGGAGAGGGGACGGGCCCCAGGTGGCACTTGGCTGGTGGTGAAGTCTGTCTAGTCTGGGGTTTGGTTTGGGAAGCCTCTTATCTCTGTGTATCTGAGTCATGTTTCCTACTGTCAGCTTTAGCAGCAATGAAGGTGGTGTCTTGCTCTGTATTTTATGCCTGTCTTTCTCTTAATTTGTGCAAAATTCTACTGGGGAAGAAGAGTGTATTAGTTTTCTATTGCTGTTGTAACAAATTATCACAAATGTAGTGGTTTAAGACAATACAAATTTGTAATCTTATAAATCTGGAGATCAAAAGGTGAAATGACTCTTACTGGGGTATAATCAGTGAGTAACCTGGCTGCATTTTATTCTGGAGAATCATTTTCCTTGTCTTTTTCAATCTCCTGAGGCTACCCACATTCCTTGGCTCATGGCCCGTTTCTCCACTTTCAAGTCTGTTAGTGTAGCATCTTCAAATCCCTGTCTGACTTTGAACTTCTGCCTCCCTCTTCCATCTTTTAAAGACTCTCGTGATCACCTTGGGGCCACCTGGATATTCCAGGATTATCTACCCATCTCAAGATCCTTAACAAAGTCCCTTTTGACATGTAAGGTAACATATTCATAGGTTCTGGGAAGTAGTATGTGGATATCTTTGGGGGGGCATTATTCTGCCTAGAAGAGGTATTAATGAATAATCTCCTCAATCCCCTGGCTATATTATCAAAAGCCTCTCACCAAGAAATGGACTCACAGACACTTATCTGTGATGGTTGGTTTATATTTCAGAGCAGTCCAGTGTAATCTAGGCCCAAGGCTAAGGCCTAATTTCTACTTCCTAGTTATTACTTTTGCTTGTAATTGTTTGGCTAATGGCTCTCACTTCCATGGCATCAGGCCAGGTTATATGCACCACATGAGGTAGAAAATTCATAATGACTTGGGAAAGTCAGTGCTATTCAGTGGAGCTGACACTGTGTGTGCTGCAAGTTATCACTGGCTTCCTAAACTTTTTAATGGTAATTTTTACTCACTTCCCTCTAGATACCATAGGCAGGAATAACGAAAATAGAAGTGCGTGTGCGAATGTGTGCATGCGTGTGTGTGTGTGTGTGTGTGTGTGTGTGTGTGTGTGTGTATGGCTTTTGAAGTAGTGACTCAATCCCATGTATTCATCATGTATTTATTTCCCAGAAGGGATAATATTCCCCATGTCTCTCCTCTCTTCCTGGGAGCTGGAATGTTCTGGCTCATAATTGCAGTTGTGACTCAATAGCCCCTCTTATAAGGAGTCAGCTGAGTCGGTCACGATGGAAAGTTCTGTGTGTAAGGATGTGGGTCCAGGGCAGCATATTGCCAGCTTTTTCATATAGAGAGCTGTGAGCAGTGATTAGAGGGTAGGAGAGGTGGCCATAAGAAGCAGATGACTAGAAGAAAAGTGCTATTAAGAGTCTTCTCCCGGGGGCGCCTGGGTGGCGCAGTCAGTTAAGCGTCCGACTTCAGCCAGGTCACGATCTCGCGGTCTGTGAGTTCGAGCCCCGCGTCAGGCTCTGGGCTGATGGCTCAGAGCCTGGAGCCTGTTTCCGATTCTGTGTCTCCCTCTCTCTCCGCCCCTCCCCCATTCATGCTCTGTCTCTCTCTGTCCCAAAAATAAATAAACGTTGAAAAAAAAAATTAAAAAAAAAAAAGAGTCTTCTCCTGTGCTTACTGTGAGCCAGGAGGGATGACTACCTGGGATTAGCCAGTAGGGACAGGATGCCAGGAGGGCCACTGCTGAAGATGTTGTAAGGATAGGCTGCCAAGGTGAGGAGGTGGGAAGGTGGTTGAAAGGATATTCATAGATAGGATGATTGAAGCAGAGGGGAAAATGATGTCATTCATTGGGGGGAACTTGAAAACTGTTTGGTGAGTAACTCTAGACTTAGCCATGAATGAAGTGTTTGCTGTGATCACTCATTTGCATGGTTCCTAGTGCTTTTCTTAGAGGTGGAAATGATTCGGAAAGGAGCTGTGGTAGATTGAGTAGAGAGAATGAAAGTAATGAATGGCCCAGGGAGGGAGCTCAGAGAAGAATCCTCGAGCAATGATATCTGATGTGAATATTAAGTGACTTCCTATCTGATGTTGTGCTAATTCTATATTTTCAGCAAAGCCTTAAAAAACGTAGAAGGATAGGGTGCCTGGGTGGCTCAGTCGGTTAAGCATTTGACTTCAGCTTAGGTCATGATCTCGCAGTCTGTGAGTTCGAGCCTTGAGTTGGGTTCTGTGCTTACAGCTCAGAGCCTGGAGCCTACTTCACATCCTGTGCCTCCCTCTCTCTCTCTACCTCTTCCCCACTTACACTCTGTCTCTAAAATGAATAAATGTTAAAAAAAATTTAAAAAATGAAGAAGGTGCTGAATCTGTAGTTGGGGTAAATAAGGCAGGGGATGGCAACATGCATAGTGGTGCTG
Organism: Prionailurus bengalensis; assembly: GCF_016509475.1. Taxonomy (NCBI): domain Eukaryota; kingdom Metazoa; phylum Chordata; class Mammalia; order Carnivora; family Felidae; genus Prionailurus; species Prionailurus bengalensis. Next base: position 145,333,120 of record NC_057344.1, read on the forward strand.
GGTTGACCTGAGGTAATGCGAAATTGGGCTATTGTGAGAAGAGATAGTAACTATAGAAGACTGTTTCTCCTTCACACTGTCCCAAATCTTTGAAAATGTTGGGAGTGCTGCTGCATTTCCAGCAATTTGGGGGGTAGGAGCATATGTTATTTTTGTTTGAGTAATAAGGAGAAGGATGGTTCCAGAAGGTGGAGTGCTGGAGGGCATTTGGGTTATATTACAAATTTCCCAATGAAAGGGACTAGAGATTTAAACTAGTATTTTATTTATTTCTTAAAAAAATTTTTTTTTCAACGTTTATTTATTTTTGGGACAGAGAGAGACAAAGCATGAACGGGGGAGGGGCAGAGAGAGAGGGAGACACAGAATCGGAAACAGGTTCCAGGCTCTGAGCCATCAGCCCAGAGCCTGACGCGGGGCTCAAACTCACGGACCGCGAGATCGTGACCTGGCTGAAGTCGGACACTTAACTGACTGCGCCACCCAGGCGCCCCTAAACTAGTATTTTAATATAGCATAACTGCTTACTTTTAATGAATTATAATGTGTAATAATATAGTAAAACCATAAATTTTCCTAGCTTTACGCAGGTACCTCTGACCACATTTGCAAAAATATGAACATCAAAAAATGACAGTGATGGATTACAACATAATGAACTTTATTTATTTTAAGTTTTCATTTCTTTATTTTGGGACAGAAAGAGAGAGTGAGTGTGTGAGTTGGGGAGGGGCAGAGAGAGAGAAAGAGAGAGAGAATCTCAAGCTGGCTCTGCACTGTCAGCGTGGAGTCCCATGTGGGGCTTGAACTCATGAACCGTGAGATCACGACTGGAGCCAAAATCAACACTGAGACACTTAACACCTAGGTGCCCCAACATATTGAATTTTTTAAAGTTATTTTTATTTTTTAATATAATTTATTGTTAAATTGGCTAACATACAGTGTATACAGTGTGCTCTTGGTTTTGGGGGTAGATTCCTGGATTCATCACTTACATATAACACCCAGTGCTCATCCCATCAAGTGCCCGCCTCAATGCCCATCACCCATTTTTCCCTCCCCCCCTGTTCCCCCATCAACCCTCAGTTTTTTCTCTATGTTTAAGAGTCTCTAATGGTTTGCCTCCCTCCCTCTCTGTTTGTAACTATTTTTCCCCCCTTCCCTTCCCCCATGGTCTTCTGTTAAGTTTCTCAAGATCCACATACGAGTGAAAACATATGGTTTCTGTCTTTCTCTGACTGACTTATTTCACTTAGCATAATACCCTCTAGTTCCATCCATGTTGCTGCAAATGGCATGATTTCATTCTTTCTCATTGCCAAGTAGTATCCCATTGTAATGTTAACCACTTCTTCTTTATCCATTCATCAGTTGATGGACACTTAGGCTCTTTTCACAATTTGGCTATTGTTGAGAGTGCTGCTATAAACATTGGGGTACATGTGCCCCTATGAATCAGTACTCCTGTATCCTTTGGATAAATCCCTAGTAGTGCAATTGCTGGGTTGTAGGGTAGCTCTATCTTTAATTTTTTGAGGAACCTCCACACTGTTTTCCAGAGCAGTTGCACCAGTTTGCATTCCCAACAGTATAAGAGGGTTCCCATTTCTCCACATCCTCACCAGCATCTGTTGTTCATTTTAGCCACTCTGACCTGTGTGACGGGGTGTCTCATTGTGGTTTTGATCTGTATTTCCCTGATGATGAGTGACATTGAACATCTTTTCATGTGTCTGCCCAACATATTTAATTAAAAAAAAATTTTTTTTTAATGTTTATTCATTTTTCTTGAGAGACAGAAAGAGAGTGAGCAGAGGAGGGGCAGAGAGAGAGACACACATACAGAATCTGAAGCAGGCTCCAGGCTCTGAGCCGTCAGCACAGAGCCCGATATGGGGCTCGAACTCACGAACTGTGAGATCATGACCTGAGTCGAAGTCAACCGGTTAACCGACTGAGCCACCCAGGCACCCCTCAACATGTTGAATTTTAAAAGAGTCATTAAATTTTATAGTGGTGGTGGTGGTGGTGGTGGGTTCAGTAAAAGCTCTTCTTTACAAAAGAATACCAACTAATACATGTGGAAGGAATGATGAGAAAATCACCGTTTTGCCATCAACATTATAATAATCAGTGCAGGCAAGAGTCATTAATGGATCCTTAAACCAACAGCTGAAAAGTTGTCAGGGGAAAGAGTATTCACCATGTGGTCCAAGAGTTACACTTTATCAAAAGGATTTGACAACTTATATCCAAACAAAACACTATATACAGATGCTTCTAGCAAGTTTTATTCATAACTGCCCAAACTTGGAAGAACTGAGATGTCCTTCATTAGGTGACTGGATAAATGAACTGTGGTACATCCAGATAATGGAATATTATTCAACAGTAAAATGAAATGAGCTGTCAAGCCATGACAAGACAGGGAGGAATCTTCTATCCTACTAAGTGAAATAAGCCAAAATGAAAAGGCTACGCATTGTGTGATTCCAAAATGTGACATTCTGGAAAAGGCAAAACTTGGAAACAGTAAAAAAGAGCAGTGATTGCCTGGGTTAGTGGGGAGGGAGGGATAAATAGGCAGAGCACAGGGAATTTTAGGGCAGTGAAACACTCTGTATGGTACTATAATGGTGAATAAGTGTCATTAGACATTTGTCAAAACCTATAGAATGTACACAGAGTGAACCCTAATGTCAACTATGGACTTTGGGTGATAAGGATGAATCAATGTAGGTTAATGAGTTATAATAAATGTGCCCACTGGGTGGAGGATTGATAATGTGGGGAGGCTATGCATGTGGGGGAGCAGGAGGTATATAGGGAATCTCTACCTTCTGCTCAATGCTTCTGTGAACTTAAAACTGCTTTACAAAAGAAAGTCATATATGTATATATGAATATTCACATCATCTTGAAGTATCATTTGTTATTTATTTCAAAGGGCAAAAGTACCTTAACAATAAAAAATATTGCACACTCCTTAATTAAGCAATCAAATTTAGCATCATCAATAATGAGACATTTAGGGGCGCCTGGGTGGCTCAGTCAATTAAGCGTCCAGCTATTGATTTCGGCTTAGGTCATGACCTCATAGTCATGAGATCAAGCCCCACATCAGGCTCTGTACTGACAGTGTGGAGCCTGCTTGGGATTCTCTCTCCCTCTCTCTCTGCCCCTCCTCCTGCTCATGTGCATGCACGTGCATGCTCTCTCTCTCTCAAAATAAGTAAATCAACTTAAAAAAATGAGACATTTTATATTTCCTAATGTGATGTAATGACACAGCATCACTTACATAATGTTGCCAAAATCTTGCCAAAAATGTTTAATTTGAATTGAACCATAGGGAAATGATTAGGCAAATACAGGTTATGGAACATTTTCTAAAACCACTGACCTTAAAAAATGCCAATGTAATAAAAGGCCCCCAAAAACTAGGGGTGGGGAAGAAGGAGTAGGATGATAGGGAGAGCTGTTCCGGATGAAAGGAAACTGGAAAGATATGGTAACAAAATGCAATGCATCATCTTTGATTAGATCCTGGTTATTTAAAAAAGAAAACAGCTTTAAGGACTTTATTGGGTCAGTGGGAAAAGTTTGAACATGGACTGTATATTTGATGATATTTTTAAATACTTTGCATGATGATGATATTGTGCTTATATAGGAGAATGTTCTTATTGAAATATAAATGCTAAAATAATTAGGGTTGAAGTATTATGATGTTTGTATTTTTCTTTTTTTAAAAAAAAATGTTTAGTGCTTATTTATTTATTTACTTATTTTTTGAGAGAGAGAGACAGAGTGTGAGCGGGAGAGGGACAGAGAGAGAGGGAGACACAGAATCTGAAGCAGGCTCCAGGCTCTGAGCCTGACGCGGGGCTCAAACCCACAAACCATGATATCATGACTTGAGCTGAAGTTGGACACCCAACTGACTAAGGCACCCAGGGACCCCTGCATGTTTTTAAATGCTAACACACACACACACACACACACACACACACACACACACACTGAGAGTGAGATAAAGCAAATGTGGCAAAATGTTTAAAATGGGTGAATCTCAGGAAAGGTATGTGATTGACCCTTGTACTATTCTTTTAATTTTTCTGTATGTTGGAGAATTTTCAAAATAACGCACTCAAGGTATTATCCAGAGTAAGATATCTGAAACCAGGTGGTTTCAATAAATTATCAAGACACAATGTTAGTATTCTGTCAAGATTATTCCAGTAATTCTGCAAGAGTATCCTGACAGGTATTGTATTACGTGCCAGTACCCCCCAAAGGGCAAAGTGTAGCAAATGAATTAGTTAATGTCTGCTGAGTGCTCGGGACACTTCTGTTATGGCTGGTTTGCAAATGCCGAGATTAGAGGGTTTAGACAGGAAAAAAAAAACCACCCAAAATGAAACTTCATGCGTTTAACCGAGTGATGTTATTGACAGCCCCAGCTGCCAAATACCTAACCCTAATGGGACATTGGGGAGGCTGTGTTGGTGACTTTAGCTTGTACACATGGTCCCATTTGTGTCACAAGGACAGGCTTTTTTTGGGGGGAGGCAATGAAACATGATAGAAAGGTAGAAAGAGAAATAAATAAAGTGTTAATCAAATTAAATGATCTCACTTGTAATAGGTAAATTATTATTTTTATATTTAGCTGAGATGTGCATTATTTCTGTGATATAGATTCTGAGTCAAGGAAGTTTAAAGAGGTAGGTTGTTTTTGCCTCTGCATTGGGAAAGACTTTACTTTGAACCATAATTCTATGTATACACCATGAAAACCAGTTAAGAAAATGAAGAAATGTAAAATAAGTGGACTGTTAGAATCTTATTTAGTCAGCCCTCCTACATAAAAGTTCCACGAGATCTGAAGTAATCTAGAAAAGTATCACTTACAGTGTTCTCTGTGATTCATCACGGGAAATCTGGCTGGACCTAAGTAAGACCAGCCGCCCATGAGGAATTGGTGCTGGATTGGAGGGAAAAGCGATGGTTCATGTGCTTTTCCTTCTGGTCTCTCGAGTTTGTTCTTACCAAATTCGTGGGCTTAAACCTTCTCATAAATTTCCAGGACTGTCCTTGTTCTGAGGGGATTCTGATGGTACAGTGTATTCAGTGGGACTTGACATAACCCTGTTCAGCCAGACGAAAATCTGGAAGTTTGGCCTTAATTCTTGGGCCCCAAGGGCCACACCTCTAGGGGAAGTTATTCAAGATCTACCAGCACTTGGTACTGGAGGGCGTACCTGGAGAGTCCTGGTGGAGCAGAATGTTTTGACATGTCTCTCTTTCAAGGTGGTTCATTAACATGAAAAACTTGCGTTTTTGTTTTATTAGCAAGTAATGTGTGCCATGGCATTGACTTCTATCATTCATCACTCTTTTTTATCATTTTAACTATTTTTTTTATTTTTGTGGTAAAATACATGCAACCTAAAATTTATATTAACCATTTTAAGTGGAGAGTTCAGTAGTTGTAAGTATATTCACATTGCTGTGCAGCCAGTCTTCAGAGCCCTTTTGTCTTGCAAAACTGAAACTCTGTACCCATTAAGCCCAACTCCCCTCTCTTCCGTGCCCCCCAACGCCTGGTAACCAGCATTCCATTTTCTGTCTCTGTGAATTTGACTACTCTAAGGACCTCATAGAAGTGGAATTATACAGTATTTGTCATATTGTGTCACTCACAACTCTACCCTCATCCTTGTCCTTGAGCCTCACTAACTCCAGTCTCTGTGATGTAATGAAGATATCTGTTGCTCAAATTACTTTGTCATTTTTTTAAACTGAAAAACAAATTAAACTATGGAATATATTTACTTTAGAATGGGTGATAAAGGTATATGTGCATCATAGAAAAATGACAGGACTCCATGCAGCAATTCTGCATTTCTTCTTCTTCTTTTTTTTTTTTTTTTGAAAACAATCTTTATTGAGGTATAATTAACATACAGTAGACTGCACATAATTAAAGGGTATAATTATATATACTTTTTGGACTTACTCTTTTTTAAAACTTTTGTTGTGGTGGGAGCACTGAACATGAAATCTACCCTCTGAACAAAATTATAAGTGTACGTGCAGTGTTGCTGGCTGTAGGTGCAATGTTGTACAGGAGATCTTTAGAATTAATTCACTTTATTTAACTGAACCTTTATGCCTGTTGACCAGTAACTCATTTCCCTCTCTCACAAGCCCCTGTCAACCACCATTTCACTCATTGATTTTCTGAATATGACTGTTTTAGCTACCTCATATAAGTGAAATCATGTGGTATTTGTCTTTCTATAATTAGCTTGTTTCACTTAGCATAATATCTGCAAGATTTACTGATATTCTCACATACTGCACATTTTTTTTTCTTTTTAAAGGCTGAATAATATTCTCTGGTTTTGTATGAACCATATTTTCTCTAGCCATTCATCCGTTGTAGGATATTTGTTTCTGTTCCTTGGCTATTGTGAATAGTGCTACAGTGAACATGGGGTTCTAATATCTCTTTGAGATCCTGATTTCATTTCTTTTGGTTAAATACCCCAAGATGGGCTTTCTGGACCATATAGTAGTTCTATTTTTAATTCTTTGAGTTATCTCTATACTGTTTTCCATAACAGCTGAATCATTTTGCATTTCCACCAACAGTGAATATGGATTCTGATTTCTTCACATCCTTGAAGATGCTTTTTGTCTTTTATTTTTTGGTGGTAGCCATCCAAACAGGTGTGAGGTGGTATCTTGTAGTTTTGATTGATTTGCATTTCCTTAATGATAAGTGATGTTGAACATTTTTTCATATACCTGTTGGCCATTTTATGTCTTCTTTGGAGAAATGTGTATTCAAGTCCTTAGCCCATTAAAAAATCAGGTTATTAGTTTCTTTTGCTGTTGACTTGTAAGGGTTCCTTATATATTTTGAAGGTTAACCATTTATCAGATATATTGTTTGTAGATATTTTCTCACATCCCATAAGTTACCTTTTTACTCTGTTGACTGATTTCTTTGATGTGCAAAGACTTTTAGTTTGATGTAGTCCTGTTTATTTATTTTTGCTTTCGTTGCCTGTGCCTTTGGTGTTATATCTATGAAGTCATTGCTAAGACCAATGCCGTGAAGCTTTTCCTCTGTTTTCTTCTAGGAATTTTTACAGTTTCAGGTCTCATATTTAAGTCTTTAATCTACTTTGAGTTGATTTCTATGTATGGTATAAGGGCCAATTTTATTCTTTGGCCTGTGAATATCTAGTCTTCCCAACAGCATTTGTTGAAGACATTATAATTGTCATAAAAGGGAATTTAATATTGCCAAACACTTTTTTTTATGCCTATTGGGATAATCATGTGATTTCTATCCTATATTCTCTGTCAGGTAAATCATATATACTGCATTTCATTAGGGCCAATGTTCGGAGATTTACCTTGTTCCTTTGGTCACAATGTATTTAGAATATCTTTGTTTGATCTTTCATTTTCTTTAACTTTCTGTGTTGGTATCTATGCATTAGACAAAGCAGCTACCTCTCCCAGTATTCACAATCTGGCTTCTTACAAAGAGAAAACCTGCACCAGTAGCCCAGCCAGAGATTTCTGGGGCCTTTCTAATCTTCCAAATAGCCCACTCACTTTCTTTGTTCTTTGCAGGCCCCAGGTATCTAGTGTATATGCAGTTCCATCCGGACACTGGGACAAATGAGACCAAAGCCAGTTCTTTGGGTAGCCTCCCAAAGATTTGGCTCATTGGATGCTCCATCCAACCCAAGTTTTTCTTCCACTCATTCTCGGTTGAACTGGGAGGGAATGCTAGGACAATCCCTGCCTAAATCTCTGTCTCTGTTCTCACTAGCCCACAGGGAGCTAGATGATACCAAGTCCCATCAGCATTTTGAGACAGGCAAGTGAGAAGCAAATCTTTTGGCAGGGAAAATTTGTTGCATTGGGTGCCTAGACCAACTCTTTCCCTCCCTAAGGAGAAACTTGGAGCTGTGCTTTTTGTCTGCTTCTTCTTTGCTGAGCCAAAGGAAGAGCTATGGAATTTACCAGCTCAAGCTGATGTGTCCATTCTTCTCTGAGTGGTTAGACTATGCTGGACCCATCAGCGCTTCATGATTGGCAAGACAGAGTCCTTTGTGGAGCCTCATCAGAAGATTTGGGGGTTGGACATATACACCAACTTTTTCTCTCTCCTGGGAATAGATCTAAGGGATCTCTTCCTAATTGTATGACACTCTGCAAGTAGGGATTTGGTTGAGCAGGTGTCCCAAATCTCCCTACCAGCTTTGGTGAGTACGGTTTTGCATTGGCACAGTGTACAGGATCCTTTCACTTAGTTTCTGGATTTCTCCCAAAGAGAATTTGTCTGTGAATTGGTGCTGAATCTGTGTGTTTGTGGGAGAATGGAGGGTCCAGGGCTTCCTGCACTGCTATCTTGCTGATGTCACTTTAAAGATTGACATTGTTTTGTAGGACTGGCTTGTTTTATAGGCCGTGTTAAACTATTTCATCAGAACAACCGAATGAAAATGTGGGCCCAGCTTTAGGTTTCCATGTAGCTCTTGATAGCATTTCTTTTTTCTAAAAATTAGTTTTGGGCTGGAGGACTGACCTTTTTCCTTGACTTCTCACTCAATAGTTCTTTTCTGTCTATTTACATAATTCTACCTGGCACCACTATGTAACGCCGAACCCCCTATTAGCACCCCCTGGTTCTACTTGACACTAATTCCCATATCCTATATTTACCCCTGCCTATGTCCTCTAGTAGGATCCTACCATGTCTGGGTAGATTTTCTGGAGCTTCCCTGTAATCAGCAGTGCTGTATCTGGTTCGGTTTTCTGGTGTTGAGCCCTGTCCACTGGTTTGAACCTTTTGGGAATATCCAATGCTTGCTTTGTGCTGAGATTTCGCCAACCTGCCTGGTTGGAGTTGGCCTCTGGGGCCAGGAGACTTCCCTCCAGCTTTGTGCCTTCAGCATGGACTTCTCCCAGTCCTGATTTTCTCCAAGTGGAGATATTGACTTGGAGGAATCCATATGTCAGGTTAAATACCAAGACTTTGCAGAAGTTTTTGAAACCCATTGGGAAAAAACAGTTTACACTAGAGGAGAATTGAGAAAATTGTTGATCAACTCCATTCACCTCTTCAATTTATAATGATTGACTTCTTCAGGAATAATAATGAAGGAAGAAAGAATAAGAAGAAGGCAGGAAGAGAAGAAAGCAAACAGGAATAAGATACAGGAATGTAACATCTGTGGGTGTTTTGAAGTTATTGAACCATGAAGTGGAGTTAGAACGAAATGGAGTTAGAACTTCAAAAAATGGTGTATTGAGAGGCTACCATGTTTATTCTCACCTCAAGCACTTAGCAGCAAAACCTGATAAAGCTTCAGAAGCTGGAACCAATGCTGGAGGTAGAGGCCACTTATGATCACTTTTGACTCCATTTCCTTTATCTCTAGAAGGATAGATACTTAGGGTAAAATCTAGCTCTTCCAGTTTGGACCTTCAAGGACCAATATCAAAATAAATGCATGGAGAAACACACTGGCTTCCAGGAGAAAGGCTTTTTAAACAGTGTTAACAGTATGTAGCAACAGAAACCACCTTTAGCTAATTGCAGCAGAAAGAGGGTTTATTGTTAGGGAATGCAGATGGTTGTAAACAAATGAAAAGATAATAAACTTCCCTTATAATAAAGTAAATAAAATTTAAAACTACACTAAGATATAATTTTCGACTTATCAGACTGACAAAATCCAGAAGTTGGACAACATATTTTGTTGGCAAGGCTTTGGGGAAAAAGACATTGCCGGTAGGGGTGCAAAGTGATAAACCTCAATGGAGGGAAAGTTGACAATATTTATCAAAATTACAAATGCACATATCCTTGGACTCAACAATCCCATTTCTGGGAATTTCTTCTAAAGGCATCTCTTCATACATAAAAATGACATATGCCATGCTGTTTACAATAGCAAAAAAAAAAAAAATTGGGGACAAGCCAAATAAACATCAATAGATACTGATTAAAATAAACTGTGGTACATCTACACAATGGAAATCTATGCCACCGTAAAAGAGGATGAGAAAGACTTCTATATATTCATAGAGATATTTTACTAAATGAAAAAAACCAAAGTGCAACAGAATGCACATATATGCGCACATTGTGTATATGGGCATAGCATGCTACCTTTTGTGTAAGAAAAGAACATGATAGGAATACTTATTGTATTTATTATGTTTACAAAAAGAAATGCTAGGAGGATACATGAACTTAAAAATGGTTACCTAAAGGTTGTGAGGGGTAGCAGGGTGCAAAGGAAAAGGAAGTGAAGTGTCTTGCCTACCTCGTTGTATTGCTTCGAATTTAGAACAATGTGAATGAATTTAGAATATTGAATAAAAAGATGATGTAATTTCCTACAGGTCCTAGATAACCAGGCTCAGAAGCTAATCTTTGGAAACAACAGACCAAATCACTCTGCCAGCTCTGTGAGATAAGCTGTGCCAAGTTCATTCTGAGATAGCAGCAATGGTAGCCACAATGATGTCCAGTTTCTAGAGGCCTGAAGGTTGTGGTTCTAGTGCAGCCTCCTGTGTCCAGGGTTCAGTGTCAGGGGATAATAGGTAGTAGATGCCATGCGTCTGTGTTCAGCCCTGGTGTCTTCTCTGTGTCTCACAAACGGATGCCAATGTGCTAAGATACCGATCCCCTCAGCGTTTAGTGTTACAGATGATTCTGGGTCTGAAGCCCCCAAGCTGGTAGTCGGTAGCAGCAAACAGCCTTAGCTATTGGTTCTGCTGTGCACGACACATGAACATACTTTTCTATGTATGCTTTATTTTGAAAAGATTTGGAAGCAATGGATTAGAGAACAAGTTTTAAAAGAAAGGACTCTCAGCTTGCCTCCAGTGAGGATAATACATCACAAGGATCAAAGCATTCAAATTTGTTAAATTTGAGACATTCGTTTGTTCTGATGTGCTTAGAGTGGATTTGCTGCTGTTGATGTTCAAGTAGTCAATGCCCTGCACCAGGGGCTGGTTTCCAAGGAAATGAAGGCTCCATTAAAGCTGCTTTCCACACAAGTGTTAGAGCACTTATCTAAGGGTTCATGATTAGCGAAAGTCTCACCAGATGTACAGGGGAATTTTGGGAAGGATAATATTTACTTCCCTGTTCTCTCACTTAAAGGAACATACGAGGGAAACGTTTTAAGGAAAGGGGAGGGGAGAGCCAGTGTAAGGTATCTCAGACTAGCCTGTTGCAGTGTTCCTTAAGTCCCTTAAGGGTATAAGGATATAGTCCTTATACGTGGATATAGTCCACGTAATTCAGCCTTCCCAGGCACCGAGTTGGAGGAGGGGTGGATATTTGATTTGGAGGGGCAAATGGAAGGTACCCAGCACAGTCTCTAAAAATACAAGACAGTGTTAGTCACAGATAGTTGCGTGGGCTTACTGAGAGAGGAATGTTATTAACAAATCTTCCCTGGTCAGTTTTGACCTTTGTTCTCTGTTCTCTTACTCATTCATAGTATTAAAGTATTAAAGGATAGAACAAGAAGAGGAGTCCTCTTCCCTGGCTCCAAGCCCATTCTCATGTTCTTTTTGTTGTTTTTTTTTTAATTTTTTTAAATGTTTATTTATTTTTGAGAGAGAGAGAGACAGAGTGCAAGCAGGGGAGGGGCAGAGAGAGAGGGAGACACAGAATCCGAAGCAGCCTCCAGCTCTGAGCTGTCAGCACAGAGCCCGACGCGGGGCTCGAACTCACGGACTGTGAGATCATGACCTGAGCTGAAGTCAGCTGCTCAACTGACTGAGCCACCCAGGCACCCCACTCTCATGTTCTTTATAAACCTTTTCTGGATTCCACTCATCCATCCATCCATCCATCCATCCATCCATCCATACATACATACATCTTTCCAAACATTCATACAACAAGCATATGCTTTTCAAGCATTGGCATAAATTATTTTGTACAAGGTTCTGTGCTAAGAACTGAGTATAAATAGAGGAATACGACTATTTTCAGGAAGCTTGCAGTCTTACAAGAAGACAGATATGCAAATAAACTAATGCTATGTGATAAGTGTTAATTATAAATATGCATATAAAGATCATCATGGAGAAAGAAAGGCCTAACCTTTAATAGTGTAGGAAAGATAATGCTGGAGCTTAGATTCATAACAGAGCAGAGGCTCCCCTTATGGCCTCTTTTAATGAAATAGAAAAAGGCACTCTGTCTGAGCAGACAGAGAAGGCAAAGGTGCCCCCTCCAGCTGGACACAGTCTTGAGCCAGACATGTGATTGGTGACTGAGATTTAGGCTGGTTTTTACCTTGTTGGCTAGGAGCCTTTATGCATCCTTCAGATTGCCTACCCTTATGGGGCAGCCCTCTCCCTCAGCTGTAATGTTCCAACGACTGCTACATCAGAGTTAGGGCTTCTCTTCATTGATTTAGTCTAATACCCACCTAGAGAAGTAGATGCATGGGTGTTTGGGGTGGTCAAATTGTTGTCAGTTAAATTCCCTCCCTTGCTTAGGGAGACAAAGTTAAACCAAAAGCAGGAGTCAAAAAAGTTTTGGAGCCAGGTGGTATTGACCAGTGGTATATTATTATTCTTACTGCTTTATAGGTGTTCCAGCAGGTTATAAATAAACTGAACACCCTCTCTTTTTCTTGTCTTCCCACCATAGGTCATACAATGATACACATTTGCAAATTTCCTATACAGTAACTATGATATTTGTTGCCTTTATTTTATTTTATTTTATTTTATTTTATTTTATTTTATTTTATTTTATTTTATTGTTTATTGACAACAAACCATCAGGCAAAAGCGTATAATATAAGGACTTATTGACAGGGTTTCGTTGGAAATTTGTGCTAGAGGTAAAAAAACAAAAAAACAAAAGCCAAAAAACAAACAAAAACTCACAACCAAAAAACCAGCCCCTACAGTTGTTTGTGAGTAACTTCAGTGAGATGTAGTCTCCCATTATTTTATTTTGCAGTATGTTAGTGTTGAATATTGGGGAAATTCTTAGCTGATGTAAATTAATAGCACCCTTTGTGGTGGCCTGGTCAGGGAACAAAAACACCATGTGAAATTGGAAGAGTCCTCCCTTACACATTTCACTATATTTGCAGCAGCAAGAGTCTGGTATCCACTTTTGAAAACCATTTGTTACATTATAAAATATGTTACATTATAAAATACAATATAAAATATGATACAGAACCCTATGCCTGGCTTGTCTCTATATGGTGCCAATAATCGTCTTAATTTTTTATTTCTATTTTATTTTTACTTTTAAATGTTTATTTATTTTGAGAGAGAGAGAGCAAGAGCAAGGGAGAGCACATGCACAAGTGGGAGAGGGGCAGAGACAGAGGAGAGAAAGAATCCCAAGCAGGCTCCACACTGTCAGAGCAGAGCCCAATGTGGTGCTGGATCCCATGAACCACGAGATCATGACCTGAGCCAAAATCAAGAGCTGGACAACTGAGCCACCCAAGTGCCCCTCAATTTTATTTTTATTTAAAAGAACTCTAAAGGATCCAAATCAGCTTTCCAGCCTCAGGAGTAGGGATGGGTTGGTAAAAGTGAGGACTGTAGAAACAGGGGAGAGAGATGTGAAGATTATCACTATAGGCTGCAGTGACAACAACTTCCTTGTGGGAAAGTCACATGGACTCTTGAGACTTAGCTGTCTATAAAATTACCCAAATTATGCTAAAATTTATTGCTATCTCACCGTCACTGGTTTGATGTCAGTGTCCTGCATGCTCAAAAAATCTGTTTGGGGAAAGCAAGACAATGCTCAGTGAACAAATGGATTCAAATCTGGGACAACAGATTCTTTTTTTTTTTTTTTTAAGTTTTTATTTAAATTCCAGTTAGCTAACATACAGTGTAATATTAGTTTCAGGTGTACAGTATAGTGATTCAACACCTCCATATATCCTGTGCTCATCACAGCAAGTGCATTCCTGAATCCCCATCATTTATTTCACCCATGCCCCCACCAGTCTCCCCACTGGTAATCATCAGTTTGTTCTCTATACTTAGGAGTCTCTTTCTCGGTTTGCCTCCCACCCTCTCTTTTTCCCTTTGGTCATTTGTTTTGTTTCATAAATTCTACATATGAGTGAAATCCTATGGTATTTTTCTTTCTATGACTGACTTATTTCGCTTAGCATAGTATTCTCTAGCTCCATTACAAATTGCAAGATTTCATTCTTTTTTTTATGGCTGGGTGATATTCCATTGTGTATGTATACCACATCTTCTTTATCCATGCATCAGTCAACACATGGGCCGTTTCCATAATTTGACGATTGTAGATAATGCTGCTATAAACATCAGGGTGCCTGTATCTCTTTGAATTAATATTTTTGTATTCTTTGGGTAAATATCTAGTAGTGTGATTGCTGGATCATGGGGTAATTCTATTTTTAACTTTTTGAGGAACCTCCGTACTGTTTTCTAGAATGGCTTCACCAGTTTGCATTCCCACCAACAGTGCAAGAGGGTTTTCCTTTCTCCACATCTTTGCCAACACCTGTTATTTCCTATGTTGTTAATTTTACCCATTCTGACAGGTGTGAGGTGATATCTCATTGTAGTTTTGATTTGCATTTCCTTAATGATAAGTGATGTTGATCATCTTTTCATGTGTCTGTTGGCCGTCTGGATTTCTTTTTTGGAAAAATGTCTGTTCATTCTTCTGCCAATTTTTTAGTTGGATTATTCAATTTTGGGGTGTTGAGTTTTATAAGTTCTGTATATATTTTGAATTCTGACCCTTTATTGTATATGCCATTTTGAAATATCTTCTCCCATTCCATCAGTTGCCTTTTAGTTTTGTTGATTGTTTTCTTCACTGTGCAGAAGCTGCTATGATTGATGTCAGAGAAGTTACTGCCTGTGTTTTCTTCTAGGATTTTTATGGTTTCAGGTCTCATATTTAGGTCTCTAATCTATTTTAAATTTATTTTTGTGTAGGGTGTAAGAAAGTGGTCCAGTTCCTTTCTTTTGCATATTGCTGTCCAGTTTTTCCAATACCATTTAAGAGACAGTCTTTTTCCCATTGGGTATTCTTTTCAGCTTTTTGAAGATTAATTGACCATGTAATTGTGGCTTCATTTCTGGGTTGTCTATTCTCTTCCATAGATTTATGTGTCTATTTTTGTGCCAGTACCATCCTGTTTTGATTCCTACAGTTTTGTAATATAACTTTAAGTCTGGGATTATGATGCCTCCAGCTTTGGTTTTCTTTTTCAACATTACTTTGGCTATTTGAGTTTTTTTGTGGTTCCATACAAATTTTAGTATTGTTTGTTCTAGCTCCATGAAAAATGCAGTTGGTATTTTGGTAAGGATTGCATTAAGCATGTAGATTACTTTGGGTGGTGTAGACATAATAACAGTATTTGTTCTTCTAATCCATGAGCATGGGATGTCTTTCTATTTTTTTGTGTCATCTTCAATTTCTTTCATCAGTGTTTTATAGTTTTCAGACTACAGGTCTTTTACCTCTTTGGTTAGGTTTGTTTATTCCTTGGTATCTTACTGTTTTTGGTAAAACTGCAAATGGGATTGATTGCTTAATTTCTCTTTCTGCTGTTTCATTATTGGTTTATAGAAATGCAGCCGATTTCTGTATATTGTTTTTTCTCCCCCTGTACATTGATTTTGTATCCTATGACTTTACTGAATTTGTTTATCAGTTCTGTTAGTTTTTTGGTGGAGTCTTTTGGGTTTTGTATACGTAGTATCATGTAATCTGCAAATAGTGAAAGTTTTACTCCTTTCTTGTCAATTTGGATGCCTTTTATTTATTTTTTTGTTGTCTGATCGCTGTGGCTAGGACTTCCAGTACTATGTTGGAAAAAGTGGTGAAAGCAGACATTACTGTCTTGTTCCTGACCATAGAGGAAAAGCTCTCAATTTTTCCTTACTGAGAATGGTAGTTGCTATGGGATTTTCATAGATGGGTTTTATTTTTTATTTATTTATTTAATAAATTTATTATTTTTAATGTTTATTTCTGAGAGAGAGAGAGAGAGAGAGAGAGAGAGAGAGTGCGCAAACATTCACAAGACCAGGGGTAAGGGCGGAGAGAGAGGGAGACAGAGGATCCAAAGTGGACTCTGCACTGATAGCAGAGAGCCTGATGTGGGGCTTGAACTCACAAACTGTGAGATCATGACCTGAGCCAAAGTCGGGTGCTCAACTGACCAAGCCACCCAGGCACCCTTATTATTTTTTTTCAAAGATTATGTATTTATTTTGAGAATGAGAGAGAGCATGTGTGCATGCAGCGGAGAGGCAGAGAGAAAGGGAGAGAGAGAATCTCAAGCAGGCTTCACACTGTCAGGGCAGAACCTGATGCAGGGCTCCATCTCATGAACTGTGAGGTCATGACCTGAACTGAAATCAAGAGTTGGATGCTCATTTGACTGAGCCACCCAGGCATCCCTTGTAAATGGCCTTTATTATATTGAGGTATATTCCCTCTAATCCTACTTTGTTGAGGGTTTTTATCATAAATGGATGTTGTACTTTGTCAAATGCACTTTCTGCATCTGTTGAAATGATCACATGGTTCTTATCCTTTCCCTTATTGATGTGACATATCATTAATTGATTTGCAAATATTGAACCACTCTTGCATCTTGGGAATATATCCCACTTGCCTGTGGTGAATGATTTTTTTTTGAATGTATTGTTAGTATTTTGTTGAGGATTTTTGTATTTGTGTTCATCAGAGATGTTGGCCTATAGTTCTCTTTTTTTTTGTAGTGTCTTTATCTGTTTTGGTATCAGGATAATGCTGGCCTTGTAGAATGAATTTGGAAGTTTTCCTTCCTTTTCTATTTTTTGGAATAGTTTGAGAAGAATAGGTATTAACTCTTCTTCAAATGTTTGGTAGAATTCACCTGTGAAGCCATCTGGTTCTGGACTTTTGTTTGTTGGGGGTTTTGATTACTGATTCAGTTTCTTTTCTGGTTATCCATCTATTCAAGTTTTCTATTTCTTCCTGTTTAAGTTTTGGTAATTTATAAGTTTGTAGGAATTTATCAGTTTCTTCTAGGTTGTCCAATTTGTTGGCATATATTTTTCATAATATTCTCTTATAATTGTTTGTATTTTTGTGGTGTTGGTTGTTATTTCTCCTCTCTCATTTGTAACTTTATTTATTTGGGTCCTTTATCTTTTCTTTTTGGTACATCTGGCTAGAGGTTTCTCAGTTTTATTAATTTTTTTCAAAGAACCAGCTCCTGGTTTCATTGATCCGTTCTATTGTTTTTTTAGTGTCTCTATCACTTATTTCTGCTCTAGTCTTTATTATTTCCTCTCTTTTTCTGGCTTTAGGTTTCATTTGTTGTTCTTTTTCTAGCTCCTTTGGGTGTAAAGTTAGGTTGTTTATTTGAGATTTTTCTTGCTTCTTTGGGTAGGGCCTGTATTGCTATCTAAACTTCCCTCTTAGGACCACTTTTGCTATATCCCAAACGTTTCGAATTGTTGTTTTTATTTTCTTTGTTTCCATGTATTTTTTAAATTTCTTCTTTCATTTCCTAGTTGACCCTTTAATTATTTAGTAGCATGTTACTTAACCTACATTTATTTGTGGTCTTTCCAGATTTTTTCTTATGGCTGACTTCTAGTTTCATAGTGTTGTGATCAGAAAAGGTACATGGTGACTACAGTCTTCTTGTATCTGTTGAGGCCTGTTTTATGACCCAGTATGTAATTTATTCTGGAGAATGTTCCATGTGCACTTGAAAATAATGTGTATTCTGCTGTTTTAGGATGGAATATTCTAAATATATCTATTAATTGTATCTGTCCAGTATGTCATTCAAAGCCTTTGTTTTTTGTTTAGATGATCTGTCCATTGATGTAAGTGGGGGCATAAAGTCTCCTATTATTATTGTATTATTATCAATTAGTTCTTTTTTGTTTGTTATTGTTTTATATATTTGGGTGTTTCATGTTGGGTACATATTTACAATTGCTATATCTCCTTGTTGGATTGTCCCCTTTATCATTATATAGTGACCTTCTTTGTCTCTTGTTAGAGTCTTTGTTGTAGAGTTTATTTTGTCTGATATAAGTATTGCTCCTCCAGTTTTCTTTTGAAATCCATTTGCCTGATAAATGTTTCTCTATCCCCTCACTTTCAATCTGCAGGCATCATTAGGTCTAAAGTGAGTCTCTTATAGACCGCATAGAGATGGGTCTTGTTTTTTTTTTTTTTTTATATCCATTCTGACACCCTAGCTGGCAAAACAGGATTCTTATTTGGAAAGTATAATTTCAGGTATAATTTGTGTTCATTCACAAATTTTGAGAATGATCTATTAATGTCCATGTTTCTTGCCTTTTCTTCAGGGGGTAGTTCCCTCCATACTTTATGATTCTCTCCACTGTATAGGGCACAAGTTAGTTATTTACTGGTTAATTTGCTCATTGACAACAAACAACAGCTTACATTGAGTATGTGGAAAGTCCACATTGACTAAATTAGCTGGATAATTGCAAATACTTCACTGCTCCTGGAGTTATTAAAAGAGAACTCTCTCATCGTTGGAGAGTCATTGGCTGTCTTCAGCACCATGACCTCCAGATTGCTTTCATCACCTACTTTTTGGCCCTGGCATGATTTAAAAAGTTAGGAAAAGGAGAGGAAGTTTTTGCTTCCTAAATCAGTAATTTCTGACTTGGTTTAAATTTGGCAGGCTTTGGAAAAAAGAATAATGTATTTAATGAATGTTTGATAAATTTATTTAATTTATTTAATGAATGTTTGAGTCCTGCTATGTGCCAGGAATGAGAAGATATAGCAGTGAATTTTCAGATGAAGGCTCAGTTGTCATAAAACTTACAATCTAGAGGAAGGAGACAGATAAGAAACAGTTATAAAAATAAACAGTTCTGAGTACCTGGGTGGCTCAGTCCATTAAGCGTCTGACTCTTGATTTCAGTTCAGGTCATGATCTCACGGTTTGTGAGATCAAGCCCTGTATTGGTTTCTGTACTGTCAGTGCGGAGTCTGCTTGGGATTTTCTCTCTCCTTCTCTCCTTGCCCCTCCCCTGTGTTCCCTCTGTCTCTGTCTCTCTGTATCTCTCTCTCTGTCTCAAATAAATAAACTTAAAAAAATTAAACAATGCTGTTTTAGATAGTGGATAAACACCTTGAAAAAATGAAGGCTACTTTAGGTGGGGTGGTTAGGGAAAGGCTCTCTGTGGAGGTGGCTTTTCCCTTCTTAAACTATGGATTATTGGATGCTTTCTATGCTAGGTCTGTCCTACAGGTTTTGTTTATATTAACTCATTCAATCCACACAATAACCCTACAAAAAAGTATAATCATCTTCTTTCTAAAAATGAGGAAACTGAAGGACACAGCCATTTGGAGGCTTGCCCAGGACCACACAGATGGTAAGTGGTAGAGCCAAATTTGAACCCGGGGAGTTCTGTGCCTTCAATTACTAGATCCTGTCTGCCAGCCACATAAAGAGTTGGAAGCAGCTCTGCTAGGCAGAGGGAACAGCAAGTGCAAGTTCTTTAGCAGGAAGAGTTTGTGCCATCTGAGATGCAGACCAGAGACCAATGTAGCTGAAGCAGAGGGAACAAGGGAAGAAGTGGTGGTAACAGGGGCTCAGAGCTGCACAGAAACCAGAACTTATAAAGCTTTGTAAGCTCCTCCTCTTGGTAAGGAGTTAGATTTAATTCTAAGGGAAGCCATTAAAGGGCTATACGAAGGGAGTCCTGCCTTTAGACCGAGTAAGAGTGGTTCCTTTCCTGGGCTTTGTGCTTTAGTGGGTCTCACATATGGCATATACACATATAAGCTCATGCACGCACACACACACACACACACACACACAAACACACACACACCAGAGTCTTCAACTTTGAGGTATTGCTCTGTGGTGAAAATAGTGATATAAATGGTAATAGTTTATATGGTAAAATTAAAGTGTTTTGTAATGTTTTCTGCAATAACAATAATTATATGCAACACCACTAAAATATTTAAACATGATATATACATTTTGAGGTTTGTTTCTGAATCTAAATGTTGGTTTAAATGAACAGTTCTGGTTGTTATCTGGGGAAAATTTCATTAAGTTGAAATTAATTAAAAAAAATTAATAACTCAGTAAAGGAGATCTAATTCAGTATTACTGTGAATAGAATACACATGTGAAAAATATTGATTATAATAATATAATTATAGATTTTACTGGAGTGAAGGCAAGAAAAATGTCTTATTCCATAAATAATAATTTATGAGCTATCTATATCCTTATTTTATCCCTCATCCAAACATTGCTGGCCCAACAACAGAATACTCAGATGTGTGTAATAATAATTAAATTCAGTCATCTTGGTTATTTTGCCAATTTTTAAAATTAAATTTTTATTCTTTTCAATGTTTATTTTTGAGAAAGCAAAAGACAGAGCATGAGTGGGGGACAGAGAGAGAGGAAGACTTAGAATCTGAAGCAGGCTCCAGGCTATCAGGACAGAGCCTGATGCGGGGCTTGAACTCCTGAACCACAAGATCATGACCTGAGCCTAAGTCAGACACTTAACTGACTGAGCCACACAGGCACCCCTATATTTTGCCAATTGTTAATCATGTAAAAACAGCATGCGTATGTTTTGATTTCTGTTTTTATTTTTTTATTTTTATTTATTTTAAAAAAATTAATGTTTATTTTTGAGAGAGAGAGAGAGAAAGGAGACAGAGAAAGGGAGACACAGAAATTGAAGCAGGCTCCAGGCTCTGAGCTGTCAGCACAGAGCCCCACATGGGGCTTGAACCCATGAACCACGAGAATGTGACCTGAGCCGAAGTTGGCCGCTCAACCCCACTGAGCCACCCAGGCACCTCGATTTTTGTTTTTATACATATAGATACACTTGTCAAAGTAGGAGGATGGAATATTTTTTATTTAATGGGTTTTTAGTTTTATTGATGAATTTAAACATTTAAATAAACAGTGTGTGGCTTCCATTTGTTTCTCTACCCAGGCCCTGCATACATAAGGAGTGGGCCTTCAGGGAAGTGACATGATCTGATTCATGTTTCTAAGGGATAAAAAGAAATGGAAAGCTAAACTCATTTCTAAAAGTGACATCTGATTTATGTTTTTAAAAGATAAACAATAAAGCTGTATTTATTTCTGAAACACAATTTGAAAAGAAACTTTCCTTCATCAATTTTTTTCCTTGGAAGTTCAGCTTAGAGAGAAGTTAGACCCTTTTAGTATGGAGAAGAAGACATAGGTAGCTTGGAATAATACTTGTCTTACAATGTGTCAAATATAGATTCTTGGACATTAAAAACTCCACATTAGTCCTCTTACGTTTCCTATGGCAGTGGTTCCCCATGGTGCACATTATAAATACTTACAGAGTTTTTACAACATACCTTTGCCTGGTGCCCCACCCCAGAGATATGAGTTAATTGGTCTGGGTGGGGCTCTTAAGTCTACGAGGGCTCCCAGGTGATTCTACTGTGAGGTCAGGGGTGAGAACTGTTGCTTCAGTGGCTCCTTGCTCTATAAAACTGGCCACTTTTCTCTCTTATTTGGAAATTTCTGTGAGTTTCGCCCACCTTTTCTTTTTCAGTATTTTTTGGCAGGTGTCATCTCTTTATTTTTCTTGCAATTCTCTTCTTTTAACTGGATACAAAGGAAATTATCCCTTTATTGGACTGTAATTGAGGTTGCTTAGTAAAATAATAGTCATATGAGCACATTTAGGTTAAAAATATAATGGACTTAATCAGATGGCAACCTCTGTGGGATCTGAGCCCCTAACCTTTTATGCCAGCCTCAGGGAGATGGCATATGATATGATTAAAAATATTATTGGACAGAATAAATATATAGTATGTATACATAAATACACAAGTCTGGATTTACGTTGCTCATGAGAGGCTGTTAGCAAATCCCAGGACTAAAATATACCATCCATGCCAAGATTTCTCTGAATATATTTCCTGTTGTACTCAGGACGAAGTTCATTCCCAAGCTTTAGAGCAGACTGAGTGATAGTGCTATCATGAAGGGCAGAGCACCTGAACCCATAAACAGGGTGCAACATAGGGATATAGGACTGGTTAAGAAGGACTTGCACGGGAGAGAATCATAAAACTGCTTTTGAGAAGCCTCTGCTAAAAAATATGGCTGCTGTTGGCATGGTTGTTGCCCAGATTTCGGGCTGAACAGCAGCCTTTTATGATCTGAGGCAGTAAATTCCCTTTATTAACACAAACAATGAGTCTCCCAAAAGCACAGAGTTAAGGAAGCTTCAGAACACGAGAGGTTCTCTGGGTGAGGCTTTCTCCCTTCCCCAGATCACCATTTCTGGGGTTATGCTGATTTTTTGTTTATAGACTCTTACAGCAGTTTACATTCTGGTTTTTATGTTTTTATTTTTTTGTTTTTTAGAGAGAGGGAGCAGGAGCAGGGGAGAGGGGCAAAGGGAGAAAGAGAGAATCTTTCCATGCTAAGCGTGTTGCCTAATGTGGGACTCTATCCCATCACCCTGGGATCATGACCTGAGCCGAAGTCAAAAGTCAGATGCTCAACTGACTGACCCACCCAGGCACCCCGGAAGTCTGCTTTTTGGTATTTTCCCGTTTCATTGAACCCTTTCACTGTGTGTTGTCTCTTCATGCATGTTATTAATTTCTTTTGTTAAAATCTTTCCATCCCTACCACCACTCTTGCAGTTCAGACTACCAGACTCTCCTGCCCAGATTGCTGTACTAGCTCCTACTGTTCTCCCTGCCTGTCTTTACCCTCCTAGTCCATTCTCTACATTCCACCATCACGATCTTTCTTAAGCCTAAATCTATTATGTAATTCCCCTGCTTAAAAACCTCAATTATTCCTCACTACTCTTAGGATAAAATTTAAATCTCCAAGTGGGCTTACAAAGCACTGTATAACCCATCCTCTGCCTGCCTCTGTCACTTCTCTCACCTAATACCTACCCCCTCCCATCTCCCTACCAGTTTAGGGAGATCCACTAACCTCCTGCATCAGAATTAACCCTAAGATGCTTGTTAAGAAAGAAATCCAGATCCCTGCATTCCATCCAGTACTGGTGGGACCAGAATCCCAGGGAGCTCCCAAGAGGAGGCTCCTAAATACCAATCTAAGAAACAATTTGCTAGGCCATTGAAGGGCTGAATGTGAATTGCAAGCCGCCTGGATTACAGTGGGCACACTCTGCTTCATTAGCCAGGTCAGCTATATAAGAGGATGATTTCAAAGGTGAGAGAGGTCTGGTGGGGCAGCGGTATTGCTTGCTGTCTGTGGCAGTTGTGTGTGCTATTTCCTTTAGAAATTTAGAAATCTGAGAATCCTTCCAATACTCTTGAAAATCTCCTTTTAAAATACAAACTATCTTAGAAGCTTATGAACTGGTCTTAACTTAGATTGTCAGAGATTTGGGTAAAGTACAGAGAAAAGAGGATGAGATTTGGAGTCAGATGACCTGATTACGACTTGAATCGATCTTTGCTGATATTTCAACCTTGGGCAAGGTTTTTCAATTTCCTGATTAAATTATAGTTTCCTTATTTGTGAAATGGAACTAATAGTATTGTTAGGTTTCAATGAAGTGAGGAAGTGTTTTGTAAACTGTTAATTGCCATCAGCCAAGTTGGTATTCTGTCTTTGTTTCTGTCTTTGATTGAAGAAAGAGGAGAGTAATGGGTCTAAAAATGGGATACTTCGAGTTCAGCAAATATTTTGAAGTGAATTTCATTGACATCAGGATGTATCAAAATTTGTGGGATACAGTGTAGAGAGGAAAATTTACAGCACTAAAATTGAAAACATTTACTCTTCAAAAGGAAACTTACCATAAAACATAAAGCACAGACTTTTATCTAGAATATATGAAGAATCCTATAACTCAATAATAAGATGACAAATGACCCAATAAAAATGGGGAAAGGATGTGAACAAACACTTAACCAAAGACAATCTATGGATGGCTAATAAACACATGACAAGATGCTCAGCATCAGTAGTTACCATGGAAATGCAGACTGAAACCACAATGTGATACCACTACACATTTAGCCACTAGAATGGCTAAAATTACAAAGATGGACCATACCGAATGTTGGCAGGGATGTGGAGCTCCCAGAACTTTTATTCACTGCTGGCGAGAATGTAGAATAGTATAGCCACTTTGGAAAATAGGTTGGCAGTATGGTGACCCACTTGGAACCCTAAAGTTGGTATAAAGATTATTTTAAGCTGGAGATACTTGGGATTCAACAGATGCAGAAAGAAGCCTTCTTGGAACTTCCTTTATTTGGCTAAAAGTAGGCAATTCTGAGAAGTGAGAATTGCCATAAATTTCCTCTTTGGGGTAGCCTCTATTGTTAGGAGAGAGACCAAGAATAAACCTACCATAAATCTCCTCTTTGGGTGACAATTACAGCCACTGGGAATAAGTAATGTTAGAAAAATTTCCAATCCACTGAATAAAATCCATGAATCCACATTGGTATAAATAAGTGAATAAATAGATATAAATGGGAAGTTGTATTACAACAGGGTATTTACATAGTTTCAAAGTACCTCCCCACAAAATACCTAGTAATTATAGGGGAAAAGAAAATAACCTCCGGTGGAAAAGCCTGACAAACACCACCTTCATCAAATGATCTAAGTGAACATCACCATCATGAGAACAAATTAAGAGCGTGTGACATTTGATAGGGTGTGATGACAAGTATTTCTGATATTCCTGCCAAAGATATGTAACTTTAATCACATGAAAACATCAGACAGTGCAAAATTAAGGGACATTCTTTTATTTTTTACTTATTTTTTAATGTTTATTATTTTTGAGAGACAGAGAGTGACAGAACATGAGCTGGTGAGGGGTAGAGAGAGGAGACACAGAATCTGAAGCAGGCCCCATCCAGGCTCTGAGCTGTCAGCACGGGCCTGATGGGGAGCTCGAACCCACAAACAGTGAAATCATGACCTGAGCTAGGTCAGATGCTTAACTGACTAAGCCACCCAGGTGCCCCTAAGGGACATTCTTTTAAGAGAACAAAAACAAACAAACTGGCCTATCATCTTTACAAAAAAAATTTTTTTTAATGTTTATTTGTTTTTGAGAGAGAGCAAGCAGGGGAGGGGCAGAGAGGGACGGAGACACAGAATGGGAAGAAGGTTCCAGGCTTTGAGCTGTCACCACAGAGCCCCATGCAGAGCTCAAGCCCATGAACCCTGAGATCATGACCTGAGGTGAAGTCGGACGCTGAACTGAGCCACCCAGACACCCACAAACTGGCCTATAGTCTTAAAAAGTGTCAAGGTCATGGGGTGCCTGGGTGGCTCAGTCGGCTAAATGTCCGACTTCAGCTCAGGTCATGATCTTGTGGTTCATGAGTTTGGGCCCTGTGGCCTGGAGCCTGTTTTGGATTCTGTCTCCCTCTTCTGCTGCTCCTCTCCCACTCATGTTTTGTGTGTGTGTGTGTGTGTCTCTCTCTCTCTCTCTCAAAAATAAATAAACATTAAAAAAAACAAATTAAAAAAAGTGTCAAGGTCATGAAAGTCAAGGAAAGACTGAGGAACCATTCCAGACTGAAAGAAAATAAAGAGACATGACAAAGAAAAGCAATACATCGTTCCAGATTGGATCTTTTTGCTGTAAATGACTTACTGACAAAAAAGGTGAAACATGAAAGGAGTCTGCAGATTAGATGGTAGCAATATATCAGTGTTAGTTTCTAGGTTTTGATAGGTGTATTTTAGATATTTAGATTTAGATATTAGCTAATTCCCTTGTTTGTAGGAAATGTACACTAAGGTATTTAGGGAAGACAGGCATTATATTGGCAACTTACTCTAAAATGGTCTAGGAAAAAAAGTTATTTGTACTATACTTGAAATTTTTCTATAAATTTGAGACTGTTCAAAATAACAATTTGAAAAACTTTATACAAAAGAAATCATCTTATAGTATGGAGTCCTGTGGGGCAAGAGACGTCAGGACGCCAGATATGATGCTTTTGCAGTAGACTATGTGAAAAAAACCGTTGTTTCAAGCAGAATAGTAGTAAACAAATTTTTAGTATGTTCAGGAGAGGCAACTGATGATAAGTGGAGGCTGAAAGGAAGAAATAATTCAAGGACTATTTGACACCATTTTCTTGAGATGGGGAAGACTGGGAAAGGAACGGATTTGGGAATGAAGTTAAGAGCACTGTTCTAGGCATGTTAAGCTGGGGATGTCCATGAGATATCACAGTGAAGGTGCTGAGTAAGCAGTTGAAAACATGGGTCCGGCACTTAGGGGACAGTATAAATTTTTGAGTCACCAACACATACGTGGTTTCATCATAGACCGAATAAGATCACTGTTTCAAACAGATTCTTGGCACAAAACAACCAGATTTCCTCTAGTGTAAAAGTCAAGCAGAGCCAGTTCTCCAACTTTCTTCTTAATAATGTGTTGGCTACTCTGGGTAATTCTACCTTTTTTTTTGGTCTTTAGAGCAGTAGGTTTTCCCTCTGTATTACCCTCAACCTCAGCATTTGGAATTTACTCTTTAAAAAAGTTTTTTTTTTTAAGTTTATTTATTCATTTTGAGAGAGAGAGAGTGAGCAGGAGAGAGGCAGAACTTTTTTTTTTAATTTTTTTTAATGTTTATTTATTTTTGAGACAGAGAGAGACAGAGCATGAATGGGGGAGGGGCAGAGAGAGAGGGAGACACAGAATCGGAAGCAGGCTCCAGGCTCTGAGCCATCAGCCCAGAACTCGAACTCGTGAGCTCGAACTCACGAACCATGAGATCGTGACCTGAGCTGAAGTCGGACGCTCAACTGACTGAGCCACCCAGGCGCCCCGAGGCAGAACTTTTTAAAACAGAAATCTTTGCAATTTGATAGAAGAAAATGAGAGAGGCTGTTTGTCCCTCACTTTTATATTTTCATTAAATCCACAGATACGAATTTCCTGTGACCTGGGATCCTGAGAACATAGGACTCTTGGGAGGGAACCATGAAAAATCAGTTCTGTTGGTGACATTTCCACCTTTCTCTTATTATTTAGAGAGTTCACTATGAAAAGATCTCTTAGAAATTCTCCCAGAAAAAAATTTTTTTTTTCTATTCTGCTACTTTGCCTGCAAGTGAAGCTATAGTCCTCTTGGGTGGACATCATAGCCATTTCCCATTGTTGGTTATGAGGGCCTCCAGGAGGAAATTATATGAGTTTACATGTAAATCAGGCAGTGAGAACAGACCGTTTAGATTCAAAAAGGCTGTTTCCATGGAATTGATAAAAGACAGACAAGGGGAACATTTCTGTGGTCCAAAAACACATTCTAAAAGACAGTTTTCTTTTCACATTTCAACAGTGTTCTTCAGAGTTGTAACGAGGGTCCCATGTGCCCACTGCTCACCTCTTGAGGCACTTTGAACAATGTCTGCCTGATGGCTGTTGCACCTGTCTTTTATTCTGTAAGGATTCTTAAGAATAGTGACTGTAAGCCTTGTCCTACATGATATTTACTTTTACTTGTATTGACCTGGGTTTGACTTTTTGAATAAGGACTTCACCATCTGTCTTTACATAAAACGTTTCCAGTTCACCCTTGCAATAAATAAATGACAAGAAACTCTCCTTTTCTTCCAAACAGCTCTTTAAATCTCTCTGCGTCCTTAAATCTTAGAGCCTCCTTTTCTTCAGAAGAATCAATACCTCAAATTTCAGGTGTATGTGCACACTCTGGAGTCAGGTTGTTAGGGATCAACCCTGTTCAAACCTGTGAATCTGTGGAATTCCTTGGACTACAAGTCACAGTTTCCTCATTTGTTAAAAAGGGATATTGCGAGGGTCAAATAAAGGACTCTTGGGAGTTCTTAATGCAGAGCTGGCACTTGGTATGTGCTAAATATGGTAATTTTGTCATTATCTTCATTATTATTTCCCTTACTTGTCTAAAACCATCCTCCTCAAAGGGCCAAGATTCTGATCATGTAGCAGCTTGAGCTAAGTGATAATTGAGCTTTTTCTGAGCATCTTCTAGAGACCTCTGCCTCATTCTTATCATGCATTTTGTTATACAGGACTAGTCTGTAGCCAGCATGCCCATGTGCACTGGCCACCATCACTTCTGTGACTGGTTGGTGTCCATAGTATGAGGTAGTTATGTATTTTGAATAGCCCCATGATCATAAATGTTACATTTATAATGTTGGATTGAGAGTTCCCAAGGGCAGGGATTGTGCTTTATTGATAACCAGTGTGTTAAGACCATGCTTAACAGATGGTAGACTCTCCATAAGTTTTTGATGAACCAGAATAAATTGTGGGATCTTGCGGTGTCATGGTAGACTTGAGGTGTTACACAAAAGCTGGCCACCTTTTGGCTGGACCTCTCAAAACAAGTCATATGGAGGAGCTTTGTCTAGGGAGGAAGGTGGCTGTGAGACTCTATCTCAAGTCATATCCACATGAGTACCTCCAACCATGTTGTACTCAAGCCTATAGCAGTGTTCCCAACAGCTTTTCATCACAATCAGGGCATTCACTCTCAGACTATGGAGGTTTGCTTTGGGAGGCATTTATTATTTGGCTCCTTTGAAATGTTTAGCAATGCAAACAGGTCATCTGCTGCTGCTTAATGACATATGAACTGTCACTGTTCCCTTTTTGCCTCTTTCCTCCACTTCCGCTCCCTCCCAACCATCTCCAACATGTGATTAATTCAAAGGTGGCAGACAGCATGTGGGCTCTTTATCTTCCACAACCCCTGTAGAGCTGGAGGATAGTAGAAATTCCAAATGGTTTTCTAAATGTAATTGAGGAATGATACAAAATCCCATCTTGTTCAACTTGTTGAAAATTCCTGCATATGGTCTTTTAACACCGAGAAGGCTTCCATGTATAATAAAATATTCCTTTCAATTCCAGGGTCTTGTAGTGAGGGTGGGGATGGGTAGTTTCTAGGCCAGAAACTTTTCAGGGCAGTGGTTTTCATTTGGGGTGTGGAAGTAGGTAGGGCCTTAAGCCAAAACCCAGTCAGGTGAATGAGAAAAGTGACTGTAAGCAGTACCGTTAAGGTATAGTAAAAGTGAATTCATGTCAGAAATGAAGGTGTTGAAGCTGCTGCATCCTAAAAATTAATACTAGTGGGAGTGGAGGCACCTGGGTGGCTCAGTTGATTAAGTGCCCGATTCTTGGTTTCAGCTCAGGTCATGATCTCACGGTTCACGGGTTCGAGTCCCTCATCGGGCTCCGTGCGGACAGTTCGGAGCCTGCTTGGGATTCCCTCTTTCCCTCTCGCTCTCCCCCTCTCCCACTTGCTCTCTGTCTCTCTCAAAAATAAAAAAATAAACTCAAAAAAATAATAGCATGAGTGCCAGGGAGACACCTCTGAACATCAGGACCCACTTTAAAAACCATTATCACTAAGATAAGGAGACCATTTAAGTCGACATGAATAGGGTTGAAACTGGCCAGGAACACCTTGTACCTCAGAACAAATTCAGATTCTTGCAAACCAAGAGAAAAATGTGTGTGTGTGTGTGTGTGTGTGTGTGTGTGTATAAAAGAAATAGAGAAATGGAGATTAATAAGGAGAAAAATGGAAATATATTTCCTGAAGGCAGTTTTTTCTTTCTGGAGAAAAAGACTGAATGAATGGAAAGAATGTTGGACCAGGAATTAAGTGACTTGGGTCTGGGAGTGGAGCTTGGTCTCTCTGAGCCTGTTGCTCACGGACCCAAACCTTAGCTCCATAAGCTGTGAATGACCTCATGGGTTATTGTAAGGTGATAACAGGGGCATAACTTCCTTGAAAGTAAAGTTGATAAATACTGCAAGCTATCATTGCTATTATTACAGAAGTGAAATACTACAATTAATAACTAACAAAGGCTGATATCAAGGACCTACACACACCATCTTAGCCAGGACTGTATACGCAAAACTGTATCTATCATGACTGAAGTACATGCCAAGTCTTGTGGATATTGGATCATAACAAAAAGGTATAATCATGTTGCTAAGGATTGTACACCAGCAATTACCTCTTGAAGGGAGATTGATAAGAGAATTAACTCAGCATGCCAAGAACCATCTGAGAACGTTTTAGAAAACAAACACTGTAAGTTCCCCTGTGATAAAAATTTAGTAATAAAAGTTGTATTTTCCCCTTGCTTTCTGCCTGCCTTCTTTCCTTCTTGCCTGTCTGGCTGCCTGCCATCTCACTTCGCACTCTTTTACTCACTTCTTCAAAGAATAATTGAGTACCATCTCTGTAAGATATTGTGCTGGTCTCTGGGAGGACTACCAAATAAGTAGGGCATGATCCCTGCCTTCAAGGAGCACCCTGTCTACTTTGAGAAGCATTGGAGGTAGAGCCACTGGTCTTCATGAATCACTTGTTGCATTGCAGTGGATTGAGAAGATTGAATCAGGGCTGGGCACAATATGTAATCATGCCTTAGTGTGATTCTCTCTACCATAAACACCATCCCTTTTCCTCATTAGGTGGTGAACTTCTTATAGATCAGATTAAGCCACTGCTTTTCTGAATGCCTTCATGGCTAACCCAGACAGAGTTAGCAACCTCTTTTTCTTTATTTCCACAGTACTTGGAGCAACATAGACCCCGGTTCACAGATCTGGACTCTTCCCCTTACCAGTTACTTACCATTGACTTACCATTGACGTAGGTAAGTTACTTGATCTCTCTGCTCACCAGTTACATTCTGTAATATGAGGCTGATAATGCTCCCCGGAAGTGGTGGTATTGCAAAGATTAAATGAGATAATGTAGTTG
Organism: Prionailurus bengalensis; assembly: GCF_016509475.1. NCBI lineage: Eukaryota > Metazoa > Chordata > Mammalia > Carnivora > Felidae > Prionailurus > Prionailurus bengalensis. The sequence continues at coordinate 145,364,006 of NC_057344.1, forward strand.
CCTAGAACAGATGGTGATCCTCAAAACAGGAGTTCACTGAATGAATAAGAACATTTATAATTCTCTATTAAAAGTGTTTGTGAAGCTTGACTCCTGCCCTAGACTCAATGCTCCTTAAGGGCAAGCACCATGCTTCCCACTTGAATCTTCCAGGCTTTGCCCATAGAAAGTGCTCCATAAATACTTGATTTATGAACAAAGTAAAGAATGGATGAAAAGTGGTTAAGAGTGGGCAAGTTAAAGAGATGGCAGAGCTAATTTGCTGATATGTTTATGATTACATTATAATTTTGTGAACTCATTAACAAAGTGGGAGTGTAGTGGGAGCAAGTTAATTGATTTTGTTAGAAAACTTAGAGAAAAGTCTAAGTCTACAGCCCAGAAATGCTGCTGGTAAAGCTGACTGTCTTGACATCTGGAGTGAATTAACTTCTAATTGGAGAGCTCATGGGCCTTAGGAGCTGCCAGGATGTTTGGGTGAAGAAAGTAGTTTTTAAAAAACATGGCACATTGTCATGTCACCAGGTTGTTTTCTTTCCTAATAACAGAATATTTTAATGTTTTGGGGGCCAGAGTACTCCTCCTGCTATAATGAATTTATAATAGATTAAGATGAGTTATGCAAATGTGATCATCATAATTACAGTGACTTTGAGTTTATGATCTCCTCTATTAATTATTCTTCAGTGGTTTAACAGTACAAGAGTTCAAGATATCAAAAATCACTCTGCTATTGTGTATTACCACCCCCCTCTTTTTACTTCCTAGGAATAAATGTTTATTAAGTGAATATATATCAAGGTGAAAATGTCCTCATTTTAAAAACTAGCATCATAATTTCTCATAGGGAGGGAACAAACTTTGATTAGGAAAATATCTTTGATAAATTACTTGGGGGCAAAGTGAGATCCTGTGAAAACCAGATGGCAGGAACAAAAAAGCCATGCAGAATTGACCAGGAGTTTGAGGAAGAGAGGGTAGAGACTGGGATGAGAAGGGGGTGGGGAGGGTAGAGAGGCGAGGGCTGAGCAACAGGGCAGAAGGCTAGGGCCCAAGTTAGAGAAACTTTCTTGGGACTCGTGGAAGCAGAATTATTTCAAACTAAGTTTCAAGTTGTTTCCACTACTGGACTGTAGCCCTATTTCTGGAAACCTTCAAAAAAAAAATCTTTGGGTGGAAATTATGGGTAGCCTGAGTCCACTTCTGGGTTGATATAGCCCCAAACAGGGGAATCATGAGCAGCAGATAAGAGCCAGAGGGAAACTTGAATGGAGAGGTGGCCTTCACTCCCCATGCCCTGTCCCCAGCCCCAGGAGTTTGGACTTTACACAATTCTCTGGAAAGATTAATTTTATCTAGATCTTTAAAAAAGGTAAAGAAGTAGCTAAGAGTGTGAATTCAAATCCCTGTTGCTATCCCATATTGCCTGGGGCAAGTTACTTAGGTTTTGTAAGTCTCATCTGTGAAATGAAGTCATACTTTTCAGGGAGGATTAAATTAGATAAAGCTAGTAAAAAGTGCTTACAACAGGGCCTGGCACATGCCAAGCATTTCATAAATGTTAGGAAGTAATATAACTATTGTATATGTGAAAACAATTCCATGGTGGTTTTGGTCAAAATGATGCTTTTGCTTAGGAGATTCAGGCAGTGAATCCTGCCAGAGTTTATATCTTCCAAAGCAATGATGAGGGCAAGTCTCAGTTCTTAGTACAGACTTCTTACTATCTTTGCAGGGTAGCACCACACATGCCTCACATGCAGAAATTATCTTCCTTCCTTAGATTGGTAGCTTTGACCATGGCTTACCAACCCATAGTTCCAACTTTTTGACGGTGACGATAGCATTTTGGAACCATGCCTGGATCATCATACTAATGGTCCCTTATATTTATATAACCTTTTAGAGTTTACAAAGGGCTATACACACCAGCCGCTAGCCTTATAAATAAAGGTGCCCTTATACTGATTTTGCAAACGAGAAACTGTGGCTCAGAAAGCCTGGCTATCCACAGCAGCAGACCCACAGTGGCTGTAAAGTAGAACTCAGGCTTTTTGGACACCTTTTTCATTGGAATTTGAGAATATGAAGGGGTGTTCTTTATCATCTAAAGTAGCACTAATATCTGTAAACCCCTGCCCAGAGAGAGAAAAGCAGAAGATAGTTTTGAGCTATTTTGCATATCAAAGGACTTAGTTCTCCCTCTTTACAGATCTGAAGTTTATCTGCCCAAATTAAATGCAGACTTCTAGTGCTAATCTTATATATTTCCTTTTTTTGAATCTCTTTGGAATTTGTGATTTGCTTTAGACAGTCGACCAATTTAAAAAAAGAAAACCATAGACTTTATCTTTGGAGAAATTCTAGGAGGGTCTCCTTTATGAACCAAAAATACTCTCTTCCCCTGAACTTTCCATCTCCCCTCTTCTCAGGGTATTGCCCTGACCCTGGTGCCTGAGTGCAAGCTTTTCTGATTAAAAGCAAAATGCCAGTGGCTGCTTTGGTTACTTTAAATCCTCTGTCGCCTATTTTTATCTTGCTTGTATGATCTTGAGATAACAAAGCCATGATCCATAACACCTGAGAAGACAATATTTGGGGACAAGGAGCTAGTGCATGCCGGAAAGAAGGGCAGACGAGGAAGAAAAGAAGCCACAGTGAGGAGGAGAACTTTTTAGCTGATGAATAAGCCTCATGGGAGGAGAAACCAGGAACTTGCTTTGCAAAATCTTACTGTAAGTACCTGTTAAGGAAGCTGGGCCTGAAGCTTAAAAACTCAAGTGGAGCTAGAAACCCAAGACTAGGATAAATATCTGCCGGAATTATTGTCTATCGTTGGGAAAACATAGAGTGAGGACACTGTACCAGAGAGAATGGCTGGTCAGTAATGTAATACCTTCATTCTGGTGACTTGAACAGGTTAGAACAAGTTTGAACAGGTGTATAAGGTGTCATGTCCACACACTGGACAATCTTAAAGACCTAAAGATCCTGGTGTGTGAGTGTGTGTGTGTGTGTGTGTGTGTGTGTGTGTGTGTAGGCTGGCTCACACTAAAAGGGGCGGGGGGTGGAGGTGGGAAAAGGTCAGAGAGGCCTAGTCAAGTAGGACTTCAGGAAACAAATCCCAGAGAGCAGTTCACTTCTATAAAGGACAGGTTACTTAAAAAATACATGTGTAGATTTGTGTTCTCATTTAATAACTTCCCGGGGTCTCTCTCTCTAAGGATGTGTTAGTATGTAGAGAATGAGAAACCAGACACTAATGGATAGGGTTTTATTTTGTGGCTCTTTGTTCTGCGGCTATAAAAGGAGTATCTTCTTTTTTTTTTTTTAATTTTTTTTTCAACGTTTATTTATTTTTGGGACAGAGAGAGACAGAGCATGAACGGGGGAGGGGCAGAGAGAGAGGGAGACACAGAATCGGAAACAGGCTCCAGGCTCTGAGTCATCAGCCCAGAGCCTGACGCGGGGCTCGAACTCACGGACCGCGAGATCGTGACCTGGCTGAAGTCGGACGCTTAACCGACTGCGCCACCCAGGTGCCCCAAAAGGAGTATCTTCTAACTGGCATTGCAAGCTGATTTTCAGAACCCTGCATTAGTAGGATATGTAATTAATGATTGCAAAGTCTTTTCAACAAAGAAAGATGGCAATACCTGGCAATGTTAATTAAGTATAGATTTGAAAGATCCTCTTCTGAAGGTTTGAAATCAAATGCCAAATGATGTAGAGGGTCTTCAAACGCAATTAAAGAAACATATCAAGTTGACCTTCATCATCTTCACTAATTAATATTTATGGGGTGCCTAGACATCTTGCTTGGTGTTGAAAAAGGAAAAGAATCTGGAATTTTATGATAGTTGATAAAATACTTATGAGTTCAGTGACATGGTAGGAAAGGGAATAAATGAACCATTTGAGCATAATATGAACCATTTGAAGAATTTTGAAATTTGTTGAGACCTCATTAGCAGGATCCTGAATATATCTTCTCAGAACTAACAGGTTATGCTTCTAATGTGTCAGTTTATTCCTTTAAGAAGAAATATCTATAAACTATTGCAGAATCTTTGACTAGTATTTGAATGTCAGCAACTACCCCTTCTCTGCTCTCTATAATTCAATTCAATTTAATTTACCTATGTTATATGTATCATCTACCAAAGTCCAGTGCTAGATTTTTGTTGGGAAGATAGAAATTAATAAAATAAGATCATTTTCTCAAAGAAAAGATCTATTAGTTAAGAGACTTGACTCTTGAGGAGTCTGGGTCCTGCCCCCTTCCCCCCACACCCCCAAAAAGCTGTGATATTCTTGGCTTACTTGACAAGCCTCACATGTGCTCCCCATGCCAGACTCAGTGTGTAGTGAGTTGAAGTGTCTGAAGGGAAATGCAGTCAAGGATTCAGGTTCTTCTGGGCTGATCATGTTCTTTGCATATTTCCTTTCTTGGCCCAGGTACCTTCATCCCTAGGTCTCTTTAACTGGGACTTTGGCTAAAGTCTTCTTCAAATGCCTCTGTCAAGGCGTTCTTATGGGTGGAAGTCCGGGGAGGAGGAAACTTACAAGACACTTTTTCCCACTCTGCCTGTATTCAGTATTTTCATATTCCTAGCTCTCCTTACCTCCCCCCAGGGTCCCTACAGCCCATAAAACTGCAGAAGTCTTTTGTTTGGGGTCTCTCAACAGTGGGGCAACCCCTATATCTGCACTGATTCACCTGACTCTGGATGGGTGTGGCATTTCATGGGGGAAAGTGGTATGGGGGAGGTGGTACTTTCTCTCATTTTAACCTCTTATATTATCTGATTAAAGACTTCACCATTACATTCTCTTTGGCCTGTTGCTTTAATTGGCTTCTTTGACACCTGGTGGCTCACCTGAGCTCCTGACAGGTACTAATCCATCCATATTCCACCACTTCCTAGCTATGTAAGATTGGGCAAGTTACTGAACTTCTTTCCCAATCTTCAGTTTTCCTGCTGTAAAATAAATGTAATACTGTAATAACACCTATTCCAGAGGACTGTTGGGAAGACTGTATGAGATGATGCTTGTGGCCTGCATACAGTGAGGCTTTTAATAAATGTTATTATAATATATACTATTATATAAGAATCTCACAGCCTTCTGGGGAGATTCAGCCGTGAGCAATCACTCGATTGATTCAGCCATTGAACAATCTTTCAACATGCCTTTTGTATCTACTATGTATCAGGCTCTGGCTGTAGAGAAATAATATGCATGTGTTCTCATGACTCTCAAAGGGGCTGGGAGTCTAGAGGGAAGACAGATGTGGCCCAACTGAAAAGGAGGTATGTACAAGATGACACAAGAACTTTTGAGGGTAAAGGCAGTTCATTGGTGAGGATGTTTTGGCTGAAAGAAGTCAAAACCCAACTCAAACTGTCGTTAATAATTTGAAATTTTATTATTGCATGCTACCGATGTTAAGGTCAGCTGCCCAGTGATGGCATCAGAAACCCAGATTCCTTCCATCTCTCTGCTTCAACAACATTGCTTTCCTTCTAAGACTGTCAGTAAGGCACAATATCCAAGCATATTTAAAAATTATAATGTACAGAAGAAAATATTTCATTCTGTATCTCTTTTTATGAGTGAAGAAACTTTTCCTGGAAGTCCACCAACCAACTTGTCTCATCTCATTGTCCAGACATGTGTTATGTGCCCATCCTGCACAGGTTGCTGCCAAGAAGAATGAGATTACCCTTAGAATCTGGAGCAGGGATGACATTAGCCTCTCTCAAAGCACATGATGCATGGGGAAGGGTGGAGACCTGAATCAAATGAAGGCTATGTTAGAAGTGAGGGACAGGATGCATGTTTGTCAGGAGCCAACCATGTTCTCTGGAGGCACCCAGATGTGCATGGGGAAGTCAAGGAAAACTGACATATTTTTGCCTTTGAGTTAGTACCCTGAACTGAGACTTGAAAGATGTAAACGTTGACAGGTAGATAATGAGGAGTGGATTGTTTTGGATAGTAAAGAGTATGCTAGACAGAGGGAAGAATAATTGCGAGGGCGAGGAAACATGAAGTAGTATGGGACCTTTACTTCCTCCCAGGACAGAGTAATAGGAACTAGATTTACTTTCCCATTTAGAGAAACTAATAAAACCAGAGAAAATATATAAAACTACAGTTTTCAAGACACTGAACACCAGGCAACAAAGGATAGTGATCCCTGAGAAATGGGAAGCCAACAAAATTACTCATGCAATTGTTCCGTTTACTGTTTTGAGAGAGTTTCCAGGTCATGGCACAGGGAGGAGGTAGGATTACAGAGAAAATATTTTCATGTTTCTGCACAGTTAGGGATTTCTGAACAGATTTTGATGAAACTTGGAATCTGACCCTAGAGCAAGTCTTAAAAGTTAATTTATAACTGTATAGAGAGTAAGAACTCCTGAGAGATTTACCTAATACCAGAGATACATATTTATATATCAAGAGGGGATTAAACCTGGAACTTGGAAACATCTCTGAACTGTAAATCTGGAGACACTGGATTATTTTTTCCCTGGAGAGATTTATTTACATTCTAAAAGGTTAGAGCAGGATATTTCCAAGGAGATTCTCAGATGTGGAGGGGAGGCAGCAGCCTCTTTCTCCTGTATGTAGGTATAGGAAATTAATTTTTCTGTTTCCCTCACCTACAGGGTGAGCTTGCCATTCACATAGGACAGATTTTCATATCTAGTTCTCATCATGTTGGTTTGGAGACATGGGGGAGTGACACTGCAATGTTACTCTATTGATCTTGCTGTGAGTGTTATAAGGAATATGTTTCTGATCCAAAAGCCTCAATGTGCATTAAGGACAGCATTAATAAAGATGAATATTTAAAACATAACAGAGAAGGAACCCTGGCAGAGGTTGACAGACTTCCTAAGTTGAGGAGATGGAATTGAGAGTCTGGGGAGACCAAGGAGGGTAGAATTTGTAAAACAAAGTAACAAAGGGAAATATCTACACAGAGGGAGAACCTGGATATTCACAGGAGCTTCTCTTTGAATAGGCAGTAGATTACTGATCAGTTCATGTGTGTGAGAAAACTACTCAAGGTGGTTGGAAGGGGAAGCAATCCAAAAGGATTAAGAAACAGTGCCTGGCACTAACACAGTTCCAGAAATGTTGTATATTCCCACAAGCCAGACTGGAAAAATTCATGGCTTATGGGGACATTGTGTTGAATACTCATAGTGGGGAGTAATTTGGTCCTAGATGGGAGTACCACTTGGGAGCTGCATAGCAAATCATGAAAGCAAGATGCAATAAGATCAAACTATTCCTGGTAACTATACTGTATCCTAGACACAATTAATGAATATTTATATGAGTACAAAAATACCCAGCACCCAGCAAATTAAAATTCACAATGTCTGTCATTAAAACAAAGATTACCAGGCATACAAAGAAGGAAGAAAATATGACCTATAATGAGGAAAATAATTAATCAATCTAAACGAATCTGGAACTGACAAAAATAATAGAATTAGCAGACAAGTACATTTAAAAATTATAATTATATTACATATGTTCAAAAAGTTAAGCAGAGACATGGAAGATATAAGAAAGACCCCAATTGAATTTCTAGATGAAAAGTATAAGGCTTGAGATAAAAAATAATACAGTGTATTTACTGGTAGATTATACATGAAAAAAAATTAAGTAAATGTGAAGACTCAGCAATAGAAACTATCCAAAATGAAACCAGAGAGAAAAAATTATTTTGTTTTAAATGTAGAGTATTAGTGAGCTGTGGGAGAACTTCAACTAATGTACATGCTAATGTACATGCAATTGGGAGTCCCATAGGAAAGAAGGGGTTGGGGGTGGGGAACAAAAATATTTGAAGAAATAATTGCTGAAACATTTCCAAATTTAGTAAAAACTACAAGAAAAATCTAAGCACAAGAAATATGCAGAAAGCTACATGAAGGTATGTAATCAAATTGCTGAAAACCGATGATAAAGTCAAAGAGAAAAAGACATGTTAAATATAGAGGAACAAAGATAAGAGTGGCAGCAGATTACTTATCAGAAACAGCAAAGGAATATAATATCATTCCGTTTAAGGAATTATAAGCACTTGGTATTGGGGGAGGGCATGAAGGGATGGATAAGGGGCTGTGGCAGAAGATATGTCTGCATAGGCTTGTTGAGATCAGATAATAAAAAGTGTTTGGTGCCCTATTGCAGGTATTAGAATTTTTCTTGGAGGTCATAGGGAGCCATTAAAGAATTTGGGGCAGGAAAATGTCATCGGATTTACATGTTTGAAAGATCACTCTAATGACATTGATTACACAAATGTATTAATAAATGGATGAATGAATGAATGAATGAATGAGTGAAAGAGGGTGGTTTGGAAAGTTGAGAAACCGGAAGAAGAGAGTGGAACCATAGGTAAGCTACTGTATTCATTTCATTTCATTTCATTCATTTGTTCACCACCTGTTTGTTAAGTCCTCCCATATACCAGACTTTAAGCCAGCTCCTTGAGATACTATGGTGAGCAAAGTAACTATTTATATAAAAGGTATACAACTCTCTAAGTATGTTGTATACATCTTTCCATGTCAATATGAGTCGATGTTTTGTTCTTTATAATAGCTGCATAGTATTCATTCATTCATTAATTCATTCAGCAAACATTTATTGAATGTATTTTATGTGCTTGGCTTTGGGCCAGGCACCAAAGATACAGCAATGAATAAAAAGATTCCCTATGTTCATGATGCTTATATCTTAGTTGAGGGTAAGAATAGACATATAATAAATACATAAAGGTAGATATATGTACACTATAAGGGTTTACCAAAGATCATCCCTTTTGTATAGCCAAGATCTTCTCTTCACCTTGGACTTTATCTTCAAGGCCAATTTGTTGGAGGCCTGCTTCAATGTCATTCCTGGCACCTCTGAATTTTGTGTGATGAATAACCTCTTAATCATATATGTTTCCATTAAGTGTAGTTAGGAAAAAAAAGTAATTCAAGAAGATTTGAATTTCATATTTTAAGATAATCATAATCACATATGAGCAAGTGTTTTTTTGAAGCGATAATTTCACTATTTGTTTATATGCTGAATTTTTATCAGTTTATTGAAGTATAAATGTATATTTATTATTATAAGAGTAAAATAATTAGTGATGGTGGTCAACGTTGGTAATATCCTGTAAAAAGCAAACATTAAGTATTTTCAAATGGTTTCATAGGGAAATAGATTGACGGTCAATACAAATGATGTAGTACCTGCATAATTTTAGTAATAATATTATATATATTTGTGCTAACAAATGTTTATAAAAATAGAAATTATTATTACACTACTCATAGCAGTAAGAGTAGTAGTAATAGTACTAATGATGAGGATGATTAGGCTATATCATTGGTCTAATCCTTGTAGATTGTGTGCTAGTGTTGATAACATTAAACAAAATAATTTTTAAATACTGCATTCAAATTTCAGTTAGTTAATTCCGTTCAGGCCATGAGTGTTTTAGAAAAATGGCTTCTTTCTTAACAGAAACCCATGGGGGAAGGGAAGGAAAAAAAAAAAAAAGAGGTTAGAGTGGGAGAGAGCCAAAGCATAAGAGACTCTTAAAAACTGAGAACAAACTGAGGGTTGATGGGGGTGGGAGGGAGGGGAGGGGTAGGTGATGGGCATTGAAGAGGGAATCTTCTGGGATGAGCACTGGGTGTTGTATGGAAACCAATTTGACAATAAATTTCATGTATTTAAAAAAAATGGCTTCTTTAAGATTCCTCACGTCCTGTGAGGATGCGTTAAAAGCAGAATGTTAACTTTGGCACCTCAAAATTTCACAGAGGTAAAAGACTCTCTAATCATGTTTTACAATATCCATGAAAAATAATCTTCAATTAAGACATAGGAAAGAATACAAAGAAAATAAAATGTTAGAGAGAAATGAGGTACCTAAAACATTTTGTTTGCATAACTAATCTAGAAATGCACTCTGTTAGAATCCTTTCAGGAAACGATTCCTTATAGTTATGAGTCTATGAAGGCTAAAGACTTGAATAAAAGAATTGTTAAAATGATTGTTAGAGCCTGTTTACAATATTCAGTAGTTAAATATGAAGGATATTTGAGGTATGCACATAAATCTTAGATAAAAGTTCCTTCTAGAAAGCATATTACTGAAAATCTCTTTTGCTGAATTATAGTATCTGCTTTGAACACAAAGGCAATAACAGCATTAAATGTACTACTTTTGTAAATCATATATCATACATTTGGGCATGCAGAGACAACCAGATGTCTTTTAAAGTTTGACAGTCTGGTGGATTAATGATAAATTCAACTTTGTTTCTCTGTACTAGCTTGCCAAAAGATGTCAGGTCTCTCAGAGCCAACAACATAGTGAATTTGATTGAAGAAATATTTATAAATAGAAGACGAGAAAAGAAATTATGTGATTGACATTAACAATAGAACAGACATGGTGAAGGGGATGTGTGATTCAGGAATTTCAGTCACTGTTTTCTTCATAACCTTTAGTTATGTGTTCAGAAAGTAATTACAGCACTGAATACGGAACCATAAGCAGGAAATGGTGGGCCACTGTCAACACTGTTCAGCCAAAGACAACCATCATGACCTATAAGGAATTTTTCAACTACCTTGTGAAGGACTTACACAAGGTATTCAAATAGGATGGAAGAGGAACGGTTACATTTGGCAGACAAAAATATCAACATAACAGCATTTACTAGCAGTCAAAGGGTTGCTTGAAGAGAAAGTAATTTGTTTTTAGAACCCACGGAAGAAATTATCAATATAAAGTATATTGAATGTGCAAATATTTCTTCTATAATACCTTATATAATCCTCCCAGCATTTGACTAGAGAGAAGGTGCTGATATAGGTGCTCATGCAATAAAAACCGAGATACAAATGGAAAGTCCGAGCTCATTTTGTTTATCTAAAAAGAAAGTTACATTATTCTGTTGTCATATTTCTAGATCCAGGGTTTAAGAACATATTTAAAACAATTCCAGTATAGTTAAAATACAGTGTGATACTAGTTTCAGGTGTAGTGACTCAGCAATTTTATACATTACTCAGTGTTCATCCTGATAAGCGTACTCTTAATCCTCTTTCTTATTTCACCCCTGCCTGGTAACCATCAGTTTGTTCTTTATAGTTAAGAGTCTGTTTTTTAGGCTTATCTCTTTTTTCTTTGTTTGCTTGCTTTGTGTTTCTTTTTTTTTTTTTTTGTAATGTTTATTTATTTTTGAGACAGAGAGAGACAGAGCATGAATGGGGGAGGGGCAGAGAGAGAGGGAGACACAGAATCGGAAGCAGGCTCCAGGCTCTGAGCTCTCAGCACAGAGCCCGACGCGGGGCTCGAACTCACAGACCGTGAGATCATGACCTGAGCCGAAGTCGGACGCTCAACCGACTGAGCCACCCAGGCGCCCCGCTTTGTGTTTCTTAAATTCCACATATGAGTGAAAAATCTTGGTATTTGTCTTTCTCTGACTTATTTCACCTAGCATTATATCCTCTAGACCCATCCATGTTGTTGCAAATGGCAAGATTTCATTCTTTTTTATGACTGCCATACCACTTCTTTATCCATTTATTGATGGACACTTGGGCTGCTTCCATAATTTGGCTTTGGTAAATAATACTGCAATAAACATGGGGTGCATATATTTTTTCAAAGTATTCTTTGGGTAAATACCCAGTAGTTGAATTACTGGATCATATGGTAATTCTATTTTTAAGTTTGTGAGGAACCTCCATATTGTTTTCCACAGTATCAGTTTGTATTCCCATCAATGGTGCATGAAGGTTTTTTTTTTTTCTCTACATCCTTGGCAATGCTTGTTGTTTCTTATGTTTTTGACTTTAGCCATTCTGACAGGTGTGAGGTGATATTTCATTGTGGTTTTGATTTGCATTTCCTTCACAATGACTGATGTTGAGCACCTTTTCATGTGTCTGTTGGCTAACTGTATGTCTTCTTTGGAAAAATGTCTATTTATGTCTTCTATCTATTTTTAATTGACTTATTTGTTTTTTGTTTTTGTTTTTTTTTTAAATTTTTTTTTTCAATGTTTATTTATTTTTTGGGACAGAGAGAGACAGAGCATGAACGGGGGAGGGGCAGAGAGAGAGGGAGACACAGAATCGGAAACAGGCTCCAGGCTCTGAGCCATCAGCCCAGAGCCTGACGCGGGGCTCGAACTCATGGACCGCGAGATCGTGACCTGGCTGAAGTCGGTCGCTTAACCGACTGCGCCACCCAGGCACCCCCGGTTTTTTTTTTTCAGTGTTGAGTTGTACAAGTTCTTTAATGTTTTGGATTCTAACTCCTTAGTGGATATGTCATTTGCAAATATCTTCTTCCATTCAGTAGATTGTCTTTTAGTTTTGTTGATTTTTTTTCTTTGCTGTGCAGAAGCTTTTTATTTTGATGTAGTTCCAGTAGTTTATTTTTGCTTTTGTTTCCCTTGCCTCAGGAGACCTATCTAGAAAAATGTTGCTATGGCCAAAGTCAGAGAAATTACTCCCTGTGCTGTCTTCTAGGATTTTTATAGTTTCCATTCTCATGGTTATATCCTTAATCCATTTTGAATTTGTTTTTGTGTATGATGTAAGAAAGTGGTCCAGTTTCATTCTTTTGCATGTAGCTGTCCAGTTTTCCCAGCATCATTTGTTGGACAGACTGTCTTTGTCATGTTGCATATTCTTGCTTCCTTTGTCAAAGATTAATTGACTGTATAATTGTAGGTTTATTTCTGGGCTCTATATTCTGTTCTATTGATCGATGTGTCTATTTTTGTGCCAGTACCATACTGTTTTGATTACTACAGTTTTGTAGTATATCTTGAAATATGCGAGTGTGATACCTCTAATTTTGTTCTTTTTCACGATTGCTTTCGCTGTTTGAGGTCTTTTGAGGCTCCATACAAATTTTAGGATTGTTTGTTATTGCTCTGTGAAAAAAGCTGTTCATATTTAGATAGGGACTGCATTTAATCTGTAGATTGCTTTGGGTAGTACGGATATTTTGACAATATTTGCTCTTCCAATCCACAAACAGGGAATATCTTTCCATTTGTTTGTGTCTTCAATTTTTTCATCAGTATTTTATAGTTTTCAGAGTACAGGTCTTTCAACTCTTTGGTTAAGTTTATTCCTAGGTATTTCAATCCTATTTGGTGCAATTGTGAATGGGCTTGTTTTCTTAATTTCTCTTTTTGTTACTTCATTATTATAGTATATAGAAATACAGTGGAATTCTGTATATTGATTTTGTGTCCTGTAAACTTACTGATTCATTGATCAGTTCTAGTAGTTTTTTGGTGGAGTCTTTAGGGTTTTTTATATATAGTATCATGTCATCTGCAAATAGTGAAAGTTTAGCTTCTTCCTTACAAATAACTTAACTGCCTTTTATTCCTTTTTCTTATCTGATTGCCTTTTACCAGGTTATCTGGCTAGGAATTCTTGTACTATGTTGAATAAAAGTGGTGAGAACAGACATCCTTGTCTCACTACTGATCTTAGATGTAAGGCTCTCCATTTTTTACCATTGAGTATAATGTTAGCTGTGGATTTTTCACAGATGGCCTTTATTATGTTGAGGTGCATTCCCTCTAATCCTACTTTGTTGAGAGTTTTTATCATGAACAGATGTTGTACTTTGTCAAATGCTTTTTCTGTATCTATTGAAATGATCATATGGTTTTTATCCTTTCTCTTATTGATGTGATGTATCACATGATTGATTTTTGAATATTGAACCACCCTTGGATCTCAGGAATAAATACCACTTGACTGTGGTGAATGATTTTTAAAAATATATTGTTGGGTTCAATTTGCTAATATTTTGCTGAGAATTTTTGCATCTATGTTCATCAGAGATATTGGCCTCTCGTTCTCTTTCTTTTGTAGTGTCTTTGTCTGGTTTGGTATTAGGGTAACCCTGGCCTTAGAGAATAAATTTGGAAGTTTTCCTTTTCTATTTTTTTTTTAGAATAGTTTGAGAATAGATATTAATTCTTCTTTAAATGTTTGATGTAAAATTCACCTGTGAGGCCATCTGGTTCTGGACTTTTATTTGTTGGGAGTTTTTTGATTATTGATTCAATTCCATTGTTGGAAATTGGTCTATTCCTACCTGATTCAGTTTTGTGAGGTATCTTTCTAGGTATTTATCCATTTCTTCTAGGTTGTCAAATTTGTTGGCATATGATTTTTCATAATATTCTCTTACAATTCTATTTTTGTGATGTTAGTTGTTATTTCTCTTTCATTTCTGATTTTGTTTATTTGAGTCCTCTCTCTCTCTCTCTCTCTCTCTTTTGGATGATCTGACTAAAGTTTTATCAATTTTGTTGATCTTTTAAAATAACCAGCTCCTGGTTTCATTCATCTGTTCTCTCATATTTTTTTTTTAGTTTTTATTTTGTCTATTTCTGCTTTAATCTTCATTATTTCCTACCTTCTGGTTTTGGGTTTTGTTTGTTCTTCTTTATCTAGCTCCTTTAGGTGTAAGATTAGGTTGTTCATTTGAGATTTTTCTTGCTTCTTGATGTAGGCCTGTATTGCTATAAACTTCCCTTTTAGGAGCACTTTTGCAATTTTGGACCATTGTGTTTTCATTTTCGCTTGTCTCCGTGTATTTCTTGATTTCCTCTTTGATTTCCTGGTTGACCCATTCATTGTTTGGTAGCATGTTAGTTTACTTCCATGTATTTGTGCTCTTTCCAGATTTTTTCTTGTGGTTGATTTCTAGTTTCATAGTGTTGTGGTCAGAAAAGATGCATGGTGAAAAAAAAAAAGATGGATGGTGTGACTTTGATTGTTTTGACTTTGTTGAGACTTGTTTTGTGGCCTAACATGTGATCTATTCTGGCGAATGCTCCATGTGTACCTGAGAAGACTGTGTATTCTGTTGTTTTAGGTTGGCATGTTCTGAGTATATCTGTTAGATTCATCTGCTCCAATGTGTCATTTAAAGCTACTGTTTCTTTATTGATATTCTGTCTGGATGATCTATCCATTGATGTAAGTGAGGTGTTAAAAGTCCCCTGCTATTATTGTATTACTATCAGTTACTTCCTTTTTGTTTATTATTAGCTGTTTTATGTATTTGGGTGCTTTCCTGTTCAGTGCATAAATGTTTATAATTTAAGTTTATTTATTTTGGTGGGGAGAGGGGCAAAGAGAATCCCAAGCAGCCTTTGTGTTATCAGCACTGAGCCTGACATGGGGCTCAATCTCATGAACCAAGAGATCATGACCTGAGCTGAAATCAAGAGTTGGATACTTAACTGACTGAGCCACCCAGGGGCCCTACAGTTGTTATATCTTCTTGTTGGATTGTTACCTTTATTATTATATAATGTCCTATGTGTCTCATTACAGTATTTGTTTTAAAGTCTATTTTGTCAGATAAAATATTGTTACCCCAGCTTTTTTTCTACTGCCGTTAATATGATAAATGCTTTTCCATCCCTTCACTTTCAATCTGCATGTGTCTTTAGGTCTGAAATGAATCTTTTGTAGGCAGCATATAGATGGGTCTTGCTTTTTTATCCATTCCATCACCCTATGTCTTTTGGAAAATTTAGTCCATGTATATTCAAAATAACTATTGATAAATATGTATTTCTTGCCATTTTCTTACTTTTCCTATGATTATTTTTGTAGTTCTTCTCTGTTGCTTTCTTCTCTTGCTCTTTTTTTCTCATGGTTTGCTGGCTTTCTTTAGTGATATACTCAGATTATTTTCTCTTTATTTTGCATATCTGTTACTGGTTTTTGGTTGGTAGTTATCATTAGGTTTGTGTATAACATCTTAGGCATATAGTAGTCTATATTAAGTTGATAGTCACTTATATTTGAACACATTATCACTGTCTCCCCACCAAATTTTAGGTATATGGTATCATACTTTACATCCTTTTATTTTGTGAGTCCCTTGACTGATTTTTATAAATACACTTAATTTTATTACTTTTGTGTTTCCCGCTTTTCTTATTCCTGCTTATGGTCTTTTCTTATGGACTGAAAGAGTCCCCTTTAACATTTCTTGTAGGACTGGCTTAGTGGTCATGAATTCCTTTAATTTTCCCTTATCTGGGAAACTCTTTATCTCTCCTTCTATTCTGGAGGATAGCCTTGCTGGATAGTCTCGTTGGCTGCAGGCTTTTTCCTGCCGAAGAATCAGCTGGTAGCTTCATAGGGTTTCCCTTGTATGTAACTGTTTTCTTTTCTCTTGCTGCTTTAAAAATTCGCTTTATCATTACTTTTTGCCATTTTAATTACTATGTGTCTTGGTACAGACCTCCTTGGGTTGATTTTGCTGGGGACTTTCTTTGCCTCCTGGATCTGGATTTCTGTTTTCTTCCTCAGATTTGGGAAGTTTTCAGCTATTACTTCTTCAAATAAATTTTCTGCCCCATTTTTTCTCTCTTCTTCTTCTGGGATCCCTATAATGTGAATATTGTTACACTTGATGGTATTCTTGAGTTCCCTAAGTCTATATTAATCTTTTATTATTATTTTTTTTCTCTTTTCTGTTCAGCCTCATTACTTTCCATTACTCTGTGCTCCAGGTTGCTGGTTTGTTCTTCTGTTTCCTCTATTCTACTATTTATTCCCTCTAGTGTATTTTTAATTTCAGTTATTAAGTTCTTCATCTCGGATTGATTCTTTTTTATGTTTTCTATCTCTTTGTTAAAGGTCTCACTGAGGTCCTCCACTCTTTACAAGTCCAGTGAGTATTTTTATGACCACTACTTTAAATTCTCCATCAGGCACATTACTTACCTCTGTTCCACTTAGCTCTTTTGCTGTGATTTTGTCCTGTTATTTCATTTGGTACATATTCATGTCTCCTCATTTTGTTTCACTCTCTGTGTCTGTTCCTATGTATTTGGAATGTCCACTCCATAAGGGCAGAGTTTTAAAGTGATTGTGTGAAACAGTGAATGCATGGAAAAATATTGGAAAGTTCAGATATCAGCAAGGGCAACAATCTTACAAGAGCTTATGAAATTGTTCAGAAAGCATCTTTCTCAGGCAATACCGAGTCCAACCAATGTAGGATTGGTTCAGTGACATATGTCACCATTTTCAACCAAACCTTCAAGTCTAGGAGTTGAGGTAAGTCTTTATGTGAGCTACTGTTGGACAAGAAGAAAAACCTTGGTGGTGACATCGCTATCAGCAGTGGCCTAAATGGAAGAGCTTGACCTCAAATACCACCCTCAGTTAAAAATGAGATCCCTTTAGTATTACAAATATGCAGCACAGTTGCTGTAGTAGCCAATAAGTGATAATTCTTATACTATAATATCAAACTTTAAAAACATGACTACTAGTTTTTTTAATAACATAAAAAATAATTTAAAGAATTTTTTGGAGAGAAAAAGAGCACAAGTGGGGGAGAGGGTCAGAGGGAGAGAGAGAATCTTATTTTTTTCAATTTTATTTTTTAAATTTACATCCAAATTAGTTAGCATATAGTGCAACAATGATTTCAGGGGTAGATTCCTTAATGCCCCTTCCCCATTTAGCCCATCTCCCCTCCCACAACCTCTCCCCCTCTCTCCTAACCCTCTGTTTGTTCTCCGTATTTAAGAGGCTCTTATGTTTTGTCCCCCTCCCTGTTTTTATATTATTTTTGCTTGCCTTCCCTTATGCTCATCTGTTCTGTGTCTTAAAGTCCTCATATGAGTGAAGTCATATGATATTTGTCTTTCTCTGACTGACTAATTTCGCTTAGCATAATACCCTCTAGTTCCATCCACGTAGTTGCAAATGGCAAGATTTCATTCTTTTTGGATGCTGAGTAATACTCCATTGTATATATATACCACATCTTCTTTATCTATTCATCCATTGATGGACATTTGGGCTCTTTCCATACTTTGACTATTGTTGATAGTGCTACTATAAACATGGGGGTGCATGTGTTCCTTTGAAACAGCATACCTGTATCCCTTGGATAAATACCTAGTAGTGTAATTACTGGGTCGTAGGGTAGTTCTATTTTTAGTTTTTTCAGGAACCTCCATACTCTTTCCAGAGTGGCTGCACCAGCTTGCATTCCCACCAACAATGCAAAAGACATCCTCTTTCTCTGCATCCTCGCCAACATCTGTTGTTGCCTGAGTTCTTAATGTTAGCCATTCTGACAGGTGTAAGGTGGTATCTCATTGTGGTTTTGATTTGTATTTCCCTGATAATGAGTGATGTTGAGCATTTTTTCATGTGTCGGTTGGCCATCTGGATGTCTTCTTTGGAGAAGTGTCTATTCATATCTTTTGCCCATGTCTTCACTGGATTGTTTGCTTTTTGAGTGTTGAGTTTGATCAGTTCTTTATAGATTTTGGATACTAACTCTTTATCTGATATGTCGTTTGCAAGTATCTTCTCCCATCCTTTCAGTTGCCTTTTAGTTTTGCTGATTGTTTCCTTTGCTGTGCAGAAGATCCCAATAGTTCATTTTTGCTTTTTTTCCCTTGCCTCTGGAAACATGTTGAGTAAGAAGTTGCTGCGGCCAAGATCAAAGAGGTTTTTGCCTGCTTTCTCCTCGAGGATTTTGATGGCTTCCTGTCTTAAATTGAGTTAAATTGAGTCTTAAATTTCATCCATTTTGAGTTTATTTTTGTGTATGGTGTAAGAAAGTGGTCCAGGTTCATTCTTCTGCATGTCGCTGTCCAGTTTTCCCAGCACCACTTGCTGAAGAGACTGTCTTTATTTCATTGGATCTTCTTTTCCTGTTTTGTCAAAGATTAGTTGGCCATACATTTGTGGGTCCATTTCTGGGTTCTCTGTTGTGTTCCATTGATCTGAATGTCTGTTTTTGTGCCACTACCATACTGTCTTGATGATTACAGCTTTGTAGAATGTAGCTTGAAGTCTGGGATTGTGATGCTTCCTGCTTTGGTTTTCTTTTTCAAGATTGCTTTGGCTATTTGGGCTCTTTTCTGGTTCCATTGAAATTTTAGGATTATTTGTTCTAGCTCTGAGAAGAATGCTGGTATTATTTTGATAGCATTGAGTATGTAGATTGCTTTTGGTAGTATCAATATTTTAATGATATTTGTTCTTCCTCTCCAGGAGCATGGAATCTTTTTCCATTTTTTTGTGTCTTCTTCAATTTCTTTCATAAGGTTTCTATAGTTTTCAGTGTATAGATTTTTCACCTCTTTGGTTAGATTTATTCCTAGGTATTTTATGGGTTTTGGTGCAATTGTAAATGGGATTGATTCCTTGATTTCTCTTTCTGTTGCTTCAAGGAGAGAGAATCTTAAGCAGTCTCCATACTCAACACAGAGCCTGATGTGGGACTCACTCCCATGACCCTGGGATCGTGACCTGAGCCGAAATCAAGAGTTGGACACTCAACTGACTGAGCCACCAAGGAGCCCTAGGAAAAATAGTTTTTGAGATGGTTTCATATTTACTGTTTAGCCCATGAGTTCATTTTATGTTGTTTTTAGTGGAATATTAATTTTAATAGATAAAAATTATGATGGTTTGGGCTGAGACAGTGATAATGAAGAGAGTGAGAAATGAATAGATTCTGAATACATTTAAAATACTAGAACTGAGAATATTTGTTGGTAATTGGGTGTGGGATGTGACAGAAAGAGGGAGTCCTGGATGATGAAGTTTTCTGGCTCAAGCAATTGGTTGTTGAATAGAATTGCCATACCCTGAGAAAAAGAAGACTGCCAAGAGATATTTTGGATTGAGAGTGCAAAATGATAGATGCAACAGTTGGTTCTGAACACATTAAGTTCAAGACTTTTAACTGTCTTCTCAGCATCTCTGTTTGACTGTCTTGATGTCTCCAATCCACATGTCCCAAATGGAATTATTCATCTTCTCCTTAAACTCGCCTGATGTTTTCCCCATATCAGTTAATGTCAACTTCATCTTTCCAGCTCAGACCATGATGTCTTCCCCATATCAGTTAATGTCAACTTCATCTTTCCAGCTCAGACCATGAACTTTAAAATTAACCCTGAGTTTTCCTCCCTCTCCCTCTCTCTGGTAACCCTCTCCCTTTCTGTCTCCCTCCCTCCCTCCCTCCCTTTTTTCCTTCCCTCCTTCCTTCTACATATCCGGTCTGTCAGAAATCTTGTGGTCTTTACATTTAGAATTAAATCCATAATTTGGTCAATTCTCACCATCTTAGTTGCCAGCACCCTGCTTCCTAGCCACCATCATCCCTCTCCAGAATGTTACAGAGGACTCCTAATTGGTTTCCTTGCTTTACCTTCCTCCTCTACAGCCTATTTTCACCATGGCCATTAGAATTACATTAAACCATAAATCAACCAGATCACTTTTTCACCTCTCTTGGGTCTTTGTTCAGATGTCATCTTCTCAAGGAGGTCTCTCTTGACTGTCCTGTGCAAAAAGCAAACTTGCACACATACTCTTCCCTGCCACACACCCCATCCTCCTTACTCTGTTCTAGTTTTACTATTGTGGTAGCACTTTTCTTCTTTTTAACATAGTTTGGAATTTATTTTAACATATTTTAAATGCATTCTGTGTCTCCTTCCACCAAACTGTAGTATAAGTCCCAAAGACAAGGATTTTTGTCTATTTGTTCATTGAGGTATTCCAGGTACTTGGAACAGTGCCTGGCACACAGTAGGTGTTCTGTAAATACTGACTATTGAACACTGGGGCCTGACTCTCCCCAAACACTAATTTCTTTAATCAGGGTGACACTAAGACACATGAGTAGTCCAGGCTTTTAATTTGGTTCCCCTTCAAATGGACATTTTTGAGAACATTTATTGTGTGTTTAGAAGGGAGGCTGAGTTCTTCAGGGCTGTATGTGGGAAGGACAAAACACAGGAATGGGGCTCAAACTTTCCTTTCTTATCCCAGGCAATTCAGCTCTGGCCGTGGATGTATCCAGAACAATTCAGAAACAAAGCTCTGGAGTTCCACTCACCTTCCCTAGCACACATCTTTCACTCCAGCATACCCTCTGGGGTCTCACTGTGCCTACTCCAAGGGATGGGTTTTGTTTGCCATATCCAGTATCCTCCCTAAGAGGCCATGTGGCAGGTGGAGAGTTTTCCATTTGGGACTATTCTCTGGGGAGTTTTAATGCCCCTTAGAAGTTGGTGATCTAGGCAGCCAGCCATGTTTCTGAGCTTAGTCACAGATTTGCACTTTCAGGATAGCCGGTTTAGTCCCATCACTTGAAAAGCCCTCATTTGCTTTCCCCAAACATCCAGCCTGGGAGACCTCCTGCTTGTCTCTCTGTAGGTCTCAGCAGAAAATAACAATAGCTGTGAGAGGTGTCACTGTGTTGGAGAAGGAAAGACACTCCCTACAACCTAGGTTTTCCTCAATGGCAGAATGTTCTTGTCAGTTTATCTCATCTGTTTGGGAATATATATTCTCATTTCTCCTCTCCTGCAGGTGCTCCAGCTGGGAGCCCTTTTTAAACTATTTTACTCATGATCAAATCTACTTTACATCTTCAATAACTTGTGGCTTCTAGAAAGGTTTGAGGTAGAATCCAGTGTTAACTAGAGTGATTTCTGTATTAATTCTTTTTCCTTGTAAAAGTGGGGCGTTGTTGGGAGCCTGGGTGGCTCAGTCGGTTAAGCTTGCGACTTCGGCTCAGGTCATGATCTCATGGTTCGTGAGTTCGAGCCCCACGTCAGGCTCTGTGCTGAAGCTCAGAGCCTGGAGCCTCCTTCAGATTCTGTGTCTCCCTCTCTCTCTGACCCTGTTCATGCTCTGTCTCTCTCTCCCTCAAAAATAAATAAATATTAAAAAAAATTTTTTAAGGGGGGCATTATGAATAAAATTAATGTTTGAAGAGTGAAATGGGTTTCATGATAGGCAGGTGACACATTTTCTCCATTTGTAAAAAGAGGGTGAAACCTTCTTTCCTATAGCTTAGAATTATTTTGAAGCTCACATGAGATGAAATAACAAATGGGTTTAATGATAATCTTTTCCATTTTGTAGTGGATATTCTCTACTGGTCTGGAAGGAAATCAGTACAGGGAATAGAAATATTTATTCTAAACAGGACTTCAGGAGGAAAAGAGGAATGGTTTTAATGCCTTTGTTCCTGAGGAAACTAATTGCCCACTTTGTTTCTTTTCATTGAGGGTGAAAGGAGGGTGGGAGATAGGGGATATGCAGGAGATAGGAGTGGGAGGGGGTCACTTGGATACCATGGGAAAGGGACAGCCAGAGCACTGAGGTCCCCATGGAGACCCTGCTGACCCTGTTGTACCACCTCCTGCCACCTGCCCCCCCCCCCCACCTCCCTGCTCCTACCTCAGGCTCAGAAAGAGGGAGACTGGTAGGGGAGACCAAGAAGGGGAACTCATAGTCTTCAGGAGTCTGAAAATCATGTTATCAGAAGGAGAAAAGAGATTCCTAACCCCTATTTTTCTTCCTCCCTCACCTCTCATAGATCTCCAACCTCCCTCATTTCCCACCAACCTTCTACCCTGTATGGCTTTTACTAGTCCTTTTTTACTCATGAATCTTTAGTCACACACACAAAAATTGAAAATAGCAAAAGCTTGGGGCTGGTTAAAATGTTTCCAGATACTTGTCTTTCAAGGGGTGCCCTCCAGGGAAAATTCCAGTAAACTCCTGTTACTATCACTATTTTTCTGTGAATAATCACCCACCTTCAATCATCAACTTCTTTTTTGAATCCACATTTTACTGGTTCTGGCTTCTAACTGTTAATTTGGGTTGTCAACCCCTGTGAATTATGAGAGGGGCATCATATGCCCTTTTGAACAAATTATTTTATTTTACTTTATTTTTTTAGGTTTATTTACCTATTTTGAGAGGCTCTGAAATGAATTATCCCCCTGGACTTAAGAAGGTATAAGATCACAAAAAATAAAGACAGGAGACCCCTTCCTCTACTCACATAGGGCAGGTAGCTGTGAGAAGGCCACAGGAGGAACAGGGAAACTTTCTGGAACTCCACCTGGGCTGCTCTGGGAAAGCAAACACCGTGTATTTTTTTTTTTTCCTTGTATGTTTCTTTTCCTTGTTTCATGGCAAGAGGCAGTGTGCCTTTGTTATTTCTACTCCCCTAACTTGGTAGGTCTTCCTCAAAAGAGCTGAAGATGTACCAAACCTGAGATTTGGCTTTGAAAAGTTATTACCCATTTTCTTCTATGTTTTACTCGAATTGAGATAATCAGCTTGTGTCTCCTTCTACCCAAAATGAATCATGAGGGTTTCTTTCTGACTTTAGACCAATGGACAGAAAATTAAACTTCCTAATTCACCCCAAGTACAAAGCAATTAAGAGCTAAAAAGGGATTAGAGTTTTGAAAATCACAGGAGCCCAATCTGACTCTTGCTCTTAGCTAAAAACATTTGAAAAAGCCCTTTCATCCTGAAAACAGTTTTAGGAACATTTTTCTTCAGGTTAATTGGATGTCTTACTGTCTCTTTTCTTCTAGGGATTCTCCTTAGAGCATGGTTTACAGTATTTGCAAAGGGTTTTTGTCACCAATTTTGGCATTTTTAAAGGTACTATTGTGTAGACTTCTGTCACCTCCCTGTTTTCTCTTGTTATACTGAGACATTAAGGGAGGAAGTGATTGCACTGAAGGGAAGAGACTAGATTTGCTGTTCTGAGACCTCTGTGTAATCTGTACCTAGACCTGAAATCAGCCGTTGGGCTGATTTCTAAAGGAATGAGACTATGAAATGGTAACAGTTCAAAAAATTGGGTTTCTGGTTTCCAGTCCAGCATCCACCATGCAAGGATCTTAGAAATGGTTACTCCAATCTTTATAACAACAAAAAAATGTGGAACTAAAAATTAACAACCCTTCTTAGATCCCCACGGAGAATTTTGGTCACAGGGCAGACTTCTGCCCCCAAATTGGAGAGGCATACAGATGCATATAGAGAATCACAATTAACCAGAGAAGTACCCACAAATAGAAACCTCTACATGAACCAATACCAGGGTAGAAAATTGGAAGTATAATTAGTGAATTCCTGGAGGCTCAGTATGGACAAATTTGAGAGTTAAAACTCCAGATCTAGGCTTAGGGGCTCCCCATACTTTTGTGAGTTTTACCTCTAGGAGCTCAAACACATTCTCACAGTCAAGATAGGAGAAATTCCTTATACTTCAGTAGGAGGAATAACCATTTTGAAATATGTTTAGAGCATTCTGTTCTTAACAAGGCCTGCATCAAGGGAAACTATTTCACCAGATTAGGGAAGGGAAATAGCAAATTCCAGACCTTTTGTAACCTTGCTGTCTCACCATGGGGAGAAAAAAAAAACAACCAAAACTGAGAAATATTTGTGAAGGTCCCAGCCTAAGGGGACAGGCTCACTAAGAAGAAGTCTAAGACCTAATCATAGGATTATATAATGCTTTCTCTTCTCCACTCCCCCCCACCATACTTTACTACATTTCAATAAGAGAGAATAATAATGTATAATAATGGAATTTCAATGGAATGACCTGCACATCTCAGATATTATTTAAGAAGAAATCTCTAAGGAAATCTAAAGACAACAGGGGCTTACAGAAACAAAGATACCAGAGGAAATTTTAGCCTCTGAAACTTACAGCTTCAGAAAACATTAATTCTTAGCCAGATAAACAAAACATCACATGGAAGGCCTATTTACTACGATTCCTTTTACTTAGTACATCATGTCTAGTTTGCAACAAAAGGTTACAAGGCATACTAACAGATGAAAAGCCAAAACAACACAGAGTTTGAAGAGACAGAGTAAGCATCAGGATCAGTCTCAGGTATGGCAGAAATTTTAGAATGATCAGATCTACAATTTAAGACAACTATGATTAATATGCTAAGGACTCTAAGTGGACAGCATGCAAGAACAGATGGGTTAATAATAATGTCTAGGACTTTTAGTGGTATTAGAGGAAGGGATAGGGAAAAGTATGTGTGTTCCATCTTTGAAGTGGAAAACTTAACTGTAACTTAAAAAAAAGTATTTGATTTCTCTTCATTGTCAATTTCCTCTGAATTTCTGTGTATTTATTTCTATTTCTTTCTTGAATTTTAAAGACTTTCCTCAGAGATATGATCCCTGGCTGCCTATTCTTTTTACGATCGAGTACTATAAAACTTGAAGTTATGTCAGGGAGAGGGGTGGGACCAGCCACTTACTGCAAGGTTATTGGGCAAGGATATAGCCATTCTTGGAGAGATGATGTACATGTATTGAATGCCCACATATATAAGGTCTTTTATATTAGGATTATCCTTTTTTTTTTTTTTTCCCAGAGAGTCATCCTCAAATATACTGCTTGGGGCTAAACCTGGCAATGTAGTAACCTGACGAAGGAAGAGAACTGAATATTCTGTATTCAGACTTCACTTAATCTGTCTGTTTTTTAGTATAGCTACTCACCCTGTTCTGGGTTATGCTGTAGTTCCCATGTCTAGTGCAGGGTGAAGGTAGGGGACTCTTTTCTGGTCACTGATCATCAGACCACATAGGTCACAAGTGGGACATCCATTGTTCCTGTCTACACAGTTTTGGGAGACAATTCCCTACTAATCATGGTTTTTGAATTCTACTGTCTTGTGAGCAGAAGAATTAACAGCTTTTTTAATGGATGATCTTTTCAAGGATGTTTATATAGCAAGCGGCTTTGGAAGACAGAGATGGGATCTCTTCCCAAAGCAGAGAGATTTGTTTGCTGCACACTATAATAAAGGAAATGTCATCTTCCAGGACAAAGGTTGGGCAGGTTTTCTTGAAGTCTCTTTAACATACGGGGGCTTCCTAAAATTGAGAATCCTCAGCTGTGATGCAACCCCCCTGCATGTGCAGCATTCGCTCATGCTGTTTTGTATAGTCCCTGTAGGACTTGAGGGACAAGGTAAAAACAATGTGAACATGAAGATCATGCTGCCTGCTGTGCTGGGAGTAGTAACATCATTTGCCTCTGACCCAGGAGACTCTTGTTTTCTGCTAGCATGAGTGGAACTGTGAACATTTAACTTGTAAGTTTTTACAAGTAGATTAAAATCTCAGGTGCTCAATTCTATGATTTTCCAGTGTGACAATACCATGTTTGCGACTCAGGAATCTTTATGAGCTTGCCTCTGAGTTTGTCTTCTTCTATACTTCATACAGTTGTTCTAAATTCTAGTCTTACTCCTAGAAGACTGGTTTGGATGCTGCTACTCTGGGACCCACAGTCTATTTTCCTTCTTTAGCTTGGGAATATCTCTTGTAAATATGGAGAGAAATCCTCCTCCTTTCATGGTTCTTCAAGTTTCCCCTTCTGCTTCCATAAATTCCCATATCATAAAGACTTAGGTTTTGCAAAACAAAAGCCAGAATGTCTTCCGGTACTTTTCAGCTTCCAGCCCTACCACTCACCTCTTCTGAGACAAAGAGCAACCTCTCTGATGTCTGACGAGTATAAAACAAGAAGGGAAAATACGGAGAAAAAGACTCACATGAATTACTGTCTGAAGATGTTATTCAGTCACATTTATTCTGTGTTTGACAAGTGTCTCCCGCTCTCACTGAACAGTCTTTATCACATGGCCAGAATCCAAGGAACCCACCCACCCTCCTGCCAACTTTTACATAGGGGTTTAGTAATTCTATAATAATTTTTAAAGAAGTCTGTATAAGGAAAGAAACAAGAACAGTGATGAGCACTTTGCCACCCTTCCAGATTTCCACAGCCACTTCTTTCCTGCTTTATTCCCATTAATGTTTGTTCTAAGGGATATAAATTCTCTAGAGGCCCACACAGGGCCCAAGCTTGATAGATCCTGGAACAGTTAGAGCCATCAGGTCTCTTCCAAGAAGAATAGAGTCCTCTGAGAATAAGACAAAGCTAGGAGCAGGAAGCAGGTGAAGGGCACTGGTTTTCTTTTCTTTTCTTTCTTTCTTTTTTTTTTTTTTTGGAAAACAAAAAATGGAATGAGGAGTGGATGATACAGTGATGTTTAGGTTTATTTGGCAGACTGAGGAGAGGAACTATGGTTACATGATCCACCGAATTTGAGCAGTGTGGAACTAGGAAGGTTAAAGAGAGAAGAATTACCCATCTTTCATCTGCCCCTTGGGGAAGGGACCTTTGACCCCAATCCAAGAAGAAAATGGCAGTAGGGAGGTCATGCCTATAAGTCAGATAGAGCTCGAAAAACAAGTGTGTAAATGAGAGTTGGGAGGAGGATGTTAAAGGGCTTATAATTATGTTACTTTTATGTCTCCCAACTGGTCCTGTGACTTCCTTTAAGAAATTACCCTGTTTGACATTAGGCTTTAAAAATAAGCTAATGTTTTACCTATTATACTTCAAATGGAGACATTCAGTAAATTCACTAAATTTAGACATGTAGTGAAGAATTTTTTGGTCTATGTTTTGAGAAAAGTTATTATTTCAGTATTTTGACAGTTAAACATTAATTCATCCTGAGCTGTTTTACCTGAGTCTCAATTTCTAGATTATCCTGTGGCTATTGGAAGATCATTTTCCCTTGGGGACACTGCATATGGAACGATCAGATTTCACTACCTTTACATATATCAGCCTCTGACCTCCAACCTGTGGGCAGAAGATTGGTTTCCTTAATTGAGCTTGCCTGCAGAGAAAGGAAAGGGCTAATACTGGTATATGATTAAGAAGGTGAAAGGAAAATTCTTCATGAGTCTAATCTAAATGCCTCCTTTTGACTAAAACGTTTGATTATTTCTCATATTTTTGATAGATTATGGGAATATTTTCCAAGTTTGGTTGATGTCTAGTTAGTCTTTTCTCAGTGTGGGTTATTGAAAGGAAAGGTGGAATTAAAAATCATAATTTGATTTTGGTTCTTGTCATTAATGTAACTCTTCCTAGTGGTCCCAGGCTTCTTGCTTCCTATCGTTCCTCTCTGGGTGTTGAGTCTCCTGCTTTGTCCAGGTCCATGGTTCCTACCTCTGTTGTAGCATAATTCTTATGCATTTTTATGGCAACAAAATATATCCCTTCACACTGTCCTAACTAGTCCTGCTCCTCACTAGGAATACAGAAAGGAAGAATGGAAGCAGGTAATTGGGGAAGAAAAATCCTGTTTTGCCTCTCTAGAATATCTGGATTTTATATTTCTTCCTGAGTCCTATCCAGACAACCTAATGGAGAACCAAGTGCTGGCAGGCAGGAGAGGCTGTGGCAGGGGCAGAAACAAGAGAAAGGAGATTTCATTCTTAGGGGCTGTATTAGTCCACTAGGGCTATCATAGCAAAATGCTATAGACTGGGAGGCTTAATAGAAATTTATTTTTTCACAGTTCTGGAGGTTGGAAGTCCAAGATCAAGGTGTCAGCAGGGTTGATTTCATTCTGAGGCCTCTCTCCTTGGCTTGTAGATGGCTGTCTTCTTCCTTTGTCTTCATATGGTCCTTTCTCAGTGTGCCCATGTTTTCTCTTTCTGTGTCCTAATCTTTCTTCTTATAAGGACATCAGTTATATTAGATTAGGACTCTCCATGTGACCTCAATTTTATCTTGATTAACCTATTTAAAGGCTTTTTCTCTAAATATAGTCATATTTCAAGGTACTGGGAGTTAAGACTTCAATATGTAATTTCGGAGGAATACAATTCAGTGTATAAAGGGGGCTGAGGATGGGGGTTGGGGAAGGATACAGAGCTGGGAAAGTCATGCAACTTCCTTTGGTGGTTGGTTGAAGGATAGAAATTCACCTGTCTGGGGCCTGGGATGTTTTATAACCTTAAGTTTTATAGTCTCAGCCCTTCTACCAGTACAATTTAAGAGCTTGGGGTTACACATGTACTACATATACCTTAAAAATACTTGTGAAAGAAAGGTGAGGAGGAGTAAATATATAGCCATCAGAATGGTACCTCCTTAGAAGGAAAAGGACTGAGCTGATAGATCAGGTAGGATGATTTGGGGTGAATTTTTTTCTTAAGTTGCTAAAAAGATATATATCTTTTTCTCTACTGTCCTTTAAAATAGAGATTACTGAAAAGCACAATGACTTATATCTTGGAGGTGAGAATTGATATTTCAATAGTTTTAAAGCAGTGGTTCTTTCTACCTCTAGAGATTCTCATTTAATTTCCCTGGGAATCTGTGCTTACTGGTATTTTAAAAAATCTCCCCTGCTATACTAATGTGTAACTAGAGTGGAGAACCAATAAAAAATGGCCTCTTTGATTCTCTACTTTCATCTCAGACAGCAGCACAAAAACTTCTAGAATCTGGAATGGGAGAAAATCCGTCCACTAGAACTTCAACGAAGAGGAGACCCATGCATACCCCCAGAGAGAGTCTATGTTTTCTTTTTTCTTTTTTTGTGATATACCCAAGACCCACCTTGGACTCAAGGGACACAAATTTGGTCTTCTTCAGGTTGGTTGAGCAAAAAGTGAAGGTAGGAATAATTGGGATTTATAAACATAAAACATGGGTTTTTTTGTTGTTCTTATTAAAAATGTAAAATGTCCCCTTTCCCACTTAGTACAGGTTTACAGACATGTTTCTGAGGGCATTTTGCTCATCCCTTGGAAGTGGACATTCCCTCCTATTCCATGTTTCCAGTTGTCTGAAGGAGGGATGAGTGTCAGCACCCCACATCTGTGGCGAAGGAAGATGAGAAGAAGCTCTTGCTCTCCAAATAGCATCCCTGTTTCTAGGTGGGATGCATATTATATACTTTCCTCCCAAGGTCTGTACAGAAGCTGGAGATGTCCTGGGCCACCTGGATGCATGGAGACATTGGAGAAAACAGAACCATGAGGTCAGTGGAGTTTGTGACCAGAGAAGAAAGGGAGATGAGAGAATTTTGTTTGGGAAAGAACAGACTTGATTTTGCCAGAGGACTGCATGACTTCTCCTCTGATAGCAGCACATGAACCTTTAGTTTTAAGAGCTAGCAGGGTTTGGGTGCCTTCCGTGGGGAAGTTAGCCAGGACTACAGCCCTAAATCTAAGACAAAGGACATGTTGCAATCAGATATCAATTCTGAAGGAATATAACATTTTTTGTCCTCATAATAAGAATTCAGATATTCATTGATAGTTGTGGTGAGTGGGATGGGACAAAAGACACCTGATGTTTTCCTTCATCTCTTCTCTAGGATAGGAACTTTCTTAAATGCAGAGAGCCAAATAAGCTGTTGTTTGGATTGTTTTCTTTTGCTTTTAAAAGTTATTTTACTTTTGCACCCATTTTCTATCTTCTCTAATGTTTTTCAAGACTGATATGTCCTTTAACATGTGTTTATTTTGAAAAGGTGGTTGTTTATAATTCTGGAAATAAATTTGAACTTTGGAATTAAAATATCTGGTGTGTTATCCTGACATATCCCTGATGACCTCCACTTGAGGCTCTGCAGAGCTCATCACAGCACAGTGTGGAGCAGGAGAAACCCCTGCATTCAGCAAAGGAGGGAGTTTTGCACAGGGGGCCCCTGTCCATGATGTTTCCCCCTCTGGAGGTACAGAGAATTAGAGAATTAGGATCCTCAAGAGAGTTTGAGTGTGAAATGGTGATTGCATGTATGTAACTTCAAACTCTGTAAGAATCCAGCTCCCATTCAAAATGTAGGATGTTTCCCAGGTAAATTTGTTGCTTGTTTTGGGTTTGAAGCTATCCCCTATTCCTGGTATCTCTGCCTGAAGTGTTCTTAGGGCTCAGGTTACCCAGTAGGGCTTGGATGGTAGTATTTCCCCCTTTCAGGGATTGGCCCAGAGATTTTTTTCCTCCAAGTTTATGGGTAGGGAAAATGCAATGAAACTGTGCTGATGCTGCCTGTCCCCTTAATCTACAAAAGTAATTAATCTATTTTTTATGTGGTCATTTTGACAAATTTGTCATAACCTATGGGGAATTTTAATTTAACCTAAAGCCAAACCGTTAAGTTTTTAGACATTTTTCACCCCACCACTCTAACCTATCCAAACCCTAGGACTTTGTCCTTTACTTCATACTATTCTATCACTTCCATGGGTTATTATGAAGAAACGTCTGTATATAGTACTGGTTAATTGAAAAAAAGAACTGTTTTGGGGCACCTGCGTTGGCTCAGTTGGTTAAGCATCCAACTTTTGATTTCGGCTCAGGTCATGATCTCAGGATTGTGAGATCAAGCCCTGCATTGGGCTCCGGGCTGAGCTTGGAGCCTGTTTGATATTCTCTCTCTCCTTCTCTCTCTGCCCACTCTCTCATTCTCTCAAACAAAACAAAACAAAACAAAACAAAGAAACAAAACAAAACAAAACAAAAACCCCAAAACTGTTTTATCATTTTGTCTTGGTTAGTTGGGTAGTGCCCAGATGTCTGCATTAAATGTCTTGTTTCCATCCTTGCTACAAACTTAAGTCCCCAGGGTTTGTGCAGGGATGCCACCCTGCCTTCCCTAAGGACTGTCACCAGAGTTGGAGTCTGTCTGAGATGGTTGGCAACAACTGGATCAACTGAGCTAGTCCCAGAGCTCTGAGAGCAGAGAAATGTCAGGAGCAAGAAGTAGATGACAGAAATCTGGATTTTGGAGACACCCAAGTATGGCATTCATCAGTGATGATGTGGGAGAGTGGAGTGATGGTAAGAGGAGTTTGGACCATTCTTTTCTCCCTCCTCATCATTCCTGTGGATTTTGGTGGAAATGATTCATAATACAGGAAAGAAAGCATCTCTTCTTTCCTCCTTGGAGAATCACTTCTGACCTTGGATAGGAAAGGGACCACAGGAAATAGATTATTCATAGATTGCATTTATGTTCTGGATCTGTGTTTGAAAGATATGCCCAGATTGTAAACCTTCCCTTGCTGTTTCTGGGAAGAATCAGGGAAAAAATGGTGGAAGGGGATCTCCCTTTGCTCCGACTGGTAGAAGCTCCTAGAAAGATAGAAGCTAGGACACTGAGTATGACATTTTGATCTCAAAAATTTAGGGCTTGGTTGTTTTTAAATCTTGTTTTGTTTTTCAAATTAGGACAATAAATGAATAAAGACAGATAAGCAAAAGTGCCTTTGGTTTTCACTGGGAGGAAATCTGTTATTTCAAATGTTAATAATGAAAAGTCTAAGTTAACTCTCCTTATATATTTGTCCTGATTCTCCTGTTTCCAGAGTTTCAGAATAAAGACTTTAGCCTTGAACCCTTCACCACTTGCTATGGAAGAGAATCCTCCCTTAGGGACATCATTCCTGAGGGAAGGAAAATGAGTGACAGACAAAAGCTTCTGAACCCAGCTGTAAATCCCATCTGTGACATATCCAAGCCTAACCCCTGACCCTTGGACAGAAAAATGGGCTTTTATTAGAGCCCACACACAGAAGAATGAAAAGACTAATGTAAATTCAAGATTAGTGAAAGAAAGTAAAAATTTAGCAGGAGCCAACCCAAGTTTTTCCCATTGCCCAAGACTTTTGAAATGAACCTTTCCTTATCTTGAAGAGTAGAAGGAGTGTAATACCTTGCCTTTATAAATCACAGGTAGGAACTCTCAGATTATAAAACAGTAATTTGTAATCAGTACTTAGCCTCAATATATTTGTCTGCAATGTTTCTATCTTTTACCCTTCTCCTTCCTATCCATCACAAAAATGAGAGCAGCAAGACTCCCCCATCCTTTTAGGTATTCCAACTTGGGTGTGGTTTAGTCTTAGACCAGTGGTATATACACAAAGGAACATCAAGGTCAAGTAATCCAGTGTTCTCTAGTTCTTTGTTCTGAATTTTCATAGTGAGGCATGTCTTTTCTTTAAAACAATATTTATGGCTTATAAAGTTAAAGAGTGAAAACATGCTCAACAACAGCAACAAGACCATATGAAAGACAGAAGGGCTTGAGGAAAAACTCTGTCCAGGGAAATCTGCCTGAGAGCTGAATCTAGGGCTGTGTTACAACCCCAGGTTCCTATAGCAGGTATAGAGAGTATGTGGAGGCAGAAGCAGCAGTGGGAAGGACACATTTTGTTCTTGACTCTGGGATGTATAGGAGTGACCCTCGAGTTTTTCTTATGCTTGAGTAGAGAACATAAAATTTAATTTTCATGGTGTAGGAGGAGTTGTGGCTTACAGAAGAAAATGGAATATATTCTGTTTCCCACTTCTATCTTGGTAGAGTGGCGAGAATTTCAGCCTGAGTAAAAGGTCAGCAGCACACCAGGTTTCTGAAGGTGAAATCATGTGGAACATTGGGCTGGACTCCATTTTGGACAACCAGTAAGTATTATAAATCCCTTGAGGATTTAGACTTATTATTTATATGAATATATATATATATAATATGAATATTATATAATATAAAAGATATATTTTAACCTAAAAGTACAACATATGCATTTCTTTCTTTCTATTATCTTTCTATAAAGTGAAAGGCTTTTTTTGTGTACGTGTGGAAAAATAAATAGGTATACATACATATTTAGTAATTTGTCCATCCACATAAATAGGAGAAATGTTTTACCCTTGAGATAGTTAGTAATGTCCAAGTTAACTCCTCATGTACTTTTCCTTGCAATTTTCCTTTGGTTTCTGGGATACATCATGGTTACACAAAAATCCTTTCACTATAGTTCCTGCTTCCCATCCTCAGAATGATTCCCTGAAGGCTTTCTCCATAATGGACCAAGTCTGACCTCTGACCCATGAATAGAAAATTGTACTCCTTGATGTGATCTCTGCATACATAATTCATTGAGCAACTCTAAACCTTAAACATTCTCTATGTAGGAGCCCCACTTACATCCTTTCTTACGTCTAGTATATTTTAAAGTCTCTTGTTCATTGTACTTTGTTTTCTATTATATTGTCTATTTTACTTTGTTTTCTTTTGCAGTCACTCTGTTCTAAATGATTTGACTCTAATAGTCTCAAGACTTAAGTTTTATAATCCTCAGCATCTATGAGTTTGTCTTTATTTTCCCAGTTCCCTGGGGTACTCATGATGAATTTTAGGGATGGAGAAGAAGAAAAAAAAGAAAGAGTTGATGTCTATGTTAGTTCTTTTTTTCTTCAGTCTCAAAGTCCAGAATCTATAAAAAGAGCCCAAGAAGCAAGTTCTGTGCACTTGTAAGAATAATACTAGGATTAAAAAGCAGGCAAAAGAAATTTGTATGAAGAAAGGGGTGAGTGAAAGGAGGAAACATTAAAGAGAGTTTCAAGGCAGGGAGGGAGCAATATATTCCATTTTGGGGAGTAAGAGAGGAGATGGGAATCCTCTGCAACATACTTTGCTTTTGGAGTGAGGATAAATGACACCACTCAGGTGGGAATGGTCCTTAGGAAGCCCAGTGACTGAGAATAATCCTTGAGTATACCATTTGGACAGGTTGATGTGAAGGAGACCCAACTATAGCTGTGTGGGTGGAGCCAATGGGTATGAGACTGTTGGGTGATGAACTTGTGGACTTCCCAAAGTCATCTATCAGCTGAAATAGCTGTTAGGAAAAGCCTTTCTGAGAACACTTCTGCAGCAATGAACACCTGTAGGGCTCTGGTCTTGACTTCTAAATATCATTCTCCACTGAAAGAATCCAGAGCTCCTTGGAGAAGTGGCTGACTCCAGGTATAGGGCAGGAAAAGTACACCATGAACTTGGAGCATTTTTTGTGCCAAAAAGCAAGAAAGTGCTCAAAGAAGTGGTGAGGTTGTGTAAAGGACACAGAGGCCAATTTGAAGGATTTCCATGGAACAATCCCAACATCATAATGACCTTTGATAGTAATGGACTATAGCCCAAAGAATAAAATAACAGTCTTTGAATCCATACTGATAGAAGTAAATGAGTAAGTCAATAAACGGGCAAGAAGAGAATGCTCTTCTTTACAGTAGAATTAATAAAGACAGAAAGATGGGTAGAGCTAGAAAAGCACCTTCTGGCAATCACTGTAGTAATAATTGTTTCAGGCAAAAGTCACCAATGACTCCTAAAACCAGAGGGTGAAAGTATGATGAAAGACGATATACTTAACATAGTTTCAAAGTATCTCCCAACAATATACTTATTGGCCAGGATTCAGAGAAAAAAATAGTATCTTTTGAGCAAAGAAAAATGTTTCAAAGAAAAAAATAGTATCTTTTACAGTGGAGAAACCTGCCAGAAATCATCTTTTCCCTGTGATAAAATTAACATCATCAGTAATGGGACACTTAGACATTATGTGCCTCCTGAGAAGGGCATAATAGCATTTGTATGATATTCTGACAAGAGTGCATTCCTGAATCTAATCATGATGGAATATCAGACAAACCCAAATTAAGGAACAGTCTGCAAATTAACTAGTTTGCACTCTTCAAACTACCAAGGTTATGAAAGGCAAAAAAGCATAAAGAAATATTTCATACTAAAGAAGACTAAACTAAAGAAGACACCTGAAACTAATGGTGTAACATTGTGTGTCAACCACACCCCAATTAAAAAAAAAAAAGAAGACCAAGGAGACAAAACAACTAGCTGTAATCCATAATCTGTGACCCTTGGTTTGCTCTTGAAACATTTAAAGTACAGTAGTGGACACTTGGCAAACTTTGCAGATGATCTCTCTATAAATTAGATAATGATAGTGGTATTAGTAATGGTATTGCATCAATATTAATTACCTGATTTTGGTAACTGCAGTGTGATAATGTGTAAGAATATTGTTATTTTAGGAAATACAGTAGAAGCATTTAAAGGTGAAGGGTCATTCTGTCTAAAACTTACCTTCGAGTGTTTCAGAAAAAAGAGTATATATCAACGGATTTAAAAGAATGATAAAGCAAATGTGATAAAATGATAATATTTGAGGAATCCTGGTATTACACATTGCACATGAGAATTCTTTGTATTTTTAAAACTTTCCCGAAAGTCTGAAATTATTCAAAATTAAGTTAGCCTCTAAAAGCTATGTGGAGAGGCAGTTTTATGAAATAGTCCACTCTGGAGCCATAGTTCATGCAGCTTTCATGAGGTTAGGCAGGGGATTCTGTGGACAGGAGGCAAGCTGAGGCTTTCAAGACAGGTTGCCCTGCCTACTGGGGAAAATTACATTGCTTTTACAATAAAAACCCAAATGAGTAAAAAAATAGGATAATATTTACTCCGCAAGTTTAAAGACAACAAAAATATCAGTTTTAATGCGAATTGTTGATGAAAATAATTAAAAAAACGTAAAAGCAGTTTGCAAGCATGTATTTGTTATCAGTGAGCTCTAACTAATAATGATGTCCAGATTTACTCATCTCCTTACCATTAATATGATGTCTGGGGTCTGTCAAGTCAGACAGAAATGAGAAATACGCAGAATTCAATCAGATGTTATTTAAATATCTATAGATTTGTGCTGGGAGCCCATGGCAAAACATGAAAAGTGTTCAGAATGGAACTTGGCAGTAAATGGATTAGTTAAATCTAATTAAGTGCTGAAACAATCTTGGTGGGGATTTGGAGACTCAAATCAGATTGAAGAAATAAAAAATGTGTAACTTAAATTCATGGGGCCATGAAAATGACCTGTTTGGAGGGCATGGACTTGGATTCCCTCTTGGCAGATGGTTCTATAAAAGGGTTACACTTGTCCATTTGTGGCCTGTGGAAAGTCAATCCTAGCCAAAGCCTTGGCCAATGAGCAACCTTACTATGCCAAGACAGTCACCGCAGTTCACCTGAGATAACAAATTCCAACTTGCTTCTGTTAGTATATAAAATTCATTTCACCCAAGGGAAACATAGATTAGTCTTAGAGATAATGATTTAAGTCAGACCCATAATATTAATAATTTTTTGTTAATTTACCTAGAATAGGTACACATGTGGATTTAAAGAGAATTGAATATATTATAAACACATTGGCTTTGTGATTCCAATTTAAAATATGTAATTCAGTAGCTGATTTAGACATATGATTTTTAAGTTGAAATGCATAAAATATTTTACTAAGCTTATAAATAGTATTCACTATTTACAAGAGCTTAGAATTCATCATGTTTTAAATGTCATATATTGAATTTAGTTGAATTTTTAAGTGCCTGGAAGCGTTTTCCTTATTGTGGCATTCAAAAGATGGTTTTAAATAGACAATTATACTAAATATGTAAATATAGGAAAAAAATGTTTAGGAGACCTTAAGTTTATAAAAGAAACCAAACAAATTGAGATGATCAAAGATTAATCAAACATTTGATTTGACTTCTTGAGAGTAATTCTTAAAATTATCTTATTTTATTTTTTTCCAGTTTTACTGAGATTAATTGAAATATAACATTATATTAGTTTAAGATATACAATATAATGATATATATATCAAATAATTACATTGTATATCTTAAACTAATATACAAATATATATATATTAAATACATATATATATAATGAGTACCACAATCTATTTACTTAATGTCATCATCTTTCATAGTCCAATTTTTGTGTGTGTGATGAGAGCTTGAAGGTCTACTCTCTTGGCAACTTTCAAATCTACAATATTGTTGACTATAGTTACCATGTTGTACATTCCATCCCCAGAATTTATTTATCTTGTAACGGAAGTTTGTACTTTTTGACCACCTTCACCCATTCACACACACTCCAGCCCTATCTATTGGCAACCACCAATCTATTCTCTGCTTCTATGAGTTCAGGTGTTTTAGATTCCACACATACATGAGATCATACAGTATTTGTCTTTCTCTGTTTAACTTACTCAATAGCATAATACTGTCAAGGTTGCCCATTTATAAATAAACTGAGTTTTAATTAGGAAAAAAACCCCACCCTGAATTGAAGTAGCAACTCAAAAAAAAAAACCACCCCAAAACCCATACATTGATACCTACAATAAATCTCATATAGATAGATTTATGGAGGTTTATCTTTGAAAGGAAAAGTGAAATTATAAGTAAAACATTAACAATAGTGAACTGAAATACCTACAAGGATATTTACAGATGTATAACATAGGGGTACATGGATGGCTCAGTCGGTTAGGCATCAGACTTCAGCTCAGCTCATGATCTCATGGTTTGTGTGTTCAAGCCCTGCATCAGGCTCTGTGCTGACAGCTTGGAGCCTGGAGCCTGCTTCAGATTCTGTGTCTCCCTCTCTCTCTACCCCAACTCTGCTCACACTCTGTCTCTCTCAAAAATAAATTAACATTAAAAAAATTAAAAGATGTATAGCATATATCAAATGTGCAAATGAAATTTTTTATTGGTGAAACAAGATATATAACACATGGAAAATGTACATGAATACTTTGCTTCACCAAATGTAGGTTTTATCCCTAAGTAGTCATATCATTGAAAATAAGAAAAGAATGAATAAGATTATGACACAGACATAATACACATCATTATCATTCAGAAATGTGGAATTCTGGCATAGATGAAGTACATGGAAATCAAGAAAATGGATGCCAGGTAAGTCCAAAATCCTACATCAAATTAATATAGAACATCTGGGGGGAAAATTATTTTTTGGCAATTGAAGTCACTACTTTTACATGAAATAACAAAATACAGACTTAAGGTGAAATTTATATACTATTGAGCATGCACTTTAAAAGGGAAAACAGAAAGGATTAGAATCAAGGAAATGTAACAACTATTACCTAAGGCTAAATCTAAAATCAGTACATAAGTAAATTCCTTTAAAAAGAATACAAAATAGATGCCTGTTTTAGTTAGGAGGAAGATTAAGCTGTATGTAAAAAAGACCCCAAATTCAGTGGGTATTTCTGAAGAAATAATATAGAAGTAGTAGATGATTAATTTTATTTGATTAGAAACTTCTGAATGAAACTGAGAGGGAATAAGAATGTGTCGGCATAGAAGGGTCATTGCTCGGAGATTGAAGAAGGAGGGTTGTTTGGAATAGTAAAAACAGCAAATATTAGGAATTGTTTAGAGGCTAGCTTGAACTCATTTAATTCTCACAATGACTATGAATTAGGTACATTATGATTTTCATTTTGTAGATGGGGTAAACAGGGCACCAAGTTATTAATTAATTTGCTCAAGATCACTCACAGCTAAAACTGAGATTTGAGCCTAAGCATTTTGTCTCCAGTATCAGTGCACGTAACTGCCACACTGTGCTATCTCAGTTGCCTTTTCTTAAGAAGGGAAGTTTTCTCATGTTAATCCCAGACCAGTCTGTGCAGTAATTCAATGTTAGGAAACATGGCTGTTGCATGTAAAGCATGCACTAGGGTAAGAACTTGATTAATGAGTTAACTAGGGGAGTGCAAGAGTGAAGGAGTTTAAGAAGAAACAGTTAAACATTCAAGGCTGTAAACTGTCCTGTAGCAAGGAGCATCAAACCCTGGTTCAGAGAGCCTAAGCAGCATGGCCAGATACTTCCATTGCTTTTCTAGTTCATTAACTCAAACAGTGCACTTAGAAAATTTTAGTGTTGTGTCTCAGTCTTCCCATCTGTAAAGTGGAGATAAATACCTATGTTTCCCCACAGGCATATATTTTAGTAGGAATAAAAGCTTGAAAGCCTTGGGAGATTATAATGATAGTATTTAGAGCAATTACCCTGAGAACAATAGTTCCTTATTACTGGAAGGTTTTGCTTTCTGCAGTTTGTTAACTGTGGTCAACAGAGGTCCTCAAGTAGTTGATGGTTTTTCTGAGAAATGGTCGGAGGCTCAATAGTAGCCTAACTATGTCACAACCCCAAATTGTTCATCTTACTTCCTCACCTCACACGGGCATTTAGTCATCTCACATCATCACAAGAAGAGGGGTGAGTACAGTACAGTAGGATATTTTGAGAGAGAGAGAGAGCACATTCACATAATTCTTATTATAGTGTACTGTTACAATTGTTCTATTTTATTATTAGTTATTGTTGCCCATCTCTTACGTGCCTAATTTGTAAATTAAACTTTATCATAGGTTGGTATATATAGGTGAAACATAGTAGATATAAAGTTCAGTACGATCCATGGTTTCAGGCATCCATTGGGGGTCTTGGAATGTATCCTCCACCGATAAGGAAGACTACTGTAGTTACATTGGAGAGTGCTAAGAAAGGGATTGCCCAGATAAGCACGTCTGTGTTTGATAAATTCCAGAAGACCAGGCAAAAGCAGGCCCCAATGAAGAGATGAGCGGAGAATGTAGAACAGCATACTTCTTACTACTACAGGGACTGCTAGTTGTTCAGTGATTGGTTGATGAGGCTTGGAACATGAGCACAGCCTGACTTCAAACTTCCTAAGCACATAATCAAGGCTGTTGATAACTTGTTGGCCTTCATACTCAAGATAACAAACAGGAAGTTTCTACAACCCCTACCCAGTAGGACTCTGAGCGTGGTAATGCCAAGCTCTCTGGTTTTCCTTGAAACTGTTGGCACTGAAACATTTGGGGGGTGGTTGGCTTGGGGTTGAGGCAGTTAAGTATCATTTTGAGCAGTCTTTCTCTGCGCATGGATATTTCACTATGTGTGGGAGGTAGCATTGCCACGTGGTGAGCATAGAGACCTGGGATCCTTCCATGTGACCTCGAATTCTGGTCCCTCCCATCAGCCAAGTGACCTTGAGTAAATGACTCGTCCTCTTCAGACTTCAGTTTCTCTGTCTGTAAAATGAAGATAACAGGCCCTACTTCGTAATATTGTTGGGAGGACTAGAGGAGCATGTAAAGCGCTTAGCTCATAATAAGGGCTCAAATTATGTTAGCTATTATTTTTAACATTCATTTTTGTTATTTATTATTTTATTTTAAATATTAGTGTATAATTGCTCTTAGGGGGCCAAGGACCAATTTTATTGGCATTAGATTCTAGCCAACTCTATTACCACTTCAGAAATAAGACTCATCAACGCACTGAGTGTGGCCCAAGATTTTTGCCTGCCTCCTACCCACTCAGCAAGGAGCCACAGTGAGTTTGTGGTAATACTAGCTATCCACGTGTCTTCCATGAGCATTTGCAAAATGATGATAAATTACCCAAACTGTGGCAAAGTCTCTGTACCTATTGCAAGACCTAGGGGTAGGAATGTGCGTTAGCTAAAGCAATCCATAACAATTTTGAAGTTACTGGCACATGTTAAGAAACAGAGTATCTTGATCCTTCTGAGAAAATTTTGCAAATGTTCTGCTATAATTGTATGTAAATCTGAGACTTGGCATCAGCATATTTCCTCTTAGCAAATGTGTCTGAATAAATTGATCCACCTTGTCTAAGACAGAAAGGGTATCTCCAACCATTAGTATTCTGCCTCTGGGTTGGTTTTTTTCCAGCCTGGTGTAATTTCAGGCAGCAGGCCATTGTCCCAAATGCATTTCTGATTGATTTTCTGCCTAACAACTGACAACTTAACTTTTCAGCAGGAGGTCTGAGCTCAGGCCTCTTTTTTAATGCTTCAGAGTGTAATATGATCCTGATGGATGGTTCTGAAGAACAACTGGCTTTTGTGATGGAAAAGAAAGTGTAGGACTTGGTTCCCAAACACACGGATTTCTTCCATATGGATTACATTACTATAAATTAGAGAAGGGTAGGGGTGAGGAAGAGGTGGTTGCTTTTGTGGGAAAGGCCAGGATTTAATACTATTATCCTCTTGCTTATAATTTAAAGAGTTCTGCTCTCACTTGAATCCACTGATTTAAGAAAGTGTTTGGTGAAAGTGGGCGCAATCTACTTGATTCCTTAGGTAACTTTACAAAAGGCATTTAAAAATCCCATTTTAAAACTTGATTCTAACCCGATATCGAGTCACAATCTGCTTAGTGGTCAGTTTTGTTGCTTAATGATACAATTTGTATTTTGTTTTAAATAGATTTGATCCTAGAGATTTGATTCTAATTGAGCAGGCTACTGTGGGTTCCTGAGGATTTCTTCAACAAGAACAGTTGTGTTTGGTATGTGCATCTGAGTCGTTCGTGAAGGATGGAAACTTCTTGGACAAACCTCCAAGTCAATCAAAAGGATTACCAGGATTTTAATCCCAAATATCAAATCCCCAGCTGTTGGTAAAAATGTATGATCTATGGTTCTAAATGACCACAGTTGAGTGACACTTTGATTTTCACACAGGCTCCTTTTAAGTGGCAGATGGTATTCCAGTTAGTTTGACTGTAAGCTCACTGGAGTCTGGGTTCTCCTTGGGTGGCAAACCTAGGAGAATCTATATAATGGCAAACTCACATTAATTGGTACCAGTGGATTTGCAGAGCAAAGTCTAATTTCCTTGGCCTTGTTCATTCTGCTTCTCAGCTTTTCCCTATTTTCTTTCCATTTCTGAATCCTTCCAAGTCTACCTCATAATCTACTGTGAGGTCCTCAAGGTGACTTTGACCCCAATCATCTCTTCTATTTCTTACCTCCTAATGCATTTGTGGTGTGTACCATCCAACTCAGTTTATAATAATATTATGTTTCATATATTTTTCTTATTAATATATGTACATTGGCTCTTCCTCTTTTAACTCCAGTTCCTTGAGGGTAGGGACATTATTTCACACCATCCTTATAACTTCTCCCTTCCTTGATAGTGTCCAACTCAGTGCCAAACATCCAGCAATTAACTAAATATTTCCATACGGTTTAAAACATAACTCTAGAAGCCTTTTGAAAAATGTCAGTAACTTGCGAGTTTACATTTTAAGCCATAATCAGTTGACCCCTTAATTGGAAATGAGCACTTTCTCTGGGTAACTTGTATATTCATGTGGGAGAGCAGCATATATAGGGCTATGGGGAAGGATGGAGAATGGTTTTCACTTACTTCATACTGTCGCCTCTATTTACCCCAGTCTTTGAGAGCAGATATAGTGGATCAATCCAAGGAAGCAGACATCTCACTAGGTATTTCAACATAGAGAATTTAGCCTAAGAAACTGGTTAAGACAGAAAACTGAAAAAATGGAAAGGGGACACTAGATTATCACAGAGATAAGTAACTGGAGGAAACAATCCCACCCAAGTGATGTGGTTTGAAGTCAATGGTCAGCAAAGAATTCTTGAGATGGTTTTGGTACAAAAAGGTGTTTTTATTAAAGCACGGGGACAGGACCCATGGGCAGGAAGAGCTGCACTGGGGTCATGAGGAGCAATTGATTATACACTTTGGAATTGGAGACGGTAAAGACAAAGGAAGTTTCCAAAAGGATTTTCAGAAGCTAAAGAAGACTTATAGGATCCTGGAGGCCTAGCTATTATCAAGCTAAGGTTGTTTTTCCTTCTAGCAAAGCATTGATATTAAGACAGTTGGGAGTTCTCGAAGAATGTTATACTCTGCCTGCCTCAAGTATTTGTTAATTCCAGCAGGTTGTAAGCAAATTTAATTTTATCTGCATTTCTTTTGCCTTTGTTCTCCACATCATTAGCCCTGGGTGAACCAACTGGAAGAGGTTTGGGTGATGAGAACCTAGAAGCCAGGAGGAGAGGTCCCACAGAACTGCACTCAGATCTCTGAGGAGGGCAAGGTGAGATGGTCTGAGGATGGCAAAGAAGACACTGGGGCCTGGGACCAGCTGCCTTGCCAGGGCAAAAAGCCATTGCTGAGTGATGCTGACTGAAACAGCAAGCAAAGGGAAGACGAAGACCTTCTTTCTTCTAGTCTCCCCGACTCCCTCTAGTGCCCCCTGTTGGTAAGCACCTATCAGCAGGAACAGCTGGCAAAAGAAGAACATCGCTTTCAGAATCCCAGCCCCAGCACCAGAGTAGAGCAGAGCAACGTGGATTGGAGCTGAGAGTTAACAGCTTCATTAACTGGCACACACGAGAACAATATATATTGCCTTCCTATCTCGTGAGGGGGTGAGGAGGATGATAAAGATAACAGAGACACGCCTGAAGCACAGGGTCCTCAGTGTTTGCCAGAACCTAAAGCCAAGGAGGTGGGCACAGCCCTGCCAAAACAGTCACACTCAGAGGGAGCTCTGAGCTCCGTTTCTTCTGCCTCCTTTCCCCCCCAACTTAGATTTAAAACCTACTTGCTCTGCCATCTCGCTAGCCTCCAGTGTTTGTGGAGTCTTCTCTACCTTCCCTGGAGAGAATGTGATGGAAACGTAAAGGTGACACTTTTGGCATGTTGCACTAATCTGGAGGAGTGCTGCCTGATTAAATCAAATGTTAGCATTCCCTGAAATTCAACTATTAGAGAGTCCTATTAATAGCTACTCACAATTGGCTCCAACAGGGAGACCCACTCTGAGAAGTGTGATTATTCCTTCATTATGATGTACTGACTTCATATAGAACCTGATACCTTTATTAGAGGAAGGAACTCATTTTACATTAAAATAAGTCCACACTAGAGAAAACATCTATCCTGCGTATAAGAGTATGTTCAAACACACTACATAAGTTTCTGGGTGGAATTCTCCAGAAAGTGAGGAGTTGGGAACTGTGATATTATGGCAGGGTCTTGCCCAAAGTGGGCACAAGAATTAATGCATGCTTGTGGGTGAACTGTGTCTACACTGAGCACACTGCTGTGGCTGCAGGCACATCTTCCAGTCAACCAAGTGTGAACTGATTCAGGTTCTAAAGGGATCTTGGTGGGAATTCCATAAGAGTGGAAGTGTACTCCCCCACTGTGGAAAATCACCCTGCATTTATGTTTTCTAGGGTTGAAACTTTGGCATAATGGCTTCTATTCAATCAAATAGTTGCCATGTATAAAACACCGTTTTAATTTCCTTCATGAATTAGGTCATTTACTTCTCACAACTCTAAGAGCATTTTTTTTTTGTTACTTATCTCCATTTTGTAACTAAGAAAACTTAAACAGAGAATGATTAAGCAACACTTCCACGGTGGCAGAGTGAGGGTGCAAACCCAGGAAGTGTGACGTGCAGGACCACACTGCCTCACAGGGCTGCCCAGCTCACGTTGTTAGCAGGAGACTTATAC
Source organism: Prionailurus bengalensis (assembly GCF_016509475.1). NCBI lineage: Eukaryota > Metazoa > Chordata > Mammalia > Carnivora > Felidae > Prionailurus > Prionailurus bengalensis. The sequence goes on from NC_057344.1 coordinate 145,408,882, forward strand.
ACAAAAAGACAGTAGTAATACTGGAAAAATTTACCAGTTACTCCTGGAAGAATGTCCAACATGTTCACGTTGCAGGACACATGGGCACTCTTGAAGGTAATTCTCCTATCTAAGAAGGAAGAGAAAGAAGGAGTAATAAAACAATTGAGCACCCGCTCTGTAAGCAAGTCTGTGTTGCGCATTTCACATATGGCCTAAGTTGGATCTTATCAGACCCATTTTTCAGATAAGAAGCTTGGAGGCTCAGAGCCGGTAATTTGGCGAGATTATTGAATTAATAAGTGACAGAGCTGATATTTGAGTCTATTGATCTTGGATACTCATGTTCTAGCAATTGTTAACATTTTGAGTTTCTTTCAAAAATTATTTAAACCTTTGAGAGGTGCCTGGGTGGTTCAGTTGGTTAAGTGTCCGACTCTTGATTTTGGCTCAGGTCATGATCTCCTGGTATGTGAGATAGAGCCCCGCTTGGGATTCTCTCTCCCTCTCCCTCTGCCCCATGCTCACTCGTGTATGTGTGTGTGTGTGTGTGTGCACATGTGCACTCTCTCTCAAAATAAATAAATAAACGTTTAAAAAATTATTTAAACCTTCAACAATACTTATACTTCAGATAATAAAGATCTTAGAAAACAAATGAGAGAGGAGTAGTTTTTTTTCCATTCAGCTTTTAGTTTTGTTTCTTATTCTTGACAAAAGCCATGGTAACTACTCATGACTCTAGCCAGAGCCCCCATCTGTCCTCCTTGATGTGTTTATTCTAATTGGAATCCACAGAGGTCATTCTTTTGCTGTATCTATTAACTGAGCTTGCATTTAGAACATTGCTCTATTAGAATTGTGGAGATTATTAACTTGGATTTTTCAAATCAGATTTCCTGCAACTCTGCTCAAAGCAACCTTATTTTCCCAGTAGAACAATCATGTATTTTCAGCGAGCGGTCATAAATATTGAAGAGTCAGTTCCTAGCTAATTTAAAAGAATAAGGGATGGAACATCCTTCACATTTCATTCTGATCTAATTTTGGTTGAATAAGTGTTTGCAAAGGTCAATCTGAAAACAATGTCATAAAGAGCTCCAAGAGGAGTATTTACAGGTTTGGCTGTGTGTGTGTGTGCATATGTGTGCCTGTGTGTGTGTGTGTGTGTGTGTGTGTGTGTGTGTGCATTTCTATATTTGTAAAAGAAATGATACATTAAAGAATGAAGGCATTAAAACAACCAGAGAGAATCAAATGCTCACTTCTTTTTTCATAGTACTATATGATGATCTTCAATATTCCCACCAATCACTTAAAGTTCTGCAAGCTTCTCACGGTTTCTGGATTTCCAAGGAAGGATTACATGCCTCCATTTGGTTTTATGGTAACTTATATTTTCTTATGGTCACAAGCTCTTCAAACTAGAGATTATACAAATTTTATAGATTCACTAATATTATTAACAAGGATATTTCAAAACCTAGATGACCCCATCCCAAACTTATTTGAATGAAATGAAATTTATTAAGCCATGAATGAAATAGGGTCATCTGTCTTATATTTTAATATTCTAACATATGTCTTCATCGTATTGCTGTGGGGCAGCTGTGATTAATGCCAATTTGAATGGTTTTCCCACTTAACTTTGCCCCCAATCATCCACTGCTATCTACCTAGTGCAAACGTGTGTGTGTGTGTGTGTGTGTGTGTGTGTGTGTTTTAATCGAAAACAGGCTTCTTGCTGGTACATGCAGTTCCTTTGCTGGAATTAGAGAAAGGCGCCCCCTCTGGGTGGACAGATGAGGAAAAGTTGCTCTTTGCGCCACGTCCTCTCTCAGTCCCTTTCTAGAAAACCTGTACAACTGTGTGCATTTGCTTATAAACTGTGAAATATTTATAAGGCCTTAAAACTTATGTCTGAATTAGTAAATGACCTCATAATTGGTCTCCTTGCCTTCAGCCTTTTGCCATTACAATATGTTTCATATATGCTTCATTATCCTTCATCTTCCAACAGCTTTTGCCATCTCCTCTCCCTCTGCAATGTTGTCAGGGTCTTTTATGGCTGGGGCTGAAATGCCAGTGCTCACCTGATGTTCAGAACCCTCCAGAAACCTCCTTTTGCACCCTTAACTCCTCTTCTTCCTCGGTGTGGACACTACCCTTTTGTCAGACTAGTTTAGGTAGCATTTACCAACCACCCCTCTTGTCATTACTACCCCTAAGATGTCATTCCTGTCATCTGGAACAACACTACCCTCCATTTGCTATGTCTAGCTAGTTTAAAAGAATAAGGGATGGGGCATCCTTCAAGCCATGTTTTCTGGCACCGTGTTTCTGTCAAGGTACAAAATTAATTTTTGTTACAACTAAGTGTACATAACATTTTGACAGTGTGAAAGATTTTGCCGAAGCATAGTACATCCCTAAGTCTATATCAAAGAAAGGGTTGATCTAGCAGAACGTTCAAGAACTTTGCTTCATGAGAACATGATCAGGACAGTAAAGAAGTCTCCTCTCGGAGGGATACTTGCTGAATCGTGAGTGAGGAATAAGGTGATAATTGTAGAAGGATTTTTTTATTTACTAAAATGTGCTTTAAATAGAAAATGGTGTTTACTTTTTGAGACCTTCAGCTATGTTGGTGAAAAATTTCAATACTAGAAAAGGAACTATGAACACCAAAGAGGTTCTACTTCTAATCTGTCTCAGACCTTTGAATCCTAAAGGACCAGATGAAAGCTTGCCTTGGCTTCCTTTGCCCTTTGCCCTTGACGATTTCTTCCTCCCCTAAACACCAGTAGCACGATCTTCTGCATCTGCACGTGGAGTAGATGATGTCAGTGCTCTGTCCGCCTCCCTGCACCTAGCCCAGAAATCACCTCTTCTACACACTGATGCCTTCCTGCATCTCCCCGCCTGAGGATGTTCTCTCATCTGGGTGCATCCTTGGTCCATGCATAACATTGGCCAGAGGTTTTGGGGAATTAACATCCCAGGAGCTACCCTCAAAAAGGATAATAGAATTTGACAAATACTGCATTTGCTCGCCTTACATTGGGATGATCTTCAAGCATGTTTCACACAATCAGGGTCTCCAGTAGAACTGAGTTCCAGTTAATCACCGTGATCATCTGCTCAATCATATACCCCTTTTGGCTTTCCGTCTCCATATTGCTACCCCACTCCTTCCCAGCACTTCCTGGAGCCCTCTTCTAGGTAAATTGTTTGCACCCACATTCCTGTTCCCCATGCCTTCATTAGTATCATGTCCCATTTCCTTCTTTCTTTCCTTCTTACATGTTTTGTCTTCTTAAGGATTAATCCAGCCCCAACTCTGAAATATCCATCGTAATACAGCAGTGTCACGGTAACTGGTGAGGATGTTTTTATTGATTGAATGAACACTGTGGAATGAATCAAGTCTTGGTGGACTTTTCTGGGAAATGATTCCAATGGAATTTTGAGTATAAAGGGATTTTATTTCTAAAGTACCAGATTTCCTCTTGTACTACTTTCTAAGAAAGGCTTTTAAATTTCAAATGATTTGATAGGTCCCTTTTTTTCATACCTAACTGCAACCTCTGCAGCTTGTTATCCTTCTCGTTTTGATTCAAGTGCTGTTATTAACCCTCTTCCCGTTTATGTATTTCATCCTGCCTCCTGCCTGCTGCCTCAGTCAGAAGTTGACGGTCAGAATTAATGCAGCCAGGGCATGGTGGGGGATGCTAGGTGTCCTCAGCTTTAGGGGCTGTACATTAATAGCCTGGAGAGCCCTCAGACAGGGAGCTGGCACTTCCTTTCTTGTATAACAGCATTATGCACATTACACCACCAGTTTCCTGGCAGCATCTCGAAAATCTGATTAGAAACCCATCCAACGCAGGTATTTTTCCACTGCATTTCAAGTCCATCTCTTTTGTCACAGAGGAGGTTTGACTAGAAGAGGGGCAGGAAGGACAAGTTGGTCAATTGCCATTTTAGAGTGCAGAAGTACACAGGATGGAGGAAGATGAAAGACTGCTTTGGAGCCATTCTCATTTTGTTCTCTTAGGACTAGTAGGTCTTCAGGGTGATTTTAAAGTTTTCTTTTATTTACCTATCATGAGCCTTGTTAAGGGGTGAAATACACAGATTCTGTTATTACTCGCTGGCCAAGGCAGTGTCAATTCGTCCTAGTCAGTCTCTCTGAGGCAATCTAATGGTAAATGTTTAGTTTCAAACCTTGAGTTTTAGTCTTGCGTATGTTACAGTGTCATGTGGTCATCGACCTAAATTTTTAGTGGGCCAACTGATTGGAATTCTCAAATGTGACATACACAGAATAGTACTCACCTGAGTGTGTGTTTTCCTTTTGCCTTCTCTCCTCTCTCCTCTCCTCTCCTCTCCTCTCCTCTCCTCTCCTCTCCTCTCCTCTCCTCTCCTCTCTCTTCCTTTCTCTTTCCTTCTTTTCCCTGCCATTGTTTTGAAAGCTTCTTTAAAGATTAACTTATTTTGCAGGAGAGTGGGTAAATTACTCCTAGGAGTAAAACTTGAAATGTTTCTCATTATTTTTGATTAGACTCCTGCAACTAACTAGCCCAGTGGTATCTTGCACATAATAGGCTCTCAATAAATGCCTGTTGGACAAATTGATCACATGAAGAATGGAGCCTGGAAACCCAGTATGGGATAAATACCTACATTTACATAACTGCCCACCTATCTTTTGGAAATTATAATGCTACAATTGCATTTATTTACAACAATTGAGATGGTCACATTTGAATTTAGAAATCAGAGGCTTCGTGTCTGAGTTTATGATCAGCTATGAAGGACCTAGAGCAACTATTTGCTTTCAGATATGCCTTAAAAAAAATTTGTACGTTAGATAGAGTCAGGAAGTTGTGTTCTAGTCCTGATTCTGTTATTAAAAATCTATAATTGCTGGGATGCCTGGATGGTTCAGTCAGTTAAGCATCTGACTCATTGTTTTGGTTCAGGTCGTGATCTCACAGTTTGTGGGTTTGAGCCCCACATCAGGCTCTGTACTGACAGTGTGGAGTCTGCTTGGATTCTGTTTCCCTTTCTTTCTGTCCCTCCCTCTTGCTCTCTCTCTCTCTCTCTCTCAAAAGTAGATAAATATTAAACAAATATAAAAAAAATTTAAAAAGTCTATAATTGCTTTTGCTTTGGGACCTTATTTATAAAATGTGGAGATTAACATCAATAACCTCCACTGTCTTCCATCAAACAGTCAATGACTTTATAATCTTTTGTAAAGAGCAAGAAGAGAGGGGCTTTTAAAATTTGTCTTCAAGAAAAAGTCCAGTCTTCTGTAAACCAAAAGGAAGTTACTAACAGGCTGTAACGAGGATAGTTCTGAGTTGTTCTTCCACTTGGCATGTGGTTCTCTCCAGTCACCTGCAGAAAAAGAATGTGATTTCTACCCTTGCACTGTTTGCTAATTATATTGAAAAGATGGGAAAGAGAGAAAAGCAGAAATGTGTTTCCTGCAACATCTCTTAGGGGGAAAGAGAAAATGAACTTATTCTGATGTTTTGTTGTCAGGAAAACATTTACTTAATTCCCTCATCACACACCCCAATTACTCTTATTCTTTTTCGGCTCCATAGTTGTGCTCAGACACTCAAGTGGATCTTCCAGATGGTTCCCTGGTCTAAGGTATGACGCTTCTCTCCGTAAGCAAGCTTTTCCCTCTTTCCATCCCACATACAATATGTTTCCTTTGTACTTGGCCTTTACGTTTTTTCTTTAAAGTTTTAAGAATAATAGCTGATGGTTTTGATTTATTCCTTGAAGTAATACTTGACACTTGCGAGGGGTGTTTTATGTCTGTACCCAGTGCTGCCACCTTCTCAGGAGAAATCTGCTTTAGAGCTTGACAGGGAATACTTCTCTCAGTCAGTGCTAGGGAAGTGGCAGTGATAAACCCACTGCACTTGTCCTGAATTTTCATTTGGTTAAGACTCCATAGCATCCCTGGTCCCTCCCTCCTATAGAACCCGTGTTAGAGGAAGAAGAGACTCCAGGCCATGAAACCGGCCCACGTCACTCCACTGACTGATGTCTCCCACACCTCTGATGCCAGGATATTTCATCTTTTCTTAAAGGATTAAGAGAAGGGGTTTGCTGAATATGATGGGTGATATTTATTGCAGTCTTTCAAAGAGCATCTGCCACTGAAATGCAGGTAGGAGAATGAAGCCAAGTATAACCGGCTCTCAGTGAGAGTCAGTTCCCCATGAAGATTTATGCTCTCGGACCCTGATTTAAAGCCCATTCGCCCTTCTGTGGATGCACAGTCCACCACAAACACAGCCCCAGCCACCCCTACCAGCACCAGAACTTCCACTACCCCTAGTCTGACAACCATCACCACTGACCACAGCCTCATTACCATCCCCTCTTCACCTTACAATCCTCATATCATTTCAAGTCTACCTTTTTTCCAGAGCATCAGGACTAAAATGCTATGATGACACTGTCTAAAATAATAATAATAATAATAATGCATCTATGAGGTGCTTATGGTGTACCCATACATATAAAATATATAAGTATATATATGTATCTGTATACATATATATGTATATATAAGTATATATATATAAGTATATATATGTAAGTATATATATATATATATAAGTATATATATATATATATATGTTTAATTATTGAGAGACAGAGAGAGAGCATGAGCAGGGGAGGGGCAGAGAGAGAGAGACACACACACAGAATCTGAAGCAGGTTCCAGGCCCTGAGCTGTCAGCACAGAGCCTGACACGGGGCTCAAACTCACAAACCACGAGATCGTGACCTGAGCTGAAGTCAGATGCTTAACCAACTGAGCCACCCAAGCACCCTTACCCATATTGTTTTGTAATTGTTAACTAACTGAATCCTCATAACTACTTTATGACCTAAGCAATATTATTAAGTACATTTTGCACATGTAGAAACTGAGGCTGGTGGTGTTAAGTAAGCTGCCCAAAGTGGCTGGATCCTAACACAGGCTCAGAATCAGAATTTTTAGCCAATATACCAAACAAAGATTTTTCCCCCCACTGGGAATACTTGAGTTTGAAGTTTGGAAGAGTTTGCCACACACAGACACACACATCACTACCTTGGCAACAGCTAGTAAACTTACTACATTTATTTCCCTTTGAACTTGTCAAGTTAGCATAAACTGTGTATCAGGAACAAATGGCAAAGGTTTGTTTCTTCCTCAAGCTAAGTCCAGTGCAGATTGCCTGATTCTGCAGGGCACTGCACCCCTCTGCAGCGGCTAGGGAATCCCAGCTCTCTGGAGGATTGCTGATGCAAGGGGAGAGAGTATGGAAAACTCACCTACTTTTCAGAGCCTGAAATGGGGGCTGACACACTCCACATCTGTTCACAGTTATTACACAGAGCCAGGCACAGGGTCCCAATCTAGCCACAAGGAGACTGGGAAGTGTAGGGAGGGAAAACACATGGGATAGCTGAGAACACCACCACCTCTGTTTATTGGTGGAAAAACATAACCTGTTCAAGTAAATAATTCATATCCATAATTGGAATGCCACGAGACCCTGAGCAATCCTGTGTCAGGAATCCAAATATCTAATTAACTTGGGACAATCCTTTTTTTGTCTGAAAAATGTACAGACTTAATAAATTCTCATGGGGTATCATAGTCCCCCAAGGCTTGGGCTTTGGCATTTCCAAGTGATCTTTTATATAATGAACAATAAGGGGGAGGAGAGAAGGTGTGAAATCTTTGAAATTTTTATATCTTGCTCCATGTCATGTCACTTGCTACTCTTTGATATTTCTAGCTATTAGAGAATAGAGGAAGTCTCACCTCTCAGAGCTCCACATGTGAAAAGAAGAATTATAATTGGATCTCCATACTGTCATTTATGTTTGGTATAAAAGAGGAAGATATGAGCCTACAGGGAAGAAGAAACCAGGTTATGTCTTTAGAGCTTGCTGAAGGACAAGCCTCTCTTTATCCAACATTCTTGATTTGATGGAGTGAGTGATCTTCACTCTTCAATCTTTAGAAATAGTTCAGGGAAATAAATTTTGCCAGCAGAGGGCTGAAAAATGAGAACTGGAAATATTTGATCATTATTTAACATTATTTTGAGTAAAGAATAAAGAACACTGTGTTGTAAACTTCTCTGACTAGAATCTGTTGTCTAGAGTTCTAAGTCTTCTATTGACTGCCTCAAACTAGAGCCTGGCAAAAAGAAAGGATTTGATTCTAATCATTGGATAAATAAAGGGCACTGGAAGTTCTCAGTGTGTGTTTGCAGTCTTTGTGGACAATACCATGGAGGGAAGAGCCACTGTGCTTACACTCTAGCTGTGTCAAGGTCAGACCACATGGATTACTGGTCTGGCCCCCTAAGGAATCTTCCATGTTCTTATGGCCTATACCTTGTTTGTGGGGGCTCTGCTAAATGAGGAATGAAAAAGGCATTTTTTTCTGGTATTATGATATCCCATGAGAATTTGTGAAGTTCAAATTTTGCTAGGGCTGGAGCCACATCTCTCGGTTCCAACTTAGCAACTTTAAATCCTGGAATCCCAACAACAACAAAAAAGATACAGTGCGATCTAGACTAAAGATACCCCACCTATCTCCTAAACAGAAAAGTTCCTAGTTTCACTGCTTATAGATTTTCAGCTGTAATTGCCTACTCTTTCTTTCTTGGAGGTGGAGATTTTGAGAATGCACAATTCTTCTTTATTCCTGTTCCTGTGATCATTCCCATTTGGTTTGCTGGCTAGACCAGAAAACTACTTTCTGTACTGCGAAGACATCTCACGATACAAACTATTTTCAGAAAGGTAAGTTACGTGTGCATGGTAATGCACTTATACTAGCTTGCTGTCTTTATCTTAAGGCTTTCTCTCTAGCTATCACACTTACTTTATATTGCCTTTTCCAGTAATTCTATCATAGCTTTATTTTTTCTTTCACCATCAATCCCTTTTACTCTAGAATTGCATGAAAGTCTCCAGTCCTCAGTCTTGTGTACTCCTGGCCCATCAAGTCAGGTTTATTCTCAAGGTGTTTTTTTTTTTTTTTTTTTTTTTTTTTGGGACAGAGAGAGACAGAGCATGAACAGGGGAGGGGCAGAGAGAGAGGGAGACACAGAATCGGAAACAGGCTCCAGGCTCCGAGCCATCAGCCCAGAGCCAAGTCAGGTTTATTCTCAACAGAAGTTCTCTGACTGTGTCAAATTCTTCTCTATACAAGTGCCTTACACACACACACACACACACACACACGCATGCACACACATTTTTAGTATAAATTATACATTCTGCATTGCTAAATAATAGACTTATTTCACTAGTGTCGGTAGTGACTAAGATTTAAGTTGTATCTGTACATATAATAGGACCACTTGTGAAAGGAATCACGAGAACAGAAACAAGCTATGTGCCTGAGAGGGAGCAGGCCCCTGCCAGTAGGAAGCTGGGTAAACATTGCTACCTACATTTCCTTAGGGGGAAAATATAGCCCATGAACCAAAATAGATAAGGAAGCATCTTTCCTTAATGTCCAATGAAGCTTATTCCCCTTGAGCTTTATTGAGGTATAATCCACAAATAAAATTGTAAGATAAAGAGTACAACATGATGATTTGATATTAAACTTGTAGTAACAGAGAGTAGAAAAGTTGTTGCCATGGGCTGGGGAATGGGGGAAATAGGGAGAGGTTAGTAAGGATACAAGCTTTAATTTGTAAGATGAATAAGGTCTGAGGATCTAGTGTATAACATTAGACTGTAGTTGGCAACACTATTATATAATAGAAATAATTTTAATTTGGTGTCAGAATAGGAGCGTGGGAAGAACTGGTGAGGGAAATTTGAGATATCTAAGGATCTTGGCTAAGAAATATGTAAGCTTAATTAAGATTGAGAAATAGAATAATAAACTAGTAGATGTTAATGTAAAAGCTTAGCTGCGCTCAGCTAGTTTAAGCAAGTCTGATACTCAACAGTAGTATTTTTTCTGTGTAAGATTTTTATTCTGTCACTCTAGTTGCCATTTTTGTTATTTAGAATTTTCTTAATCTGAAGCCTAAGGATCAAATTAAAACAAAGCCTCTCTTTATAAATTTTAAAGTGGTCATGAGGAGAAGTATTGAGCTTGTCTCTCACACATAACTAGGGCCTACCAGGGGCAGACAAGAGTCATGGCCACGTGCTCAATCTGCCCGTGAACCGGGCACTCTATGGTGTGACTGAGGCCACGGATGTTCCTGGGTCATAGCCAGTGACAAAGCCAAGCAGTTATACAGTACTGGTCTGTTTGTGAGAATGTCCCAGTTGGAGGAATTCTTTACTGAGTGACCACTTTGCCACTGTGTATGTGAATACAACTTAAGTCTTGTCAAATATGGTTATTTCATTAACATCACTATTGTGTTTGTGGTAGACCTTCTCACTGGACTTGGTTTTGCATTCCTGTTGGTTAAGGGATAGCTCTAAACGTCAAAAATTACTCTTAAAAAGAAGAGATTTCTCTTTTCCCCTTTGTCATTTCATTTCCCTAAAACTAAGATCTCTTAGTTTATCAACTACGGATTCTTTTTCGGCAACAGGAAGATTAGTTAACTGACTCAGTCATATTTTCCCATAAATGGCAACATGAGCTGTCCTGAGATGTATTTTTAGATACTGGATTAGTCTTAGAATGTGAATTCTGCACTGTGGGAAAGAATGACATGACCCTGCTAAGATTTGAACTCTGCTTTCTGTCACCATGGTTACCATTTGATCATCCTAACTTGCATTCTTGGAATCCAAAGGAACAAATCTAAATAATAACCTCTATAGAAGACAGGAGTCAAAACATAAAATATGTTGTCCTTTATGTGAACAAATACAAACCATGCATGGACTAAAGGACAAAAATGCCTGTGGAACAAAAGGGAGGAGGGATATATTTTGTTGGAAAATGCAAAATTTCAATTGGTTATTGTAATTTACTATTTCAGAAATGTAGGTTACAGAACTGCTTAGTAAAAGCAAAATATGATGATAAATGTAGTGGTCCAAAAGTTTCATCAGGTGGGCCATATGGAGCCCATCTTACCTGTATCTTGTATTTTAAAAAATCTAATATAACACCTAGCCCAGTATCTTATTATCTGAGTGACTGCACTGGAATCATGTTTTCTTAGCATTCCTGATTAAAAACATCAGCCTCAAATGGAATCAAAATAGGCTTTATTAAAAACTGTAAACATGATCTTAAAATATGCTAATTCTAAAACATCTGAAGCATGGCCATTTCATAAGTATTCATCTAGTCCCTACCTTTTGTGAGCATGAATCTATGACATCAATGCTAAGATTCTTATTCTCTCAAGACTACTTTTCAGTGATTACATTTCAGAAAAAGAAAAACAATCATTTTAATACAACCCTCCTGGCCCCACAATAAATAACTACTTACAAAGAAGCAGTCAAATTTGTATCCACACAGTTGTTAATGTTGAATGATCATCACCTAACAATCATCACCTAACACTCATATTTTATTATTTTATTTTATTTTATTTTATTTTATTTTATTTTATTGTTCTATTATCTTTTTAAAAATTTCTAGTTAGTTAACATACAGTACAATATTGGTTTAGCAAAGCAAATATGAACTATTGGAACTTCATGAAGATAAAAACTTCTGCACAGCAAAGGATACAATCAACAAAAGTAAAAGGCAGCCTTGGGAATGGGAGAAGGTATTTGCAAATGACATATCAGATAAAAGGTCAGTATCCAAAATTTGTAAAGAACTTATCAAACTCAATACCCAAAAAACAACCCCATTAAGAAATGGGCAGAAGATGGGGCGCCTGGGTGGCGCAGTCGGTTAACCGTCCGACTTCAGCCAGGTCACGATCTCGCGATCCGTGAGTTCGAGCTCCGCGGCGGGCTCTGGGCTGATGGCTCGGAGCCTGGAGCCTGTTTCCGATTCTGTGTCTCCCTCTCTCTCTGCCCCTCCCCCATTCATGCTCTGTCTCTCTCTGTCCCAAAAATAAATAAACGTTGAAAAAAAAATTAAAAAAAAAAGAAATGGGCAGAAGAAATGAATAGACAGTTTTCCAAAGAAGATGTGTAGATGGCTAACAGAAACATGAAAAGATGCTCAAAATCACTCATCATTAAGGAAATACAAATCAAAACCATGATTAGATGACACCTAACATTCTTATTTTATAGAACAGACCTTACTCCTTACTGGTAATCATAAAAAAGTTGCATATTTGGATATATTTTATAGCTCAGCCTCTTCTTTGAAACTAGTACTCATTAGATAAGAAGACATGTTGCGGATACAATTTCTGCTTTCCTGAAAAGTCAAACTTTTAAATATTCCTACTTTTCAGAGATTTTGGAAGTTCTAGTTGGCAAATAGGTTGAGTAGACTTGTCCTATTCTGAATCATTAGCTGACCATGGCATTAGCATGCATTCATGCATATAAGGCTGTGGCTCACTATGGAGTTTAAATGAATAAGGGTCCTGGTTTGTCTTAAGGGGAGGAGTTGAGCACATGTTGGAGGCTGAGCCAAAATTTCCTTTCTCTGGGCTTAATGACTTTTATTCAGGAAGCAGTGGTGCTGGACAGTTCCCTCCCACACAAGTAATGAGTGGCCAGGAGGAACAGGTCTAGGATTTGGGATGATAAGAAAAAGGTGATATTATTGTGGTCTTGGACAATAGCTTGCTCCTTTGCTTCATCATCCATTTCAGGTTGAAATGATATTTTTTCATTTTTATCTGACCCTTACCTATTTTTGCAATCTTCTTGAATAATAAAAAATGTGAATTTTGGTATGAGGGGTTTTGAAACAGTGCCAGTAATTTCTGGAGTGGTCAGGAAATGAGATTTCTCAATCCATGCTCAGGTTGCCCTAATGTACAAAGAATTCAACACACATACACTGCTGGTCTTCTCCAGGGCCTGTGATTCCACTATTCAGTTGCTCCAGCGTGTGTGTGTGTGTGTGTGTGTGTGTGTGTGTGTGTGTGTAGAAATCTGAATTTTAACAAGCATTTCAGGTGTTTCCAGTTCAGAGTGTAACTAAGAAACATTGACATATAAAGAGAGAGCTTCTATCCTGCATTTGTCTGTTCTACAAGGAGATTATTCCAGTTAACTATTGATTATGGGCTTTCTGTGTTTCATGATGCCTGAGGCCTCAGGTAGTGAGATTTGAAGGCTGAAGGGGATTCTACTGCTTCGAGTTGGAGTCATTTGGGGGTTTCTTTACATGCCTGGTAGTTGAAGTCTGGTGGCTAAGACCTCAGCTGAGCTGTTGGCTATAATACCTTCACATGGCCTCTCCATATGTCTGTTTGCATGGGATAGTTTGGGCTTCCTCACAGCATGGAAGCTGGAATCTAACAGTCAATGTCTCAAAAAGGCAAGGGGGGGAGTGTGTGTTATTTATCTAACCTACCTTGGAAGTCACATACTATCACTTCTATCATACACCATCAGGTTAAGAGAATTAGAGATATGTCCAGGTTCATGGGCTGTCAAGGTGGCATTGTAAGAAATGCATGTAACATGGGAGTGTTGTGGCTATCTTTGGAAGACAAAATCTGCCATTGAGATGAATCATTGAATTGAGACCTGTAAAAAATTAGTAAGGACAATTAGAAGGCCAATATAGTTGAAAACATTATAATAGAAAATTTTTCTTGCTGTGAATGAGTTAAAATCTTTTTACCCAAATGAATTACATCTCACAGTACTATAAAACTCACAAATCATATTACTGAGACATTTCATCAATCTTGAATAAATATGAAAAACAGGAGACACTGGCATCCTGGAAGATTGGTATAATTCTGTCCACAGGAGGAAAAAGATAGACTCTGTATATGGCAGTTCAGGTACGATTCTAGAGTCTAGTAAATTAAGGGATATATATATCCCTTAATTTACTAGACTCTAGAATCGTACCTATACATATACATTGTACATATCGTACATATACATATATATATACATACATATACATACATATGTGTGTGTATGTGTATATATATATATATATGTGTGTGTGTGTGTGTGTATGAAGCAAGTGTGATACCACTTTCTTATATATCCATGGAAGATATTGCTAAATAATCAGCTCATGGAATTCTTGACTGCTATGTTTGGACAGGACCTACAATCATTGTCAAAATTATGCTGTAAGCAGCCACTACCAATTAGTTGTTGGCACGTTGAGTTGAAACCTACTTCTTACTTAGAAACAAAAACCCCTAGAACATCTGTGACAGTGCTTCACAAAATTCTAGTGTGCATAGGCATCATATGAGGAACTTTCATAAAAATGCAGATTTTCAGGCCCAGATATTCTGAGTCAGCAGGTTTTGGATAATTTTCTTTGAAATACTTCAGTATAGACTGTGTGATATGAACATGTGTGTCTGTAGTTACTTTTAATCTGTATCCTTGTCATGGTTAGTTGCCTTAATCAGAGACCTACACTCTAGGGTGGCTGGCTAGTATTTTATCAAAAGGAATTCAAACCAAAGGAATTCAATTATATTCATCTCCAATGAACACTGGAAATTTTGGTATTTGATGAATATCAGAACTGGGTATTTCTTGATGAAATTACTAGTTTTCATAATACGTGGATTTTCTGGAAATATCGTAGAGAGCCTCACTGTCCTTACGTACACAGAGTGTAAAAATATAGTGGAGCCAGCAGTCTGCATCCTCAGAAATGGCTTCCAGATTCCTCCATGGGTTGTCTCAGCTGCTAATTTGGAGACATCTTGGTCTCCTGACTGTGACTAGAGAGCATGCTGAATCCTGCTGTGAAAATTGTGCTTCCTTTGCCTCCAGTGAGCCGTCCAAGGAAGGTTCTGTTGGAGTGGTTAGAGGAATTGAGCTCTGGAACTCCAGTGGATTTTTCCAAACTTGTGGCATGATGGTTGCATGTTTGCTAAGCAATGCTGGTGTGTGTGTGCCAGGTTTCAGTCTGAGACTTGCATTCCGGGGGGTAGCAGAGAGGAAACTCAGGACCTTCACCTACAGTTAATTGTTGGAGGTGCCTGATGTTTCCTAAAAATCTCCTGAAAATTGTACATAACCAAGTTGCAGTAGGTCAGAATCTGACTTACTAGAAGCACTTTAAGTGATTCTGATTTGAGACACACTGAATTAACTTCTATCTCCTTCCCTGTTTCAATGGAGGACCAATGGACATTTGGCAGTGGGATGTGGGAATGTTTCAAGCATTGGATGAGTGGCCAGATCTTCCTGAAAAAGAAAACAAGTCCTTTATGATCTTGGGATTTAATTAATTAAAAAAAGATTTAAAACTAATATTACCTCAATGAATAAATTTTAAAAGAGGTTTAATAAAAAGTATTTGTTCTGGTTAATAAAAAGGAAAAAAGCTTTGTGAGCCTCAGCATCTGCCTAAAGCCCACATCCAGATAAAGTTTTCTGTAAATGCTTCAAAATGAACCACTACAGAAAGCCCCCATCTATGATCTAATAATTTTTGCAAAGTCAGAGTAAGTTCACAAGCAAACACAGTTAAGTGAGCTCTGTTCTTTTTTTTTTTTTTAAATTACTTTCCTATCTTCAAATGATATCAGGAAGCTAGAGATATCTGGTGGAAAATAATGGGTTTCATTAAAATGCTGTGCTTATAATTCTATTATTATTGTTTGTGCCTGAAATTATAAGTATGACATCGCAAAGCTAGTCTAGAGAAAAAAATCACGCCTAACATTATTTTTGCAAAATTTCTCATGATGAAAAAGCATTGGAATGCTTTTTGGAATAAGTCTTATAGGGATAGATAAACATCAGTTCTTAAAATATTTAAGCCTATTCCTTCATACTCAGATAATAACGTAGTCGAAATGTGCCCCATGCATAATAGGAACTATATAAATTGTTTGTTAACCAACTTTTTGATTGATATAGAGCAAGTGAAGGAAGTATTTTTATGTGGCAAAAGTTGAATATGCACATAGCAATGATATTACAAAACTAGTGTGTGAAGCTTTCTGAATATAAAAATATAGAAGCTTCTGAATCTTGAGAAATCTTCCCTGGGATTTTAGCGTAGGGAACATTTTAGCGTAGAAAGGAAAGATTTTAGCGTAGAAAACAAAATCGTTAGGGACCCTTCAGCCTCAAATGGAAAAATGACAGTTGCTGAAAGCCAAGGAGGCCATTTTCTGCCTGGGAATTTGTATTGGAGAGAGAAATGGAATGATTAAATTGATAGCGGGGAGTTTTCAAATTTTTAAAGTGGCTTTGTTTTTCACAAGATCACAATAGGTTTCATTGGATCCATCAAAACCTTTTTTAAAAAATATTTTTAATATTTGTTTTTGAGAGACAGAGAGAAAGAGAGCAGTGCATGAGCAGGGGAGGGGCTGAGAGAGAGGGAGACATAGAATCTGAAACAGGTTCCAGACTCCGAGCTGTCAGCACAGAGCCCAACGCGGGGCTCGAACTCACGAACTGTGAGACCATGACCTGAGCTGGAGTCAGCGCCCAGCCGACAGAGCCACCCAGACGCACCTCCATCAAAACCATTTGTATCTCAGCATTGTTCAGTAACCAATGAAGTCATGTGTATCCTTATCTGAGACAGTGTAAAATTTTATGGTGGCTACTAAGTCATTAAAGAGGATGAATGATCTTGTGCATAATTTTAATAGATGTAATGACAATATATTTGAGTTATTTGGATATTACCATCCCCAAGGAACCTATTTCTGTCACAGTTGGTGAACCTAAACGCCCTCTCAACTTCTCAAATACTGCAGATGATGATGACCACGTGTTGTTTTTTTTTTAATGTTTTATTTTGTGTCTGAGAGACAGAGAGAGACAGAGTGTGAGTGGGTGAGGGGCAGAGAGAGAGGGAAACACAGAATCTGAAGCAGGCTCCAGGTTCCAAGCTGTCAGCACAGAGCCTGATGCGGGGCTGGAACTCACGAACTATGAGATCATGAACTGAGTGAAGTCGGACGCTTAACCAACAGAGCCACCCAGGCGCCCCTCGACCAGGTGTTGTTTTGTTGCTGTTCTTTCTATGTGGCTTTCTTTCGTAATATTTAGAAATAGAGCAAATGTGCATTCAGAAGAACCTCTTTTTTTCTTCAGGAAATAGTAAAGGCTGCTAATGTGATATAACAGACTACCCAGTTTGTTGATTTTTAATACTGATTATGCATCTGCTGTGAAATACACTATTTAATTTATCCAATTAATAAAAGCATGCTGGTGGTTATTGGTGACATGAAAGTCAAATAACAATTAGACCAGAATTTTCATTTCTTAATCAGTTGCTTGGGGTTTTTCCCTTCTAAAATTGTGAGCTATGTTAAAGAGTTTCCTGTTTTGTGTGTTACGGTTCCCCAGAGAATAGAACATTAAGGACAAAAATAGTTTAACAATGAAAAGAGACCGGGAAATGAAGGGGTGATGTGGGTGTACTATGTCAAGAAAAAGGCAGAAATGCTGGTTAGCTTTCTTGGATAATAGTAAACAAAATACGCTGTTTACTCACACTATTCTACTGAATATTTCTTTTTTTAAAACCAGTAATGACTTTAGTAATGAGAGCAGTATTTGCTTTGAGTTTTTTTCTTTCATATTATTTCTTTGTGTCATTGCATGTTATGTTTAATAGAAGCTGGGTTTGTGGTTCTTTTAAAGTGGCATTTATAGAGACTATTTATGTAAATTCTCCACTCTGCCATGGTAGCCTGATTCTTCAGATGGCCCCTGCTGTTTCAAAGGCTGTTGTGGACCAAGAGCAGTTCTGGAATTACTCAGCTGTTGAACTCAGAGGGACTTTGGAGATGATCTTGTCCAATGCCGTTTCACAGATGATGAAGCTGAGGGTGGAAGAGGTTGAGTGACTTGGCTTCTACTTGTTATTGGCAGACCCTGAGTTAGAGCATGGTTTTGTCAGTCCTGATCCAATGATTTCTTTTTTCTTTTTTTAAAATGAACCTTTTATTTTGAGATTGTTGTATATTCACACGCAGTTGTATGAAACAGAGATCCTTTGTACCCTTTACCCAGTTTTCTCCCATGGTAACATCTTGCAAAACGATAGCACAATAGCACAACCAGAATATTGACCTTGACACCATCAGGATATCAAGATAACAGAATAGTTCCTTCACCACAGGATTCCTTGTGCTGCTCTTTTACAGCTACACCCACTTTTCACCAAACCCACTCTTAAATCATTGGCAACCACTGTAATCTCCTTTCCATTTTTATAATTCTGTCATTTCATGAATGTTATATAAATGGAAACATGCAGTATATAATCTTTTGAGATTGGATTTTTTCTACTCAGTGTAATGTTGTAGGGGTTCAGGGAGATTGTTGTGTGTATCACTTTGTTTCCTTTTATTGCTGAGTAAGTAGGGATGTAATGTATCAATGCTTTTTTCCACGGACTATTTCTGTTCCAATTTTGGGAAATCCCAGCCATTTTCCACGTTCAAGGTTAAGAAACATACTTATGAAGAAATAGTTTGATTTTGACAATCTTCCTTTTATGTTTGGAGACTTAAGGAAAGTGATTGTAAAAACAACAGAGATCCATGTAGTGTAAAGGGTGTTTTGATGGTGGCCTAGCTTCCTTTGTTTGGCAATGAGAGTGAGGAGGCCTTTTGGGAGGACCCTCATAGTTTGGAAGATGATTCCTGAGGTATGATTAGGAGGGTCTACCAAACACTGTGTCTGCGCGAGGCAGCCTCCTCAGGAGACCAACATTTCGGCTATTAAATGGGGCAAAACAATTGCAGATCTCATCTCCATGTCACAAAGGGGGTTTGCAGGTGCCAGTTGTCATTACTGAAAGTGGAGTGTGGCCAGAAGACATGATTTAGCACCTGTCTACTCTCTAAATGTGCTGTGGGTTTTAATGACCTGAAATAGTTGAGATTTGGCTCCTGCATTATGCCATAAAGATAGATTCATCAGGAAAGCGAAATGCTTGTAGGTGAAAAATGTGTTTTAATTCTTGAATTAAATTTTAGTTCAGATCACAATGGGCCGCATGGCATCTGGGCTGCAGACATTTGTCAGTACACTCAGTGATAAGAACAATTTCCAGATTTCAGAACTGTCAATTAGGAGATGGGAGGTCACAAAGCCATACCAACCTCCCTCTGTGTATTTATGTGTTCTAACCATTTGAAGATGATTTGAAGGGACAGTGGTGAAGGAAGGAAGAAATGGCCTAGGGAATATTGGAATTAAAGTATGGGGTTGGGGGAGCACACTTATTTGAAGAACCATTAGATAAAGAGATAGAGACTTTGGAAACATAAATCAAGGGAAGGGGGGAATATGATATAGCTTACAGAGTCTTACTGGCAATCTTTAAGAAGCATTCCTTAATGTGAAGCGAGGTACGTATGCCCTGTGATACCTAGATTGGAGTAAGAGGGTGAGGATGTGGGGGGTACGGACAGGGACTTGTGCAGGAGCATGAGGGGCCCTAAGACTCTGTTGGATAGATCTCAGGCACTATAAAGGACTAGAAGGAGCTGGAAGGAAAGTACTGATTCATTTAGATTTTTATTTTCACATCAGCAGTTTTAATTTGAAGTTGCCTGTCTGAGACTCTGTAATTTAATGTCTTTCTAATGCCGATAGATTTTCCTGCCAGTGCTGTGCAATCCATTGTGAAGCTGAACGGGTAATCAGACTGGTATTAAAAATGAACAGTTTGGAGAGTCATTTCTGTAACTTCTGAGGTCAGAAATAATTTATCATTCTTCAGAAAGCCAGGCTGCCTGCTCTGATTTTAGTTAGCCATCCCTATGGTGAGGGCTGGCTTTGAATTTTGCCCACAGACACTTAGACATGATTTTTATGTAACATGTTCTTATCTCTAGTGTCCCTCACTCCAAGAGGCCTGTTCTCATGAAGGTGTCTCCAGTCTTTCTGGAGGATAAAGTCACAACATCAGAAGTCACCAAAACATGTGGGCTGCTAGTCGGTTGGGGCAGCCAGGTGTGAAGTTTCAGGTGAGATTATGACAAGTTCCCTGGCACTTCCCACATTATTCAGTGAGGATGAAGGTTTGATCTGACTTGCTCTGGGGGTTGTACCCAAATCACTCTATCCTCTCCTCTCCCTACCTCACCACCACCACTCAAGTGCTGAGGGCCACTTCAGGGCCACCCAGCCAGCCACTGTGGAATTGCTGTTGAGTATTTACGCTGCTCCTCACTTCAGGCTTCAGATTTAACAACAAAATTTGCTGGTTCTGTTAAAGCACCCTAGAGAAATTGGTGTTCTTCAGGGGTGCTTCTATGGTCAGGTAGGGTAGGTAAATCTTCCAGCGAGAGTAAAGTGAGATGAATGGCTTCTCTGGGGCCACTTCCAGCATGGCCCCTGACATTGCAGTCACAGAGAGGAATCAGTGCCAGTTTCCCAAGGAGCTCTCTGTACTTGCCCAGTCTCCCAGGAAGGGAGAGGAGCTAAACAGCTAAAGGGGTTTTGAATTGATGCATGCTGTCTGCTTGAAACAATAGCCCCTCTCCCACCTCTTCTAGTATGGAGTTTCACTTTTTCTAGCCCCCAGTGCCTTTTTATAGGAAAGAGGGGTATAAAAGAAGCAGCACAGAATAGAGAGTAAAAACATACCCTCTAATAAACTAGACTGTTTGGGCTTGAAATCAAGCTTTGCAAGTTAGCTTGGGCACGTTATTTAGCCACCCAATGCCTTGGTTTTTCCTCATTTGTAAAGGAGGGGTAATAATACCTATTTTGTTGCGTTTTTATATAGACAAGTAAGTTTGTAAACATATTCCAATGATCTATTACTGTCTTACTGTAAACCTAATGTGTTAAGACAATAATAATCATTTTACTGTTATTGTTCATGGTCCTAGTAGTTGATTTTGGTTCAGCTGGGCCATTCCTATTTAGAGCCTATTATGCAGTTGCAGTCAGATGGTTGCTGGAGCTGGAGCCATCTTGACCTCAGGTGGGGCTGCTGGTTGGAACACTTCCGTCTGGGCTCTCCATGTGGCTTGGCTTCCTCGCAGCATGGAGACTGGATTTAAAGAGCAAATGCTCCAACAGAACTAAATGAAAGGTATATCATTTTTTATGAACTAGTCTCAGAAGTCACATGGCATCACTTGTTCCACATGATGTTGGATAAAGGAGTCATAAAGGTCCATTCTGGTTCAAGGGGAAAGGCCCTAGATCCTACCAGTCCATGGGAAGAGTATCAACACCACTCTGTAAGAAAATGTATGGGTTGGGGTAGGTTGTGGTAGCCATCTTTAGAAAAGCCAATCTTCCACAGAATGTAGACCACTTAGAACAGTATCTGGTTCACGAGTGCTCAGTGATTATTAATTATCATCATTTATTAGATTCCAAGCCTGCTGATCTCAAAATGAAGCATTCCATTACTTCTTATCCAAGCCATATTTCGAAGGAAAGTCTGGGGGACAGTTACTCTTAGCCCTGTGGTTTTAATGATGCTACTACATATCTGGGTCCAAGGCTCTGTGAGGGAGAACTGGATCTGAGGCTGTTGTGTCCTTTGGAAGTGACCCTTGAGGGGAAGGCTAAGGAGGAAATTCAAGCCAGCCTGGAAAATGTATCCAGGTGATTTGATCATAGCAGGGACGCAGTGATGTTGGAAACCAAGTACACTTTACTCCAGTGCACTGCACCCATACCCTCTCCAAGTGACCCAGCATAATTAATTTCCAAAAGGAGCTGACTACAGTGTCACCCTCATATTCACTGAGGCTTGTAAGCTTAGCATAAAATTGTGTAAAATTTTCCTTGGCACTGGGCGGGATCCCTCTGAGGCTGAATGCCTCTGAAGCCAATCACTTCATGGACATTCTGGGTAGTGTTTGTTTGATTTTGGGGTGACCCTCATTTGAACCCAAATCTCAAAGACGAGTGGATTACATAGCTTAGTCATGGAAACACCAGTCCAAAGCCAGAGCTTTAGGACTTTTGTTGCAAGTAAATGAAACATAGGAAAAGGCTTCTTGCATGCCATCTGCTTCTCTATAGACCAAATGGCACCAATAGCAAGCCTTGGGCCCCAGGCAGTATTGACAGACTAGAGCAACTCTCTCCAGATGTGTCTGGATCCTTCATGACTACTTTTACCTTTACTTAATAAAATATCTTTCAACTTAAAAAACAAACAAACAGATAGTAGCCTTGTTCCTCTTCTTTATAGAGGAAGGAATCTCTGTGACTCAAACAGGAAAGCAAGGCAATCAAAAACTTTAGAAAGGCTTTAAAATACTCTAAAGTGAAAATCACAGAGGAGGCTTGCGCTGCCTCTATAGATATCATTTGACTATGTAAATTTACCTAGGGCTTTTGGTGACTTATGTGTAGCTCTTCTAAAGATCCTAATGGAGATTTTAGGATTAGAGTGAGCCACTTGTTATATTTGATGGTAACTCAGTAGTTCATTGCTATTAAGTCCTTGTAGATGGATTGTATTGGTTTAGGACTGATACGTAGGGAGAGAGTAAAAGCAAACAGCCCAGGCCTCTAGTCCTGCAGATCAGTCAGTATCACATTGGCTGGTTCTGCCTGCCGATAACACCAAAGACATCCTGGGAAGAACTGCCTTTGTGCAGGTTGGTTGAGGGAGAAATGAGAGAGTCAGAGCAAGTCATGGGTAGGTGAATGATTCTAATGAACTCATGCTCATAAAGCAGAGGCCAAGAAAGGATGAGGAAGAAATAAGGAACAGGAATTGAAAAATAACAATGGAGTTTATTATATGAGATGGCACTGCCATTTGAAGACATCTTCTTATTGTTCTAGGCCGAAATTTCAGGCTGAAATTCTTATCCTAAACGAAACAAAGATTAATTATGAAATATTTTTGTAGCATCTATTGACATGAGGATCTGAGTGCAAGTAGCTTATTTGCGGGGCAGTCAGCACAAGTGAGAGGGAAAAATCAATAGAAAGTGTGTTAATGAGCTGTGGACATTTGGATTTCAGTTCTGCTGGGGACCCTTTGAGGAGCCATGCACAGCACATCTCAGAATTGTCTTACATAGGGATAGGGAATCTGGGCAGTTTAATCTTTGATTCCAGTCTGTATTTATTGAGGTTTGCCCTTGGAATGTAAATTACCTTCCTTCCTTCCTTCCTTCCTTCCGTCCGTCCTTCCTCCTTCCCAACCTTCCCTCCCTCTCTTCTTTTTCTTTTCTTTTTCCCTTTCTCCTTTCCTTCCCTTCCCTTCCCTTCCCTTCCCTTCCCTTCCCTTCTCTACCTTTCCCTTCCCTTCCCTTCTTCCCATCTATCTATTATAGGCTTGTGTGTTTAGCTAGCTAGGTGAATGAATGAATGAATGAATGTCAGTGGAACTGTATTTAGAAAAGCGTAGATGGTTTGTCCACACAAATTATCTTATGAAACAGTATTATCCCATCTATCTGAAAAAAGGGGAGAAAATATTTTATCCTGTCACCATCTGGTCCAGATATCCTGAGAATTGTCATTTGCAACATACCAATAATTCAGGTCCCCAAGAATTAAGCAATGGGGTTAGAGGATAACTTTAATTCAGTATAATAAAGCTATCTGATGAAGCCCTGCTCAGCGCAAGAAATAAAAGAAGGAGTTCTGCTTATCATGTTGCTTTCCAGAATAGATCTAAGAATCAGCACTCAGGAGAACAGGTATTCTGGCAAACACTGATGACTCTTTCCTTATATGATTATGAGCACGGAAAGAGGAAAGCAAGAACAGCAATATAAAGCCTATGGAAAGGTGAAGGAAGGGAAATATTCTGAAGCTGCAAAGAAGGTATATACCTCCAAGACTGGAGAAAATATATATCTAAGGATATGTAAGGTATCTATGGCTAAAAAACCAGAGGAAGACTTTTTTTAAAAAAATTAGGAATTCTCGATAATATTCAAGAAGACTCAGATTCTATGAAATAGAAATAGAAAATCATAAGGAAATAACAGATTGAGATAGGAAGAAAATACATGTATAGAAAAAAATAATATAAGCCCCCCTTTACAAAAGGAGAACATGAAATCAGCAATATGTGTCTTTTTTTTTTATAAAGAGAGTCAACGGCAAAGAAAACTAAAAGGCACATCTTTTGAACCTAAATGTGCTGTTCATTTAGATGCTGTGCTGCAAACTCTGTTTTATAAGGACACTGAGTTTTGAAATTAGTAAACTATTTTATAGTTTTGTTTTTAAAGAATATTTATTTATTTTGAGAGCGAGAGCAAGAGCAAGAGAGAGAAAGAGAGAAAGAGAGAGAACAAGTGGGGGAGGGGCAGAGAGAGGGTGAAGAGAATCCCAAGCAGGCTCTGCGGTCAGTGCAGAGCCCAGGGTGGGGCTCCATCTCTTGAACCATGATAGTGAACTGAGCTATCAAGAGTCAGTTGCTTAACTAAGCCACCAAGATGCCCCTATTTTATAGTTTTATAGTCCAGTGCTATAAAATGAAAATTTCAAATAACATACTTATGGCATTTTCTTTACAAAATTTTTTTAATGTTTATTTATTTTTGAGAGAGAGACCAAGTGTGCACGGGGAAGGGGCAGAAAGAGAGGGAGACACAGAATCCGAAGCAGGCTCCAGGCTGTGCGCTGTCAGGACAGAGCCTGACGCGGGGCTTGAACTCAGGAACTGCAAAATTATGACCTGAGCCAAAGTCAGATACTTAACCTACTGAGCCACCCAGGTGCCCCTGTTTATAGCATTTTCTTGAAGAGTGTGGTTGAAGAAGTATTTCTTGTATTTTCCTTTTTTTTTTTTTTTTTTTTTTTGGTTCTTTCCACTAATTCTTTTCGGAGCAAATCTCAGTGGGGCATGTTATCTACTGATTCTCCGAACAGCTGCCCCCTCCCCTGAATTTGCCACCTTGTCCTGCCTTCAAGTTGAATTAGGTGACCACGTAGCTTCTTCCTCACTAGTGACCCTGTGCTTGTCTCAGAGCTCTGTGTGTTTGCACCCAGAGACCATGGAAACATTTCTTGCATTTAAGAAATGAACTGAACTCATTCACCATGAAGGGTGGACAGTTACATTTTCAAACTCTTCTCTCCCAGGGACCCAAGGAGACTAGAACTTTGTACATTTGCCTGCCCTCACACCCATTTAAAAAATTTAAAATGCATTAAAAATTGTGCTAGTCTCCTTTGCTGCATGAACTTCAAATTGCATGAAATGCAATAAATCTTATTTTAGATAAAAAAAAAAAGCTTTTTAAAGCCTTTGTTGCTGACTAATTAACTAGAGGAAATGTTCTCACCACTTCAGTTTGATTATCCTCTCTTCTTTACCATAAATGACAAAGTCCTCAAAGTAAATTCATTCAAAGTAAAAGTCATTCAAAGTGGATGCCCTTGTCAAATTATTTTATTAGAGCGCTTGAGTTTATCAGTCTGAAATTTAAATATTACACTTTTTATAAATGTGAACATTGGTGAAGCAAGTTTTAGATGATTGTATAAAGGTGTGAAACTTGGCCAGTGTAGAAGATGATAACAGTTTATTCATGGTAACCATGTCATTCATTTTATATGTAAGAAACTCACATCAAACTTAATGGATTTTCTTCCTTTCTCCATTTCTGTTTCTGGATTTTTGTTCTCAGTGTAGATACACAGTGTAATTCCTGGAATTTGAGACAGCAAATCCCTCTTGTCCTTTCCCTATAATGGTTTAAAAATAAAAGTGCTCCCAGAAATGCCTAAACCAAAAGCTTAATGGTGAGGCACTGGAAGTTAACAAAGAAACTAAGAATGCAACAGCAGTAAAAAGTAGAATTCATACTGCAGAAATCTGATTCACACAGGAGAGATTTTTCTCAGGTTCATGGGAAAAAAGGTAAACTATTATTTATTTATTTATTTATTTATATTTTAGAGAGAGAGAGAGAGAGAGAACATGCAGGAGCGGAAGAGGGGCAGAGGGAGAGAAAAAGAGAATCTCAAGCAGGCTCCATGCTCCATGCAGAACCCAACATGGGGCTTGATCCCTTGACCCTGGGATCATGACCTGAGCCTAAATAAGAGTTGGATGCTCAACCGACTGGGCCACCCAGGTACCCCCCCAAAAAAGTAAATTAGAAAGAAACATTATGAAAGTGAGTATTTCTGACATGGAAGTAGAGATTCTGGGATTTATCTTCAGAATTAT
Organism: Prionailurus bengalensis; assembly: GCF_016509475.1. Lineage (NCBI taxonomy): Eukaryota > Metazoa > Chordata > Mammalia > Carnivora > Felidae > Prionailurus > Prionailurus bengalensis. The sequence goes on from NC_057344.1 coordinate 145,435,085, forward strand.
AAGTCTTCCTTGGGGGAAAAAACACAAGCAACTAGAGCAAAAGTCATGATCAAAGAAAAATTCTTGGGAACTTGAGAAAGAATGAGAAAGAGAGCTTGAGCTGTGGATTGGGGGATGGGGAGAGAGGGAGAGGAGACAGGTGTAGCCTGATTTGACTCCCCATCGTCCAGGCGAAGTCAGTGCTCACTGCCCAGCATAGGGCCACAGTCGATGGCATGCTGGAAAAACCTCACACTAGCTTGTGAGAGCTGTTTTTTAAATTTTCAGAAATTCTGTGAGCTGGTCATTAAACATAGCCATTGTTAAAAATGAAGTGATAAAGTTACAGTTAAGTAAATTATATTAAAAATAAAGGTAATAGATACTCAAAACTTATCACTCCATAGTTATCTTACTGTAATCTGTGCCTTTAAGGTTATTGACATCTGTTGTACAGAGGAAATATTATATAACACGGTGTGTCTGCACATCCCTTCCCAACTCTTTGCTTAGTGATGTCGCAGTGGTGATCTTAAATCATCCATAGTGGGAGTATTTACACCATTGGTATCAATGCTACAAATCAGGGTTTCGTCTCTTACTTTGCTGCTTGTCTAGACTGCAACATTAATAACAGAGATTAAACCTAAAAGTAAATAGCAAAAAAGAAAAGTTGAGGAAACATTCTTCCACTATTCAAAAATTATCTATTAAAAAAAGAATTCACTCAGGTCACTGACAGATGAGTGAAGTTCTAATGTAAGTTTTTCCCTTTCTTCTTGTTAATGTAAAAGAAAATATCAACCAACATCATGTGACAATCACCCCAATTTCTTGACTGCAACCATAGAGTGTCTATATAACAAGAGTTCAGTATAAAGGAAACATTCAATGAGAATTAATTAGCTCTATGGAGTTTAAAATAAAGAGGATTATATATTTTATTATTATTTATCATTTGTGTGCGATATATCTTGTCAGTAAAATTTATACGGTGAACATACATAAGTATATATAATACATTCTGTTTGAGGGGAAGCTTATTTTTATGTAAGTAGCCACATTCTGTCAATTTTCATGGATTATAAAGGACTGGGGAAAAAATTTCTCAAGCAACAAAGTGGACAAAACACTATACAAACAAAGGGAACAAAAATGATGCCTTTCTAGGGTGATTTTCTTTGGAGACCCAAAATGCTAAGGCATAATGAGGGCAGCTACAGAATATTGGGAGAAAATATTGTGATCAAAGAAGAAACATCCAGTCAGGATGTCTTTTGTATATAAAGACCACAAAATGACTCTCTGTGATGTCCATGGACTCCAAAGCTATTTCATTTGCATATCTTTCTTGAGAAACTTACTTGACTATATTCTCTAACTGACTGAGAAATAGATCAAAAGGAGGAGGTCAAGAATAGGAAGACTAAGAGGAAGCACATAAATAAGCTAACTACAGAAGAGGAAATAATTGCTGTAAATTTGGCTACAAGCCAAATGCAACTAAAACATTTAAAATTTCTTGAGTTTTAGAATATAATAAAAATAACTTAATAGCAATTAAAAAGAAGGGATAGAGTAATGATCTTAATTTGTTAGTGATTATACTGATTTCCTGACTCAAGATATCTAACCTACTGAGAGAGCCATCTTATAAACTCTGTAATGTTATGTCTTGAATGTTTTTAAAAAGAATTTGCTCCAAGTTTCCTAAGAAATATCAATTTGTCTTACCTTGTTCTGCTTGCCATTTGTTGTCTTGGGTTATATGTCAGTTAAGATAGCTCTACCTATGGTACTTCTGTTAAATGACTTCATTCCCTCCAATTTAGAACCATATTGTGGCTCCTAGACTCTTCCATTTTCAAATATGTCTACTTTTCTGTTCACCATAATGATCAGGTTTATTAGTTTTCAAAGGTAACCTTGTTCATTTATTCTTTAAAAATTTTATTAGGAAAATTTTTAAAATTAATATATTCTTGAGAGAGAGCAAGCATAAGTGGGGAAAGGTTAGAGAGAGAGGGAGGGAGAGAGAGAGAGAGAGAGAGAGAAAGAGAGAGAGAATGAGAATGCCAAGCAGGCTCCATGCTGTCTGTGCAGAGCCTGATGCAGGGCTTGATCTCATGAACTGTGAGATCATGACCTGAGCTGAAATTAAGAGTCGGTCACTTAACCAACTGAGCCACGCAGGTGCCACTAGGACAATTTTTTTAAGAGCAGTTTTAGGTTCACAGCAACCAGCAGAAGTACAGAGATTTCCTGTATACCTCCTGCTCCCCCACATGCATAACCTCCCCACATTATCAACATCCCCCACCAGATGGGCACATTTATTACAATTGATGAACCTACATTGATACATCCTTAGAACTCAAAGTCCACAGTTTATAATATGATTTACTTTTAGTATTGTATATCCTAAGGGTTTGGACAAATGCGTAATGACATGTATCTACTGTTGTAGTATCATACAGAGTATTTTCATTGCTCTAAAGATCCTGTGCTCTACCTATTTGTTTCTCTGTATATCTCCAACCTCTGGCAACCACTGATCTTTTTACTGTCTCCATAGTTTTGCCTTTCTCTATAGTATGTAGCATTGTCAGAGTGGCTTATTTCACTTAGCAATATGCATTTAAGGTTCCTACATATCTTCTAATGGCTTGATAGTTCATTTATTTTTAATTTTAATTTTTTAAAGACTCTTTAAATGTTTATTCTTGAGAGAGAAAGAGAGCATGAGTGGGGGAGGGGCAAAGACAGAGAGAGAGAGACAGAGACAGAGACAGAGAAAGACAGAGAGAGACAGAGACAGAATCTGAAGCAGGCTCCAAGCTGCCAGTGCAAAGCCCAACATGGGGCTCGAACCCACCAACTGTGAGATCATGACCTGAGCTGAAGTTGGACACTCAACCAATTGAGCCACCCAGGCATCCCGAGAGCTCATTTATTTTTAATGCTGAAGAATATTCCATTGTTTGGATCTATCACAGTTTGTTTATCTGTTCACCTACTGAAGGACATCCTAGTTCCTGCCAAGTTTTGGCAATTATGAATAAAGCTACTATAAACATCTGTGCACAGGTTTTTGTGTGGACATACATTTTCAACTCTTTTGGATAAATACCAAAGAGTGGGATTGCTGGGTTGTGTGGTAAAGGAATGTTTATTTTTGTAATAAATTGCCAAACTGTCTTCCATAGTGGCTGTACCATTGTGCATCCCCACCAGCATTTGGTGTCAGTCTTCCAGATTTTGGCCATTCTAATAGATGTGTAGTGATATCTCTTTGTTGTTTTGATTTGCATTTCCTTCATGACATCCAAGGTGGAGCATCTTTTCATATGCTTATTTGCCATCTGTGTGTCTTTTATGGTGAGGCATCTGCTAAAGTCTTTGAGTCCTTTTTTTTTTTTTTAAATTGGGTTTTTTGTTTTCTTACTATTGAGTTTTAAGAGTTCTTTGTACTGAGGTGTCTACATTTTTTCTATTGCTCCCTTTTCACCAGGTTATCTATAATATTTAAGCTATATTATTTTCCAAGCTTCATTTTTTTCTCAATGGCTAAAACCCAGGCAACACTTAATAGGTCCATCTCTCCCCCAGGTATAATTTCGGGATCTCTTCCCTACAAAGTGTCAGGTGGCATGTTATTCAGGTAGAGGGGATGAGGCAGAGAACCGAATATTACAACAAGCTTTGCTAATGTTCTTCACCTTGCCAGTGAGTGCCTATTGATGCAGGAAGAGATTCTAGACCCGCGGGTATCCGGCTCTCACTTCAGAGATGAGGAGATGGAGAGAAAGAGCTGTCAAAGGGAACCACTGGTTAATCACAGTTGAAAAGGCCAGAATCTAAGGTTTCTGACTCTCAACTCATTAACAATTATGCCTTGGTTTTTTTTTCTTAGAAATGAGAACTACAAATGATAAGGAATTGGGTGAAGAGGAAGGAGATAGTAAGGGCTAGAAGGGATGAGCCCTTGGTGCTATCATCGAACTTGTGGTTAAATGACCTCATTTGTACCTTTCCACCTTGTTCATTATCCCTCCACTAAGGCTACTATCATCTGGTCCATATTTTACTATCAAAGCCATCCTCTCATACAAGTAGACTTTCTTGGTATGTGATTCTTTACATCCCTTGAAAGGGGTTCCTTTGTTTCTCCTGACAATTTCTATTACTCATTGCTAAGCATTAGCTGCCTTATGTTCCTCTCAATGGGCTTCTCTCTAAGGGGCATTAGCTAGAGGCATCTTTAAATGTACACTACATACTTTCTTTACTTCCCTTTCTTTTGCTCTTTCAGGGTTTAATTCAATCCACAATTGTTAGAGGTTCTCAGAATTTACATCCAACACTTCCTAGTTTGCGTGATCTTTAAAAAATTAACATGATTTTTAAGTGTACAATTCAGTAGTGTTGAGTACATTTGTATTGTTGTGCAACAGATTTCCAGAACTTTTTCATCCTTGAAAACTGAAACTCTATGCCTATAAAACAGCAATTCTCTCTTTCTCTCTTTGGTTCGATTTTACATTATGGGATAACATCATATAACAAAACAATTGTTTGGACTGCCATTGAAGAAGGAAACAGCTTCCAGTTCCTAGAACCTAGTTTTATGTAAAGATGAAGATGTTAGGATGATTATGTTTATTAAGGGGGGGGGAAATATAATCCAGAAGAAACTTTCATCTCTTTGGGTGCGGTAATCATTATGTATGTATGGGTGTGTGTATGTATGTATGTATGTATGTATGTATGTATGTATGTATATACAGGTGGGATGGTTCTTGGCCTCTGAATCATCAATATTTTAAATATAAAACAGCCGCAGCCATGAATAATGTACAGCACATAGGACCCAGAACCATTTTTGTCGCAGTTCTTAAATGCATTTGTAGTTCTAACACCCACTGCTCCTGTTGTTCTAACTCGATGCAATTTCTATCTATGAGGCAGCCCTAAATCTTTCCATTCCCAGAGGAAGCCTGCCATCTGTTCATCAAACTTGGAGTAGTTGGAGGGAGCAGCTGCAGTTTCTATCTGAATCTGAATGTGTATATGTTAGTCATTAAGAAAGAAATTTGTGCTCATTTATGTTTTGAGTCATAACTCTGCCATTGGTTGGTCCCAACAAAACTGTCCATGTCAGTCCCAAGGGAGCAAGATCTGTGTTCTGTTCCCGGAAATACTCTTCTGATAGATTTTGGGCAACTCATGTAAAATCACTTTGACTCCATCTAAAAATGGAAAATGTCTTTCTTGTTGTTGTTGTTGTTGTTGTTGTTGTTTTAATTCACCCTTTTTTCTTGTTGAGAATAAACAGGCAGCTCTTTGATCTTCCTTATTGGTTTGGAGAGAGTAGCTTATGTTCAGCTCTGGGGCCAAGTTCTCTTTGAAGGGTCTAAGGAACTATCATGGCTGATAGCTGAGATGAGCTTTGGAGATCAATTGGTCCAGTGCCCCTCAATCTTCAGATTTGCCTATGATCTTGTTAATTTGTGCAGTGTCTTTATATCACCTATTATGTATTTTGTATGTATTTAAATAGATTTCAGATAAACTTATTTTTAACACTTATTTTTGTCCTGTGTAATAATATCTGTACATTATAGTTTAGATATGACATTAAATTTATATTACAAATTTAAAAATACAGAATTTATAAATAAGTGTATGTCCCCAAATTGCATTAAAATAAATGCACTATTCTTTTTGAAATAATTTTTAAATTTTATATTGTGCTATAATTGTCAGATAACATTATATTAGTTTCAGGTATACAACATAATAATATATTTGATATGTTTGTGTTATGAAATGATTACCAGAATATGTCTAGTTAACATCCATCACTACACATAGTTACACACTTTTTTTCCTTGTGATGAGAACTTTAAAGATCTACTCTCTTGGAAGCTTTCAATATATAATACAGGATTATTAACTATAGTCACCATGCTATATACATTGTATCCTCATGACTTACTGATTTTATAACTGGAGGTTTGTACCTTTAGACCTCTTTCACCTGTTTCTTTCACACACACCCCCCCAAACCCCACCTCTGGAAACCACTAATCTGCTCTCTGCAAACACACAATTCTTCTAATAAAAAGTAACCGTGTATCATCTAAAACCAGTGGTTTGTGTATCACACTCTGGGAAATGCAGATCTAAACCAGCTCTGACAGTTTTTGCATGTGGAAAGTGAACTTCAGAGTGTGATTTATGAAGTCCCTTAGCTACTTGGAATCCAGAGCTTCTGACTTCAGTTTCCTAACTGGGAAATATAAATGGGAAAGGCATTCTGGTGATAAATCTATCTGGAATTTTATCAGGAGAATTCGGGAAGATGTGATGGCTTAGAAACATAGTTTGGGAAGACTGTGGAGGACCTTGGATGTTCTGTGTAGGAGCAGAACTATCTCCCTGGGCTCCAAGGTCTTAATCCTGGGATCCAAGGAACATCTAAAATTGCATGTGATGGTTAGTGGATTTATGCACATGGATATTTTGGTGGGGCAGGAAGAGTCCTCCATAAAAAGTTAACAACCACTGCTCTTGGAAATGTGATCTATTTTAGTTCTCAAACAGAGGAATAAGTGCATTTTAGAACGATCACTCCGGTGCAATATGGGACATCGAACAGAATGAGGGTAGCCAGAAAGAGTGAGAGCAGGAGGTGACTGAAGCTGTCCTAGCAAAGGGTGCCTGAAAGGGCCTTCAGGAATCACTCTTTTAGATGGACCTAAGAACATACATAGACATAGGTAACAGTGATCCAGAGAGAACTCACATTGGTTTTCTTCATTTATTTTGTGAGGATCACCCTCAGAGCCAAATTGTTGAGTGAAAAAGTTATGTCCATAAATAGTATCCAAACAACTCGTGATTTTTGTGTATGATCAAGAGGCGGATTAGGGCAAAGGAGGGAGAGAAAATGGTGGTAAAAGAAGGGACTTCTGCACCATCAGAGAGTTGCTAATTTTGCAGCTAATGGGGACACATGGAAAGGAATATTTTCTGGTACTTCTGCCTGAAGGTTAGTAATTTTAACACAGCTGTTGGCCCTTACCTCTCTGAGAGTGCTGTAAAATGTATTTAACAAACATAGCAGCCCCTGTGAGTCCGGCACCGTGCTTTTGCAGAGTATTTCACTTGGTAAGCATGACTGAAGAGAATTGCTTCTGTAGAACATTGAGCAATACAGAATGAGGATTTATTCACTCATTTACCAAATGTTCGTTGAACATCTATTATGTTCATGGCACTGATCGACACTAGGGCCACAAGAGAGGGAGAAGTCATACATAGTCTTATCCTTAAGAATCTCACAATCTATTAGGAATAGCAAAACAAATCAATGCATTTATCTACATACATATATGGAAATTTGCATAGCAAGTTAAATTAAGAAAAATAATCATACACCTGATGATTAACTATTTACCATCTTACAGTGGTAGTTTTTCTAAGGAAGAGCACCAGTACTTTTTATCCCCCCAGAGATTATTATCCTAAGTTTTCACTGCAGTTTTATCGTAAACCTGAAAAAGTAGACTACACAAGGGATGATAGAGAAGGGTGAACATAGAAGGAGACAGTCATTTGGGGACTTGTTGATTAATGACATAGGCTTCACTTTGAATAAATAGCTTTGCATCTGGCTCAGAATGCTACTGATGGAAAGCTACCACAATTATTATTTAATACTTTGGAGGTGACATCTATGTTCAAGAGACTGCTTCATAAATAACAGGCTCCCATAAATAATGAAGACCTAGTCTGCTTCAGAAAATTGGAATTGAAAGTCATAAGTGGCTCAGAGGAAGATAAAATAAAAGATGGAACTTTCAGGAAAGCCATCCGTGAGTGGGCTGGTTGGACTTTGGAAGTGCTGATGGAGCAGACAGTCCGCCTCAGTCCGGGAAAATCAGAAACAGATTTTCTTCTCTTTATATATAAGGCATCAAAAATCCCACTGAACATTTTTGACTTTTCAGCAATACCTTTAATAACTTTCTCAAAGATGGCATTTGTAGTTGATCTTCTGTGTTACCATCCTTGTAACTACAGAACAACTTTTTCATGAGAGTGACATGAATAATGTCAAGCTCAGTCTGTTGATAGCATTTGCATTGGGTAGCTATTGCTGCAAAACAAATGACCTCCAAGTTCAGTGGCCAGCAATGACAATCATTTAATATTGTAGCTCCTATGTCTACAAACCATCTCTGGGTTGGGTGGGAGATTAGGCTTGGCTGGGCTCTGCTCTATGTGTATCTTGTCCTCCTCTTGGGACCAGTGAGTCTGGATATGTACTACTCATGGAGGTCCAGCAAAGCAAGTGGTAAATAAGCAAAGCCTCTGAGGAGCTTGGTGTATAGTTACTTCCCTTTTGCTCTATTGGGCACAAGTCATATGGCTGAACCCAATGGGAAGGGGTGGGAAAATATACTTCATCCACATAATGGGAGGATCTATGAAGTTACATGCAAAGGATGTGGCTAAAGGGATGGTGAAGAATTGGGGGGGGGGGTCTCCTTCCTTGTGCCGAGATGAGAAATACTTAGGTAGAAATGTCAATTATATTGCTTACTGATTAAATGTCTTGCAAAGGTTGCTTAATCTTTTTGAGTCTTACCTTACTCGTCTTTAAAACTAAACTAGTAAAATGTTCAGATTTTTTGGTAAAACTCCTGGACTTAAACTGAATTATCTTTTTTTTCTTTTTCCTAGTCTATGTATATAGCCATATATTGGCTATCATCACATTCTGATAATGATGCCCATATATACTCTCTTGTGCTGCTCAGGGCTTCCTCTATCACCTTTCAAAGATATGTTACTGACTAAAAATATTTAAAAAAAGGAAAAGAAAGGAGGGCATACTTTTTCTCCATGTCCAGTAATGCAAAGCTGGGGAGGGGAGAGTGTTCTTGGCCTTCAGAGTGACTATCAACACCATGTTAACTTTCTTTTTGCTCATGTTCCTACCCAGAAGTCTGAAGGATTTACTTTACCTGAATAACCAGTGCTTTTCTTTTTATTTATTTATTTATTTATTTATTTATTTATTTATTTTTGGGACAGAGAGAGACAGAGCATGAACGGGGAAGGGGCAGAGAGAGAGGGAGACACAGAATCGGAAACAGGCTCCAGGCTCCGAGCCATCAGCCCAGAGCCCGACGCGGGGCTCGAACTCACGGACCGCAAGATCGTGACCTGGCCGAAGTCGGACGCTTAACCGACTGCGCCACCCAGGCGCCCCAACCAGTGCTTTTCCAATATATCCTCCAATGATTAATATCAAAACTCTATTTGATATCAGCGATGACAATACTGTATGCCCTACTTTCTTGCCCAATGCAATGTGAGGTCTCCAAGGGAATGTATAGCTTTTGCACAAAGGATCATTTTATAAAGGCATATACTAGAAAGGCAGTAAAAAGTTGTGATTAGGGACATAAATTAAGTAGCAGAGTGTGTCGTATGCTTTTCCTCATTTGATCCTTGAAATAGTTCCATGAGGTACTATTTTACATACCCATTTTACAGATGCAGATTTTAAGGCTTAGAGAGGCTGGGTAACTGGCTCAACATCATCTATCTAGTGAGTTGTAGAAACTAGTCCCAAGTGTAGAGCTAATCCTAAAGTCCATATTATTAACTGCTTTTTTTTTTTTAAGAGCAACAGTGTTATAATCTGGAGTTGAATTCCTGATTTAAGATGTACAATGAAATAAACCATAGATATAATCTTTGATGTCAAAAAGAAAAAATATAACAATAAAGACATCTAAAATAATTGAAATTACTTTCCTGAGTCTATAAAATGTATATAAATATTGTGCATATAAGCCTCCAAAAATTATTAGTGATGCATATTTCACATCATAATTCAACTGTATGATATCTTTGACCTGTTGTCAGCATACTGACTACAAGAATATCACTTAAACATTCAAGTCAGTACAATTTTGCTTGCCTTTGGAAAAAATTTAAGGCCTTTCTGGAAATGATTTGAATGGTCTAGTTCTCTCCCTCTCTCTGTCTCTCTCTTTTTCTCAGAGAGAGAGAGAGAGAGAGCACGCTAAAGCAGGGGAGGGGCAGAAAGAGAGAGAGACTCTCAAGCAGGCTCCATGCTCAGCACAGAGCCTGATGCAGGGCTTGATCCCACATCTGTGAGATGATGACCTGAGCTGAGATCAAGAGTAGGACACTCAACAGAGTGAGCCACCAAGGCACCTAGTTTAGTTTTCTTTTTAAAGCAAAGGGGAATCTTGAACTGATAGTTTCCCCTTTTCTATCTAAGTTTCCCTGCGGCAAGTGGAGGCCTTCTAAATTCCTTCACTGACCTTAGGTTGTTTGCCAAATTGAGATCATTATTTTTATTTTTTAATTAAAGTGTAGTTGACACACAATGTTACCTTAGTTCCAGTTGTACAGCATAGTGATGCGACCATGATCATTATTTTCCAAATTAGCCATTGCTGTACCTAAAGATTTGAAAACCTGGTGGAGATTTTAATGATGAAAATCTGGTAGAAGAGATATCCCTCTAAAGCAATTTTGTCTCTCTCTCTTTTTCTTATATTTTATTCTTTGTTTTCTAACATCTGTCTTTTAGTCCTCCTGCATCAACTCCTCAATCAAGGAGAAGGTTATATTTTGGGGTCTGTGTATGGAGGCTATTTGAAAGCAGATTTTATGACTGTAAGTTTTCTCTTAGACCGCCTGGCAGCCCCTTGGGTCTTACCTTCATTTGTTTTCCAGAACAAAGGCCCAACATAATTCACCTTGCCTGCAACACAACCTGACAGTGAGCAGACAGTTAGTGCAGCATGAATATTTATAGAGTAGCAGAAAGTGGAGAAAGATTAGTACCCAGAACATGCCAAATGAGGGGCGAGTTAGCTACCACAATTGAGAACCTAAAAACAAATGGGGAGCAAATTGTTTTCTTGTTGGATATCATGACACCACCAATCCTGTTTTTCATCTGTCAGTCACCACCACTCATTGTCTTCTGCACCTTCTCTCAGCTCTGCTTCTCAGTGTATGAGTTCCCCAGGATTGAGACCTGGGCTTTCTTTTGATTCACTCTACCCTTACTTTGTTTGGAAATTGTGTACTCTAACAAGGTTTTACATGTAAATTACATTCCCACAGTTTCAACTTGTTTTCTATCTCCAGCTTGGATCTTTATTCCAAACTTCAGCTCCTTATGTACAGATGCCAACTTGATCGCCCCACCCAGGCATCTCACGAAGTGTCTCAAACTCAACATGTTTGAAACTTGCTTATCCCTTTTTAATCAGCCCCCTTTTGGTTGGTGCTTAGTAAATGCTAACTCCATCTTTCCTCCTGGTTGCTTCTGCCAGATACCCAGGAGTCATTTTTCCCCGCTTTGTTTTCTCTTTTAAAACAGCAATTTAAAGTTTACTCTAGCTATAATACAGGCTTCTCTGGCATGCTTCAGAACCCATTACAAAGACAGTCTGTTGTACTTGTCTGTCTGATTTATGGGTTGGTGCAATTTCCGGCACTAGGGCATCATCTGAGTTTGGACCAGAGAACAGTGATAGAATGGGCAGAATAACTTTAGAAATAGTTAAAGCTAGAGACCATTATGTTTCTAGGACAAATGGCTATCATTATTATTTAATGTTTGCGTGATAAATTAGAATCATTAGCATTTAATTTTTAAATATGATTTAAAATTTAATATTATGTTAATATTTGGGTGATGAATTTTTGTTGTAAATGCAGTTGTCAAAAAGAATATGCATTGATACAGGCTGTCATTAGGGCCTGGAGTTGTGGCTTGTCAACTTGTCATAAGCCAAATGGTTAAGTTCCTTATCAGTGTTTTTGGTCACATGGTCTGTGCTTTCTCCTTCGGTTTTCCACTTTCTCAGTGCGGATGTCAGATGTCTGACCAAACTCCAGGGAAGGAAGAAGAGGCTGTCCTTTTGTGTCACAGCATTTTTGCTGAACACAAGTGCCACGTGGATGACAGGTTGGAGGTGAGGATGCATTGAGAGGTGGATGAGGGCTGAGGGCAGTGAAGGGGACACAAAAACCTTTATAGGTTGGGAGTCACCCTCAGTGTCTCCTTCCCGCCACTCACTCTCCACATCCAACGCGCCACTTAGCCTGGCCAACTAAAACTCAAACCCACCAGTCTTCTCCACCCCACCAGCCACCGTTGCCTTCCTGGAGCCTTGCACTAGCCATCCAGGGGTCTTCCCTCTTATTCTGGCCCACCTTGAATCCGTCCCCTATGCTGCAGCCAACATGAGCACTTAAAAGTCATACATAAAACCGGGGCACCTGGCTGGCTCAGTTGGTTAAGCATCTGACTTCGCTCAGGTCATGATCTCATGGTTCATGAGTTCAAGCCCCACAACCGGTTCTGCATTGACAGCATGGAGCCTGCTTGGGATTGTTTCTTCTTCTTTCTCTGCCCCTCCCCCCATCTCTCTCTCTCTCTCTCTCTCTCTCTCTCTCTCTCTCTCTCTGTCTCAAAATAAATTAATACACTTAAAAATCATACACAAAACTATGTCTTTTCCCTTATTAAAATCCTTTCATGGTTTCCCACTGAACTTATGATACAATCCAAAAGTCTTTTTTTTTTAATTTTTTAAAATTTATTTTTGAGAGAGAGAGAGAGAGCGTGAACAGTTAGGGGCAGAAAGAGAGGGGGACAGAGGTTCTGAATCAGGCTGCACACTGACAGCAGTGAGCCTGATGTGGGGCTCGAACTCATGAACCATGAAATCATGAGCTGAGCTGAAGTCGGATGCTAACCCAACTGAGCCACACAGGCGCCCCAGTACAATTACATTTCAAAATTCTTAATGTGTCCTACAAAGCCCTGCGTAATCACTATTTCCCCAGATTGCTTCTCCAGCACTTGCCTTTCACGCTACCCACCGCCACATTTTCTTCAACATACCAAGGACTTTCCCACCTCTTGATGAGGCATGCTTTCTGTCTGCCAGGATGCTCTCCTCCTGCTCTCTATAGAGCTAATCAATTCTTCCTCCTCTGGGTCTAGGCTTAATTGTCACTTCCTCAGAGGGACAGTTCCTAAACTTACTGATCTAAATTGCCATCCTCTGTTATATTCTCACATAATACTTCCCCTTATAATCCTTACCAAAATATATAATTTCGCATTTTTTATGTGGTAACTGTCTCCTATACCAGTCAGTGACTCCAGCCAGCAGGAGAAGGGTCCACTTTGTTATCATGAGCACACATCCAGCTACCATCCATGTGGTAGGTTGGCGATAAGTATCAGTTGGAAAAAAGCTAATCTAATTTTTATTGTAAAATATATATATTTTCTGGAAAATCTAGCTTTAGGAGGATCAAATTATTCTTTGCAGAATTTATCACCTAAGTCCACATATAAAAGACATTATTAGGTGGTATAACAGACAATGTGTTTAATTAGGATTTAAAAGAAATATGAAAATATTCATTAAATTGATATTAAAAATGTAATAGTGGCTGATTTTTTTTTAAATTTTTTTTTCAACGTTTTTTATTTATTTTTGGGACAGAGAGAGACAGAGCATGAACGGGGGAGGGGCAGAGAGAGAGGGAGACACAGAATCGGAAACAAGCTCCAGGCTCCGAGCCATCAGCCCAGAGCCTGACGCGGGGCTCGAACTCACAGACCGCGAGATCGTGACCTGGCTGAAGTCGGAGGCTTAACCGACTGCGCCACCCAGGCGCCCCTAGTGGCTGATTTTTAATCACGAAAAGAAATACTTGTGTAACTGGTATCTTGAATAGGCAGGACTCTTGGGATATATTCAAAAAGCATATTTATTTTTTATTTACCACAATCTGTTTCACATATATCCAATGGAAGAAGTATTTCCTTTCCCAGTTTACTTTCCATAATAATGATAAAAATAATTGTATATTTACAACCTCAGTTTCAATTCAGAAATTAAGATATCCATCCCAAGTAATGACCCAAACTCTGAACTTCATTTAAAGTTAAGATGTTTCTGGGGCACCTGGGTGGCTCAAATGGTTAATTGTCTGATTCGGCTCAGGTCATGATCTTGCAGTTCATGAGTTTGAGGCCCTCTTCGGGCTCTGTGCGGACAGCTCAGAGCCTGGAGCCTGCTTTGGGTTCTGTGTCTCCCGCTCTCTCTGTTCCTCCTTCTCTCTCCCTCTCTCTCAAAAATAAATGAAAACATTAAAAAAAATTAAAGTTAAGATGTTTCTGCCCTTCTGGTTGGTAGTTTTCTTCAGGCGGAGAAGTGGGGACGGGGATGGGTCACCCTCTCTCTCCTTTCCCCAGTTGGGCCTTCATTCCTCCTTTTTTATTTTGCTAATTGTGTTTCCTATCCTTACCGGTATTGGTGTGGTTGGGAGAGGGGTGATAGAGGAAGGAGAGAAAAGAGGGACAGAGAACTTTTTCTAAGACGGATATTGTTGTTAGATGGCTGTGCATTTATTTATTTATATTAAAAATTTCTTAAACTTTACTTATTTATTTTGAGAGAGAGAGGGCATGCGAGCATGGGAGGTGCAGAGAGAGAGAGAAGATTCCAAGCAGGCTCTGCACTGCCAGCACAGAGCCTGACATAGGGCTCAAACCCACGAATGTGAGATCGTGACTTGAGTGGAAATCAAGAGTCGGATGCTTAATCGACTTAGCCACCGTGGTGCCCCAAGATGGCTGTGCATTATTTATGCTTGGTTGGTGTTTAATATTCTCTTTCTTTCTTCCCCTTTGGAGGTCCCCTCTGAGAATTCTTGAATGCATGTCCTGTGAGACAGGGAATATATGTATACATATACATACATACATGCATACATACATACATACATACATACATATACATATAGTGGAGAGGAACAGAGAAGGGAGGAAAGGAAGGGGGCAACTGATGAAGAGAAAGAGAGACGGAGATAACGTTATTTTAAGGAATTGGCTCGTGTGATTGTGGGGACTGGCAAGGGCAGATCAGTAGAACTGGCTGGTAGGATGGAAATTCGTGCAAGAATATTATCTGAAATCTCCAGGGTCTTGAATCTGAAATATCCAGGGTGGAAACTCAGGCAGGGTTTCTATGTTTCAGTCTTGAAGAGAATTCCTTCTTTTTTTGGGAAACCTCAGTCTTTGCTTTTAAGGCCTTCACCTGATTGAACGAGGCCCACCCACATTATGGAGAGTAATCTGCTTCTACAGAATTAAATGTTAAACCCATCTAAAAACTACCTTCACAGAAACATCTAGACTAATGTTTGATGGAGTATCTGGACACTATAGCCTAGCCAACTTGACACATAAAATTAACTGTAACTATTTCTGGTAAGACCCATCACACCCACATGATACTCTTTTGGGCAAGGTTTCAAAGGGCTTCAGCCTGGCTTTTTCTCAGGTGCCATATCAAATCTGAAAGAAACAGTCATACATCACTTTCCAAACAAGTTTTACTTTTTTTTGCTTTTTTAAGTAATACCTTTTATCTTGTAGCTTTATCGAGGTATAATTCACAACTAAAATTATAAGAGATTTAAAGTATGCAGTATGGTAATCTGATATTCATATACATTTTGAAAGGATTCCTCTATCTAGTTAATTAACACCCCCATCATCTCACATATTAACTCCCCTTTTTTTGCTTAGAATACTACATATATTTTTCCTATACATATATCTATGATAAAGTTTAATTTATAAATTAGGCACAGTAAGAGATTAAGAACAATAACTAGTAATAAAATAGAACAGTTGTAACAGTATACTGTAATAAAGGTTATGTGAACATGGCCTCTCCCTGTCTCTCAAAATATCTTATTATACTACACTCACCCTTCTTTTATACTCACCTTTGTGGTGATGTGAGATGATAAAATGCCTATGTGATGAGATGAAGTGAGGTGCATGGTGTGCATTGTGACTTAGCTTTAGGATACCATTGACCTTCTGGGGATAGTCAGAAAGAGGATCATCTGCTTCTAGACCATGGTTGATCACAAGTAACTTATACCCATAAGTGGGATTGCTGGATCATATGGTCTTTCTATTTAAAATGTTTTGAGGAGGGGCGCCTGGGTGGCGCAGTCGGTTAAGCGTCCGACTTCAGCCAGGTCACGATCTCGCGGTCCGGGAGTTGGAGCCCCGCGTCGGGCTCTGGGCTGATGATGGCTCAGAGCCTGGAGCCTGTTTCCGATTCTGTGTCTCCCTCTCTCTCTGCCCCTCCCCCGTTCATGCTCTGTCTCTCTCTGTCCCAAAAATAAATAAACGTTGAAAAAAAAATTAAAAAAAAAAATGTTTTGAGGAATCTTCATACTATTTTCCACAGTGGCTACACCAATTTACATTTGCACCAGTAGTGCAAAGGATTCCCTTTTCTGCACTGCCTCACTTGTTATCTTTTGTCATTCTGATGATAGCTGTTCTAACAGGTATGAGGTGATATTGTGGTTTTGATGTGCATTTCCCTAATGATTAGTGATGTTGAACACCTTTTCATGTTACCTGTGGACCATGTGTACGTTTTCTTTGGAAAAATGTCTATTCAGTTCCACTCTCCATTTTTTTTTTTTATATATGAAGTTTATTGTCAAGTTGGTTTCCATACAACACCTAGTGCTCATCCCAAAAGGTGCCCTCCTCAATACCCATCACCCACCCTCCCCTCCCTCCCCACCCTTCCTCCCACCCCCCCATCAACCTTCAGTTTGTTCTCAGTTTTTTTTTTAATTTTTTTTTTTTTAACATTTATTTATTTTTGAGACAGAGAGAGACAGAGCATGAACAGGGGAGGGTCAGAGGAAGAGGGAGACACAGAATCTGAAACAGGCTTCAGGCTCTGAGCTGTCAGCACAGAGCCCGACGCGGGGCTTGAACCCACGGACCGTGAGATCATGACCTGAGCCGAAGTCGGACGCTTAACCGACTGAGCCACCCAGGTGCCCCTGTTCTCAGTTTTCAAGAGTCTCTTGTGCTTTGGCTCTCTTCCACTCTAACCTCTTTTTTTTCCACTCTCCATTTTTTAAAAAATAAAATTGCTATTTTGTTTTTTTGTTTTTTGTGTTTTTGTTTTCTTTTTTGTTTCTTTTCTGTTGGGTTGTATGAGTTCTTTATATATTTTGGATTTATACTCTTTAAAAAATTTTTTTTCAACGTTTATTTATTTTTGGGACAGAGAGAGACAGAGCATGAACAGGGGAGGGGCAGAGAGAGAGGGAGACACAGAATCAGAAACAGGCTCCAGGCTCTGAGCCATCATCAGCCCAGAGCCCGACGCGGGGCTCGAACTCCCGGACTGCGAGATCGTGACCTGGCTGAAGTCGGACGCTTAACCGACTGCGCCACCCAGGCGCCCCTGGATTTATACTCTTTATCACATATGTGATTTGCAAACATTTTCTCCCCTTCCATAGGTTGCCTTTTCATTTTGTTGGTGGTTTCCTTTGCTGTACAGCAACTTTTTAGTTTGGTATGGTACCACTTGTTTATTTTTGCTTTCGTTGATTTAGATTTTGGTGTTAAATAAAAAAAAAATCATTTAAAAGATCAGGGTTAAGGAGCTGACCCTCTATGTTTTCTTCATTGAATCTTATGGTTTCTCATCTTATATTCAAATCTTTAATCCATTCTTGTGTTGATTTTTGTGTCTGGTGTAAGAAAGTGGTCCAGTTTCATTCTTTTGCATATGGCTATTCACTTTTCTCAATACTATTTATTGAAAAGGCTATCCTTTCCTCGTTGTATATTCTTAATGCCTTTGTCATAAACTAATTGACCATAATATGCCTGGATTTGTTTCTGGGCTGTATATTTTGTTCCTTGGATCTATGTGTCTGCTTTTATTCCAAAACTGTACTATTTTGATTACTACAGCTTTGTAATATTGTGTTGTCAGGAAGTGTGATGCTTCCAGTTTTATTCTTCATTCTCAAGATTTCTTTGGCTATTAGGTGTCTTTTGTGGTTTCATATGAATTTTAGGATTGTCCTATTACTGTAGAAGATGCCATTGGAGATTTTATAGGAATCACATTGAGTCTGTAGGTTGCTTTGGGTAGTGTGGACATTTTAACAATGTTAATTCTTTCGGTCTGTGAGCAAGGAATATCTTTCCATTTATTTGTGTCTTCTCCAATATTTTCCACCAATGTCTTGTGGTTGTTAGTATACAGTTCTTTTACCTCCTTGGTTAAATTTATGCCTAGGTATTTTATTCCTTTTGATGCAGTTGTAAAGGGGATTATTTTCTTAATTTCTCTTTCCAATACTTCATGATTATTTACATATATCAGATTCCAATAAAAGTCATGGCATTCAAAGTCTTGTTACTAGCCCTGTGGCTCTTTACCATTCCTGTTCAAGCTATGTGGATGGGGTTATAGATTATGAGCCATCTTGAAGATTAGTAATGATATGAGTAAATCTAGGAGATGTAGGTAACGTGCAGGCATCCTTTTAAGTTTTGGCACCATTTATAGTGACTACAAATTGAACCCTTCCTATCTGTGTAACAGATAAAGATCTCATCCTATCCAAGGCCTTTGTCCTCTGGTGGTTAGGAAACTTCAGCAAACTAAGAAGACAATTCCCCTCTACCCCAGTTATTTGGACTGACACATTTGCTTCCTTACTGGGTAAGCTGGATATTCTCTTATTCTCTGTTTACTCTTTCAGGCTCAGTCTTTTCTCTACCCTTCTCTGCTTCCCTGAAGGTTGACATGTATCTACTGGATCAACCAGGCTCCCATTCTTCCAGAAGTTCAGAGGGTGTCAGAAGAGATACAGGCGAAGTATTTCTTTCCATGTCTCCCTCCTGCCCTGCTCAGGTTGGTAGTGGCTGAGTTCTCCTTCCAAAGACACAGCTCCTATCACGTGACTGTCCAGTAACTAAAGGTTTCACTGCTTTCTGGCAACTGCTCCGTCTCTTCAGGTCTAGGCATGGCATTCAAAGTCTTGGTACTAGCCCTGTGGCTCAACCATTCTTGTTGATTTCCACAACACTTTTGTGAATAATCCCTTACCTTTTCTTCATTACCCTGTTTGAATATGCCGTCTGTATGCTGCCAGCAACCTGATGGATTATATAACTCGTACCAGGAGAGACCCCAGAAACGAACTCTTAAAATGGACTCTGATTGAGATTCTTACTTATTTGATGAATATGTGAATAATTTTTTTCTTCTGGGGGAAATGGGAAATGCGACATTGGTGATTGATAATATGTAGTGTCATCATGAATACTCAAAGTATCACCAGTAATAGCATATGATGGAGTTCAGGTGGAGGGCAAAGTAATGGGAGACCAAGTTATCCAATTCCTCTGACACATTTATTGAATAACCCAGTCTTTCTTTACTGATGGAAATGGTCTCCTTTACCACAAACTAAATTCTTTTGTATACTGAGGTCTGTTCCTGGGCTATTTTGTTCCATTTATTTGGATGAATCTCACACGATCGCTTTATTTTATTGACCCTTTATGTGAGTTGAGGACACAGCACTGATTCATAGTAATAACAGCCTCTGCTTCAATAGTGCTAACTCTACCAGGCCCCGTTCTAAGTGCTTTGTGTGTGTTACCTCATTTTGTCTTCACGGCAACTCTGTGAGGAAAAGCTGCTGTTATCTGTGTTCTGCAGATAGAAAATGAGGCACAGAGAAGTTAAACCACTGGCACCAGGTGGCACAGCCAGAAAGCAGAGGATCTGGCTTTGAATTTAGGGAGTCTGGGTTCAGAGTCTGTGCTCCTAAGGACTATGCTACATTGCCTCTAACTATGAGGCAGTGAGGGCCTTTCTTCTGGAGACTAAAAAAAATATAGTCTAAATGCACTGCTCCTGATGACCTAAAGTAATCAGATCAGACTTATATAACCTAAAAAAATTGATAGTTACTATATCTCCTCGACTGTCTCTTTCAATTACATGTTTCTCAAGTAACCTTCTAGTTACTGTCAGACTTTATCTGTATCAGACTAGGAAATCAATCCAAAACATTTTATACTTGCCCATCTTCCCTACTGTTCGTTTTATTGAGGGAGCCAAATAATTTCAACTTTTTCTACTGCTGGTTTCTCATAAATTGTGGCTGGCATGTGTATATTTATGAAGGTTATTGCATTGCTAGATTCTCATTGTGTTGTTATAACAGATTACAGATTGTGTTGATAAATGCTGTGATGAGACATGATAAACACAGTCCATTTAGACTCGGTAAAATTCTCTCCAATTTCCTGGTCTCTCCTAAAGGAAGGATTAGAATAACTGAGTCACAGTGTTGGGGTGGATATTGTAAGATCATGTATATGAGAGCAATTAATATAGTGCTTCGCATGTGTAGGCATTCAAATCACGTTGGCAGAATCTGAATCATTCCAGGCTATGGTTCCTACAGGGCTCAGACTAAAGACAGAGAGGAGATGCAGAGTGATATCTATTTATTGGGCATTTTCCATGGTCCAGGCATTATGTTTGGTGGTTTCCACGCATATAGTTTGATATTTTTTTATAAGATGGCTTCCCTGTGTGGTACAATGCCTGAAATTAAAGTCCTATTCTCTATGCTACCCTGATATCCGGGGAAATCAGGAGGGCAAGGGGCACTCTTGAATATCCTAACCACGAGTTCCCCTCCCACTGTCCTGCAGGCAAGGTCCCCAAGTCAGACAACCCTTAGCAGTAAATGGACAAGGTACAGTTCCCACATATCCCTGATAGCAGGTTTCAGTTCCCTGCCAGCCCACAGAATTATTCAAACGAGTCAATTGTATCCTCCCATGGGAAGCAGCTCTCTTGATACTACAAAGCTTATGTCCCATAGTCCTTGGTTGTTCATTCTGTTCCTGAGCACAACCCTTGTATGGCCTGTGGAGCATGTGGTGTCCTCCCTGCCTCTGGGCTCAGAATATGTGTGACTACTAAGGCACTGTGATCTCATGCATCCAGTGTTGGGTGTTGTGGGTTGGCCACCCCCGTAGCCTTAGGACAGGAATCCCTCTTTTTACCCACTGGGTAAATAGGAGGTGGTCAAACACCCTAGAAGAAACTGAACTGAATGGGTCCCACTGAATGCCCTAGATCATTCTTCTCAAACTTTAATGTGAAAACCAATTACCTGGAGATCTCATTAAAATCCACTCTGACTGAGCTTTGGAGAAGGTCCTGAGTGGGGCCTGGGATATTGCATTTCTTTGTTTTACTTAATTAATTAATTAGTTTTTACTTTTTAAGTCTTTTTTTATTTTTTGAAAATATTTGAAGTATTTAAATATTTGAATATTTTTCAAAATATTTATTTTTCAAATAGCGCATTTCTAACAAGCTCTCAGATGAGGCAGCTGTTCCTCAGACTGCGCACTGAATAACAAGACCCCAAGGAACACAGAATCCAGGCCTAGGAGACCTGGAATGTTTCCTACATCACTCATCAATGACCTTCCAATCAACTAGGAATCCAGCACATCAAAGGATGGCTGATAGTACTTTCCACAAACTGGGACATTCAGCCTGAAGGACTGGAAACTGAGCAGGATCTATGTTAAGATGCTAAGGTGGAACAATCCAGTGGTACCAGAAGAAAGAAACTGCTTAGAGATCACATGACCAAGACACCCATAAGTAGCTGGTAGAAAGGTACTTACCCATCCAGAAAGGACAAGTGCCTTGTCCTAGCCACTCTGTGATCAAAAAATTTTAAAGAAGGAAATATTGGTCTCCGTAAAGTTTATCAGACTTCCTAGGATGAAAGAACTTTGCTTATTTCTATTAGCTTTTTAGTAAGGATTGCTGGGAAAATGTCTGACTTGGGGGAAGGGGAAATGAGACAGAGGAGTTGTTGAGAGGTTTGCTAATAACAAGCAAACCAGCTACTTCTCATAGAGGAGGACAGGAGGGAAAGGACAGAAGCAGAAAGAGAAGGGCTGGATGAAATCAAATCATGTTTTCTCCAGGAAGCCTGACCTTAGTGAAATCTAAAAGCAGAGGCCCCAAAGGAGTCCTTCTGTTCCCAAGAGACAGTGCATATTAGATTGGCCTTATGCTTAGCAGACAGGCCTTGATGCTAATTTCTCTTGACCTTCTCATGTGATTCTTGTCAGCCCAGCCCTCATTTGTTAAGCTTGCTTTAATTATGTGCATAATGGCTCATTATTTTTTATAAAGGAAGCAGCAAAGGAAACAATTATGCAAATGAATGAGGTTTGTTGTTCACTAAGGAGTTGGGGGCTAATTGCACATTGGTACAAAAACACTACCACCAAACACAATGCCAAAAGTATCTCCCTAATCTCTATCTCTGAGGTCTCTTTAAGCACAACCAGAACCTACAAGATAAACTTAGTGTCTAAGAACAAAGATAAAATGCCAGAGGAATTCACCTAAGGCCAGGGACTTGGGAACCACTGATCTTCCTTGCTAAGGTTGAAGGTTTATCTAAGTTGTCCAAGATCAGGCTTCTCTAAGCAGCACCTCCTTTTTTGTTCGGTCTTCAGTTGTCAGACAGAAAGGGATTTGTGTGTTTGGACTTAGTATTCTGGTCTCTCCTTTGAAATGCCTTTCTCATTCATTCATTCATTCATTCATTCATTTTGCCTGTTTTAATTCCCTTCCTGACTCAGCTTACTCATCACAGGTGGCCTTCTTTCAACCTTAAATGTTTCAACCTTCTTTCATCTTTGATATTTTACCTATAATAGACTAATTCCCCCCATGTAAACTCTAATTCTGATTTATTAGATTAGATCGGGGGTAACGTCATATGCTTCCCTGTTTCCCAATATTTCTCCCTTAGGGCATTTGTAACATTTGAAATTAATTGCTGTTGTAAAATGACCTAAGCTAACTTGGTCATTTATAATTATTATATCTTCTCCAGAACTCACAACCAGCAAGGATATGATACTGAAGGCAAGTCCCAAAAGGGATTCTGCACAACAAATGTCATCAAGCAGGCACAAAAACTATCACACAACCTATTCTGTAAGCTCAATGAAATCCTAGCTTTCTTTTTATGCACCCAGACAAGCTCCTAATTCAAGGGTTTATTTGAGGCAAAGGTGAAGATATTCTAGCAGCAAGATTCAGTTATGTTTCTAATCCATATCAAATAATACCTAAATGGTAAGATATGGAACCAGAAGAAATACCAAGGCCTGAGGCATCATTTCAAAAGATATAAGGCTATTAGGTTTGATAGATTCCTATATTTGTTTATGTAAGGGTAGCAGGGCTTATGCAATATTTTCAGTCATTCCATACAACTGGAAGGTCGTCTATTTCACCAAAGAAAAATGACTTCCAACATCCATTATACTAAGTAACAAATTTTCTGATGTTGATCAGATATTGAGGTAATTGTACTCTGGTGGTTCCTGGAGTGTGGATCTTGATTAGAGTCTTTCAAATGCTAACTAACCACTCCTGGAGTCTGTTTCTGATTAGGGCAGTTCAGATCTTAACTAACCACCTCTAGATATAAATTAAAATGCCCACCTATATATTACATAGTCTGTGAAGTAATTTAAATTAAAATGAAGACAACACAGCAGTTGTTAAATCTGCAGGTTTACTTACTGGAATGTAAGCCCAATGGATGGGGCGGTAATTTATTCATATCATATACCCAGATCTATACAGTTCTAGATGCAAGAAATGTTGGAATAAATGGAGATCATCTGCCAACCTCTGCCCCTTCCCAATTTTGCCTTCTTACTTCTCATTTTCTTCTATCACTTTCCTTCCTTCCTTCTTTCCTTTCTTTCTTCCTTCCTTCCTTCTTTCCTTCCTCCTTCCCTCCCTCCCTATTTCTTTTCTTTCCTTTTCTTTTTCTTTTCTTTCTTCTTCCCTTTCTCTCTCTTGTCGTCTTTCTCCCCTCTTTATTTTTTTTTTTTAAATTTTTTTTTTCAACGTTTATTTATTTTTGGGACAGAGAGAGACAGAGCATGAACGGGGGAGGGGCAGAGAGAGAGGGAGACACAGAATCGGAAACAGGCTCCAGGCTCTGAGCCATCAGCCCAGAGCCCGACGCGGGGCTCGAACTCACGGACCGCGAGATGGTGACCTGGCTGAAGTCGGACGCTTAACCGACTGCGCCACCCAGGCGCCCCTCCCCTCTTTATTTATATGGGAAATCATGTGGCTTTTTCAGAATTCTGACAGAATATTCTGCCATTGAAGACTAGAGTGTTTGAAGACTTGCTTTATCTTGATTAAATTGCTTTGAGGCTGTATTCTTTCTTTGTTTCCTCATCTGTAATAGGAGGATAGCAGTGGTGCCTGCTTTGAAGGGTTGTTGGGAGAATTTGTGGAGTGTTCCCAGCATACTTAATTCTCCCCCCACCCCACTTCTAATTTGGGCCCAGCCCTCACTTTACTAATTATGTGATTACTTTAATTTCCTCAGCATGATGTCATTTATTTCTTTCTCCAACTGATCTTGAGAAGGTGAACACATAGCATGTTCTTTGCTGGGTGTATTGACATGTGTGTGAGGTGGATGGGGCAGGAGATGACAGGCCAAGGAGAATTACTTTGCTCCCCTCATCTTTATTTTCTAGTGGGATTTTCTTAGGCAAGCCAATTAATCCATTTCAGTTTTTTGTTTTTCTATCTATGAGAGGGAGTTAGGATGCTAACCTCATATACATGTCATGATGATAAAATGAGATTGGTATATGTGAAAGACAGTTGACCCAGCCAGATAGATGCTCAACAAATGTTAATGGGATTGAATGATTCTTTCTAGCCAATTGTAACATCAGGGTTCAACCAAGAAGCTGACCACTCTGAGTGACAGATAAGGGATTTATTATAGGACTTAAACCCTATTCAGTTGTGGGAGGTTGGGGAAATGAATGTCTGAAGGGTGAGTTGGTAGATCACAGAAGACACCAACCAGTCAATCTGAAAGCCAGGCACATCCAGCTGCCAAAGCGAGACCAAATGGGGAGTGGATGGAGAGGTTCTATGAGGAACTATTGCCTGTCTGGATCCATAGCCACGCACCTGTTGATGAACTTGTGATCTCTCTTAAGCAGCAGGGTGTGTAATCAGGAAGAAGAGCTTGACCTTGAGTGGAGGAGAGTGACAGCAATATGGAACCAGCTGGTACCTGCGTCTGTCTGTCACCCACGTCTAAGCCTGAAGGCTTTAGAGAATAATGGCTGCTGCTTCATTTCTACCTTTCAAATCTCACACAGATTCCAATTTTGACCAACTTTAGCCTCATATAATATACAGGTGTAAGAATTTTGGGAAATGTAGTTTCAGCTTTACCAAGCTGACCCAGAAAAAGAACCATACCAATATTTTACATTTTACAGCTCACCTCTTTTAGATCTGATTTAAATTATCTTTTTTTTTAAAGAAATAACAGGAGTTAGCCTTTAATCATGATCTTAAATCTATGGAATTATAGGAGTCATATTCTAGAGGAGTCAGACTCTTTACTTTGCACTTGAAATACGATGTCACATAAGGGAAGGATTTTAAACATAATCCTATATTAGTTTCCTTACAAATGGGGAAGGGAGATTTCATTGACTATAAATTTGGGTTTAAATTTCAAATAGATGCTACAATGACCGTATCCAAGGGCTTTCCAGTTTATTCATTTGTTATTTATCTCCTCCTACTAGATTTTAGGTTTCATTGTCTATCTTGCCATTTCTTTTCTGAGCCTCTTGGGACTCCTGGCATGCAAAGTCTGGACTCTCAAACCTATGCTTCTAGATTTCCAGTGGGTCCAGAACACTTGTAGATAATGACTAAAACAGTAAATGCCATCTCTGACTTGTTGAGGAAAAATGAGTGTTAAGGTTCTTGAGTATATAAGGTTAGGTCCTTAAATTTTTTTTTTTCTGATCCTTAATATTTTCTTAAAATTTGCCTCCCTGGAAAAAAAAAATTGCCTCCCTGGGGTGCCTGGGTAGCTCAGTTGTTGAACATCTGACTCTTCATCTCGGCTCAGGTCAAGATGTCATGATTTGTGGGATTGAGCCCTGTATGGGGCTCTGCCTGATGATGCAGAGCCTTCTTGGGATTCTCTCTCTCTCTCTCTCTCTGCCCCTCCCCTGCTCACACACACACACACACACACACACACTCTCTCTCTCTCTCTCTCTCTCTCTCTCAAGATAAATAAATAAACATAAAAAATTGTCTCTCTTAGTTGAGGCTAATAGCACAACTGTGAGACCACTTACTTCAGGAATTCTGTAGAGTTTAAAGAATTAGTTCATCTTTCTTGTTAAGCAACAGGAGTTGAATAAGATGCCAGCACTGTCTCAAGAGATTTAAAATCTAGTGTGTCCTGGGGGCACCTGGGTGGCTCAGTTGGTTAAACGTCTGACTTTGGCTCAGGTCATGATCTTGTGGTCTGTGAGTTCGAGCCCTGCGTCGGCTCTGTTGCTGATGGCTCAGAGCCTGGAGCTTGCTTCGAATTCTGTGTCTCCCTCTGTGTGTCTGTCCCTCACCCGCTTATGTTCTCTCTCTGTCTCAAAAATAAATAAATAAAAATTAAGAAAACCTCACTCCTTTCATTAAATAAATAAATGAATAAATAAAAATAAAATCTAGTGTGTCTGGAGGGAGAGGGAGGAAAATGGTAAAATAACTTCAGGAGTGAGTTTCTCTGGAGGAAAACATGGCCAGTGGCCAGTTCTTAGGAAGAAGACAGAAATTGGGGGAAGCCAGTAGAGAGCTGCCTTCAGGTGTCAGCCCTCATGAGAGTTCATCAAGCAAAGAGAGCAGCCAGGGTGTTTATTCCCAGTAGAGGAAACTCAAGGAGAGCTGAACGTTTTATCTTTTAACGGCCTGGTTGAGGGAATGGAGAAGTTTCCTTCTTTAACTAATTGAAATCTGACAAGAATGGACAGAGGAGAAGACAGAGAACAAGCAAAACAGGCTGAGTTTGTGATTGTGAAAGGTAAATCATTAAGGGAATGAAGTTTATTTGTAGCATCTCCATTTATCCTCTGGGGTCCCTCTAATGCCCTTTGTCTGGGGTCTCAGTCACCTTATGCTCTCTATGCTTGCTCTCTCTACTGTCATGCCATACCTTGGCTCACTGGAACTCTCTTTTCCCCATTAACCTGTACTTGTCTTATTCTTGGAGGCTCTGTTTATTTTCTATTTTATTTTTTAATTGTTTTAATTTTTTAAATGTTTTTTTAAATTCATTTTTGAGAGAGAGAGAGAGAGAGAGTGTGTGTAAGTGGGGGGAGGGGTAGAGAGAGAGGCAGACACAGAATCCGAAGCAGGCTCCAAGCTCTGAGCTGTCAGTACAGAGCCCAACGTGAGGCTCAAACCCACAAACCACGAGATCATGACCTGAGCCAAAGTCGGATGCTTAACCAACTGAGCCACCCAGGCACCCCATGATTTCAGACTTTTAAATAGTCCTTGACATTTACCACATTATATATGAGGGAAAATTGCTTGACAATTTTTTGTTTTATTTATTCCTGAAAACCTACGACCTAGGAGATCTTAGTTCACTTAGTTACATCACAACTTTTTAAAGTCAAGATGTAAATGGGAAAATATACATTCAGATTAGTTCTGAAGGAAGACCAGCCATGTTTACAGCAAGTAAAAGAGATTCAACTGGAATGTGGAATCACTCACTGTTTTATTCACATGGAATAGTTGGCAGTGAAACAGGTCACAAGTTTTGATTTTAGAAGGAAGAGAAAAAGTTGTAAATACAAATAGTGGTTACGTAGTATGTTATGTTCAGTGTATTATGCAAAAAATTGGGCAGCAAATGAAATCTACTGATGGCAGGTAGAACACAGATAGCCTGGGGCATGCCGTGGTGGTGGTGTAATTGTTAAGCATTTTAATAGTGGTACACTTGGATGGTATGCAGCCTTGACTTTGGCCGCATGAGACCCTCAGCAGAAAATCCAGTTAGGTCTGCCTGGTCCTCTGACCTGGAGAACCATGAGGTAGTATTCAATGGTTAAATGTGTGGTAATTTTTTCATGCCATGACAAAAAATTAATACAACTTAATACAATGTGTTCCAGAGGGTTGGAGTTAAACTCTAAAAAGACTCAATGGCCCACAGCCTTAATGCAACTTTTAGGCTAATGGTCTGAAGCAAACTGGAACATTCTCTCTAGTAAGGGGCAGATTATTGTGTTTTGCACTTCTCATTACCAGGAAAGAACACAGTACCTGATAGGAGTCTTTGATTTCTGGAAGCAGCATACTAGGAATATTGATTCAGCCCATTTACAAGATGACCCATAAAGATTGCCAGCATTATGTGGGTCTCAGAACAGAAAAGGGATCAGCAGTAGGTCTAGGCTGATGGACTTTTCCGTAATGGGTTTGATGCTTCTTCCAAATATGCATTTGCCTTTTCTGCCTACAGTACCTTAGCGAGCACCACAGACCAAGGGCTTAGAAAAAGTTTGATCCATAAACATGGGATCCCACATAAAATTGTATGGGACCAAGAGACCCATTATATAGCAAAGGAGGTGAGCAGTAGGCACATGACCATGTTATCTATGGTTCCATCATATGCGCCCCCATCCACAGGCTGCTGGACTGACCAGAGCACTGGAAAAGTCTGTTGAAGGTCTAGCTCATGTGCCATCTTTGAGAGGATGCCCTGTGCAGAGGAAATACTCTCCTTGAAGATGTGGTATACACCTAAATCATTAAATATTATACGCTGCTGTGTTTTAAGATGTAGAAGTCATGGATCCAGGAAGCAAGGGGTGAAAATAGCAGTGACCCTGCTTACCATTTCATCCAATGGCCCCATTAGAGAGTCTGAGCTTCCCTTCCTCACAACAGTGAATTCAGACACTTAATCATCTTGGTTCTTAGAGGGGTGATTGGTCCACTAAAGAAAACAGCAAGATCCTATTAAAGTAATAATAGGATTAAGCACTTGGTTACGTCAAAGATCTTGTCTTAAGAGGCCAGCAGGCAAGGAAAGTAGTCACCATACCGGCAGGAATAATTGACCCTGATCATCAGGCAGAGGTAGAGCTGCTGTTCCACACTAGGGGTCAGGGAAGTATATATTTGGCATTCAGGTGATCCACTTTGACTGCTCTCGGTAACTACCCAATTCTGATGATTAAGTGTGGCAGCAGTGGTCAGTCCAGCAGCCTGTGGATGGGGGCGCATATGATGGGACCAAGATATCATGGTCATGTGCCTACTGCTCACCTCCTTTGCTATATAACCACCTCCTGGGAAGGTCATGGCGACAAGTGGCCCATTGCCTCTCTTATTCAGAAAATAAGTGTCTGTGTCATCTCAGCAGCCTAGCCACCTAGACCAGCAGAGGTGTTAGTTGAGGGCAAAGAGACTCTAGAATAGATGGTGGAGGACAGGCAGGGTGAGTTTGTTACTGCCTCAAGATCCAGTGCAATGGCAGGGATGGTAGTTTTTCCTACTAAGCTTCCTCCTGTGAGATTCTCCCAGGAGGAGAGACCAAACAGAATATTGGAGGAGCTTCTCTCAGGATTTGCTGTATGAAGCTAGTGGATCCAAGTGGAGCGAGGAGTTGTCTACAAAGGATGCCATTGTGTGTCACCCAGATCCCCCGCCAGGTCAGTTCATTCATTCCTCCACCTGGTAGGAGTGTTGGTGGCAGATAGCTCTCAGCTGAGTTCCTCTTCTGGAACTTTCTATAGGCTGGAGAGAGCTGTCTTGCCTAAAGTTATGCAGAAGGGAACCTGCAATTAATACCCCAATTTGAGACCCCTCTGCAGGGTCATTTCAGCCCCAGAATTCCCTGTAGGATTGGCTGAGACCTTTGCCGCAATGGTATCGTAATTCCAATACACCCTCTGCCCAGCCCTGCTTCCTTCTTTCTCTCTCAGGTGTTGATCTCTATGTAAATAATCCCCCAGTAAACCTTTTGTACACAAATCTCTGTCTTGGAGCATAATTTTGGGGTTTATGACCTGTGACAGAAGGTTGGTGCCAAGCTATATCCTGCTAGAAATATATGCAATAACGGTTCATCACAAAATTTCTGCTATTGGATACCTTGGGGTGTTTAAAGTTGGGGATTCAGTTTTTGTGGTCTAAATTTATTATGCAAAAAGGTGCACTGGCTTTATGTAGAATTTTAAAAATTACTAACAAGGTTGAAAATAATCTTAAAATGTCTGAGTCATGAAGATGGTTGGATCCGGTCTTTACATGTCATCCAGACCAATGGCCATTTCTTTTTGCCTTTCATACTTCTTTTACATGGTGCACAGCAGGAGGTTTTGAAGTATGCTGGTATTTTCTACCATCAAATAAGACACTGTCCTGTCCTCCAATCTCCCAAATTCCTAGAAGAGCCAATTCATAAAACTAGGTTGGAAATATGCTAAATATAAATGGGTTTTTTATTAGAGGCCCGTAAACATACTTCATGACTTCTCTTTGTTTGTTTAAGCTTTTCAAGCTTGTGACTTCAAATTTTCCAAGGCTGGGCTATTTTTTCTGGATACAGGGATACGTATTTCAGGACAAAATGTGCAGACATAGCACTCAGCATCCATGGCCCTGTACTGGGATCCCCTTCAGACTGACAAAAACTTCAACTTTTATCTGACTTCATTTTGAAAGATTAAACACATGTAAGGGTATTTGGAAACCTTTTCAGAAGCCAGAAATACTTTAATAATGCTCCAAACTGCTACTGACATTTAAAAACCTGATTATGCAAAGAACTTCATCTCTGGGACACGGAATTACCTACTTCCAAAAATAACTCATCTTTTTCCAGCTCAGAGAGAGGTGATGTTAGTAGGATTAGTTAACAGACCAGAATCCCCCTTTTGAGCAAAGACATCAGATGTAATTAAGGGAATATTTGGAAACAGACACCACCTGACTTGGGATGGCTTAACTTGAGAAGTGCAGTCTTTACAGACTTATCATAAGTAACGCTTTAACCATACTGAGCAAATTTTGTATTTATGCATACGTAATAGCTGAAGCTGATGTGCTTTTAGAATAGCCTTCAGTCAATGCAAATAATTAGTGATGACAATATGGTGTGCCGGTTTTAAAGGTGAAAAAAGCTCTTGGTGATGTGAATTCATGATTGGCTAAAGAGCATGCTCTTCAACTAAGCTATAAATTCTTGGCTTATTAATAGGTATTGGTCGCCACCTTTTAAAACTCTTACAGACAGAGCTTGGGAAACCATTGAGAAGAGGAAATAAGTGATGTAAAGGATGGCTTAATCATTCAGGAGGATGATAACTGGCTGGCAAATTTTGGATTTCAGGGGAAGCTGGAAGAGCTGATCTAAGGGATGGAAGGTTGCTCTGGAGTAGTTGGCGGACATCTTTGAAGATGAAGATGACTGAGCAAGATGGTGTTTCATGTTTTTGAAAAAGGAGCCGGAGATACTGTAAGAGAAGTTACCTTTGGAACTCCTCCCTGAGAATTGACCGTTCATGCTCATTAACTCATCAATGGAAAATTTTGCCCCAAGTGAACCGGATATTGAACCTTGGCAGGGTCCCTAGAGCAATGACAGCTGTTGATGCTGATTATAAAGATACCTACCTGGAAACGAGGCACCTTTGGTCCACATTTTGCTGGACTCACATTTTCAGGAACCAGTTAGCTTATGCACCCCCCCCCCCCGATAATTTCAAATATAGATTTATGATACGTGTTTGGTTTTATATATTAAATAGGTATCTGTCAAAGTGGGTATCCAAAGTGAGGGATTTTACTTTTTATGATTAGTATTTGGCATTTTAATTATATGAAATAGATTTTTGGGAATAAAACTCCAATTCAAGAGGCAACATGGGACTCTTAGCTGTCATCCAGAGACTTTATTGTATATCATGGGTCAGTCATATCTGCATTTCTAATTCCAGTTTGTCATTCCTTCTGAGACACAGAAGGGGAAGAGCAGAGATGGGGGTAATGGTTTTTGAGCGCTACACATAAAGGATCTTATTTAGTCTTTATAAACACGATTGCCAAGAAATGATTGCCATTTACACTTTTTTTTTCTTAGGTGAGGAATCTGAGGCTCAGGAAGATTAGGTAACATGCCTGGGGTCTTTAAAGTGTGTGATTGACAGAACTGAGATGTAGCTGCAGGTCTATTTTCATATGCTGCTTTTGCCAACAACCTATCCTACAAGAAGATGAAGATAATAGCATTGAATTACTAACTTGAAAGTAATTATCGTGACTTTTACTTTGTTTTATCCCAAAGAAGTCTAGCTCAGTGCTGGGTACTGTAAATGACCACAGGGGTAAGTGAGGAGCTGGGCAAAGCATGAAATTTGGAGCTGTGGCACCCAGGCTTCAGAGCCAATTCCCAGGGCTTCCCGGATTCACCACTAACCAAATACGTACCCTCAGGAAAGTCAGCTTCCTCAGACTACCTATCTTTTCGGGTGGTTGTGGGGATTAATTGAGTTGATGCTAGTAAACCACTTAGGATAGTGTCTCATACATGATAAGTTCTCACTGGATATTAGTTTTTATTACGATTGATCAGACGGATTGTACCATAGTGTAGGTATGTGAACTTGAGTAAGCCTCCTTTTCCTCCTCGGTAAAATATGGAAAACTCACTTATATGGCTATCATATTTAGCAAACATATGCTTTTATAGTCTTTGATCCGTGCTGTGTGGTCTTCAGGTATTAATTTATTTAACTTTCATAATAGGCCCACGAGGCATATACCATTCTGACCCCCATTTTACAGATGAAGAAACTGAGGACGTGAGAGGTTAAATATTGTCTTCAAGGCAATACAACTGGTAATTAGCCGAGGTGAGATTCAAACCCAGACACTCTAGCTCTAGAGTCTGAGTTTGTTGTGTCTAATCCATGCCACGGCTGCAGTGAAACAACATTCGTAAAGCATCTGTCCATTTCCTGGCAAAGAGCAGAGGCTTAGCAGATGTCAGCTCCTCTCTCATTTTCTCAGTATATACCCTTCAAAATTGTCGTGGAGTGCAACATATGCATTTATTAGCTGGCCAGCGTGCCTTCTAAAGATGCCCACGTTTGTGTAACAGCAGCATCCCTGGGCTCTTTAGGGGTGCCAGACAATATGTGAACATACCTCTCTCTGATTAGGCCCGTCCTGGATCGTCCTTTCTGTTGCAACGCTGGAGTTCGAGGAAGCGGGACGTCAATATGCACTCATGCGTGTGCAGTGATCTCCTGTAGGGCAGTTGTCGGTGCTAACAGTGTGGAGTAGAGCAGCCGGAGGGCAGCGCTGATGTTTCCAATGACGGAGAACAAGTAATGGAGATGAGGCAGCCAAAGGGATGGCACCTGACAGTAGTGTGCACACCCCCAGCTGCTGTTCAGGGTTCCTTGATGAAGATGCTAGGAAAATTTTAGGTGAGGCAGTCTGTATCATGTAGGGCTGTCCCAAGAAAATCAACTGTGGGTGATTTCATCCACTGAAGGATTTCCAGCATCCTTTACTCCCAGATACGAAATGCTGGTAACTGCACCAGTCATGGCAACAAGCAGAAAACAAAACCCAAATATGCTGCCACACATTGCTACCCGTGGGTAAGGGGCAGTGGTATTGGCCCTATTGAGAATGGCTCCCTGTCGGGCCCTTGGGGTCTACCTGGGATTATGAGTAGAAAGCTGCTTCTTCCACTGCCTTACTGCTCAACATCAGGGGGCAGCGGGGAACCCCTAGCATCAGCACCACCTGGAGCTTATTACAAATGCAGATTCTCACCCCTTCTCCCCGACCTGTGAATCAGAAGCTGCATTTTTTAATAGACTTTATTTATTTATTTTTGAGAGAGAGAGAGTGCAAGCAGGGGAGGGGCAGAAAGAGAGAGAGAGAGTCATAGAATCCAAAGCAGGCTCCAGGCTCTGAGCTGTCAGCACAGAGCCTGAAGCAGGGCCGGAACCCACAAACCAACCATGAGATCATGACCTGAGCTGAAGTCGGAAGCTTAACCGACTGAGCCACCCAGGCACCCCCGAAGCTTCATTTTAATGAACCCCCCCCCCCGCAGTGATTTGTGTACACATTAAAGTTTGAGAAGCACCATCATCTAGATAGAACATGGACTTGGGAATAAGAAGGTCCAGAGCTGAAATCAAGATTCTGCCTCTTATTAGCTCTGTCACCATGGGAAGTTCACTTAACCTTTCTGAGCCTCAATTTTCTGGTCTCTAAAAAACCCTTCCTCACCATGTAGGCACCTAACAGGCATTCAACACAGGCCATGTCCCTTCTGTCCTCCTCTCTTCCATCAGACGACACAGTCAGGAAGGCCAGTTAAACTCCTTGGTGAACCTTAGCGAATTTTTACTGTAGGAAATTGTGGCAAGATGAGGATAGGATGACATTCTCTCTCCCTGCCCCCTCCTCACTCTCCGGCTTGCTTTCTGCAGTGAGAGATACAATACTTACCGAGTTCCAGCCCGAGGCATCACTGGGCCATGACAAACACTGGAAGCACGGGCTGATCTGGGCGTGTCCAGGTTGGGGAGAAGCCAGTACCCTTGGCTCAAATGGGTCAGTTAGAAAAAGCAAGTAAGATTTCTAAGATAAAATCTTGGACTAATGGTAAAGGATGGATCTTCAAAGGAACAGCCCAGAGGGCAAGTTCAGGTCCAGGAAATTCATTAGGCAGATGGTAGGGGACTGAGGATCAGAGAGATCTCTGGGAATGAGGAAGATGAAACCAAACTTGTCAGGACACTTTCAGATCTTTCTACTACATCCTGTTCTGCGCTCCCAGAGTACCCTGTACATTACCAAGGTACCCATCACTCTGCGTGGAGTCACTGTTTTTATTATTAGATTGAAAGCATTTTGAGGATGAGTATTATTTTAGAGATCATGTCTTGTTTCATTTGTTTATACATCTAGAATGTATACACGAATACTGTTTGTTGAGTGGTGAATGAATGAAATTTTTGCTTCCAATGCTACAGTTCCACCACAGGCTATTCCTTAGTGGAATCCACGGGAACTTTAATGGACCAAACAGTGAGGCTCTCAATGAACAACTGCTTCTCTGTTGATCTCTAGTCCCATATGCCTCTACCAGGTAGCAGCCTGGGTTTCCCACGGCCCCCTCTCCTCTTACAGCTAGTGTCCTAAGCACAGAGAAGGAACCGAGGGGAAAGGATACAAAGTGGGGCAGAATTTCTAGCCTACCCGTTCTCTTGTGTCGATGGTTTTGACTCTGGCTGGATTGAGAGCCTGTTATTCCACAGGGAACCAGCTGCCTCATTTCCAGGAGATTATAGAGGCTAGGAAAGAGTGATTTTACTTTTTTTTTTTTTTTTTCCTTGAAGAGCCACCTGTCAGCTCCCTGGATAGCTCAGGATGTCCAGCCCCCAGGAGCTAGTTCAAGAATTTACCTGAACTCATGGGGGCATTGAAACTGGCCTAGGGGAGACAGACGTAAAATCCAGCCTCTCCATTATAGAGGAGAGGAGGCCAACAGCCAGGTATTGCTGGGAACCCTTGGAGGGTGGAGGCAAAGGCAAAAGTTCCCAGGCTGTGCCCCATGATTAGGGCTGCTTAGTGAACTTGGCTGCTTTCCAGAAATGAATGTTCTGAAGGAGAGAGCACAGCCCCTCATGCAGCCCCCGGGCCTCAGGACTGGAGATTAATTGCCATCGGGGATTATTCATCCTGTAAGTTAAATGTATTTCATTTCATCGCGTATCGGCTCCAGAACTTGTTATCATGGTTCAGCAAGACCATCTGCAGCCAGGTGTTTCCTCACAAGGGGAGATGAAGGAGGGGGCTTGTTGGTGGGATGTGGAGGGAGGAATGGCCGGTGGAACTTTGAAAGGAAATCTCGCTCTTACTTTCCCCCTCTCTTCCTAGCAGATGTTTTTATCAAGTTCTGGCTTTCTGAAGAATGCATTATTCTCCTCAGAAGACCCCAAGCAGAGATGAAGGGCAGGGAGGAGTTGGTGGGTGGATGGGGGGTGTGGAATGACCCAGGGCTCTTGCATGCAGTGACCTAAGTGTTGACAATGGTTTTGAACCGCTTCTCTACCCTATTTTTTGTTTGTTTGTTTGGTGTGTGTGTGGGTGAGGTGGGGGTGGAGAGAGAAAAGAGCAAGGAAAGTAGGGAAGGGAGAGTATTTGGCACTTATGGACCACATAGGCATCTCTCTCTCTCACGTTCATTTGTTTGTAGGGTCCAGTTCAGTCGCACCCTTTCTTTTCCAGTCCCCAAGCTTTACTCACATTTTCGCAGAAAGTTTGAGTCACCCTGCCATGTAAAGACCCATGACCAGACAAGACATTGGCTAAAACATGAGATGTTAGGGTAAAAGAACATGCAAAGGCTAGTGGAAGAAGAAAGTTCTCAGTGCCAACAAGGTCTAGTGATCAGTTGCAGAAAGGAAGTCTTTTGTAACTATGTGTTATTCTCTTCCTCAGCTTGATATATCTCTGTATCTGCCTATCTCTCTATTTGTCTAATCTACCTACAACCTATTTGTTATTTGTATTCATCAGTTCCTCCTCTCTCCCTCCTCACCGCCCCCGCCCCTTATCCAATATCAAGTGGTTAATCGTATAAGTTGGCATATAAGTCATTGGCTATCAAAGGAAGATTGCATCTGGACTAGGAGTAAATGTTCCCAGAGCTCAAGTCACACATGGAATACTGTGTCTTTCTTTTTAGGGGGCAGGTGAGTGTGTAAGAGACAGTTGCATCACCTTAGGGATAAAATGATGTTGTTACTCTCCTCTTGAGGGAAGTTGTAATCTGGGGTAAGAAGGGTGGACTGTGCTCACTTATTTTCAGCTCAGTATCCTCACCACCTTGTCTAAGGTCTCCTTTGCAGGACAGAGGGGAAGCTGGGAACCCATTTCTTTCAGTTCCCTTTCCTACAGGGTTCTGGCTAGAGCTTGTCCATAAGACGTTCTCACATGAGATAGGAAAGATGGAAAAAAGGGAAAGTCATTCTCCAGACCATTGCTGGCAGGTGTGGGGGTAGCTGGGGCTCCCCAGTGAGCTCTTAAGAACCCCCTGCCTCACTGCTGGAGCCTGAGACAGTGGCAGCCTCCCAGAGACCCAAGAATTTCAGCAGTTACCTGCTATGGCTCCCCTACCCGTTTCTCTTCCTGCTCTTAAAAAGTTTGTGCGAGACTGATTTCTATGTGAAATCCTTAGCTTTGTGTTCAGATGTTCTTATATATTCCAGGAATGCACGGGGAAGTGTTTGTTGTTTTCCCCGATGAACGCCTGTGGCAGGTCTCAGTGTCCTGGCATGGGGGCCAGGGGTGAGCATTTGTCTCTCACACCACCCGACGGCCCCTGGCTTCTGTCGGGCTTGAGCTTTTCAGCACTTTGCCCAGCAGTGATTGCTGTGGTGAGTTCTGTCCAAGTGCCGAGGCAGACACGGCTAGTGGGAGAACAGGAGTGCTCTGCACTGTCTCACCACAGCTACTGTGTGGGCCTCGTGACAAGAGAAGGGTCAGCCCGGAGTCCCCTGCTGTTGAGCTGGAGGTTGTCAGGTGGGTGACCTTGTCTGGAAGGACCAGAATCTTGACAGAGGGAGTCCAGAGTCTGCCAGGCCAGGTGCCCTACGAGGGGGCCCCTGTGGTGACTCTAGAAGCCTCTCTTCAGGTAGGGGCCTTGCTTCTGCAGCGGGTGCCCGGCCTTGGCCACACTGGATTCAAACACGGATGTCTGGCTGAGTGTATGTGCAGGAAACTCGGGCACGGAGTGAGGGCTCTGTGGAAGCGGTCAAGAGCATGGACTCTGGAGTCTGACGGTTGGCACCAGAATTCTGTTCCACATCTTACCAGCTGTGTGACCTTGGGCAAGTTTCGACACCTTTGGCCCTTAGTTTTCTCATCAGTACCATGGGAATACTGTATTAATAAGATCTACCCCCTTGGGATGTTAACCCACGTAAAGTACTTGGAACAGTATCTGGCTCACCGTAAGTGTTAGGTGAGAATAAGCCATTATGATGATGATACCAAGGAAAGACAAGTCAGTGACATAATGGAACAAGAGGGCAAAAGGGGAAGACATTCTGAGGGTAGAATTTCTAGTCCATGCTGCTGGGGATTCACGCTTGTCTCCTACGGAGAGCGGGGTGGCTTCAAGTGGAAGCTAAGAGGGGGGTTCTTCACTAAACTCTGGGAGACAGTCGGGCCAGTGTTTGTGCTCTGACAGAAGGGGGTAAGTAGAGGCAGTCTCTTCCTTGGCAGAGAACACAGCCCAGCAGGGCAGCATGAATTGGCAGAAAGGTGACAGTGCCTGGCAGGGGACATGTGCTTGGGACCTGACTGGGCTTTCTCTGGGCTGCATGCCAGACCCCCTCCAGATCACCTAAAATAGCTGAGGGGGGTACCTCACAAGACGGGGAAGGGCCCATTTTAGTAGAAGGTGTGAGAGTCTTAAGAGCTGGGTTATATTTAGATCGGAAACCAGCCCCTTGAGTGGAAAATAACCAACGGCTCTGGCAACACACCGACCTAGTTTGAATTCCACTTCTGCCACTTACTAAACTGTAAATATTTGGCAAGCAGGGGCCATCTTATTCATTGCGGAGTACATGGAAGGAGTCCGTACATGCGTGAGTGAATGGAGTATCCTGGCACCTCAGTTTCCACATCTGTAAGATGGAGAGAGTGTAGTGATCACTGAGTTGATTCAAGGATTACATTAGACAATGCCCACAGGTACCCAAAGTTCCTAATGGATACTACGTTCCTTCTGTTTTATAGTAAATATTCAGTATCTTGCTTAAAATAGGAACACAATACACTTCTTGCCTCCAACGGATTAATGCTGCTTTAGTGCTGTAAATGGAGTCCATTCTGTACTTGTCATAGATTAGGTACTTTAAAAGAAGAGACCGTACTGCTTACAGGCATTTTCCCAATTTGATCATTGCTTTTCGATGGTCATTTATGACTCAATGCTTTCTGACAAACATCAAAATATAGCAGCTATTGGTGAGCTGGGTGAGCACTACTGAATTTTAGGAGGGTAAAACATCACAGACAGCTTACTAAAGACTTGAAACATGTTATGATCTGACTTGGAAAAGCTATCATATAGGAAAATATATTGATGGGGACCCAATAACTCATAATATGTAAACACCACCCGTTAGGCCGTTTCTTTCCATGCACGTTCAAAGTGCTTTCTGACTGATTCTGTTCAGACAAGCTTGGTTGGAATCATGGACTGGTTACT
This sequence comes from Prionailurus bengalensis, assembly GCF_016509475.1. Lineage (NCBI taxonomy): Eukaryota > Metazoa > Chordata > Mammalia > Carnivora > Felidae > Prionailurus > Prionailurus bengalensis. The sequence goes on from NC_057344.1 coordinate 145,474,274, forward strand.
TGCTTTTGTGCCCATGGAGGGCCTCAAAAAAAATGGCCGAATCAACAGGAAAGGGTCTGTTTGATGTCTGGTCCTGTTTTTTCATCTAGACTCTTCCCAGTCAACCCTCCACGTCGTGCCACTGGAAACCAGGCACCTAACCTTATGAAATCTGACCTTAAGTTTCACATCATCAAATCGACTTGCTCTAGCTTACAGGTGGCTCCGTTCCTCTCCTGTGTTGCAAAGTGCATGCATCTTGTTGCCGTTCTTCTCCTCAGAATCAGAATAATCTTTGGTTAGCTTCTGAGGGTTGATGGTCTATTCTGAATGATTGAAATTGCTTGCTATTTAACTGTCAGGATGGGTATGATGGACTTAATTTTTTGAAGGAGAGCCAGCAAGCATCAAATGTACTTGCTGATGTCAAATATGCCTTAATAAGACCTGAGTTTGTCTCACTGCCTACTTACTGAATCAAAGTGTTTATTCTTACATCTACTTTCTAAGACGTGGTGTATTGTTAAGAGCAAAATCACTCCTTAGAAAGTTTCGTTTCTGACACTCTTCAATTCTGTTTCAAGATCAGAGAAGCCTTCCTGCCGTGCAGAAAATGCTATTTATTGATGTGGGGTAAATTTTCTTTAAGAACAAGTCAAGGCTACTTAACATGAGCAGAGCGACTCAATGGCTTGAATAACAAAACATATCAAAATGTGAATCACTACTGTCAGATGCAGGCTTTTAACAACTTTAATTGATATAATTAGTATGCAATATGTCTTACAACAAATGTAGGTACAATGACATCAAATATCAAAGAAGTTGCACATCTTTCCATCTTTTAAGTGATGTTGGCTAACTCACCCCAAGAAAGCAAGCTGGCATGGGTCTTCTGGTTAGCACTATTACCAGTATCAACTAATGCTTTAAAATCAAAGTTGAAATGGTACATTCATTTGCCAAAAGGAGGTTAAAGGCAAAGAAGGTGAATCAGTGAATCAACGTGCAAATCAACACGGCCTAGTTGCAAAATTCATTTCCCACCCGTGAGGGTTTGAACCATGCACCCTTGCAAGCAAGACAAAGGGCAGATGACTTCAAACCAGAATCGACTCCGTAAAGAACCCAGAACAACTTCGGGGTGGTGAAGGCCAGAGGTCTACTGCTGTTAGTGCTCAGGTATCTATACTGTGTTACCCTAACCTCCTGGATCCTAACTCAGTAGTCCGGGAGACCTATGTCCTGGGACATCTTTTCATTTGGAGACAGAAATCATTCTGGTCCTGGGCACAGCTAACCCTGCAGTCAGTCAGCAGCACGGGGGGTAGCTCATAGCTATGACAGCTGCCTGATGTGGCTACAACAGCTGTTGCTTGATAGATGTAAGTGAAAATAACACACCAGTATCACAACAAACAAGAAACTGAAACTGAGATCCCTTATATATATCTGCATAATACTTTAAATGTCCATAAATATCTTTTCTCCAGAAACTGAAAACACTAGACATCGTTTCATTAATCCTCACAACACGTTTGTGAGGTAGTGTGGGGTGAGGTCAATATGAAAGCAACACCCTCATTTAAGAAATGAAGACAGACATCCAGGGAGGGCAAGAGACTTCACTGGGGCCAGGAGAAAAGAAGACAAAGTTGGATCCCACTGTTCATCATTTGCAATCTGTGGTTTCGAAGAGGCTGCTTGCCTCCCTCCTGCTCTGACATTCTGAGCTTTATTGACCTAGTCCTATTCCTGGAAGGAATGTGGTTGCTTTAGATCCCCTGAAGCTATTTCCCTTGGGTAGACCTGAACAGACTCTCTGATGTCTAGGCGTCAATTATCAGCATGTATTTCAGGGGTGTGTGTGTGTGTGTGTGTGTGTTAAGCAACCTATGTTGAATATAGTTGTTCAAATTCTTTGGCCAACTCAGAAAAAAAATGCACTTGGCAAAATAAGGTTCAACCTATGGTAGTTTATACTGACATAACACAGAGTGTTCGAGTTTTTATGGGAAGCTGTCACCTTGCCGAACAGATCTTCCTGAGGTCCAGATCTCTCCCTTTGCCATAAGGATTTGGAAAGTAACAGGAGCAACAAACCCACCAATCGCTCTTGAACAACAGAAGACTTTGGTTAGGACAGATGTTACTGAGTCCGTGGTTCATAACTGGCCAGCTTTTCCTGGGAAGAGGTTGGTCCCTCTGACCCAGCATAATGACTGACCCAGTATTTATCCAGAAGAGCACCGCTTTGAAGGTGTCTCATGGACATTTTGTCAAAATGTTTGTGGCTGAGGGAGAAAATAAAAGGGATATCCTGTTTTTACTGAATTATCCTTTGCTAAACTGAGAGCCTCTAGGCTTTATAAAGGGCATGACAGTAGGGAAGAGAGACAACTATTCAGGCCCATCACGGCCAGAGGGGGCACCATTGGTCATCCCTGGCCGTTTTTCTGAGAATGTCCACTTTTTTTTTTTTTTAATCAGAGATATCAGAATTCTTGGCACTCTACTTCTCATTACCTAGTCCTATTGTAAAATACCTCTGGGGGTTGCTCATTCTCCTTTGATATGGAAGGAATTTAAGAATAATTTCTTCGTAGGGGCGTCTGTGTGGCTCAGTCGGTTGAGCATCCAACTTCGGCTCAGGTCATGATCTCACGGTTCGTGAGTTCGAGCCCCGCATCGGGCTCTGTGCTGACAGCTCAGAGCCTGGATCCTGCTTCGAGTTCTGTGTCTCTGCCCTTCACGTGCTCACGCTCTGTCTCTCTCTCTCTCTCTCAAAAATGAAATAAACATTAAATTGTTAATAAGAAGAATAATTTCTTTGCAGAGTGTGGGATGGCAGGCTGTGGAAAGTGGAACCCTCCTGGCAACTGTGAATAGCGTGGCAACAATGGTTTTCATGTCAGTACTTGCTGGACCACAGCGAGTGACAGGTTGACCTGAGGGTCAAGTTTCTGGAAACCAAACAGAGCCATGGCAGCAGGTCCGAGTTTAGAAAGAAAAACTGCTCCCATTTCAAGTTCTTTAAAACACTGTGGGACAACAGAACACATTCTGAAACAGGGCCCAATTTATGTTTCCCAAACCATGGAAGTTTCCCACTCCAATCAGGACATGAGATGCCATTTGCTAACATCAGGTATTACGGGAGGATAGAGTTTGAGCCATGAAATAAAGCTATCTAGAGAACACACAGAAATACACAGCCAGCCACGCATGCCAAAACAACCCATAAGCCAACAAACTAAATACTTTTTAGATAACAATTTAACAGATTGTTTCATTTAATTAAAAAGAAAAAATACTACTACTCTGGCAGTGTCCTGTTTTGTTAACGATGGGCATTTCAGTAACTCATGGTTTCTCCATACTATTGACATTTGGGGCCAGATGATTCTTTGTTGCAGTGGGCTAGCCCGTGCCCTGTAGGTTGTTTAGCGGATCTGTGGCCCCTACCTACTAGGAACACCAAGTTGTGACACTCAAAAATGTCACAAGACATTTTTAAATGTTTCCTGGGGGACGCAAAATTGTCTGCCGGTTGAGAACCCCTGCAATAAATGGATATCTGCAAACATGATCGGTTCCTTCTCAAAATTCAAGTTGTAGGGTCTTAAGACTGTATACCTAAGAGTGCTCATTAATTAAAGGGCAGAATTAGTGAGGTAAGTGTATGGGAAGAATGCACGGATTACTCATGGTGTCTGTTTCCTATGGAATTGCCTCCCTGAACAACTGCATATAGACTAATGCCTTTACCCTTAAAAAAAAAAAAGTTTACAGCCATTATCCAACAGACCGGAAGGCAGTGGACCAGCTGTTTCATGGGTATAAAGCAAGGATTCCAGACGCCCCTCCAAGCAGTGGATGACTCTGTTAGTTATTGAGGGCCGATTCCTAGTTTCCTTAACGCGGCACTCAGTGCTTGTCTGCTCCCAGCCTGCCCTCCCAGCCTCCCCCACTGCCCCACCGCACGCTCACTCGCACACACGCTCCCCCTTTCTCTCCGATAAGTAAACTCATGTCACAGCCCTCTCCCACGGAGAGCCTGGGGGCCGCGATCCCAGCCGCAACCGACTAGAATGAGCATCCTTAGCAGAGATGGGTGGCCTGGAGGGGAGAACAGACAAGAGGGCACGCTGAGCTCTGACAGCAACATGCTACTGTCCTTCGGCTTGCTGGCCTCCTCAAGGTCACCTTCTAGTTTCCTCTTCCATTAATGAGGCAGTGAAGAAGCCGGGATCCAGCTTGTAGAGCCAAGCAGGCATCCGGTCAGATACAACTAGGTAAAAACAGATTAAAAAGGAATCCGAGCAGCCCCTGCTTCCTCACCTGCGGGGCGAAATCCTCCCAGTACTCATTTCCTTGCCCCTCACTGAGATTTAATAGAATTTCCTAAATAAAAGTATAAGAAATGCCACAAACAAAAAGTCCCTCCCAAAGTAACCCCCCCCCCCCCCACCGACACAAAACAACTCAATCCCTGGCCCTTAGTCCCTCTTCCAGTGGATCCTGCGGTGGGTCCAGAAGCCTCCACCACGGTGGTCTGGCCTGTGGCTCCGGCTCCAGGCTGGCCCATTTTGGCTGCAGATAAGCCTCCACTCACCTTAAAACAAAGATTCTTTTTGTACCAGAAAGGGGAAGTTACAGCAGCCAGAGGAGAGGGAGGAAAACAAAACAACCAAACCAACAAAACAGGGCTTAAGATTGTCGCGCGATGCGCATCAGGTACTTGTATTAATTCTACTGGGAAAGCACTTATAAATAAAGAACAGTTATTTCTCATCCCAGCCACGTTCCTTCGTTAGGAGTCGTCGTACAGAGGGTTGTTGTAGTTTCCCCAGGATCCGTAGTCGTGATCATCCAGAAGCCTTCCGTAGGAGGAATGCCTGGTGGGAGGAGGAGAGGGCTGTGGTTATTTGGAGAAGTTGGCCGTCTGGGGCTAGCCGACGGCGGCCCGGCAGCCTGAGCAGGGGAGGCCTCCAGGGCCCTCACGAGGGGAGACAGGATGCTTGCACCCACCAGCCGTGGAAGCCTCAGTCCACAAACCCCTGGAAGTTACCACCTGGGAACCGCTCACCTGCTCACCTGGGAACCCAGCTGGCACCTTCCACTGAGACCAGCTGGGTCCTTGTCCCTCTCCTTGACCTCCAGTGCTAGAGAAGGAGGGGGACCCATTCCTATGGCTACTTAATAAGAAGTAATGGCAAAGGGAATGTTGCATTCGGGCATTTCACTTAAGTCCTGGACTCAGTTTCCCCGGAAATAATAATGACACCACTGTTCTTCTCTCCACCCCTCCTGACCAGCATATAGTGTTTTACAATCTACAAAATGCTTCTGTGTTCCATTCGTACTTGAGGGTCCTCAAAATAAGGCCAGGGACCAGGTATTGCTTATTTTTCTGCTGGGGAAAATTTCTCCCTCAGAGCTGTTGACTGACGTGCACAAAGTCACCCAACTGAGCTATGAATCAGATTCCTACCTCCTGGATCCCGAGCTCTGAGCTCAGCTTCCCAGAGTCCGATTAGCACCCCTCAGTTCAACGGCAATATGGGCTTAACAGGCTTTGATGGGTTATTCTGGGAACCTGTCTCACGATCAATATTATTTCTATAAGAAACTGAAATCAAATAGTGATCACTCCTCTGTTTAAAACCTCAGACTGGTGGGGCGCCTGCGTGGCTAAGTTGGTTAAACTTCTAACTTTGGCTCAAGTCATGATCTTGAGGTTCATGAGTTCGAGCCCCGCATCAGGCTGTCTGCTGTCTGTTGTTGGCACAGAGCCTGCTTTGGATCCTCTGTCTCCCTCTCTCTCTGCCTCACTCTGTCCCTCCCCAGCTTGTGCTCTCAAACAAAAATAAACATTTAAAAAACAAAAAACCAACAACCTTGGAGTGGGTCCTCATCTCATAGAGTAAAAGCCAAAGTTATCACAACAGTGTTCAAAGCCCTTCGGGATCTGTCCCGTTACTTTTCTGAGCACATCAGCTACTACTCCAGTCCTTCTCGCTCTTTCTGCTCCAACCATGCCTCCCTGCTCCTTCCCATCATGTCTGGCACCCTCTTGCCTCAGGGCCTTTGCATGTACCATTCCCTCAGCTTGGAACAGCTGTCCTCCAGGTGTCCACACAGTTCATTCATTCATCTCTATCAAATCTTTGCACAAATGTCACCTTTCCAGTGAGGCCTTCCTTAAGAGCTCTATTTAACTTGCAATTCCCACCCCCCCAGCACCCCTGGCTTGATTTTCTCATAGGACTCATCACCTTCTCACACGCTATATAATTTACTTGTTTATTTTGTTATTGCCGCCTCCCTTGACGAAACTGTAAATACGGATGATTTGCCTACTTTGTTTGTTCTTAGCACCGTCTCCAAAGCCTCGAAGAATATCCAGCACATAATAAGTCCTTAATAACTGTTTGTGGAAGAAACAGTGATTGGAAATAAACTACATCCCGAAAAGCCAATCTGTTCCCAAGACAGAAGCTTCCCAGGGAGGATTATCATCATTTTATGGCTAAAACTAATGTCAGGACTGGGAGAACAGCACAAAATGAAACATAGAGTGGTTCTGAGGTTCATGCTAGTGTGTGAATTATCACACCTGGCCACTGGAAATCATGTCTGCTATATATAGGACACACAAATGTGGCCCCCCACCTCCCTCCCCCCAATTTTTTTCTCGGCTCAACGTGAAAACTGAACAAAATGAAAATACAATCTGAAAGGCACAGAAAGCGTGCGTTACACTTACATCTCTGGCTACCATAATTGCTGTCGCTCTTCTATATGGTGTTTACATATACCAGGGATTTGAAAAGAGAAGATCTGTTGCAAAGAGCCAGGCCCTTGCTGAATTCGTTTTGAGATTCTTAGACCTCAAAATTCTGAGAGCTGGCTCAGCTCACCCAGCCGATGTACCTGGAAATTTGAGAATGTTCCACCGTGTGCTTTGTTTCCCCTAACGGCCCACACTCATTTCTGTAGGTGTGAGAAGGAAAGAGACCAGGAATAACACACCATTGGATCTGATGGACAGGGATTAAGGGAGGCCAGTTTTGGTAAACAAGGTCACAGGCCATGCGTCGCCAACACCTCCCCCACACTTAACACCTCCAGCCTCAAACAAATCCTTCAATGGGACGGTTGAGAAATGGAAGCTATAGAATGAACTAGTAAAAACCTCAGGATTATAGGACTGGAGCTCAGCCTAGATTTCAGCATGACTTACTGTTGCACGCCTGGCCAACATCTACCTAATAAACTTGCTCCGATATTGATAGGGTACTCCTGCCTCGCCTTTGTATGGTAATATAACGTCTCGCAGCATTTTACATCTACCATATAATTTTATTCCCATAAAGTATCAGTTGGGTCAATAGATGCATGTCCTTGAATATGTTTTTAAACCCCTGTTTATTCATCTATAAAATGGAGAAACTTAAAATGTGTTCGAGCTGGTGGGAGGACTAAATGAGGTAATGCATATAAAAGGCCTGGCACATAGTAAATGCACAGTAAATGTTGGCCAGTATCGCTGTTTAATTTTTATTATAATGAAACTTACACAAGCACACGGCAAATAGTGGAAAAGGGCACTGAGTGAAAAGCAAGCCTCCTTCCCACCAAGAACTCCTGAAACTACACTCCAGGCATAGTTAAAAAACCCGTTTCTGATATTATTGTTACTTGAATTAAAAAAAAAATATTGTGCTGGAGTGGGGCCAGAGGATTAAAACTCTCTCAGTCATGTTTTACTGCTTATCGTTATTTTCAGGCAAGACTATTTGATCAGAGCCTCCCTGAACCTGCTGTTTTATAAGAGACATTCACGACATCAATACTAGGAAAATAAAAGCAAAAGATAGATCTTTACTTTCATTTTTCTTTGCTTTCTCATTTGAATGAACAGGGAGTTGAATAAATTACCAATAAATGAGGAAAGTGAAGCAAGAGATAGAGATAAGCCATAGGTGGGAATGTACTGAACTTGTAGCTTGTTTCAATATATTAACAAGGCTAAACAAGAAGAATTGGGTGTGCTGGGATCCCAGCCAGGTTTGGATAAATCGTATAATACTGTAGAGAGAGAAAGACAAACACATTTGTGTGTGTGTGTGTGTGAGAGAGAGAGAGAGAGAGAGAGAAGAAAAGAGAGAGAGGGATAAGAGGAGAACAATGACCCTTTTAAACTATCTCTCTAGGTCAGAACTTCTTAGATCATGCACGTTTTAGATGGAAATCGGGAGGCTTCAGATCGGTACTCGTGGCGTCCAAGAGGTGAAAACAATCTCACTTTCAAGATTAGGAAGGTGAGGCTTAAGAAACCTACGCGACTCTGTCCACGTGATTTAATGGTAGAGCTGGTATTGAAACCTGGTCTCCTGGCCCTGTTCTGCAACACCGCTTCACCTAATTTCACTCCAAATAGCAGTCTGTACGAATGTCACCGCTGTCAGGTCGAGGCGGTTTTCTTTACTCAACTTCATGAAGACTGGTACCATTCAACATAGCTGCATTTTCTAACTGCTGTGCTTTGGCTCCCTTAGATGGTAAACCTCTTGGGGGCAGCCTACGTCTTACCTTCCTTTGAATTTTCTGGACATCTAGTATGTTGCTCTTACTGCGGTGGCTCTTTCATAAATATTTGATGACGAGTGCTTACATCAGGTACAGATAAATAGTGTATATGGAGTTTGCTTGGTCGATACCAGCAGGGATTAGTCTGGCCCGTGGCAATTCATCGTGCAGTGTAACCGCGGCAAAGTGAAAATATTATTAAAGAATACAAAGGGTCAAAGCCATCACTTTGACCTTAATTGTAAGGAGAGGAAAGAGAAGTATAGCTAAATTTCTCTCATGCAGTGATGTGGCTTCAAAGCACCCAGCACCGTGCTCACAGGCCCTGTGAATCAACGGCACTCTGCTGTCAGTGCCCTTTTGCGGTACCGTATGGTTTAGGGAGCTAACAGCAGAACCCGGGGAGGACAAAACAGGGAGTGATTTATGTTAAGCCCTGGCTTCGCGGCTTCCTTCTCATATGGCTTGGCTCTAACAGGAAGCAGCCCTTCCTACTCCCCTCCTCCCTAACTGCTGATGCCTTGTGACAACTGGTACCTGTGGTGGTGACGTTTGTGGTTTGAGGCCTTTTCCACAACTGCAAAATGGTACCTATTTTAAGACAACTGTAGCATCAGTACTTAACGGAACTCCATTGTCTTTGAAAATGAATGAGGTGTTTTACTTGTGCTGAAACAAACTTATTTTAGATCTACCCTATGACCCAGCAATAGCACTGCTAGGAATTTGCCCAAGGGATACAGGAGTGCTGATGCATAGGGGCACTTGTATCCCAATGTTTATAGCAGCATTTTCAACAATAGCCAAATTATGGAAAGAGCCTAAATGTCCATCAACTGATGAACGGATAAATTAATTGTGGTTTATATACACAATGGAGTACTACAGGGCAATGAGAAAGAACGAAATATGGCCCTTTGTAGCAACGTGGATGGAACTGGAGAGTGTGATGCTAAGTGAAAGAAGTCATACAGAGAAAGACAGATACTGTATGTTTTCACTCTTATGTGGATCCTGAGAAACTGAACAGAAGACTGTGGAGGAGGGGAAGGAAAAAAAAAAGTTAGAGAGGGAGGGAGGCAAACCATAACAGACTCTTAAAAACTGAGAACAAACTGAGGGTCGATGGGGGGTGGGAGGGAGGGGAGGGTGGCTGATGGGTATTGAGGAGGGCACCTGTTGGGATGAGCACTGGGTGCCGTATGGAAACCAATTTGACAATAAATTTCATATTTAAAAAAAAGGAAAGAAAACACTTTCCCCTTTGTAAGAATCAACCCCAGTTCTCAATGAAGGGTCCAGCTTTGTTTATTGTGACACCTCCCAAAGTTCTCACCTCTTTAGTCGAGGAGTGAGTCTTGCCATTCAATTGTTAGCTCTTATTATGTGCTAAGAAGAAGAGATGTAAAGATGAAAAAGATATGGCTTAGTGTTGGGAAAACACAGCCTAATCTGCAGCTCATTAGTCACTGGTAATTAAGCCTTCAGACTCTTATCATCCATTTGCAAAGCCAGTTCCACTGTCTCCTTTGTTTCTGTTGGTGGCTTTCTCTGATTGTCATTTCCCTGGCTGGCTCCTTTCGTTTCAGTAGTCACTGAACCCTTACGATCTATTAGGCCCGATTCTGGAGCTGGGAGAACGGCCACGATCCCTGTCCTAAGGGACTTTACAATCTCCTGGGGGCCGACACAATAAATAAGACATGAAAAATAATAGGACGAATGGTAATATGTGCAACAGAAGACAACAAAGCAATGAAGGGGAATGAGGAGTTCCAAACGTGAGGTGGGGACTGTAACCACGAATATGGTTGGTGATCAGAAAAGGTCTCACTAAAATGACATTTGAACGGACAGGTAAACCAGGTGTGGGATGGACCATGTGAAGGCCCGCCAGGAACTGCACAGGCAGAGAGAACAGGAGTGCAGAGGCTCTGAGGAAGGAGCAAACAACACATCTGTGTGGTAGCTACTGAACTACGATTGTTTCAAAATAAATTATTTATTGGAATGATTTTGGATTTATAGAAAAAATGCAAGGATGGTACAAAGAATTCACATATGGCCCCCACCCAGCTTCCCTTGATATTGACCTCTTATTTAGCCATGGTGCATTTGCCGAAACTAGGGAATTAGCATTGTCAGCTATAGTTTTGGAGCCGAGAAAAACTGTGACTCTTAGGGGTAGATTTATTTGCCCACAGTTCCTGAAGCAAGTTAGTGGCAGAATGAGTATTCTAATTTAGGAATCAGTTTCTGCCTTTCTACTAAAATCCCAATAATGGAAACATTCCAAACATTGATTTTCAAGGTATTCTTCCCATGTTCTGGGTTTCTTTTAAAGAGCAGCTATTTTAAATTTATCTTTAAGTAACGACCTCTACTGGGGCACATGGGTGGCTCAGTCAGTTGAGTGTTCAACTCTGGTCATGATCTCAGAGTAGTGGGATCCAGCCCCCCATCGGGCTCCACACTGAGCATGGAACCCACTTGGGATTCTCTCTCTCTCTCTCTCTCTCTCTCTCTCTCTCGCTCTGCACATGCTCTCTTGCCCACCACTTGCACATGCTCTAAGATAAATTTTTTTTTTTTTAAATAACCTTTACTTTGAAGGAGTAGATGAAATTTATTTTTTATTTTAAAATTATCCGCCAGTATCATACTGGCAGGCTCTCATCACTTGTTTATTTGTAAACAAGTTCAGAGTCAGGAGGTCACTAACGAAGTGTATGGTTTCATAGATTCCCAGAGCTTCCCCTCCTCTAAATCTAGTTTCCCTTTATTTGGAATAAATGAACACTGCCCACCGCACCCTAAACTTTCCTACCCAGAATTATTCACTCATCCAGGAACTGTTTATAAAACAATTATGCCAAGGGCTTTCTATCCTTCTAGTGGAGGAGCCCGACCAAGAATACAATGATTCCAGGACAGGGAACGGAGTGGTACAAAGGAGAGGTGTGCAGCTAGGAACTCACCCTGGAGAGGGTGGGAGGGAGGCTTCCCAGAGAGAGTCTCTTTTGAGATAGACAACCTGGAATTAGGCAGATAAAAAAGAGGTGAGCCAAGCACCTGTGCCCGAGGGATCAACCTGTCCAAAGTAGCCAAGACATGAACCAGCGGGGGCACTGTATCTAGAATGTGTGTGTCTGGTGTGTTGGGAGACGGGGGTAGATCAGGGTCACTCAAAGTATGGTTCTCACACCCAGCGGCACTGGCCTCACCTGTGAGCTGCCACACGGAATCAGAACCTATGGGGACCAGCCCCAGGAAACCACGGTGGCGCTTTTTTTGTTTTTGTTTTGCGGGGGGAATGTCTTGAAATTTATTTATTCTAAAGACCCATGAATAACAGATATAGGAACGGGGACAATGGTCACAAGGAAGACACTTGAAGAAGAAAAAGCGATGAAATGATTATATAAATGAGCTCAGATAGAAATACAAATTTTTCCAATCATAAACATTTTTATAGATTGGTAATTTCTTTTCTTTCTTTTTTAAGTTTAGTTATTTGAGAGAAAGAGAGATAAAGAGAGACAGCAAGCATGAGTGAGGGAGGGACAGAGAGAGGAGAGAGAGAATCCTAAGCAGGCTCCACACTGTCAGTGTGGAGCCTGACACGGGGCTCGATCCCATGAACCATGAGCTCATGACCTGAGCCGAAATCAAGAGTCAGACGCTTAACTGAGCCACACAGGCACCCCTAGATTGCTATTTTCTAATCTTACATGTTTTCTCAGATTGGTATTAGCCTATAGGTGGATTAAATTGGTTGCTAAGCTTAAATATGCTGATTTAGAACATGACAATGAGCTGCCTAATGTCCATCAAAGGCTTTTTTCCTGTTTAGCAGACAGACAAGGAGCGCCTAACTTTGCTTAGATAAGCCATGGACACATCCTGGGGATAAAATACTGGGTACTAAATTAATTTTCATTTTCATTTAAGACTGACTTCCTTCATGAAGACTCTGTCTAGTATCACCTCTGAACATCTTCCCCTTTTTTTGAACTTCGCCAAATAAGGTTGAACATTACTAAACTGGGTTTAGGGGAACATTTAGGAGGCATTGCTAACATTGCTGGGCAATCACATGAAAAGGAACCGTGTTTTTAATCCCCCCCCCCATTGATTCTTATGCACATTAAAATCTGAGAACCACCGAGGTACAGAATCAAGTCAGTCAGACTTACAGAATGCCAAAAGCTGATCTGAAAAAAGTCAACCCGCAAGTAACAGATTCTAGAAGACCTTAGACTTTATGGCTGGGCCCTACTCTTCAAACCTACCAAATCCAAAAAGAATCCCGTTGTATAAAATGTGGCCACTGAAAGACTTTAAGCAAGACAGGTGACTTCTAAGAGAATGCCCTGTCGTGTCTCTAAATCAAGATCACATTTATTTTTGTGACGGGAACAGCCCCTGTTGTCCGTGTGGGTTACCCACACCTAATTATAGCAGCATCCACATTGCTGGCGATAGCAGATACGGTCTCCTGCACAGGGGATTATCTCGTGGCAGAACAGCTTTGAGCCAATTTAAACACAGCAAACCCGACTTACCTCGTTCTTCAATCATCACTAATTAAAGCCACCCTTCTGCAAGAGGCAGGCAGGGCTCTTGCTTCCTTTTAAAGTTGCAAACAGGCCCTGAGATCAAGAGTGCTCAGAGATGGTTTCTGTTTATGAACATGTAACGTGGATGCAACCGCACGGGCGTTTAGAAGAAGCGCAACTGAAACCGCCAAGTGGAACACGGAAGTCTGTACATCGGCGTGTAATTGGAAAACGGAGCTGCTGTGTCATCTTCCCCCCTCTCCTCTCTCCTCTCCTTTGAATCCCTGCCTACCCAATGGGACTGTTGGCTGCTACCGTTCTGCCCAGCACCTAAGTAGTAAGCGCTGCATTAACAACCATTACAGTGACAGGACGTCGTCCTTCCATCGTGCTCACCTTGAACCCGGTGCTGAAGGTTTCTCGCTGGTACAATTTAATCCTCATACCAATTCCGAGCTAGGTATTAGGTATTAGTAGTAGTTAGGTAGTTGTATTACCTAACCTGAGTTAGGTATTAGTACTATACTACTGATATAAATATAACTATATACGGTTATAGAACACAAAACTGATCACAAAGTGCGTAATACATTTGCCCTAGAGCACATGTTCTTAACCACCCTGCTGCACTGTCTTTGCAGGTGCCGTACGTTCATCACTCCATTTCATCTTCAAAAGAACCTTGAAAGAAGGGTGTTATCCACTCGATGTTTGCAGATGAAGAAATTCAGGATCAGGGAGGTTATCATTTGTCCAAGGCCACTTAAATAGTAAGTAAAAGGGTCAGTGCTGAACTTGACCGCAAAGCCCACGTTCCTCCCTCCACACGATGCCACTGCAAGCTGAAATGCGGGGTCGGTAATAGAGAAGAGCCCTGGAAGGTTCAGGGCAGCTCATTTTTACGTCGCTTCCAAAAGTGGCTTAGATTACAGAAAGGGATGGTTCCCTACGCGGGGGGGGGTATTGTGACAAAACTAGAGGTCATGGGTCCCTGAAGAACAGGAGTGTGGAAAGAGATGGCTGAATTTACCAACGCCTTCAGAGAGAATTAAGATTTAGGAAAAGGGGCAACTACTGAGCCACCACTAGCAGAGCTGACAGGACGTGCCCCTCGTCTGGTTGTGAGGCTGCCCTTTGAGGCAGACACTTCTTTTGCATTTGCAGGGACACTGGCTGGGCCAGGGTGATAGCCTGTGGTCACACGCCAACAACTAATGGTTCCCTCACGGGCTGTGATTTCAGTCACTTTCCGCCCAAGCCAAGTGAGCTGAAAGACCACAGAAAACAGACCGCTTGTCATGTTCTATTTCTCAGAAATCGGGGATGATAGAAATGGAATAAACTTCCAGCCAAGGAAAAACCCGCCCTTAGGTACACACACACACATGCATGCACACAGGCAGGCCCCCATGCACACACGCACACGCACGTACACACACACATTTGTCGACTTAGCCAAATGTATTTTTGATGAATGATCAGTGGGGCTTTCCAAGAATCTGGCAAAACAACACTTGAAGCACTTTTAGCCCAGCCTTAAGATGCACGAGGGCTCTTAACCTCCTTATGTTATCGTTTTGCCAAAATAATTAACAGAGCAGCAGAAAGGGGTTTTCCTTAGGGGGTTTCTAAAGAGGGGTCTGATCACTTTACCCATCCTTAAATGTGTCGTCCCAAAGATAAATAACAACCTCAAACCTATACCACTGGGGCTTTTCTACATTTAAGACGGAGGGCCTACACGGGGAGGGAAGCCATGACGAATTCAGTGTAATCATTCACTGAGTTCACCTCGTGTTGAGAATGCCCGGAGAAGATACACTTTAAATTTTTAAAATAAAACGTGATGCAATTTTCATCAGCACTCATTAGAACCAATTTTTATGACCTGCTAGCAAAATATTCCAAACACAGTACATTCTGCGATGGGAGCACTGTGCCTCATCACTGATGGGACCCCAGTGCTAGAAGGGTAACTGGCACACTGCTAATGCTCACGAACTAGAATGCACCTGTTCCGCTGAGAGCCCTTCCCGCTGACAACTTTGATGATGATGGTGATGATGATGGCAGTGCTAGGTACCTGGGAAGCAAGGTCCATTAATTTTCCCAACAATGCTACCAAGTAGTTAATACCGTGGCCCTTATTTTTACGGGGGAGGGAGAAGTGAGGGCTCGTGAAGCTCCGTGACATTTTCAGGTCACACCAGAGCCTGTTAAGAAGTGGTAGAGTGTGGATGCAAACCGAGGTCTCCCTGCTTCTGGAGTCTGAATTTTTTTTTAAGGTTATTTATTGATTTTGAGAGAGAGAGACAGAGGACATGAGTGGGGAAGGGGCAGAGAGAGAGAAAGAGAGAGATTCCCAAGCAGGCTCCACACTGTCAGCACAGAGGCCGATGTGGGGCTCGAACCCATGAACTGTGAAATCACGACCTGAGCCGAGGTCAAGAGCCAGACCCCTAACCGACTGGGCCACCCAGGAGCCCCTGGAGTCTAATTTTTAATCATGGTTCTAGACTGCCTGTCTGTAGTCAGTGGTTTGAGACAGTAATCTTGAATTCTCGCCTAGAGTCAAGATGAAGAGTCTTTAGATTCTTTCAAGATCCTTTTTGGCAAGTGCATGGCAAGAGGAGAGTGTTTTATTTCACTCCACATTCCAGTGGACGTCACACTTTTTGTGACACAGCCCTTAAGAAACTCACCACTGTGACAACAGAATGGTTCTCAAATTTACCCGTAAGTTCCTTTTCTGCCTCCTCCCACCCCAACACGGAGAAACTGGCTACAAAGAGGGAATGAGGTCCCCAGACTAGTTCATAAAAGCCAACTTAACTCAGAATTAAAATGGTGTATCTGCAGTGATAAACTAGTAAGGAAACCAGCTGGAAAAGAGTACCATTTAGTAAGATATAATTCATAAAGTTAAGTTTTCTGGTCAAGGAAATACAGACTTAATGGAGAAAAAGATTTTTTAAACTACGAAGGAGACAAAGATGCTTTTATAAAGGCTTTTAGACACAGGTGACGCTGGCCCTTTAATTCCAATTTCTCTTTGAAACCTGGCTTTCCTGTGCTTTGTACCTTAGATACAGGTGATAGTACCAGGCGCTCTCATATTTAACACCATCGTTCGATTGATCCTGTGCACAATTTAGAACAAAAGATGGAGGGAGATAACAGGGCAAGAGGAGCGGAAGGGCACCTGGGTGGCTCAGTTGGTTAAGCGTCCTGAGTTTGGCTCAAACGATCTCACAGTTTGTGAGTCTGAGCCCCATACTGGGCTCTGTGCTGACTGTGTGGAGCCTGCTTGGGATTCCGTCTCCCTCTCTCTCTCTCTCTCTGCCCCTCCCCTGTGCTCTCTCTTTCTCTCTCAAAAATGAATAAATTAACATTTTTTAAAAAAGGGAAAGAGGCGGGAGAGTTGGTGAGTGTTGGTTTGGGCTGGGGTAGCCAGGGGAAATGAGACAGGGCAGCCACGGAGACGTGTGAAGTGTGATAGAGGTGATAAATGAAGTCCGTGAGATCCACGGAGGCAAGCAGGCCAGGAGGGAAGCCCCGGATGTGCGCCTCTTGAGGAAGAAGCATAGCTGAGGAGAAGAAAAACCAGTGAGGAGTGTACATGTGTGTGCACAGCAGTGCCTGAGTGACTAGGTATTCTTTTTTATTTTTTTTTTTAATTTTTTAACATTTGCTTATTATTGAGAGACAGAGAGAGACAGAGCATGAGCATGGGAGGGGCAGAGAGAGGGGGAGACACAGGATCCGAAGCAGGCTCCAGGCTCTGAGCTGTCAGCACAGAGCCTGACGCGGGGCACGAACTCACAAACCGCGAGATCGTGACCTGAGCCGAAGTCGGACGCTCAACAGTGCGTCTAGACAGTGATTAACAGCCAGGACAAAAGTAATGAGGCACTTAGATAGTAAAGAACAAGGGCACCAAACTGGAAAGGAAGCCTTCTGGAAGATGTGATGTGAAAGCTTTGCATGAGAGGCAGCTAGAAGAAAAGCCTTCAGGGAGGGGGACCAGCCAGAGCCAAGGGCCTGGAGAGAAAAAGAGCCTGGCATAGTCTATAAGAATTGGGCAGCCAGCCAGCGCACCTGTGGCTCTGTGGTTAGGAGGGAGACGTGTGATGAGTGAGAAGAGGTAAGGCAGGCCCCGCGAATGACCTTGAAGGTCAAGCTGAAGGGTTAGAACTTAACTCTCAGTGCAGGGGGAAGCCACTGGGGGCTTTTAAGGGAGGGAGCACCAGGGCCACCATAAAGATGGCTCCAGCTGTTGAGAAGAGAATGGGTTGGAGGTCAGAGAGGGGCTGTTCTCACCATGGCTGCACGTGCCCTTCTGTCCCTTATTAGAGGCACCACACAGACTGGCATGGCGAATAAGACTGTTGCTTGCCATGAGGCATGTTTTCGCCGTGAGGACCCTCAGTGTAAGTCACGTGGTTTTGAGCCGTTGGGATTTCACAAAGCAGGAGACAACAAAAGTGGGTGCCCATAGTCTACTGCAACTTTCTATTTGACTAGGGCAAGTAAAACCTCAGCTACCATCGGTGATCACCTGCATTTCATAAAAGAGGAGATATTTTGAAACCAAAGATAGAAGGGCATAATCTCAGAGGGGAAAACCCCATTTTGTACAGAATACACTACACTTTCCGTGTATTTTCAACATTTTTGCTTTAGAACCCGTGAAAACCTCCTTATCGACCGGGTACACAGCCACTCATCAGTGTTCCGTACGTCGATATTCAGGAACCACTGAGCTCACGCCTCTACCCACTTCACAAGTCAGGAACCTGAGGTCCAGGAGGCAAGTGGCCTTCTCAGGGTAAAGGGGGTAGTTAAGGGCAGAGGGCCAAGGCTTCAGCCTCCTGACTACAGGTTCATTCTTGTCCCGTTACGTCATCGTGCCGCGTATTTATTCTGTTTATTTATTCTGCTTTGCCAACATTCAGATACTGTACCATCTATTCCGGTCCAATGTGTAGTGCACCGGCCACTTTTACTTCCCTGCCAGGATTTCCAAGAACTAAGTACGTATCAGGAAACAAGCACTCAGCAATCCAGCTCTAATGGAATCCTTTTCTTCATAAAGAAGAAAGTGTGGTGCGTCTCACCTGATCTTCAGATACGCTGCAACTCCGAACACCAACAATACGACGGCAATGACAGTCACCGTAATGGCGGCGATGCTGCCTGTGGAGGAGGAGAGGCACAGAGAGAGATGAAGGAAGGGCATTCGTTTCAGATCAGTCTGTACAGAAGTCAGAGCTAGCATGAAACCCAGGATCTTAATTCTGTCACCAAAATGCTTCTCATTCTAGGAGAGATTTGTTAAATGACCAACACTATTAAGACCTTTTGGCTGGTCCGGAGTTCCGGAAATAAGTCAACAGTAACATTTTTTGCTTTAAGGATGACACAACCTGTTGCTGTTGCTATTGGTGTTTGCGGGGATTTTCGGGGACTCTTGTCTCAAATCTCCTGACACTCTGTTTCCTTCTTCTATACACTTGGGCTCCTCTTTCTATCCCTTGTGAAATCTTGGGAGGCTTAGGGTGTTTTATTCAAGGGTCACTACAAAGTAATGTGGTTGGTTTTTAAATAAGCCAGACCCACACAGCCGGATCAGTAGTGTCTGCTTCAAAAGGATCACCTTGGTAGGAGAAGCACTCATTTTAACGATGCCATCAGATCATGTTTTAAAACTCCTTCTTGGAAAGTGTGTCGAACTTTCATCCTTGAAAGGTGAATTCGGTTTTGTGGAGAGTAAAGTCAAGTTTGGTGTAAAAATAAGGTCAAGTCTGATAGGTAACACCACTTTCTGTGTATAGAAATAACCAGATGTAATTATAAAGTAACATGAACGTTTCATTGTGTAGTTTGAAATCTGGCTCCAAAGGCAACTATTAACGAGCAGCTAAAAAACCCTTTGAGCACGTAGCCTTATGAGAATAGCCACACTGCTTCCAAGTATTACGACTTTGGAGCACAATGCTCTTTTTGTGTGAGCTTTGGATTGTGATGTATATACTTCAGTTTTGTTTCACCTGGGAAATGCCAAGAATCAATTGGGCTCTTGTCCCCTAATAATTAAAGTGACTTTTTTTCGATGCTAAAGCTGGTGTTAGGGACCCCATCAGTCTACTGAGAAACTATTTACCACTGCAACCAATGCATGGGGCCCTTCGTCACACTGGAAAGAGCATCAGGGATCCGGAGTCCGAATATGTAGATCCAAGTGTGGCCCCATCGCGGTTAGCTGCATATGTAGCACGGGTTATTTAGGTAACACCGACTTGGCATGCCCATCACCTGCAGCAACCGAGAAAGAAGAGCTGCTCCACACCCCACACAACTTGAGGAGGGATTAAATGAGGAGCCATGCGCGCCAAGCCCAAGTCTTATCCAAAGCGTACCGTCCTGCACCGGTCCAGTATCTGTCGTGTACTGGACCTCAAAGGTGATGGATCTGCCCCACGCTTTTGGAGATTTACCGTTTGTAGGTTATTTTGCCATTTCTCCTTTTATTCCTTTCCCTCTCTTATGAATGCCTTTTGTATATTGTTCTTATTAGACCTTTCCACCAAAGGAATTAGAGCAGAGCTAAGAAGCAAATCAGTCTACTTACTTAACTCTTTATTAACTCCCCAAAAGCTCTGGGTGAAAGAAGGCTACATCAAACATCCACGCACTGCTGGTTATGTCTCTCAAAGGGAGCCAAGGAGGTCCGCTGCTAACCCTGAGGCTAAGACCAGAGCTTGACGTGTCTACACAGACTGACCACATTCCACCGTTTCAGAGTTGCCACACGTGTGGACGCTCACATGCCTACCTCCTTGCTCCTGGAATCCTTCAGAGCCAGCTTAGTACAATTATCAGGTTAATCCTTTTCCCCTTGTTACTACTGTAAAGATAGAATTGTGGCACGGAATGGTCCAATGTACAGATCAGATCGAGTAGAGAGAGTTCAAGGTCAGATCCCCTTATGGAAAACTTCCACTCCTCCTCTGAAAGGCCGCACTTGGCTTTGCGGCCTCCAAACTGTGCTGAAATTAGAACAATTCAAAGTTCACGGAAGCCTCTTAACAGCTCTTTTAAAAGAGCTTGTGAAATGAGGATTATGACTGCAAGGTAAGGTGCTGGGGGCCTTTCAAGACTCACAGAGATACAGTGGTTGCAATTAGGAGCAGTTGAAACACTGACCTTTAAATTTAATTTGCCCCTTTCAAAAAAATGGGAAAAGAGACAAAATAGAGTTGATTTCTCTCTGAGACGACTCTTTCTTGCTCCCGCAGAGTTTAATGCAGGAAACTGTAGGTTTGACCTTTTTCAGAGTTTCTTTCCTAACCCTAGGCAGTTGGATCTCCTCCAAATCCGTGATTTACTGGATATATTTATGTATCGCCTCTCTCCAGAGATAAATCAGGCAGTTCCCCAAGTCAAGTGCCGTTCTCAAAAAAATGGCAAGCGATAGAGTGACCCGCTGCCCAAGTGGCTGCTGGCTGTCTAGCTCTCGAAGCCCCGATCCTCAAATGGGGCTCTCAAGGTCATCCTACCTTGTTCACAAGAGGGCAGCCCCTGCGACCAGAGCTGGGATTAGCAGGTGATTTTCCCCCTGCTGGGCTCTTGAGGGCAGCTGGGCAAAGGGGCCCTTCTGAGGGTTGGTCCTGCTCCACATGAGGTAGAATAGGTCGTACTTCAATATCTGGACCACTTATGAACTATTCTGCCACCCGCCGGCTCTCCTCACAGGGTGCCAACCAAAGGAGCAAGGGTCCTCTGAAAGTCGATCTCTATCAGGCCCCGAGCCTAGGAGGTCTTGTGTGGCAAGCCTGCTCTGCCCCCCACGGCAGCTACCTTCTGAAGCAGCGAAGCAGCGGGGAACCTCATCCTGGGAAGTTCCGCACCTCGGGGCATCATGGTTCCAGCATAATGGGTTGCTGAGCCAACATTAGCACAACTTTTATGGTAACTGAAAAGGCTTGATTTCCTCCTGGTGAAAACAAATGTCACTTCCCCCCAGAGTTCTGTTTAAGCCAAACTGGAATTTCCCTTCTCCTCCTACTTAGTCTTTTTTCAAAGAGGGGCAGGGAGAGAGAAAAGGAGGAAGGTGTGGCCGGCCAGGGAAGGCTTTGCCCTGTGAGGAAGGTATGGACACTTGTGGGCAGGGTGCTGTGAGTGGGGGATGGGGAGGAGGCTGGCATTTCACTTCCTCCTTACTGGGGTTTGCCAGTTACCGACTGGGTGTGACTCATGCTGAAAAGCCCTGGAGCCAGAAGGAATTAGAGAGAATTGGAGGAAACTTATCTGTATATTTTACAAGCTGAGACGCAAGAATATTCCACGGTGCTAGCACATTCCACTATGCCAACATGTTCGGCCTGACCGGAGGGTTGCTGAAGATCCACGCAAAGCCTCCTTGAAAACTGGGCCTCTCTGGAGGCTGGGATTTCTCAGGGTGCCATTTTGCCACTTTCACAACAACTCAGAACAAAAATAAACAAGCTAAAGGACAACCGTAGTTGTCTCTGCACGCAGGTTACTTTGGGCCAGTGCGTGCCCAGAGCCTTACGGCCATCAGGTCATTTAAGTCTCTTTAGGAGATGAGTGGAATTATCCCCACTTTATGGATGAGAAAGTTAGGGCTCAGGGAAATGAAGAGCCTGGTTCAGATCTTACAGTCTGATAAATGGTTACGCTAACATCTGAACCTGGACTATTTCATCGCACGCTTTGTATTTGTAATCACTAATATACACGTTACGTCCACTGGCCCTTCTCTTAGCTTGGCCAGCTCCTTCTCTTTCCTCATGACCTAACTAAATATCAACCCTTCCGAGCGGCTTTCTTAACACCCCCACACGAATTACCACGTTACTGTGGGTTCTCAACTCTTCGTGTCCACTTCTTTCAAATGCTGTGTGTTGCGTTTATAAGCTTCCCCAGGCAGGTTCTAACCATATTCATCTCTTCCTCTTCTTCCTGCCCTCTCAACCCCAGATGCAGTCTCTAGTCCACAGTGGGTACTTGACTCATTTATTTAATGCTGAATGACGAAATGTAATGTTGGCAAAAAAAGAGAGAGAGAGAGAACTGGCAGTTTTGGAGCCCCATCACTGTGCTGAGAAAGTTCCCAAGCAGCAGGTTTTCTGTCTACCCATCTTGGAATCCCCTGCCCCAGGTCTTACCTGATTATCTACATGAATGACTCTATAGCCATGGTCCAACCCCTGCATCATGAGCTTGTGAGTGCCCATGGAGGACGGAGCTGGAGGAGTTATTTGGGGAACAGCCATCCAAACAGTCAGATGACATCCTTGAAGTAGGCAAAGCAAGCTCCCAGAAGGCTATGCTCCTGGTCAGACCTGGCACTCCAGGAGGCAGGCTGTTCCGGAGGTCATCACTTGCCCTGCTTTGAGTCTGTTCTGTGCCCTGTGCTGTCCTGGAATAAACTATGGCATCATTTTAAGGGGTCTTTCTCCTCACACCTGGTACTCACGCAACAGGCATGTCCCTTTCTTGATCACACTCCTACTGGTCCTTCACGGACATAGAAGTCTTCATACTCTGAAGGGACTCTGCTCCTATCCCAACTAACCCCTCGCCCCACTTGACCTAAAGAGGCCCACCTGTCTTAAATGTTCCTCTGGGGACTTTTCTTGTTGAAGGATTTTCTCTTTTCCCCACTTTAAACGTGGAAGAAATGTTTCATATGAAATATTCAGCAGGATACTTGTCAATCCTATGGAGGATGGGAATATTAGGATATGGCAGGGCAAACCCGAACAACCTCTCGAAGAGCCTTCCCAGGCTCTTTAAAGGAGCTGCCATCGCTCTGAGAGCGCAGGAGGTGACAACGGGCAGCTCCTGGGTGACGAAGGTGAGCTGTCTGCAGGCGACTCCTGAACAATGTTTTCCTTGGGAATGCAACAACCGGCTTATTTAGACTGCACTCGTAAGTATTTTGACCAACTTCCTGGGTATGTGTGTGCACGTCTGATCTATTTTGAGAAGTCTGTAACAGACCTTTGGCTGTTTTTCAATATTCTTGCTCTTTTCTTTCCTTTTCCTGGTCCAGAGGGTAGGTAAGACATGGAGAAGAGGAGCAGGTGACCACTTCAGAGTGTGGCGGCCTCTCCAGTCAGGGTCACCAGAGGAAAGGAACATCTTTTCTCAAAGGAATTCTTCCTCTATAAACGCAGGTGTCTGCGTATGTGGTGGAGGAGGGGTGTGGGTAGCGAGTGGGGGACAGGCTGCAATGCAAGACCTCCGTGTGTACCTGATTATACTAGGAAAAGTTCCTCCAGCAATAGTCTCCTATCACACCTCTATCCTCCCAACAACAACAATAACAGTAATAAACAACACTACAAGTGATCGTGACTGACACTTTCTTGTTATTGGCTCTGGGCCGGGCACTGTTCTATGAGCTTCACTTACTCGAATTCATGTCATTCTCGTGAGAACTTTGTAAGGCAGGTGCTCTCATTATTTTCTTCTTACAGATGGGGAAACCAAGGCACAGAGAAACTAAGGGCGGGGAGGCGCAGAGTTGATCATTAGAATTGCTGGGACCCCAGCACAGGTTGCGGAGTCCATGTTGCTTGGGGCTGGGCTCTCCTGACACCCCGGGCTGCAGCAGTTAAGTGTGAGTCCACCTGGGGGTTAACTGGTGGCCCTGGCACCTCCTCTGCCCGCTGTCGCTGTCCGGGAACCAGGTCCTAACTCACGGCTGTGTGGCGTTTTGCGTCCTCCTGTAGGTACTGGTGAAGTTGGTCAAAGCTCTGCAATTCAGAATACTTGTAGGCAGGACTAGTTAGAAGCAGACAATAGTCACAGAACAGCGACCTAATAAGGCCATGTCCTTGGTTTCCAGCATGCGTCGGGGTCCAGAAGAATCACCGAGATCACTGCCCAGTGCTATTCACCGCAGCATACCAAGTCACCAGGGGTAGCTGGCAACTGCAATTCACGCTGGTGTGTGTGTGTGTGTGTGTGTGTGTGTGTGGGCGCGCCTGTGTGTGTAGGATGTGCTATGGGGGAGAGAAGGGAAAAAGAAAATCTCAGTTTTTGGATACTCTCACCCCAGTGGGTCCTAATTTTACCATTACTGAAGGTCACTTGGACTTTGGACCTTGAATTCTGCTTGGATTTCACTTCTGTTCCCCCCCCCCCCCCACCCCATTCACTCTGTCCCACAACAGGCGAAGCTAAGCTTATCTCACTCTGATCCTAAATCAATCCCATGAGTTTCTCCTGAATGAGCTGCATGGGTTCCTCTGAGCTCAGGCAGTTGCCGGGTGTGGAGAAGCAACAGGCAAGGCTGTGAGGTTTCACTTCCCAGTTGCAGAGACATGTGTCAGGCTCGGGAACCACACTGGGAAGCGTAGGATTGGATGGATAGGCAGGTACGTAGTTATGGGGGGAGGTGTATGGTACTGAATTCTGTATTTCTGTCTCTAACTTGGGGATGTCTATAAAAGTTGGAACCTTGGGGAGACATGGGAATGAGGCTGTTCTTTGAAGGATGGACAGGACTCGAATAGACAGTGATGAAGGTTTGAGTCTGGGGCCAGGTAGAGGGAGAATAGACACCTAACATTTCTAGGCTGGACATTTAGCACTGAGTCTGGAGACAGAAGCACCTCAACTGGTGTCCTTAAGTAAAAAATGGCATATTCCTTGTCCTCTCCATTTCATAGGAATATTGAGATGGGGGTGCTTTGCAAATCAGCACAAATGAAGGGGACTGTTGCGATCTTTGCAGAGCCCAGCCCCTTGACTTTAGGGTTCAGGAGTCCTAAGTACTGAGGGGTTCACTGAGTAACTTACCCAAGGTCACCCAATTTACAGTGGTGACAAAACCAAAGTCACACTCTACATAAAAGGATATAATGGAAATTAATAGAGATCATGAAATGGTTGCTATTTGGGACCAAATCATGGAGTATTCTCAAAGTCAGACATGGTGTTTGGGGACACCGTGACAGTATGGGGAATGGGGACCATGGAAGCGTTTTGGGCAGAGGGATGATTTGCAATAACCTTCTCAAAAATCCAGTCTTCTCTTAGAACTCATCCCCAATGATGTCTGTTCATCTTGAGCCCTCTTTTTCTAAATATTTGTCCTTTTACTTAGCATGGCACCATTTTTTTAAGTTTATTTATTTATTTTGAGAGAAAGAGAGAGCACAAGTGGGGGAGGAACAGAGAGAGAGGGAGAGAGAGAGAATCCCAAGCAAGCTCCACACTGTCAGTGCAGAGCCCAACGCGGGGCTCGAACCCACAAACCGTGAGATCATGACCTGAACCGAAATCAAGAGTTGGACGCTTCACTGACTGAGCCACCCAAGTGCCCCCAGCATGGCACCATTTAATAAACTTATTCTAGTATATAGCTAATACTGACACGTGTGGTTATGGGTAGTTATGCACACACACACAAGATAAAGACAAGATACGGTAGTATACTAATGGTTTTATGTGAGCACGTTCTTTCTGCTCTCCCTAGACTGAAAATCCCTTAAAGCCAGAGATACCAAATACATTTCTTTATTTGTCTAGGCCCAAAGTAAGAAATTCATAAAATATACAATTGCTTCTGAAAGCGTAGCTGTTTTTAAAATTGGACTTTATTAGCAGCTATGATGCAAATATGGAGCTCGCTTATAAGGCATACAGCTTGCACGCGAATATGCTACAGAAATGTTTTTAATTAGCAAAACCTAAATTTGCCTCCGTAAGTTAGCCCTGCTCCCCCATGCCCCATGCCCCCAAACCTTTAAGTCATTAAATTATTGCTTACTCATTTCTTCAGAATGGGGGGGGGTAAACTTTATCAAATTTAGTCAAATATGACCGCAACTGGCATCTTTTATTTCACATTTCTACTCTTATTTGAATGCTAGTTAATGAGCAGAATTGCTTAATGGGCAGATGTGGGATTCAAATTTCGGGGCAAGATCCAGAATACCTATCTTTTTCTTCTTCTGGTAATCAGAAGACCTGGTTTGGGGCCTGGTTTCACTTTCATCTAAATATTTTACCTACTTGGGTAGCATATAAAGATGTATACTGGAAATACTAATCTCTTCAAAGATGTATATTGGAAATGTCAGTATCAGGCAAATGCTTATTTCCTCTTCCTCAGTTCCCTTTCATGTGAGCACATCAGCTGTACTTCAAGGATGCAGGGAGCACAGGTGTGCAATGAATACAAGTGGGCACGGTCCCTGGTTATCATGGTTTTAAGGTTTTGTCATTTCGGGGCACCAGGGTGGCTCCGTTGGTGAAGTGTCTGACTCTTGATTTTGTCTCAGGTCATGATCTCACGGTTCGTGAGTTCAAGCCCTGCATTGGGCTCCGTGCTGACTGGGCAGAGCCTGCTTGGGATTCTCTCTCCCTCTCTCTCTGCCCCTCCCCTGCTTGTGCTCTCTAAACAAACAAGCAAACAAACAACATGTAAAAATTCTCCATTTCACTTAACATTGACAGTCTTTCCCAACTCAAATGAAGCCTCTTTCCCACTAGGAATTTCTTCGGGCTATGTGTTCAGGTCCCCTGATCCCAACCCCCCCATTCGACATTTGTAATGTGAACTAGCTTGGGTTTCTACGAACAGCAAACAGTGCTCCCCAGCCCCTTTGCCCATGGCCAGTTTTGCAGCCTCCAGTCAACGGCAGGGGGCATTCCTCTCACTTGGCACTCCCTAGACTAAAGGAGCCCTGGGGAATGAGAACGCCCTCCTGAAACGTGGGTGAGCCCTCTGTCTGAACTCTATTACAGAGTCTCCTCCAGGACTGCTCTGAGTTCAGTCTTGGCGCGGCAACCGTTCTCAGGGGACATCTGTAGTATTATGCTAAGAACAGTAATAACAACAGAAAGGAAACCAAAGTCATAGCTGCCATCATTTACCGTGGCTACCCTGTGTCAGGCCCTGAGCTGGGCACAGCGGGGGAGTATCTCCACTTTGGTGGTTAGGAACCAAAAACCTGCTCCACTAGTTAGTGGGAAGGAATGGGATTCAAGCTTCAAAGCTGCATCCCCCAAACCTATGCTCTTCTAGTTTCTGTCATCAGAAGACCCGGCATACAGACCTGCCTTATAGATGCACCCACGAGAGCTGAGTAACCGTGGGCAAGCCACTTTACCCCTCCCTGTCTGCGTTCATGACCTCATTTGTGTCTCTGTCTCTACTTGTAAACCGAGGATTCTTTCAATCATTCACACAGCTGCTGTTTATTGTTTACGATGTGACAAACTTTGATGAAACACACCCTGCCTCTCAGCGCCTCTCTACAAATTAAATCGTTCATTTCAAATGCTTTGTCCATCACGAAGTGCAACACAAAGGTCTCACGGGCTCTGGGCACCTTCTACCCATAAAACTCTAAAGCCAGTAAGGAACTTTGGTTCCTTAGGAGATGTGAGCCAACCTGGGTATTTTAGAAATGACCTCAGATCTCAAATTCAGGGTTTGCTTCCAGTGAGGTCATGACCAATGGAATAATGCAATTTTACCATTCAACGGAAATTCTAAAAAGGTTCACTGAATCTAACCTCTTCATTTTACAGAATGGAAGGTGACAGAAATTAAGGGATTTGGTTGAGATCAGACTCCATCAGTTGCAGAGCTGGGACGAGATACCTGTTGATTTCTGGTTTGCATTCTTTTAAATTCTCTAATTCTGGAACTCATCCCAAGTGAAGCTTTAAAGCACTGATAGCTGAGACAACAGATAGGGATAAGACCCTGGCCTCTACTTCACAGCCGTGTTTCCAAAAATCAAACATCTCCATACCGCTGTCATGATTTTTGTCCTGTCCACATCACCTATGCTATAATTTTCTGAACACACGTCTTTAAGTCATTATTTTTCTTTAGATACTTACTATACAGATAGCTTCACCCTAAACAGTAATAGCTATGGAGTCATGAATTCAACATGCTGTTTTATTCTTTTCTCAAATTCACATGAAGACAAAAACCAGTCTTTATTAGGACAAAAAGGGTTCGCCGCCTTGCATGCTATCCACCCAGAGTAGGGACCACACTCTGGGAACATAGCTCCCAGGAACATCAGTTTCTCAAAGGGGTTGGGAGAGGAGATGCTGGGCTGGGGGCGGGGGGGGGGAGGTGAGGCACCGGCCCTCAGGGCCCCGAAAGAGGCCAAAAAGAACAGAAGGCAGAGAGCTGGGGCCAGCAGCGTCTGCCCTGTCAACTCCTGTCCCTGCCCCTGGGAATGCAGCAGCTTTATGAATACTGCTTCTTGGTGAAGGCCCAAGTTGGTGGAAATGTGACGTAGGAGTGACAACTGTCTCACCCTGCCTCACCCACTCCCAGGAGCAGTGCAGACACAAGGGAGGACTTCACTTCTGGGTCCATCAAGCTAAGCCCTATGTCTGCCCCTTCACATGCGCTATGCCAGTTTCTGCCCTTCTCAGCTCTCTCTCCTGCAAGACAAATTTGCAGTGCCTGGCTTTATAGCCTAGCATAATTAGTTTTAAATTACTTTATACAAGGTATATAATTCAGCCTAGACTGAATTATAAATTCTTTACAAAAATGTTTTTTAATGTTTATTTATTTTTGAGGAGTGGGGGGAGAGGCAGAGAGAGAGGGAGACATAGAATCCAAAGCAGGCTCTAGGCTCTGAGCTGTCAGCACAGAGCCCGATGCGGGGCTTGAACTCATAAACTGTGAGATCGTGACCTGAGCCGGAGTCGGACGCTTAACCCAGGCACCCCTGGACTGAGTTATAACTTCTAATGAGTTAAGAGAACTACAACTTGCCACGGGGAGGGGGGGATTTCAGCTCAGATTCCTGGGGCAGAGGGAAGGCGGGCAGGGTCGGAGAACAGAGAATCCCCTCTATGGTTTGCCCCAGATGAAGGAGAATTCTCTTTCCTCTTCTGAAAATTCTGATCTCTAAGTGTGAGTGGGTCAGCTGTGTCATGTCAGGTCACCTAATTCCTTGACTGGGGAACAGATATTTCTATTCAGGAGTCAAGTCAGAAAGAGGAAAAGAAATCCCTAAATCACTCTGCTACCCGAGTATCCTTAATGCAATTCGCGTTGAAATTATGGAAAAGAATTCCCTGGGGTTCTTTCAGGTGGGAACAACTAACTACATGGCAGTGGGGAGGAGGAGGCAAGGCAAGGCTCAGGGTCCTTTGGGGTTCACCAGCCTTACTTAGTAAGTGAGACCTTCCACACTGGTGTTCCCTTGAGGACATAAGCAAGAAGGAAGGGAGGAACCTCTCAGAGCCCGAGATAGAGACCTAACCCTATTTGCCAAGCGGTGTGCAAACGTATGACTTTTATCATGGAATATGGGTGGAGAGCAGAGAGTTACAGTTTCAGGACACCTGTTCCAATACTTACCTTGGCCAATGGCAGTGACACTAGTGTAATTAATGCAGCCCAAGGACTCAGGGATCTCTGCAGAACCATTAATTAATTTAGCCTTGCCTCCATGTATTTAGTCACCTAGGCCAGGCAGAAATCTGCTTTTGGATATTATTATTTTACCAAATTTAAATTTTTCCCAGACTCAGGCCCCCAAGGTTTTAGCATTAAAAACTTTGGAAAGAAAATAATTTCCGGGGCGCCTGGGTGGCTCAGTTGGTTAAGTGTCTGACTTTGGCTCAGGTCATGATCTCACGGTTCCTGAGTTCAAGCCCCGCAGCAGGTTCTGTGCTGACAGCTCAGAGCCTGGAGCCTGCTTCAAATTCTGTGTCTCCTCCTCTCTCTGCCCCTCCCCTGCTTGTGCTCTGTCTCTCTCTCTCAAAAATATATAAACATTAAAAAAATAAAGGAAAATAATTTCTAAACTTTGATGCCAGTAAAGAGGAGTGAAACCCTAGCTCCTAACTGGCCACACTCAGGGGCCAGTGGGTCCTTGGCAAAATCCTAGCTCGGCTTTTGTATCCCCATCTCCCCGCAAGATTTCTTTTCTCCCCGCTAGAAATCTCCAGTTGTTGGAGATTTCTCTACCCTTTCCCTCTGCGTTTCCCAAGTTCCACAAAAGAGTTACTATTTCAAATGTGAACCTAGTTATTTCTCCTTTACACGCTCTTTTGATTATCCTTTTCTGTACTGTGTTATAGATGGGTACTTAAATGGATCCTTATTACCTAATACTTACAGTAATAATCCTTTTGGGAGTCTTAAAGTGTTTTACAAACATTCCATTTTTTTCAAGTTGAGAAAATCAAAGTCTAGAAGAGTCAGACTCTTGTTGGTATCCACACAGAGAGCTGGAAACCCACTGTAATGATAATAATAGCTAACATTTACTTAGTGTGAACTCTGCAAAAGACACTTTATATATACTTGTCTCAGTTAATGCTAGTAAGCACCCTATAAGGCAAGTACTGCAATTCTGTTGTCCTTGTTTCATAGATGAGGAAAACGTGATACTCAACGACAAACAAACTTGTGCACGTCTCCTCTCCAACGAGTGGCGTCGGTGGAATCTGAACCAGGCAGTCTCTTGCCAAAGTTTGTAATTCTTACCCCTCTTGGAGCCTGTCTTTAAAGTGACCCCACAATTTCTCCAAACAGAAATACGGCGAAGTGTTTTTGATGGCCCACCTCCATGGACTTACTGAGATTTTATGATTTTAACCTAAATTCACCTTCAGTTTTGAGACTGTGGTTCCCCCCCCCCCCCCGAAGGTTGGGAGTCTGATGATAAAGGGAAGGTACCGTGACATAAGATGCTGGTTCTTACTGGCCAATATTTTCCTTTCGTGAGACCGGAGAAACAAGGCATGCTGAGGGCAATATCAATTAAGCATCCAGTATGCGTTCTAGAACACGCTGGGGTGGGATTTTTACACTCTTATATGATAAAGATGATGGATTGGTGCTGATCCGTTTTCACTTTCCTGTTATTATTTTATGATGAAAAAGACATGATCTTTGCAGTGCAAAGATTACGGTAAAGGGTCTGGATATAGAACTGGTTCTATTCCAACCAGTTTCCCCAGTGAGACAGTAAGCCACAGATTCATTAATGATATCAGCTGTGCTTATAAGCTAAATCCCACTCTCTCAGTGAAGCATTTCCAGAATCACTTTAGTCATATACGACTGGCGAAATTATTTGAAACAGAAAGTAAGAAAGTGTTCCATGGAGACAGAAACTCTCCAAATGTAATGAAAGGTGATGCTAAGACAATTAAAATACGGGATGGAGTTGCACCCCTACCAGGTAACAACATAAATGGTAACTAGCTGGTTTCATTACCTTGACATATATTTTTTAAAGGATATTTTGGAAAAATCTCAAAACCAGATTAAGGTTTAGGTTGTAAAAGTAAACCAAAGGAGAAATAAAAGTCATAGAGACAAGAATGCAGAATAATTTTTACCTAAAATGAAATCTGATCTTTGGAGTTCCTTTGGGCAATTTACTTGGAGTTAACAAACTTTGAGGTTTAGCCTAAGCTTCAAAAATTGGGCACAAAAAAAAAAAAAAAAAAGAAATGTGAGTGAGGGTTTTACAGCAATCCATAATCTCATCAGCTCTGAAGTCCATCGGAACCAAAGGCAGGAGGCAGTCAGCAGGTTAGGAAGGAGGTGTGGTGGGAAGGGGCAGTGGGAACCCACAGTGGCAGCACAGAGCCCTTTAGGTCGTCCATAATGATCGCAATGTATTATAGGGGTATCTGTGTGCATGGGAGTCATGAACTAAATGTTTATGCCCAACCCCCAACTCATATGTTGAAATCCTACCCCCGGTATGATAGTATCTGGAGGTGGGGCCTTTGGGAAGTGACTAGGTCATGAGGTGGAGCCCTCGTGAACGGGATTAGTGCCCTTATAAAAGAGTCCCCAGAGAGCTCCTATGCCCCTTCTGCCACATGAGGACACAGTGAGAAGATAGCCATGTGTCAACCAAGAAGTAGGAGGTCTCATCAGACACTGAATCTGCAGGTGATTTGATCCTGGATATCCCAGCCTCCAGAACTGTGAGAAATAAATTGTTTAAGCCACCCAGCCTGTGGTATTTTTGTCCTACTAGCTTGAACTGATTAAGACAGTACGTGAAAGTGTTTTTCTTCATCCTCAATCCAAAGGTCAGGGTTTACGAGGCTAAGAAAATACGTGGATTTATTATCTGAAGTTTGATATTTAGTCATTAAACTATACACTGTTGGGTGCTAGGAATTTCTTTGTGAGCCCAAACAGACAAGGCCCCACCCATAGTTACCTGGAAATGCAGGGTAAATGATGAACAAAGAGCCACAAGCATAAATGTGAAGAAGAGATACAACTGAACTGTGACAGTGTAACTGGAAGACCAGAGCTAGACTGGGGGGCCCAAGAGAGACTTCCTGAACAGGTGATCTGAGCCGCTGAGACCCCAGGAATGAGTTAGAATTAACTGGTGAAGGGATGTGTTTTGGGTTCCCAGGAGAAGGTGTGTCAAGAGGGAGATGAGCACGTTCATGAAACGGACAGACGTCAGCGTGGGAGGGGCAGAGAGCAAGGAGTAGGGGGTGGGATGAGGCAGGGATGGCAGGGCTCTGTGGCCTTATGGATTCCATCCTAAGGGCAGTGGGATGTCCCAGAGGGGCTGGGATGCAGGGAGGAGCGAAGGGTGTGTGACCTGATCAGATCTGTGTGTGATCCTCACTCTGGCTGCTCTTTGGTGAATGGGCAGGATGGGGAGATGGGTGCAGGGGAGCACAAAGAGGGGCCATGGCGGTGGGATTATGGGAGCTTGGACATGAGAGCAAGAATGAAGTGAAGCAGATGCATTTGGCAGCTACGAAGATTTCCAAATCAACAGTGTTCGGTACTGAGAGGACACAGGGAGCAAAGAACAACCTGAAAAGATGGTGGCACCTGTTATTGAAAGAGGCCAGGCTTGGGCATGCACAGGGATAGGATGTCTGTACCACTGAGCCTAAGACGGATATAATACACTTCAGGATTATCGCTTCCTGACACATTCTGGGCATTCCAAAAGGATGTGATTGGCACATGTGACATTCTTTTAGATGATCTTCTCACTATGTGTTCTTATTAAATCACCACTTTCTCCCTTTAACATATTTTTAATCATCTAAATATGAAGGTAATTAACTTACTATAACACACATTTTTTTATTCCTAAAATTTTTCCATGTGTCCTTTAAAAAATATTCTTCCATAATTTGCCTATATTTGAATATGGAAAATTTTAACACTTCAGTGTGACTGTCAACTATTCAAGATTACATAGACCTTGCAAAATAGTTATATTTTGGTTAAATAAGTAAGTAAATAAATAAATACATTCTTCCATCTTTTAAAGGACTTAATTCTTTCTCAAATCTATACTCATCATTACGAGTTAATCATGGAGTAAGGAGCTGTCGTGTAGAGCTAAAAGTCCCCTGCAGGTATGGAGGTAGAGATATCTAGATGCCCATGCCTGCCGAGTGCCCTTTATTTAAGGGTATTTATTAGCACAGTTTGTACTGAATAAAGACGGGGGTTCAGACAAGCAATTTAAAGTTCGAAGGCCTGCGGCACCTGGGTGGCTCAGTCGGTTAAGCGCCTGACTCTTGATTTAGGCTCAGGTCATAATCTCGTGGTTCGTGAGCTCTAGCCCCGTGGCAGGCTCTGTGCTGACAGCGTGGAGCTTGCTTGGGATTCTTTGTCTCCCTCTCCCTCTCTGCCCTTCTCCTGCTCACTCTCTCTCTCTCTCTCTCAAAATAAATAAATGAACATTAAAAAAAAAATAAAGTTCAAAGGCCTTCATCGATTTTCACAATGATATGTCCTCTTTGTAACGGGAAGTATAAGATAGCATAAAGAAGGCCAGTGGATGCTTGGATTTTATAGACAAAAGAGAATATCCCCTTTGCATCAAGCAAAGTGACTGTAATTTTAAAGTTTTCATTTGCATGAATTGAAGACATTTTGAATATAACTTGGAGCGTGATGTCAGTTAATCTCTCAAGCATTTGCTGAGCACCAAATCGTGCACGACACCGTTCAATTTAGTTTATGGGTCAAAACATATCATAGTCATGGTTTCCGCCCTTTTAGAGTTCTGATTTAGTAACACAAGAGGATCCAAATTTAACATATCGTGCATCTCTTTCTTTCTTAAAAACAAAACAGAAACAAACATCAGAACTCATTTGCCCTGCAGAGCTGCTTTGGGATGGCTGCGACTACCACCTGCCTCTCCTTCCATCAGGCAGCCCCACCACCCCTTGGACTCGGCTGGCCACACTCCGTCCACGGGGCTTATTTCCACAGTGGTGCTGGAGGCCATCAGTCCTCCCCTGACTTTTCACTTCTGTGATTTCAGGTAGGATGGGTCTAGTGGAATAAACTCTTGACTCAGGGCCAGTTAGGAGAACTGAATGGCAATCCTGGTC
Organism: Prionailurus bengalensis; assembly: GCF_016509475.1. Classification (NCBI taxonomy): domain Eukaryota; kingdom Metazoa; phylum Chordata; class Mammalia; order Carnivora; family Felidae; genus Prionailurus; species Prionailurus bengalensis. The sequence goes on from NC_057344.1 coordinate 145,508,797, forward strand.
TGGGTGCTCAAGTGAAAACTTGAGTAAGTTATGCAATCTCTTTGGTTGAACAGATACCATCGAGATCACATCACTGGAATGTTCTGAACATCACACAAGGGGCTTACCTGTGTCAACTGCTAGCCTGCCTCTTAGGACACGTATATTCTCAGTCAGCTTCATATGAATATGGATCTCATTCTTCTGCATCGGACAATTGTAATACACAATTTCATGGCAGATAAGCCAAAAGGACCTGAAAGATTCTCTCTTATATTTAGTTTATAGCTAAGAACCCTTAAAGTCAAAGTAGTTAAGTGACATGGTTTATCAGTGGCAACAGCAAACTGGAAACCAGGTAGAAACTGGTCTTTGTGTTTCTAGCACTGAACTTCCTGCAACTTAACCATACATGTTCCTGACAACTGAATATTCTTAAAATATAATTCTCAGCATTTTCTTCTCCTGATCAAAAGCTCTTGATGACTCTTAAAGGTCTGGCAAGTAAAGTAAACCACCTTATCCTGCTACTCAGGGTCCTCTAACACTTGTTCTAAAATCTTGTTTCCTGCTTCTGCGAGTTTCCTCTCCATGCAGTCTGGGATCCACTAAACTAGGTTACTTGCCATGTTGTGTTCATGCTACATTGTAAGCTCCATGAGAACAGTGATGTCTCTTTCATGGCCAAATCCCCAGTACCTAGTCAGATGCCTGACTCATAGTTAAAGCTCAATGAAAGTTTGTTGAAAATGGTGGATACTCTTCATTACAATAAATGTAACAGCAACAGAAATAATAATAACAATAGTAAAATGGCAATAATAATGATGATAAATCATAGTAAAATAATAATCATAGATATTGACTGGGCCATTGGTCAACAGTCACTAAGCTATAAATTTCTTTTTTTAGAGTTTATTTCATTTATTTTGGGGGGGGGGTGGGGCACAGAAAGAGGGCTAGAATCCCAAGCAGGCTCTGCATCCTCAGCACGGAGCTGGGATGGGGGTCGATCCCACAGACCGTGAGATCGTGACCCAAGCTGAAATCAAGAGTTTGATGCTGAACTGACCGAGTCACCCAGGCGCCCCTAAGCTGTAAATTTCTTAATTAAACCTTATAATAATCCAGTCATGTGGATACTGTTCTTATCCTATTGATGACATGACCAATGCTCAGGGAGATGAAACAACTTCTCTGGTGTTGGTTGACTGACTCTTTCATTCACATGTTCAACAAATGTTACTGAGGGGCTACCCTGTGTCAGGCTCTGTTCTAGGGATTGGGGATGCAGCCTACATATTCCTCTTCGTGAACAAGCTCTTTGCTTTCAGGGAGCTGACATTCTAATGGCAGAAAACACACACCTACTCACTAAATAAATGAGATAGAAAGTGGTAAGAGATCGTGATGGGATGACGGTTTCATAAAGGGCTAAGGGTAAAGGCTCACTGAGGGGATGACAGTCGAGGTCTTGAGTGATGGAAAGGAGTGAGCTGTGAAAGACCTAGAGGTTTTTAAAATATCTCAGGCAAAGGGAACAGCAAGTACAAAGGACCTGAGGTAAGAGTGTCTCTGGTTTGTTCCAGAAAACGGTAAGGCTGCCGGTGTCTCTGCAGGTGAAGGTGGAAGAAGAGAGCAGAAAGACCGCACAGATTAGATCACGTGAACACTGCAGGCGCCTCACAAACTTGGCTTTGGCTCTGATTCAGAAGGTAAGCAACAGGAGAGTCAGAGCCGGGGAGTGACAGGTTCTATCCTGGGTTCTAAAAGGATCTCTCTGGCAAGGATGTAGCTAGTGGGGATCAATTACAGGAATATTAAAATCGCGTCTGTGACCGAAGGCAGAGGAGCCTGGGTTCTGATGGGCTGCATGAGGAGTCTCTGAGGAAAGGAGTCCAGGATTAGCCCAAGGTATCTGGAAGGTGAGGGAGGAGCAGGTCAGGGGCTGAGGATTTCAGGACCTTACCACATACACATTCAGTGCAAGACGCCTACGAGCCACGCACGTGGAAATACGAGTTAGCTGACAGCTGGATGTACACGTCTTTAGTTCACTGAAATGAAACAGAGATAGAACTTTCTGTCTCAAAGTTATCAGCATGTGGATGGCATGGTGAGTCCTGTGGTGGGAAGAGATCATCTCAGGAATGAGTGTGGAGAGGTCAGCAGAGAGGAGGGCAGGACTGGCCCTGGGGTTGCTCTGGTGTGGGAGGGGGTGAGAGGCAGGGACTTTGGAGGAGTGGTCAGCGAGGCAGGTGAAGGAATGAGAGATGTGTCCTCGACGTCAGATGGAGACTGCGCTTTAACGTTTATTTATTTTGGGACAGAGAGAGTAGACTGCGCTTTAAAGACCAGGGCAGTGACCGTCCCTGTCAAATGCTGTGGAAAGGTCAGATCAAGCCAGGCCTCAACCCCTAGACTCGGTAGACGCGGAGGGCATTGGAAAACTCACCAAGAGCAATTCTGGGGCTTGCAGCTGCTGGGTAGATCCTGAACTACTTTGCCACTGCTTCCCTACTTTGCACGCAGGTGCTTGGATCTCCCTGCCCTGTCTCTCTTTAGGTCCAAATTCCCTTCCTCTCCTAGGACCCGGCTCCTGTGACCCCTCCATCACAGAACCTTCCCTGATCCCCTAGTCAAATTTCACTGCCGTGGCATTTACCTTGTTTTAGCATTATTCATTGGTGACTGTATCTAGATATTTGTTGAATGGATGAGTCCCTGGGCCAATAAAAATATGCCATGTGAACTTCATGCAGAATAAGACAAAATGCTAAACAGAAGTGTGGTATTATTACTGTCACAATTAGGGCAGCTCACGCATCTGAACACGTACACCCCCAAACGGTAACCTGCCAGCATGGTCTCTGGGTGCTGCTGGGCCTGCGGGGCTGGGGGAGGAGGGAGCGCAGAGACACCGGCTGTTGAAAGAAGACTTGATTGTGGTTTTAAGGATCTGGGCTCTGGGCCCAGCTCTGCCACTGGGTGGTGTGACCTTGGGTGAGGCCCTCCAAACTTCTGGGACATAATTTCTTCACCTTTGAAACGAACGAACAGATTGTACCCCATCTGCTCAAAGATCCTTCCACACACTTCCGTTTATACTCAGGTTAGAAAGTAATGTGGTCACTCTAATGGTATTAAGAGTTGCTTGTGCCCTTTCTCTCTACTCAAACTGCAAAGATTCAAAGACAGGTCTCCCACGTCTCTGCCTCAAGCACAGTATACTGGTGGATGCAGAGGAAATGTTTTTTGATTTAATAGATCACAAGAATAAATCCTTTCTGGTCTATGAAACGTACACTGGCCCGATCTCTCTTCACCCTGCCACCCATCTCTCTTCTCAAATCGGTCCCTCCTTCCTTCCTTAATTCACCTCGGAGTTGCCACTGGGTGTAATATTCCCTAGAGCTATAAAGGTTCATGACCCAGCTCTGTCACTAATTTTGCACCTCTTGACTCTGTTGGCTTAGAGTTGAGGACATTGAGACACAGGTTCTACAACACAGGCCAGAGCACTGGAAGTGGATGGTCTCAGATAATCCAGCCCACGGAACTAGGGTACTTGTAGAAAGTGGTAGGTTGTGTCTGATTCTGGAGATTTATGCATGGCAGGCTCAGCATCTGTGCTCAGGAATCTTAATCCACCATGTCTGAGTATCCCGGAGGGGACAGAACGCGGAGAGAGGGCCATCAGCCAGAAAGCTGAAGACACGGCGTCACGGGGGTGGTGTCGTGGCCTGAACTAGGAAAGAGAGAAGAGACGAAGGCCACTTCGAGCCAGTACTTTGCTGGCACCTTTGACAGGGACAGTCCTTCGGACACTGAGTCAACACCCACCCCGTTCCAGGAGGTCCGTGTTACAGAGGTCACCTGCAGGCTGGGAGCACAGCATCCTACAACACCACACCGAAAGGCACTGTGATGAGTGCTGGCGGGAGGTGTGAACAGGGTGCCAATGGGGATGGGGGCTGCACAGACGAATCAGCCTTTCAACTGGGTGTGCCACTCTCTACTGTACCCTTCTCCACTTTGCTCTCTGATGGGCCCTCCGGGAGGCTGACCTGTATGGACGACATCCATGGGCTTCCCCGTTCTTGGCTTCTGGCTGTATATCTAAGGGAAGGGAGACGGGGAGGGCAGAAGGTTTATTTATTTCACTCTCAGGGTTAGCTGTGTCTCTCAACCAAGAGTCGGTGCTTCTGTCAAGGTGGTCTGTTCTACAAGACTCTCCTTCTGGGTTCTGGTGACTGTTCCCTCCTCCAAGGCCTGACTCACGACAGCTCTGCTATTATGCTCCCCTGTGGTTACCCTGGACCTTCGTGATTCATTCCTTTACCCCCGTTTGACTGCCTCGCTGTCTCTTTTGGGACTCTCGCGGATGTATTAGGCCTTCGGCATCAGAACGCGTAATTCTTCGGGACGTCATCCCCTAGTAAACTCATCTTCCGTGAGGAATCATGTCTTGTTAATCTTAGCCCTCTCTCCCCACCTCCACTGCTTACTGGAGTTTCTGTTCGTAGAGGTTTTCATCGTTAAACGGGAGTTCAAGTCTCCTCGGTCACAGCCATTCCTTTGACTCCAGCTGGTCATGTGTGGCTCTATTCTGAATACTCCCAGGGCAGCCCACAGCTCTGGCAGGACTGTCCCCGCGAAGGGGCCACAGAGCCATTTCCCCCTTCACCTTCTGGCTGCTCTCACCTTATTGTTTCTTGCTCAGGAGGCCAAACGCTCCCACTAAAGCCTATTCCTGCTCAGTACCCTCAAGTTTACCATCTTTACGTCAATGTCACACACATGGGACCTTCGAAGAGACCCTAAATCTCCCTCCGCTGTAATTTCCGAGATTGGAAAATCAAGATAAAAATAATACTGACTTCACAGGGCTGCTGGGATAAAAAAAACAAATCCAATGCCCTGTAAAATTTATTGTCTTTCCCATGAACTCTAGCAGTGACTATAAAGAATCAGCCAAGTTCTCTACACACACACCCCCCCCGCCCCCTCCCTACTTTGCTTTACTGGTTTCCATGAAGTAAGCACTTCGTTAATACACTGAGAAAAATACTAATAACTGACACGTCCTGAGCACTTACTGAGTAAGCACTTCACAGGCATCTCATAGAATCTCCCCAAGGATCATGTACGATAGAACCCCTTGTGTCCCCATATTACAGATGAGGAAAAATAAGGGCACAAAAAGATGAAGTCACGTGCCCAAGGTCAGGAGCCGCAACTAAAACCTAGGAAGCGTGCCCCAAAGCCACACTGTCACCCCCTTTGCTTATACTGTCTCATCTGCTGCCATTGTCTGTGACATCTGTGAAGACAAACTGTAAAGACTGGCTGTAATAATGAGATATCCTGTAGAAATTATCACGTGACTAAAGGCAAAGTCTGCACTTCTGTGGACATTCTTGTGAATTCAGCTCAGGCACTGCACCCCCAAATTCAAATGTAACCTACTGTGCTGGGTTAGCGGAACCGCATTCTTAACATCTCCGTGGTCTAGTGACTGAGACTCACCTGAACTTAGAGCATGCTCCACTTCCTGCATGATCACCCCGGGGGAGGCAGTGGTCTCGACGTCGATCAGCATACAGGTCACTTTGGCCGGCACCGTCGCTTGGGGCGTCGTCTCCGTGGGCACGGGCTCTGCTGTGGCATGCGAAGTGGGTGTGTGTTCAGAGCTGTGCTCTTCTGCTGGGGACTCTGGTGTGGCTGGGGCTCCTGTGGGCTTGAGGCTGGTCTCAGCAGAGCTGTGATTGGTGCTGGCAGAGGAGGCAGCCGAAACCTCAGGGGGTGAGGTTGACAGGGGTGGAGGTGATGAGGCTGCAGCCTGAGGGGAGGTGAGTGCGGGAGACTCCGTGGGGGACTCAGCGGGGGACTGAGCTGGGGTCTCAGAGGGGGACTGCGACCCTGTGGGTGGCACGCTTGCCTTGGGAGTGCCTGAGCTGTGTTCTGAGGGAGTGGGTGTCAAGTGCAGCCCCCCGCTTGTTGGGGAGGGGTCTGTGTTCTTGCGTTCCCAGTGAGAGGCCGGGAGGCTGGTGTTCTCCTCTCTGGGCTCTACGGAAACGTTCTTGGGGAGTGTAGGTGTTGGAGCCGAGGTCGTAACTGGGAAGATGGATGTGCCAGTGGTCGGGGAGGCAGGGGGGCTTTGCGGAGAGCTTGTCCAGATGTCCGTCGACGAGATGTTTGTCGGAAGAGAAAGAGGCAAGGGGCCTGATGTAGGCAGGCTCTGGACCCTCAGCCCTGTGGAAAAGCCAGTACAAACGTGGTGAATGCGTGAAAACCCGGGAGGCAAGGCTGCTTTATAGCACGTTCACAGATCTTTCTCATTTTACATTGGGCCTCCCCAATTGTGCAGGTGACTTTTAAATGTTTTATTCCCGCTAACCGCTCCCTCCTCCCTTTGTGACTTATCAGTAGGAACCAGCCCGAAGGCTCCGTAAAAATAATTAGTGGGTCAGGCAACACGAGCCCGGCCAACACACTGAATGAACCCATCTCATCTCCTGCTTGCTTAGAAGTGTGCCCTTAAAATAGTGAGACTCTCTGAGGAACTGACCTTTATGGGGATTTGTCCAGAATGCTGAGGGGCTGGTTCCCCAATGCCTGCAGTGATACCCAGGTTATGTGCTGAGGGTGGGGAAGGCGTGGTTGGTGAGGGCACAGCTGGAGGAGCTTACTGATTGGCTGGTCCCTCTGAGGGGAGCTCACTGATTGGCTGTTCCCTGTTCCAGGATTGTGGGCTCTGCATTTATGCACAGGGATGCTGGCGCTATGGGCTTGCCGGCTGGCATGAGTCAAGATGTGGACACATCCCTTGTGAAGGAGGAAAGGGGGTAATCCCAGAATAAAAGCTGAGAGGAGGAATTTGAGGTTTGGAAATATCATCTGAGACTGGAAGCTGGGGTCTTTACAATCGTACCATCTTGCAAAATGTTCTCCTTTCACATTTTGTAAAATTTAGAATTAGTTTCTTTTCTTCCTTCCTTCCTTCCTCCCTCCATTTACACATTCCGTTTAATTAACTAATTAATTCTTTCATTCAAGTACTTAATAAATGGCTTCTATGTGCTATCACTCTGCTAGTACTGGGTTTGGTTTTTTTTTTTAATTTTAATGTTTATTTTTGAGAGAGAGAGATAGACCATGAATAGAGGACGGGCAGAGAGAGAGGGGGAGACACAGAATCTGAAGCAGGCTCTAGGCTCTGAGCTGCCAGCACAGAGCCTGATGTGGGGCTCAAACTCAGGAACTACAAGATTGTGACCTGAGCTGAAGTAGGTCGCTTAACTGACTGAACCACTCAGGCGCCCCTTGATTTCGCTTTTTATGTAAACCATCTTTTGATGGACTCCCATGCCCCTTATCATCCCCCCAACCTTTTCCCCTAGTCGTTGGCACCCTCTCTCACTCAGCTGCTCGCTTAAAAACCGAGTCAACCTTGGGGCGCCTGGGTGGCGCAGTCGGTTAAGCGTCCGACTTCAGCCAGGTCACGATCTCGCGGTCCGGGAGTTCGAGCCCCGCGTCGGGCTCTGGGCTGATGGCTCAGAGCCTGGAGCCTGTTTCCGATTCTGTGTCTCCCTCTCTCTCTGCCCCTCCCCCGTTCATGCTCTGTCTCTCTCTGTCCCAAAAATAAATAAACGTTGAAAAAAAAAAATTAAAAAAAAAAACAAAAAAAAAACCGAGTCAACCTTAAGTCAAAACCTTAAGTCATCTCTTTCCCTCATACTGCACATCAAATTCATTGGCAAATTATAATGGCCCAACCTTGAAAACATCCTAACTTAATCACTTTTCACCACCTTCCCCATTATCTCAACATCACCTGAGCCACCAGTCACTTGCTAGACTATTGCCATAGTCTCTTCATTGGTCTTCTGCTTTCCAGATTTTCTCCCTTTCAGTTACTTTTCACATAGCAGCCAGCATATTTTAAAGTCATCAATCAGATCATGTTCATCAACTGGTCAAAACCCTCCAAAGCCTTCTATCTGCTGCACCTAGAACAAAATCCCAAACTAATCCCCCATTGTCTCCCCATGCTCTCTTCATCATTCCAGTTGATCTCTACTCAAATGGCCACCTCCTTCTCAGAGGAGCCTTCCCAGATGATCCTAACTATAACCATTCCTACTCCAGCTAGCTCCTTGCTTATTTTTTTAAAAGATTACTTTTTTAATTGTTAAAATATACATAGCGTTTACCATTTCCACCATCTTTAAGGGTACAGTTCAGTGGCATTAAGTACCTTCCCATTATTGTTCAACCATCACCACTAACCCATCTCCAGAACTTTCTTATCTTTCCAAACTGAAACTCTGCACGATTAAATAATAGTACTCTCCTTTCTTCCCTCTCCCCAGTCCTGGAAACCACTATTCTACTTTCTGTCTCTATGAATTTGATTGCTGTAGGTAATGCAAGCAAGTAGAATCATATTATAATTGTCCTTTTATGATGGGCTTATTTCACTTAGCATAATGTCTTCATGGTTCACTCATAGTGTAGCAGGTGTCATAATTTCCTTACTTCAAAAAAAATGTTTATTTTTGAGAGAGAGGGGGAGAGAGAGAGAGAGAGAGAGAGAGAGAGCACACGTGCACAAGCAGGGGAAGGGCAGAGAGAGGGGGACAGAAGATCTGCTGTGTTGACAGCAGAGACCCCCGATGAAGGGCTCCAACGCATGAACTGCAAGATCATGACCTGAGCCAAAGTCAGATGCTTAACCAACTGAGCCACCCAAGAGTTTCCTTCTCAGAAAATTCCACCCAGAATTTCCTTCCTTTTTAAGGCTGAATAATATTCCATTGTATATATAGGCCACATTGTATTCATCCATGCATTCATTGATGGACTTCGATGGTTGCTTCTACCTTTTGGCTACCGTGAATAATGCTACGAATCTGAGTATACAAATATCCATTTGAGACCCTGCCTTCAATTCATCATATACCCAGAAGTGGACGTGGTGGGTCATATAGTAATTTTATGCTTGATTGCTTGAGGAACCACCATACCCTTTGGTCATTTTTGTGTTTCGTAGAATAAAATGGTTTCTTCCTGAAATCATTTTATTTATTTATTTATTTATTTATTTATTTATTTCTCTCTCTCTCTCTTCTATCAGAATAGAAGTTCCATGAGGGTATAGGGACATGATCTTATTCATTGCTGTTTGCCTCAGACAGTGGCTAGGTCATAGTAAGTGCTCAGTATGTACTTGTAGAAGGAAGGGAGGAAGGGAGGAAAATGAATTAACTTAAGAACTTCATTCAAAAATACCCCAGAATCTCTCTATTCTCTTCTATGTATCCCTTAGTATGGCCACACCCATCATAGCTACCTCAGCAATGGCTGCCTACCAGGTGTAACATGAGGGAAGGAACCTTGCTTTGAAAGTCAGCCTCACTCTATGCCACTCTCCCATGACATATACCTATCTCGGATGTCATGTTAGGTCTCCAGCTATTTAACCCTCCATACTCTGAGGAGATTTCCTTTGGGGTAGCATATAGGTAATGGTCAACCATGATCAAAATTCATAAGGAATAAAACATGGGCTAGATTCCAGCACAGAGGAAGGGGGGGAAAGATGTATATGGATGCATTCAGGCACTTGGGATAAAACTGCTTACTTCTTCATTCTTGTGCATAGTAGCCTCAGCAACTGATGAAAAGTTATGCTACAGAATCTATCCTGAAAACATAATTTTCTCATGCTTAACCAAATTTAACATTTGGATTCTTATCAAAGCACTTGGTTTTATCTTACAGAAAAGGAGTTGGTCAAGACCATAAACCATACGAGGGCGACTGTCCTAGGAAACAGGAGGGCAGACCTCCTAAGTTAGCCACATAATAGTCCATGTTGCTAGGGCGGACTTTTGGCAGTTCTGAAGTGTCAATGGTTTCAGGATGGATACAGATCAAGAGATCTTTCAAATATGGACAAAACAACAGTTGGGACAAAGATTATTAAAACACTGGACCTTCATATGTGACCTTTGGAGCTTACTAGCTCTGCCTCCTGGTAGTTCCCATGGCTCATTATTCTGTGGCCACAAAACAAAAATGGCAATGTTTACTGTTGACAGTATCATTGAACAGACTGGCAGAGGGAGGCAGAAACAGTCTCAGTCTGGTAGGCGAGTCAGAATCTTTGGAAACCTGGGATAAACTAGGAATAAGTCATATACAAAGAAACACTCATTCATTCATTCATTCATTCTTTCTTTCTTTCTTTCATTGAGTAGCTTCTATGTCTATAGCTTTGTCCTCAGGGAGTTCGATATCCAGCAGGACAGAAACGACACCTGACTTCCTGAAATATGATGTGGTAAGTGCCTCGCTGAAGCAAAAGCAGGTTAGAGTGGGAGCCCTGAAGTACAATGAATCCAATCTGTATAGGGACCATGGAATGCAAAAATATACAAATGTCATTTTCAGAGGACATTTAGAGAGGTCACAGAAGAGATGACGTTTGAGTTGGTTCTGAAAGGATGAGAACACACAAGGTGCCACTTAAGGTATGTGATGTTCAGGGTGACACTTGCATTGTCATTTCCAGTGGAGCTAAAAGCTGTACCATGGAAATCATTAAAGTGCTAAAAATAACATGCTCCAGTAATTGGTTTTGTTGCTAGAAATGTCCATTTTCTTGTTTAACCCTGACTAATATACTTTAATAACCCCTACCCTTCCTGCTTCCAAAGAAGACTGGAGGTGGTCATTTCCCATGGCTACCTTCTGAATACTTATTTAAGGTTTTTTTAAATGTTTATTTATTTGAGAGACAGAGACAGAGAGGGAGAGAGAGAGAAAACATGAGTGGGGGAGGGACAGAGTTGGGGGGGCAGAGTGTGGGGAGGGACGGAGGATCTGTGCCCCATATCTTCTGAATACTTACTTAAAATACTTTCCAGTCTAATTCAAGCAATTCCTACTCTTAATGAAACAACAATGCAGCAAGTTGTGACCGTGCTGGTTATCTTCCCTTGAACAAGGCATCAGAAGCCTCTGATCTGCCTCATTTGACGGTACACACGCCATACTGCTCTGATTGCATGGTGGTGGGTATCTTCAGCGTGAAGATATCCAAGGCTTATTCTGACTGTCCTAGGGAGTGCCTGCTGTCTTCATCCGCTCAGGCTGCCAGAACAAAATACCATGTTGACTGGACGGCTCTAAGAACAGAAATCTATTTCTCACAGTTTGAATCCTAGGAAGTCCAAGCAAGGTGTGGGCCTATGCGGTTTCTGGTGAGAGCTCTAGTCCACACTTACAGATGGCCACCTTCTGTGTCCTCACAGGGTCTTGCCCCCTGGAGAGAGAGAGAGAGAGAGAGAGAGCTCCCTGCTTTCTCTTCTCACAAAGGCACTAATCCCATCCTGAGGGCCCCACCCTCATGATCTCATCTAATCGTGATCACTTCCCCAAAGCCCCATCTCCAAATACCATTACATTGGGGTTATGACTTCAACGTTCAGAACCACTGAGAGAGTCTGAGGAAGTATTTCTGCTTTCTTACATGTTGGCCTTGTGTTTCCCAAGGGCTACCAAACTGAGTAAGTCAAACAGATAAGGATGTATACTTTCTCAGATTAAAAAAAAAAAATTAGAGCTGAGAGGGCCTATGTGGTGAATGAGTACAGCTCCTCATTTGACAGACGGGGGACAGACTCAGAGTGGAAGTGGTGTCAGCGACCTCAGACTTCTAGGAGGAGGATCTGGGCCACGTTGCCTGGAAAGAATCATTTAGGGACAGAATCGGAAGTAGACCTTCCATCCTCAGCTCCCCCTACTCCACACACACACACACACACACACACACACACACACACACACAATGCCCTTGACATGAAAATAGTGGTAGAATGTACTGTAGTAACCGCCATTACAGAGGAAGCAAGGAGGCGTCCATAGGAGACGGGGCAGTTGAGTAAGTTAAAGTAATGCAGTGCCCCATACACCTTCCCACCCAAAGCAGAGTCCCTTTGCCTTGAGGAAAACAATTAGTTCTAATATTTCCTTGAGAAAATGGCAGAACAATTAGGATGAAGAAATCCAACCCATTAATCTCTAAATTAGAGGTGAATTGTGCATTGTTCCAAAAAACAGTGACCCACGTGGTCAGATACGATGTGTGCTGCTTGGGCAGTGACAGGCCTCCATGCCTGAAACGGACCGACTCAAGGATTGACTCTCTCAGACTTGGCCCGCATGAGAATTCTAGGGGTATGATGACCAATGGAACGCGATCGGAGATTCCTCCTCGTAGGCTAACGAACGGCAGTCTTTCCTGAAGTGTGGGCAGCTTGAGGCTTTTACGTTGCGAGAGCAGCTGGCAGGCTGATGCTCAGAAGAAGAGCAGATTCTCAGTTGGATCGAAAAGGGACTCACGTCCACGTCCATTGGGCTGTATGGGAGAGACCTATATCCTAGTTTGTGTCACTTGGATGGATGAAAGAAAGGTGTCTGGCTCCAGCCCCGGTTTCTTGCCTTGCTAGGAGAAGGGACTTGGCAGCTGACAGCTGGGGCGGGTAGGTGAGTTCTCCCAGTGCCGAGAGGAGTTACAGGATATTCCGGGGAAGGGAGTCCACACTGTGCACATGTGTTCGCGTCTCCCCGCCCGACTGGCCGTCAGCAGCAGTCGGGAGCGTTGGCATCCGGCGGACAACGAGTGCCCTGAACTGGCACCTTTTCCTGGGCTTCGTGAGCAGCATCCTGGGTCAGTGCCAGAGTCCCAGGTAGCCTGATTACCTGTGCTGCTTGCCTATCCCCCACCCCCACCCCCGGCATGTCCTTTCCTGCCCTTGCCTCGTCAAGTACCTGAGAAAACATGTGACAGAGCTTTGGCACAATCAGTGAAACTCGATCAAAACGCAGTCAGGCTCTTCCCCGTTGCTGCCAAGTCAGCATGAGCACTGCCTTTGACTGTGGTCTCGAGGATCACGCCAGGCCTGCCTGGCAGAGGCCCCATGGCTGCTAAGTGATTGCTAAGGTTAGCCAGACAGCCACGACGGTGAGCTTCCTAAAAGGCCGACTGGACCCTATCACACCGCTTTGACGGTTGAGAGGAAGAAAGGAAGCCCGCACTGGCTTCTCCCTCCACTGAGGATAAAACTTCAAATCCCCAGCAAGGCCTGGAAAGCTCTCCGTGATCCCAGTCTGCCCCTCCAGCCTTGCACCCAACAGGCCCTCAAAACACACCAGGCTTTTCCCTTAATACTATTCCTTCTGCCTAAACAGTGCTCTCTCTTTTCTCTGCCTGACTTCCTCCTATTCATCATTCCAGTGTTAGCTTAAGGGCCGTCGCTGATTCTCCTGCTACATCTCTCCCTCACCTGCTCCCAATCTCTCATGTGCTCCGAGCACCCAGTCCCTTAACGTCAGAGCACTGCGATCCGCGTGTTAGCTATGTAATTGCTTACAAGAAGCTTGGTTTAATGCGTGCCTCCCTCTTTAGCCTCCAGAATGCATGTGGAACAGGGACTCTAGTGGATTTGCTCACCACGTATACCTCACTGCCTGGCCCATAATAGGAATTCAATCCCTAAAATGACAATGTTTTGGCAATCTGAAATATTGCCTCCTGTCCACCTCTCTGCCTTTGCATTTGTTGTTCTTCCTACCCTGAATCCCCTCTTCCCATCCCAATTCCGAGAACTCCAGAGCCTCCCCTCCTCTGTGAAGTTGCCACAGCACTTCACACAGATTTCAATTGAAGCAAACTGAGCCATGATTTCTCTCCACGTTTGTCTTCCATCCGTTGGGAGCCCTAATAATAGAGACTGCGGCTTGTTTTGTGTGTGTGTGTGTGTGTGTGTGTGTTAGTGCCTGGCACAGAGAAGGGACTCAATAAATATTCATTGAGTACAAACATGGATCCTCTACCCTCTGAAAGACAGAAATGTTCTCTGGCTTATAGGCTGGGCCCTGATAGCACAAATGCATTTTCCCTCTGATTTGTCTGTAAGTTCCACAAAAACCATTGGCTAATATGAAATTGTAGACGGGTCTTGAAACAGACGTTTGCTATTTTTGCTTGCTTGTTTCCACTTTGAAGACTGCAGGAATTTCCCCTCTGTGAGCATGATATAGACCAGAGTTACCAGCTCTTGAAATGCTGGCCATCAATCAGTTGGCCCAAACACAGGCCAGCCTTACCATCTCTTTACAGAATGGGCCACCCTTCTGTTAAACAGACAGGAAAAGAGAGAATAAAACTCATCTTAACATGACATATAATTTTCAATATCAAAGCTAGGTCCTAGTGTCCTTTAGTTTGAGTGAAGTCACCATTAGGGACATTCACACTTATAAAAATTGCCCAGCCGAGGGCACCCAACACTTCAGAAGGTTCATCTAACATCTGCAAAACCATTACTAATCAGAGTCTGGTCCAACCATATGGTATTGGAAGGCTATCGTATGTCTAGACAGAATGTGTATGCCCCAAAGCCATCACTGTGTTTAAGAAGACACTTGTTTGAAGTAGAAAAGCCATATTCTCCTGAGTGTTTTGTTTATGGAAATGAGATGCAATTCTAGTCCAAAAAGAGGAAAAATGTTTCTGTTTTTCAGCCACCGAATCAGAACCTGCAAACCTGGAGTATGACTCAATTTCTCTATCCATAAAATCAGGACTAATGATATCACCAGGCTCCCCGTGGGTGCTGTGAATGCCAACGAGGGAATAACACTTGTGAAGAATGTTGTACTGCCTGGAGAAAAAAAAGTAACATTTTCTTCCTTTTCCCCAGAAGCCACATCTATCTTTGGTCAGTCAGATGTCCCCCAAAACTCATTCTCTTTGGTTGAGTGGGGGTTGTGGTGGTCTGTCTCCAGGAGGAGGCTATGATGCTGAGCAAGGATGCCAACAGATACCCAAAATTCCAAAGTACCATATTGGGGTTTCTCAGGATAGAGCAATGGAGAGAAAGAGACAATGTAGGGAGGGCGAGAACCTTCTCATCGGCTGTTCTGTGGTTGAGGGGGATATGGGCGTGTACAGTGGGTGGTAATAGGATGGAAGAAGAAGAAAATCTAACACCTCCAAGGGGATGTCCAAAGGCTCAAACCCACGAACTGTGAGATCATGACCTGAGACAAAATCAGGAGTCGGACGCTTAACTGAGGGCACCACCCAGGTGTCCCAGGGAATCTTCTTTTAGGTTTCAAATGGCCCCCGTGGCCAAGGCAGCCCTGGTGGAGGTCACCACTGCCTTTTCAGCCTAAATGCACTTGCCCACTTCTTCCCCCAGGTTGTGCCTAGTACAGAGTGCCATCCATGACCCCTTGTTCCACACAAAGAGCTGGAGCTCTTTAGATGGCCAGCTCCACATCAGTCTGCCTTTGAAAGGACAGTTCTCAAGGGCATCCCAGAATGACGCATCCTGGCATTCTTCTTGGTGAATTAGTAGGCAATCTGGCTAATTACAGGATAATGCCCCAAAATGCAATCAGATATTGTATTCCTGTTTGCCTCACCACTAAAGTTCACCAATGATCACCCAGAGGTCATGGCTCCAGTGCAAACATATTTCCATGACCGGGCTAATGACTCAGAGGAAGTTTCCTCTGAAGGGACAGGACAGCAGATCTTTCTGAGAGAAGACAAATAACCCTTGACATTGGTGGGCCCCCTTCTTCTTCCTACCACCAGTTTTTTTCTAAGAGTTTCCTCCAGAAATGGCAGTCAGCATAAATGGTACGCTTCATAGTTTCTTTCTCTTACTTTTTATGTACTTTTAGAATCAAAATATAACATACCTGCGGTATGATGCACACACCTTAAGGGTACAAATCAATGCATTTTTACACGTGTATTTCCTGGCATAACCACCACTCAGACAAAGATACCCTCTCCAGCAGCCCAGAACGTTCCCTCATCCCCTCTCACAGACTTAACTCTCCAACAGTAACTCTTACTCTGACTTTTATCACAAAATATTAGTTTTGTCTGCTTTTGAACTTCACATACATGGAATCAGTGTGTACTTTTATGTCTGGATCTTTCACTCACTGTAATAACACTGTCTTGTGTTTTATGTTTAATAACCCATCATTTTTCATTGCTGGATAGTATTCGATTCTATGAATACACCACAATCTATTTATGCCCTCTTCCAGTGGCAGACATTTGGGCTCTTTCCAGTTCAGGGCTGTTATAAATGAGCTGCTTGCTTCCTATCTTCTTAGTTAACACTTTTCTAGTGCTTACTCCAAGCCAAATTTTCTGGGGACTTTATAAGTATTAAGGTGAGCCATCTAAGGTGAAAAGAGGTTAAATAACCTCTCAAGACATATAACTCAAAGGCGGTGCAGCTTGGATTCAGTCTAGAAGGCAATCTACCTCAGCGACTTGCCTTCTTAGCCACCTTGCTAGATGGCTGCCTTCTATGGTGAAAGCTATAAGCCCAACCACTTATTAGCTGATCGATCTCGGGCAAGTCTCTTGATTATCGTTTTCTCATCTTCAGACTGGGGATAACGACAGTATTCCTTTTGTACATCTATCGTGAGGATGACATAAATAATATGTACAAGGCAGACACTGTTGCTTGACTAAGCTAACATCCATTCCAAATCTCCTCTTGCCTGCCTCCCTATAGAGGCTGTGAAGGCTAGATGCACTTTTCCTAGTCTCCTCTGCAGCTAGAAGAACTGTGAACCCCAGTTCTGCACAGTGAGATTGACGGGATATAGGTTAAGGGGCTTCTGGAAAAATTTTGCTTTCTAATGAAAGGCATATATAAGAAAGGGAAATTCCCTTCGTACCTATCCTTTCCCCCTCCTTCCTGTCTTAATTTTTTTTAATGTTTATTTTATTTATTTTGAGAGAGAGAGAGAGAGAGAGCAGGGGAGGGGCAGAGAGAGAGGGAGAGAGAGGATCCCAAGCAGGCTCTGCACTGTCAGCACAGAGCCGGACACAGAGCTCGAACTCACAAACCATGAGACCACGACCTGAGCAGAAATCAAGAGTCAGTCGCTTCACTGACTGAGCCCCCAGGTGTCCCCCCTCACCCCCTGCCTCCTTCCTGTCTTTAATGCAGATGTGATGTCTGGCATAGTGGTAGCCATCTTGTGAAGCTAAGAGTGAAAGTCAATCCACTAGGGAGGATGAAGGCGTAAGAGAGAAAGAGCCTTTTTCCTTGATAATACTGTTGATCTTGCCAAGCCAGGACTGGTTTGCCTTGTCTCCAGACTTCCTGTTAAATAAACAATAAATGCTGATGGGGATTAAGGCACTACTGGTCAGGTTTCTCATGACTTGCAATTGAGATGAGAGACTATGTAAAAAAGCTCATCCCAATGCCTTGCACAAAGTAAGAGCTCAGTAAATATTAGGCCATTGCGTTGACCACTATCTAATTGGAAACTGGGCCCTATTGCCTTCACCTCCTTTAATCTGCTAATAATTTGCAGAAGGCACTTTTTAGGCACAATCAGAGAGAGACTATTACTCCCCATGGCATCAGCTGTGAGCCTCGGAGATGGAGTGCCCCCACATCCTTGAACGAAGCCACAGGCAACAAGGCCTGTCAGCGTTTCTGGGGGTGTTCGCTAGGCTGATGCTTCTGGACGCTGAACCACCTCACACACCCAAAACGTGCCTCAGAAAGGAAAAGGAAACAGCTAAAGGTGATTTTCCACTTTATTAAAAAAAAAAACATTCAGAGAGTCCTGGACGGTTTCATCATGAATCTTGATATGACATGAATGAGGCTGAGTGGCTTCAGTAGGCTGAGCAAGCTGAGGAAACAGCACTTAACTAACCACCAGGGACCTGCCTCTCGTTATTCTCAGGCAAGAACACCCTCACGAGAATGGCATCCTCCTACTATTTTTAAATTTTAAGCTTTGCTTCGCAGTTTACTTTTTAAAAATTCAATTAGACTTTTGTTTGTTTAGGTCCAATGTGACCAATCCCTGTTGCATGCCTGCTATGGAAGAAGGCATACTGGGGGAGATAAATTTGTTTCATATTTCATATAGCCTTTCCACTCACCGCGGCAATTTGACTCTAGTTTTCCCCCGTGTATGTTGATGCTTTATGCCTTTTGCACCTGACGCTTCTGAGTAAAGACCTCTGACACTGGAGCAGTCGTGACTCCTCCTCTCCCACTCTTCCCCCACACAAATCATCTGTTTTGTCAAGTGTGCTGAAAGGTGGGTGCTATAGTATGAATGTTTGTGCCCCTCCATTCATATGTTGAAGTACTAACCCCCAATGTGACAGCATTAGGAAGTGGGGCCTTTGGGAGGTACTTAGATCATGAGTTCACTTCATGAACGTGATTAGTGTTTTTTTTTTTTAAGATAGAGAGAGAGAGGGAGAGAGCTGGGGAGAGGACCAGAGGGAGAGAGACAGAATCTCAAGCAGGGGCAACACACAGCGTGGAGCCCTACTGGGGGCTCGATCCCACAACCCTGGGATCATGATCTGTGCTGAAATCAAGAGTTGCACACTCAACACACTCAGCCACCCAGGTGCTCCGGATTAGTGCTTTTTTTTTTTTTTTAATTTTTTTTTTCAACATTTATTTATTTTTGGGACAGAGAGAGACAGAGCATGAATGGGGGAGGGGCAGAGAGAGAGGGAGACACAGAATGGGAAACAGGCTCCAGGCTCTGAGCCATCAGCCCAGAGCCGGACGTGGGGCTCGAACTCACGGACCGCGAGATCGTGACCTGGCTGAAGTCGGACGCTTAACCGACTGCGCCACCCAGGCGCCCCTAGTGCTTTTATAAAAGAGACCCCCACAGGGCTTCCAGCCCCTTCCACCTTGCGAGGACGCAGAGACGATACCAGCTCTGCCGGGAAGAGGGCTTTCCACAGAACGCAACAGTGCTGGTGCCTTGATCTTGGACCCTCCAGCCTCCGGAACTGTGAGAAATAAATTTCTGTTGTTTCTAAGCTACCTGGTCTGCGGAATTTTGTTACAGCAGCCTGAACAGAGTAAGACAGAAGCAGATAAACAACTAGGTGAAAGGGATTGGTAGGCTATGAAATAACACACTGAATTAATTAATTATAATTTCTGTGCTTTTGCTCTCTTTCTGCCTTTTAAACTGTCTCCTAAATAACAGGTTTAAAAGCTCAGAGTGTTGGCATGAAAAGGTGCTTAGCATCACTCATCATCAGGGAAATGCAAAGCAAAACCACAATGAGATACCACCTCACACCTGTCAGAATGGCTAAAATAAACAACTCAGGCAACAACAGATGTTGGTGAGGATTTGGAGAAAGAGGGTCTCTTTTGCATTGCTGGTGGGAATGCAAACTGGTACAGCCACTCTGGAAAAACAGTATGGAAGTTCCTCAAAAAGTTAAAATTAGAACCACCCTAGGATCCAGCAATTGCTCTATTAGGTATTTACCCAAAGAATGCAAAACACTAATTCAGAGGGATACATGCACCCTGATGTTAACAGCAGTGCTATCAACAATAGCCAAACTACAGAAAGAGCCCAGTGTCCATTGACTGATGAATGGATAAAGAAAGGGTGATGTATATACATATATACATGCATGTGTGTATATATATGCATATACATGTATGCATGTATATATGCATATACATGCATGTACATATACATATATACACATATATACATGCATGTATATGCATATATGCACATGTATATATGTATACACATGCATGTATATATGTATACACACATATATGTATATGTGTATATATACATGCATGTATATATGTGTACATATATGCATGCATGTATATATGCATATATATGTATGTATATATGCATATACACATGCATGTATATATGTATACATATATATGTATATATAAATATGGAATATTACTCAGCCATCAAAAAGAATGAAATCTTGCCATTTACAACAACATGGATGGAGCTAGAGTATTATGGTAAGTGAAATAAATCTGTTGGAGAAAGACAAATACCATATGATTTCACTCATATGTGGAATTTAAGAAACAAAACAAAGAGGGGAAAAAAAAGAGGCAAACCAAGGGAAAAAAAGACAAAGAGAGGCAAACCAAGAAACGGACTCTTCACTATAGAGAAAAACTGATGGTTACCAGAGGGCAGGTGTGTGGGAAGTTGGGGCAAATAGGGGGTCGGCAGTGCACTTGTCGTGATGAGCACTGGGTAATGTATAGAAAGAACTGTTGAATCACACTATATTGTGTACCTGAAACTAATGCTACATGGTGTGTTAATTCAAATAACAGGTTAAAAAAAAAAAAACACCTTCCAGTGTCAGGACATAGCCCTAGGATCGGAGGATCTGTCTCCTCTATAAACATCTGAGTGAGAATGAGGTCTGTTACTCATTTGAGTGTTCTAGGCGGGAAGCGCTTTGCGGGTGTCAAGGCCACGCACGGTGCCATGGACATGCTGCTTCTCCTCTCTGAGACTCGAGTCTCCAGTCATTAACCCCTTTTCTGGTGAGGGGGCCTCAGTGCTGCGCTTGGTCTCTCTACTGAGAGGTGTCACTTTTCAGAACTAACCCTGGGTTGGGGCTGACAACTGTGTGGATGGAAACACCCCATGGAAAGACCTCATTCCTCACCAGACACTCCAGGAGAAGACTCTCTGTTTTATCTTCTCGTGGAATGTGGTCCGAGTCCTGCTATGTTGTCCAAGATAGGCACAGCATCCTAGGGGAACAGAGAACCATGTACCCATTATTTCCCTGAATAAAGAGGGGGAGGACTCAGTCTCTAGGTGCCTCCAGTCACATGTGCAGGCTCACAGCTCACACGAAGGGGTGAAGGGCAAAAGCTCAGTGGCGACAAAGCTTATTTCCAGTTTATGTGCTATCAGGGTACCCGGTTAATTTCGGAGGAGTGACTCTTCTCCGCAGAAACGTTCCCTATAATGAACTAAATCAGTAGAAATCAGTATGAGGAACCACGCTTTATAGAAGAGATGTTGTGGGGTAATGAATTTTAATCAAATATGTTAAGTGATGAGGGGAACTGGCTGTGTGAAGAGATTCCACGGTGAATCCTCATTTGATGTGATTAATTACTTCCTAATTTGTCGCTTGCGGAAAGCAGCTTTCTGATTTCTAATTTGCCTAGAAACCCAGACTCTCTCTCACGCTCTTGCTCCTGAACGCATTCACCACTCCAGAAAGAATTAGCCTGCTCTCCCTAATCGCCGAGTTGACGTCGCTGCTTAAAACACCGTAAATCACTAGTTGGGTACACACAACCGCATAAACATCATCTCCAGGGTTTCATTGGTTACCCCCCCCCCACCCCCCCAACGACTGGCGCTCCTCTCAATGTCTCTGCCGCAAGGCCACCTCTGCTAGGAAAAGTGTCAGCAAAACCACCGGTGGGGATACTGGAGTACAGCGTATTCTGATGAAAATCTTCGGGACCCAAGAAAATGCTGCTCTGCAGCCCCTGCTGACGGATGCTATTAAACGCATCAATCTGGGAGGACAGAGGCCGGCGGCATGAGCTAATTTGGATGGATTGACGGGAGAGGTACAGAAATTGGTAGCTCAACTCGAAGAGTAATTTTTTTGCGTTCAGTACACTTAGAGTAAATTGGTAAGTGTTGCTGCTGAGAGAAAGTTTATGCAAAAAGTAACTCTGCCCATTTGATACCTTCTGAATCACTTCTTTAACATATTCCTAAATTCCCTCCAGTAACGCTGGGATGGATGACACAACGACACCAAATGCACGTGTGCTTAATTTGAGGCCGAGGCAGCTTTAGCTCATGGCTGTATTTTAGGTTTTTATTTAGTTATTTGTTTGGGGTGGAGGGGCAAAGAGAGAGAGAGAAAGAGGAAGAGAGAGAGTGAGAGGGAGAGAATCCTAAGCAGACAGCTGTCAGTGCAGAGTCCATCACGGGGCTCAATCCCACGAAGTGTGAGATCATGACCTGAGCTGACATCAAGAGCCAGATGCACCCCCTCATGGCTTTATTTTATTTTATTATTTTACTTTTTTACACTTGATCTTAGCCAAAAGGCCTATTATTTTACTTTTTTAAAATTGATTTATTTTGAGGTGCCTGGGTGCCTCAGTTGGTTAAGCGTCCGACTTCAGCTCAAGTCATGATATCAGGGGTTGTGAGTTCGAGCCCCGCGTCGGGCTCTGTGCTGACAGCTCAGAGCCTGGAACCTGCTTCAGGTTCCGTGTCTCTCTCCCTCTCTCTCTGACCCTCCCTGCTCACACTCTGTCTCTGTCTCTCTCAAAAATACATAAACATTAAAAAATTTTTGGAATATATTTATTTTGAGAGAGAGAGAGAAAGAGAGAGAGAGAGAGAGAGAGAGAGAGAGAAAGTGTGAGTGGGGGAGGGTCAGAGAGAGAAAATCCCAGGCAGGGTCTACACTGTCAGTGCAGAGACAGATGTGGACTTGAACCCGCAAACCGCGAGATCGTGACCTAAGCCTGAGTCAGATGCTTAGCTGAGCGAGCCACCCAGGCACCCTACTCATGGCTTTAATTTAAAAGCAATTCCCAGGCCAACCTATCCAGCCTCCTGGGTTCCGATGCTCTATTTCCAAATGCCATTTGGGCTTTGCACTCAAACTCAGTAAGTCCAGCAACTGGTTCACCTTTCCTCCTCTCCATCTTCTCGACCAGCTCCTTCCCTTATTTCTGGCATTACCTTTATCCAAGTTCTTTTTATTTTATTTTTATAAAGACTGTATATATTTAAGGAGTACAACATGATGATTATACATATACACATAAAGTGAAATGACTTATGTGAGTCAAGCTAACTCACGTATCATCTCCTCACGTAAGTGCCCCTTTTTTTGCGTGTGTGATGAGAGCACCTGAAATCTACTCTTAGCACACTTCCAGTATTCAGCACAGTATTATTCACGGCAGTCCCGGTGCCATACATTAGATCTCTAGACTTAGTCATCCTGTGTATCTGCAACTTGGTATCATTTGACCAACGTCTCTCCCCATTTCCCCACCTCCAGCCCCTTGGTGACCACAGTTCTACTCTCTGCTTCTATGTATTTGACTTTTTAAAAGTCCACATATGGGTGAGATCACAGTTTTGTTTTTGTTTTTTTTTTCCTTTCTGTGTTGGTTTGCTTCACTTAGCAGAATGTCCTCCAGGTTCATCCATGTTGTTGCAAATGGCAGGATCTCTTTCTTTTTTTAAGGCTGAATTAATATACATAGAGATAGAGATAGATATATATAGATAGATAGAGGTGCCATGATTTCTTCATCCGTCCATCCAAAGTCACACAGCCCACAAGAGGCAAACCTGGGGTTTGTTTCAGATAAATCTAACTATTTCAGCAATTCTGCAAGTCCTTTTGTAAGGAGGATCTTATTCCTGTAGATATGGAAGCCATAAAGGCAAGTGTTTACACTATGGTTAAATATTAAGCTACAAATGAATGCACATGTGCGCATGAGTGCGCGCGCACACACACACACACACACACACACACACATACACAGTCAAGCCAAACGTACAAATTCCTCATATATCCAGTCAGAAAGAAATGGGTGGGTCATTCTTTAGACTATAGGACAGGCACCCACATACCCTTTGGCAGGGATTATCTCCCAGCCAGACTACTGACACGCCTCTTGTCCAGCTCAGAGGCTATTTTTAGCATGACAGCATCACATCTCACCCTAAAAGCACTTATCAACTGTTAGTTGGGTCTCTGCAGACTGAAGCAGAAGGTCTCTGCTTGCTTGGGTATGGCTATGGGGCTGGAATCGCATTCACAAGTCTTCATCCAGAAAATCTACCTTTTATTAAGTCCTTATCAAATAATGATACATAGAAAAGCCAAATTATTCTTTGCAAGATCAGGAATAGCATTTCTATTTGCTGTGTAATTGAATCAAGAGCATTTCGGCTTTGGCTTCTCTCTCTGAAATCCGTCCTTTCATTTATGACCTAAGCAAAGGACAGCAGAATAAAAAAGATACAAGCAACCTTTCCGAACCATTCAGACAAAATTAATTCTCCTTTCTATGTAGGGTTGTACACACACCCTGGAGAGGAATGTGTTTGATGAGAACTTCAATTTCTGTTTCACTCTAATAAAGCTACACTTTATTAAAGTAAACACTGCCGAGCGAAGAAAGGAAAGCAAGATTCTCTTTAAAAAAAAAAGTTTGGGGCGCCTGGGTGGCTCAGTCAATTAAATGTCAGACTTCGGCTCAGGTCACGATCTCACAGTTCATGAGTTCGAGCCCCGCGTCGGGCTCTGTGCTGACAGCTCAGAGCCTGGAGCCTGCTTCACATTCTGTGTCTCCCTCTCTCTCTGCCCCTTCCCTGCTCGTGCTGTGTCTCTCTCTGTCTCCAAAATAAATACACATTAAAAAGATCTTTTAAAAAGGTGGTATAAATTTTAAGAGGGTAACATTAGCAAGTCTGAATCTCCAGCTTCACAAATGAGCCCGCAGTTCCATCATTCCAGCGGCACACAGGGCATTCCTTAGATGACATTTCATCACCAAACTCAACAGGCCCCAATGTAACCTGAACAATTCCAAAACAGTTCTAAATGCTCCCCTGATGTTGCCCAATGGCACTAGCTAGTCCCAGTGAATTAGAAGGAAATTTGATTTCTTCCTCACTTTTGTTTTCTGTATCCCGTCAAACTCAATCTTTGTTTTCCCTTCAATTAAAACAACTATTTAGAGCCCACTCTGTGCTAGGTACCATGCTAAGTGTTGGGGATAGAATGATGAACAAGGTCATTGCCCTCGCAGAGCTTAATATTCAGTGGAGTGAGCCAATTAGCAAGTGTCAGGTTAGACTGCTGTGTAATTAGCGAGGGCACAGGGCACTGGGTAGGCACATCAGAGGGAGGGCTGCAGGCGTATGCAGGTCAGGGGTCAGTGTGGAATTTCTGAGTGAAGTGACCTCTCAGATTGGATGTGAGGGACGTGTGCAAGTTAGTCCATGGAGAACAGGGAGGGTGGGAAGAAGGGAGAACAGTATTTTTTTTTAATTTTTTAACTTTTTAATGTGTATTTATTTTGAGTGAGAGACAGAGAGCAAGCAGAGGAAAGGCAGAGAGAGAGAGAGAGGGAGACACAGAATCCGAAGCAGGCTCCAGGCTCCGAGCTGTCCGCACGGAGCCTGACGCGGGGCTCGAACCCACGAACTGTGAGATTATGACTTGAGCCGAAATCAGATGCTTAACCACCTGAGCCACCCAGGGCCCTGGGGGAACCGTATTTTACATAGAAAGAGCATCATGTATGGAATCCCAGAAATGAGAGAGCATGAAGTCTCATGTCATGTCTGGAACCTAGAATGCCAGAAAATCTGGGACCAGACCAGGTAGGGCCTCAGAAAACACAGATGAGCTTTGGACTTCATCCCAGTAACTCTGAACAGGGGGTGATGTGATCAGCTTTCAGCTCCTGGAAGATCGCTCTGGGGAGGGTAGAGAACTGGCCAGAGCCTGGTGAGTCTGGAGCTGGGGAAGGCAGCTGGAGGCTGTTTCAGAGAGGAGAAGCTACTGTCCTGGACGAAGGCAGGGGCCATGGGCTCCTTTTATGTCACTTTCTGTACTCGCATGGGGACCGCACAGAGAGAACACTCGTGGGTCTGCAGAGCAAACATACCACTCTGGGGCCAGAACAAGATCTTCAAACCCTGACGCTGCTCCTCATTAGCTCTGTGACCACGCAGAAGTTACTTAATCTCTTGGTGCCTCGGTTTTCTCAAATGTAAAATAGTGTACACCCCGTAGTAAATACACAGTAGATGCAGAACTCCTACATCTAAGCACTTAGAAAAGTGCCAGGCAGAGAGGAAGCAATCAATATTAGTTATTATTATTAAATGTGTTTGGAATTACGCTGCCACCTGCTTTATTCATCCTCATCACACTTTACTTGGTCTACCCCATGGTGACCTGTCCAGCCCTCCCGCCTCACTCCTTCCTTGCTTAAGTCTACTCTGCTCACGCCTTCTACGTCACTGTCAGCACATCTTTCATCACGTCCCTCTCCTTTTCCAGATAGCAGAGGCCTCCCAATCAAGTCCCACATCCTTAATCTAACAATAAAACCCTGGTCCTATTCGCTCTTCTCCAAGCTTATTTCCCAGTTATACCCCAGAGTCTGCCCTTCTGGCTTACAAGAATTTAAATTTGCAAGGAGTGTCATGTAATATCGGCTTTAGCTTATGATGATGCTTTTATTCACATTTATGAGAACTGCTTTGGTGTGTGCTTCCCAAGTATTCGAGTGCCGGGAAACAAGAGCCCCTATGAAGTCATCTTCCCAGTGGTGAAATATTCCCAGCGTTTTTTGGTTCGTAAGTCTATAGCAGTGACAATCCGATGCTTCATTTACATTGCTTTTATTGATTTCTGTTGTCTTCTGTTGGCTAAAACGGAATAGTAAATGTTTAAACGTATGGTATGCAATAGCCATAAATAAGCTGAACAAAGGCATTCAGCCTTATCACAGAGTAATTAACGAAGGGAAATTGCCTTGGAAGGCCATGCCATGACAACTAATGCCATTTAGTTAAGTGACAGTGTCCGTTTGAAGGGGATTTGATGTTGTTTTAGAATAAGTAGATTAATTTCAGGGCTCAGGAAGTATCAACATCTCTTGAAATTAATAGTAATTATGTCTCAGACATACAGGCATTTGCCTTCTGGAGGTTTTCAGGAAGAAATTACCCTTGAAAGCCTGAAGAAGGCTGTTTTCTCAAAAGATACATTCTGCTCAGTGTTGGGCACTGGCTTATTCTTCCTGTCCACACACCAATCCCAACTCCTGCTTCTTGGTCTTGATATTCTACCCTCTGCCTTAGTTCCCTCCCTGCTTTCCTTCTACCACTTTACCAACGCCCGACTCTGTGGCTAGGTCCTCTGTCCTTTGTGAAGGCTTTTGTGATCATTACAATTTACAACCGCTTCTCCCTTCTCACTTCATCTTAGCCAAAAGGCCGAGAAGCGATGCTTCTCCCTTCTCTAAACTGCTATCGTTTATTTTTATTCTTTTATTCCCATCTTTTTCGAGCATATAAATAATGTATAATTAATGCACAATGGGATTTAACCCAAGTATACTCCCATGAAACCATCACCACAGCCAAGAGAATGAACGTACGTACCACCTCCAAAAGTTTCCCTGTGCCCCCTTGAAATCCCATCCTTCCCCACACCTAGCCCTGTTTCTAAACCACCGATCTGCTGTCCGTCACCACTCATAAAAAAATTCTCATGCATTTAACTTCTTCATTTGCTATAAAATCAGTTTTGCCTTAAACACTCAGTTACCTTATAGAGATATGTAACAAACAGGGCAAAAGTATTTTATATCTATCCCCATATATATATATTCCATTTCTCTTCTCCTGGCATACCAGTTGCTGCCTAACAAATTATTCCAAAAATGAGTAGCTTAAAACAACACGTATCATTTTGCAGTTCCTGTGGGACGGGAATTAGTATGCAACTTAATTGGGTCCCCTGTCTCCAGGTGTCTCACAAAGCTGCAAACGAGGTATCTAGAGCATCAGTCAGCTCAAGATTCAACTGGGGAAGGAGCTGCTTCTAAATTAATTCATGTGGTGGCAGGATTCAAGTCCTGGTGAGTTTTTGGACGGAACACTTCAATTTCATCATGGCTATTGGCTAGAGTTCACCCTCAGTTCTCTGCCACCTGGGCTTTTCTATAATACAGCACATAACATGGTGGTTTGCTTCATCTGAGTGGGCAAGCAAGAAACAGAGAGAGAGAGTGTGAGCAAGATGGAAACCACAGGCTTTTACAACCCAATCTTGGAAGTGAGATTCTAGCACTCTTGCTAGATTCCATTCCCCAGAAGCAAGTCTTCAGATCTATCTCACACACAGGGAAGGGAATTAAACCTGGAAGTGGGGATCACTGGGAACTACTTTAGAATCAGACTACTGCTGTTTTGTTCTTGTTTTTGTTTTTGGTACATATATCATAAAGAGCACAACACACTGTTTTCATTTCTGCTTTAAAAAGAGAATTCCTGGAGCTCTTCATTCTTTGGTTAGATCCAGATTTCCACCTGGCATCATTTTCCTTCTGGATTTCCTTTAATATTTCTCTCATTGCTTGTCTGTTGATGCACAGTCTTTCAGCTTTTATATGTCTGGAAGAATCTTTACTTTGCCTTTGTAAAAGTTAGTTAGTTAGTTTAGTCTAATTCACTGACTTTTTTATTTTTGCGGGATACAGAATTCTTGACTGACAGTATTTTTTTCAAGTATTTCAATGCTGTCACTTCACTTTCTTATGACTTGTATTGTTTCCAATGAGGAATATGCTATGATTTTTATCTTTGTTCTTAATTGTCTTTTTTGTCCTGGTTGCTTTAGAGACTTTCTCTTCTTCATTGGTATTAAAACAATTTGATTAACATGTGGCTTGATGAAGTTTTTCTCCATGTTTCTTTTGTTTGGAGTTAGTTAGAATTGCTTATATTTCTAAGTTTAGAGTTTCCATCAAGTTTGGAAAAATTTCAGCCACAAGGTCCTCAAATATTTTTTCTGAACTCCCCATTTCCCTTGAAGACATGTATATGAGGCCACATGAAGTTATCCCACAACTCATTGCTGCCTTTTTCAATTATTGTTTAAATCTTTTTTTATCTTATTTCGGAAAATTGTCTTTAAATTTACAAACTTATCTTATGTTGCATGTAGGTCCATTCAATGTTTTTTTGTTTTGTTTTGAATTTGGGTCTTTTTGGTTTTGCTTTGTTTTGGTGATGTTTAAGCATTGTAATTTTCTTCTTTGTACCTTTGTTTTGGCTCTTTTAAAAATCTTCTACATCTCAGAGTGCCTGGGTGGCGCCGTTGGTTAAGTGTCCAGCTCTTGGTTTTAGCTCAAGTCATGATCTCATGGTTCGTGAGTTCAAGCCCTGCATTGGGCTCTGTGCTGACAGCAGAGAGCCTGCTTGGGATTCTCTCTCTCCGTCTCTCCCTGCCTCTCCCTTGCTCTGTCTCTCAAAATAAAGAAACTTAAAAAAAAATCTTCCACATCTCTCCTTAAAATGCTTTTCATTAATTTTTCTCTTCACTGTGAGTTGTATTTTATTGCTTCTTTACATGTCTGGCAATTTTTGATTAGGTGATAGGCAGTGTGTATTTTCATGTTGGGTTATTTATTTATTCATCTTTTTAGCTATCTATTTTTGAATTACTTAAACTGTTTTTGAACTTTGTTTTAGGACATGGTTATTTGGAATTATTTTGATTCTTTCATGGCTTACATTTAGGCTTTGTTAAGTGGGACCACAGCAGGCTTTAGAATAAGGTTAATTTGGCCCCTGTACTTAGGCAATATCCTTCTGAGTACTAAACCTGATGCCCCATATATTATTAAATTTCTCTCTTGTTGCTGCTGGGAACTTGAATTACTCCCAGTCTTGAATGAATGTCAGAAATTTTTCTGTCAAATCATGTCTGATGATTCTTTCTTCAGCTCTAAGAAGTTTTCACACAAGCATGCATGAATCAGTACCCAGCTTAGGCCTTGAAAAGAAACTTCTTCAGGTTCTGGAGCTCTCTCCGTGTGTAGTTCTGGTAGGGTACCTTAGGAATTTTAGCTTCTTTGTCCTCCTCTAAAATTCTCAATTCCATTTCTTCAACTCAGGGAGACTGCCTGGCTCTACCTAAATTCTTTTTCTCTGTACCCCAGACTGGCACTCTAAGTATCAGACTGAGGCAATTGTAGGGCTCATCTTGATTGCTTCCCTTCTCTTAGAGGATTACTCCCTATTGTCCAATATTGGAAAACCATTGATTCATATAGTTCGTCTGGGTTTTTTTTAGTTGTTCAAGGTTAAAAAAGTTAAAACTGGTCTCTGTTACTCCATTATGTTCAGAAGCAGAAATCTATTCCATATGCTTTAGTAAGCTGTAACACAGGTTACCCTCCTCCCCTCAATTTTCATATATCCCTTATGCTCATGAAAAAGTGCTCCTGGAGGGAGACACGTATCATTTTCCTTCTTTTTCACTTAACACAGTGCTGCACATATATTGAAAAATATATCTTTCTTTTTACATGGTCTCTTAGATGGGCTGGCTGTGAACGATCTTCTGTTTGCTCTGTAATAGTGCATCCTTGTGTTCTTTCTCTTATCTCTGTTTTCTCCATATTTAGTTCTTATCACCCCCTGAATATAAGAGCTCTTTTGCACAATATCACCAAATCTGATGGCTTCAGCTCTCATCTTTGTTAAATCCTTAGTGGCAACTTTACAACACCAGAGGACTTCAAAGTGGAATTTATGTGTCAAATATTTTAAAGAGGAACACAGGCAAAAAACCAAAAAAACAAAAAAAACCCAAAACCTGCCATTTGGAAAAATTAGTCTAATGATCTTAATTATTATACTTGGTTGAATCCCATTAGTTTAGTTATCTTCCTGCCTTCTGATCCCGAGCTCCAGCTCTCTGTTGTGATTTTCAATGTCTTCTCAACTCAGATGGCAGCATCCTACCTGTGACTTACCAAGACTTTCCCTGGATGATCCTAAGTCCCTGTCTCTTGGATCACAGACAGAACCTAAGGTCCATTTGCTGTTTCTGGTACTGTCCTAAATTTCATCTTTAGCTAGATCTGTGTTGTTCTGAGGCCAACAGTATTCTGGAGGAGCTCAATAATCCCTATTTATACTACAGTTGCGAAATTCTTCTTCCTCCAGCTGGAAAAACTGGTTTTGTAGATGAAGATATCAATGAAATTACTATCTCATAGGTGAAATTCATTGCCTTAAGGACCTACTGCAGTGGCTCCAAGGCCTTGCTTGCTTGAATTAAAAAGCCTGCCAACTATGCACACACTCTGTTCTTACCTCGAGTCCAGTATATCCACAATTTATCTTATCATCTCTCTTGCCTTTCTGATCCTTCCTCCGTGGTTCCCATGTTCATTAATGGTGCCTTCAGTCTCCCATTTAGGTAAGCTTGAAGCTCAGGAGTCATATTGGACACCTCAGTCTCTTCCTGTTTTCACCTGATCTGTTTTCCAGTTCCAACAGTTTTATATTTATGATGTCTCCTGTATGTTACAGATTCTAACCCTCCAATGTGTTCTCTTATTCATTTTTTTTCTCTATATTCCCATCATCATTCCGTTCCTGCAAGGCCTCATCCCTGGACCCGGCTCTGGTATCACCAGTCCATCCCACGTGGTCTTTCTAGATAAGTCTCCCTCAGAGGCAGCCCACTTATATGACTTCCCTCCTCAAAAGTTTCAACAGCTGCCCACTGTCTACAAAACGAAGTCCAAACAAATCCTCCAGCACTGGAGGCTCTTTCCTCAGTGACTTTGGCTTATGCTACCATCGTGATCTTACCCATCATGACTCCCCCCACAGCTGCCATCTCCATCCGAACTGCACTTTTCTTTTCTCTCGGAATTCTCTGAGGCTCAGTGACGCCTGTTTAAACCTACACGTCTGAACGTTAAGGTCCAGCACACATGCCAACCCCTTCATGTCATTTTCTCAAAGTTTCTAGCCACAAGTAATAGCCACGTGCTTATGCTTAGAACACTGCCTGGCACACAGAAGACACAAATAAAGTATTTATTTGATCAATAAATGACTCTTTCTCTTCCATGCTTTCATAACATTTTTTTTACCTGTCCAATAGCACTTTTATCATCATCCTGCCTTGATGCACTAATTAGTTTATTCATTCAACAAGAAATGATTTAGCACCGATGATGTGCAAGGTTCCATGCTATAGAGTTAAATGAAGAATGTTCCGTCTGTCCCATAGCAGTACGAATGTGTCCACTGTATACACACCTATCTTTCCCATGGCAGTATGAATGTGTCCACTGTATACATGGCTGTCTCTCTCATGGCAGTGTGAATGTGTCCACTGTATACACACCTGTCTTTCCCACGGTGGTATGAACGTGCCCATTGTATACACAGCTGTCTCTCTCATGGCAATGTGAATGTGTCCACTGTATACACAGCTATCTCTCCTGCAGCAGTGTGAATGTGTCCACTGTATACACACTTGTCTTTTCCACGGTGGTACGAATGTGTCCACTGTATACATGGGTGTCTCTCTTATGGTAGTGTGAATGTATCCACTGTATACACAGCTATCTCTCTCCCACAGCAGTGTGAATGTGTCCGTGCATACCTGGCTATCTTTCCCATGGTCATGTACGGTCATGAATGGTCATGTCGAAGTATATCTGGCCATCTCTCTCACAGCAGTGTGAACACGTCCACTACATACGTGGCCATCTCTCCCATGGCACTGTGAATGTGTCCACTGCATACACGGCCATTTTTCCCCTAGTGAGGTTTCCAAAGGAACAGACCACATCTTATTCCTCCTGACTTCATTCATAGAACCTAGCACAGGGCCTTGAATGACTTGAATGACTTCCGAATTAATGAAATAAATGCAGCTCAAACAAGAGTCAGGATGCCGACAACCTGTTTATGTCTCAAATAATGGAAAGGAGGACAAAGGTCACTTAGTATCCCCAGAGGAAGGAGGTGCTGACTGACTTCTTTTTATTTGACTTTAATCCCTTTCGAAACGGAACAGAATTCTGTCCTTCGAGATCAACCATAAGAGAATACCACGACCAACACAAAATCTCTCAAGTTTAAGTTTCTTCAAAAGGTAATCAAGCTAATGGAGTGGCAAACTTTAAAACTGCACAGTTTCATCTACTGGCGTTGACAAAATCTGGCTTAAATAACACCTCAAGTATTTAATTTTTAATAAACAAAAGGGATATTCAGTGAAGCTATTATTTCAAATTTAAAAGGAGTCTTCATAGATAATTTTACTTCATGATCCTCTTATATACCATTTAGAATAGGGTTTGCTTTATGCACACCTTTCCTTAATATAATTGTTGTTTATAGATAGGGCGACTAGAATATTCACTGCCTCTAACTTTTAATGATGAATATTTATAGTGAATACAAAAATGCTATCAAAATGTTAGTGTCTTCCCTTCTAACAATGAATAACGGAATGGGCCCCTGTCACACCCAAACACTGGTCCTGTCCTCCAATGACAGCTGACTGGACCGGGGGTGTCATCACCTGACCCAAGTTGGACCAATCAAATCCTTTCCTCTGGAAAATTAATTGCATTTGGGACCGAGACATTAGGTGATTTGTCAGAATTAATGTTTAAATTGGGATGGCATCATCCCGTATGCATAAAGAAGGGGAAACCAATTTACAAATGAAAAAGAATGAAGCAAACATAAAAGAGAAGCACAAATAATATTGAACATTTAATGTGTCCAGGTACTATGTCACTGAATTCTCATAGAACTCAGCTAAACTCAAGTATTTACAGTTAAGAAAACTGAGGCGGGGCGCCTGGGTGGCTCAGTCGGTTGAATGTCCGACTTCGGCCCAGGTCATGATCTCGCGGTCCATGAGTTCGAGCCCCGCGTCGGGCTCTGTGCTGACAGCTCGGAGCCTGGAGCCTGTTTCAGATTCTGTGTCTCCCTGTCTCTCTGCCCCTCCCCTGTTCATGCTCTGTCTCTCTCTGTCTCAAAAATAAATAAACATTAAAAAAAAGAAAAGAAAACTGAGGCAAAGAGAGATTAATGGGAATGGCAGGGCCGCGATGTGAACCCTGTCAGACTGCAGAGCCCAGCTTGTTAGCATGACCTTATACTGCCCTGGACCAGCAGAGCTGGGTGAGGGACCTCGAGACCCCAGGGAGCAGAGTTGGCTGGCTTCTTTATCAGATTTCCTGATCTCGCCTGAGATTCCTCTGAACTTTCTGCCTTTGGATATTATACAGAAGACCAATTTCTTTTATGAAATTCTCCCCCTTCTGCTTAAACCATGGCAGAGGGTTCTGTTACCTGCAATCTAAAAGTTCCATACAACAGCCCCGGGCCCTTCATTCACACTCAAAGTCAGACCTTGCTTTGTCATTGAACTTCACGTGCCTGTGCTCATATCCCCATTCCCAGCAACCTCTGGTGCTGTTGTGTTAGTCTCTGTACATAGGCAACACCCACGCGCCTCAGGTCTTTGCACCTGCTTCTCTGCTGTACAAACAAATCCGTTACTTGTCGTGGAAACGTACAGAGAAAAACACAAAGGGCAGGAGATGCCTGGGACTTTGCTTAATTGATGGGCCTGGTTAAATTATGAGAAAATATTTTATTGTAGGCTGGTGTCTGTAATGTCTGCAATTAATGTTTTTAGTATAATTAGGCAGTTCCAACATTAGCTAGAGAAGGGTAATTAAATCTGTGTTTTGCCTTTCATACCACAAAAGAAACCTTTCAAAACAACCGAGAAAGGTAAAACCTAGCTAAATACATTTTTTTTTTTAACCAGGAAAGTTTGTGGCAAACTTTTGTTGGCATCGAAACACGTGTAAATCTTCAAGCTGGTTATTCGCGGCAGGCCCTGTGCATTGTAAACATGCCACCTCTCAGCATTATCGTTATTAAAGCAAGAAGGCAAGCATCGAATTATTTTATCAAGCATATAATGTAAGTCTAGCCCTTGCAGTTCTTGGCTTCCGGCTGAAGAAAATGAAGAAACTGTATTCAGGGCTCTGCATTCAGACGGGTCAGGGCTAAATCACTGCTCACCGCCTCTGAGCTGTGCCACCTTGGGTAAGTCACTGTGTCGTTCTCCTTCCTCTAAGCCTCGGTGTCTTCATCTGTAAAATGGGAGATTCATTGTATTTATTTACTTCACAGGATTGTGGGGAGGATGAATCGGATGACCCCCTGCTGGGAAAGGCCGTGTGCCCCAGGCCCCAGCATCTGTAAACTTCCTTGCTGAGGGTGCCAAACTCAAGGCCCAAGCGTCCTCTGACACTGAGCCATTTCTGGAGCCAGTCACGTAGCCAGCGAAGGAAGGTCCCCAGGGGGGACCTGGCTTGTTCACTCCTTGCTATAAAAGGTGCTGAGCCCCTCGTCCCGGATTCCTCAGCTTTGCACAATTGCCTGCACGGGTGACATCTGGGCCCACAGTGTCGGGTGGGATTTAGTGGGAAAAGTGTTACCATGTGACGCTCCTAATGTCTGCCGTGCTGTAAGGAAAAATGGGCCTCGCTGCAATCCACTGAGTCTCACTGTCTTCTTTCAGCGACTGTGGGGTTTTGGCAAGCCAGTCCTCCTGCTTGCTTACTCACGCCCTTTGGGTCTTTGGGGGGTCTTTTTTTTTTTTTTTATTCCTTGCCATCCTCTATGACAGGAGTTGGCAAACCTTTTTCTCCAGGGGCCAGATAGTAAATACTTCAGGTTTTCGGGCCACGTACAATTTATACGGCAGATTTTTTCTTTGTGAATTTCTTTTCTTGAACAACCCTTTCAAAAATGTAAAAAAACCACTTCTAATTCACAAGCTGAACAAAAACAGGCTGAGGGCTGGACAGGACGCTCACTTTCATGAGGCTGGGGTCCTTCCCTGCTATCCACACACAGCACTTAAAACAATATGTACTAGATTAGTGAAAATTCAGAAAACATTAGCTCTTTTCACACTTCCTGCTTTTTGTTTGTTAATCTCTAACCCTAAGGAAGCCCTGTTAGTACTCAAAATCAGGGTCCCAAATGACGGAGAACTTTCTGGTACACATCATAATGCACCGTGACTAGTTTTTCCTACTCGTGCAAGTGAGTTCTGCCTCTTTGGTTACAGGACAATTCTTTATTTCAGGCTTCCCACTGCAGTGCCAGGAAGAGATTACAGTTTAAAAACAAAAAGAATAGATTACAGGTGTGTGTGTGGAGACAGTGAACCCCTCAGCTTTCAGGGCAGCTGGGCAACTGGGCTGGGACACTCGCCTCTGTTTACCCCAGTGTGCTGGGTAAACGTTACCATTTTTAACATGATAAAGGTTGTTAAGCTCTGCTTCAAGCCATTAAGTTCTTGTTTCCTTAAGTCCAGCTTTGGGCTATATGGGGTTTTACATGTTCAAATCACTCTTTTCAACTAGAGTATGGAGGGTGTGGAACTCCGAGTCTCTTTACTGATCCCAGGTGACTGTGGGATGGTTTCTCCGACAGGACAGGCGATGATACAAGTCACATTAACTGGTGAACCCTTAATGGTCCAGACAGCCTCTGAGGAGAAAGATGAACTAAAGCAGCTAGGAAGACATCAAGGCCGTAGAAAAAATAAAGACAAAGTAAATCTGAGAAGACCGCGAGACTGAAAAGTGAAGGGTTAGCGGGGAAAGGGAGGCCAGAGGGAAGTTATCATTCAGTGCCCATGAATTTCCAGGCACCGATTCTCGTGAAACAGGCAAACTCTCTGGGGCCTGACGTAAAAAAGAGACGAGAGGAAAAGTAGTAGGAGAGAGAAGTAAATGGGAGGAAGAGGGAAGAAGCTAGGGTAAAGTGCTGTGGGCTGCAGAAGCTGTTCATAGGAACGGATGCACGACAGGTGACGCCGTGTCTCGGGTCCAGCATGGCCACCAGCCCATGGGAGGACAGACTCCCCCTGGTGCCTCATGGCCGGACATGCCCACATCCCATGGCATCGCTGTATCACGGCGCCTTGCAAGAGTGACCGTGTATCACCCAGAGACGTTAACAATGAGTTACATACAGTCTGCTTTGTTTTCTGAGTCGGGAAAGCATTTCAGAAAGATTTCCCTCGAAAAACAGTTGCGAGTTATGGTTTCAAAAACACCTTCCAGAAAAGGATAGAGATTTTAGTTTTCCGAACAGCCTCATTCCCAGACCATCGTCAGGAACAAAAGCCACACTCTGCTAGGACTCTCACGGCACGTGAGTGGCGGTGCAGGTCCCCCTCGACGGACCTGTCCTGGTGCCCCCTGTAGTCGGCTCCTCTAATTTTTCCTCTGAGTATAAGATTCTGAGCGGTCATTATAGAAATACGACAATATCTGGTCCCTGGAACAATTTCTTATGATATCAGGGGTGAGCTAGGGCAGTGGGGATCTGATTTTTTTTTTTCCTGTTAAAGTGTTAGCGGAAAAGTAGGCAAATATGCACGAGGCTAACAAGCATCCTTTATAGGGTCAGAGCCCAGAATCCTCTGAATAGTGAGCTGATTGACTCCAGAGGTGACAATGATTTTCTGTATAAAAAGAATTAGAACTAAACTGTACATGTCCTGGAATAATGGCATCTTAATTCAGGCATATCATTGGGGAAATTGCTTTAGAATTTTTTTTCTGCTAAAGCTTGGCTGAACTTCTCAGAAAATGTTCCTGGAGGAAGTATTTCTGAAAGGCACCCTAAACCCTGGATGTGGAGGGCCACTGCCTCGGGACTAAGTTCCCATTCACCAATGGTGGCCAGGCTTGAAACCTTAATCCCCAGTGGCAGCGACTTTATTTGAAAAATACATGCATTTCACTAAGGTGGAACACAGGTGTTCTTTGTGTGGTTGGAAGAAGAAGTTGTTATTTTTTTTTTTTAAAGTTTGCTCGTTTGAATTTCCTAATTTTCTACAGAACATACATATTGCAACTGTAATAATGCAGAGCTTATTTATTTATTTATTTATTTATTAAAACTTAAAAAAAATGTTTTCATTTCTTTTGAGGGACAGAGAGAGACAGAGCATGAGCAGGGGAGGGGCAGAGAGAGACAGGAGACAGAAACTCTGAAGCAGGTTCCAGGCTCTGAGCTGTCAGCACAGAGCCTGACATGGGGCTTGAACCCACAAACCGTGAGCTCGTGATGTGAGCCGAAGTCAGACGTTTAACCAACTGAGCCACCCAGGTGCCCCAATGCAAAGCCCATTAAAAAAGAAAAGAAAAGAAGAAAAGAGAAGAGAAGAAAAGAAAAGAAAAGAAAAGAAAAGAAAAGAAAAAAACTATACCCAAGCCATTGTAGGAGGGTTGATTATACAGTGGTCGGTAAATTACCAATTTATCTGTCTCTCCGAACTCTATTAATCTAATCAATACAATGAACGGAGTCAAAGGCGACTCAATACCAGTGTTTCACAAACCTCTTCAGTACACAGACACCTGTAAATGTCTGGGAAGTGTCAAAACCTAGTAAGGGATATCCCTCCCTTTGTATTCATAGGCGTGCTTACGTCTTTCAACTCTCCCAAAACTCACAAAGTGGATCAAGGAAATTGAGATCAGTGATCTATTGCTGGTTGGAGCCTCCCATCCCATATTGTTGTTTTGTTTTGTTTTGCTTTCCAGAAACAAAAACAAAATCATAATCTAGCCTGACTGGGAAGGGCAAAACTCTCATTAACTACATTGTCTGGTTATGTCTCATTACAGCCCAGTTAACTGTAACACTAGGCTCAAGATGCCTTAAAAAAAAAAAAAAACCTGATACATCTGAGTTTAATGCATCTAATAGAAGCTGTAATCTTTCAAAAACTGGATGGTGTGGCCCACCTGTTCTAGCTTTTCAGAGGCTGTGCTGACAACCAAAGGTGGGGGTTGGGTCAGGTGGAAATGTGCAAACTGTCCCCTCAGCTGATAGCACCAGCTTTCAGAGTAAGGTCGTGCTGGACAGAGTCTGAATGAACCAGGCAGTGGGGTCCAGGATCGTTGCTGTGTCTGGTACTGCCCCTGAAACTCATCCCCGTTAGGTGACCACATCTTGAGACTCTACTGTGGATGCAACCACCTCCACATTCTATGCTGATAAACCAAAATGGGGAAGGAAGGCTAGTGTGGCCAATAAAAGTCTTATATGTCTCCCTGTCTCCTGAAATGGAACGAATAGCGCCATACTAGCAGAGATATGGAAGTCTAAAAAGCAGGACAAAGCCTCTCTCGGATGCTATTCCACAGTCCCCAGTGGTGGTCTTTCCCCCAGCACATCTGTGTTAGGTCGAGAGGGAGCCGGGGGGCGCCAGGGTCCTGACACCTGAGAGAGGTGGCCTGGGCTCCCTTGCTCCAGGACAGAGGAGACAGCCAGAATCTGCAGCGTGTGGACAGTATGGGTTTTCTACATCTGAAAAATGTATGTTCAACTCAATGGCCAGCTCGAGGCTTATGCCACTGCAAGAGGGGGGAGGATCTGAGGTTATCTAGAACCCACGGCAGGACGTTGTCTTCAACTTATACTCTCTTCCAGGACGCAGATGCAGATGAGGACACCTGACCCGCCAGTGGCCTCCAGAAGAGACAATGTCCCCAGCTCTACCCCGGGGCTGTGAATATGAATACTGGAAAAAGTGCACTGACTGCTTTCAGGATGCTGAGAATTTTCGGGGGGAAATAAAAGTAGTTTACGTGCTGAGATCATTTATTCTTTTATACTCTTTCTAAGTCTGTTCACATTTATTTGAAAAATGTTAGTCTCTTCCACGTATACTCTCCAGCACTGTCTAAATAGCAGCTCTTGCTAATTATCCTATTTCAAGTGTATGTTGCATACATGTGTCCCACTGTGAAAACAACCTGAAATACAAAACCAAAACCAAAATTCAAACCAAAATACTGAACAAAGTTTCTGAAAGCACTGTGGAAATGGGAAGGGAGGAGTAAATTTAAATATCTAATGTGTGATGGGATTGTAGTGTGTACATTTGCATACTATTCATTTACTCTTAAGAATAACACTCTGCGGGGCCTGGTGGCTCACTGGGTTGAGCACCCGACTCTTGGTTTTGGCGCAGATCATGATCTCACTGGTTCGTGGAACAGAGCCCAGTTTGGGATTCGCTCTCTCTCTCTGCCCCTCCCCTGCTTGCCTGTGCGTGCTCTCCATCTCTCAGAATAAATAAATAAAACTTAAAAAAATGTTCTAAAAGAGTAACACTCTAAAGTACTACTGTCTCATCCTTTACAAATGAGGAAAATGAGGCTGGGAGAAATAAAGACCATTTAGCCAATAATGGGCAGGGCCAGGGTTTTCAACTGTCACCTGCTTGAAAGCAAATCCCATGCTTTCTCAGCTATATTGGACCAGCTCCCAGACGTCCCTCAACTCTCCTATGCCAAAATTGTAAACTTTCATTTCATCTCACTGCCTGGAAACCCAGTGCATCATCAAGATTACATCATCCAGGACTTTATATTTAAAATGAAATAATCCAGGGGTGCCTGAGTGGCTCATTTGGTTAAGCGGCCGACTCTTGATTTCGGCTCAGGTCATGATCTCATGGTTCATGAGTTCGGCTCCACACCGGGATCTGTGCTGACAGTGCAGAGCCTGCTTGGAAGTCTCTCTCTCTCCCTCTCTCGCTGCCCCTTGCTGCCCCTCTCTCTCTCCAAATAAATAAACTTAACAAGTTATAAAATGAAATAATCCAGAGAACACAGAAGCACCCATTACTAGGCTCAGATTCAATCTGCATTACTCTCTTAGAGTATCGGCCGATCAGAATAAGTAATCGTGGGGTACTACTCTGAATGTCTATGGAACATGTTTTCACATGGGTGTTCAAGTAAAAGATAAGTCCCTCAAATATACCTCTTGATTCTAAGAAGCCATTTACAGCACAATGTCAGCGCTCAAATAACACTACTGAAGAGAAACACTAAGTGACAGAATTTTCAGAACACTCAGATTCAACCACGATGTTTAGGAAGGCAAAGATTTCAAAAAGGTTTTAACTTAGTTTTGTGCTTCTTTCTGAAGTTACCTTATTGTTCTAAAACATACAAGCATACAGCTCAACGATAAACAGAGGAGTTCTAAAAGAAACGGAGAGGTTTCAAAAAACAAGTGGACAGAAAGGGTTGAGAGGGAAGTATTGTCACAGGCATTTTTGTTAACACTGTAAAACACACACACACACACACACACACACACACACACATACACACACAATATTTAAGGCAAAAAGCAGGGATCCCTAAAGCAGCACAAGAGGCTGTGGATGATTGAGAGATTCCAGAGCAGTGTGGCACTGACTTAACTCATCCTTCTCAGCTCTACAGTCCCTCAGGAAGGTGATTCAGGCAGCCTTGCTCCACCAGGCAGGACTCAGGAATTTCGACGTTTCCACCCCCTGCCCTGCTCAGAGACAGGGGCATGCATGTTATCAAGACTCCTGCTCACCCTTGCGCACCTTTGTACATGCCAGCCCGGCCCCTACTACCTGTGACCTCAAGGAGCTGTATGCGAATAAAGAAGGATCTGCGACAAGAAGTCATTAGGCTGGTGTCTGTCCTCTGGTCCTGGGGCAGATGAGCACCAGCCAGCTAACTGGTGCTGCAGGGAGAATGTGTTCTGATACCCTGGACTTCTCAGAAACCTTTGGGACTTTCTCCCGAAAAGAAGAGTGTAGACCAGACTGGGAGAAAATTAGCATGAGGCATAAGGTCATTAAACAGTTAAGCCAGCCCCTCATGTGCCCCACCAGTGGAAGAAGGCGATGGAATGAACAATTCAGCAAAGTGGAACTCAGGACCTCAGAGCTGGCCTCCCCAACCTCTTCATTTTCGGATAAGCAAACGTAGCCCAGAACCATGACTGTACTTTTATGAAGCCTAAAACGTAATGATGATCAGATGCACCATTATTTCACGTACCATGAGCAGAGAGCCAAAGTGCTGCCCACAAACCACGACAGGCCACCAATTTGGAGATGTATCCAGGTTCAGGGGTGGTAAATGTAAGACAAAAAAGCGGGTGTCTTAGAACTGATGAGCTGTAGGAAGCAACTTGCCCCCAAACGCCCCAATCTCCACCGTTGGGTGTCTTTTGTCTGTGCTGTACCATGCGGCTTCACCTTACAGATGAGGAAGCTGGGGTCCAGAGGCTGGTGACTCACTGAGCCACTGAGCTGATGAAGAACAGAAGCGGGGCTCCGACTAGACCCTGACCCCTACACGTGGCCTCTACTTCAAGGTATCGATCTTTGGCTTTGGAAAACAGAACTAAAAGTGTGTCTGCAGAACATCTGCTTCCTGTCTAGGTTTTGCTTATGATAATACAAAAATTAGATTGCTGTCCTGAACCCAGGGAGCAGGTTGGAAGCAGTCAGGGTAAAGGTTTGCCAGTTCGGGAAACAGTGCCTCTGGACTTATAAATGCACTCGGGAAACCTATGAAGTAGGTAATTCACACGCCTGGCAATTGAGGAACTACTTATGGCGGATTTGATGTTTCACTTGACCTAGACTTACCGGAATGTGGAAGGGGGTAAAAGCCACTTTCTTTTCCACAGGCCTAGCCCTTCCCTCCCCAAAGCTACCCATGATTCTTCCACCAGTCCTGTGTCACCATGTAAATAGTGGAAGCTTGCCCTGTTTGTCACTACACGCTTTGGGAGCTGACCAGCTCCAGGTGGCCCAGAGCCCCCCCAGACTTGAGAAGAGGGCCAAAGCCACACAGGAAGATGGCCCCCTCCTCAGTGCCTCCTATGGTCAGGCTGGCATCAGAGCACAAAAGAGGCTTGGAAAAGAATGATCTGGAATGTCTCATCTGGCTGGTGCCCCAGGAACCCCAGACACTGTGTACCTCTTGTCCACATACTGTCACTTCTAAGTTTAGCTCAGGGAGGCGTGGCCTCTAAGTCCTCGTGTGGGGACAAGCTTCCAGAGCATTCCAATACCTGGATTAAAGGTGAATGCATTTAATGTCCCTCTCACTCTTCCCGCCCCCCCGCCCCAGGGCCCAGGGCCCAGGGCTGGTCACCTGGCTGTGAACAGCCTTGGTTTCCTGAGCATGCCGATGTCTTAGACAATAAATTAAAAAGGTCGTGCCCTTGGGGCGCCTGGGTGGCGCAGTGGGTTAAGCGTCCGACTTCAGCCAGGTCACGATCTCGCGGTCCGGGAGTTCGAGCCCCGCGTCAGGCTCTGGGCTGATGGCTCGGAGCCTGGAGCCTGTTTCCGTTTCTGTGTCTCCCTCTCTCTGCCCCTCCCCCATTCATGCTCTGTCTCTCTCTGTCCCAAAAATAAATAAATGTTGAAAAAAAAAAATTAAAAAAAAAGGTCGTGCCCAGATTCACTTGGCCCCTGTTAGGAGCCCTGGGAGCTCAGCCCACAGATCTTCTTGAGATGAGAGTGTGATCTCAAAAGCAGTGGGAAACAAAACCCCGCTGCTCCCCGGCCACTCTCTTGTTGCCTGGCCTGACAGTGAGGTGTGGAAAGGCTCCCCAAAAGGGGAGCGGCCAGGCTGCCCGTGCTGGGACAGGAACAAAGGCATCGCGTCCTCTCCAGGTATCCGCTTCCATCATGCCCCCACTAGGTCTTTTGGCCTTTGTTTTCCTTGCACTCCGGGCCGCAGGAAGAAAAGAAACATTCTCAGAGCTGTGCCTTCAGACCCAGTTGCTGGAGAAAATGTATCATCCCTCTCGAGATACTGTTTTCAGGAGCATGACAGGCACTTCAGCCCTTGGGATGAAATGTGAGGCCATCTGCCTTCCCTGTCTTCCTCTGCAGGACCACTGTGGGACTCAGGGAGGCAAGACATAGTCCTGCACCGAAGAAAATGGGAGTGGCCAGTGCGTTCAGGTTCGGTGTTTGCATGTCAGCGGCTTGGGTAACACAACTTCTGGAAGCCGTGCTGTGCTCTCTGCATTTAAGTGCCTCCTCGTATGTTAAGCGGGAGTTTAGGTTTGTGCTTTCTTCCCAATGCCTACAGACCCTTTTTAAGCCACTTAACCACCAGGAAGGGGCCCTGGACCCCCAAGGTGACCACAAGGGGCCTTCGAGCTGGGCTCCCTCTGGGGGGTCTCCCAAGTGAGCCTGACCAGGAATGGCCGAAGGATATCAGCTGCTCCTTCCCACCCTACCTTGTCATCAGGAGAAGCCCCACATGCACACGCCAGGGCCACCTTAAAATAGCCACCTGCAAGGAGAGACCACAGCCAAACGTGGTTTACCTCAGGCCTGAATTCAGTCTAGTCTGGTTCTCTGTCCGGAAGGTTATTTCTGGTTTTGAACACGAACAGCTTTGGCAAGCTATAGCTCACCATCTACTCTCGTCCCTCACGGCATTTCTTTGGTCTTCTTTTACAAAGAAGTATTCTTCCAATTGTGGTTTTTCACTTGAGTTATACATTGGAAGCAGGCGGTGATGTTGCAAAATTACCAACATCCAAGCTCCGTCCCCCGAGTTTCGGGTTTGAATGCTCTGGTGTGGGGCCGTGACAGTGGAACGACACGGGTGTCAAAGCTCCTGACACTAATCACGTAGTTGGAGACGTTCTCCCCTTTACCCCACAGCATCGCTTAAATACGGGAAAGCACCGCTATTCTCAGAATGAGCAGAAACCCAAATCCTGCAGGTCTGCCTCTATTTCTAGGATACGAGTTTGAGACCCTCCCAAACTTAACGCTCGGTTTAATTCAGTCTGATGAAATCACATCAGGGATTTTGCTACCTTTAAGTAACAGGGAGACAGAAGTAGATGATCAAAAGGAAAAGTTGCTTTTTTTTTTTTTTTTTTTTTTTGTTCAGGGGAACAAAGAAAGAAAGTGGATGCAAAACTGGCCAAGGAAAGCACGGCAGACAACTGACCCTAAACTGCCTTTTCTCCCTACATACGGTTAGCAGGACCATGTCAGCGGGAGGGAAGTTGATTTCACACTGTTTAAAAGTTTTTTTTTTCTTTAGTTTAAATTTATTCATTCTGAGAGACAGAGAGGGAGAGAGAGACAGACAGACAGAGGGAGAGAATAAGTGGGGTAGGGGCAGAGAGAGAGGGAAAGAGAATCCCAAGCAGGCTCTGTGCTGACAGCAGACAGAGCTGTGCTGTGCTGACAGCCTGATGCAGGGCTTGAACTCATGAACCATGAGATCATGACCTGGGCCGAGATCAAGAGTCAGTCGCTTAACCAACTGAGCCACCCAGGCGCCCCATGATTTTACAATTAATTACGGTTTCAGTTCATTTAAGTGTCAGTATTATACTTCCCTCCTATTCCTTCTTCAGTGCACCCTGGCAAATAATCAGGGTATGACATG
Source organism: Prionailurus bengalensis (assembly GCF_016509475.1). Taxonomy (NCBI): domain Eukaryota; kingdom Metazoa; phylum Chordata; class Mammalia; order Carnivora; family Felidae; genus Prionailurus; species Prionailurus bengalensis. The sequence goes on from NC_057344.1 coordinate 145,553,601, forward strand.
AGAAAATTTCAACTCTCCTTTCGGGTTGATATGGTATAGAATTCAGGAAGCATGAAAGTCTTCTTATAGAACATAAAACCCACATAAAGGGTGAAGCATAAAACCAGAATAAATCAACTTTCTTATTTCCTGACCTGTACAAACTTCATTATCTAGACCTGATGTTTCGGTAACCTGATTTCCAAATGATGCAACGTCCTTTGCCTTTAATTTTTCTTGAGACAAATGCTCTAATTTTATTTGTAGGATTTGGGGGGAAGGAAAGTTCAATGTCTAATTTTTCTGATATATTTAGAGCTATTTTCCTCTGCTTTCTAGGAGACCAAACAGAGAAACAGAAATGGGACCGAATTCTATAAATCAATTATGGTTGGCTTGTCCTTAAATATCATAAACTGCTGAAAAGAAACGAAGTCAAATAGACATGTATTAGTTTTATTTTGAAAGCTGCCTCAGAGAGGGTGTTAAAAGTAAAGAGTGCTGCAAGAACGAAAATGAAAAGAGGGGGAAAAAATCCTGGGAAGACTTCAGAAATAATGAACTATTTCTTACCAGCCTCTTCTAAGCCATCAGAATCCTGTGCCTGCCACTTTACCCGCTGTGCTGGTCTGGATACGTAAGCAATCCAACGTGGTGGGGTTAACAGCTGACAATCTGTCACTGTGTTGCCTAATAATGGGTACATTTTGCCCAATATTCTAGCCACTGCTTCACCTTCTTGGCATATTAAAATATCCCCCAAGGAAAAACCACAAGTTAAATAACAGCAGAGCAAGAGGACCTTACAGGTAGACGTGGATTTGGTTGGATTTTGTGTCCTGCTTTCATGCCCTTTCAGAATTTATTTAAGGAGTTGGGAGAGTCAGAATGTGTTAGCTTATGAAGTTTTTTTTGGAACTGAAACCAGAAAGAAAGAAAGAAAGAAAGAAAGAAAGAAAGAAAGAAAGAAAGAAGAAAGAAAGAAAGAAGGAAGGAAGAGAAAGAAAGAAAGAAAGAAAGAAAGAAAGGAAGAAAGAAAGAAAGAAAGAAAGAAAGAAAGAAAAGAAAGAAAGGAAGGAAGGAAGGAAGAAAGGAAAAAAGGAAGAAAGGAAGAAAGAAAGAAAGGAAGGAAGAAAGAAAGGAAGGAAGAAAGAAAGGAAGAAAGAAAGAAAAAAAGAAAGAAAGAAAGAAAGAAAGAAAGAAAGAAAAAAAGGAAGAAAGGAAGGAAGAAAGGAAGGAAGAAAGAAAGGAAGGAAGAAAGAAAGGAAGAAAGAAAGAAAGAAAGAAAGAAAGAAAGAAAGAAAGAAAGAAAGAAAAGAAACAACTTTGAACTTAAGCTTTCACCAGCTCAGCCTGTGTGCCAATGTCAACCTCTGCTGGTTTCCCCAACAAGCCCCCGCCCCCCCCCCCCCCCACCCCCGCCATCTAGTGCGCCCCATGGCAGTCTGTCTCTGCAGGCCGAGCGCTAAGGTGTTCCCACAGCCAAAGCCAGGTGGAGAAGCGGGACCACCGTGAAGATCATTTTAGGTCAGAATACAGGCCAAACCCCCAAACTGGTTCTGCCCAAAACTGCCTGGCTGTCCTTATTTTATCACTTGGCTTTACATGGAGAGACACGGTTCCAGGACTCACCACACGACAAACAACTGTGACATTCTACCCCAAGACTTAACGCGAAGTGGAGACTGAGCTGATCAGTGTTTGCAAAGCCTTGCACACCTGGATATGTTAATGTGAACGAATGTGCTGGCTGGCACAGGGGGAAACAAAGCCCTCCCGCAATTCATCTTCTTGACCTAAACTGGCAGATTTAGGGGATTTGTGTTTGCACTACGTCCAAAGTTCTTACATCTGCGTAAGGATTTCTGGCTGGAAAAAGGACTTCTGCTCTGGGAAAGAACTGCCCGGTGGATTCGAGGTACCAAGCCATCTGCAAAATTCCACGCCAAATCCTCAAAGCTTGCTGTTTCCAGACCCCAAAGCTAATCAATTTGGGAGGAAATTGGCTCATACAACACCAACCCAGGAATGCCAGCAGCCAAGATCCAGATGCTGGATGTGAAATCACAGGTGGAATCCGCTCCCAGTCTGCAACATGCCAAAATTACAGATGTAACCAAATCATCTGGATAGGAGTCAAGAGGGCGGATACTTAGAGTATGGGCGCCACTCAAATTGGAATCAGACGGCATCAGCGAGACTGGTGGCGATAAAGACTCTCCTTGACCAAACTGTAGCCAGGTTCCTCTGGGTCTTCTTCTCCCCTAGGCCTTGACCCTGGGGTCCCTCCTCCCCCTCCACATCCTGTCTTTGGCTTTCCTAGCCCAGTCTCAGCAAGAATCCTGCTAAGTCAGTTTACTGAGACTCCCCCCACCTTTGAAATCTGATCACCTTTGGTACCTGCTAAGGAGCCTCCTTCCTCTCCTTTGATGTTTTATACATTTACTTGCATGTGTCTTTGGCCTACCTTCAACACGGTTCCCGGTGAGGTCAGTTTCGCAAGAATCCCCCAACCCTTGATGTGTCCTCTTAGTGATTTTCCATCCACTGCCCCCTCACCCCGTTCCTTGGCTGTAAGTCCCCACTTGTCCTTGCTGTATTTGGAGTGGAGCCTGGGCTCTCTCCTCTAACTCCAGAGTCTTGGCACCTACTGCAACCGTCTCGAATAAAGTCTTCTTTACCATTTTAATACATGTCGGAATAATTTTTTCATTAACAGTAATGACTGTACTGCAACAGGACCCAAAGGTCAAGGCATTTTGGTGACAACAAATGTCACCGTCTGCTTAGCAGGGAGCTTATGTTTTCCTTTGTGTGATTGCTTTGTTTAAATAAACTTAAAAAAAAAAAAAGAAAAAAAACCCTTAGTTATTTATTTTATTTGCTTCCCCTACTAGTTTAACAAAGAGCCGACACTGAGTATTTTAGCTTTAAGGCTTTATCTTTAAATAAACTGTTTATTTTGGAATAATTTTAGATTTATAGAAAACACTGGCTATTTCAGTTATGAGGCTTTACCTTTAAATTTTTTTTTTCAACATTTATTTATTTTTGGGACAGAGAGAGACAGAGCATGAACGGGGAGGGGCAGAGAGAGAGGGAGACACAGAATTGGAAACAGGCTCCAGGCTCTGAGCCATCAGCCCAGAGCCTGACGCGGGGCTCGAACTCGCGGACCGCGAGATCGTGACCTGGCTGAAGTCGGACGCTCAACCGACTGCGCCACCCAGGCGCCCCGAGGCTTTACCTTTAAATCAACTGTTTATTTTGGAGTAATTTTAGGTCTACAGAAAAATTGAGAGCGAGAATACAGAGAGTTGCCACATAGCCCTACCCAGTTTTCCCCATTGTTAATATCTTACTTTTGTCAAAACTAAGAAATTATCATTACATTACTATTAATGAAAAATTTAAATTTAATTAAAATTATTGTTAATTAGACTTTCCTCAGATTTTATCAGGTGTTCCAATAATGGCCTCTTTCTCTTCCAGGATCTAGCCCAGGTACACACTGCCATTTAATTTTCATGACTCCCTAGTCTCCTGGGGTCTGAGACAGCTTCTCAGCCTTTCCTTGTTCTCATCCCCTTGGCCTTCAGGAATGCTGGTCAGGCGTCCAGTGGGATGTCCCCCAATCTGAGCTGATCTGATGTTTTTCTCATTAAACTGCAGTGATGGGGGTTTTAGAAAGAATATCACAGAGTGAAGTGTCCTTTTCATCGCGTGGTCATGTTTTTGTGATTATTTGGAGTGTTACAAAGATGGCAGGTTTTGCCCCTTAATTTCAGAGCATGAGTCTTCACATTGCAAAGGTATCCAAGGGGAAACCCACGACCCGAAGCGTTGGTGAGAAATTTTACTGGAGGGTTCACGGCGGAGGAGGAGAACGTTGTCTGGCACGTGACAGAGAACGAGTTAATGGAAATCCTCTCTAACGTCAGTGTTCCCTCTTACACAGGAAGGTCAGCTCATGCGACCTCTTACGTGTGCCCAGGTAGCCTCTGGAGCCACCAACCCCAATCCATCTGCACCCCAAGAACCCCCTCAAACTCCCATCTTAAGCATCTGTACACCCATCTTCTGGCATAGCAAAGGCCATTCTGTAGACCCATCTGCACAAAAGTCACCTAGGGATAATAAACTAAATCATTTTGTCAATCACAGTTTTTGTCTTTTACATAAGGAAAGTTTATTAAATTCTTTTCTACTCATAATCTAGTAGGCAAAAAAAAAAATGACTTCAATATAGAGTCCACCCATGCCAGATGAACTGGAGAGTTAAGGCAAATTGTCTTGGCCATGGGATCTGGGGTGGAGGGGCAGGCTGGGTGAACAGAAACTTATTTTGCCTAAAGTTTCAAAATTGCCCTTCTTCACAGTCACGCACACAAGGCAATCCCAAAGTCACTCAGTTCGGTTCAGTTGTTGGCCACTCACCCCTCCCTCTCTATGTCCCAGATAATCTTCAGGCAAGACCACCCCTAAATTCCAGGAGAAGGGAACATGAGATGAGGAGGGCAGGCCATTGAGTCATTCATTCCATCACTCAACAAACAATTATTCCTTATGTTTCGCTGTTAAATCAGGCAGTCCCTGCCCTTAATGCAGCATTTGTTTCTTTAGGTTTTAATTCAACAGATGTTTTTTAAGCTCCTACAAAATGTCTGGGAATGGACTAGACCCTAGAAACACATAGTAAATAAAACAGATACAATCCCTACCTTCACAGAATCTATAGTCTAAGGAGAGATCAAAGAATCATAAAAATAAACTCATTTTGGGGCGCCCAGGTGGCTCAGTCGATTAAGCATTCAATTCTTGACTTTGGCTCAGGTCACGATCTCACCATCATGAGATAGAGTCCCATGTCATGTTCCGTGCTGGGCAGGGAGCCTGCTTCAGATTCTCTCTCTGCCCTTACCCTCCCACCTCTCTCTCTCTCTCTCAAAATAAGTAAATAAATATTGAAAAATAAACTCATTTCAAGCTATGACAAGAATCATAGTGAAAGCATCAAGAAAAGATGTAATAAGATCTACTCTGTGTGTGTGGGTGAAAAAAAGAGAGACAGAGGGAGAGAGGGAGAGAAGAGAGAGAGAGAGATTTGCAGGGTGGGGGAGCAGGAGATTTACTTTTTGGAAGTAGGGGTCAGGGGATGCCTCTCTGGAGGAGTAACATTTACAGGGGAGGGACCTGGGGAATGAGTCAAATTAGTTAAGCTATGAAAAGCACAGTTCAGGCTGAAAGGAGGGCCTTCTGGAATGTTCCAGGAACTGCAGAGGACAGTGTGTCTGGAGCATAGCGACCCTTATGACTTTGGCAATCATTCAGGGCCAGGTTAAGACCATGTTCAGGGTTGTGAGTGCTGCCCTCCCTATAGGAGGCATGGGAGGTGCTCGGGAAGGCAGGAATTAAGTACCGCCTTCACTTCATAGAAGAGCCCTGTGCAAACTGTGAATAAATGCTAACCGACCTGTCCCCACCTCCGTTAGCCAACCACCGGGCTGCTTCTACACCCACACCCACATCTCAGGAAGGAGAGCAAGGCAGCAAACCCCTAACCAGGGTCTGATACAGATAAAAGCTGAAGCTCCTCTCTCATGAGAAGGAAAGAGCTACATTTGTAGACTGGGTACCATGCTAGTCCCCTGGGCATGCCTGCCTCTGAATTCAAGGATGACAAACTACACTGGTGGTTGCAAAGACTTGTGTCTACACCCCAGCATCCCTTCTTAAGCAATGACTGCTACATGGTTCAACAGCGTCAATTTTCCAACGGTAATTTGGGCTCACGTTTTGTAAATAGGGTAAGAAGGTCCGTATTTTTGTTGACAGTTTGGTTAACAACCAGGCAAAGCCACAAAAAAACGACAGTAGTAGGACAATGACAATGAAAGCCCTGGTTACAAAGACAATGGTGTTCAGCATTTTGTACCAAATGAGCGGCCGCAGACACGTTATGCTCCCATTAGCATTTGCCAAAACCGGGGACTAAAATATCTGTCAGTGAATTATGGATTATTGGGGATCTACTGGGTGCAGCATGTGTCTGAGAAACAAAAGGGACAGAAATGTTTACGAAGGGGGAAGGAGAGGTGGCCCAACGGGGCATCAGAACCCACAATGCTTATGCAACAGGAACTTTCTAGAGTGAAAAGGATAATCCAGACAAACTGCAGGATAATAAGAGCCTTGCCCAGGGAGCCAGAAGACTTGCTGGGTTCTAGCACTAAGTTTGTCATTAACTATCCATGTGACCCTGGGCAAGTCAATTTCCCTCTCTGAGGCTCTATCGCCACATTTATATCATGGTGCGGGGAAGGAGGAGCCTGAAGAATGTTTATATCAATCTCTAAAGTCCTTATCATCTGAACCTTCTATGATTCCATGATGCTAGATCTCCACCGTCTATTCTAGAAGCCACTAGATGCGTGTGGCCATTTGAATTCCATACAACGAAATGAAAATTCTAGTTTCCTGTTGCACTGGTCACACTGCAAATGTTCAATAGCCACGGGCAGCTAGTGGCTGGTGCCGAAAGAGAACATTTCCATCAGGACAGAAAGTTTTCTTGGACAGCACTGTTCTAGACCTTCTTTATTTTTTTTTTTATTTTTTATTAAAAAAAATTTTTTTTTAACGTTTACTTATTTTTGAGACAGAGAGAGACAGAGCATGAACAGGGGAGGGGCAGAGAGAGAGGGAGACACAGAATCGGAAACAGGCTCCAGGCTCTGAGCTGTCAGCACAGAGCCCGACGCGGGGCTCGAACTCACAGACCGTGAGATCATGACCTGAGCCGAAGTCGGACGCTCAATCGACCGAGCCACCCAGGCGCCCCTAGACCTTCTTCTTTAAAAGAGACTCTTGAAGAGTCTAACGTGAACACTACTCATGTTCTTAGTTATTGAGTTTATTGTAAAATTAACTACTGCTGTCACAAACACTACTAAGAGTTGACATTCATTGAACACTACTTTGCTAGAATTGTGCTATGGGCTCCTTTTGATTTAATTCTCACAAAAACCCTTAGAGATAGGGGCTGTTATTTTCCTTACTTATAGATGAGGAAAACAAGGTTCAGAGTGATTATGTCGGCTGTTCAGAGCCACATCCTCAAAGTGGCAAGGATAAGACTTGAGCCCACTGACTGTCATCATCCAGAGCCCCCGATGTTTGTTCTAAACTTGTTCTCTGGTCTCACTGTCTTATGACCAAGCCTCTTGGACTTCTCAGTCTCTCCTGTGGTGGACGCTGGACCTTTGCACATGCTGTGTGTAGGATGCCCTCCTTCTCCTTTTCTCCTTTGCCTGTCAACTTACTTGTCTTTTAAAAACTAACTCAGATATGGGGCGTCTGGGTGGCTCAGTTGGTTAAGTGTCTGACTTCAGCTCAGGTCACGATCTCGTGGTTTGTGAGCTCAAGTCCCGTGTCAGGCTCTGTGCTGACGAGCCTGCTTCAGATTCTGTGTCTCCCTCTCTGTCTGCCACTTCCCCACTTGTGCTTTGTCTCTGTCTCTCACAAATAAATAAAAACATTAAAAAATTAAAAAAAAAAACCTAACTCAGGTATCACTTCTCCATCAGGCAAAATAGTTGCCCTGTCTGCTTTGGGTTTCCACTACGCTCCATTCATGCCTCAAGAGAGCCCACAAGGCTCCGTTATGATATCTGTCTGCAAGTCAGGTCTCCTAGCAGACTGTTCGTGCGTTCAAGATTAAGTCTACATAATTTTTATATATCCTCAGTTCGCAAAAGGTGCTGAGTCCATGTTTGCTGAACAAAAATACCAAATATCTTTCTCAGATTACGAGTCACCACCTTTTCCAACCACTGCCGCTTATCTAGATGCTTTCCATTTTCCCTGGAACTTGCAATTTAGATGCATTCATTACCTGCAAGCAGACGGTTCTGGGTTCTGGGTTCTGGAGCCTGCTTCAGATTCTGTGTCTCCCTCTCTGTCTGTCCCTTCCCCACCTGTGCTCTGTGGCTCCAAGTCTCTCTACAAGCAGGCTGTCATTTATAAGCAAGGAAATGTTGCCACTTCCTACCAAGTTCTGTCCGCATTTTCCGCCATGCACCAGGCCTGGGCAGCACTCTGGGCTAACTGCCTACAGTGTTCAGAGGCTGTCCAGAAACACTTCAGTCCCATCAGGGTGCAGCTTGGCCAGTGTCTTGCTTCAGTCACTCCCCGCAGCAACAGGACTTCCCGCAGCTGCTTTATGAAGGATGTTGAAGCTGTTCACAAGGGTCTTGGTGCACAGTTAACAAGATACCCGGTAACCCCCACACATTCTCCCCAGGAGGAGAACGGCACTACCCTGCTCCCCGCCTTGTAGCTCTTCACGGCACTTCTGTAGCTCTCAGAGAAAACAGGAGAACAAAAAGTTCTTCCTGCCTGCCCTCCCTGTCCTCTGAAGTCATACAGGCACCTGTATTCAGAGTTACCTTTTGGCTTCTGCATTTTCAAGAGCTGAGGTAGGTCCAAGTCTTAAAAACAAAACAAAACAAAACAAAACCCCTAATTGACCAACCTAACAAACAAAACAGAATCAGAACTATCAACAGAACAAAGCGTAGGAAGAGAAATGCTATTTCGGGTACCTGGGTGGCTCAGTTGGTTGAGCGTCTGATGTCGGCTCAGGTCATGATCTCAAGGTTTCTGGGTTTGAGCCCCGCGTTGGGCTTTGTGCTGACAGCTCAGAGCCTGGAGCCTGCGTCGGATTCTGTGCCTCTCTCTTTCTCAGCCCCTCCCCTGCTCACGCTGTCTCTCTCTCTCTCAATAATAAATAAACATTAAAAAAAAAAAAGAAATGCTGTTTCTGAAGACCTTCTGTGTAACAGGATTGTTCTGGGTAAGCTCATCTCTTGTTATCCAACAGCGCAAGAAGGTATACTGAATGATCACATTTTACATATGGGGATACCGAAGCCCAGAAAGCACTGAATAATTGAAAGAGCAAGGACTTACTGGCAGAGAGAGCTCGGTTTAAACTTGAACATCACTAGTTCTTTGGTTTTGGACAAATTTTTGGATCTCAAATCTCTGTTTCCTCATTTGGAAATAGAGACCAGTAGTACCAACCTTCCAGGGTTGCCGCAGAGCTGGACAAGAAAACGTCTGTAAAGTGCCTAACACGACATCTGGCACTTTATTAGGTGTAATGTTAGCTGCCCCTCCCCTTGCCTGCTAAGTGGCTGAGATGGAGTTCAAAAGCAGGGTCATGGGCTCCAAACCCGAGTTCTTTGCAGATCTGGAGTGAGAACGTATCTCAGCTGCCCCTCTACCGCAAGCTGAACTTGAGCGGTTCTGGCAAACGGTCTCCATTATTTTATGTACCTCTGCCCAGCTGTAACTCTTTTAGAAACCAAAATCAAAATACGTAAGCCATGTATCTCCCAGTGCATTTTAATGTACCTTCAGCGCAGCCTGCTCATGAAAATATCTCTGCCAGCCACTTAATGTCATAGAACCACTTAGGATAAAGGTTTAACGTTGGCAAAAGATAAGAGAACGATCATTGCGTTTCAGTTCCTATGGAATTTTCAAAAAGCCCATAAGATACAGGGAGCAACCATAGTCTTTCCTGTCCTAAATCTTTATTGTAGTCCCCTTCCTTTGAAGGACGCTAGGTGTTCTTGCGGAAAGAAAAAAAAATCTTTTTGTATAAAGTTGTGGGCTGCATTTAGAACTGGGGAGGATTTCAGTTTCAGTAGTTTTCTTGCTGGCCAGAGATATATTTGTTCTTTGCTTGGTATATGGTAGAAGATTCTGAGCTTCTAGAAAAACTCTTCAAATCTAGACTCCAGGCAATGCACTGTTGATCCTCCCATGGAATTTCTTTCTCCTCCTCCAATGCACGGGTCTATGCAAATGTGGTCTCACGTGTTTACGTACGTTGTCACATGACCACGTATTTCCCAGCCTATGCACCCCTTCCCTACTTTCAACGCCCTAAGAGCATTGTAGAGACAGCTGTGGTACAATGAGAAGGTGCAAAGTTGGAGTGGTGACAGTAGCACTGAGTTCTGTCTCTGCCCCTTTCAATGCGACTTTGGACATGTTGCCTCACTTCTGTGAGTCTTGTTTTTTCTCATCTGTACAATGGGGGTACGAGCCAACTGCCAAAAGCTTGTGAGGATCCAGTGTCATTTTGCATCTGAAAGCTCTGTGGAAACTACCAGGTGCTATTCAAATGTTTTCATTAGAATTTAAGGAGCAAGAGCCTGAAGAACTACATGCTTAGGGTAGGCTTTTCCATTTGTAAAGTTTTTTTTTTTTAATGCTTATTTATTATTTTTGAGAGAGAGCGAGGACAAGTGGGGGAGGGGCAAAGAGAGAGGGGGCAGAGGCTCCATGTTGATAGCAGCGAGCCCCACGTTAGGATCGAACTCATGAACTGTGAGATCATGACCTGAGCTGAAGTCAGACGCTAAATCAACGGAGCCACCCAGGCACCTCAGTATTTTCCATTTTTAATTTTTTAAAATTGTTTTATTTATTATTTTTGAGAGAGACAGAGACAGAATGCGAGTGGGTTAGGGGCAGAGAGAGAGGGAGACACAGAATTTGAAGCAGGCTCCAGGCTCCGAGCTACACAGCACCGAACCCACTGTGGGGCTCGGACCCATGAGCTGTGAGATCATGACCTGAGCTGAAGGCGGACGTTCAACCGACTTGAGCCACCCAGGCACCCCTCCATTTTTAAATTGAAATTCACAGTTGCCAGTAGTCTGATTAATTTTGGATCAGGTATTGGAAAGCTTAGAGATTAAAGACTTTAACTAACATACGTGATTTCCAAAATACGAAACTGTGCATTAAAATGTGGCTTTTATGGCATTCTACCAAACAGACTGTAATGGAAAGAGCAAAGTTAAAACACCCATGACTCGCTCCCAGGGCTCTCACTGACCCACCACCTCAGTGACACATCTCTGATCCACTCTGCCCCCCCACCTACAATGATTTCCTTATCTGTAACTACAAGGACAATCTCTGCCTTTGTGGGTGATCAGAGGGTGACGAGGATGCATCCAAGAGCAATCTGCACATTGGAAGCTATAACCCACGTAAACTTGAGCCAGGACTACCGCTAGTATAAGGACATGCTCTGGCACCAGACCATCCTGAGGAGCCATTTGTATTTTCAAAGCAAGAATGAACGTCAGATGTTCTGAACCTTATTAGGGACCCAGAGTTCAAGTACTGGATGCAATCTATGGATCTTCTCCCCACCCGCCCCCGCAAAAGGACACATACGTACATATATGCAATGCTGGCTGCAACTTTAGGAGTTTCATGGAGTTCCTGGTGGTCATTTATGGATCAGCCAGGTTTTCGTAGACTTCAGGTTAAGAATCTGTTGCAGACCATAAAGAGCAGATGCCAGAGGTCCTCGCGTTTGAGACTTTTACTTAACAGATGATACACGGAGGCAGGGCACTTATCAGTGACAGAGCCACAAATGTTAAATATAGTTTTAACAATGTTGTTCTTCCATTTTAAAAACCTGACCACTCATATTCTATAGAGAAAGCTCAGTTATTTGGACTATTTTATTGGTAAATAAACATTTAATTTGTCATCCCTGTTAAATCAAGGCAAGTTTATGCATATCTTATCCATTTTCCATAGCACAAATTGAATTTATACCTTGAAATGATGCTGTGTAGCAAGGAAGTATAGACTGAATTAATCCAATGTCCCATTTGAAGCCAAACTGCTAATGCTTTTAGAAGGATACTTTATCCACCAGGGCTTAAACCTAAATTCTTAGATGCATTTTGATCTACCTATTAATCATGCTTCCTGAATTTATATACTAGCTGCCAGTACCCCATCCAAAAGAAAAATCAAGTGTTGGTTAAGTCTGATGCTAAAAAAGTGGATCTTTATAAAAATAAAATCAAGAAAAGTTGTGAACAATATAATTTGCACATTAAGGAGTCCAGGTGGTAAGGGTTACCACTTCCCTTGCAGATGGGGATTTAGTGCCTGTTACTTATTCACGGTCATCACAACCAGTAGAAATTTCTTTCTTGCAGTGCAGTGGGGTTGGTTCATGTTTTCTCAACATGTTAGAGCATATCAACAGTGTCACAAGTGAACAGCAAATTAGCTGGTTTGTAACACTGAGTTTATAGCAAAGTCCAATCTATACGTTGCTTGCTGTGTAGTTTCAAAATAGCAGCATTTTTTGGCCAGACATTATGAGTCAAAACACAGGTCAAATTTGGGATGTTAAAAACCTTGTAGTGTATAAAAGACAACCTACTGAGCGGAAGAAGGTATTTGCAACTGACATCTCTGATAAATGGTTAGCATCCAAAACATATAAAGAACATATACACCTTAACACACACACAAAAAGACAAAACACAAAAAACAAAAAAAACAAATAATCTAATTAAAATGGGCAGAAGACATGAACAGACATCTCTCACAAGAAGATATACAGATGGCCAATGGACACGTGAAAAGATGCTCAACATCACTCACTCTCAGGGAAATGCAAATCAAAACCACAGGGAGATATTACGTCACACTGTCAGAATGGCTAAAATATAAACTACACGAAACAAGTGTTGGCGAGGATGTGGAGAAAAAGGAACCCGCTTGTACTATGGGTGGGAATGCAAACTGGTGCAACCACTGTGGGAAACAGTGTAGATGTTCCTCAAAAAGTTAACAATAGTGTTACCATATGTTCCAGTAATTCCACTACTGGGGATTTACCCAAAGAAACTGAAAACACTAATTCAAAAAGTTATATGCACCCCTATGTTTATAGCAGCATTATCTGCAATAACCAAATTATGGAAGCAGTTCAAGTGTCCATTGACTGATGAATGGATAAAGATGTGGTATATATATGTGTGTGTATATGTATATATATATATATATACATATGTATATGTATATATATATATATATACATATACACACACATATATATGTGTATATATATATGTATACACACACACACACACACACACACACACACTGGAATATTACTCAGCCATAAAAAAGAATGAAATCTTGCCATTTGCAACCACATGGATTATTTAGAGCATATAATGCCAAGTGAAATAAACCAGTCAGAGAAAGACAAACACCGTATGATTTCACTCATATATGGAACTGAAGAAACAAAGGAGCACGGGGAAAAAGGAAAACCAAGAAACAGACTCTTAACTATACAGAACAGACTGGATGGTTACCAGAGGGGAGACTGGTGGGGGGAAGTGTGAAATAGGGGATGGGGATTAAAGAACACAGATATTGTGATGAACACTGAATAATGTACAGGATTACTGAATCACTATATTGTACACCTGACACTAATATAACATTGCATATTACCTACACTGGAATTTTTTAAAAAATTAGAAGGAAAAAAAAAAGCCCTTTTCAGGAAGCAAAGAACATAGATGTTCTCTTAAATCCAAGCTGCTATTGTTGATAGTTCGACCAGAAGAGGCACAGCTTCAGACAGAAGATAAATGAAGTCACCTTGGCTAGCACAGACCTGGTGAAGTACCACCTGGCTCATGTCAGTGAACTTTGTGCCTCTAGTTCAAGCTTTCTGTGTCTTCCTAGAAACCCAACAACAATGACGTCAAAGAGAAATTGGGTCCTTTTCTCCAGAACTCCCTTCCCTTCATACGCCATCTCAGCAGGCTTTTAATTTTTCCGGGGTAGTTCTTGCATCAATAGTGAATGACCTCTTCCCACCAATTCTGAGAAGAATTTATCATGGAGATTGAGGCTTAGAGCTTTGGAGGTTATATTCCAGATCTGCTCCTGGCTTCTGCCTCATGTGCCGTGTAGTCTCAGGCAGCTGCCATTCCAAGTTTGGAGAGGAGGTGGAGAGGTGGCCAGGCGGGTCATGATAGAACTGGTAGCCTCCAAACTGGCCAGCTTGACTTGCCAAGGGAGACAAGCTGTTTCACCAGACCTGACCCACTTTCCTTCCTCTTCCCATCAGGCCCCTCAGGGTTTGAGCCCCAGCTGGCTCATCTGCTTTCTTCGGTCTGATGTCTCTGGAGAGGCCAGGATGTTCTCAGATGTCAGTGGTGGGGATCGCTTTTCAGACTTTAATGGTTCTTGTCACTCCTTTCATTCTGGAAGAATTATCATAAAGAACAATCTTCCATGGAAAAGATTGGTCATTCCAAGCATGTGCCCCAAAACAGATACATGAGCTGGTTGACTTGCTCAACCCTTATATAACCTCAGATTTCCTGATTAACTCCTTTAATCTTAATTGTTTTAGAAAAAAAATTCAAAGCTTCTAAAGCTCTTTACTCCTAGTCTCCTGGGCACTGATGTTGGGTCCCAAGCTGTTTGACCACATTGCTTTGGCAAAACAATGGCTCTCCCTGGGATTTTAAAAATATAATGAGGCTGTTCTTTTGCTTTGTAACTATTTATCTCAGCATGGACTCAGTTCTCATCAAGGAGCTTTGTTTATAGCTTTACATTTTTTTACTCCTTTGAGAATAACCCAAATCAATAAAGACTTTAGACAGTAGACCTCTCACTTTTCTTAGAATATTTCTCTTGCCTATATAAGCAAAACTATCTAGGTAATTACATCTCCTGTAAGAGAAATTATACTTTTTCCGGGGAAAAGAATTTCAAATATTGATTTTCACTCTGCCCTATCAGGAAAGCTGTAATTCCAAAGCAACATTGACTAGGTAGAACCAAACAAATGTCCATATCCTACCTAATCAGAAGATGTGGATGTATATGAGTATAGCTATTGAATATACAGATTATCCAGCTTTTTATGGAGACGAAGAGTTGAGTTTTAGATATTACAAAAAATGCATGAATCCACTGAATATTAATTTTCCCTGAAAAAAACATCCTTTCTCACGTTACCTGGTCTCCTCCTTTCTAAATTCTTCTAATTATTTTGGTAAGGAAGGACGCAAGTAAGAAAGGAGGAAAACACACATCCCACCCACAAATACACCGGCAGAGAAGTGAAACAACGCCCTCAAATTTGCCCCATGCCTCCCAAACAGCATACATGCTACAAGTCATGCCATTATTACAACGTTCCTGAAGCATCTAGAGTATTCTCGAAGTTAAGCTGGCTGCCTAAGCAGAATTGCTATTGCTTAGTGCAACCCATTCTGTGATCTAAGGAGAGTCATTAAAAATCTCATTAATTTAGACCATTGGTTTTCAATGAGGCTGATAAGTTTAGAAATATGTGAAGGCATTTCCTTCCCTCCCTTCTTTTTTTTTTTTTCTCTCTCTTCTTTTATCTTCCTTGTCACAATGTCTGTAGGTGCTACTGTTTATGTAGTGGTCAGGGACCAGGGATGCTGTCTCTTTATGCTATGTCCCCTCCAAATGCCCACAGCACTCTGATTAAAAAATACCCGATTTAAAAGGTCTCAACCAGCCCTCTACAATCAAAGGAAATAAAAATTAAAAAGTTAACAAGTAAAATAAAAAATACCTGATGTGACTGCAGCTGCTATCTTGAATAAAAAGTTAACTTATAGTTGATTAAATTATTGCCTGCTTCTTTTATCAGTGGGGGGAGTGCCTCTCACGAACAAGGCTTAGAAGTGAAAATAATACAGCTGGCATGGGCTGAACCGTGTGCCAGCAAAAAGATATGTGGAAACCCTAACCCCTAGGCACCTGTGAATGTTACCTTAGTTGGAAATCTGGTCTCGGAAGATATAATCAAATTAAGATGAGGCCATACTGGATTAGGGTTGGCCCTGATGCAATATGACTGAGTGACCGGTGTCCTCGTAAAGGGAATCTGGACACAGACGCAGAGGGAAGAAGGTCACGTGAAGACGGAGGCAGAGATTGAAGTTAATGCTTCCACAAGCCAAGGAATGCCTGGGGTTACCAGGAGCTGGAAGAAGCGAGGCAGGGTCCTCCCCTTGAGGCTCTGGAGGGAGCATGGCCCTGCTGAAACCTTAATTTCCAACTTCCAGCTTCCACAACAGTGAGAGAATACATTTCTGTTGTTTTAAGCCATCCAAGTTTGGGGTAATTTGTTATGACAGCCCTAGGAAACTAAGACAATAGCTAATCTATATTTATCCCAAACTTGGCAGTTTGGCACAGTCCAAGGGAGCATGCAGTTTGCAGCGGAATGGGGGGAGTGATGTTTGGGTACAGGCCACTTACTGGCATCTTCTGCTGCTGGGTGACAGAGAAGGCAGGAGCCGGTGTCCCCTCCTACCTGGGAGAGCACACTTTCCTTTGAATACCTCTACCTATGAATCCTTTAAAGGACAATCTTTACTGGATTCTCTTAGCTAAAGTGAAATTTTATTGCAAAAGTATGTGCCGCTAAGGGTGGTTGTCCAAAGACAGCACGCTTGTTTGGAAAGCAATTACAATTCCTTCCCAAATTTCAAGAGCTGCCGTGTGATCCTGTGAAGCAGGCTAACAGGATCTCCTCTCCATTCTGTGCTTCCCCTGGGATCTTCTGATGTCCCTTGCATTCGTGGAGCCTCTCACCATGCAGCCCCTTACCCAGGGGCTGTCCCAGCTCCCAGGCCACTCTCCACTCCCAAAATGTTTTCGTCCTACAGGCTACTAGAGGCTCTCTGCCCTTCTATGTGCCAGTCCATGGCAATAAATAAATTACTCTCAGCTACTCTAATGCATTACTTCTTTTTTTTTTAAGCTTATTTTTTTTTTTATTTTGAGAAAGATAAGAGCATGAGCAGGGGAGGGCACAGAGAGAGAGAGGGAGAGAAAGAATCCCAGTCTCCACACTGTCAACACAGAGCCCCACACAGGGCTTGAGTTCACGAACCCCAAGATCATGACCTGAGCTGAAACCAAGAGTCAGACGCTTAACGGACTGAGTCATCCAGACACCCCAGTGGTTTACTTCTTTCAGAGATGATGAAGCCTTTAATCCTAACTCTAAGTGGAGGAGTGCTAGGGAACAATGAAGAAGGGGCTTTGGAGTCTTTAAAGTCGGGGCACTCCTATTCCTATAAACATGAGATTTGTAGTCTAAGTTCAGCCGCTAAGGAGCTGTGAGATCTTGGGTCTCCATCTTTGAGCTTCAGATTCGTCAGTTCAACCCAGTAAGTCCTGAGCACCTACTGTGTATACACTCACACCTGGGCAAGGGATATGAAGCTAAGACAGCATTCTTCCTCTCCAAAGGCCGGAAGTCTAAAGGGGTAACGTATGCAAACAGCTGAAGGGGAACTCTGAGCTTACAGGATGAAGAGAACTTTGGCTGGCAGCCAATGGAGTACAGCTTTCTAGAATGAGGAACTGGCAGGGTGAAGGGCTGAAGGCAGTGGCGTGTGCTTCCATCCTGGGGAAGACTTCCCAAACAAGAATCATCTATTTGTTTCTGTAGCCTCTCATACCATGAGTACCCCCGCATTATCTCTCCTTCGTTCTGCCTCTAACTCAGATCTTAAGCCACTTGCTAAGGAGTGTGGACTTGTTTCTGTAAGAAATGGGGGGTTTCTGGGGCACCTGGGTGGCTCAGTCAGTTAAGCATCCGACTTCGGCTCAGGTCACGATCTCACAGTCCGTGAGTTCGAGCCCTGCATCGGGCTCTGGGCTGATGGCTCAGAGCCTGGAGCCTGCTTCCGATTCTGTGTCTCCTTCTCTCTCTGCCCCTCCCCCATTCATGCTCTGTCTCTCTCTGTCTCAAAAATAAATAAAAACGTTAAAAAAATTAAAAAAAAATAAAAAAAAGAAATGGGGGGTTTCTGGAAAATTCTTTATAAAAACTTTGAATAATGGGAAAATTTAATCATCTACAAAAAATGGGAGAGAAGAGTGCAATGGACCCTTATGTACCCTTTGCCCAGTTTTAAGAATTATCAACCCCAAATCATTTTTTTTCTGTTAACCCCCCCCCCCCCGCCACACACACACACAACTATTTTCTCTAGGATTTTGAAGCAAATACTAGGCACAGTGGCACTTCTTATGTAAATATAACAGTGTGTATTTCTAAAAGATAAGGGCTGTGGGGCACCTGGGTGGCTCAGTCGGTTAAGCGTCCAACTTTGGCTCAGGTTGTGATCTGAAGGTTCATGAGCTCGAGCCCCATGTCAGGCTCTGTGCTGACAGAGCTTAGAGCCTGCTTCAGATTCTGTGCCTCCCTCTCTCTCTGCCCCTCCTCAACTCATGCTCTCTCTCTCTCTCAAAAACAAATGAACATTTAAAAGGGCTATTGCTAAAAACATATGGCTATGTCATTGTCATACTGAAACAATAATACATTAATATCATCAAATGTCTAGGCAATGATTAAATTCCCAATTGTCTCAGAAATATCATAATTTATTCTTACAGTTTTGGTTTGATCCAAGTAAGGTCCACAATTGTGACAGGTCACTGTGTCTCTCTTAAAGTCTCTTTTTCATCAATAAATCCTGCCTCCCCATCTTTCTCACAATCTCCTTTTTTTCCTTGCAATTTATTTATTGAAGAAACCAAGTACGTCTGTCTTGTAGAGTTGTCTGTGGTCAGAAGTTTGTTGATTCCACTTCTGTGGTGTTACTTAACACCCTCTTTGAGACTCTGTATTTCCTGTGACTTCACAGTTGGATGTGGAGGCTTGATCAGATGTGGGTCCCCTTCAGTGTGGGAAGCCTATTTCACAGGGGATGGTGTACCTTTCCATCAGGAGATATAGTATCTGGCTATGCCACCCTTCACGGTGTTGTCAGCCAGTGAGGGTCAGTGCCAAGATTCACTAACTCATCAGGTGATACAATATGGTGCTATTCTGTTTCTACCATGCCACCTTCATTTATTAGCTAGGATACCTATATAAAGACGGTCATCCCATCATCTAGTATGTGGTCACCCCGTGGGACACAGCACAAAATAAAGGCAAAAATAAGATCAATCAATCAAGAATTTTAATTCTATTTATCTCTTATTTCCCAAAATAACAGCCTCCTCCAAGGGAGACCAATGAAGCTGTGTGCTGTTACTGTTTTGTTCCGGTATCACAATTAACTCATGACTTTGAACAATGTGATCCAATCCACTGCAGTTATCCTTACTGGCGTTCAATTTGTTCCATCTTTGGCCAGTGGGAGCCCATTAAGTGGTTCTGAGTCTTTCTGACAGGAGCCTGGTAGCCTTTGACAGCATTCTTACTACGTGGTAGAACAAGATATTCTAGGCTCATCTTATGTATTTTCTAACACAGACGGGGAATTCGCCACTTCTCTAAGAAGCCTTCGTTCTTTTTAAAATTTTATTTATTTATTTTTGAGAGAGACAGACAAGAGTGAGAGAGCATGTGTGAGAGGAGGAGGGGCAGAGACAGAGGGAGAGAGAGAATCCCAAGCAGGCTCTGTGCTGTCATCACAGAGCCCAAGTCGGGGCTTAATCTTATGAACTGTGAGATCACAACCTGAGCTGAGATCAGGAGTCGGACACTTAACTGACTAAGTCAGCCAGGCACTCCTCCTTTGGTGGAAATGGGGTTTAGCAGCCACAATCAGAGCACCTAGAAGACTCTTAAGTAGATCTAGGATTGCTTCTCCTCCTTCGGTGGGGAGCAGGCAGTTTGGCCTGGCCTGAATGATTTCCAAAAGAGTGGTGAGAGACTGTGAGAAGGGAAAGGGTGGCCAGTGACCATTTAGGAGTTACTGTGACAGTCAAGGAAAAGATGACAAAGTCCTCGGTCAAGTCTGTAGATGCGGGGATGGGGAAGAGGACCAGAGTCGAGAGAGAAACTTCCGAGACCAAATTTACATAGTCTGATTTGGCCATTCAAGACAGTAGGGGCTAAGGTGGGTAAAAGATGACGGACCTGGGTTCAAAGCCTAGCTCTGTCACTTATCAGCTGTGTCATTACTTAACTTCTGAGACTCAGTGACCTGAACTGCAACATGGGATCGGGACTGTCTCTCCCATGGGGTTGTTAGAGGAGGATTAGATGAAGTGGCAAAGGAAATCAACATCATAGTATAGTGCGATACCTACTAAAACTAAAAATTACAAATGTGAAATCTCTGCCTTATACTAGCATGCTTATGAGCCTTATTTGGAATACGAAGGGGTTGCCCTATATGCTCATGGGCTGTTAGTAATGGATGCTTTCACATTTGTTTAAACCACATTTTATTGATTATTTTATCAAAAAGATGATATAACAAATTTAATGTTGCTGAAGAAAAACAAATCCTATATTCTTTGCGGACTGTTTTTCTTATTTGATGTCTAAGATGACAAATTTCTTTTTAGAGAAGCTTAGAATAATGTTTTCATTTAAAATTGCTCCCATAAGTGACAAAAACATCAAAATCAAGATATTAAAAATGAATGAAGTATCTGAAATACTTATCAGTTAAGTCAGAGTTTCTTAAAATACCGAGACACTTGTTCTGATCAATGATTTATGTAGCGCTCTGGTTTTACAAAATATAATATTACTTTAAGTCAATTCCTTCCCAGAACCTTCCCTGCCCATTACGTCAGTGATATCCTGTAAACCTTCCTGAGGTTTTTGCTTTTCTAAGATAGAGTTTTTGAAGGCTCCATCAGAAGGATTTCTGAATCAAGATTTTGAGGATAAAAATAGCTATCCAGCAGTTACTATAGCCACATTAAATGTTGATAAAGAGGAATTGAATTATTGATACTATCTTTACTTTTTTAATTGTGAAGGTAATACAAACTATTTAAAAAATTTCAGACACAACAAAGGAGCATAAAAAGCAACACTGATCCAAAGCCCACCTGCCAGAAATAACCACTGGATTCTTCTGAATCATTTTCTGTGCAGACACAGACATAAAAATAATGCTTTCAATATTGCATCACAATGTACATTTATTGTGTAACTTGCTTTTCTGATACAATTGTGAAATATAAAGTGACAATTATTATTTCAACAGATCGTAATCTATTTAATGTGTTAGTACATAAATAAACCAACCGCCTCATTCATCCAAACACTTGCTTGGTATTACGTGGCTGAATGAACCTTGAATGTATGCTAGCTTACTGGATTAGTGCTTTATACCTAGACATTTACATTATTTCCAATGTACTAACATTTTAATTATTTTTGCCAACATATTAATATTTTTACAAGTTCTTCACCAAGGGTTGCCTGGGTAGCTCCGTTAAACAGCTGACTCTTGGTCTCAGCTCAGGTCTTCCTCTTGGGGTCATGAGTTCAGCCCTATGTTGGGCTCTGCAATGGGGTGAAACCTACTTAAAAAAACTACTTAAAAAAAAAAGTTCTTAACCAAAACAAACAGAATCAAGTCTGGGCCAGTAAGAGACACATTCTTGTCAATTTCTGTGTCTATTTATAGTTTCCACAATAAGAAAAAAAACAGTGGGGGGGGCAGCTTTTAAAAACTGTTACAAAACAAGAGACAATAATCCCTTACTGACATTTAATTTTTTTAACAAAAACTTGGCTGTAAATTTCCTAATCTCAAAAATCACATCTCTCCCTCTTTCTGATAACCCTCCAAACTGTAACGGTTCTCAGTGATGTAATAATTTTTGCTCCTTCAGCAGCCACATTTGTCTTCGAGATTTGGGGAAACTTGTCTTGTGAATGCATGTTCCTTTCCCTTCCTTTATTTAAAAAAAATTCACTTGAGGGGCGCCTGGATGGTTCAGGGGGGTAAGCATCCAACTCTTGATATTGGCTCTGGTCATCATCTCACGGTTGTGGGATTGAGCCCCGTGTTGGGCTCTGCACTAACAGCACGGAGCCTGCTTGGGATTCTCTCTCAAAAGAAATAAATAAAAACTTTTAAAAATGTTACTTGAATAGCTTTATTGAGATGGACTACACAAATATAAAATGATGCAGCTACTTTCGAAAACAGTCTGACAGTTCCTCAAAAATTAAGCCTAGAATTACCACAGGCCCTGCTTTCCATCTCAGTCGGGGACACGGTCTTTCCCAGAGCGGGGAGGTGGGGGAATGGTCACCTGTCGTCCAGAGTCATGCCCACACCCCCAGAGACAGTTCCCTGCTGGTCCTCCAGCATCAGGGCAGACTCACTGTCCTTTGCCCCTCCCCAGTTTACAGTCAATGCTGCTACACTTCAAGATGCCTGGGCGCCTTCCCGCCCCAAGAATGGGCAATGGACCTCACTGGTCAAGCAAGGCAGGTGTTTTTAATGCGAAGTGTCATCTTTTCTATTCTTTGGTTTGTTTATAGGTTGCACTTCAAGTACAATCTTAAATTTTACCATTGCCCCTGAGGCTTCCAGACAAGTATGTGGTTATATCCTAAGCTCCTGTTCTTTTTGGCAGCTGCTATATAATGAAATATTTCTATGTGAGCCGGAGAGTTCCATGAACATTTGTTGGATAATGAAGCTGAGGGATATGCCAGCCTGGGTGATTTTAACACCAGCCTTGTCAGGGGGTGTCAGCCCCGCAGGTCGGTAACACGTGCTCTCGGGATGCAGGTTTGATTTAGTCAAGGCTTTAACCACTTCCATCCATTGCTTGGACTAAAACACAATTCATATTTCAGAATGACCAGTGAAGGCAGAATGCAGAGTCTTTAAGGCCAAGAAAACTCCCCATTCTGTTCAAGTTTATTAGTAAATAACTTATGCTCTCAACACTCAGCATCTGAATTTACTTAACTTTCTCAAACATCACTGGGAAACCACCAGTCATGCTTCCTTCAGACTCAAATTACTTTTCACCATCGGGTTGTTTTTAGTGATTCAGAAAATTCTCAAAAATGTTCAAATAGTGGAGGTATCTTTATCTTTCTAGCTGAGCTCAAAGGTGACATTTTCTTTCTTTCTTTTTTTAATGTTTATTTATTTTGAAAGAGCAAGCATGTGCACGTGCAAGGGAGAGGCAGAGAGATGGGGAGAGACAGAGAGCGCAGAGCCAGATGGATGCAGGGCTCCATCCCACGAACCATGAGATCATGACCTGAGCCGAAATCAGGAGCTGGATGCTCAACTGACTAAGCCACCCAGGTGCCCTAAAGGTGACATTCTCTTTTTTTCTTTAAAGTTTATTTGTTTTTTTGAGTTAAAGGGAGAGAGAGCATGAATGAGAGGGGCGGAGAGAGAGGGTGAATCTTAAGCAGGCTTTAAGCGTAGAGCCTGACATGGGGCTCAAACTCATGAACCAGGAGATCATGACCTGAGCTGAAATCAAGAGTCATATGCTCAACCCACTGAGCCACCCAGGTGTCCCAAGGTGACATTCTCTCTCTCTCTTTTAGTTGGGGAAGGAGGGAGAGAGAGACAGAGACAGAGAGAGAGAGTGGGGAGGGACAGAGAGAGAGGGAGAGAGAGAATCCCAAGCAGACTCTGTGCTGTCAGCATGGAGCCCAACCTGGGGCTTGATCTCAGGAACAGTGAGGTCATGACCTGAGTCGAAACCAGGTCAGATGCTTAACAGACTGGGCCACCCAGGTGCCCCCCAAGGTGACATTTTCTTAATTGGCCAGAGAACTTAAGACATTTCAGCTATTTTAAAGTGACATCCATGGGGCGGTGGGGGTGGGGGGGTGGGGAAGGCTTACATTTTTAAAAGAAGTGTTTTGTATGTGCATAGCTAAAAAAAAAAAAAAAAAGCTGATTTTAAAGCTTAGCTTTTGTAACCCTCAATGAAAACTAAAGGCTGACTCATATTTTTTAAAAAACTAACTGGAAACACTAGACATAAGCACCTGATAGTAACTGAGTTTGCCAATGTCTCATTTTTGGGTGATCTAAGGTAAAATTTGAATTAAGTCTTCATTTTGGCCACCCTCAAAAATGTATTTTAATCATTCAGTTCAACAAATATATTTTGGGCACACCCTAAGTGCCACATAGTATTTAGCACTGGGGATCCTACAGAAAACAACAGACAAAATCCCAGGGGGGCAGGGATGGGTAAGGGATGGAGGGAGATAGACATTAAAGAAAAAGCAGAGGGAAAGGCAGTTAAGGGGCGCTGGTAATATGGTATTGTGAGGTGCAACAGGCTGTAATTTTTAAAGTGCTGGTCAGGAGAAATCTCAGTGAGAAGGTGCCATTTGAGCAAAGATTTTCGTGAGGTGAGGGAATTAGCCATCTGGAGAAAGGATGCGCTAGACAGAGGAACCAGCCATCGAATGCTTTAAGAAAGCCAGTGTGGCTAGCGTGGGATGAGCGAAGAAGATGCAGAGGCCCAGGTCCAAGGATGAATGTGGTGGTGGCTCGTGGTGGTCTTAATGGCCACGGTAAGGACTTGGGATTTCACTCTGGGTGCAATGGGAAGCCACTGTAAAGCTGTGAATAGAATGATGACGTCATCTGATGCATTTCTATTGGATCAACTGTTGCTATGTAGAGAAAAGACTTTAGGAAGGCAAGGGCAAAAGTTGGTTGACCTATGAGCCAGCCACCACAATATTCCAAGAGAAAGAGATCGTAGTTCACCCAGAGTGAGAGCAGTAGAGGTGGCAAAGGGTGTTTGAATTCTGTATCTATTTTAAAGGTAGGGCAAAAAGATCCTGAAGGATTGGATGAGGGGCGTTGAGAGAAAAAGACTCCAAAGATTTTCAACCTGACTCAAAGAGGACTCATGATTTTCAACCTGAGCAGCTAGAAAGTTGAGTTGCCATTAATTGGGATGGGGAAGGCTGCATTTGGAGCCTTTTGGTGGAGGGAAGTCCAGGAGTTCAGATTTGGATATGTTGGGCTTGAGATGACTATTAGATGTTCAACTATTGATTTTCTTCTGACCAAGTCAAAATTCATCATCCTCAAAGAATGCAAATTCTTTAAGGGTAGAGTTTTGTCTGTATTGTTCATTGACGTATCTTGAACAGAGTCTTGGACAATGTTTAGTATATGTAGGTTATTAATTAAAAATTAATTTAACAAATATCTGTGAAGCACTCATTGTATGTCTCATTCTGTTCTACATTCTTGGAACACAGTGGGGACAAAACGGCTAAAATTCTTGCCTCCTGCAACTTACAACCTAGGGGTGGGGGGCAGGCAAGCCAATGAAGTAAAATAAATTAAACCTACTATATGTTGGCATACCTGCCTCATAAACATTTGTTGAATATTAACTAACATGGCACTCAATCCAGCAAAGGAGGAAACTCAATGTATATTATCATAACTCAACGAGGGGGAAAATTGAGATCTTGGGAGTTGGCACTCTATGCCAGCCTGACTTATGCCAAAGCCCATTCCACCGTACCGTGTTGCTTCTCACAAATCCCTTCCTCACCTGATAAATTTCAGGGCTGTGCTTCTCTTCCTATAAGGATTTAAAGGGGATTCTGTCCAAAATAGGGCTCTTTGAGGTGCAGGCGTAAGATGGCTGCCGGGAAGTGCACACCCTCGGGCCACTGAGCCCTCCTTACTGGATCCAAACCAAGCAGCAAATTCCTCTTGACATCTTGAAGCGTTTTCTCCCTCTACTTACCCTTTTACAATGCTGGGGTACCTTACTTACCTGCCATTAAATGCCACCGCATTGTTTTATCTGAAAGGCTCAATTTGCAACCTTTCACAAACCCAAAAATGTATACCAATCGAAGTTTTACATTCATATAAATTTGAGGAGGAATCTCTTCTCCCCCCCCATCAAAAAATGAAACCTGAGGCATTTTCCATTCCCAGCAGTGGCATAAGGGTGGGGGGGGGGTGGGGTGGTCTTCAGAAGCCCCAAATTATTTTAATTATTACGCCCTATCACCACCACCCCCACCAACACATTCAGCCATCTGATATTCTCTGTCTCATGCAAGGGACCACCCCCAGCCTCTCCCATGTAGCCTATGTAGAAATTCTGGAACAGCCATGATCCCTTCCTACTGTCCATTTCTGACCCAGTTTTCACATGTAATCTGAGGTCACACTTACTTTCCCACCAACATTTCCTAGAATGTAAATGATGAATGATCATTTATCCTTCAAAACTGATAATTCCCTCTCTTGCTCAGGCCTGTCTGAACAGCTCTTCAAAAAGGAGAATTCCAGAGCTCTCGCCTCCTGAATGCTGTCCCCATTACCCCTGTAATTTTTAAGACAAACATCCAGGGTTCCGTTCCTCATCAGCTGGGTGATGGCCATATTCATCTTGATGTTGCCTCTCAGGCAGCATCCATCGACAGCAAGGATTCCTGACTGGCAGAGTGCGCCCGCCAATAACTTGCCTCTTTTCCCCAGCCAACAAAGAGGTGTTAGGGCCACCAGATCCTTTAGGACCTTCTGATGAACAGATGGGCATCTAGATTCCCTTGTGTTCTCATTCTCAGATGTGTTGAAATCCTTTCATAATCTGATATAACTTGACATGTTCCATGAACTCAGTAGAATGATGGTGTCTTAAACATTTCCCTAAACACGTATTGACAAGGCATTGTAGTGAATAAAGCGAGCATTCACTATTTGCATAGTGAATAAAGAGGGCCTCCTTTTATCCTTACAATGATTGTCATTGTTCTTCCTAAAGAATCCGAGTTATAGTACAAAGCAAGAATCATATAGCATGGAGTGTTTAACAGTCAAATAAATGTTCCACACCAGTATAATGGTATCTGTCTGTTGCCCATATGCGGGATCACAAAAGCTTTTCTAACAGAAACTGAAAAGATTTTCTAAGAAGCGGACAGCACCGGTAATAATCCGATGTCACAGATACAATAGTAAGTGAGCAAACTCTGTCAGTAATGAGGTTATGCTTCTGGACAACACAAAACTGGCAAGAATATCGTAATTTAAAAGGTAACATATATTTTCATCACCCCATTCAACCATGGCCAAAAAGCAAAACAAAACAAAACAAAAAAATCAAACAAAATCTCCTCCCCTCCAATTCTTTTCATGTTCAACACCTGCACTAGAGTTCCTCTGTCCTTATTTTCTCCCTCATAAAAAAGTAAATCAGGGGGGCGCCTGGGTGGCTCAGTCGGTTGAGCGTCCGACTTCAGCTCAGGTCACGATCTCGCAGTCCGCGAGTTCGAGCCCCGCGTCGGGCTCTGGGCCGATGGCTCAGAGCCTGGAACCTGCTTCCAATTCTGTCTCCCTCTCTCTCTGCCCCTCCCCCGTTCATGCTCTGTCTCTCTCTGTCTCAAAAATAAATAAACGTAAAAAAAAAAAATTAAAAAAAAAAAAAAAAGTAAATCAGGTATCAGAATTTGGAAGATGTTATCATCAAAGTATTCTACCGTTCATCTTATTTTGTATCCTATAGACATGTTTTCTAAATACCACACTGGTAACTTCCCACAATGGTTTTCCACGAACAGTTACCTATTCATAGATTTTGCCTTAGGTATAAAAGGTGCAAATTCCCACCATAGTCCAATTGCTTCAGGTTGGTGTGTGTGTGTGTGTGTGTGTGTGTGTGTTTTCCAATTTGCTTGAAATTCTAATATGCTGCTTGAGGCTCCATACCTACAGATTTCAAGTATTCCAATAGACCTATACGGCAGGAATTATGTAAACCTTATATAATTAATATTTGTGAGATGTACGAAGATCCTGGCACAGAAGAAAGCATTGAAATCCAAAGCTATTCTCTAACTTTCTTTTTTAATCAGTTGCCAGCTGGATTCTAGAAGGCTTCTAGTTCCAGCTCTCAGGCAAGAACATTGCTACCATTTAAAATACGTATACTGTTGTGGTTTTTTTTTTTAAAGGAACGGTACAGGAGGCTAAGGTAATAGAGCCTCAGGAAGGCTACAGAAATCCCAATTGTTCAAAACCACATAACAGTGCTATCCTAGAGACAGCTGCTCTTAAATTTGTCTTCCCAAGAACAGACTGAAAAGGTACAGGACAACTAATGTTAGGTGAGGTGGGGTTGAAAATAGAGCTAATCCTGTATCAAACCCCTTGTTTAGGTGAACCGCAGATGAAAGGCCAAAGGTAGGGGTTCTAAATAAAATACGGGATGCCCAGTTAAATCTGAATTCGAGATAAACCACGAAGAATTGTTTAGTTTAAGTGTCCCAACTATTATGAGGGACATACTTAGAATACACTGTTTATTTGAAATTCAAATTAGACTGGGCAACCTGCGTTTTTATTTGCTAAATCTGGCAGCGCTAGCCAAAAGAAAACTAAAACAGCTTATTTTCAGTTGACATTATACCACCCTGTACCAATGAAAAACATAGATGGAAAGAATTATGTAATTGTCTGTTTTGTTGTAATGATTTCTACATCACTGAGACCTTGGCAAAGGTCTCAAGGTTTATAAACGACATTAAAACAGGTAAAAGACAGGTGAAAGAAACGGGCTACTTTGGCATAAGGATTATGACGAGCCCTTACTGATCTACACATCAGGAAATCTGATGTTCCATGAATTCTGTCATTTAAATAATTGCAGCTGTGACTAAAAATATAAGTAATGCCACACATAAGTCCGTTTTATTTATTTTTTTATTTAAAAAAAAATTTTTTGTTCAACGTTTATTTATTTTTGGAACAGAGAGAGACAGAGCATGAACAGGGGAGGGGCAGAGAGAGAGGGAGACACAGAATCGGAAACAGGCTCCAGGCTCTGAGCCATCAGCCCAGAGCCCGACGCGGGGCTCGAACTCACGGACCGCAAGATCGTGACCTGAGTTGAAGTCGGACGCTTAACCGACTGCGCCACCCAGGTGCCCCAGTCCGTTTTATTTTATAGTCACCCCACTTGCACATTCACCGGACGACAACCTATTAGCCCTGCATTTCCAAGTAAAAAGCAATCATTGCCTAAGGCATGCACTCACTACCTGCCTACCTCTTTTCAGAATTGCCACTGTCTTCTAAATGAAACATCATTTTTTCCCAAAAACTGTTTCATTCAGTATCTTATTAGCAAAGCAAATATTTGATTCCAAAACTAACATGTCCAACTTAAGTGACAGATACTTGCAAAAGAAAGCAAACTGTTGTAAAGGCTATGGGTGTTAAGGCAGCCAATCCCTTTTGAAAGTATTTTCAGGGGCGCCTGGGTGGCGCAGTCGGTTAAGCGACCGACTTCAGCCAGGTCACGATCTCGCGGTCTGTGAGCTCGAGCCCCGCGTCGGGCTCTGGGCTGATGGCTCAGAGCCTGGAGCCGGTTTCCGATTCTGTGTCTCCCTCTCTCTCTGCCCTTCCCCCGTTCATGCTCTGTCTCTCTCTGTCCCAAAAATAAATAAACGTTGAAAAAAAAATTAAAAAAATAAAAATAAATAAAATGTCCATTGTTTCCAAATTCTGTGGCCACCTTCTCACCTACCCACCCCTGCAGAGAAAACGCTTGCTTAAGAATGTCTGATCAAACATCAGACATTGGCCAATCCTTATGAAAACACACAATTAAACCTGGCCCAAATGCTCAAGGTAAATTAGAGATCTGACCATTACTGATGATTTTGGGCCTGAGAGACAGAGACAGAGAGAGAGAATGAAAGAGAGCCATTCTGGATCATTCAGATAACCATGAGCTGCCTATTCTTAAGTTCTTGGATCTGAATCATCCAAAATTTATGGCTCTAGGAATCTGACTTTAAGGTTTAGCTGAGTTGGGCTTCTGAAACACACACAGTTTGCAAAAGGCTTTGTGGAAGAAATACAGTCCTTCATGAGACTTGACTTCTATTCGTTACAGAGCATTTTTTGGACTGTTGTGCTAATGCTGAGAGGACACATTATTAACCTTTTCAAATTAGGCATTTAGTAGGCTCAGTTGAATATTTTCTTAATTTGCACATTAAGGTTTGCCAGAACAGCTGGCACTGTGCTAGGATATTAGTTGAGATCTTTGATTTACATAGTCTAAGCACAAGCACAGAAACTCTATTTCCGAGAGGGGGACGTGATGGGTAGCAATCGCTAGTAAACTTTATTTACAAGAGTAATAAAAACAACAGTGGCTAACACTTATTCAGTGCTTACCACGTCCCGGGCAATGTAGATATATTCAGTCACTTAACAGTTTCAACAACCTTATGAGGTTTTACTTTCCCAATTTTGTAGAGAAGAAAACGCAGAATGGTTCAGTTTCTTGTCCTAAATTACACACTTAGTATGTAGTAAAACTTAGCTTTGTACCTAGGCAATCTAGAATCTTCCCGCTTACCACTTTGCAGCACTGCCTCAGTAAAGGTATCAGATAACAATAAAGAGCTTCCTCCTTCTCAGGTCAGGTTTCATGGGAAGGAGGTGTCACTTCTTTGTGCTACTGACTTCAGGGGAACAGGAGATAACCAGGCTAGAGGACCGTGAGCAACCCGTCACCCCCACTCCCAGACAACCACGGATAACCTCACTGTTCTTAAATGTGTGTGCATGTTTGGTTTATTTTTAATAGTTTTATAATATGATTTATGGTGAGGCTTTCCTATGCTTATGATAAGCTCTTGACCTATATATCAGGATCGGCAGTGAGAACATAGCCATAAATGTGTAGGGTGGGGTTGCCCTTCCATGATAAGGACATTCTAGATGTTAGTCACCTGGAGAAGAGCTACCTGATAAGCCCAGAGCACAAACAGGATCTCTAGCTGGTGGCCGACTGCAGTCTAGCTCTCCTGGTCTTGACCACCAAAGGGCAACCAGTCGTTGCCTAGGGCAACCTAAGTACTGGGGTAAGATATGATAGTTTCTTGGCAGAGAGAGCAGGGATAGACAAGGCAGTCTCTCCAGGACAGGAAAGTAGGATCATGGGGTTTGTGTTTCTTTTACCTGTGTTTGCTTCCCTTTTGTCCCCCTTGAGTGTTGGAAAAGGGGTTTGTAAAGTTCTAGTATATCTCAGATGTCTCAGTGAGGAAGTTTTTTTTTTGCAGGGGTGGGGGAGAGCACAAGCAGAGGAAGGGCAGAGAGAGGGGGACAGAGGATCTGAAGCGGGCTCTGCACTGACAGGCTGATAGCAGAACGCCCAGTTTGGGGCTGGAACTCACGAACCACAAAATCATGACCTGAGCAGATGCTCAACCAACTGAGCCACCCAGGTACCCTTGAGTGAAGAAGTTTTTAAACAATTCAGCCATAGAACACCAAGAGGTGGCAATGATGGTGGTGGGCAAGGAGAAGAGAATCCAGAAGGGAGAGGGAAAGGAATGAGGATGGAAACTTCCTGCACCCTGCCATCCTCCCTCCTTCCCTCCTCAGTTCTACAGCCAAAACGTGATGGTGCCAGCTTGTATTTCAATTTGGAGGCAGGACTCCTGTGTGCCTTGTACAGAGAGATGTTTGAGAATGGTCTGTAAAATACCCTTAACAGTTTATGCCACAGTCAACTTTGAAAGAACTGAAGATGGTCCAAACTTTCTCTCTTCCTTCTTTTTAAAATACAAGTGAATAAGTGTCAAGATTACTTTTGTTGACAATGCCCACATATTTGCAAGTGTCCAAGTGTCCGTTATTCAGGCAGGAGTAAGTGCTATGAATATACCGAGTGGATTTACTAAGCTACAAGATGTCCCCTGCCAAGCCCCATTCCTGGCTCAAAAAGGTATCACCTGAAGAATTTTACTGGAGGGGTGAAAAAGAAGGAAGAGGAGAAGGTAGAAGAAGAGGAGGAGAAGCTGGAGGAGGAGGAGGAGGAAGAGGAGAGTAGGCGGAAGACTAGAGGAGAACACAAAAGTAGCAACTACTGGGTGAAACTAACCAGAGCTTCACCAGAGGAGCTGGGAGAGGAGTCACTGAAACATACATACCACACTCATTTCAGGAACCCTCACCCCTCTCTCCTTTACTGACGCCTCTATTGTTTTTCCTAGAAAAATGCTATTTTGGTTTCTGAAAACACCCTACTTTGGGATGCAAAGAATCACATGAGGTATTTACGCCAATTTTTATATTATTTTCCTGACAACTAACTGCAAGTAGCCTCCCCTAAAGAGATTCCTTCAGATGGAAGGTTGAAAGACATGCAGAAACGTTAACTATGTTTCTAGGGTCAGGAGAGCCCCCAAACTGGGAGGTGGCTTTCTCCCTTCAGAACCACCCCCCACCATGTGTACATGGATGGGGATGAGGCTACTCTGTGTGTCCACCAGCCTTCTCTCTCCACTGATGGACAAGGGCAATAGTCTCCCCTCCAGAATAGCTGGGCTAAACTCTAAAACTGATCAAGAAAAAAAAATGTTGAGTTCCTTAGGAAAAAAAAAAAAAGCTACAATACACTGCCTAGTAGGGTTAATCTGGGTAGTGCCAACTGCCAGAGCTATCAATAAAAATTAAAAAGACAATGGAGCCCCTGGGTGGCTCAGTCATTGAGCCTGACTTCAGCTCAGGTCATGATCTCAGGGTTCTTGGTTCCAGGCCCTCTTCCGGCTGGGTGTTGACAGCTCAGAGCCTGGAGCCTGCTTCGGATTCTGTGTCTCCCCCTCTCTCTGCCCCTCCCCTGGTCACATTCTGTCTCTCTCTCTCTCAAAAATAAATAAACATTAAAAAAACTGAAGAAGAAAAAAAAAAAAAAAGACAAGCCACAAGCTAAAATTAGGAAACAAACCTATCTATGGGCTCTACTGGCTCACTCAAGTTTTTCTGAGCTTTGAGCTTCATGAAAAGATTCCTAGCGAGGAGAAAAGTAAAGGCACCTTTCATGTCATTTCGTAAACACCTCTTGCCTGGAGTGGGGCTGGAATTGCCTCACATGGCAACCCCGTGGTTTGGGATGGCGGCTGTTACACCTGCTAGGATCCTGGCGCTCCCCGCTGAGGCTGTGTAGCCAAAGCGCCCAGAGTGTTCCGGAACCTCCGCAGACGCGATTGCTAACCGTGCGGATACCAAAACGAAAGGTTTTCTCAGGCTTTCAGCAAGTCGAGAAAAACAAAAACAAAAACAAAAACAAAAATGAAACAAAACACGCTATACTCTCAAGTCTGGAAACTTTTCCTGAAAATTGCATTCTCTTTTGTGAGCTGTCAGGAAACTCCTGGCTTCTTTTCCAAGGATTGTAACGACCGCTGCCCACAATTACAGGAGCCCAAGCGATTCAGGAGGAAAAGAATTCACGGACTATAGGCAGCAGTCAAATCGGCTTGTGCCATATGGCTTTGGAACATTCTTATCGAAACATGCCGGTGTCCGCGTACTCCGCTGCTTGTTCCACTGCCACCTTATCCAGAGTCAGCTGTCCCTTGTCCGGCTGCATTTTCTGGAAAAGCTGGGTACCCAGCACCAGACAGACTGAAAGCGTTGTTTGAATGTACCCCGGCCCCCACTAAGCCGAGCTCAGCCCTGATCCTCTCTCCACAGCCCCTGCCAGAGGCCGCGGTCAGTGGTCCCGAGACCCGCGAGACGCGCGCGGCGAAGACGTCCCGAACTGGTGTCGGGGGCGAGGGGTAGTTTTAGCCAACTTAACGGGTTGTGCCACGGTTTCTCCCCTTTTGGGGAGGCTCCGGGTCACGGGGTAGAATTGCAACCCCAGGTTTGATCGCGAGTCAGGCAGCTGCCGGTGGGGCTGTTAGTGCCGCATCATCCCCAAGCGCACCTCCTCAGAGACGCGGGAGACCGGAGAGCAGAGACCGCCAAGTCTCAGGGACCGCAACCAGACCGCCGCGCGCGCAGCCACGGCTTAGAGCCATCCGGATGCCATCGCCCCGCTCCCCCGCCGCTTCTCCCGCTTTCTCTTCCCTCCCAGGGTCCAACCGCCTCAAGAAGTCGGCTGCCCGACTCTGGCAGGGTGTGCTCGGAGACCCGAAAAGCCTCAAGTCGCCATCAGTGTCGCCCACCAGGGTTCGAACGCGTCGCGCAGCCACCTGTTCCACAAAGCCCCGAGTTTGTGCGGGCGTGGGCTGCGACAGGAAGGACCCCGTCACCCCCTCAGTCTCGCACAGCCCAGGCCCTCCACAGGCTCACACCACCCCAAATTCAAGTGCGCACATACCTTCACGCAACTCCGGAGGCTCGCGCCACTCGGGCCGCCCGCGCGCGGTGACTTACTTCCCGGTGTCCCCGCTCCAGCCCCAGCCCCAGCCCCGGCCGCCGGAGCCCCTCCCGCGCCCGGCCGCTCGGGGAGGACGGCGCCCCCAAATACCTGCCGTGAAGATGCAGAAAGCGAAGAGAGTCGTGCAGACCATGGTACCCGGGTGTTCGGTGTCGAGCTCCGGGAATGACCGAGCGCTCCGGGCGCGTACGGCTCCTCCTCTGCCCGGCTGGCTGCCGCGGGAGCCGGGAGGCGAGGGCGGCTCTGCGCGCTCAGCCCCGGCGGCTCGGGCTTGTTCCTGCGGCTGACGGAGAAGCCAGGCAAACGCGGTGCGGCTCCGTCAGCTGCGTGTGCTCCCGCGCCGGGCGCGTTTCTGCTCCATCCCAGCCGCCCGAGCCGGGGCCGCCTCTGCCGCCGCGCCTGCCCCCGCCAAACCCCTCCCACCCGGGCCCCGCGGCGCTGACAAGGCCACCCCCTGGCCTCCCCTCTCCCGGCGCGCTCGGGTCCCGGGAGCCCCGGCCCAGGGCGGCCTCTGCTGGACAGACTCGAGTTTTGAAAAGGTTTAAGAGTCTAGCACGGTGCTGGGAACTAAACGGATGCTGAGTGTGAGCAGATCTCTGCTCTGGGGAGTTCATCTCAACTTTTCTCATGAATGCTTACAACAGGTGACCATATGCCACCTTAGGCGTCAACCCGAGGAGCCAAGACCCCACTATTGCGTAAGAGAATACACATTACTTTCCTGCGTGCAGGTTACACCCTCATGCGCATTCAACCCCACTGCACTTCCTGCTGCCTGAGCCAGGACGTCTTTTATCCTATTCAGCTTCTTACCAGAGGAAATAACACTAAGGTCAGGTAACAGTGATCATGGGATCACTGAGCCAGGCAATCTCCTAGGTGTGGTATCATGACTCCTTCCAACAATCTTGTGACATAAGATTGCTGCTATTCCATTTTCCAGATGAGAAAACTAAGGCCTAGAGAAGAGAAGTAATGCACTCAAGGTCACATAGCTGGTAAGGGCTGGGACCCCATAATTGAACAGTTTGTGCACCTGGGTTATAAAAACAAAGGCTGACATTTCCTGAGTGATTGCTGTGTGCTGGGCAACTGTGCTGCACAGATACTAACTGTGTGAATTCTCACAACAGTCCCTTGAGGTGGGCACTATTATATCTTCGTTTTCAGGGGAGGAAGTGGAAGTACAGGGAGGTTTAAGTACTTGTCCAAGATCACACAACTAGCTAATGGTATGGGTAGGATGTACCCACACCCCCATCCTCTGTACTAAACTTGGTTTTCAAACCCCAATGTTTCTGTATGTTCTGTATGATCAAAGCTGACCTTGCACTTAATCTTCCCCACCACCTTAGACTTGCTTGTTTCTCACACCTCTATCAGACCAGATGCCAGATCATCTCTAATATCTCTGTTGTTATGAGCCTGCTGGTCCCCTAGTCACCAGAGCTGGAAAGCGGCTGGAATTAATGAGCCTTCCTAAAGAATTAATTTGCTCAGGACCATTAGTAGCGCCGGGGAGCAGCTTTCTTTTCCTGTGGCTTCTTTTTCCTGTACTCAGGTTTCATTTTCTCACTTGTTTGGGTCTTATCACGGTATCTGTGATGACGTGCATTCCTCTGCCTGACCCCACCGTTACCACCGGTGCAGCTGGTCACGCCTTCCACAACCAGATGCAACTGGGCTCAGAGGTTTGATGGTTTGTTTTGTTTTACTGGGATCTTTTTTCTTGGTTAATTGATTGATCCTTGTTGGAATGAGAAGTAAAAGATACCACAACCAGGTGCCTATCCTCTTTCCTCCTCCCTAGCCAGAGAACCTGTAAATTCAATTTGTTAAACAAGTTTTCTGAGTGCTTTTGACCTTGAGGTTTTTCCAGTTTCTGGTGCTCTCTACATGATTACGAAAAATTTCTGCATCTGCGCTGTGGTTGTCTTGGGGGGCAAGGATCATACACAGGTGAATTTTATATGTAAAATAAAATGTGTATATTTGTATATACATATTTCTTCTTTATCTTATTTATATATAAAATTTATATAAGGCAATGATGCCTTTCAAGGAGGGCCATTTCAGTAACTAACTCTATGATAAAAATAAATGTTTTTCAAAATCCCTGTACAGAGAAAAATATTCGATTGGATTTCAGCAAAACTTTAACGGAAACCCTCTGGGGGCACAAAGCATGTGTGACTCCAGCTTTGATATCTAAGATGATGGTTTGGTACCCAAAGGATGGTGATTCCCACGTCAGAATCAGTTAAAATTTCCAAAGCTTTTCATTGTATACGGAATAGAGTTGAAAATTGTTTCGTTCACTAAAATCAGTCATTTTTATTAATGGTTAAAACTTGTAATTTATTATTTGGTGAAAACATATTTGATCACTTACTAGATGCCAGACCTCATGCAAGGCTGTGGGAATGTAATAGGTTGTAAGAGTCAGGGCAGGCCAGGTTATGCTGCTGTAATAACCCACCCTAAAGTCTCAGAGGCTTAAGCAATAATGATTTATTTCATGCTCATCAACGTCTGCTATAAATCCAGGTCGTTTCCCAGAGTAGCTATCCTCTACATCGGGGAACTCGGTGCTATACCCCCATGTCAAAGCCTGCTTCCACAGTCACCGAGATAGAGAAAGGGAGAAGCGGAGACTTAAGTGAAGCCTTTCCATCTTCTACCTGGAAGTCGCATGCACTTCTGCTCATATTTCGTTGGTTAAAGCAAGTCATTGGCCATGCTCAACTTCAGGAAAGCAGGAAAGCACAATCTTCTTCTTTGCCCAGATGGAGAGGAGAGCTAGAGAGCAGGGGACAGTTGTGATGTGTGCCACAGTGCTTCATTGTCTCTGCCATCAGGAGCTTATGTTCTTATCTTATGTTCTGGTAGTGGAAAGTCAAACATCGAATGAACAATCATAAAAATACATGCAATAACTTATTGTATTAAAAATGGCGGGGAGACAAGAGAAATGGGTGAACTGTTTTTAATTTTTTTCTTTAAATAAATAGAATTTTTAAAGAGTTTTGAAATATATGCAGTAGCTTATTATATTAAATTCTATAAATAATAATACCCACTAACATTTATGGAACTTCTGCTATGTATTAGGAATTGTTTCAGGCGTTTTATGTAGTATGTTTAAACTTTGTACTGCATAAGGTTATATGAACTTTACAAATAAAGAGACTGAGAGATACTAAAAGAGACTGTAAGTGTGAAGGAAACCAAAAGATGCTATGAGATATTCCACCAGGGGGACGTGGACTCCTCAGTGGGTCCAGGAATGGAATTTGCATGCAACTCTTTAGTCATGTCTTATAGCAAAAGCCAGTTTCTTCATAGAATTCTCTTAGTCCCTTTATAATACTCCAGTGGGATAAAATCTAAGATAAATCTGCCTTTTACTGACTTCCACTATTTTTTGATCACTGTTAAAATGAATTTCTAAGGTTGTAGGCTTTCAACATCTTATGAAAAATTGCCCTTGGTTGACTGAGTTTTCGACATCCTGAATTTATTATAATTTACAGATAATATCAAATAATATAGTTAGGTAATACAGAAGTGTTAGCTTTGGGCCCTTGGATTCTTCCCGGCCTGGGAGAGACAGAATAACTTGGTTGAGAGAGCGGGGTGAGGCAGTACGTGCAATGGTTCAAGGCTGGGTTCTGATGTCTATCTAGCCCATGGTCCCCGAAGGCTGGATTCTCATCTGCTTTCTACCATCTACTTACTGAGTGACTCTAATTACTTGGCACCGCTATACCTCAGTTTCCTCCTGGCATTATTGGGAAAAGGAAATGGATTATATAGGTAAAAAGGTCTGCATGTTCCCAGTGCGGATCAATGTGATCTATTATTAGAGGAGAAACTTTGGGGGGGGGGTGCATTAAAAAACATTTGTGGATCTAAAGTACAAGAGCAAAACGTTACTGCCTGCTACGTTTATTTCTTCACACATTCAGCTGTGGACTGGGCTTCTGCCTTCAGTAATCCCACGCTGCTACAACTGGGTTGCAGGGGAAAGGCTCTTAACCTTCTGTGACAGCCCCTCCCCACCTCACCCTCTTCCCCAAAGGCAGGAATGCAGCAGCCTCCAGACACTGATAGCTTTTGTCCCGGTTTTATTTCTTTTCTCAAATTGCATTGCAAAAAATGTCTCCATGGGCTCTGCTACGTTTCCTCACATCGCTTTGCTTTTCTCTTCTCAACTCCCGATTTCCTCTTTTTAAATATTAATGACAGAAAAGAGTAAAAGCAGTTATGCAATATGTGTAAAAGTGTAAATTTGGAACTTTGCCAAGAAATATTTGCTTGAACAAGAGTGATTTTAAAAGGGCGAGATGAAACATGATTACTTCCCTCATTTAAATACAATTGTTTGAAGCCGCTTGGGCTCTTTGAAGACACAAAACCACATGTCACTAATTTTTATTTTAATTAAGGAGGAAGCCCTTAAAATATTTCAGGAAGACACTGGCTTCTTGGAGGTGATGCACATAATGAGACCGCTTATTTAAACAAGTCTAAAACGTGATTGAGTTGATGCTGGAGACCTGGATTATTAAATAGAAGTAAAAGATAAGTCACATATGTAGTTTAAAAAATTTCTAGAAGTCTGATTTTAAAAAAGGAGAAAGAGGTGAAATTAATTTATTAAATGTGTTTAATAATATGCTTTATTTAACTTAATATCTCTAAAATATCATTTTACACATAGTGAATATAAAAATGTTAATGAGATATTTTACATTCTTTTTTTCGTCCTAAGCCTTCAAAACCCAGTGTGTATTTTATACGTACATAACATCTCAATTCAGACCGGGTGCACTTTGAAAATTCAATAACCTGGCGCAGCTAGCAGTTATCGTAATGGGCAGTGTGGTATAGAACATCGATTGGCCCCGCGCATTACCTCATGATATATCCTGTGAAAGTATGAAGCAGTGCTTGTGGGACTTTCTTAACTGACAGTGGAGTAGTTAGAAGTCTAGGATTTGCTTATTGCATGGCCTCTAACCCTCATTAACCTCTCGACTCTCAGTTTCCCCTTCTCTGAAATGGAGATTATGCAGGGTGCCTGGATGGCTCAGTTGGTTAAGCATCTAGCTCTTGCTTTAGACCTCACAGTTCATGGTTGTTGTTTTTTTTTTTTTTCCCCAATGTTTATTCATTTTTGAGAGAGAGAAAGATGGAGTGCAAGCAGGGGAGGTGCAGAGAAAGAGGGAGACACAGAATCCGAAGCAGGCTCCAGGCTCCAAGCTGTCAGCACAAAGCCCGAGGTGGGGCTCGAACTCACGGTCGGCGAGATCACGACCTGAGCCCAAGTCCGATGCTCAACCGACTGGGCCACCCAGGCGCCCCCACAGTTCGTGGTTTTAAGCCCTGCATCGAACTTGGGATTCTGCTTGGGGATTCTCTCTCCCTCTCTGTCTGCCCTTCCTTGGCACGTGCACTCTCTCTCTCAAAATACATACATACATACATACTTATAAAGAAATGGAGATGATGATAATAATAATGATATCTTGCTTCAGAGGATTGTGGTAAGGATTAAATGCACAGAGGGCATTTAGAACAGACCCTAACAGAGGAGAGCCTCAATAAATGTTAACTGTTACAGTTGGTAGGAATGGTTATGATGATAATGATGAGAAATGATTATTAATAGTAAAATCTTTTCAATTGTTATTGCAGTATTTGAAGTTCCTTACTATTCAGAGGCATTGACCTTGTCGTTTCTCCCTAGAAGTTTATGTACGCATTCAGAGTTTAGAACGACATCTCTCAAACATTTTGGTTTCAGGAACCCCTTACATTCTTAAAATGGATCAAGAACTCCAAAAACTATTTGTTTATGTGGTGGGGGCATTTTCAGGACCCTTTCAGATAATTGTAGCTTGTTTTCTTTTACATTGCACCAAAACCCAATCAGCGGTCTTTTCTTAAAAGTTAGCAGCAGTGTGGAACGTGAAAGCGTCTCAGTGAAAATTTCATATTCTGTTCCATAAAAATCTGTTGGTCTAGGGGTGCCTGTGGGGCTCTGTGGTTAAGCATCTGACTTTGGCTCAGGTCATTATCTCACAGTTCCTGAGTTCAAGCCCCGTGTTGGGCTCTGCGCTGACAGCTCAGAGCCTGGATCCTGCTTCTAATTCTGTGTTTCCCTCTCTCTCTGCCCCTCCCCCTCTTGTGCTCTTCTCTCTCTCTCTCTCTCTCTCTCTCTCTCTCTCAAAAATAAATAAACGTGGGGCGCCTGGGTGGCGCAGTCGGTTAAGCGTCCGACTTCAGCCAGGTCACGATCTCGCGGTCCGTGAGTTCGAGCCCCGCGTCAGGCTCTGGGCTGACGGCTCAGAGCCTGGAGCCTGTTTCCGACTCTGTGTCTCCCTCTCTCTCTGCCCCTCCCCCGTTCATGCTCTGTCTCTCTCTGTCCCAAAAATAAATAAACGTTGAAAAAAAAAATTAAAAAAAAATAAATAAACGTTAAATAAATAAATAAATAAATAAATAAATAAATAAATAAAATCTGCTGGTCTATTTTGCACATTATATCTTTTACCCATGTATAATTTTGTTACATCATGCATCGGTCATATAGAAAATATTGGTTCACTGAGTTATGAAGATCTTCCAAATCTTAACACGTTTTGTCATACAACATCAAAAAAATTACATTCATTAATATCTCCACCTATATCATGAGAAAAATCTTTAAATATTAGGAAGCTGTCAAGTTAATGGTGGAGGATACAAGTTTGGCCAAATTCTAATTTTCGCTCGACAGCTTGATTCTTACCATTGGCGCTAATCACTGTCAACTGCATTCCTTGAAGTGACAGACTCGCGTATGGGGAAGATGTCATACAAATATCCAAGTCTGAATAACCGTAGTTTGTCTGAGTCATTTTTTCAACTAAAACTCGTGTTCCACAAAAACGTGGTTAGTACAGCTTGCAACTTGAATCATCACGTGAGTAGGTTTCCTTGGGACAATCATCTCATTTTGGTATACGGCAAGCATGCCTTGTGCATACGTCCCGCTTATTTACATAGACTAGAAAAAAAGATGTGTATTTAAGACGATGATTTGATAATGAGTTTTGCTGCTTATTGAAGGACATTTCTAAGCGAAACATGTTTTTTTCCCCCTTTACACTGAGCACGCATGGTGGTGAAGAATATAACGGCTGCAAGTATAATGTGCTGCCACTGCCTTCTGTGACGCTAAGACACCAAAGTTTTACCTACAATTGCTCTGCCACTATCAAGGCCTAGTCAACATCCAGAAAGATTAAATAAAATTAAAAAGGTAAATAGCATCTTCGTGTTATTATGAGGATAGTTTTGACTTTGCAGACCTGACAGAATCTTGGAAACTCCAGGAATTAGTGGACCACACTTTGAGAACTGCTGGTGTAGGGAAATAACTTCAAAGTTTGTTAAGGATGCCGACTGTTTTATCTGTCCAAGGAAGACCCTTTTTTTTTTTGTTCCTTTTCCTTTTCCTTTTTTTTTTTTTTTTTTTTCCGGAGAGATGTTTATTCCCCTTTTGTAAGCAAGTGGCTCGAAAGGTGATCGCAACTTCCTATAAAGCCTGCCTCTTTTGCAACAGTGATTGGTATAGGGTGGACATCAGACTCTGATTTACTGAATGCACTTTCCAGGATTTTAATACTTGCTACACCAGAAAATGCCACTAAGGGTTGCTCTCTGGAGATGAAATTATGGGGCGCTGGTATTCTGGGA
Source organism: Prionailurus bengalensis (assembly GCF_016509475.1). Classification (NCBI taxonomy): domain Eukaryota; kingdom Metazoa; phylum Chordata; class Mammalia; order Carnivora; family Felidae; genus Prionailurus; species Prionailurus bengalensis. The sequence goes on from NC_057344.1 coordinate 145,595,187, forward strand.
GCCACTCCAGCATGTGGAAAAAAGCTAGTCTGAAGTAGGATACAGAAACGTGACTCTCAGAGAGAAGGAGGAATGGGAGAAAAGAGGTCTGATGGCTTTCTGGTCCCTAGTCACACTTGTCTCTGAGATGTAACCACACCTTTGCCCTCCTTGCCACTCCGAGCTTTTCAATAAATTGCCCCTTCCGGTCATGCTAGTTCAAGCTGTGTTTCTGTCATCTGAAACCAAAAGAAATTAGCTCACGCCGAGGGCAGCAAAAGCTAACTTCCAAAGTCATTGAGTGAATGTTCAGTAATAGAGATTGAGGATTGTCTTTTCATTCAGGAAAATTCTAGTCTCAGCTATGCGCTAAAAAAAAAAAAAAAAAAAAAAAAAATCACAGCAAAACCACACCACTACTAACTTATTGGATCAATATATGGTGAAACAAGTCAGGATATTCAGCTTCTAGTAAAAAAGTAGGCATGGAACTGAAAGTGGTGAATTCATAAAAGTAAATAAAGTTCCCCAATGACACTACAGGCTTAATAATACATTATAAATTCCAATTCTTTCCACAAATAGTTGTAATGAAAAACATAATGAATAACCTTGGTTTTAAATACCTTACATTCTCATAATATTTGTAAATTTATCCAACAAAGCCTTTTTTTTTTTTTTTTTTCTGTTCTACACATGTGTTTGCTACCATCAGTTGTAACACATCTTAATAGATTCTACTTCGGATTGTGCTGAGTTCGTGTTTTTTTCATCTTCTTTAAAAATATTCTTGGGGTGCCTGGGTGGCTCAGTTTGTTAAGTGTCCCACTTCGGCTCAGGTCATTATCTAATGGTTCATGAGTTCAGGCCCTGCATTGGGCTCTGTGCTGATGGCTCAGAGCCTGAAGCCTGCTTCAGATTCTGTCTCTCCCTCTCTCTCTCTCTGCCCCTGCCCTGCTTATGCTCTCTCTCTCTAAAATGAACAAACGTTAAAAAAATTAAAGAAAAATATTCTTGACTTTAGTTTTCCTCAGACATCCGTAGATGCTGATTTTCCAGTCATTTCAAATTCAGTCAAATAACTACAACTGAGCAGCGTTGATAACGTCTACTGACCCATTAAGAGTCAAGGAAAACCATTAGAAACATCTTCCCAGTTTTTAAGTTGACTAGTGCTGTCACTCCTGATGTCCTCAACACTACCAGCAGTAGAAAGGCTAGCAGTCCAAACCAGTTTATTTTTTCTGGACACTTATTTTTGGCTGCTGCAATCAAATACAATTTAATTAACTCGCCATTGGTAAACAATTTTTCTTCCCTGGCTAACAAATGAGCTACTTAGAAAGTTCCTTTGGTTGCAGCTTCATTTTGATTTTTCATTTTCATGGAAAAATTCTATTCTAATGAGGTATTTGTTTTAAATCTTATAATCTTTCTAACTGGGGAATAGTATGTATTGGTAACAGCGTGGTGATTTTTAGTCTGGTTACATTGAATTCTTTTAGTACAGCAGTAGCATAATGCTTTGCAGTTTCGTTAGATAACAAAAGAATCCACACCTCCTTGTGCTTAAAACGTGTGATACTTAGGGACTACTTTTCATTTTTTTTAATTAAAGGTTTTTTTTAGTTAATTTATTTATTTTGAGACAGAGCTAACAGGAGGGGCAGAGACAGAGAGGGAGAGAAAGAGAGAGAGAGAATCCCAAGCAGGTTTCCACACTGTCATAGTGCAGAGCCTGATGTGGGGCTCCAACTCGCGAACCGCGAGATCATGGCCTGACCCAAAATCGAGAGTCGGACGCTCAACAGACTGAGCCACCCAGGCACCCGTACTTTTCACTTTTTACATTTGTTTTGACATGATGGGTATGCGATAACAATACGAAGAAAATAAAACGTGGCGGTATAGTGATGTGCGTGACACTCCAAATGCTGCCTGGTTGCGACTTCATCCCTGTGATTTGTAGCAGCAGCGTGAAGCCCCGAGAACGCCACGCAGCTTGTCACCACCGCTCCACCAGGCACTGCAGCTGGAGTGTGAAAGAGCTGTAGGCAGCACGTCAGCACACAAGTACAGCTGTGTCCCAATAAAACTTCAGTTACGGTAAACAATGAAATGTGAACTTCATACGATTTTCTTATGTTATGAAATATTTTTGTTTTGATTCCCCCCCCATCCCCCCCCGCCCCCGCTATTCTGACGTCACAGGCAATACAAAAACAGATCTGGCCTCCTGGCCATAGCTGCTGACCTCTGCTGTAGCAAGGCTGTGCGTTGGATTCTGCTAGGTCTCTGGGATTCGTTCCAACCTAAAACAACTTCAGATTATCAGCCTGGAGTGTCTTGAACTTGATAATGCATATTCATGCTCCAAATCCATGTGAGGTTATGGCTAGGGTTCTGATTTATGAGGGAGACTATTTTCCTTATTATTATTTTTTCTCTTTTTTCACATGGAGCTGAGCAGAGTCTCTGATAGACAAGTTACCTTTTGTGTTTCTCTTTACCAACAGGTATATTTTCTTCTAGCCTATTTCTTTTTCTTTTCTTTTTCTTTTAATTTTTTTTTAATATTTATTTTTGAGACAGAGAGAGTCAGAGCATGAACAGGGGAGGGGCAGAGAGAGAGGGAGACACAGAATCTGAAACAGGCTCCAGGCTCTGAGCTGTCAGCACAGAGCCCGACGCGGGGCTCGAACTCACGGACCATGAGATCATGACCTGAGCCGAAGTTGGCCGCTTAACCGACTGAGCCACCCAGGCGCCCCTCTTTTAATTTTTTTAACATTTATTTATGTTTTGAGAGAGAGAGAGACAGAACGTGAGCGGGGGAGGGGCAGAGAGAGAGGGAGACACAGAATCTGAAGCAGGCTCCAGGCTCGGAGCTGTCAGCCCAGAACCTGCTGCGGGGCCGAACTCACCGCGAGATCATGACCTGAGCTGAAGTCAGAGGTTTAACGCACTGAGCCACCCAGGCGCTCCTATTCTAGCCTATTTCTTTATTAAAATTGTAGTCATCCTTCAGGGGCCCTTGCAATATGTCAGAAATCTAATCTAATTACTCATGCAAGAAATCTAATCCCCAATTTATGCAAGTCAAGCTCTTATCTCTTGGTCCCCATTTGATCATCAAACCTAGGGCCTCTATGGCTTTAAGAACTGCAGACTGCTCTCGTTGCATACAGATCTATTGTCTTTTGGGGGAAGGGATCTTTGCTTTCTTTTGAGTCCAGAAATATATTTATGAAAACTTTGCAGTATTTTATCCAGAGTTTTATAAATTGTTTGCCTCAGGAGGTGTTTTTTTTCAGAATAACTAGACTTACACATTTATAGATATGAAAGTCTCTTGTATTTTCTTAGCCCCCACTCCCCTTTTCTAGTTTTAACTCCCTTTACTTTGTCTAACTCGATTTCTATTTTAAACCTTATATCCCATTAAGCTGGTGGAAAACTCTAACCCTAGTCGTTGTGATTTACCCCCAACTTTCTGGATTGTTCCAGGATCTTATGTAATGCTGACATTTAGAGTGGGTTGACAGCATCTGGTTGTTGGGTCATCTGTTTTGAAATCCAGTCATTCTCTTCAGCATAGCTGTTCAAATCCAGGGGCTCTCTGTCGGGGTGGGGATGTAGGAGATTTTGCAAAGCTGCCTAGATTCTTATAAAGGTAGTCTTTTCATTACTGAAGTCTTTTCACTCCTCTAGTGGCTTTGCCTAGGACATGCCCTCTGTATTTAGACCTTTGGACCTCTCTGTTCTCATTATGCAAATTACACTCTAAAGTCTTGGGAATTTCTTTCCTGTTTTAGGGAAATCATTTTTCTTTCATGATTCTGGCCTAGATACTTTGCGCTCTATCTAATCTAGTTTTAGCGATTACTCCTTTGGAAAAAAAGCTTGGGAGATTACCAAACTATTTCTAATTTTTGCTCTGCTATAGTCTCTTTTTTTTTTTTAATTTTTTTTTTCAACGTTTATTTATTTTTGGGACAGAGAGAGACAGAGCATGAACGGGGGAGGGGCAGAGAGAGAGGGAGACACAGAATCGGAAACAGGCTCCAGGCTCTGAGTCATCAGCCCAGAGCCCGACGCGGGGCTCGAACTCACGGACCTCGAGATCGTGACCTGGCTGAAGTCGGACGCTTAACCGACTGCGCCACCCAGGCGCCCCTGCTATAGTCTCTTTGTCTCCGTCCCCTCCTACCCAGCTGGCAACAAAAACTGGATTGATTATTTGAATTGGGGCAAAGGAAGAAAAAAAGTACAGCAATAATTTTATTTTACTGTAAATTTTTTTAATGTTTATTCATTCTTGAGAGAGAGAGAGAGAGAATGAGAGCACGTGTGCGAGCACACGGGCAGGGAGAGAGGGAGACGCAGAATCCAAAGCAGGCTCCAAGCTCTTAGCAGAGCCAGAAGCAGGACTCAAATCCACGAACCGCGAGATCAGGACCTGAGCAGAAGTTGGACGCTTAACCGACTGAGCCACCTAGGCATCCCTACAGCAATAAATTTGAAAGTAGATTAATAGTTTAAAATATTTTCCTGACACATGTTTTAAAGGCGATAGCAGATGAAAGTAGTTCTGATAAAAGCTAATGACGCTTAGGAGAGAGCTGGGGCAGTCAGGATGGAGGGATAAATACAGACTTGACATATATTTTGGAGGCAGAAAGAACAGGACTACTAACTGATAATGTGATGAGGCTGAAGACGAGGTTGGAATCGAGTGTGACCCCCAGATTTCTGTTGGACTATCACTTTGTGGATATTGACCAGTTTGGCCAATCTTGCATCCGTTTGTAAATTCACTTCAGCACTCCTTACCTACCTAGAAATACATGGTTTTGTAGTTGAGTCAGTTGTAACATCTTACTGGTCCCCTCGTTTACTAAGGAGTTAAGTAAAACCTTTGCTATGCATTCATTTTATGAGTCATGACTTTTCCTTTTAAAATTGTTTTTAAAGGATTAATCACAACTTATGATATTATAATGTTTTTAGTCTAAATTCGTTTTTAAAAATGTTTACTTATTTACTTTTGAGGGAGAGAGAGAGAAAGTGAGGGAGGGACAGAGAAAGAGAGAGAGAGAGAATGCCAAGAAGGCTCTGTGTTATCAGCCCCGACTTGGGGCTCTCACTCACAAACCATGAGATCGTGACCTGAGCCGAAATCAAGGGTCCGATATCCAACCAACTGAGCCACCCAGATGCTCTGTCTATATTCTTGTTAGAATAATTATAATTATAGCGATGCCTGGATGGCTCAGTCCGCTGGGCATCAGACTTTGGTTCAGTTCATGATCTCACGGTTCATGAGTTGCAGCCCCACATCGGGCTCTGTGCTGACAGCTCGGAGCCTGGAGCCTGCTTCGGACTCTGTGTCTCCCTTTCTCTCTGTCTCTCCCCTGCTTGCACCGTCTCTCTCTCTCTCTCTCAAAAATAAACATTAAAAAAATTTTTTTCTAAAGGAATAACTATAATTATCATTAGTGTAATGAATTAATATAATTAATAATCTATCAAGGGTGGCAAAAATCTTGACAGCTTTATTGTCCACTGTCTTCATTTCACAGATGAGGAAACTATAGAACAGAGAAATGAAGTGATGTGACCAAAATTGTCATCGGTTTCAGAGAAAAACCCTCTCCAGCAACTTTTAGTTCAGTGCTTTTTTTCATTCTACCCTTTAACTGAGCGTACTTTCTTCACCTTCTTGTTTTTGTGAATGTGGGCAATCCATGAAGCTTGAGACGGGTTGCTTCAGAATGATAAACTTAAGCTCTAACCACTTTCTGTGTGCCTTCAGAAAAACAAACAAATAACAAAACAAAACAAAAAACAAACGTGTATCTGGAAAACAGAGGGGAAATTTAACTCTGAGGCTGAGAGGGAAAAAAAAGGTCATTCGATATATTTTCATGATATGTAACACTGTTACCACGGCTAACCCAACTGGCTTGGAAACTTATGTCCTTCCCTCTACCGTCTTTCCCTTTGGGTTCTATCATTGTGACTTTTTTGGTTGTTTTGAGCATAAAAATATTCTATTTATTAAAACTAAAAATGCTGGGCCTTTTATATTCAACTTACAGTTTTATTCTGTTTGTTAATTCTATAGACCTACGTAGACTATATGGCATTTTGAAAGTTTTTAGGTAATAGCCTCTTATGCAGAACAAGTTAAATATCTTAAGACATTAAATTCCATGGTGAATTTAATGTTTGTATTTCCCTTTTAGGTCTTTCTTTTTTTTTTTTTTTAATTTTTTTTTCAACGTTTATTTATTTTTGGGACAGAGAGAGACAGAGCATGAATGGGGGAGGGGCAGAGAGAGAGGGAGACACGGAATCGGAAACAGGCTCCAGGCTCCAAGCCATCAGCCCAGAGCCTGACGCGGGGCTCGAACTCCCGGACCGCGAGATCGTGACCTGGCTGAAGTCGGACGCTTAACCGACTGCGCCACCCAGGTGCCCCTATTTATTTATTTTTAAGTTTATTTATTTATTTTTAAGTTTATTTATTTTGAGAGAGACAGAGTGGGGCAGGGACAGAGAGAGAAGAGGAGACAGAGAATCCCAAGTAGGCTCCATGCTGACAGCTGAGGAGCTGGAGGTGGGGCTCATACTCAGGAACAGTGAGATCACGACCTGAGCCTAAATAAAGAGTCAGATGCTTGACCAACAGAGCCACCCAGGTGCCCCTAAAATCACCAATTTAAATGACCGATTTGTGTATTTTGAAAGAGAATTACAAAATGACTATACTAATAGGCCAAATTCTCTAAAGCAGTAGAAGTACACAAAATACAAAATATGTGGAGATTCCTAAACCACAAATATTATTATTATTATTGTTATTATTATTATTAGTTCATTATAAATATAATTTTCTGACACATGTTTTTATACTTACCTTTAAATCTTCCTGGGATTAAAATATGTTTACCCACTACAGAAACATTTATCAAATCCTAAGGCATTTTAGGGATACCTTCTCACACATATGATGACTGAAGATATTAGCCAAGGTGATGACTGGATTCTTCTGTCAACACCAATTATTAGAAGGACTTCATAACGTAAAGTATTTAGGCTCCCAGTCCATGAAATCCACTTCTCTGCTCTGCTCATGAAAGCCTTCATTCCCATCCAGGTGGCTTGACTGAACCTGGTGTTTCCTTGACTGTTGACATAGTTGTAAATTCTTTAAACTTGACAGACCTTCTTTCAAATGCTTCTGTTTTGTGGAACCATTCAACTCTTAAAGCTGTAAAAATGACATGCAGTTGAATCTTGGAAATCTGGTGCCTTTGGGTGACTATTTGATCACAAATTTTAAAGTCTAAAGCAATAAATGAGTTTGTTTGAAGGATATAAGCCATCCAAAATTGAAGGAACATTTAAAGGTCAGGCCTCTGGAACCAGGAATCCTCCTGTGAACAGAAGGAACAAAAGGAATGGTTTTTGGCAAGGACAAAGGAGGTTCAAGAAGACTTTTCTTCATCCATTTTCAGTTAAGACTACACACACGGGATTAAAAATCTTAGGTGAATGAGTTCATTGGCCTGCTCTGTGTCAAATGCCGTCCTTTAGCCAGCGAGGTCCCAGAAGGAAAACATACCCTAGGACCTGAGAAAAAAATCTGAAACTTGAGAGGCTAATGAAGATGGCCCTACCAGCTTCTGGGGATAACGATTGTTTGGACAGCTCTGATTTCTTTCAAGCCAATGACAATAGTCCCTTTTGGGTAATTGTTGGAATGCCAGTGCTAGTGTAAAACTAATCTCAATATTTAACCAATTTCGATGTTATTACCATTCTAACGGAACTCATGCTAGAAAGCAAACTTGGAGCAGTATAACTTTTCCCCCCAAATTGACTCCCATATCACTTAATCCTTAAAGCAGTAGCAAGTAATCTTTCCGGAAGAAGAGTAAGATCACATAAATAATAAGGTCAGCCCAACTGCCTTTGGTCAAAGAGCATAATAAATTGACTCCTTGAGGCCGAGAGGGTGTCGCAAATTACCAGTGACCACATGAGTAACTGCTTCATCACCGCATCAGCAACCATTGGATGGGAGCATCTTGAGAATTCAGGAGAGCAGAAATGGTCCTCTTGGTAGCCACCGTCATAGAATCAGCATCACCTACTTTTGATGGTAAGCACTGCACATTTAACTTTTTTTTAATAATTTTTTTTTAAAGACTTTTTTTTTTTCAACGTTTATTTATTTTTGGGACAGAGAGAGACAGAGCATGAACGGGCGAGGGGCAGAGAGAGAGGGAGACACAGAATCGGAAACAGGCTCCAGGCTCTGAGCCATCAGCCCAGAGCCTGACGCGGGGCTCGAACTCCCGGACCGCGAGATCATGACCTGGCTGAAGTCGGACGCTTAACCGACTGCGCCACCCAGGCGTCCCTTTAATAATTTTTTTAAAATTTATTTTTGAGAGAGATACAGAGAACAAGCAAAGGAGGGTCAGAGAGAGAGAGGGAGAGAGAGCATCCCAAGCAGGCTCCATGCTGTCAGCACAAAGCCCAATGTAGGGCTCGACTCACGAGTTATGAGATCATGACCTGAGCCAAAACCAAGAGTCAGATGCTTAACTGACTGAGCCACTCAGGCACCCCACAGTTAACTTTTTAAATCAACGTGACCTCACAAGAATATTGTCCTTTGGTATTTGCATTAAAATAGGAATCCATTTCCCTATAGTAAATCCAAGGAAAGACTATGATCCTCAACTAATTTGTTTTGACTATTACTTGCAATATTATTTTCTGTTTATTGCACTTGACATTGGGGATACACTTGCTATTATTTAAGTGACGTTTTGTGCCTGTAAAACATCCAGAGACATTAACTAGTAATTCTTGGCTTTAGATGTGGCAAGAGTTCACGAAAATCAATTAGAGATCCCTGTATTAGTTCTTCTCCTTGATGCTAAAAAAAACCATACTGAGCTATAGTTTAAAGCCCAGTGCCACCCAATTTTAAATTATTTACACTTTTATGTGTTATTGCAAACTGTTTCTGGGTATACAGCCATGCTACATTAGGTTATACTACTGATAATTAAATAAGGGTAGGCCTGGTGATTAGAAGAGAACTTTGTCAGCCAAGGAAATGTTGAAAACACTTAGGTAGTTTTTTGCTGTATGTAAAATTTGACACCCCATTAAATAAAGCTATAACAATAACCCAATAAAGCTGAAACAGCTTCAAGGAGCATAAAGGGAGCTTTCAGGACTTTACTGTTAACAATGCAAAATGTCAGTATGAGAAAGACCTTAATAGGGCCATGATTTCACATGCAAGATTGACTAGCCATGTGCGGATCAGAGAATTTGGGCTTTTGTGGTTTTGGTAGGGAGGGTTGTTTCGGCTTGAACTATCTGGGTTGGCCTGATCGTATGTTTGTGCTAGTTACATTTTAGACATCCACTAAGAATCTGGACTCTCTTTTTCACATGTTGTACTGTTGCTGCAAGGAGGATGCCGAGACAAGGACTCCATTTCCCAGCACCTCTGCCTCCAGATACAGCAGGTGATTAATGCCTGTGAATGGAGTGTGATCAGAAGTGATCTGTGTTCCTTCCAAGCTGAGACTTTTAAAACATAGACGAGGCAGCTCTTACGCTCCCTTTTCTCCCTTCCCAGGACAGAGGGAGCCTGGGTTCTGACTCGCCATGGAGGAGAACCCCTCTCCCCAGCTAGGAATACCTGCATTAAAGTATTATGGGAGAAAGCCAAGAACTTCTATTGTATTAAGCTGTTATGATTTTGATGTTCTTGTTATCAAGGCTAGTGTTGCTTTGATTAAATATAGTATCGTTAGCAGGATACTTGTGCGACCGTCTCCTTTAATTGGTCCTATCCATCCGTTCGTTCGGCAAATACTGATTGTCTATTATGTGCTAGGCAGTATGCTGGGCATACGTAATGAAGACATAGGCTGGATATTCTGTTGTTTGTAGTGTAAGGGGTGGATTCCTTGGAATGGATTGGGGGAAGAAAGAGGAGAAGACAGGTCTTTAGAAAAAGTCAGTTGTGGGAAGAGTGCAAGGAGAACTACAGCTGCTAGGAGAACATGTATGCAGGGGAACCTCATCTAATTGGGGAGTCAGGAAGGCCTTTCCATCAAAGTGGCCTCGGAGCTTAAGTTAGAAATGTGGGGTAGGAATGAACCTGACAAAGGCTGGCAAGTAAGGGATGGAGGCAGAGGTGGGAAGCCCAGAGAGCGTTCTAAGCAAAGACAGCACTGAGAGCCTTTTGAGTAAGGAAAAAGGCATGGCATTTAACAACCAAAAGGAGATAATGGCTAGTCTATTATTTTATGTGTAGTGTTTTTAAATAGACAAATTACAGCACTAACATTTTCCAGGGTGTTTCACAGGATGACCCATTCTCGTCAAACATCGGTAACCTAATCAGAGTAGTTGGTATGGCCTGATTAGCTGTGTCTTTCTTTTGTAAACTGTACTATTGCTGTGTCAGACTAGGAACAAGGCAGCTAATTATGAGCAGACTTTCAGCAGCTGTCTTTCATTGGTGTGGCAAAGAGGCATCTCTGATTCTCCAGCAGCGTCTGTTTTAAATATTTTGTCTTGTTATTTTTTCATAGACATGCACCTTTAAGTCAGAACCCAAATTGGTGAGGCCATGTTGATTCCACCTTATTATTTTTCCTCTGGCCTCCTCCTTTCCTACTCTTTCTCCTCCTCTTCCTTCCTTCCTTGCTCTCTTCAGTTATTATATTCCTCTGAGCCATCAGCCCAGAGCCTGACGCGGGGCAGGCTCTATATAAAAATTATAGGCAAATACCAAAAGTACCGCATTGTGTATCTCATGAAGATACACAATGAAGAACTCATGAAGAACAAAAAACAGTTAACAGTGATCCTCGGAAGCCCCTGTCTCACCTAGTGGCTAGTATCTGGAAGCCTTGGATAATTGTGTACTAGAAATATTTATCATATCAAAAATACTTCTTAAAATGCCCCCCGCCACCGCCTCCCCAGACATTGATTTCCTCCTGTAGAAAACAGGCACAGAATCCAAGGGGGAAGCAAATCAATTCGGCAAACATCGGCACTGACTCATGCTATAGCTTTCAAACCTATAAAAGCGCAAAGCAGCTAAAAGATTTGTCTCTCAGAGGAGAGCCAAGATGAATTTTATTAGACCTGGATTAGGTTGAGTTAACCCGAGAAAAACCAGTTGAATACCTATCGGCCCAAGAGAATTACTCACTAGAGAGGTCTCCCCATTTCCCCCGGTCCTTTGTGGATCATAAACCCAACACTTAAAACAGCTACCAGTGATCACATTCCCATGACGTTTGGGTTTCTGTTAAATTTCTTTTCTCCAACAACACAGGTTGGTTACCTAGCACTGAATGGGTCTGGCTAGTTTCCTGCCGCAGCCCCGGTCAAGAACAGGCTGAGGGTCAGTGACAGGATGAGGACATCTGTTGCTGTAATTACTACTTTCAGGCAATGAAATTATTTTAACATTGGATATGTTAAAAATGACCTGTTTGGTTGTTATTATTTCAGGCCTATAGATGAAGAAATTTAGAGCTCGGAGAGTTTAAATGGCTTTCCCCAGTCACATATCTAATGAGTGACAGAACTCAGAAATTTCCTAAGCCCCTCTCCTCCACGTAAGCACTGCTGCTTCCTAAAGCTGCCGTTCACCAAGGGCCCCGTGTCACTGTCAAGTGCTTTAGACATCTGTAACCTGGTTGAATTCCTCCTCACCTGGCCTTGCAAGAACTAATATGAGCCGAGGCAGCTGGTCCCCTGCCAGCTTTGGAGTAACTTCCCTCTCCAGCATGTCCCTTTGCTGCATTCCATGACCCAAACCAGCCTGGCTTTTTAACCGAATAACTTTTTTTTCAATTTGGATATTCTAGGTTTCTCCTGCTGAGATTTGGCAACTCAGCTTTTGCTTCAGCTTCTTGGCTCCCACACCTCATGGTGTGACTGATCTGGTTTTGGTTCTGGATTCCCTACTTGTGGGTTGGGCAGCCCGAACTCACCCCATAACGTGGAGACAAGACCCCTGGTTCCGGCTTTCCAGCCCTGCAGTTCTTTTTTTTTTTTTTTTTAATTTTTAAAAATGTTTATTTTTGAGAGAGAGAGAGAAAGAGAGAGACAGAGAGAGACAGAGTGAGAGTGGGGGAGGGGCAGAAAGAGAGGGAGACACAGAATCCCAAGCAGGCTCCAGGCTCTGAGCTGTCAGCACAGAGCCCAATAAGGGGCTCAAACTCGTGAACAGCGAGATCATGACCTGAGCCAACGTCGGACACTTAACCGACTGAGCCACCCAGGCATCCCTCCAACCCTGCAGTTCTACTTGGTCCCTTCCCTGCAAGAGAGCAACAGCAGGTTGGCACAATAGAGGAGGAATGAGCTAGGAGTCAAGGTGCTTAATCTTTCCAGGGATCCACTTGTTATTTGTAAAAGGAGAATAATGGTAATAATAATCATAGCCACTTTATAAGATCATTGGGAGGGTTAAAGAGGTGATAATTTTAAGTGGGCCCAGCACACAGCAGGCACTCAATAAATATTATTAGAATCACATAAAGAAGTTTACCTTTTCAAAGCGCTTGGAACATACTAAACTTTACACAAACGTGAGCTATTAATCAAACTTTGGGGGCCAAAAGAGACCTTTGAGGTTACCAAGTTCATTTCTGTTTTGTTATACTGGGAAATATTGTTTAAATATAGTGACACCTTGTACTTCCTTGTTTTATTTCGTAATTACAGTAAGAACATGCCTATATTGTTGAAGAGTGTGCATATTATAGGAAAAAAAAACCTACCAACTTGTAAATGTCTATTTACAATAAATGCACCAGGAATCAGCCACCTTATTAGGAACTATCCCTTTGCTCACATCTTTGAAGATCAAAATCACATGGAATTTCACACTGTCATGGTATTTTACTTTAAGCACAGCACGTCATATTGATACTAAGTCCTCTTTTATTTAGGCTAGTGAGATTTGGAGAACTGCTCAATATTAGTAAAAATTCTAATGAATGGCTCAGAAAAGCAGATATTTTGGCAACGATGCGATCAAGATGGCAGCATAAGTTGTTTCTGACTTCTGTCCCCGCAGTGGGCAGCGACCAGCCATTGACAAGACGCCGCTGTGAAAATCTCAGAACACGGGCGAGGCTGGAGCACCCCCCTGGACCCTAGGGACCAGAGACAGTATTAGAAGGGCAAGAGGAATGCTGCACTCTGAGCATGTCACCCTCCCCCAGGATGGCACATCTCCATGCTGAGAGGGCCTGTGGGCAACTATGGTTTCTCTGGTGGGAAAAAGAGAACCCAGGGTGGACATGCTGCTCCCCTAGCATTGTGGCTTGCTTCCCTGGAGGCCAATCAGGTGTGGCTTTATGGGGATCATGGGGAATCCGGCTTGACCACCAGAGATTAGATTGGTTACAGAGAAAGGGGACGGGGTTTACAGAAAAAAAGGCCACGTATGCTAAGTCCAGAGCTAACATCATAATCAGTGATGGAAGGTTGAAAGCTTTGCATCTAAGATCAGGAACAAGACAAGGGTACTCACTCTCACCGTTCTTTTTCTTTTTCTTTAAAAAATGGTTTTTTTAAAAATGTTTATTCATTTTTGAGACAGAGAGAGACAGAGCATGAACGGGGGAAGGTCAGAGAGAGAGGGAGACACAGAATCTGAAACAGGCTCCAGGCTCTGAGCTGTCAGCACAGAGCCCGACGCAGGGCTGGAACTCATGGACTGTGAGATCATGACCTGAGCTGAAGTTGGACGCCCAACCAACTGAGCCACCCAGGCTCCCCAATTCTTTTTCTTTTTCTTTGTTTTGCTAGAGAGATAGAGAGTAAGTGGAGGAGGGGCAGAGAGAAAGGGAGACAGAATCCCAAGCAGGGTTTGTGCTGTCAGCCCAGACCCCAACCCAGGCTGGAATCAAAAAACTGTGAGATCGTGACCTGAGCTGAAATCAAGAGTCTGTCGCTTAACCGACTGAGCAACCCAGGTGCCTCCTCCCCCTCCCCGCTCCCACTCTCACAGTTCCTATTCAGTATAGCATTGGAAGTTCTAGTCAGGGCAATAAGAAGAAGAAATAAAAGGAATCAGTCAGAAAGGAAGTGAAATTGTTCCTATTTTAAGGTGACATGAGGGGAACCTGGGTGGCTCAGTTGGTTAAGCCTCCGACTTCAGCTCAGGTCATGATCTTATGGTTCGTGAGTTCCAGCCCTGAATAGGGCTCTGTGCTGACAGTTCGGAGCGTGGAACCTGCTTTGGGTTCTGTGTCTCCCTCTCTCTCTGCCCTCCCCTGCTTATGCTCTGTCTCTCTCTCAAAAATAAACCTTAAAACAAATAAAAAAAAATAAAGATGACATGATTTTATATATGGAAAGTTCTAAAGACTGAACCAAAAACCTGTTAGGTATGATTAATTAATTCAGTAGTTGCATAATACAAAATGAACATAGAAAAATCAGTACCATTTCTATATATTTGTAGCAAATTACCTGAAAAAGACACAAAGAAAATCCCATTTACAACAGCATCATAAACAATAAAATATTTAGTAATAAATTAAACCAAGGAGGTGAAAGATCTCTATACTAAAAACTATAAGACATTGGTAAAAGAACTTGGAAGAGGTACAAGTAAATGGAACAATATTCTGTGTTCATAGATTGGAAGAATTAATATTGTTACAATGTCTGTAATGCCTGAAGCCATTTATAGATTCAATGTAATCTCTATCAAGATTCCAATGAAATTTTTTAATAGAAATTAAAAAAAAACTATCCTAAAATTGGTTTGGAACCACAAAAGAGCCCCAAATCTAAAACAATATTGATAAAGGAGAACACAGTTGGAAGCATTACACTTCTTGATTTCAAACTATAGTATAAATCTATAGCAATCAAAACAGTATGGTATTCGCATAAAGACAGACATATAGACCAATGGAACAGAACTGAGAGCCTAGTTTAGTACTAAACCCACACATATGTGGTCAGCTAATATTTGACAAGGAAGCTAAGAATACTCAAAGAGAAAAGATAAGTCTTTTCTTTAAATGGTGTTGGGAAAAGCTCCTTGACAATGGTCTTGGCAATTTGTTTTAGATACGGCACTTAAAGCACAAGCAACAAGATAAAAAATAAATATGTGCAACTACATCAAACTAAAAAGCTCTGCACAATCTCAAAAATGAGGAACGTAACAAAAAGGCAACCCATGAAATGGGAAAATATTTGCAAAACATATATCTGATAAGGGGTTAGTATCCAAAATACATAGAGCACTCATACAACTCAATAGCAATAAGCCAAATAATCCAATGAATAAATGGGCAAATGACCTGAATAAACACTTTCCCAAAGCAGATATTCAAATGGCCAACAGGTACTGGAAAGGATGTTCAGCATCCGTCATCATCAGAGGATTGCAAATCAGAACCAGAATGGGATATTATCTCCCACTGTTAGGATACTGTCATCAAAATGTCAAGAGATAACAAATGCTGAGGGGCATGTGGAGAAATGGGACCTTTGTGTACCGTTAGTGGGAATGTAAATTGTGGAGTTACTATGGAAAACAACACGGGGGGTTCCTCAAAAAATTAAAAATAAGACCACCATATGATCCAGCAATTTCACTCCTGGGTATATATAGAAAGAAAATGAAACTGCTACATCAGAGATATTGGGACCCTCAAATGTATTGCAGCATTATTTACAACAATCAAGATGTGAAAACCATCTCTGTGTCCACTGACAATGAATCAATAAAGAAAATGTGATACATATATCACATGGATGGACTTTGAGGGTATTATGCTAGGTGAGATAAGTAAGACAGAGAAAGGCAAATACTATATGATCCTAGTTATATGTGATATCTAAAAACCTTGAGGAGTGCGTGGGTGACTCAGTTGGTTAAATTTCCAGCTATTGATTTTGGTTCGGGTCATGATCTCATGATTCCTGGGATTGACCCTTGTGTCCGCTCTGTGCAGATAGCACAGAGCCCGCTTGGGATTCTCTCTCCCTCTCTCTCTGTTCCCTCCCCTGCTGTCTCTCTCTCTCTCTCTCTCTCTCTCTCTCAAAATAAATAAATAAACATTTAAGAAAACATTAAAAAAAAACTTGAACTCATAGAAATAGAGAACAGATTGGTGGTTTCTAGACAAGGGGAAGTAAAGGGTGGGAGAGATGGATGAAGGGGGTCAGAGGGTATAAGGTAAATAGATTCTGGGGATGTGATATGCAGCATGGTGGCTATAGTTAATAATACTGTAGAGTATATTTGAAAGTTGCCAAGAGAGGAGATCTTAAAAATTCTCAGGGTAAGAAAAACAATTATAACTATGAAAGATGATGGATGTTAACTAATTGCAGTAATCATTTGGCAATACATATGTATATCAAGTCATTGTGTTATACACTTTTAACATATAATGTTACATGTCAGTTACATTCCAATAAAACTTGAAAACATATAAAACAAGAAAAGTAGGTTTTTAAACTTTCAGATATACACAATAATTTACTTAGCAAAATACTTCTTTGTGGGTAAATAGCTTCAGTATTTTCCTTATCTGAATTATCAAGTATTCTGAATTTAAGAAACCAGTTAATGAAGTTTTATTATATATTTTCAAATTTCTTTTTGCTGTGACTTCCCCCAGGCAAGCATAACAAGAGATTTAAAAATCAAGACTTAGATTTAATGAATATCATGTTGGATGAACATAATTACTTATAGCCTTAAGGGCCAACCAATCTGGTTTTTATTGCAGTAACTAGAAAAGAACATCTCAAAGATGAAGATCCTCCTTAAAAAACTTCATCTTATCTTGCTCTAACAAATGCTCTTTACAAAATGCCTTCTCTGCTTAAATGTTATGTCCGTGTGCTATAGACAGAATGTTTGTGTCCCTCCAAAATTCCTATGTTAAATCCTTATGCCCAGTGTAATGGTTTTAAAAGGTAAGGCCTATGAGAAGTGATTAGGTCATGGGATGAAGCCTTGAAGATAGGGATTAATAGCCTTATAAAAGAGACCTGAAGGCTCTCTCCTTCCTTTTGCCATATGAGAACACAGAGAGAAGACGGCCATCTATTAACCAGGAAGCAGCCCTCACCAGAAGTCAAATCTGCTGACATTTGATCCAGGACTTCCCAGACTCCAGAACTGTGAGAAAGAAATTTCTGTTGTTTATAAGCCATCAGCCTATGTTATTCTGTTATAGCAGCTTGAACAGACAAAGACACTGTGTTACAATAAAATACTTTTTATGAAGGGGTAAAAAAATAGATCTTTAGGCTTTGAGAAGCTATACAGATGGACAGCGACCAGACCATATATGACAACAGAACTTTGACCCACAACCTTGGCATCAACCAGTCCAGAATGGTCAGGATTTGGTCAATTACTGACAATTTCTGTATTTTTTTGCCTTGCTTCCACCCCAGGACCAACTAAGAAAAGCCAATATGCTCCCCAAACCAATTACGTATGATGCCTTCCTTCTGGCGAGCCTCTTTCCAGTTTCCCCATATGGGCACCTTCCCAACATATCATACATGAAGCCACGCCTTTTTATTTTCACTATAAAACTTTCACATTCCCTTGCCTGTTTTTAAGTCTTTGCCAAACACAAGTGATGGTGTTGACTCATTTGCTATAAGGCAAACTTTGAATAAATAGCCTACGTTGCTCCCATTGGATGGGCTTTGCTTATTTGTGTTTTCTTTGTGGTCCTATCAAGATACAGTGTACGTTGCTCAATGCTGTGGATCCCCACCTTCAACCTGTCACAGTACCCGCAGAGTCCCCTCATGTCTTGCTGCTCATGGCTTGTCAAGTCCACGACAGAATGTTAAGTCAGGACCAGGTCTGAGCTCTGCTTTCTTTGCCTCGGTTATTTATTTACAGATCGGTACACGGGTTTTGTTATTGGTTTCCATTTGTTTGGCATCCTTGGGAGAATCAAGTCCTTTCTTTTCATCCTGTTGTGCTCCCTCCGTGATCTGTTTTGCGTTGTGCTATCTAATAGTGTTATTTGTCATAGATGGAGAACAAAAGTGTGGAACAAAGGCACAGGAATTCCAGCTAGCCTCGTGACTGGGTAAAATTTGAAGTTGTCACTGGCCTGCTGTCCATTTAGATAGATTTTGGCATCAGACACGAATGAAACTTGCTAAGTTTCTCTTTTTGTCTTGACTTTTGGCCAGAAAACTTGGCTTTGATTCAGAGAGAGCCCTGTCTCTAGTTTTCTATCTGCTAGTAGTGGGTGGGGGAAACGCAAATTTCGGGGTCTGCATTCAAAGGTAGACAGCCACAGTAGGTTAGAGACCGAAGACACAAAGAGCATAAGTGTTGTTTGTTTGTTTGTTTGTTTTGTATACTGTTGGCAGCTCTCATTGGACCCTCTAAGTCTAAATCCTCTGCTCTTCCAGGGAAAATTCCTGCATCTTCTATGCACTCTCCTTATCTTCATTATTCAGGCTACTGTATTTCTAAATAGCATAACTTCACCAAGGATGATTTGAGCCTTCAATGACCCCTCTGGGGAGCATTTGTCATAGACAAAATTGTTCATTGAGAGGCACTTCAGGAAGGAAAGGAAATAAGATTTCTCAAGGCTGATGGGCAGTATTCTTCATTTTAATGCAGAAGCTTCCAAATCAAATGATCTCTGAAACAAAATAAAGCCTTTATTTAATAAATTGTCCCAGAGGTAATTCATGGAAGTGTAACCCTAAAATCCACAAATTAGACAGAGCCTTGAACCCTCTAACACTCAATTTACATTCCCTCCCCCATGTTCACGTACAAGTCACAGAGGCAATCTCTAAAATCCTTGCTGAAGACTGATAAAGGTTCATTCCTCCTTTCCCTCAACAGAGACTTCAGAGCACAACACTAGATTCTGATGTTGTAGATAAAAATATGTAGTGATGCAGAGCAACATTGTAACTAAAACAAAGCAAGTTATAGGCATTCATATTTCAACAAAATACATCAAAAGTAGTATTTGTAGATGTTGAATATTTCATGAATAAATTCCGAACTCCATTATCAGAAATGGTAATTGTTCTGACATTGTATTTAAATTTAATTACCATTTCATTTCCCATTATTATAGTAAGAAAACTTGAGATCTACCCTCTTAACAAGTCTTTTAAGTGCATAGTACAGTATTTTTATGTATTTCTAATCAAATTCTAATTCTTTTTTTTTTAAATCAAATTCTAATTAGAAATTGTTTTTCCAAAAGATTCTTTGGCCAAAGCCAGTGAGTCATTTGACAAACTTAAGCAACAACCAATTAAACCCATTTTTCTAATTTTTAAAAATGTTTATTTATTTATTTTGAGAGAGAGAGAGAGAGAGGGAGAGAGAGAGAGAGAGAGAGAACCAGGGAGGGGCAGAGAGAGAGAGGGAGAGAGAATCCCAAGCAGGCTCTGTGCCATCAGCACAGAGCTTGACGCAGGGCTTGATGTCACCAACCGTGAGATTATGACCTGAACTGAAATCAAGAGTCGAACACATAACTGGCTGAGACACCCATGTGCCCCTAAACTAATTTTTCTAATGAACCCTCCCCCTTCTCCACCTGTTGCCTCCCTATATAGGGCATGCCCAACCTGAGAAGAAAAAATGTTCTCTCCTGATAAAGACCTGCAAACTTATCCTAGATCCCTCACAAAATGACACTTGGGAGGATTTCTAGGTTTAATTGGATATTGCAGACAGTGGACATCAACTTTTCTGCATTATTACACCTCTTTGTGAATTCACAGAGTCCTCAGTAAGAGACTCTTCCTTCAGGGAGACCACACCTGAGCAGGTCTTCTGGAACCTAAAGAAGGCTCTTCAACAACCTCCTTTCTTTGGAATCTCTATTAGTTTCCTGGGGTTACCGTAGCAAAGTAGCACAAATGGGGCTGCTTAGAATAACAGAAATTTATTTTCTCGCTTCTAAAGGCTAGAAATTTGGGGCACTTGGGTTGTTCAGTGGGTTAAGCGTCTGACTCTTGATATTGGTTCAAGTTGTGATCTCACATTCCTGAGATCAAGCTGAGCATGGAGTCTGCTAAGGATTCTCTCTCTATCCCTCCCTCCCTCTCTCTCTCTCTCTCTCCCCTTCCCCCTTGGCCCCTCTCCCACTCACTCTCCCTCTCTCTCTCTCTCACTCAAAATAAATAAATAAGCATAAAAAAAGGCTAGAAATCCGAAATCAAGGTGTTGTCAGGATCAAGTTCCCACTGAAACCTGTAGGAGAAAGTACTTCTTTTCATGTTCCTAGATTCTCGTGTTTGCCCTCAATCCGTGACATTCCTTGGCTTGTTGATGAATCACTCCAATCTTTGCCTCTCTCATCACATGGTGGTCCTCTCATCAGTCATATTGTATTAAGGACCGTATCTACTCCAGTGTGACTTCATATTAACTAATACATCTCCAACAATCCTGTGTTAAATTAAGGTCACATTCTAAGAAGATTAAGAATTCAGCACATCTTTGGGGTGGATGGTGAGGGGGACAGTTTAACCCATAACAGCATTCCCAAATCCAGACAGTCTTTTTGTCTATTTGTGTGCGGACAATATGGACAAGCATTTGTAGTTTTTAATTCAGCTTCCTGGGAACCATCACTTATTACAGCCTCAATATTGACCCAGTTGCAAGGACCCTTTTGTCCTAAGGTAGTAGGTACCACTGCAAAATTTGTTGAAACTTCTGCTGACGTAGTCCTAGGTTCCCTATTTGACTCCTCACACAGCATAGACATTACTACTACTGCCTGAAAATACATAATACTTTTTAACCAGCCTATTAACCGCTTATGAAGTTTCATAACGTTCACCCCTGCACATTATTATTGACTGCCGTAGCATCCTGAATCCTGCCTCTACTGGAAGAAGGGGAATCTCACGATTGCTTGACATCTTTTCTCTGCCTCATTCAGATTTATTAGAGATTCTCACTGAGAACCCTAACCTAATACATTATTTGTCGATGGATCTTACCTTAAAACTGAAACTGGAGGTTAACGAATAGGATAGGCTATTATTAATTTAAACTTTTCTTTAGAACATAGTCCTCTGTCTGAGGTAAAATTAGATCAGATGACAGAACTTTCTGCAATTCCCGGAGCTTGTTAGGCTATCCAAAGACCAGAGAGTAAACATATATACAAATGACAGATAATATTTTGGAATAGGACACGCCTTTGGGAATCTTTGGAAACAAAGGGAATTTCTTCTGCTGGAACCTTAATCAAAACTGAATAGCAATTAAGGAACTTTGAACGTACCCCTGCCTCCTGGAAAGGTGGCTATTATAAAAGTTGAGGCCCATGTTAAAAGGCATAATAGAGGAGGGGAAAGAAATGATCTAACAGATTATTATGCCAAACCAGCAGTCTTAACTAAACTTGTGATTTTAACTAAACACCCTAAGGATTAATATTTGGAGGAATTTAAAAAGACCATTATAAAATATCTACATTTAGCTCCTGATTTGAGAGAGAATAGAAAATTCTCCCTTTCACTCCGATCATCTCTGGCGCTGTTAAGTTAGCTACTTGGTAACATCAGATGATTTCAAATGGATATTATTTAAATTGCTTCATAAAACTACTTACCATGATACAGACACATTGGCCATGTGTTATTAATTAATAATAAAATCTTGGGAAAACTGTAAAGATGGGGCATGGCCAGGAATTGACAATTTTAAGGACCCTCTTGGAACACCTTCAAATGGATTTTAGCCAGCTTCCTTTCTCCTTAGGATTTGAATGTGCTGTAGTTTTTACATATCTGTTTTCAGGATGGATTGAAGCATTTCCTTGCCAAACGGTTACAGACAGCCCTTATCGTTGCTGAAAAGCTGCTGGATTTTGTGTTTTAACCTGAGGTATACCAATTTTTATATCAAGGGACCAAGGGATACACTCCATGGGAATTATTATAAAATAACTCAGTAAGGCATTACCTCTTACTCAGGAATTACAGTGCCTTTACCCACCCACAATCTTCCAGAAATGTTGAAAGAACCAATGTTATTTGCAAATTAAAATTAAGAGCTTTCAGAAACCTTTGAGCCCCCCATGGCCAAAAGTGCTCTCCGCAGCCATTATGGCCATATGGTCCACTTCCTTGGGAACACATTGGTAATCCTTCTATGAATCAGTTACTGATTCAGTATGGGAAAGCCCATACATTTACGAATTTCACCTCTGCTACTAGACTTCCTGCTGCTGTAAACACACATGGCAAAATATTACAAAGGACTCAAATACAATACTCAGGCTCATCACCAACAGGTTAAGGCTACCTTCCTATTGCTTCTTCCCAAAGATCCCCTTCATGATTTTCAACCAGAATTTGTCTATTGGAAGAGACATCAGAGAAAAACTGTTCTCTAACCTCATTAGACAGAACCTTATTAGGTCTTATTAACAACAAATGTAGCAGTGAAACAGACACAAGTCAATCCTTGGGCTCCACATTTAACAACTAAAGAAGCAATCAGAATTCCACATAATTAAAAGATTACTCCAACAAGAAACCTCAATCTGAAGATTTTCAGAGATCATCTAGAAACAGGTGATCTTCAGTAGTGGACTGCTGACCCAAGGCCTTTGGAAGAAGCTGATGAGTTCAGAGAGTGGACAGATTCACTCAAGATGTTGGACCAGAGAACCTGGATAATTCTTGTTTTGCTTTCCATTGCTTCCTTATAATCATCCTCATTTTCTATAGATCTATAAGATCTAAAAGGCATAATAGAGATCTATAGATCCCTGGTTGTCACGCACCCATAATGGTCCCTTTTCTCTTTTTCTTTATGATAATTGTTAAATCAAAACAGAGCCATTCTAATGCTATTACTGATGAACGGATAAAGAAATTGTGGTTTATATACACAATGGAATACTACATGGCAATGAGAAAGAATGAAATATGGCCTTTTGTAGCAACATGGATGGAACTGGAGAGTGTTATGCTAAGTGAAATAAGCCATACAGAGAAAGACAGACACCATATGTTTTCACTCTTATGTGGATCCTGAGAAACTACACTTGATCTTAGCCAAAAGGCCGAGAAGCGATGGATCCTGAGAAACTTAACAGAAGTCCATGGGGGAGGGGAAGAAAAAAAAAGAGGTTAGAGACGGAGAGAGCCAAAGCATAAGAGACTCTTAAAAACTGAGAACAAACTGAGGGTTGATGGGGGGTGGGAGAGAGGGGAGGGCAGGTGATGGGTATTGAGAAGGGCACCTTTTGGGATGAGCACTGGGTGTTGTATCAAAACCAATTTGACAATAAATTTCATATTAAAAAAAACAGAACAAACTGACGGTTGATGGGGGATGGGAGGGAGTGGAGGGTGGGTGATGGGTATTGAGGAGGGCACCTTTTGCGATGAGCACTGGGTGTTGTATGGAAACCAATTTGACAATAAATTTCATATTTAAAGAAGAGTAGTCAGTTCTTTCCATCTTATTGACTGCTGGACATTCCATCGATCATTCTGTCACCATGACAACTGATAAATTCTGGTTTCATCAAATGGGATCATAGGGAATTATAACCAATAACATTTCTACTTCACCTTAAATATGGGCAAATGACCTTAAACAAATCTACCTGTGACCTTGCCATGTCCCTCTCTTCTAGGAAAAAAAAAGTATTACAATCTACTGATAAAAACTAAGGTTATTCTAAATTTGAACTCAAACAACATTCATAGGGTGGTGTACTGAATACTTGCCATGGCAGGAAAATAATTGAGATCCAAACATGTAACACAACTAATGTAAGGTCTTGGTTCCGACCTTCTGTCATGAACCATTTCTTTTTTTCCCCCACATCTCCATGTGCCCCTACTGGGTACTATTTCCTTTTTGTCCAGGATGCCTGGTCCTGTTTGCCTCAGTTGGCATCTTATGCACTTTAGGAATAATACTCTGAGACTTGACTGTACAGAGAGGCCCTGATTCAATAAATCCTCAAGGCTAGAAATTCTGATTCAGATACAAGCTCCAAAACAATGCCACCCTTAATTATTCAGGTATTCTACCTGGGAGAATTACTGAGTCATAGTTTGTGCAAACAATCAGATCAGTGTTCCCACCTGTGGCAATCATAAAAATGGAAAAGACTGTGAGAAACTTATCATTAACTTTGGCAGAAGTGATTAATGATACCATCTCTGCTTTCAGTGGAATACAGAGCAGTCTCAACTCAACCTGCTCATACAGAGCAGGCCCAAGTACTGATGGACAGCCACAGTGCTCTAGATTTCTTGTGGGCTAGTCATGGTGGCATCTGTGCCGTTGTTAATTCTTGCTCTACTTGTATCAATGATTGGACATGGCAGAATAGGTTATACATCACCATAATAAAAAAGCTACTTGTCTCTCTGAGGTTGGTCCTCATGAAATTGGTTCTTGGCCTGAGTTGGGCAATTGGAATTCTCGGTTTCATGCATTTCATAGGAACTATTAATTGTTCTTGTTTTTGTCATGATGGTCATTATGTTGCTCAATTGCATTCTGCCCAGAACAGCCATTCCCTCATCAGATGACTGCACTGACAATAGAACAGAAGGGTCAAGACTTCTGGTCTTGCCATGCAGTTGAATATGAAGGTGACTTAACAATCCCCGAGCATTGAAGGTTGGGTCTCTAGGCTTCCATGAATTGGTTAACCTTTCACAGGTGAGATACTGACCAAAAAGGGAGAGGAGAGACTGACTATACAGACAGAGAGTGGCCAGACCAGACCATATGTGACAATAGAACTCTGATCCACAATCTGCAGCAAATAGCCTGGGAAGCCAAACCACAACCTCTGTAACAACCATTCCAGGGAGCGAAAATACAGCTGCTCCAGCAAGTGTTCCTTAGTGGGCTGGGCATGCTCAGTGGCTGCTTGCGGCCCTATTTTTTTGCTTCTGCTTCCAACTCAGGACCAATCAGAGACGGCCACACATGCTCCCCGCCAAACTTACGTTTGATGCCCGGCTTTTAGTTTTCCCCTTTCCGGCTTCCAATCAGATCATACCTGAGGGCTTCCCTTTTGTTTTTTACTATCAAGTTTTTTCACTTCCCTGTTCACTTTTGAGTTTCTGCAAGTGATGGCTGACTTCCTTAGTACAGTAAACTCTGAATAAATGACCTCATGTGTTTAGGTTTCAGCAAGTCTTCACTTATTTTTACGGTTTTCAATCCACGGCAGCTTTGTTTTAGGATATCTATTACAATGGGCATAAAGGTAGTAAGATTATAAAGTCGGTCTCAGACACGCAGGGCAACTGTGAGGGCAGGAGGGAAGGTTCTTTTGTGACAATGAAGGAAAAGTGGTTTCTGAAAAATTTCCCGGAAATCTTCTGGAAAACATGAAGGGGAAGAAAATAAGTGATTTGTTTGGCTTTGTAAAGTGACTTGATGGGCTGGATGGAGTCCTTATTTTTTACAGCAAGAAAAGAAAGGGAAAAAAATGTTCAGTGCTTTGTATTTGAGAAGAAGCTCTTTACCCAGGTTCTAAAAGCACTTTGCAAAAATAGTCTGGTGCTAAGTATTATAAATCCTTTTTCAAAAATGAGAAGTGCGAGCATTGTTGATTTTTCCGGGAGAGTAGAGTAGAGATTTTGTACTTTTCGATTAAATGTCCTAATAATTATGCCAGTAACATATTATTCCATAAACTAGTCTGTATGGCAGGGTTTTATATATTATGTATGCTGTGTAAACCCCTAACAATTAAAAAAATAAACAGTTTTTGACTTTTAAATTAGTCTGTTTCTCCTTACTATGTTCAGTGAGCTGGCACCAAAATTACATATTTAAACAGAGTGATTTCATGGCTTGAAGTAATCCTCACACTTCATATCTACTCTGTCGACAGCACTTTCTATCATCTTGAATTTACTCTCTTTGCCTTGAGTCTATAAATAAGGAAAAAAACCCCATTGCTTTAATTTTCATTTTTTTCTGCTTTAGTCTGAAGGAGTGCTTTAATATTATAAATGTGGCTTATAAATCTAAGTCTTTGAAGCAAGGTTTATCGCCTTAGATTCCATCAAAATGGTATGGAAAAAATGATTTAGGTGTATAAAATGCAAGTTCCTATCTATTATTTTAAAATTACAATTTACTACTAAAACAGTGATTCTTCATTTTCTTTTCTTTCTTTTTTTTTATGTTTATTTATTTTTGAGACAGAGAAAGACAGAGCATGAACAGGGGAGGGTCAGAGAGAGGGAGACACAGAATCTGAAGCAGGCTCCAGGCTCCGAGCTATCAGCACAGAGCCCAACACGGGGCTCGAACTCACGGGCTGTGAGATCATGACCTGAGCCGACGTCAGACGCTCAACCGACTGAACCACCCAGGCGTCCCAGTGACTCTTCATTTTCTAGAGGGACTCCAGTGTTATCTGAAAATGTCCAAAAGGTGTTAAGCACAACAGAAAGGATATAACAAGGTTGTTGTTGTTGTTGTTGTTGTTGTTGTTGTTTAGCAGAGAGATGGGCAGTGAAATAAAATACCAACAAAGCTTTGTAATTCCAACAGGGTTGGCAGAGAATCTCCTGAATTTTGAAAGTGGTCTTTCCTTTACAGTATTGATTTCCTCACTACCAATGTTAGAGTAGGAAACTGGGCTTTGGACACTACTACTGACTTGCTGAATATTATATACCAGTTCAATCTGATTTTTTTTTTTTTTTTGGCCTCTGGTTTCCTGTTTGTTATATATGTTGCTGCTATCTGCCTTGCAGAGATGATGTCAGAATTAATTACCTAAGTAACACTGTACTGTTGAGGCTAAGCTTATCAACTTGGTCATTATTTTTTTTTTCATATAATCTGTGCCTACTCCTATATTCTTTCATAAGGATTTCTTTTCCCTTTATATCTTACCTGCTCTCGATAATTGCAGTGTTACCCTCCCAGCTTTATTATTCATACTTTTCAGGAGTGGAACATTACATGTAAATATATGAGACCCTTTTCTGTTATAGGTCTTTGAATATGAAATGTAAGACACGATCTCCCGCTTTTTGATACTTTCTCACACCAGCAAGAAACTACTTAACCTTCTAGCCCTAATAAAATTGAACTGTTTTTTTATCCATGTATTTTTATCTATTTATTTAACAAATGCTTATTGACCACTTCCTATATGTCATACATATGTCAGTGCATGACATATAGTAAGTGGGACGTATATATAATCATACATACATCCGAGATGGCAGCTGGAATACCCTTTCCTCAGACTTTTAAAAAAATTGTCCAAACATTTATCGTACATCAGAGGAAAGGCCCATTACTCCTAAGATCTCATTGCTGTTTTTTTAGATTCCATAGGCTCATATTCTCATGTTGTCTTCACTACAATTTCTGGATGACTTCAATGACTTAATTTTCCTTGTGTCTCTCAGCTTCCATGGCTGTTCTGTTTTCTGTTCCTTCAACAGATCCAGATGTGGAGTTCAGCCCCCTTTCCTTGACTTCTTGCAAAACACAGGCATTCATGCGTTGGTATACTTTATTAAAGATTTGGGGTCATATAGTGACAAAGAACCACATACGAAGTAATTAAATGTCAATGTTACCCTACCCTCTTTTAGAATCTCTTACACCACCTTCATTACTGGCGGCTGGCTGATTTGGCTCCATTGGTCCCTGCGTGTTTTCGTCCTTTGCTCTCTCAATAGTCTCCTTGCATTTCTCCATTGATCTCCTTCCAATCCCCCCAATTCCTACCCAGTTTAAATACAAACGATTTTGTTCTCTTAGTTTCACTGGACCACTCCAGGTCATACTCTCGCGGTCACGGCCACGGTGGACTGAGAATCTATTTTGTTAAATAGAAGACTCCGTAGAGAATTTTTGCCACTCCCTCAGGACAGAGGTGTCTGCAATTGATTTTGGTTTTAATTTTTTTTTAATTTTTTTTTTTTCAACGTTTATTTATTTTTGGGACAGAGAGAGACAGAGCATGAACGGGGGAGGGGCAGAGAGAGAGGGAGACACAGAATCGGAAACAGGCTCCAGGCTCTGAGCCATCAGCCCAGAGCCCGACGCGGGGCTCGAACTCCCGGACCGCGAGATCGTGACCTGGCTGAAGTCGGACGCTTAACCGACTGCGCCACCCAGGCGCCCCTGCAATTGATTTTGGTTTTAAAAAGCAGTGTGGTTTTCGGTTCCTTTGCATGTGTGGACAATATACTGTAATGTGATGGGATTTGCTATAGAGGTCTGGACAGAGCATGGTAAAATTGTTCAGGAGAGATAACTGGGAAATGCAGAAAAGCTTCACAGATATGGGATCAGAACTGGTTTTAAAGCCTGAGAATGAATTTACCAATCTGAAAATTGGTGGAGAGGACAAGAGAATCATTTATCCTAGGTTACTCTATAAATATTTGTATAATTAGGGGAACCTATTACCTATAATTAGTAAGTGTGAGAAGTTATTTTTTACCCCTCACATTTGAAAATGTGTTGTTACCCTTTCTCAGCTCACCCCGCTATCATGTGACTTTTTCAAACCTTACTCTCATTGACTCTGATATTTCTTATTTCAACCTCTGCTCTTTTTTCTTCTTCTACTAGTCTTTGGACTCTTTTCTGTCTTGGCCCGCCTTCCTACCCTATGCTGTGCTGTTTCAGCTATGTTCTCTTCAACAGGCTTGACTCTGTCACCATCTTCTACAGTTACATGACACAACTTGTCCGTACTTAATTCTGAGTAATCCCACGTTTTTCCTTTTGCTCCTGCTTCTTTCTTGCTGTCTCCAGAGAAAATTATAAAAAGAGGGCTGGAACCAACCAATTTCCTGTTCCTATGTTAACAGTAACTGGGTATAATTTCCTGTCCCTATGGTCAATAATTCTGAGAATAAGCACAGAGTGCCCTAGCTCCTTGTTCTGGGAAATATTTGCTCCTGAGAAAGAAGACTGACAGGTTGACCATAAAGAGTTGCTTCAAGATGCTTGCCTCGCTGAGCACATCATTCCCAAGCTATTATGTCATAGCTCTGTATAATCCCAACCTGCCTAAAAATCACCCAGCCAGGTTCTAAATCCTATAGATATTCCCCGCTGCCTCTTCTCCACTGTCCAGCAATGCTTTCATTCATCTATTCTTCTCTTTTAAGCTTTCTCCCCCTAGATGTCAATAGCAGTCCTATATCCCTCAATCTCAGCAAGTGACCTAATTCCATCTTCTCTGTCCTTACGAAGATAGGAAATGAGCCATGAGAACAGTTTCAGTGTGGTTTTCTTTCTTAGAACTCTCTTCTCCATTGGTTTCTATGGCTCCTGTGGGCTTCACCTCACTGCTACTCTTTATTGTCTTACTTACTCATCTTTTGCCATTTGCCCTTTAAATAAAAGTGTCCCACAAGGTTATTTTTTCTTTTAATCCTCTCTTTGAGGCCAATTTCATTCAGTTTCATAGCTTCGACAATGATCTCTCGGCAGATAGTTTCACTAATCTGCTTTTCTATTCTAACCTTTTACATGAGCTTCAGACACAAAACTGTGACAAGAAGGAACCTCCGTCTCAACACAACTCACAATCCTCCTCTCTCCTACCTCTGCTGTTTCTCTTGTATTTCCCATCTCAGTTAATGACCATCCTAATGACCGTTCTCTGACAAGGAAAACAAATCAAGAACAAAATAATGGAATATCTAGTTGTGAGAGGAGTTTTGGTTAAGTGGAGCCCAATTTACTTTTCTTGGCAAACATAAAATGAATCCATGGATTTTTTTTTTCTCTACCATTCAGGTGTGCAAAGAAAATAGAGTTTCTTTATTTTCTATTTTGGATCACAGGGAGTGAGAGCTAACACTTAGATGTATGTGCCTAAACCTTATCAGGAGCCTTAAAAGCCAATGTGTTTCTGTTCACAGAGTCACAGATGTCTACCTGTCTTCTTCCTACAGAGTCCCTTCCTCAGTCTCCTCACTGATGAAGTACAGAAAAGAGCCACAAGAGATTAATATGGTGATAACCCCACCCAGGAAGACCAACTGCCCAGTCTCCTGTTGGAAGGATTAAGTAAAGAGTCAATCTTAGGCCGTTTTCAGCCTTCTACTACAAATGGCAATTTTGGTGGATGGATAAAGTAGACATGGAGGGAAGCCATGTTGGAAAGCTACCATGAATGGTCTCTTGGCAGTGGGGAAGAGCTGCCCCTCAATTCAACAATGGCTCTGAGGCTGTATGGTGCAGCTGGGCTGCTGAGTTTTATTTTAGTCCCCCCTGCTACACGAGAACCTAAGACTCTGGTGTGCTGGCTTAGACCCTTTCTCTATCTCTGCAAGTGCTTTGTGCTAACATTTTTTACTCTGCCCTGTTGGTATCATGTTACTCTTACCATGAGGCCATGCTATAGTTTGGTCTTCTCCAGAATTCAGAACAGAACATGGTACAAGATCCTTGAGAGCTCACCTTTCCTACAAATTATACACTTTAACTACCAGGTTTTCTGCCTGAGGTGTTATAGGGCCACCACAGAGCATACAAGGCTGACTTCTGCTTCCTTTCTGTCCATTCTTCTCACAGACCCCTGGACTGGGGCTGTTCTGGCTTTCTCTTTCTTCCCTTACCATCTTGATGCCTATTTCTATTCATTTTCTTCTTCTTCTTCTTCTTCTTCTTCTTCTTCTTCTTCTTCTTCTTCTCCTTATTTCTTCTCCTTCTCCTTATTTCTTCTTCCTCTTCTTCTTCTTCTTCTTCTTCTCTTCTTCTTCTTCTTCTTCTTCTTCTTCTTCTTCTTCTTCTTCTCCCTCTCCTTCTCCTCCTCCTCCTGCTCCTCCTCCTTCTTCTTTAAATTTTAGTTAACATACAGTGCAATATCAATTTCAGGAATAGAATTCAGTGATTCACCACTTACATACAGCACCCAGGGCTCTTCACAGTAAGTGCTCTCCTTATACCCATCACCCATCCAGCCCATCTCCCACCTACCTCCTGTCATCAATCCTCAGTTGATGCTCTATTGTTAAGAGTCTTTGGTGGCTTGTTTCCCTTTCTTCTCTTCTCCCCTTTCCATATGTTCATCTTTTTGTTTCTTAAACTCCACATATGAACGAAATCATATGGTATTTGTCTTTCTCTGATTGATTTATTTCACTTAGCATAATACATTCTAGCTCCATCCACGTCAATGTAAATGGCAAGATTTCATTCTTTTTGATGGCTGACTAATATTCCGTTTTAGATATATATAGATATATATATATATATATATATATATTACATATTCTTTATCCATTCATCATTCAATTGACATTTTGGCTTTTCTCCATACTTTGCTGACAATGCTGCTATAAACATTGGGGTGCATGTACCCCTTTGAATCTGTATTTTTGTATCCTTTGGGTAAATACCTAATAGTGCAAGTGCTGGCTCTATTTTCAGGTTTTAAAAAATGTTTATTTATTTTGAGAGAGAATGAGAGCATGAACAGGGGAGGGGGAGGGAGAGAGAGAGAGAGAGAGAGAGAGAGAGAGAGAGAGAATCCCATGTAGGCTCCACACTCAGCGCAGAGCCTGATTCGGGGCTCAATTTCACAACCGTGAGATCACGAACTGAGCCAAAATCGAGAACTGGACACTTAACCTGTTGAGCCACCCTGGCACCCCTCTATTCATTTTCAAAGAGGAACATACTCTTCCCACCCTTCCTGAAAGATATAATGATAGAATGGTTACTAGGAAACATCATCTATGGAGGAGACAAAATCCACACCAGTTTAAAACATTCAGAGTACTATCCCTCCTAACACAAAGTTATAGATGTTATTTTTAAAAAATTCAGTGACACTTGTTTAAAATGGTAAGGCGCACTTTATTCAGGACCATGGCAATAGGTGTGGAGACCACCATAATGGGTTTTTATAGTGGAAGAGAGGGATCGTGCTGAACCTCACCACAGCATGGGCCAATGGGAATTTACAGCCAAGGAACCGTGTGGTGGGAGTCAGTGAATAGAAAATCACTAAGAGGAAACATCAATGGTAAAAGGGGATTTCTGGCTAAACAGACGGTTGGGACTCTTGCTAAAGGCAGACCAGGGGGATCATACATCACCTGAGGATGGTAGAGGATGAGGAATCTGATCAGAAAATCTGATCCAGAGTGGGGAGTTCTGGTAGAATTGAATTAGCAGGGTTCTTGCTGAAACTAGATTTTACAAGGAAGTGCATATAGGGGCCTAGGAAGATTATGGAGCCTGATTATAGTTTAATCAAACATAGAGCCTTTGTCAATATATATGAGTTTTCTGGGCCGGGGACTGGCACGCTTGCAAGAGGAGGCCAGGGGTATTATGGTCGCAGAGGGACCAAGACCCACTCCCTTCAGCCTGAATTCAAAGTTACAGGTATTCGAAGGGTAGAAGGGATGTTTCTGACTAAGACTTAATGGCAGAGGAGAGCCGTCAAGCCAGACGTGGGCAGGTGGAAAGAAAGAAGCTGGTGCTTTGCCAAGGTATGTGATTGAAGAAAATGTGGTCTGGGACCGAGAGGTAACAGCCACTGGACATGTTCTGGTCCAGGCTTCCCGGAGCATGTAGGTGTTCAGGGAGGTAAATGATGCCTGGGGGTCTGGGGACCATTTTGTTATAGTAGGAGAAAGGACGACACCATTCTTCTTTACACGTGGAAGCTTTTGTGTGGCCCAGGTCAGTGCCTGTGGCAGTGCCTGAGACAGGAGGCAGGGGATTTCTTGACTGTCTGACTACCAGCTCCAACACTGGTTCTCCAGTTTGGAGACTCAGTAGTTCATTTCAACATAAGTGTGTCTTAGAGGTGTTTGTAGCATTCTCCAACCTTAAAGGGGCATTTCTGATTTTTGGTTCTGGTAGCAATGTGAGAGTAAGCAGAATTGGTCCCTTGGACATGAGTACACCTTTTGGAATTCCTGAGGATTACTATTAGAAAGAATGACCCAAGGAAGGAAAGAAAGGGGTGCTGCTATTGGTGTTTGGTGCGTTTAATTGCAACCTAAGTGGTGTGACTGTGCTTTACCAAGCTGTAAAATGGGTCAGTTGCACCATTACCCATGAAGGGCTTCTGCTTTCCCTGATTCATGTCATTCAAATTTACCTCCTATTTTCTGGTCTTGCTGCCCCACTTTCGACCCTGACTCTTGTTGTCCACTTCTGTCATTGCTGTAGCCACTGAACTGGTCTCTACCTCTAAAGTTTGGCTTTTGTGGTCCAATATCTACAGTGTCAAAGGGGTTACCTTCCTGAAGCACAGGAAGGAGCTTGTGTTCATCTTCACTTCCCACTATAACAAAGTCTAAATTTCTTGGTGCTATTCAAGACCTTCCATTTATTTCAAACCACAGCTTCTTTCCCAGCCTGGGCACACACTGCATCTTTTCTTGACCTGCGTCTTTCCATCTACCATTTCCTTCCAATACAGTTGACTACTCTCTTTGCCTCTCCCCACATACACCCCCACAGGAAGACCTCTGTCTTGCTCATGCCTCATCAAATGTAATTCCTTTGTCTAGCTTTCCCCTATACCCATAACACGTGAGCCATGTGCTTTTATGTGTATTATGCACCTCTCAGATAACATTTCTATAATTCCACCGGATATTTATTTACATCAATGACTTCCTCCCCTACAAGGCTGTTACTTTGTTTGTGGGAAAGTACTGAGTCATCTTTAGGTATCCAGAGTGGTCTACGTTGTATGTGCTACACAAAAAGTGCTCACAAATTTTTAAATGAATCGAATGGATAGACAGAGTGCATGAGTGGCATTGGGGTAGAGATTTGGAAGGGGCAGGTAGGCAGGAACGAGCAAAGGCATCAGGGCTCCGGGTAGCCTCTGGAGTGGAGTGAGGGTGTTTATGAATTTCATCTGGCGGAAGGCAGAAGTTGTCAAAATGAAGTTTCTTATATCCCAGCTCCCCATTTTTCTCCATTGGCCTCTTTCTCCCGGTTTCCAGAGAACCACCTGCACAACCTTGACCTATAGCTCATCAGTTTCTAACAGACCCTCCATCTGGGGTTGGGGGGCGGGAAGGAGAGAAAGAGTTCTCAGCCTGAGAGTGGGAACAGACTTCGGGCAACAGGACATAAAACAGCTTGCTTTGCCATCACTGTTTACGTCACCCAGAAAGAGAGTTTCCTCAGGAGTCTATATAGCTGTGAAATAAAATGTAATCATTTGATGTTTCCAACATCTGAGTAAACTGATTTGTTCTGGTCAGGTAGCTTCCTGGCCATCTGTCACTGTCACTCCATTCTGTGGCATCAAAAACATCTCTGCAGCCCAGGCAATCGCTGCTGTCCTGTCCTGTTCCCTGAGCCTGGGGACGCTAGTCTGGGACTGACACTCAGGTTCCCTGAGAGTGATGCAGCCAACATCAGCGACGGAACTGAGGGAAGTGCCAGGCTCGCCAGACCTTTCTGTCCGGCAGCTTGGCTGATCACAGCTTCGTCACCTCTTCTGATGATGGGCATTTGATACTGTGGTTCTTGGGATTTCAGAAATGTGGTTGTTGTCCAAATAGGAATGGAAGGGCCGCTGTTCCTTAGTCAGGCTGTCAGATTTCATTATGAAAATATGGTCTCTGCAGTTTCTGATGTGGTAGTGGGAATGGAGTGCTAACAGGTGCAGCGTTTTCTGTTGTATTACCGTATTTCTCTTATTGTAAAACTCACCATCAACCTAATAACATAGTTGAGATTAAAAACAAAGTTACGCTGTTTCCACAATGCTAACCATATGTGTTGATTGCAAGGTGTGTCCTGATTTCCGAAGTGTTTAACTGACAGGAGAAACTTTCATTTAATAATCAAGGCCTTG
This sequence comes from Prionailurus bengalensis, assembly GCF_016509475.1. Lineage (NCBI taxonomy): Eukaryota > Metazoa > Chordata > Mammalia > Carnivora > Felidae > Prionailurus > Prionailurus bengalensis. Next base: position 145,630,073 of record NC_057344.1, read on the forward strand.
TAAAGACTTTCAAGACAAATAAAGGTTACGTTAGCCAACAGGACTCATAGAATCTAAGGAGAAAACAGCTTAATTCACCTTCTGTGCAAATCATTGAACCTACTTTAAAGCTTTTTGGAGTAGCTCTTTCCCACCCACTGAAATGAAACTTAAACCAAGGCTCGTGAATTTTATGGCTACCCTTTTGTCCCCAAATGTAGTCTCAGTTCAGGACTTCATATGTCCACACCAAGCCAGGAGACTGAAGAATAGCCATGATCTCTTGCCTGAAGTCCATTTGGCACAAGGGAGGGAGACTGTTTCATTGGATTGCTATGTGACTCCTTCCCTTACCACCAAGGACCTAGTGAGACCCTTCTAGATTCTTTCTGCTGAGGTCCCCTTGACTTTCAGATAGTCTTCTTAGACAAGATCCAAGAAGACTTCTAAGAAACCAGCTTTCTTGTGCATGATCCATATTTACTCTCCAGGAAATATTCATGATTTTTTCACCTTAACAGACTCTGGGAATGCAGGTCAACCCCAGGGAAGCCACTATTCCTCTACTTCTCTATCAGAGCACGAACTAGTTGCAGTCTCTTGCTCCTTACATTCTTAGCTGTGATTCCGATTGCTGTCCACACACCTCGCTCCCTAAGTGGTTCCTAATTTGAGGTCTGGAGAAGGAAGATTTTACTCATGTCCCATGAGGTGGGACCTCACAGCACAGTGACACTATCCCATTTGGCACAGTCTTCCAAACTGATCAGCGAAGGGTCACAAAACTGTGTTTCAGAATTACTTTTTTAGTCTTAAAGGTAGTACACTGTGGAAGAGGCAGATAGTATTTTTTGTTTTGGGGACCTCAGCTGAAATTAATGCTAAAAATTCTATTTTAACGTATAATCTTAGATTTCTCAGACCTCATCAGGCTGTTATGTTCAAATTGGTATCATTTTTCTGGTAAAAGGGCTCACCAGTATTCATCACCACTATTACAGATACCATGATAGTATGGTTTATAACAAGAAATATATATTTGGTCTTCAGCCTCACTCCTAAGTGATGGCAGCCATGAAGGTATCTTTGTTATGTTAATGAGGCGACTTTGGGGAGGCACTTAAGGATGGGGGCTGTTTGCCAGGAGAACCAACAGGGAGATAAGAAGTTTGGAACTTTCAGCCCCCCCACCTGCCCTTGAGCTCCAAAGAGGAGAGAGGGGTGACAAGTTGAATCACTCACCAGTGGTCAGTGAGTTATTTCAGTCATATCTATGTAATGAAGCTTCCATAAAGACCCAAAAGAACAGCATTCAGACGGCTTCCAGATTGGTGAATTCGAAGAGATTTGAGGAGAATGTCTCACTTGGAGAGGCACAGGAACCCTGGGTCCCCTTCCCCATACCTTGCTCTATGCACCTCTTCTATCTGCCTGTTCCTGAGTTATATCCTTTTATAACCAACCAGCGATCTAGTCAAAATGAAATGTTTCCTGGGTTCTGCGGGCCAACCGAACAAATCAATCAAACACTAGGAGGGAGACGTTGGAATCTATAGGAGTGTGTCAGAGGCACAGGGAGACAACTTAGGCTTGTGATTAGTATCTGAGGTGGGGGACAGTCTTGTGGGACTGAAACCTTTCACCTGCGGAGTCTGATGCTATCTCCAGGTAGATGGTGTCAGAATTGAGTCGAATTGCTGCATGTCCAACTGGTGTTGGAGAATTGCTTGGAGGCGTGAGGAAAACTGCTGGAACTGAGTATCAGAATATTGGATACAAAAGATACAAACCCAGCTCACGCTGGCTTGCCAAAATATAGACTATATTAATTCAATGGATGGTGCAGTCCACATGGAGGAGTAACAGGATTTAGGTATTGAAATGAAGTAGATAGGACTTGTTCTCTATTTCCTTTTCCCCCCTTCATCTCTTGTGTTAAAGTATACTTTTCTTAAAAAAGTAATTTTTGTTTTTCTTAAAAAAAAAATCTTTTATTTATCTTTGAGAGAGACAGAGACAACCTGAGCAGGGTAGGGGCGGAGAGAAGGAGAGAGGGAATCTCAAGCAGGTTCCATGCTGTCAGCACAGAGCCCGATATGGGGCTCGAACTCACGAAACTGTGAGATTACAACCTGAGCCGAGGCCAAGAGTCAGATGCCTAACCGACTGAGCCACCCAGGCACCCCAAAAAAGTAGTCTTTAAAAATAACTCTTAGGTGAATATAAAATAACCACGTGTCAAAGATTTTATTTAACTTGTTAATTAACGAGGGAACTATAAAGATATTAAAACCGGTCCAAACATCTTTAAGAAGCTAGGCATTTATGTGCAACTCAATAAAGGCATAGTAAAATAAGATTTCTAGAGGGACCCAAAAAGTCGTTAATATTCAGCAGGGCAATAAACTGAAATGTTTACGATGATCTGTTCCACTGGACAAACATCATTTGCATCTCTACAAGTTAACATGGCACTCACTACTTCTGGATCTTTAATCAGTAGAAATGAATGAATCAAACTAAGTTCATTTCCTCAGGTAGTCCTTGGGAGACCTTCATCTCTGAAAGGACATGTTAGTTACCTAACATTTTGCCTCGTCTCCAAGTTTTGCAGAATTCTTCACAGCACTCGGCTTTCCCAGGCAAGCGTTTGCCATGCATCAGTCTCTGGCGGTTCTAGGTTTCCGTTTTCCTGATCATTTGCAATCCCAGAATGTCTCTTTTCCAAAAAATTCTGTAAAAGTCCTGTCCTTTCATTTCATGGCCTGACTTTGGTTATGTGCCAGTCCGTAATATAAATCACAACAGCCAAAAGGAAGGAATAGATCAATTAGCCTTTCCTGGGACTCACGCCCATCCCGTGGAGCTGGGAAATGGATCAATTGTACTCAAACTACTAAGACCAAGGGTGAAGCAGGGGTGGTTTCCTGAAGAAAAAGTAGATTCTATTACAGGAAGAAGGGCACATGCACATTGTGCAGTTGAAAGCAATATTTTTGCTCTGGGTTTGTGTTCACTCAGGCTCTCTAACCTCTGCAAGGTCTTTCAGAGTCAATGGGAATCCTCAGAGCTGTCTCATGATAGCTCCGGATCTACTCTGTTTCATGCCAGGAGCTGCCAAGTACTGGGGACCATTTACTGGGCATCGCCCGGATGTCCTGCCTGGTGCAACTGTTGCTCTGTGGGCATCCCGCCCTCTTTGTGCACGGCTGTGCTTCCTCCAAGAACCCATGCGACCACATTGGAGGCCTCTAGGGGCCAGGACTCTGGGCTCTGGCGATAATGATAAGTTGAAAACGCCCACTTTCCTTTTGTGACACAGTTTGTTAGAAGGTCACAAAACACTATGCTTTGGGGCGGCTGGGTGGCTTAGTTGGTTAAGCGTCCATCTTTGACTCAGGTCATGATCTCATTGGTTTGTGAGTTTGAGCCCCGTGTCGGGCCCCGCACTGACAGCTTGGAGCCTGGAGCCTGCTTCGGATTCTGTGTCCCCCTCTCTCTCTGCCCCTCCCCCCTCTCTCTCTGTCTCTTTCTTTCAAAAATAGATAAACAAACATTTAAGAAAAACAAAAACAAAAAACACTATGCTTTGACTCTGTATTTTTTAGTGGTTTTATTTTTTAATGTTTATTTTTGAGAGACACAGAGAGAGAAAGAGCATGAGCAGGGAAGGGGCAGAGAAAGAGGGAGACACAGAATCTGAAGCAGGCTCCAGCCTCTGAGCTGTTAGCACAGAGCCCGATGTGGGGCTCGAACCCACAAACTGTGAGATCACGACCTGAGCTGAAGTCGGACACCCAACCGACTGAGCCTCCCAGGCGCTCCAAGTGTTTGTTTGTTTATTTGTTTGTTTGTTTTAGTGAACCCAGCCTTTCCATTTTTATTCATTGATTATTAATTAATTGCTTAATTAGTCTTCACTGGACTTAGACATAGAGTTGGGAGACCGATAAGAATGGTAAACGCTGTCACGCTTTCAAAAAACCACTTTTCTGTCAACTGAGGCTTTGTTGTCTGTTGTCTGAGGCTTCTGGAGTCTGGCTTCTTCTTCCTTCAGGATGAGCTCTTCCAAGAATGATCTGAGTCTTCCGGCTGCCACAATAGTCTGCCGAACACGCCCCGTTGTGTCCACATGCTCTTTGGCCTCAAGCTGGGAGCCCAGCTTCCAGTAACACAGTCACCAAGCGTCACAACAGAAAAGAAGCTTGCGTGTTCAGATGTCTATCATCTGACAGAGGTAGTAGCAACCAAGATCGAGAGAGGTACAATAATTTGGCCAAGATCATCCAGCTTGTTAGTGACGGATGTAAGACAGATCCTGGGCTTCCTGACATCTTGACAAGTAACCCTTCTACTTCAGATTTCTACCTGTTCTTACCAGACAGTGATCCTGAAATTATACAGAGAGAATATTCTGTGGAGAAAATTACTTCCTGGTTTAGAAACAAGTAACATTATACTCCATTATTAAAAAAAAAAAAAAGTCAGCAGAATTTAATTCGGAGCTATCCTTTATATGTGGGATGTCTGCTAATCTTAGATGGTAACTTGCCAATTGGAAAATATTCCATCAAAGAAGAAAATATGTGTTCTCTTTCCCTCATCTCTTTTGTCTCTCAATTCTAATTACATTATGGGCTTTTCCAGTACTTCTCTTCAAATCTGAGGTAAAGTTTGGCAGATTTGGAACAATTACTTGCTTCATTATTAGTCCACGTGAGTGGAAACCTTTGGTAAATTATGGGGGAGTTTTAAATAAAAGGGACAGGGGAGGCTGGGTGGCTCAGTCGGTTGAGTATCCGACTTGGCTCAGGTCATGATCTTGTGGTTCCTGGGTTTGAGCCCCGCATCGGGCTCTGTGCTGACAAGTCGGAGCCTGGAGCCTGCTTTGGATTCTGTATCTCCCTCCTTCTTTCCCTCCCTCCCTCCCTCCCTCTTTCTCTCTCTCTGTCTCTCTGCCCCTCCCCAGCTCACACTCTGTTTCTCTCTCTTTCTCAAAAATAAATAAACATTAAAAATATTTTAATTTTCTTTTTTTTTTTTGAACGTTTATTTATTTTTGGGACAGAGAGAGAGCATGAATGGGGGAGGGGCAGAGAGAGAGGGAGACACAGAATCGGAAACAGGCTCCAGGCTCTGAGCCATCAGCCCAGAGCCTGACGTGGGGCTCAAACTCACGGACCGCGAGATCGTGACCTGGCTGAAGTCGGACGCTTAACCGACTGTGCCACCCAGGCACCCCAACATTAAAAATATTTTAAATAAAAGGGTCAGCTTCTGGCTTTTCAAAAAGTAGCCAAAGAAAATGGGATTTTTGAAGAGAAGACCCCAAAGTTTCAGAGGTTAGAGTAACAGCACTTTGGGACATGTCTATGTGGATGACACTGAAGGCATCCCCACAGAGTCCTGAGCACCCTAATATCATGTGGGAATGCGGAGTAGTGTCTGAGTCCCTGGGAGCCTGCAGAAAGATTCCAGCCATGGGGTTAGAGGGAATGAATATTCTGAGAAGTGGAGGGCGCCATGGGCTGAGGGCCTCAGCAGCAGATGCTATGAGGACAGTGCAGGAGACCCAAGACCGGCAGGATGGGCCGTGCCTCAGTGGAGGCTGGCAAGGACTGAAAACGGCATTTCTTGGCCCAATGTCGGTCAGTCTCCTCTGAGCCCTCTTTCCAACTTCACCTCTGCCTTGGTCCTGCCCAGCCCAGGGTTCACAAAGAGTCCTGCTCAGTCACCCCCCCCTGCCCCCCGGTGCCATGACATCTGATCAAGCTCCCTTATTCCCCTCCTTTGATGTATGCATTCTTGGCCTCCTTTGAGCAAGTATCCTGGTGGGTCAGTTTAGTAAAAATTCCCCCATCCTTGATGTGTCCTTTTAGTGATTTTCGACCTGACTACCCCTCACTCGGCTCCTTGGTTATAAATCCCCTCTTGTCCCTACTGTATTTGGAGCGGAGACCCATCTCTCTCCCTTATTGCAAGCTCTGATTTCAATAGTCCAATAAAATCTCCATTTTAACAAGTGTCAGAATAAGTTTTTCTTTAGGGGGTTAGATGAGAGCACCTAGGCTCAACGCACCCTGCCTACCCACAAACTTGTTCTGGGATGCTGCATAAGCTTTCCCCAAATCCAGATGCCACCTGGGGGTAAGGGAGGCAGGAACCCCTCAGCTGAAGAGAAATAAACCAAAGGAACCTGAACAGTAAACCACAAGAATCAGGTTTCTTGAAATGATACCATTTGGGGCGCCTGGGTGGCACAGTCGGTTAAGCATCCGACTTCAGCCAGGTCACGATCTCGCGGTCCGTGAGTTTGAGCCCCGCGTCGGGCTCTGGGCTGATGGCTCAGAGCCTGGAGCCTGTTTCCGATTCTGTGTCTCCCTCTCTCTCTGCCCCTCCCCCGTTCATGCTCTGTCTCTCTCTGTCCCAAAAATAAATAAACGTTGAAAAAAAAAAAAAAGAAATGATACCATTAATTATTTCTGTTTGTGATGGAAATTGGGGCTGGTAAGCCACATTCGGGTATAGGAAAGTAAAGAAAGTTGTATGATTTTGTGTATCTCAGCTGCTTTCCTTCACTTGAGAACCAGAGGCTTCTGAAAAAATATTATCTCTAGGATAATTTCTTTGACCCCGGAAAAATAAAATGTACCTTTTGCAGAGAATGAGCACTGTTGACAGAGCTATTTGTCTTATCCCGTTAACCCTCCCCTTCAAGAGTCAAGGGGGCAGCTCAAACCTATTTATTTCTGGAGGTCTTTCATGGCATGCATTTCTTGTTTAATAAAAATGAGACAGGGGCACCTGGGGGGCTCAGTCAGTTAAGCATCTGACTCTTGGTTTTGGCTCAGGTCATGATCTCATGGTTTGTGAGTTTGAGCCCCACATCAGGTTCTGTGCTGACATTGCAGAGCTTGCTTGGTATTCCTTCTCCCTCTTTCTCTGTCCCTCCCCACCACCCTCTCTCTCTTTCTCAAAATAAATAAACTTAAAAAAAATGAGATGGGGGTGCCTGAGTGGCTCAGTGGGTTAAGCATCTGACTTTGGCTCAGGTCATGATCTCCCAGTTTGTGAGTTTGAGCCCTATGTTGGGCTCTGTGTTGACAGCTTGGAGCCTGGAGCCTGCTTCAGATTCTGTGTGTCCCTCTTTCTCTCTGCTCCTCCCTGGCTCATGCTCTGTCTCTCTCTGTCTCTCAATAATAAATAAACATTTAAAAAAATGAGACAGGGGGGCTTGGGTGGCTCAGTTGGTTAAGCGTCAGACTTCGGCTCAGGTCATGATCTCAAGGTTGGTGAGTTTGAGTCCCGCGTCAGGCTCTGTGCTGACAGCTCAGAGCCTGGAGATTGCTTTAGATTCTGTGTCTCACTGTCTCTCTCTCTGCCTCTCCCAGGCTCGTGCTCTGTCTCTCTCCGTCTCTCAAAAATGAAGAAACATTAAAAAAAAATTTTTTTTTTAAATGAGAAATTTATAGCCCCAGGTATGCTTCCTCACCACATAATTTTCATGTACTTAATCAGTACCTTATTTTTCATTCTTCAAAATACTCAGTCTAAATGAATACCTATGCTTATGAGCTCTCCAACTAATAGTTAGAGACGTCTGTCACACTCAGCCCAGCTCTGCAGAATCTAATAAGCCTAGTGAGCTTCAGACAGTAAATGTTAGGGAGACAGATTGCCAAATCCAAAGAAGCTACTCCTCTCAGCAGTGAACACTTTTCAGATCATTTTGCTTTCAAGTTTTTTTTTTCTTATTTCTAATATAAGAGGGAGAGGGGGAAAAGAGTAATGTACTTTCTTCTCTCAGATTTAGTTATAAGTCAATAGCTGTCTCCAATGCAAAGAGAATATTCGTCCTGTTATAGCTCAGGTCTGGGAGATTTCTGAAAGGCCAGCGAGCATAAGAAACTCTCTTTGGAAGTGTAACTTTTTTTTCCTTTTTTCCTAAAGGACTATGGTAGTATTACAAAAGATTAAGGAGTGAAATGGGGTATCGCAAACATACACGTATTGCTATCTTTTGTAAATTGTGGAATGCTAGCGCTCTGATAGTTCTCTCTAGTTTCTGAGACATTCTGTATGCAGTTTGTCAGTGTGTATTTATAGTCACAAGAATTTTTCTTTGGAAAGAGGCCCCTTGCCTCTGGATCCCTCTGGAATCTGAAGGGGAAAATGACAGTTTAAATTGGATGTATTTAAAAATAATCTGCTGAATCCACACATTCAGGGCAATGTGTCATCAGTCATTCTCACCCTCACTCTATTCTCACATACGGTCATATAACTGAGGGAAACTCCAAGGCCAGGGTTATGCCTTCAACTTGAAATGAAAACTCAAGGACTCACACCTTGCTCTGGTGTGAGATTGAGCTAAATACCTACAAAATCCCTTCCAAATCTGAGACTCAGATAGTATAAGATCCTAAATTTTATTGGGAATTAATTATTTGAATAATTCATGTGATAAAATTTTCAGGTATAGGTACCATCCATCAACCAAGTTCTAAGTCATTGTTTCACTTGTAGCTTTCTTGGGCCAAACGAACTCGATTCCCATATGTTGTCTACCATGGAGCCTGGAGATGGTATTGGAATTCTGTCAATTATCAGACTATCATTGTCCTTCTAAACCATTATGTTTCATCCTTCAAGCAAAACCCTTCTCTCTCTTGAAGCTCCTACACTCATATTTTATCACCTTCCTTGGTGTCATTCAAGTCTGCTCACTCCTGGTTTTGCTTTTTGGACTCAGTCTTTCCAAGTTATCCCCTCAAATCCTCATTATGGGTGACTTTAGGGTCCATTTGACTTCACACCAGAAATATCTAAGGGGATAGAAGCAACTGTAAACAAACACACAACACAACACAACACAAACCAAAACAAAAACCCCCCAAAACATCCAGAAGGGCACAAAGCTGTGCTCCAGACCTGGAGTTAGCCCAAAGATAGAACTGATGCCTACCGGTCTCTGCCATGAACAAGGGTGACGTTTTACAAGTACCTCTTGTGAGAATATATGAAGTAGCAACTTTTTATACAATGTACAATTGAGAGCCAGTTGGAAATTATCAAATCCAGGTCTACGAAACACCTAGCGTGCTTCAAAGCTCTGACCCCTTACAGGAGGCCATTCAGGAAAACAAAAACAAAAACAAAAACAAAAACAAAAACAAAAACAAAAACAAAAACAACTTAGAAAAAATGCTGGAGATACGATACCTGACAAGCTTTTCACTCTTATAGAGGTGGAATGCTCAGGCATCCGTGTAACTACGCCAATAGCTGAAATAAATGACAACTACTATGAACTCTGACACTGGCAAAATGCCAAAACCTGGGCCAAAGAGTGGACATGTTTCTTTGAGACAGCTGGGGGTCTTACCTCTTTGGACTACCCAAAGGACCTGGCTTTGGTGTGCAAGCAGCTCTTTAATTAATTAATTAATTAATTAGTTAATTAATTAATTTTAAGTTCATTTATTTTGAGAGAGAGAGAGAGAGGCAGAGACAGAACCCCAAGCAGGCTCCCCACTTGCCAGTGCAGAGTTGGACGTGGGGCTTGAGCCCACGAACCGTGAACTGAGATCGAGAGTTAGAGGCTCCACAGACTGAGCCACCCAGGTGCCCTTCGGGTCTTTAACTTATCTTCAGTTGCAAATATGTCACTGGAGAAATAAAATATGAATCTCCTATTTGAAGAAGGAGGTCATTGGCCTCTTTGAAATTCTTGACCCAACTATGTCATCTCAGTTGTTACCACCCTTGAATTATTTAATTTTCTTTCCTTTCTGGAGCTTTTAGTTAAGATTGCATTCCATTTACAGGAAATAGAAAATTCAACCAGTGGTTTAGTTTCAATAGGTAGGTGCTTCTTTTTCTCATGTAACAACGAGTTTAGAGGTAGGACGTTACTATAGTAATTTGTATTGATTTTCTAGGGCTGCCATAATAAAGTACCACAAACTGAGTGTCAATTTATTGTCTCGCGGTTCTGGAGGCTAGGAGTTCAAGATCAAGGTGTCAGCAAGATGGATTCCTTCTGGGATTAGGGAGGAAGAATCTGTTTCACGTCTCTCTCCCAGCTTCCGGTAGCTCCGACTTTGTCTCCGGATCTGTCTCCCTGTGACTTTCACTCATTGATGCCCACTCTGCGAGCATGAACGATGGGATAAATTGCATTGTGTTTTTTATAGGGCAATCGTTCAGTATTTGAATAGAATGATCACGCTGTTACCTAAGTCTTCTTTCTCTTCAGGGAAATTCTCATTCTTTGCTGAAAGGACCAGGTTTTGAGACTATGATTCTGTTCTCTCTCTTACAGATGGAGTCCCATTTGTTATCTCCCCTCTTAACTGAGCAAAACACTCCGCATGTGTTTGGGTTAGTTTGGGAAGTTTCCTTTAACGGGGCACTCGCTGCACTTCTATGAATGTAGGCTAAGAGAACATTATTTAGTTCTTTTGCCAGCCGCATTATCCAGTTGTGATCTAAACTACCCAGCTGTCATCTACTTAACACATCCCATTTTGTACAAGTTAATTATTTGAAGGTAGATTCAGGACTTTCCTTTATCCCTGTTTTTTTTTTTTTTTTGTTGTTTATTTTTAACACCCCTTTTGCCTGTATGAAAGGCTTATCACTCAACAGATGTCACTATCCTTATCCTCACATTTTTATTTTTTTCAAATATTTTAATGTTTATTTATTATTACTGAGAGACAGAGAGAGACAGAGCATGAGCAGGGGAGGGGCAGAGAGAGGAGGAGACGCAGAATCTGAAGCAGGCTCTGAGCTGTCAGCACAGAGCCCGATGCGGGGCTCGAACTCACAAACCACGAGACCACAACCTGAGCTGAAGTCGGACGCTTAACCGAATGAGCAATCCAGGTGCCCCCTTATCCTCACATTTTAAATGTTTTTGCCATAAAAGCACCAGTATGAATAATAAATCATCCTAATTTCCTTGGCATATTTTAGACTAAAGCCCCATTTAATTTTCATAATTTTGGCACAGTGTGAGGCACCTTTATGTTTTTCCCTTTTCATGTATCTTTTTCCCACGCAGCTGCACTAGGACACGAACTAGAATCTCCAACTGCACTTGGCTGGTGTCAGCAGTGGCATCACTGTGTTAGCCACAGCAAAGCTTTCTGCATGCACCAAGCGCCCTGAAAACAACTCTATCACATCTTTGGAAATTCCAAACACATTAGGGTGTGGAGCATCCTTTCCTCAGAAACAGGAAAAGGCAGCAAGGAACCATTCACTGAAGTCAAAAGAAATAAGGATGGCTGTCCAAAGTCAGTATGGAGAGACATCTCCAAGTATCTGCTCCTCCTTGCTTGGTAACACTCCTTGTTTAACTACTAAGTAGAAAAACTCAAAGGCATCGCCTTAAACATTTCATTTTACCCCAGGAGACTCTGTCTCATTGTGAGCTAATGAACAAGCACATGGGTTGGCATGAAATGTTTGCCTGCTTCGAAGGAAACCGAGGTCTACTTCTGAAAAGATTCAGCTGTGAGACCAGTGTATGAAGGTGATGTTAGGGAAACGTAAAGCAAAACAGATTATCAGCCCTTAACCTGAGGGTCATCGAAAGGCATCCGATGTCCTAGCGCTTTATCCAATTGACAATATTCATTCGTTTGTTTCATAAAACTCAATTTCCCTGGCAGCCTGAAGAAAATATAGGGTAGCAAAGTATACATAAGACTAAAAGAGTGGATTCCCCTTTTCCCCATCTAGGTCTAGTTCAGTTTGCTCTGTTTTAGACTGACATCTGGTGGTCATGAAAGATCAACCAATGGCCCTTGCAGGGAAGAATTCTATCAAAGCAAGGGTGTGGCCATTTTGTGTTCAGCTCTTGCCCGTAAATATTCCACAGGGTTACTTATATTCATTTTCTGTTGTACATAAATCAGAGTGGCTATCTGAATTTGACCATACTTCCCAAAGTCTTTAAAAATACTTAAAGCATGCTGACCTAGACCCACCACTTTTTAAAAATGTATCTCAGAGAAACATATGCAGACAGATTTATGAATAAGCGTGTTCCTCAAAGTGTAATGTACACACCCAAAAGTTCAAAAATAAAGACTGTTAAAATTAGACTGTTCCATTACTCAAACTTTAGAGGATTATTTAATGACATGGGAAAATGTTTATGATATATTATGAAGTGAACAAAGCCAATTAAAAGACAAGTAAAACTTCACAATCTTGGTCTTCATTTTATGTGTGTTTCTTCCTTTCAAAAGTATGAACATGTAATATTTTTGGAAGCAGAAAGAAAAAAACAACACCCTAAATATTTTATATATGGTTACCTGTGCGGTAGAGCATCAGTACCAACTTTTTTTCAGAGTAGCACTTCTTGAAGATATGTCTCCTGAAAACTTGTCAAGTAAGTAAACATGCTCCTGTAGAATATTGGTGCAAAAGGTCAGAAACAATTACCTCGCTGTTCCTGGGATCAGGAATAATCCAGGAAGCTTTAACATGCAGCTGCTACATCAAGTTTGCTGATAGGTCTGTGGCTGAGACAAAAAAAAACCATGTTATTTCTTGCATGACCCTAAAGACTCATTAATTTGTTCTAAGGCTTGTATGCTGCTTCCAAGAGTTGTTGGTGGGGTTGCAGAAGAAGGTGCAATCCAAATCACTGTGCAGTGTGTGTAATAGCCAGAGTTCTGTTTTATAATTGGACACAGTCCATTTTGTAAAGCATTTTTAAGACACAGCTTTGAGATTTTCCTTTGACACTGACCAGGTATAAATAGATTGATTTGCTTGCTTAGCCCGGAAAGAGAAAGGGATCTCACGGTTTTTCTTAAATGGAGCTCAGAACAGCTGCCCATAGGTCCTGGGAGCAACTGTGTAGTTAACCAAACTTACCTAAGGTTTTCCTCTTTCCTTCCTCTTGCTTTACATTTCACATTTGTTTGCTTAATGCATTTGGACACGATTTCCACATACATGGTTAACATGTCACGTTTGTCTACCCTGAGGGCACCAGGTGGCAACCCCAAGAAGAGGAAAATCATTTTCAGAGCTCCCCGCTGGCTCAATCAACACTTCTCAGTTCTAATGAGATGGTTCACCTCTTTTTCCATTTAGCCATTTGGTCGACAAAACTTTGATGGCTGTTATAGGAATAGCTTATGATTTTCACACTTACAGGTATTAACACCATTGCTGTTAGATTGACAAACAGGAATGCAATTAACCCTCCAGCTCCAGCTGGAAATATACCTCCTTCTGGATCTTTTATTGCACAAATTCTGCTAAATTCCTGGTTGAGGCAAGGCCAATGATGCTACATAGTCATTTTCAAAGAAATAGAAATGAAATGTACTGGTGTACATTAACCTGCATGTGCTTCTTAAATAAATGTGCAAAGATAAATTGACTTAATCATTCATTGCACTGTTACCTGACATGACGTTCAAAATGAATATGCACAGCAGACTATGGTTAACTGTACAGTAAAAAAAAAAAAAATAGAGTCGGGGAATGCGGCAGTGAAAGACAAGTAAAAATTTTTAGTTATTGAGTAGTTCTGCCTCTTGAGTTGGTCATGTTTTAGGAATTCAATAAATACTCATTGGATGTTTCATGTATTGGTGCTATTTTCTTTTATCTAAGTAAAACATTCCCGAAATAACACACTGGGAGATACAATTCAATGCATAAATATTCACTTTACACATAGCCTTTTGGGAAAGTAACACAAGGTCAAGTTCTGTGGTCATAAAGATCTTTAAGATGTGGATGGTGGGGCGCCTGGGTGGCGCAGTTGGTTAAGCGTCCGACTTCAGCCAGGTCACGATCTCGCGGTCCGTGAGTTGGAGCCCCGCGTCGGGCTCTGGGCTGATGGCTCAGAGCCTGGAGCCTGTTTCCGATTCTGTGTCTCCCTCTCTCTCTGCCCCTCCCCCGTTCATGCTCTGTCTCTCTCTGTCCCAAAAATAAAAATAAACGTTGAAAAAAAAAAAAAAAGATGTGGATGGAGTATATCGGTGCCAGAGTTACAGAGAATCAAGGACAGAAGAATTTGCTTTTCAAAGTTAGATATCGAAATCTCATGTGTTCTGACTTCAACTAAAGTTATAACCTTTGAGAAATTATTCCTATCCTTTCTGTGTAATGTACTTGGCTCCTTCTGAGGTTTATAATTCATCAAAATTTGGGGGAAATGTTCTCCTTCCTTTTTTTTTTTAATCAAGGAAACTATGCAGAAGAAAATGATCATTCACTCAAGTGTGTCGAGCCTAAATTGTTGACCTAGAATTTCAGGTGTTAGAAGTCCATGATTTAGAAGTAAAAAGCAAACTACATTTCAGTGGGTCTCTTTCTAGGATTTATAAGTTGAGGAATAAAGTGAGAAAAAATATAAACTTATGAGATATGTTCACATAATAGATCCAATTTATGGAGTCTCTACTATAGTTTCTTTTCCTCACTGTACAGTTGTTTATACATATTATTGCCATCTAAAGCAGTCCCTTACCCAAACTTCTCATCACTCTAGTTAACAGTGCCACCAATGGAACTTTCTGCAATGATGGAGAAGTTCCGTATCTGAGCTGTCCAACACGATAGCCACATGTGGCCATCGAAGACTTGGATTGTGGCTCCTTCAGCTGAGGATCTGAATTTTTAGTTTCATTTAGTTTTAGTCAATTTCAACTTAAGTTGCTATGTGTGGCTGGTGGTTTCTGTATCTCACAGCACAGCCCTAGTCCATTAACTGGTTTTTATTATTTTCATAGTACTTAGCACAAACTGCAATTATCTTTCTAATTTATTTGTTTCCTTATCGATTGTCTATCTTCTCTTTACTAGGTGTTAGGCTCCCTGAGAGACCTGGTCGATCTTTTTCTCAGCTGTATCTTTATTACCTGGAACAGAGCTTGGTATGGGGTAGGAACTCCAATTATTTATTAAAAACATACGCAAATGTTATTGTTATGCATGCGCTACAGATGATCAGGAGTAAAGAGGGAACATACTTGTGGAAGCTGGCAAGGGCTCGAAGCCTAGACTATCTGACTCAAGCTCAGAATCCTACTCCTCTACCAATTGGCCACAACTGCATCTGTGGCCTCGCTTCAGACCCCTGACAGCTGAGTCCCAAGAATGGATGATGTTTGGGTTGGATTAACACCAAAAACTAAGAAGTTCATGATCTGCTTTGGTTGCTGGAATCCTGACCAGGAATCTTTCAGGCCTTCGGGTGGAGTTACTGTCCCAGAGGTTTAAATGCACAGATATTACTACTGAGGCAAAATATTCTAACCTAGACTTTCCCAGAGTGTTCATAGCAGTTAAGAATTCCATTGCTCTTTGAGATGTTATGAATTGCCCTGCTTGGGGAGGAAATGGTTCTGGAAATGTGTTTTTTCTAAAATGTATTTATAATGTATACATTAGAATTGAACAAAATGCATTTTCTGGCTGTTCTCATTATTTTGAGATAATCTGCTGGAAAAAATGAGTCAAAAGTCCTGAGAACCTACACATAGGAACCCCTACACTTATGCAAACTAAGGACTTAGAAATAAATCTTCATGGTACCATAGACCATCAGTTCACGGCTGCTTGCCTGCGTTGTCTGATGTGATCAGCTTACAACCACACTTGTGATATTAGCACGTTTATTTTTTGTTAAACACTCATACTATACGCATGGATTTTTTTTGGTGGCTATCTGAGAGAAGCTTTAAACAGAGAGCATTCAAACTGACCTAAATAAACAAGTTAAATCTCTCAAAGAGAAAGCAAACAATTTTAGGGTCTGCTTTCTTTTATTTATTTATTTATTTATTTATTTATTTATTTATTTTTTTATGACATTTATTGACAAATTGGTTTCCATACAACACCCAGTGCTCATCCTAAAAGGTGCCCTCCTCAATACCGATCACCCACCCTCTCCTCCCTCCCACCCCCCATCAACCCTCAGTTTGTTCTCAGTTTTTAACAGTCTCTTATGCTTTGGCTCTCTCCCATTCTAACCTCTTTTTTTTTTTTTTTTTTCCCTTCCCCTCCCCCATGGGTTCCTGTTAAGTTTCTCAGGATCCACATAAGAGTGAAACCATATGGTATCTGTCTTTCTCTGTATGGCTTATTTCACTTAGCATCACACTCTCCAGTTCCATCCACGTTGCTACAAAAGGCCATATTTCATTTTTTCTCATTGCCACGTAATATTCCATTGTGTATATAAACCACAATTTCTTTATCCATTCATCAGTTGATGGACATTTAGGCTCTTTCCATAATTTGGCTATTGTTGAGAGTGCTGCTATGAACATTGGGGTACAAGTGGCCCTATGCATCAGTACTCCTGTATCCCTTGGATAAATTCCTAGCAGTGCTATTGCTGGGTCATAGGGTAGGTCTATTTTTAATTTTCTGAGGAACCTCCACACTGCTTTCCAGAGCGGCTGCACCAATTTGCATTCCCACCAACAGTGCAAGAGGGTTCCCGTTTCTCCACATCCTCTCCAGCATCTATAGTCTCCTGATTTGTTCATTTTGGCCACTCTGACTGGCGTGAGGTGATACCTGAGTGTGGTTTTGATTTGTATTTCCCTGATAAGGAGCGACGCTGAACATCTTTTCATGTGCCTGTTGGCCATCCGGATGTCTTCTTTAGAGAAGTGTCTATTCATGTTTTCTGCCCATTTCTTCACTGGGTTATTTGTTTTTTGGGTGTGGAGTTTGGTGAGCTCTTTATAGATTTTGGATACTAGCCCTTTGTCCGATATGTCATTTGCGAATATCTTTTCCCATTCTGTTGGTTGCCTTTTAGTTTTGTTGGTTGTTTCCTTTGCTGTGCAGAAGCTTTTGATCTTCATAAGGTCCCAGTAATTCACTTTTGCTTTTAATTCCCTTGCCTTTGGGGATGTGTCGAGTAAGAGATTGCTACGGCTGAGGTCAGAGAGGTCTTTTCCTGCTTTCTCCTCTAAGGTTTTGATGGTTTCCTGTCTCACATTTAGGTCCTTTATCCATTTTGAGTTTATTTTTGTGAATGGTGTGAGAAAGTGGTCTAGTTTCAACCTTCTGCATGTTGCTGTCCAGTTCTCCCAGCACCATTTGTTAAAGAGGCTGTCTTTTTTCCATTGGATGTTCTTTCCTGCTTTGTCAAAGATGAGTTGGCCATACGTTTGTGGGTCTAGTTCTGGGGTTTCTATTCTATTCCATTGGTCTATGTGTCTGTTTTGGTGCCAATACCATGCTGTCTTGATGATGACAGCTTTGTAGTAGAGGCTAAAGTCTGGGATTGTGATGCCTCCTGCTTTGGTCTTCTTCTTCAAAATTCCTTTGGCTATTCGGGGCCTTTTGTGGTTCCATATGAATTTTAGGATTGCTTGTTCTAGTTTCGAGAAGAATGCTGGTGCAATTTTGATTGGGATTGCATTGAATGTGTAGATAGCTTTGGGTAGTATTGACATTTTGACAATATTTATTTTTCCAATCCATGAGCAGGGAATGTCTTTCCATTTCTTTAAGTCTTCTTCAATTTCCTTCATAAGCTTTCTATAGTTTTCAGCATACAGATCCTTTACATCTTTGGTTAGATTTATTCCTAGGTATTTTATGCTTCTTGGTGCAATTGTGAATGGGATCAGTTTCTTTATTTGTCTTTCTGTTGCTTCATTGTTAGTGTATAAGAATGCAACTGATTTCTGTACATTGATTTTGTATCCTGCAACTTTGCTGAATTCCTGTATCAGTTCTAGCAGACTTTTGGTGGAGTCTATCGGATTTTCCATGTATAGTATCATGTCATCTGCAAAAAGCGAAAGCTTGACTTCATCTTTGCCAATTTTGATGCCTTTGATTTCCTTTTGTTGTCTGATTGCTGATGCTAGAACTTCCAGCACTATGTTAAACAGCAGTGGTGACAGTGGGCATCCTTGTCGTGTTCCTGATCTCAGGGAAAAAGCTCTCAGTTTTTCCCCATTGAGGATGATGTTAGCTGTGGGCTTTTCATAAATGGCTTTTATGATCTTTAGGTATGTTCCTTCTATCCCGACTTTCTCAAGGGTTTTTATTAAGAAAGGGTGCTGGGTTTTGTCGAAGGCCTTTTCTGAATCGATTGACAGGATCATATGGTTCTTCTCTTTTTTTTTGTTAATGTGATGCATCACGTTGATTGATTTGCGAATGTTGAACCAGCCCTGCATCCCAGGAATGAATCCCACTTGATCATGGTGAATAATTCTTTTTATATGCCGTTGAATTCGATTTGCTAGTATCTTATTGAGAATTTTTGCATCCATATTCATCAGGGATATTGGCCTGTAGTTCTCTTTTTTTACTGGGTCTCTGTCTGGTTTAGGAATCAAAGTAATACTGGCTTCATAGAATGAGTCTGGAAGTTTTCCTTCCCTTTCTATTTCTTGGAATAGCTTGAGAAGGATAGGTATTATCTCTGCTTTAAACGTCTGGTAGAACTCCCCTGGGAAGCCATCTGGTCCTGGACTCTTATTTGTTGGGAGATTTTTGATAACCGATTCAATTTCTTTGCTGGTTATGGGTCTGTTCAAGCTTTCTATTTCCTCCTGATTGAGTTTTGGAAGAGTGTGGGTGTTCAGGAATTTGTCCATTTCTTCCAGGTTGTCCAATTTGTTGGCATATAATTTTTCATAGTATTCCCTGATAATTGTTTGTATCTCTGAGGGATTGGTTGTAATCATTCCATTTTCGCTCATGATTTTATCTATTTGGGTCATCTCCCTTTTCTTTTTGAGAAGCCTGGCTAGAGGTTTGTCAATTTTGTTTATTTTTTCAAAAAACCAACTCTTGGTTTCGTTGATCTGCTCTACAGTTTTTTTAGTTTCTATATTGTTTATTTCTGCTCTGATCTTTATTATTTCTCTTCTTCTGCTGGGCTTAGGCTGCCTTTGCTGTTCTGCTTCTAGTTCCTTTAGGTGTGCTGTTAGATTTTGTATTTGGGATTTTTCTTGTTTCTTGAGATAGGCCTGGATTGCAATGTATTTTCCTCTCAGGACTGCCTTTGCTGCATCCCAAAGCGTTTGGATTGTTGTATTTTCATTTTCGTTTGTTTCCATATATTTTTTAATTTCTTCTCTAATTGTCTGGTTGACCCACTCATTTGTTAGTAGGGTGTTCTTTAACCTCCATGCTTTTGGAGGTTTTCCAGACTTTTTTCTGTGGTTGATTTCAAGCTTCATAGCATTGTGGTCTGAAAGTAAGCATGGTATAATTTCAATTCTTGTAAACTTATGAAGGGCTGTTTTGTGACCCAGTATATGATCTATCTTGGAGAATGTTCCATGTGCACTCGAGAAGAAAGTATATTCTGTTGCTTTGGGATGCAGAGTTCTAAATATATCTGTCAAGTCCATCTGATCCAATGTCTCATTCAGGGCCCTTGTTTCTTTATTGACCGTGTGTCTAGATGATCTATCCATTTCTGTAAGTGGTGTATTAAAGTCCCCTGCAATTACCACATTCTTATCTATAAGGTTGCTTATGTTTATGAGTAATTGTTTTATATATTTGGGGGCTCCGGTATTCGGCGCATAGACATTTATAATTGTTAGCTCTTCCTGATGGATAGACCCTGTAACTATTATATAATGTCCTTCTTCATCTCTTGTTACAGCCTTTAATTTAAAGTCTAGTTTGTCTGATATAAGTATGGCTACTCCAGCTTTCTTTTGGCTTCCAGTCGCATGATAAATAGTTCTCCATCCCCTCACTCTCAATCTAAAGGTGTCCTCAGGTCTAAAATGAGTCTCTTGCAGACAGCAAATAGATGGGTCTTGTTTTTTTATCCATTCTGATACCCTATGTCTTTTGGTTGGCGCATTTAGTCCATTTACATTCAGTGTTATTATAGAAAGATACGGGTTTAGAGTCATTGTGATGTCTGTATGTTTTATGCTTATAGTGATGTCTCTGGGACTTTGTCTCACAGGGTCCCCCTTAGGATCTCTTGTAGGGCTGGTTTAGTGGTGACAAATTCCTTCAGTTTTTGTTTGTTTGGGAAGACCTTTATCTCTCCTTCTATTCTAAATGACAGACTTGCTGGATAAAGGATTCTTGGCTGCATATTTTTTCTGTCTAGCACCCTGAAAATCTCGTGCCAATTCTTTCTGGCCTGCCAAGTTTCAAAAGAGAGATCAGTCACGAGTCTTATAGGTCTCCCTTTATATGTGAGGGCATGTTTACCCCTTGCTGCTTTCAGAATTTTCTCTTTATCCTTGTATTTTGCCAGTTTCACTATGATATGTCATGCAGAAGATCGATTCAAGTTACGTCTGAAGGGAGTTCTCTGTGCCTCTTGGATTTCAATGCCTTTTTCCTTCCCCAGTTCAGGGAAGTTCTCAGCTATGATTTCTTCAAGTACCCCTTCAGCACCTTTCCCTCTCTCTTCCTCCTCTGGGATACCAATTATGCGTATATTATTTCTTTTTAGTGTATCACTTAGTTCTCTAATTTTCCCCTCATACTCCTGGATTTTTTTCTCTCTCTTTTTCTCAGCTTCCTCTTTTTCCATAACTTTATCTTCTAGTTCACCTATTCTCTCCTCTGCCTCTTCAAGCCGAGCTGTGGTGGTTTCCATTTTGTTATGCATTTCGTTTAAAGCGTTTTTCAGCTCCTCGTGACTGTTCCTTAGTCCCTTGATCTCTGTAGCAAGAGATTCTCTGCTGTCCTGTATACTGTTTTCAAGCCCAGCAATTAATTTTATGACTATTATTCTAAATTCACTTTCTGTTATGTTATTTAAGTCCTTTTTGATCAGCTCATTAGCTGTTGTTATTTCCTGGAGATTCTTCTGAGGGGAATTCTTCCGCTTGGTCATTTTGGATAGTCCCTGGCGTGGTGAGGACCTGCAGGGCACTTCCCCTGTGCTGTGGTGTATAACTGGAGTTGGTGGGCGGGGCCGCAGTCAGACCTGATGTCTGCCCCCAGCCCACCGCTGGGGCCACAGTCAGACTGGTGTGTGCCTTCTCTTCCCCTCTCCTAGGGGCGGGATTCACTGTGGGGTGGTGTGGCTCGTCTGGGCTACTTGCACCCTGCCAGGCTTGTGATGCTGGGGATCTGGCGTATTAGCTGGGGTGGGTAGGCAAGGTGCTCGGGGGCAGGAGGGGCAGGCTTAGATGGCTTCTCCTTAGGTGATCCACTTCAGGAGGGGCCCTGTGGCAGCGGGAGGGAGTCAGATCCGCTGCCGGAGGTTTGGCTCCGCAGAAGCGCAGTGTTGGGTGTTTGTGCGGAGCGAGCAAGTTCCCTGGCAGGAACCGGTTCCCTTTGGGATTTCGGCTGGGGGATGGGCGGGGGAGATGGCGCTGGCGAGCGCCTTTGTTCCCCACCAAACTGACCTCTGTTGTCAGGGGGCTCAGCAGCTCTCCCTCCCTTTGTCCTCCAGCCTTCCCGCTTTCCGAGCAGAGCTGTTAACTTATGACCTCCCAGACACTAAGTCGCGCTTGTTGTGGGAACACAGTCCGTCAGGCCCCTCTGCTTTTGCCAGCCAGACTCGGGGGCTCTGCTTGGCCGGCGAGCCGCCCCTCCGCCCCGGCTCCCTCCCGCCAGTCCGTGGAGCGCGCACCGCCTCGCCACCCTTCCTACCCTCTTCCGTGGGCCTCTCGTCTGCGTTTGGCTCCGGCGACTCCGTTCTGCTAATCTTCTGGCGGTTTTCTGGGTTATTTAGGCAGGTGTAGATGGAATCTAAGTGCTCAGCAGGATGTGCGGTGAGCCCAGCGTCCTCCTAAGCCGCCATCTTGCCGCAACTCCTCTGCTTTCTTTTAAAATATATTATACATAGGGGCACCTGGGTGGCTCAATCGGTTAAGCGTCTGACTTCGGCTCAGGTCATGATCTCACGGTCCGTGAGTTCGAGCCCCGCGTCGGGCTCTGTGCTGACAGCTCAGAACCTGGAGCCTGTTTCGGATTCTGTGTCTCCCTCTCTCTCTGCCCCTCCCCTGGTCATACTCTGTCTCCCTCTGTCTCTCAAAAATAAATAAATATTAAAAAAAAATAAAATAAAATATATTATACATATATACTTACTATGGAAGTAAAGTTGACGTACAATGTTACATTCGTTTTGGGTGTGCAGCATAGTGATTTAACAATTCTATACACTCCTCGGTGCTCGCCATGATAAGTGTAGTCACCATCTGTCACCTACCTAATTACAATATTATTGACTGTATTCTCTATGCTGTGCTTTTCATCCCCACAACTTATTTATTTTATAACTGGAAGTTTCTTAATCTCCTTCACCTATTTCTCCCATCCTCCCACACACTTCCCCTCTGGCAACCACCAGTTTGTTCTCTGTATTTAACAAACTCTGTTTTTTCCTTTGTCTCCTTTTTTCTTTGTTTGTTTCGGGGATTCCACACATGTGTGAAATCATATGGTATTTGTCTTTCTCTGTGTGGCTTATTTCAGTTAGCATAATTCTCTCTAGCTCCATCCCTGTCATTGCAAATGGCAAGATTTCATTCTTTTCTATGGCAGAGTAATATTCCTTTGTATATATACCTCTGCTTTCTGAAAAAAATGAGAAATGTGCTTTACAAGATGAAATAAAGACTTTTTCAATGGCCAAATGCAAGACTACCTGACCACTGGGAAACTTCAGTTTTATGTTCCTATCTTTGCTACCTTATTTTGATTTCCATAGGACGTTATAATGAAAACAAAGTAGAGTTATGGCTAGGTCTGATACATGCTCAATAGCACTTCTAATATTAAATAATACGTAACTGCCATAAAATACTGTTTGCATTAAAAAATAGCAAAACTATAAAATTAGTATTTTAACTTGAAAAATTGACATATATTATCTTTTTTTTAGTAAGAGAATCAGTATTATTTAACATATTTAGCACATTTAATAGGTTAAATAATTAATTTAAGTTTAATATAAATACAAGGTGAATAATTGGATATATTTAATTGCTTTTTTTGTTCCATTATGAAGTATAAAGAAATGCACGTGAGTGAATTTTCACTCATTTCTTAAGGTTTCAAATAAAGAATGTCTTTGACCAGTTTTGCCATCCTTTTAATCTTAGTGTGCATTCCATCTCACAAGCTCCTTTTGGTGTTTTGTCAGTACAGTAACAGTTTCAAAGTGCTTTGTAGGAAACTTTGCTTTAGCCCCATAACGTCCAGTAATTCAGCAGCACACATTAGCATTTTTGCTAGCTTTTTTTCTACCCGGAAGCATGACTCAGCAAACCAGGGTGAGTCTGTTTGGACTGAAAATGAAAGGAAATTAACTAGCAGGCACTGAGGGGGGGTGGTGGGGGGGTGGGGGGGGTGGAGGGGGTGGGGGGGTGGAGGGGGTGGGGGGGGTGGAGGGGGTGGGGGGGTGGGGGGTGGGGGGGTAGGCAACAAGGCCTTGCTGAATTTCCCAGTGGGGGCCTAGGATGCTAAGTGGACACATGTGGACACCTGTGGGAGTGTTATAGAGAGAAGTCCGGGGTCTGGCCTGTGTCCTTATCTCCCTTGTGAAGTAGTAAGGGGCACATCCAGGCTTGGGGTCACCCGGTGCTAAAGTGGAATATATTGGACAAGGTCATCAAGCGTGTCTTTACAGCTGGGGGAGCTGGCTGTCAGTGAAAATTCTTAGAGTGCGTGATGAATGAAACAAGTGCAAACAAGTTAACTAAGGTCAAAGGTGAGAGACCCCCTCAAACTGGAGAAAGCCAAAAAGTGTGAGGCAATTCATTGCAATGAAAGCGAAGTTGGAGATAAAGTAGCTTGAAGCTAGCTGGGTAAGAGCACAGTCTTGGAGTTTTATATTTTAACTTGAAATAAGGATGTAGAAGATGGCAGTGATGGAATTGGAACCAACCCCAGGACTGAAATTCTTTCTCCTCTTCTCACTGTAGGGTTCAAATTCTTTCTCTTTTTCCCACTAAAGGAACCTCATTGATGCTTACTTTCCTTTTGTATATAATGCCGATAATAATAGTCTTTATCTTGTGGGGCGTCTATGAGGATTAAGTGATTCTAAAGCCATAAATCATTTCGACCCACATCTATTACACGTAGTTTTCCATAAATATGGGCTGCTGTCGTTAAAACAAGGAAGGTCCTGGGCCGTGGCCATGGACAGAGCTGGAAGAAGGTAGGATACTACAGTAGCACACATGTGTTTTGGGATCAGGTTTTGGACAAGTTCCTCAACCCTTCTCCTTATTACAAAACCAGAGATAATACTCACCTCCTTGGTTTGCTGTGTAAGTGAAGTTCAAGGATATGTGTAAACTACCTAGCACGCTGCTGCCTGTTGCAAGGGGAAGGCTCCATAAGCCAGATACTTCTGATTGCTAAGGATATGAGAGCCTCTCATCATTAGACCTGTATTCCTACCGCACCCCACCCCCCTTGATGCAGCCTCCATATTCATTTGGGCTACATACAAATAACAATAACACCATATTATCAAAGTCACACTTAGAGAGGCCTTTCAGAAGTGCCAACATTTTATTTCACGTTCCAGAAAAAGGATGATATGTATTAGGAAAAAAAATGGCTGGTGGAGGCATCTGGTCTCTTCCCTTTGATGAGTGCTATTTTTCGTATCTTTTTATTTTTGGAAGTTCATGACTTAAAAGGACCGAATTAGTTGGAAAGAAATCATATGCAAATGTGATGAACAGTTTGCTAGACGCAAAAGTCTTTGTGGTGAATTAAAGGAAAAGAGATGTTATGTCAGACACTAAACTTGAGAACTTTTGCCTCTGTGGAAGATGCACAGAACTTTACCTTTGTGTATGTCAGAAAATAGGAAATTATGAAAGGTGTGCCATTATAGAAATCCCTGGTTGAAGAAATTTAGTTGATCTTCTGGATATTTTCAAATATCCAGCTTGCATATTTTTTCTGTTTTTTGATTATTTATCTAATTTTTTAAATGTTTATTTATTTTTGAGAGAGAGAGAGACAGAGCATGAGCAGGGGAGGGGCAGAGAGAGGGAGACACAGAAAGCGAAGCAGGCTCCAGGCTCTGAGTTGTCGGCACAGAGCCCGATGCAGGGCTCCAACTCACAAACCTTGAAATCATGACCTGAGTGGAAGTCAGGTGCTTAACCGACTGAACCACCCAGGCGTCCCATGTTTTTTGATTATTTATCTAAATCACTGGCTTGAATATTACCAGTGTCATGGCAGCCTTAAAAATAAATTATTGACTTCTTGCCCATGTGCTACAGCTTAATGGTTTTGAATTGGTTTCTTTAAAGACTTAAAAAATCATTTTTAATAAAATACCTTTATCCAAAGAAACCTCTTAATCAATGTAAGTTAAAGTCCTCTTGGGGGCTTTGTAATACATTTCCCAGAATTTGCTTTCCTTTATGTCTCTGTTTAGAGGGCACAGACAGATTCTTGTGTGGGTGTGGAGGACACAAGAAAGCAGCAGCCATCTCGTAGCTCACCGTGGTGATGCCGATCTGAGGGCTCACATCCTTGGTGGGGGCAGCACGTGGACCTGGACTGTCCCACTGCCCCCGACATGCTCAGATGGTTTCTCAGACTCCTGGGCTAGAGTATGTGTTTAAACTTGTAGCAAAGGGCTCTGGTTTCTGTTGGACACCTTTGCACAAAGGTCAGACGCCAAAGGAATTCAGTAAGTCCAGGCCATGCTTGTGGATTCCACCTTGTTCTTACTCTTCCCCACCTCACCTCCGTCTTCCTTTCCAACTGCCAGGTTAAATGCTCATAATAAATCTGTGTGTGTGTGTGTGTGCGTGTGAGTGTGTGTAATTTATATATATTTGGAGAATATATTTTATCTAATTATATACGGAGAATATATTTTTTGTTAGTAGTCTGCTACCCTGATTGAACCCTAACTGAGCCAGTTCTCCTTGACCATGGGCCTTTCTCCAGAAATAACCCACTGTTACTAATGTGCCATGATCTAGATTTTTTTTTCCCTATGCACATAACTAAACATCACATGTTTCTCACTGTGGCAGGAGCTTCCATATAGTTTAGGAAAACAATGGGGGCCCAGATTGCTTATACAGTCTCTCTTCAAGTGTCACTTCATTGATACAGAGCTCTGCTTATAATTTCTCAGTTTTGTTTGCTGAGCTGACGGTGATGTTTCGCTGACGGTGAGGTTTCTCTTTTTGTTGGCGGTTAGTCTAATTAAGGTTTTCTGTTCATAACTTAGTTAAAATTTCTCTTCCATTGTTTATTCAGTTACTTTTGCAACCACCGAAAACCCATAGGTCGCCTGGATTCGCAAGGAGCATTCAGAACTCTCATGCGTCTGTCAGGTTGCTTTTTCGCTTAGTGATTTATAGTACTCCTTTTCACCTTTGAGTTTTGCATTTCCCAGTCCGCTTTTTTTTTAGGTCCAGGGTGAACATTCCTAATTTTAGACCAGGAAAAAGCTGTCACTCTTATGTTTCTCTCTTTCTTTGATTTATATTGTTTCCAATTTTGTCAGTCTCAGGGGAGGTCCATGGTTTAGGGGCAAAATAAAATTGCATTATTGAAAACCTAAATTATGTAAGGCATAGTAGCATTGTGGGAAGACAGAAGACAAAGAATCATCTCTCTCTTCTAGTTTATGAGGATAGGTATACATATGGAAAAACTGAATTCATAACAAAATACTTAAATTACAGCCTAGAAAACTGATGAGATGTCACAAGATAGTATATGACAAATTGCCACAGTAGAGCAGATTTGGAGAAGTCTTCAACTGGTGTTGAGATGGAGGCTGGAGAAGGGAGCTGAGAGAGAATGAGCCGGGAAGCTTCTTTCTAGCTCTTCAGCTGCCATTCCTCTTCCCCAACCCAACCAAGAGGCATTGGTTGAAGGAAGAGCACATCAAGTCTTTTTCTGTCTTGGGGCCTCTGGGTGACTCAGTCAGTTAAGTGTCCAACTCTCGATTTCGTCTCGGGTCATGATTTCACAGTTCATGAGTTCGAGCCCCGCATTGGGCTCTGTGCTGACAGCATGGAGCCTTCTTGGAATTTTGGGATTCTCTCTCTCTCCCTCTCTCTGCCCCTCCCCCACCTCAAAATAAAAAAAAAACACACATTAAAAAATCTTTTCACTTCTCTCTTTGTCCATATATATATGTATTAGCAAACCAAATTTCTCCTTTTGGAGTATGTCTCACCACTGCTTTATATACCTCCATAGGCTCCTCCTGGGTTTTTTCTCTATTATTGAAACCACAAAGAGCACAAGTTTTGAAAGCACTTTTACTTACATTCGGTAATAGAATATCAGTCTGCTAGCTTTCTTCTAACTGTATTTTCTTCTTTGTGATTATTTTTAAACTTACTGTTTATGCCAAAAATATGTAAATGCATAAAATATGTATTTTTATGCAAAAATATGTATATGTAAATTTTGGTTTAATTATTTTTGGAGGGTGGCTGTGACAATATTTTTACAAGTTCCTGGGTGACTTTTATGTGCAGGCAGGATTGAGAACCACTGTAATAAGCATGATTTGGGAAAAGCGGACCTGACTATAATTGGCTGTTTACATACCTTTTTCCTTATTTTCCCCAATAGATTGTAAGCTGTCAAGGGAGGGATCCAAGTTCTTGTTCATCTTTGTGACTGATGTATGTACTTACAGGAAGGGAGCTACTTGATTAACCCGGGTCTACAGTCTATTACCCATGATTCCATAATCTCAAAGCTCTGAAAATGGAAAAATATTTCTTTCTTTAAAAATTTATTTATTAAATTCAAGTTAGTTAACATACTGTGTAGTATTGATTTCAGGAGTAGAACCCAGTGATTCATCACTTACATATAACACCCAGTGCTCATCCCAAAAAGTGTCCTTCTTAATGCCCATCACCCATTTAGCCCATCCCCCACCCACCTCCCCTCCAGCAACCCTCAGTTTGTTTCCTGTATTTAAGAGTCTCTTATGGTTTATCTCCCTCCCTGTTTTTTATTATTTTTGCTTCCCTTCCCATATGTTCATCTGTTTTGTATCTTAAATTCCACATTCCACATATGAGTGAAGGCACATGATATTTGTCTTTTTCTGACTGACTTACATCGCTTAGCATAATACACTCTAGTTCCATCCACATTGTTGCAAATGGCAAGATGTCATTCTTTTTGATCACTGAATAGTATTCCATTGTATAAATATACATGTGTATGTGTGTGTGTGTGTGTGTGTGTGTGTATACCACATCTTTATTCCTTCATCAGTCAATGGACATTTGGGCTCTTTTGGACTCTTTCCATACTTTGACTATTGTCAATAGTGCTGCAATAAACATTGGGGTGCATGTGCCCCTTTGAATCAGCATTTTTTATCCTTTCGATAAATACCTAGTAGTGCAATTGCTGGGTTAGAGGGTAGTTCTATTTTTTATTTTTTGAGGAACCTCCATCCTGTTTTCCAGAGCGGCTGCACCAGTTTGCATTGAAAATGGAAAAATACTGCTTAACTCATTTGAGAATAGAGGCTGATCTCAACTCAGATAAGGCTATTTATAGACTATTTATCTCACTTTGTATGGATATTTGTCTCACTATAGAATGGTAACGTAGTTGATGATGGGGTGCTATCCTAGACTTTTCTGGAAGTGTTACATATTTTAGTTCCCACATACACACAGACATTGGGTCTTCAAAAATATTCAGAAATCTGAAATACGTCTGACCCCAGGGTTTCCGAGAAGATGTTGTAGAGAAGTACTTATTGATGTTCCACCTCGGGATTTAAGAAAGCGGAGATCTTGGGAGACAGGGTAAAATTTGGAATTCAGGCCAGGGGTTTTCAGAACCCATAGGCTTACCTGTGCAGCTTTTAAAACCCAGCAGTGGCCCTGGTACCACTTCCAGAAATTCTGATTCAGTTGATCTGGGGTTGGGCCTGGGCATCGGATTTTTCGGTAAACTTTCCAGGTTATTGTGGTGTGTGGCCAGAGTGGAATATCAACGATAGACTAAAAATTCTCAGCTGGAAGCTTGCACACCTCTTCCCTTCATCAGAGGGACTTTCCAAATGTCATACAGATCTTTGGAGATATCCCTCCACCACTTTATACTGCTAACCTGAGCCGTCATCATCCACAAGGAGCATCGTACCTGTCTAGAAAAAATTTGAGGGCCACTGAGTGAGATATCAAAACAGGGAAAGGGATCCTGTTCGAGACACCAAGGCTAGCTCGGGTAAAAGGACAAAGACTGGAAAACACAAAGGACGTAAGGAGAATAGAAAGCAGTTTGGATTAAACGGAAGGGTAAAGCCAGAGAACGACTTAAGCCTTCAACGTTAAGGACTTTGTGTGTCTATTGTACCGTCATTAGGATACTTCTGTTATACCTTAAACTGGCCTTGGCTATATTCGTTGTTTAAATTTTTTCATTCGTCGGCTTTCTGGCAGTAAACAGACTTTTCAGAATTCGTCTAGCAATGCTCTCTGCTCCCACGGTGGTCTCACCGCAAGCATCTCGGGTCCCAGGTGCGGGATCTTGATGAAATGCTGTGAAAATTCACAACAGATGAGAGTGAATTATCCACTGGAGAGGGTGGGGGAGGTGTCTGTGTTGTGAAATAAGGGTGGCGCGTGCCAAGGAACACAAGAAGTTATCATACATAAGGTTTTACACGGCATGCTGGCTGCTTTCCACCTTCGAGAATGTGTGTTTCATGGGTAGAACGTCATTCCTGTGAGCTATGTGGGACACCCACCCTGCTTTAATTCATAGTGGCATGTCAGAGCCATAAATCATAAGCTATAAAAACCAGCCTCAATAATGACAAATGCATTGGGTTATGTAATGCGCGTTATTAATACAGCCAAGCTGTGTATGTCTTCTGATGGTGTGCAAGAAAAGAAAACCTACAAAGAAGATTTTACCTCCTCTTTTCGAATCTTAAAACAATGAATGAATGCTTAGAAAAGCTAACAAAAGTGCGTGGTTCAGGGTAAATGTTCAAACATGTCAATTATTGTCCCTGTTCATGGTATTGCTGTTGCCATTTATGGAGGTGTGGGGAGGTTGGTGGCCTGCCTGGGCTGTAGCGTTTGATGCTTTGGAGATTCGACAAAGTGTAGTTCTCAAGTGGGACAACACCCTCCCCATAGCTGTTTATCTATGCTGTTTATCTATCTTCCTTCCTTCCTTCCTTCCTTCCTTCCTTCCTTCTTTTCTTTCTTTCTTTCTTTCTTTCTTTCTTTCAGAGAGAGAGAGAGAAAGAGAGAGAGAACGAGTGGGGAGGGGCAGAAAGAGAAGGAGACACAGACTCTGAAGCACGCTCCAGGCTCTGAGTTGCAGCACAGAGTCCGATGCGGGGCTCAAACTCACCAACGGTGAGATCATTACTTGAGCTGAAGTCAGATGCGTCACCAACTGAGCCATCCAGGCACCCCGCAGCTGTTACATTTCTATGCTCCAGTTTGCTAACTCAGCCCCATCAGTTTTGAAATTGGGACCAACTATATGATCAGAAACTATAGGATCCAACTGTATGATCGGCAGGGATGCCAGTGTATTTAAACTTGAGTTGTTTGGTGTTGGTGATTTGAGAAGAATAATCTGTAAGAGGCACCTCAATATAGAGGGAAAGGTCCAGGATCAGGAGTTAGAACCAAGGTCTTGTTTGGGCTCTGCTGCAGTCTAGGACTGACGGCATGAGCAGGTTGCTTCAGAGCCTCGGACTGTTTCCTTACGGCGACGTGGAAAAGTCAGACAACTGCTAGCACCCTATCCATCTCTAAAGCTATTCAATTATGAGTTCAAAGAAAGCCAAGATTAAATTTAAATGGTAGGGGCGCCTGGGTGGCTTAGTCGGTTAAGCCGTCCAACTTCGGCTCAGGTCACGATCTCGAGGTTCGTGAGTTTGAGCCCCGCATCGGGCTCTGTGCTGCAACTCAGAGCCTGGAAGCTGCTTCAGGTTCTGTGTCTCCTTCTCTCTCTGCCCCTCCCCTGCTCACGCTGTCTCTCTCCGTTTCTCAAAAATAAACGTCAAAAAAACATTTAAATTTAAATGGTAGACTCTGAGGGTTTGCAACCTGGAGGCCCATACCAGGGGTTGGCAAGCTGTGGCCTGAAGGACCAATTTAGATTGCCACCTGTTTTTGTATGAACTGAGAGCCAAGAACGATTCTGTTTTTGTTTTTGTTTTTATACTTTTGAATGATCATATTTTACATGGTTATATACCTACATCATATCCTCAATTTTTCCTCTTGGTTGCAAGGCCTAAAATATTAGTATCTAGTCCAGTAAATTTTCCTGACTCCTGCATTATTCACACCCTACATAAGAAATTAAAATAGAAATCTGTGTGATGACCATTAGGTCCGAAGAGAGTTTCCACTCCAGCCCACTCTTTAGGGTGGACGACTATCTTCTATTCTCTAGTGTGTTCCATTAATTATTGTCTTGGCTTTTTTAAAATTAGTGCTTTAAAAAAAGCATTACATTGTTATTTTATCAGAAGAATAGCAATCATTTTTATATGTAGTTCTCAACAATTCTAAGTCATATGCTCTCTGTTTGACTCTTTAGATTGGCCATGGTCTCAGCCTTTTTCTTTTTTGGCCATTGAAGGAGAACATATTTTTTTTTCCTTCATGATTTATGCAGCACAGCCCCCTTTTTGTTTTTGGAAAAAGCCAACACAGTTCATTCTGCCTCGGGATCTGGGCTCGAGATGGGCAACACGTCGCTTTCTATTCTGATCAACGTGAAGACAAGAGTGTGGGGCTGTCAGTGGCCCTGTCTCCAGCCTGGGGGTGAGGCCACCCTACAGGTATAGAGGATGAAGCGGACACAGGGAAAAATCAGGGTTCATGAGCAGCACAGCAGAGGAGGCAAGCTGGCAGTACTGGGCCCCTGCTTCATACTACTGTTCTTTCCAATTACGTGAGTCCCAATTTCCCCCTTTCATCCAGGTTAGCTCACCATGGGTCTGTGACTTGCAGCCAGAGTTGTTCTTGACTGAGAAGGCCCTTCAGTTTTCTCAGAATGTGAACCTTAGAACCTCAGAACGCGACCTTATTTGGAAATAGGGTCTTCGCTGATGTGATTACTTAAGGATCTTGAGAAGAAATTATCTGGAATTTAGGGTGGGCCCTAAATCCAATGAGTGATGTCCTTATAAGATGTCATCTTCTTAAAGGACAGAGAGGTATAGGAGAGAAGGAGACCTTGTGAAGGTGGAGGCAGAGATTGGAGGGAGGCTGCCACAAGCCAACGGACTCCAGAAGCCACCAGAAACAAGAAGGAGCAAGGAAGGTTCTGCTGTTACAGCCTTT
Source organism: Prionailurus bengalensis (assembly GCF_016509475.1). Classification (NCBI taxonomy): domain Eukaryota; kingdom Metazoa; phylum Chordata; class Mammalia; order Carnivora; family Felidae; genus Prionailurus; species Prionailurus bengalensis. The sequence goes on from NC_057344.1 coordinate 145,662,322, forward strand.
GGAGGCTCTGCTGACACCCTGATTTCAGCCTTCAGGCCTCCTGAACTGTGAGGAAATACATTTCTGTTGCTCTAAGCCGCCCAGTTGGTATTCATTTTATGTTGACAGTCCTTAGAAATCAATGCACTCTTCTCATATCTGGTCAGAGAGAACAAAAGCACCTCTTGGTTTTCTTGTTACATAACGAGGGTCACGGCATCATCTGTATTACAGCAGCCGTCACACTGCCGTGTAATGACAAGCTCACACCTCCCTCCTTTCCACTAGATTGTGTCTCCTGAAGGATGGAGAGCCCGCGTTTCCTCTGGATCTGCCCCCTGTCCTAGCACAGTGACCCATGCATCACGGATGTCCAACAAAAACGTGTTGCATGAGTGAATGAATGAACGAATAAGTATGTCCGTCACTGTGCTAAGCATCAAGGGAGAGACATACAACTATGAGACTTCTCTGGGAGTCTAAAAAGCCGAGGTAGAGAGGAAAGACAAACCAGAAGCAGATAATCCTGTAGCAGAGTTCATGAAAACCAGTCTAAGTGTGACTGCAGGAGGGGCCAAGGAAGTATTCAATTCATAAAGCTCTCTACACCCGCCCCTCCCTCTGGCCTCTATAGCACAGGATTTTCTCTGGAATCAGACTGGCTGCCACTTGGGAAGCTGTGTGGCTCTCCCAGCCAGATCTCTCAAGTGGGGCCTGGTTTTTAGGGGTTTTATGTGGGTCAAATAAGATAACACGTGTAAAGTGCTTAGCGCCAAACTCCAAGCTAAGCGCTCAAAAACTGTTAGATGGTGATTACTATTATTATTCTAGTCCTTTCTCTCCAGGCACCGCTGCTCATTTCCACAAAACACTCTGCTGTCACCTTGAACATGACACTTCTGAAAGCCAACATTACCTCCGCCCCCAAGCTGGCCTCATTCTCTCTTTACCTTAAAGTGCATCGTCTCCCTGCCAGGCTTACTTAACACCTTAAGGCCACGCTTAACTTCTTGCTCATGTGAATACACCAGCAAATTCTGCGTAAAGTCTTTCCACTTGTCATTTCCTTCTAGATCCTGAACATCCTAACTCGAAGTAGAGAGTCACCAGCAACTCACACAGGACTCAGAGTGTCTCTACTCCTTAAGGTGGCTATAAATCAAGGTTAAAATCATGTGTCTGTGTGAATATAGGTACAAATCTGCAAATGTACTGTAGGTATGACTGGTGCTATTTCTTACGCAGCGTGTTCCTGGAGATCCTCAACATTTATTGTAAGATTTCAATTTTCTTTTGTTTTAAAGCAAAGACGATTTCCATTTAAAATCCATGTGTTATTGGGGCACCTGGGTGGCTCAGTCGGTTAAGCATCCGACTTTGGCTCAGGTCATGATCTCATAGTTCGTGGGTTTGAGCCCCACGTTGGGCTCTGTGCTGACAGCTCAGAGCCTGGAGCCCGCTTTGGATTCTGTGTCTCCCTCTCTCTCTCTGTCCCACCCCTGCTTGTGCTCTGTCTCTCTCAAAAATAAATAAGCAATAAAATAAGAAAGTAAGTAGGTAAGAAAGTAAGTAAGTAAATAAAGAAAGAAAATCCATGTGTTATTTTGTAAGGTTTCAATATGTGAGAACCACGTCTTATGTTTCTCTTGTCTCCCATAGAGCAAGTAGTAGTGTTGGGAATATTCTGGGGAGTTATTTAGTTATTCTGGGGCTCAAACTCGAGGGAATCACCCTCTGTGTCTCTTGGCCTGTGTTCCCACCTCCAAGATACCAGCGAGTCCTGCCAGTTCAACCGACAAATGTGTCAGCTGGAGTCACATTTCCCCTCCTTACTGCCACCTTATGGTCTGATCACCTTGCCTAGAGCACTGGAAACATCTCTTAATGGTAGCCCTCCCCACCCATGTCTCCTTTAATTCTATTCTTTACACAACACCCAGCAGGATCTTTTAAACTCCCTATGCCACTTAGAAGACATTTCAAACTTGGACTCTCCACAGGGTTAAATGTAATTTCTCTCTGACCTGGTGTTTAAGTATTCTTCCTGCTGTGTATTCTGCTCTGTTTCAACCCTTTCTTATTCCACGAATATTCAGGCTTCGTTCTGTTATGTCAGTCACCTTTCTGCTGCAGTAACACTTTGGAAATCTCCACCTCCCCAAATCTTAGTGGCTTAAAATTGAAACCTTCTTCCTGTTCATGGCCTTGGGGGTTAGTTGGACAGCCCTGTTTCAGGCTTCGGATCAGGTCGTGGTGAGCTCCGCGTGAGTCTGTCGAGAGCTGCCGCCCCCAGCGCTGCCACTTTCTGATGACAGATGGCAGGAACACTAAAGACCAAGCCAAACTCATACAGGAATGTGCAAAACTTCTGGACAGGTGTGATTTTATTACATCCATTCCCAGACCATTGGGCCAAAAGCAAAATGCACACCCAAGCCTACAGTTTAAGGGAGTCAACTGCTCAGAGTGGAGCCACAGCAAGGGTGGGGAAGGAAGAACAATCGTTAACAAGCAATACTCTCTGGCTGTTGGCCTCAGGGACTTTGCTGCTGCTACTACTTCTGTCTGGGCTGCTTTTTGACCATATTTCATTTCTTCATTTTGGTCTTTGTTCAAATATTACCTCATCGGAGAGACCTTCCTTGACCTCCCCTGAGACAGGGTCCCAGAAACCCAGTCATTCTCTGATACTCATCTTGCTTTAGTTGTCTTCTTAACACTCACCTCCTCCTGAAATGATATATTTATGCATCTACTCTTATCCTGGTGTTCCTGCCATTCTCCCAGAGGGCAGAGGCCTTGTCGGTCTCTGTATCTGTATCACCAGCGTGTGCAATAGTGTGTAAAAAATATTGGTTAGGTTAAGGAAATTAAACAATAATAATGATTGCCGTTCTTTTATTAGAAGGAAGATTAATTGAATAAGCAAAATTACAATCAGAACTTATCATGCCAGGAAGGTGATATCATTTTTTCTTTATTTAAAGCTGTGTGTGTGTGTGTGTGTGTATGTGTGTGCAGGAGTATGCGTGCTTGTTTTCTGCTTTTATTGGAAGTTTACTTTAATGCATTTAAATTTCCGTGAAGGCTTAGATGCCTAATTAATAGGAAATTTATAATTCTGTAAGGCTTTTTTTTTTCATTAAAAAATTTTTTGCTTAATTTATTTTTTTTTAATTTAAATCCAAGTTAGTTAACATACAGTGTAGTCATGATTTCAGGAATAGAACCCAGTGATTCATCACTTACCTATAACACCCAGTGCCTATGCCAACAAGTGCCCTCCTTAAAGCCTATCACCCATTTAACCCAACACCTCTCCCAAAACCCCTCCAGCAACCCTCCATTTGTTCTCTGTATTTTAGAGTCTCTTCTAGTTTGTCTCCCTCTCTGTTTTTATCTTGTTTTTGCTTCCTTTCCCCTATGTTCATCTGTTGTGTTTCTTAAATTCCACATATGAGTGAAATCATATGATATTTGTCTTTCTCTGACGGACTTATTTTGCTTAGCATAATACACTCTAGTTCCATTCATGTTGATGCAAATGGCAAGATTTCTTTCATTTCATTTTATTTATTTATTTATTTATTTATTTATATATTAAAAAAATTTTTTTTAACGTTTATTTATTTTTGAGACAGGGAGAGACAGCATGAATGGGGGAGGGTCAGAGAGAGAGGGAGACACAGAATTTGAAACAGGCTCCAGGCTCTGAGCTGTCAGCACAGAGCCTGATGCGGGGCTTGAACTCACGGACCACGAGATCATGATCTGAGCCGAAGTCGGATGCTTAACCGACTGAGCCACCCAGGCGCCCCAAGATTTCTTTCAGTTTAACCACCCAGTATTCCATTGTGTATATGTGCCACATCTTCTTTATCCATGCATCAGTTGATGGACATTTGGGCTCTTTCCATACTTTGGCTATTGTTGATCGTGGTGCTATAAACATTGGGGTGCACGTGCCCCTTCGAATCAACATTTTTGTATCCTTTATATGAATACTGAGTGGTGCAATTGCTGGGTCGTAGGGTAGATCCATTTTTAACTTTTTGAGGAACCTCCATACTGTTTTCCAGAGTGGCTGCACCAGCTTGCATTCCCACCAATAATGCAAAAGAGATCCCCTCTCTCCTCATCCTCACCAACACCTGTTGTTGCCTGAGTTGTTAATGTTCGTCATTCTGACAGGTGTCAGTCAGGTGGTATCTCATTGTGGTTTTGATTTCTCTTTCCCGGGGGATGAGCGATGTTGAGCATTTTTTCATGTGTCGGTTGGCCATCTGGATGTCTTTGGAGAAGTGTCTGTCTATTCATGTCTTTTTCCCATTTCTTCACTGGATTATTTGTTTTTTTTGGGGGGGGTGTTGAGTTTGAAAACTTCTTTATAGATTTTGTATACTAACCCTTTATCTGATATGTCGTTTGCAAATATCTTCTCCCATTTCGGCGGTTGCCTTTTAGTTTTGCTGACTGTTTCCTTCACTGTGCAGAAGCTTTTTATCTTGATGAGGTCCCAATGGTTCATTTTTGCTATTGTTTCCCTTGCTTCTGGAAACATGTCAAGTAAGAAGTTGCTGCGGCCGATATAATTCTGTAAGTCTTAGATATGTTTTACAATATTTGCCCTCAATATCAGCCTTTTCTTCTGATTTCCTCATTTTCCTCAAGTGAGACTTCTATTCTTCTAGACTTAGAACTCTAGAATTACGTTTGACATTTAATTTTCTCTTTTCCTCCTCATTTAATGAATGCTTAGATGTGTAGACTCACCGGCCCAACATCCTTCACACTCTGTTCCTTTCTTTTCTATTTGTATTTCTGTCTCTGAATTTCAGACTTCTCTCCTGCCTTGAACAGCAAGATCTTAACTGATTTGGCTTATCTCTATCTGTGGTATATATTATGTGCTAGAACTCTCATCATGGGGGAAAGTTCTGATTATATGACTCCTATATTTTAAAACATTCAGTTCCTTCTAGTTGCAGAGTACATTAAGGGGGGGAAAAACTATGTAGAGAATGTAGGTACGCTGCTGCCTTAAAAGATGTCACTTTTCTTCCCCCAAAGCAACTGGAGAGAATTATTTGCTTTGTATTAAAACAGATTATCAGTGGGGCGCCTGGGTGGCTCAGTCGGTTGAGCGGCCGACTTCGGCTCGGGTCAAGATCTCGCGGTCCGTGAGTTCGAGCCCCGCGTTGGGCTCTGTGCTGACAACTCAGAGCCTGGAGCCTGTTTCAGATTCTGTGTCTCCCTCTGGCTGACCCTCCCCTGTTCATGCTCTGTCTCTCTCTGTCTCAAAAATAAATAAAACGTTAAAAAAATAAAAAAAAAAATAAAACAGATATCAGTGATCAACTCTTCAAAACAGCTTTAAAAATTATTTGTTGTTTACCTGAAATTTAAACTTAACCATGTGTCCTGTATCTTTATTTGTCAAATCTGGCAATTCTACCTTGAAGGCAAGAACAGAACATTCTTCAGTTATTATTATCATTATTTTTTACCCTTCTGGAATTCTTTTTTTTTTTTTTAATTTTTTTTCAACGTTTATTTATTTTTGGGACAGAGAGAGACAGAGCATGAACGGGGGAGGGGCAGAGAGAGAGGGAGACACAGAATCGGAAACAGGCTCCAGGCTCTGAGCCATCAGCCCAGAGCCTGACGCGGGGCTCGAACTCCCGGATCTCGAGATCGTGACCTGGCTGAAGTCGGACGCTTAACCGACTGAGCCACCCAGGCGCCCCTACCCTTCTGGAATTCTTAAAAAAAAAAAAAAAAAAAAAAGCAAACAGACAGACAAACAAAAAACATGAAAATCTATCATACAATTCTCACCTCCAAGGGACCATGATTATTTGGTTTCCGAATTCTTCGTGACGGCTTTAATATTTATCCCCCTGAAGGAATTGTGTACCTAAGAAATTTTTGTTAACGCACATCCGGGTAATACACTGGTGGTGTATTACAGGTGATACGGCTGGTGGTGACGTTGTCAGTAGGATCTTTTGTGTTGAACGATCAGTTCAGATTTAGTAGTGCCTCCTGGGAATTTGAAGTTGTCCCTAGAATCAGTAAAATAAGATAAGCAAAAACGGTCTTATGCCACCACACAGTGTCTTTCTTATTAAATCCTTCCAGAACCGTAGAAATGGAACATTCCCATCCACCGTTCCCATTTTGCACATGGCAGAGGCCCAAGGAGTCAGAAGGGGAGCCTAGACATCTGGCTTCATCTAGCCCTCAGAGGCTTCCAAGCACATTGCTTCGTGCGCCTTCCACAGGGTGCTCAAAGCGTAGAGTGTGCTCTCTGAAGGGAATGATGGCAGGGACGGCAACAAGAAGGCCTTCCATTTATAGGCTGGTGACAAACACGAGTTCATGTGATCCTCATAAAATGCTTGTGCGGTAGGTACGACTTCCTTTTTACACAGGAGGGAATTGCATTCAAAATGGGAGCAACGTAGTTAAAAAGTCACTGGAATAAAAGCCTGTATTATTTTGTAAGGCAAAGCAATTAAGTGACGAGCACTAATTTCCTTGAAGCTGACGTAACCTTCCCCCTATATAATAATGCCGGTGACGCAGCTGCAGTGCCTGGATGGAAGAGGTCCAACTTTCTAATTTGCCGATGACGAGTAACTGAGAAAATGATACTGACCTAGTTTTTAGCAGTATGGACATTGAAATAGAACTAATGTTTTAGAGGTGCTTTCTTATTTGTCTAATAATAGTACCAGTACCATTTTGCGAGCACGTTTGTGTGCCAGGTACTGCTAGGTACTTTCTAGCAGGTTATCAGAGTAACTCTAAAAGGTAGGTGCTACTCATCACTAGTCCATTAAATACTTATTACTTTAGCCAGGATGCTCTGTTTTACCAGCCTCATGGAACTAATGGGTCAAGTCTCTTTTAATTTCCCAGTTGATCACTGTAGCATCCCATTATCAGGAAGGTCTCTTTTGATCCTTTGACCGCCCCCCCCCATCCCCATGGCCCTGTTTTCTGTTACCACTATTCTTATCTGGCTTAAAGGTGAGTCCAGTTTTCACAGGCCAGGCAGAAGGAGAAAACTGCCAAGTCTTGTCGGTCCACAAGCACCCAAGTTTCGGTTCTAACCCCATAGCGCTAAAATGACAGCATGGAAGTATAATAAAATACTCATAAGGAGAGAGTGAGAGAGAATGAGAGTGAGAGACAGAGAGAGAGAGAGACTATGTTAGCAGTCACCATACCTATATCATTTATCTATCTATCATCTATCTATATCATCTATCTATAAGAAGATAGAGCAGTACGTCCAGGCAGTCTTTGTAGCGAACGAAGCAGTTATTTCTTCTTTCATCCAACTTTTGGTTGGATGGTTCCATTTGGTGGAAGGGTGGGAAAGAAATTAAAAAAAGAAAGTAAAAATGTATCAGATCTTGCAACTAGCATCTTGCTGAGGAGGCTGAGGACCAGGAAGCCTGTTCACTCCAGAGAACCCCAGTGGGGCTCACAAATGGGAGGAACTAGTTACCTCAGAAGACTGTGGCAGGCAGAAGGTTGCAAAGAGGGGGCATCGGTTGAAAACCTCTACGTGAAAAAAGAGGTTAGAGTGGGAGAGAGCTAAAGCATAAGAGACTCTTAAAAACTGAGAACAAACTGAGGGTTGGTGGGGGGGTGGGAGGGAGGGGAGGGTGGGGGATGGGGATTGAGGAGGGCACCTGCTGGGATGAACACTGGGTGTTGTATGGAAACCAATTCGGCCATAAATTAAAAAAAAAATTGGAGGATAAATAACATGACTATAGGTATCCTGCTATAGAATAAATAAATTTGGAATGTGTTAAAAAAAAGAAAGAAAGAAAGAAAGAAAACCTCTACGTGGAGTAGATGGATCCCTGCTCTCCTTTCTTTTACCCTTAAAGGAAAGTATGGGTTTACTCTTTAGAAAAATTGAGAGGCCAGGGACATCAGCATATGAGAGGGCTGGAGTGAAAACTGGAAATTAACTAAATGTCCACCTGCTGCTCCCACAGCCTTTTCCCCCTTTCCCCAAAAGCTGCAGCCAGAGGTACACCCCCAGCCGGAAGTGTAAAGGATTAGTATCTGGAAGAAACTTTGCTGAAAGCCCGATGGGCCACCCAAAGAACTTATATGGATGTAATTTAGGGTTTAACTAACATTTCTTGAGCAGCCAGCGTTCCTATATGGATGTTGGAGGGGGAAAAAAATGAGTCAGGCATGTTCCCTGCCCTAAGCTCAATTCTAGTGAGGGAGAAAGGCCCCCCAAAGGTGAGGAGGGTTCCGGGCAATGTCAGTGTGGTGAGAGGTACAAGGTACCATGAGGACTCAGAGCAGGGCCTCCCGAAGCTAGGAGGTCAGAGAGGGTATCCTGGCGATGGGAGATAGAGCCTGTGCTAAGTTCTGAAGGCGGTTGCTGTGGCTGGTTGGGGTACAGAGGATTCCTGGCAGAGGGAGAAGTGTGAACGAAGTCTGGGAAGCATACGTGTTCAATATTGGCGTCTTGCCTAGTGTGTGTGTTGGGGACGGGGTGGGGTGGGGACATGAGATGAGGCTCTAGAGGCTGTCGGAGTCAAATCAAGGGGAGCCAGCCATGCCATTGCCGGAGTGAGTGGAGAGCCCTGGAAGGGTTTTCAGAAGAAGAATGACATGGTCAGATTTTAGGAAGATGGCTCTAGTCTGTCCAGGTCCTGGGGAGTGGATTTCAGCAGGGCAAGATGAGGAGTGGGGACGGACTGTCCAGATGAGAGATGAGCAAACGAGGGGTCACATCAGCAGGAGAACTTGCTGAGTGAGCGGCCATAAGCAGCAGTGTTGTGCCAGTGTAGCGTGGACCCGGGTTCTAACCCTGGCTCTGCCAGTCACTCCCTGGGCAAGTAACTGAACCTTCATATCGCTCAGCAGATCACCCTTTCGTGTTCACTTTCTTGATCTTTACCTGCCTCAGTTTGCCTTCGTGACTCTGCTGATACAAGTTCTTGCTGTTGTTCCGTGTTTCCCCAAGATCCTGAACACCCCTCACACCTGTTCTGTCTTTAACTCCAGGCTCACTGACCTGCTGTCAGAGTCACATGGGTTCCTAAGCAAGCCTTCCCTTTCTTTCTCTTCCAAGTATGTGTGTGACTGTCTGTGCCAGTGTGGGTTAATGTAGAGAGCAGTCTTGCCTGATGATACAGGACTTCGCTTGTTAGTTGAATCTCTACACTGGTCCATATGCTTCCAAATATTAGTTGGTGTGTGTGATGTGGATAGTATCACCTTAGATGTGGCATACTTGTGCAGTGGACAACCTGAACATATGTACCGGAAGGCGTGGCTGGTTTTTCAATACCCAAGTATTTTAACAGGTAAGCTTTTGGGTATACTAAATTTGGTACTTAGAAGATCATACCTTAGAAACGAAAACTTACCCAATATGTGTCTTTAGTGATGGCAGATCATTTGGTAGATTAGAACTGGCAGCCTGTGAAAAGCAGGTAGGGCTCTTTTTCTCTACTTGGATATCTTTATAGTGTACATTTTCCCAGTTGGGCTTAGATATTTTCAGAACTAGGCAATCTTAGTGGCATTTGCCTAGGAATAGCCCACACTTCTTACTTTAAGTCATAGCAATCAGAAAAGGCCTATCACCCCTGGCAAAATGTATGGCTAATACGTTGGCACCGTGGCTCTTTGCCCAGCCTCCTTGGCTGAGATAACTCAGTCTTGGACATTAGTGCTCACTGCATTTTCCTCTGGGCCACTCACAGAGGCCACACCTCTCAGGTGTAGTCAGTTGCCTTCTGAAATGACCGTCACCCTGGAACCATAACATCGTTAATGACATACGCTATCCCATATGCTACTCAAGTCAGTGTGACTTTAATTATTTCTCCTGGGATGAGCTCAAGGGTTCAGAGATTCTCAGAAATTGTGGAATAAGACTGTGACTTAATGTGCAGCCAGACAGGGCGTGATGGATCCCCAGTAGGGCTTAGCAGCTGTGGCCCATCTACATTGAAACAGTGATGCACACAGATGTCACCATGGTGACCTCCATAACTCAGAGGGTGTGGGAATTTAGAGATTCCCAGGGGAACACTGCAGTGGCACTCATAAGGCCCCTGTAACCTGGCACTCGCAGGCTTTCAAATATAAGTTGTCCCAATTAAGATTTCTAAAAATCTGGTTCTCTGGTATCCATGTGCCACAACCAGGTGAACTTTAGTGGAGGAGTGGAGGAACTTTCGAGCCTGAGTGCACGTGTGTGTGTGTGTGTGTGTGTGTGTTATGAAAATGTGGTGGGAATTTTATAGTGTTTGTATTAATGTCTCACAAGGCATAATACGACCCATGAGCTCCCTTTGATCGACATTTCCCAGAATTATAAGTTTCTGTAGTATCCTCTTCATTTCCAAAAGTTCAAAAGTTTTTTCTCTTTATGCTCTACGATTCCTCATAGTAATCTTGACTACAGTGTCTAAATTTTGGTAATTCAATTGATTTACCTAAGAAGAGTTATTGAATACCTACTCTGTGTATAGAATTATGCTTTATGGTTAGGCGTCACATGTGAAAAATGGTATGGAAGAAGAATTAATTTCAGTTGAAGCAAAGGTATTTAGTGTTCCTTGTGCAATTTCATCATTTAAAATCTCTACCTTGAAAATCAAAGTGTCTGATTTATGCAGATAGGCAGAGGCAACATGAGTCAATTTGTCAAGTTTGCAGATGAAGAAAATTCTTCATCTGGTTGACAGTAAATTAGTCCTCAGACCCAGATAATCAATTAATCAAAAACCTCATTCATTCATTCAACACATATTTATTGAATCTACAGTCTGGCCAAGATAGGCACCTGGGCATACGATGATGAATGAAGCAATTGGAGGCCCTATTTTCATGAGCTTATGGTCTAGTGGGGAAGAAAGACAATAACAGCATAAACTAAGATGAATATATAATTACAACTTGAAAAATACGCTCAAGAATTAAATAGGACAATGTGGTAAAGAGTAGCTGGAAACATACTTAAATATACATGAAATACCGAATGTAAATGCATGTATGATTAAGAACACAGCACACACAGGCGTGTCTGGGCGGCTCAATCAGTTAAGTGTCTGATCCTTGGTTTCAGATCGGGTCATGATCTCACAGTTCGTGGGATCCAGCCCTGCATTGGGCTCTGCACTGACAGCATGGAGCCTGCTTGGCAATCTCTCTCTCCCTTCCTCTCTGTCTCTAGCCCCCTTAAAATAAATAAATAAACTTTAAAAAAATAGAACACAGCACACAGAGATTCATCTCAGGGGTAGAGTAAAAGGACAACTGTATATTTGTGCATTAGGGATACATGCCTGCCTAAGATCATGGTCAACTGTATTCAGGGCTTGAGGATTTAATATTTGAATGACATAGGAAGATATGAATCTGTGGCTTCTTCTAAGACCAAAATGAATTTACTTTCTCACTCGGGAAGTGAGAGAAAACTAAGGGGGCGGTAGGGGTGGTGTTAAAGGGTTAAAGATGCATCTAGCTTTATCAAAGATGCTGGAGAATCAGAGTTAGTGTTTTTGTGGGACTGATTCCTAGGTCCAAACAAAAAAAGAGAAGTTGACATTTTTCGAATACCCACCATGTACCAGGCACTTTTCATATTATCTCATTTATGCGTGGGTATTGTTTCTATTTGGGAGATTAATAAGAATCGAGGCACAGGAAATTAAGTAATTTGCTTGAATTCTTACAGACAGTAAGTTAAGAGTCTGGAATCCAACACTTGGTCTGCTTGACTTCATAATTTTCTAGTCTACATTGTGTTGTTTTGCTTTGTTTTCTTTTTACCACCTCTATGCTCTCTAGGTCACAAACAGGCACAATCCCATTTATAATTTATAGGACCAACTTATGTTTATATCTTTTAAATAAAACATTTTATTTACACTTGTATATTTCTCTGTAGTATAACAGTAGGTACTATAATAATTTAACACAACTATTTTATTTTTTATTGATTTTTATTTTTTTAATTTAATTTATTTTTGTCAACGTTTATTTATTTTTGGGACAGAGAGAGACAGAGCATGAACGGGGGAGGGGCAGAGAGAGAGGGAGACACAGAATCGGAAACAGGCTCCAGGCTCCGAGCCATCAGCCCAGAGCCCGACGCAGGGCTCGAACTCACGGACCGCAAGATCGTGACCTGGCCGAAGTCGGACGCTTAACCGACTGCACCACCCAGGAGCCCCTAATTTATTTTTTAATTTACATCCCAGTTAGTTAACATATAGTGCAACAATGATTTCAGGAGTAGATTCCTTAAAGCCCCTTTCCCATTTAGCCCATCGGCCCTCCCACACCCCCTGCAGTAACCCTCTGTTGGTTCTCCATATTTAAGAGTCTCTTATGTTTTGTCCTCTCCCTGTTTTTAGATTATTTTTGCTTCCCTTCCCTTATAACATAACTATTTTAAAGCATCTTTAGAAAACTTAGGATATAAAAGGTCGAGAAAGACTATGTTCATGGATTAGTGAATCTATATTATAAATATATAAATTTGCCCCAGATTAATCTATAAATTCAATATAATCCCAATCATAATACTAGTATGATCTATTTTAAGGAAACTTGAGTCGTTCTAAAATTTTTATGGATGAATACGGTTCACAAATAACTAAGAAAAAATAAAGAACATGGATTAGCTGTGTTTTGTAACTAGTGTGATAACAATGCAGGAATAGTGTCCAGAAACAGAGCCACCTTTATGTGGATATTTATTACGTATCAGGGATGGTAACACAAATCAAGACAAAGGGGCTACCTATATGGAGAGAAATATAGTTGGATTTCTCACACAGCATTAAAGAAATGGATTCAAGATTTAATTATAAGAGAGAGGGCTACAAAATTCTTGTTGACCTCAAGTAGATTCAGTGTTCTTTTTTTTTTTTAATTTTTTTTCAACGTTTATTTATTTTTGGGGGAACAGAGAGAGACAGAGCATGAACGGGGGAGGGGCAGAGAGAGAGGGAGACACAGAATCGGAAACAGGCTCCAGGCTCTGAGCCATCAGCCCAGAGCCTGCCGCGGGGCTCAAACTCACGGACTGCGAGATCGTGACCTGGCTGAAGTCGGACGCTTAACCAACTGTACCATCCAGGCGCCCCAGATTCAGTGTTCTTAAGTAAAACCTTAGAAGTTCAAACACTAAAGGCAATCAAAACAAAACAAAGCAAAACAAAACAAACAACCCCCCCAAAAAAAACGCTCCAAAAATAAAATGAAAAAACAAGCCAGTGGATTTGACTAAATAAAGCAATTTTAAATATTTTTTTATAATGAAGAACCCCAAAGATAATTAACATTAGGGCAACAGATTGGAAGGGACTATTTCCCATACAGGTAGGAGATTAATATTCAGTATATTGAAGAAATTCATACAGGTGAAAGGTACTATCCCATTATGGTTTTGATTTATAAATCAACAAGAAGGAAGAAAATTTAAAAGAAAAGTGGCAGAGGTTATGAAGAGGCAATTCATTCAGCTGATAAATACATCGAGAAGTGTTCCACCTCACTATTAGCCAAGAAAGTGCTAATTGGGGCTCCTGGGTGGCTCAGTCGGTTAAGCATCGACTTTGGCTCAGATCCTGATTTCACGGTTCGGTTCATGAGTTTGAGCCCCACATCAGGCTGTGCTGACAGCTCAGAGCCTGGAGCCTGCTTTGGATTTTGTGTCTCCCTCTCTCTCTGTACTCCCACCCCACTTGTGCTCTCTCTCTCTCTCTCTCTTAAAAAAATAAACATTAAAAAAAAAAAAAGAAAGTGCTAATTGAATAGCAAAGAAAAAGAAGTTTTCACCCCATAATTTTGTCAACAATTAGAAAGTTAGATAATATGCAGTGCTGGCAAAGATGTGGAGAAAATACAACTCTCATGTACTATGGCGGGAATGACAGCTTGTGCGGGCATTCTGGAGAGGAATGTAGTCTACTTAGTAAAACTCCACATGAAAATACCCTCTGACCCAGAGTCTCACATCTGGGTATATACCCAAAGAAATCCCTCACATCTCTACAATTCCATTCCTCGCCCTATAGAAAATCAAAACGTGTACTTATGTTCACCGAAAGATTTGCACGAGAATGTTCATATAGACACTAATATGTAATAACCAAAATAGTATATGTGTCTGATTATAGTACAGTTAAGTAAACAAATACAGTAAGATAAAATAAATTAGGATATATTCATAAAATTGAATACTGTACAACAATAAGAATAAGTAAACTAGAACTGTAGAGAATAGTACAGCTGATCTCACAGGTATTGTGGTGAGGGAAAGAAGGGAGAATCCTGAGTATGTACAACAGGATTTGATTTGAAAAGTTCCAAAAACAGACAAAATTAATGTGTGGTGTTAAAATTCAGGATAATGGTTACTCTTGCTCGGGGAGAGACGTGCCTGGAAGAAGGCACAGGCGGGACTTCACAGAGGGTGCTGGAAATGTGCCGTTTCTTGATCTGGATGCTGGATGTGGGTGGGCTCATTTTGGAGAAATCATGAGCTGTACATCTATGATTTACATACTTGTCAGTATGCATGCTGTGCTTGAATAAAATTTGTATTAAAAATAGATACATGCACAAAACAACATTATATAATTTTCAAGTATACACATCAGTCTAAGTTACCATTGCATAAGGAGTCAATTAAAAAAAAATACTGATAATTTCCGGGGTGCCTGGGTAGCTCTGTTGGTTAAGCATTGGACTTTGGCTCAGGTCATGATCTCACAGTCCGTGAGTTCAAGCCCTGCGTTGGGATCTGTGCTGATAGCTCAGAGCCTGGAGCCTGCTTCAGATTCTGTGTCTTCCTGCCTCTCTGCCTCTCCCCTGTTCACACTCTATCTCTGTCTCCAAAATAAATAAACATAAAGAAATTTATTAAAAAAAAAAAACGGATACTTTCCAATGATGTTGAGCTGAAGATTAGATTATATACAAAATGCACTAATGTTGATATTTTGTAGGGGGAGAGAGAAATGCAGGTAGGGACCAACCTCCTAGTGTGAGGCTCGGAACACAGCAGGAAACAAGGAAAACACAGCCCCTGCCCTCAAAGATCCAAGAATCCTGTCAGGAGACAGCCGTTGAACAAATGTCCAACTAATAATGACTTACAATTCTGGTAAGTGCTACAGAAAAGAAAAAAGAAAGAACTGGGGAGGATAGAAACTGTAAAATGGAGTTCCCTTCTGCGGTAGATCTGGAGGAGAGAAGTCCACAGAATGGGAGAATAAGGTAACTGGGAAATTGGGCCAGGATGTCAGCAGGAGCCCAGGAGTGTCATAGACACAGTGGGGGAAGGTTAAAGGATCATAGGGCATCAAAACTTGAGATATCCCTCGCCAAATGGGATTTCCATGCCCCTTGCTTCATACAATATTTCGATGTCTGCCTATTGGTTTTACCAATATGGCAAAATTACCTGGCCTATAATTGAGAGTGGAAGTGACTTAGGAGACAGTCAGAGTAGAAATGTCATCTCATTTAAATGGGGATTACCTCTTCCTTGTTTGCCTACAGAGTCAGATAAACCTAGTAAACGGTTTAAATATTGTTAAAGGGGCCATCATCAGAAATTACCAGTATTTTCTAATAAATTTTTAAAGTATGCATTATGATACAGATGACTAGTCTTCTAAAAGCAACTGAAAGGCTTAGAAGTTTCTAGGAAATATTAGACATAAGGACTGATTTCAAAGTTAGATATTTTTTATCTCTTCTGTGTATGCATTATGGACTTCTGCTGTAAAATATACAGGCCCTGTCTCTATGATCTCAAAATTGACTCAAACACTAAGACAAACAAGACAACCACATTTCACATTAGGAGTACAGATTTTTTTTTTTTTTTACTAAGTTTTAAAAATATGAAGCCCATGAAAGCTAGGAAACCTCACTAAAATAGGACCCTTGGAAGAATTTTATCTTGGCATCTATGGGTCTGTTTCAGCTGCAACAACATTAATGGGCTGAAAATTCAAAGTCATTAAAAATGACTGGTATTATACAGAGTGTGATATGTGTGAGTAATACTTAACAGACTGTTTCTGGAGAGATCTCATGGGTTGTTAAGCACTGATATGATTAACAGCATCCAAAACAGGTACTTAGCTTTTCATGTTTAGAAACAGAATTTCTATCTGGTTATGCAAGAGTGATCAGTCTAACGTGTTCTGAAGCTTCTTATATATGTGTGTATATATACACATATATAAACATATATATTTATGTTTCATTTTTTATATTTTGAGAGAAAGAGCAAGCGTGAGCAGAGGAGAGGTGGTGGGGGTGGGGTGCGGGAAACAAAGGATCCTAAGCAGGCTCTGTGCTGACAGGCTGACAGCAGAGAGCGCCATGCGGGGCTCGAACTCACGAACCATGAGATCATGATCCCAGCCCCAGTCGGATGCTCAACCAAACGAGCCACCCCAGCGCTCCTGAAGCTTTTCAAGGAGAGCAAGCAGACAGAATGGATCTGGCTTCTACTTTGTTCCATCCTTCTGGGCTTGTAGGCAAGTGCATGAACCTCCTGTGGACTGGTCTCCTCACCTCGGGGTGGGTGGGTCAGTAGTAACGCAACTCCGATGGTCTCTTCATTTCAACAGGCAACCTCTCTCCCTGGGGACTATGATACTTTGAGTTGGCTTCCTCAACGACTTGTTTTCCAGTACTGGGGTCACTACTAAGCTGAACGGGCCATGTGAATGCTTCTTGATGAACGCAAACCCGGGACAAAGAAGGGAATGTACGTGGAGGTATTTCACCTTGGCTGCAGCAGATCTTGAGGAAGACCTCCAGCTCCTTAACAGAACGCACCTTCTGAGAAAGCCACAGAGAAGGGCCACTCAGCTCTCTCCTCAGGGAGGAACTTGCCTTCTAGCTGCAGGGAAGCCTCCAGCTGCAACCCCCTCGGCATCTACCACAGCCTGGGAGTGGAGGCCACGCCTTTTCTGGGCAGCCCACTGTCGGAGAGTGAACAGAGCAGCGGGGTTGCTAGGGCCTTGCCATTTCTGCCCAGTGGGTTCCAAATGACCCACTGGACTGGTAGAGGCGTGCCTTGCAGTCTGAGGCTCTCCCTGTCCAAATCCGCTTCCTCCTCCCTTTCCTTTCCACAGGTCATCCTGCGGTTAGAAGGCTTTTCTGCCCATTCCTGCTTCTTCGTCCCTCTGTGTCTTTTGTGATGGTTCATTGGAAAGATGGGGGAGGAGCAGATGGCCCCCGCTGTCACCTCTGCCTCCATAAGTGTGTGAGATACATTTCTAAACCAGGCAATTCATGGTATTTTGTTATTGCGGCCTGAACAGGCTAAGCTACCTTTCAGCGACATTCTCCCCTCTTCCATCTTTCTAACAGGCCTCTTGCATTTCTAAATTTGTCTCACCGTCTGCTGTCTGGACAACCTACACTGGCATTCCTTTCTAGTGGCCAAGCAGTATGTCTACCTCGTTTCACGTCTTTCTCCGTGGGGACAGTGCTGGATCTGTGTCATCACCAAACACACACAGAAAACGAGCCAAACGAACAAAACCCCAAATGAAATGCTCTCCCCTTTAGTTCCGTCTTGCTCGCCACCTTATTTTTACGGTTGTCGTGATAACATCACCCATCTTCGTCTTAACGTAGTCTCCTTACAAGTGACAATTCTCAAAACTATACGTTTTTTACTGGCCATTTTATTTTATTTTTTAATTATTATTTTAAAAGTTTTTATTTATTTATTTTGAGAGAGACAGAGACAGAGAGAGGCAGAGAGAGAAGGAGAGAAAGAATCCCAAGCGGGCTCCATGCCGTCAGCGCAGAGCCCCGTGCGGGGCTCGAACTCATGAACTGTGAGATCATGACCTGAGCCCAAATCAAGAGTCAGACCCTTAACTGAGTCCCACAGGCTCGCACAGGCTTGTAATTTTAGATTGTTTCTGGTAGGTCTCACTCCCACGCTAACATCATCGAAGACTCGGCAGTGGCTCTGGGGAGGAACAGAATGAAGAGATGACGGGGTCCGGGCGTTGTGTAGTCGAGTTCTGTTCCCAGCTTTGTCACTTACTGTCAGTGAGACCTTGGAACAGTCACTTGACATCTTTGAATCTCAGATTCCACCTTCTGTAAAATGAGGGTAATATAATTTTTGAAGTTGTTGGCAAGATCTAAAAGCTATACGCAGTGATTGACATGCCACTAACCCCATTACTCCGGGAAGGTTTCGGTATAACGCTGATGTCATCTAGGTTGAGCTGGCTTTGAGAACATTCACTTCTGGCCTTTGTTACTTGTACCATTATATTCCTTGCTCTAAATATTGGGGTCAGAGCACCTCGGTGGCTCCAGTCAGTTAAGCGTCCGACTCTTGATTTAGGCTCCGGTCATGATCTCACGATTTGGTTCGTGGGTTCGAGCCCTGAGTCGGGCTCCACACTGCTAGCTCAGAGCCTCCTTGGGATCCTCTCTCTCCCCCCTCTCTCTGCCCCTCCCCCACTCACCCACACACGCTTTCACACTCTCTCTCTCTCTCAAAATAAATAAATAAACATAATTTTTTTTTTTAAATCTTGGGTTCTATTTCATTTTGGGGCCTGTAACCAAGTAACTTCATAAAACAGAAGAAAATGAAAAAGCCCTGGTTTGTTTCTTTGCGCCGTATTACAATCTCATTTACTTTTCCAACCTTAACCTGAACAAGTGGAGTCAGCAAATGGAAGTTTCTTGGTAAAAGCTGAACATTCACCTGCCTAAATATGGGGATTTGGTTAGTCGTCATTGAAAACTAGGTAAATGTTCCATAGAGGGATAGACCCTAGCCCTTAGAATTAAATCTCGTTAGACTTGTGGAATCGCTATGTCGTATGCCTGAAATTAATGTAACATTGTGTGTCAATTCTCCTTCAACAAGAAACGATAATATTTAAATCTTGTTAAAGATTTAATAAGTTAAATAATAGTTAAAAGTTAAATAATATTAAATATTAAATAATAATAACTATGAAAAGCCAAATAATTTCTAAAATAATAACAATTAAGTCTTGTTAATCACAAAGCCCTTCCAGAGTGAGCAAAAGAAACACCGCCCTGGCATGGAGAACAGGCCTGCACCCATCGCAAGGTTTCAGTGCCCTCCTGCTGAGTAATTTCGTAGAACACCAGCATCAGACAAGGGTCTGATGGGTCGAGACAACAAGACCACTCCATAATCACAACCGAACACTACAAAATCATGAACCTTGTCCAAACCACAGAAAGGACCCAACGTTCCCCCACCCGGCCTGAGGCGAGTGGCTGCTGGATCTTTACCAAACACAGCGTCAGCCTCCCTCTACTTTCCCTTTCTCCAGATCAGGTTTATCAAGAGGTCCAATCAGAGCCACTTCCCGACAGCACCCCATCTAAAGCAAAGCCCCATTTCCTTAAGCGCTCCCCAAAAGCATCTTAAAATAAAGTCGGATTCCTATAATAAGTCCTTCCTAATACTTACTGAGATGCCCCCCGTTCCCCAAGGTGTACTTTCTTCCCGGCTGTGGAGATAATAGACCCATCTTGTCCAATCACAGGTGTGTTCTTAATAGAGGACATTGATAACAGTATTCTAGTAGGTGACGTACCAATGAGATTACTGCGTCCCCCCACATCCATTCATTTGTTTGCTCACTATTTATTCTACACACATTTTTAGAGCACCTACTTTGTGCCGGGCCTTCTGTTGGACATTGAGGAGTTGGAGATCGATTACATGCTGCTGGTCACGGAAGCTCTCTCAGGGAGGTGAGAACCACTGTGGGTTACATACCAGCAATGTGCCCGGCACTGTTCCAACCGCTTTACATCTTTATCTCTGGTCCTCCTAGCTAAGACTTATTATTTCAGTCCTACAGATGAGAAAACTCAAGCTCAGAGAGGTTCAATACACACCGCTGGAAAGAGACAGAAGCAGGATTTACATAACTCCAAAGTCCGTGTGCCCTTTCTTTCTAACAGGCTACAGAAGGAGAGAATAAAGTTACAACGACAATTCTGGTGCAACAGGAATAAAGTTAGTTACCAGTGAGTACATATTAGTTTGAGAGAGCAATTCTCAGAGGAAAACATCCTGAACAATATTTAAAAAATTTTTTAATGTTTGTTTATTTTTGAGACAGAGACAGAGCATGAACAGAGGAGGGGCAGAGAGAGAGGGAGACACAGAATCCCAAGCAGGCTCCAGGCTCCGAGCTGTCAGCACAGAGCCCGACTCGGGGCTCGAACTCACGAACGGTGACATCATGACCTGAGCCGAAGTCGGACGCCCAACCGGCTGAGCCACCCAGGCGTCCCTGAACAACATGTTTTAAATGTTTATTTATTTTTGAGAGGGAGACAACGCACCTAACCGACTGAGCCACCCAGGCACCTCTGAATGGTATTTTAAAATGATAAAGTCACTATCATGATCTCATAGAAAGATCACTTATGTAGCCGAACTCGACACCTGTTACTACCTTTGTAAATTAACTTCTGGTCTTTTTCATATGCGTAATGATTATGTACAGCTCTGATCAATACATAAGCTTTGTGTCTTATCATACTAACTCTGAAGAAAGAAGAGTTGCCAGGCCAGCCACGGTGGTGGCTGCGGTAGTGGCGGAGGGACAGGAGGGAAGGGCGTTCTAGACAGAGGGAACAGCGAGTGTGAAGACGTGCACGCATGCTAGAAGTTAGGACATAACCACCTGAGCCTCAGCAGTTGCAATGTGCATTCTTAAAGTCCACTATATCATATGAAAATCTGTTGAATCCAGAAAGAGGTGTAATAAGAACAAAGAGAAGAGACTCGGCCAACATGGAGATCAGAACCGGAAATGAATGTGTCGACGTTTAATTCTGCACCGCTCAGGTAAGGGCACTTTCCCCGGGTGAGCCGCATACCATGATGGGCAGGGGGTTAGCTCATGTCGTATCATGGTTCTCCGGTGGCTTAAATCAAAGATCCCTCAGGAATGTCCTGCCCACCTGCACTCATCCCAGCTGAGTATGTAACTTCCCAACTTGCTCCCCTGATTCCAAGGAAGCTGAGGGATG
This sequence comes from Prionailurus bengalensis, assembly GCF_016509475.1. Classification (NCBI taxonomy): domain Eukaryota; kingdom Metazoa; phylum Chordata; class Mammalia; order Carnivora; family Felidae; genus Prionailurus; species Prionailurus bengalensis. Next base: position 145,683,403 of record NC_057344.1, read on the forward strand.
TTTATGCTTTTCTAGTAATTTGGATGAGATCTGACGTCCCGTCACTCATCCATTCTCGGGTGACACTCGTTCCGACAGCAAGGGCAATACTATTTGTCCTGCCTGCCTACCTCACGGAGCGGCTGGGAGGACCCGATGAGGAATCGGAAACGGCTTTGTCAGGGTCCAGGTCGTCCCCCTGAAACTGTTACACGGTTTTTGGTTATTCCGTTAGAATGACCCGGTTAAAAATGTCTGTTTTCCGGAAGCCCCTTAAAGGGCGACCCTAAGGGAGGGGATTTCAGACACCACAGCAGAGGTGACAGAGAGGCTGAACTCCCACAAAACGTGCTGTGCACGTGACTGCTTCATTTCACTCAAATGCGATTGGCCCCGTGGGAATATAACAAAAGTGATGCCCCAGAACTATCTGTGTTATGGAGAGAGGATTTATGTGTGTTCAGGACTACCAAGTCTTGTGTTATAACTTGCTGCTGCCACACATCCCCTCGCGGTGTAGTTAATGATAATGATTTCATAACGTATTAGTCAGCTCAGGCTGGCAGAACGAATTAGCACAGACTGGGTGGCTTGAACAACAGACATTTATTTTCTCACAGTTCTGGAGGCTGGAAAATCCAAGATCCAGATCCCGCTGATTTGATTTCTTGTAAGTGGCCTCTTTGTGGTTGTGTCCTCACACGGCAGAGAAAGAGAAGCGAAGAGGGAGAGAGTGGGGGGAGAGAGAGCGCGCGCACACGCGTGAGTGAGCATGAGCGCTTGTGTCTCTTCTCATAAGAGCTTTAATCCCAACATGAGGGCCCACCCTCATGATCTCATCTGACCCTAATTACCTCCCGAAGGCTGCATCTCCAAATAGCATCACGTTGGGGGTTAGGGCTTCAACATAGGAATTCTGGGGTGACACGCACACTCGGTCTGCGATACACAGTCTCGTCTCTGATGAAGCATCTGGCATTGTAGACTCAATGTTTTGCCCATGCAGAGCACCCAGCGGTGGAGGGGGGTGCATTTTAACAAACCTACCGAAGAGAATGCACTTGGAGCTTTCTTGTTTCTTATTCTTAAATCCAAAGCAGGGCATACGCCACAGACTGAAGCCGTGCCACGTTTAATGTGGGCCTCTTGTGAATCTTTCACCAGCCGTCATACTGCCATGGATGGTAATAAGACTGTTGGGCTGGAGGTGACGGCATCACTGTCTAACTCAATTCCTGCTTTATTCTTGGAATCAGGGCAGGTTCTAGCAGCTAGACAGAAGGCCAAAGAGGCAGAAGAAAACTGAGCCTCTGGAATACGTCCTATTTTTTTTTTTAATTTTTTTTTCAACGTTTATTTATTTTTGGGACAGAGAGAGACAGAGCATGAACGGGGGAGGGGCAGAGAGAGAGGGAGACACAGAATCGGAAACAGGCTCCAGGCTCTGAGCCATCATCAGCCCAGAGCCCGACGCGGGGCTAGAACTCACGGACCGCGAGATCGTGACCTGGCTGAAGTCGGACGCTTAACCGACTGCGCCACCCAGGCGCCCCACGAATACGTCCTATTGATAACATGATGATTCCGGCCAAACCACATTCTCTTTAGACTCCGTAACTCCTAGTCAAAAGTCTCACACTCACTTTAGATTTTCTTCCTTCGTCTTTTTTGCAAATTCTCAAGAAGCACATGTTAAGTACTCACCACCATTTTGCTTCTCTTTTTATGAGTTTGGTTTCTTTAGATTCCACGTATAAGTGATATGCTACAGTACTTGTCTTTCTCCGTCTGACTTATTTCACTTAGCCTGATGTTTTCAAAGTCCATCCATGTTGTTGCAAATGGCAGGATGCCCTTTTTTCTTGTGGCTGAATAATATTCCATGGTATGTACATATACCACATCTTCTGTATCCATTCATCTCTTGATGAGCGCTTAGACTCTATTTGTTGGTTCTTGTGAATAGTGCTGCAATAAACATGGGCATGCACATATCTCTTTGAGATCCTGTTTTCATTACCTTTGGGGATATGCCCAGAAGAGGAATTGTTGAATCATAGGGTAGATGAGTTTTTAATTTTTTTTTTTTAATTTTTTTTAACCTTTTATTTATTTTTGAGACAGGGAGAGACAGAGCATGAACGGGGGAGGGTCAGAGAGAGAGGGAGACACAGAATCCGAAGCAGGCTCCAGGCCCTGAGCTGTCAGCACAGAGCCCCACGCGGGGCTCGAACTCACGGACCGCGAGATCATGACCCGAGCCGAAGTCGGCTGCTCAACCGACTGAGCCACCCAGGCGCCCCGAGTTTTTAATTTTTTAAGGAAACTCCTTATTGTTTTCCATTAAATTATGTGGATAATTAAAATTTTTTAATGTTGATCATTTATTTTTTGAGAGGGAGAGAGAGAGAGCACAAACAGGGGAAGGGCAGAGAGAGAGGAAGACACAGAAGCAGGCTCCAGGCTCTGAGCCGTCAGCAGAGAGCGACCCGGAGCTCAAAGTCACCAACTGTGAGATCATGACGAAGCCAAAGTCGGATGCTTAACCGACTGAGCCACCGAGGCGCCCCAATTATGTGGATAATTTTGATTATAATAAGATAACTAGTGATTTTGCTGAATACATGTAAACGAGGAAAAATAATCTTAGAGAATAGACTTTAATCTTTTTTTTAAATTTTTTTTAAATGCTTTTATTTATTTTTGAGACAGAGAGAGACAGAGCATGAGCAGGGGAGGGGCAGAGAGAGGGGGAGACACAGAATCCGAAGCAGGCTCGAGGCTCTGAGCTGTCAGCACAGAGCCCGACACGGGGCTTGAACTCACAGACCGCGAGATCATGACCTGAGCCGAAGTCTGACACTCAACCGACGGAGCCACTCAGGTGCCCCATAGACTTTAATCTTTTATACATGATTCAGTATATAACTTAGGGTGATAGAAATGATTGAATATATAAATACATATAACGTATTAATCATGTGTAAATCACATATGGCTATTTACTCAACCAGACATCACGAGGCCACCTGCACTGGGCCACCACTAATAACAGACCACCCAGATTTGTGCAATAGCAGTTAAGCTCCAGCATCCTCAGCCAAATACAAAGCATGGCCTCACAAAACTGTTTTATTTTGTTATGAATGCGTATCTGTTAAGATGGGAGAATAGAACATATGTTTTGAACAGCTTTTTAGCTCGAGTTATATTTTTGCAATATTTAGATATATGATATACGGGTCTCTATTTTTATTCTTTCCCTAAGCCTAACAATTGTTTGGGGCAGCTTAGGTGGACCCCGTTCCTATCTCTAGAGAACGCCTCACTCCAATCCTTCATTTTTCCCCAATTAAGTGTCAGTTCTTCTCTTTCCATCACTTTCTCCTCCTATTAGCGCCCTGGTTTTCTACCAGCAGGAAGCCATTCTGACAAGTCTGGCACCGGGTCTCCTCCTGACAGTTCTGGGAGCTTCCACACTCCTTGGTAAGGTGATGCTGGCACTCTGACCACTGCTGTCTGCTGCAGAGTTGTGAGGCTTCATCGCGGAGGGCCAAGCCAGACAGAATCGTGTTGGGGCCGTGTGTGCATGTGTGTGCATGTGTGTGTGCATGTGTGTGTGTGTGTGTGTTGGGATGGGGATGGTCATGGAAGAAAGGTGCAGATAAAGAAAGGAAAATCAAGAGGAAACATGAAAATAAGATGTACGAGTGTACAAAATGATAATTATGGGTTTTTGTTTGTGTTACAGTTTCAAAACGGAAACCAATGGTGAACACAGGATTCTGAGGGTAATGACAAAGTGGCGGTGAAACCCATCTCTTCATCAGTAGTCATGGGAAGCTCACTTTGGGAACTACAGATATTTCAAATCAGAATTCTTTAACTCGTGTAATCCAATTCACTTTATGAATAAATCAGAATTATACTTATTCTTTTTAGCCAAAGCCTAGACAAATTCATTAACAGGACATAATACAGCTTTCTGAAACTTTGACCCTAAGTGGCTCTCCTCTGTTTACTTCAGGCTAAGCTTCTCAACCCTCTCAAGCAATTGGTCAAGCTCACTATGGCCTCATCAGTCCAAATGTCCTTCGATATTAAAAAGGTAACTGGGAGGGGCGCCTGGGTGGCACAGTCTGTTAATCATCTGACTCTTGATCTGGGGTCAGTTCATGATCTCACGGTTTGTGAGTTCGAACCCTGATAGCTCAGAACCTGCTTGGCATTCTGTCTTTTCTTCTCTCTGCCCCTCCCCAGCTTGTGCTTTCTCTCTCTCTCTCTCTCTCTCACTGTCACTCTCTCTCTCTGTCTCTAAACAAACAAACTAAGGGGGAAAAAGGTAACAGGGAGGAGCTCCTGGGTGGCTTAGTCTGTTGAGCAACTAATTTCGGCTCAGGTCATGATCTCACAGTTTGTGAGTTCAAACCCTGCATTAGGCAGGCTGCTGTCACTGCAGAATCCCCTTTTGATCCTCTGACCCCTCTCTCTCTGCCTCTCCGCCCACCTCTGTCTCAAAATTAAATAAAACATTTAAAAAAATGGTAACAGAGTTCTGGCAATGGCTCAGGTCTTCAGAAAGGTATGAATGGGAATTGAAGGCAGTGAAAGATGAAAGGAATCCCAACACCCTCTCCTTAATAGTTGTAGTCCCAGAATCAGCAATCTGCTTCGCAAACAAAAATAGGGAGAAATAAGATAAGATGATAAAAAGAATTCGGGAGAACAACCGAATCAAGAGACAAGATACAAAGCAGGGGGCTGGGGAAACTTCATATGTTGTCACTCTAACGGGTGTGACTCCAGTGAGGGCCAATTACAATACCGGGGGATCCCATTCCTGGATCCTGAGAAAATGCAATAGGATGATTTTGCTGTAAACCATAAATCGTAATTTGCAACTCCCGCTTGGGAAGGAGGTGTTATGAAAGCTGTCGTGAAAAGAGATGCTGTCCAGATCTCTCCTAGCTTGCTCTGAGAATCGGAATCCGTTGCCTGCATCAGAATCACCAGGCACTTGTGAGGTGATTGCCTCCGGGGCCTCACCTGAGACCCTCACCTGAGACCCTCACCTGAGATCTCATCAGCTCTGAGATCGGGGCCTGGGGGCAGGAAATCTCTTCAAACTCCACAGAAGTTTCATATGCACAGTAACGTGTGAGAATTTCCGACTTGGAAGGTAACTAGGAATATAAATTTTCTTTAATCCATTGTCCCAACTTGTGTTTTGACTGGTGAGAAATGAAGTGGTGACACTGAAGGTTTCCAGGGAGAACCCAGAGAATCTCTGTAATGATCATGATCATGAGATCAGGTCATGATCTCATGGTTCATGAGATCAAGACCTATGTTGGGGTCTATACTGACAGTGGGGAGCTTGCTTAGGATTCTCTCTCTCCATCTCTCTGCCCCTCCCCTGCTCCTGCTCCCTCTCTCTCTGTCTCTGTCTCTCTCTCTCAAAATAAATAAATACCCATTAAATTAAAAAAAAAAAGAAAAGAAAATCTCTAAAACAAAAGCTTGATTTCCTAGTGTGTCACCAAATGAGACAACTGTTAGTGTGGAGGGCAGGTTGAACATCCTCACTGACATGAGCTTACCTAGTTTGGAATTTGAAGAATTACAAATTACAGAAATTTATAGAAGTCATAAGTATGGAATAGGAATGCATGTAAATAAAATATGATGAAGTATTTAAAGTGACACAACAAGCTCTGAATCTGTAATATTTGGATAAGGTAACTTTGGTTATTCTTAACTATTCATTGAAGTCAGACTGGACTGAGCAATGGTTACATAACAGGCTATTAAAATAGAAGCATCAGCTAACGAAGGGAGTGGTGAGAGAGAACATTGATTTGAAATAGAAAAATATAGGTGTTCAAGAATTAGTTGACTTTTCTCAACAAGAGAAAACTCAACTCATCTCAACTCAAAGGGAGATGCCAAAGGAGGTCCTTGAGAGCTTACTGAGATCATTGTGAGTTGCTGGCAGTCTGAGAGATTCACCATGACTATGTGGAAATCCTACCTGAAAATATAAAGGGCAAAAGTGTAGCTGCTGACAGATGGGCTGATGGGTCAGTGTCCTGGGACTGGCCTGCACCCTCAGGGTTGCAGTGAAAGGATACCTGGATGTTCCCTTTTGGTCAGCTGTGGGCACAGAGGGTACTCTGCACAGTGGAAATGTTGGACTAGAGTTGTCTTAGTTTGAAAAGATGCCTGGATGGACTAACAAGGCTCAGAAAAGAGAAAACTAAAGACACAGATTCCTAAGATCTAGGCAACAAGGTAGAATAGAGAAGTACTCAAAAGAATCAAGGGAACTTCAGAAAGACTGCCCTAGTAATGGAAGGTTCCTGGACAATAAGTGAATGTGCTCATCATTAGAAAGGGCAACTCTAATTATCTTCCAGGCTTTGACAGTTCTAGGCTGGCTTATGATGGCACCAGTCCAACAAAGAACTTTCCTGCTTCCCTTCCCTTTCTTCCCTTTCACTCTCCCACATCCCTGTCGCCAACCTCAGAGGCATCAGAGGCAGCAGTTGGCTGACTAGGGAGAATTGAGAGAAAGGGAGAAAAGAAGCCAACCACACTCTCCCTCCCAGCTTCAGCCTTGTTATAGGCAGTAGGGCCTGGCTGGGGACAAAGGGAGAAGTCTCACCTTTGAATGAGGATCAGACATTCCAATTTTGAATTGAGACTTTCCAATTTTCAGTAATCCCATTTTAAAATATTTAAAGATGTGTAATGGTATAAAACAAGGATCTTCTGAGCGTTCATCCAGGAACAAGGAAAACAAACAATAATGACAAAGCAATAACAAAGTAAGGACTGGAGGAGACAAAAAATAACGTTGCTTTATACTTGTATCCCATGATACAACCGCGCGATGTGCTAGTTTTATTTGGTTAGTGTAGCTCTAGAAGTTACGTGCCTTGGGTGTAATTTGAACAACCTTTTCACTTTCTTAATGTTATCCTTTTTGCTTGGTAACTCAGGCTAAAACCCCGGAACTAAGGAAGATTCAAACTCTCTGGACCCTGAAGTCCTAGGGGTCCTGTTGAAACAAAGGATTATAAAATTACAAGTGTGAAATTTCTAGGGCCCATCTCAAACGCCTGGAAAATGTCTTTTCAGGCGAGTGGCCTTGAAACTTGGACTTCTTCAGCTTTATGGTATATCAACCTCCCTCTGAAAGTTGGCTTTTCTCTCTCCTGTCCGTCATCCAAACGATTAGCAAGTCCTGTCAGCTCTACTTTTAAAATATATCCCAAATCCCATTACATCACAGTATCTCACTAACCCTAGGCCAACACACCATCAAATTCTCGCCTGGACTGACTTCTCATTTCTAACTTGTCTCTGGGAGTCCACCTTTCTACCTCTTGCACATTCAGTAGTCAAAATGATCTTGCGAAGAGATAAATGAGATTCTCGTGTTGTTTCTCTTCTGTGATGGATTCCTATCAAACTTTGAAGGAAACCCTAAGTCCCCTATGGTCTAATGGGACGTTCCATGATCTGGCCCATGACTGGTTTCTGACTTGATCTTCTGTCATTCTTCCCCTTACTCATTATGCTTCTGCCATATTGGCATACTTATTCCTCATAAACACCAAACCATTCCCACCCCAGGGCCTTCACATTTGCTGTGTTCTCTGCCTGAAATATTCTTCCCTATAGTTTGCATTTCAGATTTCACCTCCTGAGAGAAGCCTTCCCTGAGCACCCTATCTAAAAAAGTCAGAATAGGGGTGTGTGGGTGCCTCAGTAGGTTAAGCGTCCAACTTCAGTTCATGTCATGATCTTACAGTTCGTGAGTTCGAGCCCTGCATGAGGCTCTGTGCTGACAGTTCAGAGCCTGGAGCCTGCTTTGGATTCTGTGTCTTCCTCTCTCTCTGCCCCTTGTGCTTTCTCTCCCTCTCTCCAAAATAAGTAAACATTAAAAAAAAATTTAAAAGCCAAAGCACACACACACACACACACACACACACACATTCCCACTCCCACATTACCACCTGATTTCAATCTCTATTCCCTAATGCTGCTTTAATTTCTTCACAGCACTTAACATCGTTCATGATTGTATTAATTGCTTAAGTTCATTGTAGATGTCCCTTATTCCCCTATGAGGCAAATACTTCATCTCATTTAATGTCACATTCACAATCGACTAGAACGACGTTTGGTACACAGAGAATGCTCAAACATGCATGGGAAATTAATGAATACAAGTCTTAAATATATCCTGAGATGGAGACTTGCTGTGAATGCAGAAGACCTCCTTTCCAGCAATCTGTTCTGGGGGGATTTGCTACAACAAAAGCATCTTCTAATTCTTCCCTCTTAAATTAGAGACATCCAGAGGTTAGTGTGAGAGAGTGGATGTTGGGGTTCCATTCACAAAGACTCAAGAATGAGTGAAGCTCAGCCCCCCTCCCTTTTTTAAAACATTTATATTCTAAATAGGAATAGATTCTCCTTCCAAAAAGTCCAAGTCCTCTGGGGCCTTTTCAAGCCCACGGTGGAGACGATACTAATAAGCTAGAATTTGGTGCATCTGGCCAGAGTATGACTTAGTGGTCTTCTAACCCTAAAGGATGCCCTAAATAGAAGACTGTTCTGCCTACATCTTCCTGAACCTGCCTTATGACAACTGCTAATGAGCCACGTTGCTAGCGAGAGCATGTAACCACAGAAGGATGAGCCTCCTTCTTGCTGCTGCTAGGTGCTTAGAAATCCCAGTGCAGTCAGCAAGGTGGCCACATCTATTGAATGGCTACTGGGTGGAAGAAAGGGGAAGGATATGGCGTTCTGTGATTTCTCCCTATAAAGATTCACCATGTTCATTCATGTGGAGACACTCCCATATCACAGCATCTGCATTCTTGATGTGCTGATCAAAGACATATGCCTGCCAAGGACATACATGAAAAAGCTGATCAGAATAGGATTATATTCGTCTGTTCTCCAGAGAAACAGAACCAGGGGTCTTTATTTTAAGGACTTGGTTCATGTAATTGTGGAGGCCAAGGAGTCCCATCATCTTGATGTCTGCAAGCTGGAGAACCCGGAGAGTCCATGATGTAGTTCCGGTCTGAGTGCAGAAGACAGACATCCCAGCTCAAAAACTGCCAGGCCAAGAGCAAATTCTCCCTTATCCCACTTTGTGTTCTATTTAGGCCACTAATGGGTTGGATGAGGTCCACCCACATTAGGGAGGGCAATCTGCTTTACTCAAGTCTACCAATTCAAATGTTAATCTCATCCAGAACCGCCCACGCAGACACACCTAGAAAAATGGTTAACTAAGTATCTGAGCACCCTGTGGCCTGGTCAAGTCGACACAATTCACCATCACAAAAATTAAAATTAATTCTTCTTGAAGAAAAATTCGAGGGTGGTTTTGAAAAAGGAGAGACTTCCCTACGGAAAGGGGATGTGGGATTACCTTGGCCTTTAATGTCTTCCAAGAGTTTTTTTCCTACTTCTGGCTGCACAGACTCCTTCTATGAGAAGCCTTCCCTAATCCTTACCATGGATAACAGGTCTACTCCCTGCCCAGTGCTTCTTCTGTATCTTGTTTGTAGCTTTTCTGAATTTTTCTGAGTGTACCGTTTTGCTACTGCACATTTACACGGCTCTGTGCTCCACTTAAGCTGTGAGTTTTTTGCAGGCTTCTTGGATATCCAGCCGTGTATGCCACATAGAAAGTACTCAGTGTGTGCCACAGGAGTGCTGGCCAACAAGGCAGGAATAGAGGTTGCAGGTGTAGATGTATACCCAGGGTGGGGTTAAAGAATGAAAACCCGGTCACTCAATCTGCCTAACGTGCCTCAGGATATGTGTCTGGGTTTAAGTCAGGGCTTGGTCCTTTATCAGCTGGTTGGACAAATTACTTCAATTTCCTGACCTGCAAAATGGAGAACAATAGTATCTGCCCTTATAGGGCTGTCTGACTTAATACATGAAGAGTTAATAATATGGGAAAAGTCCTGTGTAGCTGGAACGTAGTACAAATTTAATTAATTTCAGCAACCATTGTTGTTCTTGTTATTATCACTATTACTCTATTTATCATACTTTACACAAACCCTTGATGTATTTTTCTGTTCTTTAATCACACTACACATTCTGAGAGCAGAGTCTTGTATAATATGCTATTCCCAAAGCCTTGCAAGGTACCTGGCGCATAGCGGGTACTTCCTTCCCACCCCCGATTGTTGAACGAATTAATTGAATGGATGTGAGTATGCAGGAAGTACCCTGGGAAGAGAGCAGAAGATTCTTCTGGTCTATTTACACTGCAGATGTGTATTTTGCTGGAAAGCTTGGGCTGGAGGAAACAGAGCTGTACCCAGGGTGGGTTATAATATGCTCAGCAAGATAAACTGAGAGCACAGACCACATTTTGGAGAGAACTTTCAGCAGCAGCCCTGTGGGTTTTTCTTACTCCCTGTCTCTTGGCCTGCAATTTGAAGTTTAACTGACCTTCACGCACAAAATCCTAGTAATGAGTTCAACTCATCTTTGAACAGAAGGTGATAAAAGTAATACTGCGCGTCGGGAAAGTAGGGGAATTAATGAAGTAATTAACCTTAGTCAGCATGTTATGTGACCCTGGCCCAAGGAACAGATAACAAAACAAGGAAAAATGCCTGAACCAAAAGAGGGTTTATCATCAGTGGGGAAAGAGGAGGGTACTTGAGAGCAGTAGTGAAAGGGCAGCACCAGAGAAAGGTTTATGGGGCGAGTGCTCAGGGCCTGCCCCCACTGAAAGGTTGTGGGTTGAGGTTTGGGCTAATGACACACAGGGCATTCATTGTAAGGGTGGTTTTGATGGAGGAGGAAGCAGCATTTCTTTTCTTTTTTCTTTTTCTTTTCTTCTTTCTCTCGCCTTTTCTCCCTCTCTGGCTTCTCATCTGTTCCTGCCTCAGCATTGTATTTAGTTGCCATTATTGGAAGCCCCTTGCAAGTAATCCCCATCCTTTGTGATGGTCCACCCCCTAACCCCTATACTTTAAGAGAAACAGCCTGGAGTTCATGCAATTCAGGAAAGATCCAGAGATCTGGGTGGTGCAGTAGGACCCTCCCTTGGCCACCATGCTTCCATCAGCAGGTGTGAAGGCTGTACCCCAGGTTTCCTGTGTGCTCCTGGTTGGACCCCTACCTTCCGTCCACGTTCAGTACTCTCTGCCTCACCTCCCTTATCTTCCTTAAAAGCATCAACACTAGTCTGGAGTTCGAAGCAGAGAGGCAGAATGGCTGACCTGGAGGTGCTTTGCTTTCTAACCTACGCTCTGCTATTAGACGTATTAGAATAAGCAGAACCCAATGGACATTTTTCACTCCTTCCTATGAATATATCACAATATCTATTGAGTATCTGTGACTCATATGACCTTGCTTGCACTGGGCAAAATGCTGGGTAAATGAGTAGGTTCTCTACCCTCAGGTCACCTGTAATGTAGTCAAGGAGAATAGCTATGGAAACAAAGGAAACCAATCCAGTGTCTTTGCTGCTGAGATAGAACTCTCTCAGAATATACCAGGGGCACAAAAGGGGGAGGAATTCATTCTACTTGGCACTGGAGAGTCAAGTGACGCGAGGGGACATCGTGAAACGTAGGAGATACTGCCAGGGAGATAAGACAGCACAGACATTCAGGTCAGCAGCATATGTTCAGCTGTATGACCAGGAAACCACACATAGTGCACGTACTTCAGTGCCACTGCAGTGAGCTCTCAGAGTAGGGCTGGAGGAATGGGGAGGGACCCGATGGCCAGAGCCTCCGATGCTGGCTGAGAAGTCTGGACCAACTTCTGGCAGTAGGGAAATCCTGAAGGGGATTCAGCGGGGTGGTAACGTGTCTACTCATTTATTTATTCACTGTTTTATAAGATAGATATGTTTTGAACAGGTTGCACACCAGGATTTTTCCAGGCATTAGGTACGTATCGATAAACTAAGAGATAAAAGCCTCTGTCCCTGTGGGGTTTACTTTCTACTGGTGGGAAACAACTGATATTATCACTAAGTACACCACAGAGTACATTAAAAGGCTGTATGTGCTACGGGAAAATACAGGGCAGGTTAAGGGGATCCGTAGTACTGGGTGGAGGAAGAGTTGCATTTCCAAATGGTGGGGGCGGGGGGTGGGCGGTCAGAGATTTGAAGTAACTGGAGAAAATAATGCAGATTGATGGACAGAGAAGGTGTCGCCTGCAGCAGGACCTCTTGGTTCCCTGGGAGCAGGCCTGACTTGTGTGAAGAATCTTGGAGGCCTGAGGGGCTGGAGTTAAGTAAACTAGGAAGAGTGTAGGTGGGGATGAGGTGAAGGAAGTCATCAAAAGGGGCCATGGGTGCTGCAAGGCCTTGTTGACCACCATGAGGACTTAGGTTTATATTGTAATGAGATGAACAGCCATTAGGGAGAGACCGAGAGACAAAGGGAGAAGAGAGAGAAAAAAGAGAGAGAGAGAATGAGCAAGAGTGAGCAGAGGGCGACATGATCCAACTTAAAATTCAAAGAGACCACTCAGCCACTGAGCGAGGCGCAGATTGCAGGGTAGGGCCCAGAGCAGAATCAGAAAGAGTCACAAAGGGGCCGCTGGAATAATCTAGGCAAGGGATGCAGGTGGTCTGGACCAGAAGGGTAACGACAAAAAGAGATGGGAAGTGGTGGATTCTGGATGTATCCAGATTTTTATTGCAGAATTATCAGTTGAACAGTGTAGAGGATGCCATTTTGCATGGGGTTGACATTTACTGAGCGCCTCTTATGTGCCGGATACCGTCTACACACTTGCCGTGTATTTACTCATTTATTTTCCACAGCCATCCAGTGAAAGAGAAATCATTATTATTCTCCACTTTATGTATGAGGGGACTGAAGCAATAGTGGGGCTGGGAAAGTCAGAAGATTATTCCAGGCACGAGATGATAAGGGTCTGAGTTAATGCAATAGGATTGGAAATGAAGCGGGAAATCGGGCTATGAAGTGGTGGGGGAGACGAGATAATATTTTCCATCTTTAGTTATTTTATTTCTTTCTTCTTGAGCGGGGCATCACATAAGTGGCCATTAAGAAGGCGCAGACAGCTTGAACCTCTTCTCTGGACAAAAGACTTGTGGAAACATTTTCTCTGTGAAGCCACGAGAGACGTTTATTGTTTGCAGGAGCTATCGTTTTGATGCATGGGGAACCAGTATTTTAGGTGATAATAAAGCAGATCGTTGAAATAACTTCAGTATAAATATATCCTTAAGCTGGGAGAGGTGATGGAAATGTAAAAATTGAGAGGGCTGAGGGAAGGTTTTTATAATAAATGTTTCAATTTCTTTCCCATACCATTTTCTGCTAAGTGGATTTGTGAAAGAGGGGCGTAATTTCGTTGTCGTCCCTGGAATGATAGGCGATGCCAATCTGCAGGTCCAGGTTGACTTGAAATGGGTCTTATCCAGGAAGTTGTCAGCTCTAAGCGGCAAGATATGGCGTGCCAGATTATGTATTGGATTTGGCGGTAAAGACCTTGACTCTGGCTCGAATGCCAAGGCTTGCCTTATAAAACTTCCTTATGCCTTATTTATAAAAACAAAGACAACAAGAGACAGCAAGGGCAAGGGATGCTTTCTTGTTGTTGGGGTGAAAAGGATGCTAAGGAAATGCAAAGGTACATAATGAAAACGAAGATCTCACACTACGAAACTTTGAAGGCAGAGAGTTAAAGTTGGGTACTCACTCGGGATTTTTTTTTGCTGGGTTTACCATTTTGACAGTTTGCCCAAAGAAAGGGATACAGCACTTAGAAGTTATTAAGATTTACAAACGTCATTTGTCATCACAGCTGGAAGACTCAATAACAGCTTTGCTGTCTAGACTGCATTTCAAGTCTCACTCTTCTTCTTAGGGCATTGGCTGTAGTTACAAAGAAGCCTTCCTTTAGGTTTCTCTGCCCATGGGAATGGTGGCTGTGTTTTGGTGCAGTCTATGTTTGTTTCTACTGCTGCATAAATCTCCATTTTGTACCCTCAGGCCTCCTTACAAATATATTCCAGATAGCTTAAAGATGGTGGCTTGGGCTGTGTCAAAATCTAACCTATGTAACTCACATTTAAATGATCGGGTGATTGACGTTACTTTGGACTTGTTGATAGGCTACGAATGCAGAAGTGGTTCAATTGTATCAAGTAGGAGACCAAATAGACCATGATTTGTAAGAAATACATTTCAGCATTTATTTTTTATTTCTCTGGGAGCAAGTGAGCATATAAATATTATGGGCCATAAACCAAAAGGATGGGTCTTAAATTAAATTGCAATTTCAAGATAGTCTAGAATATGGGGAATCCTTCGCCATTTATATGCTAATTTGCTTTTTAAATTATTTTTTAAATGTCTAGTTTCACGGCAGATTTAAGCAGAAATAGTTTCTTAGTGACCATCTGGTCATATTAAACCGTGTTGGAAGAAGAAATCTTGACATGTTGTATTTGCATTTTATGGCTGAAAAAAAGCTTTTAGGGCCATCTCATCTTGGGGCCTCAGGATCTCCAGGTTAGGAGTGAGACGAAACTATCTGAATTTCCTTTTCAATACACAGCATGCCCCTTTCCAGTGCCAGGGAACTCATTATTTCCCAAAGGAATCTATTCTCTCATTAGAATGTTCACTGGGACTGAACAGTACGAATATAATTTGGTTTCTATGTGACATCTCTTCAAATATTTGAAGAAATCTCTCATGCAAGCTACCTGCCCCCACCTTCATCCTTGCCTATGTCCTCTCTGCTTAAGGCTAACCACCCCAGAAAGAACTGTTATTTATGAAACAGAGGCAAGAACCCTTGCCAGTCTGGTTAAGTTTAGCAACCTATCACCTTCTTCCCTTTTGGGATCGCTAATAAGTATGTTTCCTTATCTTCAGTCTTTTGGAACTGATTTCACATAGATTGCTAATAGCTCATCCTCTCCCCTCCCAGACCACTGTGTCTAAGAATGTAATTCATATGAATCAAAACACTTGAATTCATCAAAGGATTTTGGACTCTTTTAAAATCTCTATATTGGCTTTGGATTCTTTTCTTTCTTTCTCTCTTTCTTCTTTCTTTCACTTTCTTTCTTTCTTTTCTTTCTTTCCTGTTTAAGTTTATTTATTTTGAGAGAGAGAGAGAATGTGTGTGAGCATGAGCAGAGGAGGGGCAGAGAGAGGGAGAGAGAGAATCCCAAGCAGGCTCTATGTTGTTAGCATGGCCCAACTCGGGCCTTGATCTCACGAACCACCAGACAGATCGTGATCTGAGCAGAAACCAAGAGTTGGGTGCTTCACTAACTGAGCCACCCAGACATCCCCATTTCTTTTTCTTTTTACATTCTATTTTATTGCGGTAAGAAGACAACATGAGATCTACCCTCGTAACAAAATTTCAAGCATACAGTATATTGTCGTTGGCTGTAGGGACAGTGTTGTAAAACCAACTTCCAGAGTTTATCTATCATGATTAACTGAAGCTTTATGCGGGTAGATTAGTAACTCCTCATTTCTCCTTCACCCTGGCCCCTGGCCATCACCACTCTACTCCTTGATTCTATGAGTTTGACTATTTTAGACATCGCGTATAAATGGAATCATGTGATATTTGTCTCTATGTGACTAGCTTATTTCACTTAGCATAATGTCCTCAAGGGATATCCATGTCGTTGCATATGGCAGAAACTCCCACCTGTCAGTATGGTTATTATATGAAAAAACAAAAGACAACAATTGCTGTCAAGGATGTGGAAAAATTGGAACCCTTGCACACTGTGGGTAGACTATAAAATGGTGCAGCCAGTATGGAAAATAATATGGGAGTTCCTCCAAAAACTAAAACTAGAACTACTATATGATCCTGCAATCCCACTTCTGGGTATTAATGCAAAAGAATTGAAATCAAGACCTCGAAGAGATATTAGCACTCCTGTCTATGTTTACTGTGTCACTATTCACAATAGCCAAGATGTGGAAAGAACCTAATTGTCCATCGACCGATAAATGGACAAAGAAAATGTGGCGTGTACATGCAGTGGAATACCATCCAGCCTTTAGAAAGAAGGAAATTCTGCACTCATCTCAGATTTTGATACCTTTTCAAGCACTCTTCCTGCCTCTTTTGTTCTCCTTGGCAGAATAATTAAATCACACCCAAAGTAAAAACTTGTAAAAATGTGCGTGTGCTTGTGGTGAGCATAGTGTAAGGTAGAGACTTGTCGAATCACTATGTTGTACACCCGGGCTAACGTAACACTGATACACAATTTTTTAAAAAGCTAAAAATAGGGATGCCTGTGTGGCTTAGTTGGGTGAGCGTCCAACTTCAGCTCAGGTCGTGATCTTGTGGTCTGTGAGTTCAGGCCCCGCGTGGGGCTCTGTGCGGATAGCTCAGAGCCTGGAGCCTGCTTCAGATTCTGTATCTCCCTCTCTCTCTTCCCCTTCCCCACTCATGCTCTGTCTCTCTCTCTCTCTCTCTCTCTCTGTCTCTCTCTCTCTCAAAAATAAATAAACGTTTAAAAAAAGGGGGGGAAGCTAAAAATAATGTGCACGTACATCCCATGTATGTTGCAGCATTGGCCCAGAGTAAATTGGTCGTGAGCCCATTTGCTATTTTCATTGTGAACATAATTAGGGCAAACTTTCCATGCTCCCAAATCATTTTCATGTATCTCAGCTTCTTCAGATGCTATTTTCATGGGTCTGTGACAGTTGCTCTTTTTTCTTTTTAAGTCTATTTATTTATTTTGAGAGAGAGAGAGAATGAGTCGGGGAGGGGCAGAGAGAGAGTACCAAGCAGGCTCTGCCCTCTCTCAGTGCAGAGCCCAATTTGGGGCTCCAACCCACGAAGAGTGAGATCGTGACCTGATCCAACACGGAGAGTACAATGCTCAACCAACTGAGCCATGTGACAACCATTCTTATCTGCACTTGGCCATGTGACTTTCCCTCCAGCTTTCATAGAATTCTTAACTGGAATTGTTAATAATTACATGATTGGAGTCGTGTTTTTTGAGAACTTATAATTCTTCTCAAGCATTCACTCTTTTTAACTCCTCAAGCCCTCTGAATATGCCTATTTGTCTCCAACATGCCTTTGAAAGCCTGTCTTCTTTCAGTTGAGGCTGCATAGCTGACTCCAGCCTTTCTCCATGAGGCCATGACTCATTCTAGGGTTGCACTGTCATTTCTCTCCTATGTTTTATTCTGCCTTTAACTTTACAACCAATTTCACCTTGTGAGTTAGAATTACATACAAAACAGCAATCCTGGCCCCCTACCCCCGTATCTTCCTCTGTATTTTGAAGAGATACAATTTTTTCAGGAAGTCAAGTGAGGAACTCATTAGATACGCTGTGATTCCCGAATGAGACTTCCAGCAGGTGGCTGAAGGATTGACTTTACCCGCCACTGCTATTTGAGCTGCTTAAAGTCATAGTCAGTGGTTTACTATTCTGGGTCATTGGAGTTGAGGAACGTGCTCAAGATTCAGCATTTGAATATATGACAGCACAGCTCTGCCATAAATCAGCTCTGTGATTTTGGACAACTTCTTTAACTTCTGTGTCCTCATTCCCTTATCAGAAAGGAGGAGGGCAATAGTTGATCATTCAAGATATAGTCAGTGAGCATTAAAAACTTAGTGTACATAAAATACTTAGAATGGTGGCTGGTATACGATAAGCATCACTAAGTGTTCATTGTTACTGTCACTCTGGCAGAGGGATGTGGCACTTATGTCCTCTTAACTGAAAAAAGCCATTTCTCCCCTACCTGTAAAGGGGGTCTATGGAATAACTAGGGTGGACAGGAACATTCACCTTGCCCAGAGTGGGGTCAAAGATGCTACAGGCCGACCACCCTCGTATCTGATGTGTTTATTTGGGTCATCCCAGGACTTCCTAACATATGACTGGTACAAGGTAAGCATTCAGTATCTGTTTGATGAACTGGAATATAGGGATGAGAGCAGAAAAAAAAATTCTTTTGAACAATTTTGCCATTATACGGGTTAGGAAAATATTCTCTATCTGGCCAGTTATTTGCAAGATAGTCTCACAATAATGTTACTTGTATGCCTCTATCTCCCCCTTTCCTTACCATTAAAACTTTCCGCCATGCTTCAGAAGCTCTGTTTTCAGGACCTGAGATTCCCGCAGAGGTATAAATCTCTACCTTCTAACAAATCTTCTTTCTAATGTCCCGTACCAATGATCGCTATAATTGCACCACATCTTGGGATAACTTGGAAGCCATCTTGAGTATCATCATCATGATACTCAGTTAATACTGAGTACTTACTGTGTGCAGCCACCATGCTACATGTCTTATAGGAACTCTCCCTCATTAAACCTGCTATAAGTTTCAATTTAGAGATGCAAAACTTTGGGTGCGGAAAAGTTAAGTGTCTAGCCCAGAGTCACAGAGCTGATAAGGGACAGTGCTGAGATTCGAACTAAAGTTGTATCCTTCCTTAAGATTTAGATTTCAAGACTGCAGTTCTCCTCACTTGAACGTCTTAACTTACTTTTCGTACTTATAACATTAGCACATATAAGACAGTGTTGTCTAAAAACTTTCCCAAATTCTCTTTCTCATGGAGTCCATTGTAACTCTCATGGATTGAGTGTCGGCCACTTACATTAATCTCTAGGGGTGCTCTCTTTACCCCTCTGTACTTCATCCCAAGGGAGGAATAAGATATAATGGAGTCTCCAGACATTGACAATTGAGCCGCTGTGCTAAGAGGTGAAGTGCTAGATGGAGGAGTGAGGGATCATTGCTGCTGTTTCCTTCATGGTACTATATTCTAGTTTGGAGAAAGAAGACTTTCAGATATTGCAGGACCAGGATATGGTACAGGGTAAAGGAGGTAGACAGACTAGACCAGCTTTGCCCTCTATCTAAGGGAAATGGCTCTCTTGATCCTGTGCTTGGTCTCTTCACCTTCTCTTGAAAACTGTCTGATAAAAGTCAGAGGACAGGATCAGGATGTGACCTAGAGAAAAGGCACTGAAGAGATGGGTATATCATCTTTTAGTTTCGCTATGCTTGGTTCATTGTAAATTCTCCAGGAAAAATAACCAATGGAGTAATCAAATGATGAACTAGTTACTCTAACAATTCAGTTGACCAGGGGTTTGTTCACGCTTAATATTCTTTCCTTTGTTTCCACATTTAAATTTTTATAGTACATTTATTTGTCTTGAGAACTAATTAAGAAGCTGGAGGACATAATCAACTTTCTAGATTTTTCTTACAGGTTTTTCAGCAATTTTGCATCTTAATAGAGGAAGAATTAGTCATTGAGATTATTCCTGGAAGGTCCTCTGAATTTTAGCTGTCCGGATTTAGAACAGCTCTATCCCAGATTCATCCAGCTTTTCAGAGTCCTACCTTTTTGCTACAGTCTATAAAGTTGGTCTAAGTTTCCAAAAAGGTTAAATTCTCTTCTATTGTGGTTGCAGCAGTAAGATGCCATCCCACCAATGCACACCTCCCACATCCAGGCTCACGTGAAGAAGGAAAGTTTGTCAAGGGCCTGGAAGATTCCATCTTCAGGATATATGGCACCGTCCCCAGAACGCATGTATGTAATTACCTGTATTATGTCCCCTATCACTTGACTTTACCTTCACAGCTTCAAAACCAGCAGAGAGGCCTGATCTTATGTTAGAAAAGTCTGGAGTTCTAAATGATAGGCTCTGAGAGCGAGACTTAATTATATCACATCCCATGGATGCATCCTTAAGCAAATCATCTAATTTACTTTAGCCTTACTTTTTCATCTTTACCATGAGGGAAGTAACACCTCGCAGAGTTATGATGACAATTAAATGAGAAAATACAGCAAATAGATTCTTTGTATATTATCTCCATTGAGGTTTTATAAAATTAGTAGCAGATAGTTGCACCATTATGGTGCTCATCTTAACCAGATTTTACCTGTGTGAATAGCAGGCACAGGAAAAAGGCCTGCTCTCCCCAGGTTCAGCTCTACCCCAGGTCGAGTGGGGAGGCACCTAGGTTTGCACGTCCAATGAAATTCTACAGATCTTTCTGCTAGTGGAGGACTGTAGGCCAAAGTGGACCATAAACAAAATGGAGGGGAAGCAGACTGCCTGGGATTTCCCTTCCCTGAGCTTTCACTGGGATCTTTCTCCCTTCTCTTATTCCCTTGACACGGCAAGCTGACCTAATTTTGAGACTCGCATCCCAGCCAGCAGCCTTTAATGATGCCTTATGTAGCAATCAGAAACTGCTTGTCACATCTCACCTTTTACACTAAATTTGTTCATTGACTCCAAGATGATGGCAAATGGTATTATCATCTCAACATGTTATCTCTCTCAGGTAACAACTCTGAAGTTTTTATGAGCCCCTGTGGGAACTTTATTCACTGGAAAAAATAATTTTAGTCAATGGGAGTTTTAGCAAACCAGAGAAGGGCAGTTGAGTGTTTATATTGGAGGCCCCTGAAATCACACAGCTGAGTCACCAGCATGTCTGCTGAAACTGTGCTGCCCCAGACCAGGAGATAGAGGAGTTTATAATTTTGAGTTCAAAATGCCATATTGTATCTAATATAAAATCCCATTGATAAGATGCATATTATTTTATAACAGTTAAGAAGGTTTTTGAATTAAAAAATTTAAACTATAACCCATCCTTTCTTTTTTTTAATAATGTTTCTCTATTTTTTGAGAGAGAGAGAGAGAGAGAGAATCCAAAGCAGCAGAGACAGATGCTGAGCTCACGTTCAAACTCACAACTCACAAACCATGAGTCATGACCTGAGCCACCCAGACGCCCCGTATACTTTCTTATTATTTAGAATTTTAATTTTGCCCTAGTTGAGGTATATATACATAAACCTCAGGATTAATCACATTAATACATGAGTATTGATACATATATGTCAACATTAGATGTGCACAACAAGGAACACATAATAAGTGAAATAAATTGGTTAATATATTTCTAAGACTTTTTCAATTCCAAGTCCTATGTTTCTTAACCATGTTCAACTCTGAATCTTTGGCATTTTTGTCTTTTCACACATTATTTTCCCTTATGCCTTTAAAAATGTTGGTGACGTAGCATTACTTAAAAGGGTGTTCCCCTTTGCTCTACGGAATTTTCTTCTAAGCCTTTGCAACTGCTCACAAGCCATGGCGATTTCATTGTAACTGCTGCCCGACAGCAGCAGGGATACATCCTGACATCCTGACGTCAAAGTATCAGAAAATATGCAGCTTAGGATGGATACATTCTAAATTAGTCATGACTGGTAAGGGTAAATATTTACATTTTCAATATGTATTTTTTTTCAGTGCATGAAGCTAAAATGAGAAATCACCATGATACTTGACCCTTGTGTATAACTAGTTGTCAGAGCATTTTTATACACATTATCTGATTAAAATTTCAGCCAAGAACCAAGGTTAGCAAGAGGGTTATTTTCTCTGGTAGTAGATAATGAAGATCAATGTATTCACCCATGTATTCCCTTTCATCTCATTTGCTAGCTGGGGCAGAGGCTCTACGTCCACCCAAATCCATTCTTCTCTTTCCCCAGGGCACAAAATCCAAAAACAACAAATTTAAACAGAGATGTTTGCTTTGTTTTCTTTGGATTACAGTTCTTTGAATCTCAAAAGTAACTATTGGTGTGGACCACCATTAGGTGATAATGCTGAAGACTAAAATTATTAAAGACCTCCTGTAGTTATCAGGAGGGACAATAAAAACTTTTAATTCATCAAGCGAACAGAAGACCAAAATAGCAGGATACTCTGCAGGCACGATACCAAATTTTCTGCGAAGTCATTTGACAACATTTTACATCGGTTCTAACATTTTAAAAATACTGTATCAACGGACAGAGAGCAGGTATACATTACAGGGCTAAGGAAACATTTCAGAAAAAAAATTTTTTATGCTATGAGAAATGTGAAAACAATTTAAAGCTATCATTAAAAGAGCACGCATGGTTTCCTCTGAAAAACAAACTCAAGGGATTTTGAGGTTAGGACATAACTGAATTGTCTGTGGGAATCATAAGAGCCACTAAACTATATTGATCAGGTTAAAGAATTATTTCAAGCTTACGTCTCCTCTCCTTTCCTGTTTTGCTGCTTCCTACTTCTTACTCTCTCTTTTTTTCTTTCCCAAAAAGTTGGAGGAAGGAGAGGGAATGAGCTTCTAAAGCCTGGGGGGATTTATCTTCTACTTACTTGTGAAAAACTCATGGAACATTAATTTCTTTGACTTAAAAGATTAAAAATTTATTTCTTTGGTTGGAAGACTAGATAGCTCATTTAGTTGGACCTTCAAAACATAGTACTTTCAATTTACTGTTTAATAAATTATTATACCTTGGGTTCTATGTCATCTTGGTCTCTAAAGAGGAGGAATGAAAAGGAGGGAGAAGAAGGTCAGAAAGGTCCGAGGGAGGATGAAGAGAATTAGTGCCCAAATCCCTGGAATTTCAGGCCTAGCATTACTTTCCCATCAGGGTTTTGCTGGTACTGTTTCCTTCCCCCCAGCACAACTGTTAGCAAGAGAGGGCTAGTGAAAGAAGCCAGTTCCTACTTTCTATGGACCTACAAACAGATTTTGATAATAATATGACACCCCTAATGCCCTGAATAACTTCTAGTATGCAAGATTCTTGCCTTAGAGATATACATCATTGTGAATCATAAGGATTGCAAATCGTTACCATCACATTTTACAGATGAGGACACTGGGCTCAGAAAGGTGAGTAATCTGTGACCCAGGCCTCCAGCTCCAATTTGCACAGAACTAACATACTCAAAAACCAATTGTACATAATAGCCCACCTCTGTTGTCCTAGCCAGAGTGTCTGGGACCGCGTAGGAATGGATGAAGCCACCGTGGAAGGTTTTACTAGGTTGGGATGTCTAGGGCCTTGCCATATTATAGCTTTAAAATGACACCACTTAGGCACTTGCTTACTTTGTCTACACTAGGGCCAGCACAAAAGCCCAGGTTAAAAAAAAAAAAAAATCAGCATTTATCTTTTTGGTGTATGTATCAATGGGTAAAGACAAAGATCATAATGATGGGCTGAAACTAATAGATATAATATCACAGAGAAGATTATATCTTAGATTTTATTAAGTTTGTATTAAGCTGCCATTTTGAAAATATGGCAAGTCAAACAGATTGAGGCATATACATTTAAAAAAACAGCATCCCTAGGAAAGGGGGGGAATGGATGAAATAGGTAATAGGGGTTAGAGCATGCCCTTGTTATAATGAGCACTGAGTAATGAGTAGAAGTGTTGAATCACTGTATTGTGCACCTGCAACTGATATGACACCGTATGTTAATACCTATACTGGTATTAATGACCTAACTGGTATTAGGTATTAATTAATACCTAACTGGTACTAAAATTAAAAAAAAGCTTAAAAAAAAGATCCTTGAAAGACTGAACAGGAAGGTACAATACAATAGATAAGAAAAAAATAAAAATAACAATCCTCTCCTTCCAGAAAAACTAGATTGTAAAACCAAATCACTTGAACGCAACTTTTGGGCAGTGATTTTTCACTGGTTTTCCTTAGAGACTAGGTCAGTGATTTCAAATGGAATATTTAAAAGCTCTCTACATAGATCATACTACTAATTTTCAACGAACTACAATGCAAAATGTTTACCATTACAACAGAATATTATTTTTGAAAACGTTTTTCACCGTTCATATTTCTTTTCAGCCGCCCACTCTTACTGGGTTAAATAAGGTTAGTAGCCGTTAGGAAGTCATCCTATACTACTGAATGCCTTAAAGCAATAATGGGGAGAATACAGGCTGACCTAGAAAGAATACATTCCCACATTTTCTTTTCTACCACCACCTGTGGCTTGTATGTTGTGCTCACAAATAATCACAAGCTTACATTGTCCTATCCAGAGGTGGGAAGAGTGTCCCAGCTGGAGGCTGATCTGTGTAGGAGAAGATTCTAGCATGAAGGCCCTCCAAAGGAATCCACTCAAGCCTCATACCAGATTTGGGAGGGCTGGTTTTACCAGCCTAAAGCTGGCACAGGAAAGACACCACTAAGCAGTCACGTGGCCGGGGACAGTGGGGATACAAATCCTACCTTGTGACTCTGGTGGGACTCTCCTTCCATCCTTAGTTTACAATCTTAAGCTCAGCTTACAGTCTGAAACATTCAGACACACCTCAGCTACCCGAGTGAGGCCACAGAAAGGTCAGTTCTTACCTTGTACTCTTCCAAAGTTTATGGCTGAAAGCATAAGAGACTCTTAAAAACTGAGAACAAACTGAGGGTTGATGGGGGGTGGGAGGGAGGGGAGGGTGGGGGATGGGTATTGAGGGCACCTGTTGGGATGAGCACTGGGTGTTGTATGGAAACCAATTTGACAATAAATTTCATATATTGAAAAAAAAATAAAACAAAACAAAACAAAACAAAAAAAACAAAGTTTATGGCTGGATCACAGATTGACCTTCCTCCACCGAGTGAATGAATTGAGAGAGAGTGGGGGGGTGGGGGGGAAAGGAAGGGAAGGAGGAGGAAGAGAGGTAAGAAGGAGGTGAAGAAAGGTAGGAAAGAAGGAAGGGAGGAAGGAAAAGGAAAGTGGCTTGACCTTGAAGAGATTGGACCTCCAGTGCCAGGAAATTTGGAAGGCATATTCTCCAGAGTGCTTATTTTATTTCCAGCATTACATAAAACCCTTAGGGAAGGCTATTAATTGATCTGTGTATTAAATTACACTCTTTCATACTCTAGAGGCCTGAAAAAGTTAATTTACCATTTGAATGGTACGAATGATGAATACTTACACCAAGGCCAGGCACTTTACAATACTCGACAGGCATTTAGCCTTTTTTATTGTTTTGGTGTGCTTTATTTTTTATTAGTATCTATGGAAAAGGAAAATAAAATAGTTATGTTCTGTTGGGGATAGCAGGACAGCTCCTCGACAGTGAAAGATGCGTCAACATAGGGCCCTGGAGGAAGGAGAGACTATCAGAAAAGAAAAGAGAGGGAGGGAGATGAGGCCAAATCCCTAGCCTCCTGTGCACCAACCCTTTTTATTTGAGATGGGGTAACTTTCTTTCTCACAACCTTGGATTTCTTTAACCCCCATGCCTGTCCTATCAATGCTTTATGAGCTGTCATGTGGGGGCTAGAATGGGATTCTGAAAATGAACAGCTGATTTTTATTCCTCTGGATATATCAGTTGCCTGGAGCACTGAAATCACGGGAATTGGTTTTGAAATGAAATGTCACTTGTGGAAGACACGTGCATTACAATTTGTTTAATTTAAACAATGCGGGGGGACGGCCATCGGAACTGCATTTCACAGGCTAATGAATGTTTATTGGACTTTGGATACTATAGAACTGGGACTTCTGTACTGAGGGGGCGTGATTACATAGCGATCTTGCAAGACGAATACAGATCAGCATGAAAACAGCTGTGCCCTTTAGTTATTTTGCAGGCAAATATATTTAATCACATAAGGTAACACTGGATGTGGCGGTAAGGATGTCTTTCTGTTCCAGAAAATGATTGGTGCGGAACCATCGGATTCCACGTCTCCATAAAGAGAGGGTTTGATGAGGGAGCGAGTGCGGGAGGAGCCCAGGCAAAAAGCGTTTTTTAAATAGATCCAATACAGTGAATGAAAATACAGTGAATAAAGGAGTCACTGGGCACAGAAGAAAACAGAACGAAATTTCCAAAGTAGCTCTCGGTGAGCCAAACTTCCAGACACGCAACACACGATCCATGTGAGAGAAAGGCTTGCAGATTGCCAAAGGCCTGCGGTTAACCACAGCGAATGTTGGCTCTGGTCCCTCCGGAGACCCCAGCAATTGGTTGAAATAAGGGAGGCTAGCATTCAGGTCGCGCGTGGGGCTCCAGGGCGTTCCAGAAGTCTAGAGCCCGCGTCCCTCAGTGCTGCCTGCCGGCCCAGCAAGTGGGCCACCCCTCCGGGAGCATTCTTCTCTGCTCCCCACCTACCTGGCTTACGCCCCAGGGGGGAGGGAAACCGAGAGCCAGGTGCGACCCAGCAGGGGGAGTGGGTGAGCTGGTCCCAGGGCAGCCCGCATGTGTCCTCGAGCGTGGGTGTGGGGTAATTTGGGTGGGAACAAAGTGGAGGCTACCGCGACCGAGTCCCGCGCCTCGCTGGCGGGGTGTGTGCAGAAAGAGCGAGGATAAATAGGAGGCTCCCTCCTCCCAGCCCCACTCCCGGAGCCGGCCGGCCGCCCGCCCCGGGTGTTTGCCCGCCCTGTGGCCGGGGTGCCAGCCTGGGGAGTAGTTTCGTTTCCTGCTGTCCCGAGAGTAGTTTCCAGGCCCGCCCTCGGGCGCCCGCGGCCAGGGAAGGGGCGCAGGAGGAGGCGGGGGACTCGGCCAGGGGCTGCCCGGCCCCGCAGCGTGGGGTTGATGGACCGGGCCGCCCCGGCCGGCGGCGCCAGCTCCCTGCCACTGCTCCTGGCCCTCGCCCTGGGTAAGTGGCGCGCCGGGCACTGGAACCCCAGGAGGAAAGTCTGGGGTGGAGTGGCCGGGAGGGCGAACCCTGATCCGCGCGGGCATCTGGACCCCCGGGCGCACTGGGGGCTGCAGCTCAGGGGCCTGTCGGAGCACCGGGACCATCCGGCTAGCGCTGGGTTAAGGCTTGGGCACTTGGCACCTAAGGCTGCACCTGTCGGGGTTTCCGGAGGGTGGAAGGATCCCGTGGGCCCGGCTGCTGGGGCTGCAGACGTGAGCTCAAGTGCCGGCGGGGCAGTGGGGGCGCCTTGACCTCCCTCGAGTGAGGCGCGTGGGAGGCCAGTCCAGCAAAGAAGGAGCAGGAAAGACCGGCCGGAGAAGGACCTTTGGAGGGAAGCAGAGGACCGAGCAAGGTGGTGAGCAGTTTGGCAGGTGTGTGCGCGCCCTGGGCGTGTGCGAGAGTTAGAGACTTAGGGGGATGGCTCCTGGAGAGCCGCATAGATTCTGACACCCAGATCTTGTCAGGGCAGTTGGGAGGGGCTGGAGGAGAAAAGGAGACAACTTCTGAGACCTCAGTCTCCTGCTGCTGATAGGGAAATGGCATATTCTGCCGAGGACACTATCTAAGAAAGGCAGAGGTGTTTTGCTTGGAATATATTATTTCCTATTTTCAGAAGAAAGTGGGGAGGGAAAACTTTTCTTCGTTGAGAAAAATTACACTTGGGCTGTTAGGTTCAGGAGCACTGGGTGCTTTGCTGGTGAGGAAGGGTGGTGGGGATGGGGGACGTCTCTATAACTGAAGTGTCTGCATGATTATCATTCCTGCCTTCAAGCCTGGGAAGGACTGGAGGGGTCCATTTCTCACGTGGAGGGGAAAGAGGTGGAATCTATATGGACACTTTGATTTGGCTGTGGTCCTTGGAGTAAGAGAGGTGGCTAGGTGTCACGACCTTGGTTGGAAGTGCATCTGACTTAGGGCCGTGATTAGAGAGAAGGGACTGACTGATTTAAGAAACCCAGCAGAGGAAGAAGTCGGTAACCATGTGATAGGGGCATCATGTGGAGTCTGAAGAAGAGCAATGGGGGTAGGGAGTTAGGCTCAGAAAACGGTGCTTATGCTTTGGACGGCATCACTCAGCTGAAGCAGGTGTTTTCTTCCTCCACCTTGTCTGGACTGTCCAACAGAGTATTGACTGAGAATCTGTTACCATCAGCCAGATGTTAGAGTATATGGAGATAGGGGTGGGAAGAGGGCTCAAGAGATTCCTAAGACATGAGTCTTGCCTTCAAGAAGTTATGCTGAATTTGGGAATGCCAGACCCACCGGTAGGAAACAGTAAGAGAAAAATTCATAAAACCAGGGAAGGGCTGGCTCACCAGTGACAGACGGAGTAGGGGAAAAGGCTGTGGTAAAGGACATGAGTGGGTGCTTCGATGCTTGGGTAACATTTGAAAATAGGGAAGAGAGGCCAATGATAGAAGGTGCGGTGTGGGTCGAAATGGGGGACCTGTGGGCCCAAGGACCTGATTGTCTGACAGGCAAAATCCAGGGGTGAGCGAAGCAAGGCCTAGGTGAGCGCACTGTGCCAGCAGAAAGGTTATGGTAGGAGGGGTTGATAGACATTCTCCCCCCTGCACTATCACCTCGTGCTTTATTTTTTCCTCAAAACATGTCGCAAGGCAGAAATGGAAACAACAGCAACAACAAAACTCTACTCCGGTGCTGTTGTACCCCCAGGATAACCTGGTTGTACATCTGCCCTGTTGAATGTTCAGTTTAGGGAACTGAATCTAGGCTCCAGATCCCCTAAGCTCCACTGCTTGCAAAATTCCGAAGGATACAAGTGGTTGGCGTCAGCGTTCCCGTAAAGTGATTCTAGTTCTCTCGCACACGCTTAGCTTAACTTTTCAGTCTCGTCCCTAATTTAAATCACATGTCCATGTTATTTACTTTTTGAACAAAATGTGAGCAATGCACTGTGTGCTGCACTAACGTGTGTGTGTGTGTGTGTGTGTGTGTGTGAGACTGTGGAAAGTGCCTTGAGAACTCTGTGTGTGTGTGTGTGTGTGTGTGTATGTGTGTGTGTGTGACCGTGGAAAGTGCCTTGAGAACTGGCCTGGAGCAGACATGAGACCTGGTTCCAGCTGGGCCATCCTGTGACTCTGAGATGTCTATAAATGACAGGTTTCTGGACATTGTTTTTTTCATTTGTAAAATGAAGTGGTTGCTTTAGATGAGCCTACGGTCCTTAGCAACATGACATTGTACTCATCTTTAACTAACATTTCCACTGGGAAGTTTAAGAGAATTCTTTGTACAACACTTTAACTTCCAGTCACTTTGTAAAGGGATCTTTGTTTCATGCAAACTTTGTAATAACAGAGAGAATCATGGATGCATATTTCTTTGAGAAAGAAATTTCTTTGGGAAAGAGGCAACAACTGTGCTTAAAGTATTCTTTTTTTTTTTATCTCAAAGCAATCAAACTATTCCTTTTTAAATTCTGTTTTTGAATTCCTTCCTCTCATCCAATTTCCGTGTAAAACTAAAACTGAGGGGCTCCTGGGTGACTCAGTCGGTTAATCAGTCCCACTCTTGATTTCGGCTCAGGTCATGATCTCCTGGTTCTGTGGGATCGAGCCCCGAGTGTGGCTCTGGCTCCTCACTCTCAGCATGGAGCCTGCTTGGGACTCTCCCTACCCCTCTCTCTCTCATCCCCTCCCCTCTAAATAAATAAATAAATAAATAAACAAACTTAAAAAAAAATAACAAAAAACTGAAATCATAACCAGTGAAAAAGGTAAAAAAAAAAAGTTACCTTTTAAAAATTGAGTGAGTTTTAAAATTAAAAATATGTTCCCCTCCTCATTAGAATCAAACACATTAGTGTTTGTAAGTTGGTTTCAGTTCTGCTTGAGAATGCGGGCACTCATGCCCTTTACCTACCTTCCAAGTTATAGAGCAGGTAGGTGACAGCAAGCAAAATTCCCATTAAACAGATGCAGTAACTGAAGCCCCGAGTGCTGTAAGATTTTGGGCTTTTCCTCTTAAGTCGTACTTCCGGTTTAGAAGAACGGGAGGAGTGTTTTTTTTTTTTTTTTTTCCTCTTCAGAATCCCAGGTTTTGCACATAAGCAGCTGTTGCTAATTGATTTTTGCTATTGCCCCATTCTCAGTTGTTGTGTGGAAATTCCCAAATAATTCTGGAAGATCCCACCATGGCAGGCCTGCTTTGTCATGCCCACAGGAGGTGCCCCTGCTGCTGCTTCGGCCTGCCAGTGTCTGTGCTGAAGTCAAAGGCCCTGAGGATAGAGAGTACCTACGTCTGTCCCAGAGTCTCTGCTGACACCACTCGTCCCAGCACCCCCGTGTTCCTCAAGTCCTCAGAGAACGCAGCGTGAGAACCTCATCTTGTTTTTTCTCGCTCTTTTACTGTAGTCCGCTCGTGCCAGGACATAGACATGAGTGTCACGAAGAGGACAGTCAGGCGGATAGTCAGAGGCACGGGCACCAAGCTTGTACCTTGAATCAGCTCTCGGCACCACCAACTTGGCTTGTAAATGTCTCCATTAGGACTTAGCGTCTTCCCAGGAGGGTCCAGACAAGCCGGAATCTAGGCTGCATGCAGTTGGGTCTAAGCCATGGTCCTGATACGCTTCCAAAATTGTTATGACAGACTCCTGGATCCGCAAAGAATCCATAGACCAGTGTATCAGGGTCAGGAGGGCTCCGAAGTAATATGTAAGAGGAAAGCAATCTGATTAAAATGGGTATGCTTTGTAATGCTACTAACAGCTAGCTTTCCCAGGCATATTAGTATCTTAAAGAAGGAATCTTGGTAGCTCAAATGACTCTCTAATTGCTAAAACTTGAAGCAGTCAGAGGGTTTTTTAGATGGTTGGAGAGAGAGGGGGGATTTCCTCTTAATTCAGATCAGTTAGGCAATAACCTACTTTGATTGTCAGCAAAGTCCACTCAAATAGCCACGAAGTACTTTTGCTCATTCTTTACATTTTTTGAGAATATGTAGCATGTTATTTGGCTGACCTGTAGAGTAGAGGCACTGAGTCCAAAATAGTGATGAAAAGTGTAACAGATGTTTGTGTTCAGGCTTTTTATTGAAATGTGCCTGAGTTGGTGGTATAACAGGATGAGTTATTGATACAACATTTCCCCCTTTCCAAAGTCATGGATTTATTCATTCATGTAGCCTTATTTACTTTGGGGGGAAGGTGCATAAAGAGCGCCTGGCACATAGTAGGAGCTCAAAACATATTAGTTACTTGAGCGGGTGAATGCATGTGTCTGTTGGTGACAATGCCCAGTCACTGAAAAAAACGGCAGATTCGGTAAAGAAAGCTGTTCCATTTCTTGTTGGCAAAACACGTGCACAATCCAGAGATGCAGAAAGACTTGTCTCTTCGTCTCTTTTTACTTGGGACTTGCTTCCAGCAGCGCTAGAGATGCTTTCACAAAAGGACTTGTGTTCTGCCAGTAGGAAGTTTACTTCTGTTTCTTATGTGCTGTACGGGCGGCTCAGAAATGCTATAGGTCTCTCACATGTTTGCTT
Organism: Prionailurus bengalensis; assembly: GCF_016509475.1. Taxonomy (NCBI): domain Eukaryota; kingdom Metazoa; phylum Chordata; class Mammalia; order Carnivora; family Felidae; genus Prionailurus; species Prionailurus bengalensis. Next base: position 145,714,482 of record NC_057344.1, read on the forward strand.
CGAGGACAGACCTCATCGTTCATAATAGGAGTTTTTAAAACAAGTGTTTAGGGGCACCTGGGGGGGCTCAGTAGGTCGAGAGTCTGACTTTGGCTCAGGTCATGATCTCATGGTTTGTGAGTTCGAGCCCCACGTCAGGCTCTGTGCTGACGGTATGGAGCCTGCACGGAGCCTGCTTCGGCTCCTCTGTCTGCCTCTCTCTCTCTCTCTCAAAAATAAATGAACATTAGGGGAGTCTGGGTGGCTCAGTTGGTTAAGCGTCCGACTTCGGCTCAGGTCATGATCTCATGGTTTGTGAGTTCAAGCCTCACATTGGGCTCTGTGCTGACGGCTTGGAGCCTGGAGCCCGCTTCAGATTCTGTGTCTCCCTCTCTCTCTCTCTCTGTCCCTCTTCTGCTCCTGCTCTGTCTCTCTGTGTCTCTCAAAAATAAATAAATGTTAAAAAAAATTGAAAAAAAAAACATTAAAATAATGTTTAGGGGTGGCTCGGGGGCTCAGTTGGTTAAGCATCAGACTATTTCTGCTCGAGTCATGACCCTAGGGTTGCGGGATTGAGCTCTGTGTCTGGCTCCATGCTGAGCATGGAGTTTGCTTAAGATTCTCTCCCTCTTTCTGCCTTTGTTGCTATCCCCTTCTCTCTCTTGCTCTCAAATAGATAGATAGATAGATAGATAGATAGATAGATAAATAAAGCGTTTAAAGGGGGAAGCAGGAAGGGCATTGGATTTAGGGTGTTGTCCAATGGGTCACTTAAAAATGCCCTTTGAATCCTGTGAGGTGTGAGGTAATTTGCGCTCTCGTCTGATGATGACTTTTCCTAACACACATACGTTGCATCGACTGGGCGTAACCGAGTTGCTATATTCATGGCTTCTGCTTGGTATTAAATGGAATAAAAACTATAGAAGTTGAGATAGATTTGCTGTGCAGGCCGACTGCAGTCTGAGTTTTTAGTGTGGAGGAATCCTTACGTGATCTAACATTGTATGTAAATATCTCACAGCCATCATTTGTCAGGAATGACAGGCCCATGTTCCCCTGTCTTGAGGTGAGTCACATAGTCCAGGCCTTTCCAGAGCAGGAGAGGACAGCCTGCCTCTGCCTCCTACTCCTGGAAGCCTAGTGGGAAGGCCAGGAAACTGTCATCAGAGCTGAATGAGGCCCCTTTAGGAGGATTCACCTTTGACTTTTTCATGACCACCTTCCCACTGAAATGCCATTCTGTGTTTCTGACACTTGACTGGTCCCGTCTCCTAGAGTGCCCGACCCAACACGTTGCTGATGACACAAGCAGATACCTGCTTGACCTTTGGTGATGGAATCTTCACATAACCCTTTACATTTTGGGGACATTTACAATTGAAGAAGCATTTTCGTGTCCTCGTCTCATTTGATCTTTACACCAAAAACAACCAGAGGGCAGTTATGTGGTATGCACGCCCGGCACTAGTCTAGAACCTAATGACCCATTGTATCCGTATGACGCTATCCATCTAACACACAAGCTACACATCGTTCCCGTTCCCATTTATACAGGAGGATATGAAGCACAAAGGCATTAAGTAACTGGTCTAAGATTCTGGCTCTATGAGCGTGACCTATGGAAGATCAAGTAATGGTGCCTGGATCGTAGTCGGTAAATACTTGTTGCTGAAGGAGGTAAACAGAGGGGAGATGGGACAATGATATCTCATTGGATTGCAGAGGAAGCATTGAACTTCATCCTAGCCGTTTTCTACCATCTTTGCTTTCCCTTGCTGCCTGCCCATGTATTTGTGGCATCCCCAGCTCTGGATACACCTCAGCTTCGTGGATTCCTGGCTCTTTATCCCAGCCAGGAAACCTGCCTGCTTATATTTTAGGCCCAGGGCATCTTAGCTGTTGGTGAACAGTTGGGGGAAAAAATGTTCCTAATTGAATCGCAGGCCTATGGCTAAGAATGGCTAAAAAGAACATATCCTGAGGCAGTATGGTGTTGTGGTCAAGAGTGTAGACTCTGGGATGGGCGATGTCTGGACATGACCCCCTGGTGCGGTGACTTACCAACTCCTTAACCTTGGGAAAATCTTTTAAACCCCCGGGCCTCAGTTTCTTCATCAATAAAGGCCAATAGTGATAGAACCAAGGCTATTGTATGGTTCAATTAGCTAGTGCATAAAGCACTTAAAATGTGCCCAGAACATGTAAATTCTGGATGAACATGGGCTATTATAATAGATAATAGGAAATCACAGAAGAAATGATTAGTTATAATCTGTGTATTTTTAAAATTGTGGGTATTTTGATTTGGGGTACTTCTTTCATGTAATCCAGGTCTACCAGTTGATGGGGTAACTGTCTCTTATCTTTACTGAGAAAATTCCTTCTCCCAGTAGTTATGAAATAGGAACTAGACAAAAATTCTCAAGAGTTCTATTTGACTGCTTTGTTAGAAAGGAACAAATGTAAAAAAATAATCCTGCAAAAGCCAAATGCCTGTCTGCTTTCTAAAAATGTCTCTATAGATTCTTCTTCATCTGCCAAATTTGATCCTAGTTTTATGCCATGAAAAGCTTTACAGCGCTCGCCTGGCATTGACACTGAATCCCAACATCTTAAGGTTGAACCAGACCCAAAAGTCATCCTGCACCAGCAAAGAAACATGAAATATTTAGGAGATCTTTTTAATATTTTAAGTACTCTCATCAAAATGGGGTTATGTCACTTATTTGAATTATACAACTAATTGGCTTAATTAAAAAGAAATAAAACTCATCTTGGCAAAATGGATGATAGCACAGTGTCAAAATTTGTTTCTAGAAAATCAGAAAAATGGAAAAATAACTAGAAATTATTTTAGGGAGTGCTCTTGTGACAAAATAATTTTTTTCAGGTTATAAAGTGTAAACAGCCATGCATAAATATTGTTGTTCTACAATATTGTCTTGTAACATTGAGGAAGTTATTTAATCTCCTTGTGCTGCGTCATCTCACCTATAGAATGATAGTGATAATGATGTCTGCCATCTAGGGATACAGGATTGTTTTGAGGATAAAATGAGATAATTCAAGAAAAGATTTTAGCAGAACAATTGGCTACTAAATGTTCAGTATGTTACTAATATTCTCCCAACTTTGTGAAAATGTAGACTGAAGAGGAGAAATGGAATCATTGTGTTTTGTAAGCGAATTCAAGTATTAGTGTTTGTGCTTTGATCAGAGGAAATTGCTGTAATATTCACCACTGGAAGCAAAGGGGAAAAAAACAGGAATCTGCTCCATCATAACCATGCTTTCAATAGTGCTTTAAAGAGTTCCATTGGAATGTAAGTTCCATCATGGCAGAGATTTTTGTGTGATTTGTTCCCATCTGTATTCCTAGAGCCTAGAACAATGACTGTACATCGTAAGTGCTCAATAAACATTTGTTCAGTAAATGAATCTGAGTGCCCATCAAGGAGTCCTCCTAGACCAGTAGCTTCTCATAGTGAATCACAAAGATTGTGATGTAAACTTTGTGTATACACACACACACACACACACACACACTAGCTTCTATATTCAAAAACAAAGAACCCTTTATGTCTTCAATAACTCTTTATATTTCATCTTCACTGTCTCTGAATTTGAGAACAATGACTTAGGTAATTCTTCACTTGGATGGAAGCTCTGCCTGGTTTTACTGAGTAAGCTGACCTGATAGAATGAGATTTGCTCATGAAATTTTGGTATTGACTGTCACCACCAGCAAAAACATGAACTTATCCAAAAGCAAGGGTCTCTTGCCCATGGCATAGTGTTGGGGGGGGGGGGGGCTGTTGGAAAGTACTCTTTATTTCTAAACCATGTACTGATAAAGAAGACATAATCTAAAATTTTTTGCTAGCGTGTGTCTAATAGCATTATAAAATGTGTCTAATACTGTGTTTAGCATTAAGGAGAATGGTCTAAGTATGCCATTGTCTTTCCACAAAGAGTTTGCATTATAATGGGAAAAATGTTCAACAGAAATGAATACCTAATAATGTTCAAATTACATAGTAAAACCTAAATATGACCTCAGAGAAGGAGAATCTGTTATGGGCTGGAGGGATTGGGGAAAAAAAATCATGAAGGAAATAGGGAACTGCGTTAGTTTTTCCATGATGATGGTGGAGGAAACAATGGGAGAAAAATTAGAAAGTGGACAAATTAATAATTACCTTTTCTTTGTGAGTGCAGCAGAGAGTGAGCAGACCCAAATGTCTAGAACAAAGAGGTAATTTTGTTTGGTATTGAGGGAAATGTTGACTGGATAAGGACCTGGTTTCCAGGATGAGAATATTAGTTAGGATCCTGAATTCTTGATGCAGTGCCATTTTTTCAGGATTTTCTAGGAATTAGAGCCAGAAGATTTTGTAATTTAGATAAATACATGCATTTAGTTATATGTTAAGACTTTAACTTTAAAATGTTACATGGTCTCCTACCTGGGGAACTTGTTTGAATACTATGGAAACATCCAGATGCCATTTTACTGCATGCCCTGTAGCTTGGTGAAGAGCTGACCTCGTCCCTGTTTAAGTCCAGATTAGAGGCTGACCTGAGTGGTTTGTTTCTCATTCCTAACCATGTACTGCTAGGCTTTCCATGGCTGAGGGTGGCTTATAATCATGAGGTAGCCCCAGGCCCATCTTAGAGTAGTGAATGCATTTGGTGAAAGAGGCTAATCCAAGAGGACCGATTCAAGAGCGTTAACTCCTGACCATAGAACGTTTAGAGAAAAACAGAAGTGAATGAGCTTAATGTGCCTAGCTCTTGACAGAGAGAAAGCACATTAATGGAAAATTGGTGGAGTTAGAACGAAGTCTTGAGTTTATTTATTCTTCTCACTGGCTCCCCCACCCCCGTTTTCTATGACAGCTTCATTCTCTAACATTAAAGATGTCATTTAGTGCCTAACTCATGTCAGAAGGCCTCTTTCTTGGGAGTGTAATAATAATGGATAATGGGTAGCTATTGTAGTATTTTCAATAGGGGATTAATACAGGGAATGCAGTGGTTTTAAGATTGCTTTTCATTTGCAGAATGGATCAGATGAGGAGAGGTTAATAAGAGGCAAAGCAGAAGCTACTGTTCTAGGCTAGGAAGTAGCCTAGAAAGTCTGGGCCAGGCATCGGAGAGAAAAGAATAAATTCAATAAATACTTTTAAGTAAGAATTTATGAGACATAATGACAAGTCATGTGTAGGTAAGAAAGGGGAAAGAGGAATGAATTAAGGTTGTCTCCAAGACTGCTAACCTGAGAGAGAAAAAGAATTTACGATGCCATATGTGAAATAAAGCTGCTTTTTGTTTTTTGGGGGTCTTGTTTGTTTGTTTTTTGTTTTTTTGGTGGGGATGTGAAATGCTTTTGAGACATTCAAATGTCTTACTTATGAGCATTTGGAAATTTGGAAATTGACTTCAAGTTAGAGCAGTGGATCCCAAATCTGATTGTTTTCCCAAGAAATGTAAAAAGTACAAATTATCAGTCCTCTTCCTAGACCTATTAAAGTCTGGTAGAGATGTCCCTATGAAACTAAATTTTTAAAGACTTTCCAGGAGAAAAAAAACCCCAAGTATTTCTTATGGAATAATTGCAAATAATATATGTAGATTTTCCCCCAAGTAGGGAGTAGAGATTAATTCCTTGCTCCTTTTGAGTGTAGGCTAGTTTTAGTGACTTGTTCCCAAAGAATAGAGTATGAACAGGAGAAAGAAAATGGTATCTTTATAGTGTAAAAATCTGGCAAATGCTACTTTAACTAAGTGGCCAGGATTAACATAACAGGGTTAATGATGTCATATAGATATCATGTATCTTTCATATAATGTGATGAGGGAACACGTCTCTTTAGTGTTGTTCCTAAAATCCATAATCCCAGTCCAATCATTACAAAAATACCAGTCAAACCCAACATTGAAGGGAATTCTACAAAATACCTGACCAGTGCACATCAACTTTGTCAATGAAATCATAAAACTAGCAAAACAAAGCACAGAAAGAATGAGAACCTGACACAGACCACAGGAGACTAGGAAGCTTGACAGAGAGAAAGCACATTAATGGAAAATTGGTGGCATTAGAACGAAGTCTTGAGTTTAGTTAACAGTAATATACCAATGTTGGTTCTTCATTTTGATAAATATACCACCTCGAATGATGACATTAGAAGAAAGAAAAGTGGGTGAGGGGAGTACAGGGGTACAGGAATGCTCTGTATTTGCAACTAGTCTATAAACCCAACATTATTATGAAATAAAAAGTTTAGTACAAAAAAAAAAAGAGGCTTTATAGGAAATTCTAATGGCTACCTAGTTTGGACAGTCACCTGGTCAGAAAATACGGCTAAAAGCATAAAGTAATTATTTAGCTGATGATAATTTCAGGATCTACCACAGTGCCTAGCACATGATAAATTCTCAGCCAATATTTATTTAAATACTGAGTCCATGGGTATTTTGTGATATTGTCTGGCATTGTGAAAAAGAATACCAAGGCAAAATCATAGCGATAGAAAGTAGAATGGTGGTTGCCAGGGGCTGGAAGAGGCGAGAATGGGGAGGCATTATTTACCAGGTAAAGCATTTCAGTTTTGCAAGATGAAAAAAGTTCTAGAGAGGGATGGCGGTTATGGTTGTACAATGGGTATGAATATGTATAGTAGCACTGGGCTGAACACTTAAAGATGGCTAAGATAAAGAATTTTATGTTATGTGTGTTTTACCACAATAAAAACATTTGGGAAAAAAAAAAGACTGAGAGCAGAGTGCTGGTGGCACCAATTTATGTGGTGTGGGAGACAGGAAAAGGGTTGGCAGAGTTGAGTGAAAAAGGAAGGACAAGTCAGGAAGCCAAGAACGGGGGTGGCTTTTAGATGGAAGATTTGGGAAGGTCAACCATATCAAATACTATGGAGGTGGAGGAGGCTGAGGATCAAGAAGATGCCACCGGTCGGTGAGCTATGAGGAAATCACTGGTGCTCTTACAAAGTCTGAGACAAGACACTGGTGGTAACTGAAGACCCCCCCCCCCCCCGCCCCACACACACATGACTGAGAGGATAGAAGTTGAAACGGTGGGTAGAAAAGACAAAAGTTTGGCTTATGAGAGCCGATTTCACCCCACTGAAAAGTTGTCTCAACAAACGTTTCCTCTGTGCAGTTCAGAGGGCACAACTTGGATTAATGAACTAAAATTCCAGGAAGACATCTCTCACCTTAATTTTCTCTCGTGTGGAGCTTTGAAAAAAGTGGAATCAGCTGCTTGGGATGTGGTGGCTTCCCATGCGTGGACATGTTTATGGTCTGCTTACACTTATGGAAGTTGTGTAAAAATGATTCCCGAGTTAGGTAGGAAGTGTGTCAAATGACCAGCAAGGGTTCCTGTGTCTCTGTGAACATACGTCATGTTACTGCACTTTGGGAATGCTTTGGAGTTTGGAAGATAGGGTTTTAAATCAAGACACTGTCAGAGGACCTCTCTGAGAAGAGAAGAGGCGGGACACTTGGAGCCTTGTGAACCAATGGTGTTGAATTTTGAAAAGTAGCTTGAGTTTTTCCTTCCTAAACTGTATTCAGCGACCTGTCTTCTCATGAATGGAGATATCAAGGTTAACATCATCAGTGATGTCACGTGGGTATCATGTACTCGTCACATGATGTAATAAGAGGATATTTTGGGATTTAGAACCAGTCCCATGCCCAGGCTATTTTGATCTTCTATTTTACCATTTATTAGCACAGTGATTTATCAGTGGGGATCTGATTATGAATGCAAAAAAAAAAAAAAAAAAAAGAAAGAAAACCCAAAACCTCTGGCATAACTTTAACTGATAAATTATATTGACAAAAGTTTCAACTGTGATTCTTTCAGGAGACACATGTTTAACAGTGCCATCCTTTGTTAGGAAACATCTATGTGAAAATCCTGTAATCACTTTTAGATACCTGACAATTGCAATGGAGGGTAAAAAAAGTGATTGAATGTGTGATTTAGACGCAAGAAGAAACTACACCCAAGAATAAGCTATGCTTCCCATTTGCCTTTGCAGAAGCCCACCAAAGGAAACCCGTCCCTTTTTCTTACTCGTGTCTATCCATCAGCATTCACCACTATTAAATACTTCTTAAGTGGTTTTCTAGACTGGTCAGATCCTTCTGTTGGGAATCTGTCTTCCAGGATGTGGTGAACAGACACTACAAAGCTTCATCTGGAAATATGTGGTGTGACCATGTCTTAATGCATCTTATTTTCCTAGGTCACACAAGGAAATCAATTGAATTATTGCACAGTCACACCATGCACATCAAGAAGGCCCTTGTTCTTAATACCCTTGGTGGAATTCTTCCCTCCAGCTGGACAGCTTTACTCATTATCTCCCAAACACACTACACTCATTTCTATGTCATTGCCTTTGATTCAGTTTAGTTCCCAATCTCTGAAACTTTTCCCTATGATTTCTCCAGCTTAACACATTGCCTCTTTTTGGGGTTCCAATAGAATCTGTTTTCTATATGCCTGACACTTAAACTATATGGCCTAATATTTCTTTCTTTCTTTATACTTTTGGTCTCTGCAAATAGTTTTATTGGTAAAGAAAATAATTTATTAATGTTAAGTTGGATTGGCTTTCCCTAACGCATTTTTTTTTTAAATTTTTTTTTTTTAACGTTTATTTATTTTTGGGACAGAGAGAGACTGAGCATGAACGGGGGAGGGGCAGAGAGAGAGGGAGACACAGAATCGGAAACAGGCTCCAGGCTCTGAGCCATCAGCCCAGAGCCTGACGCGGGGCTCGAACTCACGGACCGCGAGATCGTGACCTGGCTGAAGTCGGACGCTTAACCGACTGCGCCACCCAGGCGCCCCTCCCTAACGCATTTTTAAGACCCTAAATTCTGGGGCTTTTTCAGGTTGGGTAAGCATCTACTCTAAAATTCTATGTTCTTTTCCTTACGATTATTAAAGTTTGATGACTGTTTCGTCATGGGTCAGAGACTGTGTTATCACTAAATCCAGAGGCCAACTCCACATTTTCTCCTCATTCTGCAATCGGATAATCCTCCCTGATAACAAATTGTTCTTTTGGTTGGTTCCTTTCGCCTCCTCTCTATGAACTACTATGGAAATTCAGTGAGCCAAGAGCTTTTCATTTAAAGTATTATAATGTCTGACTGTCTGGAATGGTCTTATCATAAAGGAATGGGAATCAAAAAGTCAAGTTTTGACAACTGATGATTTCTAAGAAACTAGCTCTAGGTTATTATGGGGCTCCCATTCAATTTAGTCATTGTCACAGATTTAATAATGGTCATGGTGAGAAAAAAAGAGGTTGATTTACTGGCAAAGGCATTATTGTAGTGTTGACAGTTTTCAGATATATTAGTTAGTTTATGTGTGACAGGTTGTTAAATTATTTCCCTCTCTGGGCTTTAAAATATGAGATTGTGGAGTACTCTTATCAAAAAAGTGTTATCCATCATTCCTTAGCCTTTCTTAAATAACAAGATACTGTTTCTGCCATTTGGGGTAAAATTTTACATTGGAGAAGGAAAGAGTTTATATTTTAGTTTCTTAATTTTGAATGAACATAAAGTATTTGTGAGGACCCCCTTATTTTTTTCTGTCCTATCGCTGCTTCTCTTCCTAGCTCTGAAAATCCAGAAGCCTGTCCTTGAGTTTTATAGCATACGCAGTTTTCCAGGTGATTTGAGAGATCTTGGAAAAATACATCCTTATCTTAGAACATGTCTTTCCGTGAGATGTCCTGATGCCCCAAATCCTCACTGTCCTGGGACTCAAATATTACACCCCTCTTAAGAGTCTTCGACTATTTCCCTTGTCTCTGCTCGACTCCCTACCCATAGCAGACTGCTGTTCTTTTTTCTTTTAAAGTAAGCATTTGTGTTTTTTTTTAATGTTTATTTATTTATTTTTGAGACAGAAAGAGAGAGAGAGAGAGAGGCAGAGAGAGAGGGAAATAGAGAACCCCAAGCAGGCTCCACGTTGTCAGTGTAGAACCCGATGTGGGACTCAAACTCATGAACCATGAGATCGTGACTTGAGCTGAAAACAAAAGTCAGATGCTTACCTATCTGAGCCACCCAGGCACACCTAGGTTGCCCTGTTTTGGGACTTGGATAACACCATGTCCCAGGACATCAGTTCTGGCCTCTCATTCAGCAAGGGCCAGAGATGGAAGGAGTTAGCACTCATTATAGGGAATTTTGTCCAGGAAATGGGTGATGAAAGTGATTGAGGCAGATAAATTTCTCCTTCATCCTTTTTTCCATGATCTACTTCAAGATGCATTCTTGAAAAATGCTTTGTGTAGCTTATGTATGAGTGAACATGTTGTCTGAGCAAATTTCAGTGTCTTTTTGTGGTGCAACTTGGAGCTGCATCGGTGTGATGAGTACACACATTGCATTCATTGCTTTGCCTTCTTCTTTGCTTCATTTCCTTTTTTTTTTTCATTATCATGACCCCAGAGCATGTACCTCCCAAATAAAGTCATAATCCTTTCATCTGTATCTCAGACTTTGCTTTCTAGAAGACTCAGGTTGAAGCACTTGATTTTAGAGTATTTGAGTTAAGCCATTTCTCTCCTTGTATATCTGCACTGAAAGCAAATACATTTGGAAAGGAAATTATATTTAAAAGCTATCCTCTATTTGGAGGAATTTCAGGCCAGGACAGAGATTCTGGTTTATAGGAGGGCAAAACAACAATGGAAAAAGAGGTAGTTAACAAAACATGCTGGAAGAGAACACTAATGTCAAACTTCACCTATTTCAGTTTTTGTCTCAGTCAACCACAAGCCCACGGTGATAAACATCATTCCATTCCCTTATAGTTTTTTTCGACTGCGTGTTAAACATTATTTCTTTTTTCACCTTAGAAAATTCTCTCTGTATAGTATTCATACTCAGGATTCTGTTTTTCTTCTTGACAATGAAGATACAATGAGAAAATCCCCCAGATCCTGATAGCTTTTACTCTGAATGTTGATTAAAACTTCGAAGACTGTATGAACTTTAGTTTTTTTAACTAGAGATATGATTTATAATCCACTTGGTTGTTAGTACCATCCCAAGGATCTGCCTTTATCTATTGTTTTTGTATCACTGAATCACTTAACCAACCAACTGAATCAGTAATCCCATCAGACATACACAGTGTGCTAAGTCAGGAGCAGAAGTGTCCTGAGCCTACAAAGAAGCATACAAGTAGAAGATGCCATATTTCTATTCATCAATTAAAAATTCTGGAAAGGAACAGTGCGGGGGAAAGGCCAACATACAGTTTTGCCTCGCTAAGTACATACATATAATTACACTGTAGGAATGTGGTGTGGTATGCATACATATATGTGTATGTATCTTTTGTACTTTATTTCATAACCATGTTTTATACGTGGATCAAATCACAGCATAGGTGTAGAAAAATGTCAATATCCACTTATGAGAATGATAATTTACTGTTTTACCAGAGTAATTAGAATTCTCTTTTTTACTTCAGGTCTTTATAGCTGCCACCGTGTGGAGTACCTACCCTGTGCCAGGTGTTACCAAGGTTAATAATTCATAATTTCTTTTTCTTTTTTTTTTTAATTTTTTTTTCAACGTTTATTTGTTTTTGGGACAGAGAGAGACAGAGCATGAACGGGGGAGGGGCGGAGAGAGAGGGAGACACAGAATGGGAAACAGGCTCCAGGCTCTGAGCCATCAGCCGAGAGCCTGACGCGGGGCTCGAACTCACGGACCGCGAGATCGTGACCTGGCTGAAGTCGGACGCTTAACCGACTGCGCCACCCAGGCGCCCCAATTTATTTTTCTCTAAGCACATAGCTCTATCTCTACCATGTAAGTTACTTACAGTTTACAGATGGAGACCCTGAAGTTCAATGTTCAGTGTCTTAATCATAATCACAAAGCTAGTGATGAGAAGGTGTACCCAGGATTCAAATGCAGTGCCATTTGACTCCAAACTTACTCTTTCCCCATTAATCTGTACTGCTCCTTTCTAATATAAATAGAATTTTAGGGATTTGACTATGAAATATTCTTCCAGTTTCTGCTTACATTCATAGATTGATAAATTCTCCTCTGACTTACAGTTGGATTCTCTTTCTTTTTCTTTCTTTCTTTCTTTCTTTCTTTCTTTCTTTCTTTCTTTCTTTTGAGAAGAAAAGAGGGTGCAAGTGAATGAGGGGCAGAGAGAGAGAGAGAGAGAGGGTGAATTCCATGAGGGGCAGAAAGAGAGAGAGAAGTGGGGCTTCCCTAAAGCAGGGCTCACCCAAAGCGGGGCACGAGCTCTCCAGAAGCAGGACTCGAGCTCCCCAACTGTGAGATCATGACCTGAGCTGAAGTCAGACACTTAAACTGACTGAGCCATCCAGGCACCACTACAGTTGGACTTTCTAGTGGGGCATGGAGTGTGGTTCAAATCCTAAAATCAGATATATATGATGTCGTAAGAAATCATTGGATTTGAAGTTGTCCTACATCATCAGAATACAGATGAATGGCCATTTTGTGATAATGTTATATTTTTTATTTTTAAAATATAAAATGCTCTTGGCTCTAAAAATGGAAAATTCAGCTCAGAGATGAGGCAAACACAACGCACATGACTGTTTAGGTTGGTCACATTTGATTTTTTGAAATAGTTGACCCAGCTGGCGTATAACTTACCTCAGCATTTAGCAGTTAGCTGTGAGACAGTGGGTCATGCTTCTTGTCAAGCTGTGTCTCTTTCAATGCTTATATTGTTCCCAATGACTTCATTCTCCGTGTTGGCTGACAGGGATAATACTTTTAGTAAATTCAGTCATTTTTAATTTGAGCATCTTGTAAATGGAGCTTTGACGCACGAAAGTAGAATTGGGTTGCTTTTCTTTTTTATCTTTAATGTTATGAGTACGGTGGATATTTAAAAGCTAGCACCAGAAATACTCAATTTCCAGTCACTTTGCAAACAACTGATCTAACGTTATTTTGTTTTGTTTTGTCTTTATCGCGTTAATGCATCTTTCAGAAATTCTGCCGGCCACATGAAGTAGGTTGGATGAAAGAATAAAAAAGGAAAAAAGACTGTGAAATATATGAATGATAGGTGACATCTAATACAGTTCTAAAAGGGACATCTAAAAAGTTTAGAACTATTTTTTAGGTAAAAAGTAAAATATGAAACAAAACAGAACAATGACAAAAAAGAACAAATAGACCATCAATATACCACTTCCCAGGAGTACAAGAGATTTAGCAGTTTCCTTTAATTGTACGGAGACTAAAACCCCCGTGTTTAATCAGACAGCCAAAAATGGCCAATGTGCTATGGGGCTGCATTACCAGAAATAAGGTGCCCTCAATTTGGGGGCTGAGAGCCCCATTCTATTCTGTCTTTGCCAGACCATGTGAAATGGCACCTTGGTTTGACCTTACATATAGAGGACCGTGGCAAGGCTTCTAAGGGTCTTGATGATGACAGGGAAAATGTACTTGAAGGATCCAGGATGTTTAGCCTGAAGAGAAATTCTTTCAGGGAGACTTGATAGCTGGTTTCAGATAGATGAGAATCTGTCATGGGAAAGAGTAGATTTATTCCAGGTGATTCTAATGAGCAGAGTAAAATTACAGGAAGGCAAAACCCGGCTTCACATAAAGAAGCATTTATAGAGCTTAAGACATAGGTGCTTAATAAACGTTTTAAAAAAGATGTTTTTTAATGTTTATTTTTGAGAAAAAGAGAGAGAGAGAGAGAGAGAGAGAGAGAGAGCACAGGGGAGAGGCAGAAAGAGAGGAAGACACAGAATCAGAAGCAGGCTCCAGGCTCTGAGCTGTTAGCACAGAGCTGGAAGCAGGGCTCGAACCTACCAACCAGGAGGTCATGACCTGAGCCAAAGTCGGATACTTAACCAACTGAGCCACCAAGGCACTCAATAATCTTTCTGAATGAAGGAAGGACTGCAGTTGAAAGAATGGATGGATGGTCTCATTGAAGTGGACTGCCTTAGAAGAGAGTGAATACTCTCTCTACTGAAATTTTGAAGGCCAACTTGGTGAACTCTCCCAGAGGATGATTTTAGTTGGTTGGTAGGATATTTTAATACGTGTAAAATTCTTACTAATTCTGGAACTGAAATTTAACAAAATTTGTGACTCTTCTGAATGAAAATCTTGTCATGTTTTCCACTCTGAGTACGATATTTTCTCTCATTTTCTCTAAAGTAGAATCCATACTTTCTCTGATGCAAATAGGGATTATTTTAATAACATGTTGTTTTAAACAAATTCTTTTACTCTATTATTTCATTTAATTTTAATGAACTAGATTATTGGATGGGCAGAGAACCTATGATTCTAATTTTTCTTGAGGGAAAAGGTCAGGAGAGGTTGCTAATTAGCTCAAGGTCACATAGTGAATTAATGACTGAGTTCAATGATCTTTCCGTGAGATAATGGAACTCTCCTTAAGAAAATTTTTAAGAAGCCAAAATTCGAGCCTTCAAGGTTGTGTGACTGATTTATATTAAAACAACACATTAAAAATGAAAGCTGTATTTTAGAGAAAAAATATTAAAACAGGTTGGAGAGATTGCAATGGTTCTCAACCAGGTCAATTTTCCTCTCAGGAACATCAGGCAATGTCTGGAAATTTTTTGATTGTGACAACTCAGAAGTAGGGGGCGGGGAAGGGGTGGGATGCTACGGGAATTTGGGAGATAAAAGGCAGGACTAATCATCCTAGAATGCACAGCCTCCCATAACACAGAATTATCCAGTGTGAAAGTTGAGAAACCTTTGGATGTTTTGCATCCATTTAAACCAGAACTTGGATTCCTTTGAACAGTGAGGTGAGATGTATAGCATGTAAAATACCTTTAAGCTCTTATTTTCTAAAGACTTTTCATTTACTCAGAATAAAGTTATATTTGCCAAATTGCTACCTTTGACTGCCAAGGATTATACGTTGCGGAAGAAGCCCTGCCTTTCAGGCTAAGCACTGTAAGTCTTTTCTGCCTCTACTAATAGTCCTTTCTTTGCCTCTTTCCTATACCTTTGGCATCTTTCTATCAATTTTCTCTCACAATAAAACCAAAAACAACCGGGGCCCCTAGGTGGCTCAGTCGTTGACCATCCGACTTCAGCTCAGGTCATGGTCTCACGGTTTGTGGGTTCGAGCCCCGCATCGGTTTCTGTGCTGACAGCTCAGAGGCTGGAGCCTGCTTCGGATTCTGTGTCTCCCTCTGTCTCCGCCTCTCCTCCACTTGTGCTCTGTCTCTCTCAAAAATAAATAAAATGTAAAAAAAAAAAACCAAAACTTAAACCAAAAACAACCCTCTTTTTTTCTTTATATATTGACTGATCTTTTGCCTCTCTTTCTCAGTTTGACATCTTTGAAGAGTCATCTGCAATTATTTGCATGCTTTCTATGCATTAATGTTTCTTCCTAATGTTTGTTTTTTGGCATCCCTCATACCTGCTTGGTACAGCAATCCAGCGAATCACGCAAGCCACAAACTCTAGTCACTCTAGACTTCTTTTTTTCTCACTGCCTACCTTATCCCACCAGTCACCGAGTCTTTTCTATTTTACTTTGTGACTGAGTCTCGCAGATTCATTTCTTCTCCTCCATACCCACTGCTGCCACCTTTGTGTTAAAGTACTGGTGTTAAAGTAACCTTTCCAAACCAAAAAAATAATTTTGTTGTTTCTCACTTAAAGGTTTTCAGTGACCCCAACTTAAGTGCCTAAGAATCCAAAGTAATTAATATGGTCATTTGTTGTTACCTACCCTCCCCCAGCCTTCTCTCCAATCACAATCCCCACCAGACAAACCAGAATAAGTTGGGTTATGCATATTGTGTCTTCTTACAAGTTGTCCCTTTTGTTCAGAATGCCTTGGTCAATTACAACTTTATGTGTCCTTTTCTTAAAAATTAATTTTAGTTTAGGGCTCCTGGGTGGCCCCTCATTGGGCTCCACACTGGCCATGAAGCCTACTTAAAAATTAATTTTATTTTAATTAGTATGTATAATAAATCATCATAATATGTATAATAAATATTTTAATTAAGTTATGTATAATAAATATACATAGGTTTTTAAAAGTCCAACAGTACTAAAAGGTTTATAACCAAAAATAGCATAAAAACTTAAAAAACAAAAATAAAACACACAAAATAAAACAAACCAAAAACAAACAGCAGATCTTTGCACCAAAGCTTCCTGCCTCTCTGCCTCCTGGAAGCAACCACTTTTGTCTATTTGAAGTGTCTCTTCTGCATTTACCTCCCTCATGCTAAATAACTTGCTTGTAATGCTATTTCTTGGCTTGCCAACTTAAACTTTCCCTACTGAATTTCTCCTCTCCCATAATTTCAGTGGGGTTACCATTAGGGATGCCGCTGAGAACATTGAAAAACCAGCACAGCAAAGATACTGATTCATCGCAACGGTCTCCCCACATGGTGTAGGTGGGCTAATTACTGGCCTTGATTTTATGACAGTTTTTGATGTAATGGATTTAAATAATCAGTGTTTACATCACTATTACCATGTAAGTACTGTCTCCTGCAGAAACAAATAACATCAATGATTATGTCATCTTGCTTACACAATTTTTTTCTTTCTAGAAGTTACTGGTTGATGTTTTCAACAATCATTTCTTCCTTTCTTAAAACTCACCACAAGCCTCACCTGTTCTATCAAGTCTTTGCAGCTAGGTAGAGCCGATTCTCCATCCTGTGTTACCTCTGTTGGTGTCCTTGCTACATGCACGACCCTTCAAGATTTCTGTGTCTCTCTTCCTCACCAGAATGAGAGCTCCTTCAGGTTAATGACAGTATCTGTTATCTTTGAACCCTCAGTGTCTTGTGCCAGTGCAAAACACATAGTACTTACTAAATATTTGTTGCATTATGGATGGAACAAGAGTGTCTTTTGTCTTTGAGGCTGCCTTCAGTATCGAGCAAAATGGTTTTGTGTGCATTTCTCTGATTTCTGAGTCACTTCGTATAGATCACAAACTGAAATGCCTGTCAAGATGTAGGCAGTTAAAATAAATGAGTGCGGCCACGTCTGATGGGGTCCGTGGCATTAAACGGGTCACCTGCTGCTTGACTCCGGCTAGTCGCTGCCCGGAAGGTGTTTCAGACCTGTGTTGCCAGCCCTTCTGCTTTTTCGGCGGAAGTAGAAAAATCCAGGTTTGCTACGAACTGCCATGATTCAATTTTTTAAGACTATGCAGACTGAGAACATGATTCCTGGGAGCGGATTTGGTTCGTGGCCACCAGCTTGTGACGGTGGCCTGAAGATTGTGGGTGAGCAGTGGCATAGCACATGCGACTCCAGTGCCTTGTGCTGGGTGTTTGGTTTGCCTGGGCATGGATCTTCCCTGGGGGGGTCCTCTCCAGGGCTGTCCCAAGTGGTGGCATCCCTTCACCAGCTGACGCCAGCGTGTGGAGTGAGTCGGAACAGGAGAGAGTCTGGGCACAGGCCCCAGCCTGCCAGAATGTTTGAAGGCGCTGGGCAGCGTTTCAGTGGAATCAGGGCTCCCACTGTTAGGTGGAAGTGGAGAACGATGGGTTAAATAATACGTGGTAGAAGAAAGCACAAGTAGACTAAAAACTGTATACTAGGTGCCAAGCCATGTGCCTTCTCATACGTTATTCAATTTTTTTAAATTTTTATTTATTTTTGAGAGAGAGAGAAAGAAAGAGATATAGAACATGAGTTGGGGAGGGGCAGGAGGAGAAGAAGACACAGAATCCGCAGCAGGCTCCAGGCTCCGAGCTGTCAGCCCAGAGCCCGACGCCGGGCTCGAACCCACAAACCGTGAGATCATGACCTGAGTGGAAGTTGGACATTTAACCGACTGAGCCACCCAGATTCCCCTTATGTTACTTAATTTAATTTTTACAATAACCTTGAGGAGATGGTGTCATCTCCAGTTTGCAGAGGTTGAATCTCTGTAAGATTTAGGGGTTTTTAGTAAAATTCCCACCATTAAAATAGATTAACACCAGAATTAAGGCTTCCTGATTCTGCCCATGCAGAAAGCCCATGTATGGGATTTTAAAAATGAATTAAACCTATTTTATTTATTTTTAAAAAAAAATTTTTTTTTCAACGTTTATTTATTTTTGGGACAGAGAGAGACAGAGCATGAACGGGGGAGGGGCAGAGAGAGAGGGAGACACAGAATCGGAAACAGGCTTCAGGCTCTGAGCCATCAGCCCAGAGCCCGACGCGGGGCTCGAACTCACGGACCGCGAGATCGTGACCTGGCTGAAGTCGGACGCTTAACCGACTGCGCCACCCAGGCGCCCCATAAACCTATTTTATAATAATAAAGACATGGATTGAAATTTTCAACTAGAAATGGATCCTGGGATCTTTGAATCTGAAAGTTGTTTTCTTCATTTACAGATGGATTATTCATTCTTTCAACATTTGTAGAGTATCTATTGTGTTCTGTGTTAGTTACCAGGGTTACAAAGATGCATAAATATACAATCCCTGTGCTTGGAGAGCGCTAAATGATTGTATGTTTCTGGTTTGTTATAAGTGTGAAAGGAGGGTGGCAGGTGTTGGGATAAAAGATATGAAAACTCTAGAAATTTGATGGCCAAATTGTTTTTTTTTTTTTAATTTGGGAGATACTCCTTTGTTTGTTGTTGTCACAGATAAAATATGCTAGTAGGAAATTGAAAAATGAAAATAAGGAAAATTAAGGCAAAAGTCTCCTAACCAGTGTGAGCAACTCTATGTACTTAATTACCTACCTTTTGATTATCTATCAATATAAACATTTTTTACATTTATCACACACAGATGCAGAGAAACACACAGATCACACTGCATTATTATTCTATAGCCTATTTCTCTTATTTAGGAATATATCAAAATGTTCTATTACTATTTGAATTATGCCTGAATAATGTTTTATTGCATGAAAACAGTTCTGTGTATTTAATCAACTCTACCTTGTTAGATATTTAGGGAATTTCCAATTTTTTATAATCTATGTCATAGAGAATTTTTACAGCTAAATCTTTTTATGTATCTTCAATTATTTCCTTAGGAAAGATTACTAGAAATGAAATGACTGGATTTAAGCATTTGTATATTTTTTGAGTTTTTTGCTTTTAGAACGTAGAGCACTAAATTGTCCTCCAGAAAAGTAGTGCCAATGTATCCATCACCAGTGGATTTGATTTTCCATTTTTATTCACTATTTCAAATGCTAGTTACAATCTTTTTTTTTTTTAACTTTTCTAATTAGACAATTAGAAAAAAGTCTCTATATTGATTCTTTTTGAAAACTCTTTTGGCCTTTGAACTTGCTAGATGCTATTGTCCTCTGGTATAATACTCTCACTTCTTATTATGGTTAATTGGTTGGCTGATTACTTGCCTTACTAGCTTTGGAACACTTTGAAGGTAGAGCATGTCCTCTCTGCCTGGGTGTTTCTGGATGCTCATGGATGTCTGTTGAATTGAGTTGAATTAAAGAAGATGCATAGCTTAGAAACCATTGGCTAGATGGATAAATGTCAATACACCCAGTGGGCAAGTTATTTGATTCCTGCCAGTTACATGATAATGAGTAATTTAAGTGATCATTGGTCACATGCCAGCACTGTGTGAAGTGCTTTGCATACTTACCTGATGGAATCCTCACAGAAATGCTCTGGAGAAGAGATAATAATTATCTCCACTTTGGCAATGAGGAAATTGAGAGATTATGAAATTTGCCCAAGGTACATGGCTGTAAAGTGGCAAAAAAGGTCATGAACTCAAGACTAGCTAACTCCCAAACTCTCTTATCTTTTCCCATCTGTCCTCCCTTACCTTCTCCTCCCCTCTCCAACTTATAGATATTTAAATATATTTATACAAAAGTAGATAGAAGAGCATAATAAACCTTGGTTTCGCCAACACCCAGCTTTCGTAATTATCAATATGTGGCCAATCTTGTTTAATCTGTAAGTTTCTCCCTCCCCCTTGCACCCATCTTCTCTTGTTGGATTATTCTAAAATAAATGTTGGATACATTAATTTCATTTATAAGTTTTTAAATATATATCTTTAAGAGATATGGACTCTGTTCTTTGACCTAAACCACAATATTATTAGCACACTTTAAGTTCTCTAGAACAATTCCTTAATATTATCTAATGTGTAGTCAGGGTCTGATTTCCCAGATTATCTCATAAGTGACTTTTTACATTTGACTTGTTTAAATACAATCTGCACATTGTATCCTAAACTGTGCTAACCACAACACAGTATTCCTCTCTCCCCCATATTTTTTCATGAGACCTATCCTTCTCAACAACAGAGATACTTAGCTGAGGGAAACTCAAACTTTCAAATAATTCCCACAAATTGAATATCTAGTTCACATCTCCCAAGAAGGAAGTACAAACACTAGTTAATACCAGAGAAACACTGAGTCTGTTTGGAATGGAGAAAGTACGTTGCCACATGGGTTTGTCATTCATTCTCCCTGGAAATTCATCAGTGTATTTGTGCAGCGGCTGAGAAGTCTTATTTCTCTGCCTCTGTGATGTCTCCCTCACAAGCTATGGCCAAATCTCTTCACTTAAGATGCATACTTAGTTGCAAGTGTTGCTGGCTTTTAAATTCTGTCTTTGGCATTGA
This sequence comes from Prionailurus bengalensis, assembly GCF_016509475.1. Lineage (NCBI taxonomy): Eukaryota > Metazoa > Chordata > Mammalia > Carnivora > Felidae > Prionailurus > Prionailurus bengalensis. The sequence goes on from NC_057344.1 coordinate 145,735,158, forward strand.
GCTTAAAAAACGAGACGTGCTGGCCTGTGTACCACCCCCCCTTCCTGTGGGAGAATGCCTTGGGAATGGAAGGCACAGGCTTGTTATTTTCATAAATGGGTCATGGCTTCGATAGAGTATTTTGCATTGAGGAAATTTTCAAGTTTTCATGCTTGTTTGGTTCTGTTTTGAACTTGAAGGTCTAGTGATCCTCCACTGTGTCGTGGCAGATGGGAATGCAACCAGAAGTCCTGAAAAGGATGGCCTTCTCTGTGGAGATCCTGGGGGAAACTGCGCAGGTAAGGCTTAACACACAGTGCCTTTGTGTTTTACCAGCCTCGTGTTCAGTCTTGGAACGTTGATTTCCCTAAGTTTTAATTTTTAATACTACACTAATCATAAGACTGGTTAGTTTTGTGAGCATATATAATGGACCAGGCTCTCTGCCAAGTGCTTTATATACAGTAATGTGTTCTCTCCTCGCGAGAGCCCTCTGAGCTGGATCATATTTTTGACTTTATTTCAAGGTGAAGTCCAGAAAGATTAAGTAACTTGCCAAAGGCTACCCAGCAGGTAAATTGCAAATCTGGGATTCATACAGGTCTTTCTGATTCTAGTGCTTCCATTTTTAATCATTACATTATTTTAGGTATTGCAGGTGTATGCTCCAGACTCTGGCATGGGATATTTTGGACTGGATGCATACAGAGTTGGCATATTCTATTCAAATTAACTTCTTTCTATTCCATAACTTAAAAGAAGGGAAGAAGGCAATGACTTTTGCATATTTTTGCCCTAGAGATGCTTCAATCAGTATTCTCAAAGTTGTTAGTCTAAAGCAAAGGTGAGCCTTAGTAAAGGGTCAGGTAATAAGTATTTTAGGTTTTGTGGACCATGCAGCGTTTTTTTGCAGCTACTCAAAATTGGCCACTGCACTGTGAAAGCAGCCATTGACACTTTGCAAATGAGTGGCGTTGGATATGTTTCAATAAAACTTTATTTAGAGAAACAGGCTGTGAGCCAGATTTGGCCCTTGTGCCATAGTTTGCTGACTCCTACTTTAAGGTTCTGTCTGTCCTTTATAGATGCAATGGTCTGTTCTTCTCCAGGGTTGTGTCTGATTCAAAACAAAACAAATCAAATCAAAACACAACCCAACACAACGCAACACAGACCAATTCTAAAAGTAGGTGGGAGAGATTCCTGTATTCCCTGGAAACGTTTTGGAGCTCGGAGGGTAGTGACCTGGTGTAAGTGCTCCTGTCCTAGCACCCTGGAGAAGTCATAACTGAGCTGGGAACACGCTGAGCAAGTCACCGTGACGTGAGCCATCAGTTCCAGCCCAGTCTTCTGCTTTCTTCCCTCACGCTAATGGGTGGTCTGGAAAGTGCCTCCAGGCTGTGGAATCTGTTGGTGTCTTAGATCATGCTTGTGTGGGTCTTTTCACTCGCGTAGAGAGAAGAACAAGGCCCGTGTTATGTGTTTGTGTGCTTTTCTTCAGTTGGGTTTTAAATATCTCCAATGATGGCATTTTCACATTTCCCTTGGGGGTTATTGCATGATCCAGTGACTGACAGTTCTAAAAAACTTGCCTCATCATTATCCTAAATGTGTTTCCTATTTTTTTTTTATTTTAGTGAGACTATTTAACATGAGATCTATTCTTTTAACAAAATTTTAAGTGTACAACCCAAGATCGTTAACTATGGGCAAGATGTACAGCACCTCTCTAGCAATTATTCATCTTGCATGACCCAGACTTTATACCCAGTGAATAATGACTCCTCATTCCCACCCCCCCTCCTCCCTGGCCCCTGGCAACCACCATTCTACTCTCTGCTTCTGTGGATTCAGCTGTTTAGATTTTTTTTTTTCTTTAATAAGTGGAATCATGTAGTATTTGTCCTTCTATAACTGACTTATTTCACTTTGCATAATTCTTTCAAGGTCCAATCATGTTGTTGCAAATGGCAAGATTTCCTTCTTTTTTAAGACTCAATAGTATTCCGTGGCTTGCATAAACCACATTCTATTTATCCATTCATGTGTTGATGGATATTTAAGTTGTTTCCACATCTTGGCCATTGTGGATTGAATAGTGCTGCAATAAACATAGGAGTATGTGTGTTTCTTTGAGATTCTGATTTCTGTTCTTTTGGATAAATACCCAGAGGTAGGATTGCTCAATCGTATGGTAGTTCTGTCTTTAATTTTTAAAAAAAACTCCGTACTATTTCCCATAGCAGTTATAGGTTGCCTTGTCAGTCTATTGTTTCTATCCTGTGCAGAAGAATTTTAGCTCATTGAAGGTCACACAGTAAGCAGAGTAGCCTGACATGAATTTGGAGAGACTGACTCCATTGTTAATCACAATGCTAAACTCCTAGAATCGTGGGGGAAGGTCAGAATGCTGAATATGTGAAGGAAATTCTGAAAAATAATCCTTGAAAGTAAAGCCCAAATAAGGGCAAAATGTTCTTTTTTTAAAAAAAAATATTTTAAGTGTTTACTTATTTTTGAGACAATGTGAAAGACAGAGTGCAAGCAGCAGAGGGGCAGACAGAGGGAGACACAGAATCTGAAGCGGGCTCCAGGCTCTGAGCTGTCAGCCCAGAGCCCGACGTGGGGCTCGAACTCACGAACTGTGAGATCATGAGCTGAGCCGAAGTCGGACGCTTAACCGACTGAGCGACTCAGGCGCCCCAAGGGCAAAACATTCTTAAAAAGGAATTAATATGGAGTAGGAGAAGATTGTCCTTATTGACTGTGTGACCATGGGTGAGTCACTTAAGCTTTCAGACATCAATTTGTAATCTATAAAATGAAGGAATAGTTCAGATCATCTTTAGGAGTTGGTCTTTTTTTTTCTTTCAATTTTTTCATTTTTTATCTTTTAATTTTTTTAGAGAGAGAGCACTCAGGCATGCAGGCAGAGGAGGGGCAGAGAGAGAGAGAGAGAGAGAGAATCTTAAGCAGGCTCCACACCCAGTATGTATCCCAACACAGGGCTCAATCCCACACCCCTGGGATCATGACCTGAGCTAAAATCAAGCATCAGGCAGTCAACCAGAGCTATCCAGACACCACAGGAGTTATTTTATTTATAAATGATTTTATTCTTTTATTGTCAAATAGCCCCAATCTCTAAGCATTTCACTTTTAGTTTGTCCTTTTCTATCTTGAGTAAGGAATTTGTTCATTCCTACCAATACTTCTGCAGCAGGCTCTGTCCCCGGTACCAAGGATGAAACAATGAACAACATAGTCAAAGATGAGGTCAGAGAGGTAATGCAGAAAGAGAGGTAATGAGTAATGTCATGCAGAGCCTTGCCAGGGATTATAAAGCCTTCAGGTTTGAGTTTTAATAGCATCACTCTGGTGTCTGTGTGCAGACTAGACAGTTAAGAGTGGACAGGATAGAAGCAGGGAGACTAGTTAGATGTTGTTGCCATGGAGACTACTTCCAGCCTAGAGATGCTGTCAGGCTTAGACCAGGCTAGTAGAAATAGAGGGACGATTCTGCATGCATTTTTAAATACAGCCAATAGAGTTTTCTGATGAATTGGATGCATAGTAGAAGAGAAAGAAGTGAAAGTGGCTCTAAGATATTTGGCCTGAATAACAAAGAAAGTATCATTTACTGAGATGGAGAAAGACCAGACTTGAGGGAGAAAATCAGGTGTGCCCTTTGGAAGTGTTCATTTGAACTGCCAGTTAGGCAACCAAGTGTTGGTTGGACAGTTGGACACTGAAGGAAGAGATCGGGGATGGAAACATAAATTTGGGAATTGTTACCATAACGGTGTTTAAAACCAGGAAATGCCCAGAAAGGAGTGTAAAAGCCCTGAGTCCCAATGCATTGCAAAATGTAGAGGTTGGGGGATATAGGGAAGAACCAGCAAAGGAGACTGAGCAAAGGAGGCATTATATACATAAGAGTTCCCAAACATGCACTCGTGAAAAACAAAAGAAACACAAGTTTTCTTCCCGTTCATTGTTCTTTGTTTGCCCCTCAGCTATGGATAATTATTAACATGCAAATATACACACACATCTACACTAAACTCTTTTTTCTTCCTTTAGAGGGATGGCATGAAAAAGGACAGCTCTTTTTTGTTTTGTTTGGTTTTATTATTATTTTTTGATTTTTAAATTTTATTTAAATCCAAGTTACTTAAGATATAGTGTAAAAATTTAGTGATTCATCACTTACATACAACACCCAGTGCCCATCCCAACAAGTGCCCTCCTTAATGCCCCTCACCCATTTAGCCCATCCCCCCCCAACACCCTCCAGCAGCACTCAGTTTGTTCCCTGTATTTAGGAGTCTCTTATAGTTTGCCTCTCTTATCTTATTTTTCCTTCCCTTCCCTTATGTTCGTATATTTTGTTTCTTAAAATTCTACATGAGTGAAATTATATGATATTTATCTTTCTCTGATTTATTTTACTTAGCATAATACCCTCTAGTTCCAACCACGTTGTTGCAAATGGCAAGATTTCATTCTTTTGATCGCTGAGTAATATTCCATTGTATATACACACCACATCTTCTTTGTCCATTCGTCAGTCGATGGACATTTGGGCTCTTTCCATACTTTGGCTATTGCTGATAGTGCTGCTATAAACATTGGGGTGCATGTACCCCTTCGAATCAGCATTGAAAAAGGACAGCTCTAAGTGAGGGCCCACTCTTGTAAGCTGAGAAATCATTGGCCTAATCCTCCTGCTTAAAACACATGCTACCTATTCTGATTAGCCCCCTATATGAACATATTCTAGTAACACTGGAGGGTTAGCAAGGACATCTGTGAGATCTATTTTTCTTTTCCTGGAGTAACGAACTCTTTTACATTTCTGTAGGGAATGGCATTGGATATGAAACCAAATGGTAATCCTCAAATAAGAGAAATTTTCAAATTTTGCACTTCTTCAAGGGCATTGTGAATTTACCTTCCCCTGTCTCAGGGAGAGAGTGGGCAAGATAAGACGGAAAATTAACTTAGAAAATACAAATTTTTTTCCTCACCTCCTGGCTTAACACGGTTGTAAAGTGAGGAAACTCATATTGAGAAGTTGCCAGGAAGCCAAGGACTAGATTAAAGGCTTAGGTTCTACTTCATGGAGTAGGAAGAAATTTTTCTTCAAATTTTTCTGTGACTACTTAAACTCTTCTGTGCATTAGCTCTTCCCTTTTTAAAAAATTGTTTATTCATTTTTGAGAGACAGAGAGACAGAGCATGAGCAGGGGGAGGGGCAGAGAGAAAGGGGGATACAGAATCCGAAGCAGGTTCCAGGCTCTGAGCTATCAGCACTGAGCCCAAAGTAGGGCTCGAACTCATGAGCTGTGAGATCCTGACCTGAGCCAAAGTCAGATGCTCAACTGACTGAGCCACCCAGGTACCCCTACCTGTTCCCTTTTTAAGATCAGATAGCTATGTGGGAAGATAAATTTATAGGTATTTGTTTCACTTCCTCTCTGTCTTTGTTAACACTTATGGGACTTTTATCTCAAAATTTAGCACCTCCTTTTAATCTCTTGCACAGAGATTTAACTATGTATTTAACTAGGGGGTTAGAGATACTATGAGGTTATCCACATTGTAATGAGAATTACATAAAATAATTGTATATTGTAATTTTATAATAAGTATATATTACCCTTAGAGTTGATTTTAGAAGAGCTGCTGATATTAATATTTATGAAATCATTAAATAAATTTGTAACAAGCACAACTAGAATAAGTAAGTGAATGTTTTATGAAAAATAAACCTAATGTGTCAATTCTGAGGAGTTTTTTTTTTTTTTTTAGTTTATTTATTTATTTTGAATGAGAGAGAGCCAGCATGAGCAGGGGAGGGGTAAAGAGAAAATCCCAAGAAGGCTCCGTGCCGTCAGCACAGAGCTAGATGCAAGGCTCAAATTCACAAACTGTGAGATCGTGACCTGAGCCAAAATCCAGAGTTGGGCATTTAACGGACAGAGCCACACAAGTGCCCCAATTCTGAGGGGTTTTAAGCAGAAAAGCGTCGCAAGGCCTGTTTTGGTTTGAGAATAAGAGTTATGTACAAGAAAGACTAGAGAGCCATACTGTTTAATCAAACCATTCATCCATCTGAGGAAAATTCCACATTTAAACTAAGTCATTTGAGTGTGTGCTATATTCCTCCGATTTAGTTTGGCCCAAGAGAATCTCACGTCTCATCGAACTATTCATAGGGTTCAAGAAAGATGACCGCTTCTTGTCTGTCTGCCCATATGAGGGAAGAAAGACGTTCTCGCTTAGAATTAGGTTTTGACGTACACCGATCTGCAGTAACCCTAGTAGTTCCTTATTTAACTGGCTTTAGCATCTTTGGAATATGGCGTCTCAAGAAGAGATTGAGATACATTACCCCACAAGTAATGTGGGGCCCATTCACTTAGGAGATCGTGTTGCAACCTGGCCTGCTAGTGGGTGTAGCTTTCCAGTGCGATTTTGTGGGAAAGACTCAATCCCAGAGAATGCTTTGGTTTTGGAAACGGGTTAGAAAAGAGTAAGGGCGGCGGGCGGGGGGGGGGGAAGAACGACTAAGTTCCAGCACCCCCATTACCAGGGGAATTTTCATGTCGCATTTTCCGGACCAGGCGATTCACTTCTCAACAGAGAAACACAGTACATGGGACTAATCATTCTTTTGTCATAGGATTAACTTTTCCTTCTTGATAAGCATCTCTGGAATGGAAGGACAGATTTTGCCATCCTCTACCCTATGTCATCGGGTCTCGTGACAGGCAGAAAATGTTAGATTTCACAGTTGTTCAATTTTCAGATAATGTGACCTTGATGAATATTAGACGAAAGCAACTGGAATTTTAGGTGCATTTTGAAAGGGGGTATGCTGATAAGCCTTCTCATTTCCATCAGAGAACTGAGATGATCCCATCTGTTTTGGGGAGGGGGCAGTGTGTGTGATGTATTATTTTTTTTTTCCACGTTTTAAACTTCCATAGAGAAATCACTGGACATTTTCTGCGTGGTGGCATGGAAGGGTTTTCAAATCCAAATAATGCTGGGAATATTTAAGATCATGTTTATTTGGCAAAGGAGAGAGCTCTGGGAATGATCCGAACAGTGCCTGGCAACCGTTTCCCTGGCATGGATCTGTGCTGCTTGGATGGGCTGAGGCTGGTCAAATCCCTGCACCCAGCAGCTGCCGGTTAAGGCACTTTTTGGGATCATGCTCTGTATGATGTTTATTAAAAGGGCAGCTACATTTAAAGGGACATAACCACTAGAGAAATTAGTAAAGCTCAGGATACAGAGCCATATGGCTTATATTTAAAGTCAGGTATGCTTTGCAAAGTAGGAAGGACCTTCCTGGATCACAGCAGATCCATGACTAAGTCTTATTGCTTCTTACATTCATCTCCTTGACCTCAGTTCCCCTCCCACAGGCCCACACGACATATATTTGCATGGCTCAGGCATGCCTTGGTTTTCTCCTTGCTCTTGGCATCTTCCTACTCTAACTCAGCCTGCAGATTCCTACCTAATACACTGAAAAATGTAGTTTTTACATATACCATTTAATTTAATTCACGAGAACCGTCTTCAGCTCTCCTTTGCCTTGTATTCAAATGTAAACACTTCAGCCTACTGCCATTTGATGACTCTAACTTCCATTCACAGACCCCCTTGGCTGTTCCCCTCCATTTCCATTAAATCTGCCTCCCACTCCCCACATGATGAGGCTTGCATGTTCCTGACCTTGAGTTTTTGCTCCTAACATTCTCCATAGCTGAATAGATTGCTTGCCTCCTCCTAAAACAAACAAACAAGCAAAAAAAAAAAACCCCAAAAAACAAAAACCATTTCCCAGAACTTTTTCTTTAATTAGATAAGTGCTCTTTGTAATGATACAACATTTCTCTTGGAATTGCTAAGATCTTGAAGATTCTAGAATCAACTCATTGACTGAGGACTTTATTGTGCAGGGTACTCTGCTAGGAACTTGTGCATGCACTCTTTATTTGAGTTCCTCAACAGCCCTTTGAGGTAGATGCTATTATCTACAGGTGAGGAAACTGAGGCTCAGACAGCTTCATAAGCTTGCCCGGACCCATCCAGCGAAGGAGAGGCAGAGCTGAAAATAAGACACGATTTTTCCTTCCTCATCTGATGTTCTTTCCTTCCCCTGTTTCCAGTGTGCCACAACTATCTATGCGGTTACTATGGTTGTTTTTACGGGTTGGTTGCTTATTTTGTTACCTTTTTGTTGTTGTTGTTGTTCTATTGTTCTAATTTAGATAGACAAGATATGCTTCATTCTTTTGATGTTTTCCAGTGCTCACTACAGGGCTCTGGAAATAGAAAGTAGGCATGAAAGTTGGCCAGTACATTTATTTGCCAAAACCTACAGATCTTTGTTTTTGAGACACTCTGGAGTTATTTCCGGAAGAAATTTCGGTAAGAGTCCCATTGACCGGTATGCGTGGGAGCAAATGTCTGGCGTGTAGAAGCTGTCAGCCTAGCTGGTAATCAGGTCACCCTCCAAAACCAGGTCAGCTAGTTCCTCAGCAACATCCTGCCACCCCCTGAAGCTTTGTGACCTGGCATTGTGGGAATTGAAACTTTGTGACCTGGCATTGCGGGAATTTGCTGTGTATAGATTATCTGAAGTTCTTGGCAATTCCTCCCTCTGGTTGCCCTGGGGATTTTTTGTGCTCATTTTATAATACTAATTAAGAAGTTTAGCAGTCATTACTATTAATATCACTCAGATGCCAGGTGAGTGTGAAATGCCCTTCTGAAGTGAACATCACGGTCCTTCTGGCTTCACAGGTGGCTGAGTCTGTAAGCTGTTGGTCATAGCATGAATGTGAAAAAGTCCAACCCTGGGCTGGAGCTGGCTAGTTAGCTGTTGGCTCTGGGTGTGGGCGCATGTCCGGTGTGAATCAGCACATGAAACAGCAAGTCAGTATTTCTGTACCGTTACTCTTGTCAACCCTTACTTATTAAAACCTTCTACATGCACAGATGGGAGAAACTTACATATCACCGTCCCTAGTTGAAAAATTAGGCAATGAAAACTCTAAATGGTAAGACAAGGAAGTCAGAGCAGGATGAAAATCTGGGATATGAGGCTTCCAGTATCTTCCTCTTTCTTTAGAGCAAGAGAAACCATTGAGGGGTTAAACGAGAGGGAGAATCTCCCATTAGGCAAGCGTGACTTCTGGATGCATCAGGCTGAGAGCAGATGACAGCTACCTGCTGAACGGCTGACTTGGCAGAGTGCCAGAGTGGAGAGGTCAAGAGCATGGACTCCGGGGCAAGACCTGTTGGGTCTGAGTCTCAGTTGGACACTTCCTAGCTGTGTGATCTTGGAAGATGACTTAGCCTCAATGTGTTGTGCTTTGTTCATCCATAAATAGCAGATAAGAATGATGCTTACCTCACAAGGCTGTTACGAGCATTAAATAAGTTACTATATATTAACTATTATGTATATAACTATTATAACTATATATAGTAGTACTATATATAGTAGATATATATATATAAGTACTATATACTATATATATATAGTTATAGTTATGATAGTTACATATATGTGTGTGTGTGTGTGTGTGTGTGTGTATATATATATATATATATATATAGAGAGAGAGAGAGAGAGAGAGAGAGAGATTGAGAAGATGACCAGTATCTAGCTCTTGGTTACTGCTACATGCATGTTTAAGGGAAGGGAAGGGAAGGGAAGGGAAGGGAAGGGAAGGGAAGGGAGGGGAAGGGAAGGGAAGGGAAGGGAAGGGAAGGGAAGGGAAGGGAAGGGAAAGGAAGGGAAAGGGAAAAAAGGCCTTTTCTTTTTTTTAATGCCATGTGCCCCATGGCTCCGATAACCTTCACAGAAAGAATAGCCTTCTCTCACAAAAACCATGCTTCCCCCTTTAAACAACACCAAGGTTTCTAAGAGGTAGGTTGGGCACCAATCTTTGTTAAAATACGAAACATTCCCAGGGCATCAGGGTGGCTCAGTTGGTTAAGCATCCGACTTCGGCTCATCTTGATCTCACAGTTGGTGGGTTCGAGCCCCGTGCCGGGCTCTGTGCTGACAGCTCAGAGCCTGGAGCCTGCTTCGGATTCTGTGTCTCCCTCTCTCTGTGCCCCTCCCATGCTCATGCTCTGTCTCTCTCTGTCTCTCAACAATAAATAAACATTAAAAAAATTAAATATGAAACATTCCCACCAAGATCCCCATCACCCTATTGATAGAGCTATTTGGGGACCACAAAAGTCTGGCTTTTATCCCAGTGTTGAGAGAAAGGGATACTCTATAGGAGTATCTCCTATAGAAAAACCTGCAGCAAAGAGGGGAATATGATTCCACGTAGAGATAAATGTGCATCTAAAGTGAGTTGATTTATTGGGCTTTTTCTCATTTGTCAGCTACCACCATGCAATCGAAGCGGAAAGGCCACTTCTCTCGGTGCCCCAAGCAATACAAGCACTACTGCATCAAAGGGAGATGTCGCTTCGTGGTGGCCGAGCAGACGCCCTCCTGCGTGTAAGTGGACCCCTGAGCCAGCAGGCAGAGGGCTGCAGAGCAGTGCTGGCCGTGGACTTGACAGGGCCGGGAAGTCTGAGCTAACAGAGCCCTCTGTGTCAGGACACAGCTCCCCTGGTCCTGCCCTCGGCCATTTGTTTAGGGACCCTTTCTGCAGCCACTTATGGAGAAACTGACACACACTTTCCTTCTGAAGTAGGAGTCTGCGAGAGCCCAGATCGGCTCCCAGGCTGCGTCCTCTGCTGCCTTACGCAAGCAAGCAGAACTTTGTGTCCAGTGTTAAGGATGCTTTTCAGCTCCATTCATCTCCCAGGTGGTTCGAATGGAAGCAAATTCTTCTGGAACGTGTTAGGTGGTTTGCAGTTAATGTAAATATGAAGGATTTTCTGCCAAATTAAAAGTTACTTTTGCAGGTGTCAATTAAGTACCAGGAAATTAGTCCTGCTTCTAAGCAGAGATTTGTTTGCAAAGCCTGTTTATTACAGAAGGGAATTGGAAGAAAAGTGCTCTTTCTGCCTCTTAGTAGACTGATTCCAAGTTTAGTTTTTATTCAGGCACAAACAACTTTTTTGCACTTACAAAATATTTATTTTCTTCTAAAGAGATATCCTTCTAGGACATCTAAAGAGATATCTAGGTGTTCTCTGAGACCTCTTCTGAAAGATGAGCAAGGTGATTGTTTAAGTATAATTTTGACCTAAAGTTTATAGAATGTTTATGTTTTTGTGTCGTTCCCTCGGTATACATTTTTTTTTCATAAGTGTCTCAAAACAGTGATTCGGAACCCTAATTTAGTGGAACATTTAAGGGTCATGGACTTCATAAAAATTTAATTATAATTTAATTTAAAAATAAATATACTGGACAATACTTTGAGGGGATAAGAATTGCTAATGTAAGGAAATAAGGGAAACGTGTGTGTGTGTGTGTGTGTGTGTGTGCTGCGTGTTGGGAAAGAATAGAGTTTTTTTTTTTTTTTTAATTTCCTCTAATTGCTCACTGGCTTAGAAGAATATATTGCGTTTTGAAAATATTAATGCCCTTTAACCTAGTACATTTATCTAACCTGTCCCTACGTCTGCAGATTTGTTGTCCTTTAATCCTGCTGCCTTCTAAAATGAAAACCGCAATATGTAATCTCCCTGCCTAAGATCGATACACAGCTTGTCCCCTTCAGTGTGAGGCTAAAACTCATTTCCATGGTCTCCACAGCTCCTCTGATTCCGGCTTACCTTTCTAGCCACATCTCTCACCATATTCCCAGCTGTTCCTCTGAAATCCCACATTCCTTTCCACGGTTTATCACACAAGCTCTGCTAGTCTGGAAAGCTTATTCGCACTGATGTTTTGGATGCAGCTCAGACCTCAGCTCCTCCTGGATCCCTGCACTGACTTCCCTCTTCTCGGACACACACTCAGGTGTGTTAGACGTCCTGTCTCTGAGATCTAGTCTCCCTTCCATGAAAGCTCTTTTCCTCTGGAGCATAGCTGTTGGTCCCTGTGAGTGTCCCTTCCGTGTCTGCGAGCACCCAGAGGCGGGTCTCGGGGCGTATTCGTTTTTGTGTCCCAGGGCCAAGCGCAGTGTCAGAATTCTAATAGGTGCTCAGGAAATGAGTGGCGAATAAATGAAGAAGTCCCTCTAGCATGGCGCATCGAATGCTACGCTGACAACACCCAGGCCTTACTCTGAGCCAGGAACAGCTTCTTCGTGGTAAAATGGTGCAGAATGAACAGCCAGCAGAAGAGCAGAGAAGCCAGCACACAGATTTTGAAGCCAGGTAGACCCAAGTTAAGGTTTTGTTTGTACCGAAAGAACTGCTAACAACAGGTCAGTTACCCTTCCCGAGCCTCAGTTTTATCATCTGTAAAAGGGGGTAATAATATCTCCCTCTCAAGTGTCGAAAATAAAGCAGGAGAATTCATTAAGCAAAAATACTTTCTGTCGTACCCAGCACAGAGTAGGTGTTCCATACATTGTCCTGCTGACGAGCGGGGTGTATGTGACCTGGGCCTGACCTTTGAGGTGACTGGTCATAGCACAGGTTCGGGCAAAGCTGTGTTGCCATTGGTGACTCTGCCAGCTTGGAAAAGCACAAGTATCTCCTTTTGCTTGGAATTACAGGAGTGTGTGGACTCCTGCTTTTACATGAAAAAAAAAAAAAAAGTGTGTGTCTCAAATAACTCAAACCCCTTAGTCTTCTTAGTATTTTCTTGGAATGGGAATGATTTCTTTCCAGATACATATCTTCACGTATCAATGTGGTACAGTTCATTTAAGCAGTATTTCGTGTGCTTGGGGCATCAACTTGAGAGTCAAACAGCTTGAATCTGAATTTCTCTATGCCCTCAGTTTCTCCACCTTCCAAATGGGTTAATAACGACACCTACCTCAGAGGTTGTTGTAAGGATCAATTGACTTAATAGTTACAAATCCCTTACAACCGTGGCTGGTGATTATTTCAGGACAGTGATCCTAACTCTGACTTTTCAGAATCCTGAAGGGTCATGGGTGTCTTTAAAAGTGATTTTAAATGCTATAAGATGTTTACTAAATAAAAACTGATGTATTCAGCTACTCAGCGTTTCATAAACATCTGCTAGGATCTTGTACTCTTTGCCTCTTCTTTTCCCATTGAAATGACCATTAGCTGACATGTTATTGGTTTGATGAGAAGTGAAATAACATGAGAGCCATGGTAACTGCCTGTGCAAAGGTTAGCCTTCTGGCCTGGCCTCATTGGGTTATAGCTTTTGCAGGAAATCCTGCTTACTGAGAAATTCAATTAAAGCACGGCTACACCACTGAACCCAGAGCCATAATAATAATAAAAAAAAAAAAGACAAAAAACATTCTAAAAGAGCAGCAAGTCATTTCTGTGTATTTTATGGGCAAATTGATGGTTTAAAAATGCCAGATTTAGTGAATGTGTTAGAGAAGCCCTTAAGCTAATTGGAAGAGACTCTATATATTGGTAAGATTTTCATTATGACCTTAAAAAAAAAAAAACTCTTAAAAAAAAAATCTCCCTCACACACACGTAATAACAAGTGATTCCCCCCACGAGTTCCAGTTCTATGTGCAAGAGATTTTTGATGTTTCAAGATCTTTCTAAGCTCTCTTCCTGTTATTTTGACCTTGCCAGGAAGGAATTTTCTGGCAATAGACGCCATCAGGTATCGTTTCTCTACAGCTTGCACTGATCGTCACCTTTCTGTATGGATGTGACCAAGCCAGATGTTTCTTCGTGCTGTTGTCGCAAGCATTATATTAGCGATAATGTCGGCATTATGGGATCTCCTTCCTTGTGCAGGATAGGCTTTGTGGGAATTGACTGCACTGCTCTTGTCAAACACGAACCAGAAAATGATCTGGCAGTAGATCCTTTCTTGCAAAAACAAACAAAAAAAAAAGAGAACAAAATAAAACATTAGCTAAATAAATAAACAACCGAGGTAACACAGAAATCTTTTTAAGAAGCAGAATTTCATCTTTTGGGGATTTAAGCAATTATGTGTACGACCACTATCTCTTTTGTTTTGAATGAGTCTGAGGAGAAAAAAGGGAAGATACTTGTTAATGCAAAGGTACTGATGTTACAACATAGGATTTCAGTTTTGCAGCGTCCTCAAACTTCTTACGTGCCTTTTAAGTGTCTAATGGGATTCAGAGAATACTGTGGATAGTCCCCAAATCACTGAGCCTTTAGCTGAGTGTTGCTCAGACAAGCCTTGGCTTGGACAAAGGGAATCTGCCGGGTTGGGGTAAATCCTAAGGCTGTATTGATAAAACGTTGAGAGATTGAGGAGAGTGAAAGTCACTCTTGGAGATTCCTTGACTTGTGGCCACTGCGCTTTATGAGGGCCGCAGAGAAAGGGGCCATTTACAGGACAGTGGAGGGAACGGTATGCACGTCTGAAAATGGGCCTTTGAGCATCAAATAAAGGAGCTGGAGAGGACAAGACCTATTGTATTTTGGGGGGGGGGTTTAGTTGGAGGGGTGAAGAGCATCACGTAATCTGTGGCCACTGTGAGCAGAAGAATCACAGCTAGTGGGTGGCAGTTAAGAGAAAGGAATCCTGTGGAAAAACATTTACGGAGCTTTCTATGTAGTTCATAGGCTATCGGTCTATGAACTTCCACACACGTTACCGCGTGTGATCACATGAAACAGTATAATTTCTAACAGTTTGGAGCAGGAGGACTTGGGCACATTGACAGCCCTCCAATGACATGGGCGGTCGTGGGGATTTTGAGTTCCTTGTCATGGCGGTATTTAAGCACTTGGGGGGCACCACGGAGGGATTTTTGCCATCTCCTCTCTTTCCAACTCAGTATCAAAAATTTTAAAGTAAGTTTTAGTAAATTGTGATTACCTCTGTTTATTTAAATTAGCCATGTTGCAAATGTTCAAGTGATGACAGGCTTTCAGCAAAGCAAAGAAAGTGAAATTACTTGTGAACACAAGTATCCAGCTTTATTTGAAAAAAAAAAATTTTTTTTTTTAAGGAACTGAGCCCTTTATTAATTCCAGTAAATGACAATAGTGTTAGTTCCTTCAAAAAAAGAAATAGTAGAGGTTCTTAAAAGTCTTGCACGGTTTCCCTTGTTGTTTTATTTTCACAGCTGTGATGAAGGCTACACTGGGGCAAGATGTGAGCGAGTTGACTTGTTTTACCTCAGAGGAGACAGAGGGCAGATTTTGGTGATTTGTCTGATAGTAGTTATGGTGATTTTTATCATCTTGGTGGTCGGTGTCTGCACATGCTGTCAGTAAGTATTTTTTTTTTTTAGTATCATTTTAAGGAAATCTGAGAAATTTTTATTTTGCGATTTCTTTTCTTCTTGCCTTCTTTCCCTCCTTCCGATCTTTCTTCTTTCCTTTTTGTTATGATTGAAATAAATCACTTACAGCGAAGTGTCTACTTACAATGAAACACATGATATACGGCATTTGTCATTTTACTGAGCATAAGTATTATCATTGAAAATAAAATGTGGGGGCGCCTGGGTGGCTCAGTCGGTTAAGCGCCCGACTTCGGCTCAGGTCGTGATCTCGCAGTTTGTGGGTTCGAGCCCCGTGTCGGGCTCTGTGCGGACAGCTCAGAGCCTGGAGCCTGCTTCAGATTCTGTGTGTCTCTCTCTCTCTCTGACCTTCCCCTGTTCATGCTCTGTCTCTCTCTGTCTCAAAAATAAACAAACATTAAAAACATTTTTTAAAAATAAAATATGTATAAAACTCTTCATTAAAAGAAGAAGAAGAAGAAGAAGGGCAAAAAGTATGAAAGTGATCAAAGGTACAAACTTCCAGCTGGAGGATAAGATAAATAGGTCCTAGGGATGTCATGTGCCGCATGGCGACTGTAGCTAACAACACTGTATTGTATATTTGAAAGTTGCTAAGAGAGTAGGTCTTAAAAGTTCTCATCACAAGAAGAAAAATTTTGTAGCTGTGTGTGCTGACAGATGTTAACTAAGCTTACTGTGTTGATCATTTTGCAATATATGTAATATGTATTTGTGTATATATATATGTGTGTGTGTGTGTGTGTGTGTGTATGTAATCATTGTACACCTGAAATTAATCCAATGTTATATTTCAGCTACATCTTAATAAAAAAGCCAGCTATGTAGTCTTAAATTCAATCATGTTTTATGTGGGTTTGTTAGTAGGCAAACTAAGAGTTTTACTACCTTACATTGTATCATGACCCAGTAACTTAGGAAGGTAGAGACAAACACACAAAAACATTTTTTTTTCCCCCTTGGCCACCGTAAAATAATGGATTTTATTTACAAAAGATGATTGCACTGGTTTTCTTGTTTTTACTTTTCATGATGTACCACAACTTTGGAAATCAAGAAACACCCTGATTTTTTTCGCTGAGACAGTGTTTTGATACACTTCTTAAGTTAGTTTCTTTCGTGAAGCTATCAAAATTTGTATCAGACGGGGACTCCGACACAGTATGCTAAAAAGACCTTTCTTAACGTGCTGTGTTCTTGTCTTGCGAAGCTAGTTGAGCCTCCTGAACTTCTCCCTTTACTTTTGGGCTACTGGGCACACCAAAGAGGGTGTCTTGTGACTCCTTTCTTCACAGAAAAACTTCAGCGTAGCTACTAGGAGTCTAGAGTCTTGGATTTTTAGCCCAACTCTGCTATTCAATATCTTTGGGACCCTGGACAAATTTCCTAACATCTTTAAACTTGAATTTTATTTTTTTGTAAAACAGAAAGATTAAACCAGGTAATTGTAAGATTCCTTGTAGCTATAAAATTGCAGGGTATTTAAAAATTTTTTTTACCTTCAAAATGGCAAAAAAGAAAAAAAAAAGAGCTTTTATAACAGCAGATTTGGACAGATCTGAGAAAATTAATTATGACATCAATTTTGCATTATACTTTAAGAAACTGGACTATAACCCAGAGGATCTAAGACATGTTTTAATGTATCTATAAGCTTAATTAACAAATCCTGAGGCTATCTTCACCCTCTTGGTTTTCTTACGTCTGTTTCCAATTTGTGTTATTCCTTATTCACATACTACACAATGCTTATTAGTCTGTTTTGTAAAATGACGTGTCCTGAACATTTTTCTTGTGCTAACCAAGCTCCATCAACAGCCAGGTGCCCTATTCTTTCTATTTAGGTAACTCTATTCACCCTTTTGCCTACTGTGGCTATCATGGGAGCCTAGAAAAAGAGACAGGTTAAAAGAGAACTTAACATAGTTAAGAAAAAAATGAACCTACAAATTTTTAACCATCTAGAAATAAGATCAGAGGCCCTCTTGATGGTTAATTTTGTGTTCATATGAATTAACAGGTCCATACTAACTTCTAACACCTTATCTTCCAAGCCCTCTTCGGAGGCGTCGCAAAAGAAGAAAGAAGGAAGAAGAAATGGAAACTCTTGGTAAAGATATAACTCCAATAAATGAAGATATTCAAGAAACTAGTATTGCTTAGTGGTAAGTATGAAAAATTTGGTAGGCGAGAAACTATTCAAGTGATAGTTACCTGGTGAGATTGGGCTTAACTTGATGTAGTAAATCAATGATTCGAATTTAATTATGCTTAGAAACATCTGAAAGTAAATAGATTTTTTTCATAGAATCTGAAGCCAAATGAAAGACTCTCATATCTTTCTTTTGCATATCTTACCACATTGACAGGCATGCAGAAAGAGGACTTTTATACACTTTTTCTAGTTTACTGAAATCAACCTGCTTTCTAATTGTACATGGTTGTGGTGGTGATTTTATATTTTTTTCTTCCTTGCTTTTGGGCACAAGGAAGAGGTATTGTAGCTTAAATATCTCACACTGAAGAAAAAAAATAATAGCTACGTTTTAATCATAACCACATTTACATAGCATTTACCGTATGCCCAACGCTGTTCTAAGCCCTTTCAACGTTACATCCGTTAGGATCCCAGCAGGATGGAACAGCGAGATTTATTGAGGGACTGGGAGGGCAGGGTTGAGGGACCCACAGGAACTTCAAGGCTCCTGGAGCCTAACATTGGCAGGAGGCCGCTCCCCTCCCCTGCCTGGAAGGGCCCGGGAAGCTGGCCACCAGAGGGCCTATACTCTGTAGGAGCTGTACCTGCGGTTAGAAGTAGTCACTGCTGGAACCTCAACAAGGAAGAGGAGCAAATGAAGAAAAAAACTCCCCAAACTGTCTCACCACCTGCTTCAGATCTTCAGCAGGTGCCTCCCATTAGCCAAACCCAGTGAAGATCCAGGGGACAAGGGGGCCCTTGTGATGTGTCAGCCCCCCCCCCCCCCCCCCGGAGCTCAGAGCAGGACAAAGAATGGCTCCAAGGGGGCAAATGGATCACGGCGCTCGTACAATCGGCTAGGGTAGTTTGGCTGTGATAGCGTCAAACCCAATCGAAAGGATTTCAAATGAAGGGAATGCGTTGGCTCATGTGAACCGGCAGTCCGGAGGAACGGTACTCTGCACACTTCGGTGAACGAGAGGCTCCCACACGGGGAAACGTTATTTCTGTTTTTCTGCTCGCTCACCGAAGAGATGGCTTCATCCTTGGCCGGTTCCCCTTAAGTCATGGCAGTAGCAACGGGAGCCACATGCTTCCTTGTTCATAGCCAGCAAGAGAGAGAGCAGTGACTTTCCCTAGCTCTGCCAGCAGCGTAAAGCATCTCCTTCCCCCCCAAACACCCAGCGGATGTGTGGGGTATAGTAAATGCTTATGGAGAAATCGTATGTTCCCCTAACTTATTACAGGATGACGCTAATCATTAATGAATGGAAAACAAAACTATTGGCTCTAGATTTTTTTTTTTCTTTTAATTTGCACGATCCATTTGTATTAACTAGCGTGTTCTCTTTTCCCTTATTTCTCCAGGCTGGTGCAAGCTGCAAAATGCCTTGCTCATTCGAAAATGGACAGGATGTGTCTCAGGAAAACAGTCAGGAGAAAATGAATTTTAAATAATGTATTTACTTTTTGTTTGTAATGTTAGTCTGTGTTTTTTACTATTTTTGTAATAATAAGTAATTTCAGTATTGTTTCGGAATTGGGAAAAAGCGCTCACTTAAGACATTTTAATAAACTTCCACTTAAAGTTTTGTTACCAGGATTACTAGTCGAATAAAAAATAGAAGTGAAAAGGAGTTTAGATTTTAGGAATTGGATTAATCATAAAGCTGCCATTTAGCCAGCACTTGCCATGGGCCAAGAGTTTCAAGTATATCATTTCTTCCAAGCCTTTCAAGAACCTATGGGACATCTATCATGATCTTCATTTCCCACATGTGGAAACAGACACAAAAAAGTTAAATAATATAACCCTGATTTATACAGTTCGGAATTGGTGGAGCTAGAATCGGAGCCAAGATTTACCCAATTTCAGTTTGTGTTCTTAACTGTCATTTTTGTTGATCTGAGTGGGTGCAGCTTAACTCACTAACATAGCTCAGGACTTTATACTAAACTGTGTTTCGCCAAGACTCTGAGATTCCAGGGCTATTTTCCTGCAGATACTCAGAAGGCAGAGTCCTGGATTTATATTACTGTTACCATCGCGTTTTCTATAGCGTTGACCTCTATTATGTTTCTTTGCTCTTTTGTAAATTCTCATTGACATGAATAAATTCCTACATTAGTAAAGCAAACAGGTTTTCCCCGTAGCTAGGGTAATGAATAGCGATGGAAAATAAAAAATAAACAGGTAAGTGTTTGCAGTCACTAAGGGATAAATGATAGCGCTGGAAGAGGTTGTTTATTCCAGAGCAGTGGTCAGTGATAGCCCAGCAGAGCCCAGCAGACATGGCTTGTGACCGTATCCTCATTTTTCTTCTTCCTGATGGTTCTCAGGTGGATGTTGTTGCAATGAAATCACGACCATAAGAATCGACTACTTGGGACCATCTCGCCAGATGTTCCTTCAACTCCATAGCATATTTAATAAAGACTCTTTTAAAATTGAAAAAGCTAGGGGCACCTAAGTGGCTCAGACAATGAGCTTTTGAGTCTTGATTTCAGCTCAGGTCATGATCCCAAGGTTGTGGGATCAAGCCCCATGTCAGGCTCCACACTGAGCATGGAGCCTGCTTGAGAATCTCTCTCTCTCTCTCTCTCTCTCTCTCTCTCTCTCCCTCAGCCCTTCTCCCCAGCTTGCACTCTTTCTCTCTCTCTCTATATAAAAGCAATTTAAAAAGAAAAAAAAAAACACTGATAAAGCTAAATCTCCCTTTAGCCAATATTCCATAGAAACTGAAACTTTCTACATTGATCGGGTGGGTAATTTACGAAAACCAATAGAAGATGTCCCCAAATTGCTGTACTTTGGCTGTTGTGATGTTAGCCAAGCAGCTTCTTTTTTTCCAGAATCTTTTCAAATTTTACTTTGCAGTGTAGACTTCATACACAACGTGAAGTGGAGAATTCAGACAAAAGGTGAAGTTGTGTATCACCTTCTATCACACATTGTGTTTTGAGAATGAAGCTGCCTTCACAGAAATAGCTCAAATGTATTAAGAACTAAGCCAAACAACTAATCATCTTCTAAGTCAATTTTTCTTCCGACTTAATAGCCATCCTTGAAACAGGATTATATCCAACTGATTCATGCTGCATATGCTTTATTCTCAAAAGTCTTTTGGGCTCATTTATGCCCTTGCTTTTTCTCGGTGTTCTTTGATGCCAAAGTGCTTGAAACAAATGCTTGTTAATAGTATTTAAAAACAAAAACACAGTGCTGTAAAGGTTCCTACCCTGAATTGTTGTTGGTTGACCAATGGACTCTCTTAAGCCAACCCAGGCTTAGGAATTTTGTTTTGATTCTAAAATGTAAATGGTGTCTCTTGAAATTTAGTAGGTCCCACATCAAGAAAGAACTTCAAAGATTTTCGTATCTTTTTAAAATGTAATTTTATAATTGTTTTGCATGTTCTAAATGGTGTTGTTTATGTAAACTGTCAACATTATCATATAATAAAATACGTTTATTTTTAAAACAAAGCAATCTTATTTCTTTGGAAATTTTTTAGTGGTACCATGAATTACGAAAAATAAATTTGCAGATTATTGCTTTGAAGACTTTATATTTTATAGAGATGACCATTGATACATTTGAAATAGTCCATTTTGATTATGTGTTTTTCTTAGAAACTAATGAATTTGAAAGTGTGGTGGACGCCTATGAGACTGTCTGCCCAACAGCCTGGCCATATTTTTGAACCCCACCAGCAGCTGCATTTGGTTGGTTTAAGGTGAGCGCTTCACGAAGGTGAGCAATTTGGAGTCATTCCCGGTAGGACAAGGAACCAGAACAGAAGTTAATCTTTTGGGGTTCTTGGCGCATAAAAAATGTACATTTTGAAGATACTGCCGTCATGTCTTGCTCCATGTGGTCCAGAAAAGCAAAAAATGCTGGTCAGAGAACAACAGAGACCAGACTCAAGTTTCCTGATGGTCTGAGTCCCCATTATGTGTATTCTCAAAGTTTAGCCTCATTCTGCTCCTATCTGGGGGCTCTATGAGACATATTATCATTATAATAAGTACTCTGTTTGGATTTCTGGAACCTGGAACCAAGGTCCTGACCAACTCTGGTGCATCATGAGATTGTGGACAAGTTTCTTAAAACGGAAATGGCATCCTCTCTGAAACAGAATATCGAGCTATGGTTTCCAAACAGTGCCTTCGATTGTAGGAGAGGAACGTTTCCAGCAACAATATCCCATCTTCATCATACAGTCTTTCAAGACGATAGTTGCGACAGGTATGGAATTCAGGAAGCACTGACTGGGCACCTACTGTTTTTAGGCGCTGTGCCACCATGACAAATGCGAGGGCTCAATAAGACATGGCCTCTTAGGAAGCTTACGGTTTAGTGGGAGAAGCAACAACGCACTGATGATTTCAATATAATTTGGTGCTCTGGGACAGGTTCGAGGTAAAATGAGATTCGCGGACTAAACTAGCTTACAAAGAATTGGGGTAGGTTCCTGAAAGATATTACATCTGAACTGATGTCTCTGAGAAATAAAGGTTTCTGCCCCAAATTCTGGGCCAGGCCAAATATTTCTTGGATCCTTGTCAAATTCTATAGAATTTCTTAGGAAGTTCTAGCAGTGGAGGAACAGGGAATGAAAGAAAAGAACAAATTGAGCCTCTATACCTTTTTCCAAAATGCCCTGGGCATGACAGGCTAGGGTATACGGACGAGTGAGCTGAGAGGTGAGATGTTCCTGGTTCCAGTGATGTTATATTATTAATTGATGGGCTGAGATGGGGAAGAAATGTTGATGTCCTTCCTGAAGTGGATTATGTGGGCCTTTCACATTTCCCACTTCCTATCGTTGCCCATGGAGTAGGCAAGTTACACAGAAAATGGAGTAAATGCTCTGGGACACATAACTTGCTACTTGGACAAAGCTCTGGTTTATGCAAAATTTTGTGACGTTTCAGTGCCCATGGCTTTAAGACCAAGCTGATGCCTCAATGAGACCTTGATTTTAGTATGTTCCGCATATATTCTGTTATGAGAGCCTAAATATATTGGGGCATTGCTGTCATTCCCAGAATATTTAGTAAGTACCAAAAGGGCCAAGTATCTTAGATGTCGGGGCTACATCAGTGAAGAAAAGGTTAAAAAAAAAAAAATCTGTGACCTCATGGAGCTTATATCCCAGTGGATATAATCTTTCATAGCATGGAATTTAAAACTAGGCTTATCCACAAAGCATAAGAGACTGTTAAAAACTGAGAACAAACTGAGGGTTGAGGGGGGGTGGGAGGGAGGGGAGGGTGGGTGATGGGTATTGAGGAGGGCACCTTTTGGGATGAGCACTGGGTGTTGTATGGAAACCAATTTGTCAATAAATTTCATAAAAAAAATAATAAAAAAATAAAACTAGGCTTATCCAGGAAGTTACGTTGCCCAGAGCACGTTGTCGTTAGACTTTTAACCTATGCCATGGTCTCGGAGCGTGAAACTCCAGATGAGCATTCACAGCAAAAAACTCGTCATATGGAAGGACTAGCAGATTCCTCTTGATCTCCAAATGATTTACCTGTTTTGATAGTGACTTTCAAGAGCAAAAAAAGTATAGCCATGTGTCTTTGGTGTAAAAATCTTGGTTTATGCTTTATTTTGTTTTATTTTTTTTGCCATGATTAATGAATAAGTTGTCACATTTGCGCATCTGTTCTTTTTCAAAGCATCCTCTATGCGTCAAAGAATTTTTCAGAAAAGGACCCTGTTCCCATGTGATCATCTTTGGCAGCTAAGCGTTAATACCAGAACATAATGTGCAAATAGTTTATTCTTGCCTGTTTGTTAATGTTACTGGATCCTGAGAATGCGTATCTTAACAATAATATCTAGGTGGCACTTCTGTAAACTGATTCTTCCCCAGAACCTTTGAGCTATTGGTGTTTGAAGCCATCTGAAATTCTGTATTAGGAAACTAAATAAATTGTATAACTTCGAAAAACTCTATCAGCAATTAATTTCAGGTGATAAGTTATAAGGAAACTTTCTGCTACTGGAAATATCAAAATGTGGATCTGTAGGTATGTTTAGCTAACAATTCCAGTCAGTACTTGTATTATAAAAACAACGGTAACCAAACATGTTTGTGAGGTTTTTTTTCCCTCCATGTTTTATTTCGTTTACTCAAGTTTAAGTCACAAAAAAGTAAATGTGCAACAGAGGTACTTCGAGAGTGGTTTTCTTTTTTCTTCTTTGGTTTATTTAAAAGACGTCAAACAGGATTCTTCACAAACACAGAGCTCCTTAATATTGCTTGTTGTGGCAAGTATAATTATTTTTGTAGGACGTGTGCAGAATAATGAAATATTCCAAAACTCTGTGATCCAAGCTAGATGAAGAATTTTCATACACTGGGTTTTAGTAAAAAGTGAGAGGGCACCTTTTTCTGACTTGCTCTGTAAAATGATTTTTGAAATACTGCAGTGTATGAACTAATTTTAGTAAGCCTGTTTCTGGCATATTCTTTTTTAACACCTAAAAACCTTTGTTTACTCAATGAACTAAAACTAACAATTCTAAAAAAAAAAAAAAAAAAAGAAAAGAAAAGAAAGATCATTTACACAGTGTTTTTTTTGTTTGTTGGTTGGTTTTTGTTTTATTTTATTTTTTTGATGTTTATTTATTTAGTTTTGAGAGAGAGAGGCACAAGAGGGGAGGGGCAGAGAGAGAGACACAGAATGTGACGTAGGCTCCAGCCTCTGAGCTGTCAGCACAGAGCCTGATGTGGGGCTCAAACCCATGAACTGTGAGATCATGACCTGAGCTGAGGTCAGACACTCAACCATCTGAGCCACCCAGGTGCCCCTGTTTGTTTTACCCTTAAAGATAATCTAGTCTTGGGTACTGGACCTCCACCCCTCTGCCTCCTAACTCTGACTGCATGTCAAAGTATCTGAAGTCTTTTTTTTTAATTAAAAAATTTTTTTAATCTTTATTTATTTGTGAGAGAGAAAGAGACAGAGCATGAGCAGGGGAGGAACAGAGAGAGAAGGAGACACAGAATCCGAAGCAGGCTCCAGGCTCTGAGCTGTCAGCACAGAGCCTGACACAGGGCTCGAACCCATGAACTGTGAGATCATGACCTGAGCCGAAGTCGGACGCTCAACCAACTGAACCACCCAGGAGCCCCCAAAGTATCTGAACTCTTAACCAATCCAGTGCCCCTCATCATTCCCTAAATGGCATAGAGATGGGGTAACTTGCTGCTGAGCTCTTAAAATGTAAAGGTTATGAGCACAGAATCTTTGTTCAGACAGACCTGGGCTTTACTCCAAGGTATCTCACTTACAGTGGGGCCCTGGGCAGTTTCCTTAACCTTAACTAATGTTCTCATCAACAGGTGGGAAAAAACAAAAACAAACAATAAAACCGGGTGGGCTGAGAGGATTAGATGAGATAACTCAAGCAAAATGCTTAGTTCTCTGCACCTGGAATATTTTAAACACTCTCTGGGGGAAGGGTTCACTTAATATTAGTTATTATTAGTAAGATCAATAATAATAGTGATGATGATGATGATGTTCTCGAATAACTGTTATGGAAAACAAGGAATTCTTTTTGGAAGTTAAGTCATGGCACTGATACCGTGAAGGTTTCTGTATTTTAAGGATTCCTGAGCCCTATGGAAAGGCATGTCTCTCTACTGTTGTCTGAATGAGCCATGAGCCATAGGTAGGTGAAGAATTCCACCTCAGTGACTGACTCTGAGGTTGCCTCTTTTTTCTCCCTATCTTCTTCTCTCCCTCCTTGAAAGTACCCAATGCAAAAAATTAAAGAAGAATTATTACAATGCTGTTGAAGATACTTCAAAGCCTAATAATTTTTAAATGATGCAGAGATAAGTTTGCTGTTTTGGGAGATGGACTTTACTACTTGCACACTCGACATCACTAGAAAAAAAAAGCTGGGGCTAGGGATGCCTGGGTGGCTCAGCTGGTTGAGTATCCACCTCTTGACTTTGGCCCAGGTCATGATCTCACCACAGTTCATGGGTTCAAGCCTCACACTGGGTGAGCTTGAGCCCCGTGTGGGGTTCCACACTCTCTCACCCTCTCCCTCTGTCTCTGTCCCTCACTTGCTTGTGCTCTTTCTCTCTAAATAAATAAATAAATAAATAAATAAAATTCAATCTTCTGTGCAAGTTTACCAGGCTTGGCTATTTCTTCTTAAGTTAAAATATCGGAAAACAGGAGAAAAGGACCTTGAGCAGAACACATATTGATTTAGCAATATAGCATGCACACTAATGTAACATACGCATACCATGCTCTTACTGGAGAGTAGTTCATTTGGTGGGGCCAAGATAATTTTTCAAACCAGGAAGGATGTGAAGAGGTCAACAACCTGGAAAATATTTGGCTGTTCCTGAAGCTTTTATAATTAGTAGAGTTTTGTACACACCGATGTAAGGGACAGAGAAAGACAGAGCATGAACGGAGGAGGGGCAGAGAGAGAGGGAGACACAGAATCGGAAACAGGCTCCAGGCTCTGAGCCATCAGCCCAGAGCCTGACGCGGGGCTTGAACTCACGGACCGCGAGATCGTGACCTGGCTGAAGTCGACGCTTAACCGACTGCACCACCCAGGCGCCCCCACACCGACGTAATTTTAAGAATATCTTTTGGCAGCTACAATTAATTCCACATTGCTCAAGTCTCTTGAATTCAATGGAGCCTCATTAATGTAAACCCACCAATCCAGAATTTTCAACCATTCAGGCATGGACGAGGCAGATGTTTACCTACGTGATAATTAAGAAATAGTATTTTATAAAAATCAGTGCTGCAACCTTTTCCAGTACATTGAACATTACACTTGTACAGCAGCATCTTGTAATTGTCTTCATGGTAATATCATCACCTCATGTAACATCACTTATATGTTTAGAATCAAACTAATCATTTTTATAAACTACCTTCAGATCCTAATTCAATTGATTAAATACTACCAAAAGCTGACAATGGGCACACACACAAAAGTGTCTTAAGTGCAGGGAAGGTGGGGAGGAGAACAAGAGACAGCATATTTTTCAAGTAGGAGAAAAGACAAATAGCTATAATAAAAATCAGAATAAATTCATTCATTCATCCAATGAATATTCAACATTTATTATGCATAAGGTAGCACCCAGTGCTTCGGATAAAAGGATGAATGGACTAGACTTAATCCAGGTCCATATGAATTTATCTTCACTACTAGAGAGTAGAGAAGATGAGAGGTTTTTTTTTGGGGGGGAGGGGTTTAGTTCATTTATTTATTTTGAGAGAGAGAGAGAGAGGGAGGGACAGAAAGAGAATCTCAAGTAGCCTCTGCACTGTCAGTTTGGAGCCCGATGTGGGGCCTGAACTCACAAACCATGAGATCATGACCTGATCTGAAATCAAGAGTCTGCTGCTTAACCAACCGAGCCACTCAGGCACCCTGAGAAGTTGAGAGTTTTAAATCTATGAAGAATGCCTTGCTAGTTTGTGCAAGGGATTGTCGTGGTTAGGGAAGACACAGAAAAGGTGACATTTATCTAGTCCTGGAAGAATGAGTGGATGGAGTAGGCACATTTAGGTAAGAAGACATTCTTGGAGGCAGGTTCAAGCTAAGACCAAACTAACCCTTTTTCCTGCTGGGTCACTGTCTGTATGGAGATGCTCCGAGTAACCCCAGTAGCCCACCTTGAACCGGTGGCTTGTCAGCCTGTGACCAGGAGAGGGGGGGCACTCATCAACTTTGCCTGAAAGTGAACATGTACTGGATTCCATCCCTGAAGAGATTTCTGCAATTGTCCGCAGACTGTTCAAGCTAAGAACAGATGGGGAGGAAGCTGGCCTCAATCAGGGCTGTCCCAGGACTTCAGAGGGTCTTCCAGTGCCTAATGTCTTCCCCTCTACTTCCCCTCAGGTCCACTCTCCCTTCCCCATCTGTTGATCCCATTCCTCCTTGATCAAATCTCAGTCTCCTCAGGTCCTTCTGGCGTCTCACAAATTTAGCAGCCTTAGCCATAGAATGCCCATGTTTTTTTCACAAGAAAAGATGGGCTTCATCTCAAGGTTTGCCGGCTTCTTTTCCACCCCCACCCCAGGCAAGGTGGACAGGGATTCCACTCTTTCCCTATTTCCAAACAAACAAAGCTTGGCACTAGAAGAATTCATTCTCTGCCATGCATCTCCCAAAGAAATCGGAGTCCCTTTTATGATGAAATTTTTACTCTTTTTTTTTTTTTTTGAAAAGTGAGTTAACTTGGCATTATCATGCTAGACAAGCATTTCTGCCTCCCCCTCATATCCCCTTGAGCTACATCACAAAACTTTCTCTCTTTAATAAAGGGCACCTTAAGAAAAAGGAGAGGGGACTCTCAGGTTTACCCCACTGCAGAGCTTTAGATGAGGTCTATGCCCCAGGAGGGAGAGGAGCTGGATCTCTTCTATTGGTAAGAGATCCATAGGATGGATGGGAGATAAGGGCAAAGAATTCCACTTGAAAAGAACCACCATTACAGATGAGATCACATGGGTTTGTAAACGTGGGGCATATTTGGAGAAGACTGTATGGGACAGTGTCACAAGATAAGTGAAAGACACCCAGTCAAATCTGAATTTCAGATAAACAAACTTTTTGTATAAATATTTTCAGGCATTGCTGTCTAAGTGGGCATTCTGTATTTGTATTTATTATTATTATTATTGTTATTATTTTGCTAAGTCTGACAACCCTAGTGTGGGAGAGTGGACCATGGGGTGTTGAGGGGAACACAGTTGAAGAAGTGGCTGTCGGGTAGGGACGGGGCAAGATAATACTGTACCTGCCACGTCGTGCTAAGAATTCTTGGACTTTACTGGATGGGAAAGACAAAATGTTTTGGGCAAGAAAGTGACATGATAAGATATATCATTGAGGAAGACGAGTCTCTAGACATCATGAAGGATAAACTGGAAAGCTGGGCGATGAGAGCCAGGAGCACTGACAGGAGCTGGAATTGAAAGATATATGTATAAACACTGTGATATCCTCAGGGCATTTGGTAAGAGAATCCCCCATGATGTCGTGATCTGTTGCATTTGGGGATGTGAGAGGAGGAAGAGGCAGAGAAGACTGATAACTCTACATTGACAACCAGGAAGCTCTTGGTGTGATTAGTTGAGATATGGATCGAGGAGGAGGAGCAGGCAAGGGGAGAGGCTTGGGTGAGGGAGTCAAGAGGATGACTTGGGCTTAAAAAAATGGATTGAGGACTCCAGGAACATCTTTGTAGAGGAGCACCAAGCAACTGAAATGAAGACCTGGGGTTCCTGGCATGTCCAGGTCAAGAAAGAGGGAAGCCTTGAGCAGAGAAAAGATATAATGAAATTACAGCTTCAGGAAGCATCACCCGAGAGTGCTGGAGAGGGACCGAAGAGTATAGATGCTGAGCTCATGAGCAGAAACTTGTACGTTGGTGGGCATTATCTTGATGTGTGGTAGTAATGTAAAAATGGGAATGGAGAAGTAAGGGGTAAAACCTAGACCCACCTGGCACTGGTTGCAGCTTGGGACGAATGAGAAAGGGGGGAGACAGAGGTGCCTTTGATTCTGTGAGCACGGGACACTGGGATGTAGAAATGTCATGTTCATGAGAGCAAGGGCAAGGTAAAACTGGAACTGGAAGTTAGGGAGAGAAGACAGGACAGGGTCCAGCGGGCATTCACCGAGCTTGAGATTGCTTACGGACCATCTCCGCTAAGGTGCCTTGCTGGTAGTTTCAGTATATAAATTATACACAAGGACTGAGAATACAGATTTTGCCAAGAGGTAAAATCAGAAGTGATTGGTATTTCTGAAGCTATGAATATAGAGTAGGAGTCTTTGCTCTCAGAGGTGCTGTGGACTCCTTGAAAAGAAATGCAAATTTTGAGCGTTTTAGAAAAAAAAAAATGCAACTCACACTCCAAATTGGTTGTGCAGAAAAAAATCCTGTAAATTAATTTGGTTCATTACTAATTAGTTTTTCTCTCCTAAATGCTTATATGCTAGGAAGTGAGAAAACAAACTAATTAAATGTCCAATCTGGTTTAAGTTGAGCCCAGCTGAGTAATGTAAAACACTCCATCCAGAAATTTCCTGGATCCCTCAGAATGCAAAGCTCAGGCTCTCAGAGATTCTCCATCTCCCCCTGTCTCTCTCAGTAAGGTGGTACACAGGGGATGAGAAAGGGGACTTTGGCCTCGTGTGGGTCCTTGGAATGTTCTGGCAAGTGTTGTCCAGGGGCATCCTCCTTGGCCCCCCTGCTCTGTGTTCTGCTGCCTTGAGGGCTGACTCCTGAGACAGGTGACCGAGATGGGGGAAGAACAAAGAAAGTGTATTGTAAGGAAAGAGGAAGGAAATATGCAGGAGCAGGTGACCTGTCCTGGCATCTGTCATAAGGATGAAACCAAGAAACAGTCAGGTTTCAACCAGCCATAGCAATGATCTATTCTCTACATGATACCGAAAGTTGCGTTTTCAACCCACTTGCAGATGGGGCCATTCCGAGGAAAGCTTAAAGAGTCAGCTCTTAGTAGATGACGGAAAGCCTATGCGCAAGTGTCTCAGCACAGTGATTTAGCTCAAATAGAGAACCCAGGAGGAAGAGCAAGATTCAGGTACTCGGGATCATGGGGGCTGTCGTGGGGTAAAGTGGTGAAAACGATTGCATATTTGGAAGAGGTTTAGTAAAGGCTAAGATGTTTTGTAGCCTAGCTAGGGACATCTGACAAGTCAGGGTGACTAGTTATATAAGTTTAGTACAGGCTTATTGTTCTAGAAGTCTCTGATTTAACTGGTTGAACTCGAACCTCTCTGCATTGGGGCACCTGGTGGTTCAGTTGATTAAGCGTCCAACTCTTGGTTTCAGCTCAGGTCCTGATCTCACGGTTGGCGGGATCGAGCCCCACGGTTGGTGGGATCGAGCCCCAGTGCAAAGCCTGCTTTGGATTCTCTCTCTCCCTCTCTCTCTGCCCCTTCCCTGCTCACTCTCTATCCCTGTCTCAAAATAAATAAATAAACATTAAAAAAAAATGACATGATATGTGGTGGTCCTCATGGAGTCTAGAAAAGAAGAAAATGAGTAGCCAGGATCTGGGTTTATCCAGCACTGCCCGAGGTCAAGCTTCTGACCTCACCAGGGCATCCTACCTGTGTGTGCTGAATTATCTGCTATAATCTTAGCATGACCACTTCCTTTTCTACATTCCCCTCGGCAATGCAGGGCAGAGACCCGGAATCCTCTAGGATTCTTTTCCTCTTATGGTTCCAGGTGAGAATCTTCCAACCCCTACAAAATTTGAAAGGTGGAAGAAAAGAGAAGCTGTTTTCCTCCAGTGACACTGACAAGCCGATGTCTGGCCAGATGATGGACATAAAGTTTGTGGTGTTTTTCATGTGCATGCCCGAGGATCACAGGCTTCCGGCTGGAGCTTTCCTGACCTTTGACTCTCCAGCTCGTCCAAGGGTCGTACAATGGGCCTCCAATTCCCTGCAGTAACACTCTTCTACGTGGAAACCCAGGGGGGTTCTATGTCTCTGATGGAACCCAGAATGAGTCATTGGGACAGCAGCAACCCTCAGAAATATCAACTTCCTTTTGCTTTAATTATCAATACTAATAATTACTAACATTAATTTAATTATTAATATTATTTCCCCTGTACCTTAATGCCAGGAAGGGAATACCCTAGTACTTTAGGTCCAACTCACCTAAAAGCAGACTTTGACACGAGGCCTTGGGAGAAACTGTTTATTTGGGAACCAGCTCCAAGATACACAAGTGAAGAAGAAGGGAAAATGAGGCAGGGGAGCAAGAGAAACTCCTGCCTAATCCTACTTGGGGCCATTTGAGGAACGATGTACAATGCCCCTCGGAAGCATTCCACCAAGGCTTGTGTCAAGATGGAGTTTCTATCCACAGACAGCCACCCTTCATTGAGAGAGGGTTACCTCCAGGAATGACATGAAATCCTCTGTGTTTTTGGGCTGTCCTGCTCACAGGTAGAGAAATCCTCGCTTAGGACGGAGGAACCCCTCAGGCAGAGAAGCAGAAAACTGGATGCACCTTAAGTGGGAAGGCGGCTTTTTTTTTTTTTTAATGTTTATTTATCTATTTTGGAGAGAGAGAGAGAGAGAGAGAGAGAGAGAGAGAGAGAATCCCAAGCAGGCTCTGCATTGTCAGCACAGAGCCCAATGTGGAGCTCGAACTCACTAACTGGGAGATCATGACCTGGGCTGAAATAAAGACTTGGACGCTTAACCGACTTAGGCGCCCCAGGGAAAGGTGGCTTTTCTATCTCTGTGCAACTGACGTCCAGGCGTTGTGGTGACAGTGGCACATGGCTTCCCTGTTAAGTCATCTGGCCTCTCTTTTCTGCTTTGCTACAGTGACAGGAGCAGAAATCAGAGTGCAGAAAGAGAAGTGTGCATGTAGACAAAATGGCTAGAATTTAGCTGGTGTCGTCAGAGGAAATGCACACACCTCACTTGTGTTTATTCCTTCCTCCTTCCCTCCCCCCATCCCTCTCATCTTCTCTCCCTGTTTTTCTCTCTCCTCCTCCTCTTTTCTTGTAATTGATTTTGGTTTAATTCATCTTTCAGATCATGCCTACCACAAAGTTTAAGAAGTGAATTTAGTCATTTTTAAAGAATGTAGCCCGCGAATTGCCCCCAAATAAAACAAGATGCCTTCTTCTAAATGACCTCTCTCCTGCCTTTCCCCCCCCCCGCCCCCGCCCCGGGCTGAGCAAAAGCAATCACCTGCCTTCAGCAAATACACACCGAATTGCCCAATAAATATGAGTTGCCGTGGAAACCAAACCAAAAGAGAATAGAAAGATGAGGCTGAATATTAAGGATTTGTTTGGCCTTAGTGACTTGTTTCCCCCAGATCTGAAATTGTTCAGTCTGTGAAAATGTGAACCACAAGGTTCCCTCTCAGAGATACACCAAATGAATCCTAAAGGCATCTTTAACCCCAAGTTCTGAGCATTTTGGTGCCTCTGACCAGCCGCTCCTATAGTTCTTTGTCCCTTTTTGGGGGGCTCGAAAAAGAGCAATTGCAAATGACCTCTGGGGCAGCAGGTGTTGGTGGGAGTGGTGTGGTGGACAGACCAAGGGATTTGGATCAGACAGACCTGGAGTGCAGGCATCCCAGCTCTGCAGGGTTATTTTCCTAGCGGCATTTTGGCACCAGAGGTTCATTCCATAAGGCTATCTTGGCAACTTATTTTGTAAGCAGAAAAGCTCTCGTTTGTCCTTAAAAGATGAAGAGCGATTCAAAGCATTTTTTCTCCACACATCTTATTGCCCAGATTCAAACCTCAGACTTCCTTCCTGTTAATAAGGATAATTTCCTTAGCGCTCTAGGTAAAATATCCTGACACAAGTAATCCAGAGGGACAAGAATCCCCACCTCTTTCTTCGCAGCTCAGACGCTCATCAGAAAATGCCTTTTTATGGATTTGGAAAGAACCAAGGGACACTTACCAATGGTTGTATTATTACATCAAGGGTTCTTCCCTGAGATTCCAAGAAGGCAACTTTTACCGGAGCTTGAGGAGGCCTCGTGGAGTGAGGTTAGAATCAGAAATTGTGGGTTCGAGTTTCAGATCGTGGAAGCGGTTAGCTAGGTAAACATGGGCAGGCACTTGTCTTTTTTGAGTCTCAATTTCCTTAAAAGCCATAGAATAATTTCTAAATGTTTGGTTGGACTGTTGAGATGTTTCTTTGTTCGTAATATAAGCTAACATTCCTGTAGCACATACTGTGTACCAAGAAGTGAGTCATGCTTCACGTAAGAACTCATGGGATCCTCCCAACAACCCAATGGGCAGGAACCTACTGTCATCCTGGAAGGGGAGCTGCAGGACACCAGGGGACCACGGTCTTGTCCAAAGTCACGCAGCTAGTTAAGTGGCACACCCAGGATTCAAACTAGGGAAATGTGGCTCCACACTGTTATGGCCACCAGAAAATATTTATTAAGTACTCACCAATGTCCTAGGTACAGTGTTAAGCACTTTGCAAATAACGTCTAATTCATTCCTCCTTAGAACGCTATGGCACAGGCACTGTTACTGTCCCAATTGTGCAGAGAAAGAAATATGTTCAAGGGATTGCCCAAAGCCCTATAATTTGCATGCAGAAATATTCCTTTTGCTCATAGTATCCTCCTTCCACCACTTACCTTCTCTTTCCTTTCTCTAAGTCTAAATATAAATGTTCTTCTGGTGGTCTTCCCTGAGGCCCCCACCTAGGCTAGGCCTTCTTTCATACGCATTTGTAGTAAGCTGTATATTTACCTTTGTAGTAGCCACCAAAATCTTATTTAGTTGTCTTTATGTCACTATTTGCTTAGTATCTGTCTCTCCCACCAGCCCAGACTTAAATGGAGACAAGGAATGCATGTATTTCTGGTTAGCAGGGTATTTCTAGCACCTTGCACCCAGTAGGTATGCACCAAATATTCAATAAATTAATGCATCCCTAACCTTCTTAGGTTGATGTCGATAAACATGAGAGCCTGAAATGGACAAAAAGAAGAATGAAATTGCTGAAAGAAACAATAAGAAGCAATTTTATTCATTCATTAGCTTATCAGGTGCCTACTGTGTGCCACATCTGAGTGAAGGAAAATGCTATGTGATCCCATTAGGGTATGGTAATTGCAACTTAAAAATTGGCTTTCTAAGGCATTTGCTATACTTGAAAGCTCTAACTAAAAGGCTCAGCGATTATGAAGGAACTCAATAAAATCGAAATAAAGTATTATCTGGGCAGTAATTTCACAGTAAATTTGGTTTAATAAAAATTTCACATGAATCATTTTTTAATTGACACTCAAACACTGTCAACTCTTTGGGAGACAAATGTCAAGGAAATGAACGTTATGCATTGCTGATTTTAAACGCGCTTGCAATATGGTGGCTAATATAAAGAGATACTTTTATCTGATTTTTGCAATTTATTATCCTTTCCTGCTTTTCAGGTTGAGGAGGCATTATCGCTGTTCATAAGCTTTTTTTCTTTCCTTCTGGTATAAAATTCTTAGGCTGTTCCCACTGGAGGAGCTCTTTAAGAACACACAAAAATTAATTAACTATTCTTAAAATTCCTTCACATTTAGAGTCTGATTCATTTAAATCACTTTTAAAAATAAACTTTATTTTTTA
The DNA here is from genome assembly GCF_016509475.1 of Prionailurus bengalensis. Taxonomy (NCBI): domain Eukaryota; kingdom Metazoa; phylum Chordata; class Mammalia; order Carnivora; family Felidae; genus Prionailurus; species Prionailurus bengalensis. Next base: position 145,769,877 of record NC_057344.1, read on the forward strand.
GAACACAATAAAGATGTATAGGGAAATTGTAGGAAATTTACAGGGAAATTTTGAAGATGGTACAGAGAATTCTCATGCACTCACACTCAGTTTCTCCTATTATTAACATTTTATACTTGATTGTTATAATTAATGAACCAATATTAAAATGTTCTTATTAACCAAAAACCATACTTTATTCAGAATTCCTTAGTTTTTGCCAAGCTCCTATCTAGGACATCACATTACATTTTGTCCTCACGTTTTCTTAGGCTCCTCTTGCTTGTGACAGTTTTTCAGCCTTTCCATGTTGTTAATGACCTGGAACATTTGGGGGAGTAAGGTATTTTATAAAATGTTCCTCAGCTGGGATATGTCTGTTGTTTTTCTCGTGATGAGACTGTGATCATGGGTTATTAGGAGGACAACCACAGAGGTAAAGTGCCATTTTTATTACATCATGTCAAGGATACATACTATCCACATGGTTTATCAATCTTGATGTTGACCTGGATCGTCTGGCTGAGGTCATGTTTGTCAGCTTTCTCCACGGTAAAGTGACTCTTTCTTTTTCATCTTTTCCATAATGTATTTTGTAGAAGGAAATTACTATGTGTGTTTCACCCATAAAGAGTGTGAAGTTATGCTCCGTCAAGTTGAGAGTGGAATATCAACACAAATTATTTGAAATTCTTCTACATGGGAGATTCCTTCCTTCCTTCTTTTCTTTCTTTCTTTCTTTCTTTCTTTCTTTCTTTCTTTCTGTCTTTCTGTCTTTCTGTCTTTCTGTCTTTCTTTCTTTCTTTCTTCTTTCTTTCTTTCTTTCTTTCTTTCTCTTTCTTTCTTTCTTTCTGTCATTCTTTCTTTCTTTCTTCTTTCTTTCTTTCTTTCTTTCTTTCTTTCTTTCTTCTTTCTGTCATTCTTTCTTTCTTTCTTTCTTTCTTCTTTCTTCTTTCTTTCTTTCTGTCATTCTTTCTTTCTTTCTTCTTTCTTCTTTCTTTTTTTCTTTCTTTCTGTCATTCTTTCTTTTTTCTTTCTTTCTTTCTTTCTTTCTTTCTTTCTTTCTTTCTTTCTTTCTGTCATTCTTTCATTCTCCCTTTATTTATATTAATATGATTCATGGATCTTTATTATATACTTTGGGTTATACTAATCCAACACTACTTATTTTATTGCTTATATTGTCTCCTCTCTGGCCATGGGAGTTCTTTCAGTTGACGCCCGTGTCCCTTTGACATATTTCCATTATTGTGGGATCTTTTGTTTGTTCCCAAGTTTTTGAAAGGCAAGGTCTGCACAAATCTCACTTTAACTTGGCACGTTCTCTGTTTTTGTCCCCCCACCCATCTTTGCTTCCCTCCCTTATCTTTTTCTCTCTTCTCTTTCTCATTCCTTTATTCACTATGATCAGAAAATGGGAAAGGATATAAGATCTCAAATTTTGCTGTTTGCAGGTAAATTATTTCTCCTTGGAGGCTGGCTAGTGTTTCTCAAATGTTAGTATGCAAAAGAATAACCTGGAGAGCTTATTAAAATGGCCAGGCAACATTTTGATTACTTAGGTCAAGGAAGGGGCAGGTCGGGATTCTGCAGGTTAACAGGTACCCCCAGGAAATACTAATGGAGTTCTCTGAGGGCTTTGCTTTGAAAAGCAGTGAGCCTGAGGCCAGATAACTGTTCTGACAGACACATTTTTTTTTCTAGTGGTTTGTTATACTTTTGGACATATATACTCACTGTTTGTGATAAAAGAGATATAGATTTGAGGATTTTCCAACACAAAAAACTACTTTGCCATAGTAAAGAACCTTAAAATATTCAAGATTTATGTTCAGTTAGGTTTTATATTTTAGCATTTGAGTACATACAAGGTCCCAGTTTTTCCACCAGAGTAAAGAACATTAAAATATTCAAGATTTATGTTGTTAGGTTTTACATGTTAGCATTTGAGTACATATAAGGTCCCAGTTTTTCCCTGCTCATTATAGAGTGCTTAGACCCCCTGACAGCATTTTAAGTTTGGGAGGAAACTGAGAGATCATCAGCCCTATGCCTCTCTTCTCTTAACGTACAGAGGGAACTGGGAGGCCTGGAGGATTGGATTGTCCAAGTTCGCATGCCTCCTGGTGGCAGAGCTAGGTCTGAAAAAAGTCTTCCTAGAGATCGTTTCATCAAGACAGACACAATTCAATATAACCGGTTTAAGTTTTTTGTAAAATAGACCATTTGTATTTCTCTTTCTGTTTTTATATTTTCACATCAAGGTACAATTGCATCTGGGTTTCAGGATTATAGCTTTTGTTAGCTATAAAAGTAAATAATGTAAAATATCAGTCTTTCCCATTCGAAGTTCTCTGTTTAAGTGTTTTCAAACTGAGTTTTGAAAATATTAACACTGGCACTTAGTTCTTGACTTGGATGAACTTAATCTGAATGAAGTCGGCTTTTACTATGATACAGGCAACGGGGATTAAGACTTGGAAGGTAAGGGGGGGTTGGAAAAGGTCTCATGGCGGAGGTGTTTCTGGAGAAAACCCTTGTTTAATTAATTAATCAGGATTAGTTAATCACATGATGAAACAATTCATATCCCTTTTAGAATGCTTCATCACATGTAACTAGCTGCCAGAAATAAGACCCCCTTGGTGGAATGTTTCACTGAGACAAAGCGACACTAATTCCAGATGAGCTTGGAGCTGTGAGATAACATTTTTGTGGAACTCTGGGCCATAATTGAGTCCTGGCTTTGTCCCTTACCAGCTGTGTGACCTTGAGCAAGGCATTTTACTTTTCTGGTCTTCTCCATTTCCTTATCTAGAAGTTGAAGGGATTGGTTTCAATACTGTTAATTAACCCTTCATACTTACAAGTGTCAAGATTATGGATTTGTTATTTCTGGATCATTGCTAATAATAATCATGGCTTATTGATTGATTGATTGATTGTATTTTTCCATTCTGGCACTTTATTTGCCTTTCCGAATACTTAGTTACTAGAACTGGGAAAGAGTTTCAGGCCATTCTCCATTCACATTTTTGTTATTTTATGATCTACTTGATGAGGTTTTGGGGTGATAGTGGGGGGTCTGGAGCCGATGACGAAGAAAGAATTCTTGAAGATGGCTTTGGGGCAAAAAAGGTGATTTTGGCACAAAAAGGGACTGGACCCATGGGCAGGAAGAGCTGTACTGTGGTTGTGAAGAATGGCGGGTTTCATACGATGGAGTTGGGGAGGTAAAGTCAAAAGGGAAGCCTCCAAAGGGACTTTGATATGTTAAAAAATTTTTTTTAACATTTATTTTTGAAAGACAGTAAGAAACAGATCATGAGCTGGGGAGGGGCAGAGAGAGGAGACACAGAATCCCAAGCAAGCTCCAGGCTCTGAGAGGTCAGCACAGAGCCCTAACCTAGAAACCAGGAGATCATGACCTGAGCCCAAGTGGGACGCTTAACTGACTGAGCCACCCAGGTGCTCCAAAACTTTGATGTGTTAAAGAGGACTCTTAAGATGCCTGAGGCCTTGCTATTGTCAAGCTAAGGTTGTTTTTCCTCTAGTAAGGCGTGAACATTAAGGCAGCAGGGGGTTTCTGGAGAAATGTTCTACTCTGTATTTGCCTTAAGTATTTGTCAGTGGGCTGCAAGGTTATAAGGAAATTTAATTTTACCTGCCATTTCTTTCTTGTCTTTGTTCCCCATATTACTATGGAGGAGCTCCAGGAAACAGACTACAGGCTTCTGGAGATTAGGCTATTGATAAGATTGCCTTTTTCTTGTGATTTACTAAGATAACTTGTAAACTTATGAAGACCCACGTCCTGTATGATTGTGGTCTCTAGCAATTGGTCACTTGTGTTTTTTTTTTTTTTTTCCTTTCCTTTGTCCTTGGGCAGCCAGCAGTGCCTGAGGAATATCACACACATCCCACCTGGTGGGAGGTAAGGGGTGGGGGGGAGTGCTCTAGCTTGTACTTTGTCCTCAGCCGTCCCCACGCTCCCTCATCATACTGAAGGTCATTTCATAAATGAAGTGCTCAGGACTGCAGAGCTGGCTGGCACCTTTAAACTGGAAAAGAGAGAGCATCTCAAGAGATGTTATTTCATATCAAGGCCATGTACCAGAGGGCTGCTTGTGTTTGTGTGTGCGTTTAAGAGAGAGAGGTCGTTGAGTAGAATTTGGAAGCAGATCATCTCTATGTCTCTATCTACAGGTCTACATTTATTTCTCTCTCTCTCTCTCTTTCTACACATATCAGTTTTTATCTATTCTATATATTTATATATATATCTGTATCTCTATAGAAAGATCTATGTAGAGATAGAGATTCGATATAGAAATATTTATTTTGTATATTATATATAAATATATACTTACAGGTAATAATTATTATATTACCATTAATATGTTTAATAATAAATATATTAAATATAAACATATATTTCTCCTCCTGGGCTGGATCTATCAGTAGATCTATCTATCCCTCCATCATCTATCTATCTATCTATCTATCTTCTCCCAGGAAGAAAAAAATAGAGATCAGACCGGTGGGAATGTCTATCTCCAGAACGTATCATACGAGAAGGTGGGCAGAAACCTTCTGTACTTCCCTGATGTGGTGGCACAATTAACTCACAGATGTACCTGTGATGTGATGGGGGCCTGGAAGGAAGCGGAAGTTAAGAAAGAACTCTTGAGCCGTTATCAGTGCAAAAAGGTGTTCTTATTAAAGCATGGGGATGGGACCCACGTACCGAAAGCGATGCACTGGGGCTGAGAGGAGTGATTGATTATATGCTTTTTAGTTGGGGGTGGGAAGTAGAGATAAGGGAAGTTCCAAAAAGAATTTTCATATGTTAAAGAAGACTTACAGGATCCCAGAGGTCTGGCTATTATCAAGCTAGTGTTGCTTTTTGCCACTAGCAGAGTATTAACATGAAGATAACTGGGAGTTCTTTTTTTTTTTTTTCTTTTCCCTTTTTTTTTTTAGTTTATTTATTCATTTTGAGAGAGTGCTAGCAGGGAGGACAGAGAGAGAGAGGGAGAGAGAGAATCCCAAGCAGACTCCATGCTCAGCATGCAGAGCCCGACGGGGGGCTGGATCTCAAGGACCTGTGAGATCATGACCTGAGCTGAAAGCAAAGGTCAGATGCTAAACTGCCTGAACCAGCCAGTGCCCCAAAGCAGTTGGGAGTTTTTGAGGAATAATAGCAAACTCTGCCTGTCTCAAGTATTTGTCCTTTTGTCTTTGTTCTCTTCATCACCTGGGTCTTCTCTCCCTCTTTCCCGCATCTCCTGCTTTTAGGGGAGTTTCCTACCATGTTAAGCTGGTTATTCGGGCTTTCTTGGTGAAGAATCCAGAGGACACGGGGCAAGAGGAGGGTGAGACGGGACTGAGCCAAGGAAAGAATTTTCTAGGGATCTTGGGTAAGAGAAGTACAGCAGACAGGAGAGATGTGACTCCAGGACAAGGGGTGCTGAGAAACATTGTCACAGTTTCAGTATTTCCTTCCCATGGTTTGAGAAATCCAATTACTTCAAAACTCTTTTTGCTTCTGGAGGCTGTTTTGGATCGCAGTGCAGCTTGGTGACTGACCTACATGATCAATGGCTCATTAAGCGTCCCAATTGTTCAACTCTGTGGGGAGAACCCGAGGGCCTGCTGGGGAAGTATGAAGGAGAACTTTGGACTTGATCATTTTGCTCTTCTAAATCAGTATTAAAGCTCTTCATATGATGTTCAAAAGACTGTGTGTAGTACTCCAGGGGCCCAGATCAGAAACCCCATGGGGATGAGGCTTGTCTCTGTGTCTGCCATATAGAAGGCTCAGTAGACATCTTTTTGGAATGAATGAGTGTTGAATAAATAGGCCAGTCTGTTTGAGGTCACTGATTCATACTTAGCGAGGGGAATTAATCTAGGAAATGGCTCTCCGAACAAGTCCAGAACAAGTCTTTATATATCATAAGCTATGAGAGGGAGAAAGAGTAAGATACGTAAGGGGTTTGGAGTTGAGAAAAAAATTAACTGGGTGGGAAAATAGAGGTGCCGGTCAGGGGAGTGGATTTCTTGCAATTTACTCATTCATGGCTTGCGTATTCTGAGTAGAAAATAAGAAAGAGAAGGAAACTCCCGTGTGTGAAGCTGTCGATTTCATCTGTAAACAGGAAACAATAGTGTGTCCTTCAACGTGGTTGTGAGGCCTAGAAGCCATGGATGTTGATGTAAAGCATTGATGGGTCCAGGCATCGTAAAATGCAAAAACACATTTTATTATTATAGCTACCATTATAGCTGCTATCAACCAGTCCCATTTTTCAATTCTTTTTTTTTTTTTTTTTTTTTAATTTTTTTTTCAACGTTTATTTATTTTTGGGACAGAGAGAGACAGAGCATGAACGGGGGAGGGGCAGAGAGAGAGGGAGACACAGAATCAGAAACAGGCTCCAGGCTCCGAGCCATCAGCCCAGAGCCTGACGCGGGGCTTGAACTCACAGACCGCGAGATGGTGACCTGGCTGAAGTCGGACGCTTAACCGACTGCGCCACCCAGGCGCCCCCCATTTTTCAATTCTTCAACAATACCCATCCCCAATCCTACTTCTTTCTAGCCAAATTTTGGGTGAGTTGGTATACTTAACAGATAAAAGCTGCAGAATGGGGACCCCAGGCCTCCCCTAAGGCACATGCTCGGAGCCCTCCAGACTCCTCCAGGTGCAGCCTGGAAACCACTGAGCTGGTCCAAGGCCAGGGTCAGTCATGATTCACTAAGAAACCTGGTTCTCTCCTGAAGCAAGTCTCTTAAGTCAGTGAATTGGTTTCTCTCAGAGCAATGCAAAAATACCCAAAAAAAACAAAACAAAATAAAAAACACAAACATCGTTGCATGACCGAGATTTCTCTGATCCCAAGAAAAATGCTTAACCTTTTTTTTTTCTCCCTCTTTTTTTCTCACTTTGCTTGGCTGCTTCTCTTCTCACCTTGCCCTGCTTCCTTTAGTAATTAGTTTTGGAAGGAAATCACTCACATAAGGAAAATGATCTAGGAACTCAGATTAAAAAAAAAAAAATCTAGCCAACATGGATATGTGTGATTCACAGTTGCTTTAAACCCACAGAGATTTGTTTGCACAAATTAATAGCAACTTTTAATAAACAGACTTTACTGTTACTGCTAAAAATATTCCAGTCAGGCTTTAGTTGAAAAGAAAGATATGAGAGGAATCTATCCCCATGGCAACAGGACTTTTAAGAGCAGTTTATGCTACAACAAAGATCTGTGACAGCTTCTGAAGATGTTTGAGGGTTTGTTTTTCCAGACTACCTCAGTGAGAGGGAAGGAATAGAAGGACATAAAGCTGAATATGCGGAGTTTGAATTATCAGCTGGGTGAGCCTTCCCTTCCTTACACTCAGAGGCGAAACTGTGATGATAAAACTGGAAGTCTTTAGAAAGGTAAATTACCTCTCCAAAGGTAAGCTGCCAAACCTTGTGGATTAGTCTCTACCTGAATAGGAGTCCACGTGCAAGGGTTTGATAAGAATAAAAAAGATTTGCAGTTATTTAGAATGCATCTTGAGTCAAAACAATTTTCCTTGGACCAGCTCACCAGTCAAAGGGAGACTGAGAATTCATCTCAGTTAAAAAGACGTTGCTGTATGAAAGGCAGATCTTACTAGAAAGTGTGTTTCAGTGCTGGCTCGCTCCATTTCATCATGATAGAGACCTTAATAAGCCATATTGTAAAGTGCCCTTCGCAGCCCCGGTGACTCCGTGACTCTCGAGAGGAGTAATGTAGAGTCAAGAGGAGAACTCATTTTATGCAACCAGTGTCATCTTCAAGTGACTATTAAACCAGGTCTGGGACTCACTCGATGCAAAAGAGGTGACTTTGATGGTAGAAAAGCACGGAAGCAAAGAAACCAGAGCCCAGGCTTTCATTTTAGAATATGGATACAATTTGAATGCAACTTAAGGCACCCCTTTACTGTTATCGTTTTCTGGGTTTGAAGGGGAAGAGTGCATACTGTTGAAAATTTCAAGCTGTACAAAAAAGTACAAGAGAAAAATCCTCCATTATCACCAGCCAGAGGTGATGTCAATCTGATTTTGACATTTTTCTGATGCACTAGAGGCAGACTTTTAGAAAGGGAAGGTATCTTTAAAGGTCAGGTTGCCAGCCCCTGGGTTTCTAGATAAAGGAGTATATTCAGGAGGGTTAGCTGGTGCTGAGCTCACACAGCCAAACGCACCCAAGTTCACAGACTGCTCATCCAGAATGTTCTGCCTAATACCACTATGCCTGTCAATGTTCAATTATTTTGTCTTCTAAGTATTTCAGGGAAAACATTAAACCTTCCAATCCGGAAGATTTCCCGGAGAACAACAGCTTGTAGAAAGCAAACACCTATTCTGAGTTATAGTCAAAGCCCGAGCTATTCCAACTGGGATTACCTAAATGCATTTTACAGCTAGGACAGAGTCCTTATAAAAAAATGCCAATTAATGGTAAAGCTGGACAAAAAAAAGTTATCCACCTACAAAGCACATTTATTTTTTCTCTAGCTTTGTGCTTGATTTTGGTATTCAAGAGGGAGGGCAATGGATCTGTAGTTCAGTAATAAAATAGCCTTTAATCCTAATTACTTATCCTGGGAGATGTGGCAAGAGAAGTTCTGACGAAACAGGGACCCACAAATCGGGGAACGTTCTTTTATTTCGAAGGCTTCATTCTTCACCATATCCAGTATACTAAAATGCACCTACTTTGCATATCACACATTCTTTTGGGTATAAAATTCATGAAAGGTTTTTTTTATAAAGCTGAATGCTGCCAAGGGTCATGCTCCCTTTGGAGACTTTAGAGAAGCAGCCATTCTTTGCCTCTTTCAGCTTCTGTAGGCAGCCAGCATTCCGTGGCTTGTGGCCACACCACTCCAATCTTTCCCCTGCAGTTTCACTTAGTTCTCTTCTCTGGGTGTATAATCTCCTTCTGTATCTCTCTTATAAGGACACTAGTGATGGCATTTAAGGCCCACCCAGATAATTCAGGATTATCTCAGAACCCTGGAGTTAATCACATCTGCACAGAGCGTTTTCTCTAGATAAGGTCACATTTATAGACTTCTGGAGATTCTGATATCTTGGGGGCCACCATTCAACCCACTACAGCAAAATAGGGCATTTTGTAGCTTTTCAGCTAAACAGTTTGGATTTAAGATTTTTATGTTTGCGTGTTGGCACCAAGAAAATTTTTTCCAGTCTCAAACCTTTCTGTGGTCCCTCCACAAGCTTCTTGCTTTGCGAATACTGGATAAAAGTCCAGGAGAGAGACTTTCTTCCTGTCTACAGCCAAGCTGGTTGATAGGAATCGTCTCTTTGCCACTGTAACCAGACCAGGTATTTTTCAAACAGGCATTTTGCTAGGAAGCATTGGCAAAGGAAGAGACACCATTCTACAGGGTCCTTGGATGTCGTGTGCCTGTGGCAGCAAATAAGAGAAATACAGCGAGTAAAGCACCTGATGTCAGCTCAAGTCCAGGCAGAGAAGCACTATACTTTAAATCCCAAACATGGAACAGTTGGCTGCATTCGCTAGCTCTCAGGAGCTTCCGGTGCTGCTGGGCACCCTGGTGGGCCTTTTTCCAGAATTAGTTCTAGTATTTGCAGCACCTCTTCCAATGAGGTAAAGGCTTCATTTTATAGGAGAGGAAAATCAGGGGCAGAAAGGTTAAGTGATTTGCCCAAAGCTACCGGGGAAGCAGGTGTCTGAGTGAGGATTTGAACCCAGGGCTGCCTAGCTCCAGAGTTCCGCCTCCCATGGGTGCACTGTGCTGCAGCGTTTTTGAAACCAGAAACAGAGCACCTAAGACATCCGACAAAGAAGCAAAACGAAATGCAGCCTAAAGGACAACAGGACTAGAGCCAGGACATATACTCGACCTCTGTTGCTCCAAACTAGTCTCCATTTCTATCCTGGGATGGTGAAACCACGAGATGACGTTGTTACTGGCACTGCTTGCCTGTGTATGTGCCGTTTGGTAAACCGTGTTTAACTGATTCCATAGCATGGGTTCTGGTCTTTGAAACTAAACTTTTTTGGTGGTCTTTAGTCATTAAATGTCTCGAATTAAAATGACAGCAATAACAAAGCCCAAACCATTCTCAGATAGTGTTAATACCCGAGCTTGATGTATTCAATTAATGTTAAGAGTTATAAGCACTGTGCCCAGAGCAGAAGAACCGGGAAACTCATGTCCCTTACAGAAGTCTTTCCCAGAGGTCGGGGCTTTGCTCAGTAAATCTCCTTCCATCTGTGTTATTGCCAATAGTATCATTTATTCAATATTCCTTTAATGCTTGCATTTTATTTATTTTTTTAAATGTTTATTAATTTATTTTGAGAGAGAGAGAGAGAGCAAGCAGGAGAAGGGCAGAGAGAGAGGGAAACAGAGAATCCCAGGCAGGCTCCGCAGTCAGCACAGAGCCCAATGTGGGGCTTGAACCCACAAACCATGAGATTATGACCTGAACTGAAATCAAGAGTTGGATGCTTAACCAACTGAGCCACTCAGGCACCCCTAATGCTTACATTTTAAACTTATACTTACTTTAAAAGGCAACTCTATCACATAAGTGGAAAATCAGTATCACCCACTGGAAATATTAATGCTCTGACAAGGAAACTATTTCTGAATTTTATTTTATTAAAATTTTTTTCAACGTTTATTTATTTATTTATTTATTTATTTATTATTTTTGAGAGACAGAGAGACAGAGCATGAGCAGGGGAGGGGCAGAGAGAGACGGAGACACAGAATCCAAAGCAGGCTCCAGACTCGGAGCTGTCAGCACAGAGCCCGACATGGGGCTCGAACTCACTAACTGTAAGATCATGACCCGAGCGGAAGTCAGATGCTTAGCTGACTGAGCCACTCAGGTGCTCCTGAATTTTATTTTGTTTTATTTTATATTTTATTTTATTTTATTTTATTTTATTTTATTTTATTTTATTTTTTTAAACGGTTCTTTTTTTTTTTTTTAATATTTACTTAGTTTTATTTTGGGACAGAGAGAGAGAGAGAGTGGGAGAGGGACGTTCTCAAGCAGGCTTCATGTTGTTGGTGTAGAGCCCGATGTGGGGCTTGATCTCACCAACCGCGAGATGGTGACCCGAGCCAAAATCTAAAGTCAGATGCTTCTGAGTTTTAGCTCTTAGTCACCTGAGAAACAGGTACCTGGCTTGCTGTGTTACTGTCACAAGGGAATATTAGCAAATACCGTATGATCTCACCCCTATGTGGAATTTTAAGAAACAAAACAAAGGAAAAAAGACAGAGACAAACCAGGAAACAGACTCTTAACTATTGAGAAGAAACTGATGGTTACCAGAGGGGAGGAGGGGGGGGGGATGGATGAAACAGGAAATAGGGATGAAAGACTATACTCATCATGATGAAAATATACATAAATAAAATTTAAAAAAAAGAAATGTGATGATGGGCATGTATGTGAGCTGCCTAAATACATCTCACTACCCCCATGACTCCCCTCCCTTCTTGTGGTCTAAAGCCCGAAGCCAAGATTTTATGTTATGTGCTGCTTTGACATCTGAAATTGGAGGGCCGTGAATGGCCTAACCACAAGCTCCCCTCCCTTACTCTAGCCTGTGGATAACGTTCTTGGTCAAACAACCCTCCTTATCACAGTGACCAGGCACAGTGCCTGCTTGTCCCTCAACCTCAGACTCCAGTTCCCTGACTACCTGTAAGATACAACAAGCCAATCTCAACCTTCCGTGGGAGCCAGGGGTCATCCCACACTCTTGTTACTGCAAAGCCTGCCTTTCACAATCCCTGCTTACGTTCTGTCCCCAAGTGAAACCCCTGAGTGGCACACGGTGTCCTCCTCCCCCAGGCTATGGAGATATGACTACAAAACTGCTGGGATCTCATCTCTCCAGTGTCAGGTGTCACGCCTCTGGTCACCCCCATGATCCTAGGGAGGGAATCCTTTCCTCACCAGGGGAGTAAAGAGGACGTGATCAAAACATCCTTCACTTTGGGAAATACTACCACCCTAGAGAACAGTACCCAAATTTATTACCTTCCTATTTAAAAGAGCTCACTCTTTCCTCAAAGAATCATCAGGCCATCATAGAACGGACAGACAGACTGCAGGTGTCTTCAGGTAGGAAGTCGTCAAGATGACGGAAATGGTCTTTTGTCTCCTTAAGACTCTTCATTTAACCTTACGAAGCGGCCAGTGGACTTGGTTTGACACATAATTGATAAGCTCTTATTTACTGGGGCTGATGTGGGAACCTTTCTACATTAAATCCTCCTTCCCGATGGTCCTGCCAAGGCAGCTTTAACTCCTGTTACCACACTGCTTAGCATTCAAAGAGGCTTATTTTCCAAAGATGACAGATAAAATCCTAAAAGTCGTGTAATATGCGGGTTCAGAACACAGATTCTAGAAGCTCAGGAATCAGACTGCCTGGGTTCAAATATCGACCAGTTATTTGCTGTGTAAGTTTAGGTAAGTTGCTGCAACTCTCTGAGCCTCGGTTGCCTTCCTAACAGAAGTGACTTCAGGGGGTGCATCTTTTTTTTTTTTAACTTTTTCTTTTTTTGAGAGAGAGAGAGGGAGTGCAAGTGAACAAGAGGCAGAGAGAGAGAATTCCATGAAAGGCAGAGGGAGAGAGAGACACAGAGAGAAAGAGAAGTGGGGCTCACCCAAAGCGGGGCTTGTGCTCACGGTACCTCAGGAGCCATGAGATCGTAACCTGAGCTGAAGTTAGATGCTTAATGACTGAGCCACCCAGGTGCCTGGGGCTTGAGTGCATCTTATGTGAGTTACATATAAAGAATAGCAGCTGGAATGCAGGAAGCGCTTTAAAAATGTTATTTTAGAGAAGAAGCAACCCACTTTGCCTTTACCTGGCCCATAATGACTTTTTAAAAAGTCACCCAGGGCGTACCTGGGTGTCTCAGTCGTTAGCATCGGGCTCTTGACGATGTCTCAGGTCATGATCTCATGGTTTTTGAGTTCGAGTCCCGTCTCGGGCTCTGCACTGACAGCACGGAGCCTGCTTGGGATTCCGTCTCTCTCCCTCTCTCTCTGTCCCTCCTCTACTCGTGCACGCACTCTCACTCTCAAAATAAATAAACTTAAAAAAAAAAAAAAGTCGTCCAGGTGGTAAGAACCTAAGGAGCAAGGACATTTGATATGCATTTTTGATGGAAGTATGGACATACCATATTATCCAAAAGTGATGGGGCTTTTCAGGGAGGCTTATAGTAGCACAAAGCCTCAGGGTACTCAGTGAAGGAAGAAAGGATCTGAAATGAGCAGGAAAGAGGGGTGAAAATAAGCTTCACTGTTCTTATTGTGGGGAAAGATGGCTCATCATTCCACATACTGGGTGCTGATAAGATACACTGTTGATTGGCACTTTGAGAGGCTGGCGGGACACTGCTCTCTTCCTGAAGCACTACTCTGTCCTTCCTTGCTTGTAAGTTACTCCTGTACATACCTTTTTCTACAGTTTTTAATCTCCTCAAGGGCAAGAACTATACTTTTTCATCATTTTCATTCCCCACTGAGCAGAGCACAGTAGCACAAAGAATGCAGATGACTGAATATATGTCAAATTAATTGATTTGGGGGGCGTCTGGGTGGCTCAGTCAGTTAAGCGACTGACTCTTGGTTTTGGCTTAGGTCACAATCTCACGGTTTGGGAGTTTGACCCTCTCCCTCACTCTCTGCCCCTCCCCTGCTTACTCTCTCTCTCTCTCTCTCTCTCTCTCAAAAATAAATAAATATTTTTAAAAAATTAATTGCTTTGGGTATCAGTAGGGATACAAACTGAACTGATGTCACGAAGAAACTGAAAAATACAGTGGCTCAAAGAAAATAGAGGCTTTTTTTTCTCTCCTGTAACACCACAGAAGCAGGTGGCTTTGCTCCATGATGTCTTTCAAGGAACCAAGAGGCTAGATCTTGTGGCTTTATGACCCCCCTCGAATTTGTCCTCTGTATGGTCAAAGTTGTTCAATCCAAAGGAAGAGGGAAAGAGTTGTAGAGGGCATGCATGCACCTTCCTTTCGGGGAGGACTCCCACTCATACTCCGTTTGCCAGCACTTAGGTATGTGACTCCACCTTCGTGGGAGAAGCAGTCTATAGATGGGCAACGATTTGCTCAGCTAATACTCAGGAACAAAAAGGAAGAAGGACGTAGTACTGGGAGACAGTTAGCCGGCTCTGCACATTTTGTTAATTCTGGAATATTTACTCAACACCTGCTCTGTGTGCTCCAGTGCTCCTCAAGGATGGAGATTTAGATGGGGAGGGAGAAGATAAAAATCTTGGCTCCAGTTCCCTCTCATCATGGGGATGCTTGGCATACCCAGCCCTTTGAACTAGACCATCTGTGACGGACACCTCATTTTCCTAGGAAACCACGGATTTTGGGAATTTTTTGGTCTGAGGCCAAATGGCCTGTGTCAACTATGGTTTGAATGCATTTTTTTTTGGCCTGTGGAAAAAAATGTAAAGGGAATTGGGAACTATAATTACATGTAAAGCATGGTATGTTCTTTCAAAAGTAAATGTGCATATTTTGGTTTCTGATACAGTTCTACCAAATATAGAAAACATTTCAGAATTCTTTGAGAGCAATCCTAGCTTGGAATGTGAATGTTGACTTGAGAAATCATTTATAGCACCAATGGACAGATACATACATGCAAATGAGCTTTCTAATTTGAGAGTTTTCCATTTTTGAGTCATGAAAACTTCTCAGTTAAACAATATTGAAGCACTAATCCAGTGATAAAACTTTTCCTGATGTGAATGCTCAAAATAAATGGCAATGAAACCAATGGTCCACGTTGGTAGACAATCCTTGACTGTTAAGATAGGGGGTTGGAGGTCTCAGAGTTGGAATCACTTCTCTTTTCTTTCCCTTCTTGCTTCTTTGTGGGTCATGGGAATTCAAATGTAATGTTGCCTACCTACATGTTGCCACGAGAACTTCGTTTTCTCTTTTCTTAGCTCCTTAATCACACTTGAGAATAATTGCTCTAATACAGTCTTTAAAAGGAAATATAATTTTTGAGTTTGGAGAATAGGAAAGAACTGGTGTCAGAAGAAATGTTCTCATAAAATGTTACCCTTAAAAAAAAAAAAAAAGGTAATACATCTCCCCCCCCCCCAGGCCCCCACCCCGTCCCGAACCGTACCATAGCATTAAACAAGCTTTAAAAAAATACTCTCAAGAAGCCTAGGGGTATGCTTTAACAGAATCTCTTCTACTCGAGCCAGAGGATATGATACTTAAACTGGAGTACTTTTGTTCACCCTGATATGGTTCCTCCATGAATGGGCTGCAAGAACAGGCAGTGGAGGTGTGTGACTGCTATTTTATGTATCAACTTGAGTGCACTATGGGGTGCCGAGATTAAACATTGTTTCTGAGTGTGCCCCGAGGGCATTTTCAGATGAGATTTGCATTTGACCTGGTGGACTCAGTCAAGAAGATTGTCCTCCCCCGTTGTGGGTGGGGATCATCTAATCTGCGGAGGGCCTAAAGAGAACAAAAGAGGGAGGAAGGAAGAATTTTCCTCTTTTATTCCTTCCTGACTTCCTGAGCTGCGACATCTCATTTCCTCTTCTCTTGCCCTTGGGGTTTACATCATTAGTTCTCTTGGTTCTCAGCCCTTCAGACTCAGACTTAATTAACTACCAGCTTTCCTGGGTCTTCAGTTTGCAGATGGCAGATTGTGGGAATTTTTCACCTCCATACTTGTGTGAGCTAGTTCCTTATAACAAATCTCTATCTATCTATGTATCTATCCATCTATCTACCTATCATCTAAATATCTATCCTGTTACTCTCAAGAACTCTGACTAGTACAAGGAGATTATGGCTCACAAACTCTGAAGTCTATCACTGAGATCACAGGGTGCTGACAGAAAGCTGTCCCCCTTGGCATGCGCTGCTGTATTTCCCCAAAGCAATCTTTCCCCTCTGAGGGCAGTCCTTGATGGGCAGCATTGGAAGCTCTGCTTGTCCAGATCTTAGGACAGATGCGTCACATTACTGAAGTTTTAACTCGTCTCGTGGCTACCTTTACCTGAAGTTCACTGCTTAACTTACCCCCAACTACTCTAGGCCATCACATTTAATTGTACCCCCCCTCTCTGCTCCCACTAGACTATGAACTCCACGATGACAAACCCGAAGCTATAGGTCACAGCTATGTCTCCTCCGCCTAGAACAGTGCCTGGCATCTATCCTATGCCATGACTGTTGGCTGAATAAATGAATGATCCTTGGTTATGAGTTGTACCTTGACTTAGTGACTTAATGCTTCATTAAGTCTTCAACATAGAAAGCATAATTTTTGTAAATAGTACATTTACTATTTAGGAGGTTTTGTTAATGAAGCAGGGGCTCAGAGAGTTTAGTTAATATTCTCAAGTCACATAGCCAGGGTTTGTGGAGCTAGGGACCTGCTCTCTTGCAGTTCCTCCAAATGGGCTACCAGACTGGTGTGAACCCAGTGGTGTTAAGTAAGGCCTGTGAAATTGCCTTGGAAACTATGAGGGATTATGAGGTAGTAGCATTTAATATTCTTTTGAGCATAGATTATTTAAAAAATTTTTAAATGTTTTATTTATTCTTGAGAGAAAGAGAGATAGAGCATGAGTGAGGCAGGGGCACAGCAAGAGAGGGACACAGAATCCGAAGCGGACTCCAGGCTCTGAGCTGTCAGCACAGAGCCCGACGTGGGGCTCGATCTCACAAGCCGTGAGATCATGACCCGAGCCGAAGTCAGACATTCAACCGACTGAGCCACCCAGGCGCTCCTGAGCATAGATGATTTTAATTGGTGGAAATAGTGCTCAAATAACAAAGTGTTTTCAGCTTCTGAGTAGAATGCAGATGCTGTCAGGTGCCGATTAGAAAGAACGACACTGAAAGAATGCCTTTCCACAGCAATGT
Source organism: Prionailurus bengalensis (assembly GCF_016509475.1). Classification (NCBI taxonomy): domain Eukaryota; kingdom Metazoa; phylum Chordata; class Mammalia; order Carnivora; family Felidae; genus Prionailurus; species Prionailurus bengalensis. Next base: position 145,786,860 of record NC_057344.1, read on the forward strand.
AGCTTAGAGGAAAGTGCAAAAGATTAAAGAATAAAGTTTAGGATATTTATTTCTTTTATCATCATTTAAAACACATACTTTACATTTTGAAATCAGCGCAAACATCTGTAAAAGTGTCAAGGAAAACAAATACTTGTAGAGAAAAAAGAGAACTTGTCCCCCTCTGGACCAGAGGGAGTTTTCAAATTGATATTCCATCATCCCCAAATATATTAGTGTGGAGTTCCTACAAACAAGGATATTTCCCATGTAGCCACAATACAACCATTGAAATGAGGCAATTGATATCCATACATTGTTTCCATATAATTCTCAGATCCCATTCAAGTTTCTAATGCCCCTTGCAGCAAAACGATTTGATAATCGATATTCGTACTTCTTTTTTGCATTTGCCAAATTTCCTAGAAAAGCAATCATTGTCCAAATAAGTTACAAATAACCACTATTTTTCATAGTAAATTAGTTTTGACCTCACCACAACTTTATATAGTCACTTTTACATGTAGCAGGAATAATATTCTGGTGGTTTTAATATTCTTTAATTTATTTCTTAATTTATTTTTACTGTTTTAGGGGCTCCTGGGTGGCTCAGTTGGTTAAGCATCCAACTTCGGCTCAGGTCATGATCTCACAGTTCTACAGAGCCCTACATCGGGCTCTTGGGCTGACAGCTCAGAGCCCGGAGCCTGCTTCTGATTCTGTGTCTCCCTCTCTCTCTGCCCCTCCCCTGCTCATGCTTTGTTTCTCAAAAATAAATAAATAAATAAATAAATAAATAAATAATCTATATCTATATCTATCTATATAGATAGATTTTTTTTTTTTTTTTTTTTTTTTTTTTTTTACTGTTTTGACAGAACTGAAAGAGTCCATACTCACCAAGAGCTTGGCCGATTGGAACTCATTTGAGAACCTTCTTAAGATTCTCTTTAAACTGAAGAGTTTCTATATTTTCCTTGGAATACTTCTGCTAGTGCCATAGACTAGTCTGAGCTGGAGTTTCTCCCTTCTCAGGAGCAACCAGAGGACTCCAGGCCCCACCCCTTATGCCCTGGCCTGCCCATCGCCCCAGCTGGTCACGTGATGAGGCAGCAGGGTTTTAAGCAAACAGGAGTACTTTACTGAACTGTGAGGCAACCTTAGAATAGTCATACTTTCCAGGTGGGTAAATTGCAGGAATGCAACTCTGTTGCTTAACACCATTCGTGAGAGCTTAACGTGTTCCCATCTGTTCCACATAAGTAAACAGAGTTCCACCCAGCAAAAATGTATTATTGAAACGCCCAGAGTCTAAGAGACCCCCAAAAACGAACCACCAGAGTCCAGAGTCAAAGCTAAGCAGCAAGGGTCATTTATTGCAGGTTCGAACCTGGACCTCTGCGCCCCCGTTGCCGGTGACGCCAAGAGGCCCTGAGAGAGGTTTTTACACCCCTTTTATAGACAGGTACAAACAAGTCATGGGGAAATCAGGAATTTTCCACAGTTACAGAGCTGCGATTGGTTGGTGTTTAAAGTTGGACACTTAACAGTATTCGATTGGTTCCTGCATTTAGGTCAGACCACAACCGGGGGTACGGGTATCACAATGATTGATCAGGAATACACGGATGTGCCAAGCAACAATGATTGATCAGGAGTACACGGATGTGCCAAGTAACAATGGTTGATCAAGAATATACGGATGTGCCAGGCAATAATGATTGATCAGGAATACATGGGCGCGCCAAGCAATTGTACAGAAGCGGAACAAGCTGGTTAAGCTTGGTTAGGTTTCAGTTTCCCATAACTTAAGCTTTTAAGTTTCAATTTTCTCAGGCCTCTCATTATGTTTTTCTGATTATGTAAATAATGTATAAGGGGCGCCTGGGTGGCACAGTCGGTTAAGCGTCCGACTTCAGCCAGGTCACGATCTCGCGGTCCGGGAGTTCGAGCCCCGCGTCAGGCTCTGGGCTGATGGCTCAGAGCCTGGAGCCTGTTTCCGATTCTGTGTCTCCCTCTCTCTCTGCCCCTCCCCCGTTCATGCTCTGTCTCTCTCTGTCCCAAAAATAAATAAACGTTGAAAAAAAAATTAAAAAAAATAATAATGTATAATAATTATAATTTATTTAGAAGGTTCGGAAAAGTAAAATAAGTAGGTAGGTAAAATTATTCACTAGACATAACCTTAGGCACAGAAATACATTCTATTATCTGTTTTTTTTTCACTTAGAAATGTTATTAGCTATTTTCTAGATTATTGGTATTTTATACAACTGAATTTCCCAACGTTTATGCTAGTGAACCTAATGCATTGAGATGGACAATGAAATGGAGTCCTGTGGTTAAGCTTGGTAAAAGCAGGATGTTATACATCTTTAAAGGAAGCAAGCTGTTTAATCTGATCTGACTTGTTTCCCAAACCATTTGATCACAGGACTTAAAAAAAATTCAATCTATTAGCATATGTTGATGAATACTCTTCTTTCTACAACATGTACTTTATGACTATAGAGCATTTCACGACATTGTGTCAGTTAAGAATTAATGCAGATCCAAATGGCAGAAAATTCAAACACCAAATAAGATTTTATTTTTCTCATGTAATAAGTAAGGGGTGTGGATTTGGAGCACCAGCTTAATAGTGTCATAGGGGCTCCTTCTTTCTTCCCATTTCATTGTTCTTGAATTTCACCTCACTGCTATAAAATGGCTGCTACACCTCCAGGTATGGTACACATAGTCTTAGAAGAAGAAAAAAGGAGGGACCAGCAAAAAAAGAAGGAAGGGCTAGAGAGAATGGCAGCTAGGTCTGATCCTTAAAAACCGATCATATTTCCTAGAAGTCTCAAGAGTAACTTCCACTCACACCTCACTGGCCAGCTCTGGGTTACTTGGTCACGCCAAGTGGTAAGCAGGTCTGAGAAAGTAGGTGTTTTAGCTTTCCAGTCTCAGTGATAGAAGAGGTCAAGGGGGAGGGCATGGTGAATAGTCTTTGGCTGGATAGTCCAGACTATCTACCCATCCCCCTGGCTGCCTAACATCCGCAGAGGCCGTTCTTCCTCCTCATGAACACATTCTCCACATGGAGAGCACACCAGAATCTCGTCCAGTTATCACAGCTGGCTTAAAATTCAGGACCCTTGTGTGATGTGCTAACTTGTACCTCAGGCCTGAAAGTAGTTCATGCTCTAGCGACCCATAAACCAAATGATAAATTATCTGTCTTCACCGTATACAATATACAATGATGGAAAAAAGGACTTTTGTAAGGAAAAATCGGAGCATGGCAAACCAAGCTTCCATGTCTGGTTCACAGAAAATGCCAAATCTCGCTGCTGGCGAAGTCCGCGGGACCAAGAAGTCTTAATGCACTTCTCAATTCACCAAACTGGGAGTGCTTAGCTCTTCCCTAGCGAGGATTCCCGTTATTCATTATCCTCCAATGACACCGGAAAGATGGCCTTCTTGGAGACTGTGCATCTTTTTCAGCCCTCTCCCCGCGGTACTAATTTGGGGCCCCTGGCCTTGCTTTATGGGTTAAACACTCACAGGCCTTGTTAGCCAAACCTGGTATCCTCCGCCACCACAATTTCTTAACCATGTAGTAGACTTCTTGGCTATTTTCTCTGGGGTAAGTCCATGTGTACAAAATCACAGCCAAAGAGCTTGCTCCTCATGGGAGGCCTCTGTGGTCTGCCCATCCTCCTTTTCCTGAGATGAACTAGCTTTTGCCTTAAGACAATATGGAAAATAGTCTTTACCAGTGCGCTTGGTGTCTTCTGTGCATCCCCGCAGGCTCACCCTCTGTCTTTTCAACTCTTAAATGAGTAAAAATTTCCCTTGCTTAAGCTCACACTCCTCCCCTTAGCCCCATATCCATCCCACATCCTGGCCACCCCTTGGTGAAAATATCCCATTACCTTTTCTACAAATATTATTCTCTGCTTTCATGAACATGCACATGTCCAGGATTAATACTGACAGCAGATGTGACCAGTTTATGAAGTAGGCTGAAGTCACTGGGGTCAAAAACAGAAGACAGTTTTAGTTTTCTCCCACTTCTTCCTTCAGACATTCTGATTTCTGATCTCCCTTCCAAACTTCAGATACCATTTTAGGTATCCTCACTTATTTTCAGTTGGTTTCAGCTCTTCAAACAGCCATTGTTGGTGACTCTGACCTTAGGTCCTTAAAAAATGCAATACATCCAAAATTTCAATCTCATATCCAATTGAAAACTTGCCCCCTCCCCAGCAATGAAGCACTGACCTTTGGTTTGGGGATTTTTGTGGAAAGGCGGACATGGTCTGATTTTTCATTCTTTATTCCCTATACAGTTTTCTACTTACGCCTTTTTCAGGATTAGCGCAGAGAAAGGAGAAATTATGGGAAGATGCGCAGAGTGGTATCTGTGATAGGATTGCTGGTATTTTCTGTCGCTCCCTTACATAGACAACATATACCCTAGATTAAGCCCCAACCCCTTGGTATACCTCATCCATTCCAGTGCTTACGCTTTTGAATAGTCAGCTCATGCTTGACTATTTTCTTTTTTTTTCTAAAATTTTAAAAAATATTTATTTATTTTTGAGAGACAGAGAGAGACAGAGCGTGAGCAGGGGAGGGGCAGAGAGAGAGGGAGACACAGAATCTGAAGCAGGCTCCAGGCTCCAAACCATCAGCACAGAGCGCTTCGCGGGGCTCAAACTCACAAGCCATGAGATCATGACCTGAGCTGAAGTCGGACGCTCAACCGACTGAGCCACCCAGGTGCCCCTCATGCTTGACTGTTTTCTGTGTCACTCCTTGACCCCTGGGAATTCATGCACCTTGCGTCACTAAATGGTGGGCATGTAATTTGCTCTACTACTGACCCTCTAACATACCAGGTCTCTTCTCTAACACACCAGCATTTTTCTGCCTTTCCACATTCACCATGTGGAAAACAGGCCTCAATCTTCATATTCTTGTAAGCCCTGAATTCAAGGGGATTTATGCCACGCTCCCCATGTCACCATTGACTCTCTCAGCATGTTTTTCTCCTTTCTCATAGAAGCTCTGAACTTGCATTTCTGTAGTTTGGTGACTAGGGGATGAGGTGCCCTATTTCTCTTCCATCTCTAATAGCAGGACTAGAAGTCTGCCCTTAGAGGGCTCTCACTTCACCTCTGTGAATTCCCTTTGCAGCAGCCCTCCTCTCGAAGGCTGAGTTTGTTTTAATACAGCCAGGATGGGGTGATGGGTTCAGTACTAGGTTTGCTCTCTCTTTTTGAATTGAATTGAATTGAATTGAATTGAATTTGTTTTAATTTTTATTTTAGAGAGGGGAGGAGAAGGGCAGAGAGAGAGGGGGAGAGAGAATCCCAAGCAGGCTCCCTACACAGCATGGAGCCCGAAGTGGGACCCACTCCTACCAGCCTTGAGATCATGACCTGAGCCCAAATCAAGAGTCAGATGCTCAACCAACTGAGCCACCCAGACATCCCGGGTTTGCTCTCTTTGAATAATGTGCCTAGAAGCTGTAAAGAGCAGATCTCCAAGAACATAGGAAGCATTGTGTCCTTATCTCTTTAAGCTCTCCACATTCATTGGAGTTTCTCGGTTAGATCAAGTGATGCTTCTCTTGCTCTAATCTCATTAAGAACACCTGGGAAATCATTCTTCTAGACTTCGGGGGAGCGGGGGGGGGGGGGGGGGCGGGGAGGTTGGCAAACTATGCAGCTCATATTTGTAAAGGAGGTTTAATTGGAACATAGCCGCATCCTTCTGTTCTTTACGGCTGCTTTCACACTATAGCTGCAGGGCTGGATCGAGCCACCAAGGCCGAATGGGCTGCAAAGCCAAAAATGCCGCCTGTCTGGCTCTTTCCAGGAAAACTGTGCTGACCTAAAAAGTCTTCATTTGACATAAGCAATGATTGTCAGACTTTTGACAGACCTCTAAGCTAAGAGCTGGGTATTATGATGAAATTGAATACATGAAATTGTCAATTGACTACTTTTGACCTACAAAAACAGCAATTCCTTATGTTTTCTCCTTTTTTTAAAAAAAAAGATATTTTTAAGTAATCTCTACACCCAGTGGGAGCTCAAAATCACAATCCTGAGATCAAGAGCTACATGCTCCACTGACAGAACCAGGCAAGTGCCCCAATTCCATATCTTTAAACCAAAATATTATATAGTTTGCAAGTGAAGCCGACTTGAGGTTTAAATTTTTCATCCTTCACTTACCATGTATCTGACTCGGGAAGATTCATGTAACCCTCCCCAATCTCCCTCTCAGAACCTTTATGACAATTACATGTATTGGACAAAGCACTTACCACAGTTTCTGCTGGAAGTAAGTTCTTGATAATTGATAGCCGTCTTGTTACTGTTCTTATTAAGATAAGCAGTAAGGTGCAGACCAGAGAACCCTCTTCGTGAGGTGCTCTGAGGCCCGGCCTCACTGTCGGTAATTTACCTGCCTCTATGTATGCAGGTTTCCCTCAGAGTCTCCTTTTGCCACACATGCTTCTAGATACATTCCGCTTCTTCCCACTGTTTGAAGTTCAGCGTCTGCCCTAAAATACAGCATATTAAAAAACAGTTTTAGAATTGGCCGATGACACCGTGGTATCTCACCCAGCCTAATGTCCTTTCTGTTTCATCTTCCACAAAAGCGGGTTGGGCCTCTTTTCCATAAACGCATCCCCGTGTTCAACCAAAGACTGGAGAACACATCAGTTGTCACTCAGTTTATTCACACGTGTGACTGAGAATAGCCCTTCAATCTGGGGGAGCTGTGTTCCAGGTGAAATCTGAAACTGATACGTCGTGGCTAGAATAGTGGTGGTGGACACGGGTGGAGGGGAAGAGTGACTTATTTATTTTTATTTTTTTTAATTTACGTTTATTTATATTTGAGAGAGAGAGACAGAGTGCGAGCGGGGGAGGGGCAGAGAGAGAGGGAGACACAGAAACCAAAGCAGGCTCCAGGCTCTGAGCTGTCCACACAGAGCCTCATGTGGGGCTAGAACTCATGGACCATGAGATCGTGACCTGAGCCAAAGTCAGACGCCCAACCGAGTGAGCCATCAGGGCTCCCCGAAGAGTGACTGCTACGTAGACCGAGGGATGGAGGACCCAGGATTTAGAATTCGTATGCTAGCTAAGCACAAGTTAAGTATGCTCGTTCAAAAGTGGTAAGTGTGAAATATTTGGAGAGGAAACTATGTGCTTTAGCAAAATACATTCTAACATTTTCAGGGTACGAAAGCTGATCCCTCTTGGCTCTTTATAAGAAAAACAGCATGAACTGAAGTGTTGGGGACCACCAGAGGAGGAAGGAGTGTCAGCAGCGTGGAAAGGGACAGGAGCTAATGAAGTGTAGATTTCAGGGCACCCCATTTGCATGGATCCTTTCTGAGATGCTGTATAGAATTTTGTATTCCTAAGTTTGTAATGCTTGCCCTAAAAGGGGCCCTTTGGATAGTACAGGCTTCAGGACTCCTACAACTTAGTTTTTCCCAAGGAAATAGTGAGAAACAAAGGAAAGGGAGAGAGAAGAGGGGTAGGAGGAGGGTGGTGAAGGAGGAGGATCCCAGAGAGGGAAGGGGGGGAGGGGGAGAGAATTGTCGATCCTGGTGGAGGGACGCAGAAGAAAATTTTAAGGGGCGGGTGGATGATGTGGATTTGGGGCTGACTGACCTGCTGCACTGAGATGTAGATTCCTTGTGTGCTCACACTTTTGGTGGCACTTTAGGAACTTCAAGAAGCAAGTTGACTTGATGAGGGGAAGGGTCAGTGTGAACAGGATATGGAATGGGGGTGGGGTGTCAAGAATTCAGCAATAGATGGGCACAAACTGTGGCTAGGAGAATTTAAGGCCCCTTCTTCTTTGGAACTTTGGAGACAATGAGTTTTCCACTGTGTGGAACATGGGGAATTTTTATTTATGTCTTAAAGAAGAAGATTACTCTTGCAGGGTGGAGTACGTCGCAGCCATCTGCATGTCTGACACTTGGGATACATCTTTAAATACAATCTATGAGTAATAATTAAGATCCGCGTTTGGTCTAGTCATTTGAGTGGTTCCAGCAGATTAAAGTAAAAGGTATGGTTGAATTGGCTGAGCTATGATCAACTGAGGGTGTTTATGGCATTAGTCTCTTAGATTGGGGTGGTAATTAGCCCTGGTAGATGGGAATTAACAGAAGATTAGCTGGATATGAAAAATGAGAAAAATCCAGGCAGGAAATAAAGACCCCTTAAAGTTATCTTAAAAAAGAAACTAATGTTTCTTTTTTTTATTAAAAATTTTTTAAATGTTTATTCATTTTTGTTTTGAGAGAGAGAGGGACAGAGCGTGAGTGGAGGCGGGGGGCGGGGGGAGCAGAGAGAGGGAGACACAGAATTTGAAGCAGGCTCCAGGCTCTGAGCTGTCAGCACAGAGCCCGTCGTGGGGCTCGAACTCATGAACCGCGAGATCATGACCTGAGCCGAAGTCAGACGCTCAACTGATCGAGTCACCCAGGCGCCCCTAAAAAAGAAACTAATGTTTTAAAGAAAGCTTTACCTGATACCCCCAATCCAAGTCTATTCTCCGCAGAATTAATTACGCCTTCTGCTCTTTCATTACATTGGGTACGAATGCCTATTACTGCAAACTGTTTACATGTAAATCCTCTGTTCTCAGACAGGAAAGAAGAGTACAAATAGTTACGGAAAGAGTGCATTGCATGTGTTAAGCATTTGATACACATGGAAAGGATGTATGATTAGTGGTTTGTCCCCTGCCTGTCTTTGGAGCTCCTAAATCCTCTATCTCTAGTGAAACTCGTCTAATGTTTCTTACTATCTGTTTAAGTGGATAACTAAAGAAGTAATTGTCTCACCTGGTAAGCTGAGAGCTCTGCATGTAAAATGCTTCTTAAATTTGCCACACATTTTCTTCTACTGCGATGAAAAGGTGCTGTAGAGATTCCTTTTAAGATGCTCGTATTTTGGAAGCATTTGCAGATATCTGACTCAAAGGCAGACAATTAAAATTGTCGGAGACATCTCCAAAAACAATCTTTGGGCTGATCTCCAAGCCTCCTTCCCGTCCTCCTGGCTGCCTGGAGTCCTGCCTTCTCTGGTCAGACATTTCCCTAGAGGGGTTGCGGTGTTGCTGGTATTTCTCTGAGGACAGAGATGGATGAGGTGTTTGGGTTTGTTGATGTTCACTTGATATTTTTAGCCCATGCTTAGCAAAAGTAGACACGGCAGCAGGTTGGCTTTTTTTGAATCTGAAATTTCACATCTTTCCTGTGAAAGTCCCTTGCTTCCATTTTAACGGATTGCCCCCACTGCCCTTGACTCTGATGCTGGGATTGCTGCCTGCACGTGGGCCTGTGTTACCAGGAACCTCCCGGCTCCTCAAAAGGTTCAGTGTGCAGTTTGCCATAAGAACTGACCTTAAAGACTACGATTATAAATAAATCAGTTAAGGATGTTTCTAAAGGATGTGGATTTTTGTCCATCTTAGGAAATGCCTGCCACGGGACTTCCCTGGTCGGCTCAGAACACAGTGTAGAAAGCACACTAGTTTTGCACTCCCCAGGTCTGTCCTCACTCTCATTCAAATAACACATGGCTGCAAAATTGGTTTAAAGCTTCCTGACATACTGGGGCACCTGGGTGGCTCAGTCGGTGAAGCGCCGGACTCTTGATTTTGGCTCAGGTCATGATCTCACGGTCTTGAGATGGAGGGTCTGGCTCTGTGTTGGGTATAGAGCCTGCTGGGATTCTCTCTCTCTCTCCCTCTCCCTTTGCCCCTCCCCAGCTTGTGCACACGCACACTCTCTCTCAAAAATAAATAAATAAATAGATAAATAAATAAATAAATAAATTTAAAAAATAACGTTTCCTAACATAAAATAAAGTAAAAATGGATATACTTAGATGGTACACATCTCTACTCTATGACTAAATGAAGAAAAAGGTGTATGTGTATGTGTGAGTGTGTGTGCTCTTGTGTGTATATGCACACACACACACACACACATATACTCTGTATGTATGTTAAATAGCATATATACGTGTATCTCCAGTTCCACCCGGTCACTCATGGTCTGTTCCATTTTGGCATTCCCACTGTTCATTTAGGTATCAAGGGCCCCACTCTTCGTTGGACTTCACATGTCATGTGCCGTCGAAAAAAGGGTGGTGGTAATTCACACATTCAGAACAGTCTGGGTAGGCTTTAGCAAAGCCTTGGGGTAGGGGAAATGTTCCACTAGATTCCATGGGCATTAGGTAGGCAACTGACCAGAGGCCTCACTGGCCCAAGCTACCAGCAGAACAGGCTCCTGGTACTGCCTCCAAAATTCCCCAAGTGACCCTCCTCCATTTCCCTCACCCCCCAGGTCACTTACTTTTCCTCTCCAGGGTCAGGGAGACAGAGAGAGCAAAGTGATTTGGTTCTTTCCCTATTCTTTTTCCCATTCTTCTGCTATGATAGAATCTCTGAGTTTCCTTAAGACTTTCCCTTCTGATTACCAAAAGCCTGCTTTATTTTATTTTTTTTAATGTTTATTTATTTTTGAGAGAGAGAGAGAGAGAGACAGACAGACAGACAGAATGTGAGCAGGGGCAGGGGAGGGGCAGAAAGAGAGGGAGATAAAAAATCCGAAGCAGGCTTTAGGCCCTGAGCTGCCAGCACAGAGCCCGATGCAGGGCTTGAACTCATGGACTGTGAGATCATGACCTGAGCCAAAGTCGGACGCTTAACCGTCTGAGCCGCCCAAGCCCCCCACCAAAACTGTTTTAGAATAAAACTATACACACCCTCCACCTAACAGTACAAACTCTTTCTCTTGCTTCCTCTTTTTATTTTGCTCCACTAATATTACTTTTATTTTAGGCATTGTGAATGCTTCCAAGAGAGTAATGAAAAGGCCGCATACACGGAAATGAGAGAAGGAAAAGCACAGAAATTAACATATCATATTAGGTAGTAAATACATCTAAATATATGTTGATCTTAAAATCCAGAGATTATTTCATAAAATGAGCTTCAAAAGAAATTCACTTCTTGAGGTGTCTGAGTGGCTCAGCAAGTGAAGCCTCCGACTTCAGCTCAGGTCATGATCTCCCGGTTTGTGAGTTTGAGCCCTGTGTCAGTCTCTGTGCTGACAGCTCAGAGCCTAGAGCCTGCTTCGGATTCTGATCTCCCTGTCCCTCCCCTCCCAACTTGTGCACTCTCTCTCTCTCAAAAATAAATAAACATCTAAAAAAATTTAGAAATTAACTTCTTAAAATAATTGCTGATTTCTGGCAACATGGCAGATCAGATTCTCTAGACAACCCTCTTGCTGAAAACAGCATTGGATAAGATAAAAACTAGTCTTTAAAAAGATGTCACTGAGCTAGCAAGCAAGTAAGAAATGTGGAATCTGAAGCCTGGGATGAAGATGTGCCCTCTAAAGTGGATTTATATTTACTTCCATTGGCTACTAGAACATAAGCTTCACAAGGGAAAAAAATGTGTCTGTTTTGTTCACAGCTCTATCTTTTCTAATTAGAGCAGAGTGTAGGGAATAGTAGGCATGTTGTAGGCGATCAAAATTATATATGGAATCGATGAGTAAAGAAATCCCCAGAAGAGCCAGTTTTCTCACTATTGGAGTGCAAGTTTATAGGCAAGCAGGGATAAGGCTAGAATAATCCATGTAGTAAAAAATTGGAGCTGGAACTCTAGTTTACATTAATATTGATACAGATGGATACTCATAGAAATATTTATAGATAAACTTAGTACATGGAGTAGTATATACACATAGAGTACCTTACCCTGTGAGCTGAGAGGGCCTTGGAGCCATAATAGCACACTAGCAATGAGCATACTCAAAACCTAGATGTTGGTTTTTAATACCTTTTTCCAATAAAAGGATCTAGGGAATCTTGGAGAAATGATTGATTCTAGGACTGGGGCAGGAAATACATGAGATGAGCCCGTGGTGCCAAAAAATAGGGAAGCGCTAAAACAGCAACAGCAACAACAGAAACCCCACAAAGATGGTGGGCGGGGGGGTCTGTCAAAGGGAAGCAGGAGCCTACTGGAAGAGCTTCTCAAGGTCAAAGCTGGAATAATCTGATACCAAAAATAAAGAAGTCTCAGATTATAACTCAAAGTATAAAATACATCTTCATGAATCCAAATGGATATAAATAGACACATGAATGAATGAATAAATGAATAAATGGGAGAGACGAGGCAAAAATAACATGGGGGAGAATTTCAAATACATCATGTAGATACTCTGCGCTCAAGGATGTAGAGTGTATTGTGTAAGTAGGGGCTACTAGAATGACTTCGTTTCAAAGAGCACAGTCCGGAAAGTGGGAAAGAATACTTGCACAGTGGAGAAACCTGACAATTATTGCCTCGGCCAGGTGACCAAGGTTACCATCATCAGTGATGAGTAAGGTTGATAGTATATCTACTAGATGTATGGTAATGAGAATGGCGATTTTTATCTCTGTGGTCTTCCTCCCCACCACCTATAACTCCGGGAGAATCATGAGAAAAACATAAGATAAACCTACAAAATACCTGACCAGTAATCGTTAAAACTGTCATGTCACCCAAAGCAAGGAAATGTTGGAGAAACTGTGACAATCAAGAGGAGCCTAAGGACACATCATAACACACTGTAATGTGGCTTCTGGATAGGATCTTAGAACAGAAAAAGGATCTTAGGTAAAAATGAAGGAAATCTGAATGACCCGTGCAACGTACCAGTGTTGGCTCCTTAGTTGTGACAAATGTATCATTAATGCAAGATGTTGACAGCAGGGGAAAGTGGGTGCAAGACGTATGGGAACTCTCTCTACTCCCTTTGCAATTTTTCTGTGCATCTAAAACTATAAAATAAAGTATTTAATTAAAAGAGACGAAAGAAACATAACCTGCAAAGGGGCAAAATGAAACTGTAGTGCCTATATATGTGCATTTAGTGATATAACCATTTTAAAAACAAGAACAAGGTTACAGTAAAAATGAGGATAGTGGTAGCTTTTGAAGGGAGGGAAGGGTTTGCAATTGGGAAGTGGTGTTTAGTTCTCTCAGTAGCTTTATAAGGGATGTACTAAGAGTTCCTCGATTTTAAAAAGAAAGGTGGGGCACTTGGGTGGCTCAGCCAGTTAAGCATCCAACTCTTGGTTCCGCTCAGGTCGTGATCTCAGTTTTGTGAGCTTGAAAATAAGATTCTGAGCCCCATATGGGGCTCTGCACTGACCCTGTAGAGCCTGCTTGGGATTCTCTCTCTGTCTTTCTCTCTCTCTCTCTCTCTCTCTCTCTCTCTCTCTGTCTTTCTCTCCCTCTCTGTCTCTCTCTGCCCCTCCCCAGCTCACACTCTCTCTGTCTCTCTCAAAAAATAACTAAGCTTAAAAATAAACTAAAAAGAAAGGAAAGACTATGAAACTAGTGCATAGAGGAGTTGCATTTCAGACACAGACAGATTGGCTCAGCAGCCTGACCTTTTGGCGGTTGCCTTGTCCAGTCTAACGCTCTGTGTATATAGACTGTAGACATTAATTAATTAATTTGTTTGTTTGCTTATTTTAAGTGTTTATTTATTTTGAGAGAGGGAGCACGAGCACGCAAGGGCGTGTGCATGCACGGGGGAGGGACAGAGAGAGAGGGAGACAGAGGATCTGAAGCGGGCTCTGCACTGACAGCAGAAATCCTGATGTAGGGCTTGAACTCAAACTGTGAGATCAGGACCTGAGCCAAAGTCAGGCGCTTAACCAACTGAGCCACCCAGGTGACCCTAGACTGTAGGAAACTAAAAATAAAATTAAGATGCATATAATTCTCTATTTTTTTTCTTAAGGACAAATACATTTCAGAAGTTATTTGCTAATTGGTTGTGGAAGGTGTGTTTTTTTTTTGTTTTTTTTTTTTTTTTTTTTTTTGAGAGAGAGAGCGCAAGCTGGGGAGAGGAGCAGAGGGAGAGAGAGAGAGAGACAATCTTAAGCAGGTTCCACTATTAGCACAGAGCCCAATGCAGGACTCGATCCCACAACCCTGGGATCATGGCTAGAGCTGAAATCGTGAGTTGGATGTTCAACTGACTGAGCCACCAGGCACCCCAGATTTTTGTTTTTCAAGTTACTGACTAACAGTGACAGAGACTATTGAATTTGTCTGGAAGTCTAGAAACAAAAGATAACAACAAGCAGCTGGGAGGAAATAAATTGGTGAAAATCCTCAAAGTTTAGAGATGGGTACAGTTTTTTGGGGGGCACTTAGATTGCTTCTACCTTTTGCTTATTGTACATAATGCTGCTGGGAATGTGGGTACACACATATCTGCTTGAGTTCCCGCTTTCAGTCCTGTGTATACACCCAGAAGAGGCTAATTCTATTTGTAATTTTTTGAGGAACTTCTGTATTCCCTTCCATAAAGGCTGCACCATTTTTCCAATCTCATCTGGTGCTGACAGTGGACAAGACTTCCAATTCCTCCACATCCTTGCCAACAACGACAAAACAAAAACCAAAACACACACGCACACACATACACACACACATTCAACTTTAAAAAAAATTTTTTTAATAACAATCATACTGATGGATGTGAAGTAGTATTGCATTGTGGTTTTGCTCTGTATTTTCTTAATCACTAGTGATGTTGAGCCTCTTTTCATGTGCTTTTTGGTCATTTGTATGTCTTCTCTGGAGAAATGTCTATTCAAGTCCTTCACCCGTTTTTTAAACCAGACTATTTAGTTTTCTGCTATTGAGTTGTAGGAGTTCTTTATATATTCTGGATATTAACCTCTTATCAAATATGTGAGTTGCAGGGCATCTGCGTGGCTCAGTCGGTTAAGCATCCGACTCTTGGTTTGGCTCAGATCACGATCTCGAGGTTTGTGAGTTTGACCCCCATGTCAGGCTCCACCCTAGCTCTGCACTGACAGCTCAGAGCCTGTTTGGGATTCTTTCCTCTGTCTCTCTACCTCACCCCCGCTTGCTCTCTCTCTCCCTCTCTCCGTCTGGAAAATAAACGAACATTTTTAAAATATACGATTCGCATATATTTTCTCTCATTTTGTGAGTTATCTTTTCACTTGTTGATTATACCCCTGCCCAACTGACTTTTGACAAAGGCACTGATGGCATTCAGTGGAGGAAGGATAGCTTTCTCCACAAATGGGGCTGGAGCAATCTGATATTTATAGCCCAAAACGGTGGACCTCGACCTAAGTCTCAGATGTCATACAAAAATTAACTCAAAATGAATCACAGGCTTAAATGTGAAACGTAAAACCATATAATTTTTTTAGCAAAAAAAATGGGAGAAAACCTTTGAGTTCTTGGACTTGACACCAAAAGCATGGTGCATCAAAGGTAAAAAGTGCTAAATCTGACTTCATCAAAATTTACGACTTTTTCCCTGTAAAGACCCTGTCAATTCAACACCATTTGCCATCAGTTAATTGCAAATTTAAACCACAATGTGATATCATTGACCACCTATCAAAGTGGCTAAAATAAAAAATAGTGCCAATATCAAATGCTGGCAAGGATGCATAGAAAGGACCACTCAGACGTTGCCAGTGGGAAGGTGAAATGGTACAGCCACTTTGAAAACCGGTTTGGTAGTTTCTTAAAAAGCTAAACGTCTACCTACCCTACAGTCCAGAAGGTGCAGTCTCAAAAGACATAAAAAATTTATGTTCACACAAAAATCTGCACAGAGATGTTTACAGCAGCTTTATTTTCGACAGTCCCAAACTGGAAACAAGCCAGGCGTCCTTCACTAGGTACATAGTTGGAGAAATGGTGGTATAGCTATATCAGGGAATACTACTCAGCAATAAAAAGGAACAGACTGGTCTGCACAACAATCTGGATGATTTTCTGGGTGATTATGCTGAGTGGGAAAAAAAGCTGGTTCCAAAAGCTTACATGCTATATATATATATATATATATATATATATATATATATATGATTCCAGTTATATAGTCATGTTCTTGAAATGACAAAATTAGGGAAATGTAGAAAGATTAATGGCTTCTACAGAGTGGGTGGGGGAGGAGGTCAATCCTTGTGGTTCTAAAAGGGCAAAATGAGGTATCTTTGTGGCAGAAATTTCCTGTATTCTAACTGCAGCAATCTTAATAATCCAGGTTGTAATATTACCCCGTAGTTTCCTAAGATGTTACCTTTGCTGGAAACTGAGTAAAGGGTACAGAGGATTTCTCTGCATCATTTCTTCTAACTGCACGTTAACTTATAATTATCTCAAAATGAAAAGTTTAATGAAAAAAGTAAAGCAGTTAGTGAACATGGAGAATGGCATACTTTTTAACGTCTTATGTTGCCAGCAATAAGAAGACAAACTGCAAATGTGTCTGACGGCTTTGAAATTGAGACTGAATGTTAACATTAATTTCAGACAAGCTGTTTCACATGGTAAAACCTACTTGAAGTATGTAGACTTAAAAGTCGCTGATAGCACTCAGACCACTCAACTTTAGACTCACTCTGAATAAGGCAGATTCAAACACCCTCTAGGGAGCAAAACATAGATGGGAAATGGTCCACAAGCTGGACAGCATGTCTCCTACTCTGCAGAACTTGGACTTCACCACAAGAGGGCACGATTATTCCAGCTATTACACGGGCAAAAGGGAACAGGTACAGAGATGACCTTGAAACAAACCAACGAAAAAACAGACCTAAATGGAAATGATGCCACTTTATAGACCGCCTTTGTAACTGAATGCTTTTGGGGAGGAGGTATATTTGTGCTGAGTTTTTTCACCTACTGAAAATCGGTTGATGAAAGTTGGCAATTACTGGGCGAATCAAGGAAAGGGAAGCAGATCATAAAAGGCATACAAGAAAAGATAACTTTCATTGGGATCCGGTCTCTGAAGGACCAGACAGCAGCTCTCTCCCTCACTTCCTGTGGAGATGCGTCTCCTACAACAGCTCATGCATACACAGGTTCTTGGAAGCATTGACACAAATAGGTATTGGATGTCTAACTGCGTGTAAAGCTGCTCTCCTGTGCTCTATAAGCATGCTTACAATGGAAATGATCTGAAAGAGAACCTATCCAAAACCTTTGGCCACTGAGGTTAAACCAGGGTTATAAAAAAAGTTTGGAGATGAGAGGGGGTGTTGGCAAGGGATTGTGGCTATGAGATTGGTAAAGGTCCTTTTTTTTTTTTTTTTGAAAGTGTAGCCTGCTGCTAGTCCCCATCCTCCTTCACTTTTGCTTTAGTAGTGGGATGGTGGGGTTTCTGTCATCCAAACCCTAGTCTAGAAATGGACTTCAGGGGACCCCTCGGAGAACCATGAAACGGATCCTCTGTTGGGGAGGCACAGACGACAGGTGTCCAACTTATGCCTGGAAAGCTGAAAGGGATTCTGGACAGAGCTTGACTCCCTCCCGCCGGGAAATCCACAGGGAGCACGTGGTGGGCGGGTGGCTGCCCCAGGGCTGAGAAAGGAGGCACAGGGGACCAGCCCCCATAAAGCAGCCTTTGCCTGGCTCAAGGGAGCCAAAAGTGACTGTGTGTTTTACACTGCGGGGTTACCTTTATCGTAATCTGAGGTGTGAACTAATTTGTAAATGTTGATCCGAGGCTTGTTTTTGAATACATCTTATTTCCCTGGCTTCGTTTGGCAGAGTACTTCTGGAAAGCCAGCTTTCATTTTCTGAGCCCTTTCGATGAGTCAATAACGTGGAGGAAAATGTTAAAAACACCCGCAAAACTGAGCCACTCTCAGCAGCAATAGATAGAAGAGGTACAACGACCTGTTGATTAAATGTCCAAAAACCCCTCAACCTGCCCACGTCCCAAAGAGAATTGACGATTGCCTTCCATGCCCACCAACCCTGTTGTTCCTCTGTTCTTCCTCCTCTCAGTGACTGGCACCACCGTGTATTTGGTTTCTCTGGATCAACCCCTAGAAATCCTTCCTGATTCCCCATCTTCCTCCATCCTCCATCCAAACGATCTAAGAGAGTAGTAAGTCAGCTGTCCCTTCAAAATGCATCCACCTGTGACCTGTTCAGCTCTGCAGCCCCACCCATGCCCTAATCTCTCACAAGGACTCTTACAATAGCCTCCTCCCTGATCTCTCTACTTCTCTTGCCTGCTTCTCGTCTCTTCCCCCAACAGCTGGCCTGGTTTTAAAATAGAAAGCGAATTGCATTATCCCCGACACCAAACCTGTAATAGGAGTGGAACATCCAAATGTCTGCTGCGGCCTCCAAGACGTTCTGTGACCCGAGCCTTGTCAGAATCACTGGCATCGTCCTTCACTCTAGCTGCCATGACTCTCTTGCAGTCACACCCAGATCATTCGCATCGTAGGGCCTTTATTCCCACATTTTCCCGATCTTTCTGCATGGCGCGCCTCTTAAATTATTCAAAACATAATTCGATTCTGTGTTCAAATGTCATCTTCCTCAGAGAAGCTTTTTATTACCAGCCCATCTGAAAAAATATATACTGCCTCCCCAGTCACTACTTAGCCTTCTACATTGCTTTATTTTTCTTCTTAACAGTGATTGTCTGACATCTTATTACTTGTGTTGGTATATTGTCTGTCCCTATGAGAACAGGGACCACAATTGCTTTACTCTTTGAATCCTTGGGCCAATCCTGATACTTAGGAAGCTTTCAATCATTTAAAAAAATATTTATTAATTAGTTGACTAACCAATTAATTTTTAAGTAAGTAAATATATGGCATAATAAAAAGAGCATTGGATTTGGAGTTGTGGATTCCTGATTTAGTTTTTCCACTAATTAGTTGTGTGGGTTTTGACAAATAGCTTTTACTTCCTGTCCTTCTCCTTCTTCGCTCAAAGATAATCTTTTTTTTTTTTTTCAACGTTTATTTATTTTTGGGACAGAGAGAGACAGCGCATGAACGGGGGAGGGGCAGAGAGAGAGGGAGACACAGAATCGGAAACAGGCTCCAGGCTCTGAGCCATCAGCCCAGAGCCCGACGCGGGGCTCGAACTCACGGGCCGCGAGATCGTGACCTGGCCGAAGTCGGACGCTTAACCGACTGCGCCACCCAGACGCCCCTCAAAGATAATCTTTAAGGTAACCCAGTGCCCTGAAATTCTATGATCTTTAAAACACAGAGCCATCTCTGATATAGGAGAGTACTTTATTTCTTTGCATTTGTGTGCAGACATTATAATTTAATAAATTTACCTGCCTCCTCTGGATATATTTAGATAACTATGCGCTTTTCTTCTCTCCCTCCCTGTCTTTCTTCTTTCATTAAAATTTTGTGGGTCCCCTTCCATGTGCCCTAGTATTGAGCCAGGCACTTGTGGGACAAAAATAAGTCACACATTCTCCCTGCTTGCAAGAATCTCATAAACTGAAAAGGAAGGCAACAGTATAAACAAATGAATTAGAATTTAGCTTGAAAGCGCATAGGCAGAAATTTTGTCAGTATAGATGGGTGAGTCACTCTACCTAGAAGAGTAGTGTGCGAGAGGCAGATTGGATGATGTACCTTTCCGGAATGCTGCGCTGCTAGAGGAAAGGCAACAGCGGTAGCCGTGGAGGGTGAGGTTAATAAAAATAAACACTGAGTAATCAGTCCACTGGCCTATTGACTTGGAAGTCCTTGACAATATATATCATTGTAGTTTTGGTGGGATGGTGGGTATAAGACCAGGATGCCATGAATTGAGCGGTAGATTAGAAGGGGTGTTAGGGGAGCTGGGGTGGCTCAGTCTGTCAAGCATCTGATTCTAGGTTTCGGCTCAGGTCATGATCTCACAGTGCCTTGAGTCTGAGCCCCACCTTGGGCTCTGCACTGGCCGCGCGGAGCCTACTTGGGATCCTCTCTCTCTCCCTCTCTCTGCCCCTCCCCCTCTCATGCTGTCTCTGTTTCAAAACAAATGAATAAACTTTTTTTAAAAGGTGGGGTGGAAGAGGAGCTCAGTTGTTAACTTCTCATTTGGAAAGTTTGAGAAGGAGAGAAAATGACTAGGCAAGGCAAAGGAGACAGAAAGACTTAAGGATGCAGAAAGCCTAGGCAGTGTTGAGGAATGAGCAAATAGAGGCCAACGGGCTGAAAGTATGGTCATAACGCTGTGTGAGAGGCTTTGCGTCTTCGTAAGGAGGTTGCAGAGGAATGAATGAGATCCACACGGCAGCTCAGTCAAAGGAGGGAACTCATCTTCCTCTGGGACCAAGGGGAAGACGGAAAGACGACTTCTGAGACTCAGGGGCATTTGTAGAGCACAGTTAGGAGGCAAGGCCATTCTTGCCAACCTGTATTTCCTTAGTGAAGTACATGGTAACGTCATGTGCTGAGCTCAAGGGAGCAAAGATTGTGTAGGAGATTCGAGGCAGTGAAACATTGGAATATTCTCTACACATGAATGGCAGAGCTAAAGTCTATTGGCTGACTAATGCCTGGCAGTTTACAATTACACTGTCAGCTTAATGGGTTACTTATTTCTGATGATTCCTGTTTTCATCATGGGCTGTTAGTAAGCATTAAATTGTGCTTGGGCTTACTCTCATTTCCGAGGCTAATTACTGTTAATATTATTTTGCTGTTTTAACCTCTTAATAAGAAGGCATAATAAACAATGATGCTGAGAACAGAAGGCTCAGCACGAAGTCTTCCAATTGAGGTGTCGTGGATGCCTGTTAGCCAGCTGAAGCATTTTACCTGTCAGTAAACAAGTGCACTTATCTGTACAGCTTAGTTTCATGTTAACGAAACATATAGGCATATGTGTTCATTCATTCATTCATTCACTGCTCTATGTCAGCCACTCTGGTAGGCAGAGGATTCAGTGGACGTAGACCCAGGGATTTTATCCACTCTAAGTGTACTGAATTCTAATATTACAAGTAAATATTACACGCTTATAACAGAACCCACATGGAATATTTTTGTTCTATTTTATTTAGGTTTGGGGGGCACATTGGGTGCTGTGGCCCAATTGCAATCACTGAAACTACATTTTATGGGTTACTAAACTGCATTTAGTCCTCTAGAAGTGAACAAGAAATGTGAAAAAAAAAAAAAAAGCTTCTTGTGTACTTTATTGTGTGCCCTCTGCCCTCAGCCTTCAAATTACCATTCTGGGACCAACCTGCCTTTTACCTTAGTCATTCCCCCTTGGATCTCCCTGAGCACTCTGCCAATAGGAAGGAAATCTTGGTTGCTTCCCAGGCTGCTTGCCTTTGGCCTCGGGGGGGGGGGCATTGTTGCCCTTTCTTACCCATTGATGTCTATAAATTATTTAGCTGAAATAAAAGGTAATTCATATGCAATAATAAAGGAAACCTTGTAAGGAATTTCAATTTTATTACATTCCTAGGGATCTGAGGCAATTTATTTGCCTATTGCTTATTTATCTTTAATTATTACAGTAGTTATTTCGCACCATACTTTTTAACCTTTCAGCCACTGAGGTTGGAGAGAACTTGTGTTGATCATCCCCCGAGGAAATTTCTAGTTTCCTTCTTCCCACTTTCCTTCTTTCTTCTCTTCCACCTTCTCTCTCTCTCCTCTGCTCTCTCCTTCCTTTGCCTTTCTCCCTCCAGTCTTTTATTCACTAATTCCACAAATATTTCTGCTTACTCTATGCTATGCTGTATTAGGGTCTGAGGATATAGGGCTGCGTAAGAATAAGGTTGAATAAGGTCCCTCTCAGGGACCTTACAGATGAGACAGATACTAGTAATGCAAGCAATGGTTGTAATACAGTGTGTTTAAGGCCACGATAGCAGTAGACACAGGACACTGAGAGAGAACATCATAGAACGGCATGGAGGTCAGGTAGGGCTTCCTTTCAGTTCTTTCATGGAGGTTGAGCAGACGATAAGCAAGTGAAGTTGGATAGAGAGAAGGGAAAGATGGTGACTCCACGTGCACACCTTTTAGCTTGGATCCTTGATATAGAGGAAATTTACACGCACACACACACACACACACACACATTTCTGTTTTTCTTTTTGAAATGTTGACTTCCTTTCCCATCTATCAATTCATATCTGCGTTGAAAATTATTGGCATACTACATACCACATCTACTTATCAGTTAATCTGGGATGAGAGGGTGTGAGACTTAATTTTTCCGACCCTACTGTAGTTCACTGTTTCTTATACTGTATGATGCGTTTGAAGGGCGAACACAAAGCCTAGACAGAAGCTTAATCCATAATTCTCCCAGCCAATACACAAGGATATGAATTCCTTCATTCCACTTAACTTTCTGCTGTGGGCAAAACTTTATTCTTATCTTCATCAAGTAACTTCTCAACTCAGCTTCCACATCAGACTCTCTCAAGATATCTAAAAAAAACCAAAAACCAGAAAACAAAAAACAAAAAAAAAACAAACCATGGATGGACCTACCATTTCCCCAGGAATTTCTGACTTGGTAAATCTATGTTGATACCTAGATAGCTCTACTAAAACACAAAAACAAAAACAAAAACTCTAACGATTTTGATGTTGAGACAATGTTGAGAACCAAAGTTTGACAAATGCTCAAGTGGTATCCTCTGATGGAAGAGTTTTAACACTTGGAGTCACACAAATTTGACTCTGAATTCTGCTGCTGTCACATACTAATTGTGTGACCTCAGCCAGGTTACCAAACCTCTCTGAGCCTGGGATTCCTCATCTGTGACATGGATACATTGTACACCAGGCTTGTAATAAAAGTGGAATTTGGGAACCATCCTTTCTCAGCTGAGCTAGTGAACCAACCAGAACAGGAATAACCTTTTCGCATTTCTCAGTCCCTCCTGAGGATGAGGGGACACTGAAAGTGAGGGGGTCAGTGGGGACTCTGACGCTCAGCACATAATGGTGGTCATGCCTTTTTTGGAAGTAAGATTTCTGGAACACCTATTTTATGCAAGGCTCATTTAGCTTTTTTCTGAAATATCCACAAATCTCTATCCCTTGTGATATTTCCTAACTTAGTCTCCATTGGCTCTCTCTGTTCTAACAGGCTCCCACTGCTCATCCTGGCTTTATTCTCATTTATCTCCAGGGCACACAGCCATACCTCTTCCCTTTGGAACTCCTTCTCCGTGATCCCACTGGAAGCTCCTCGGCAGGGAGAACAAAGCCCCAAGAGTAGTTTACTTCTTCATGTTTACCTTCACCATCTCATTGTTGGGCAAGGACTGTAACGAAACATTAACGGTTCTGAACAAAAGCTTCTATGTTGCTACCTTTTACATAGGACACTCAGTCTGCCTAGAAACCCCTTCTCCCGGTTTCTGTCTGGCAAGACAAAATGTTGAATCGATCATTCAACATTTGAATTTGATTCGACAAAATGTTGAATCAAAGCATGGGCTGCTTTGAGGACATTTCATTTACTTCTCAGATCCCCCTAAAGTGTTATGTAATTTCACTTCCATTTCACCAAACCGGAGGTCTGAGGAGTTGAAGGTTTTATGGGAACACCCTCCCCTGCCCTCCCAGAGCCCTCTGTCCGTTCTGTAATAACTGCCTTTTTCGTACTGAAAGGGAAGGGAAGGAAGGAAAGAAGGATGGTGGGAAGGAAGAGAAAGAAGAAGGAAGAAAGAGAGGGGGGGAAGGAATAAATAGATTTGAATGTTTCAAAGTAGGTACCTGAGTTTCAACATCGTATTCTAACGTAGCACAGTGCTGGGCCTGCTGTTGTCAGATATGTGGGCCAAATGAGCAGAGTTATGACTTCTTTGTTTCTAGATGCTACATCTGTTTTTTAAACGAACGGTATCCATTCCTTTACATCAAGGGCTATAATCAATATCTAAGTAATTTCAAATTCAGTCCCACCATCCTCTCCAACTACTGAAAAAGGAGTACATTGAATTTTCATTTCGTCTATACAACTACTCTGACAATCTTACCTTTGTCGTTAGAACAAAGTACACCCCCCCCAGTGCCCGCCCCCCATCAGCCCTACCCACTTCTACACTATAGCCTCAATAATAGACTAGGTATGAAACGAACAAAACAAAGCAAAACGAAACCAAAAAGGCAACTCTGGAGAAAAATCCATTAGCAGAGCTTCAGCTCCAACAAAATAGTGTTTTTGCTTTTATAAAATGGACCACCATTTACAGGAAACACACCCGGCTCTCAAAGCCTGTCCCCCTGTTAAATGCCGTCTTGTGTTAAGAGTGAATTATATTTCTTTCCAAACAAACTCAGGGGCCCTCTGCTTTTTTGAAGATAGCTTTGCCTTTAGAAGTCCATGGATATGCTACATGGTATCGAACTGTGTATCATAGCTCATAACAGTCCTGTGATTTGCTAAACAAACAGTCCTTGCTCAATAACACACAGCAAACGTTTCAACCAAAAGGGTGCAGCTGTATTAGAGAGGTTTGCTATTCACACATTTCAGTTTTACAGTGATAAAACAGTATTAAAACATGCAAGCTCTTTAAAATTGCAGCTGCCAGGCCAAATGAGGTTTATTTCAAGAGTGATTAAAGGTGAGGGTATTCACCTCACATTTTAGGATGATTCCTGGGAAGGCAGCTATAAAATTAAAAGAGAGAGAGGTCAGGGTCATGGGGGCATGGACTTTGAGTGGTGCAGTTCTTGAATCTTGACCTGGATACTTTGTACTGAAGGCAGAATGCCTTCTGAAAAATGCTTCTATAAAAACAACAACATTTTCTTTGCCCCAGGTAGCCCTTTCATTAAAATACAAGACCATGGGGCGCCTGGGTGGCGCAGTCGGTTAAGCGTCCGACTTCAGCCAGGTCACGATCTCGCGGTCGGTGAGTTCGAGCCCCGCGTCAGGCTCTGGGCTGATGGCTCGGAGCCTGGAGCCTGTTTCCGATTCTGTGTCTCCCTCTCTCTCTGCCCCTCCCCCGTTCATGCTCTGTCTCTCTCTGTCCCAAAAATAAATAAACGTTGAAAAAAAAATACAAGGCCATCTATGATCTCAAAATTTACTTCTTGGTGATTAGAATTTCTCATCAACAAGGCATTGTCTAATCGTTCAAGAGCCACTTCCTAATGAAGAAGAGTGGCAGAAAAGTAGAAATCAGAACTTGATTTTTAAGAAGAACAGTTACGTGTAATTATTGGAGAATCTAACCTACCTAAGTGATGAATGACAACAAGCTGCACTCAGCTCATTTTTATGCCAAGGAGGTTTTTTTTTTCTATTCAAACTATATTTTATGAAATAGCAAGATATATAGTTAGTGTATAAGGTGTGCCTGGAGGTCTAAGAAAAAACCTGAAGTTTTTAGTTTTCCTAAGAACCAGATGGAAAAATGGTCAAAAACAAAAACAAAAACAAAACTCAAAAGAGTGTTGGAGAATAATACATTGAGCTCAGTAACAATGAGCTGAGTGCAATTCGAAAGAATACTGGGGTACAATTAGCAAAGAGTGTAAGAAAGGAGATCAGTGAGTGTGGGTGAAGGTGCAGTGAAACAGGTGGTCTCACTCACGGGTGGTGTATGTTAGAAGGAGCTTTCTCAACAAGGCTCTGGCAGTCCCTGTACAGAATCTCTAACATGTCATGAGAGGTAATGCCATTTCTGATCATCTACTTTAAGGGAATGATTAGAAAACGAACCTTTGCACACAAACATGCTTATGGCAGCCTAACTTAAACAGCTATTAACTTGAAACAAACTCAAGATCCAGCAGGAAAGGAGTGGTTGAGGAAACAGGATGCATCATTTAAAATGGTATTTATGGGGGCGCCTGGGTGGCTCAGTCAGTTGAGCGTCTGACTTTGGCTCAGGTCATGATCTCATGGTTCGTGAGTTCGAGCCCCACGTTGGGTTCTGTGCTGACAGCTCAGAGCCTGGAGCCTGCTTCGGATTCTGCGTCTACCTCTCTCTCTGTCCCACCCCTCTTTGCACTCTGTCTCTCTGTTTCTCAAAAATGAATAAATGTCCAAAATTTAAAAAAATAATAAAATGGTATTTATGGAGATTAGTTGGTGTTCTTATGGGAAATGGTAATAATACAATTTTATTTGCTGCATGCTATAAACTAAGTAAAAGATTTTCCTCCTTCTCCTAATACTACTAACAAAAGTCAAAATTATCTGGCACTTGACATGTGTCAGGCACTCTTATAAGCCCTTTACATGTAATAAGTTATTTAACTCTTGCAACAACCTTGTAAGATAAGTGTCCTTACTAGCCCCACTTTACAGATGAGGAGACTGAGGCTGACTGAGATTCAATAACTTGGTTCCTGTCACACAGATAGAAAGTGACAGGGCTGGGTTTTTATTTTTCTTGTTTTAGTTTTTTTAATTTTTTAATGTTTATTATTTATTTTTGAGAGAGAGAGAGAGAGAGCAAATGGGGTAGGGGTAGAGAGAGACACAGGGTCTGAAGCAGGCTCCAGGCTCCAAGCTGTCAGCAGAGAGCCTGACATGGGGCTCGAACCCACAAACCATGAGATCATGACCTGAGCCAAAGTCAAACGCTCAACTGACTGAGCCACCCAGGCGCCCCAGCTAGGTTTTTTTATTTTTTTAATTGAGATATAATTCACATACCATAAAATTCACTCTTTTAAAGTGTGTAATTCACAAAGTGAAGTTCAACAGACACTGGTCACGGGAAGTATCTTTGAAGTAAGAGGGATTACAGACCAGAATTTTCTGGAATCTGGGCAATTTCCTTGCACATAGTGCATGAAGACAAGGCACCGTGTTCTTTTCTTTCCTTCCTATGGTATCCCAGGGTCTAGCAGGGTGCCTGGCCCCTAGTGGACCTATTTTTTTGTGTGAGTGAATAAATAAGTGCCCCCGTGACCTGGAAACTAATCCTCAATGCCGACAATACCCAGGAGCCTAGGTTTCCTGATTCCACATTGCCTCTCTGCCTTTTGGCCAAAGTTGAGCTTCTGGTTTCTGAACTGCGTACCTTGTTCAGACCCACTGCCTTGTCTGTCTTACCTGTGCATTGTGACTCAGACTGACTGTTGACCGGGCTCTTGACTGCCAGCTCCATTTGAAGATAACCCAACCCACTCCTATGCTGACTGTCTGCTCTGCTCACTCAGCTCTGGCTTGGCTGTCTCAGGGTGGTTTCCATCTTGTTCCCATTGTTGCCAGCCACGCCTACCGCCAATGGAAAAATTCTCTTTGGGCTGGTACGGTTTCATCCCATGAATGTCCCCTTACTTATATTTCCTAGTCTCATCTCCACACATGGTTAGAGGAGTGAGGGATTTGGTGAATGTAGAAGCTCCAGAAACTTCCCTCCTGAAAAGTGCCTCTCTCTTCTGTCTAGAAGGCCAGAAAAGACTTGGAATGTGGTTTAGATTTGGTTTGAAGTCAGGAATGTGCTATAAATAAAAAAGTTAAAACAATCACTATTCTACCCGTTTTAAAAAGAAAGCCTGTGTAAAAGTATCGCCTATGACTCCAAACTCGTCCTCTCACTTAATCTAGAAGGCTTCTTTTTAACCATCTAAGTAGACATTTCTATGCGAATACCTCATTGTTAAGCTCAATGGCAACAAAACCAAACTTGCCATTTTTCTCACTCCATCTCTCTTTCCCACTTACGCTAACTGAAGCCGCTATTTACATAGCTATGTAGTCATTCTTAACTCATCTCTGCCTCTCATGTTCTCGAATTTATCTAGATAGTAGTCTCAAAGGCACTTTTTTTCTTTTGAAATGGCTTTGACATTGACTCCTGGTTTTTGATACATATCCCAGAACTTACCGCTTCACCATACATGACTGTAAGTGTTTCTCTGTTGACGCCAGTCGCTGGGGAATCTTTTCTCTTATATTTTTCTTTCATAGCATTGTTAGAATAACTAATAAAGACTGTTTTTACATTATCCATGTCCACACTTCTCAATGCCTTTTTCCTTAAAGTATCAAATTGTATGGCCCCTATTTTTTTTTAAATAGTCCTAAGTGTTTTATTTTATTTTTTTGAATACATGACATTTATTGCCAAATTGGTTTCCGTACAACACCCAGTGCTCATTATGGCCCCTATTTTTAATTTTTTTTTATATTTATTTTTTTTTGAGAGACAGAGTGAGACAGAGAGCTAGCGGAGGAGGGACAGAGAGAGAAGACGACACAGAATCTGAAGCAGGATCCAGGCTCTGAGCAAGCATTCAGCACAGAGCCCAATGTGGGGCTCGAACCCATGAACCGTGAGATCATGACCTGAGCCGAAGTCAGACATTTAACCAAGTGAGCCATCCAGGTGCACTGGCCCCTATTTTCAAAAATTCTCCACTATCTTATCCTAACCTACCAATATAAAGCAATTGGTTACTATTATTATTATTATTATTCTTTAAATTCAAGTTTGTTAACATACAATACAGTCTTGGCTTCAGGAGCAGAACCCAGTGATTCATCTCTTACGTATGACACCTAGCGCTCGTCCCGAAAAGTGCCCCCTTCTTAATGCCCATCACCTATTTAACCCATCCCCCACTCAACACCCTTCCAGCAACCCTCACTTTGTTCTCTGTATTTAAGAGTCTCTTATGGTTTTCCTCCCTCATTGTTTTTATTTTATTTTTCCTTCCCTTCACCTATGTTCATCTGTTGAATTTCTCAAATTCCACATATGAGTGAAATCATATGATATCTGTCTTTCTCTGACTTATTTCGCTTAGCATAATACACTCTAGTTCCATCCATGTTATTGCAAATGACAAGATTTCATTCTTTTTCATTGCCAAGTAGTATTCCATTGTATATATATACCACATCGTCTTTATCCATTCATCAGTTGATAGACATTTGGGCTCTTTCCATACTTTGGCTATTTTTGATAGTGCTGCTATAAACATTGGGGTGCATGTGCCCCTTTGATTAAAAATGCTGATTCAAAGCAATTGGTTTCTAGCTCTTTAAATCTTTCCTTGACTTTAGACAGGCTCATTGACCTATATGTACACTATTACCATGCCTGTCTCTGAAGCTTTGCTCTATTTTCTTTGTCTAGAATGTCCTCTCCAATTCCTGTCTCCCATCTCCCACCAAACCAAATTCCTCCCATTTTACAAAATTTTCCTTTTCAAGGAAAAACATATATAACTTAGTCATCACTAATTAGATATTGATAGTCTATGCAGCAAATACTGGGGTTTCTAACTACATGCATTACGGTGGATTTTAACTAGTCACTCACTTCTACTTTTTCTTCAACGTCAGTTGACCTTTTTTCCTGAGAAAAAATGTAATTCCTTTTGTGGTCAAAATTTGTGCTATCTAATCTTCTTGTATTTTCTTTTATCTAGCATATGTGCACAACAATTCCTTTTGCTTTAGTGATTGGGGAGGAGAGAAGATTTTACCCAAAAAGAGAACACTTATCATACCCTTCTGAAGAACTTTGTCATTTCCTTTGCATGACATTTGACCCAGAGATCAGGGTGATCTTGTGGTCAACCATTTTCGGTTTTGTGTCTTTAATGGTATTCAGATGAGATGTTTAACTTCTAGCTTTGAATCTTTTTAGACATTGGTATCAGAATATTTCTTTTTTTAGGTTTATTTATTTTGAGAGAGTGTGAGCAGGGGAGGGGCAGAGAGAGGGAGAGAGAGAATCCTGGCAGACTCCATGCTGTCAGCACAGAGCCCAATGCGGGACTTCATCTCACGAACCTTGAGATCTTGACCCGAGCTGAAAGCAAGAATTGGATGTTTAACTGACTGAGTGCCCCAGTATCAGAATATTTCTCATTTTACTCTTGGTGTGTCTGCTGATAATTGTTTGGTGAGCAAGGGCCACCTTTGAAAAAAGAGAACTGTCAATTGCTTCTCCTATAATTATGATCTTATAGGTCATGTCAGAATATTCTGGGGCTTGAGTTGAGACTCTTCATGTGGGCATCTGTGATTATCTCCAAAGCTAATTCCCTCTTCCTTCTAGGTATTTACCTTTCCCTCTGCCCAGAAAACCTTCTTTCTTTTTCTTAACTACTGTTTCTGTGCCAAATTCCCTCCACACCATCCTCAGAATTTCCTTCTCTTCTTCCAGTGAGCCACTTGGAACCTACAGGTATGCATCCAATATGCTCCCTGAGCCCTTGCGTGCTCCATATCATAGCCCTTAGCAGGTGGCGATGTTATTGCTTGTTATCTTGACTAAATCTCCACTAGATTGTAAACACTGGAAGGCCAGGGAGTAAGCTAATCTTTTTTGAGCAATTATACCTTTCATACACTCTTGGTGTATGAGATGAATGTAAAGTATACAGCCATAAATCCTTACAATTTAAGGATGACTGGTTAGATCTCTTACATTAGTTTTCCATAGTTAATTCTTAACAAATTTTTCCTATAATAGAAAATTTTTCAATGATTTATATATTCAATCATATATATTATTTTCAATCATATATAATGGGAAATTCCATAAAGCATGGAGCTTAGTTATGTTTCTCTATAACTCTCAGTGCATTCTTTTGTCACTATTCATGTGCTGTACATTGTTGTAGCAATACTATTATGTTGTTTTATTTAATCTCACTGACTTTATGCACATACATCTTTATTTGAACACAGTCCCTTTAAAAACAAAACCCAAATCTTGTATTTATTGTAAATAATGTCAGCATTCAATCTCTAGTCTTTTGAGGCTGCTTGCATTTCTTCCAGGACTTATGTTTCTAAGGAGATAGGTTTGCTTCTTTTTATTTGGATTCTGTAAACAGCAACAATTATGAACTTTACACTTTGTGATTGTTGGCAGAACCCTTAGTAAACAGTTATACAGGAAACTTGAAAGACAAGTAAGTATGTAGGATCTAGTCATTGGATCATGGTGATTACTATTAAGTTGGGTTAGCTTTACTGAAGGGAAGATTTTTTTATTATTAATTTTTAGAGAAGAGAGAGAGAGAGAGAGAGAGAGAGAGAAAGGGAGAGCATGAGTGGGGAAAGGCAGAGAGAGGAAGAGAGAATTTCAACTCAAGCAGGCTCCACGCTCAGTGTGGAGCCCGATGCGGGGCTTGATATCATGATGCTGAGATTACAACCTGAGCCAAAACCAAGGGTTGGACACTCAACTGACTGAACCACCCAGGTGCCCCAAAGGAAAAATTTATTTAAAAAGTGCTTTCCAAGTCAACTCATCATTTGTCTAGTGGGAATTTGTGTCCTAGAACAAATGGAGTAATCATTTATTTAAGTTTTCAAGTAAATACCCTTATGGGTGGAGGGCCTATGGTACAAACTTTTACTCAGATTTCATCATAACAGCCATCACACCTGGAGAATCCATTATGCATCATGGGAACTCAAGGTTGGGCTAGAATTTCTAGGAAGTTAGGATGAGGCGGAGTGAATGGAAAAATCTAACATGTTTGTTAAAGATTAAATTATTCTCTTTACAGAAAAACTGCAGGTGGCAGAATGAGTCACGTTCAGCCTAGACCCCAAAATGGCACCTCTGGGCATTCTCTAGGGTCAGCAGATAATTTGTAGAACTGTGCAGAGAGTTTCCTACAAGGTGTTACGATAGGTTGTGTCCCCAGACCAGCAGTATGAATGAGAAAACTAATGGCCTTTATCTTACCTGAGTGAGTCATGTGAAGAAGGAACCTTCAGTAACTGGCATTTTCCTCTGTGCCATCACTGCTGGGATTTGTGTTTCATCACATCTACTGCTTACTTGTCTTATCCTGTAACAAGTGAAAATGCCGTCTCGT
This sequence comes from Prionailurus bengalensis, assembly GCF_016509475.1. Classification (NCBI taxonomy): domain Eukaryota; kingdom Metazoa; phylum Chordata; class Mammalia; order Carnivora; family Felidae; genus Prionailurus; species Prionailurus bengalensis. The sequence continues at coordinate 145,818,521 of NC_057344.1, forward strand.
TTGACTAGGAGTTTGTGTCACAGCCAACTTTCTCCTTTATAGTCAAAAACACATTCCTTTGAGGAGAAAGACTCCAGTAACCTGTAATGGTTGTGATGACTCTGTGAGGAGACAAATGAGGTCTTCGATAGTCACACATCAGCAACTGTTTTGCTGAGACCCAAAGGATTGTGACGGTAAACTAAACATAATGACATTGTTCTATTGCCTTCTGGCCCCGTCAATGCTCGGGGCCAGAAAACACGGTTGTTATAAATAGTGCCATGGCCTTCAGAGCAGCCCTTCAAAAGCTTGGAGGCCTGGACGTAAAATGGGTCCCTGAAAGAACAACCCATTAGTCATGGTATTAAAGCCAGTACTCTAGGTCTGTGTTCATTTTCAGCTTTTCCGATATTAATGCATTTAAATATCTCAGGAGAGTTCACTTACCCCATCAACCCCTGTATAAAAACAAAACAAGACAAAACAAAAAAACAAAACAAAACAAAACATAAACAAGCAAAACAACTCACTTAAAGTTTCAATAAAACTTTCCAATTTGGCAGAGGTGCTAAAATAATTTTCACCAGTTACTCAGTAGGATAGTTATTCCCACACTTCTGGAGCAATGGCAATGGACAAACCAAACCGGAGCTTGGAAATCAGTGGGTTCAGAGACCCGGGATCAGATCTTAGCTTTGCTGCTTTGTAACCTGGAAAAAGTCTCTAACCTATCTGGACCGCCATGTTTTTTTGAGTGTATACTTCTGAAGGGATTGTTATGTGATTGGCACGGTCCTAAGCACTTTATATTTAATTTCTATGATGCTATCGGGTGAGTAATGTCTCTCTCTGCACTTTAAGAGCGGGGAAAGTGAAGCATAGAGAGGTCAAAAGTTATCTGAGGGGATGAAGGAGGAGGCAGAACCACCATTCGGACCCCAGCTGGTATGACAGCCAGTGCTACTGGCCACGGTGCAATGCACTATGCCAACCCACCGCTCCCTTACCCACACACACAATGAAAGAGGTCCCTGTGAAGAGCCCATGTATTTCTTTCTCTTGTGCTTAGTGTCTAGTCAGTCAGTGTCTAGTCGGTAAAAGCTTAGGTATATCTACTTCAAAAATAACTAAGGGTAAGAAAGCTTTTCTTGAGAGCTAAAATCTTTAGCAAGATTACTGACTTATAAATGAAATTTTTATTTGCCATGGGTCCCCAACAGACTCATAAAAATCTTCCAAAATTATTTCTTTCCAAAAATATTTCAAAATACTCTCTGAGGAGAATTATTACCTAAATTCTAAGTCTTTCACTTTGGCCGGTGCTGAGCTGATGCCCTTGGAGCCTTAATGCCCCTTATCAGTGTTTTTTATACTCTCTTCAGATCTGCTGGGTTAAACTCCTGGACGTATATACTATGACTTATTTTGGGAATTTTTAACTACCAATTATAAATTACCAATTTATTTACCAATTATACCAATTTACCATTTATTTATTACCAATTTAATTACCAATTATAAATTAACTTAGAAGAATCAATTTGCATGTGCTCTGTTGAAAATCGAGTTCTGGTTGAACTTTTAAAAAATCTTTTTCCCATCAATCATCAAACGGTGTTCTTGATGTTTACATCAATTCTTCTAAGACCGTGCATTGTTTGATGTCCAAGCATGGGGGTGAAAAACTTGATTCATCCAATTAATCTGTAATCAATGATTCAGAATGCTAAGTTTAGCCGTATGCTAGATAATGATGGAGAAAACCATGAAGAAAGCATATTTACAGTAGGGGGATTTGAAATGAGAGCTAAGTTTTCTCTTTCTGTCTTTCTAATGTTTGTGAGTGTTTGCGGGGGCCTGTTTGTGGGAAAGCTAAAAAAAAGATGACTTTGAGGAATAAAGAGAAGTCATTAAAACCTTGTTTAATTACTCATTCTTTCCAAAGTTTCTAGGGGAAAGTTGACTCTTGGTCTACTTATCCTTTTGACAATTTCTTGTGAAATGCACTTGGGACACCTGCCTCACCTTTCACCTCACTGCTGTTTCCCATTCTCTTGTGACTCATAGCAGCAATTCCACCCCTTCTTAAAAAAAAATGTGTGGCAGCTGCTATGGAAGCATTACTGAGTCAGTCAGAAGTGAGGCAGGATGCCAAAAGGCTGATTCACTCCCCAGAACATGGAGGAGGACAATTAGAGAATTAAAGGTCGTAACGTCAGTTGTGGCAGTAAGGGCTTATACAGTGGTTTATGCAAGCTCGCTTACTACCTGTGACACCACAGGAAATTCACCATGATTTTGCATTCAAACACCTATGTTACTCTTGTCTTAACCTGTTTGGTCTCGGTACATATCAGGTAAAAAGACTAGGACCATCCTTCCTAAGGTTTTTTGGACAAGTTTTAAAATACAAAGGAAAAAAAAAAAGGTCAGTGAATTACGTTTAGGATCTCTTCTGTTTCATTTTTCTTGGGACACATCCAACAGGGTAACCAAATTCCTTAGGTCAGGATTCTAGAGTAGGCCCAGAAAATTTGGATCAAGTACACCCAGGTATGTACTATTAAGTATTATAATTGTCTCATACATTTGCACTGAGAAACATTTCATTATGAAACTTGAAGTACCTAAAAAATAATAATCATAATAAAACCAAGCAAATACATAAAAAAAACCCGGGTACACAGAGCTCCTATGTAAAACTTTAATGTACATATTTGCATTATTCTGACTCTAAAACCCAATAAGGTGGGTCTATTTCACTGAAAAAAAAAGTTAGAAAAAAAGGTTAAAAATACATGGAGACAACTAGAGCATAGTTTGTTTGATCTTTGGTTCATTCAGATATCTTACCCAGTGAATCAGAGCTTTTTTTCCTATAAGTGAAGATTAATAGATCTGTATTTGATTTCATTGTAAGGCTGATAGAACAGTCTCTCTACCACTTAAGTCTCCGTTTTGTCTAGGGTCACTTTCTCAAACATGAGTTTAAATTCACCTGCTCACCTCTCACCTTTTCCAAATGAGAATTAAGCATGAATTTACATAGGTCAGCCCCTACAATTGAGGGCTTGAGTAGGGTTTGAAATGCCACCTGACCATCTTTCACATGTGAAGCATAGAGCTTTGGCAACGTGTTACGTTCAAATGGACAAATGAGAAGTTTGAGCAAAGGTGCCAAGAATAGCATCCTTCTCCCACTGTCTGGAGTGGGAGAGAGAAATTGGAGGACACAGAGTTGAAACTAACCGACGTGAAAGCGGTGTGGAGAATCAAAGCTTACGGATCAATACGTAGAAGACAACAAAAGTCAATGAACGTGTAAGAAGAATGCTGACTGTAGGTGAGCATTCTTCCCATTGGTCCGTCCCTCTTTTCTGTGTTGTGTGGATGCCCAGTTCTATGTAAATAAAGCATGGAGTCTTGAGGGACTCCAAACTTGTCAGGTGTTTTTTTTTTTTTTTTTTAATTTTGACATTTAGGTTTTCTATTCTGTCTGAGAAGCTGCTTTTCTTCTCAGCAAGGCAATATTTTAACACAAGAGATGGTAAATTTCCATGGTACAGATGGTGTCTTTATTTTTTCCTTTGTATCTTTGAGAGAAGCAAGTGCTATGTTCTGAGTAAGTATCTAAAGTTGGGGTTTCTAGAAGCTCTTCCCTCAAAAAAAAATGGTACCTCATTTTTTTTCATCTTATTTTCAAACAAGTTGAGAAATCATCGACACGGAGGTCCAAATATCATCTTTACACCTAATAGAGACTAGTTGGGAGACCTGAGATTTGTTTTTTAATCAAGTGGACTTGCTTAGTTAGATTCACTTTAGTTGGACTCACCGACCCAGTCACACCAATGATGGTAGAGTGGGCCACAAGGATGGGGCTTGTCTAAGTAGTACTTTTGCCATAGAGGCATAAAGCAGAGTTTCTGCCCTCTATGGGCAGATTCATTCTCATGAGGAATATCTAGGAGCCGAGTCAAGCAAACCCAGTTATTCCTCTATTTACCAGTCAGTCAGTCACCTCCTTAATACGGGATGAGTAAAGGTGATAAGAGAGATGCAGAGCTATGTAATTTGAACTCCTTTCTTAGGAAGGAAATAGTAGGCTTTAGCAAGAACTGTGCTCCACCTATGTTTGCCCTTGATGGATATAGTGGATGGCCATTCATGGGCACATCATATGTTTATGACTGTGCATGTTACATATGCTATAGGATGCTTGATGCTGCAGATGTTTTAAAAGAAATGATCATAGTAGAAATGGCTAGTTTATTTGTTTTGTCATAGGATGTTGGTGTTTTGTGGTTATTCCTTTTCCTTCCAAATATAGGTTTCCGTAAGTAGTTACATAACCATCCTATCACTTCCCTTCCTGTTTAAATTGCTCCAGTGGTTTCCCACTTAGATGTAATCCATACTCTTCATGATGCACAAGGCCTAAAAGGCCTCTACAGTGTGGACTTTGCCTTCTCTGAACTCCCATTTCTCCTTAGTCACTCTGCTCCGGAAACAGAAGCATTTGGCTGTGCTTGTTTACAATTTTACATACACATGTTTAAAATTAATTGGCTATATAAAGTTTATTTCTACTTCAAGTGCACTTGCTGTCCCCTTTGCCTGGAATCTTTGCATGTTTGAGTCCTTTGTGCTATTTAAGTATTAGCTTAAATGTCATTTTCCCAGAAAGGTCTTCCTAGATCATCTAGTCGGAAGTAGTCACCCAACCACCCAGTCACCTGATTGCTCTACTGTGTGTATAGCCCTTACTGTCTTCCGATGGTTTTGTTTGTTGCTTATCACTTATCTTGTTTCTCTCATCAGGGGACTGAAAGCTCCATTAAACCAGTGGGGCTGTCCATCTGTTCACTTTTGTACATCCCAACCATGCACTCAGTAGGAGCTTGTCAGTCTTTGATGAACAAACCAATAGTTCCCCTCATCCCACTACTGCTGAATGAAAACAACACCCTGTATATACAGCAAATAGTTCAAAGGCCATGCCAAAGCATAGTGTCAGTCTTGGATTGATGAAGGTGAGGATGCATTTCTTAACCAGTTTGGAGCCAGCTAACCAAAAGGAATACAGCATGTTAACCAACACACCTTGACAAAGTTGAGAAAAATTCCTATAGTTCATAAAATTGTATGAGATTTCACTGGTTAAAAGATTTGAATGGCTGGAGAGTTTCCAGGATCCAAAGCAATTTCCATGCAACATTTCTTGTTTCATCAAAACTGTATTGAAAAGACGGGCGTGGAAACAGACCAGCTTTAGTTTGGATCTCAAGTGTTGTCTGTAAAAACAAGGCATTATATAGATTTCAAAGACCAGGTGTGCTATTTTTGGGGCATAATGTACCGGTGTAGGTAATCAATTCCTAGGTCTTATATTTGGACTACCTCTTATGACTGGCTTTTAGGGAAATGACATGGTATCTTATGTTTGGAGCTGTAGCTTGGCCTCCCATTTTCTGCTTTATTTACCCTAATGGACCAACATTGGAAAAGTTGAGTATTTCAAAGGTAATGCTGATGGAACGGTTGAATGTTATTTGAAACTGAATTTCAGTTTTGGAGGTTCTGTTTGTTGTGCATCTCAGTGTGTGCAAGTACGTTTGAACTCTTATGCCACTTCCCACTGAGCAAACCTGGTGTTCTAGACAAATCTGGACTAATACATAGTGGTTAGGACTAATACATAGAGGTTCTCCTCCCCTCCTTCATCCCAAAGAATTTATTTAGTACCAGAAATGTGATAAGAAAGCCTGAAAGGTGGGGCCTCCTCCCAGGGCAGGGGCAACTCACAGGTGTAGGGCATGAAGCCAGGAAGGGAGCAACTAAATATTTTCCTCTTTTTCAACTTTAAATTATACAATTATATTTATACTTAATGTATATTTATCTGTGTATCTTTAATTCACACCTCTTCAGTTTTCTAGCATTAGTTGCTTTTTCATAGCTAATCCTTATTAAATCTTACTTTCCTTACTGGCACAAGAACAGACACTCAGATCAATGAAATAGAATAGAGAACCCAGAAATGGACCCACAAACATATGGCCAACTAATCTTTGACAAAGCAGGAAAGAATATCCAATGGAATAAAGACAGTCTTTTCAGCAAGTGGTGCTGGGAAAACTGGACAGCGACATGCAGAAGAATGAACCTGGACCACTTTCTTACACCATCCACAAAAATAAACTCAAAATGGATGAAAGACCCCAACGTAAGACAGGAAGCCATCAAAATCCTCGAGGAGAAAGCAGGCAAAAACCTCTTTGATCTTGGCCGCAGCAACTTCTTACTCAACATGTCTCCAGAGGCAAGGGAAACAAAAGCAAAAATGAACTATTGGGACCTCATCAAGATGAAAAGCTTCTGCACAGTGAAGGAAACTAAAAGGCAACCAACAGAATGGGAGAAGATTTTTGCAAATGACATATCAGATAAAGGGTTAGTATCCAAAATCTACAAAGAACTTATCAAACTCAACACCCAAAAACCAAATAATCCAGTGAAGAAATGGGCCAAAGACATGAATAGACACATCTCCAAACAAGACATCCAGATGGCCAACTGACACATGAAAAAATGCTCAACATCACTCATCATCAGGGGAATACAAATGAAAACCACAATGAGATACCACCTCACACCTGTCAGAATGGTTAACATTAACAACTCAGGCAACAACTGATGTTGGCAAGGATGTGGAGAAAGAGGATCTTTTGCATTGTTGGTGGGAATGCAAGCTGAGACAGCCACTCTGGAAAACAGTATGGAGGTTCCTCAAGAAACTAAAAATAGAACTACCCTATAACCCAGCAATTGCACTAGTAGGCATTTATCCAAGGGATACAGGTGTGCTGTTTCAAAGGGACACATGCACCCCCATGTTTATAGCAGCGTTATCAACAATAGCCAAAGTATGGAAAGAGCCCAAATGTCCATCGATGGCTGAATGGATAAAGAAAATGTGGTATATATACAATGGAGTATCACTCGTCAGTCAAAAAGAATGAAATCTTGCCATTTGCAACTACATGGATGGAACTGGAGGGCATTATGCTAAGTGAAATTAGTCAGAGAAAGACAAAAATCATATGACTTCACTCATATGAGGACTTTAAGAGACAAAGCAGATGAACATAAAGGAAGGGAAACAAAAATAATATAAAAACAGGGTGGGGGACAAAACAAAAGAGACTCATAAATACGGAGAACCAACTGAGGGTTGCTGGAGAGGTTGTGGGAGGGGGGATGGGCTAAATGGGTAAGGGGCATTAAGGAATCTACTCCTGAAATCATTGCTTTACTGTATGCTAACTAATTTGGATGTAAATTTTTAAAAATAAAAAATAAAGTTAAAAAAATAAAATAAATAAATGGAAAAGTTTTCTTACTTTCCATTTCAAATTGTTCATTGCTAGCACATAGAAATACAATGGATTTTTATATATTGATCTGAACTCTTTTATTAGTTCTCATAGTTCTTTAGTGGATTTCTTGAGATTTTCTATATACAAGATCATGTCATATGCAAATAAACGAAGTTTTATTTCTTGCCTTGCCAAAAATAAATAAATAAATAAATCTTACTTTCTTATTCTCCACTCATGTGCCTGTAGTTCAGGAACACAGATTCATTTAGACTATGCGTCATGGATTTCTGGGGTCTGTACTGGATTTCTGAAGTTGGCTCAAGGATCAAGCTGCCTCATGTTAATATGGAATAGTCCAGGCATGGACAAGATAGTGTCATAAGGGAGAAATGCCAAGAGCTCATTCTGTCCCCCACCCAAATACCTCCAATTGTGGGTGCCTGAAAAAAAACTAAAGAAGCAAAATTAATATACCTAGGTCCAAAGGGGATAAGCTAAATTCAGCTTTAAACTCAGAGCAGTATCCACAGGAGGAACCTGAATAGTGCCTCCCCCTCGAGTTGAAGGCAGCAAGCAGGATCCAGTAAGTTAAACTCCTTTGGAGAGCAGTCTGCCTTTGGATATGTCATCTTTATTCATCTCAGGGTCAATCCCTTTTAAATTCTTCTTCAAAGAGACAATTCATGGGCTATGGGCCCGGGTCTTAGAAATCTTTCCCAATTTAAAATTCTACCCTCTTGGCAACGATTGTCAAGTAAAGAAATAAAGTTTGTGGAAATAAATTAAGATTCAGTTGTTGACCGCTATGTTATGTCTCATAGCATGAATAAAAGCACTAAATGTTTATTATCGTCTTTAGTATAGAGCTGTCAGAAGTCTATTCAATGAGAACAGGGATTTGGGCTTATTCACTGTTGTCTAGAAAAGTACCTGGCAAAAGATCAAAGCATATTTCTTGAAAAATTGCATCAGTGCATTGGTGAAGATTTTACATGCTGTCATACTTGTTGGAGTCGGAGAGTTCATTTGGCCCTAATAAAGAAACTCTCCTACCTCAGGTCTCAGGGCAGATCAAAAAAGGGAAACGTATCCTCATGATCTCTGACCTATGTGACACTCATCATTTTTGACTTACAAACGCTTAAGAGTTTGACGAACAGAATGCCTGACCATTCATCCCTGCCACTTCCTGTCAGCTCATGCATAGATAACTCACTCAACCAAGAGAACAGATAACCCGCGGGCTAAGCCTTCCACCAGTTGCATCACTCAGGAAAATAATTGACCAGAGAAGGAGTCTAGCTTTTTCTTGCACATAATGGGTAGGAGAGTGCAGAGAACAAGGGACCTGCTATAGAACTCTTTCTGCATTTCAAGTAGAAATTCTCTCTTGAGCAGGGCAGAAGAAAGACACCACATAAATCATTGACATTGACTTCCTATGGGAATGGGCCCCTCTTTGACTTGTAGCCCCAAGTCTTTGCACAAATAGAACCGGTTAGCCAGCAGTTACCCCCAGAGGAAGCAGAACAAGCATCTCTCTGGATACTTGATGGCATTTGCTGCTTTACTCTCCCACTGAGTTATTTGAAAGTAGCTAGACTTCTGCATACCTAGAGAGAGTCTAATGATTTCTAAAGACATAAGACATTATGTAGCTTCATCTCTAAGGAAAGGCAGTAGGAAAAGGATTCTGACTCTTTTATTTTTTTAATTTTTTTTCAACGTTTTTAATTTATTTTTGAGACAGAGAGAGACAGAGCATGAACGGGGGAGGGCAGAGAGAGAGGGAGACACAGAATCGGAAACAGGCTCCAGGCTCTGAGCCATCAGCCCAGAGTCTGGCACGGGGCTCGAACTCCCGGACCGCGAGATCGTGACCTGGCTGAAGTCGGATGCTTAACTGACTGCGCCACCCAGGCGCCCCAAGGATTCTGACTCTTATCTGTGTCTTTCCTCTCAGCGTTTTAGACATGTATACAGAGCATGATCTCAGCAACCAAAGAGTTATCAGAGCATTTTTAGTTATCCACAAAAATTTAGTCCTAAATGTGGACAAGTCAGTGTCGTGAGAAAGAAGATTCGTGCCATAGCACAGAAGAAATCAAGAATTGTTGGTTTTATTTAAAAATAAAAAATTAAAAGCTAAAATTATAAAAATATCCCTTACTAGAGAATGAGCATTATTTTTAATTTTTGTTTAGATTTGCTTTGGAGTCTCTAAACATTTCCCCTTCTTACATCTTCCAACTCTTGGCACCTTACTTTACTTCTTTCTTTAAATGTTTATTTATTTATTTTGAAAGAGAAAGAGGTTTGGGGAGGGAGGGGCAGAGAGAGAGAGAGACATTGAATCCCAAGCAGGCTCCACGCTGTCAGTGAAGAACCAGATGGGCAGGGCTCAAACTCATGAACCACAGTCACAAACTGTTAGATCATGACCTGAGTCAAAATCAAGAGTTGGATGCTCAACAACTGAGCCACCCAGCCGGCCTGGCACCTTACTTAAATTGATAATATTCAGGACTCCCTTTTCTGCTATGAGAGGATTTGTTGGAGGGATAAACCTATATATATAGATAGATAGATAGATAGATAGATAGATATAGATATATACATATATATATGTATATATCTATAGATATCTATATATATATATATATAGATAGATATCTATAGATATATATCTCCATGGCTAATAGTTATTCGATAGTTATTGTGCTCCAGGCTCATGACATCTCTCTGAGACAGGTTCTATGTTGATCTACAGTTTGGAATAAACATTAAAGTGACAGAGTTCTGATTAAAAACAAGTTTTTATTTGCTCAAATTGACCATTAAGTCAAGAACTAAAACTATAAGCCCAGAAGAAATTATGAGAGAAAATCTCTGTAAATTTGGGTAGGCAAAGATTTCTTAGAGCAAAAAACAAAAAACTGAAAAACAGAACAAAACAAACAAACAACAAAAAATCCCACAAACAAAAAAAATTCCTCGTAGTTTTGAAAGATGTTAAGAAATTAAAAAGGCAAAAACAGATTGGGAGAAAATATTGACAAAGTCCTATCTAATAAATAATTCTTTTTTTTAAACCTTTATTTATATGAGAGAGAGAGAGAGGCAGAGTGTGGGAAGAAGAGGGTCAGAGAGAAAGGGAGACACAGAATCGAAAGGAGACTCCAGGCTCTGAGCTGTCAGCACAGAGCCTGATGCGTGGCTTGAACTCACGGACTGTGAGATCACGACCTGAGTGGAAATCAGAGGTTTAACTGACTAAGCCACCCAGGTGCCCCTAATAAATAATTCTTATACATGAGTAAGAAGAGGATAACCAGATTTTAAAATATTTTGAACGACCATTTCTCTAAAAAAGATATATGGATGGCATAAAAGAATATAAAAAGATGTTCAACATCATTAGTCATCTGGGAAATGAAAATTAAAAGCGTGACAGGTACCACTACCCACCCACAAAAATGTCCAAAATCCTACAGAGCAACAATGTCAATGGATGGAAAGGCTGTGAAGCAATTATAACCCTCATATATTGGTGTGGGAATGCAAAATGATATAGTCAGTTTGAAAAAGAGTTTGGTAATTTCTATATAAACATACACTTGCCATAAGACTAGACATTCCCAGTTCTAGGTATTTTCCAAAGAAATGAAAACATAGGTTAAAAACAAAAAAAGCACATACTTTATTCATATTATCAACTTTTCAAAAGAGTAGACCCCCTCCTCTATGTTCATCTGTTTTGTTTCTTAAATTCCCATATGAGTGAAATCATATAGTATTTGTCTTTCTCTGACTGACTTATTTTGCTTAGCATTATACCCTCTAGCTCCATCCACATTGTTGCAAATGGCAAGATTTCATTCTTTTTGATTGCCAAGTAATATTCCATTGTATATATACCACATCTTCTTTATCCATTTGTCAGTCAATGGACATTTGGGCTCTTTCTAGAGTTTGGTTATTGATAAATTCCAAAAGAAAGAAAAAGAAAAGGAAAGAGGAAAAAAAGAGAGAGAGAGAGAGGGAAACAAACCATAAGAGACTCTTAACAATTGAGAACAAATTGAGGGTTGATGAAGGGAGGTGGGTGGGGAATGGGCTAAATGGGTGATAAGCATTAAGGAGGGCACTTGTTGTGATGAGCACTGGGTATTGTATGTAAGTGATGAATCACTGAATTCTACTCCTGAAACCAATACTGCACTGTATGTTAACTAACTAGAATTTAAATAAAAATTTGAAAAGAAAAAAAAAAAAGCAGCTCCAAAACAATATAACCAAAATCAACTTCTGAATGGGTAAACAAAATGTGTTATACCAATACAATGGAATGCATCTTAGCAATAAAAAGGAACAGCTCTTACACAAGCAATAGGTGAACAAATTTCAAATCCTTTGCTGGTTGAAAGAAACCATGCACAGAAGACTGTATGTTGGACTGCACTTATATACAATTCTGAAAAGGGCAAAGCAGTAATGACAGAAAGCAAATCAGTGTTTGACAGGGACAGGGAGTAGGGGCAGGAGAATTTGGGGGTATTTAAATCGTCTTTATCTACATTGTAGTGGTGGTTACATGACTGGAGACATTTGTCAAAATCCACTGGACTCTACACTTAAAATGGGTTCATTTTTATTACATGTAAATTGTGCCTCAATAACACTTATAAAAAATCTAAGTAAATGGGGCAGGATTATACGGAGTGATATTTAAAAGTTGCTTTTCGGGGCGCCTGGGTGGCGCAGTCAGTTAAGCGTCCGACTTCAGCCAGGTCACGATCTCACGGTCCGTGAGTTCGAGCCCCGCGTCAGGCTCTGGGCTGACGGCTCAGAGCCTGGAGCCTGCTTCCGATTCTGTGTCTCCCTCTCTCTCTGCCCCTCCCCCGTTCATGCTCTGTCTCTCTCTGTCCCAAAAATAAATAAACGTTGAAAAAAAAAATTAAAAAAAAAAAGTTGCTTTTCTTCTCCTTTTCTTGTATGCGTTACGCTTACCCCATGATGACCTCCAGCAAAGATTTTTTTTTTTTCAATAAGCTGCCACTGGGGAAGGCACAGATATAGCCCAGAACTGTGCTATCTAATCTAGGAGACACTAACCACACGTGGCTACTTGAATTCCAATTAATTAAAACTAAATAAGATGTAAAATTCAGTTCCTGTATCACGCTAACTACATTTCATTTTTTTTTTTTAATTTTTTTTTCAACGTTTATTTATTTTTTGGGACAGAGAGAGACAGAGCATGGACGGGGGAGGGGCAGAGAGAGAGGGAGACACAGAATCGGAAACAGGCTCCAGGCTCTGAGCCATCAGCCCAGAGCCTGACGCGGGGCTCGAACTCACAGACCGGGAGATCGTGACCTGGCTGAAGTCGGACGCTTAACCGACTGCGCCACCCAGGCGCCCCTAACTACATTTCAAAAGCCAATAGTTGTATGTGACTAGTGGCCACTGTATAGTGGCAATTAGGGGCAGACAGAGGGAGACACAGAATCTGAAGCGGGCTCCAGGCTCTGAGCTGTCAGCCCAGAGCCCGACGCGGGGCTCGAACTCATGACCTGTGAGATCATGCCCTGAGCCAAAGTCAGACGCTTAACTGACTGAGCCACTCAGGCGCCCCTAGAAGAACACATTTCTAAATAAATTTTATAAGCAAATAGCACAAACAAGAATGTGAAAGACTTCTGATTTACAAAAGTCAAGCTTTGCTGACTATGAGAATGGATTATGGAGGGTGTCACAACTTTCAAGAGAAAGTGTCAACCCTTTCCTCCCCAAAAGGGACTCATCAAGATCAATGAATCCCCAGACGTTGTTAGCAAGGACAGAGAACATATAAGGCAGATCAACCATCCTCCTTAGAATGCCAGGACAACATCCAAGTTCACTCAAGCTTAATCATCTTGGAAAACAGAAGAGGAGGGAAATCTCAAAGGACTAAGAGTTCCTAGAATTTGACGGGATAGCTGCTTAAAGAAGGCATGGGGTTTGTATGGAGATGATCCAGTTACCATGACTTAGCAAGACAAAGTTGTCAGCCACCAACAGAAATAGGCCTTGTCAGAGGACTAGGAAGAAAAGATTGTTGCAGTTCATAAAATTGATCTAACGTTACCGAATCAGAATTTGCCACACATTTTCTAACAGTGACTCAAAAGAAGAAATGCATGTCTTGTCCCAACCTCAAATACATTCACACATGTGTGGTTGAAACAAGAATTTATCCTAGTTACAAGCAATGCCATATATTTTCTATTCTCATCTATTTTATTACATTTGAAGAAAAAAAAATGTTGGTCAAGATCCCTAAATGGTTTCATGATTCATTCATGGGTCAAAATCTACTATAAATACAATGTAATACAATTTTCATTTGGAAAGCAGGAAAGTGAGAATGAGTTAGCATAAAGGGTACTGAGTAAGAGCTAGACCACGTCCTTTAGGTAATCATGTCCTTTTCTGTAAGATAAGAGGTATGTGTCTTTGGTTAGTAGGGCAGTAGGAGAAATGATATCATCATTTCTCAATCTTTACAATTTCTAATCTAGAACGGGAAAGTTCAAACAGTAGAGAGGGGTAAAAAAGATGGTTTACTGCTTTCTCTGAAACCAGTTATTTATAAATGAAAAGAAGCAGCTGACAGAGGGGGCAATGCACCCTTAAATTTAAAGCAGTGTAGACAGCAGGAGGAAGTGATTAATGGATTTTGTTACCCAAATCCTACTATAAGACAAGGGGAAAAGGGAGTAAAACAGATGGAGTACCCACCCCACCATTGAAGGTTGAAAGAAGTATTTAGAGGTGTTATCAGAATAAGCTAAGCTAGCCATCTACAAAAAAGACTCACAGTCTAAGTGCTGGATCTGGAAATTTAGTTTTGTTGGATCCCTAAAAGTTGATCAGTTACTTGAATATACTCATACAGACATATAAGAGATCATACTACAAACCATAATGCCAACACATGTATTTACAATGGCAAATGAAACTCCTAAGTCAGCCAGATACACACTTTCTCTGGATTACCCATTCTCCCCCTCTAGAGTGACATATTTTAGGGTGTGTTTCTGGGACCATTCATATAAGAAATCATGCAGAACTTGCTGAAAATTAAAATTTCTCATCTCAATCCTTCAGAATGAGCCTTCTGAGGGTGGGAAGGAGGGGCGAGAGGAAGAGATCTGCATTTTTAACAATCATCCTAACTGAATTCTGATCATATTAAAATGTTTGACACATGCTAGTTCAGGTCCCTGGGGACAAATGAATTCTAGATGGAGAGTCTTGTAAATTCATCCCTTCAAAAAATACTGAGCACTTAAAGCAAGTTGAGTTCTGTTTTAGGCATTCTGACCACAGAGGACATTATTTTACTTATTGTAGTTATGTAATGTATGTTTTTAAGCTTATTTATTTTGAAGGGGAGAGAGAGAAAGACAGAGAGAGAAAGAGAGGGAGAGAGAGAGAAAGCACAAGCAGGGAAGGAGCAGAGAGAGAGGGAGACACAGAATCCCTAGCAGGCTTCACACTGTCTGGGCAGAGCCCGACACGGGGCTCAAACCCACAAAATGGAAGATCATGACCCGAGCTGATATCAAGAATCACATGCTTAACTGACTGAGTCACCCAGGCACCCCATCATACTATGTAATGTATTTTCATATCTGGTAGACCAATCTTTGTTAATTACTTTTCTTTTCTAAAATATTCCTAGCTAGTCTCATAGATCTACCTGGGCTATGTTGTATGGTGGTTGATCACTTGGACTTTAGAGTTAAAGGGCCTTAATTGAAATCTCAGTTCTACCATCTACACTTGAGAAACTCTAAAGACTCTGAGGGAAAACAGCTCCCACTGAAGATAAACCCATGATGAATATTTACAAAGCACTGGAGGGAAGTTCTTGTGTGTTAGTAGGATCTGTTTCTGGATCCTTTATTTCTGTTTTATTGATCTATTGCTGTGCGAGTTCCAGATTGTTATTATTCAATGTGTTACGGGTATATTTCACCATATGAAAGGATAAGTCCTTCCCTATTACTGTATTTTTCATTCTTCTTGGTTATTTTCATTTTTTGTTTTCCTTCCGAGGAGACTTAGAATAAGTTTATTGGGTTAAGACAACTGAGAGTGTGATTTGAATTGCCTTCAGTCTGGGGAAAGACAGCCTTTCTACAGCATTAATTCTTTCCACTCAAACATGTGCCATGTGTATTTCTATCCACGTCTTGTTTTATGGTCTTATTATGCTTCACAGTTTTTGGAGGACTTTTTCTTTCTTTCTTTCTTTCTTTCTTTCTTTCTTTCTTTCTTTCTTCCCTCTTTCTTTCCTTCCTCCTTCCTTCCTTCCTTCCTTCCTTCCTTCCTTCCTTCCTTCTTTCCTTCCTTCCTTCCTTCCTTCCTTCTTTCCTTTCTTCTTTCTTTCTTTCTTCTTTCTTTCTTTCTTTCTTTCTTTCTTTCCTTCTTTCCTTCTTTCTTTCCTTCTTTCTTTCCTTCCTTCCTTCTTTCTTTCTTTCTTCCCTCTTTCTTTCTTTCCTTCTTTCTTTCCTTCCTTCCTTCCTTCCTTTCTTCTTTCTTTCTTTCTTTCTTTCTTTCTTTCTTTCTTTCTTTCTTTCTTTCTTTCTTTCTTTCCCTTCTTTTGAGAGAGAGAGAGAAATCACAAGCAGGGGAAAGGCAAAGAGAAAGGGAAAGAGAGATAGAGAATCCCAAGCAGGCTCCACAATGTCAGCCTGTAGCCCGATGCAAGGCTTGAATTCATGAACTGTGAGATCATGACCTGAGCCGAAATCAAAAGTTGGGCGCTTAACCGACTGATCCACCCAGGCGACACCTGACTATATTCTATTATAAACTGTAACTTGCTCAATTTTTCAATTTTTTTGTTATTTCTTTTTAACATTTGTACATAATCATTTTATATTCTGTGCCAGGCAATGCAATATCAAAATTCCTTGTTTATTGCTTTTACTTTCTCTCAATCATGATGACCAATTGCCTTGTGTTTGTGCATGCATGTGTGAGTTATGTGTGTTTATCATGAGTTCTAAATTTACTGAACATAATATATGAGAATTAAGAGGCCTAAATTGGTGATGCTTGCCTGTAGAGAAGATTTGCACTAGATTCAGCCTGGAAATCAGTTAAATGCTCACTTCCTGGGAAGATAATAGTCCCCTATGAAGATTAACTTCCCCATCTTGCAGGAACCTCTCTGACAGCAGACTAATATGAGCTCTTCTCTGGGCAAACCAACTTTTGCTGCCTGTATTTCCCTATAAGCTTCCTGCTATGGTCTTAGTTCACTTTATCCTCCCTTGTATTTTGTTTGTTTTTGTTTATTTATTTATTTATTTTTTTAACGTTTATTTATTTTTGAGAGAGAGAGAGAGAGCAAGAGAGAGCGGGGGCAGGTGGTGGGGGGAAGAGAGAGAGGGAGACACTGAACCTGAAGCAGACTCCAGGCCCGAAGCTGTCAGCACACAGCTAAACGCAGGCTTGAACTCACGACTTGAGATCATGACCCGAGTCAAAGTCAGGCGCTTAACCGACTGAGCCACCCAGGCGCCCTTGTTTGTTTTAGTTTTTGATTTCAATGTTATCTTTGGTAGACTTTCTCAATTTCTAGCCAGGCTAACAATGCATTAACAAGTGTTTGCAGGAATTTATGCTTCATCTAATTATATCTTATTAAGAAGTTCCTTCAAAGTGCCCAGCCCACCATCCTGCTTACAGAAACTGAAGTTTATAATTGTTTTACTAGCTTCTGGATTTGGCTTATTTCATTTTTATTCTTTCATGTAACAGTAGAAGAGTTTAATGCTTTGAATTTTCCACTGCATACACCTCAGGTACGATTTTATACAATGTGAATTGTTCATCATGACTTTACCTTTTAAAAGGTTTTCAGTTGGTTCACAATTGCAGCTTCCCAGCGTTAACTAATTCTTGTCTAGATTTTGAAGTTGTGTCTTAGCTCTGCTAGGGCTTATGAAGTGCGAAACAGGTGCCAATGCTTATGCCAGATGCTAGAAGCAGATAAAGAACTCCTAGAGCCAGTGTGATGATGGTTGTAGTAATCAGGGAGAAAATTCTGGAACAGACGTATATTAATGTAAGAGTCAGAGCCATGAGATTCTATTTGCCCTTCCTGTGAGAAGTTCTCCATTGCTGCCAGATTTGGATCATTTACCTTTTATTGTATTAAGGTGTCTCTTTGTAATAAATTTAAATGTGTAATTGATGAAATAGTGGTTAATTTGCTTATTGAATTTTTTTTTATATATGCCTAATGTTTATTTATGGAGCCATAATCTGTTACATCTGGAAAAATTGAGCATCTCTTCATTATTTTCTTTCATTGAAATAGAAGCAAAGCCTTGTGAATGAAACAATTATTTAAAGACATGGTTAGAAAAAGAAATAGGGGCGCTTGGGTGGCTCGGTCGGTCGAGCATCCAACTTCAGCTCAGGTCACGATCTCGCAGTCCGTGAGTTTGAGCCCCGCGTCGGGCTCTGGGCTGATGGCTCAGAGCCTGGAGCCTGCTTCTGATTCTGTGTGTGTGTCTCTCTCTCTGCCCCTCCCCCGTTCATGCTGTCTCTCTCTGTCTCAAAAATAAATAAATGTTAAAAAAAAAAAAAGAAAAAGAAAAAGAAATAAACTGTGAAAACTGAATGCCTTCCATTATATTATATTGATGTAGCATATACATTTTTGGAAAAAATGCTAAGGCTAAGAAAAGGGCTAAAAATTATTTAAACAGTTAACAAACACTGTTGTCACATGAAACTTCTTTTTACAAATATAGAAGTCAAGAAAAGAGAGGAAAAATAAAACTAGAAGAGACTCTTTTTGGCTACTGTTTTTTAAAAAATGTTTATTTATTTATTTAGAAAGAGAGAATGACAATCTTAATCAGGCTCCACACTGTTAGTGCAGAGCCCAACATGGGGCTCGATCTCACGAACTGTGGGATCATGATCTGAGCCGAAATCAAGAGTTGGATGCGTAACTGAATGAGCCACCAAGGCGTCCCAACCATAAGAAACTCTTAAGTATAGAGAACAAACTGAGGGTTGCTGGAGGGGAGGTGGGGGGGGGGTGGTGATGGGCTAAATGGGTGATGGGTATTAAGCAGGGCACTTGTGAGGAGCAGTGGGTGTCACATGTAAGTGATGAATCATTAAATTCTACTCCTATTACACTATTTGTTAACTAACTAAAATTTAAATAAAAAAATTTGAGGAAAAAACAAAGTAATATGAAAAAATTAAAATATAGGAGTAAACTTCGCTCTCCGTAACTGTTTACTTTCAACCTTTCTGTGCTTAGTTCCAGGTCAAGATAGATAATAATGTGACCATTATTTCCAAGCCTTTATGACAACAAATAGATTTTACTGCCAGCTTGTTTTTGTTTTGTCTTTTTGGTCTTTGAGATCTCATCAGAGGGGAAGAGCATGTTCATCAATCACCAGTAAATGTTAAGTTTGTATTTATACCTCTTTTTTATCTCACAGATCCTTCAACCTCTGAATCATGCCCAGTACATAAAAGGTATTCAAAAATGTATGTGACGATAAAGAAATGGAAAGCAAGTGAAATCCAGAAAAAGAATGATATGGAATTATCCTTCTCCTCTTAAAGCAAAATAAAGCAGCTGAATCCTTTCAAGACATTAATGTGTCTTGCCTTCTGATTCAAGGCTGCTGTTGTGTTATCTCTCCTCAGAGGGGGTATCATCCTGAGAAGGCTTTGGGTGGCAGAACAGGAAGCCAGACCACCTGCATCCAAACCCCAGCTTTGGATTGCAGCATCCAAAAAAAATTGCTTGAATCCTCTGTACCTCAGCTTTCTCCTCTGTAACATGGAGATAACGGTACTCCTCTCCCAGGCTGGTTTTGGGAATTAAATTAGTTAAATATATGTAAAAATACTTAAAGTAGGTCCTGGCATATAGTAAACAGTCAATGAACAGTAGCTACTTTTATTGTGGAGTTTTTATGTTTGAGAAAATCAGGGGTGACTGAGGCTGGCTCAGTCAGTTGAGCAAGTGACTTTTGATCTCAAGGTCATGGGTTTGAGCCCCACAGTGGGTGTAGAGATTGCTTAAAAATAAAATCTTAAAAAAAAAAAGGAAATCATAATCAAAAAGAAACTCTCAGAATCCTTGGCGTAGTAGTGGAGGGTGGAAGGGGAAAGAAATATATATATTTTTTTAGACTTCCACATGGCTAGCCTAGAGTGTAGCTATTAATTTGTGGGGGTACTGTCTCAAAGCAGAATTGAATAACTAAGTTTTTCTTTTTCACTTCTATCACATTCCGTGGGAGAAGAATACCAGAGCTTGTTTTGGGTGGGGAACTGTAATCTAAGATGTGGTTCACATTCACTTCAAGTTATTTCTAAATGATAAAGACAGTAAAATGTATAGGTTGCTGGTTTTCCTTATTCTTCATTTGTATTGTAAATCGCAATCTAGAGAACAAGCTATTTAGCATTCCAGGCAATTGTAGAAACGACAGCTAAATTGCTTGGCTCTGAGATTAAAAAAAAAAAAAATGGAGGCAAGTTGCCATCCCTTCTTTCTCCCTTATTCATGTTGGGTGCAAGGAGCTACCTTTTCTTGAAGTCTAGATGCAGCCTCAGAATCCTCAAATTCTAAGTCTCACTTGTAACTGATCAGACCTGATATTGAATTAAAATACAACTTGCCACCTTAGCTTAACTAATAACATGTAAGTGAAGATTGAGCGTGTAAGTGGAGAATAGAGCACATATCTTATAGGTTTCATATCCTTAGCTAAGTTAGTAGGAAGCATTTAATGAAAATCTGAAAACTGTATAAGGAATCCACTAGAAATTTTCTTTCTATCTTTCATCATCTGCTGCTTTATGATGGCAGATCTGGAGTCCCGCCTCTGTGACTGTAATGATAGGTAACTTTTTTGGAGATGGGGTTGGATTTCTTGTAGTCTTGTTCTAAAGAGGTATGCATTATGCAATTTAGCATCTCTATTTTTTCATGGAATCTGCTTATAAAAAGGAGAGTGTGCTTGCTTGAGACTGTGAAATCAGAAGAGAGGTTTCTCATGAAACTAACATTCAAGGAGGGAGGGCATGTGGATTATCTTACAGTTGCCCCTGGAATGAATTGATGAATAGTGAGGCAGAACACACAGATGAAGGCCATGTGTCAGTGTCAATGGGGGGCCTTATCACCCAGACGGTGGTTTGATGATGAGGTCATAGGTCTACATGACCAAACCATATATTTAGTCTTGGTGATTTGCCAAAGCTCATAAAAGTTAGTGACCTGACATTAGCTGAGAACCTTCTTGGAAAAATGGGAGGGTGAGCTAACAAAATCCACACTCTGACCTCACTCTCTCCTCAGCGTTCCATAGCCCATAGGTGGGTACATTTCCCACTGATGAGTCAGAGGCTTTAGCATCTGGGGTTGGGTGGTGATTCTCCCCCTAATCCCTTTCTTACCATATTAAGAACAGTCACTCACCTTATAAATTATGCTACTTTAATTTATCTGGTCTCTTTTAGATAAACTTACTTAAAATATCAAGTATTTAATCAGTCTTATACAAATGATCAATTTTGTTTATCTCAAGATAGCTTTTAGCAGGATTTTATTTTTTAAATGTGGGAACTGATTATTTTATTTCATTTTTTAAATGTTTATTTATTTTTGAGAGAGAAAGCAGGAGTGGAGGAGGGACAGAGAGAGGGGGCCAGAGTATCTGAAGCAGGCTCTGAGCTGTCAATGCAAAGCCCCACTCAGGGTTAGAACCCACGAACCATGAGATCATGATCTGAGCTGAAGTCAGACACTTAACCAACTGAGATACCTAGGTAACCCGGGAACTGGTTATTTTAAATGTAAGAACTGTATTTCACTAAGTGACCTTCCAAGTAGTGAACCTGAACACTTTTGAGACAGCTGTGACTCAGTAGGCATTTTTTTGATGTTATTGTGGGCATATAAAATTTAGATAGTAAAACCAAACTTAACATGCTTGATACTTCTTAAAAAATTCTATGTAGGGGCGCCTGGGTGGCTCAGTCGGTTGAGCGTCCAACTTCAGCTCAGGTCACGGTCTCACAGACCGTGAGTTCGAGCCCCGCGTCGGGCTCTGGGCTGATGGCTCAGAGTCTGGAGCCTGCTTCCGATTCTGTGTCTCCCTCCCTCCCCCGTTCATGCTCTGTCTCTCTCTGTCTCAAAAATAAATAAATGTTAAAAAAAATAAAATAAAATAAAAATTCTATGTAATTCCTTATACAAAACAACAATTCTTTTTTATATAAAGTGAATAATAATAAAAAAAAAAAGTTGAGTGCCTGGGTGGCTCAGTCGGTTGAGCGTTCAACTTTGGCTCAGGTCATGATCTCACCGTTTGTAGGTTTGAGTCCTGCATCAGGCCCTGTGCTGACAGCTCAGAGCCTAGAGCCTGTTTAGGATTCTGTGTCTCTGTCTCTCTCTGCCCCTCCCCTGCTCATTCTCTATCTCTCTTTGTTTCTCAAAAATGAAGAAACATTTTTAAACATCAAAAATTTTTTAAAGATTTAAACAATTTTTAAACATTAAAAAATTTTTAAATATTAAAAAAATAAAGTGAATAATCATCCCACTAATTTATTCGCCTTGAGTTCAGGTTTTTATATTTTATATTTTCTTAAACATGAACCTCCAAATTTATCTTGATATAAAGAACTTATGCAGTTTTTCACCTGTGACTTTTGCTGCTCAGGTATTTACAGTCCACAGTCACTTTAATCCTAAAGTAAGAATATACATTATATTATTTCCCTGAGATTCAGTCTTCTTATCAGAAAAAAATAGAGATGGGGCGCCTGGGTGGCGCAGTCGGTTAAGCGTCCGACTTCAGCCAGGTCACGATCTCGCGGTCCGTGAGTTCGAGCCCCGCATCAGGCTCTGGGCTGATGGCTCAGAGCCTGGAGCCTGTTTCCGATTCTGTGTCTCCCTCTCTCTCTGCCCCTCCCCCGTTCATGCTCTGTCTCTCTCTGTCGCAAAAATAAATAAACGTTGAAAAAAAAAATTAAAAAAAAAAAGAAAAAAATAGAGATGTATTACCAAAATCAAAGGTTTGTGGTAAGAGCTCTGTGAAATGGATTATGAATGTTCAAAGGCTTTATAAGTAGCAGTGTTCTATGCAAACACGGAATTATTACCTAAACCATCATTGTGTGTGTGTGTGTATGTGTGTGTAAATGATCCTTTTGTCAACCCTACCGACCTAAGCACTGTCAAACTAGGGACGAAGTGATGATTCTAAATCTTTAATGTCCTAGAGATTATATTTGTAAGATCAACTCAGTAGGACTTCTCTGAGCCTACGATGACTACATGGAAATTTAAGCAACCAAGTCCTTTTGTAGGCAATAGTGCCTATGTTTAGCTCAGTGAGAAAATTTCCCATGTAGGATGGTCAGATAAAAAATGTCTATAGCTCACCGACTGGACCAACTGTAGACACTTATTTGAAATCTCATGGCACTCTTCTACTACTTCTTAAGATAGTTCAAACTCTTGGTTATAGTGGTCATATGATTTCCCACATAAGAGAGAAATGAATACCAAATAGATAAGGCATAGAGAAATCCCCAAAAGGACAAGACGTTGAACTAGTAAAGTCTTAGCGCTGGCGCTCTGTTTAAAATGCCTCAGATGCTGGGTCACCCACCGCCTGTCTCACTTACGCAACCCTGTCAATAGTATCTGTGACAGTTTACTCACTCAGGAGGTTTAGATTGTTCTGAGAACCTGGGGTTTCCTCTGACAAATGGAGGAATGTGAAGAGAATAGAGGTTTGTTTGATGTTCTTGCGGAAGGTTCATGATGTTGGAGTCCATACCAAGGTGACATGCCGAGACGGTGGGTGAAGTTAGAGTGATGTTGTTCTGCTTGGTAGGCTCAGGGCTTCAGAGAGAGACCCAGTCAATATTTGCAGTAGTACAAAAATTTAGCTCAGAAGAATTTTGAGGGCTATGGTCAAAACAATTGTATTTCATGTCTAGCCCTCTCTTTGGACAACTTGTCAGAAGTTTAGGGCATGTGTGCCTTGTTAGAATTTGCATTTCTAGTGTCTAGTACAGCAACTGAGAGGGAATGAGTTTGCAATATTCTTATTGGGTGGATGAAGTGGCTTTTAAAGATTTCAGACTATCACTCATTTCCTCATCAAATGATACTGTGATCTAGCTGTCAAGATGAAGAGACAGAGAGAGAGGGAGACAGAGAGATAGAGAGATTAATCAATTTACAAGAGAGACATTGATGCTAAGGTTTAAATGATGTATAATAGCCTAACAGGCTAATTCTTTCCACAAGTCTAATAATAGAGAATAGAGTGATAAATTTGAGAAATATGTCCATGACAGTAGGATTTCTGACAAAAGAACCTGGAGAACAAGACATTCTTTTTTTTTAAAGTTTTTATTTATTTATTTTGAAAGAGAGCAAGAGAGAGTGTGAGCCAGGGAGGGGCAGAGAAAGAGAGAGAGAGAGAGAGAGAGAGAGAGAGAGAGAGAATCCCAAGCAATCTCCATGCTGTCTATGTAGAGCCCCACGTGGGACCAATCTCAGGATCCACGAAATCATGACCTGAACGGAAACTGAGTCAGATGCTTAATGAGCCACAGAGGTGCCCCCAAGCCATTCTTTTTAATAGGGTAGGTGGAGCAGGACAAAAGAGGTTTCCTCCATGTCTCTCTAATAATGTTGCATTGCCGACTTCCTATTCTGCTTCTGCTCAAGTCACATGACAAATTTACATTCTCTAATTTTATTGTTTTGCTCTTTATCTTGATAAGGCAAGAGCATTTTTATGTTCTAATAGAGAAATCGCTTCCTAGTTGCTTTAGCTTAACTGAATTTCCTATCTTTTATCTTATGATTCCAGTATTCAAAAATGTGTTTCTCCTCTTGAAATGAAGAAAACATTTTAAGCTTGAAGATTAGGCTTGATGGAGCTTGCAGGGTGTAAGAATGAAGAGAGAAAAGAACACGCAAACCTGAACAGATTCCCAGAAGTCTCTCTGAGAAATGCAGGTGTCATATGCCCAATTGTAAAATCAACAATATCATTAAATATGCAGTAGGATGATAACACGTAGAATGAGCCTGGCCAAAAACCACAAGCCCTGGAACAAGTTCAAACCAAATACCGACAGGAAACCACCCACCCAGGCATAGAGAGGTTAGATGCTCCCGCGCAAAATGCAAGTGTGTCCGATGACTGACAGTCAACTCTTCTTGGTGAGTGAGTCTACCAGTCCCTCTGGACTTAGGGCTGGGGAAAGGACTCATGTTTTAGGGAAAAGTGGAGACACAAAATATGCAATAACTTAGAAATTTAAAATCATTCTAATATTTTACTGTTTTTCAAACCCCTGAATGGTTTTCTTTATTCATTTATCTATACTGCTGGAAACACGCTTCAGTAAAATATTGGACAGCGTGGGTTATAGATGGATAAGTAAGACCTGTTTTTCACTTAAAAACGGGAAAGCTTTAAACAAAACAAATGCATAGAGAAAGAAACGAACAAAAAGCAGAAACAGACCACCAATACAAGAGAACAAACTGCCAGAAAGGAGGGGGAGGGGGGATGGGCAAAATGGGTGAAGGGGATGGGAGATACAGGCTTTCATCTAGGAATGAATAAGTCCTGGATGAAAAGTACAGCATCGGGAACATAGTGGATGGTATTATGGCGGCAGAGGAGGGCTCCACTTTCAATGAGCACAGCATAACATACAGAGAAGTTGAATCACTATGCCGTACATTTGAAGCTAATGCAACGTGTGTCAACTGTACTTCGATTTTACAAAATGAGAAATAACACGGATAACACGTTTAACAGAGGCCAGGGGCCCGTCACTGCCCTCAGCACTTAACATATATTAGCTGCAATTTATCCGTAGCAGCCCCATGAGTTAATGTTATTATCGTCTCCAATTTTTAGAAGAGGAAATTGAGTCACAGAGAAGTTAGGCAATTTTGTTTGGAAGTGGCCGAGTCAGGATGACTCCAATAACATGGACTTCCAATGATGGCAAAATTAACTTTTTTTTTTTAAACGAGGAAGTCTTTTTTTTTGTTCCCTGAAAACTTTGTTGGATCTTGGAGGTAGTCATACATTTATTCATGTATTCAAGTATGTATAAGGTGTCTACTCTGTGCCAGGCACTGTGCTGGGAACTGGACCTCTCAAGTTGACCTGGGTGGCCATCCTCACTTACAGATGCACGACGATGAATGCTACTCTAGATCTATTTGTACATCCTTAAAACAGCGGTTGCTCTGCAGTGACTCTTGGGGAAAGGGTTGAGCAGCAACTTCCTCCCAAGCGTGTCAGCTTTTCCACTCCCAGTATCAACTGGGCTGCTTTGCTTGTGCTTTGCTGGTTCCTACACTTGTAGGAACACAGAATGTCTCTGGAGAAAGATGCTCCTTCCTTGTTTTCTGTTAATAGAGAACGATTTGGGCCCGACGTTCCTTGATGTCAATCGGCAGAAATGTGTCCGGTTGGACAGGGCTGATAGTTTGACACAGAACAGTTCGTTTAAGGCTGTGTTACTAGATCCAGAGTTTCCTTGTGCACTTTCGTAGGAAAGAAGAGAATATCTGCTTTTCTTGTAACACCAAGTTCATTCAGCTCAGCCCACGAGAGGGCATGGGGACTGGCTGACAACATGACTTGCTAATCAGAAATATTCTCTGCCTTCCTTCTAAACCCAAGAGGACCAAGGTAAGCCAATATAAAGTTCTGTGTTGATTCTCTACACTACCTCCGTTTGTCTTCGGTATTAGGCAGAGTGCTGGGTTCTCTTCCTCAGCCCGGTGTGCTTGGAAGATGAGGATAAGTTTTCAACTCTCAATTACTGGGCGCATATCTCAAAACACAATATAATGTGTACTTGGCCTATTTTCTTGGTTTGGGTCCCTCCAGATAGAGATTTGAAAGCAAGTCATTTATCTGGGACGTTTATCACTTTTAGATCGACACAGGCACGCTGAGTAACAAGCAACGGGTGCTGTATTTTGGCATAGAACAGTAAGCAGATATTTAGCTCAGGGAGCTGCAGCACTGAGCTGATCTGAGCCGGGGCTCAGCTGATTTTGCCAGGACTTGCTCACTTGTCTGGGGGTTAACTGGCTATCAGTTGATCTGGGAAGGCCTCAGACGGGAAGGCTGGAATGACTTCACTCTGCTCCACAAGTCTCTCATTTTCTTCCTGGAACCGGGGACAGAGCATGTCCTTCTCAGGAGGATGACACAGGGCAAGAACAAGCAGAAGCAAACAAGTATGTTTTAGAGCCTCCGATTTAGTCATATTTGCTAATCACCACAGCAAAGTCCCAGAGCAGATCTGGGAAGCAGATGCCAAGATTGCTAAGATGGGATTAAACTTGTTAGCATGTTGTTATAGAAATCAGCTGTGAGAGAGAGAATGGGGGCAAGAGCCTGGAAACAGTGGGCTATCCGTGGGTCTATCATGCTGGATGAAAGAGGGAAGGAGAGTTGGATGGAAGTGTCCCAGACGGTCCTGTAATCTAAACCTGAGCTGGCAAGCCCAATGGGGAGTCCTCAAGCCAAAGCTGGCCATCAGAAGAATCTTGTGTCTCTCATGAACGGTCAGTCATTGGCTAGAAGGAGGCTCTGGGAGGCATTTCCTCACTACAGATGTAGCAATGAATTTTAGAGCATAGCAGCTGAGGGCTAGGGCCTGTGGTCAGTTATGTTTGATATAGTTACAGGCCTGTAAGGTGCATTCTCAAGGCAACAACAGAAGTGAAGCTTAGACTCAGAAGGTGGGAAAATATATTTTGACCTTTAGTGAGAGGAATTGCAAGTGACATGGCAAGGAGTAGGGATAGGAAGAGGGGTAAAGATTTGGGACCATTAATACAATCAGTCTACCATAGGAAGTGAAGGAATTGCCCACGGAGGACTGAGGGGAGTGAGGCAAGGGAAGGAAACAACCAAGAAAGAGTGTACCAGCAAAGTAGTTGCCACTGTGGGAGACCACACTTAATCCATTAGCAACATTCTAGAAGCCGGTGTAAAATACCCATTACGGAGACATCCCACCCCAGGGGTGAGGGAGATAAGTGTTTATAGTTCAGTCTGAATGGAATTTAGATTGAGGTACAGAAATCATAGAAGATAAACGTCTAGAAAGATAAGGGGCCAGATAACAGAGGGTCTTGACTCCTGGGCTAAGATGTTTTTAGTTTACTGATAAGCTGGGGGGTAGGGGATAGGTGGCATGTGAACATTTTAAAGCACAATCAGGGTTTTGTGTGATCTGAAGGTCAAGCTGACAATGCAGCAAGGATGGGTGGGATCATGGAGAATAGAAGGAAAGGGAACAAGTTAGGAGCCGGGAAGAGTTCAGGTAAGAAGTTTGAAAGCTTCAGCTAGAATGGCATCCGTAGAAACAAATCAGTGTAGATTTAACAGACATCTTGACATCAAAGGGGAAGACTTGGTGACGGCCGATTCATTGTGGGCGATAAGGGCTAGCAAAGTCGGAGGTGACTGGAAGGTGTTAGTCTGTGTAACTAAAAGAATAGTGGGTCTTTGGGAAGAAATGGTAAAATTAGAAGAATAAAGTAATGAAAACTTGTCTTTGGGTAGAGGAAGGCTAGTGGTGTTAAGATGCTTGCTTTGGTTTTACTCTTGTCAGATTGAGGTGCTAACAGAGAACCAGGGCGACGAATACAGAATTAGGAATCACTTCAAGGACACCCATAGCTGTGGCCAGGCACGAAATAGGCAAGAGGTGATATGGAAATGTTCTCACAGACTTGCAGGCCATAACACTTCCCAGGTCTGAACCATCAGAGAGGAGATGACTTCCCTTATGCTCAGGGCCAGCCCAGCACTTTCGCCCATCTGGAAGGAGCCATGGCATGGGAAGCAATCAGCACACAACAGAGAACTAAGGAAGAAAGGATCAATGTAAGAGATGGATCCTCTTTCATACAAGTCTCTGTTGACCCCGGGGCTCTGATTGCTTTTCTGTTTTTGTTCAGCTGTGCCTGTGTTTTTCCTCTGCCTTCTTTGTTTCTGGTTCCTTTGCAGGCATTTGTAAACCTTGCTATGAATTTGTCATTGAAAAACAACACCTATGAGAATACCGGTTTTCCAATTAGCATCAGAACTGGAGGGAAAGCCACACAGAGAGCTAGGTAAGTAAGCCGGGGATAAATCCTTCAAGGTAAGGGGTATTTGCACCTAAACCTAGTTTGAGACTGTAAACCAAATGCAAATGCCAGTGGACATCCCGGGGTTTCTGCCAGACAAGTTTAAATAGGACCAGAGTCACACTGGGTCCTCTGATAGCTGATTCACGAAAGATGTTCTCATCATTTGCAGTGTGGGAGGTAGTTCGTGTCAAGGTTCCTAACAAAACGGGTCTCTGCTCCACACCTTGCCAGTATTCCTAGAAAACTTTTTCCTTCCCACCTGCAAAGCCATATCAGGCCACTTAGAGGAGTTCTTTATTAAGTTCACCAACATGGGCAGAGTAGTCTCCACTCCAGACTTCTTCCACTGTAGGTACATATTCTCTTCCCCTGAATGATAGTCCATCCTTCTCTCGTGTTTGTGCTGTGTGTCCGCTTCCTTCCCAAACAATTATGTGCTTACTAATAACTATAACAATAGCTAGTCTACATTAAGCTAACCTCTGTGCTAAGCATCCTATCTATATTATTCCATGTTGATCTTCACCATGACTTTCTGAGGTAGATGTCAACATCTCTGTTTTCCGGGAAAGAAACAGATTCATTGACATTAGCAACTTGCCGAAAGCCATGAGAAGCAGAAGGGGCAAAGCTGGGATTTGAACCCACGGACTCCCATTTATTTAAAGAAGAGACACATCTACCTGCACAGGTGACGGTTGTGAGATAACTTCCATTATATTTCCTAGATCGTTAAGCCTGTCAATTGACTTTATATCTTGTTTTTATACGCTATCTCCAACTTGCAATTATTGTACCACTGCTATTCATTACTTGAGATACTTGTGAAGCCATAAAGTAACAATAATAAGAATAATACTGCATCATACTCTGCAAACATTTGCCTCTGAGGTTTGTGTTATTTCTGTTTATGTAAGGTAGGGAATTATTGAGGAACCTGAATTAGACCTGCATTTTTGCCCTCACTGAAATTCATTGAATCCACGGACATCAGTTTAAAAGTGTTACGGCTTTGAGTGGACAAGATGATGTGGAAAAAGGCTAGACACGTACGTCATCCACTCAAGATGGGCTGGCCACCAAGAGGGGTCCGCACGGTATACCCTCGTCCTGGTCCAAGTACCACGGTCCAGGGTCTGGCCTTTAGCTGTGTTGATTTGGAAACCAGAAGATACAAACACAATGCAAATGGATCTGCTTCTCAAAATAGATTTAGTTAGCCTTAGAGAATAAGCTGTAAAATCAAGATGGAAACTTATTATTATATTTCCTAGATGCTTAACTGCATTTTTAAAAACACTTCAACAGTTTTGAAATGAGTGGCATACATATAATCAGCATCTTAGCACTGAGGAAATAATGGTAATTAAAATGTAAACCACAAGTCCCGAGAAGACTAGGATCCTCTGGCCAGTTCATTTTCTCCCAGGGAGCAAGGAAGACAGGAAGTAAACTTATAATCAGATGGTTGCTTGGGAACATGGAATCCAATCAGAAAGAGTGCTTTGATATAAATATTGAAAGAAATCAGACTGAGCTAATTTCATGCATCCATCTCTGTGATCAGAATGTGGCCCTGGCAGATTGGCTCTGAACATCCCTTCACACCTCTTAGTAGATATTTCTGCACTGGTTACCATTTCTGTTCTCCCCTCTAACTATAATTAGGGTTCTGGAGATGAAGTAGGTTCCTTCAGGGAGATATATTTGTGCGACATTTGGGAGAGACAGGAGGCTTGAGGCCATTTTTATTTCATGATGGTTTGGGCTGCTTTCTGGGAATAAGCCACAGTGTTCCGGCATCCAGTCTTCTGCTCTGAGAATTAGTTGCACTGGTGGCAGCTTTTTTGACCCTTGCATCATGGCTATCATGGTATGTTCTCAAATTTCAAAGTTTCAATGGCAATTTCTCAATTTCTTCATCCTCTTGACTGAGGCACAGTCAGTTCTTCAGGGTTCATGGGGAAGAGGGTCCATGGTTGGGAAGGGTTCCATGACCGTGAGTCCAGTTTCCTACACTGAACCCAGTGTATACAACGATTTCTCGTGGACAGTCACATTTCTTCTTTTGTGATAGTTTATCCAGCGACTAACAGTCAGTTTTGACAATCTGGGAGCCATTTGTCTCTTATGGGTAGCAGTGTACCTTTCTTCTCTGTCCTGTGATGTACTGATCCTATCCTTTGGCCCTTGGAGGGCAATGTTATTTCCAAGTTTTGGGGAGAAGCTTCATTTTTGCCTCTTTTACTATCTACAGTTAAAGAATGTAATGGGAAGATGTCTCAGCACATGTTATAGATGTAGCAGCCACAAGAAAGTAACAGAGAGCATCATCAAGTGTGAAAGCACGTCACACGATGACACTATTGCAAGCCATTTTACAACTGTTAAGCTTTACACTCCTCTTCACTCTTCAGGGGAAAGTGTGTCAGGCCAGAGTCCTCTCTTGCTTTCTTTAAGCATTTTCCCCCTGTGAAACAACTCCTTTTATTTTTTTCTCTCTCTCTTTGGCG
Source organism: Prionailurus bengalensis (assembly GCF_016509475.1). NCBI lineage: Eukaryota > Metazoa > Chordata > Mammalia > Carnivora > Felidae > Prionailurus > Prionailurus bengalensis. Next base: position 145,849,663 of record NC_057344.1, read on the forward strand.
GGACAGGTCCGCAGTATAGATAGAGTAGCTTAACAATTTTATTCAAGTCACAGCTGATACAGGCCGAGACCATGAGGCATGACACCTGTGTATTCATATGGCCAAGGACAATTTAGTTTGGAAGACTTTATATTTTGCATAGTCTCCTTTCATCTTTCAAAGAACAAGACAATATCAGAAATGGTTTCCGAATGAACATTGTGAGAAGTGAGTCCTCCTCCCTTTCCTCCAAAACCACCAGATTGATCCAAAGCAAAACCATCGTTGTGACTTCACCTAGGATTTGACACCATCTGATGTCCATCAAGAAGTGATAATCTGCTGACCAACTGGCCATTTGCTTCTTGTCAAGTATCGACAATTATTTCTATCTTTTGAAATCAGCGAAGACATACTTGTGCCTATGACACACCAGTCCCATTCCTTTTTATCTTCCAGTGAAGCTCCTTGTTTTATCTACTCATTATATTTAATTAGGTTTAAATTAACAAACCAAGGCTACAACTTTCTGTTTGCCACGACAGGGAACTCTAGCTCCCGTAGACAAAGGCAGGCTTTGTCGACTCTAAAACACTTTTTTGTAAGGTAGTTGCTCAGAAAGGAGAAAGAGTGGGAAACATTGGAAGTTCAAGACTAGGTCTGGCCCACTAGGCATTTAGCTTTTTTTTTTTTTAATGGTTGGAAAAGAACCAAGGGCCTCTTTACAGAACAGAGAAGCGTGGGCTCAGTGATGTTATCTCTACAGGATGTGTCCCCAAATCCCATTAATGACTCATTATAAATTCATATTCCATCAGTACATCTAAACTCTTGCTTTGTGCAATATCTTGGAATGTTTATTACTAGGCACACTTTGTGGTTACTGAGGTTCTAAAATTCCCTCCTTAAATTTCCAAGTGTTCTGGAATTCACTGAACCAGACTGTTCCTAGTCTATTTTATTTTATTTTATTTTATTTTATTTTATTTTAGAGAGAGAAAGAGAGCGAAATCATGCATGCATGAGATAGGAAGGAGCAGAGAGAGATAGAGAAAGAGAGAGAATCCCAAGCAGGCTCCATGCTCAGCACAGAGCTGGATGCAGGGCTCCATCCCATGACCCTGGGATCATGAATTGAGCCAAAATTAAGAGGTGGACACTCACCTGACTGACCCAACCAGGTGCCTCCAGATTGTGCCCATTCTTTTTCTTTTTCTTTCTTTTTTTTTTTTTTTTAGAGAGAAAGAGAGAGACAGGGTGTGAGTAGGGGAGGGACAGAGAGAGAGGGAGACACAGAATCAGAAGCAGGCTCCAAGCTCTGAGCTGCCAGCACAGAGCCCGACGCAGGGCTCGAACTTATGAACTGTGAGATCACGACCTGAGCCGAAGTTGGACGCTTAACCAACTGAGCCACCCAGGTGCCCCAAAACTGTGCCCATTCTTTAACAAGAAGGAGATGATAGTTGAAAACACAAAAGCAAGAATGTAGTTTTAACCAGGCACGGAAGAGATTAAATAACAGAAAGCAAAAGGAAAGGATTCCTTCTCTTCTTCCTTTGTCTCTTCTTCATCTGTCTCCTGCTAATGTTTGCCTTTTTCTTATCTTTTGGCCTTTTTCTCTCTTTGGTTTATAGATTCAGGTTTTCTTCCTCCTCTCTACGTTATTCTCTACATCCCTTTTGAAGCTGGGAATATTGACAGGTAACAGCATCATTAATACCACGTGTCTTGATATACGGCTAAAAGGTAGGAGTTGGTTTTTCCATTCATGTTTGGGCTTTTACTGCCTGCAGGATTCTTGTTTCAGAATAACCACCCCGCCACCGCCGCCATCACTAAAACAGCTTCTATATGTATAAGCCTCTTGTTTTCAGGAAGTGTTCATTGTAATTTCCACCCCCAGCAGTGTCCATCCCTTTGCCTTTATTCTGTCCTTCACACCGAAGGAATTCACTCTTTTTACATCACAGGTTTTCTGATATTTGAAAAATGTATCACGTCTTCCATAGCCCCTTCCACACCCCAAGCTAAGGATCTCATTTGGCATGCATTTAAACTCATTACCCAGGTCACTTTTTCTAGTTTGTCGAAGTCTTTAACATACGGTACCGAGAACTGCAAAGACTCTTTTTGGCTGTTATCTTCACTGATCCTGAAAGGATATTTCAAAAAATTGCAAGTTAATATTCTGTGTCTTCTTATACTTTGGGCATATATTGAAACTGAGGTCAACTATAACCTCCAAATCTTTTTTATAAGCCAGCTTTCTCCTATGTTCTTTTGTGTCACTTTGGTTTTGTTTTAAATACAATATTTTATTTTTATTTCCTTTAACTTTCAACTTGTTGGTTTCAGTCCTCAATTCCTGGTTGTTAGGTACAATGTTGAGTTTCAATTTGTCAAGTTATTTAGCTACACTTTTAGTTTTGATAACAATATTTTCAATGACTTTGAGGACAAGAATACTGTAGGTGTCGAATGAGGTCTGTCACTGCTGTGTGATACAATTAAATTTAATATTAACAGATTAGATTCATGTGAAGCCATGCTAAAGAATTCTATCCACCAAAGGGTATCTTTTTCTTATAGTTTCTAAAAAACAAGCAAAAACCCAAAATAAAACTTCAAAACAAAACAAAACAAAACAAAACCCTACAGTTTCCCTTGATTGAAATAAATGCCTGGTCACTATACTCACTATGTACAAGTAAAAATAAAAAAGAAGTCACCAGTCATTTCTCTGTCCAGACATAACCAAAGCTAACATTATGGAACATGTCTTCTGGTCCATTCTCATATTTTAAATATATATCCATACACCCATATTTTATATCCATATTTTAAATGGAATTATAATTGCACACTCTGTTTTGTCACTTAGTTTCCTCACTTAAGAATCTATCTTGTATATTCATTACCTATTTTCATAAAACATCATCTCTAATTGCTTGATAATACTGCACTGTGTGAATATATGATTAGTTCATTTTATCATTATCTTGTTGCTGTTGGAAGTAATTACAGTCAATATGTTATATATCCACCTACTTCTTCCCAGTATACATTTGCTCTCTGACTAGAATGAAGGCCTCTCATTCTTTCAAGTGGCTCTGGTGAGAAAGGCAATATGGTACCCTGCAAAGAAGCTTTGTGATAGTGTTGGGTTGGTCCTCCTTTGTATGTTTGTCTTGACTAATTTCTTTCTATTCTGTTGCCACTTCTAGCACATTCAAGGTGGGGAACTCCGGTAGGAAGAATGAAATGGAAGAGTGCCCAACGTATCTGCCAGATGGGGGAAAAGACTGCTTTTCAAAGGACCTTTGATGGGCACACTCTCCTTTCACTAAAATGTGGTGTTAATTAACCACTCCATCCTATCTTCCAAAGAACAAAGTATATGGTTGTCAATTTCTAAAAGTTCTTAAATTGGGGAAGTTGCAATGAAGAGACTGAAGATAGGGTCTTGTTTTTTAGTTCCCTTTTCTGCAAATGACCACCCATTTCTATATCTAGAAACTCGAAAGTCATCCCTCAATGCCCCTTCTCTTTTTCCATCTCCACCGATAAGTCCACCACCAGGTCATGGTCATCATAGTTTCTAAACACATTCCAGATCTGTCTCTTTCTCTCCTTCCCCACAGCCACCATCTTTTTCAGACCAGTATTGTACTACCCTTACTTGGAGTTTAACAATTCCCTACCTGGCCCCTACCACTCCCATCTATTTCTCACACTGTGGCCACAGAATGAGCACAAGTTCATCGTGTCATAGCTTTCTGGGAAAATTTCAGTGACCGCCCATGGTTGTGAAGAGACCGTGTCCCACAAAGCCCAGGCAATCCATGGCCTGAGAGACAGCGAAATGGAGAAGTATATAGGCATGAGCTCTGGAGCTGAGACCATGATGGTTCAGTTCCTGCCTCTAACACTCACTAGCTGGGCCAAACTGAGAGACTACCTCACTTCTACAGGCCTCAGTTTTCTCACCTATAAAATAAGACGAATAATGGTTCCTCCTTCATAGGGTTTTCAGGAAAACTGAAAAAGCTAGTATCTATAAGCACTAAAAAGCCTCCCGGAAACATAGTAAGTGCTATGTAAGTGTTAGTTATTATTATTATCTTTTCAGCTTCATCTCACCTCTAACAGCCCCCCTTCCCTCCAGCTGTCCAGGTTCCAGCCACCATGGCTTTCCCTCACTTCTTCAACTGCTCTAGGTTCCTTCCTGTTCCTGCTCCTCCCAGAGTGCTCCCTTTCAAATTTCCTGTGGTTAACTCTGACCCTGCCTTCAGCATCAGCACTCCCTCATCCCTGTGACTAAGACCTTTCCCTCTTGGCCCTTCTCTCATGATTATCTGGTTAATATTTGCCTCCTCTGATAGAGGAGGTAGTAGGCTATTTTGCTAACCACTGTGGCTCCTCTGCCTGGAGCAGTGTTTGACGCCAAATAGCACTGGATAAAGATTTGGTCTTTGAAGTGTTTTGTCTTGTCATGCCACATCACGCCAGCAGGTGGCATCAAAATGCATCTTATCAACGACTGAGCCACAGGATTCTAGCCCTAGAAACACAGCCCAAGCCCAAGTGGCAGCTTACGATGTTTCCCATTGTTTAGGAGTAAAAAAAAGTTGGAGAATTCCAAAGACTTTTATCTATATGTTCGCATATATTGTATCTAGAGGTGAGTGGTCTTCCAAGTGAATTATAAAAGGTTATGAAATTTTGATATTCTCAAATTAAAACGATTATGCTTCTAAAATTTAAGAGGATCTGAATCTAATCTTCTACTAAGGCGACTCCCTGTCCAGCAGCGTGTGGTCAGAACTTCTAACACACGCCCAGGTGATTGGAATGTCCCGAATTTTAAGAAATATTTCAGGATCTCTTTATGGCACGAGGGAGGTCTTAAGCTAGTTTTCGTTTTCAATTGCTCCTGCTACTGTATGATTTAATTTACTGGTGGAATTGTGCCTGAATGGCTTTGTTATTGTGTGATTGTTGAAATTGGGCTACTTCTGTTGTTCTTCTGCTCCCCGGTTCTTACTATGTAATGCTTTATTCCAGGGTAGGAATAGTGAAGTAGGTGGGTCCTGGTGAAAAAAGTTGGGAGAAATGCTGCTCTTTTTTTTTTTTTTTTTTTTTTAAGTCTGTTTGTTGAGAGAGCACAAGAAGGAAAGGAGCAGAGAGAGAGAAAAAGAGAGAATCCCAAGCAGGCTCAGCGCTGTCAGCCCAGAGTCTGACTTGGGGTTTGACCTAACCGTGAGATCCTGACCTGAGCCAAAATCAAGAGTCTGACGCTTAACTGACTGAGCCACCCAGGCACTCAGAGAAATGCTGGTCTTGGGCCGTGCTCAGGGAAAGAACGAATATCTGTGCAGGGAGATGCAGCCGGGAGGTTCTGTGGACCTAGATCTAAACTGAAGGTGAGAAGAAAACCTTGGGTTTCTGAAGTGTGATTTTACCCAAACAAAATTTGCACTCTATTCCAAAATCAATTAAGCACCTATGATACTCTCAAATTTGGTATTTAAAAAAAAAAAAACAGGTTTATTATTATTTTTTTGATGTTTATTTATTTTTGAGAGAGAGAGAGAGAGAGACAGAGCACAAGCAGGGTAGAGGCAGAGAGAGAGAGAGAGGGAGACACAGAATAGGAAGCAGGTTCCAGGCTCTGAGCTGTCAGCATGGAGCCTGATGCGGGGCTTGAACCCATCAACTGTGAGATCACGACCTGAGCCAAGGTCAGACATTTAACCAACTGAGCCACCCAGGTGCCCTCAGGTTTATTTCTAATTAGGTGCCACTGAATAAAATAGATGATGAACTAGAACAGGCCATTTCACTCAGCAACATGTGTGCCCCCAGGCTGAGTCCCACACCTATTTCCTTCTGCATTGTTCAAGTCTAGAGGATGGAAATGTCAGTGGACAGAAAATGGGAAATAAATATGAAAAATGTACTCTAAGCTAATTAAACTATACTAGGTCGGCATATGCTTCATTTTTCAATAAAACGATCATTTTATTTCAAGAGTTCTGAAACTTAAAATTTTAAAGTACAAGACTACTTTTAAGATTTCGGTGATAATCTGTCATAGAATTTACCAGAGAAGCCTCTCATTCTCACATACTCTACCCTCCCTTCTTCTATGACTTCATTTTGATGAGTCTCAGATACGAATGTAACAGTTTCTGCCAGACATTATAACTGCTAGAAGACACGGAAACCTAAATAAATTGAATTTATAGATACTCATCAAGTCCTATTTGCTCTTATTTCTGACTGTCCAATGAACAAATATTTTACAAGGCCTTAAGTACATTTGGCAGCTCTCATTCATTTATTTATTATCTTTTTCATTCATTTATTAATTTTTTCACAAGGCAATGCTCTGGATGCCATGAATAATTAAACACACAGATTATATAGTCATTATTGTTATTGTTATTGTTGCCAATAACTTGTAAATGAGGAAACAGTCATGTTTGATAAAGATTGGAAATCAGCAACAGGGACTGAGAAAAAAATAGTTTCATGATTACTCTTTTTTTGGAGTCAGTGTTGAAAAAATGTCTTAACAGTAGACCTGCAAATCAATGGTCTTTTCTGAATATTTAGTAACTAAATCTTTTAGAAGAAATACAAGGAAATTTGAATTATACTAAATAGCGTTGCAGATTTCTTATAGTTGCTTTATTTATTTTGCTTTATTATTACTCCTATTAAGGGCAATCTATGAAATTACACAAATTGAAGCATGCTTAGCAGGAAGATATCAAGTTTTAAGGAACGGTGTTTCAATTCTAGTTATTACTGACTACAGTTCAGTGGAAGAATTTCTAGGCAACCTGTTTTAATTTTTGAAAGTGGTAGTCTTAAGCCAAGAAGTATGATGCTCAAAGAAAGAAAGATGAAACACAGAATTTTCATAAAGAATATGAATGCTAAGACTCTTCCTTTTCATATACATGAATATGATCTCATTAATTATAGCAAAACTGTTTTTAGCAAAAATGTACAAACAAATATATGTCAGAAAGAAGAAAAGAAAAGAGACTTTTCTGTAGTTTTGAGTTTAAGGGGGGAAAATTTTATTCAACCAGAAAAATGGGGGATAATGTTGACATTAGTCTTTGGCTATTGTGGCCATACCCCACATGATTACCATGGCAACAGGTAGCAAAACAATGACATCATCTTCGGTGTGAGTGCCACGTTGGGGCCCTAGTCACACCCTGCACAACTCAAAGGACTGCCTCTCCATCCTTCCTTTCCCGGTTAAGTGGCTGTTGAAAGAGGGAAACCACAGAGACACTCATCAGCATCAGAGGCAATATTAATTAATTAATTCATACATTTATTTATTCATTCATTTCTTCAGCAAATGTTTACAGTCCAGCTACCTAGAAACGTTTTCCTTGGGGGCAAAGTCAGGTCTTAGAGAAAGCTCCATGTGCTTCTTGATCTGTTATTCCCCTACAGCAACTGTCTGAAAATAATGATGCTGTTTTTCGTGTATCTTTTTTTAAAAAGCCAATGGGGGCACCTGGGTGGCTCAGTCAGTTAAGCGTCCGACTTCAGCTCAGGTCATGATCTCCCGGTTCTTGGGTTCCTGCCCCACGTCTGGCTCTGTGCTGACAGCTCAGAGCCTGGAGCCTGCTTCAGATTCTGTGTCTCCCTCTCTCTCTGACCCTCCCCCACTCGCACTCTGTCTCTCTCTCTCTCTCTCTCAAAAATAAAAAAAAAACATTTAAAAAAATAAAATAATAAAAATAAATAATAAAAAAAAAGCCAACGAACATTTAGGAAAAGGAAGGTAGAGGCTGCTGCCTCCATATCACTAGGCCATTGGGGTGATGCAAATGACCTGGCAACATTTTCTTAGAGACTATTGAAAGTTGGGCCCCAGCAAGAGTGGAGCGTCTACTGACACCACTGTGACCCAATTCAAGCTCTTTGTAAGCTCTCTGAGGATGATGTTTACTAGTAAAGGCTTTCAAGGTAGTCTTTAACTCTGAAGATTAAAAGAGCTTATATTCCCAAGGGCAGAAATGAAATAAATGAGGATAACAAAAAGTGAAATGGGGAAAAATAAAAATGGTAAGATCATTCTGAGGAGTCAATTATGTATTAGGCTTTTATGTACATGATTTTGTGCAATTCGTACAACAAGCATATTAAGTAGTGTATTACCCACATCTTACAGATGAGAAATATGTTCAATGGGTAGCCCAAGGTCTAGTCTTAGGTGGCAGAATCAGGATTCCAACTCAGATCCATATGACTCTAAACTGAGGATTTTTTCACCACACGTAAGTAGAGATCATTGGTTGTTACAAGGGTTACAAGATCATTGGTTGTTACAACCAAGATCAACCAAGATCATTGGTTGTTACAAGGGTTGATCAAGGGTCACAACAACCCTTGTAACAACAAGGGTTGTTAGCCGATGGCTCCAACAGAGTCTCTTGAAGCTTTAGTCATTTTGATGTGTGTGTAATTTCACTCCAAAGAAGGCACATTTAAGATCATCAGAGAAACAAAGAACTTCTAGAAACTCAAGCAACACTGGTTCATAGAGAAATGTGTGAGGTCCACAGTCTGTTACTATGAAATGAGTCAGCTGCCCAGCTATTGAGTGACTCATACACTTCCTTCAGAGAATGGCAAGTGTAGTAGTAAGGGTATGATTCTTTAAATAAGAAGGAATTAAAGTTATTTAGGAAGAAAGTTTTTACGTTGTGCATGAATATTAGATAATTAGAATACTCGTAGAACTCATAGTCCAGAAAGGATCATTGGAACACCCATTCATTTACCTAATAACTTACAAATTTAATAATATTTTTAAATTGAATAATATGTGGCAGGCACTGTTCTCGATGATGAAAGCCTTGCCACGATAATTAAGAAGCAGTGTCTACGTAATGCACTCGAAACTGTCTACAAGCATCTCCTTTATTTATTTATTTATTTTTGGGGGGACAGAGAGAGACAGAGCATGAACGGGGGAGGGGCAGAGAGAGAGGGAGACACAGAATCGGAAACAGGCTCCAGGCTCCGTGCCATCAGCCCAGAGCCTGACGCGGGGCTCGAACTCACAGACCGCGAGATCGTGACCTGGCTGAAGTCGGACGCTTAACCGACTGCGCCACCCAGGCGCCCCAACAAGCATCTCCTTTATATCAAACACCGTATTAGGCAGTGCGGATACTTCAATGGATAAAAAAAAGGCAAAAATATATGCTTAAAAAAATCTCATAGGCTACTACCAGAAATACAGCACCAACAAGTAAATAGGATGATGCTAAGTACTATGGGGAAAAATAAAAATGGACTAAGGGAGTGGAGAGAATAGGACTAAAAAGAGAAGGTTCACATAGGATAGTCCGAGATCTCACGGGGAGAGTGATGTCAACCAAATGTTGAAGGAGATGTGGGGGTGAGTCAGGCAAATATCTTGGGAACAGATATTTCATGCAAAGGGAAGAACAAGAGCAAAGTCTCTGAGGGAGCAGGGTGCCGGGCGTGTTTGAGGAGGAGTGATGTGGTCGGTGTGGCTGCAGTGAAGTGAGTGTGGGAGAGGAGCAGGAGAAGGAAGCATGGATCCTACTGAGAACCAAATTATGTGGAGCTTTGTGGGCCAAGTTAAGGATGTTGGCTCTCATTCGTAGGGAGACAGGAAACCATTGGAAGATTATGAACTTCTGGATGACATGACCTGACTTAGATTTTCAAAGGATTACCCTGACTTCTAGGCTAAGAATAGACTATAGGAGAGCAAGGATAGAAGCTGGGAACTACTTAGAAGTATCACAGTAAGAGAGTTATTGACAAATAAGCAGTATTTAAAGTCAAAGGAACAGAGTTTTCATCAGAGCAAGCATGCTGCTGGAAGAGAGAAGACATTCAAAGATGGAGGGCTAGGGTCCTGAAACATTTTGGCATAAAGTCAATAGAAGGAAATTATAAAGGATATTGAGAAACGGGCCACTAATGGGATTGGCTGGTGATTGTGGTGGAGTGATGAGGTAACATGTCTGACCAGAGTGGGTTCAAGAGAGAAGAGTTGAATGAATTTGGAGATGGGGAGTATAGATTGGGGTGTGGGGTTAGTAATTTTTTTCTATAAAAGGCCAGATAAGAGATATTTTAAGCTTTGTGACCATAGGATCCCTTTGCCACTACTCAACTCTCTTGTTCTAGTACAAAAGCAGCTCAGACAACGCATAAATGAACGAGTGTGGTTTTGGTTCCAATAAAACTTCATTTCAAAAAGCTCTCTGTGAGCCGGATTTGACCCACAGGTTGTAGTTTGCTGCCCCCCGATATGGAAAATTATGTCGAGGAGTGGAGCACTGAATTTGGTAGAAGCTGGAGGAAAACATGGAAGTGGAGGGAGAAGGCTCACCTGAGAGTCTGTTTCAGGAGACCGAGGAAAATAGTTGCTGGAGTTATGACCTTTCATCATATGAGCCCACTCAAGGAATTCCTGTTTTGTCAGGGAACGTCCACAAGTAAGTATAACACAGGTTTGCCGCTGTCTTGGTGAGAGTAGGAGCTCAGAGTTTGGCTGAGGTTGCCAAGGGCAATATGTGGGGAGAGAGAAGTAAGTTGAGGACACAACTTTGGGACTGTCTGGCATATGAGAATACAGATCAGCTGGAGGAGACCTCGGGAAGAGAAATCAGAGAGGCAAGAATCAGGAGCAGAGCCAGCTTCGTGGGCACGTCACCTGTGGAGTCACAGGGCCTGGGCTTCGAAGAGACCTCTGCTTGGCTTTATGATCTGCTGTCACCATCCTGAAATTCACAACAATTTTTCCAGCAAGTGGCCCTGCATTCTCATTGGCATCGAGCCCCGCACACTACGTAGGTTGTCCTGAAACAGGAGCATATAATTAGACTCTCCAGGCCAGTGTAATGTCATAAAAGCAAGGGTAGTAAAGAGTTTCAACCAAGAGGAGTTGGAAAAAGGAGGGATAAAAGTAACAGTGAAAAGGCCATGATGACATTATTGTCTTTCTCGAGAAATGACATATTGTCTTTCATTCCATGAAAGCAAAATAAAATCGCCATAGAAAAAACATGCCATTCTCCGGGACACAAGGAAATGGTCGCAACATCAAACCACAAATTATGAAGCACACTTTTCAAATACAGTGTATCATTAATGAGGAGAGGGAGAGTGCTGGGAGCCAGCTTACACATGCCACATCAGAGTGCAGTAGGATTCAGATGTCAAAAGCTTCCCTAGAAATCCTTTGAGTAGAACAAAGAGGGCTAAGCAAGTACATCTGTAGAGGTGGCCTTAGGCCCTGTAGATACCCAGTTGTTATCATAAAAAGCCACGACATTTGCATTGGCTATATTTTTTCCATGATAGAGATTAAAACACAAGAATCTGCAGATACATATTTTTTTTGACCTGCACTGTCTTTAAAATGTAGAAGTTTCACTTTTTAAAAATCCACATTTTGGGGTGCCTGGGTGGCTCAGTCGGTTGAGCGTCTGACTCTTGGCTTCAGGTCAGGTCATGATTTCATGGTTTGTGAGTTTGAGCCCCACATCAGGTCCTGTACGGAGGGCTGGGAGCCTGCTTGGGATTCTCTCTCTCTCTCTCTCTCACACACACACACACACACAATAAATAAACTTTGAAAAATTAAAAAAAATAAAAATCCACATTTTTACAGTCTATTGAAAAAGAAAATCTGGCCAGAATGTACTTACATAACAACCAGATAGCAGCTAATCAGTGAGTAGCTGCCCATCCCTGGGATAAAGCACACACTGCAGTTTACCATAGACCCCACCGTTCCCTCTTGTCTTATATTTGGCCCATGTCATCCATTTATATCATCCACTTTATCTCTGTAAGCATTTGAGTTTCAAAACCCTGGTATATGACCCAACCTTTTAACCTAGGAGCACCTCCAAGCGAAATAGAAGAAAGGAGAGCTTTGCTGAGACCCACATTGACTGTAGAGGAGAGAAATTCACCCCAGATAAACAAAATACTAGATATGACATAACAGTATTTAAGGAAACAAGCAAAATGGAGGCTTTGCACTCAGAGATCACTATGAACTCTCCCCCCTATTATTTCCCCTTTACTCTTAAGCAAAGTGAATATAGTTCAAAGGTGAATACTAGTCAGAAATAAATCTGCTGTAGACCCATGTCTAACATTGTAACTGATCAGTTTCTTAAAAACTGAGGACGAGAATAAGCAAAGGGAAGCTGAAGTAAATATATCAAAAATGAATATAAATATAAGGAAACCACATCTATTAATTCTGCAAAGTTTTACGAAAATTATAGACACCACGAAGGACAGAAAGTTGTAAGAACAGATAGTTTAAAGAAGAGATTTTAAGACAACAAAAGAGATGATGAAGCAAGGTTTCAGAGATCAAGAAAAACCTGGAAGGAAAAGATACATAAACCACTGTAGAGATAAAAACTAAACAAACCAATAATTTCATTGAGATGACTCGAAGAAGAATCATGAAAAAGACATAAGTGCTCGAAGAAGTCACACAAAATGGTATAAAAAATAATGATGTAAACACGATTACAGAAAAGGTGGCAGCGATGGGCAAAAGGGAGCCAACATTCAGAAAATGATTTCCTGAGGGGAAAAAGGAGAACAAATAGAGAGATCATTTAAGGAAAAAAAAAAGAAAAAGAAAAAAAGACAAGTTAGTGAATCCAGATATTGAAATGACATTCTGTATTGTTGGCAACAACACTAGAGATTCATAAGCACTAGCGACGTTCCTCTACTTCAGTGATAACCAGGTGTATATGCACCCCGTCAGGAAAAGTACGCCACGTCTAAAGGGGGGAAAAATCAGATTGACCTCAGAATTTTTTTTCATAGTAACGTCTATTGCTAGAGACGATGGAGCTAAATCCTGAGGAAAAGAAAGTGTGAACCAAGGGTTTAACAGTCAGGTAAGTGTAAATGTATATAGGCCACATACACTCTCAAACATGCAAGATCTAGTTCTCACTTTAATTATTTTTAGATTTATATGTAATCTATAACATATACTGTACTATGATGTCGTATATATTATTATGCATTATATACTATACATTAATATCTTTACATATTATATTTATTTATTTTTATTTATCCAGTGGTCTTGACTTCAGTACATAGTTCTATACAGCAATATTTGTTTCACCAACTGCGATTTTGCAGAAACAAAAAACATGAGTCTTGCATGAAGGCCCAAGGGCTATATTAGGCTTATTTGTCCACAGTGATTGGCTACTGGAACTGAGTTCATCATGGCATTTCCAAGCGTAATTGGGCACCAAGGACTGCCTAAACTACAGACAAGTCATTCTGGCTTCAGCTTGAGTCAGTAGGTCATTCTATTGGAAGTAACTAGTGACATTGCTTTATTTTCATAATTTCAAAGACACTGGAACCTGTCTACAAAGTTTCCTATATAGTTCACAGCACTGGAATTACTTTTTAGGGATTTTATTGGGATTCTCGTATTTAGTGTTTAAGAGCAAGGCCTTCCAGATCAATAAAGGTAGCTTTATAGCTATGTGTTGCTGGTTAAGCAACTTAATCTCTTTAAGCCTCAATTATTCAACTTTCAGATGGTGGTAATGGTATTGCGATCACATGGTTCTTTTCCACATTAACCAAGTACATGTATGGAAAATACTGATCAAAGGATCTGAAACATTGTATATTCTACAGAGAATCGGTTGCCCTCTTGTATGTTACACCTTAGAGTGAGTCTGTAAACTGAAGTTATTTTCACTTTCAAAAATACCAGAAATTATTCACCTAAAAGAAAGTCTACTTAGCATATTTTAGAATTCAGTTCTGATCAAAAACTACTTATTGGATACCTCATCTATGTTAGGCCCTGAGTCGGGTGCCAATGGTACAAAGAAGCAATATGGGATCTCTATGTTCAAAAAAGCCTGTGGTCTTACGGGAGAGAGAACCACATACCCAGACAGTTCTAATATAATATGGGGATTGTTAATAAAGAGAGGCACAGAGTTTCTCATCCATGTTTCTGACAGGGTCTTTAACAGAACATCTTAGTAGAGGTCTCACACTGGGCTTAAGAATTATCTCAGGGGGCACCTGGGTGGCTCAGTCGGTTAAGCGGCCGACTTCGGCTCAGGTCATGATCTCACAGTCCGTGAGTTCGAGCCCCGCGTCAGTCTCTGTGCTGACAGCTCAGAGCCTGGAGCCTGCTTCAGATTCTCTCCCTCTCTCTCTGACCCTCCCTCATTCATGCTCTGTCTCTCTCTGTCTCAAAAATAAATAAACATTAAAAAAAATTAAAAAAAAAAGAATTATCTCAGGACTTTGTTAAAAATGCAGATTTCTATCCGCATTTTTAACCACTGATGCAGGAGTCTCTGTTTTACAGTTGACTCTGCTTTACACTAAGGCTTGGTACCCACTGGTTTTTAGGACCACAGAAGAAATACTCTTTGTCAACCCAGAGGTTCAGCGTGACACATCAGCTGACTCTTAAGGGGGAACAGAAAATCGCTGTATGGAAAGAGGTGGAAAGAGCTTCCAGGCTGCAGTCTCAGAGTGAGCCAAGATAGGTCTGCAGACAGAAATGGGGTGGTGTGGATACACGGTTGGGTATCAGGATCCCAGAGCCCCCAGTGTCATGGGGCAGGATGCGAAAGGGTAGCTGCTAAAGATGACTTAAGTGAAACATTTTTGGCCAATTGCTTCTGCATATTCTTCACCTTTTCTGTATCTGGCATATTGAACCACCTATCAGATCATGCCTCTATTGGAGCTTTTTCTGAATCACTGAGGAATAGTAGAACAACAGAGTTGAAGAGATGCAAGGGAGTTTGAAATATCCTGGATTTTCCCTTTGCTTCTAGATTGGAGGTGAGATGTAAAAGGGCTATCATTCAATGCTCATTGTTTCTCTCTTGGTTTATAATAATCTAGCAGGCCTGTCAAAGCATAGTAGCAGGTGCTAGCAGACCAAGAATTCCACTGGTGATAATATCAGGTGAGTTAGCATTCTGTAGGTCCTCAGAGCTTAGTCCATGGGGTGTGGCAGGCCTGCACCTTTTCACTCCTACTGAGATTTCTCATAAGCTGGGATGCCTCAGAGATAGGGTATGTCACGCCTTCACTTGTTTGGATTGCTTCACTCTCCCATGATCCACCCTCTCCAGGCTGCTGAATTCTCCTTGTGGGGAATGACCTCAGTTTCTTCCTAAGAACTAAAATCTATAAAAAAAAAAGGGGGGGGGGAGTGCTGTTAGAAGTGATGGCTTCAAGAGGAATGGGACACAACCTGAAAGCAATGGCCTGATTTAATCCTATTCTATCTCTTCTAGAAATACCATTGGCCTTTGATCCTTAAGGAATCATGTTTGAGTTGGACACAGTACTTGGCCAGTAACCAGTGGAGGCATTAACCTAAATGATTCCTATCTCAGGATTTGATGAAGAGATTAATAATCTCCCAGCTTGGTGAGAAATGCTGTCAACAATCATTGAATTCCACTGGACGTTCTTGAATGGGAAGAGCAACAGTTAAAGATCTCAACCTTCTTTGCTTATCTACCCCACGTAAACCGAACTCTTTGTGGTTGGAATGCTGGTCCCAAGTGCTGAGCCATCAATTAACTCTTTACCCACATCGTTCACATTCTCTGGGGACTTCTTATTTGTTTCTGTTAAAAAATTTAAATAAACAACATTAATAGAATTCAGAGGACTTATTTAATTTTTAATTAATTTAACTTATTTAAGTAATCTCTACCTCCAATGTGGGTCTTGAACTCACCACTCTGAGATCAAGAGTCGCATGGTCTTCTGACTGAGCCAGCCAGACACCCCCTAGTAGAATTCAAAAGAGATAAAAAGTTGACCCTTAAATGATACCCCAAAATTATACTATTTATTTTTGTGGTAATGTAATATAATTGAGTGATGCCAACAGATGTATGATTCATGAGTTTTGCTCAATTTTAGCATACAATTGATAATAATCAATTTATTATTTCCACACCCTCCACACAGATTATTTCTATAAACTCCTTACATATTCATAAGAATTCATGTCACAAATATCAGAAATCAAATCCAAAAATCACTTAACCAGAAAAGGTTATTGGCTTACCTAAAAGTCTAATGGCCGATTCCGTATCAATTGGAACAGAATTTCTTTGACTGGCTTCTCAGGTTTGTGCAGAATGTGTGTGTGTGTGGAGGGCTGAAAGGATGTGGGTGTGTGTTTGACAAACTCTCAGCTCTGTTTTCATCGTCAATGACTTCATCACATTGATGAGAGGTTTCTGAAAGTTTTGGGTTAAGGAGGAAGAATGATATTTCTGGCAACGATGAGAAGAGCATAGACGTTTGAAACAGCATGTGCTTAGAAAGCTTCCAATAGGTTGGTGTGGCTGGAATGTGGGGCTCCTGTAGAGGAGTAACAAGTTGGTAGACAGATGCCATAGAGTCTTGATAAAAGACATAGATTTTTCTTATGTCAGCAACAGGGAGTCATGAGGGTCTTCAAGCAGTAAAGTATAATAAGATTTGAACTTTATTAAGATTATTCTGGTATTAATATGGACAGTGGACTTGACACAATTAAGAGAGAGAACCAGGATTGTGCATGGTGAAATTAGTAAAGTTAAAGGGGTCTGAACTCAAATAGAGACAATGGATGTACAGAGAAGAGGAAGAACGTTACATATCTGTGACAAGTTGAATATCAAAGGTTCTAGGAGCTAGAGGTGAAGGAAGGTAAAGGAAGGGAGAAAAGGTATAAAATTACTTCTGGGCTCCCAACTTGGGTGAATGCTAATACATTCAGAGGTGAAATATTAGAACAAAGCACATTTTTGCTGGAGTTGAGGTGTCCGAAGGGGCGGATAGCCCAATGAGGAGCATGTGGCCACGAATTAAGCCCAGGGGAGGTCCAGCAGGCAGCATCTGGAATAGGCTCAGACTCTCATGCAGAAACAGGTGCATGGGTACTCTTTCCCTCAGGTCCTATAAAGAGACATGCTGCGGCTGGGGTGCAGTTGAATATTCCATAGGACTGGGCTCTAGTAGAGGGACCCTGACTTCCCGAGGCTCTCCCTTCTCATTTGTGCAAACCTGAGAACAACTTTATGGGAGTAATAAACATTTTGGAGGCAAGGGTCAAACAGCCAGGGCCTAGGTGCCAGCTATTGAAGACGTCCGCAAAACATCAGATGTCCGGGGCATACGCTTTGGGGTCCTGGGTCCCATGGGAATCTGGGGTTAAATGAAGCTCATAGTTCCAGACAGCTTTTCATTAGGTTACCCAAGATGCATCCCTAAGGTCCTTCTTTAGATAACTTTGCTTGTCTCCACACACTTTTTCAGTAATCATTTATAAATATGGTCCTATGGTTCAGAAAGAGTAGGAATATACTTTTGAAGTAAGAATATATTTTTGAAACTTATCAGCCCATATGTTGAGAGCTGACATTTTGGATGAAGATGATATTGCTCAAGGGGAAGCAATCATGTTAGCAGAGAAGAGAGACAAGAAGGTAAATGTGGAAAAGGCTAACATTTGAGAGGGAGGGTGGACCAAAAGCCCATCAAAGCGACGAGGAGGGACTGGACATAGTCGGCACTGGATGGGTAAAAACTAGAAGCGAGGGGTATCCTAAATGTAAGATGAGACATAGTCTGTTAAATGCCACAGAACTACTGATGAGGTAAGGATTAGAGACTGTTCACTGACCCCTATTTTCCCCATTCTCAAACAAGTTCATTTGCGTGTTTCTAATTCTGAGCCGTATTCTAATTCTGAGTCGCATAATCCACACGTACATTTTTTTTTCTGGTGCTGTTTTCTTTTTATTGTCCTGATTGGGTGTTACTGAATGGATGCTGTCTGTTGTACTGATGGCACCCTACCGAGATCTTGAAAAAACGGGATACACAATTAGGAAAATTACCTTTAATGGGTAATGATTTAGTCTATGTGTAATGGATTAAAACAGAAAATGCCAAGTCACATGATTCAAGACAATCAGAAGATCGATTGCTCATCAAAGGATATAGATAGAGCAGAGACTGACGAAGATAAATATTGATGGTACCCATTTCAACACCTGCCTGGGGGCACTGGGAATCTTGATCTGTGAGCTGAGGGTCCAGCTTCACAAGTCCGTCCTTGTGAAGATTAATTCACTGGGCCCCTTTGGCATTATAAGCTTAAAATAGCCAACCTTACTAAGCTTCAAATTAGAATTCGTCTTTCCTAGGTATGTATTTCATATGTTGAGTAGAGTAATATAGTGAAATATATATTTCTCATGTAAATTACTGCTATTATGTTCATTCTTCCTTTTGGTTAGCTGGTAAAATTAGGTCTCTGAGTCTGTGAGGATGGGGTCAGAAGAAGATGATCACGTCCCCACCCTGGAAGCTCCCATGGGAGCCAGATAGCTGGCCTCCTGTGAAACTTCTCTATCTTATTGCTTAACTTAGAAATTCTGACACTATAACTTAAAGGGAAAAAGGTGATAAGTTTTAATACAGGGACTAAACAACAACAACAACAAAAGGCCAAAACCCACAACAGAACAAATAATAACACCAAAACTCCCATTTCTATAAAAGTCCAGCACAGTGAGTGACTAATTCCAGGAACTTTTCTTAACTAAAGGAGGTGGTCTTTGGGCTGGCCTTTATATAATTGAAAATATTTTTTCAGGCAAAGATAGGATACAAAGCACACTCCAAGTAAAAGAAATAGCACACATAAAGTCTAGAAATCAGGAAGGAACAATCAGCACATTTACAGAATGAGTTACTAAGTGAATTGTTAGCCAAATCTAAGAAAAAAATGAGCACGTCAAGATGTATCTTTAAAAATCTGCCAGAATTTGGGGCGCCTGGGTGGCGCAGTCGGTTAAGCGTCCGACTTCAGCCAGGTCACGATCTCGCGGTCCGGGAGTTCAGGTCACGATCTCGCGGTCCGGGAGTTCGAGCCCCGCGTCGGGCTCTGGGCTGATGGCTCAGAGCCTGGAGCCTGTTTCCGATTCTGTGTCTCCCTCTCTCTCTGCCCCTCCCCCGTTCATGCTCTGTCTCTCTCTGTCCCAAAAATAAATAAACGTTGAAAAAAAAAATCTGCCAGAATTTTATCCCGTTAAAATGTAAGTTTTTCAAACGGAAAACGATGATCCATTTTTGCGTAGGGCACAGTATTCTAAGATCACACTGGAATCTGAAAACACAAGTTACCTCAATCCAACTGGAACTTTCATATCATCCAGGCTATTTTGAATTAAATTTAAATTATAGATAGATGGTAAATAGCCAATAGAGGACATCAGAACGTTCAGCTTTTCTTTGAATGGTGAATGTTGCATTTCATGTGGGAAGAGTCTAATATACTTGGATAATTAGAAAAATTAAGGGCCTGGGTCTTCGGAGTGACCAACTCTTGGTTTTGGCCTAGGTCATGATCTCGTGGCTCATGGGTTCGAGCCCTGCATCGGCTCCTCACCGGCAGTGCAGAGCCTGCTTGGGATCCTCTCTCTCCCTCTCTCTCTCTGCTTTTCCCCTGCTCTCACTCTCTCTCTCTCAAAATAAATACATAAACTTTAAAAGAAAAAGGAAAAAAAAAAGAAAAATTAAGGGCCCTCATACTTTTTCCGCAACTATGACTTTATTCACTAACTGATATTATATAATTTTCCTTAGAGAAGGTAATTGAAATTAAATCAAGCTCAATAGTGGTTATAGAACTACACAGGTGGGGGTTGCCTGGGTGGTTCAGTCGGTTGACAGTCAGACTTCGGCTCGGGTCATGATCTATCTCACAGCTCGTGAGTTTGAGCCCCATGTGGGGCTCTGTGCTGACAGCTCGGAGCCTGGAGCCTGCTTCGGATTCTGTGTCTCCCTCTCTCTCTGTCCCTAACCCACTCACATTCTGTCTCTGTCTCTCTCAAAAATAAATAAACATTAAAAAAAATTAAAAGAAAAAGAACTACACAGGTGGAAGAAAACCTATTTTAACACTCCTAAAAGTGGCAACCGATGCTTTTCTCTCTAGTGGAAAGTAAAATAAGACATATCCATATGAAAACCTGCAGTCTGAGTATGTTACTGCCTTTGAATTCATGAAAAGAAAAATTTATGTTTTTAGTTTTCTCTTAACTTTGCTTTAAACTACCAATTATTTTTTTTTAATTTTTTAATGTTTTATTTATACTTGAGAGAAAGAGAGACAGAGAGAGACAGAGTGTGAGCAGTGGAGGGGCAGAGAGAGGGGGACACAGAATCTGAAGCAGCCTCCAGGCTCTGAGCTGTCAGCACAGAGACCAACACGGGTCTCGAACTCAGGAACTGTGAGATCATGACCTGAGCCGAAGTCGGACGCTCAATCAACTGAGCCACCCAGGTGCCGCTAAACTACCAATTCTTAAAATATGCTTTATCAATTATTGCTGGGGAATTCTAGACAATAGTCAAGCATTTTGAAGTACATATTAATGCAATACTCCCAATTACCCAATTGGTATGTATTAGACAATTGAACTTAACTCTTTAATCTGTAACTCTTTTGCTTATGGTTATATTAGTATTAGATCTTGGTTCTCAAAGAAGCAGTATGAAGTGATTTTGATTCTTTTGACTGTTGTAACTTAAACAAATGACAGGTGCATTTTTAAAAAAATTCGTTTTAGGGGCGCCTGGGTGGCGCAGTCGGTTAAGCGTCTGACT
Source organism: Prionailurus bengalensis (assembly GCF_016509475.1). Lineage (NCBI taxonomy): Eukaryota > Metazoa > Chordata > Mammalia > Carnivora > Felidae > Prionailurus > Prionailurus bengalensis. The sequence continues at coordinate 145,870,393 of NC_057344.1, forward strand.
TCAGCCAGGTCACGATCTCACGGTCCGTGAGTTCGAGCCCCACGTCAGGCTCTGGGCTGATGGCTCAGAGCCTGGAGCCTGCTTCCGATTCTGTGTCTCCCTCTCTCTCTGCCCCTCCCCCATTCATGCTCTGTCTCTCTCTGTCCCAAAAAAATAAATAAATGTTGAAAAAAAAAATTCGTTTTCACTCGATAAAGGACTACCACCTTTTCCTTGTGATATCCTGAAGTCTTTAGATGAGAATCTATGTAGTAGTACCCCCAGACCAAGACATAAGAGGGACTCAAAAAATATGAGAGAGAAAGAGAGGAAGAGAGAGAGGGAGATTGAGGTGTATATCCAAGGAAGATTTTTAAAGTTCTATCTCAGTGATAAAACCTGAATTGCTTGGACTCCTCGTTGATAGCAAAAATGACTTTCTTTTAAATCATAGGAATAAGAAGGGCGCCTGGGTGGCTCAGTCGGTTAAGCTGCCAATGTTGGCTCAGGTCATGTTCTCACAGTTTGTGAGTTCGAGACCCACGTTGGGCTCTGTGCTGACAGCTCAGAGCCTGGAGCCTGCTTTGGATTCTGTGTCTCCCTTTCTCTCTGACCCTTCCCTGCTGACACTCTCTCTCTCTCTCTCTCTCTCTCTCTCTCTCTCTCTCTCTCTCAAAAATAAATAAACATTAAAAAATAATCAATCAATCAATCAATCAATCAATTATAGGAATAAGATATACCTGACTTTTTGGGGTGATGTGCGCCCCACCTACTATTACATAGTGCATTTGGTGCAATTTTTCATTAGCATAAAAGTAGACCAGGCCCCTTCTAGCCAAGAAACATGCATGAATGCATAATTATACATTGGCAAGGCTAATATAACAGGAAAGGTACTGGGAAAGCAATACATCTCAATTCAGTGACAGAGTTACTGAGCCACATAAATTACCAGTGTTTTTATTTCTCCTTGTGGGTGATTGATTTGGATGCCCTGTTTGAAGTGTCACAATCCTGTTTAAGCATATTTGAAACATGACTGGTTATTATACTCATTTGTTTGTAATGGAGGCAAATTCTCTTTTCTCAAACCCAGCCCCCGATACCAGCCGATGTTCTCTGTAGGATGGGTTATGAGGGAAAGAGTATTTCCTTATTATGCGGTTGATAAATCCCATCATTTGTGGAATCTCACAAAAATTCCACGAAAAGTTGTTTTGCTTTTCACTTTTGGAGAGTATCATTTCCTTGTGTAAGAGCTTGGGGTTATTCAGAGAGCCAGAGAATTGATTGTGATTCCTGTGTGTCAAATATTGTGCAAACAGACAGCATATGAAATGGGACTGACATTCAAAATGAACATATGGAGGGGTGCCTGGGTGGCTCAGTCAGTTAAGCATCTGACTCTGGCTCGGGTCATGATCACACAGTTTGTGAGTTTGAGCCCCACGTCCAGCTCTATGCTGACAGCTCAGAGCCTGGAGCCTACTTCATATTCTGTCTCTCTCTCTCTCTCTCTCTCTGCCCCTCTGCTACTTGTGTTTTCTCTCTCTCTCCCTCTCAAAAATAAATAAACATTAAAAATTAAAAAAAAATGAACATATGGAAATGAGAAAATAAGGGGGTATATAACTTAGTATTGGATTTTTTAAAGAACATACAACTCACTTTGCTTACCTATTCCTTTCTTTTTCAGTTGGCATCCCTTCTGCTCTAGAAAGTGGCAATGATATAGACAGTGTTACTGTTGAACCCTCACTCCCCAACATCAATTCCTGAAAAGACAAAGGTAGACAAAGAGATAATGCTTTAGCTGTCAATTCCCAGACTTTACTTGGAGTGTAAATGGAGAAAAGCAAGTGCAGTCTAGTTCTCCTGAACACTACATCGCATTAAGCAGAGTAAATAGCTAAGTCAACAGCGTTGGTATCTACCGAATCTCGTTTGTTATCTCTCGCTGAGTGTCCACAGCTCAGCCGCTTAGGTATCCTGGAAGTGTCCAATCTCCAAATGACTGTTTATGAAGATGAGCTGCATCTTTTAAGTAATATCCCTCATTAAAAGGAATTATTTTAAAGGTGACTCATTTTTGTTGGACTCTCCTTTCTAGTTGCGTCCTTTCCACATGATACCAGTGAGAGGACACTCCGTTGATCCTGGTCTACCGGAACCCACATGTTTTGTTTTGTTTCGTTTTTCCAGAGCAGTGTGTGTTTTAGATCACATTATAAAGTAGGGACAATAAGAAATTGCACAAGCAGGAATTTCTAGGTCCTTCAAATAATAACAAATTACACATGTGTTAAAGCTACACAGAGAACTTTATTTGGGTGTTTGGAGTGCAGGCCCTTGAAAAGTCTCAATCGGGGCGCCTGGGTGGCGCAGTCGGTTAAGCGTCCGGCTTCAGCCAGGTCACGATCTCGTGGTCCGTGAGTTCAAGCCCCGCGTCGGGCTCTGGGCTGATGGCTCAGAGCCTGGAGCCTGTTTCCGATTCTGTGTCTCCCTCTCTCTCTCTGCCCCTCCCCTGTTCATGCTCTGTCTCTCTCTGTCCCAAAAATAAATAAACGTTGAAAAAAAAATTAAAAAAAAAAAAAAAAAGAAAAGTCTCAATATTTTCTTCATCTTCCAAGTTGCATGAAAAGCTCTTATAAGTTGTTTTTTTTTTAAATTTAACATAGACTATAATTCTCTCGCTGATGGATAGAATCAAAGCATAATTACCTAAATGTATTTTCTAGTCCCTGTTGAATCCATCTAGTTTCCACAATTATTAGCCTGATATTCAGATACCAGTTGATATGGTCTTAGGGAATCCAAGCTAAATTTTAATGCCGATCCAACCACGACAGATATTCAGTTGGGGGAAAATGCACATAATGTACTATAAAAACAAATTGTGAGTTCTAATTGTTGTGATTTTGGGTTTAATGCGCAACACTGTCCCCCTCTATTAGCAGACAATTAAAAAGTTCATGGGAAATGAAATGTGCATGCACAGTTCACCCCAAAATGAAAAGAGTGTGTGAGCCTCTGAAGTTACAGTGACGATGATAAGTGAAGTCAAGATTAGAAAGCTCCCACAAAAGATACCACTGCAAGATCATATCTGTTTCACAAAGATCCTCCCATAGAGAAAAAAAACCACTTAGGCGTGTGCTATGGGTTTAATCGTGCCCCCCCCACAGAGTCACATATTGAAGTCCTAATTCCTACTACATCAGAATACGAAACAAGTTCATTGTAGGCACAATTATTTAAATTAGGATGACGTCATACTCCAGGAGGGGAGGCCCCTAATCCAACATGGCCGTGTCCTTATGAAAAGGAAAACTTTGGAGACACACGTGCTCACAGAGCATCATGTAAAAATGAAGGTAGACATGGGGGTGATGAAGTGGAAGCTAAAGAATGTCAAAAATTGTCAGACACCCACCAGAAGCCAGGCGAGAGGCCTGGAACCGGTTGTCCTTCACAGTCTTTAGAGGAACCAACACTGACTATATCTTCATTTTGGATTTCTAGCCTCCAGAACTGTGAGACGAGAGTTTCTATTGTTTAAAACACCGAGTTTGTGGTAATTTGTTAGGGCAGCCCTAGTAAACCAATACAACATGCTTTTGAAATTAAAGCCTATCACCTACTCCTCCTAAGAAGAGTGAGGCAATTTTCCTCAAGTTTTCTCTGTGTCCCTTTGGCTTTAACCTCTTTATTTTATTTTAGGATTTTTAAAAATGTTTATTTATTTTTGCGAGAGAGAGAGAGAGAGAGAGAGAGAGAGAGGCAAAGAGAGAGGCAGAGAAAGAAGGGGACAGAGGATCCAAAGCAGACTCTGTGTTGACAGCAGAGAGCCTGATGAGGGACTCGAACTCATGAACTGTGAGATCATGACATGAGCCGAAATTGGATGCTTAACTGACTGAGCCGCCCAAACACCCTAGCTTTAATCTCTTTAAATCAGATGTCTCCAAGGGTGCCCATAAAGAGCCATACAGCTCCTCTGAAAAAGTCCATAAAATCCAGCTGCTTTCAGGGGTATAAATTTCTTGTCAATTGATACTAACTAGAAAATGCAATTAGGAAGGCTGAACTTGAACTTGGACAAGTTTTATAAGGCAAGCCTTCTCTCTGGCTTACAGTTTTTTTTTTTAATTGTTTTTAACATTTATTTATTATTGAGAGACAGAGAGAGACAGAACATGAGCAGGGGAGGGGCAGAGAGAGAGGGAGACACAGAATCTGAAGCAGGCTCCAGGCTCTGAGCTGTCAGCACAGAGCCCGACGCGGGGCTCAAACTCACGAACCTCGAGATCATGACCTGACCCGATGTCAGATGCTTAACTGACTGAGCCACCCAGGCGCCCCTGGCTTACAGTTATTTGAATTCAAAATCCTAAATACCACAAGAATTCTGTAAGTATGGGACATGAATAAGAGGTTATGTAAAGAGAATAAAGACTGGCCTAAAGTGCCTTCTCTCGAACGCTGAATTCTAGAAGGCAGCAAGTCCATTTTTGAGTCATTTTAATGGAAAATGATGTGATCTTCCCATTTTCTATACAGTAAGTGTTCCCATGGCTCAACTACAAAGGTATAATGCCAACGAAAATAAAAACATCTCAAGAAATCAATACTTGTGGAAGATAGCGTTTTCCAATAACGCCTGCAATAACATTTCCCCTTGAATGGAAGTAGGCTGATGGCTTGCTCATAGCAATTGAAATGCAGGGAAAGTGATGCTGTGTGCATTCTGAAGCCAGGGGGTGAAAAGTGATGCAGCTTCTGCCTTGTTCACCAGGACACTTGCCTTGAAACTCTGAGGCACTATGGTAGAAGGTTTACTCACCCGTGGGGCGCCTGGGTGGCTCAGTCGGTGAAGCGTCAATATTTGGCTCCGGTCATGATCTCAGGGTTCTGAGTTTGAGCCCTGCGTCAGGCTCTGCACTGACAGTGAGGATCCTGCTTGGGATTCTGCCTCCTTCTCCCTCTGCCTCTCCCCGCCTTGTGGGCTTTCTCTCTCTTTTTAATTTTTTTTTAATGTTTATTTATTTTTGAGAGAGAGACAGTGCGAGCCAGGGAGGGGCAGACAGAGAGAGGGAGACAGAGAATTCCAAACAGGATCCAGGCTTTGAGCTTTCAGCACAGAGCCCGATGCATGGCTCAACCTCATGAACCATGAGATCATGACCTGAGACAAAGCCGGATGGTTAACTGACTGAGCCACCTCAGCGCCCCCAACCCCTCTGGATCTTAAAATCAATAAAAATAACCTTTAGAGGAAAAAAAAAAGTTTTACTCATCCAAGGCACACATGCTTTGAGGAAGCCCAGCCCACACTGGGAGGCAACATGTAGGTATTCCAGTTCAGAGTATCAGCTGAAAGTTCCAGAGTGGGCTGACCATCAGCACGAACTGCCAGAAGTGCCTTCAGATGAATCCAGACCCCACCCTTTGAGTTTTAGGTCCCAGGAGTTGTGGAACAGAGAGAAGTCATCTGTTCTGTGACATTTTAAATTCTGAGCCGCAGAACCGGTGAGCATGGTAACATGGTTATTTTATGACCCAAAGTTTTGGGGTGCTTTGTTACATGACCACAGTAAATGGAAGAGTCGCTTGGTGTGCACTGCTTCTTGTAGAGAAATACCATGTATGTGCTTTGAGACATTTCTTCCTCTTTGACCTACAGTCTTACTTGTAAGTAGTATACTATTTAGGAGCTGTTCAGTATCCACAGAGAAAAAACACATTTCTGAACTTACTCGTCCTTCCGTGGTAGAGGTCCCCTTACAAGTCAATCCTCTTGTGGGTCTCTCTCAAAACCCCAACTTTTGGGGCGCCTGGGTGGCGCAGTCGGTTAAGCGTCCGACTTCAGCCAGGTCACGATCTCGCGGTCCGTGAGTTCGAGCCCCGCGTCAGGCTCTGGGCTGATGGCTCGGAGCCTGGAGCCTGTTTCCGATTCTGTGTCTCCCTCTCTCTCTGCCCCTCCCCCGTTCATGCTCTGTCTCTCTCTGTCCGAAAAATAAATAAACGTTGAAAAAAAAAAATTAAAAAAAAAAACAAACCCAACTTTTAAGATCAAAATCTCCAAATGATTTCATGTCCTTATGTATCATTTCTTACATTTTAATATACATCTTATGAATTACTTATTTATTCCTTTGGTGTAAATACTGTCTTGTTTGTTTTCTCAACAATATAGCATAAAATTTGACACGGACAAGAAAACTGTTATTAAATCCATGTATCTTGTGTAATTTTCTTCAACTTTTCCTTATACGTTAGTAGTTTAGGATTTTAGTTCTCAATCTTCATGGTGATGTAGTTTGGTTTAACAAATTCGCTTTGTTATTATTAGTGCCTAGGGATATTAGGTCGTTTTTACTTAAAGTGAGTTTGATCAGTACTTAGAACATGAAATGCGTGTTCGCTATTAGCTAGTCATTTTGTCCCCCTTTTTATTTCAGGCATAAGGCACTGATATTATGTGGATTTCTTCATTAGTGCTTAAGGCACATGAGAGCATAGACCCAACATTTAGGAGGTATTAAGAAGAAATTAGAAGATGTTTATTTTTAAGTCTTGAATTTCCTTGGCATCTACAGATATAGTAATTAAATAAAATTCACTTTGTCACGACCAATTTTCCTGGCCATAGTAGCATGTCTGTTTTATCTTAGAAGTTATATGCACTGTCCAGATTTATATTCTAGGGAGCCCAGAGCAGTCACATGCCCAACTGGTTTAGTACCACGCACTCATGAGCAAACGATGTGCGGAAAGACCTGTTATAACTCCGTGAACACTGCCTTTCTAGTTGATGGCTCAAGCAGTGTTGGAGACAGTAATCTTCGTCGCATGCTTGCGTTTGTTTCCAACACAGCTGAGACTTTTGAAATCTCAGACAGTGGTGCCAGGATAGCCACTGTGCAGTTCACCTATGATCAGCGCACAGAATTCAGTTTCCCTGATTACAGCACCAAAGAGAATGTCCTAGCTGTTGTCAGAAACATTCGCTACACGAACGGTGGAACAGCTGCAGGTGAGGCCATTCCCTTCACTGTTGGAAATGGGTTTGGTCCCGTGAGGGAGGGCCCCCAACAAGAACTTCCCGGTAATTGTCACAGACGGGCAGTGCTATGACGATGTTCGAGGCCCTGCTTCTGCTGCACACGATGCAGGTATCACCATCTTCTCTGTTGGCCTGGCGTGGGCACCTTTGGGTGACCTGAAAGATGTGGCCTTTAAAACGGAGGCGTCACGCGCTTTCTTCACAAGGGAGTTCACAGGATTAGAACCAATTGTTTCCAACGTCATCAGAGGCATTTGTAGAGATTTCTCGGAATCCTAGCAATAATGGTGACACTTTGACAACTGAAACAAAAAGTGCAAGAAGATGGAATGTATAAGTCATTTTCTCCTAATACTGAAGTACTATATAGCATACTAGGACCAGATACAAAACTATCATATTAAAAACGCCAACTGCTGTTTCAAGCAAATAAGCATTCATCTAAAGCTAGTGCCTTCGAATAACAATTTAGAATTATGAAACTCTCTGCTGAGGCTTCATCATCACGACCCTTAGGAACTCTGGAAAGAGGAGATATTGTGGATCCAAAGCTTACGGATTCTAAAATGCATATTAAATGTACAGAGACATAAATTCCGTAGTTCAATAAAAGAATCTGATACTCAGAACAAAAGCGACATTCCTTCTCTAATCGTTCTGTATTAAATGTAGAAAGAAAAGGAAACTTAGATAGTTCTTTCACTCAGTGCATGTGCAAGCCATTTTTCCCCTAATGGATGTTGTCTTAAAACCAATCAATAGCAGTTATTACTTAATATAATAAAAAGTTTTAATTATGAATGAAATGGAAGGGAACGAAGTATCAAGCTTCTTTTGTAGTGTAGTTTTCATAATAACATAACTGAAACATCACACTGAATCAGATAGAATTGGCTGGTATTTTTCTCTTTATATCCTTAATTTTATGTGTACAGATATATTTGGCTTATACTCTAAAAGTCATCCACGTACTGAAAAAAAGGTGGGTAAATTTTTACTTACCACTTTAAACATTCGGCTTTAAGGAAAAGCACCTATGAAAAATGGAACTGCAGGAAAAATTATTGTAATTTGACCAAGCAATAAAACTGTCGGTGACCATTAAAAGAAGGGGTTTTTTTAAATTGCCATTGTAATTTTCTATTGCTATTTACAGATGACCTCAGACGTTTATTTCCGTTCCTTTACAGAGTACAGGACACTTGTACCATTACATTGTGTTTATGTCATTGGGAGTTCTTGAGAAAAGGTCTTATCTGTCTCATGTCAACAGGTTTCTTTCCCCATATTAGGAAAGGTGATGAGATCAGGAAGAAATCTCAATTTGCAGAAGCCAACGCCTGACCCTGATTAAAATCATCTGTGAATATATTTGGTTTATTAACAGTGTGAGGACTGGAAGAAGTGGTCCCATTAAGGACATAAATCCGCAGAAAGTGTTTACACAGTGGGGGGCTGTTTTCTCTGTGCTTTAAGGCCATTCTGACCTTGTGTGTAGGGCAGACCTGGGTGACAGTTAGACAGATTTTAATCTCTGGGATGCAGAATACGATGCATTGCCTTTGGGTCAATTGGCAGGGTCTCTCACACTTGTGAGCTCATACTATTGTCTGTAATAATGTAGTTTACTATCATCTAAGGCTTTGCAACTCATGATGTGGTTCATGGAGTAGCAGCTTCAATGTCACAGGGGAGCTTGTTAGAAATGCTGAATCCCAGGCTCGTCACAGACCTACTGAATCAGAGCCTGCATTTGAACAAGGTCCCCAGGTCATCCCCCATGCACATTAAACTTGGAGATACACTGCTCTGGGGTCAGAAGGGCAGACACTATACATTGAAAGTCCATGTGTCCACTCCTATGTGTGGGTGGAGGGAGTCTCATTTTGCCTTTTTATGTCCTAATTAATATTTGAGGAAATGACAGTGAATGGGTATTCAATCTATAAAAGCATCAGGATAGTCTCACATTTCTAAATATTTACCCACCATGCCCTTTCTTTCTTTCTTTCTTTCTTTCCTTTCTTTCTTTCTTTCTTTCTTTCTTTCTTTCTTTCTTTCTTTCTTTCTTTCTTTTTCTTTCCTTCTCTCCTTTTCTTTCTTTCTTTCTTTCTTTCTCTTTCTTTCTTTCTTTCTTTCTTTCTTTCTTTCTTTCTTTCCTTCTCTCCTTTTCTTTCTCTTTCTTTCTTTCTTTCTTTCTTTCAAGTTTAATGCTTGGGCTGCCTGGATGTCTCAGGCAGTTAAGTGGCCAACTCTGGCTCAGGTCATGGGTTCAAGCCCTGCATCAGGCTGTTTGCTGTCAGCACAGAGCCTGCTTCAGATCCTCTGACCCCCTTTCTCTCTGCCCTTCCCCCCATCTCAAAGATAAATAAACCTTTTTAAAAAAGTCTACTGCTTGGAGAGAAATGAGTCTGAAAATATCAAACTCAGGACAGGTGAAATTATGCCATGCAAGGACTGAGAGACTCAGAGGCCGGTTCTTGGAGGAAGGACAATGTTTTGTGCCCAGTGTGGGCTGCAAAGTCCTTCAGCTGCACAGTCTCTTTTCGCATAGCTGGCTCCATTTACTCTTCAGGCTTCAGGCAGATTTACTAATTATCTGCTTCCATTCTAGAACGGAACTTTCATGCAGAGAAGGAAATTGTCTATTGTTTTCCATTGCATTAAGCCCAAATCCCGTACCTGACAACTAGTCTATCAATATACATTTGTTGAATAAACAGATTACATCTGGCTTTCTCACTTGCTACAACATCTTATGTAGTCATACAACCACTCTGAGCCTCAGTTTTCCTAGCAGTAAGTTATTTGCATACCTTTTCCACTAGTAGTTATGGAAATGCTCATTAAAACAATGGGGTAATATTTTACACCTGTTGGATAGGCAAAACTAAAGCTAAAAGGCCAAGTGTTGGAGACAGCGTAGAGAAACGCAGCCTCACAATCCTGGTCAGAAGGTGAATTAGTCCGTCCAGCATGGAGAGCAGTTTAGCAATATCTGGAGATGAGGCTTTATAATAACCTTGATCTCTGCAGTTCCTCCGGTAAGCCCATCCCAGGGAGAAATTCTTGCTCATGTGTGGGAAAGCATATATAAGAATGCTTTTTGCAACATTGTTTTTAAGAGGAAAAACTGGGTATACTTGCACATCTATAAATGGGAGGTGGATAAATAAAGGGTGACAGCCTTATACCATGGAATATTATACAGCAATTTAAAGTCACTTAAATACGGAGAACAAACTGAGGGTTGCTGGAGGGGAGGTGGGTGGGGAATGGGCTAAATGGGTGATGGGCATTAAGGAGGGCACGTGTTGGGATGGGCACTGGGTGTTCCATGCAAGTGATGAATCACTAAATTCTATTCCTGAAATCATTATTACACTACATGTTAACTAACTTGGATTTAAATAAAATTAAAAACTTAAAAAAAAGAATAAGGTCAATGAATTTTTTTTCAAAGTATTTAGTTGATTGGACGTTTCACCAAAAACTGGATATTGAAATCAATATGTGGTTTTTCTTGCATGTTTGATCTGTGGATGAGGGATTTCACTTTGCCTCCAATGTAGAGAAATAATGCCTAATTCATGTGCATTTCCTTGGTGGAAAGTTTAATTTGGCAATGGGTATTTTTAATAATTTTGTGTTTCTATGACATCTTAGCCTGTATAATAAATAAATATTTGTAAATTAAGTTGTTTTCTAGAAAAAATATTTCACAAATAATAAATAATATATCGTACATGTATTAGTTACAAATTGAAAGTGCTCAATCTCATTAAGTCAGGAAAATGAAAAACACAATATGATAGTGCTAAAAATAAAACCCAGAATGAATAAAAAGCAAAGCACTGACAATACCAAGTGCTAGTGAAGACAGGAAGCCCCTAAAACTCTCACACATATCTTTTTTTTTTAATGTTTTATTTGTTTTTGAGGCAGAGAGAGACAGAGCATGAGCAGGGGAGGGGCAGAGAGAGAGAGGGGAGACACAGAATCTGAAGCAGGTGCCAGGGTCTGACCTGTCAGCACAGAGCCCAACGCTGGGCTTGAACCCACGAACCGTGAGATCATGACCTGAGCAGAAGTTGGATGCTTAACCAACTGAGCCACCCAGGCGCCCCTCACATGTATATCTATCTGGAGGGAGTGTAAAGATAGTTCAACCATTTCAGAAAACCGTTTGGCCCTATCTAAATTTCCAACAGAGGTACACCTGTGACTCAGGAACTGCATTTCTAGGATTACGCTGTTACGGAAATGCATATGCATATTCAAAGCAGCATCGTTTATAATAACCCCAAAGTACAAACAGTCTGTATGTCCTTCAACAGCCAACAGATGAATAAATTGGGCGTAGTCACCCGGTGGAGTGTTACACAGCATTGACAAAGAACGTGCTCCTGCTGCATACAACAGCATGGAGAAATCTCACAACATAATGTTGAGCGAAAGCCAGTCACAAAAGGATACATGCTGTTTTAGTCCATTCATGTGAAAATTTTTTTAGTATTTATTAATCTTATAGAGAGAGAGAGCAGGGAGAGTGAGGAAGGGGCAGAGAGAGAGGGGAAAGAGAGAACCCCAAGAGGGCTCCACGCTCAGTGCAGAGACTGACACGGGGCTTGATCTCATCAACGGTGAGATCATGACCTGAGCCGAAATGAAGAGTCAGACGCTTAAACGACTGAGCCACCCAGGCACCCCTCGCATTTATATGAAACTTAAGAGGCAAACCCAATTTATGGTATTAGAAATTTACTGTAGAAAATTTCCATAGTATTATTTTTGTAATTTGAAAAAATAATTCTAAGGATTATCTGGATGAATAAACAGGTAAGGAAGCTAAGAAAAAATTTAATATTAATACTGATGAAGGGTATCTTGCTCTACCTAGTTGGAAAACATGTTATAAATTACAATACTTTGAAACAAACTTGAACAAGTGCATCAAATCACAGGGAGTTCAAAGGAATGGAAAAACTTCCTGTAAAAGATGTTAACCTCTATACGATTTATGTGAAATTATTTACTTATCATGAACTACTTTCTTCAAAGAAAATATAAGTGACGTAGGAATTATTTTATTAAAACCATTTTATTGCAGTATATACCTTTAGTAAGGTGCACTTGAGCAATTATCACGAATTAAAACATATCCATGTAGGTGAAGAAATAGCACTCTGGACACCAATGACATCTTTTTCAATCTCGACCCCTCCCTTCTTCCCAAGCCTTCTTCATCATAGATTAGTTTTGTCTGTTTCTGATTCATGTATAACTAGATTAATACTGCATGCATTTTTTTGTGTGTATTCCATCTTTTGCTTAACGTTATCGTTAAAGTATTTTTAAAGTGATGTCAGAAAAATGATAAATTATTTGCAAATTAGTTGAGTTTATTTCACCTCATCATATACACTACCACTGAATGCTAGAAGGCAAGGTAATTGGAATTTTAAGGGAAGGAAGATTTTTATAACAAAATCAATGGCGGCAACCGCAAAAGATGAATTAGCCCAACCAGTTTGGAGAGCAGTTTAGCAATATCTGGAGGCGCTGAGGCCTTATAATAAGCTTCATCTCATCCGTTCCTCTGGTAAGCTCATCCATGGAGAAAATCTTGCTTGGGTGTGGGAAAACATATACAAGAACGCCTTTTCTATCCTTGTTTTTCAGAGAGAAAAACTGGGTACACCTTATGTGTCTGTCAGTGGGGGAAATGGATAAATAAAGGGTAACAAAAGGAAACAAAAGGTCTGCCTGTAATCAAAGGATTTCATTATTGCAGGTGTTCAGCTTCTAAATGTATGCACTTCAACCCATCTTGAATTTGGGTTAAGCTGGCAACAGGCTTCATCCCCGATAGCCATTGGCTATAGCCATTGGCTGTCAGGCTTCCACTCACTTTTGTAGCCACCTGTCTCCTCTGGCCCCTATGACAGCTGTCCAGTCTGGAGCAGGGCGATTTGCTCCTTTTCCCCAAGGCTGAAGCATGCATTTAAAATGTAATTTACTCTATTGTTATTTCCTCACGGTGTATCTGAGCACACTGGGCCTGATTTAGATTTGGGCATTAGTTTGACCAGAATCCAGCTCATTCGTTATTCAAACAGAAAGTACAAATAATTTCTACGATCGATAGAATTGTACCTGAGTCACCCAGACATCAGTGTCACTGATTCATTCTCATATATTCTTAGTCAAGCATTTATTGTCTATTTAAGTCAATAAAATAATGATTAATAAATAAATACACCCCTTATTATATGCACACCTTTGTTGAGAGCCAATTCTCCCAGCCTTCTGATAACTATCCTAATGACGTTCCTCAGGCCATTGCCTCCAGGACCTCATAGTACAATGCTGAGATGTTCTCACTTCCTGTCAAATAGTTTAAAAATAAACACTGCTGTGGCCTCAGGGTGGAAATGGCTTAGCTACCGGGATGCATAGCCTGTGCATTTGGTAAGTCCTGCTGATTCTGCAGTCCAGCATTAGACAACAGGCTGTTCCCCACAGAACCCACTTCACCCCTTTTCTCCTTTTCTCCCTAGAGTCTTCGGGCTGTGTGTGTCCTTTGACTCCTGCTGCTGGCCAGCTCTTCCTTTTTCCGTCCTATTTATCCTAACTTTTCTTTGATACTTACTTTACTACCATAATGCTTTGCAAAAAAATTATAGTGAAATTATATTCTGGGCCCTATTCTTATCTATGTACCAACCTAGCCAATATTCAGTGTTGCAAAACTCGCCATGGTAAATTAAATAAAGACAGTGCTCCAGACAAGAAATGTAATAATTATGTTAATAGACTTGAGCTTTTCTTCAGTATCAGCTGAATAAAAAAGTACAGAATCGTTTCTTAATTTTTCTTGTTCACATTTACTTTCTGCACTATTTCAAATAAGGTATGGCTTAAAAAAATACATAATTATGTGTAGTGATGGAGATTAACAAGACTTATTGTGGTGATCATTTTGCAATATATACAAATATTGAATCATTACGCTGGACCCCTGAAACTAGCAATGTTACATGTCAAGTGTACTTCAATTAAAATCAAATGAGATATGGCTAATTTCTGTGAATGAATCCTTTGTGTCAATGGTCCAACTTAATACATTTTTTTTCTATGAGCGTGTACCAAGTCCAATGGCACATAATATGCTACCCTCTCTGAGACTTACCTTAGTTTCTACATGTGTATAATTAGGAGTCAGACTTCATCAACACAAAACTTTCTTCTAAGTCTGAAATTTCTAGGTCTCTGCCCTTTATAAGTGGTACCTTGGACCAGGAATGGGATAATATACTTACCCCACTCCTATAAGTAAGTGGACCACACTCTCTTCTATGCTAGCATTGGGCTGGCTGTATACATCCTTCATAGCATTTAACACATCTTGTTGTAACTATTTATTTTCACATTGTTTTTCCCTTCTAGTCTGTGGCTTTCTGGACACAATACTTAACATCACTCATCTCTATACTTGTACCATGACAATTTCTAAATGGTTTTTAGATATATAATGTATCTAAGTACAATTGACTACAGTCTAGGATGGGTGTCTGTACTATGGCCTATTGACTAAATCCTGCCCACCGTCTGCTTTTGTAGAAAAAAAAATTTATTGGAACACTGTGTATCCATTCCTTTACATATTGTCGGTGGCTGCTTTCCTGCCACAACAACAGAACTGAATAGTGGCAACAGCGACCGTGTCCCTGCAAAGCCTAAAATATTTACTGTCTCTTTCCAGAAAAATTGGCCAATGTCTGGTTTAGAGCATGAGAAATGAATTCTTTTTTCTAAGAAGCAGCCCGGGAGCTCCAGCATCCCAGTGTTAATCCGGGCATCTCTACTCTGTTCTCCCACAATCCCCTGGACATACTTCTTTTCCAAAATGTATGACAATATATGTAACCTATCTTTCCCACTAGACTCAGGGAATATGGTAAGGTTTCTGGAGACACTGTATAATATAGGTCAGTGATTTCTTTTAGCCACTTACCCTTTGGGAGAATTTTGGAAAACCTAGACTATTTTAAAGTTGAGATCCGCCATGTTTCATTAGAAATTTAGATAGTTGCGAAGGATATTAAATCTTCGTGCAGATGTAAATACTCACACTTTAAAACTGTTACATCAAAGAGAATGAATACCCCAAGTGTTCTACATAGAGTATCATCCATCTAAAGAGATTTTTGGCTTCCAGTTAAGACGGAGAAAGGCACAAGAGAAAGTCGCTTCTACTCTAACGATGAGAACGAGGCAGAGAACTACAAGATCATGGGTTTGGGCGTCCATTAGAGAACTGAAGTGGCAAGGTTACCTAGTGAGCTGAGATCTGAGGGTCATGGGTTCCTTTGAGGAGAGACAGGATGGAAATGAGCTGGTTGGCATTTGACACAGCAGTGAGAGGAACAAACGGCTGCCATAGAAGGGGAATTCTTAGCGGTGAGTGACTTTGGTGTGTCTCCCTTGTGCACTTGCCTATCAGTTCTGTCCTTGGACCTCTACCTAGTTCTTACAAGAGAGATCAGGGCATGGGTTAGGGGCAACTGCAAAGGGGCACAAGGAAACTTTCTGGGGGGGGGGTGGCACGGTGAAGGGCCTGTTCCATATCTTGGATTGGTGATTACATGATTGATAAAATTACCAGACTTCATCAAAATGAATCCTTTAAAAGAAATGGATTCCATTACATGTAAATTATACCTTAATGAAACTTAAAAAAAAAAAACACACATATTTTTTTTTAAAACAAGGAGGAGAATTTTATGGATAATGCAATACTCCTTATGTAATTTTCAAAACATGAAAAAATAGTAAATATTGTTTATGGATACCAATATGCACCGGAATGATAATCACCAAATTCCCCCTTCGGTGAAGGATCTGTTGCCTCAACTTAGGAGCTTTCTACAGATAACCTTCAGCCATTAGCCCCTTCAGGGAATGTGTCAGCTGTGAGAAATCTCTTCACCCAAGGTGATCCCTTTTCCCAGAATGGTCCCCATTCAGCTACTGCTGCTGGGCTGTGAGGTCTGGCCACTCTCGCCCAAATGGGGATGACTGAAAGGCATTCTGACTGCAGAACTCCCTGGATCCTTGAGGTGGCCCTTGAGGCAGCACCACGGCTCTAAGTTTTCCTCTCCCTCTGCCCACTACTCTCCCTCCTACCTCTGTTACTTGTCCCCCGAGAAATGAGGAAGGACTGAATAAAACAGTAGCATTTATCTGGGGTCTTAGAGTTGCAACTCGTGGAGCACAGATTCCAGCATCAACCCAAATCATGTCTCAATGAGGAGTAAAAGTCAGGGGTCTTCATTAGCAAATTACAGATGTATTAGGAGGCTTACACATTGTTTTCCAAAAATTATGATTGGAAGATACAAATACATTTTACAGCTCATTGGTTTTCTGAGTACATTATGTCAGTTCCTAGGAAAATACTTTTCTGTAGAGTATTTAGATTTTATCAAGAATGTGGGTTGGGGTGCCTGGGTGGCTCAGTCGGTTGAGTGTCCGACTTTGGTTCAGGTCATGATCTCCCGGTCTGTGAGTTTGAGCCCCATGTCGGGCTCTGTGCTGACAGCTCAGAGCCTGGAGCCTGCTTCAGGTTCTGTATCTCCCTCTCTCTCTGCCCCTCCCCCACTCATGCTCTGTGTCTCTCTCTCTGTCTCTGTCTCTGTCAAAAAAAATAAATAAATAAACATTAAAAAAAAATTTAAGAATGCGGTGTAGCAGTTTTGTGTTCAATCAGATGCTTCTGCCCAGTTCAATAATTCAGTGTGGTTCCTGTGTCAAAAATACAGGATGAAGATGTTAGTCTCAAAATAGATTCTCTCATGTTCAGAAGTTTTACACAGATTCCTAGACTAGTGTTGATGGCAAGGCGTTCCGTCCTAGTAAACAGCCTGCCTGTAAAGCTCCGTCTTAAGCCTCTGCTTCTCAAAGCCAACACTTACTAAACTCAACCCTGCATTTGTACCACAGTCCTATAGTAAAGATTAAATGAAACCGTATATGTCTTACTATAGTGCCTAGCATATTATAAACCCAACAAGTGAGAGAAACCACTGTCACTGTTGCTCAAAACTCATTTTGCTAAAGGATGTTCTCAATCATTCATCTTCCTATATTTCTAGTCAAATCTATTTTTCTGTCAAATCAGAATCCACAAATGGAGGGCATCTTTGCATTCAAGAATAAAAAGAGAGTGTGCAGAACCATGGATGACTGATAGTAGACATCCTGATATTCGAATATGGTTTTGCTTTTGCCATCTTCCCTGAAAGATCTGTGGCCCCTTGTGAGGTCCTGAATTGGATTGTTTTAGATCAACTCCCTTCCTCTTCATGACAGGATAAGAATATAGGTACAGTTTCTTGTTCTCTGATTTCGTGCCCATGGCAATCCACTTGGGAACATCCTGAAATGGTGGTTGGTTCTAGGGAGCCACTCTCCTGTTTCTGATTCATCATGTCTGAGCCGGGGTTCAGCAATGTGCACTTTTTAACAAGCACCCTGGTAATTGTGATGCTCAGTGTGAGAAACACTTTCATAACAAATGGCTAGATTAATCTCCATTCAATACAGAGAACAAAGAGGGAATAAGATTACAAATACATTAAGTCTAATTTGCCACACCTAGGATTTCAATGAGCGTCCTGTGGAACCTACATGAGACGTTCTTTTTTTTTTTTTTTTTTAATTTTTTTTCAATGTTTATTTATTTTTGGGACAGAGAGAGACAGAGCAAGAACAGGGAGGGGCAGAGAGAGAGGGAGACACAGAATCGGAAACAGGCTCCAGGCTCTGAGCCATCAGCCCAGAGCCCGACGCGGGGCTCGAACTCACGGACCGCGAGATCGTGACCTGGCTGAAGTCGGACGCTTAACCAACTGCACCACCCAGGCGCCCCAAGAGACATTCTTGAAAGGGCTCAAGCAAACATGTGTGTCACAGGCTACACTTTTCCTGACACTCTTATTATTAGGCAATCATTTATGTTGTGAAGCATGGCTTGATCTAAGATACAGCACTTGTTTTTGTTTTTGTTTTTACCTCAATGACAGCTCTTTCTCAGCCTTGGTTGAATTTTCTCAGCCTCGGTTAGAGTGTTTCAGGGCTCAACCTTTCGTCTCACTCCCTAGGTCATTCCTTCTCATGAGTTTAAATACCCATCTGCTAAATAATAATTTCTCAATTTATATTTTAACCTTAATCCCTTCAGATTCATCGATCTGTCTACTGGGTATCTCTACTTGAATGTAGAACAGGCACTTCAAATTTAACTTGTTCAACATTGTGATTTAATTTGTAGTGTCCCCAGTTTCTCATCCCTTTGACTTATGTATCTCAGCAAATGGTAATTCAGTTCATCTATTATCCCAAGACGTTGAAGTCATTTTTGACATATATATATATACATATGTCATACATAAATATATATGTATATATATATTATCTCCCTTGGGGTCCACATCATATGGATCTCCAAATCTGCTGGCTCTACTTTCAAAATATATTTGGTATCCAAGACTAGATCAGCAGTCTATTCTATCCCAAATGCCTACTCTCCACCATTGTTGCATTGCTATTATCCTGAAAAAGCGACTTATTTACTATCTGAGTTCCTCATTGGGTCTTCTTTTCTTGACTTCTCTATAATATATTCTCAGTAGAGCAGCCAAATTATCCAATTAAAACATGTCAGGTCATATTAAACCCCCCCTCCCCCAAGGTTTCCAACTCACTTGAATTGAACATGGGGTAAAGTCTGTGTTCTTACCATATGTCTTAAACTTTCTGGGATGCCATAACATGATACCATAGACTTGGTGACTTAAACAACAGAAATCTATTTTCTCACAGTTCTGGAAGCTAGAAGTCTGAGTTCAGGGTGGGAGCCCTCTTCCTAGCTTACAGGTGGCCACACATCAGAGTGGCAGAGAGGAAGGGCAAGCTTTCTGTTTATCTTTTTATAAGGGCACTAATCCCATCAGACTAGGGCTCTGCCCTCATGATCTCATCTCACCCTAGTTACTTCCCAAAGATCCCACCTTCTAATGCCATCACACTGGAAGTTAGGACTCCAACATATGAATTTTTGAGGGACATAAACATTCAGTCCATAACATCATGGCATACAAGACGCTTCAAAATCTGGACTTTGACCTTATTTCCTCTTTTTTTCACTTATGCAGATCCAACCCTCTCTGTATCTTTGCTCTTTCTTGAACCCATCCCAGGCATGATCCTGCCTTGGGATCTTTGCACTGACTGTTCCTTTTTTCCTTCCGTGGCCAAATGGTTCATTCCCTTACTTTATTTAGGTATTTGTCAGTTCATGAGAGATGGCTTCTCTTAGCTCAAGTGTACTAAAAACACGCCTCTAGTCAATGTTGGGTTTCTTGGCTTGTTGCTGTGAAAGAAGCAGCACACCATGGGGATCCATGTGATGTACCAACAAGAGGGTGTTGGAAGGGCTCAAGTTTGTGTTATTTTGGGGAGAACTATTTTGGGGAGGATTCAATGAAACATGGTTTTGCTCTGAGGTTCTCAGAAAGTGGGAGCAATTCCATAATTGGGTTCCTTACCAATTTTTAACCAGGAGGAATGAAAAGAGATTAAAGCTGTAATTGGTAGGGTCAACAAGAATTAGTTACTCATGTTAGCTGGATGAGGGGGGTGTTTGGTTATTTTTGTGATTTGCACTGTGTACACGTTTTTATCTGAGCTCAGATATGATTACTATTTGGTTTTGTTCTGATCTTGCTCTAATATGGTTACAAAAATGGTCTTGTCTGATTTTGTTTTTTTGGAAAATTGTTTGTGTTCCACAGGAAGATACCATCTCCAAGCTGACAGCAGTCAGGAGCTTCTTTTTTTCATATTCAATTTAAAATACCACTTCTCGGGGCGCCTGGGTGGCTCAGTCCGTTAAGCATCCGACTTCGTCTCAGGTCATGATCTCTCAGTCCGTGAGTTCGAGCCCCACGTCGGGCTCTGTGCTGACAGCTCAGAGCCTGGAGCCTGCTTCGGATTCTGTGTCTCCCTCTCTCTGACCCTCCCTCGTTCATGCTCTGTCTCTCTCTGTCTCAAAAATAAATAAACATTAAAAAAAATTTAAAAAAATAAAAAATAATAAAAAATAAAATACAACATCTCACTGTTTCTTTTCCCCTCACACTGCTTTATTTTTATTTGTTATTTTTCTTCATAGTACATGTCACCCCCACCACAGTACAAGAAACATATTGCTTATTTGTCTATTACCTATGTTCTTCCACATGTAAATTCCATAAGAGTCAGTATTTGGATTCACCTCTTTCATTGTCAGTAACTTTGTATTCTCCTGGAGCATAATAGATGTTCAATATGTATCTGCTGGGTGAATTTATTCAACAACTTGCTAATTTTCCTAAACACACATAAAAACAAATCAAGTTATGAAAGAGCCAAAAATCTCCTGATGATCAAGTTTCTTCACAGTGTATGAAGTTGAATGTAATTAAGATGTAAATAAAGACACACTAACAGATGGTTGTCAAATAACACGTAGTAATGACTGTTGTGTTACGATAAATGATGGTATGACTTTTATAGCAATCTCCAAGTATTGGACTTCTATCACACAAAATATAACTGGATTTTTTTTTATCTCTGTGAGAAAAATTGGGATTAAGTTAGACATAAAAGTAAATTTCTCCATTGAACATATTTCTAAAGATTGACTAGTTATAGGGGAGCCTGGGTGGTTCAGTCGGTTGAGCATCTGACTTCTGTTCAGGTCATGATCTCACGGTTTGTGAGTTCAAGCCTTGCGTCGGGCTTTGTGCTGACAGCTCAGAGCCTGGAGGCTGTTTCAGATTCTGTGTCTCCCTCTCTCTCTGCTCCTCCCCTGCTTATGCTCTGTTCGTCTCTCTCTGTCAAAAATTAAAAAAAACAAACAAAAAAAAACATTAAAAAAAAATTGGGGGCGCCTTGGTTGCTCAATCGGTTGAGCGGATGTCCAACTTCAGCTCGGGTCATGATCTCACAGTTCGTTGGTTTGAGCCCCGCGTTGGGCTCTGTGCTGACAGCTTGGAGCCTGGAGACTGCTTCAAGTTCTTCTCCCTGTCTCTCTCTGCCCCCTCACCCACTCATGCACTCTGTCTCTCTCTCAAAAATGAATAAACATTAAAAAAAAATTTTTTTAATTTAACAAAGATTGACTAGTTATATACAGATGAATTTTTCCATAACTGTTAGGAAGAAAATGAAAAGTACTAATTTGATAAATATAGATTTGTATATCTTTTGCACATCTGTACAATGAAGTTTTCTTTGAGTACCTTTCATAAGTAAGCGAAGGGAAAGAAACTTATTTTTATGGATTACACATAAACCCTATATAAAGCCACTGCTCATAGTACTTTGTTGATATGTCGCTAATTTTTAAAGTTATGTGTGTGTGCCCATACCTGTACATGTGATTTGCATATGCACCCCTTATGTGTGGGCATGTACTCCTCACCACCCAACGAGCTGATTACTAGGGCAGCAAACAGAACTGAAAACCATCCTGCAAATGCTCCCAGAGAGTGAGTGCTATAGAGACACTGCACAGCATCTGGGTCAGCATACCTTCTGTTATGAAATTAGTTCCCGTTAAAATTCCCGCGGCTAGAGCTTCCTAAAATATTTCCTCTTTATTTCTATGTCCCTCTTGAAGTTTCATTATTATTTCCCTTTTAGGGAAATAGTCATTTTGACCCCATGTCAAAATTGAAAACGCAAGATGTTAGCAATTAAGGAAATGAAAAAATTAAAGCTTCTGTGTTTTTAAGCTCTGTGACTCTATGATCAGAGCCAATGGAAGAACCAAGCTATGAGATTGGCCAAGTCCAAGAAGAAGAAAACATACTAGCCAGCGCGTGTTGATACCAGCTTAATGCGCTAAATGCTTTATACTCATTATCTCCTTTAATTCTTACAGCTTCGAGATTTCTAATTCTTCTTCTAAAGACCACCCCCCACCCCCGAAACCAAAAGCCAAAAATACCCCCCGCAGAGGATCAAATTTCATCTTATAAATGGCAAAGTAGGAATACAAACTATGGTAGACAGAACAACTCCACAAAGAAGTCCCTGCCCTAATCCCCAGAACCCGTGAATGTGTTACTTTATGTGGCCAAAGGGATGTAGATGATTAACTTAAGGTTTTTTAGAGGGAAAGATTATCCTGAATCCCAATGTAATCACAACAGTCCTTACAAAAGGGAGGCAGAAGCATCAGCATCAGAGAAGAGATGTGACTCCAGAAACAGAGTTTGAAGTTATTGCTTTGAAGAGGAAAGAAGGAGCCAGAAGCCAAAGAATGCAGGTGGCTTCTAGAAGCCAGAAAAGGCAAGGGACAGATCTTTATCCAGAGCCTCCAGCAGGAACACAGCCCTACTGACACTTGAATTTTAGTCATGTAAGGACTCATTTCAGACGTCTGACTTCCAAAACTATAAGATAGTAAATTTGTGTTGTTTTAAACTACCAAGTTTGTCATAATGTATGACAGCAGCAGTTGGAAGCAAATACACAAACCCAGGTCTGTGTTACTCCTCTGCTATCTTGGCATATGATAAGATGTGTATTTTAACTGACTCACCAACTGGTTGATTAGATGAGGCAAGTTAGGCTGAGGGAAAAGCATTAATGTAGGTTATATTGCCTCTGTATATTTGCAAACTATTTCATGGTATATGATCTCTGTTTCTGCGTATATGCAAAAGAAGTGTGTTCTTTCAGTGAGTTGCTCTAGATAAAGATATTTGTATGCTCTGTCCAAAATAGACCATTAACATATTTAAGGATGAGTAATACACTATTTTGATATTGTATTCAGTCATCTGTTTGTCCTTATTGTGTACCTGCTTAAACTACTAGCTTTAACATGCATATTGATTTGGCCACTCATGTTCATCCTTTTGTGTGTATATTTCGAAAAATATGAAGATGAAAACTCAGCTATAGTTAATGCACCATCAAAACAGAGTTACAAGCCGGAATGATTATAACCATCTTTATCAGCAATCTTCTTTTAGCTGGTATCTCATTATAGGATTAATGTCTTTTCCCAAATGCCAGTCCCTCTGGTAAGCTTACCTATGAATCTCCCATCTTCACGGGAAAGTATCACAGTGCGTTAGTTTCTCTTCCCCTTCAAAAAGCAAAGTTAGAGATCAAAAGTTTCTGAGGGAAGATGATGAATGCCACCTGCTGGCAATGCCGTCTTTCATTTACCAAATATTTATTGATGACTTAATATGTGTCGAAGGGGCTGAGATAGCACTGCTATGCAAGCTAAACAAGGAGCGGGGTTTACTTTTGAGTGAGCGAGATAAAATAATAAACATATAAAAACATGAAGATCAGAAGAATTTCTATGAAAAAGAGTAGTAGAATTGAAAGTGAATGTGTTTGTGAGACCACCATCTGGCTTAACACACAGCAGAAGAAAAAGAAGAAAAAATGGAGAAATAACTACCTCAGCGTTAACTCCTTTCATTGTGAATAATCATGGGAAATTTAGATTTCACGTAGAGGAAAAGGAGAAAACCCATTAACTATAGATCTTGCATATTGGCTCATCTGTTTACTTGACAGAAGCATGCACTAATATTCTTTTCACCACAGACCCTCTGTACCAATGACTGGGTCCCACAGAGACAGTGGCAGGGAGACGAACACTTCGACATAATGTGCTTGGTTTGTCCCTCACCATGAATAAGGGTTTGCCTCGCCATACCTTTTAGCCTACACCATGCAAGTTGCTACTGAATGTTGCCATTGAATGTAGCATGTCCAAGAAAAATACCATCAACTCAAAAATTGGCTCTGGTTGGTTGATCAGTAATCCTCCTTCCTTTGGCATCATCGAGACTAGTCACTATCTTTCAAAAAGAACCCCATCTGAGGCATGAAAAAATACATCCTCAACTTCCGAGTAGAGTTTTGTGTCTCCTTCAGCTGAAAAGTGTTAGAATAGAATGGAGAGGAAGACTTGCCCTGTTTAAACCTTGCCTATTCTCTAGCGGTAAAATCTCAGGATGTGTACGTGTCTCTGAAACTCTGAATAAAGATCAACCAGAGTTTATATGTTTTCTGTCAATACTCTTTAGTAATATAATATATAACATTCTAAAGAGCTGACATTCCATCGTGAAGCAACCTGCTAATAAAGATTCGTTTCACTCAGACAGAATTTAGGGCCCATGGTGACCACCCGAATAGAATCTTCTTTTTTTTCCTTATTGAGAAAAATAACAGGCAACTTTTCCCTTAATCTTTTATACGTTAGAAGTCTGTGCATACATACATACATTAACTTATTTTGCAAATACTATTCTAAGTTCAAGAGATATAGCAGTGAATTAAATTAGACAAAATTTTGACTTCATGGAAATTACAATACAACAAAGATATCCTTTTCATAGGAATTTACTGATTATACACATTCATCTACTCTTCTTATTTCAGATATTTGACATGTCATTTATAAGAGGCTCAAAGACCTTGGAGGTTCTTACTTGATTGCATCTTGTTTTCTGGAAAAGGGAACACATTATTACAGGAGCCTGTCAGAGACATCTCAGGGCCTCAGTAGAAATATTCCCAAGGATTTGTTTTACAACAGGCAGCTTCCCTTTTACTGCCTGTAATTACTCAGGATTCTGGTTGCAGAAGACAGCAATCAAAATCAAATTAGCTAAACAAAAGGAAGAATTTAGTGTCTGAAAGAATTGGGGAGGGAATTCTAGGGGTGGAACATTGATGGACATAGGAGATGCAAATGATGCTGAAATCTCTCTCTCTCTCTCTCTCTCTCTCTCTCTGTCTCCTCCCACTCCCCCCATCTCTGTCACTCTTTCTGTCTTTGTCTTACCTGACTGGAGATGAATAACAAAAAACTGAGACTAGAAATAGCCTCTTTAACATCCCAACACCTCTGGGCTACACAAGGCGTTTAGAAGTAAGAGTACCCAGGTCTGTCTTCAGACTCTGATCACTTCTTGTTTTTTAAAAATTTTTTAAATGACTTATTTATTTTTGAGACAGAGAGAGACAGAGCATGAGCAGGGGAGGGGCAGAGAGAGAGGGAGACACAGAATCCGAAGCAGGCTCCAGGCTCTGAGCTGTCAGCACAGAGCCTGACACGGGACTTGAACTCACAGACTGTGAAATCATGACCTGAGCTGAAGTCGGACACTTAACTGACTGAGCCACCCAGGCGCCCCTAGACCCTGATCACTTCTATACATTAGTCTCATTCTATCCTTATGCAGATGGGCTCCCTCCATGTGTCTCCCACGGGATTTGGCATAACACCTTACAGAGACAAAGTCTACTTTACTTTTAGAGAATGGGACAAGTTTGAATGGGGCAAGGCAAATCTCCAGGCTCTAAAGAAAGGAAGCCCTGGCTACAGAGAAATGTAGGATTTCTGAGTACCCAAGCTCAGCTTTTGTTATATGCTTATCCCTGGGACAGAGCAGGTGACCAGGACCACATTAAATCAGAAAGACAGGAACCATCCCCCAGAGAAAAGGATGCTGTTACCTGCAGAGGTGAAAACGGGATCCTTGGAAGGAATGGCCATCTCCCTCCTATAGTCTCACGGCTCAGTAGGGTTCATGGACAAGGATCATCCCCTCAACAAATGTATGGAAGGAGGTTGGTCCTTTTTCACCTTGGTGCTCTTCAAAATACAATTCCATGAAGATGGGTTCTCACTCTAGCCTAAATACCGGGGACAGTGCATGGCACTTGGTAGTTAGCAAAAGTTAGTTGACTGAATGAGGAGGAAACCACTGGAGGATATTGTCCGTGCAAACAAGAAAGTAAACCAAGAAAGAGAAAAACACAGAATCTGAGACACAGGGATCCACGATAGGATGTGGAGGACAGCAATTCCCAATATCATGGTAAAATGGCAGAGATTAAGTAACTTAGACCAGGGCAGATCAGAAGGTTTAGAGAGAAACTATAAGAAGAAGAAGAAATGTACAGACTACTTAATGTACTTAATGTATAAAAAGAAGATTTTTGTAGTCAGGGAAGAGTTTGATAAATTAGTGATAAACACATAAAAAAGCCACCAAAGAGGGGCGCCTGGGTGGCGCAGTCGGTTAAGCGTCCGACTTCAGCCAGGTCACGATCTCGCGGTCCGTGAGTTCGAGCCCCGCGTCAGGCTCTGGGCTGATGGCTCAGAGCCTGGAGCCTGTTTCCGATTCTGTGTCTCCCTCTCTCTCTGCCCCTCCCCCGTTCATGCTCTGTCTCTCTCTGTCCCAAAAATAAAAATAAACGTTTAAAAAAAAAAAAAAGCCACCAAAGAAAAGTTTGATAAATTAGTGATGAACACATAGAAAAGCCACCAAAGAAAATTACAAAATTAGGAAGGTACATCCTTGGGGTTCCAAAGAACTCAAAAACAAGAAGATATGAAAGAAAGAAAAGGTATTCAAGACCTATGAAATGGCTCCACTGTCAATAACACCTGTACCATCATGACGATGTAAACAAGGAGCATCGATTTAGCCAAACTTTAACCACGGGGGGAGAACAGGGACATGGGTGTACCCATGTGTGTGGTGAGACTGTGGATAAGGTGTGAGAAAGAGCTAAATCATTATTACCCACATCTGAAAGCCAATATGTAGGGCATCACACTGAAAAATCAAGAAGTAGCAATATAAGCATGTTACCTAATGATATGGAAATAAATACAAAAGTCGTCGGCTAAACAAGATGAAAAGGGTTGCCTCTGAGGAGCAAGAAACATGGCTAGGGACATAGAAAGCAAGCCTTATGTAACTATGTGGTTCTCTAAGCTACGTGCATGAATAACTTTGATAAAAACCACATTAATGTAGCACTGCATATCAATTATACTTCAATTAAAAGACTACATTAAAAATATCTAGAGTGGTTATCTATAAGACATTTTTTAATTAAGAAAATAAATATATGATGCTTACACAAAAATGATCATAGGCGTGAATATTTCCTTATTAAATATTGGTAAAAAATAAAAGTTACTCTCCTTTTTTATAAGAAAACAATCCAGTGCCTCTTCCCATTGTTGGCAGCCTTTGATACTAATACATTAATGGACGATTTTCAAGCCACGTATTTTTACCTTTATTCTTGTCCTTCCTCCTTCCTCTCACACAAAACAAAAGCCATTTTTCTACTTCATAAGGGTCCTCTAAACTTTCTAGCCTTCCTTCAGCAAAGGAACGACGGTGATGAGTATCAGGGAGCGGGCAGCTAGTGAGGTCACCACCCCCAGGACTGCTCCAGTCACTCCACATGACTCACCACCTATCTGGTCTACTTCTAGCAAGGCAGATGTCCCAGAGAACTGTGGGAAAGTGGGCAGTTTTGATATTGGTTTTGCTCCCTGGATACTCTTATTTCCAAAAGACTTGTATAGCCCAGAGGTCTTGGGATGCTACAGAGACCACTTCAACCGACTTTGGCTCAGGTCATGATCTCACAGCCGTGAGTTCAAGCCCCGCGTCCGGCTCTGTGCTGACAGCTCAGAGCCTGGAGCCTGTTTCGGATCCTGGGTCTCCCTCTCTCTCTGACCCTCCCCCGTTCATGATCTCTCTCTGTCTCAAAAATAAATAAACGTAAAAAAAAAAAAGAGAGACCACTTCAAGTCTCAGCGTCTTGTTATACATCGTATCAAGTTTGGCACACTCCCTATGGTGAGGAAGTGTTTATAGCACACTGTCGTAATAAATATGCTTAGAACCACTGGCCACCCAACTATTTATCTGTGAAGAAAGGAGAAAGGATGAGGTAGAACACCCCTCTGGAGGCACCTGGGTGGCTCAGTTGGTTAAGTGTCCGACTTTAACTTGGGCCATGATCTTGAGGTTCACGAGTTCGAGCCCCGTGTCAGATTTTGGAGCCTGTTTCAGATTCTGTCTCTCTCTCTCTCTTTCTGCCTACCCCCTGCTCACGCTCTGTCTCTCTCTCTCTCTCTCTCTCAAAAATAAACAAACATTAAAACAAAAGACACCTGGAATATGGCAGATGGACACGGAGCTGTCTTTGTTGTTTCTGAGAGCACACAGAGCTTCCTTGTTTGCATATATAATTAGTTTTCTATTGCTACTGGGATAAATCACCACAAACTTAGTGTTTTAAACAATACAAATTTGTTATCTTACAGTTCTGGAGCTCGTATGTGTGACATAGGTCTCAGTGGGCCAAATCACAGTACCAAGAAGTTGTATTCATTTCTAGAGGTTCTAGGGATGCATCTGGTTTTTTTGCTCATTCAGGTTATCAGCAGAATTCAGTTCCTTGTGACTGTAGAACTGAGAATTTCATTTTCTTGCTAGCTATCAATAGAGGGCCATCCCTAGCATCTAGAAGATTCTCACATTCCTTGACTTAATGGCCCTATTCCTCCACCTTCAAATCCAGCAATGGCAAGTCGAGTGCCTTTCATGCAGCATCCCTCTGTGATTCTCCTTCTATCCTCTGACCCTTCTTTCTTTGTCATCTCTCTGTCTGGCCACTGCCAAGAAAGATCTTCTGCTTTCAATGGCTCTTATGATTACACTGGGCCCACCTAGATAATCCAAGAAAATCTCCCTAGAACAAGTCCTAAATGTTAATCACATCTGCATGTAAGATAGCATATTCACAGGTCTTGTGGATTAGGATGTAGACGTGTTTGGGGACAGTTACTCTCCTTACCACACTCAGTCTGGGGGCAGAATTAAGATGGTGAGAAGATGAAGGAAGGGGTGTGTGTGTGTGTGTGTGTGTGTGTGTGCAAGAACACATGCATATGTACAGATTATCATTATGAATAGCCATCTTTTTAAAATTCTCAATTGTGCAAACAAATACTTTAATAACAAAAGATTATAAACACTGTGTTGATGCTGCAAAGGGTAGCTCCCTTTGCTTGATTCTTTCTTCTTCAAATTCATTGGACCCCAATCCACTGTGTGGGCACGGAGATATTAATTACACGCCATTCTGGCTGAGTCCAAGAGCAAAGAATATAATCTTTACCCCTATTTCTAAATGCAGGGGCTCTAAATGGAAACTCTCAAGTGCACCACTTTTTCTGAGTTGAATTTTCTGTGGAGGAAAGAGGTTCAATGAATTTAATTGGTTGTTCATTGGAGTGAGGAATATTAAACTGCTAACTCCATGGAGATGGCCTTTCTGTGCAGCTTTGGCAAGTGCCTTGAATATAGAATAAAGCTTTGTTATACTAGATTGCCACTAATTCACGGTCTAGGACTATTTGAATATGTACTAAGTGTACCTATGTAGTATTGGGTCTGGTTGGGTTTGTTAAGCAAGTTAATGCTATCAACAAGACTTGAAGACAACATGTGATTGATCTACGGGAAGAAAGTGCCTTATCTTTCACTCAAACAAGTACCCTAAAAATACAATTGACACAAACAAGCCATACTCACATCTTTAGTTTCTACATGTAAAATTATTAAAGTGCATGCATGTAGAATGTATCTAATAACAGGGGTGCTCTTAATTTTTAAATTTCATTTTACAGGTTTCCAAAACCTTTAACGTGGCCAGATTTGCAAACATCACCTCAGAAAGGTTATATACTAATTCGAACTGGCTGCCACCCTTTTCTTGCATTGGCTGAGAGTACTGAGGTTTCCCTGACTATGAATCAACAGGGGACATATTTTCAATATCAATTGTGTTCTTAGATAGGATCCTCAAAATTATTTTATACACATACGAACATCTTATTGACAGGCTGCTGTTTATGAGACAAAGAATCATATAAAACTCAGACTGTTTCCACTAATACTTCTTTAGAAGTTTCACCTGTGGAAGCATTCTAAGTCCTTATAATGATTTCACTATAAAAAGCATGGCATTTTGCTTCTTTAAATGCTTTCTCTCGCTGATTAAAACAGTGAGTCATCTTAGGAAACATTTTACACGGGCAGAGCTCTAGGAGATCAAAATGGTACTGATCACCCCAGGTCTTTCCATCTTTATAATTAACCTCTGCCTTTTACTACAAGTACCATAGAAGTTGTTTCGCCAGCCATTAATGTCAAAAAATAAAAATCATCACATTTGACACCCCAAGAAATCAGATACAAAGATCTTATTCTGTTTCAGAGCTCCCCAACCAATGGATTAGAGACGTTCGTTCAGAGATCCATTAATCAGTCCCCTCAGGGCTTTCACTTGTGATGTCTTGGGCTTGAGCCCGATGTACCTGTACCGGTTCTGGCCCAAACCAGGCACACTGCTTCGTGACTGCAGGGCAACATTTATATACAAAGGGTATGGCTTCCTCCTCACCTGAAACCCTTCAAAGGAGCTGGCTTCAGCATCCTTCGTTTCCTCTTTTCTACTAACATGGAGCCTTCAGGCTTTAAGAAACTTGAATCCTGACAGGGGAAAAGATCCAACAGATCTCAACCCTCCATCTTTCTGGTGTGCAGAGGGCTCAAAAATCCAAGATATAATGAGCAGATCATCCATCTCTAACATGGTCAAACAGTCTTCCATGCCTTGTATTGCTACAGTGAGACCCCCACAGCTTGACCCGTATGGAAGCTGGGAAGAACCACCCCTGTAGTGGACATACATTCCAGGCCTTGCAAGGAGACTCGGTAACTGGAAAAGGGGAGACTAAGATGAAGGATTGCTGTCTTTTTGAGGTGGAACTAAATAAATGACGGACATGATGGGACTTTTAAAGACTTAGGAGGAAAAAAATGAATTGAGGTAAATCTTTTCCAACATTTAAAAAGGAATAGGAGACATATGGGAACTCTTTGCATTTTCTACCCAGTTTTGCTGTGAACTTAAAACTGCTCTAAAATATAAAGTTCATTAATTTAAAAATGTATTTTTGAAGAAACAGGCCAGATGATTTTAAATTTTATATGAAAAAAACAGACTAAATTTCCAGTAATACTTTTAGAAGTTTATCACCTATGAAAGAATTCTAAGTCCTTAAGACAATTTTATTATAAAAAGCATAGCATGTTGTTTTTTTAATTTTTTTAAAGTTTTATTTATTTATTTTGAAAGAGAGAGAGAGAGAGCACAAGCAGGAGAGGGGCAGAGAAAAAAAAGAGACAGAATCCCAGGCAGGCCCTTCACCATCAGCACAGAGCCCAGTGTGGGGCTCAAACCCATGAACAGCAAGACCATGACCTGAACCAAGGTCAAGAGTTGGACATTTAACCAGTTGGGCCACCCAGGTGCTTCAGCATTTTGCTTTAAAAAAATATTAAAAAATTTTTTTTAAATGTTCATTTATTTTTGAGAGAGAGAGAGAGAGAGAGAGAGAGAGAGAATGCAAGTGGGAGAGGGGCAGAGAGAGGGAGACACAGAATCTAAAGCAGGCTCCAGGCTCTGAGCTGCCAGCACAGAGCCTGATGTGGGGCTTAAACTCACAAACTGCGAGATCATGACCTGAGCTCAAGTCGGACCCTTAACTAACTGAGCCACACAGGCGCCCCCACCCCCCAAAATGTTTTCTTTTGATGATGAAAGAAATGGGCCATCTTTCAACAGTCTTGAAGAAGAAAAAACAAGGGTGGAGGGCCTAGATTACATGATTTCAAGAGTTACTAAACTATAATACACAAGACAGTGTAGTAGGGGCATAGGATTGACCTATAGATCAATGTAATAGAATTGAGAGTCCAGAAATAGACCTAAATGCACATAGTCCATTGATTTTTAATAAAAGTGCTAAGGTAATTAAATGAGAGAAAAGACAGTATTTTGAACAAATGTTGCAATACAGCCGTATACCTGTATGGATAAAATGAATCTCACACTTCTCACCATATATTTTTTTAAAGGTTTTTTTTTTTTTTTCAACGTTTATTTATTTTTGGGACAGAGAGAGACAGAGCATGAACGGGGGAGGGGCAGAGAGAGAGGGAGACACAGAATCAGAAACAGGCTCCAGGCTCTGAGCCATCAGCCCAGAGCCCGACGCGGGGCTCGAACTCACAGACCGCGAGATCGTGACCTGGCTGAAGTCGGACGCTTAACCGACTGCGCCACCCAGGCGCCCCAGGTTTATTTTTTTAATAGTGTTTATGTCAACTAAAAAGAAGTTAGATATAGAAATTCTATTATTTTTCAATATATGAAATTTATTGTCAAATTAGTTTCCATACAACACCTAGTGCTCATCCCAAAAGGTGCCCTCCTCAATACCCATCACCCACCCTCCCCTCCCTCCCACCCCCCATCAACTCTCAGTTTGTTCTCAGTTTTTAACAGTCTCTTATGCTTTGGCTCTCTCCCACTCTAACCTCTTTTTTTTTTTTTCTTCTTTCCCTCCCCCATGGGTTTCTGTTAAGTTTCTCAAGATCCACATAAGAGTGAAAACATATGGTATCTGTCTTTCTCTGTATGGCTTATTTCACTTAGCATCACACTCTCCAGTTCCATCCACGTTGCTACAAAAGGCCATATTTCATTCTTTCTCATTGCCACGTAGTATTCCATTGTGTATATAAACCACAATTTCTTGGGGCGCCTGGGTGGCGCAGTCGGTTGAGCGTCCGACTTCAGCCAGGTCACGATCTCGCGGTCCGTGAGTTCGAGCCCCGCGTCGGGCTCTGGGCTGATGGCTCAGAGCCTGGAGCCTGTTTCCGATTCTGTGTCTCCCTCTCTCTCTGCCCCTCCCACGTTCATGCTCTGTCTCTCTCTGTCCCAAAAATAAATAAACGTTGAAAAAAAAAAAATTTAAACCACAATTTCTTTATCCATTCATCAGTTGATGGACATTTAGGCTCTTTCCATAATTTGGCTATTGTTGAGAGTGCTGCTATGAACATTGGGGTACAAGTGCCCCTATGCATCAGTACTCCTGTATCCCTTGGGTAAATTCCTAGCAATGCTATTGCTGGGTCATAGGGTAGGTCTATTTTTAATTTTCTGAGGAACCTCCATACTGCTTTCCAGAGTGGCTGCACCAATTTGCATTCCCACCAACAGTGCAAGAGGGTTCCCGTTTCTCCACATCCTCTCCAGCATCTATAGTCTCCTGATTCGTTCATTTTGGCCACTCTGACTGGCGTGAGGTGATACCTGAGTGTGGTTTTGATTTGTATTTCCCTGATAAGGAGCGACGTTGAACATCTTTTCATGTGCCTGTTGGCCATCCGGATGTCTTCTTTAGAGAAGTGTCTATTCGTGTTTTCTGCCCATTTCTTCCCTGGGTTATTTGTTTTTCGGGTGTGGAGTTTGGTGAGCTCTTTATAGATTTTGGATACTAGCCCTTTGTCCGATATGTCATTTGCAAATATCTTTTCCCATTCCGTTGGTTGCCTTTTAGTTTTGTTGGTTGTTTCCTTTGCTGTGCAGAAGCTTTTTATCTTCATAAGGTCCCAGTAGTTCACTTTTGCTTTTAATTCCCTTGCCTTTGGGGATGTGTCGAGTAAGAGATTGCTACAGCTGAGGTCAGAGAGGTCTTTTCCTGCTTTCTCCTCTAGGGTTTTGATGGTTTCCTGGCTCACATTCAGGTCCTTTATCCATTTTGAATTTATTTTTGTGAATGGTGTGAGAAAGTGGTCTAGTTTCAACCTTCTGCATGTTGCTGTCCAGTTCTCCCAGCACCATTTGTTAAAGAGACTGTCTTTTTTCCATTGGATGTTCTTTCCTGTACTTCCCACCATATTTTAAAATATAACCTAAAATAAAGCATAGAGCTAAATGTAAGAGCTATGATGAAAGTTCTAGAAAAAAGTATTTGACCCAGATATTTATCCAAGAGAAATGAAAGCATTTCTACATTCAAAGAATTATATATGAATGTTTACAGCAGCAGCATCCATAATAGCCAAATAATGGAAACAACCCTACTGTTCATGAACTGGTGAATGGATAAATAATTTGTGATAGAGCCATCCTGGAGAAACTACTAAGAAATAAAAAGGAATGAAGTATGAATGAAAACAAAAATGAAATGTATTAATCTCAAAAATATTATACTAAATGTAAAAAGTAAAAAGCTAATTAAAATGACTGCATATTGCATAATGGCTTTTATTTGAAATTCCAGAAAAAGTAAGACTACACAGTGTCAGAAAGCACATCCATCAGTGCCCGAGGATGAAGGGAAGTAGAGAATTGATTGCAAACGGGCATAAAGACACTTTAGGGAGTTGGAACTATTTTGTAATTTGATTACATGGAGGTTTCACAACTACTAACATTCATTAAACTCTATACCTAAAATGAGTAAATTTTATGATTTGTAGATTATATCTCAATGAAGCCATTGAAAGTGTGTGTGTGTAAAGGTGTGAAGGTGTGAAGAAAGCAACCTGAAGTACCACTGATACTCATATTAGATAAGTTTACTTGAATTTCTAAAGGTAAAACACACCAAAGTTCTATCTTTAATTTGACTGTTGTACTCTTAAAATCTTTCTATCTTTTGGATGAAAGAGAAATTTTTATTGCATAGACCCTGCCTTTAGCCTTTCCACCTTTTCCTCAACAATTATAATAGTGGCCAAATAGATTGTTATTAGCAGATCTAAAATGAAAGCAGATCTAAAATGAAAAAGAAGCCTGGCTTCTTTAACACTAGTTACTAAAGTTCTCTGAGGTGAGAATGACTAGTTCCAATACACATAAAAAAGGGTCATAACCTCAATCCGTAAGCTCTTGAAAGTGACAAGGAAACCTAGAAGACTTGAAAACTCTGGTGCAATGCAGTGGGAGAAGGTACCCAACTTCGTGTCCATCCTCATTCAATTGACAAAGTCACGAGAATTCTCATGAATACTTGCAAATTGTGAAAAAGTGAATTGAGATGTAAGTAAGTAGGAAGATCTACTTAGAGGGAAAAACCTTAGGGGGAAGAATGGCTGGGGAAACCTACCTTCTTGCAGGTCTGCTGAACTGGGGTAGATAAAAACATATCTACAGGGAAGAGTTGCATTTATGGTCGAGAGGACACTGGTACCTGATGTTCCCTGGTTCTCAAAGAGGAAGCCACGGCCAAGTCTTTTCACCAGGGACTACATTACGATAAGCTGAGTTCTTTCCCTTTCCCACTCTTTCTCTCTCTCTCTCTGAACGTTCACTATAAATCAACTCCCAGTCCCTAAATTGAAGTTTGTTAAGGTAAAGATGAGTTAGTTGAAAATATGTTCTGCAGAAGGGTCAAAGAGAAATCTTTCAAACTCTGTGAGAGACAAAAGGTGGTTTGTACCATACTGCCTAATTTAAGCATGAGGAAGATACAAAGAAATGACAGGATAATTAAACAAAATAAAGGAAGGACCATTAGATATAAAAATGTGATGAGCCCTGTCAGTGAGAGAACAATCTACAGAAGAGAAGATTCTCCTTGGGTGCTTTGTACTGCAGAAGAACATAACAAGAGTATAATTTAATAACACAAATGAGAAAATACGGAACAACAGAAGAATGAGAGAAAAAATAAATTTCAAACTAAAGAAAGATGTGTAAACATGATAGAAACTGCAAATAATACATTACACATGGCTGAAAGGCAAATTATTGGCTTGATGTAAAACGTTGAGATAAACAGAAGGAAAAAATAGAGATTAAAGAGACCACTTTCTTTCTTTCTTTCCAATATGTATACCTTTACTTTCTCCCCCCTGCTTCTTTCTCTGCATCTCCCTCTCTTCCCACCCCATCCTTCCTTTTTTCCATATGGCACTGTCTAGGACTTCCCGAACAATGTTGAGTAGGAGTTGTGAGAGAACATTCTTGCCTGTTCTTTAAGGGAAAAGTATTTAGGTTTTTATCACTTCTCAGTTTTTTCTGTGATGAGATTCTCAGACCTCTGTGTGCAGCTATACATTTGCCAGGTGTGAAGCTACGTGGTTTTCAAAGCTATTCAGAATAAACCTTTTTTTAAAGTTCCCTTTTTGATCATTCCACATATATCAGATCTAATAGACATTTGTTAATAAATGGGAGATAAGATAGAGATCAATAGCCATGATTGTCAGAAAAACCCAAGTAGTTCCTTGGACTTTTTGTAGGCTTCTCTAAGATGAACAAGTCAACAGATTAATTATCTGGTTCTTATTTTAATCATTGGAAATCATATGTAAACCATTCTGTTTCCCCTCTCACCTCAAGAATG
This sequence comes from Prionailurus bengalensis, assembly GCF_016509475.1. Classification (NCBI taxonomy): domain Eukaryota; kingdom Metazoa; phylum Chordata; class Mammalia; order Carnivora; family Felidae; genus Prionailurus; species Prionailurus bengalensis. The sequence goes on from NC_057344.1 coordinate 145,906,620, forward strand.
CTAGGAATCTTATAAATCCTCAAATGAACCAGACTTTTGATGTTTTTGTAAAGATTTTTTTTTTCACTTTTCACTACCTAGCCATTAAGAGTATGTGAGCATGGGACTGAAGCATTTTGTAACTAAGACTTGTGCGCAGTGGCAGTTTGTTCCGGAGACTGAAAAGGTTGAGGTCGCACCATCTGTGGTTGCTGTGGGTCCATCGTGACTGTCTGGTGGTGAAGGAGATTAAAGCCATGCTTCGGAACATTTTCATGCTGCTGACCTATGCAAGGACTTCGAGTCCAGTTGTTTTGTGTTCAGGTAATTCTGCTATTGATATCTCTGTCCTCGGTCCTGAATAATAGACGCTGTTTTTCTTTTATTGCTATAGGTTGAGACAGACCACACATGTTCTACAGCAATGCATTGTCTGAAGAGATAGTATTCAACTGTTACCTTACCTTCTAAGGCTAAAGCTAACAAGCATTCCTTTCTTTTTCTTCCATTTTCCAGCTGTTCTGAAAACAGAAGTAACTGTTAGCTACTTCTTTTAAATCATTTCATATAGCATCTGTTTTATGCACCTGCCACAACTGATACAATCATGGCTGCTCATTTTTTTCTCTTAATCAGATTTGCTCTACCTGAAAAATGCAGAAAAAGGTGTATAATAATGCACTGTTTATTGTTTCCTGCTCAGAAAATTGATTATTTCCATAATTATTGAAATTAAAAGAACTATCCCAAACCATAGTGTATCTACAACTACTCATGTATTTATTAATTTCTTCCTTCCTTCATTCAATCTCTATATATGGAGAACTTACTACACTGTTCTTCAGCATTAGAGAAATAAAACAATAAAATATTAATCCTTCAAAAAACAATTAAAATGGGAAATAGAAACAAAACATAATAAAAAAGAAAAATTATACATATTGTAATAACATTAGGAACAATGTGCTATATGGAGACAAAAGGGACAAATCTTCTTTTTAACATAAAATCTAACAAAACGCCAAATGAACAAAAGAAAGATGAATGTGTTCCTATATTTCAATATCTGTAAGTTTCTAAAACGTGTTGGATCACGCACCCAATACTAGGAGTCAGAAATCTAGCTATACTGTCAACGGCATCTGACTTAAAATTAAATGGAATATTCCATATCCTGACACTCGTTCTCCATAGAATAACACAAGAAAATGCCTACTTCATAGACAAGAGAAGGCATTTTAAATACAAGGATCAGTGCAGCCTTGAGACTGAGGATCCCTGGAGCTGAGAGTCCCCAGAACCTATCAAATTTTCCAGGAAATAATAGACCCCATTATAGAATTCAAGTCTTACAGCATCAGCATCATAATTAAGCAAAATCAATATGCTTTCTTTTCATAACAGCACTTGCATGCATAAGTACTATCCAGAAGTGTTACTTTAAAAAAATTCCCAGGGACATTACAAAAGTGACCAAACATGAAATAGACACAACTATAGACCTAAGATTATAAACAAAGCAATGGGGAATTTCAGTTTGTTTGCTCAGTGAAGGGAATGGGGGAAGTCTGAAACTTCATTTAGAAAAAGAACAACTCTTTGTTTTCTAGGAAAAATGCCGTAACCTGAAAATTGCCACTATGGTTCGGTGGAATCAACGGTACACATACCCAGTCCTGTATTATTGATAAAAGACAGCTGGAGGACCATGAAAAATTGGATTCCTTAGGGCGCATGGGTGGCTCCATTGGTTAAGTGTCCAACTTCGGCTCAGGTCATGATCTTGTGATTCGGTTCATGCGTTCGTTGGGCTCTGTGTTGACAGCTCAGAGCCTGGAGCCTGCTTCTGATTCTGTGTCTCCCTCTTTCTCTCTGCCCTTCCTCCGCTCACACTCTGTCTCTCTCTCTCAAAAATAAATACACATTAAAAAAATTTAAAAAAGAATGGATTCCTTGATTGATCGATTCGCTGCTCGATTAAATCAATCTAAAACAATGTCTTGGAAATTAAAAGATGTGTAGTGTTGAACTAACCCTCCATCTAACTACACGGCCATTTTACTTGAACTTTGCTTAACATGGATTTGTACTTCTGGAACATGTCTCGATGCTGAGTTGCATTGTCTGTAGCCTGTGATAGCATTACACTATCTTCAAAGCCTTGCTCTCATTACCAGGAAAGAACAAGCTTACATTCATCATCAGAATGTACAGTACCTTGGTAATGTGAACATCTCTAATTTCTTGTTCAAACAAACATCCTGCGTGGTTTGTTTGAAGTCCTTCCTCATAACTATCTGTTCTCACAGGACCGGTGAAGGTGGATATCAGGGACTCCTTTCTTCCAAACAGCTCCCTTCAGCTCCAAAGACATTGTACGTTTCAGAGCAAGGAATAGTGGGGGTGTTGATAGTTAATTTTCCATTCGTATTGTTTTTTTTCAGTTTATTTATTTATTTTGAGAGAGAGAGAGAATGCCTGAGGGGAAGGGCAGAGAGAGAGGATGGGGGGAGAGAGAGATTCCCAAGCAGGCTTCTCACTGTCAGCACACAACCTGATGCAGGGCTTGAACTCACGAAGTGTGAGATCATGACCTGAGCCAAAGTCAGACACTTAACGGACTGAGCCACCCAGGTCCCCCTTGATTTTTATTGTTAAAAAGCACACATTCACTTAACAAAAAACAACAGTTCTGAATGAAAAGTAAAACCACTTGCTCTCTCATTCCCTCATTCCAACAAATCCTCAGAGGTAACCACTTAATAATTTTTTAATGTTCCCATTCTGTTATTTTCCATCCACATATATATGCATATGTTCTCACTCTCATTTTTTATTGAGCACAGACAGGATCATACTTTACTGTTTTGGGAATGGGGATTTTTAAGCTGATGAGAAGAAAGTTACAGCAAGTTCAGCATTTCACTGACATTCAATCATTTTAGAATAAACCCAGAACTTTGAAGTTCTCTAGGCTTGTTTAAATGTTTACAAAGGGAGCTATCAAAGGGGCGCCTGGGTGGCTCAGTCTGTTAAGCATCTGACTTGGCTCAGGTCATGGTCTCGAGGTTCATGAGATCGAGCCCCGCGTCGGGCTCTGTGCTGACAGCTCAGAGCCTGGAGCCTGTTTCAGATTCTGTGTCTCTCTCTCTTACTCTGCCCCTCCCCCGCTCATGCTCTGTCTCTCTCTCTCTCTCTCTCTCTCTCTCTCTGTGAAAAATAAATAAACATTAAAAAAAATTTTTTTTTTCAACGTTTATTTATTTTTGGGACAGAGAGAGACAGAGCATGAACAGGGGAGGGGCAGAGAGAGAGGGAGACACAGAATCGGAAACAGGCTCCAGGCTCTGAGCCATCAGCCCAGAGCCTGACGCGGGGCTTGAACTCACGGACCGCGAGATCGTGACCTGGCTGAAGTCGGACGCTTAACCCACTGAGCCACCCAGGCGCCCCTAAAAAAAAATTTTTAAAAGCACAAAGGGAGCTATCAAATCTGATGTTGTCACTCCCTTGATGAACAGGGTAAGGGCTCTGGAGCAAGTCTGCCTGGCTGCAAGCCTAGCCCCAACTCTATCTTGATATATGACCTCGGGCAAGTTGCCTTAAAGTTTTGTGCCTCAGTCTGCTAATCTGAAAACAATGGGGCTATAATCCCACCTGCTTCAGCCTGTTGTGCAAACTCTGTGTAAACAGCTGCTGGAACGTCCCAAACGCTACCTTTTGGTGGTGGTTCTTGCCATCATTACGGTTCAGTGGCTTCCTGTTGCTCTGGGTCTTAAATCTGTAAGATGACTGATAAAGCTTTGCCAACTCTGCTACCGCCTCTCTTGCCAAACAACTCCCTGTTCCCAAGCGCTTGAGATGGACTGGACTTCACTCCTTAGGCCTTGGCACAAGCAACTTCCTCCGTCCTTCCTTCCTTTCACAGTGTGCTCCTCCCTTCTCTGGGCAGTTCTCACACCCTCATGTCTCGGCTGAATGGCTCCATTCTGAAAAAGCCCTTTCTGGGTCTCGGATGAAGTCAGATCTCCTCTTAGGAAAAGTGAACAGTAACCACATATTTCCCATCCAGATGGGGCGCCCATCCGAGTGCACGGAGGCCGCACTAGCAATTACTCTAGGACAGCAGGTGAAACTGGAATTGTGCCAGGCACATCGGGACCTATGCGCTTTCTACGTATAACACATTGCTATAGCATCTTTTACTTCTCTTTTATGCGTCAATTTACAATTGTGTTTAATTAACTGTGCAAGTATTTCTTGGTGTCTTACCGTTCTGTTAGTCTGTATGCTTAGTATATCTGATTCACCCCTGTGCGGCCGGCTCCGAGCACGAGCATGGTGCTGACCACATTGCCCCAAGCTATTGCCGAATGAATGCGTAAGCCACAGTCTTCGTGGTATCAGCATTAAAGCAGGTCCCTCACTCTGCCTTTGCACACCAGTCATGAGTGCAGAAGTCTGACTTTTCTCTCGTTCGGGGCATTCGTTAATCTAGCTTCTCTCCTCCTGTTCTGACTTTGGCCTTTGCCTGAGGCCTACTTTGAACAGGTAGCATATCCACTGTTATTGGGTTTCTAGCCTAGGTATTGAACTCTTGCCATTGTATCCTTACCCTTGACAGTTTTCCTATGCTTTTTGTTTGCAATGGTGTGTCAGAAGGCATGTATCTGAGGCAGTAAATTAAAGTGGTCACTGTTCATTGAGGAGGGCACTTGGAGGGATGAGCACTGGGGGTTGTATGGAAACCAATCTGACAATAAATTATATTAGAAAAACAAAGTGGTCACGGTTATTTGTGTAATTATAGGGACCTGGGAGAGGGCATTGGCACACACATTTCAGTGAGTGGTTCCGGCAAGATGTCTATGTATATGCAAATAACTGTCACATGGAAATTACAATTGTTGAGATGGAACCAGTATTTACATTAGCTTGACATTTCTATCTGTCTAGTAAAGGTAGTATTGACATGGTCAAATATATTTTAGAATGCCCCCCCAATTCATTAGTATTTAGAAGCATAGATAAAAAGTACAATAGAAAATCTTCCAAATTGTATAGAACATGCACATTGGTCGACTTGGGTCTTCCGCATTGTCACAGGTAAGACATCTAAGTAGGTCATATGCCAGTGATGGTAGTTTCCATGTTTGGATTCTTTCTAGATTACTGCAGATGCTATGTCTGACTCACTCGTTCAGGAAGATTAGATGTGCAGACACTTCCTGGATCACATTCCATGGATTATAGCAAAGTACACACTCCAGTGAATAAAAAATTGGATCAGTAGATGGAAAACATTCAGAGAATGGAACAGAAAGTATACATGCTTTTAGCAACACAATCTTTTTTTTTTTTTTTACCTCTGGACCTTACTGACCCAACCCCATTCCATTACTTTCTTTGGAACGAGTTCAGATTATAATTTTATTTATTGAATGTGCAAGAATTTAATTTTGTTAACTAGTTTCATTCCAGTACAATCTCTTTCACCATCAAAGCATGTTAGACTGTTTCCTTAAAAAACTGAAAAAAAATTTTTTTTAAGTTTTTATTTTATTTATGTTGAGGGAGAGAGAGAGAGAGAGAGAGAGAGAGAGAGAGAGAGAGAGTCTTAAGCAGGCTCCACACTGTCAACACAGAGCCAATGCAGGTCTCAAGCCCACAAACCGTGAGATCATGACTTGAGTGGAAACCAAGAGTCTGATGCTTAACCAACTAAGCCACCCAGGCCCCCCAAACCTTTGAACAATCTTAATGACTCTAGAGACATTTAAATATACATTCCAGGGGCGCCTGGGTGGCTCAGTTGGTTAACTATACGTTCCATTCATGCCATTGATTATTTCATTCATTCAGCAGATGTTTCCTAATTCCCTTCTGGGTATTAATGAGTCAGCAACTTCAGTTTCTTTTATTTCACCCTTATTATAAAGGCCTAAGTGGAGGTCCATTTTCTACTGCTCCCTATCTATAGATCCTTTATTGTTACTCTAATGCCAAGCTTCATGGGGAAAAAAAAGTCATTTTCCTGATCTCATTTTCTCTCTTTGAGAACCTTTTTGAGGTTCAAAATTGCTTTCTGGTTTCCCTTGACTTTTCATATTCCCCAGCTGTCACCTCTAATTTGTGTAAGAGTATAAAACAGTATTCTTAGGACTCCCTACACCCAACAAAATCTTAACCAGTTACATTTCCTTACCATTTTTCTTCTTCTTTGTGATCTAAATATGAAATATGTCACAAAATCATGAACTGACAAGTAATTGTAGTAATGTTAAGGTGTTTCCCTTGAAACTACAAAAGGTAATGCACATTTTGTAATAATGCAAGTATTCTTTTCTTCACATTCAAAATGATCTTGATGACAATAAATCACTTAGTTGGAAAATGTTTTTTGCTTTTGTTTTTTTCTGTGTTTTGTTTTTGTTTTTGTTTTTTTACAGAATACAGTTGGCATTTTTTGTTAAATCCATGGTGTCTCTCTGTGATAACAAATTCTCCAGTGAATTTGTTAGAAGATAAAAAATTGAATTGGTTGATTCATGGACAGCCTTATTACAGATACTGGTAGTGTTAAAAGCCTTCTCTAGTTTTGTCCTTTATTTCCAACGCCCCCCCCCCCCGCAACTGTGCTTACCTGGCTTAAAAATGTCTTCATTTGAAGAATATCGTTTTTGCCTCCAGAGTTACAACTAAATATAAGAAAGAATGAAGCTGGGGGTGCCTGGGTGGCTCAGTTGGTTAAGTGTATGATCTCACAGTTTGTGGGTTCGAGCCCCACGTTGGGCTCTGTGCTGACTCTCAGAACCTGGAGTCTGCTTTGGATTCTGTGTCTCCCTCTCCCTCTGCCCCTCCCCTGCTCATTCTCTGTCAAAAATAAATAAACATTAAAAAAAATAAAAAAAGAAAAAGAAAAGAAAGAATGAAGCTGGAGGTGGGTTGGAAAGGAAAACAAAAGTGAGGAAAAGTAAAGTCAAAACCGAGTTTCCTTCTTATTAATGCCTTAGGCATAGTCAATTTTTAAATTCATTAGCTGAGGCTTTTTAGTCCCTTCATTTTGGGATATTTTTATAGAATTACTATCAATAGTCAGATTCAGATCCACTTTTCAGTTCTTATTTCTACTGAAGGTTGTATAATCTAAAGAATACTATGTATTTTTTTTCAATTTGGTAGAAACAGCCATCTAAGAATATTAATATGCTCATATATACCTGTCTTTAATTATTTCCACTTAAATACAGAATTGAAGTAAATTCATTGCCATTCTCTTCATTTTTAAGATGATCAAACAATTACAAGAAAAACAAATATAGAATATATGTGGGGACGCCTAGGTGTCTCAGTTAGTTAAGCGTCCAACTTTGGCTCAGGTCGTTATCTCACGGTTCATGGGTTCGAGCCCCGCATCGGGCTCTGTGCTGACAGCTCAGAGCCTGGAGCCTGCTTTGAATTCTGTGTCTCCCTCTCTCTCTTCCCCTTCCCTACTCACACTCTGTCTTTCAAAAATAAATAAACATTGAAATCAATTTTTTTAATAAATTAAAAAAATAATACATGTGTATTTTCTATTTTTGTTTCAAAACAATCATTTCTCTATAATCTCCGGAAGAAAGAGTACCTTTTTATCCAACTTCAACTTGTATAAAACCTAGCAGCAGAAGATCCAGAAGTTATCTTTGTTAATAAAATTAGTAGTTTAGGAATAGCTAGTTTTCCTGGGTTAGTGAGAGACAAGGTCATCTTAGTGGAGTGTCATTGGCTAAAGATACACCACATTTAGCAATTGCTGCACAGTTCACTCTGTGATCACACTGTAAGCCTTTCAATAAGAACAATTATTGATTCCTCCGAATTCTCAGTGGCTGGCATTGTTCTCAGGGGCTTGGGAACTTCTTTCTGTGACTACAGTGGTCCTGTTAGGCTAACATTTCCCGGAGCGTAGAACTTGCTATTAGTGAAGCGTGTATCTGCTGGACAAAATGCTGCAAATCTGCTACTACAGGTCAGGCCAGCTGTAAAGAAATCATTCTTTGTTAAGCTTATGGTGATACAATGGTGCTTACTTTTTAAAGTTATTTTTGCAAAAATTTGGAGTGTTTACGAACGCATACACAAAAGTAGCGTGTGGAAAGGTACAGTGGTTGGAAATATGCCCTTTAAATTTCCACAGACCGGGGCTGACTCTCTCCTGGTGTCATCACCGGCCAGCTGTGCGCTCTGGAGCAAGTCACTGGGCTTGCTGGGCTTCCGCATTCTAATTTGTTACGTGACACAACCAGGTCTGTGGTAGACGTTCTTGGTCATCTATGCAAAACCCATTCTCCTCCTGCTTCCTTCTAACACAGTGGCTAATTTGTGCAGGTGTTGGGCATCCTTGCATGCACAGAAGTGTGGCCCTCTTCTCAGCCTCAGGAGGCCAGTATTAATTAGATGAAGCCAGTCAAGGAAATTCTATTCACTGTGAGCAACTGCTACAGAATTGGGCTTGCTGGTAAGTCATACAGTGAATCTGTAGAGTGGCTTCTGGGAACTTGCCTTTCTGTTTCAAAGGCATCATGTTCTGTCTGCTTTCCTTTGGGCTGTGATGCTCAGAGCCGTGAATGACATCTTGAAACCATAGGCCGATTGCCACGAAGTGCCACGAAGGTAGGGCAGAAAGTATAAAGGAACCCCCGGTCCCTGTTGGCATCGCCGACATCTGCTGAATTAAATCCTGAATTAAATGCTGAATTAAATCTGCTGAATTACCCATCCTTACACCCACCCAACTCTGCATTTCTTATTGCTTTCAATAATAGATTTCTTTGATTATTTACACCATTTTGAGTCAAGTCTAACTCTAGCCATTGTAGATGAAAGCATCCGAATGGATACAAATAATACAGCTGTTTTGAGAACTCAGCGAGATGACACATAAAAGGCGGGCTTGGTTCGTGTCACAGACACAGCGCTCCAGAAAGTGTTTCTTGTCTTTACGACTGATGTTGTTGACGTTAAAACTGCCGGTTCCGCAGTCCTTCTCCTGTCAGATTTCCGCATTAGTTTCCGACAAAATGATGAGGCCCGAATAGGACAAAATGGGGAAAAATTCATTTTCTCCAGCCTATTTTTCTCTTTCACCATGTCCTTCCCTTGATTTTGCACCTCTGAGTCCGCTCAACCATGCAGAGGAGGGATCGGTGATTGTAACGCACGAGGATAGGACCTTTCATAAGGCAATTTTTAACCCCAAAGAATTGTAACCTAGTGTTAGAATTCCAAATAGCCTATCAAGTTGTTAGGTAAGAATTTGGGGTGAAACTTCTCTGTATCTCCACAATGTTATCACGTAATCTCCCACCTACGTCCAAAGCCAAACCTTCCAGCGTACAATTGGTTACTAAATCTCATCATTTTTTATCTAGACACTGCCTTGTAAGAGAAGAATTCCCCTCTCTGGTGTAATTGTTAACACCAGATAATTATCAGATGGTGCCCTGAGCATTCCAGATCATTATCTATTGACAGTGAGAGTAGTGTTCATTTTCAAACCAGTAAGAGAACCTATTTTTTTCATTGCTCATGTACAGATAGGACTTGTGGGGGGTTTTAAACTGGGAATATGTGGGACTCCTTTGCGTTTCCAGTGGACTTGGCCTTCACAATTATTTAGCAGTCTGGGGGTTGAGAAGAGATGCTAATTTCTCTGGAGCATAAAAAGAGATGTGCTGTACGCTGACACCCAATAAAGAAGCAGCTTCATGACCGGCCCCTGGGTGGCTCAGTCGGTTAAGCGTCCAACTTTGGCTCAGGTCATGATCTCATGGTTCTAGGGTTCGAGCACCGAGTCAGGCTCTGTGCTGACCACTCAGAGCCTGGAGCCTGCTTTGGATTCTGTGTGTGTCTCTCTCTGTCCCTCCCCTGCTCACATACACCCTCTCTCTTAAAAATAAATGAATAAACACTAAAAGAAAATTTTAAAAAAGAAGAAACTTCACAAGTTTTCAAGATCATTTCTTCTGTCAGAGCTCTTGTTTGGTATAAGACATTGCCACACACTTCCAAATGGAAAGCAAGTTATTATGAGGGACAGCTAATTATGGGAGGGATATGGACAAACACTACCTTTCATTTCTATCTCCCCTAAGAAAAATGACAGAAATCTGAGCATTTCTCCAAATGTCTAGAATACTTTGATATCAACTTTATGACTGGTTTGCTAGACAACTATATAGAAGGCAGCTATTTTCAATGTACCCAAGGTGGGGGTGGGGGGGTGGGATGGGCTTGATGGGACTATTTCTTCTATTTTGTGCTGTCCTTATATGTAAGGCTGGCTAGATAATTAGCAAAAGTCACATTAAAATGAAACATGAGGCCCTTTGTTCAAAACTCATTAGGGTTTCAAGACAGTGGCAGCTGAGCCCTAAACCAAGCCTGAGGACCTTCAGAGCTGGGGGTCCATGCACTGGCAGATGGACATCTGTGACGCTGGTCCCGTTGGCAGGGGCTGAGTTCACATATCTCACTGCCTCTTTAGTGTCGGGCATGCATAGGAGAAGAAAGAACATGGAGGGAGACAGATCTGGTTGAAAGCCTGGCTCCTTTCCATCTAAATGGGTGGGTGTGAGTGAATTATAGTCTCAACCTCTTGCACTGTGCTGCTCTGAGGGGTAAATGCTTACAGCATCCTGTGCAACACCTTGTACAAAAAGGACTCTATGAATAGTCTCAGGAGGCTGGAATTTAAATTCTGGAAAGATCCAATCTTTTGTTCAGGTGACTAGGTCCCATTTGAGTGAGTGTTAGATCACAGCTTTACTGTCTTTCTTCTGTTCTGTGGCCCAAGCCCTAATGACATCTTACGAATATCTAGTGAGTGTGGTCACAAGTGGCGTGAGCTGTCTTGGCGAGGGCAACACAACCCACCCTCATATCATGAAAAATGATCTAAAACGCTCAATAGTATAATATTTGCATACAGTAGGTGTCATATTTTGCCATCACCAATAACGGAAGATGGTCTTCCTTTCCTCCCTTTTATTTTAATGTGTTACCACAGTCCAAGTAGTAAATAACATTTTAATTTTTTGCTTTGAGTCAACAACTGTAATATGTCTCTGGTCAAAAAGACAGTATCTACATTCTAATTACCAGAGAAGGAGGGTGTTCCTTGGAAATCTCCAGCTGAAATAAAATAAACTATCTTTGGTTTGAAATTCATATCTGGTGTCAGAAAAGTCGTTAGCTCACCTATTGCTTCCTGTGCTCACATTTCTAAGAATAAACATAATGAAAATTAAACAGGGGAGCAAGAGGGAAACACATCCTGTGTAGTGTTTGTTCTCGTATAACTGAATTAAGTGTCAGAGAAAGCTTGAGATCGACTCTTAAATAATCTGCCCCAATTTCTTGTTATTCTGTGCCTAGGATTTCTGCCCATCCTTGAATATAGTGGCAACAAGAGAGAAGGGAATTTCCCTTTGGACTTGGATTAAGTCCTTGAATATTCCTCCAATTTGACTGACACCTGCAAACACACATGTTTTCTTGGAAAAATTTCTTTAAATAACTGAAGATATTGGAGCCTGGAAATAAACGTGCTGCCTGGGGGCGTGCAGTTTACAGGAAGGATGGTGTTTCCATTTTCTCAGAAAGGGAAAAGATTGTCTCACAGAGCAAATGTTTATTTCTCTTGGTGAATAAGGATCTGCCCAGTGTATTTATTGCTTGATTGTGTTTATGTTCCTTTGCGCTTGTCTCTGTCTACACGGGTGTGAGATTAGATTCTCAGCTCCCAAATGGTGGGGCTGGTCCTTTGTCATCTAATAATTCCTTCAAATTCCTGTATAAATCTGTGATCCTGTATAAATAATGACTTGCCATCATTATTAGGAATCTATTTTGAAATTCATGCCTCACGTGATACACATGAAAGATGACATCAGCCAGCAGCTATAACGTTTAATAGTTAATTTTTAACTTTTTAAATGTTTTTTATTTGTTTTCAAGAGAAAGAGAGCACAAGAAAGGAGGGGCCGTGAGAGAGGGGGAAAGAGGATTCTGCTGACAGTGGTGAACCTGATGTGGGGCTTGAGCTCACGAACTGTGAGATCATGACCTGAGCCAAAGTCAGACACTCAACTGACTGGATCACCCAGGTGCCCCAATAGTTCATTTTTGACAGGTCTTGCTCTAGACAATGATACCAACTCATAATCAGTGACCATGAGGGAAATAAGAGAGTGGGGAGATCAACTACAGAGAAGAGAGTAGATGGGATTTCTTGCATAAAGCCCGTCATAAGAAGCATTGACTGTAGGAAACTGCTGCTCTATTTTTTTTTTAAGTTTATTTATTTTGAGAGGGGAAGAGGGGCAGAGAGAATCCCAAGCAGGCTAGGTGCTTTCAACGTGGAGCCCAAACTGGAGCTTGATCTCACAAACTGTGAGAAACCAAGAGTTGGTCGCTTAACCCACTGAGCCACCCAGGTGCCCCAACACCTGCCCCTCTGGATTAAGGCAAGTGGATGGCCCTTCTGGCGAGCCTTCAGAAACAATAAATATAAAACTTGTGAGGAATGATTTATGAAACTAAAAGAACTTAAGAAGCTTCCTTTTTTTCCTCCTCAGTCTCACTTTCTACCAAAACTCTGTGATGGATTTTTCAGTGAACTATAACTTCACTCAGTTTGAACTAAGTTCCAAATATATAAGTACCGACAGATAAGGAAACATATGGAACGGGATCTGAAATTCTGCAGGATTTTTGTGTGTCCTTGGCTTGAAAATGAAAGCCTTTTGTTTGCAGGCATTGGTGCACTCACTCCATAGTGAAAAAGTGGTGACTCCAGATACACGGCTGTGGGACAGCAGATGGACGAGAAGCTAGGGGGAAAGACAGTGTGTGGATGAGATTCATGCTATGACATAGCGGCGATGTCTCAAAGCAGCTCAGGTTTTGAAATTAGTCAAACTCGGGCCTAATCCAAGCTCTGTTATATGTTCTTCTGAGTTCAGTTATTCATAAGATCTGAGCCTAGACTTGGTCGTCTCTTAGACGAGGGTAGACAGTCACACCTACCACAATAAATTGAAATAGTAGAGTGTAGGGGGTAAAAGCCTCAAATCCAGCCTCATAACTTCATAACCTTGGTCAAGTTACTGAACCTCTGTGGGCCTCAGTTTCCTCACTTGTACAATGCGGTTAATGACATTTCCTCACACAGTTGTTTTGAGAATTAAACCTCCTGGCATGTAATAATTGCCCAATGAATGCTAGTTATCATTCGTTTTCAACAAATATGTACTGAGTGCTTTTTATTTGCGAGGCACTGCCCAAACCACGGATGAATGTGACTAATGCACACTAAGTGTCTTGGTCATAGAAGACACCCAAGAAATATCTGATGAATAGTAGGGAAGGCCAGCCTCTTGCTGTGTCTCTAAGATCGGGTCAGGTTCTGACTATACAATCCAGTATTCTTCAAGTGTCAGCAGTTGGCTGGTTGTCGTTGTTTCACTTTGTTTTCAGCTGGCATTGCTAATTCAGCGAGTGGGGTCCAGAGCAGCCTTTTACCCCACAATAGGATTGGCAGGAAAAGAGAAATGATTCGCTGTACTCTTCTTTCTCTGTGGTCTCTTCTATTGCCTGAAGGGTGATAGGGGCTAGGTCAGCCAAAGGAGGGGACAAATGAAGTAGTCACAGGTATCCTTTTGAAAAGGTACCTGAAATAGAAAATAGAATACAGGTTTGTTTTCAACTGTCAACATCAAAAGCAGGTGTTTTCAGTAGAAGACTTGTACGGGATTGGTAGGGAAAAGAACCTTCTAAATTGTAAGCAATATTTGATGTTTATATGTCCTTTTCTGGGGAGAGAGACCATAGCTTTCAAAAAGTTTTAGAGATATCTACTGTCCAATGAAATATTAAGACCAAATGGACAGTGAGGGTTGAAGACTGAAATAAGGAGATTAAAGTGATTTGGAGGTTAGATTTAGATCTATTACCAAACTTTGTAAATGTAAACATAAAGGAAAACCCTGAGTCAGAAACAGGTGATCGAGCTCATTAGATTCCAAAAGGGATGAAAAATCCATCTCGGGGAAAGCATTCACTGTATATTTGCTGTCAAGGGACACGAAAGTCTGCGGGATTCATGTACCTCAATGAACTAGGGCTTGGAAAGGGTTTTTGAGAAATCATAATTATGTGTTATGAAACACATACTCGACCACTCGAGTAGAAACATCCTCGACCACAGTTTCTACTTGCTGATATGTATACTAGGCTAAATTGCTGGGAATTTGAAACGCTAAAAAACTAGACTTTGAAAGTAACGACAACCCAAATCTAACCATGAAATGTCACCCAAATTGAGTATTCAGTGTTACTGAGATGCTATTGGTTGTGCATAATGACAAAGTATGCCAACATGTACAGTGCATAAGCAAAGCATCGTGACACGAGCGTGTTAGCATTTAGTGGGAGCAAATGTCACTAAACACCTCTGAAGTTTCAGAGGCCTTTTGCAAGAACAGGCATTAGGGAGGATCTGCTGGGGTTAGGATGGATTGGCACCTCAGAACGTTCTCTCTATTGTTAATGAAGGAGTGAATCAGCCACTTAATTTCTATTCTATCTGAAACGTGGGGAATTCCCAAGAAAAGATTTCTTAATACTCTGTCCTGAGCAACAGAGAACATCCCTTGCTTTGTTCCATTTCCCAACTTACTTTTTTTGTTGTTTTTATTTTTTTTTTTAGCAGTAATACAAAACAACAGTCAGAGATAAGAGGAAGAGAATGAGCACTAGACATGTTCGTAAGTTAAGTGTTTTTCAAAGCCTACCTTGGTGGCTCACTTGAAAAACAGATGCCAAATAAGACAAATATCTGAAAACATAGTAATTTATTCTCATCATAATCATTGGTGCTCATATATATGGACATCTAGGTTGGTGTAAACATTGACCTGTCTCTCATTTCTGAATATTTATCTATACCATCGTGATTTCTGACTCTTTGCATCCATTTCCCCTTCCAGGAATACCTCTCTGATCTTTCCTTGCAGGATATCTCTATCTGGCTCATCATCTATTGGGTGAATGTGGTACTATTCTCCCACTGCCTGTCCCAACTTGTTTGCAACCCAACTCCAGTGGCTTGTCACCTAGAGCAGGCAAAAGAATATTCTGTCATTTTGGCCTCAAAGACTGGCTCAAAGAAAGGTTTGTCCCAAGTCAGACTAAGGGGACTCAACCCCAGGACATATGCATATGTCTACTTTCTGCGGGGTTGCTCAGTTGGCAGGATATGTATCTGGAGTTTCCAGTCCCTCCTGTAAAAGAGAACTTACCAGAGAATGAAGACAACACACAGTGGTGTTTGGGCATTTGCTTCAGTCATGTCAAAGCTGGAGCTACTCCTAGACTTTTCAATACCTGGGCCAATAAATTCTTAATTCAGAACAGAGGTTGTTTCTAAATACAGCTTGAAATGGGTTTCTGTAAAGAATCCATACTGGAACATACTCTGTTCTCTTTGTTTGGAAAACTTTCTTGCCTTCTCTTTACTTACCAAACTTGTGCTTATTTTTCAAAGTCCAGCTTAAACCCCACCCTTTCCAGGAAGTCTTCCTTGAATATCCCAACCTAATGAGCTCACCCTCCCTTGACCTCTTACATCACTCAGTGTTCTTAGTTCTTATTCCTTGTCTGCCAAGGATTGTTGACCTTGTAGTGCTGGTCAATTTTTTTTCAGATAATCTTATTTCCGAAAGGGTAAAGCCATTTTTTAAATGTACTATGTCCCTCAGCCGTTGCCATAGAAGGTTATGCATAGTAGGTGAGCAATACATATCTGTGACTTTAATTAATGTAATAAAAATAGATATAAGTACATTTCTTATCCACTTGTTAGTCCTCGCATGAAATACATGATTGCATAGTCATAAGGAAGATAAACAGTTACGAGGGATTGCAGCTTTCAGGATGACGCTATCTGGTGTAAAGGGAAGGGCAAATAGAGAGCATCAGCATTTTTCATTTATATTATATGCTGAACATTGCTCATTGCTGGTAGAGAAGGGACTCAGGGCTAGTCTCTTGATTATTTCTCGTGTTTCATTCACAATATTCTCTGCATCGTAAGAGTCTTGGTCACAAACAATTAGATATATTGTAACTGGGTTTTGAGGTAGGCCCATAAAGAAAATAATATTTCAGTTATTTAAACATCTAAATTCTTAGGAGTCAATGCACCACATTTCAGATGATTTCAACAAAATCACCGAGCTTCCGGTCCCAACCTATGCCCTTGCTTCACGAGAGAGGATGGTTGTCTGACTCCCTCAAGCACTTAGCCCCTGCAGTCTCTTCCCCATATTCATTCTTGGAGTTTCTTAGCCTCATTCCACCATTTGTCTGCCACCAGTCTGTAAAATGTATTCAAGTCAGTAGGCAAGCTGTATTAGGATCAAATCATCCAAATTTTCTTAGCAACAATGTCTTCTGTAAATGTGGTATGCACATGCTCTGTGCACAGACTGGAAGAAGTCCAGAGAGTTGTAAACAAAGATTCCAACGAACAAAGAATTTTACGCCTAACAAGAGAAGGAAACCAGTCTTTGCAATGGAAGAGGAGGCAAGGTGAGGGTCAAAAATTTTCATTTATTTATTTATTTATTTATTTATTTATTTATTTATTTATATTAGAGAGAGAGAGAGGGTGCGAGTGAGTGAGGGGCAGAGAGGGAGAGAGAGAATCCCACGAGGAGCAGAGAGAGAGAGAGAGAGGGAAGGAGAGAGAGAATCTCATTCAGGCTCTGCACTGTCAGCATAGAGCCTGAAGTGGGGCTTAAGCTCACCCAACGTGGGGCTCAAACTCAGAAGCCATGAGATTGTGACCTGAGCTGAAATCAGATGCTTAGCCTATTGAGTCAGCGAGGCACCCCACCAATTCTATTTCTTATTAGAGAAGAGAAAAGGGTTTGCTGAGGAGTTCTTTTTCATAAAATAGCTCCAAGTCTTTAAAAGGGTCTTTTTGTTCCATATTCACATTTCACCATATAGCCTCAATCCTTGAGTTAACCATTTTCCCACACTGATCACTGCAAGATTACTTGCAAATGTTTATTTTCCTATCCTCATTGGTAACTGGTGACACTTCAAGGTGAAGAAGGTATTTTTCTTAGTCATTACATATTTGCCTAATGCCAGGAATTACTTCCAGCTCTGATCTCACATTGCTTACCCGGTTGCCTGAGAGATTAAAGTTTGCTGCATGAAAATAGCAATTTGAAGAGATGAAAGTTTAACAAATGCTATAAATAGCAACCAACGCTCTTGTCATTAAGTCTCTTACAGCGTCACAGCCACTTCCTCTTCAAGTCTCTGTCATTAACTATTATATCTGAAGTGAAACTTGTTTCTAGTACAATCAGTAGAATGAACAACGAAACCATAAAGGGATCAAAGGCTTTAGCGAAAGAATTTGTTGTCTTTCACACACAGAGAATGAGCCTGACTTTCAGGGATTCATACTGACCAAAGCTCCTTTGGAGTTTCCAAGTTTGATGCCTTTATCTTCTAGTTTCTTCTAGGGAATACCCTGAATGCTCAACTTATGAAATCTTATAAACAAAAGGACGTTCATGGAAAGGCATGATTTCCTTGGGAGACTGAATAAGTACTTCATCCTATACTTACGCTACAAATCATAAGACTAACCCTGGCTGAATAGCCATACACCACACACTTATCCACCTTCCAAAGCAGCCATGTGCCACTAATCTTGGAAATGTATTTATACAAGTGCTAGATCTACAGGTGCTGCTAGGAAGGGTATTTATAGCGTTGAAATTTCCCAAGCTGAAAATTATTTGGCTCCTCGCAAAAGCAAGAAGTATCATTAGAAAGTTTGTGACAATGGTAGGTAGAGAAGTTGGTTTATCATATCTTCCGAAATATGTGGCTATTGATTTTTGGGCCTGTACTCATCCTTTTCCTTCCAACATAGGACCCATGCCATGGACACTACTGGCCTCCGATGGGATATCCTTGAGTTTTGGCCTCTATTCCCCACTGCTGTTGGTGCCGATGTACGGAGTCGCTCCTAACCCTTTGGAAACACAGGCATCCACAGCTGGGTCCATGACTGCTGAGCTAGCTTCTTGTTGAGAAGACACGTGGATGAGAAGACACGTGGATATTGGGAACCAGGAAGGTTCCCAACTCTGACAGAACGCGCCATGGGGCTGTTTCCTCTCTGCTGCCACCAATCGCATTGGAGCAGGGCGCCTTGTGAAGTCGTCTCTCCTTGTGGTTCCAATGCCAATGGGGGCATAAGCTACTGCTTTTTCAGACTACTTTTTCTTCCATCTGAACTTTCTATCATTTCATTGCTCACTCTTCCCTCAGGGTGAAACCCATGGCAATGTGGGACTGGGTCTTTGAGAAGCAAGCAGAATCTTCATCTCTGTCTTGTGCTCATTTTCATAAAAAGTAAATATGGGTGTTAAGTGCTCTATCTCTGGAATTGATCTAACTGTGTTTAATGCCTGACTCGTCCACTTACCAGCTGTGTGTGACCTTGGGCAAAGCTCTTTCCAGGCCTTAGTTTACACATCATAAACCGTTTTAATGGCGTCAACCTCATAGAGTTACCATGAAGTCTAAGTGAATTATACACGCAAAGCATCCAGGACAGTAGCTGAGAAATGGAAAGAGTGAATGCGTTGTGTTATAAACGTCTGAGCCTTACTGGTACTCAAAGAAGGGTTGTTTTCTCTGAGCTGCCTCCCCAATGGAAGCATTCCTGGGGCAGTAAATGAGGTCAGTCACAAACAGCATTTTCATTCTTACACTCTCATAGCCTCCTCTCCATATTAAAGATCTTTAAACTAGGAGAATTCAACTCAATGATATTAGAGATGAGAAACCGCGGCTGTCACATGAAGAAATGATTGAAAAATAAGGCCAAACATGGTTGAAAACAAGTCTTAGGAGGTATATCAGGTAGTTAATTAGTAAGAACATTCTGTTCCCATTCTATATAATTGTCACTTTCATGACTAAGTTTACATTTGAAATTTCGTATTCGTTTTCTTAAAAGGGCCCCCCCCCCCAAAGTTTCACCCGTCTACAAAATCTGAATTTGTCACTAAAATGTTCTAAATCTTAAAAACAAACAAACAAACAAACAAACAAACAAACCCATTAAAGTCTTCATGCACTCCATGGATGGATCCATGCTTTCCTACAGTCCTGGGCAGTAGTTAAAGCTTTAGAGGCCTGAAGTGCCTTAAAACAAACATTCCTCAGGAGAAAGGTCACACTTACAAGGGGTAAACAGAGAAAGGATTTTTTTTTTCCTATTGTTACCTATTTCAAATGAGGCAATGGCTTCCCAGATGTTCGCAGAGCAACTCGTGTTTATACCAAACTCACCACACCATATGCTAATGCGGAGTGATGACTCGTCTCTCTCCAAAACGCTCTCCCAAATGAGGTTTTGGCAAGCAAAGATTTTACTGTTCATTATTGTGCTTCAAGTTCCGAATTACAGTAGGTGTTAATAAGTGATTGTTGAATGAAAGAATAAATGAAAGTAGGAAAAATGACCGTGTTTTCTTAGCTACCTTCGACACTTGTTGGATGGAAGGCACAGAACCGTAATATCTTTCCTCAGCATGATAACTACGGAGCATCCTTCAGCTCATGTTACTTAGAACTTTTATCCCAACACACATATAGCTTGCTAATGTAAACTGGAAACAAAATATGAAATGGTGTCTGTGAGAAGGCAAAATTTGTGAGGTTACAACTCAGCAAGATTTATGTTATTTATTTGTTTTAATAATTAAACATATCTGATACCTCCAGGAGGTGGTGCATTGAGTGGAATACACCAGAATGCACAAGACATTCCTATAACGAAAAGGGCAGTGTGAAAGGAAAAGATCTGCTCCTCTGGCAAGATCGTCTTCAGCTCCCACCCAGTTGAACTTCATACCCAGATTGAAGCTTGTCATTATGACCAAATGTATGTGTTTACCCTTGGCTTGCTACCTTAAGAGCTCATAATACTGGAGCCACCTTAACACTTAGGAATTTCCTGTAATGAGCTTAGGAGATGAGTTGAGGTGAGTTCCCAGAAGGAGCCCCAGAATCCAGCTCTTAGATTTATTTTCATACATCATTCGTACATAGGTACTTTAGGAGTCAGTTACTGCCAGTTCAGTGCGATTTAAAAGCCCTGCTCTTGGGTTCATCGGTTCTCTTTTATAAGATTACTTGGAACTCACATAAGGAGGGCGCATGTGTCTGTGCCTGTGTGTGTGCACTGCCTAATACCTAACAGCTGCCTAAGAGCCTTGACTTGGAGCTAAACTTGCACTAGTTATTTAATCTCTTCAGGCCTCAGTGTCCTCAAGTGTAACATGGAAATAATAATAGAACTCACTACCTCCCAGGTTTATTGTAAGGATCAAGTGGGTTCATGTATACAAAGCACTTGGAACACAGTCTGGCACATAAGTGCTACCAAAGTGTTAGTTCTTTTTACCATTGTCATCAATACAGCATTCCATTCTCCTTTGGTTATGCGTATTGGGTTGTTGTACCAAGTAGGGCAATGAAGGGCAAGCGTCTAAGTGGAAAGGATCACTGTGTGGCTTATTCCTTGAAACGTTTCAAGTTTTGTCATGACGTGGAGGAAGTTCTTCGAGCAGAAACTCCTCTGTGGAGATTCAGGGATGGAAAGACATGTGCCAGGAGACCAGCTCTTTGCTGGCGATCTAACTAATCATCTGGCTGTAGACTGGAAGCAGACAAGCAGACTAGGGGAGGCTGGAGAAGGATATGCAACTCCAGAGAAGTTTTCTGAATATTCCACTGTTGCAAGGACTCATGAGAGAAAAGTACTCCAGCTGGAAACATGAAGGCAACATGTTAGGGTTTTAGCCAGTGGAAAATGGTATAATTTAAAATAATCTGGTTGCAAAACAACTCACACTAAGCTCATCAAATCCACTTACCCTTGTCTGAGTTCATCTTACCGGACTTATCCATGACATTTGATTTGAAACACTCTCCTTTCTTGACTTCCAGAAAGCCATGCTTGCCTGGTTTGCTTGTCACCTCCCTTGTTCACTCATTCTCAGAGCACTTTGCTTATCACCTGCCTCATCTCCAAGAGTTATAATTCCTTAGGACTTTATCCTAGCTTCTCTTCTCTCTCCTTATACTCTCCCCCTAGTGATCCCATCTGCTCTTATGGTTTAAAACACTATCTAGAGAATAACCAATTTCACATTTACATGTTGAGCCTAGACTCCTGTTCTAACTACAAAAATCATGATATGCTACTTTCTAATTAAACATCTCTATTTCCAGGTTTCTAATACAATATGCCTGGAAATGAACTTGTAATCTAATTTATCCCTTCTCTTGCCATTCTTAATAAAGGGCAACAGAAATATGAAATCTGAAATTCACCTTGGTTCTGTCTTCTCTGTCAGGCTCTATTTTCAAAATCTATCTAGAATACACACTGCTTTCCGTTCTACTCTTACCATCATGACTCAAGCCACGTGATCTGCTATCTCAAAGACTGATAGCTTCCCACTTTTTCTCTTTCCTCTAATATATTCTTCATAGAGGATCTTGAAAAATTTTCTAAACATGCACTAGAGCACAAGTGAAGAAAGCAAATGTAGACAGGTCAAGTGAACAATGCGAAGTGACGAAGTGGAAGAATTTTCCATACAGGGCTTTCTCCTCTTTCTGATCTCAGCAGGGTTGCCGCCCCATTAATATATACATTAGTGCAAAAATGGTGGCCCTGCTCATAAGTATGTTTCACTGACTTTCAGAGTATTCTCACCATCCTCAATGATACCAGCACCTATTTGTGTATTTCACTCTGCTCTGATCCAATCCCAATCAGTGTGCTAGGACAGTTTGCTCTCAGCATTAGTTACCCTTCTGACACACAGGTCTGTGAGTTCCCCAACATTTTTCCATGTAGAGATCTCAATACCCATTTCATGTCAGTCATCTGCTCATGTTACCATGATAACGTTGGCTTCCACATCACTCAACACAGTCCCGCCCATGTGTTTCAACATGAAATTCCTTTCTCTGATTGCAGTCTTGTCTTCTCCCACCTCTTCTAATTCCTAATAACTATGGGGGCCCACTCCTGAGCCTTATCAAAGGCTCTAAGTCATCAGCCTCCTTCTTACCCACAATTTCATGACTATTTTTATGGAAGCAACTGGCTTCATGCAGCCAAGATTTCATTTCAAGGAGGAAGCCATCCTTTCTCATTCCTCTGACAGAGCCAAAACTTACGTGGAAGAACCACAAAGCAGCATAGCAGGGTCCCAAATGAAATCATGATGTCACCCCTTGGTTGTCCCTTGTGAAGATGAGCATTTCTTTGGTTTATCTGTTTTTGACGTTCTATTGAATTAATCCTAATAGTTGTTTTAAAGCTTTTTCATTACTTAAAATTTGTTACTTAAAATTACTTAAAATTTCATCCCATTACACTTATTTTGAATAGAGTGGCTTTCTGATACTTTTGCTGAGTAAGTCAAAGTAAGTCACGCTGGAAAAATTCACTTTCTCTTTACGTACATTCACATTCCCTCCCTCCCTCCCTTTCTCTCTTTCTGTAACACACACACACACACACACACACACACAAATAGAATAAAAAGTAAGCAAAGTATATGCACTTCAGGATTCTTTAGAAGAAACAATTACATGCATTCAAACTTTCACTTTTCTTTAGATTTCAATCTGCAAAGACATGCTTTTCCAGTTTTCATATTACAAGCAACCACATTTGATATTATTAGAACTTCCTCTCCATCTGTAACAAGTTGACATATGTAATTAGCATATCACTAAAACCAGACAGCTAGCAAATTGTAAATGCAAAACCTACTTTTCTGATCAGATTGATGCCTCGTGCACATAAAATCCGATAACACCATCACCCTTCTAAGTCATAATCATTTTGTAGGAACCAATTTCTATAGAACTTTATGCACAGCTTTAAGTAATTTTGGTAAGGTTTCTACCAATTATAATATTAGGGTAATTTTTCCAAAAAAGGATTTAAATTTTGTATTCCGTGTCTTCATCATCAAGATAATCCTATAATTAAACAGCTACATAATAAATTTATAAAAAGACCATAGCTCAAATTTATTTCAATTCACCATATGCAAAAAATAAGTACCTTACATATTCTCAATTATTTCAATCTTATGACAAACCAGTTAGAAATGTACTACTGTTATCTCCATCTTAGAGTTAAGAAACTGAGGGTTATGTTACTTGACTAAGTTCACTCAGCTTGAACACACACTTTTAACTATGAAACTTTATATCTACTCTTGTTCGGCCTCATATTGTTGAATATACTGTAGGACGCTACCTATGAGTCAGAATGAGAAACCTAATTTTGAAAAGTAAGCATAAAGTAGTAGCATCAAATTAATGCCCATTGGTCCAATTCAGAAACAAAAAAGAGGACTCCTTCCAAAAAAGGTACGTGCACTTAGAATTTAATTATCTTTGGGGTGCCTGGGTATCTCAGTCAGTTAAGTGTCCAACTCGATCTTGGCTCAGGTTCGAGGGATTGGGCCTTGCCTTGGGCTCTGCTCTGACAGCACAGAGCCTGCTTGGGATCCTCTCTCTCTTTCCCTCTTTCTCTGCCTTCCCCCCGCTCTCATTCTGTCAAATAAATAAAAACATTTTAAATAAATAAATCAAATAATTTAATTATCTGTACTCACAAAGCCAATCTAAATAACTGAACTCCTACATAGGTGAACAACTACCTCAGTGTAGAAAATTATTGAAGTTTTACGTCTGTTTACTTTCTCAGAAGTTTTTGATCCTTCACTGGGGGCTGAGCTGTTGGCTATAAAAAAAATTTTTCCTGGTACTTAAAATTACATATTCTGACATTTGTATTTATACCTAATACCTCATCCACAGGACTAATTTGAACTTATAATTTCGACTACATTTAGCGTCAATGGATTTTCTTCACCAAAGTCCTCCTAAGATTTGATGTTGCAATTCGTCTCTTTTTACTGCTCAGCGAGTGAAGGTGCTGGGCTCCAAGTCTAAAGACTCAGTTCAAGGCCTGGTTTTCCCCTCAATGGTTTGACCTTAGTTAGGCAAGCCGCTGACATTCGCTGAGTTTCACTTTTCTCACCTGCAAAGTGAAGATAATGATAGCTTCGCCTGCCTGCTCCACAAGGCAGGGAGAAGGGTCAGGAGAGATAAGGTGTATGAAAGTGCTTCTGAACTACAAAGCCCAGTGTAATGAAGGGTGTCTGTCACCATCCATCTGATTGTTCACGTGAAGGCAAGAAAATCGTCCCCCAGGAACAAGGGCATCAGACTCAGAACAGGGTTTAACTTAATTCCTTAAATAAAGTAAAAATAAAACATAAAGATACCTCTACAATATTGAAAAAAAATTTTTTTAACATTTCTACTTCTGATTGTACCGATTTATTAATTGTATCAATTGGGAGGCATGACTTTGCTTTTTCCAGTTGTTTTGGCAACATAGAATTAATTAGCTCAGTATTCTTTGGAATTTTTTTTTTTTAATGTTTCGCTCTCTTATTTTTGAGAGAGAAAGAGACAGAGTGCAAGCATGGGAGAGACAGAAAGAGAGAGAGAGAGACACAGAATCTGAAATAGGCGCCAGGCTCTCCACTGTCAGCACCGAGCCCGACGCGGGGCTCGAACTCACAGACCGCGAGATCACGACCTGAGCCGAAGTCGGACGCTCGACCGACTGAGCCACCCAGGCGCCCCAAAAGGTACATAACTTTAAGCCAGCATTTAGATATCCCTCTGACAAGTTTTTATTTTTAAAACCAAATCTTTCACTGGAATTCACATATTCTTGAGAAGCCGTGGGCACTGTTCGACCTGCGAGAGTTCTGCCACTTCCAGTAACAAGAGATGGGGTGCCTTAGTCTCATTCTTTTGAAGCTCATGACAGAGAAAAGGAGGTCATGTAGGGAAAATAGAAAACATGAACGATGTAGCATTGAATGGCACACATAAAAATGTATCCTCTGTATCTCTTACTCTTTACCAGAAAACTTAGTGTTCTTATCACCGTCACCTTCCTAGTAATACAACTGGGAATTATAGCCCAAAGCTACACAGATATTATTCCATGATTGTATGTAAAAGAAGTAGACTGGCTTAAGAAATCAGATAGTTTGACAAATGTCAACATAATATATTTCTTAGTAGCTTTTGTAATAGGGGTACTAGGAGACGAAATGATTCTTTTTTGAGTGAGGATTCTCACATGATTTTGACTGCATTAAAGTAGAAAGAGACCCCATTAGGAGCTCTAGGGTTACTAGCAATGAGAACCAAGACTTTCTCTGAGCCACAGCATGGTGTCTTCTAACATCATGGTGATTATGCCTGCTATGCTTTAATGAATCAAATGACATTTCATTCATTCATTCATCAAATCCTGGGCACCTGATGTATTCAAGAAAGTAAGCTAGACACTAAGGCAGATTTGTTGGTGTTTAAAATAGCCTCCATTTTGAAATGGGCACCCTCTTGCACTGTTGGTGGGAATGCAAACTGGTACAGCCATTCTGGAAAACAGTGTGGAGGGAGTTTCTCAAAAAATTAACGGCCCAGCAATAGCACAACTAGGAATTTATCCAAAAGATACAGGAGTACTGATTCATAGGTGCGCTTGTACCCCAATGTTTATAGCAGCACTTTCAACAATAGCCAAATTATGGAAAGAGCCTAAATGTCCATCAACTGATGAATGGATAAAGAAGATGTGGTTTATATATACAATGGGATACTACTTGGCACTGAGAAAGAATGAAATCTTGCCATTTGCAGCAATGCAGTTGGAACTGGAAGGTATTATGTTGAGTGAAACAAGTCAGGCAGAGAAAGACAGGTATCATATGATTTCACTCATATGTGGAACTTGAGAAACTTAACAGAAGACCATGGGGGAGGGGAAGGGGAAAAATAGTTACAAACAGAGAGAGAGGGAGGCAAACCATAAGCGACTCTTAACTACGGAGGACAAACTGAGGGTTGATGGTGGGGGCAGTGGAGAGACGAAAATGGGTGATGGGCATTGAGGAGGGCACTTGTTGGGATGAGCCCTGGGTGTTGTACATAAGCGATGAATCACAAGAATCTACCCCTAAAACCAAGAGCATACTGTATACACTGTATGTTAGTCAACTTGACAATAAATTGTACTAAAAATAATAATAAAAAAAATAAAATAGCCTCCATTTTAAAATGAACTTAAAATCTAAGAGGTAGATTTATGACATCAACACCAAGAACACTAAAAACAAGTTGAAAATGTTAAGAGCCATAAGAGGCTAAAATAACATGATATAGAAATTCATGTCATGAGAGAGTGCTTTGAAACTTTAAAATGCTCTCCAGGTGTCCAGTTATCAACAGAGTTCAGGATATGTTGAAACTGAGGGGAGGGTCTTGACGACATGTTTCTGCAGGCCTTCCCTTACCCCTTATTTACTTGCTTAATAAAATAGGATAGAAATCAATTACCTAATACAGTCTCTTTCAAACTCTATATGCTCAGTAAATATTTGTTGAATAAATGAATGCTTAACCATCTTCTTCTCAATGTTATTTGAAGGAATACTTGGCAAAATTCACTCTTGTTAGAAATACACAAGTACCACTTAAATTATTCTTAACTAATAATTAGAATACTACTACTGTTTTAGAATCTGTTTTAATTGAGTACATTTCATGACTTTTGTTCCAGAAGAAAGAGCCTATCTCATAGACTACCTTATGGGTGCAGTATGAAAAAGTTGCATTGATTTGGGAACCAGAACCCCCGCATAAGAATCCTTGTTCTGATACCCACTGTATTCAGGAAAACGACAATTTTGTTCCTTAGTTTCCTGATTTGTAGAATAACAGACTAAAAGAGATGATGTTAAGATCCCTTTCAGCTTTAACATTTTTGTGCCTCCACACAGGAGATAATTAATAAAAAACATAAATTTTATAAAATGGACGTAAGTTCCAATGGGTTATTATCGTGTTTTAAAATATTGCTGTATTTTTTTTTTGATTGATAACTTGTGTGAAATCTGTGAGCTTATCGAAACTTTGAAAACACATCAAGATACTCTAACGTCGGTAAAAGGACTGACTTTGAGCCCTCCCCCACCTATCACCACTCACACAGTTTGGGCTACTTGGGGAGTGATCTGTGATCTGTGATGAGTTCTACAGAGTGAAGCCTTACTGAATGGCATAATTTTTAAGTGAATTGGAGTCATTCTGGGTAATCAAGGAAGAAACATTAAGCTAATTAAAAACACACCCACTTTTCCATTCTGCTAAACTCTGTTCAATGAGTGACAAAAACAGCCTGGCCAGCCACTTGCCGAAGCAGTACATTCAAACAAATTTTATTAATAATAAATTCAGGGTAGGGACGCCTGGGTAGCTCAGTCGGTTAAGCGACCGGTTTCGGCTCAGGTCATGACCTTGAGATTCATGGGTTCGAACCCCACGTCAGGCTCTGTGCTGACAGCTCAGAGCCTGGAGCCTGCTTCGGATTCTCTGTCTCCCTCTCTCTGTCCCTCTCCTGATTGTGCTCTGTCTCTCTCTCTGAAAAATAAATAAACATTTAAAAAAATTAAAAAGTAATAAGTCAGGGTTTTAATGACACATCTAACATGTTACACACTAATCACAAGACTGTAATCAAAATGGTCTTTTAAACAGCGCATATATGATGATGATTGAATGAGCCTTCCTAAAGGTAGGAGATCTCAAGTGTCCCAAAATAGTCAAAGTAGAAAGGCTATGTAGTGTTTATTAAGTGTCTGCATTGTGTGTGAATCTCTACTGGGTTGGGCCATTAAGTACATTTACTCATTTAAATGGTTACTCATTGTAACCATTTGAAAGGTAAATAGTGTCAGAAAAGTAAGCCACAGAAAATAGCAGAGCTAATTAGATTTCAATTCAAATCTCTGAAAATGGTTTGCCTACCACCATACCTCCTCCAGTTAACTATGCTTAGTGTATAACGTATTTTAGGAGATAAAAATGTAAATTTTAAACGTCACTGTAAAGCATCTTATGCAAATCAAGAACCCTTTTGATAATTCATGAGGTCCCATGCTTGGTGCTACCCAGATTCATTCTTGCTCCTGGAAAGTAGCACCCCCACCTACTTTCAATGCCAACTTTTGGCCTCCTTCTGGTTCTCTTTACATGTCACTTCCTGAACAGGCAAATGTCGATTTCAAATGTATAAAATTCTCCTCTTACTCTTACAGCATCCTGTGCCTTTCCATATTAACCTTTATTCCACAGGTCTTACACTCACACTGAACTGCAACATCCATGGGGGCAGAAACCATATCTTTCCTGTTTATTACTGTGTCTCCATCACCCAGCATGTGGCTTGGCATATGGCAGAGGTGCTCAAAAACATCTGTTGAATAAATAACACGCGTATGCGATATTGTGAAATGTGCTGTAAGATTCTCAAGAAGTATATGGCCTTTAGGTAGCCTATGCTGTGTAGAGTTTTGTCTTATAGGATGCTTTCCAAAATGAGAATATATGGTTTTCAATTATACGTGGACTCTAAAAAACAAAACGGGAGCACGAACAAACAAATAGCAGAAACAGACTTATAAATCCAGAGAACAAACGGATGGTTGCCAGAGGGGTTGGGGTGGGAGAACAGGAAAAATGGGAAAAGGGGAGTAGGAGATACAAGCTTCCCGTTATGGAAGGCATAAGTCTTTGTGATGAAAGATACAGCATAGGCAATACAGTGATACTGTAATAGACTTGTATGGTGACGGACGATAGCTACACTTGTGGTGAGCATAGCGTAATGTGTAGATGAAGAAAAGAAGGAACATTAAAGGTCTTGTAGTTAAGAAATTAAAGAGTACCTTAACAGATTAGAGAATGGAGACCCCAGTGTGGACTGAAACTGTTTCAGGGTAAATCATTTGTAATTGGTTCATGACGTGTTGCCACATTTTGATTTGTTTACTTGGTTCCAGAGAACTTCTACAAATGGGGGGGGGGGGGGGCTGCTTTCCTTAGTGTACTGGGCCAAGCAGCACATGATAAGGCCTCCTTTTCTCATGTGTCTATTTTGCTATACTTCCCACTGCCAAAAGATGGCAGTGTGTTCGAGAATGACAGCGTTCTTTTTAAGTCCGAGCTGACCAGCAGGCTAAATGGTTGGCTATTGTCCTAAAGAACTCACCGGACTTTGCAAGTTTCAGAAAGATATCCAAAGTGGAAACCCAGGGCTCCCCAGGGAAAATGTACTTGTCCGTTGGGTCCATTATCTGCTTTTGTTCAGGAGAGGAGAGCTCCTGGATGACGCTGTTGTTACCCAAAGATGAACAAACAAATTCGAGCCACAGATAAAAAAGATATTAATGCCAGAAATAAAGATATGGCTGGCTTCAAATTCCAAATGCCAATACTATGATCAATCCATCTGTTGATTGCACAGATCTACTGCCTTCACTGACTGGTAAGCCAAGAGATGTCTCCTAAAATCTTTTTATTTTCTTTAATGGGAAGTTAGGATAGGCTTAATCTTCTTTACAAGCTATATTTTTTTCAAATTCAACTTATAGCAAAAATATCAGTAAGGTTGAGTTTTGGCACAGATGTAGACTTGATTAGTTGTCCTTGAAGAAGGCTACCTCAGGCTCTAACTCACCCTTTTCTGCCCTCCATTAAGACTTTCTAGCGCTGTTCTCCAAGGACTATCTCTTTGTTGGAAAGAGTCTAATTAACAACTGCTAAATAATGAATAAGATGCACTGCATTTCTATTCATAAACTTATTTATTCATGATCTGTCACTCATGAATGGAGCTCCTGCTATGCACCAGCCACTGTCACATATTTTAACAACATGAAAGTCCTACATTTTTTAAATGTTTATTTATTTATTCATTTTTGAGAGAAAGCACAAGCAGAGGAGGGGCAGAGAGAGAGGGAGACACAGGATCTGAAGCAGGCTCCAGGCTCTGAGCTGTCAGCACAGAGCCCAACCCGGTGCTTGAACCCATGAACCGTGAGATCATGACCTGAGCCGAAGTCGATGCTCAACCGACTGAGCCACCCCGGCTCCCCAGGAACCCTACTTCCAAGGTCAAAGCTGGAGAGACAGATAATTAATGGTTAACAATAATACTGCTTCAGCTAAACTTTGAGGCAGAGCAAAGCAATTTGCTACGGCAATGCATATCAAACTTTAAGTATTTTAAGAGGATCGTGTTAATTTTTTGCATGCTTGTATCATAGCATCACACCTGGGCCATGATTGACATGTGCAGTAGATAGTTAGACCTGAGCTTTATTGATGAGGTGCTGAGACAAGGTGATGGGACCGATCTCTCTTTGTGCCTATCATATCATCTGTTCACATATTGGAAAGAGAAATCCCTGCCTACCATGGGCTACCTCTGCCCATGACTGTAGAACTGAAACAGAAATTGTGCGTTTATTTTTACTCCATTTTACTGTTGGTCCTGAGGTGTAGAAGAAAGAAAGACTCATTAGACAGTAAGTCAATAAATGGAGATTGGAATAAGTTCCTGAAGCTCAGATCTGCTCTTACTACCAAAAGGCCTGGGAGGTGCCATGTGGACGTTGGGAACTCATCCCTCACAGGGAATAGGCCTCATTTGTTTGGCTTGACTAATAAACATGACTCAGGCATGCACACCAACAAGTGTTCATTTCCTTAAAACTTTGTTATGCTTTTGTTTGATGTGTTTCCCCCAGAGGTTTTCGTTTATCTCCAAAGCATCCCTTAAGCAGCATAAATACTTCTCTTAAGTTCTACCTTTATGGGTAAATGAATCAATATTGTTAGAATTTACTCTACATCTATTATTTAACTATTTTACACTAAACAGGCCAAACCACTGTTAGTTGCCTGGGTGATTTATCTGTAAATGACCTGTGAGTGGGTTTCCATAACCATTCTTTTCTTGAGATCTTATTTCTCCCAAGGATAAAAGAAAGGTATCAGCAAGATTCTCTGTCTTCATGGCTTTGAATTCAGGTACATCAGGTACATCAGGAAAGAGCTCAGTGCAACCAAAGAGGAAAATCACCCAAGGGATGGGGCCTTCGTTGCTGTGACTTCACTCCTGTAAACTGGGGACAAGCCAGTTTATCCGGCACAGCGAGCCAGGCGTGTGCCAGTTGAAGTTCCCAGGGAACAATGGCCTTCACTGTGCAAGCTGCCACGTGGGAAACAGATTTGTTGATGTTTTCTTTTATGTCATTTGGGGGAATAAAATATAGTTGCTCTTTTCTTTATTCGAATGCCATAGCATCAGCAAGGAATGATAGCTTCCTGGTCCCAAAGGCAGGCCAGTTATTCCAGAAACTGTAAAATCCAGTGACCTGTTTTGGAGCTCTGTCACAATGGTGGCTGTTTTACCTCCAAAGGCAGGAAGAGCAAGTTTGCTTGTGGAAGAGGAGACAGATTTCAGGAAGCTCCCAGACAGTCATTTGCCATTTCTTTCTGGAAGGGGGAGGAGGAATAAGATAAGGCGATTGGATGACACCTTCGCAAGGGCAGAGTGCCCACCCGGGGTGTGTAAAAGATCAAAGTGAGTTCAAAGACTTTGTGAACTTGTCTGCACCAATAAGAGGCACATCCACAATAACATTTTCCATCTTTTTTTTTTTTAAGTTTATTTAATTTTGAGAGAGAGAGGGAGAGAGAATCTCAAGCAAGCTTCACACTGTCAGCCCAGAGCCCAACGTGGAGCTCCAAATCACAAACCTTGAGATCATGACCTGAGCCAAAACCGAGAGTTGAACGCTGAATGGACTGAGCCACCCGGGTGCACCAAATTTTCCATCTTTAACTTAACCATTATACATAAAATTTTCTTATAACCTAGGTTTTAACGCCATCACAGTTTTGAGACCAAAAAAAAAAAACAAAAAAACAAAAAAACAAAAAAACGGGGGGATTCTCATTAAATTTAACTTGCATGTGCATTAACTTGTTAAAGTTAGCCAGACATGTGAAAAATGCCTGCCTCTTGTAAATTCTGATTTCAAATCTTCTGTTCCATCAATCAGATAAAGGTATTCATCCTTAGCAGATGATGAGACCCAACTTTTGGCCCGTTAATGAAATTGTAAGAATTTGATAAATAACAATAGAAGATAAATTTGATTTAAGCACAAATGTATAGGGAATAGTTGGTCAAACAATTAATTTTTAAGGGTTCTAGCTGTGATCTTATAAGCTAGTTACCATGTATTAGTAGGCATAGTTTTAATGG
This sequence comes from Prionailurus bengalensis, assembly GCF_016509475.1. NCBI lineage: Eukaryota > Metazoa > Chordata > Mammalia > Carnivora > Felidae > Prionailurus > Prionailurus bengalensis. Next base: position 145,938,988 of record NC_057344.1, read on the forward strand.
AAAAAGAGCCCTCAGACATAATTGGCAGTAAAATAATTGATATATCTCCTGGATTTTATGTAACTGTGAGAATTGCAAAAACATCTTAAAGGCATATGACTTTTCAAATTCAAGTCTGATTTATTCATAATTGTAGATGTAATGGAGCTCTTGAGGATAAATGGAAAGATAATGGGTTATACAGTTCTCATTGTCTAATCAAATAGAGCTGATCACCTCAACATGAGAGAAATTTTGTTTGCCTTGGCACTAAATCTCTTATGAAGTATATTTCCCACTTATGGTAATGGCCCCCCAAACACACATAGCCCCCTGCTTCTCCCTTTCTTACATGGGAGATTACAAAAGAAGCAGGAATCCCTACTCAAATTGCAGTTAGCCAGGTTAACAGAATCCAGAAAATTGCTAAATTAGGAAGAAAAATATGGACACAATAGCTGATGTGGTATAAAGTATTAAATATTGTGGTAGTGGCAGGTAGGACTCCACAAATATCCCATTTACTCTTGTCACTTTCTTCAACCTCCTTGGAGGTTAATAACGTGTGCTGCTACCCATGCTCTTAACTATCTGCCTTCTCTTTCCCTTCTGCGGCTGGAAAGAAAGGACTGCAAGAAGGAGAAATTGTATGATGGAAGCAGCCTGAGTCCCCCAAACACAGTTTGGAGGAGAGCTATGCAGAATGGGGCTATGACACGAACAAGAGACAAACTATGCTCTGTTAAGTCCTGGAGATTAAAGATTTGAAACTGGAATTGATTTTGCCACTTCGTTTTGGAAAATCAGTTGGTTTTAGGAAGGAAGACATCACTGATGACCTTTACCAGAGTGGTTTCAGTACAGTGGTGGGTCTGGATGCAAGATTTCTGTAGGATTAAGAGATAAATGAAATTAAAACAATAACAATAATAAAGATAAATGAGTGATGGGGAAGTAAAAGGGTTACAGACATTTGCCAGTGAGGAAAAAGTGTGATAGATAACACACACAACCTTGAGGATTCAGCCAGATAGCACCCCTTCCCCCAATTTTTCCCACCACCACTTGCTGGTTTCTATCATACATTCAACACATTTGGTCCTATGGTAATGGTTCATGGTAATCCACTGATTTTCTGTCTTTTCCACTAAATCAAAATCTGAACCTTCTTAGGGTTTCTGATTTCCTCTAGAATTTTCCGAAATCTAAAACCACCTTTGCTGAGGGGTTCACATGGGCATATACCCATCAATTTGTGCATAAAACTTTGACAAGCTAAATGGAACCCTAAACGCTCACTTGGGTTAAGAAATGCCCAGGGCGGGGCGCCTGGGTGGCTCAGTCGGTTAAGCGGCCGACTTCAGCTCAGGTCATGATTTCGTGGTCTGGGAGTTTGAGCCCCATGTCGGGCTCTGTGCTGACAGCTCAGAGCCTGGAGCCTGTTTCAGATTCTGTGTCTCCCTCTCTCTGACCCTCCCCCGTTCATGCTCTGTCTCTCTCTGTCTCAAAAATAAATAAACGTTAAAAAAAAAAAAAAAAAAAGAAATGCCCAGGTTAAGAAACTCTGTATAACACTTTAGACTTTTTATAATAGAGCTTGTGTATTATTTGTTTTGTGTCCCTTTGTACCTGACACAGTGCCTATCACATGATAGGTACTCAAAAAAATGCTTTATGAATGCACGGATGGAAGGAAGGATGAGTAAATTAATTGCAAAATAGAAATATGTACGAAGGGCATTGAAGGTATGGAAGCATTGCCTTGGAGAAACGAGAATCCTTCAGCACAGGGGTTTGAAGAAAGAGGTTGCTGAGGCAATAAAGTGAGGAGAAGCATTTCTCACAGAAAGAACATCAGATGAAAAGGCCCACCAGCGTGTTTAGAGAACAGGCAGTTTAATCCGAATGGACTGCAAGAAACATTGCAAAACTATCAAAAGACAAGGCAAGTAGCTTGGTGGTCATTCTCCCACACTTTCAAGTGGGCCTGAATAGAGGTTATTTTTAAAGCAATCAGAGCTCCCTTTTAAACTCTCTTCTAGAAAAATCTCAGCCTTTATTACCTAGGTATACAGTGTGCCCTCAAATCACACCAAAATCCATTTTGTTTTATTTAGTGGACCATTTCAAGAAAGTATATTTTTAACAGTGCAATCTTGAAAAAATTGAATTAAAAACTAGACCCAAAAAAGTAAAATTTGACCTGTAGTGTTAGCATGTTATTTTCTGTCTTTTTTTTCCACACCTCACTGTAGTCTCAACCACTACCAGCAGTACCAAAATATATCCCAATAAATAGTCAAATAATAATGGAAATTTGATGTAGGAAATCCAAAGTGCTAGATCAGACTTAACAGATTAAAATAAAAAATTCCAATGTTTTCCATTTCTTTCATTCTCCGGAGGGTAGAATTACCTGAATAGGAATACTCATCATTCGTATGCAGAAATACCATGACCAAATTGTTGACCTATGTTAAGGGTTTTCAAAAATCTGTGAATAAGGTTGGGCTAAAAAAGCCGTTTGGTTGAAAGCATTTAAAATATAGTTGTTTAGGGGCACCTGGGTGGCATAGTCGGTTAAGCATCCGACTTCGCCTCAGGTCATGATCTCATGGTTCATGAATTCAAGCCCCACATCGGGCTCTGTGCCCACAGCTCGGAGCCTGGACCCTGCTTTGGATTCTGTGTCTCCCTCTCTCTCTGCCCCTCCCCTACTCATACTCTGTCTCTTTCTCTCTGGTTATCTCTCAGAAATAAATAAACACTAAAAAAATTTTTTTAAATATATAGTTCTTTGGAATTCTTACCAAGACCAAAGCTCATGAACTCTTCTTGGTCTGTTTTTCAAAGGGATAGATTTGAAGGGAGGATATGGGAAGGAAGGTACATATTAACTGGAAAGGTTATGCCAGAAGTAACGGTTTTCAGAGATCCCTAAACTCATTCATAATTCCCAGAGCTGCAATACAATTGGTCAAGCTAATATGATAATAGTCTCCTTTAATTCTTTATGGTGTTTCCCACACTTCTCTGCCTTTTGTCCATCTGTTCCTTGTGGTTATCTGAAGAGGCAGTTACCATACTCATTATATAGCTGAACGGTTGCTGAGACATCTCCCTTAGGTCCTACTCAAGATAATGCAGCTAGTAACAGGCAAATGACCTCATCTGAATTTGGGTGGTAAAGTCCATTTCAATTCCAGTACTCTTTCCAAAGAAGAAATTTGCCTTTTGTTTTGGTAATCCCACTGATCCGGTATTTGAGATAACTTAAATGGCTGAAATTGATCACGGCTGAGTCATTCTGTAGTTCATCCTAAGGCTCTAAAACAAATGGATTCATATTTGATAAGTATAGAGAATGGACGTCAACAGTGCACTCTCGGTCCTAGGATGGACGGAGACAATGTTTCTAGGTTTCATAACAATGATCTCTGAAATTACACTAGAAACTCTCTTGCAAAACTCTCAGGCTGAGTGTGGGTAGTAAGTGGAATTTTTAACTAGAACCTTTGGTTTACTTTGCTCAGTTCAGTCGTTCAAAACACAGTTCAGGGGAGGGCAAAGATGTAGGTAGAATCTCTGAGGGCCAGTTCATTTACTTTAACCTTGCACGGTTGTATCAACAATGGAAACAGAAAGGATTATATGCTCGTAAAATAAAGTGAATGGTTCAGGGGAAATCAAAGCTAATGCATCATCAAAATTAGGAAATCAACATAAGGTTCATGGCCCTTTTATGGTTGGATCATCTCAGTAGCATCATCCTCTCAAAGAACAGTACATTTCCCTCATTAACCAGAAGGTCATTATCAACACTCCATTAGTCACCAGTACGTAGTGCAGTTTATCTGAAACAAATATTTAAATGATTAGTGGTGAGGGTCAAGTGATTGTATATGAGTTGAGGATAGAGTGGGACTTTAAACTTTTCCTGAATTGATGTAGTTTTAGAAGTTTCTCTTTTTATTGTTGCCTTAGCACCAGAAAATGCTATTAAACACAAAAGTCTTGTTTACGTGAGTCAGACAGGGTTTGAAATTTGGCTTTGTCGTTTATTAAGTGATCCTGGGCAACTTATTCAACCTCCCTGAAGCTTCAGTCTAACAGCAGTTCTCTACCTCATGCAAGTGTTGTTAGAACCAAGTGCAAGAAAGCATTTAAAGCCTTTTATATAGGGGCACCTGGGTGGCTCAGTTGTTGAAGCGGCCAACTCTTGGTTTCGGCTCAGGTGATGATCTCATGGTTCTTGAGTTCGAGCCCTGCACTGATAGTGCAGAGCCTGTTTGGGATTCTCTCCCTCTCTCTCTGCCCTTCCTGCGCTCTCTCTCTCTCTCTCTCTCTCTCTCTTTCAAAATAAATAAATAGACTTAAAAAAAAGCCTTTAATATAATGCTGGCATATAGTAAGTACTCAATAGATGTAAGTACATCTACTCAATAGATGTAGTACATCAATAGATGTAAGATGATATCATTATTATTAACCTATTTTTGTCATCCCATTGAGAAAAGTTGGAGCCAGAAGGAGCAAGAGAGAATTTAATACTTTGAGTATTAAGTATTGTTTCTCTCTTTTCCCAAACGAATGGGGAAGTCTTACGGAAGAGGAGTATCTGAAGGGCAGTAGGAAGAATAAGGCAACATCGCCACACCTTCTGTGTAAAGGTTTCATGGTGCGGCTTCATTTGGTTTGAAATTAATTCCTAGACTTATATGTTCACCTTAACTTTAATTGCTAAAAGTATTCCAAAAGCAAAGTGTCATTTCATGTAGATAAGATCCTTCCTGTGATCATTACCACATTCTTGTCTTCCTCTGTGCTATGTTCTGACCAGCCAAGTTAAGCAACGAAGACAAAGACTTGTAGTTAATAACTCCATCCACACTTCATGCCATGGGGTTTCACAATAGATTCCCATGAAATTGCACAGATAAAAAAAAGGATGGCTGTGATATTTGGTCCAATCCACCTTGGAATATATTAAGTGGGTCCTGCTACCATGCATATTGACTGAATCGGTCAAAAAATGCTAGAGCTTATGATTTAAAGTTTTTTATTAATATATTAACCAGATTAATTCTGTGGCAATGTCATGCAGCTATTGAACATATCCAAATTACCAACTTGATGGTGTCACCTGTTGATCATTTTGGAAAGCCGATTATTTTAGGAAGAGAGTTGAAGTGGGAACTGGGTTAGCCATTTGGGTTAGAGGCCTGCTTTGGCTTGTCCAAACAGTTTTTTACTCTCTTGTAAGTAATAGTGAGCATCAACTATGTACACACAGGACACCAAAGATATTAACAGGAAATGTGCAACATTATTTCATTTACCATATGTTTCCCGGTCACTTACATCAATATAGGTAGATTCCAGAGAATGATTTCTTTACAAAAGCATCTTTTCACTTTCTATATACTACTTCACATTTAAGGCCTGGGAAATTTGATTTTCAATCAGCATAAATGTTAGTCATTACAAACGGCATGATCTTCTAGAGGTAATGCTGTGGAATGTTGAGGTTAAGACTAAGATGGGTTTGTCTCGCCAGAAAATTAGAGTAATGTGTGGGAGAGACTAAAGGTAATTCTGGATATTATTTTTCATGAGTAACAGGGATTCTCTTTGCAAATTTAGAATAATAGGATTAAAAATATATTCCCATAAGAAATAGATCTTTCTGGTTCTCTGAATAAGAGACTGCTATTCTCTGGCAGAACCATAAAAAGAATCTATTAGAGTATATTTTCTTAGCTAACACACTACTCACTCTGAGAGACTCTCAAAGGGATGTTTGTTGCCATTTGCAAGGTTCAAACTATCATGACTGTGGTCATGAGCTTTTTCCTCTTTCAGTTGCTTGGATACCAAGAAAAACAAATTTCGAGTTTTTAAACTTCATATATAAAAAAAAATTGGTGGAGAGCAATAGAATAAATGATAAAATGAGAGCCTAAATGTGGCATGTCCCTTTAGCAAATATAAGCAATGAGCTTTTCCATGCACAGATTTCAAACTTGTGGTTCGCCCCCACCACGGATTGTCTCCATGAGACAGGATTAGCAACTAGGTGTATATGGTCCCATCCAAAAAGATACATAAGGATGCTGTGCCTTCATCAGTATAAGAACGTAACTACTGGTGCCATTTACTTGCTCTGGTGCTTTAAAATACTTCCCTATCATATAAACCTCTAAAATCTTTTTTGTGAATTTTCATTCAACCACCCTGATTCTAAACTCAATGAATTTGCTCTTTATGTTTAATTATAATCAAACAGGATTATTTCAACAAGATGCTGCCTGGGTTTCTCTGCTTATTGTTATCATAATTTATAATTACAGTAATAACTGAAATGTGTTTTTATTTTTTGCAATGTTTATTTATTTTTGAGACAGAGAAAGAGAGATTGGGTGGGGGTGGGGGCTGAGAGAGAGGGAGACACAGAATCCCAAGCAGCCTCCACACAGTCAGTACAGATCCAGAAGCAGGGCTTGATCTCACGAACCATGAGATCATGACCTTAGCCAAAATCAGGAGTCAGACGCTTAATGGACTGAGCCACCCAGGTGCCCCTGAAACGTTTTTAATTTAAACACATTTACCCAAAATTCCATGGTACCAACCAATACACTGGTGTTTTTGTTTTGTTTTGTTTTGTTTTAGATTTCATTCAAATCTTTGTCCATCTATGTTGGTGTATACATATAACTTGGTAAATAATCTTTTTTCATTTAAAAATAAATCAGAAGTTTTTTTTATAAAATTGAAGCTATGCCTTCGTATTTATACTTTATTTTTTTTTATTTTTTTTAACGTTTATTTATTTTTGAGACAGAGAGAGACAGAGCATGAACAGGGGAGGGGCAGAGAGAGAGGGAGACACAGAATCGGAAACAGGCTCCAGGCTCTGAGCTGTCAGCACAGAGCCCGACGCGGGGCTCGAACTCACGGACCGTGAGATCGTGACCTGAGCCGAAGTCGGCCGCTTAACCGACTGAGCCACCCAGGTGCCCCTATGCTTTATAATAATTTAATAATATTTTACTCAGTAAAAACCGCCATGATTTCATATCTGACAGTAGTCGTAGGCCTAATACAAATATATTGTGAGAAAAAAATACCTGTGGTTTATGCCTCCTGGGTGCTTCATTGTGTTGAGATAAAACACTGGTGAGGTGAAAAGTCTTATTTGTACATTACTTGGGATGATTTAGCAGTTCGTGGATGAGGATGTGGGTGCCGCATGTTCAGATCTAGTTCTACCCAAACCTCTTCCATTTGTTTTCAGGTGAGTAGATGTTATAAGGAAATTCAGTAAACAAGGACATTGCCTCATGTAGTCTGTCTTTAGACTCTGAACAAACTTCCATAAAAATCTACAGTTTGGGCAAGACTATAGTCAAAGTATGCGCCTAACATTGAGTTCCCATAAAACCTCAACAACCCATCCATTAGGCAGGCAATCCAACAGATTTAAGGAGATACTATGTGCTAGAGTAATGACTGTTCGAAATTTGGTAGAAATACAAGTATTTTAAGAATTAGTGTGGTTCATATAAATGCCGGGGGTGTGTGTTAAAATTGGTATGAGGCCACATCAAGGGCCCTAGCAGATACTCAGGAATCAGAACCAGTTACCATTAAAACAGCAAAGTTACAGGGGGGAAAAAAAAAAAAATGGAGCCTTGTTTCTGTCACCAATCCTGACTATGTATTTAGAAGCATAGCAAGGTCTTTGAGCTCAGATGTGTTAGATTTTACCAGCGGTTATATACCAGCAGTTATAAGAGTGCTTAAGTTAGGACAGGGCCATCAGTCCAGAGACGTTTATGAACTCATATCATTTTCCCTTGGAGTCAGACTCCCAAAAGAGCATGAGATATTGATAGATGACCCTCACACACTGGTCAGGATAACAACTGGGTCTATGACCAAGTTAGAACCCCCGAGAGATTCTTATGTTTGTGTGATGGTTAATGTTATGTGTCAACTTGATTGGGCTAAGGGGTGTCCTAATAGCTAGTAAAACATTACTTTTGAGTGTATCTGTAAGGGTGCCTCCAGAAGAACTTAGCATTTGAAAGAGTAGACTGAGTAAAGATCACCCTCAGCCTTGTGGGTGTGCATCATACAATCCATTTGGGACCTAAATAAAACAAGTCAATGAAGGAAGGGCAAATTTACTTTCTGCTTCTGCTGAGACATCCATCTTCTCCTGCCCTCGGACTCAGTGCTCCTGGTTCTCCAGCTGTCAGATTCAGACAGGAACTTACATTGTTAGATTCCTGATTTTCAGACCTTCGGACTCAGACTGAATTACATCACTGGCTTTCCTAGTTCTCTGGCTTGCAGATGGCAGACTGGGGGACTTCTCCACCTCCATAACTGTATAAACCAATTCCTATAATACGTCTTCTCTATCTATCTATCTATCTATCTATTTATCTATCATCTATATATCTATCTATCTATCTTCTAATATGCTATTAGTTATATTTCCATGGATCAATCCTGACAATGTAGTTTGATGTCACGGATAAAAATTTTTATCAAAAAGAAACTGATGGAGTGTAGGAAAGAGATATATTCCCAACATAAGCTAGACCACGTGTCAAATTTGAAGCTTCCAGGTATAAAATACTTGGGACCAAAACCCAGTTATGATAATGATCTTCTATAGTAGAATAAGTAAATGGGCACACTAAATGATTCTATAGTAGTATTGTGTAGCTCATTGTTTCTCTTAGAACTTTATAAGAAACCAGAGGGCTCTGAGGACAAATGACAAGGAATGGCCAAGAACTATATTTTATTTCAGCAATAAGAAATGATTGTGATGAATCACCATATGAAGAAAAGTTTTCCCAACAGAGTACCAAACAACTACTTTGAAAATGGTGAGTCCCCAAGGTCATAGACTCAGAAGATAGGCTAGTAGTTAGAAGACTTTATGAGACAGGTGTATGTTCTAACAAACATTTCACCTTTAATACATACTACCTCAATCAAATATGGTGAGTGGAGAGCAAATAAAAGAATGAGGTTTTTCAATAAATGGGCAAAGGACCAAGCTGAGAATCTTTGTTGATCTAAACAAGGACTAGGGCATAAGTATCTAAGGAAATAAGATGTGCACCTCATGAGATCTTCGAGAAAAAGCCTATGGGTAGTTGAGAAAGTCTATTGACCCCTTGTACTCCTGCAAATACAAAAGTTACACAAGGACTTTACTTGTTTGATGGAATTTCTAGACTCAATGTATTTCAGGCAACTGAGGCATAGGAATCACCTGGTTTAAAAGGTAGCCCAATGCCCCCTGGGCGTAAGGGATCCAAGTAAGATTAAAAATTCCAGGAATTCTGGGGCGTTACTAAAATCCATATGCCAAGGCCCATGCCAGATAGCAAACAGATTGGGTTGTCTGCTATGTTCTCTTTCCCAGGGTAGCCACTGAGTATAGACATTCCAGGCACACTTAAAATTTTATACATACTTCAAAATTCTCCAAACTGCCTAAGAACCAATAAATGGTGGAGGCAAGAACTGAGTCACCAAAAGCTACTGAGCCTGAAGAAATCACCAGGAATGAGAGAATATGCTGCCAATACCTGGCTCTATATCCTCTCAGCTTTGCCTTGACATTTATCTGTGGCTGTGGTGGACAATTCCCACACGTGCTGATAGCTTTCTGCCACGGGCTCCTGCTTCTCTTCGCTTTCTCCACCACCACGAATGCTTGCTCGGCCCCCAGAAGGCAGTCTGGAAATATTAGGATTTAATGCCCCCGAGCAACTATCCACTGATGTGGCACCAGGGTCAGTGGACAAATACTCCAGCCTCTCTGGCCCTCAGTGGAATAATTCTGGGATGCATTCCACAGAGTACTTCATTGGCCTCTCAGAGGACTGAGCCCCACTTGTCCACAGAGGAAACCTGACCATTAATGTAACATCTATTGGCTTTCTTCCCTTTCCTGTTTCACCTTGCCCATCCCCTCACTTGGGCTTTCTGCAATCACCTTCTAAATAATTTATTTACTCATGAGTCTACATCTGCTTTGGGAGCTGCCCAGACTAAGATAAGACAAACGGGGCCCAGGCATAAGATCTATGAAAACTATTAATTTACAGGAAAGGGGTAAACACATCATCTTTCTCCCTTCTTTTTTTTTTCTCTTTTGTTCTTCCCCACAACCCCCACCCCACTCCATCCCATCTAGGCTAACGGAAAACTGACACATCTCCAGCCTTTCACCTTGCCCAAGAATTCCCAGTCACTCTTGTAACTGCCCACGACCAGAGGGATACACACTTGGCCTATGTAGCATTTGATGAGTGGCAGCACTGAGATGACTACGAAAAAAATTAAGAAAAAAAATTAAGAGTATACTAATGACTAGTGCATGGCGCAAATGATACAGAGTGGGTTCCTTGCCTAAATAGCTCTCTTAAGAACCTTTCAGGGCTTAGACGTGGCCATGGGCACTAGGGAACAGCACAGGAGTATTGAGGGAGCTCCTAAGTGATGTGATTCAGGAATTCTACCCAAAGGAATCTGACCCTGGGTTGAGGGAAGAGTCTGTTTGGGTAATACACAAAAATCGGAGATTAGATATCAGACTATGCAAACCAACATCTGGAGTTAGAGGTGATTGTTAGAACACAGTCTTATCAGATATCTTCTGGTTGATTTTGCTTGTTCTGTGACATTTCCCTCAACAATTTCCCAGAAACCTCTAGCCACATCTTCAATTCGTAAGCTGACACCTGGTGTTTCCAAGGCATGGAGCATGGACTGTGTGTGAGCAAGCTTAGCACCTTCCAGAGCATAAGGTTGCAGACATTGCCTTGGGATGGTAGCACCCCCAATTGGAAATGACTGACTCACTCCTCATTCAAACTGGGCAAAGGAGTAAGGAGAGTGATTCTAGAAAGAAATGAAGGGGATGACTTCCTCACTAAGAGCAACAATACCCCGCTTAAATGGTTCGTCTCTATAGCTTAATGCCATTCATCAGGGCTGACTGAGTAGCTTGACTCCATTTGCTGAAAGGGCTATATAAGGATGTAGTGGAGGATTGTGTTATTCGGTCTGCTGCACCTGAATCTCTGGAATGAAAAGTCAACCACCCGGCCATTCTTCAGATCAAGTATAATGAAGAGTCCCACTGTCTTAGCAATGATAGGGAAAAGAAAATTTGAACTTCATTTTTATATTTAGATCAAAGGGCAGTATAACCTGAATTCTGGTTTTCATTGTTTTGGACATTAAAATCTTTGAAGCTATAATTTTTTAATTTGAATTTCTTCCCCGGAATTTGACATAGAGGAGTCAAATAGAATAGTCTTGATTCTTTTTAATTTATTGAGTGATTAATAATCTATATTGGACAACATGAATTGGCATGTCAGGAACAACATAGCAAAGAGGGTAAAGATGCTACTGGGCAGAGCATAACCTTGAAGTTAATTTAATTAGTGACTACTCCAAGCTAGTTCAACACTGACTATTAGAGGTTGTGGGAGAATACACAAAGGAACAGTGGTTGCTATTGAGGGAAAGAACCCCATGAAGATGGAAAGAGGGTCGCCCTACCAGACTGCTCATTTATTCCCCCAAGTGGAATAGCTATGATTTGGGCATGTTATGGATGCATATTTGTTCCCAACTTTTCTGGTTTCCATGAGAAGGGATTTGTCTGAATACAGCTGGCCAGTCACCCTTTGTTCCTTCCCAAGAAGGTGACCTAAGTTACCTAGTTGGTGAAAGATAGCTTTAACACTAAGCTGCATTGTAAAATACCATTCAGCTTTTTTAGTGTGTTAGTTGGCTTTTTCTGTGGCAGAAAACAACCACAAATATTCCGTTCTCACTCATTTACATACGGGCTGCAGGCTGGCTGTCCCCTTGCTTAGCTCTGCCTGTGCTGGACTCCGCTGCGTTGGTCCCATGTGTCTTCTTAGTCCAGAGCCCCGGGCAGCTGTAGTGGCCCTTATCTGACAAATGCTGTTCTAATAGGTGAGAGCAAACCACACAATTCGTCTTGAAACTTCTTCTCAAAAATGCAAATATCACATCTATGCACATTCCACTAGGCAAAGCATGCCCCAGGACTCAGCCCAAAGTCAGTAGGATAGGGACATATACTCTCCCCAGACGATGCAACAACTCACATAACAATGAACGGGAATGTTTAATTCCATCAAAGGGAAGAAGTAAAAAAATTGGGAAATTAGAATTCAATCGTCCACAATCACCTGTGAAGGCAATCTTTTCCTTCCCATCTTCCTGAATACTAAGTTTATCAGCTAAGTGTAGTGGAGTACACAGGGTCATTTATTGGATCTTCTAAAAACCAAAACAGTCTTCAACGTTTCTCAGGTCTTTTCTGTCAGTGTCATAGATGCTAAATGGCACAATATTATTATTTAACTTAAATGTTCCCAGTGACCAGTGAAACAAACATATTATCATTTTTATTAGCTACTTGAGCCTCCCTTCTATTGTTCATAGTTTTTGCCTATCTTAGGTTTTTTTTTTTTTCTTTTGCTTATTGATTTTTGTGTGTTCTTTAGGTATTCTGGATATGAGCCCTTTGTTGATTAAATATACTGCAAATAATTGATCTCAGACTAAGACTTTACATTCTTCCTTTTTTGAAAATTATGTATTTTGAGGCACAAAATATTTTATTTTAATGCAGTGATATCAATAAATGTTTCTATTTATGTTTTCTTTTTATATTTTAAGAAACCCCTCCTTTTTCTGAGATTATAAAAGTAAAAGTATTCTACCATATTTTCTTCTAAATTTTTGAAAAATGTTTATTTATTTTTAAGAGAGAGAGAATCCTTAAGCTGGAGGGAGGGAGAAGGAGGGGGTGAGGGGTGGGGGACAGGGAGACTGGGTGGCAGAGAGAGATGGGGTGGCAAAGAAGGGGAAGCAGGGAGGGTGACAGGGGATCTGAAGCGGGCTCTGTACTGACAGCAGAGAGTCTGATGTGGGGCTGGAACTCACCATGAGATCATGACCTGAGCCGATCATTAACCCACTGAGCCACCCACGCACCCCTCTTCTAAAACTTTTAAGTTGTGCTTTTTACATACAGATTTGAATCCACCTAGAATAGATTTATTATGATTCATATTAGCATAGGACTCTAATTTGACTTTTTCCTTTATGGAAAACCAAAATTCCAAGCATCATTTATTGGATAATTTATCATTCTCCTTGAACTTCCAATACTACCTCTAAAATGTTCTTATGCCAATGGTCATTTAGTTGAGTTCTTTATTCTGTTCCATTAGTCTACTGTTTCTTCCCCCATCCAAGTGCCACATCATTTTAAGTACCATAATTTTATAAGTCTTGCTATCTGGTAGGGCACTTACCACAATTTGTCTTTCTTTTAAAAAAAGTCTATATTTTAGTTGGCTAAATTATTACCATTTTTTATTTAGGAATAGTAAGTGTGCATCAGTGTTTTATATGTATATATAAATATATATATATATATACCCAGTATTTGAATATCTTTCACAAAATGTTTATGTCTGTTTTACATCAATTGCATTTCTTTTCTCTTTTTATCTTTTGATCCCCTTAATTATTTTGATCCATTCCTTAATTAACCTTTAATCTATTAAAGGAGTGAATTCATCCATTTAATGAACACCTTTCAGTGTAAACTATGCTTGCATTTTTAGTATAAACTCAGTTTGGTTGTAATGTATTTTATACTTTTATAGTGCTAGTATTCTGTTTGAGATGTTCATGAGAGAGACTAGCCTTTAAACCTCTTTCTTTAAAGTGTCAGTTTCTGGTTTTGGTTTCAAGATTACGTTAATAAGATTATTTAGGAAACATTCCATCTTTTTCTATCATTTGGACTACTCTGTGTAGCTTTTTAGGGTGTAAGGTTAGCTTTTTAACTCTTAGCTCGTGGCATTTTGGATACCGTTGTCATTTGATTCCAGATATGTTCTAACTTCTTTTTAAAAGAAATTTTTTTTAATGTTCATTTATTTTTGAGAGAGAGAAAGAGACAGAGTGCGCAAGCAAGGGAGGGGCAGAGAGAGAGGGAGACGCAGAATCTGAAGCAGGCTCCAGGCTCTGAGCTGTCAGCACAGAGCTTGATGTGGGGCTTGAACCCACAAACCGTGAAATCATAACTGACTGAACCACCCAGGCGCTTCCATATGTTCTAATTTCTATTAAAATTTCTTCCTTGATTTGTGAGTTGTTTAGAAGTATGTTTTTAATTCATATATATATATATAAAGTATATATATAACTATATATAAATATATATATAAATATATATAAATATTTATATATATAAAGTTATATATATATATATAAAGTTATATATATAACTATATATAAATATATATATAAATATATATAAATATTTATATATATAAAGTTATATATATATATATAAAGTTATATATATATATAAAGTAATATATATATATAACTTTACTAGTTTGTGATATTTGAATTGCAATTAATCAGACTGTGTATTTTGTATAATGTTGATCCTTTGGTATTTATTGTAACTGGTTTTATGACTAGTAGCAGGGTCAACTTTGAAACATTAGCAATGTGTTTTTAAGGAAATTAATTTCTGGGTTTATAGTTCACTATATTTCCAGTAGATTGAACTCGTTAATTGTATTTTAACATTCTGTATCCTTACAGACAGCTTTAAATTCATAACCTATTAATTACTCAGAAAGATATATAAAAATTGCTTCCTATGACCACAGATTTGTCAGTGTCTACTTTTAATAGTTTTAAATATTTGCTTTATATTTTGAAATTGTGCTATTAGAAATATTTGTGTTTACATAAGAGACTGTTAAAAACTGAGAACAAACTGAGGGTTGATGGGGGGTGGGAGGGAGGGGAGGGTGGCTGATGGGTATTGAGGAGGGCACCTTTTGGGATGAGCACTGGTGTTGTATGGAAACCAATTTGACAATAAATTTCATATATTAAAAAAAAAAGAAATATTTGTGTTTAGAATTGTTATATCTTCCTGGTGAACTTTACTTCTATAACTATATAATTCCTTTTCTCTAATTGCTTTTCCTTATCAATTCAATCTGCTTTGAACATATGTAACAGATATATAATAGACATTAAAACAGAGCCGTTTTAGTCTCAGTTTTGAGAAAGCAACAGGTGCCACATTCTTTTAAAAATGAGATGTGAAACCACTTTGTTGTATCTGTAAAGGAGGTGGGTGTAACTGCTTTAAACTTCTCTCATAAGTTGAGGACATCACATTGGGAGCTAGATAGTAAGAAAGAATTTTTAAGAGAGTATTGATGTGCTGAGTCTACTCACCATCTTGTGGAAGAGGGGACGATCTTTTCACTCAACTAAACCCTAGGTTAAAGATCTCTAACATGACAAGAGAGTGTGATACTTATTTCCAGGAATGTGTGTGACACAATGGACTGATGTCACATTTATAAAGTCAAAGTGAAGGGAGAGATGGTTATACAGGGAGTGTTGAAACAAAGCATACGTAAGTGTCTATCAAGGCCATGATGCGGGCTAAGTGCAAGACTCGGATGGGATTACTTGGATATTGTCCAAGAGGACCACCTAGTAAAGCAGGGTAATTATAATGAAAAGAATCAGTAGGTATAGCTATTGGATCCTCAGAAGTTAAGAATAAGTCATAAGCAACAAGCTAGAAAAAGATGCCTTTGCACAGCTCAAGGGAATTGCAGTTGATAGATACCCAGGAATGCAGAGCTGCTCCTCAAGGTTCCTCATGAGAGAAACATGCCAGCTTTAAACATCTCTTGGGCCCAGAGATCACCAATGCTAGACCTCCACAACTATACCGACCCCAGGTCAAAACACCTGGAAGAAGAGAAACATGGCTATGTGGGCAAAGAGAAAAGCATCTGATCCTACCTCTCTCTAATTGCATGTGGCAATAAGCCTAAATTGAGAGAAGGGAAATGTTTTAATTTTAGACGTGGTTTGATTATAAGTGAGACTGAATATGTAACCTACTGAACTAAGACTATTTTTTTTTGAGATGCATATGAGAAAGTGAGAACAATCATTGACTCTGTTCTAGTTCCAACCAAAGGTTCAAAGAACAGCTAGTCTATAGGCACTTGGGGAGCTTAGTCAGTTAAGCGTCTGACTCTTGATTTTGACTCAGGTCATGTTCCCAGAGTTGTGGGATCTGGCCCTGCTTTGGGCTATGCACTGAACGTGGCACCTGCTTGGGATTCTCTCTCTCTCTCTCTCTCTCTCTCTCTCTCTCTCTCTCTTTCTCTCTCCCTCTTCCCCCCTCCCCCACTTGCATGTGCTCTCTCTCTCTCAAATAAAAAGAAATTTTTTAAAAAGGTGCAAGTTTAACTTATAAATGTGATGCTGAGGGACAGATTACAGATCAGGTCAGGCAGTTCAGAGCAAATTTTAACAAGTTTTATTGAGTGTCAACTATGTGCTAGACCCTGTTCTAGTTTCTGATAGTACAAAAATAAATCAAGACATCTCCTATGCCATCCAGAAGCTTACAATCCAAAGACAAACATAGGTGCACACAGAGATAATTTCAAGTTAATTGGCACCTACACTTACAGAAATATGTATTGGTTAACTTAGCAGGGTCACTTAGCCCAGGGAAAGCTACCTGGTAGAGAAGGGAGATGAGATCAGTCTTGAGGCATGAAAGTGAATTAATCAAATAAAATTAGAGGAAGGGTAGCACTTCAGGAATAGGAAACGGCATGCATAGGTGCATGGAGCTACAACAGCACAGCATTTCTAAGGAAACACAGGACGCTTGGTTTTATCAGTACATGTAGCAGAATTCCACGCATAACATAAAGTGGGACTAGATAAGTAGAAGTGCCTGCAGGAAAAAAAGTAAATGCATCATTTCCCATGGTTCATTGTAGGTACCCTTGTGCATGAAATGATGAACGTAAAGAGAGCTATTCTTCCAGAATTGGCAGGGAGAGAAGGACCTCCGTGAGCATCCCTACAGGAGTCTTCCTTCTCACCTTCGAAGGCCTTGATGCATTGCAGTGAATTCTCTCACACCTTCTCCAAAGTGTCACGCCAGCCACTGATAAGGACCACCCATGGGATGTAAAATGGTGTGGACAAGAAGTGAAAGTGAGCAGAGGCATAGCTCAGGACATTCAAGGGTACACAGTGATAAGGCTGCGTGATGAGAAGCAGTGGGATAACTTGAGTCACACTGGCAGGGACAGATAGATAGAGGGCTCCGCCTGGGCAGAGCTACCAGTGGAGGTCCAGAATGAGAGTAAGTGCAGAGGCCAGACCCACAAGGGGAGCGGCTGAAGAGCAGAAGTGGAAGAGGTGGGAATGGTGGCCGCCAGGCTAAGTCACTATCTTTTGGAGCAGTTGCTAAACTAGCATAATAGCATTAGGCTATTGAAAATTATTTAGTGGCAACTTTCTGCAGTCATTGTTTATTCCTACTTATGACATTGACAGCTCAAGGACCTCTAGCTGAAGGATCGGACAAAGGCTGGGTCATCTGGGTTCTGACAGTCCTCATCTGATTAGAGGGTATCGCTGCCTCCTCACGAGTCAGTCCCCAAGGTCCGGATGAGCTGAATACACTAAAAGTTTGTGCTCCTCACCATCTGACACATCTCTTGGGGCTGGGGCTGAGATCCCTGCTGGTCCCCATACTGTCTGTGCTGTCCCAAAGAGGCACCGAGGAGACAAGTTGAACAAATCTGAAAATAGATACATGTACAGTAAGACTTTGGTTTGCGAGCATAATTCATTCTGGATACATGCTTGTAATCCAAAGCACTCGTATATCAAAGCAAATTTCAAGAACCATCCACTCGGTTGTGCTCACGTGACCCTTGGCATCACATACTACGTGTATTGCAAGGCATTGCTCGTTTAACGCGTTAAAATTTATTAGGAACGTTTGCGCATCTTGAGGAACACGCGCAGAACAAGTTAGTTGCCATCCAAGGTTTTACTATCTTTGTAAGTGTACTTATTTACTTATGCTGTGCATTCATGTATTTAATAAGCACTGATTGAATGGAGGGAGAGGGTACGGGTGATGCAATGCCGCAGTTACCAATATAGGCTTAGGAGTCAAACAACACTCGGTTTAAATCCCAAACCTGCCACTTCCTAAGCTCTGGGACTTTGCATAGGTTGTGTCTCAGAGACTTCATTCCCTCATCCCTCAGCTGGAGCTATAAATAAATGTTCACCACTAAATGTCATCTGGTTTAAATAAGATGCTGCATGCATAGTGCCTAGTACTGGGATTTCAACAGACATCTGGGCTATTAAGAATAACGATAAGGAGGGGAGGTGGGAAAAGAGAGGATGAGAATATGCTTCATGTGTTCTCACAAAACAGTCGGTGGGGCTGGGGGGGCAGATATAAAGAGTGGAATGCAAGAGAGACGAGAGACGACAGGGTTGGAAAGAAAGAGGAGAAAGCCTGAGGGTCAGCTGACTATGGTTTAGAACATTTCCAGGCTTTGAAATGGACCAGCAGTAAATACCTCATATGGAGGAGATTCTTTTTTAAGTTAACTTATTTATTTTGAGAGAGAGAGAGAGAGCATATGCACAGGAAGGGTAGAGACAGAGGGAGAGAGAGGATCCCAAGCAGGCTCCACGCTATCAGCGTGGAGCCTGACTTGGGGCTCAAACTCACAAACCATGAGGGGCCCCTGAGTGGCTCAGTCAGTTGAGCGGCTGTCTTCGGCTCAGGTCACATTCTCATGGTTCATGGGTTCAAGCCCCACGTGGGGCTGTGCTGACAGCTCTGAGCCTGGAGCCTGCTTCAGATTCTTGTCCTCCCGCACCCTCTCTGCCCCTCTCCTGCTTGCACTCCCTCTCTCTCTCTCTTTCAAAAACAAATAAACATTTTTTTTTTAAATCTTAAAAAAAAAAAACCAACCTCACAAACCATGAGATCACGACCTGATGTGAAATCAAAAGCCAGCCACTTAACCAACTGAGCCACCCAGACGCCCCTGGAGGAGAAAGTTTTAAATTTCTTTTTAAATTTCTTGCCATTTTTTACCCATTCCATTGGAAGATAAATGGGCCTCTTAATTCGCCACTGGCCCTGGCATCTCTAGCCAGCATGTGTGCTTTGCATCTGAGTCCTCTGTAGCTGTGTGAGGCCCTTCTTCTTTAGCCCAAGGAAGTCTTTGGTGCAGACAGTCCTTTAAGACTGGTTTGGGTGGGACAGCCTGTCTGCCTGTCCACGTAGTGCACATGCCTTGATATTCTTTCATTCACCAGATGCAGACTAATGAGGGGTCATTTCTTCTTTGTGCCTTTCTACTGTTTTGGCATAATTACAGGAGAAATAGTCTCTCTACTTTTTCCTAGAAGAGAAAATAGGATTCATGTAAGGTCTTTGAACAATTGAGACCCTTGGCGTTTTAAATCAATGGTTATGTTGGTGTAAAACACATAATGCAAGCTAATAATGCTTTTAGGGTGTGCAATTATTACATGGAGGGTGGTAATTAGTCACTCCTTTGCATGCAAAAAACATATTAGATTTATGGGTGATGCATAGGCTCAAACCCACAACCCATTTTGCTGCAAGAAAATTATTCACTTTCTTTGAATGCGATGATGCCTTCGTCAAGTTTTGACCAATCATAATCTTCAGGTAATGCTGGGGCAAGGTTTTGGTCTGGTCAGAACAACTGACAAAAGAAAATCCCACAGAAATTTCTCAGTTCTTCTAGCATTTAAAAAACTACTGTCAGAAAGGATATCATAACATGTATTACTTGAATAAAAACGTGAGACCGGGCCCAAGATGGATCACCAGCTGGAGCAAATTTTCATGCTACTTGGCCTCTGAAGGAAGCTACTGATTATGTGACTTCTGCAATCTGGTGCAATCCCACAGAGACCCCAAAGCTAAAGAAGAGAATGGTTGGACCAAAGTCCACTGACTGAAGGTAAACATTCTTCTGGAAGTGAACCAAGAGCAGAATCCAGTCTATCTATTTTGCTGTCCAGCAGTTTTGGAATCAGGCACTAGCCACACGTCACTGTGAAACATTTGGAATGTGGCTAATCAAACTGACATGTCCATTAAGAATGAAATACCCACCAGATTTCAAAGATCCAGTGTGAAAAAAAGATTGTATAATACCTCATTAATAATTTATATACTGATTACATGTTAGATGGTAATTTAGATATATTGAGTTAAATAGATTTCATTATTCAAAGTAATTTCACCTGTTTCTTTTCACCTGTTATAGTGTGTGGCTACTAGCATATTTAAAATTCCATATGTAGCTCTCGTGTGTTGACTAGACAGCCCTACTCTAAAAGCTTGCCTCAAAGAGATCAATGATTATTCTCCTGAAATCACCCAATTTCATGTTTGTTCCCTCCTCATGAAGTGTTTATCAACAGTTATGACTTCCCAATTAATTTCAGTCAGCTTCTCATGAAGGCCCGGTAAACAGTGTAGCTGGAAAGAGTCTAATGCGTTGGCTTGCCTAAACACACACATGGGATGTTGCATGCTGTATTTCCTCTAAACCACAAATGATGAACAATCCACAAACACTTCATGTGGATTTTGTGGGTCATCAACTGAAAGCTCTTTATGTGGGTGTAAGAGTCACGCTGCAAAGGAAAATCCCGCAGAAATTTTCCGATTGCCTTTTATGATGCCATCAATTGCTAATTTGGAGGAAATATCACAACGTACCATTTGAGTTATATGAGACATGACCACTTACAGGTACAGAAATGATAAACTCAGAGAACAGAATATGCAATGGTTTAGTTAACTGTATGCTGAAGAAGAACATGGGTATTCATCCCTGGGAACATAACGATGATTCAACTTTAATTGAACTATATTCTCTCAGAACTTAAACTTGGTGAGAACGGCCGAGTATACGTCCTAGGGTGATGGAAATGTTAAGAGCTTTCTGACAGTCAGCGTGTGTGCAAAATAACTGTCTGCAACTCAGTCATTGTGGCAAGCTATCTGGCATCTCTGAACCACAGTTTTTCCATGTATAAAATGAAGACAATTATATTAGCCGTGCAGGGATATTGTTGTATGAAGAAACTAGCAAAATAAACACTGGCTATTATTATTAATAGTAGAATTTAGTAAATAGTTTTTTTTTGTAAAGGGGTCTCTTAAGTCCTAATTCCTATGGCAAACACTTCCATGTGAAGTTAACTCTCAATTTCTACCCTTTGACATATCTTTTAGGGCACGTTGAACTTGTAGTAATTCATTGGTCATCAAAATGCAGAGCATTGAGCATGGTGCTGAAGGGAACCCACCACTGAATGTGCTTCAGATCTTACAGGGAGCTCATAGTTCTAGGGAAGAGAAGACATCTGCATATATATAGAAATAATGCAAAGTAGATTGTGCAAAATACCTCAAGATAGTTTTGGACACACTGACTTGGAAGGACTGGTGAGATCCATGTGGAGGAGTCAGAAAATGCAAGGCTATCTCTCCAAGGAGTGAGATCTATGCTGGACGTAGAGATCAGGTCACTATCCCCATGGATGGGGTCCTTGACACGATGGGACTAGACAGGCTTGCTGAAGCGGGTGGTCTGAAAAAGGGAAGGAAAGAAAGAAGGAAAATACAATTAGAGCATCTCTATTTAGGAGAAGGAGGAGAAAAAAGCATGAGCGAGGAGAAAGCAACGTTTCAGGCAAGAGAAAGAAGTTGTCCCAGTTGACTCCATACTTTTCTGGTCCCCTACCTACCAGGGGCTTCAACCCAGGTATTCTTAAACGGACCCAGTCCTCTTTCTCAATCTCTCTCTATCTCTCTATCTCTGTGTGTCTGTCTCTCTCCTATTTCCCAACGTTGTGTATCCTGTTTGCCTCATGTCACAGCTGCAATCCCTCTCTCACCCCGGTCCTCACTCTGCAGACCTCGCGTGCAGCCAGGACTGTGATCTCATGCTTTCCCAGACCCAGCTGTAGGGCACGGAAGACTGGGATGCCATTACACCTCGTCCTACATTTTACAAAATGGAACAGGGTAAAACAAACCTTAAGCAGATAATAAATATTTTATTTATAATGGAGTCAAATAAAAATGGGTTTAGCCTTTTTCCCCCTATTTAGTGGGAGGATGCCTGATGAGTGTCCAACCGCATATGTCAAAAAACTCAAATCTCGGGGGAAAACACCTTTATTTTAAGCTGGTGTACTTTCTTGAGTCAAAGGGATTTTAGGGAGGTCTTCATGATAAAGTATGGTTAACATGTTATGCATCTAAGACAGTTTTTGAGTTTTGTCAATAAGAGTATTAACATAGAGGTATTTTTTTTTCAACGCTTATTTATTTTTGGGACAGAGAGAGACACAGCATGAACGGGGGAGGGGCAGAGAGAGAGGGAGACACAGAATCGGAAACAGGCTCCAGGCTCTGAGCCATCAGCCCAGAGCCCGACGCGGGGCTCGAACTCCCGGACCGCGAGATCGTGACCTGGCTGAAGTCGGACGCTTAACCGACTGCACCACCCAGGCGCCCCAACATAGAGGTATTTTTAAAGACAGATTATAGCATATCGTAAGAAAAGTTTGGCTTTCAGAGATAGGGTTACAGAGGTGGGAGGTACTCAGGATTGCCTGGAAATCATAAAACTATGTAAGAACAGATTCTTATGCAATTACCAGATTCTACTGTTCTCCCTTAGTTTTCCAATTTGTAGTTAATCATTGGGTTAAAACGTTTGAAAATAGCTGAAACAGGATCCTCTCGCTGTCCTTACATTTATTTTTTAATAAATAAATGCCACTTGGCAGTGGTAACCATAACTTACAGCAAAATGGCCTGTCTGTCCTATTTTCAAACCCAACTCAGAGAGATTTTTTTCAAGGAAAAATCTAGCATTGTATAATTCTTGTTTGCATTGGTTTTAACTGTTTTCTGATTGTATTCAATTGTTCTTGACCCAAAAGAACAGAAGAATGAGATTTGTGGGATGCATGGGGATTATTGTTGAGTTTTGATGTCTGAGTGAGCTTGGTCATAGGGTTCTCTCTGGAATGTTAAGGCATTTTGAGGCTGGCTGAGACAATCTTAAGCACAACAATGAAGATGCTCCCCATTGCCTTGAAACACTTTATTTTTCTAACATAACGTACTTAAAACACGTTTTCACTTGTTAAATTATGAGTGATTAATGGAAAACAGATTTGTGGTGGGTTTTGTGGTTCTGGGAAGAGGTAGGATAACGAAACAAAAGCTAAGAGATCTAAAGTTGGAACCAAATAAAAAGTTGGAACCAAATAAAGGTTATATCCTGAGAGATATAGAGACATGCTTTATCTAAATGGTTTCAAAATACCCCATGTGTCACTCACTCATTCTACTCAACAAAAATTAAAAAGTATATATTGAATGCCTGTTATGTTCATTTATATTAGTCAGGGTTCTCCAGGGAAACAGAATATGTAATCTCAGATATAATAAAGAAAGAAAGAAATTTCATATAATAAATATATACATACATTGTAATATATTCATTAACATGTAAGTGAATTTTTACCTATTAGATAAAAGGAGACTTATTTTGAGGAATCGGCTCATGCATTATGGAGGCTGAGACATCCTAAGATCTGTTGTCTGCAAGCTGGAGACCCGGGAGAGCCAGAGGTGTAATTCAGTCCAAGTCCAAAGGCTTGAGAAGTAGGGGAACCCCAGGTATAAATTCCAGTCTGAGGGCAGAAGATGAGATGAGATGTTTCAGCTCAAACAGTGAGGCAGGAAAAAGGGGCAAACTCCTCCTTCATCCACCATTTTGTCCTATCCAGGCCCTCAATAGATTGGATGAGGGCCACCCGCACAGGGGAAGGCGGTCTGCTTTACCAAGTCCACTGACTCGAATGCTCATCTCATCTGGAAACACTCACAGGCAGAGAAATAATGTTTAACCTGGGCATTCGATGGCTAGACAGGTTGACACATAAAGTTAACCATGAGAGCACTGTTCCTGTCTTCATGGACCATATAGTGTAGCTAGAGTGACAGATGTTAAACTAATACATACTTAATTACATATTTGGAAAAAATAATAGAAAGCATTGAGGGAAAGTTACAAGGATACCTGATAGAGCCTGGGGGCTCATGGGCAAGGAAGATTTCTCTGAGGAAGTGACATTTAAACTGAGGATTGAAGAATGAGAGGGATCTAGACAAGAGATGAAGGATAGAGGAAGGTAGGCCAATGAGACTTGGCTAAGGATGGAGAGACCCTCTGAAGAATTATAAGAAGCTGTGATACTGTGATTTAGACTAAGCAATATATATATAAGATCCATGTCTCTGTTTCTGGCTCAGAACTCCTAAAACCCTTGGAATTTCCTAAGAGCTAATAGCCATAAAGGTGTCTTTTGATATTCATAGCAAGCCCCTGTCAACCACACCTAGGTTTATGTTAATGAGATGACTTTTGGAAAGTACCTAAGGATGGCAGCAGGCTGCCAGGGGATTAGAAGGTTATGACGTCATCTCCCTGTGGTCCGAGGAGAGTGGCTAGAGACCGAATTCTATAATCAATGGCCAGTGATATTTAATCAACCGTGTTTATGTAACGAAGCGTCCATAAAAACCCAGAGGGTTAAGGGAGCTTCTGGGATGGCGAACACGTGGGACAGTTGTGGGCCCAGAAAATCTGGAAGCTCCTCGATCCTTCCCACTTGCCTTGACTTATCCGTCTTTTCCATCGGTCTGTTCCCGAGTTATATCCTTTTGGACTAAACCTGTTATGTAGAAGACAAAGGTTTCTCTGAGTTCTGTGAGCTGGTCTAACAAATCAATTGAATCCAAGGAGGGGCTTGCGGGAACCTCCCTTCTGTGGCTGGTTGGTCAGAAGCATAGGTGACAATCTGAACTTGTAACTGTCATCTGAAGTGGTGAGGGGGGGGATGGGCAGCGGGGATCAGTCTTACAGGACAGGGACTTAACCCGCGGAATCTGATGCTATCTCCAGGTAGATAGTGTCAGAATTGAGTTAATCGCTTAGTGGCGTTGGACAAAACACAGTTGGAGAAGGCCAGTGTGACTAAGGCAGGGAGAAGATGAAGCTCAAGATAGCTGGGACTCTCTCCCATAGGATCTGGTTTTGCATGACTACCCTTTCCAGGGGAACAAGAAATGAAGTGCAGACCCGTGCTCAAAAACATTTATCACAAAAATAGCAATAAAAGCCACATTGTTGAATATTTACTCTCTGCTAAGCTCTGTTCTGGGAGTTTTACACATATAATTTCATTTAACTTTCTCAAAAACCATAAAGTAACTATTTATTATGTCCCATTACATTGATAAAATAAGGGTATTAGCTTAAAGGGGATAGACAACTTTTAGTTTAAATTTACATGGCTAATAAGTGATGAAACCAAGAGTTTTCAGCTATAGCATCTAAGCTTTCATCATGGTTCTACAGTGAACATTGTTTTATACAATATTTAAATGAACACACCTATGCATGAATTAGCCATAATAATTGTTTTCCAAAGAAAGAATTGTTTTTATTTTCTCCTTCGGCAAGGCTTTCTCCCTCCTCACATGATTCTATCTAGCAAACCGAAATGAGAATTCACTTGTCTTCCAGATGACAGAGATTTTTTGGTATGGCATTTGGGGGAGAGAACAAATGGGCAGCATTTAGGATGTAGCCTATACGTTCCTTGCACCAGTTCCATTAAAATGCCTGGTAGCTGCTGGTTAAAATTAATAAGTAACCTTTTGATAAATTTACTCAATATATTGAGTTCATTACTCAACTAATGAACTCACTCTGGAACCCAGTGATTTAGTTCAGGAGATGGTTTTAGAGCCTGACGACTAGAATTGAGGTCAAATTCAGACAGGTATTAGCCATGTGATCTTAGCAGATTTATTAACCTCCCTGAATTTCTGCTTCTCATCTATAAAATAGAAATAATAGAGTTAATAAATAAGGGTAATAATGATATCTACCTCATTTGAGTGTTGTGAGAATTGGATGAGATGATATATATTCAAAGCGAGTAATTCTTAGGCAGCCACTATCAACGTATCTTGTGGAGACACTGAATATCTTTTAGGTTCAAATTTTAATTAAGGAGGCCCCCAAAACAAGTCAATATGAAGTATAATGTTTGGAATTATATAGCTAAATGAAGCATACAATGTTAAATAGTAGGATTAAATAATCCCTCTAAAATACTAAAATATTTGAAGGAAAAAAACAAAACAAAACAAAAATCCCAAGGTCATATCTCTGACAACTTATTTATCTTTATAAGCTCAGCATTTAGTTCAATGTTGGGAGACACAACTCCCTCAATCAATGTTTGTGGAATGAATGGACAAATAATGACTAAATGATTGACCGACCGAATAAGTAGATGGATAGATGGATACGGCTTCATACGTTGAGCGGGTCAAAGGTAAATTCATGACTGTCAGATGCCAAGTGTGACTCCAAACTAAATCTAGGAAAGAAAGAACAGCAATGAACATGCTTACTTGGAAGATAGCCAAAGAGCAAGATAAAACATAGAAGCTCCATTAGGATCCAGAAAAAAAAAAAAAGAAGATGAAGACTCCCCAATCCAATCTTTCCTGGCTACAGAGACTTGTTTTAAGAAAATCCTTGTTCTGGGGTGCCTGGGTGGCTCAGTCGGTAAAGCGTCCGGCTTCAGCTCAGGTCATGATCTCACAGTTCGTGGGTTCAAGCCCTGCATCGGGCTCTGTGAGGACAGCTCAGAACCTGGAGCCTGCTTCGGATTCCGTGTCTCCCTCTCCCTCTGCCCCTCCCTGCTCACATTCTGTCTCTCTGTCTCTCTCTCTCTCTCTCTCTCTCTCGAATAAAAAAAAAAATCCTTGTTCAATTTCAGTTTCATGGACATAGCTGTAACCCAAATGAACTTGCAGGAACAGTAACTACATTCACGCACATCTATGCCGATGATGCGTATCTTCAGATGCAACCTTAAAGTCCATTCTCAGAAATACGCATTTCCAAGAGATGGGATATTTGCTTATCCTTCAATTCCTATAAGTCACTCAGTCATATCTAGTTCTCCAAGAATCTCCACTATGCACTCCTGCTATCGAAGCCAAGATTATTTTTTAATATTTATTTATTCTTGAGAAAGCACAGGTGAGGGAGGGGCAGAGAGAGGGGGACAGAGGATCCGAAGCGGGTTCTGCACTGACAGACTGACAGCAGTGAGCCTGATGTGAGGCTCAAACTCACGAACCAGGAGATCATAACCTGAGCTGAAGTGAAATACTCAACTGAGTGAGCCACCCAGATATCCCACTAAGCTACGATTTTTAACACTGTGTTTCTTTCCACACAAAAAAAATCGTGTATCTAATTTTGGAGAGGAAACAAATCAGATGCAAATGCTTGGTTATTTCAGGAATCAAATAAAATGCATTACGGTGACTTAGTTAATACAAATACAGATTGACAAATGGGGCAAGTGGAGTGTGTACTATCTATGTGGTCAGTAGAACTTTAATATTCAATAAAAGGCACACATGTCAGTTGAGAATGGCATTTACAGACTTTCCTTCCCATGGATATCTATTTAAAAAGCATTATGTACTCAAGATCCTTAAAGTGTGTATAAACTGAGGGATCTAGCAATTAGACATTAAGAGCAGAATTTAGTTAATGATATTTGCAGAGGGCTGGGGACAAGGTTAGCCTGAGGTTCAGAAAAGTTTTCATTTCGTGGCTTAGCTTTTTTCCGTTCTTTGTCAAGAAGGCCAAGGAAAACAGTTTAAAAAGTGGACTTAATGTAACACAATAAAAATAAACTATAGAGAAACCTGGTTGCACATGTAACAATGAACACAAGCTGGATTTGGGTCCTCGTCACATAATTCTTTGGTGGTTTAGGCACGTAGATGGCATTTATCAACATGCACATTAGCAATGAATGTTTTTTGTTTTTTGTTTTATTTTTTTAATGTTTATTTTTGAGAGAGAAAGAGAGACAGAGCATGAGTGGGGGAGGGGCAGAGGGAAAGGGAGACACAGAATCAGAAGCAGGCTCCAGGCTCTGAGCTGTCAGCCCAGAGCCCGACATGGGGCTCGAACCCACGAACCATGAGATCGTGACCTGAGCCGAAGTCGGATGCTTAACCGACTGAACCACCCAGGCGCCCCCACCATGAATGTTTTTTGTTTATATTAGCGAGAAATGTAAAGACCAAGGAAAGCAGCTGAAGAACAATGTGTTCAGAAAGCACAAAGGAAAAGAAGAATAAAGATGACCGGTAAGTCGTTTCAGAGAATACGGATGACAAGACACACAAGTTGTCAGCACACCTGCGGACCCTTATCTTTATGATGATAAGTGATATAAGTGACACCTGATATTTCTGTCCTACACGAGGAGTGTGAACATTGCAGAAGCTCTTATGGGAAAGATAATACTACTATTGAAGAACAAAACACCAACCTCCGCTCGTTTCATGTGTATATGATCGAGTTGATGTTCCACTAGATTATGTATTTTTCCTGGGAAAACAGTGTGTCTTCTATTTTTTTTTCACTAAAAAAATTCTCCTCCCTACTCTGTTAATATGTTATATTTCATTTATTTCATAATAAATAAACATGAAATCATTTGTGGATGAATAAATAAATGTACAAAGGTATAAGGGCCCAAACACATTTTTAGACAGCTAGACTATAAACCGCTCAAAGGTAGGAAACTTGTCTCAACTTTGCCAATTACACCATGACAAGAATGTAAAAACAAAAACAAAAACAAACAAACGAAAACCCCTCCCTCAAACCAAAGAATAATCTCAACTAATACACTGGCATTACTCCCTCCCAAGCCCCAAACTACTGATTCTACACTAGACGACAGTCCTTCTTAGTCTCAAACCACTTAAGACCTTTTTCAGTTAATTATGGATAGCACCTATCTCTGAGACATCCCTGGCACATAGTAGGTCCTCAATGAGTGTTGGCCGAACTGTGGGTGTCATATGATGTTTTCCATTAAAAAAGAGCCTGAAATGCAGAGACAAAGTGAGACAAATTCAAGAATATAATATTGCGGTTTTAGTATCAAAAATAAAATTTAAAAAAATTTTTAATATTTATTTATTTTTGAGAGAGAGAGCGAGAAAGAGCAAGGGCCGGGGAAGGGGCAGAGAGAAAGGAAGATACAGAATCTGAAGCAGACTCCAGGCTCTGAGCTGTCAGCACAGAGCCTGACACAGGACTCGAACCCACAAACCATGAGATCCTAAAGTGAGCTGTCGTCGAAAGCTTGACCGACTGAGCCACCCAGGCCCCACCAAAATAAAGATTTTTTATATAAGGTATGTCTATTGCTTCAAGTGGAAACACTACAAGCTTCTTGATCTCATGTGTTATCTCTTTGTTTCTGAAGGTACAAAGAGTGATGTACATGTGCTTTGACATTTTTCCAGGTTAGCAAGCACTGACAACTCCAGTGACATATTACCACAATTGTTTGCCATGCTTCCGGCACACTGCCGTTGGAGAGCCACAGGCCTGGAGCAGCAAGGAGATCCAACTATTGGATTTCTTGGGGGCTTAAATGGAAAGCAAGCTTCTAAGAGAAAAGAAGGGCCCACAACTAATTCTGTCATAGGAGTAGAGCAGTGTTCTCTGGGACCTTCACTGGAATTTACCTTTCTGTTTCCAGTATTTGTGGCTGATGCCACTCAAATGGTAAACCTAGTTGAGCACAACATCCTGACTGCAGGCTGCACCGAAGCTTTCACTGAGAATCCTATGTTTCAACCCTATGTCCTTAAATCTTAAAATAGCGTGCATCTCTGACAGAGTTTGTTATGAAAACTATTTGATTTGCAAGTAGGTAAACATATCGACCAAAAGTTAAACAGCTTGCATAAATACAGGGAGCATTTAAGGCTATTCAAAAGCCATGAAAACCGGGGGCTCTGTCTTTATAAAAGGAAGGCCAAACATTTTTCCAATGGATGCTAGTTGCTATTTTTAAATCCACAGCTCATGATCATTGGTGTTAGTTAACTAGCCCTTCTTCCTACTACAACCTCCACTGAATTGTAAGTATTCGAATCTCTCTTTTTTCTGGCAGACCTTCTATAACAAGAGTCTCTCGTGCAGTTTCCCGTCCCCAGAATTCAGGATTACACTTGAAACCCCTGGGAGATCATTAAATCTTTCCTGAAATTAAATCTGTGAATGCATTTGTGTTTTCCAAGCCTCACTTCTCCGTGGGTTAGAAGCTCGGTGTCCACACGTGAAATATAGTTACACATAAGCAGAGGACTGCCCTGGTACAACAGGTTATAATTGCAAGCAGGTATGGGTGGAGACCCGAGCTGTTCTGTTTTGATTTGCTTTTCTGATACCCTTGCAAGATAAAGAAATTAGCTGGATTCATTTGAATATGTCTCGCAGTTGCTTTTTAGAGAGTCAGAGAGTTCATACGCCTATGAAATTCCACATACAAGAGAATGGAGCTTTCCACGTGCTTGGGGAAAAGACAAGCTTCCCTCGTCGGTGCTGACTTAGACTCTTGCACATACAAGCTAGAAAGGAATCTAGGCTCCATTCTCTAAATGCTTGGTGAGTCCAGAGAAAGATAACATTTTTAAATAGCAGCGAGATGCGTTTATCAATGTTCAGACGCCTTATGCCATTGAGAAAATCTCTGTTCAGCTTCTGTTGCTTTTCAGGCATTCCCTGCATTTTTGTTGTCGGGTTTTGGTAGATCTTTAGCTTTTTCTGGTTGCCTGACACCTGAGGCTGGGGCAGAGTCTGCTATTCCTCTCAGGCTAGATTCTTATCCCCCAAACTTTGTCTTTTATTTGTGCTGAGCCACAGTTGACTTCAAAGGGGACTTTGGATGAAAAAGAGATGCAGCCTGGTAAGAAAGGAGGGGATAATTGGGTGCTTTGCGCTGTAGAACAAAGTTCCTTAAACTTACCCTAAAAATAGGAATCTAATTGTGGGTTGTTTTTTTTTTTAATTTTTTTTTTACATTTATTTAATTTTTTTTTTAATTTTTTTTTCAACGTTTATTTATCTTTGGGACAGAGAGAGACAGAGCATGAACGGGGGAGAGGCAGAGAGAGAGGGAGACACAGAATCGGAAACAGGCTCCAGGCTCTGAGCCATCAGCCCAGAGCCTGACGCGGGGCTCGAACTCCCGGACCGCGAGATCGTGACCTGGCTGAAGTCGGACGCTCAACCAACTGAGCCACCCAGGCGCCCCATGGAATCTAATTGTGTTTTTACACAAAACCTGGCTTTGAACCCTTCTATCATATCTATAAGTATACTTCTCTGTCATCTCTAAGGAAATAATTTTTCCAAATCAATAACAGAACATGCCTTTAATTTAATTTTTTCAATGTTGATTTATTTATTTTTAGAGAGAGAGCATGTGCAGACAAGTGTGTGTGCAGGGGAGGGACAGAGAAAGAGAGAGAGAATCTCAAGAAGGCTCCACACTGTCAGTGTGGAGCCCAATTCAGGCTCGATCTCATGAACTGTGAGATCATGACCTGAGCTGAAATCAAGAGTCGGTCACCTAACCTACTGAGCCACCCAGGTGGCCCACATATTCCTTTAATTTTACATGATGCAGTTGCTCTTCTCTCTTACTTTTAATTCCCGGGGAACAAATCATGTTAAAAAATACGGGGGCGCCTGGGTGGCGCAGTCGGTTAAGCGTCCGACTTCAGCCAGGTCACGATCTCGCGGTCCGGGAGTTCGAGCCCCGCGTCAGGCTCTGGGCTGATGGCTCGGAGCCTGGAGCCTGTTTCCGATTCTGTGTCTCCCTCTCTCTCTGCCCCTCCCCCCTTCATGCTCTGTCTCTCTCAGACAGATAAATAAAAACGTTGAAAAAAAATTAAAAAAAAAATACAGAGAATCCTTGCATGCCTAGGAACTAATCAATGACTTTTAATAGACACTGAGTCCAACTATTAATCTGGGAAGATATGGAAAGTAAAGGAACAAATGTCCTCCTTTGGTGTTCTGGAAGGTATAAAATGGAGAGTTATTGTGATTATATGCTCTCATGTCACCAGTCTTGTACAGACACTATTGGTGTAAATGTCCAGTGCAGATTTGTTATCCAACCAGTTTTTCAGGTATTTAACAGATAATCTAAGCTACAAAGAGCATATATTTATTTTTTGTCTGTTGCTCTATCCTGCAGATCGTCTACATTAATTTGGGATAATTACAAGATCTCCACTTCAGTTGGACACGCTTGGATTACAGCTGGGATTATGGCTTATTTGCATATATACACATCTTGGATAGCTCCAATCCAATCTCTAACAGCATATGTAATTAGGTGAAATGGTGATGTATCCCAGAAAGCACGTCACTTCATTTGGCCAGATGTCCAAAGATTTCACCTTCTCCCTTTCTATTGTATGACCGCCATAAGAGCTGATTTCTAGATATGTTGTTGTGAACCACAGTTTGGTGATGTCTGATTTGTTAATTAAGGCTCTATTATTCAGAATGAGATTGTCACATTACTATGAGAAAGGAGATTATATTGTTTGGCAAAGGATAACATTTCCTTTCCAATAATACCTTGATCCCAGCAGAACGTGGCCTCCTTTTCTTGGGCGATCCTGGACTTCCAAAAGCATTTGAATGCAGCACTGCCTCGGGGGATTATGTCCATGAACATAGTTTATATGTTTAGGTCCAGTTTATAGTTTAGGTCCAGAACATAGTTCTGGAGTGGATGCTGGGATATACAATTTTTCCTTCTTCCACACACTTCAAATATCACGTTACAAAATAGAAGTGAAAAGTTACACATGTGGGAGGTATGATGAGTGACAGTTATGACCTGGCTGGCCAAACTGCCTTAGTGAAGAGCGCCTGGGAGAATGTTTGCCTAGCAAAATCATCCCAAACCACTGGTAACCTGTCTCTGCCTCCAGACAAAGCACGTAGACTGTAGATAATAATGGATGAAAGAAGGTGTCTCACCCAAAAACATCAACTGGAAACAAGCTAAATGTACAGTAGCAGCAAATGCCCTCCTAGTACGGAAGATCTCTGTCCCCAATAAAAAGGGCATAAAGGATTCTTATCTCCATTTCCCCTGGCCCTTTCCTCATGATTCTTTTCAGTACCTATAGTTCCTAAATAACTTGCTGTTTTGGTTGAATCAAAACTCATGATATGGGGCACTTGGGTGGCTCTGTCGGTTAAGCATCCAACTTCGGTTCAGGTCATGATCTCAGGGCTCTTGAGTTCGAGTCCTGCGTTGGGTTCTGTCCCGACAGCTCAGAGCCTGGAGCCTGCTTCAGATTCTGTGTCTCCCTCTCTCTCTGCCCCTCCCCTGCTCATGTTCTGTCTCTCTCTGTCTCTCAAAAAGAGAGAGAAACATTAAAAAAAAAAAAAAAAAGGGGCGCCTGGGTGGCGCAGTCAGTTAAGCGTCTGACTTCAGCCAGGTCACGATCTCGCGGTCCGTGAGTTCGAGCCCCGCGTCAGGCTCAGGGCTGATGGCTCAGAGCCTGGAGCCTGTTTCCGATTCTGTGTCTCCCTCTCTCTCTGCCCCTCCCCCGTTCATGCTCTGTCTCTCTCTGTCCCAAAGATAAATAAACGTTGAAAAAAAAATTTAAAAAAAAAAAAAAAAAAAAGCTCATGATATGTGTTATGAGAAACTGGTAGCATTTTAAAAGATTGATAACCTCTGGCGTTAACAAAAGGCACAAATTGACATTGTTATTGGAATTCAAGATGGTACACCCTTGACAGCTGGGAACAATTTGACATTATTTATCAAAATGTAAAGTGTGAACACTTTAGGTATGGCTCTAGGAATGCCCGTCAGTAGGGGAGTCCTGGAACCAGTCAGAAACTTTCCAAAGCTGATTGTGTGCATTTTTTTTTTAATTTTTTTTTAACATTTATTTATTTTTGAGACAGAAAGAGACAGAGCATGAACGGGGGAGGGGCAGAGAGAGAGGGAGACAAAGAATCAGAAGCAGGCTCCAGGCTCTGAGCCATCAGCCCAGAGCCCGACGCAGGGCTCGAACTCACGGACCAAGAGATCGTGACCTAAGCTGAAGTCGGACGCTCAACCAACTGAGCCACCCAGGCGCCCCTGATTGTGTGCATTTTGACTCACTCCTAGGTTATCTAGAAAACTGATACGCTAACCACGAGCGTGCACAAATACATCTAATAGAAGCTAACATTTATTGAGTTTTTTTTGGGGGGGGGGGGCTATGCCAGGTATTGTTTTAAGCATGTGTTTTAAGTTACTTAATCTTGTTGACAACGTGAGATGCTACTATTATCACCCTCAGTTTGCAGATTCTGAAATGTGGAGGATAAATAACTTGCCTCAAGTCACACTGACGGTAGGTAGCAGGCCAGGATTTGAACTCCCGCAATCTGTCTCCCAAGGAATCACGCCAAACGTAACCATTCACCTCCACCTGACCAAGCAGCCTCCTTCAGCATGTTTGTAATGGGCGGGCGGGGGGGAATGAAGCCAGCTAAACAGCACCACTTCCAAGCTTTTTCTTGGAACGTTAAGCATGCGTTAAAATACGCTAGATCCAGCTGAATGAGTAATTGAAAAGACACCCACTATGCATTTTGTTCATTGAAAGAGCAAGTTTTAAACCATACATCTTATGTTCTCGCTTGTTCCCTATCAAGAAAACACACTAAAACCAGAAACAAAAGCCCTGAATCTGTGTTTGAATAGGAATAGGAATTAACCTGGAATGATAACACGCCAAATTGTTACGAGTCGTTAATTCTGAGGTGTGTGATTGAAGGCAGGAAGGAAAAGAATACGGCTTTTACGTCATAGGTCTCTGGATCACTTTATTTTTACTTTCATGAGCGTTTATCGCTTTGTTTTGAAATTTACGAAGAAACGAAAGAAATACATCCAGAAAGAATGGATACATAACGTTGCCCAAATACTGAAATCCCTTATGGCACATTCGAATAAGTACAAAGTGAGACTTCCGTATCTCGTAACCTTTCTGGAGTTCGTGCTAAAGAACTTCCACCTGCTTCTGTAATAGCTCAGAGTCTTCCATAAGGCTCTCAACCTCACAATGCCGCATACAGATGCAGCCGGCTCCCTTGTCCCTTATGACCCATAAGGGACCCTATGTTCCTTATGACCCAGCTCGGTTCCTCTGAGCTGTCTGAGTTTTGGGACAAGAACAGCGACTACTCACAACAGCAGTGACCAGAACCGGGTAAAGATGAAGTTTCCAAAGAAGAGCTCATGGGACTGCTGGCTAAGTGGCACCTGTGACCTTTGACCTCAGCCAAGCTGCGCTTGATTCAGAATGACTGGACTCTGCAAGTATGTAACGTCCTACTACTTAAGAGGCCTAGTGGGTACCTACCTAGAAGTAATTCTGGCTTGTTCCTTCCCAGAAGCTCGGTCTGTCAGCTAAGCGGTTAACCTGGTTTTGTGCAGGAAAAGACAGTAGAAATATCTTTCTGCAGCTGTGTGCTGGAGCCCGTGGGACTCATTCCCCAGAGCTGGTCGCCGATGAGCCTGTCTCCCCCCAGCCCTGAGTTTAGTGACCTCCCGTTACTGAAATCAGCCACGGTGGGAATATTTACACCAGAGAAATCAACAAATGCTACAAATCAAGGCTCCCCCAGCCAGTTAAACGTTTATCTGCACACCACTGGCCTCAAGGCATTCTAAATCGCGAACACAGAAACTTTGAAACTTGTTCAAAGGCTTTCGAATCACACGATCTACCTTGAGAAACTCAGAAGGCTTGACTTCTACTCTCTCCTCTCCTAAAGGAGCAGTCACCCAGGAATAGATGAAACACTTAGGTCCAGGAAGATAGCAGTCATTCTCCAGAAGTCTCAGAAGTGGCACCAGGAGACTCCATCGGCCAGATTCTTACTTTATAAATTCCCCTACCATGCCCTGCAAAGCCTCCGTCCCTGAAATGAAAGCAGGAAGAAAAATACTGATCACCATGGTCTGGGTGGTGAACGGACTTAGGGACAAGAAACTGCCAGGCAACACACCCCCACACCCCCACCACCCGGCAAACCAGTCTCTGTATGCCTGAGCCCTGCCCCCCTTGAGGTCCACGTCGTCCCAGGATGAAGGTCCCGTTCAGAATATTTCCTCCCAACCTTCGTTTTCTTCTTAGGTCAGTCTTAGTTGTGGAGGCCCACCTGGCCTTTCTTGTGAGTAAATCGGTTTCTTTCTAGAAGAAATCATGAGGTGGCAGCAGCAAATGGCACTCCAGATCTTTCCCTTATGGGGAGTATTTAAGAAGAGGTGAACAACTGTGAACCTGCAGTGACAGACCCTTCTCACCAAACCTGTCTGGGAGCCCAGCCTAAGGGGGCGCCGGCTTCAACACAACTCTCCCCCTGGCACACGGCCACTGCCAACAGCGTCCCATGTCCCGTGGCCTTTACCCGGTGGGTCTGCAAAGCCGTTAATACCTACCCCTAGATCGTACTACCTACCCTTGGATCCCCCACCCCAGAGAAACAAAGTTGTTGAGTAGAAACAACCTCAAACCATCTAGCCAGCCGCCTCAATAAACTAACCTGGAAATGTTAGGTGACTTGCCCAAGATAACACAGTGACATAGCAGAGCCACAAAGGGCATCCAGGACCTTTTCGCTTCAATGCCTGTGCTTCTGACCATGAGGATACGATCACTCGAAACCTTCGTCATCCCTCAAAGTCTAGCTGGAAGGGCTGCACCCTTCATTCCTTGGATCCCAAATGGGTAGCACCCCTGCCTACTCTGAAACACCATTATATCCTTCTGCATATCTTTATCGTGCTCTGTATTGTATTTAAATCACCTGTTTTCTTAATCTGTTTTTGTCTTCCTTCTGCAATATCTATTTCCTGAGCTGAACGTGGGTCTTCCTTTTCTGTCTCCTCAGCACCAACTGGCTTAGTGACTTGCTTAGTGCCTTCGGTGTTTAATAAATATGTACTGAATGGAATTGAATTCACCTGAGATTTGAGTTGATTTTTCTGCAGTTCTCAATCGCACGTGCATAAGAAGCCACTGGAAAGCTCTTTAAAAAAAAATCTTGTTAATGTTTACTTATTTTTGAGAGAGAGAGAGAGAGAGAGAGAGAGCAAGTGGGGGGTGGGGGAGAGAGAGAGACACAGGATCCAAAGCAGGCTCCAGGCTCCGAGCTGTCAGCACAGAGCCTGACGCAGGTCTCAAACCCAAGAACCTCCAGATCCTGACCTGCTCTGGAAGTTGGACGCTTAACTGACTGAGCCACCCAGGTGACCCACAACTGGAGAGCTTTTTACATGTAGATTCCTGGAATTCTGAGTCAAGAGCTCTTGAGAGAATTCCAGGAACCTGCATTTTCAACAACCCAACAAGTGGTTCCGAGGCAGAGATCCGTCTGTGCTTTCTTTCCTCGTGTCCCTTGCAACGAAATCTACTTGGGAGATAATTGGCCCAGATTAGAGGTGTCATTGAGTTCACAGAGCATGGTAAAGGGTCAGGGCCACAAGGGTTGGACTCCGTACTCTCAGTTTCATTAACAGAGATCTCTAACTCAAACATTCTCAAATTGGCTGTGGGGTAAGGAACCTGATGCCTCTGTCACTCCCCAAGCTGAGATGGTTTTTTTTAGGAGTGAAGAAGGAGGAACAAATAAAGGCTTTTTTCTGCCCATTGAAATCAATGTGAAAGTCATAACTTCCAAGAGTAGTTAGGCATTTTAGAAAGAATACAGAGCTGAAACGGAGACTCATTACAACACTGACATTCTGCAACATGATATGCTCAATTAGTTAATGTTTGCAAAGTGCTTTGATCTCATACATCACTGAGATAATCCCAGGCCTTGTTTACTGAGTGTCTCTTCCCAAGGGCTCAAAGTAATTTACGGGCAACAAGCCCAACTTTTGTTTGCCAGTTCAGAGGGACACGCGGATGAAGTGGGGAGTGCTGGTGGCCTGGGAACCACGAGGCAGGAGGGTACTGTGTGGTTGCGGTGGTCTGTCCCAGGGAAACATCACGGACGCTGTCAAGTTCCAGGAGGTAGAGCCGATCTTCTATGCTCCCTCATCACCCACGCAGGTTCCTGTCTGAGCATTTACCACACTGTAGCACAGAGGCAACGTCTGTTTAGACGTCTGTCTCCTGAACTAGACTGGGAGTTCTCTACTGCTTGGGTAGAGAAACTGGGTATTTTAGCTTCGCGTGACCTGGCCATTGTCCACGCCTCCAGGTTAGCGCCATCAGCTCTCCTGCTCCCTCACCAGCCTCCGGCCAGCCGGGTCTTTCTGTGTCTCCAACACACCAAACTCGTTTCCTCTGGGGGTTTTTTGCACCAAAGCCATTCACCACTGCCTTCTCTTTATTCAAATTGCTGCCCAGCTGATGTCCTCAGATGACCCTGACCACTCTTACCTAAATGTGCTGCTCTCTGGTCACTCTCCAACTCATCGCTTTGCTTTAAAACTGATTTTCTTCATAGCACCTATATTTTCTGGCATCATCTCAAGTTTTATTTCATATTATTTATTCTTTGACATTTTGGTATTATCACATTTGGTATTATCTTTTTTTTTTTTTTCCTATTTATTTCTATTTGATTTCTTCTAGAATAGCCTGCAGGGTTTTTGAGAGTAGGGACCTTATCTACCTTATTCACCTTTGTAATCCTAGTACCTAAAGGGTTTAAGTCATCAATAAAATACTGTTCGTTGAAATGTGGGTTCTTCCAGTAACTTGTGCGGCACTTAACAAATATTCATTAAATAAATAAAGACGTGAACAAGTAGAAGATGAATAGGAAGTGCTGATGTTTCAAGATCAATTCCTTACTTCACTAAATTGTTGGTTGATCCACACAAAGTGTGACCGAGCTAGATGAATACACACCTGGTATTAACTGACAATCTCTTGATTCTTAGCTGTCTTTTAGCCAATGATATACCCAGACTACAAACCTGTTGTTTTTTTCTATTGTATTGTCTCTGAAATCTTGCTTTCTTTTTTTTTTTTTTTTTAACCTTGATTTATTTTTGAGAGACAGAGAGGGACAGAGCATGAGCCAGGGAGAGGCAGAGAGAGAGGGAAACAGAGTCTGAAGCAGACTCCAGGCTCTGAGCTGTCAGCACAGAGCCCAACACGGGGCTCGAACCCATGAACTGTGACATCATGACCTGAGCCGAAGTCAGATGCTTAACTGACTGAGCCACCCAGGCGCCCCTTAAGTCTTTCTTTTAAAGACTAGTCCATGCATTTAAAATTTCACGTGTATCTGTTTCTGTATTGCCTTTGACTTAACACGTGCCACCAGACAGGACCATTCATGGGTCCTGCTCATCATTGACAGATTTAGCTATCTCTCATTCCGTCATTCCTCTGCTTCAAATGTTCCAATTATTTATCCTTAAACACTCTGGTGCTTCCATTTGCCAGCTGTGAAGCCATGGGCAAGTTATTTAACATAATTTCCTCTTCTGTAAGAATGAGTCCGATTAATGGTACCTAACTCATGTCTT
The DNA here is from genome assembly GCF_016509475.1 of Prionailurus bengalensis. Classification (NCBI taxonomy): domain Eukaryota; kingdom Metazoa; phylum Chordata; class Mammalia; order Carnivora; family Felidae; genus Prionailurus; species Prionailurus bengalensis. The sequence continues at coordinate 145,978,534 of NC_057344.1, forward strand.
GCCATGAAGATGAAAGGAGTTAATTAATTCATCACTGTGATTAATTCATAGTTCTTAGCATGGAGTAGGGAATCACCAGATGGTCGGTCTTTATTATTTCCTCATTAATAATAACAATGGCTATAGTAATAAAGCTAACATGCTTTAGCGAGGGTCTTGCCCTCTGATCTAGGACTATGTTTCTACCCTAATTTTTCACCACTTTGGCTCTAATCTTGGCTTTTCTTTCCACGTTTACTTTTCCAAACTCCAACCATGGTTCAAATTTTCCCACATAAAAGACTCTTACTTCTTTTTATTTAAAATTTGTTAAGGATGTGTTTGATGAAGTGGACCTTTCCCACTATATTTTCTCCCTCCTCTGAAATTCTTCCATTCTCCCTACTACTTTCTTAGCATATCATACTGGCTGGTGATACCCGTCCCACCATTGTATTTTTTAAGTTTAACTAGTGCTTTTTGGTTTTAATTTGTTTTTTAATAATCATAGCTAAGTTGCTAGTATGTGGGATAGTTTCGAATCCCCAGGAACCCAGCGTGATATACAACCTCCTATTTGTTCTTGCATTAATTCCTTGCATTAGCCAACCACTTACACTGAAAATAACGACATAGAAGGAAAAGGAAAGACCGGGCCAACCACGGTTTTTTGTCTTTCCGTCCCTCTTTACCTATCAGTAAGCTGAAGGTAAGTGTTGGCAGAATGTGTGCATATCAAGAAGTGGAATAAAACCAGCTGAGTTTTGTCCAGTGTTTCCACCATTCTGGAAAGGGAGAATTGCATGTGCATGTGTGATCTGCAAAGGAAGAATTGGGTAATGTCACCGACTATGCAAACAAGTGAAGTACCATTACATTTGCTTTTAAAAATCATGTTGCACAATATAGAGATGAGAGGTAAAGTCAAGCTAACAATATATATATTTTTAAGGTTTCTTTACTTAGGGACATTTAAACCATTACAAGTCAAAAGAAAAAGACAACAGAAGAAATGAAAAACTTTATGTTTTGGTTCCCTTAATAACACTTTTTTCCTCCTGCTTTTTGAATAAGCAGCCTCTCATTTTCACTTTGCACCAGGCTCCACAAATTATGTAGCTGCCCCCCGATGGGTATTGATATCATTGCAACTTCATTTGGGGCTGGACAGTATTTGGATTATATGTGCCTTTTGTGCTGATTCTTATGGAATTTACTTATGTGACTGTGTAAAGGGTAGAGCTTTAGAAAAGGCTTTTGTCTATATGTTTTCGGTTCCACCAGAAACGGATTTGAAATGGGGTCTTCATTTTGTTTAGAAAAAAATATCTTGTTTTTTCTCTTCCTTGCTATCGTGTTTATGTTCAAAAGGTTATTACATCAATTCCAGCCTCACTGCAGCAAACCCATCACCATTTCATCAACAAAGCTTGTCAAGCCAAAACTATGTGTTCTCCCCAAATTAAATGATGACTGGACCACGGCAAAGACAGTGGGTGTTGGATGGCTCTTGCCCTAGAGTGGCCTTCACTGTAAAAATATAAGTAAATGTGCCCAAACATAGCCTCTGACCTGCCTTTCTCTCCCTCCCTCCCTCCCTCTCTCTCTTTTTCTCTCAAACCCTTCTTTTGCAGCCTTGGCATACCTCCTAGCTACCAGTGCCAGGCCCTGCTTTTTGTGCCCATGCGTCAGAGCACAACCCCTTTGATGGCTTTTATTCTATGACTGAAAGACTATGAACTCGGTACACTCTCCCAAAGTCACGCCTTCCCTGAGCAAGGCCAGGGATTCAGGGCCATGGGCAAAGACTCCAGCTGAGGCAGGTTAGAGGAGGGCACGCTGCCCTTCTTTAACAACCTGTCAACAACTTAAGAATTGCAGAACATTTTAGTTGGCAAGGGAAAGAGATCAACGCAAGCTGTCAAGTTGCCCAGATTTACGGGTGTCTTAACTACCTCTATAAAACTGTACAGATCATAGGATCTTTTCTCTCCCCATCTCCCCGATCCCCTCCTGGCTTTGGGAATGCATTTCCTGCAACACATCAATTCCCACATCACTGATACGATTAAGGGTTAAAAAGGTACTAGTAGGCTTAGATATATGCACACATAAGGCTAAAGACAAAAGTGCTTTGGCTTGATTAATCGACTGCCTGATGAAGTGGGAGCAATCTCTCAGGGCTGGTAAATACCGAGATGGCAGCACTTCCTGAGAGGAGTGGGGAGGCAGGAGGGCGCCCAGAACATTTCTGGATCTCTTATTAAAATTACCATCCTCATAGGGGTGCCTGGGTGGTTCAGTCAGTTGAGCGACCTTGTGTTCAGGTCACAATCTCACAGTTCCTGGGTTTCAGCCTTGGGTGGGGCTCTGTGCTGACGGCTCAGAGCCTGGAGCCTGCTCCGGATTCTCTGTCTCCCTCTCTCTCTGCCCCTCCCCTGCCCAAGCTCTTTCTCTCTCTTTCTCAAAAATTAAATAAAAATTGTTTTAAAAATTGCCGTCCTGGTAAAACAGCTTTGCGAAGCTGTTGAATAGACAATCTAAGGCTAATTTGTCACATTGACCTGGTATTACTGTTCCAGCCCACGCTTGTCTTGGAAAATCATCACCTAAAAAGAACTTCTGGGAATGCTTGGGTAAGGAGCTGTGTTTTGATTCCAGGAGCCAGATTATCCAGACCACACAGAGATAGCTGAGGATGGGAATGTTGGCTGCAACTTAAAATCTTGATATTCTCTCTGTCATGTATTGATGGTCGACCTCATCTATAAGAAAATGACAGCTTGAGTCCCCAAAATGATATTGGCATATACTCCCAGGATGACATCTGTTTCCATCGCGGGTTGCCAGGCCTATCGTCAGTATGCAGGAATGTGTAGTCATTGAAGAAACGTCGGAGAGTAACAGCATTGGCTATTTAAGCAGGAAATTATATGATCAGTGGTTTGTTCCAGTAATATTAATCAGGCAGTTCTATGAAAGATTAATTATGTGCTTGAGTAGTAAGTGGTTAAGGTGCCGGACATTCATTGAATGACTTTGCAACTTGTTAAGCAAGAGATAATTGGGGCTACACAAAACTAGGTGGGATGAAAAATAGGCAACAAATCTAAGAACTTTTATTCGGGAGCACCTGACTGGCTCAGTTGATTAAACGTCCGCCTTTTGATTTTGGCTCAGGTCATGATCTCACAGTTTGTGAGTTCAAGCCTCACGAGTCTGGCTCTGTGCTGACAGGGTGGAGGCTGCTTGGGATTCTCTCTCTCTCTCTCTCTCTCTGCCCCTCCCCTTCTCATGCACTCTCTCTCTCACTCAAAATAAATAAACATTATTTTTTTTTAAATTTAAAAAATGAAAAAAAGAAGTTTTATATTGATACATTCAGTATGATTTTGATTCAATATTCAATAAAGAAAGGAGAGAAGAAACATAGATGTAGTAAGCGGTGAACAGAAATAAAGAACACAGCAGTTTTAGGAATAAAGGTGATTTCTTCCGTTTGGGAAATACTCGTTCAGATGCCATCCCGACATCGAGGTATGAAGAGGAATTGTCACAAAAGAGAATTGGAGTGATGTGCTGACTGTCCACAGGAGACAGCAGTGCAAGTCTGACATAAGCTGGGTAGCTTGGGGAGAAAAAGCCAACTCTGAAGAAACAGAGAGGTCCTGGAGAAGAAGCTCCAACATTTTTGGAGATGGTATGTGTTCCCCTCAAAAAAAGTTGTGTATGTAGAAAAGAAGGCCAGCTTATCAGTGACAGTGTGAATTGGGGGACTGTCCAGCCCTGGCTTCCTTCCTGTTTTGTTCCAGATGTGGACTCAGCCCCACCTAGGCTTTGGGTCAAAGACAACTTGCTCCCATTCTCTGAAAGTGGGGCATGGATTCGTTTCTCCTGTCCTTCATTAAGCTTAAGGATTAATCCAGGACTGACGGGCAAGCAGCCTTTCTCTCTATCCACATTGTTATGTGGCTCATCTTTCATCCCAGTATCTGCTTCCCTGACTCCCTGTGGGAAGCAGGACCCAGCTGAAACCTGATTCTCTGTTTCTCATGTTCCTGTGGTCATCTCAAACCGACACCTCCCTGCATAACTGGCCAAAGTCTCCTCTAGTGCTAAAAACAATAAAATGTCTCAGAGTTCCTCAGTCCAGCCCATCTTCTTCCAACAGATCGATGGACAGGGATAGTGAGACCAGACCCAAATCTGGATGATGAGCTTCCCTAGAACCTGCTTTCCACAGTCAATATTTACCTTGACCAGCCCCCTGGGGACAACTTAGTTTTGGCTGATTCCCTTCTCCCATCTGAATTCCAGCATGCCTTTGTCAGTATGGCTTTGTCCATGAAAGGTCTGACAGACCTATGAGCAGTACAACTTGGTCTATGGAACAAAGGAATGTATCTGTGGCTCAGAGAGGAAGTTGTCCCCACCTCATAAACGACCTAGGGAACCTGAAAGGAAGTACTCAAGCTAAGTCTATCTAGTAAGTAGAGTACACTAAGGAGGAAAAGATAAGGATTCTGAAATATTGGTGATACAGGGGAGGGGGGGCTATGCTAGAAGGGGGGTCAAAGCAGTGCCTGGAAAAGATTGTTTAATTCCTTCAGTTCCTTAAATTAATTGTGCAACATGGCATTAGGCCAGATATGATTGGTCTTTCCTGGGCCCTGAGATTCCATCAATGTTGGGAATTTGCATGGTGGTGTACCAGAGGGCAGGGATACATTGAGAAAAAGCAAGAGGGATAAGGCCACCGAAACATCCCAGCAGTGAGGCCCTTTAAGGGTAAATGCCACAGCCTACCCCATTAATTGCTCAGAAGCTGCCAATCCAATACTACCAAGGGCAAGAAGTGATGAGAACTTGGTGGGGGAGCCAAAGATGGCCGTATCAACACATGGATCCAAAGACCCAATACAACTGGATGGTTCAAAGGGCCACACTTAGAAGAACACTAACTAGAACATGGCCACAGGGGCAGTTCTGTCTCAGCTCAGTCATCAGGGCGAAGTTCTTTCTAAGAAGGCACTTTTTTCTGTTAGCACTCTTTATAGACTTTGAGAATCTCCTTGTGAGCTAAACTCCCCTCCACCATGGTGCCCAAACCTGGCACTTTGATTCATTTCTCATGTGTGGTAGTATGTAGCTGTTAAAGATACACATTCTGGAATCAGACTGCCAGCTTCAATATCTGGCTTTGCCACTTACTGTTAACCATGACAGCTTGCTTGAATTACTTAAGCTCTCTACCACTGTATCTTTCTCATCTATAGATGGGGAATAATACCTACTCGTAGGACTGTGATGGTGATTCAGTAAGGTGATAATACATCTAAAACACTTCAGAAATGGGGTGCCTGGGTGGTTCAGTCGGTTAAACTTCCTACTCTTGATCTCAGCTCAGATCTTGATCTCAGGGTCATGAGTTCAAGCTCCACGCTGGGCTCCACACTGGGTTTGAAGTCTGCTAAAAAAGTAAAAAAAAGTAAAACAGGTGGCTCAGTCGGTTGAGCATCCGACTTCGGTTCAGGTCATGATCTCACGGCTCGTGAGTTTAAGCCCTGCGTCGGGCTCTGTGCTGATGGCTCAGAGTCTGGAGCCTCTTCAGATTCTGTGTCTTTCTCTCTCTCTCTGCCCCTCCCCCGCTCACAGTCTGTCTCTCTCTGTCTCTCAAAAATAAATAAACATTAAAAAAAAAAGTAAAATTAAGTTAATAAAACATTCAAAAAATGCTTGGAAGATAGTGTATTCACCACCGATGTGGCTGTTTTTATTACTCTAAGCTATAGGCAAAGAAGAAAGTTGTCATATCTGATATAAACTGGCTTTGTTATGATTCAACGGAATCCAGTTCTGTGATTACCCATATATTATTGCTTATTTGCATCGATGCACTAAAGATATACTCAGTACCACTTCATATTGTGATGTTTTTAAACACTGTGACAGTTTTAAGTACTGTCGAGTTTCCATCAGTATGTTGCTCTGGCTAATCTAACATGGCAAGATGCATGAGTAGAGAATATGTTTCGTGTGAGATAACACTCTTCAGTTGAATGTTTTCAAACATTTTTTTCCCTTTTACTTGATACTGCCTTCAATTAAACTCAGAATATAAATTCAAATTTCAGGTCTGAGTCATCGTGTTGAAATTTCTAAGCCTTTCTAGATCTCATTTTCCTCAGCTGACTACAATAATAGTTTTCATCTCATAGATTCAGTGTAAGGATTAAATAAGCTAATGCAAGTAAAGCTTAGAACATAGCCTGGCTTCCAGAAAGGGCTGGAAACCTATTCATTATTATCATTCTATTAAGTTGGGCTTTGAGTACTCTAGCCTGCTGCTTAAGGGTAGCTGCCCAAAAGAAGGATCACTGTTGTCTCTTAGCTGATAGCTTCCCTCAGCCCATCCTTACAACATTCTGCATGGTACATGAAAGAGTGGAAGCCATTTTTGTCCATGAGTTAAGAAGGGAAGAGGGGCACCTGGGTGGCTCAGTCAGTTAAGGGGCCAACTCTTGATGTCACCCCAGGTCATCATCTCACAGTTCGTGGGTTTGAGTCGTGTGTCAGGCTCTGCATTGGCAGCATGGGGCCTGCTTGGGATTCTCTGTCTCTGTCTCTCTCTCTCTGCCCCTCCCTGCTTGTGCTCTCTCTCAAAAATAAATAAATAAACATTAAAAAAATAAAAGAAAGGGAAGAATTGTTTCACTAGGTGAACACTGCTAACCAGTAGAGTATAGTGTTTGAAGGTATGTATCTCTCATTATAGGTCACACAAAAATGGGCTAGATGTGGGGGTGAATGGGGCTGGAATCAACACCAGTCAGCTGTTTTACAAGTCACAGTGTGTCTGGCCCACAGCATGATCCATATGGCTTTGGAAGCCTGGTTATGTTAAATCATGTAACCGGCCAATTTCTCCAAACAGAAGAGGGAAGAGTCTGTTCCCTAATCTTTCTCAATGCATATTACCATTTATCTTATTATTATTATTTTTAAATGGTTATTTATTTTTTGAGAAAGAGAGAGAGTGAGCACAAGCAGGGAGGGGCAGAGAGAGAGGGAGACACAGAATCCGAAGCAGGCTCCAGGCTCTGAGCTGTCAGCACGGAGCCTGACGCGGGGCTCAAACTCACGATCCGCGAGATCATGACCTGATCAGGTGGGACCCTTAACCTACTGAGCCACCCAGGCGCCCTGAGGGGGAGACACAGAATCCTAAGCAGGCTCCAGGCTGTCAGCACAGAACCAGACCCTGGGTTCAAACTCACGAACTGTGAGATCATGACCTGAGCCGAAGTCAGACGCTTCACCTGACTAAGCCACCCAGGCATTCCAATGCATAATACCATTTAAATCCCTTGTCTCTCTGAATTGCTTCCCAGCCTTTTGGCTAAGATCAGGTGTAAATCCCTTGTCTCTCTGAGTATCAGGTCAATGGAAAGCCAAGTAATCCTGGACATCAAGAAGAGACAATTGACAAAGTTTTTCTGTGAAGGTCTAAATAATGCAGATGGTCACCAATATCAATTGTTTCACTGAACAAAAATGAGCAACAAACATGTTATTAAAGACCATACTGTGTAAGCGTATGCTAATAAGCACATGCATATATGAGCTCAAAAATATGTCTGATTGTCATTTTTCTCACCCGTGTGTGGTACTGTACTAGTTAATATACCTGTCAATTCGGTACTCCTAAGTAATGTATCTACCTATCCCTCACCAAGCAAATATCTACCTGTGTGAAGAGGTGCGCTGATGTCTTATGTCATATGCTACCTTCAGGCTTTGACGCAGCTTTCAAGCCATTGTCTTTTTGAAGCTGGGAATCCCTTCCTACGAGTTCCCAGAGCCCATTGCTCATCCATCTGCTGTAGCAGTGTTTCTCAAACACAATGTGAACATGCCTCCCCCGGGGATCTTGTTAAAGGACAGATTTGGATTCATTAGGTCTAGAGTGGGTCTGAGGTTCTGTGTTCGTTATAAGCTCTCAGATGTTACAGTTAAATGCTAAGCAATGAGCTCTACAGTTAGTTTATAGGTAGTTGTGTGCAAGCCTTTCTCTCCTGCTAGTGTCTGGCCCACAGCAGAGAACAGTGAGCATTTGTGACTGTTAAGCTCAGCTTTTAGGCTTTGCGACTCCATTTTATTATTTGTAGTTAGTCATCGCTAGATTATTAAAATTAAATTCTGGTAGAAAGATGTATTAAGCTTGTTAATACTGTGTATGTATGTAGCACTTTTCTTCCTAAAGTTTAAAATAATTGTATCCAGGGGCGCCTGGGTGGTTCAGTCGGTTAAGCTTCCGACTTCGGCTCAGGTCACGATCTCGCGGTCCGTGAGTTCGAGCCCCGCGTCGGGCTCTGTGCTGACTGCTCAGAGCCTGGGGCCTGTTTCCAATTCTGTGTCTCCCTCTCTCTCTGACCCTCCCCCATTCATGCTCTGTCTCTCTCTGTCTCAAAAATAAATAAACGTTAAAAAAAAATTAAAAAAAAATAAATAAACAAAATAATTGTATCCATTATATGCTATTATATTTTTAGTATTCTGAAAGGGGAGGGCTTCTGGATGGTATCTTATTTATATCTGCCTCTCTGGCACCTACCACCATAGCCAGGGCTCAGTAGTTCTTCAGCGAAAGACCAAGCTTCTGGCTGTATTCTTTCTATACGAAGATCTGATCCTAACTCCCTTCCATCTTTAATCAGTAACCAGGTAGAGAAAAGTTCTCTTTTGTCAATATTATTTTTAATCGGAACATGATTATGAGTGGTTTTGGTCTTGCTAATATCTTGCTACTGTCTTTTTTAGTTTTCAGATCTCAAGAAATCCTGCTTCTTTCACAATCACTCAAGTACATTATAAAGAAGTAATTCAATCATTTGTGTTCAATTTCTAAATAAATTAGGGACTCGGGGACAGTTTAAAAGGCAAGCCACCGATCTTGATGCCTGTGCAGGAAGATTAAGTGTGTGTTCATTCTGATTTTCGGTTTCATCTATTTTCAGGAAGGGAGTATAATTGAAACGTGAGCATTTCTGACTCACCTTCTGTCCTCAGTTCATTATCACCATTTACGTGTCATTTGATATCATACAGTGAGGTAACATGCTACTTGGGTGACCCTATTTATTACGCTGTTCAAAGGGTAAAAACTGAGTCCTTGGTAAGAATACTTCATCAGTAGCCATTTATAGAGAAAAGGGGTAATAAAAGCTAACATTCAGTGAATTCTTACCATGTCAGGTCCCGGGATATATATTTTATATTTTTTTCCTTTCCATTTAATCCCCCAAACAACCGCAAAAGTAGGCCATTTACCATCGTACAACTTTCCCCTTTTTCTAGCTGTGGAAACTGAGGTTTCACAAAGTGGTCTATCTTGTCCACGGGCACACAGCTAGTAACAACAATGCAAACCTGTTCAGCCAGTCCATTGGCTCAGGGTTTCAATGAGTTCACTAATATTTATTGAGTGTCTGCTGTGTGCGGAGAATTTAACCACAACCATCTTGGGTGGTAACCATCGTTTCTCCCGTTTTCCAGTGAGGAAGTCTACTGGGCTAAGCTAGGTCATTTAGCTGGAAAGGGATCAGATTTGAGATCATAATTCAGATGTGGCTGACAACAAAACTATTATTTTGGAGGAAGCCATCCCTTTAAAAAGCTAGTGCATACTCTTCCCTTGCTACCTGAAGGAAAACAGTGAGACAAATTGGAGAAAATAGAAGCCTGGAAAGTCAATGAACTACAAAAGGGATTAGAACTGAAGTGGTTTCTTTGGACAACCTTGGTTCAAGTTGGCGAGCTTGCTTTCTTAACCCACACCTCCTTCCTAGTTGATCTGTTTTCCTCCCGCTTTCCCTCTCCCACCCCTACCTCTTTCTTCTCTCTATGAGAGGCTAGGTCTACAGTTTTGATGAAATCAAAATTCATTTTGATTGCCTCAGTCCCATTTTTTTGTTACCTCCTCAAGCTTTGAAACCAGTCCTCAGAGGACTTGGGTGTGCCCCAATGCCACAGGCAATCTCTGCTTTTAAATAGGAAGCTTTACCCAGGGACTGCAGTTCTACCCTGAAGAGCTTTTGTTGTGTTTGGAAAGGTAATCTAACTGATCAGCTGGGCCCTCCCAGAACGTGTTCAAACAGTGCCTTTCCCTGAAATGTCTCCCTACATCTCTGGGCTTTTCCCCCTCCCCCCTCTCCCGTAGCTGTTTCTTCCAGGGGAGGCGTGTTGATCGTCTTCATGATTTCCAGAGAGCTCAGTTGGATGACATTCCAAAAGGAGTTCTAGTGGGACATCATTCCTAAGAAGAGATGATTTATTGTTTCCAACTGAGAAGACACACTTTCGATAAAGATGGTTTTGATTCACTTTTGCATTACCTGGTTAAAATATGTCCTGCTTTTACTTTAAATCCAAGTTTGTTTGTTTTTCAAGTGCATTTATTTATTTTGAGACAGAGAGAGAGAGAGAGAGCTCCTGCATGCATGTGAGTGGGGGAAGGGGACAGAGAGAAGGAGAGAGGGAATCCCAAGCAGGCTCCGCGCTATCAGCGCAAAGCCCAATGGGGGGTTTGATCTCACAAACACTAAGATCATGACGTGAGCCTAAATCAAGAGTTGGACACTTAACTGACTGAGCCACCCAGGGGCCCCTCCTGCTTTTACTTTAAAGAAAAACATAAAATGAGTTTGAAGTTATCAAAATCAAACAGGGACTTACATATGCTATGTGAGGTTTTGTTCCAAGAAAGTAAAAACATATCTCAAAACCTATAATTATGCCTCTTCTTTTAAATAGATTTAAAAAAATTATTAATGTTTATTTATTTTTGAGACACAGATAGAGCATGAGTGGGAGAGGGACAGAGAGAGAGGAAAACAGCTCTGCTGAGCTTTCATCAGAGAGCCTGATGGAGGGCTCGAACCCACGAACCATGAGATCACGACCTGGGCCGAAGTCGGATGCTTAACCAACTGAGCCACCCAGGCACCTCATTAAATAGTTTTGGTTTTTTTTTTAAGATTTTATTTAAATTCCAGTTAGTTAGCAGACAGTATAACATTAATTTCAGGGGTACAGTATAGTGATTCAACATTTCTGTACAACACCCAGTGCTCATCATGACAAGTGCTCTCCTTAATGCACTTAAGGGGGAAGATGCCCATCCCTCCAATGGCCTTTCCTCTGGTAACCATCAGCTTGTTCTCTATAGTTAAGAATATGTTTCTTGGTTTGTCTCTCTCACTCTCTCTTTCTTCCCTTTGCTTGTTTGTTTTCTTTCTTAAATTCTTAAATTCTTAAATTCTTAAATTCTTTCTTAAATTCTACATATGAATGAAATTATATGGTTTTGATGGTACTTATTAATTTTGCTTTTTCTCCTCCCAAATAAAAGCAATGTACTGGTTGACCATAATAACTGTCTGACCGGTGTTAAAAATTTGCCACTCTGGCAGCCTAATAATGGATATACATTATTTGTATATAAAACATAAGTCAACTTATCTTTGACTTAGATAAGTTGTTGATTTTGATCCATTTTCCATTTATTTTATGAGGTGATGATAAAAAAATGTAAAACGGTATTAGTGATTTTTAATTTTTCTTAAGTTGTAGAAGCCCAGTTCAACAAATGAATGGAAGCAGAGATTCCTAATCAAAATGAGAATAGAGCACATAGAACTTCACTGAATCACCCCCTAACTCAACCGGTGATGTAATTCTGAGGCCTCTCCCACTTTTATGTTTGGAAGCCACTACAACAAAACCTTTAAATAATAGCACAAATAAGGCCTGTTATGCTAACCACAGGGGCAATAAACTCCAATCTGAATTCTCTGGGGCGCCTGGGTGGCGCAGTCGGTTAAGCGTCCGACTTCAGCCAGGTCATGATCTCACGGTCCGGGAGTTCGAGCCCCGCTTCGGGCTCTGGGCTGATGGCTCGGAGCCTGGAGCCTGTTTCCGATTCTGTGTCTCCCTCTCTCTCTGCCCCTCCCCCGTTCAAGCTCTGTTTCTCTCTGTCCCAAAAATAAATAAACATTGAAAAAAAAATTAAAAAAAAAAAATGAATTCTCCACTGACAGGGAACTCTGCCACGCCGTGACGTGAAATATGTGTCAACGGATGCATTAGCGTCCAAAGAAGGCTTATCAAAACTAGTTCAAGGATGTTGATTTATAACACACAGAAGTGGAGGTTGAGAGTTAAATGCATGGAACTCAGGACTGCCTTTATAAAAGGGAACACTAAGCTCTGTTTGCTTTTGTATAAGTTCACTGTATATCAGGACTTCTGGCATATAGTAGGTAATCAATACGTGTTCTCTTAAAATGAGTTGAATAAAATTACTTCTATACACTTTTTTTTTTTTTTTTTACAGAGCTGATGCATAACTTATTCTTCACAAATTATATTTCTAGATCATGGAATATATATCCGTTGGCACTTTATTTGAGGTAAGACTAGAAAACAAGCAAATGGAGGCTAATTTTCTCCAGTCTTTGGTAGTGTTTAGGACAAATGATCATACCAGCAACATCTTGCATTGTGCTTCAGCCTATATGGTCCCACTATGCTTCTGGGGAAGCCAGAAGCCTTCAAAATAGCAAAGAGGAATGGAAGGGCATGGTACTTCATGTTTTGGTAGTAATGTATATTATTTAGAACAGAATCTTATTATTATCTTTGACTGGGGTCAAACAGATCTTGGTGGTATGTAAATAAAACCCTTTAGAAGAAAGTACCATCCAGAATAGGAGTTTGGGGAGCCACAGAGTATATGTAAATGATCTGCTGTCCATGTTCACACAAGCCTGTTCATATGCAGTTGTACCTTAGTGTTAGAAACCTGATAATCCAGAAAGATGCTACGATTGTCAGAGGCATCATCCATTCAAATGGATTGTTAACTATGACAAGAGAGCTGAAGCATTAATTTTAGTGTAAAATAAAGGCTTATTCTGAAGGAAAGTTTTATTAGAAGGAAAAGTCAATATATAAATAAGCAAAAACAGAAAACATGACATTTTTTGTTCTGTTTTTTTATAGGAATGTGAGCAAAACAATGCTGTTTTGAATGTCCAAAAATTTTGACTGGATTTTGGTATTATGCGTTTGAATGTCTAGATTTTTGTCGTCTTCCTTTCAAGATTTTATTTTCTTTTTGGTATCCAGCTATATTACTTTAAATTGGTTTTGGGGCGCCTGGGTGGCGCAGTCGGTTAAGCGTCGGACTTCAGCCAGGTCACGATCTCGCGGTCCGTGAGTTCGAGCCCTGCGTCAGGCTTTGGGCTGATGGCTCAGAGCCTGGAGCCTGTTTGCGATTCTGTGTCTCCCTCTCTCTCTGCCCCTCCCCCGTTCATGCTCTGTCTCTCTCTGTCCCAAAAATAAATAAATGTTGAAAAAAAAATGGTTTTGTGCTTTTGCAACTTCTTCTTAAGATATATTGGGGCTTGTTTAGAGAAACCTCTACTCTAGAGATAAGACATGTCTTAATGAAGTCTCTGTTGAGTGTTCAGTGTGGTATCTCCACAATGGATGGTATGAACTTGACCATCTCCCATTCCGGTTGGAGCCCTGGGAATTGTTCCACTCACAGATCCAGAAGTTGTTCTTTACCTGGTCTTGTGGAATTTCATCCTAATGATGCACAGATTAATATTCAGTCAAAGGCTTAGGGAGACCTTATGCAGATTTCTGGACTTGAAATCTCCCTGGTACTCTAACCAGGATACTTTGGCTGTCCCAGCCACCTTGTACTCAAATCTCTGACTCCTCAGTTTAATGAGAACTCCATAATCTGCTTTTCCCTCCCTGTGCTGGGATCCAGGAAGTTCTTCCAGGCAGAATTCCAGAATGATAGCAAGGCTCATCTCATTTTTTCTCCTTTTCTAAAGGATCATAGTCCTGCACTATCTGTTGTCCATAGTCTGGAAAGAGTTGCTTCATTTTTTTTTTTCTAGTTTTCTACTTGTTAACAGCAAGAAAGCAAGTTTAGTACTAGTTACTAAAACATGTCAGGAAGCAAATTTTCAGGAAAAAAAAATCTATGTAGATTCTGCTATTCTAGAATATAAAAGTTATCGTATCCAGGCAATAATATTTTATGCTTGTTTTTCCATGATCCTATTGTTTATACAGAATTTATCAAGAAGATCTAATAGTCATTAAGTCTTATAAAATAACAATTGTAAACTATCTGAGAGATCCTGTTAGTTGTGAAAAGACTTAATTACAGTCTATTTTACTTGTTTCCCATCTTGTCACTATTCCTGTATCCAGATGTATCTTTTACAACAACAACCACAAAAATGATAACATGCTGCCCAACTTGAACGCCCACTATTTTCCCCAGATTTGTTTTTTGACCATTTGGGTTGCTTTCAAGAATGTAATCCATAAAAAAGTATGAAGATTTGCTATCATTGAGGGTTTTCGAAGGAATGTGAGGCTGTCTGTAAGGACACTTTTCAGTGGGAAGTTCAAGTACTATCAGGCTATGAATAGAGCTCCCCAGCAGGCCAACGCAGACTGTAGTGGTTAAGTTCTAATATACTTCCGGGAAGAAATTTAGTCTCTAAAGTGCCTGGGCTGCTATTCTTGTTATGCATTCATTCTTTGCTTCTGATAGCATGGGCCCACGATCCCTGGTCACAAATCTTTGAAACTAAATGTGCTATGAAATTTAGTTCTGATTTTAGAAAGGTAATACCTTACATATTCCCTGTTTTTCCGTAATATCTCCAGCTGGACTGGACAATACAAGAGATCACACTCTGATGCTTCTGTAATGAAATGAATAAATAGTCTCACCAGCTGGGATAAATAAATAAAAACAAAACAAAACAAAAGTTGGCCTTTGGAGATTTTTAATTCGGCAGTCAGTCACAGATAAGGACCAAGGATATGGATTTTCAAGGCTTGTCAGATGCCCCTAGGAAATGCAGACTGCTCAGATATTGATGTCATCATAATATACACATACACATTATTCATAATATACACATACACATTATTCATTACACATTAGATTAAAATGTCTTTCAGAGAAAGTGATCATTTATATTGTGTTTAAAAACAATAGATGAATTTTGGCAGGAAACTTTTGTTTTCTTAATTTATGAGTTAAAGCTACAGCTTACTAATGAAACACTTAGTAGCTAACAGTGAAGGAAACACAGGGGCAATTAACCCATTACCACGAATAGTTGGACTGTTCAGGTATTATGACATCATGTGTTTTTATAACACTATTGTTTACAAAGCATTTTCAGATATTATTTGATTCTTATCAGAATCCTGTGGGGCAAATAAGGTGGATATTAGTATTTGTCTCCATTTGCAAATGAGAGGACTGCAGCTTAGACGATCCACACGCTTTGTCAGAGACCATTCAGGCCCCCACTTAGGGTATCTGATGGCAAACTGAGTGTTATTTCACTATACTTCACTTTCAGTCCAAGCTTTCATTGTAACATATTCCACATGGTCAAGAAGTCATTCGTTCCCTCTGCATGGGTTAAAAAGGCCTCATTTATACATCTACTCACATATTTAAAATAAAATGTATTGGGTGTATACCAGGGGCTCTTAAGTGCTCTTCTAAATACTGTAGGGAAGAGTCACAGTCCCGGCTCAGCTAAAATAAAGAATTCTCACGTCTGTAGCTTTCAGAAATTGCCTTTTGAAAGGATATAGAGGAACTTGATCCCCAACTAACTGGGAAGCCTGACTACATTTTCTAGAATTTTTATAGGGCTTTTTTCTGAGTGGTAATAACTAAGGTCAACTTGTGCCAAAATAACCATTTCGGTATTTAAAGAGAGTTCACGAACATCTACTCTAAGGGCCTCATCTCCAGCTGAGACCTAAGCTATGTGTTATAGGACCTGCCCAAGGCCCTACAGCTAAGGAGAGGCCAAAGAGCCTGTTTACCAGGCCCAAGTTCCCCGTCTCAGGGTTCTGTGTTCTTTCCAGCATTCTTTTCTGTGAAGTTCACAGTATTTTACAGATTGTGTTGAAGCACACCCCAGCAGACTCTAATCCAAGGGTGGGTGATGGTCCCGTGAGGCCCAAGAACAGATCCAGAGACAGCAATAATAATGCCACATAGGTTTCTTGAGGGAACTCACCTACAGGGAGTCCAGGAGCATCTGGACAAAGCATCTGTTGCTGGAATCTATGCGCAACAAACCTTTTTTGTTTTTAGTTTAGTTATTTTTTAAGAGGGAGAGAGTGGAGGGGAGGGACAGAGAAAGAGGGAGAGAGAGAATCCCAAGCATGAACTCATGAACCGTGAAATCATGACCTGAGCTGAAATCAAGAGTCAGATGCCCAACTGACTGAGCCACCCAGGTCCCCTGTAACAAGATTTTAGAGTGAAGCAACTTAGCCTCGCAACTCCCTGCAGCCCTTCTCCTTGCGTGGCCGGTGTTCCAAGGGGATCAAGGCCTGCCATCCGGAAAGTATTCCTTACAAGGAAGATGCTCTGGGTTGGCCACCCCCAGAGCCCCTGACCTTGAACAATTTGTTCTTCTGCACATTCCGCTTGATGGGAATATAGAGGGAGGATGGACTCTCTATATTCCCAAGATAGTGATTAACGGGGGTATTTAGGATGTGCTTGTCCAAAGTAGCTGTCAGGCACGTGCCACACAAGCATTATCTTCTCTCAGCAGAGGGGCCTGTACCTTTATAAATGAGGGAAACTGACATGCAGAAGGGAGAAATACAGAATCATATGCAGGCTTGATCAGCAAGGGACACAAGTGGCCCTTGCAGTAAGCACATGACAGGACAGGACAAAGAGAGTGCCATTCAAATACCTGAGCGCTGGGCCCATGGTGGTCCAGCTCAGTCAGCTACTTGGTCTCTGTGAAGTCCTCTGGGGACTGGAGTGACAGAGACAGCTGATTGAGGTTGAATTAGGTATTGTGTTTTCCTTGTCCCTAATTCATCTCTAATCAAATCTTGGCCAATTAAGATTCTCCCTGCTCACTCCTAGTTGAAGGCAACCTAGTGAGCCACATTTTTAGTCCTTGTCCTTAGTCCTGAGATTATTGGCTCTAAGAGCATCCATGGAATGAGTCGTGCCCTGGAAATAATCCTCAGGGGAACTCAGCGAGATTGCCAAGGCAGTTAGTTGCAGGTGACCTGTGATTAAGAAAAGTGCCTGAAAATTAATGGGCCACTGATTTCAGGTCATTCTTGGGATCCTAGAATCATTCAATCGATTAAATAGTTACTAGCCAAGGGCTGGCAGTAGTAAGACCTCTATGTTTACCAGATGGTATGGTAGAGGATTAGGAACCAGTGTCCTAGAATAAAGGCCCTTGCTCATGTCTCCTCCTCCTTTGTGGGTAAAGATCACAGAGGTACCTTAAGCGTCATAGAGTGATTTGTTCTATTGCACCCTTGTTAATATTTCTGGGATGAAATAAGTATGTGTTACCTCTAATTGGGATGTGTATGGATGTACCTCTATGTTCATGTTTATATATGAAAGCTAAACTCCTATAATATAAAGCGCTTTCCAAGAAATACCATATTTGTGTATGCAACATGATGACTCTTAGGTTCATTCTGAGCATATATGTCCACTTATTTTCTTAACAGCAAAGCATAACTTCCACCCAATCTTCAGCCTACAGAATGAGAATCTTAAGACTTTAGGTATTCTCCTTACCCGGAAAGAATATACACCAAATGAGTGGGGAAAGAGAAGCAAGGTGTGGGAAGAACTCACTGATTTCTACAGAACCTCAAAAGGCCTTTGTTCAGGGGGCGTGTGGGTGGCTCAGTCGGTTAGGCGGCCGACTTCAGCTCAGGTCATGATCTCACAGTCTGTGAGTTCGAGGCCTGCGTCAGGCTCTGCGCTAACAGCTCAGAGCCTGGAGACTGTTTTGGATTCTGTCTCCCTCTCTCTCTGCCCCTCCCCTGCTCACGCTCTGTCTCTCTCTGTCTCAAAAATAAATAAAAACATTAAAAAAAATTTTTTTTAAAGGTCTTTGTTTAAGCCGAAGCAGGATTCAAGTCGGCACTCCCGATCTTTGAATTAATTGTTTGTCCATCCCTGAAAGGTGCTTTGCACGTTTTCGGTACTACAAGGAAAGATTTCTTCATGCCTCCGGAGTCCAGCACCATGCTTATCCTGCCAATCTTTCTGCACTTATTTCCTCCTCCACTTCATCACCTTCTTGGTACTTGAAACTGCTAAACTCGTTTATTTTTTCCAACCGCCATTCCAGTCTCAGAAATTTCCTCCAACCACCCTCTTCCCATGCACGGAGAAACCTGTGTCTTGTGTTCCATCAAATATTCTTGTAATTTTGCAGGAGGGCTAGGGATAGGATGAAGGGAGTTGTTATTTGCATACAAATAGAACTGGGGTTTAGCCTTTGAGACTACTAAACAAGCTTTGAGTACCTTGAAGGGTTTAAAAAAAAGAAAAAAAAAGAAAAAGAAAAAGAAAAATCAAGGCACATAGGACCTGTTAATCCAGAGTTTCTTAATCCTGGCCCACAGACTCTTCCTCTTCGGTGGTTAATGAATGGGCTTCCAGGAATCTGTGGGGCCCCTGTAATTGGAAACCACAAACCAAGTATAAATGAGTGGGGAACAGTTTCATTTATGTTCAAAGGATTTTGTGATCCCAGAGGATCCTATAGTTAGACCCACAGCAAAAAAAAAAAAAAAAAAAAAGAAAAGAAAAAAAAATCAGCAAACTAGAATGGCTAGAGGTTTGGGGTTTCAATCACTGTCTAGATTTCTGCTTTTCTCATAGAATGAATGCCACTTAACATTGAAAGAGACCATAATGGTCACTTAGTCCGACTTCTGCACACTACCCAGATTTCACTACTGTTCCCTATTCTCTACTGCCACAGATTCAGACACAGTTTTAGCTTAAAGGATTTCCTAGACTGAGATCCAGAAATTCAGCGGCAGCAACATCTATTGTTGGACAGTTTTCAGGTATTCCTTACTTGCGTTCAGCAAAGTCAACCCTTAAGGATTGGAACAATAGAGATACTGCATTTTCTCTCTAATAACTGAGTATGGGTATCCCCTGCTTTCCAAAAGTTTGATTTATACCACTTTGCTATTAGAAAGACCTACCTGTTTACACTGAGAAAGCTGGGAAGGATTTTCCCTGTTAGAGATAAAGGCAAAAAGGAAAAGTAGCAGTCATCATTTGTTTTGTAATGAGCCACATTGTAGAGGCAGAGCACATCCTGGGCAGTGAGAGCGGCCCCACTAAGCTCCTTCCCCCAACTACACTCAGCATCTCAGCATCCAGCCGCCATAGTTTTGAACTGTGTCTGTGAACATCTGGGCTTATCTTGATTTATTTTGTGCATCTGTTAGATGTGTCCTAAGGTATTAGAGAAGCTTAAGAGAGGTGATTTTTGGGGTCTGGGAAACACACATTTTTCCATTTGGTGCATCATTTCCTAGAGGCATGGGATGGAATGGCCAGCAGCCTGCAGAGCAACAGGCCTAAGTTTTATTGTGACCCTGCATCACATACTTCACCCACATCTCTCCATCTGTGAGAAAGGCACACCGCACAAAGTGGTAGCAAACACAAAGAGAATGTGAACGACTACCAGAAACAGACAGAAGAGTAGGCTCAGAGTCTGACCTGACCAAACAACCACAGCATTTCAAAAAGGAAAGATCCCTTCTACTCCCTTCTCTCTTCTTCCTCCTGCAGGGGCAATGAGCCCACCACCCCCAGTGTCCCTGTCCTCCTCACCCTGGTATGATACCAGCACCTCCCATGGGGAGCCCTTCCGTGATGCCAGTGATGGGCCCTCCTTCTCCTGTGATGATGCCAGGGGGCCCTGCTTCTGGAATGAGGGGCACCTATGGGAGGCCATGTGCCAATGACTCCTGGCATCCCAGTGATGAGACCTCCCGCCGGTCCCGTGATGGTGCCCACTCTGCCGGGAATGACTCAACAAGACACATAAGGAGAGACAGGAACATCTTTAATCCATTTTACTTCACCAGGAGATCATGGTGCTGTGACTCTGTTTTCTAACACCCTGACAGGGAAGTCTTGCTCCCCCTTCCTATCAAAGAGAGAATAGTTTTGGCAAGGAAGTAGTGGGACAGGAAAAAAAAAAAAAAAAAAAAAAAAAAGCAACTTGTATTTGTATTGTGAAATATGAAAACCACACATTCAACTGTCTTAGTCACAAAATTTTTTTTTCCCATGTAAATGAATGTTACTTGCTTCTTCAGTTTACGCCATTTGGGGTTAGGAAAGTTTTTATGGTAATGCTGTATTTCTGGATAGCAGGAGAAACCCATGATTCTATTTTTTTTTACTGATAAGATTTAGGCACTTAACTGGAGTTACTATTTTCCCCAAATTCTCGGTCCTGCGGGCTGTCTTTCGCGTTCTTCCAACAGTTTCTTACTTCTCTCCACTGTCACGACCACCGCCCTAGTTCAAGTTACCTTTTTATCTCTGGCCTTCGCCCCAGTGAAAGTGTTGGCTCATGTTGATCTCTCTGCTTCTTCCCTGTTCTTCTCTGTTCCATTCTCCACATAGCAATATGGTATGTTAATCAAAACGTGAGACTTTCCGCTTTTAGGTCAATCCATAGCTCTCCCTGATTCCTAGATTCACACAAGAATCTAAACTCCAACGCCCCCCTGAAGGATCTGGCCCAGAATTACCACGCTCACTTTTTTCCATCACAGCACCTCCAGGGGCCACCTTCCCACATTAATTCTTGTCTTATTTACCAGGCGTCCCACTTTTCACTGCTCTTCTAAATGACTAAATGACATGTCCTCAGTGAGGCCTCCCATTTGGTCTACAACACCCTCCCCCACACCCATAAGTTATAATGTAAACCTCATATTTATTACCTTCATTTATTTCTCATCATTTTATGCACATTTTTTTTTTCTATTCCTTGTCGTGTTTTTGTTTTTGTTTTTTTGACCTCAGGTGCAGAGGTTTAAATTCAACACTTTTCTCAGACTTCCCGTTGTTTGATTCAGTTAATTCTCAATACCTTCCCTGCCATCTCTCTGCTCCCAGCACCCTTCCTTCACCCTTGTATTTTATGTGACCTTCTTATATTTAATTAAAGTAAGTGTTACTTAATTGAAGCAATTTGTGACCTTTGTAAAATGTGTGTTAATTAACATAAGGAAATAGGAGTTGTCTCGGTTTAATGTCTTAACCTGCTTCAGCACCATTTTTAAAAATTTTAACATCTAGAAAAATACATTTGAGGGGTGCCCAGGGGGCTCAGTCAGTTAAGTGTCGGACTTCAGGTCATGATCTTGCGGTTCACGAGTTCGGGCTCTGTGCTGACAGCTCGGAGCCTGGAGCCTGCTTCAGATTCTGTGTCTCCTTCTCTCTCTTCCCCTCCCCCACTCACACTCTGTCTCTCTCTGTCACTCTCTCTCTCTCTCTCAAAAATAAATAAACATTAAAAAGATGTTTTTTAAATCTACTCAAATTACTATGAGTACGCCTACTTTGTTTCTAATGGTTGAACCATGTTTTCGAGTTTGTTCTCACCCCATTTGACTTTTGTGGTATCCGGTAATGGACACTTAGGTCGCCTCTAATTCTCCACATCGTAAACAACACCCCAATGAACATCCTCATGCAGGTCCCTCTGTGGGCCTCCGTGTCTCTGATATGGTCACCCTGGGTAATGGGGTGTATTTACCTTGAACTTGATTAAGCACCACCATAATTACAGTCCCAGGCCAACCTCCAGTCAGTAATGTCTAAGGTTATCTACGTCTGCAAGCTTCTGCCAACATTAACTCTCGATTTTCGCAAATCTCATGGGTACAAAGTGGTATCTGATTGTTTGGATGTGTTTTTCTGCCATTTCTAATAAGTTTGAGCATCCTTTTATATGCAGGGCCATGATGTTTGAATGGACACTATGTACAAAGAGTGCCCAAGCTAGAATGTGAGTGGGAGCTGAGATCCAAGCCATGCTCTGCGTGCCCTGGTAGGGAACTAGAGCTGTCCTCAGAAAGGGCTGACATTTGATAATTTTCACCAAAGCAACGTATGGGCTAGCACTAGTCCAGATCCCGTACTTATTAGTCACTTAGGTTTCACATTCTGGGAATTCCTTGCTCATATCCTCTCCCCCCATTACGTTGAAGGTCTTGTAATTTCTTGTTCATTTTTAGTCATTACTTGTGTATTATAATCCCTTTTTGGTTTCAGACATTGTACATTTCTTCTACAATTCTGTCAACGGTCGAATTTGTCTATGACATTCTTCTTTTAACAGAACTTCTGAAGTTTGACACAATCAAAAAACAGTTTTTCTTGTCATGTCTTTAAATTGTAGGATTTTGCTTTAATCCTTCCCCGACTTCAATTCACAAGTGTATTTTCCTGCATTGTTTTGTGTTAACTTGATAGTGTTGCATTTCACGTTTAGATATTTAATCTTTGGTGGGATCTGCCTTTGACTGTGATGTAAGGTAATCTGATTTTAATTTTCTCCACATTCGAGGACCCCTTTTCTCTACAACATTTGTTAAGCAGTCCATTTTTTTCTTACTAAGTTATAGTGCTGTTTTTATCACATAATTAGTCATCTCTGAACTCGCTGGTCTATTTGTTCATACTCATGTCCATGCTTATGCCAGAACCTCACTGTTTTATTACTTTACTTTGTATATGTCTTTATAAACAAGTCTTCGTTTTTGCTCCATTTGTTCAAAATTGCAGTTTTCATGAAATTTTCCCAAGAAAATTTTAGAATATGATGTAGGAAGTTCCTCAAAATACCCAGCTGGAATTTTAATTAAGACTTCACTGAATTTAAAGAGTATTTGGGAAGAAAATTAACCTGTTTACATTCCGAAGTCTAAAAGAAGAGATTCTCTCCATGACAGATTTTTTTTTTGTTTTCTTTTAACAGATACCTAATTATTTCTTAAATGAAATATCATGTATTTATTGTTAATACACAGATATCTTATAGTTTGCTAGCAATTGTGAATGCTATTTTATTTTATTTTTTTTTATTTTTTTATTTTTTTTTTTTTAATTTTTTTTTTTTTCTCAACGTTTATTTATTTTTGGGACAGAAAGAGACAGAGCATGAACGGGGGAGGGTCAGAGAGAGAGGGAGACACAGAATCAGAAACAGGCTCCAGGCTCTGAGCCATCAGCCCAGAGCCTGACGCGGGGCTCGAACTCCCGGACCGCGAGATCGTGACCTGGCTGAAGTCGGACGCTTAACCGACTGCGCCACCCAGGCGCCCCTATTTTTTTTATTTTAATATTGAGCTAATTTGTCGTTGAAGAAGAATAGTCTTCATTTTGGAATTTTACATTATGTCTGTCAATATCATGAAATTATCTTATAGATTGTAATAATTGGCATATTAATTCTATTGGTTATTCTAGGTAGACTACCATATTATTTGCAACAAGAAAAGATTTATTTCACTCCTATAAATTCTTACATTTCTTCTGTTTCTTTTCTTACAAATTTGATCAGAATTATTGTACTATGTGAAGCAGTGGTTAGTGGTAGTGATAATGTGCATCCTTGTCTCAGATCTATAGATATGTGACTAAGTATAAAATCTGTTGTAAGTTCGAGTATATATAGCTTTTACTAAGCTCGGGAAGCATTCTATTCCTAGTTCCAAAATTATTTTAAATTATAAGTAAATTTTGCATTTAAAAGCTTTCTCTGCCTTTAATTTAAAAAAAATGTTTTAACTATATGGGAATTAAAATAAAAGAAAAAAAATTTTAATGCTTTTTAACTGTCTTTTGTGTAAACTGCCTTTTTTTTTTTTTTTATACAACAATAATAGATTTTCTGGTGCTGAACCATCCATGCATTCCTGACCCAAACTCTACTTTCATGATGCAATTTTTTGAATGTACTTTTGAATTTTTATTTCTATGCTTATTTTTATGTCTTCTTTTTATTTCGATCAATTTTAACAGAGGCCTATCTTATTAGTATTTCCAAATAATAGCCTTTTGGTTTTGTCTTCCAATGATCTTTGTCATTTATTTCTGCCCTTATTTTAAATATCTCCTTCTTATCTTCCTTGGGTTTATTCTATTGGTCTTTTTCAAAATTTTGAGTTAAATGTTTAGATTAAGTTGTTTTCCTTTTAAGCTCTTCTTTTTTCTGATAAATATATTTAAATATACAAATTGTCTACTCAGTACTATTTTAGCTGTGCCTCACAAATTTTGATGCAACATTTTAATTCAGTTCTAAGTATTTTATAATTTTTCTTAAACTAACTCAAGAGATTTTCTATTATGTTAGAGTCTGGACATAGAGTAGTTTTTTTTTTTTTTTTCTGTCCTTTTAAAGTTCATTTTTAATTTTGTTTTTAAAGTTTATTTCTTTTTGAAAGAGAGACAGATGGAGGGCCAGCAGGGGAGGGGCAGAGAGAGAGGGAAACACAGAATCTGAAACAGTCTCCAGGCTCTG
Source organism: Prionailurus bengalensis (assembly GCF_016509475.1). Taxonomy (NCBI): domain Eukaryota; kingdom Metazoa; phylum Chordata; class Mammalia; order Carnivora; family Felidae; genus Prionailurus; species Prionailurus bengalensis. Next base: position 146,003,001 of record NC_057344.1, read on the forward strand.
AGCTGTCAGCACAGAGCCCAACATGGGGCTCGAACTCTGAAAGGTGAGATCATGAACTGGGATCAAGATGTGTAACTGACTGAGCCACCTAGGAGCCCCTCACTTTAAAGTTTTCTAATTGCGTTGCATTATGACTCCATGACCCAAGCTGCCAATGACCTCATCACCAGCATGTATACACATACACACCCAGAGAAATTTCTGACATAATTGCTCTCCGCAGAGAAATCCGAAAGAAGTTTGGGCTGTACTGTCTAAAGCATCACTATGCTTACAGTAGATGTTCAATAAATACTTACTAATGATTACACATAATATATATGTGTAATTTGAAGGATTAGAAATTAATGTGAGTGTATTTGCATCAGGTATTATTGAGTAATTATATCGATTTCTAAGCCATGGAGGAAAACCAGTGTCATTGCTTTAGTTATAACACATAAGGGTCAAATCTATCAAAGTGAATTATTAATTACTAATAGAATCATTATCTAGTTTGGCACCATCTAAATCTTTTACTTTGCCATTCCCCTTTTGTGGTTAACTCTGCAAATGCTTTTCCTTAGTACTTATGAGATGTTGCTTTTTAGTCATCTATACCTGCCTGGTACATAATTTAGTTTAATAATTATTTGTAATTGTTTATTGAATGAATGACAAAGTAGCCAAGAAATAAGAACTAGACTGTTCCACAATAAATCAGCCATTTTATCTTATTTTTTAAAATTTTTAAATGTTTTTACTTATTTTTGAGAGAGAGGGGGTGGGGAGGCACGAACAGGGCGAGGGGCAGAAAGAGAGGGAGGCACAGAATCCAAAGCAGGCTCCAGGCTCCGACCTGTCAGCCCAGAGCCCAATACAGGGCTTGAACCCATCAACAGTGAGATCACGACCTGAGCTAAAGTCAGACACTTAACAGACTGAGCCACCCAGGTGTCCCAGCAAGAAACCAGCCGTTTTAGCAGATGAGTACTGTGTCCCCTCTATAAACCCTAAGTCATTTCTGTTTCTCAGTATATCAGTCCTACCTACAGCCCACCTGTATCTCACTACCTGAGGCCTTCCTTTGACCACTGGAGTTCATTTTGCCTACACACGAGGCTGGCCAGAAGTTCCAGGGAATTAATCTTCCCCACCCCAGAAACAACTCTTAGCCAAGTATTTTGAAATTTATAAATACAATTTACATATAAATATTCCAGCTTTCTTCTCCCATGGGTAGGCTAACTCTGTGGTGCATGGTGCAAGGGAGGGTATAGCCTGGAAAGTTTTGTGAAGGCAGCACAGATAAAAGTGTCATCTGAGTCTTCAAGAAATAAACCAGATTTCTTACAAATGGTAATTAAAACCACGCTAAATTAGTATGCAGTTTAGACCTAAACTAAACTTTACTATAGGAGAAGTAGTAGAGGAAGGGAGTTTAAATGGGTCAGCTTTGAAGCCAGAACACGTGACTCTATCATTAACTAGCTGTGTGACCATAGACAAATTACTTAATCTCTCTGAGCCTTTTTTTAAAAATGCTTTTATTTATTTTTCAGAGAAAGTGAGCGAGAGCACAAGCAGGGGAGGGGCAGAGGGAGAAGGAGACACAGAATCAGAAGCAGGCTCCAGGCTCAGAGCTGTCAGCACAGAGCCCAATGCGGGGCTCAAACCCACAAACCATGAGATCATAACCTGAGCTGAAGTTGGATGGCTTAGCCTACTGAGCCACTCAGGTGCCCCTGAGTTTCGTTTTTGTTTTTGTTTTTTTTAACATTTATTTTTGAGAAAAAGAGACAGAGCATGAGCAGGGGAAGAACAGAGAGAGAGGGAGACACAGAATCGGAAGCAGGTTCCAGGCTCTGAGTTGTCAGCACAGATCCCAATGTGGGGATACAACTCATGAACTGTGAGATCATGATCTGAGCCAATGTTGGATGGTTGACTGACTGAGCCACCCAGGTGCCCCTTTTTTAATTTTTTAAAAGATTTTATTTTAAGTAATCTCTAAGCCCAACACAGGTCTCGAACTCACAACCCTGAGATCAAGAGTTGCATGCGTCATTGACTGAGCCAGCCAGGTGCCCCTGAACCTAGCATAACTTATCTATAAAATGTATATACTTTTTGAAAGAAATTATGAGGATTCGATGAGTGACTATGTGTAAAGCACTCAGAATGATCTGTGGGATAACTATGTACTCAATAAATTTAAGATTATTATTTCTGTTATGAAAGTAAGTTTTTGTTTTTCTACTCCAGTACAATGGTTTAATAAGCTTTTTGTTTTAAGGGCTAGAAAAGTACATGGGATAGCAGGCAAATGCCTAGAACCTTCACAATGGCTATAGTTGCCTGGCTTTTCCCTACAAGTGTGTGGTCACAGCTGGGGAGACTTGTTAATACAAATATATTTTCTTTGGACTCACTATAACCTCCTTTGGTAATCTTGAGCACTTTCGTGGCTTCAGTTATCATATATATATATACTTGACCACTCCCAATATGTAATTCTTCCACTCACTGAACTTCAGATTTGTAGAGCTAGCTGCTTAGTAGATATCTCTTGGAATCTCTAACCCAACAGATACAAAACTGAACCCATTATCACACATGCAGACTTTTCCCATTCACAAGTTCAATCTCAGATGTGAAGCAAGGCCTAAGGTTGATTCAGTTGACTAATTGGCTGGGCTGGTCCTTATTTCCCCATAAATCCATTACAAATTAGAAAGGATAGTCTTTACAAAATAAAGAAGAGCCATTCTTCAGTCAAGGATAAATAAAAAGCCATGCTTCCCATCTAGAATATTCAGTAAACTAGTTCAAGATATTCCCTACCATCTGCCTAGCCACCAAAGCCAAGAACTTGGAGGCCATCATAGATTTCTTCTCTTCCCTATCTCATTACCCACAGTCATTTTATCTTCTTATTTATTTTATTTTTGTTTTGAGAGAGAAAGCACAAGTGAGGGAGATGGGGAGAGGGGGAAAGGGAGACAGATTAAGAGTCAGAGGCTCAACCCACTGAGCCACCCAGGTGCCCCTCCCTCCATAGTCTTTTTATAATAAATCATTTTTAATCTATTAACAAATCTTCAAATACATGTTGTTTTTTTCTTTCCCCAATTTATCTTCTCAGCTTCAGGTGTTCATTCAACTTCCAAGCCAGTCTCTTGACCTTTGGCTTTGGTTCAAGTCCCTCCCCCACCTGGTTGCCTGATAACCTAATTGGAATGCAAATCTGATCAAGTTTCTACCCTTGACCAACTGGCTTGAGTGATTCTTCTGGCCTGCAGTATACTTACAGGTCCTAGGTGACCCTGCCCTCACTGCTTCCTTTATAGCCTCTGTTGACCTCACACTTTCGGTTTCAGTAATACTGAACTATTTTATGTATTTTCTCTTTCAGGTCATATTGTTTCATGACCTGGTAAGCTGGGTTGTGCCTATAGTGACCGCCACATAACTCCCACTCATCCTTCAAGAATAATCTCAGCTAGCAACTCTCTAGAAAGTCCTCCTTGACTCATTCAGGCCAGGCTAGGTGACAGCTTCCTGGACTCCCATGGATCCCCAGTACACACGTCACCCAATTATTTATTGCACTGTATTGACAAGACATACTCCCTCCCACCAACTGGCTGGCAAATGTCTCAAAGTCAGGACTTTTCTGTCTTATATCTGTAGCACTATACTTGAATCATCCATAGTCTTTCATGAATGAGATTGAGGAAAATGTGTCCTGAAGATGTTCAAGCAGAGATGAATCAGAGGTTCTCAACACTGGCTGCATATAGGAAACATCTGGAGAACTTTTAAAAATACAGCTATAAATGACCCACACCAGTCCATTTAAATAGGAAACTCTGGGACGGGGGCCTGGGCATTGAGACATCCAAAACTCATGTGATAATGCGCAGGTTGAGCTGGGAACCAGTGGGTTAGGTGATCAGTGGACAAGGATTTGGAGAGAAATTCTCTAGAGAGAAATGAAAGTGTTTCTGCTTTAGGCACCTTTCATTCATGAATTTCTGTGGGATGATTGCTGGAATTATACAAAGTTCCTCAAAATGTGGCCCGTACATTATAAAGGTTGGCTCATTTTGCTTTGTGTGCAGGTAACTTAGTTGGCCAGTCAGGAACCAAAGTCTGGGTCATTCCAAGGAATTCATGTTCTTGAAGGAGCACTCACCACAAATGCACATGTATTTGTTTAAAATAATAATAATAAAAAAATAGTAGCCATGGGAAGAAAAGGAGGAATGGGTGTTAGTGCTTTATAGATTCATGTCATGATATTAGAGAAAGAAGGTCTCTTAATATGTCCTGATTCTTTTGAAGTGCCTCATTTGTAATCTTGACACTTATTCTTGTCTGTGATGATGATCATGACCGAGCAGTGGATTTTCTTTCTTTTCTAATATCTGTGTCTACTGTGACAGAGAGGGAGGACTACATGTTGATTTTATAAGTTTTTAAGTGACCAGGACTTGGAGTAACTTCTACACAGAATAAGAAAGGCTGGTTTAAGATATTAGTATTTGTAGGAGGACTAAATGACTCTAGTTTATAATTTTTCCATGAAGAGTGCTTTCTAAGAAAAGAGGTAAGTTTTGAAGGTTACAACAGAAGGAGCTTTCGAAATGATCGCCTAAGTGTTAGGAGAAAAATACCCTACAGCCTTGCAGTCTCAAAACTAATATTCAAACTCTCAATCTCTTTGCTTAAAAAAGTTTAATAAGCTGTAAAATAAATACACTTCCATTAAATATTAAATAAATTATTTACAACTTGAAAAAATACTTTTTATCTCCATGCATCTTTATGTACAGAAATAAGACTTAGCATAAAAAGTGGCAATTGAAAGTTTAAAACCATCAAAACGAAAAGGTTCTGTTTTCTTATGATCCACCAAAAAGAGGAGCCAGCGCATCACTCGTGGTTGTGACTTGGCAGTGACTCCGATCCGATACCCTGTTCAAAAATACAATAAAATATTAGAGAGAAGCTCTATTTCATTAGGGCTTTAAGAAAACATCCAAAAAAAATCAGGAACCAGAATTTCTGTCCATTTTGAATGTCTTGTGAAAAATGCTAAGAGCTCTGCAGAGACAGACTATCACTTGGACTTGAATTCCTCTTTCACACCTGCTTTGGTTATGGGCCCACTTAGGTGGAGGATTACATACGCTGAAGCCTGTTTCATCAAATTCTGCTTGATGAGAAACAACAACACTCATGGGAATTAGTTTTCTTAACCAAATCTGTGCAGTGGACATAATTAAAAAGAAAGATGAAGTGGCATAGTATATTTGTGATATACAGTTAATTTGGGATAATTAGTACCAAGGGCATAATAACAGTAGCTACCAGTTAATAGCTGCCACTACGTGCCAGGCCAGCATATTCCTTTTCCAAAAATCATTTCAGACCTCCTTTGAGAGATCTCAGTTGCACTAAAGGACCAAAAAGCTCCCTTTATTCATGTTGGTGGTCTTAGCTTAAGACCAACACAATAATAAATTCTGCTGCGCTAAGTACTGAGTACAGCCTGGGTTGGCATAGATAAGCAGCCACTTCATGAGTTACTGAGCTAGCATACTAATTCGGTAATAGGCTCAGACCATAATACTTGTGCTTAACCAATGCGAAACAGTGCTTCTCCATGCATCTGCAGTGTTCACTAGAAAGGGAAATACTGGATTTAGTAGATTTAGGCTTTGGTTAAGGAATATGCACATCTAAATGGCATCTCAAGTGATTCTTAAGCCCATGAAGGTCGAGTATCGATGGTTTAAGGATGTGACATCCTTCCTGAATGTCTGAGGAAATGGAGTTCTTCCTTCTGACCAATTTTAAATGTGTCCTCGATCTCTTCGCCTGCTCTTTCTCTGGAAGTTTGCTTCCTCAGCTGTCCACTTTAGTTATTAATAAAACATTCCTCTCTATAGCTCCTTACCTTTCCTACAACATGCTAAACTCTGCCTCTTTCCAAAAAAAAAAAAAAAAAAAAAAAAAAAAAAACCACAACAACTTATAAACAAGAACTATAATATATCTTAACCAAGGTATATTTCAAATTTGTACCCTCTGCCCCCTTCTGACTTCCTTTAAAAGGATATTCATCCTGTTCTCGCCACTGTCTCATGTTTGTGGTTACGCACCCTGCCTTGGCTCTCCACCATGTGAGCTCAACCTATCACTCCATTCAACACCCATCTGAATTAGGCTATTTTTCCCAAGTTTCTCAGGTGACCTCGTCCATCTCACAGTATGAATCTTCCTCTCCCTTCATAATTGCTTGTCCCAATCTCATCAGTCTTTGGAGGCTCGCTTCCAATGCCTACATGTAGCACCCTGTCCTGCTCCCTACACACATCCCATGGCACTTTCTCTCCTTCACTGGAAACTCTTCATATTCCTTTCATATGACATAATTTACTGGCCCTAGCATTCTGGTTCCTTACACTATATTCTATCTACTAAACACTAACTGCGTTGAAAAGAGGATCTGTGTCTACCTCATCTTTACATCTGTTATGATACTAGGACATAGTCTTTTCTCACTATTGAACCTATCTCATGCTCAAAAACTAAGGCTTTCATGTAGCCAATGTTCACAGTGTATCCATAATTGAGGACACTTACTTTCCTCACTTTTCTTGAGATAACAAATGCTGTATTTTTCAAAATTATAGGATATGATTTAAAGTTGTCTTTTAAAACCCAAACCTGTACCATTCATTACCTTCCGTTATGCTATGGCATGTACATTTCCATTTTCTTGTCGAAGTTTCTTTCGTTCTTCAGCTTCTCCTTCATATTCCCTGAAGTATCGTTTTCGAAGCCTTCAGAGAACAAGATATTCTATGGTCATCAAAGTTCTATTCATCTCCGTATTGACTGGGGTTTTCGTGAGTACAGGGAGTTCCTTTCTGCGAGTCCTCATGGACCATTACACTGTATTCTACGCCAAACCAAAACTTAAACCCAGCTCTAGAATATTTTATAACTGTTCTTTTTAAGGGGATGTTCATGGTGACTTTATATAAACATATTCCCAGAGTACTGGGATTTAAGTAGATATGCCCTGAGACACAAACTTTCAAAAGGCATGGGACACGTTGTATGTGTTTTGTTTTGTTTTGTTTTGTTTTTTTAATGGCTGACACATGATATCAGGTTAGTTTCAGAGGTATAACATAATGATTCGACAAGTCTATACATTATGCTAGTCTCCCCACAATTGTAGCTACCATCTGTCACCATGCAACACTATTACAATAGGGACTATATTCCCTATACTGTGCCTTTCATTCCCATGACTTATTCATCCCATAGCTGCAAGCCTGTATCTCCCACTCCCCTTCACCCATTTTGCCCATGTCCCCACTCCCTCCCCTCTGGCAACCACCAGTTTGCTCTCTGTATTTATGGGTCTACTTCTGCTTTTTGTTTGTTTGTTCATTTGTTTGGTTTTTCAGATTCCGCACGTAAGTGAAATGGTTTTGTCTTTCTTTGTGAAATCAATTTGTCTTTGTCTGACTTTCACTCAGCATTATACCCCTAAGTCCATTCACGTTGTTTCGAATGGCAAGATCTCATTCTTTTCTCATCAACACTTAGCACAGTTGCCATGTGTTAACTGGAGGAGGAAAAAGATGGTGTAGTTTTACCACGAAAGGACTTTACACTTGTACAAACTGATTGAAATGGTTAGAGTTTTTCCAAACAAGTTGGGTTCTCTTGATTTCTAAATATAATAAATACTTCCTTTTAGTTTTATTTATTGTTACTTTCTGTTAAAATTCAATTGTTTAAAACAGTCTTGGTGCTGTACAAGAAATTCTATTTTTGGTAGGTCTAGTCCACCCACTAAATGTTCCTACTAAAATCACAAAAACTTTGCCGTGATGTTTGGGAAAAAAATTCAACTACGGAAAAACAGCAAAATGTGGCTTGGGCTAGTGTTTGCTATATGTTCCAAACACAAGAATATGGGAGAAAAGGAGAAAAGTCACTGCTTGGTTTTAGGAGTGCCAACGTGACAAAAGTCTTTCCACACTTTTCCAAAGGATTATTAAATATTTCAACCTGAACGATCACAAGTTTAAATAATTATTTCAAAACATCTTTCCTATCTGGCTATTTTTTCCCTTCTATCCTTCTATGTCAAACAATAATGATTCGTCTGAGAGTATTTTTCCTGAACACGTTTGCATATCTGGCTTGAGGTGCTAACAGATCAAAATAATTTCCAGGGTGTGCAAAACAAAATGAAATCACACATCAAACTCTATGTGCATCATAAAACAGTTTTTTTTTTAATGTGTCTTTTTATCATTATCTAATCTGCATCTTAAATAATAGTAAACAATGGCAGAAGATAACTCCTTGTTTCCTGAATGGCAGGAGTGGTAGATCATGCACACAGTCCAGTTGTTAAAGTAATTTACCAAGGCCTAAAATTAGAATAATGAGTCTATTGCTTTTCCCAAGCTCTAGTAGCACATGAGTCATTATAGAGCCATTCACGCCCTCCCCCAACTTCCTTAAGTCACTGACTTCTGTTTGACAGACAATGCCATTTTGACATACCCACCAGTGCCTACTACCAGGAACAGTCTACTTCTAACATTCGTTGGTCATGAAGTGTGATGATGTTATTATGAGCACAGGGCAGATACTGCAGGAGTAGAACAGTAACAGAATTGTCCCTGCTTCCTACGCCCTGCCCCTCCGGAGGAAATTTTTCTTTCTTTCCTTTCTTTCTTCTCTTTCCCTTTCTTCCTTTCTTTCTCCTTCTTTCTTTCCCTCTTTATCTTTCATAACTGAGTGCCCATATTACCTTTAACAATTACAAATAGGCGCACGTTCTATGTAAATCAGTACCGTGCTAGGACATTTCTAACTCCAAATTCTGCGTTTTAACAGAAACAGATGTATCTTTTCTGGGCTCCTGGTTTGAAGCTCTTTGTGAGTTTTTGTGCCAAAGCAGGATCTCTGACAACCTACTGTGAACCAGAACCAGGCTTTCATTAGACTCTGGGAAGTTTCCTTAAGCTTAAAGATATTCACAGTGGCTATCAACAGTCTGAGATTAGGAAGTAGCCATGAGTGGAAACAGGACATGAAACACAACCATCTGCTTTTAAGTTCAAAATACTTCTAAGCTTTTTGAAAAATAGCTTTACATATGAAGTGTCAATGGTGGCCGAAGTAATATATATTTTGACCTAATCCTATGATCTTTGTCAGTGAAGTGTAAAGCTATGGCCAAGGATCACATGTCCCCAATAGAATAATCCATCTAAAATGGGATATAGTACTTTGTGACAGCATACTGAAAATAAACCAACCCGGCATTATTTTATTAGGAATCTTTAAGTTATGCCGTACTTACTGGATTGTGATAACAACAGCAATCGCTGTGAAGCTCACGGCAGACACAAAGGCAGCTATGGCGGCTAAAGCGATTTTTGATAAATCACTGTCAACCATGCTGTGAGTCTTCATGGACTTTTCCCCACACCGTTCACCAAAGTAATCCTGATGACATCTGGAAACAACCCACATCCAAAAATTATAATAATAACTGAAAGCATTCTCTCTATTTTAGCATTTAATTGTAACCCTCAAAAAAAAAAAAAAAAGCCAAGCTATCTATTTGTATTTCAAAATCAGGAGACAGAATGCATTCAAGCCAAAGATCTATTAGTGTAAGAACAAGTTGAGATTAGTTTGGGTGTGATATTCCAAGAAGACACACCTTTTCATTCTTTGTGCTCCTTGTATGACCACCTGATGAGTTCTGTCACTTGTGATGCAGCTAATACATTCCACTATCATTTAATGTGCCAGTAGCTTTTGAGAGGAGGGAGTATAGAGCATTATGTGAAGAGTACCTTTAGGTCCTTTTTTTTAAAAAAAAAAGTTTTGCAAACCTTTTGTATATATTTTTTTTCAACGTTTATTTATTTTTTGGGGGACAGACAGAGCATGAACGGGGGAGGGGCAGAGAGACAGGGAGACACAGAATCGGAAACAGGCTCCAGGCTCTGAGCCATCAGCCCAGAGCCTGACTCGGGGCTCAAACTCACGGACCGCGAGATCGTGACCTGGCTGAAGTCGGACGCTTAACCGACTGCGCCACCCAGGCGCCCCCCTTTTGTATATTTTTACATAGTTTGTTTTGTATATTATAAAACCGGGGGTCAGCAAACTGTAGCCAGTGGATCAAATCTGGCCATTCGTTGGGTTTTTTACAGTGTGTAAGCCAAGGATGGTTATTACACTTTAAAATGATTTTACATTTTTAAATGGTTACATTTTAGTTGGAAGCACATACATAACCTCGACCAAAGAAGCCTAAATTATTTGCCAGCTGGTCCTTTAAGAAAAAGTTTACGGGGGCGCCTGGGTTGCTCAGTCGGTTGAGCTTCCGACTTCAGCTCAGGACATGATCTTGCAGTTTGTGGGTTCCAGCCTCACATCGGGCTCTGTGCTGACAGCTCAGAGCCTGGAGCCTGCTTCATTCGGATTCTGTGTCTCCCTCTCTCTCTGTTCCCCCCCCCCCCCCCACTCATGCTCTGTCTCTTTCTCTCTCTGTCAAAAATAAATAAACATCAAAAAAAAAAAAAAAAAAAAGAAAAGAAAAAGTTTACAGACCCTTGACACTGGAGAAATAAATGGTTTTCTGCATCTAGGAGTTTCAGACCTAGTGTTATAAATAGATTTCTTTTTAATTTAGGAAAACTTACTTGCATGTTACTGCTCCCAGGTTCTCTATATATTTGCATTCTCCATGAATACAGAAATTTTGGAATTCTGCATCACACGGATTTTTCTTCTTTCTGTTTTTTCTATTTTTTCCATGTTTGCCTCCTTTTTTCTTTCTTTTGGGTTTATCTGAAGTCTTTTCACTTTCTGTCTTGTTTTTCATGGGCTTAACTACCTGTTCAACTGAAAAAAAAATAGATACGATTTACTGACAGCAGTCTCTCTTCATCTTGCATATCATTTTGGAGACATGGAGAAAGAAGTCCTAGCAGCGAGAGCTCATGGGCATGAGAACCCTATTTTTCTCATTATTTAACCCAAATTCATGTATAATAACTGGTTAAAGAGAATATCTGAATGGTGTGGCGCTTGAAAATCTGAACCTCCTCGTTATTTTATAAGCTTAGAAACATATTTTGAATTTATTTATACCAGTATTATTACTATTGTTAATAGTATGTACCTGTCTAAAAAAAATGAGGAAATATCTTGCACATTTCTTGAATTTCTTATACATACCACGTTCTTGGTAATGAGCATTAATTTGATTAAACTCAGATCACGGTTGAGTGTATTGTTATCCAGATGCTATAGATGAGGAAACTGAAGTTGAATGAAGACAAGTTACATGCCCTGGGACATGCAGCTAGAGAATGACAGTGCTGGAGTATCAAAACCTGTCATTCCCCCCTGTCCTATGTTTTCTCTTGAATAGGTCAAGGTTACTGACTAAACTGGTGCTTTAGTGTATCTGTTGATTTTATATATGCATCTCGGTCTTGTGCTCATTATCATAGTTGGGAATTACTGTGTATTACTTGAGGATGGAAAAAACGGAGAATTATATATTAGGATTAATCAATTTTCTCCAACTCCCAGATTACAACAGGTTATAATTATTCATTCCATGGGGCTCATTTCTGTGGGCAATCTATTTGAAAAACAGGAATCTAGAAATATTTGTACCTGATGCTTCTGAGAGTCAGTCATCTTAACTCTTTTGATCTACAGAAACATTCGTTCAGTGTTATTGCTATACAGGGCATAGTTTTCCCACATACTAAATATGGGAGGGAGGAGTGTTCATGTTGGAGCTGTGTGTTTTGTTATACTAGTACCTGAATAGGCTTATCTAAGCAAGTATTTAGCAAACAGAGCCCAGTGAAAAGAGGAAGATACCATAATGTCATAATACCATTAGTTATAATGGTCCTGCATAATGTCCCATTAAATAGAAAACATTAGAAATATAGGGAAGGGTATCAAAGATAGAACCCTGTGATCAAGGAAGCGACAAATAAATATTATGAGGATTTTAGCAGGTTATTATGACATTAATAATAGTCAAATTAGGAGCAATGCTTAACCGGTTGTGCAATTTTTATATGGAAAATTTGGTGATAAATAAGCAACACAAATTAGAGTAAGTCCTCTAAAAGAAAACACTTTAAATGAGTATTACTGCACGTTATCAGATACATTGCAAATTGTAGACACAGACAAATCGTCACCACGCTGAAGTGCTGCAACAGACAGCAACCCCAGGGGTTCAACAGCCTTTCAAAGGAGCTCACCCATCAGTTTCCCTGTATTTCACAAGGCACTAGTCAGTTTCACTGCTAACAGTTTATTTGGCCGTTTGAAACGTTAACGACTTGAAACATCTTTAAGAGAACATTTTCTCCTCTTATCCTTCCAAAAAGAAATATAAATGAACCTCTTCCCCACCTCACATAAAAGCGCAAGTTATTGAACAAGCAGTAAAGTGGAGTGTTCCCTAAAGCTTTTTCCACTTGGCGCTTAACCCAGTCACTCTCCCTGTGGTATCACCTGCTGTCCCTTCACCAGGTCTGCAAGGCAGACAGAGGGGGAGAAGTCAGGGAAACTAAGGTCAGGAGAGACGGGGCATTATGTTCTGCCTCCATATTGGATGTCTCTAGGATATTTAGATTTACTGATGACCTCATCCGTCCTGAAACTCCAAAGTAATATGAGGGTAACGAACAATACTTAACCTCTTACTTTGGTACTCTCATTTTAAGCAGATGCTCTTTTTTAAAGATCAGATAACAGCAAAAGGGAACAAAACTATGGGTCACTATTATTTAACTAACACATGGAATCTGGGGCTAAATCATGATTTTTAGCAATTTGAAATCCATGCATAGTTGTTCTTTAATATTTCCAGAAGGTTATATTATTATTTTTGTCGTGTTTTAGAAACACTTGTTTTTCAACACCTGGGGTACTTAAAAGCTAAAGTCCAACCCCACTAAAGTCCTTCCCCACTACTTTGTTCTGTTCCCTTATTTGTGTTAAAAATGCAGGTGTTTAGGGAATTTCTGTATGGGGAGTGGACACAGAAGCTGACGACTGGTTGATGTCTATGTCTGTCTCTCAGCATGGAGGCTGTGTGGCCCAATGGGAAAGAGCATCGGATCACCATCAAACACTGGAGTTCTCATCCTGGCTCAACTGCTTGCTGGCTGGAAGCTTGGGCAAAACCACCTTCTCCAGTTATCATCTTTGTAAAATGCTAACAATTCCTACTTGTAAAGTAGACTTAATAGACATTGACCATTTTTAGAGCTCCAGACATATCAGATGTACCCACACACAGCTCCTTCCATCTCAGGAGGTAGCTTCCCCAAGGCATATGCAGCACATGAACACGCAAGAAAACCATTCCGAGAGCCAGGGAATGGCTCTTCTTTTGAAGCAGCTTTGCCCATACAAACACACATCTTCTAGGCTATGTTTTCGCCTTATCCTCCACTCACCTCGGACTGAATCATCTACAATATAGCCAGATATTTGTGGTTCGTTATCATACTCTTCTGCATAATCATAGTCGATCCCCGAGGACAGTTCCCTACTAGAAGGCGTTTCACTCACAGGGGAAATCTCCCTTCCTGAGGACCCATTTCTTGGGGTAACCTCAAATCCATCGGCACTGTGGTCCCCAGAAAATGGTTCCCCTTTCCCAGAGGAGGTGTCGTTGGCAGCTGATCCAGCAGCATAATGGGCTGTGGGAGAAAGAACAACGGGAGAAAAGAAAAGGTAGAGCAGAGTGAGTGCCTTTCTCACCAGTCAGCTGGGTTCAGGAGAAATGTTTATCTTCTGATATCAAAGCTGTTATTGCACATGTGCTATTGTTTGGGATTGAGTCACTTATGAAAGCATCTTCACATTCTGCCAACAAGCAAACTCAGCTGCTCCAATTTACAGAGCTGCTTTCATCGAGGTTTTCTTTTCCACAGACGGTCTCCATTACCTTCCACACCAACTTATGCTGCCATATAGGCAAGTTCGTCTAATTACTGAACGGGTAATGTCTGTAGAGTCCCATCACTTCACATGCCAAATGCATTTGTGTTTGCTAGAATGACCCATTTGAACGGATGGGTTCTAGATATAAATATCAGACTCTCTTGACACGTGTTCATATTTTTAAAAAGGTGACATACATAACTGTAAAACAACATAAATGCTATTTGATAGTAAGGCCTCTTGTGCTCGCTTCGGCAGCACATATACTAAAATTGATAGTAAGGACTCTTCCTGTCATTGTTTCATTATTCTTGTTCCTACCTAGGGAAGAACCTGGTGGGGGGAGGAGCCCAGGTGAGATTTGGGGGCCTAAAGTTTCAGGCGCCTGGTTTCTCTTATAGATCTCACTAAAGGAGCAACAGGGTGGTGCTTTTACTTCTCCCTGGGAGGGCCTCTAGGAAGGTAAAGGTACAATCACTAGACAGAGGAGATGGAGATTTTAGGCAGGAGTCAGCGCTCCGCGTCCAGGACTTAACTACTCTAAGATCTGCGGAAATCGCTTCACCTTTCTGGACTCGGTTTCTTTTTCTGTAAAAGGCAGAATTTGGAGCACAGGATCTCTGAGGTCTCCTCCAGCTGGACTAAAGTAAAAAATTCGGGAACTCTCCGGCACCCTCTTCCTGACCTGGGACGTCAGAGGCACCTGCCCGCGTTTCTCCTCCTCCCCGGCAGTAACCTTGGGGAGGGCGCTGCCGTGGACGCCTCCCGCCGTGGGAGAAGCGCAGGCCGGCAGTTCGGAGCCGGGATGCCCTCACCTGAGCCCAGGATCAGGAGCGACAGCACCACCGGCGCCGGCGGCAGCAGCGGGGCTCTCATTGGTCCCTCGGCGCGGCGGCGGCGTCGCGGTCTCTGGGGCAACTCGGCCGGGAGTCGCGGCTGGAACAGGAGGTGGCGGAAGAGAGAGCGGACAGGAGGGAGTGTGCGGCCGTGCTCGCCGCCCGGCCGGGCTCGGGCGCTGGACGAGCGTCTACAGCTCGCCTCGGGATCCCTCGGTTCCGACTCGGGCGCGGGCAAAAGGTGTGCGAACATTCCGGAGGCGCGGCGCGCACCTGCGGCTTTATAGGCCGGGCGGGGACCCGGGCCAGGCCCGTGACGTCACGGCCTCCGCTGTGGGTGGAGGAGGGCGGCTGCGCCACAAGAGGTTACTACCCCAAAACCACACGCGGATGGCAGGCGCCCCACCTCCCCGGAGCGTGGAGAGCCACCGGGAGGAAATGGAAATTAAACCCTAGCTGCGAGCTGAGAACACGCCCGCTCCACATTCGACGGTGGGAGTAGAGTTGGAGAGCTGGTAGCTGACAGTCAAAAGTCCCACTTTCTCAAACCACCTGAAGAACCTCCGTGTAGACTTTGGTTGGTCTTAATACTACAAGTGACAGGGATTGATTAGAAGAGTTCCCTATTAAGATGTAGAAGTACTTTAAGACCAAGAGTGACTTAGCAAGGAGAGCCTGATGTCCTTTAACAGGGATTATGAAGTTCGTGAGCCGACTAGAGAGAGCGCCCCCTAATGAGGAGCGACTTTATTTAAGATGGGCCCTTTATCCCGACCGCGAGCCCTTTCTTCCCCACTGCTGGAAAGCGGCCAGAATTTCAAATCGTCTCCCCTCCCATTCATTTGTCTGTGTCCCAAGGTCCTTATCAAAATGAGGATTTATTGACCATCTATCATTGCCGAACTATAACCGCTTAGAGGATGACCTGCCCCGTCTCAGTCAGTAACCTTGCTGGTTAAGAATCATTTTTCCCTGTTTTACAAGGAGGACTTGCCACCCCTGGTTATGGCAGAAACCAGATGGATTTAAGGTCCTCTGACTCTAAAATCTCTCTCCACTCTGATAAAGGAATTTGGAGTAAACCGATCTTTGGAAAGAGAGCTTCTGGGAAGAACAATACTTGGTCCTAAGGAATAACCACTGCTGGGAGGGTATTGACGTTTAAATGAAGGGGGTGCCCAAGTCTGTGCACCACAAATCCCAGGATAAAACCACCGGCTTTGAGGAAGCCCGGTTAGAATCTGGTAGGGCAGTTAATCCCAACAAGAAGGAAAAATGAAGAGGATGGGAGCCGCTCAATTCGACTGACTTTGATGGAGACACAGCTCCAGACCTGGATTTTCCTTGACTTGAAGAAAAAAAAGCAAGCATCATTCTCCCTCTCTCTAACTGGTTCCTTGTCTTAAAGATACGTATTTCTTCCAGTGCAACAGCCCTTTTTGGAGTGTGGATCACAGTACATCTATCCTAATTCTGGGAAACTTTTGTAAAGCTACTTACTTTTTAATGGCATATGGAGGTCGTGGGCTAAATAATACCATACATTTAGCAGGATGAAATAAACAGTCGTGACTCATGCCTTCCCTTCTAGTCAACATTTGCTGAGAGTATATTTGGTGTCATCTGCTTGTTTTATTTTTTTATGTGGGGGGGCTGGGGGTGGAGGCAGTAAAGAGAGCGATGAACTGATCACCGTTCCCTGCTCTCCAGAAGCTCAGTGTGGTGTGGGCCGGAAAAGTAATTCTGTTATGTCAGATGATAAGAAGGATTTGGACTGCCATGGAAAACAAGGATGCAGTTTAGTTTTGCTCCCCCGCTTAATGTCCTTACCAGCAGAAAGCTTAAATGGAAAGAACACCTCTGACACAGTATGCCCCCAAATGGAAAAAAAGACCAGGAAGACGGCACTGCCCATCCCAGGGTGAAGCAGGGACCTGCACCGTCATCTTTGTGGCTGGAGGAGAAGATTCTGATTCAGACAGATTCACAGCCTTGCCCACAGATTTCAAAAGATGGCAGGGATTTTGTTTAGAGTTCAGACTGTGGCGCTGCTCTCCTCTCAGGCTTCGCTTTTGTTCTGGTCCCATTGTTCCCTTTCCCTTACTCTTTCTTCTCAAGTGAGAGGAAGGCAAGTTGTGTGCATGCGTCATCAGAAATGGTTCACTTTGAAGGGAAGTGAGTTCTTTACACCGGAAATTGCTTAGTCTTTTTACAACTGGAAATGTGGAGGGTGACGATTTCCGTTGGTATGGGATGGAACATAGAATTATAGGGGCAGATTGCTAGTGCTTAGTATGAGCTGTAAATTCACCCCAGTTGGGTAATCATGTACAAATTCCACCACAAACTAAACCACCTAATATTTGAAAGACTCGGGTTCCTCATCTGAAAATAGAAATAAAGCTACCGACCTGCTGTTAAGCAGATCAAATGAGATAAGATAACCTATGCAAGCAACACAAAACCTAGCAAATGCGGAGTGCTCAATACATGGCAACTATTATTATTAGCCTTGGCATTATGATAGGTACATTCTATCAATCACATTGAAGAACCAAGTGACTCTTATAAATGGAGCTACTCACAGAGGAAGTGAAATAATCTTCAGTATTTTCAAGCCCATGAACTTTGTACCTACTTCCCATTAACTCTAACCATTTTGAACATTTTATGGTTCATCATCGGGTACCATGGGGCGTCATAATGGTTGCATCACAGTGTAGCACCCCTGATGACTCACAGCATTCTGGAATTTGCACGAGAGGGAAACCTTCCCCATGTCATGTTGGATACTCTACATAATGCATGCTAAG
Organism: Prionailurus bengalensis; assembly: GCF_016509475.1. Lineage (NCBI taxonomy): Eukaryota > Metazoa > Chordata > Mammalia > Carnivora > Felidae > Prionailurus > Prionailurus bengalensis. Next base: position 146,020,684 of record NC_057344.1, read on the forward strand.
CAGAGACAGGGAAGAACAACTTCAAGAAATTCAAGTAGAATTCAAGTAGCTACTCTTCTTTGTCTTGAACAATTGATGGTTCCCACACCTACTAGGAGGCTAAAGGCAGCTCTATGGGCCAGTGCTCCCAGCCAGCCACTCACTTTGAAGTCTGGTATCCGGATCCTGATAATATTTTATATGTATAGTAGAAACAAACTCACTTTGACTCTGCTAAAAGGTGTGCTATAGAACCCAAGAATAATCATGTGTTTGTTCATATAATTGATCTTGAGTTTTTATAGAGAGGGCCAGGTCTGAGTCAACCCATGAAACCCTCAACTAAAATTAAGAAATTCTCTCATGTATAAGTAACATTTCCTATATTATTAACAAATGCATTGGCTCCATTTAGATGTCTGTAATTTTCTACTCTTCACCTTCGAGTTTATCCATGCTAAAGAATATATAATTTCTAGTTTCTTCAAAAACAGGCCTTCCATGAATTTGATTTGTTGGGTACCTTGACATACTAGTAAAATAAAAGTACTTGGCCCTTTAAAACCTTAACATGATGGCTTTTGCAGAGCAGTAACTAGCAGATGGGACGGAAGGCAGCAGACTGTTTGATACAGTAGGAACTAGGCAAATGTAACGTACAATTAACTGCATTTAAACACACAAGAAACGAATGCTCTGGCTAGCTCATTTACTCATCAAATACATTTTGAGAACTAGGTCCTCTTCTAGGCACCGGGGATAAAACTTTGAATAAGTCATAATGTCTTCATTTTTAAGGACCTTGCATTCTATTAAGGGGAAACATATAATAAACAAGGGAACCATACATAAAATAATTTTAGGCCATGATGCGCTTAGAAAGGAAATAAAATATGTGATCTGGAGGGCTTGGGATGGTGGAAGAAGAGGATAAAAGGAAATTCAAGATAGCCCCTACAGTAAAGTAGTTCACAGTTTCTCTCTACAGGAAACAGGGCAGGATAAAATGGAGAGGAGTATCCTTTGGAATAATAACAGCTGTGGAAAGCAGAGATAGGCAAGGATAGGAATGAGAGATAGATATAAGCATAGACAAAAAGAATGAGGGATGCTGAACGATGGATGCCTTGAATGGAGGAGCCTCAAAAGTATGGAGGATTTGGGAACATTGCACGAGAATTCATTCCAGGGGCGCCTGGGTGGCTCAGTTGGTTGACTGTCTGACTGTTCAAGTCCCACATTGGGCTCTGTGCTGACAGCTCGGAGCCTGGAGCCTGCTTCGGATTCTGTGTCTCCCTCTCTCTCTGCCCCTACCCCCTCACTCTCTGTCTCTGCCTCTGTTTCTCTCTCTCTCAAAAAATAATAAACATTAAATTTTTTTTTAATTGACTATATTTGCATACCTCTAAAAATTATGTAATCCTATTATCACCGACCCATAGTTGAAGTATTCTTGTTATGAATTTAGATAGTCTCTTTAAATGTCTTTTTCAACTTTTAGCAGGGTTAGGCTATCTTATGTATAGATTTTGTTGTATTTCCCCATAAACACAATAAGCTTTTGTTTCAAGTTCAATGAGAATAGGCAGTTTTAAATTTCGCAAGTGAATAAATGACTAATTTGTTGAATAAACCACTCCTGTACAGTCTGTCCTATGCAGGGATAGGGTAGGCCACAAAGAAACAGGCCTTTGGATGCCATGCTTCTGGAACTTCCTGAATGTGTGTATTAAAATTTTATGACCATAACTAAAAAAAATTGTAAGTTCATTTGGAAGAATCCAGACAAAAGTAGACCTCATAGGAAAAGAGGGATTCAAAATAGAGTTATAAATCTTGTAAATATCAAGTGTGTCCCTTAGTACTCTTCCTGGAATCACTATTTTTGTCTTAAACCTGGATTTATGTACTCCCAAATTATTTGGTCAGGTATGCAGAAGATGTGATTTTGCTCCTAGCTTTCTTTCCTTCCATAGGAATTCCAAAAGTCATTAGTTTTGTAACTTCTCAAGATAACAAATATTCCAAGAACATAGTTTTAATATCAAATTGCTAGGTAATTCCGGGATTCTCAAGCACTACCTTGTATGACTATAAGGAAACACTTGGCCTTTTGAAATAATTTCTTTTAATGTTTATTTATTTTTGAGAGAGAGACAGAGAGACAAAGAGCAAGTGGGGCAGAGAGAGAGGGAGACACAGAATCCAAAGCAGGCTCTAGGCTCCTAGCCGTCAGCACAGGGCCCAACGCGGGGCTTGAACTCACAGACCATGAGATCATGACCTGGGATAAAGTCAGATGCTCAACTGACTGAGCCACCCAGGCACCCTAGAAATACTTGGCTTTTCAACAGTACAACTGGCCTGAACTAATCATGACATAATATGAGGGAGTACTACTTACATGATAGAAAAAAATTTTTAAGGATTTTTTTTAAAGAAATATAAATTTGGTCGTTTAGTCTTATCTCAAAGATGGTATTTACTAAAATTCTTACATTTATTTAAATAGAAAAAAATAGAAACTTTGAAGGTATGTCTTGCCTAAAATTATGTCTTTGGAAAAAGTCATGCAGCTTGCACTTTTAAAAGTTATTGTAACCATCAGGTAGCTAAGGATATAAGAACATAAGGATATAAGAACATAAATTCTATGTTAAATATTGTGTTTCTATATTTGCTCAATTTGGAGATTTGAGGTTATGTCTCTACTAATTTATGAAATGTGATTCGTTTTTATTTTCCTTACCAATATTTCAATCTGCACAAAATGATTACTTTCAATGGTATTTTCTTGGAAAAACCTAAACGTGTAACTTTTGAAGTGTAACACACACACACACACACACACACACACGAGGAAAGAGAACAGTATAAGAGCGAGTCTGCATTTTTAAAGAATCCATTATTTTTAAGAATAAAAGAAGGAAAGAAAGGAAAGCTTTATAGACAAACGTTATTAACATTTTAAGAAGTATGTGAGGAGAGCCTGGGTGGCTCAGTTGGGTAGGCGCCTGACTTTCGCTCAGGTCATGATCTCACGGTTCTTGGATTTGAACCCCATGTCAGGTTCTGTGCTGACAGCTCGGAGCCTGGAGCCTGCTTCCGATTCTGTGTCTCCCTCTCTCTCTGGCCCTCCCGCACTTGCTCTCTGCCTTTCTGTCTGTCTGTCTCTCTCAAAAATAATAAACGTTAAAAATAAATAGATAAATAATACCTATTATGTAAAACATTAACAAAACAGTGTGTACAGTGTGAAACTCATGTAATGCATTTACAAATATTTATGTATATATTATATATAAATGTGTATATACAGATATACATGCATAGAAACATTCTGAGAGAATATATGAAGTGTTAAGAATGTTTATCTTTGGTCGAAAAAATAATTGCTTTCCTGGAGTTCTAATAAGTGTACAAAGATGAGGTATTTCTTCTATTTTTTAAAAATATTTTAATCTTTTTTATTTTATTTTTGAGGGAGGAAGAGAGAGACAGAGCATGAGCAGGGGAGCGGCAGAGAAAGAGGGAGACACAGAATCCGAAGCAGGCTCCAAGCTGTCAGCACAGAGCCCGACACAGGGCTCGAACTCACAACCATGAGATCATGACCTGAGCTGAAGTCAGCGCTCAACCGACTGAGCCACCCAGGAGCCCCTCTTCTATTTTTTTTCAAGTAACAACCCCAATCTAGGCATGACCACTTCCCAAGGAAGTTGATTTGACATGATTTCTATACTCAGTTACATCAGTTTTTCCAAAGAGGATGTCAAATTTGAAAGAAAATGTTCACTTGAATGTCTGCTTTCCCGCAATCTTCCTACCCTAGTAAATTGCTCCCGACTATGCTTCCTTTGCCCGGTGGGGTAGGGAGAAGGTAGGGTGAGGTGCTTAAGGCTTTAGCATCTCAGGTTGAGACTACTGGATTTTAGTACAGTTCTTCCCCTTACCAACCAGGGTAAATCAAACACTTTATGGCTTTAATGTCTCATCTCAAAAAAAGGAGATGATAATAACAGTGACTAAATCATAGGGTTCTTGTGAGGTTTAAATGTGATGATTCATGTAAAACACTTGGAACAGCATCTGACCTTTCATGATGACCCCAAATATCTTAATTTTTTTTTTCAACGTTTATTTATTTTTGGGACAGAGAGAGACAGAGCATGAACGGGAGAGGGGCAGAGAGAGAGGGAGACACAGAATCGGAAGCAGGTCCAGGCTCTGAGCCATCAGCCCAGAGCCTGACGCGGGGCTCGAACTCACGGACCGCAAGATCGTGACCTGGCTGAAGTCGGACGCTTAACCGACTGCGCCACCCAGGTGCCCCAATGACCCCAAATATCTTATGTATTATTATTATTGTGATTGTTAATAATATTGATACCAATGAAGAAAGTACTAGGGATTGCAATGAAAAATTTTTCAATGCATATTTGTGGACACAGATAAATTACTATGTTGATTTAATTTAGCTAAATATTTATTGACATACTGATTTCATAACTTGAGGACCTCTGCTTACTGTGGCAGATAGGTCTGTAAGAATTCAAAAACCTTATTTTACTTTTTTGAAAAGTTTACTTATTTTTGAGAGACAGCATGAGTGGGGAGGCACAGAGAGAGAGTGAAAGAGAGAATCCCAAGAGATTCCCATGCTGTCAGCGTGGGGCCCAGGATAGGGCTTAAACTCAGGAACTGTGAAATCATGACCTGAACCAAAATCAAGTTGGTTGCTTAACCAACTCGGGTGCTTGGAAGCCACCCAAGCATCCCTGAATTCAAAAATTTTAGAACGATGAGGGCAACAAGAGTGAACTCTGCTATTTTAAGGTCCTGTTGCAAATAGCCTACATTGCTGATCCAGGAATATGACATTTCCAGAGCATTTCTTGTTCTAAACATCAAAAATCTTTGTGGAATGATTCTTTCCTTGCTTTCCTTTCCTTTCCTTTTCCCTTTTTTAACTGTTTGATAATTCCTACCCTGTAATGTCATCAAACCATAATTTCCTAAAGAATCAGGCCATTTATGCTTGTAAATACATTGGTTGTAAGTGAAATTTCTTTTTCACCATTAACTAACCCAATTGACACCGAAGTAAAAGAAAGAGTTATTTTTTCAATCCAAATTACTATGTCAATAATTTTGTCATAAACCCTACTCGGTCAATACCCATTCTCATCTTTTCCCTTTGTAAAACCCTGGTATTGTTCAGACTGGCAATGTGCCCAGCTAACACATAACATTTCCCACGTTTTCGTGAAGATAATGCTGGCCACAAGACTAAGTTCTGCCAGTGAGGTCTGGTGAGCTCTAAGCAGGAGTGATGTGTAGAATTTCTTGGAAGGCTTCTTGAAGGGATCTGATGAAGGTGGGAACCACTCCTATCATCCCTCTGTCTTTACTCCTTTCCAGTTGCCTGGACTATGGACGCTTGGCTGCATCTCCAGGAGTCATACTGGTGGACCATGAGCTGACCCTGAATCTGGAAGGCACGTGCTAGAATGGTGGAAGAGAAAGAAAGAGCGATCCCAAATCCCTGATTTGGAGCTACCACATCAGCCCCGTACTCTTTACCTTCAGACTTCTTTTATATAAGAGAGAACACTTCTTTTATAAGCCACTTATTTTAGGTTTACTGATATATGCAGCTGAGCCCAATATTAAATGATTTCGTAATCATTAAACTTTTGTATTTATTATGATACTCCCTTTCGTGTCAGTGTCCTCCAGCCAAAGACCACCAGGGACACGACTGAACAAGTTACAGTGAGGAAGAATGTGCAGCATGGGGAACTGTGAATTTTTCAGTAAGAGATATTGTAGAGTAAGTGTTAGAACATACAGGATTGGGTTTGGGTTAGGTAATTTGGAAGGGTTGAAGGAATGACATTTTGCTCTGGATTGGCTACTGTCAGGAAGTGAGCATAATTTCATGATTGGGTATCTTAATAGATCTTATAGAAGTAGAGAGGCTAAAGCTGTAATTGTTGGGGCGCCTGGGTGGCGCAGCCGGTTAAGCGTCCAACTTCAGCCAGGTCACGATCTCACGGTCCGTGAGTTCGAGCCCCACGTCAGGCTCTGGGCTGATGGCTCAGAGCCTGGAGCCTGTTTCCGATTCTGTGTCTCCCTCTCTCTGCCCCTCCCCCGTTCATGCTCTCTCTCTGTCCCAAAAATAAATAAACATTGAAAAAAAAAATTTAAAAAAAAATAAAAAATAAATAAAGCTGTAATTGTTAAAGAATCAGCCATCACCCATAGTAGTCAAGAGAGGGGGGTGTTCGGTGAGTGCTGTGGCTTGGACAGTGTTTATGTTTTGTCTGTGCCCAGACATAATTATGGAAGGTCTTGCTTTTACCATAATCCATCATGGCCATAGAGTGGCCTTGTTTGATGTTGATGTGCTGTGAAATTGTTTACGTTCAACAGGAGACCATCAAGGCCACGGTGATAGTCCTAGACCAGCTCCTGGATGTCAAGGGATGCTTTTTTCTTTCTCACCTGTAACTGGGCTTGGTGCAGGTTAGGGGCTCCATTAAGGTCAGTAAAATGAAATGAATGAAAATGCTTAATAAGCAAATCAAGAAAATCCGGTTTCACAGTTGCCAAGGTAACATTTGAATGAACTTACATTATTTTTAAATGATTTTTTTTTTCACATAAGAAAACTGTGTAGTCATTAATTTGGGTACCAAAGTTAAGTGAAACAAGATGCTTGAAAAATCTACCTAGAATGAGAGCTAACTACATCCAACATGGATAGTTTGCAAGAATAGGAGAATATTCTCTTTATCTGTTCATCACCATTCATTCCTAGAACAATGTTATATATGTTGGATGTTCTCAGTAAATAACATTATTTATTACTGTATATAGTACCTGAGATAAGAACAGAAATCCATGAAGTGCTTCCTACACTTAAAAAAAAAAAACTCTCATAATTTATTTTTAATTCTGAAACTATTAATTTGGGTTTGCCTTTCTTTTATAGTAAGAGGTGACTCTGGAAAGAGTACCTTTAAGTGGCAAATATTATCATATAATTTAGATAACATTTATTGAGAGTTTGTGCTGTAAGCACTTCATAGATTTTACTTCAGCTGACCTTCATAAAACCCTTTAAATAAATGTTATCGTCTCCATGTAACAGATGAGGAAATCAAGGGTTCACATAACTTGCTGGAGGTCACATGTTTACTTCATAGAGGTGGAATCCAACCTAGGTCTTTTTGACCCAAAGCCCATTCATTTAATCACTATTACATATAATGTCTAGCATAGCATTAGGCATATAGTAGGTGCTTTTCAGACATTTTTAAAATGGAAACTGCTTGATAAACTCAAATGCTGATGATACCACAGTGTAAAAGAACCCAGAGATAAATTGACCTCTGAGTTTATAATAACTAATAGAACAGATATGTGATGTGAATAGAGTAGTTGTGAAATGAGTGTATATGCGAAATAAGTCTAAAAGATTAAAATGGGGGCGCCTGGGTGGCGCAGTCGGTTAAGCGTCCGACTTCAGCCAGGTCACGATCTCGCGGTCCGTGAGTTCGAGCCCCGCGTCGGCTCTGGGCTGACGGCTCGGAGCCTGGAGCCTGTTTCCGATTCTGTGTCTCCCTCCCTCTCTACCCCTCCCCAATTCGTGCTCTGTCTCTCTCTGTCCCCCAAAAAATAAATAAATAAACATTGAAAAAAAAAAATAAAAGATTAAAATGGCTCATAGACCTACAAGACACTGATTGTTTTAATAAAATCAAAGGACAGAAGTGCCAATCAAAAGGGAGATTTAAAGTTGGCTCTGTCCATCCAAACACATTTCCAGGAGTGATCTTCTTGGGATCAAGGAACCCCTCTCTTATTCTGGTAGCTGATACACCATTATTGAAAGAGTATATATATATATATCCAACTCACTCATTTTATCTCACCTTAATGCTTTTGCAACTTCCTGATTAGAATTTGTCCTCTTTTCTCGTTGTCCAAAGTCTCTGCAGGCTGGAAAAATTCCGCAACCAGGCACAACAGTCATAATTCTTACTGTAAATTACTAAATTGACGTCTGGATTTCTATCTCACTGTGCGAGTTTGGTCAGACCATCTCTGAAAGTCAGATTTGTCCTTCAAGAGTGCCCACAATGGGGGTGCCTGGGTGGCTCAGTCGGTTAAGCGTCCAACTTCGGCTCGGGTCATAATCTCATGGTCTGTGAGCTCGAGCCCCGCGTCGGGCTCTGTGCTGACAGCTCAGAGCCTGGAGCCTGTTTCAGATTCTGTGTCTTCCTCTCTCTCTGACCCTCCCCCGTTCATGCTCTGTCTCTCTCTCTCTCTCAAAAATAAATAAACATTAAAAAAAAAAAAAGAATGCCCACAAAGGTGTCCCGAACCTGCAAGTTATTCATTCACCCATCCAACACCTCTTACTTATTAAGTGTTACTATGTATTACTTATTATTATGTGTTACCTATTATATCCCAGGCACTGTGAGAGGCCTGGGAATCCAAATACGAACAAGAAAATCCCTTTAAATAACTTACAGTACAGAAGCAGATATGGACGAGTAGCAGATAATTAGAATGCACGTGATTAGGTGGCATGAGAAAATGACTAAAGAAGTGACATGGCACCTTGAGATCTACATAGTGTGGGAATGTAGCCTAGACTTGGGAGATTCAGCAAGACTTCCTGGGAGAAATGACATCTGGAAAGGATGAGTTGGACTGGTTAGGTGACAAGTAGGCGATTGTATATGTAAGCTTATTGTGGGAGTGGGGGTGAGGGTGAGGAGAATGGTAGTGTTCCAGGCAAGGGAACTGCATTTACAAAGGTCTGTATCTAACCAGGAGCTGGGGACTAGCTGCTGACAGAGCCCCATCTATGAGCTGGCCAGGTCACTGTCAGCAGTCTTAAAGTTATAATGAAATCCATCTAACTCTTAAGACATATAATGGCTCATTTCTTTTTTTATGTTTAGTTATTTATTTTTGAGTGAGAGTGAGCATGAATGGGGAAGGGACACAGGGAGACAGAGAATCCTAAGCAGGCTCTACACTGTCAGCACAGAGCCAGATGTGGGGCTCGAACTCACGAACCGTGAGGTCATGACCTGAGCCGAAACCAAGAGTCAGACACTCAACTGATTGAGCCACCCAAGCACCCCTATGATGGCTCATTCTTACAGCAACAAATACTCTTCTTCTGTGACCCCTTTTCTTTGTTACAAGCCGCATAAACAGACAGGAAACCCAAGCCCAGGCATTCAGTAGTACACTTCTGGGCTTGATCCTTGATGACATCATCTTGCTTTGTTTTCCTCATGTTTTGAGAAAGACTGTTACCTACCAAGAACTGTTGCTGTGGCAGTTCTATTACACATGAGTCATTCCGGAGACCTTAACATGTGTAGCACCCTTCATGCATTTAAGAGTTCTCAATACGTGTACTGTTTGCAAATGACACACAGTTCAGGGATTTGGAGCCCGCAGTTGAAAGCCTCTAATAGGATTCTGTAAAATTTTGTAGGAGGAATCAACAAATGACTTTTACAGCGTAAGCTGAAGAGAACATTCTTAAGGATCTCAACGTGCAAAGGACAAATTTTAGGTGAGAATAATATTGGGAATAGTACAGAATAATAAAAATGCTGACAGCTCCTGCATCTGAAGGCTTAGGTGTGTGCGTCATCCCGTGTTGATCTGCAGGAATGCCAGTGTAGGGTAGGACAGTGAGGGTAGCAGCCCCTAAATCATTAATGTGCCTTAGAGCCACCTTATGATAATCAGGTATTTGTTTTAAAGACATTTACCTTTGACTTCTTATACACTCAAGATGTCCAATGCAGGTCTTAGAAAAAACCAAATTCAAAATGCTTTGCTTATGAAACAAGAAAGCTTTTATTTTTTTTTTAAGTTTATTTATTTATTTTGAGAGAGACAGAAACAGCGCGAGTCAGGGAGAGGCACTGATGGAGAGAGAGAATCCCAAGCAGTCTCCTTGCTGTCAGTACAGAGCCCGATGCAGGGTTCAAACGCACAAAGCTGAGAGATCATAACCTGAGCCAAAACCAAGGGTCGGACACACAACCAACTGATCCACCCAGGTGCCCCGAAAGAAAAACATCTTTTAATAAATATAAAACCCAAAACTCATGGAACCGAGCCTCCCGAAATTCTTTTTTGGAATGTCAGGGAATAAAAATCACTGACAAAACCACAGAATTAAAAAAAAATTTTTTTTAATTTTTAATGTTTTTTTTCTTTTGAGAGTGAGAGAGAGAGAGAGCAAGTGATGGAGGGGCAGAGAGAGAGGGAGACACAGCATCCGAAGCAGGCTCCAGGCTCTAAGCTGTTCAGCACAGAGCCCAGCGTGGGCCTTGAACCCACAAACCATGAAATCATGACCTGAACTGAAGTCGTATGCCTAACTGACTGGGCCACCCAGGCGCCCTTAAAGCACAGAAATTTTAACAAGTTGTTATATTCATTTCAGTCTTAAATTTGCAGATTAAGCATTAGACATGATTACACCAATCAAGGGTATACTTGATCTTAGCCAAAAGGCCGAGAAGCGATTCCATTGAGGGTAAAAGTGTACACGAAGTAACTCATAAAGACTTTCTGCCTCCACTATCACTTCCCACCATGCCGTTTCTCAGATGCAACCCTTGGTATCCATTTGCTTTCAGTTCTTCTGATGGTTATTGTAACTTTATATAATATAGTGGTAGCTCTATTCTTGACTTAATCTGGTTTACACATTATTGAGCTTGACCAGGAAGAGAAATGTAATAACTGACACCACCTCTCAGTTTCATTTGGTTCCCATATGTTGTAAGTTATAATTGTATTTTTTTATTTGTTGCCTTTATGACTTTAAACAAGATATTTAAAACATGACGTTGGATTTATTGACCTCACATAGAAACTACTGACTCCTAAGTAAAACAGAAATAAGTTTACACTTTTTACTTTAAAAAAAAAATTTTTTTAAGGTTTCATTTATTTATTTTGAGAGAGAGAGAGCCCTGATGTGGGGCTTGAACTCACGAACCATGAGATCATGACCTGAGCGAAAATCAAGAGTCGGATGCTTAACCGACCGCCCCTACACTTTTTACTTCTTTACTTTTCGCTTTTTCACTTCCTAATCTCTTTCCAATGGTTATTTCATTACATTAATCTTCCTCTATTTTATAACTCCAGCGTCTATTACTATAATTAATGTCATTTTGCTTTTTATGTAGATGATTTGAAAATTGAAAATTAATACATAGTATTTGCCACATTATAGAATCAAGCAATATATTGCATCTGTGGAGAAAGAGGTCATTAAGTTCTACTGCTCAAAGAAGAATCTTCCAGGCATCTCTGTCTTTCAGTCTGTTTCAAAGTGTCTTTCTGTTTAATTGCCTTCACTCCTTGTGGGTCGTATTCCCTGCCTTTCTTCTTTCTACCACACGTCATTCTCTTTCATGGTCTTTCATTTGTTTTTGTTTGTTTGTTTGTCTGTTCCTGGGGTATCTCCTCAAATAAAGTTTTTGGCATAGGGCGTGAGAGCTATTAGCTCTCCGGGTTCTTACACATCTTAAAATGTATTTTCTTTTACATTTGTTTGATAGCTGGCTGTGTATCAAATGCTAGTTTCTAATTATTCCACTCAGAACGTTATAGTCATTGTCTCGTTGCCTTCTAACGCTCAGTGTTGCTACTGAGAAGTCCAACCTCATCAGTAGGATTCTCCCAGCCACCTCTCTTTTATCTCTGTGAAAGCTTTGAGGATTTTTTCATATGGCATGGGATTATGAGTTTTAGATATTGTTTTTAAATCAAATGAAAGATCATTCTATTTTCATAGGAATTGTTAACACTTTGAAGTGTAAGTAAATTTAAGCTTGTCAGCTGTAAATAATTTTAAGTGATATTTTAATGCAATAAGTAGGAAACTTCAATAATGCAGACAGTGAAATGCAGATGGGTAGAAATAAAAATTCTTGATGTATTTTTAAATGGGAAATGTGTTATGGGGCACCTGGGTGGCTCAGTCAGTTAAGCGGCTGACTTCGGCTCAGGTCATGATCTCGTGGTTCACGAATTCGAACCCCGCGTTGGGCTCTGTGCTGATTGCTCAGAGCCTGGAACCTGCCTCAGATTCTGTGTTTCTCTCTCTCTCTCTCTCTCTCTCTGCCCCTCCCCTGCTCACGTTCTGTCTCTCTCTTTGTCAAAAATAAATTTAAAAAATTTTAAAAACATTAAATGGAAAGTGTGTTAGTATACATTTTTCCATTTCTATTATCAAATCTTCTGTACAAACAAAAACATATTTATAACGCATATGTAATTATATATAGGATTTGCTAAAAAAAGAAAGGACACTTGAGCATCCATCCTCTAGCTTTGGTATAGTTGATTGTCACCTGTATGATGTTAGTAAATCACTTTAGATTCCTGATTAGACATAATGATTTTTCCCCCAAATGATTGTCATTTAAACCACTTACCAGCACATTTATTGTTTTCTTCTTCATGTTTCTTAATGCATTTCCATCACAGAGCTTTAATTGACTTCAAAAGGAATTCCGCATAAGGAGGAACCGTGTGGGATACAAAGAAAGAGCCAGACTTGGCTTTCTATAAACATACCGTGTACTGTGTCTGAGTCATAACCATGTGTTGACTGTTTACTTTCTCTGTTGTCAGCACTATAGAGCTAACACCAACGACTTGGAAGTGAGTTACAGGCTATTCTTAGTTTATTACAACCAGCTCTTGATAACTCGGGGACTCATTATGTACTCTATGAACTGGTTTCTCTTCCCTAGTGTAGTCTGGAATATGGCCTTGTGATGGAGCATTAGATCCTTTAAAACCAAAACGTTTATCTCAATATTAGAGTGTGAATAAGGGGAATGAGAAAAGACAAAATTCAGGCTGCAGGTATGATAGTTACTTAAACTCAGGTTAAAAGATTTGACCAATCTTCAGTGGGTGCAGAATTATCTGATCACTGTAGGACCTTCTAACTTAAAATTCTTTAATATTATTAGAGAGGAAGCTTTTGGCTACAGTGTTGATGGGGAAAATTTTAAAGAAACTTGATTCTTAATGGATCTAATAATCATAGAAAGGCTTATATTCTTTATTCTTCTTTAATACATACATTTATTTAAAGAATACAGAATATCACGAATCATCAAGGAAATGCAAATCAAAGCCTTGATGAGATATCATCTTATACCTATTAGAGTGGCAATTATCGGGGCACCTGGGTGGCGCAGTCGGTTAAGTGTCCGACTTCAGCCAGGTCACGATCTCGCGGTCTGTGAGTTCGAGCCCCGCGTCAGGCTCTGGGCTGATGGCTCAGAGCCTGGAGCCTGTTTCCGATTCTGTGTCTCCCTCTCTCTCTCTGCCCCTCCCCCGTTCATGCTCTGCCTCTCTCTGTCCCAAAAATAAATAAACGTTGAAAAAAAAAATGTAAAAAAAAAAAAAAAGAGTGGCAATTATCAAAAACACTGGAGATAACTACTGTTGGAGAAAAGGGAGCCCTTGTGCACTGATACTGGGAATGCAAGTTGGTGCAGCCACTACGGAAAACAGTATGGAGGTTCCTCAAAAATTAAAAATAGACCTACCATACGACCCAACAACCCCATTCTTAATGATATCACTGCCTTGAAGAGATATTTGCACCCCCTACATTTACTGCAGCACGATAGCCAAGACATAAAAACAACCCAAGTGTCCACTGATAGATAAATGGGTAAAGAAAATGCGAAATATATAGGCATATTAAAATATACACTCAATGGAATATTACTCAGCCATAAAAAAAGATGGGAAAAAAACCTGCCATTTTGCAAATGGCAACATGCATGGATCTTGAGGGCATTATGCTGAGTAGAATAAGTCATACAGAAAAAGACAAATGCTGTATGATTTCACTTATACGAGGAATCAAAAAAAAAAAAGAAAGAAAAAAGAAAAAGAAAAGAACTTAGAAAGAGTAGAATGGTAGTTGCTGAAGGTTGGGGGAATGGAGGAAATGGAAAGATACTGGTCAAAGGGTAGAAACTTTCAGTTATAAGATGAATGAGTTCTGGGAATCTAATGCCCAGCATGGTTAAAAACTAAGAATGAAATACAATAGTACAGAATAATGGAATAAGTATCAAATAAAGTGAGCGTTACTGAGTGTGGGTTAAGAGCCTGGCTTTTATATTGTTGGTATTTTTACTTACTACATATATAACTTGGAAAGTGATTTAATCTTTGATTGCCTCAATTTATTTGTCTGCAAAATCGTTATTGTTATTGTTCCTCAATCGATTATTGTGAAAGTTAGTTAAAATAACCCATGTAAGGCATAGGCTAATTGTAAGCCCTCGAACATTATTCTTTTCTGTAGATGCTTTCTTCTTCTTTTGCATGATATGTATTGTCTTACTCTTTGACTATAAGTCCTTTTCAGCTGTCACTTAGACACTAATTCCTCTAAGGAAATCTTCTATAAGTTTGCCCCCCAACTCCAGATTACATGCCCTTTGTACATATATCTAAGGCACCCTGTATTTCACCTACCTTGTACCATATTGCAGTTTTCTGTGATTGTCATTTGTTCCTAATTGCACTGAGATCTTAATGAGACCAGGGGCAATAGCATCGTGATTGAAACTTAAAGAGAGGACTTCTTATTTTCCTAGGGCTTAGAACACGGCCTAGAACATAAAGGTGCTAAAACATGTATCATTTATTAGGAATTTTCGTGCGCATTTATACAGTCAACTGATTTTTCCACCAAGGTGCCAAATGAATCCAAGGGGGAAAGGAAAATCTTTTTGACAAGTCTTGCTGTAGTGGGTGGATATCCATGTAGAAATAAAAATGAACTGTTTCTTTTTCACTTCGCACAATAATGGTAGGTCTATATTCATTACAGACCTAAGTATAAAATGCAGAACTTTGAAACTTCTTGAATTGCTCTATCTGGCATAGTAGACACTAACATATATATGTCTACTTAAATGTAAAAAAAATTTAAAAATCAGTTCCTCAGTCATACTTGGCATATTTTTGTTCCTCTCGTTTTTTATTGAAGTATAGTTGGTACACAGTGTTCTTTAATTTCAGGTGTACAACATAGTGATTTGACCAGTCCACATGTTATGCTATGCTCACCGCAAGTGTAGCTGCCATCGGTCACCATACGATGCTATGACAATACCATTGACTGTATTTCATATGATGTATCTTTTATTCCCATTACTTATTCATCCCAGAACTGGAAGCCTGTATCTCCCGCTTCCCTTCATCCATTTGGCCCACACCCCTTCCCTTTCCCCTGGTAAATACCTAGGTTCATTTAAAGTGCTTAACAGCTAGATAGGCCTAAAGGCTACTGTATTGAATGGTGCAGCTATGGCAGAAAGTTCAATCAAAGAAAGTTCTATGTAAGTGGCACTGTTCTAAAAGAAAGCATGTCAGAATACCTTTAAGACCTTGGCATAGGCAAAGATTTTCTGGATAGGACACAAAAACAGGAAACCATAAAAGAAAAAAAATAATAATACTTTAGACCTGTTCAAAATGTCTGAGTCTCAAAAGTCGCCATTACGAAAATGAATAGAGAAGTCACAGACTAGAAAAATATATTTATGGTACCTATATCTGACAAAGAATTTGTGCCGAGAACACATAAAAAATTCAATCAAACTGACAATGCAAAAATGAACAGCTCAACAAACTAACGAATATTGGAAAGGCATTGCACAGAGAATGAATAAGGAATATGTGAATGAAAAAGCACTCAATGTCATTAGTTGTCAAAGAAATGAAAATTTAAACCACAAAGAGACCATTTCATACCTCTGAGATAGGCTAAAACTGAAAAGACTTGACAGCACAAAGTTTTGGCAATGATGGGGACCAACTAGATCCCTCCTACATTGCTGTGGGGGGTGGCGGGTTGTAAAATGGGGCAGCTACTATGGAGAACGGTTTGCCAGTTTCCGATACAGGTAACTACACATCTAACTTATGACCCAGGTATTCCACTGCTATCTATTTACTGAAGAGAATGTGCATGACTGTTCATAGCAGCCATCTTCATGATTGTCCCACACTAGGAAGAACCTAACACCCATCAACAGAAGAAAAGATTAAAAATTAAACAATCCGTGATATATTTGTATGGTGGAAGGATACGTATAATACCATGGCTGAACCTCCAAAGCATTTTGTAAAGTGAAAGCAGCCAGACACAAAGATTTAAATACTGTAAGTTTTCAAATATATGAGGTCCAAGAACAGGCAAAATTAATCTTACAGGGTTACAGGTCAGAAGGTAGATGCTTTTGGAGCAGAGGAAAGGATGAACTGACTGAAAGGGGACTAAGGCATTTTCTAGGGTGATAAAAACATCTTACATCTAGTTTTGGGTGGCGGTGACATGGCTACATTGTCCACATCAAAACGCATCCAGCTGGGGTCAGGAGTGCAAAATAAGACTCCAGACAGATATGTAAGAAGGGCACAAATTCAGGGTTTCAGCAGGATGGACCAGATAAAGGTCCAACTGCCAGAACTATTTAAGGATGCGGTCAACCCAATCAGGGAGAGTTGGAGAAGGCACCAGTCAGAGAAGAACCAGGCCCAAACAGGGCTCCATGTTTAACCACCATATGGGTGGCTGAGGACACTCCAGATCCCCTCCACCTCACTACAAACATGACTGGTTCTAGTATACGTTATAGGGACAGGGGTGTTACGGAGAGTGACCACAAGAACAAAGTGCTGACCAGTTACAGTGAGACTCTAAGCTTAGATCCCACACCAAAATGGCCACAGTTACACGGGATGCCCCTGCCCAGTTTAGGTAATAGCCCTCCTGCCCCACATCTTCATTTCTTGAGGGCTGAGCTGGGGGTGGTGGTGAGGTTACTTCGCTTCTCTCCAAAGTTTTTCACTTCAGACTGAGCTTCAGCACCTTTTCTCCTCGTATCTCATCCTTCCCACATCCACACCTCAGCTTCTCCCTAACCTTATTCAAAGATATGCGTATTTCCTAAAAAAGCTACAGAGACAGCAAAAACATCTCACTGTTAAAGGTGGTTCAGCAAAGACCATGAAAACCAAACTGAAGGCCAGACATTGCCTGAAAGGAAAGTGATGTCTGTGGTAAGAGAAAAACACAAAATCTAGATCTATGTTGAGCCAGATATTTTGGTTCAAGATGTACATGGAGGAAAGGTATTTCTCTTTGGTCTCATTTTCTACAACGGCAGATATAGATGTCTATATACAGCAGGCCAACAAGATTTTTAAAAAAATGACAGAATCCTGGTGCCCAGAGACTTACTGTATTTGTTTTTTTTTTCCTTCTATCCCTTCCTACCTCCCTCTCCTCCTCCTTTTCCTTCTTCCTTTGCTTCTCCCTTTGCGCTTCCTTTGCAATAGTAAATTAAGTCAAAGGCACAGCGGAAATGAGAGGCGCCTTCATGAAGAGGCAGAAAGAGTAAATGATTGTTTTCCTCAACACTTTAAGGGATTGTAGTGCTACAAGCCATCATATTTAGATACTGTATGCAATGTGGAGTAAGGAGGGGACAATGGTAACAGAGTTGGCTTCCGTTTTCACACATCATTGCCCTCCTAGACCATCATGGTATGGCAGAGAACATTAGCTTTGGGGGAAAAAAAAAAAACTAGCTTTAGTTATAAGTTATATGATTCAAACAGACTTTTCAAAACTCTTTTAATCTCAGTTTCTCATCTGGTCAGTGGAGACGACAAGGAGTATCTTATAGGGTTGTTTTGAGAGCTGTGATTGCCACTGATCCGTGGTAGACATCCAGCAAAGGTTGGCTACCTTCCCAGGTACTGCACCTTCATACAATTTATGTCTCTCAGTTCTCCCCCCACACAACCAGTGTCTTCCTCATCTTCAACAATGAAGTACGGCAAACGTAGGATGACTCTTGGTAATAGAAATAAAAAACATTTATGTTTATAAAGTACGTCACAGCATACAAGTGTTTTCACATGCCTAAATTAAGAGGATCTGGGGAAAGGAAATGAGTAAGTACATGAAAGAGAATCCTCAGACCGATTCACCTTCTGGGTAATCTGCGCACTATCCTCTCCCAGAATTTCCTTTTTTTGTTTGCTTCTGTCTTCAAGGGACTAGTCAGAGAGTCACAAACATTTAAGCTTTATCCATTGCTTTCAATGAAATTATTTTATCGGTGTAATATTGTTTCATTCATTCATTATTTAATAAATATATATTTAAAAGAACCATGTGCCAAATGCTTCTGTAGACACTGAGATGAGCAGCGAACTAGACATATGAGGTCTCTGCTCTAATTATAATGTTGGGACACAGACAATAAACCAGTATAAATAAAGACAATACTTACAAATGTTGGTAAAACTATGAAAAAAAAATGAAATGAGTTTTAGAGAGGGCTGCAGTAACCATGGCTGCTATATGTCGAAAAGGTTTGGGAAGTTCTCTTTGGTATGATTTGAACTTGGATGACCGATGAAGAAATCATGATGCAAAGATTTAGGAGGACATAGTTCAAGGTAGAGGGAATAGTAGGCATGAAGCCCCTTGAGGCTAGAATTGTGTTAAGGCATACTATACCTCCTTAGGGGCCCTTAAGAACAGTCATATAGTGGGACTAATAATTGTGTGGAATTGTGTCATCCATGAAAAAAGTAGAGATACAAACATACCCAGCCACCCAGGTTCAAATGAATAGAATGGGTTATGATTTCAGTATCCAAGTTAATCATCTATGATCACGTCACAACCACAAGGAGAACCAGGTTCATGTGTTCCCAGAAGACACTTGGTGAATTACTTAATAAAGTGAGTTGTATTCACTTTTATTCTTTGACTTTTCCTACCATTTGAGGAAGTGTCCCGAGGAAGGTAGGGATGGGAGAATTTTGTTCACATACCCTCCTCTGCTTTCACCCCTCCTTCCTTTCTTCCTCTCTACAGAGGCAGTTGTGACATCTTGCATGGACAAGGAAATGATGCATACCTTCTGCCACCCACTTAGAAATACTTTAGTGCCATTGGTCATGATTGTTATTCTCTCATCCCCACCCCCATTTCTAGCCCTGCCCACCCATATGAGAACATGGAAACTCACTTTGGAAACCTGATCTAAGTGGTCCCCAACGTTAACCTTGCTTATCCTCGGGTGGTTTCATTGTCTTCTGTGCTCAATTGCTTTTGGCAACAAATATAAAAAGTTATAGTTTTTTAGAATTTGTAAAAAGTGCATTGTTTCAAAAAATATATTATCTTATAGAACTACTTAATATCAGGAAATGGCCTTTATTTTTTCTAGCAACTACATTAGTCTCCAGTTGTTACATGCTGAAGGAGGGACATTTATTACCTGAGATGGCTGAGTAATCTTGTTTTACACAGGTGCCCCCCATTTTGGCAAACAGAATCAGCGAACATCTTTATTTATGAAAGAGATAAATGATGGTGGATGGACAGGAATGCCTACTTTATTTTCTTTAGTTTAAGTATTCTTTGGAGAACCATTATCAGTAGCAAAGATGCCATCCGGCGTTTAAAATAAATTTAGTTCAGTGACAAATGTGAAGGACCTCTCTAGCACAAAGGGAATTAAACTTGCTGGGTGTAGCACGAGCTGGGGGTAAGATAAACAGTTGGGAAAAGGATGTGATATCACTCATCTCTTTAGGAAAGCATTTCTGTGTCTTAGAGCTGCAGGCGGAGGAAATGGGAAGGCGGGAGAACATGGATGGCTTCCAGAGGAGATGATGGGGCATGGAGCATGAGTCAACCAGCATCAGAGGGCGTGCAGTGAGAGGTTGGGGAAGAGGGAAGAAAGGAAGCAGTTGAGCCTTTGGATGCCCTCACTCCCACACCCATGTGTGGCTCCTGGGATACATGAACAGTCCTCCGTGTCCCGAGGGAGTGACTGGGTTCCCCCAGCAACCAAATCACTGCCAGAAACTCGCTTGGCTCTGGGGGAGGGTCTGACACACGGCAGTTGTGGGGAGGTGTTGAAGGTGCAAGAATCACTGATACACAAGAGCATTGTGCATTGTCAGCATGGCAGTCTTCTATTCAGAAAGGTTGGGAAGGAAATGAGAGATCATTTCTTTCTTTTTTTCTTTTTCTAGATCGTGCCAAGACTTTGAAAGAGTGGACAGTATGGCTGGGGAGTCAAGGGCTCAGAGCCACAGCTATTTACCAAGTAGTTCAAAAGCACTGAATATTTAAATGAGTAATACGACTGTATAAATCCTTGCCAGATGAATGTCAATTCTGATGAAATGAGAAAACAGCTTCCAAATGCTCCCTTTCTCTTGAAAACGCGAATCAATGGTTTCAGCGTTTGTTTGTTTATGTTTTAGTTCAATCAAAATCTGAGTGCACTTCCTTGGTCAGTCATCAGACGTTAATTTTGGTAATAGAAAAGATTTTTCCAGATTCTGTATTTTATCTATATTCGAAATCGAATTGTTATCAGACGATTGTTATCAGAGGTCCAATCTAGATTCCATTCATGTATGGAAACAATGTTTTAACGTATATATGCATTTGGAATATCCCAGGACCATTATACATGAAGATTTGGGAAGAACTAAGGAAAGGCTTGGCACAGCCTTTCCAAGCATGTTTTTTTGGAAGGTAATCGGAAATAGCAAATAAACTGTGAAGATCATAAATTGTAAAAAAGTACTAATAGGAAAGATGGATTTTTTTTTCTTTCATTGTTGAGAACAGGAGAAGAAACTAACTTGGATACAATTCAACTCCGCCAGCATATCTAGATGGAGTGGCTGTCCTAACTGTCTGAAATAGAGCCAGCACATTAAGTTGCTCTCCAGCACTGCGGTGGAAATGGTTCCTACCCTCCTGCAAGCCCCTTGGTGATTAATGGCCATATATCCCAGCGGCAACAAGAGTTTGAGATTCTGATCAACAAGACTGACTCTGTCCAGCTTGGGTGACTTAGAATTTCCTCCGTTACAGAAGGAATAGAAAAAAAAAAAATACAACAGAACTTGGAGAATTTTCTGTCTTGAAGAATTATGGTCAGAATTCAGTCTTTTCTTTGTGTGCTTCCCCCCCGCCACCCCTCCCCCCCAAAAAGGTGACTAAAAAAAAAAAATCTATTGCCCAATTCTATTAAAAAAAAAAATCTGAGCCTGGGTGTCTCTTGAGCGTCAGACTTCGGCTCAGGTCACGATCTCAAAGTGTGTGAGTTGGGAGCTCCAAATTGGGTTTGCTACTGTCAGCTAAGAGCCCACTTTGGATCCTCTGCCCACCCCCACCCCCGCCCTACCCTGCTCACTCACTCTCTCTCTCAAAAAAATTAAATAAATAAATAAATAAATAAATACATTTTACAAAATCTTGCCAGATAAATAGATATTTTAAAAAAAATCAGTCTTGGGTCACCAGTGAGTGAGATGACCGAATCTTTGAGTTCTTGCTTCTATTTCAGCCATCTCATTAATTCTCCCTTTTCTGCTTCCTCCTTCCTTCTTTATTCCAATCTCCTCCCCTCCATCCCTCCCCTCCTCTCTCTCCCTTCCTTCCCCTCCCTTTTCTCTCCTTCCTTTCTATCTCTTCCACTGCTCCCTCTCTCTCTCCCTCCCTCTCCCTTCCCCTTCTCTCCCTCCTTCCCTTTCTGCTCCAACTCCAGCCACACAACCTTCCCTAATTCTTTCCCTTCCCTTTCCATGCTTCAGCGCATATAGCCAAGCAAGTGTTGGAAATTTGTCTGAGGGAGTTTTGTGGAGACGGGCGATAAGGGCGTACAAGAAAGATTTTATGATGTGGGTATTGTAAAAGGTTCAAAGCGATGAAATATTTTCCACTGTTAAGGTCATTAGACCAAAGCACATAAAATCACTTTAGATACATAAATCACTTTCGTATGCAGAAGCAATAAAACAAGGTACATTAAAATCGCTTCTTGAAGAGAAGAAATGTAAAGGAAGCTGGTGACTTAGCTAGTTGTTTTAAAGTACCCCAGAGGTCTCTCTATAGCATCTGTGTGAGGTATCCTAATTTTCCAGCAGATCCATATGGGGAAAAGAACATCATTTCTGTGAATATCTACTTCTCCACCTCAGGCTGCTAGTATACACCCCTGATATTTTCTTTGAATTTAGGGGTGCTGGGTGGCTCAGTCAATTAAGTATCCGACTCTTGGTTTCAGCTCAGGTTATGATCTCCGGGTTCATGAGTTCAAGCCCTGCATTAGGCTCTGTGCTGGCAGTATGGAGCAGGGGGATTCTCTCTCTCTCTCTCTCTCTCTCTCTCACCCTCTCCCTCATGAGCTCTCTCTCCCTCTCTCAAAAGAAATAAACTTTTAGGGGCACCTGGGTGGCTCAGTCGGTTGAGCGTCCGACTTTGGCTCAGGTCATGATCTCACAGTCTGTGGGTTCAAGCCCCGCGTCAGGCTCTGTGCTGACAGCTCAGAGCCTGAAGCCTGTTTCCAATCCTGTGTCTCCCTCTCTCTCTGCCCCTCCCCCAGTCTCACTTTGTCTCACTCTGTCTCTCAAAAATAAATAAATATAAAAAAAAAAAGAAAGAAACTTTTAAAAAATTCTTTGAATTTATGTAACACTTGATAGTGCAAGAATCTTAAAGTTTTTTTGTGGGAATTTCTTAGCGTTTATGCCCTTGTAATTAAACAAATGGAAACGGCTTAATTCATATGCCATGTATAATAATTAAATCTTATGTAACCACATGGAACATACTAGGGGACAAAATTAAAATGTGACCTTAGTCTTTTTCCAATTAATGTTGTATCTTTTTAACACTGCATCTTCTGAAGTAGACCAAAAAATGTTTGGAAGGAAACTGAAAAGACCGATTTCACTATCATAGCCCGATAGGTACCCTTACGGCCAGGAGTTCTTCCCATAGGAGGAAAAATCAAAACAAAAATCCTCAACACCTCACAGCCCAACGTCCCTGTGTGATTGGCCTCTGCCTGCCTGTCTACACTAGGGTGGTCTCCGTACCCCTTGGTTGATACCTAATTGTTTTAAAGTAATTATTAAGAATGCAGTCTTTTATTGTCAGAAGGATTATTCGGTAATAAATTAGGTAGGTGGTCACTCAGCTCTGGCCCATTTCTTTGTCCCTTCTGCTCTTTCACTGTAGTTTAGTTAACACTGGCCATCTAAAGATTAAGACAAAAACAACAAAGTTTCAGAGGGAAGCTAAACTCTTTCACATCTTAGGATCACCATCCAAATCATCCCCCTTCTGCCTGAAACACATTTCTCCTCCTCGTCATGTGGTGAACACTTAGGCCTCTTTCAAATGTACTTCTGCACGTCTCAGTCAACACCTGTTCGTTTTTTCATTATACTGTCCGTTGCATAGACCATGATTTGTAATGACAGATAGGCCTATGTCTTTATTTCTTTGATATTTGTCTTCCCCACAGGACTCTGAAGCAGAGCAGAACTCAGTTGGTTCTGACTACCATGGCCTGTAAGAGTTGCTATGAATCTGGTTTTTTCACTAGGCATACCCAGGGCCTACTGCAGTGTCTGGAACACGGTAGGCACTCAGTATATTTGTACAATAAATAAAAGAATGACAAAGTTACAGCATGGCCTCCCAAAATGAATTTGCATGGATTCAATTAAAATCGGCCTATATTATGGGGAGCCTGGGTGGTTCAGTCGGTTGAGCGCCGACTTGGGCTAGGGTCATGATCTGCGGTTTGTGGGTTCCAGCCCCGTGTCGGGCTCTGTGCTGACAGCTCAGAGTCTGAGGTCTGCTTCAGATTCTGTGTCTCTCCATCTCTCGGCCCTACCCCTGCTCATGCTCTGTGTCTCTCTGTCTCTCAATAATAAATAAAACACGTTAATGGGGCGCCTGGGTGGCTCAGTCGGTTAAGCGGCAGACTTCAGCTCAGGTCATGATCTCGCGGTCCGTGAGTTCGAGCCCCGCATCGGGCTCTGTGCTGACAGCTCAGAGCCTGGAGCCTGCTTCAGATTACGTGTCTTCCTCTCTCTGACCCTCCCCTGTCCATGCTCTGTCTCTCCCTGTCTCAAAAATAAATAAAACGTTAAAAAAAATTTTTTTTAATAAAAAAATAAAAAACGTTAAAAAAAATGAAAAATAAATGAAAAATAAAAAAATAAAATCGGCCTATATTGAATTCTTACACAATGTAAGGCATGGACAGTGTGGTTCAGGAACCATCAGCATCCGCATCAGCTAGTGTTCGAAAGAAAGGCTGAATCTCAGGTCCTAGCCTAGTAAATCACAAACTGTTATGTAACAAGATACCCAGGCAATTCCAAATGTACATTAAAGCCTAAGTGCACTAACTTAGTACACATTTATGTTATAAGCCTGGAAAAATAAAAGGCCAAATGACTACTTCCATTCTTTCACTTTCAAACAACCTTCATGACTTACCAAATGGTCCAATTCCTACTTTAAATAAGGCTGAAATTTTTGCTAATTATTTTAAACTTCTTAAATGCTATCTCTCCTCTTTCTTGTCAATCATGTAACAAAATAGGTAATTCTGTTAGAAAGTTTCTGATTTCTTGTCTTGGCGTGTTGTTTCAATCTAAGCAAGAATAATCAGATTTGGGATCGCATCTGAAATAACCGTAAAGGTACACAGAGTGTTGAAATTTTAGAATGGCTTTAATAGAAGTACAATTGTCTCACATAGAAAAGTTGGTGATTAAAGGTAAAATCGTAGTGATACATAATAAACTCATTCACACTGGTGACTCACATGTCAATTACATTATGTCTTCAAAGGCCCAGTGGACTCTCACACAAAAAGAATTTTTGCCTTTTACTTATTTCAACAGTCCATTGATTTCCTGTTAATCAAGGTTTTAGAACATCAACTGAGGTTTACTTTAGAATAAACAAGGACAATTTAAGAGGAACCAGGCTGATATCCAGAATGCCAGGGGTGATCAAACGAACTTTGATTCAAAGCAAATAATGTTATAAATTCCATAGCTGATCTGGCATTCTCACTGACTCGGGAGCCTTCTTTATCATCACGAATGTCATAAAGAGGGCAGAGAAAGCAAACTCATTTGTACTTGCCACGGCATGTTTAAGTTCAACATTTAACATGCCAGGTAGCTGCCAAATACAAATCTTGCATATTAGGCAAATCTTAATATATATAGTTAATATGTCTAGTTGTATTCCTTAAAATTTTTGACTCATTATATTGAAAAAATAAAGTACAAATCTGTCTTTTAAGACCCCAAATCCAGGATGTAAAAACACAAGACCGTACATGAATTACTAAGTGGAGTATTTGATTGCAGTGGATACGGATCAAGTAAGATGCCTTAGCTCACTTCCATTGGATTTTTTTTTTTAATTTTTTTTTTCAACGTTTATTTTATTTTTGGGACAGAGAGAGACAGAGCATGAACGGGGGAGGGGCAGAGAGAGAGGGAGACACAGAATCGGAAACAGGCTCCAGGCTCTGAGCCATCAGCCCAGAGCCCGACGTGGGGCTCGAACTCACGGACAGTGAGATCGTGACCTGGCTGAAGTCGGATGCTTAACCGACTGCGCCACCCAGGCGCCCCTTCCATTGGATTTTGTAACTCCTTAAATGATCAGAAAACTAAGTTTCGGTGAATGTGAATTCAAGGCCCTCTGCAGGAATACGTGTCCCAGGCTCCAGAAAGGAGCAAGAGACCGGTGGAGGTGCTGTTATTGCCGAAGCAGCACTGTCTGAAGGTTAAAGCACAGGCTATGGAGTCCATAGGACCGGACTCAAACCTTGGTGCCCATCATTTGTACTGAGCCTCCTCTCTGAGTAAACAATACTACCTCAGAAAGGTTTTAAAGGATTAAATCAAATCCAGATAATGCATGAGAGTTACTGTTAACGATAAAAAGAGCACACTAGAATTAAAACTATTTTAAAAGCATTACGCTTTCCGGGAACTACAAAGTACTCACAATGGTGTAAAATAGCTGTATCTTAACAACACTCTTACCAGAAGGTAGTTCTGGATGGCTCATTCAGTCAGTCAACGTATATTGATTGAGAGCCCACACTGCATTGTGCCAATTACTGGGGACACAAAAGAACACAAGGATCTTGTGTAATGGAACGCAGAGTTTAGTGGAGTTGAGTGGGCTTCTAAAAATAATAATCGTATTGTCAATAACTATATGACCTGTGATCAATATTATGGAAGTGTATCATGGAACGCTTATCAGAAAATGCATCAAGAAGAACTAAGTTAGGGGCACCTGGGTGGCTCAGTAGGTTAAGCGTCCGACTTCAGCTCAGGTCACAATCTCCCAGTTCATGGGTTCAAGCCCTGCGTTGGGCTCTGTGCTGACAGCTCAGAGCCTGGAGCCTGTTTCAGATTCTGTGTCTCCCTCTCTCTCTGACCCTCCCCTGTTCATGCTCTATCTCTCTCTGTCTCAAAAATAAATAAACGTTAAAAAAAAATTAAAAAAAAAAAAAGAAGAACTAGGTTAGACCACAAGGTTAAAAAAGGCTTCATAGAAAAAAATGACATTTCCTCTAAGAACTGAAGGACGAGCAGGAGCTGGCCAAGGCCAGGAGAAGGGGGCAGTCTCTGCAGAGAGGTCAGCATCAATATGGCTTTGAGTTTGGCAGAGTTTGCGCGATTGGATCAGCTGATCAGGCAGGTGTGAATCCTGATGAGGCTGGACCATGCAAAGCCCTAGGGGTATTTTATCCTGGACACAATGGGCTGCCATTGAAGGGTTTTAAACAGATGAATGATGTTATCTGATTACCTTGGTTTCAACGTGGAAGATGAATTAGATGTGACAATAGTGGAAGCAGGGAGATGAGTTTAACAGGGGAGTGTCTTGAAACATTGGAACATAAATTTACCTTTAGTACAGTGTGTGTGTGTGTGTGTGTGTGTGTGTAGACAACTTTGCCAGAGCATGAAAAACATGAGGTGAATCGGGGTTTTACAAGTTCACATTCTTGTTCCCTTTTAGGTCATTTTAAAACACGTGTTTGCAGAGGGACTAACAACTGTGTATGTTGACTCATTCACTGCCAACAAATATGTATTAAGATTTCTCATAGTGCTATTATCATCCTAGGTCCTGGGAGTAGAGCAGTGAACAAAACACGTGAAGACACGGCTCTCATCAATCTTGCATTCTAGTGGGAGAAGAACTGAAACAAGTAAACGAATAAATATTAATATAGAACATGATAATACCTGTGAAGAAAAATAAATCCACGTGAGAGGATAGAGTAAGGGAGGGTGGTGAAATTTAAGGGTGGCCAGGGAAGATCTCTCAGACAAAGTGATTCCTGAGCGCAAATAAAAATCCGGCGATTTAAAATCTAGAGAATGATCGCTTCAGGGAAGGGAACGTAAATAAGCGCAAAGGCCCTGTGATGAGCGTTGCACTTCATATTTTCAAGACACTTTCTGGAATTTTGGCTAAAATTAATTTGATTGCATCATCACTGATGAGGGAGCATAAGGCAAGCTGACAGGCCGCAAACACCCCCCCCCCCGCCCCCACCCCCCACCACCAGGTGGGATCTGCGTGATATTCCTTAGGCACTCCTGGCTGCCCAAGAACAAAGGAAAGGGGAAAAACTAATGGTTAATTGATAGAGATCATAGTCCTGCAGGACCTAAGTCTCCATCACCCCTCCATAGTGATGTAGGAAACAAAGGCAGAAGGAAATGGCGGATAGAATTAAATTTCCTTGTAACCTGCCGCCATTGACAAATACTTGAGGCAGGCAGAGTAAAACGTCTCCCCAGGAACTCCCTACTGTCTTAATGTTAATGTTTTGCTAAAGGGAAAAACAAGCTTAGGTTGACAATAGCTAGGCCTTCAGTATCCTGTGAGTCTTCTTTAACATATGAAAATCTCACTGGAAACTTCCCCCGGACTTTATCTCCCTCAATCCCATAGTATATAACCAGTCTCTCCTCATGATCCTGGAGCAGCTCTTTCTGCCCACTGGACCTGTCCCGTACTCCCATAAAATCACCTTTTTGCACCAAAGATGTCTTCAAGAATCCTTTCTTGGTCGTCAGCTCCGGACGCTGCATATCCCACTGTCACCTCAAAAAAACCTCATCAATCACCACCACCATCACCATCATCCTCCACATCACCATCACCATCATCACCACTGTCATCACCACCACCATCACCACCACCACGATCATCATCACCACCGTCATCATCACCACCGTCATCACCACCACCATCCTCCCCCTCATCACCACCACCATCAACATCATCACCACCGTCATCACCACCACCATCCTCCCCCTCATCACCACCACCATCAACATCATCACCACCATCATCACCACCACCATCACCACCACCACCATCATCATCACCACCATCACCATCATCCTCCACATCACCATCCCCATCATCACCACCGTCATCACCACCACCACCACCACCACGATCATCAACACCACCATCATCATCACCACCGTCATCACCACCACCATCCTCCCCTCATCACCACCACCATCCTCCCCTCATCACCACCACCATCAACATCATCACCACCGTCATCACCACCACCATCCTCCCCCTCATCACCACCACCATCAACATCATCACCACCGTCATCACCACCACCATCACCACCACCACCATCATCATCACCACCATCACCATCATCCTCCACATCACCATCCCCATCATCACCACCGTCATCACCACCACCACCACCACCACGATCATCAACACCGCCATCATCATCACCACCACCATCACCATCATCCTCCACATCACCATCACCATCATCACCACCGTCATCACCACCACCATCCTCCCCTCATCACCACCACCATCAACATCATCGCCGCCATCATCATCACCACCACCATCACCATCATCCTCCACATCACCATCACCATCATCACCACCGTCATCACCACCACCACTACCACCATCACCGCCATCATTTTCATCACCGTTGCCACTACCACCACTATCATCGTCATCATCCTGTAACTGTGGAAGCGCTTCCTCGAGGCGTCATAGTGAGAACAAGAGACCCAATAATGAGACAGTAATAACTGGCAGAAAAGATGGGTTTCCTCATGTCAAAGATGAAAAACTAAAATTTGAATCAGGCCGAATGATTACGAAGAACAAAATCAGCTAGGACAGCCTAAGATGACAAACTGGCAGAAAATTCAGCCGAATTTGCAAAAAGACACCTACCACATATCTATCACGCCCTCGAAGAGCTCACATCCTGAAAGTGCTCCCACAAATAGTGAGCTGTGTCCTCCGTGCCGTCCTTCGCTCCTGAAACTTGCAGGTCGGGACTTGAGTCCGACCAAATTATGCAAAGGGCAGAAAACTGGTGAGTAACCCGGAGCCCAATCCTTCCCCCTTCAGAGCATACTTTTGGTGTGTGGGCAATGGCTGCGTCTTCTCAGTTTGCAAACTGCCTGGCAATAAAGCTTTTTCCTTGCCTCTAACCAAATCCTTGCATTCCAAGATGGTTTTTGTTGACAATAGGACATGCCCTTGATATCACTCCATTAGAGATAGTCTTACATTAGCCAGAGCTTAGATCTCACCATAAACCTAAATCTTTAATTACTCCCCGATTTTACAACATTTTGGCTTTAAGTTAGGAAAAGAAGTCATTTTTTTTCCAGATATTTTCAGTCTTCAGCACGAATAAGAATCAACCGAGGCACTTAATTAAAATGCCCATTCCTGTGTCAAGATTTTGACTTATTAGATTTAGAGTGGGGCCGAGGAAATCATGTGTGCAGCAAACATCCCAGATAGTTTCTTGATGCAAGTGGTCCAAGGACTGTGCTTTGCAAAATGCTATTCTAACGCTTTTTAGTGATTGAGGTTTCATAATTCTTACAGTTTGTAATCACTCCCATCATTGCACATCTGTGCTTGAACTCAGTAATGTGGTCCTGAAATATTATTCTCCAAATGGCAAAAGTGACAGATAAGTCGAGAAGAACCAACCTTAATCGGAAACCGTCTAATACCTGGAAATTGGTGGAGAAGTGAAATCGGTGAGTTCAAATTCATTGTCACTTGAAGTATGAGGCTAATGATTCATTACTCATTTTTCTTTAGTATAATTCACTTTTCTAATTGGCCTCAACGATGGGTCTTTTTCTACTTATATAAATTAAGGGAGAATCCTACCAATAGATGTTATTTACAAGAAGTCTGGTGTCTGGCCTCCCTAGGAAATAATGTTATGGTTAATTAAAATACACCGAACATGATTTACATAAACATTGGTTATTTTCAAGTATTAGAGTATACAAGTATGCTTGGCCTTTAAATAGCTCTTCATAATGTTTCAGCATCCCAGTGTTGTGATAATGAATAATTACTATCCGTGTACTTAGAAGTTTTCTGAAGTGCAAATCAATAGACGATTCTGGTTAAAAATATGCCGGATAACAGAAAACTGATGTAACTGTATTTCTTCCTTCAAATATTAATATTTGTAGCAATGCAACAAATATTGCTACAAATACTGCGTTGCTACAAATATTAATATTTGAAGGAAGAAATACAGTTACATCAGTTTTCTGTTATCCGGCATATTTTTAACCAGAATCGTCTATTGATTTGCACTTAGGAAAACTTTTCACTCTTATGTGGATCCTGAAAAACTTAACAGAAGACCATGGGGGAGGGAAAGGAAAAAAAAAGTTAGAGAGGGAGAGAGCCAAACCATAAGAGACTCTTAAAAACTGACAATAAACTGAGGGTTGATGGGGGGTAGGAGGGAGGGAAGGGTGGGTGATGGGCACTGAAGAGGGCACCTGTTGGGATGAGCACTGGGTGTTGTATGAAAACCAATTTGACAATAAGTTTCATATAAAAAAATTAATATTTCCAACATGGAAATGTTATGCTTTCAGTAAAATTTCCTTTGCCTTTGTATATCAATTGATATTTTTATCTTGCTGAATTCCAAGTCTTTCCTACACAAGCTTCATGCCAAGATGGTTACATCCTGTTAGTCAGTTTCCAATCTTTAAATGTGGTTACTGGATCTTCATCCTGTTTTCCCTTAGAAAAGAAAAGTGATACCTACTATAGGCCAGCTGTTTGGATATGTAGTACTTTTTTTTTCTTCCCTAGTTAACCATTAGCTCTTTTAATTACCTCATTTCGAAAGAATAATAAGAGCTGGGAGACATCTACTGTCTTTGAAAACGTAGACTTGAGATTGGCATTTGTAGAAACATAACAAGGGGTATTCATAAAGAAAACCCTAATTTTAGATCAGACTCTCAGATTCTGACCTTCAGATGATTTCCCATTCTCTTTGCGCATTTTTGTCAAGGTGCTTTTTAAAGTCATTATGTTTTATGGTTACGATGGTAAATAATTTTAGTTGAAGGTGAACCTGAAAGCACACTAATATTTTTTCCATCTGTGTATATCACTTTTATATTTGGTCTCTAAACTCAAAATAACTCTTCTCCCACCCCACCTACACACCTCACATCCCAGTATAATGGCAATTCTTTAATTGGTTGTTTGTATTGAACGTTATCTTGTCTCCAATGTAAGCACACAGGGTTTTTGAACGGAATCGCAGCCATTGCCCCATTCGGCCTGCCAGTACTCTTAAAAGACATTTGATCACAAAGTCCAATGAGCTCGAATTCTAAAATTGAAAACACAATTTCCATAGGTGCAGGCAAATTTATTTTGGGCCGAACTTCACCCAGCCTACCCTGCAGTCAAGGCGCAAGTTACTCAGGATGTAACTCTTGAGTAAAGTAAGGGCATTTATGGTTTTTCTTCATTTCTCCTCCTTCTTGCCCAGGGCAGTTTTGAAATGAGAAGAGCCCGTGAGCCTGATCTGCAAATCTCCTGTCTTCAGATTGTGTGATAGCCCCAATGCTTCTCTGAAGATGACCAATAATTTCCCTTGAAG
Source organism: Prionailurus bengalensis (assembly GCF_016509475.1). Classification (NCBI taxonomy): domain Eukaryota; kingdom Metazoa; phylum Chordata; class Mammalia; order Carnivora; family Felidae; genus Prionailurus; species Prionailurus bengalensis. The sequence continues at coordinate 146,052,639 of NC_057344.1, forward strand.
AGGAATACAGGACTTAGTCTTTGCTTAAAGGGATGATAAACTAGCATCTGACACTGAAGCCGTTTGGGAGAGGGAGAATCTTTATTAACAGCAGGCATTTGGAGGCTCCTCCTAGTCACTTCTTCAACTTGACATAACCTGAGAAAAAGCCACTTTTATTCTCCTCCGAATTGTCCATGGGAGACTGTTACACGTGCACGCATTTAATTTTATGTTAATTGTATGTTAAATGTTTTCTCATGCCAAGACTTCTTCGCAATATGTCCATTTCAAGCATCGCAGGTGTAAATCACCAGTTCAGATAGAAGCTTTAGGCAAAGTCCTTCCAATGGGGAAATGAAAACATAGATTACCTGGCAAACTGAGGCATTTATATCATCTGTTAAGATTTCAAGTTTCTGTTCTAAGCATTGTTAATGCATTCCTTTGCTTGTGCTTTTTAAGTCCACTGTGTGAGGAAGCTTGAAGTAATAGAAAGTTGTTCATTTAAAATAATAGAAGGAGTGCAATGATCCAACACAGACTAACTCTTGACTTCCTCTTAGCAAAGGAAAAGGCACCTGTCCTTGCGTTTTTTGGCTTGTCCCCGTCGGGAGCTCTGCTGTGGCCTGTCAGTAGGGACATAAGACATTGGAGTAGTCCTGGAAGTTGAAATCTTCGCATTTTATTCATTCCCTGGAATGTAAGTTCCATGAAAACAGGATCTGTGGGTATAAGGTTCATGGATCTAGAAAGCCCAGAGAGAAGCAAGCACAGTAGTCCTCACCAGTGTTCACCAAAGCAAAGGGGATTATCCAGGCCCTTATGCAAGAGAAATTTATTGAACACTAACCAAGTAAAAACGCTTATCGAGCACTCGTGTAGAATACAAAGATAAATAAGATACAGAAGTTAACCTTAAGGAATTTCTAGTTTATTAGAGGAATTAAGAAAGGGTTAAAATAAATGATGATACAAAGCGGAAAATGATAGGCAATATTGAAAGGTATTGATTTTGTAGTTTGTAATTATTTTCAAAATATGTCCATGCCTGTTTAATATGATGTACTGTTTAATATATGTCCATATACTGTTTCAAATATATGTACTGTTTACAGTACATCAAATGATGTACTGTTTAATATACTGTCCATATACTGTTTCAAAATATGTCCATACCTGTTTAATATGATATAATATAATGTACTGCATGCTCAATAAGTGTGAAGAGTTATTATAGTTATAAATACCTTTGTTGTCTCTGAAGAGATCCAATGTTGGAGCCACTGCTTCAAGAGACGTCTTCCTCCTGGATTTCTTCAGCTTTCTAAAGAGAAGACGCAGACAATTTACAAAACCACCATCTTGACCTGGCTGCACATTTAGAATCATCCTCGGAGTTCTTAAAACTCCCAGGGTTCAAGGCAGCACCCAGATCAATAAAGACTAAATCTCCGGTGGGGGCATCCAAGCACCTGTACTTTATAAAGCGCATCAAGTGATTCTGTTGGTTGAGACTATTGTTTCTCATCCTGTCTGCACATAAGCATCCCAAGGAGCTTCCTACCAAATTTCACCCCAAGAGATGTTAATTAATTTGTTTGGAGTAGGACCTATGCGTAGACATATTTTTGAAATCTCTCTTTTTTAAAAGTTTTAATTTAAATTCCACTTAACACACAATATAATATTAGTTTCAGGTGTACAATATAGTGATTCAACCCTTCCACGCATCACCCAGTGGTCATCACCACAAGTGCACTACTTAATGGCCGTCACCTATTTAAGCCATCCCCCACCCACCTCTGCTTTGGTAACTATCAGTTTGTTCTCTATTAAGTCTGTTTCTTGGTTTGTCTCTCTCCCTCTCCACCCCCCCCTGCTCCCCCCCCCCCCGCTTTGCTCATTTGTTTTGTTTCTTAAATTCTGCATATGAGTGAAATCATTGTCTTTCTCTGACTGACTTATTTCACTAAGCACTGTATTCTGTAGCTCCAGCCATGTCATTGCAAATGGCAAGATTTCCTTCTTTTTTACAGCTGAGTAATATTCCATTGTGTGTGTGTGTGTGTGTGTGTGTGTGTGTGTGTGTGTATACCCCCCCCACACACATATATGTATACCATATATGATTTTAGCCATTCTGACAGATGTGAAGTGATATCTCATTGTAGTTTTGATTTATATTTCCCTCATGATCAGTGATGTTAAGCATCTTTTCATGTGTCTGTTAGCCATCTGGATGTCTTCTTTGAAAACAATGTCTATTCATGTCTTCTGCCCATTTTTAATTTGATTATTTGTTTGGGGGTGTTGAGTTTTATAAGTTCTTTATACATTTCGGGTATTAACTCTTTATCAGGTATGTCATTTATAAATATCTTCTCCCATTCCATCAGTTGCCTTTTAGTTTTGTTGATTGTTTCCTTTACTGTGCAGAAGCTTTTTATTTTGATGAAGTCCCAATAGTTTATTTTTGCTTTTATTTCCCTTCCCTCAGGAGGCATATCTACTAAGAAGGTGCTGTGATCAATGTCAAAGAAGTTACTGCTTCTGTTCTCTTCTAGGATTTTTATGGTTTCATGTATTAAATTCAATAGTAATGTGCACCCAGGGTTGATTTGCACAGAGCTAGGGAATAACAAAAAATTATAGCTAATTGCAGAGAAAACATGGTTTTTGTCACTGGCTATTGTCACTGGTCAACTGTAAGAACTAAGTAATATCCAGTTTAAGAGACTACTCTGTTTAACTAATTTTTCCCAGTTTTAAGTGAACATGAGGATGATCAGAGAGGATTTCTATCCCTGAACCTTTGACAGGTTGGGCCTGGGCAGGCAAGAAGACTATCCTGGAATTCTTGGCCCTATGAGCTGGCATGGTCACTCTTAGTCATCCCTCTTTGATGGAAAACGTCCGGGCATGAATAGCGTGCAAGCTTGTGGGATCATTTCAACACAGATGTCACCACCTATACAAACCACCATCTGGGAAGGAAATTTATTTACCCCTCGCACATCTTACATGGATAGGACAAAAAATTGTGTATTTCAACTATCATTTGTTTGTAAATACTCCTGTTGTGTAATTCATGATACAGTTTGGAAATTTCTCGGATTATCAGTTTCTCAGAACTATGGATGTAAGTGGATCCTTCTGATGCATTATATGACCTGTTTATAAAAAGGAAGTATTGCAAAATCGAATGCTCATTGGAAAACTCAGATACCTTCCACAAAAGGCAAAATTACCAACTTTAGGGGTGCCTAAGCTTAGTGGGTTAAGCATCTGACTCTTGGTTTCAGCTCAGGTCATGATCTCATGGTTTGTGAGATCGAGCCCCACGTTGGATTTTATACTGACAGCATGGTGCCTCCTTGGGATTATCTCTCTTCCTCTCTCTCTGTCCCTCTCCTGCTCATTCTCTCTCTCTCCTCTCAAAATAAACAAACAAACAAATATTTTAAAAAATTACCAACTTTAATTTTAAAATTTAAACAATAGTATGCTGGCTTTCCAATCCTGAGAGTCTGTGTGACTTAAATGTAGAACAGTGGACTAAATGCAAGGTGAAGGGAAAGGTGGAATAATTATGGAAAGATGATGCTAAATGATATCCGCAGAAATTCTAGTGCTTTTGGAGAAAAGAAGTGACTCAGCCCTTGGCATTTAACTCATTTAATTTGGATCACTTAATATAAGATTTTTCTTATGCCTTCAAATAATTTCACATTTCCGTTCAAATGAGTCACATGAGGGATAGCCTCGGGCAGTTTATTTTGCTAGAATTTTTAAATTATTTTTATTTTTTTAGTTCAGCTCCACTTGGACAAAATCTGACCACTAACGGTGGATTATGACTACCGAAATCTTCCTTGGAGAACACGATTTTGATGAGAAATGGAATCCAAGGTAGCAGTGCCTTCATTGGGGCTTTTGTTCAACTTTCTTGCATGTCTTCTGAGGATAGCCTCAAATACCAGCACTGTTGCTCTGACAGTGACACATTCCAAACCAGCCTGAGAAAAATGAAAGACGGATGTCATGAGTCGGCTCCTCCTGACCAGCTATGGCCTCCCCTGAGAACAGTCTTTCTTTAGGTAGAAGAGAAGATCGCACACAGGTACTGGCTATCCCTTGGACGTGTTATCCATATAATTCTCACCACGACCCCAGAAGTTGGGAGAGATAATTATACTGACTTTTAAAGAGTAGAAAACAAAAATTATTTGAAATGACTACTATATATGCTTTTTAAATTTTTCATCGCATTAAGTTTATAGATGTGAGTATGTAATTTGAAAACAATTTACATCTATATTTTAGACGATTCATCGTACTCAGATCCTCAGATGAGCCCATACCAAGCAAACTACTTGTCAGCTAAGTGAATTACAGGCTTTGGGGGAAAAAAAAATTAGACGTAGGAAGAAAGAAAATCTGTGAAATACTGGACTCAAATACAGATCTACAATGTAAATCAAACCTACTTGGATAAAGGGATCACAAATCATGTGTCGTATATTCTACTACTTTGAAAAGCTACCTTGTCCATTGATATCCCACCATCTCTCTTCTTGAATGCATTTTTCATTTCCAAAGCTGGGCACAATTTAGGGTCTTGCTACTCATCCGAGCTGACAATCTAAACCCCTTCATCTGGAAGAAGAGAATAAAGAGATTAGCAATCGAGGTCCTTATTATAGCTGTTGAGCAGTGGCTCCTATAAAACGTGCTCGTGCAGGAGGACACTGCTGGTGGCGTGGCTTGGCTCTCAGGACAGCACAACATCTTTCACGTGGCCTTAAGGTTCTACTTCATCTGCCCACTTCACCATTCTGATACCCCACCATCCGCCTCCCTCCAGTCTAGACTCTGATCGCACAGCCAACCTTTTCAATGTGATGTTGTAGGCAAGTAGGAGATTATGAAGATTATAGGGTGTTCTTTGACTCACTGGGAGAGGTGGGGAGGAAACAGGACTTGCCATTTGACTGTAATACATGTTGATTTAATCCCTTTTTTAAATAGTGCTTAGAGCTCTCATGAGCTCACAGGGAAACATTTAATGAAAACCAGGATTTTTCTTCTAGTTCGTGGAAGAACTATGCATAGCTCTTAGACTAGCAAAGGTAGCTGGGAATGTCCGCGGCACAGAGATATTATGTACCTTTCACGCTAATTTCCATGCGAGTTTATGTGAGTTCTTTCTTGGATCAATTTTTTTAGTGTAATATCATATATGCCTATTGTAGAAATCTGTAAACTATGTAAATGACTTTTTACAAAATTCATATTCCCACACTCCAGAGATAATCAATAGCCACCTGATTTTTACTTATTTCCCTCCTTTCTCTCTCTTCCCCTTCCTCTTCCCCCATTTTCTTTTTCTCGCTTTCTCAAAAGTGGCATGGCATCAAATAAGTAGTGAGGAAATAAGCGATCTGATCTCCCTTCAAGAAAGAGTGTCCTGATTAGCTGGAGGGCGTGCAGCCCTCAGACAGAAGCCTCTTTGACGTCTGCCACAGTGCTGGACAGGGACACTGTCCACAGGCAGGTCTGGCCAAGGCTATGCACCGCAATGGGTACTAGGGCCTGCCCTTTTGGCCTCATGTGGGACTCCTCTACAAGCAATCTCGGAACCAGAGCCCCTTGTTGGCCTGGCTGAGACTCTCTCGGCATTGAACCACAGGCTGAGGATCTCCTCTTCTCTAGTCTTTCTTCCCTCTCGGGAGAGATGCCAGACCCACAGTGCCATCTGAAGTCTCTCCCCAGTTCCCCTAGTCCCTCTCCTTTGTCTTTCAAAGACATTATCCTGCCCCCAAATCTTTTCTTCCCAGAAAACCCAGTCAACACAGTTTTATGCCTTCATTCTCTTGCTTAACATTAAATTGTGAGTCCTTCCCAATGACATTAGAATATTTTCAGAAACAGCATTTTCATTTTATGGGTTCATTGTATAGATAGATAAAATGTTCCCAACTTTTTGCAATCCTAAATTCAATGATATGACAAGCATCCTTGTTCAGATTCTCTACATGAATTTGAGGACTATTTCTTCAGAATGGATTCCTCAAAGTGTAATTACCAGCGTAAGCTTGCTAAGTTGTGCAAAACAGATTTTCAAAAGGACAGTATGAACACACCTTCTGACCAGTGTATTTCCCATTAATTGAAACTTTATGTGGTACCTAAGGTTGTGCTCTTTAAAATAGCATTTCAGTTAATAACTTTATCAGTAACTCTCTGTTCACATTCCTGGTTTTTAATCCCTCCAGCTCCTGTTTTCATGGGTTTTCTTATAACCTTACATGAAGCACTGAACTTCCTCTTGCCCATTCCTGATCTCCAGCCTCTAAAGTGAAAGAACAAGCCCTCTGGGGAGCACTGAGTCTTTTCTACTCCCACTCGATGACAGGGCACCAGAGAAACAGGTCAATATGATGTTCTGCAAACTCAGGGATTCCAAGGAGACCCAATGCCTCACTAAGAGGAAATGCTTCATCTATCATCTTCCACCAGCTCAGCAGGATCTGGAAAAGTTGTGCATTTCTCTGCTTTCTCCTGCTCAGGAGCACTTCTAACAAAAGATTAATGAAGCAATGCTCGGGGCCTGGGTGGCTCAGTCAGTTGAGTGTCTGACTCTTGATTTAGGCTCAGGTTACAATCTCATGGTCATGGGACTGAGCCCCGCATCGGGCTCCCTGCTGAGCATGGAACCTGCTTGAGATTCTCTCTCTCTCTCCCTCTCTCTCTCTGTCCTCCCACTCCCTCTCAAAAGAAAGAAAGACAGAGAAAGAAAGAAAGAAAGAAAGAAAGAAAGAAAGAAAGGCTGAAAATTTACCAGAAACCCAAAGTACAAAAGCACAGCTGACTTAATTATATGGATGAGAAAAACAATTCACCCCAGAGGTACAATTAATCCTTATAGTAGCCTTTTGAGGTGGATTACTATAAAGATGAAGAAATGGAGGCACAGAGAGGTTTGGTGACATGGCCAAGTTCGCAGGTTAAGTAAGACGCCCAAGGTACCAGAGCCTTGCCTGGATCTCAGTTAGTCTGGATTGTGAGCATGTTCCCTTAATCCCTTTACTGAAATGACATGAGAGGACTCTTCCTGTAATTTATAAACCTGGTGATAGAACAAGGATTCATAAATTCATACTGATTAAAAATAAATAAATAAAGCTTTAGGAAAAGCTCTTCCTTACTATGGAATGCCAAATAATAAATGTAGAAGCAATGACAGGTTGGAAAAATCATCAGTGGATGCTAAAACTAGTGGTGAGATTTTGATGAGAAATAGTGCATTTTTTTAAATGTTTATTCATATTTGAGAGACAGAGAGAGACAGAGCATGGCAGGGAAGGGGCAGAGAGGGGGAGACACAGAATCGGAAACAGGCTCCAGGCTCCGAGCTGTCAGCACAGAGCCCGACGCGGGGCTCGAACTCACAGACTGTGAGATCATGACCTGAGCTGAAGTCGGATGCTCAACCGACTGAGCCCAAACATAGCCCATAGCATTAACATAGCCCAAACGTATCTCCCACAAACTAGTTATTAATTAGGAAGGGAAAAATAGTACCTGCAGTAGAGAAATCTACAGGATAAATGGTACCTTAACTAAGTGATCAAAGTTAATACCACAAACATTGAGATAAGTTAATATCCTGTGGTTCCTAATATAATGTACCACGAGAAACACACTACTGCTTCCGGCATATTCCTTCTGAAGATACGTAACTTGAATTTAATCATGAACCAACACCAGAAAATTCTAAAATGAAGGACATTTTAGAAAATAGCTATACCGTCCTCTTTACAAAGTCAAGATCAAGAAGCTGAGGAACTGTTCCAAATTAAAGGAAATTAAAGAGACTTGAAAACAAAATGCAGTATACGATCCTGTATTAAATTCTGGACCAAAACGACTAAAAAGAGAAAGAAAGAACCATAGGAGGCATTATTAGGACAATTGACAAATCTGAATATGGAAGGAATATCAGGCAATAGTATGTAGATATTAAATTTCTTGATTTTGATAACTTGACTGTGGTTATGTAAAGAATATCCTTATTCTTAGGAAATAAATACTGAAATATTTAGAGGCAGAGGCGCAAGCTATCTGGGACTTTTCTCATGCTGTTCAGAGAGAAGAAACGATGGCAGAAGGGGAATGGAAAGCTTTCAGGTTAACTCATGACTGAACCACTTGCCAAAGTCTTCTATTGACATTAAGAAATTTATCATCTTGGGGCGCCTGGGTGGCGCAGTCGGTTGAGCGTCCGACTTCAGCCAGGTCACGATCTCGCAGTCCGGGAGTTCGAGCCCCCCATCAGGCTCTGGGCTGATGGCTCAGAGCCTGGAGCCTGTTTCCGATTCTGTGTCTCCCTCTCTCTCTGCCCCTCCCCCGTTCATGCTCTGTCTCTCTCTGTCTCAAAAATAAATAAACGTTGGAAAAAAAAAATTTTTTTTAAATAAAAAAAATAAAAAAAAAAGAAATTTATCATCTGAAATTAAAAAATAACTGTTGAGGCTTGTATTAAAGGAAAACTTTATAAGTATCTAACTTGATTCCAGTAATCTCACTTTTGCATATTTATTCTAAAGAAATAACCATGGAGAGGCACAATGGCTTTGTCACAGAGATACTCATCAAAATTGGTATACAATTTTGGAAAATTATAAACAACGTACACATCTAATAATAGCTTTGTTTTAAGATTATACAGTCACTGAAATGCTATTTAATATTTACTGACTTGTAAAAATGCCATTATTAAGTGGTAAAAACAAGATGCAAGATGGCATACACAGAGTGACTCGATTTCTGCATGTAGATGTACATACACATACACCCACAACCCCAGGCCCATAAAAGACTTCAAAACTATAAATTAAAACGCTACTGTGGTCATTTTAAGGTGTACAGAAAAAGGTAACTTTTAAACTTATTTTTACTTGAATTTTACAGTACTGTGAAAATTTGCTAAAAACAAATAAGTTACTTTGTAATTAAAAACAATAATTATAGGGGCGCCTGGGTGGCGCAGTCGGTTAAGCATCGGACTTCAGCCAGGTCACGATCTCATGGTCCGTGAGTTCGAGCCCCACGTCAGGCTCTGGGCTGATGGCTCGGAACCTGGAGCCTGTTTCCGATTCTGTGTCTCCCTCTGTCTCTGCCCCTCCCCCGTTCATGCTCTGTCTCTCTCTGTCCCAAAAATAAATAAAAAAAGTTGAAAAAAAAATTAAAAAAATAAACCAATAATTATAAAGACAAAGAAAGAGTACATCTTTTAAAAAGAGATAACCACAAATTTTAATAAAACCCCTGTTCTTTTCACATACCGCCCTACTATATTCCATAGGTTCTTTCCAACTACACAAGGCCCTGCTGCTGAATTTGGTGAGTGACATTCAGAACATGACTCCTAAACTCCTCCTTTAGTGGAACATGAAAGGAGGTCATTGAAAGGAAGTGGGCACTGGTTGACCCATTAACTGAACCCAGACAATCGTAGGTTCCTCACACCCTTCCCTGTCCTGGGAATGTACATTCTGCCCACAATTTACAAGGATGAGAGAACAAGACGTTGTTGAAACCATCTGGACTGAATATGCAAGTAAACCTATTTAAGACATCTCTATACACTTTTAAGATTCAGGCAGATGAGGGGCACTTGGGTGGTAGTTGAGCATCCAACTCTTGATTTGGGATCGGGTCATGAGGCCAGTGTCGTGGGATCAAGCCCTATGTGGGACTCCACACTCAGTGTGGAGCCTGTTTAATGTTTCTCTCCCTCTCTCTCTCTCTCTCTTTCTCCCTCCTTCTGCCCCTCTCCTCTACTTGTGCTCTCTCTCTCTCTCTGTCTGAAAAAAAAAAAAAAGAAAAAAAAGATTCTGGCAGGTGATGGTGGAGAACTACTCAATACATGTCTGCCCAAGACGAGCCCCATATGTAAGTTCCCTTGCCGATTAAACCTGCTACCTACGAGTCTGGAATGGTCTACCTCTCTTCCTTCAGTCTGTCCTTGCCCTTCGTGTATAGGGGCCAGTTTTCAAACCAACATGGGGAAATTCTTTTACCATTGTTGTAAACTGATATAGGTAGGGCTGTTACAAAGGGGGCAATGTCTATTGAATTTGTTTCCTGATGAAAAAATCGAGCTTGAAGCCAAATGTTGCACATTCAGACAAGAAAACGCACTATGACTCATGACGATCTGTGAAAAAGCCACACTTTCATTATATGCTAAATTTTCATTTTCTCAATGTCAAGGACTTTTAAAATAACTCGATTGTTTCTCTTGTGATGTGATTTCCAAAGTTAGTTTCTTTCATGTTTCGGAGGACCTAAATTTCAGATGGAATGGACCTAGATTCAGAAAATATATCTGTGATATTTAAGGTTTTGTTTCTTTGTCATTCGACTCTAGATGTATTTATTTGTAATTTTATCTGCACATTGCTACACAAACTATCCACATTTTGTGTATGTGCACATGTGTTTGAGTGTACCTAAAAAGGCAGACACTGTCTGTTACAGTCTTGGTTTGGGGCTGTTTTCCAATCTAGGTTGGTCCTAAGAAGGAATCACTCCTTACATTATTATATCAGTGGCACATGTTGAGCCCTTCTACTAAGTACCACAGAATGACAAGTGGCCAGGAAACAAATATACATTAAACATAGAAATACTAGAGATTGGGTCCCAATTTCTGAAATAGTATTATAGAGACAATGGTCAATCAGAGAGCCTGAAGCACAGATTAAGAAGGCAGAAACATGGCATTTTATTTCAACTACAAACCCTTGCCAGGTTTCCCAGTCTGTGACATCAAGGAGAGCAAATTGTTACCTCTGAGAAGTCATCTATGATTTGTAGCCATTAATTCCAAACCTCCTACTTAAGATTCTTCAATTACATGATCCTACCAACAGATCAGGAGCTATCGTGTACACTGGGGAAGGAACAAACTCTCAATAGAGCTACCGTGCATGTTCTCCAGTTCAACCTTCTGTTCCATAGCCCAACCCATGCTCTAGAAAGAGGCCCTACCCAATGATTAGGGGCCAATTTCTATTCCCACAGCCAGATTCTCCTCCTGTAATCTAGACTTCATCTTATGTAAGCACATGACTCACATGCACGGGTCCGTTTCCTGGAATTTGGGGTGGGAGCCAACTCTCAGTTATCTGCAGCATGAAATCCATCAGTGATTCCCAACTTCCATTTTAACCAGTAACGTTAACCTCTTCTATGATCTCCATGTTCTTTTACTACTGATTTTAATGAACACAGAAAAGGCCAGAGAGAAAAGCATAGGGTCTGGTAAATCAAAAGGCCGTATGATCATTGAACAGTTGGGCACTTGCCATTTCCATTCTGTTTCACAGCCCAGATTCTAGATAAGCATTTTCTACCAGCAGCCATGGCCAACTCTTTCCATCTAGTGCAATCTGGCCTCTATCTTCACCATCCTCTGAAAACACTTTTTTAGCCTTCATGACATTCAGAAGTCAAAACCAGTGGCCTTTTTCCTCCTTCTCAGTTTTTTTCTAGGTTCTTTTGTACTGGACAGTGTTGACTATTGCTGTAAATCTTGGCTTTTTATTCTTCTGATCTTCATGTCACTGTGTCTCTTAGTTTTGCTCTTTTGGTTGTAACCATCAGCAAGTCCTGTTGATACGAAGTACGTTCTAAATACAGCTGGAGGTCAACCACTTCTCATCACCTCCACTACTGACATCCTTGTCCTAGCCACGCTATCATTTAAGCAGGTGACAAAAATTACCCTCTACCTTATCTTCCAGGTTTGCCTTGCCTCTCTAGTCTATTTTCCACAGAGCAGACTGACTGGTCTTGTAGACATGCAAGTTATGTCACCACCCCATCCCTTACCCTTTAATGACTTACTGCATTTTTTTTTCAACGTTTATTTATTTTTTGGGACCGAGAGAGACAGAGCATGAACGGGGGAGGGGCAGAGAGAGAGGGAGACACAGAATCGGAAACAGGCTCCAGGCTCTGAGCCATCAGCCCAGAGCCTGACGCGGGGCTCGAACTCACAGACCGCGAGATCGTGACCTGGCTGAAGTCGGACGCTTAACCAACTGCACCACCCAGGTGCCCCAACCCTCACTCCTTTCAAGTGCTTAACTTGAAACGTTTCTCTGGCTTCAGCTATAGTTCCTGTGATGGGAGTTCCTACCGTCGCATCTTTAGTGCAGCCCATACAGCCAAGCTCTCCACTGGGGAGGCAGCTCTCAGTGGCTGGAAATTTGGCCTGAGACTCAGGAGAGCTGGCCTCGAGTGTAAGTTCTGTGACTTCGCTCGCTTTGTGACTCGGAGCAAGCCACAACCTTTCGGGAGACCAAATTCTCTCGTAGGTAATAATTTATTCCTCTCTACCTTCCATCTCAGATAGTGCTTTAAAACGAAGAGTTAGTAAAAGTGAAAGTGTTTTGTCAGTTATAAAACAGTACATACCATTTTGAGGTGCTTTCAAATACTTCAAATATGCCATTTATACATGCCCACCCTGCTGTTTTCGTAGATTCAACATCAAGTAGATTAATTTCCTATTTCCCAAACTGAATGCTGACTTTGTTTTCTTTCATTGGGCACAGGTATCACTAAGCACGTCTCGTTCTCCTGTGATGTGTCTACAATTTTCCTCCTGCTCTCTCTTCTCCCAGACATAATCTTACTCGAAGGTTTCTTCCGTGTGCATCTAGGTAGGCCATTAGAACACCATTCGTTGATCTCTCTATTTCCAGCCTTTCTCTCAGTCTTCTCAAATAATCTCATTCCGATCTTCCCCAAATTGGATTGGATTTCTATTACTGCTCTCACAAATTGCCGCAAATTTAGCAGCTTAAAGCAATGAAATTTATGGTCTTACGGATCCGTAGATCAGAAGTTCAACACGAGCCTCACCTGTCTCGTGTCAAGGTATTGGCACCAGGTAAATATCAAGGTGTCACCCTGCTAGATTCTTCCCTGGGGTTTCTGGGGGAGCATTCATATCCTTGTCTTTTCAAGTCACCTACATTTCTTGGCTTGCAGCTCCCTTCCTTTGTTTTCAAAGCCAGCAACTGTGGGTCAAGTCCTTCTGAGATCACAGCTCTCTAACCACAGATAGGAAGAGTTCCCAGCTTGTAAGAACTCAGAGGATTAGATTCGGCCCACTGGGCTAATCCAATGTCATCTCCCCTTCTCAGGGTCTATAACCTTAATCATATTGCACTGTTCCTTTTGCCATGTAAGATAATATATTCACAGGTTCTGCGGACTAGGACACGTACATCTTTGGGGAATAAGCGGTCTTATTCTGCTTACCACACCAGTTTAATGGTGTCACTCCCCTGACCAAGAGATAATGTAAAGTTTATCTTCCTGGTATGGCTTTGAAGGTCCTTCAAATTAAATTCTTAGCAATCCTAAAATAAAGATCCTGTACTACCGTTAGGATATTCTCCCCGACATACCTTAAACGTGCTATGATTTTCCTAGTGTTTTTGCCGATTATTCTTTCATTTGACACGTCCTACAATCCTTCCCTTGCTATCAAAGTCTCGTCAATTTTCCAGCCCAGATAAAGTCCCACCTCCTCAATAAAAGCTCCCCCACTGATGCCACCTTTTTCTAATGGTTTGATATGATACTGTTTAGTTTATGTGGTGGACTTCTGGGTTTGTTCAGAATTCATTCAATCTTCCTCTGGTAGCAGCACGCTGGTTTTCCTTTGGAAGAAAACTGTTTCCTATTAGATTAAAAACTCAGTGGTTTCTTGGGGCGCCTGGGTGGCGCAGTCGGTTAAGCGTCCGACTTCAGCCAGGTCATGATCTCGCGGTCCGTGAGTTCGAGCCCCGCGTCAGGCTCTGGGCTGATGGCTCGGAGCCTGGAGCCTGTTTCCGATTCTGTGTCTCCCTCTCTCTCTGCCCCTCCCCCGTTCATGCTCTGTCTCTCTCTGTCCCAAAAATAAATAAAAAACGTTGAAAAAAAAATTAAAAAAAAAAAACAAAAAACAAAAAACTCAGTGGTTTCTCAAGTAAAATGAATTGCCCTCCTGGTCAAGGGATGAGCTCATGATTCCAGCTAATCTCTCTAGAGCACAGACACCCAAAAAGTAAAAATGCTTGGAGTTCACACTTTCTAGAAGCAGCACATTGCTCACAAAATCATCAGAACTTCCTCAGCATTTTGGCTTTTACTTTAATTCCGCCAAATTCCCCACATCCTTCCTACACGTTTTTCCTTGGGTAAGCCAGAATCATTTTCTGTTTCATAAAAATCAAACTCTAACTGCTAAAGCCTTACTGTTCTTTAAATGTACTCGTAACTCCAAATTCTCTTTTTCATAAAACTACAGTATATTTTACATGTCTCTCAAACACTCCCCAATCCCTTGTATATTACTACACACAGAAATTCCTTTCCATAAATATTGGTTGACTACTTCATAAAGTACTGATTTTTTTTTCAGAATGTGAATTGCTCCTGGTAGCAAGTTGAGAACAAGGAACATTACATGTCTTTCCTTGATATCAATCCTGCCTTTTCCAGAAGGGGAAATGGAAAATCATTTCTCCCTCCTGATAGATGGATTGAAAGGGTCACAACTCCACTGACTGTGTTTTTTATGTATATTTCCTATATCCCCAATGTATTCTATTATGTGGTCACATGGTCCCCACCTATTTAGCATGTAATGACCCATTCCCTAAACGAGCCTAAGCTGTGCTTATTTTTTTAATAGGTACATTGCACTTCAGGCTCATATGAAGTGTTTGGAAGACTTTTCCCAAATATTTCTCTGAAATTCAGATAAGTTGAATGGACTCTCTGTGTTTGGTTTCATATGATGAGTGGTTACCATTAGTTGGAGACCAGACAGGATATTGAAAAGATCCCCATGTTTTATGTCTCCTTCTTAAGAAATCCATGTTAGAACCTAATGAACAGTGCTAATGTTTTATAATGTTCTGTGGCCATTTGGGGAGATATATGTTCTAGATTTGACCAAAGTCAATTTCAGGGACTATAATCTTCTCCTTTTGAAAATTGTGATAATCTAACTCTGGTTCCCTGGAACTTTTTTTTTTTTTTTGCATAATCTCTTCAAAATCAATGATTTTGACATTGTTCTAAAAAGTTTAGAGTAATCCCTCTGAAATCTCTTTCAGCACCTCAGCACCTCCAGAAGATCATACCAGGTTTTTGACCCAAGGTAGGATGTGATTGAATTGAACTGAGATGGGAAAATTTTAGAAGCAACAGTGTTTTAGGGGAATATCAGTTACTAAACATGTTCCTTTTGAATGTCCAATGGATATCCAAGTGGAAATGTTACATAGACAGTTGGATGAAGAAGTCTAAGACTCAGAGGAAGTATCAAGGCTGGGAATAATTATATACAGATGATAATTAAAGACACAGACTTTATGAAATAAAGTAGTGAGTGGCTGTATACAGAAAAAAAGTTCCAAGATTGAAATCAGGGGGCATGCCAGATCAGTGATGGGGAACAGGAGATATTAAGGAAGATCCAGCCTGAGACTGAGCAGCAGGTGAAAAGCCAGTTGAATGTCGTGTCCTAGAAGCCAAGTGAAAAAAGTATTTCGAGGAGTTCTTTTTCTTAACTCTCTGGGTTCTCAGACTTTGAACAGGGTCAATCTGAGGGGTCGGTGAGATCTCAGACTTTGAACAGGGTCAATCAATGTGAGGGTTCTGTGAGATTCATTTTACAAAAATTTTTGTTTCTCCCAAGAATATTCTAAACCACCTCTGAGACTTCACTCACCTGATGGCTCTGCTGCCTCTGACATGGCCAGAGTTGCTGTGGAATGGGGAATCAGGAGACCTTATTACTCATGCCAACTCTACTTTTTCCTACCACTGTGACTCTGAACAAATTACGTTTTATCTCCCTATGAAATGGTCCTAGCTATGCCTCCCTACCCTATCCATAGGCCAATGAAATGATCCAAGGAGCTAATAGGGGGGTAGAGTATTCTGTGGGTTGTTGAAGTATGTACAAGGATACCATCACTGTAACTGGGGTCCAGCAGGACCAATATTTCTTGCTCTGAAGGCCCAGGGAAGCCAAGTCTCTTGGTTGGCGGATGCTAAGGGAATCATGAAACACATTCTGGCTCACGTGTCCTTTCATAAATTACTTCTCAGTAGGGTATCTTTTCCTTTTAGAAATACCTTTTTAAAAATAGTCTTTAAATATATTCTTTAAAAAGATAATAACAGCTGGGGCGCCTGGGTGTCTCAGTCGGTTGAGCGCCTGACTTTGGCTCAGGTCATGATGTCACTGTTGGTGAGTTCAAGCCCCCTCAGAGCCTGCTTCAGATCCACTGTCCCTCAGATCCTCTGTCCCCCTCCCTCTCTGCCCCTCCTCGGCTTGCACTCTCTCTCAGAAAAAAAAAAAAAACTAAAAAAATAATAACCACTAAAATTTTATAATTAATGCAACTCCTTTTATTTCAAAAATCTTCATTGTGGTAGGCCATAAGTGCAATAAATTTATAAGCTGCTTTCCCAAACTAAGACCTTTATCTTTCTATATTTAGAAGTCTCTATATCTAAACACATTGTAGTTCTATCACTGCTTTTAGGCCCTCCAATTTATTATGGAAAAAAAGAAAAGAGAGAGAGAGACGGTATTTATCAGCGAAACTCCTTTGTGCATGATACTTAATGCATTTTTATTTTTCAGTTGTCTTTTTTTCCAGTTCCCAACAAAAATAAATAACCATTAACAATATCTTGTAAAGTAGCTATATTCTCCTTCAATATCTTAAGGTACACAATTATCAAAGCTGATATTGAACACAAACAAATTGATACAATTCAGTACTCTGATAAAATCCATTGTCAAATAAGTTAAACTGCATGCAATACAACTTTATGGTCCATAGCATCTTCAATATAAACTGCATACCAAAATGGCTCTTCAAACTTAAAAAGTGCAATTACAGAGTGCAAAAACAGCAAAGAGGAAAAATACACTATCTTACACTTAACCTCATCCAGTTTGATTAACGGGTATGCTTTAGATAAAATTACTCTTTTGCTAGAACAGTAAAAAAGTACACTGCTCATGCAAGTTGTTACTCCCCTTCTCCCATGTGCATAAGAATAGAAAAAAAATCAGAAAATATTGAGCAGCCAGTTAAACACATTTTTTCCCTCCAAAGTCTACAGAGTGGATATAGGAGCAAAAATGACCACGTGGATCAGACATGAGCTTTGAAAAATCAGATTATTGAATTCAACAGAAATTAGAAACTGATACATATATCTCTAGCATGAAAATTGGTTCGATGCCTGACAGCACGTATTCTCAGTACTTTGGAGATATATAGAGAAATATGTATCGTGAGAAATCTGTAAAGCAAGAAAGATAGACGAAACATGAGCCCAAATCTTTCCATTGTTGGAAATTTGAGCTGATGACAATCATCATCGATACCTGCTCAGCATCATCCTCATTAAAACAATTACTTCTGACATATTGTCACCCGCAAAAAGCAATCTGGGTCACATCCTTTCATTATTTAATATACATTTATAAACAAAGATTTAACTTTTATAGGGGTTAGTTTTTTAAGCATTCGTAAGCAAAGATTAAAAACACCCCCAAACTACTTACAATTTGTTACTTAGTAAGGACTGAGACGTTTAAGATAAACCAATATAACCCTCTTTGGTAAGCAAAATAAGTGAATTGCTATTGATATCTTGGTAAGTCAGTACATTTTCTTTGACACCGACAAGATCACTTAGAGTAAGCAGACTTCATTTACATCTAGTAGGCGTCAGTAACAATGTGTAGGACTTAAAATGTATTCTTACACAGCACTTTTGATTTCAGCTATATTAAAAGGGAAATGGAAATATCCTTTTAGGTCTGAAAGTTTTATTTCTTTTTTTTAATGTTTATGTATTTATTTTGAGAGAAAGAGAGAGAGAGAGTAGGGCTTAAGTTTTATGTGCTGTTGAATGGGCAACAAATGACTACAATTCTATGAATGAGCTCATGTGTCCATGTGTATTTGCATATGAATTTGTATATTACATAAATATGTTTGCTTATATATATGCTTAAGTTTTATGTGCTGTTGAATGGGCAACAAATGACTACAATTCTATGAATGAGCTCATGTGTCCATGTGTATTTGCATATGAATTTGTATATTACATAAATATGTTTGCTTATATATATGCATATTTTAGCACACACGCACACACACACACACACACACACACACACGTGTTTTTCCTCTAATAGTGAGGGACCAGATCCAACACTTTAGAAAAGAGTCATGTGAGAGCACCATGGTACAAATAAAGGGATACATATGGTGGCAAGTCCTGGCACCTAGCACTTCAGAAGTCAGCTGCTGTTTATTTTCTCTTTGTTGCCCTAGCACCTGCCAGGAAAAAAGGTGGACAAAGAGGAGACCCTGCCTAACAAGGTGTGTGATCCTGAGGGACTCTACCCAAAGGTCTAGTATTCCAAGAGGCAGTGTCCCCTGAGACCTGGAGGGGTTGACAGCTGTGGTTCCTCACGCGGTTGCCCCCAACTACCCTTAGTAACGCAACGAGACCATGGGCTCAAGCACAGGAGGAATCTTCATCTTTTCCAAAAAAATAAACAAAAGACAGCAAGCAGGGCCCTGGTTTCACCTCAGTGTCCAAAAGAAGGCATGGTTAAGTCTCTAAATTTTAAAAGTTTTCAAATGAATTTGTTCATTTGGGAAAATACATTATGGTCTATATTTCTTATTGTTTTCCACTTCCTACATCAGGATATGATTTTACACATTTAATCTTAAATTCTAGAAGGAGCTACTTACTGCATTGTTTTAAATTAAAACTCTGTTGCATAGAAGATGAAATAACCATATTTTCCATCTTTAAACAATATACAGAATTACTGTCTTAGACTTTAAAATAATGATTAGTCCATCAAATTTTGGACTACGATTTAATCTTAGAATTCTTGGGGCGCCTGGGTGGCTCAGTCGGTTAGATGCCCGACTTCAGCTCAGGTCATGATCTCGTGGTTTGTGAGTTCGAGCCCCATGTCGGGCTCTGGGCTGACGGCTCGGAGCCTGGAGCCTGCTTCGGATTCTGTGTCTCCCTCTCTCTCTGCCCCTCCCCTACTCACACTCTGTCTCTCTCTCTCCTTCAAAACTAAACATTAAAAAAAAAATAAAAAAAAAAATCTTAGAATTCTCAAAGTCCCTATGAAAACAAATACTTTTAAAAAGAAGCCCAAATTTTGGCTTCAAGTGTGGATTTTTTTTTCAATTTTCTCATGAACATATGTTTCTCAAGAAACATCGTGAAGCTAGAAAACACCTACTATTTACATAAAAGATGGCATAAAATGAAGTTGTCGATTCCTTTAATGCAAGAAGAATCTGCAGCTGGGTGACTCGTGTCCACAGTTGTGAGCTGGCAGAGGGCACTGTCCACTTGCCCTCCAGGCCAGTCACCATGGAATCAGAGCTGAGGGTAGGGACTGAAGGATACAGCCCTCCTGGGTCTACTTCGTTCCCCGCGTGTAGTGCTTAGCACATGATATAGACTCGCTTCTCCCCAATTCCCATTGCATTAGTGTTTTAATACATGACACAGTGGTGCCACGCCATACATCAAACTGTGATACAGTCAAATCAATTATCGCTCATGTGAGGAGTAGGAAAATATTCACTCGATTTGACCATATATATTTAGGCTTAACAGGAATCTGTCATTTGCTGACCCTTCCTGAGTGATGAACTGGACATCGCTCACTCCTAAGCATTGTGTAGCTGGCAAATGAGCTTTGAAGCTAAAGCATTTGGCCCAGGAAATTATTTCTTACAAAAATAGGACTTCTTTCTATATTATATATTTTGTATACATTATACATTAGCAAATAGTCTGTCAAAAATAAAACAAAAATAAAAAACTTTTCCAAGTATATTAAAAATGCACCATTGTTGACTTAACACATGATCCAACATAAATATTATTAATAAAATAGGAATATTAACATAGTCAGGCACGCTGCGCATCCCTGCCCATAGCTGGACGGCAGCATTCAGACTTGTGGCAAAGCTGGATCCCCTGACGTCACCCTTTCGTATTCCTTCTTTGGTTCTTTACTCTTTTGATTTCTGTACCTAGAAATATTCAGAAATTGAAACTGTTAGCACTGTAGTTAACAGTGAGAAGAACAAAGTATGCTAACAAAACAAACCAACATATGGACTCAAAAGAAACATCAGCACAGTGTTTCCAAAATGACAAAAGTCAACAGATTTAGGTTGGGCAAGAGAAAAAAAAAAGAGGGAGAAGGGGTAGTATTCTGTGGTCAAACAATTTGGGGAGGAAATGATGAAACACAGTTAAAGGACTCTTCAGAGGTTTTAACATGTCCTGAAAATTACAAAATTCCAGGAAAGCATGTGACCATATTTAAGCCTGGGTGTTTTATTCTCTGTCTCTCTTTCTCTTTCTCTCTCATTTCTGTTTCTTTCCTTTCCCTTCTTTCTCTCAATCTCTCCCTCTGTCTTTTCTTCCTTCTTTTTTCTTCCTTCCTTCCTTCTTTGCTTCCCTCCCTCCCTCCCTCCCTTCCCTTTCTTCTTTTTCCCTTCCCTTCCCTCCCCTCCCTTCCTTTCTCCTTCCTTCCTTCCTTCTTTCCTTGGTTCTTTCGTTCCTTCCTTCCTTCTAGAAAACTAGTATGTGAATACCATACTACATCATTACATTCTATCCATCACATTGATACAATGTTATCACCAAAAGCAATTAGAATAACTTATTATTTATCAAGCACTAATTAGTGGCTGACAATGCCCTAAGTGCTGTACATTCATTACTCATTCTATTCTCACATTCTCACATTGCCATTATCATCCTCCTTTTATAGATGATGACAGTGAAATACCAATGGGTTACATAAGGTCAAGTTCTGCCAGCTAGGATTCAGAATCTTCATTCATTCATTCGTTTGTTCAAGCTATCCTCCTAATATTTTGAATCCATTTTCTACCCATTTCGGAGATGGGGCATGTAGCCTTGAGGAAACTGCACGTTTATGCTTAGTGGAGGAATACAATTTGAAAGCTTTTGTTTAGACACAGACACAGTTCTGCCACTTGCCAACTATAGGAGCGGAGGCATGTCAAATGACCTCTCTAGGTCTCATTTCCCCAATCTTTATAAAGGAAAGGATTGTAGTCAAAGATCTTTTAGGGGTATTTCAGTTTTAGTAGAGTTCAGATCTGTGATCATAACTAATTAGGAAGGCGTTTTAATTTGATGAATACTTAGAATCAATCATGGGCAAAATAAATTTAATCTTATAAAAGTAGCACGCTTCCCGACCTTCAAAAGTAGAAGCACATTGCTTTCAGCAAACAAACAGAATGACATCCACTCAGATCTTCACTGAAAAATTTGTACCAGCTCCAAAATAAGAAGGATTTCATGGAGACAGTTCAAGGCAGCTGTTATTAACTAATTCACACTGTTCCCAGACCCTGGTCTTAAACCCCAAAACACAACCAACAGTCTGATACACTGTCAGTAATTTCAAAACTCATTGTATTTTTTTTTTTCTCAGTGATCAGCCTCTGTCAGTATAGTATTATACAACAGGGTGGGGTGTCACTGTTCTGGGAGACGGGAAAAGTAACCTCTTAACAACTGTCTGGAAATTCCTGTCTACAGGTCTGCCTTAAACTTTAAAATCCTAAGCCTCTAGGGTTATTAATTTACAAAGCACATGCTTTATGAAACACAAAATTTAACCTAATAATTGAATACAAATGGTTAAACATAACATTGACATTATGCCTTATGGTTCCTTTAACATGCATGATAATACTCAATGCTGAAAATGGTCCTGTCATTAATGTAGGAGATTTCTATCTGTATATTATAGAAGAAAGAACTGATACTCTAAGCTTGGCTTGTACAGCTTATAGAGACAATAAATAGCAGAGCTAATATTAGAGTCAAATCCATATGATCTGCCACGGAAACTTCTTTTTTGTAAATATCATCAGTGGGGGCGCCTGAGTGGCTCAGTTGGTTAAGCCTCAAACTTTGGCTCAGGTCATGATCTCACAGCTTGTGAGTTCTAGACCCACAAAGGGCTCTGTGCTGACAGCCCAGAGCCTGAAGCCTGCTTCAAATTCTGTGTCTCCAACTCTCTCCGCCCCTCCCCCCTTAGAAATAAATGTTTTAAAAAATTAAAAAAATACGTATCATCTGTGCAGAGTCCATCGTATCCCTCTAAATAACACTTTGTCCATAGTCTTACCCAGTTTTTTAGCCTGCATTGTATAAACATAATACGTAGAAGCAAAGTGCAGAAACCACCGGCTTACCATCTGCAGAAGTAGTATATGGAACCGGCAACGATGACGAGAAACAAGAAAACGAGAATCACAGTCAAAGCGACATATTCTTTGCTCAAGGGCTGTTGGACGGTTAAAAAGAAGTGCTCGCAGCGGACCCCAGTGTAACCCACTTCACACCTACAGGAACATGGGAGAGAAAGATCGGTTATTTAAAAAAGAAATTATCATTAAGAATTCGTTTTGTAAGGAGTCGTCTCACACTGTGATACGGGAAACCAACGAGGGTTGCTGACAGCTGTAAAGAGGAATTCAAAGACTGGCCTCAGAGCCGGGCCCACATTGATATCAGAGCTCCACACAGCTCTCAGCTTAACTGTGGTGCTAAGTGACAGGCTGGCCCAGCTGCCAGGGTGGCTGACAACCCACAAGGGGGTTTGGAAAGTTTTCGTAGGGTGGAGGTGCATTTTGTCTTAATCAGTTCAATCAATCCTTAAAACAGGGGCTGATGTAGAAGTCCAGTGGAAAGACTAAAAGCAGAACCACCTTCATGGTCTATGAGAAGGAGGCATCAAAGCCTACCCGACTCTGTACCCTGGAAATATTGGTACAATTTGAGAGCTACTGTTTCTTCCAGAACTTAAAAAAAAAAACATGCTTAATAACGTTACTAATAGCACATATAACTGCATGCTAATAGTATGTATAAACTACAGCCCCTGGAAACACATCAACTTCAAACAATTTAAAAAAAAAAAAGAGTATACGTCTAAAAAACACTTTTTTTTTTTGCGTATTACCTGCAATAATTTTCACTCATGTCCACCAGGTAGATGCACTGCCCATGCAAACAGAAGCCATTCATGTCAGAGCCACACTTTGTTATTGACACTTGAGCCACACGTGGATTGTCTTCTGTCTGAACTGTGAAGGAAATGGAAAGTTGGGTATATTCCGCTGCCTTCTTCGAAGCATGAATCACCCTTTCATATAGTCATTGCTGAGCTATTGTAGCAAAGCAGGGCAGGTACTAATCAGTCGAGGAGACTTTTCAGGATTAAGTCCCTCTAGTTATCACAGTTCCTAGGCCAGTAAACAAACATTTGACCCCTAAGGAGAAGGACCAACAGACTAAACAAACAAAATAAGACCTAGGCATCTAATTCACAAAGGATAATCTTGAAGGATAGAAAAGGAAAGTTTACGACACACAAAAATCATTACCCTCCAACGTTATTCACTTAACCCAAATGTGTCTGATGTTTTTCAAATCTCAAAATAATTCTGCAGTTCATTACTCCAAACGCAACTGCAAACTGAAACCATTAATTAGTTCAAGAGAGCAAAGTTTTAGAGTGGGTTTTCTTTATTTTATTTATTAACTAACTCACACTGTTCCCATACCCTGGCCCTAACCCTAAAACACAGCCAACAGGCTGATATACCATCAGTAGTTTCAAAACTCATTGTATTTTTTTTCTCAGTAATCAGCCTCTGTCAATACAGTATTGTACGACAGGGTGGGGTGTGAGTGTTTTGGGGGAGTGCAAAAAAGTCAAAGATCTTTTAGGAAGGCATGTTTTGGTGTATACTCCCAAATTTTTGAGGGTACCATCAAAGAAATCAACCAAAGCCTCCCCAACATCTGTAACCATGAGAACTGAACTAGACAAATTTTGACTTCCAAATGCCCGGGGCTGGGCAAACACAACAGTGAAAATAGAAGCCTTTTTAGAAGTAGTGTTGCAACCTGTACGTAAAATTCATTTTAGGATTTTTAGTTACTGAAATGTGAAGGATGCTTATGAAATAATCAAACAATAGCATCCTGATTGTAATACTCCTGCTGAAAGAAATAAACAAGCAAACAATAACAAAAAAAGGGAGGGAGGCAGACCAAACTTCTAAAGAGTCCAGTGATGAAGGAAGAAAAGAGAACAGAAATACTAATCCAAAGGAATGCATACGTCCCAATGTTGATAGCAGGGCTATCTACAATTGCCAAACTATGGAAACAGCCCAAGTGTCCATCGACTGATGAATGGATAAAGATGCGGCATACACACACACACACACACACACACACACACACTGGAGTGTTACTCAGCCATAAAAAAGAATGAAATCTTGCCATTTGCAGCAACGTGGACGGAGCTAGAGGCTATCATGCTAAGTGAAGAAAGTCAGTCAGAGAAAGACAAGTACCATATGAATTCACTCATATGTGGGATTTAAGAAACAAAACAAATGAGCAAAGGGAAAAAAGAGAGAGAGAGAGAGGCAAACCAAGAAACAGACTCTTTATACAGAACGAACTGATAGGAGGTGGGTGGGGGATGGGCAAAATAGGTGGTGGGGATTAAGGAGGGCACTTGTGATGAGCACTGAGTGTTATAGGGAAGTACTGAATCACTATATTGTACACCTGAAACTGATCTTACACTGTATGTCCACTAACTGAAATTTAAATAGAAACTTAAAAAAAAAAAAAAAAACCTAAATAGTGGAGGCATAACAAAAAGGAGGGTAAGAGAGAAGGTAAAATTATTGTGGGAAATACCCTGGTTCCTCAGGATAACCTTCGACTCAATATTCAGACTGAGTCTAAAGTAGAGCTCTCTTGAACCACATCCAGAGTCCTCAGGGGTCCCCGAGGAAAATAGACTATGCATGACTTCTCTCTGTGTTCCTATGCCTATGCACAGTGTTTGGCATGTATTAAGTACTCCATAAATATTTTCTGAATGAACGTTGTAACTGAAAGAAAGGACATCATTTGTTCCTTTTACAAAAAAATAACAAAATATATTGATTATCTACTGTGTACCAGGTTAAATTTGCCTACTTTGCCTGGGATCTAATCTCTAACAATGGTTTCACAGCAAAGTTCTAGGGAATGGCCAAAGGGCATCTGATTTTCCTTGTCCTATCTCTTTAAGATCTACTCATTCCAGAGAACTAGATGCCCACTCCCTCTCCCACCAGTTATTCTTTTATATCGTTTTTCCAGATCTAGTTCATAAATAAGGTGCTAAAAAAATTATCAGTATTATTATTTAAAAGTTTATTTATTTTTGAGAGAGAGAGAGAGAACACAAGTGAAGGACGGACAGAGAGAGAGAGGGTGAGAGAGAATCCCAAGCAGGCTCAGTGCTGTCAGCACAGAGCCCGACTCAGGGCTGGATCCCATGAACCAGGCGATCATGACCTGAGCTGAAAGCAAGAGTCAGACGCTCAAGTGACTGAGCCACTCAGCAACCCCCCCCCACAATTATTTTGTTAACACAGAAGCTGTTCCTCTCCCCTTTCTCTACACTGTCACATATTTGTAGTCTTTGAGTTCATTTCTGTTAAGAATGTGTGACCTTCCGGGGCAGCACTGGCAAAGCCGGGCTCACCTAAAGCTGTACAGTTATCTTCGGATTCTCCTGGGATGCATGAAGGAATCACGGTGGTGCCGAAAACTGCTTGGAGAAGATGGCAACCTAATAACGGGGGGAAACCAAATATATAAACAGTGCTTCAAAAAAAGAAAGCTTGATCAGAGTTTCATGTAACCACACTACTTATAGGGTTGTTTTAATGATTTCAAGAATTTGATCCATTGAAACCATAAAAGAAACTGATTTGTAAAAACAGGAAATAATTGAAAATCAATGAGCCCCCAGCTCTCGGTCTAGGGGTAAAAACCTTGGCATGACATTCCTAATTTCAGATTTGCCCTGTTCCCAGGGTCAAAGACCTGATTTTGAAATTTGATTTCCTAGAAGCTTAGCAACAGAAATTGTAGAGACTTTCCACTATTTTGCTCCATGATGTGTTTGGAGCAATGCTCCAAGATAGAGCTTATTACACACGCATACACACACACACACACACACACACACACACACAAAGGCTTAACTGACAATCAGTTTCTATTTACAGTAACAACTAAACAGGACTCTCAACCATCGATATGTTCCTTTGTTGATTTAAGTGCCCAGCTTACTGTTTGCATTGTATTATGCACAAAAGTAGATTTTAATTAATAAAATGTAATCTAAGTAAAGCCAGAATCTATCTTATCTAACGTGGGAGCGAACATACACGCTAGATGAACCACTGAGCCCTAGAATCCAGTTTCTGTCAGCCCAGTAAAAGTTTGAACAAGGCATTTCATCGTGTGTCCCCACTTGATAGGCCAATGTTCGAAAACAGGCTCTGGAATGACTTAAGTAGTTTCTGAATTCCATAGAAAGTGTGAGAAGAGTCCTTTCCATTGCACAGATGTTTACTGAAGAGGGTTTAGCTGCTTCTGTCAGGACTCAGGCATTTGCACTTCACCCCTCTTTCTAGGCTAGACGAGTAACTTATATAGTAAATACTAATGGTGGTGATGCAGTTGTGGATAGCAGTTAACATTTCTTGAGCATGTACTATATGCAGGCGTGGCTCTTGTCCTCTTTATCTATATTATCTCATTTAATCCACCCAGTGACTCTTTGAAGAAGCTACTACTGTTATCCCCACTAAGCCTATGATAAAACTGAGACTTAAGGAGTTTAAGTAACTTTCCCAAGGGTACATAGCAATGTTGTTAATGGGCCACATTATAGAACCTGGAAAGGGGCAATGATACAGACATCACACAGACAAACCAGGGTAAATATGATTGAAGCAGAGTATTTTACTGCTCTAGGGAGGCAACCAAGTGTGATGGAAAGGCAATCCTGGGGGAAAACTTGGGTTATGTGATTTTGGACAAATTAATTAGTTTCTCCGGCTCTAGATTTCCCCCACCTTACAGAGTTTGGGGGCGAATTAAATTAAATGATCTTTTTCCAAAATGCCTAACACACCAGAGACTCTCACAAATGTTCCAGGATACTCAGGGTCTAGCCTCTAGTTTTAGCAGTATGTGTGCGTAGTGCCCTCTCCTGGTCTATAACAAGATTACAAATCTCTTTGTAATTTGATATTTTAAAGTATGATTTAATCCAAGTAATAAAAGATCTTATCTTATTTTTTTTCTCGATCAGAGGAGACATGGATATGTTAAACATACTGCATATTATTGCTAAAAACTACATTACACATCTGCATCATAGCTTCTAATTTCATAAGTTTCAAACTAGACCCTTAGAACAATCCTATGAAGTAGTTAGTAGCCCCCCCAAATTTAACATCAGGGAAGTTAAATTAAATGTCTTGTCCAAGACCGATTACATAGTAAGCGTAGAAAATAAGAGTTGGAATCTATGTTTGGACAGCAAGTCTCATAATCTTCCAATGATTTGACAATGCCTTTTTTGAAAAGTTTAGAACTATCTCCTTCCCACCCCATATTTCTCCTACAATATAAATAACTGCTTCAGTTGCTCATAAAGGAAAAAAAATCATCTTTCTTAAATAACAAAAAACTCCTAAAGTCTGGATTTCATTGTCATTTGAACAGAGATAGAAAAAGATAATTTGTTCCACACAGATTTTTAATATTTATTTTTGGGAGAGAGAGAGAGAGAGAGAGAGAGAGAGAGAATGCACTCGTGAGGGAGGGGCAGAGAGAGAGGGACAGAGGATCCAAATGGGCTCTGTGCTGAGGGGCTGGAACTCGGGATCCCTGAGATCATGACCTGAGCTGAAGTCAGACGTTTAACCGACTGAACCACCCAGGTGCCCCTCTCTATATATCTCTTTATGAAGAATGAGCCATCATCTAGGCCAGCTTTGTTCCACTTCTCAATATAATTTGGCCATGCATTTTCCTATGGCAGAATTAAACCCTTTAACTTATACAGTCCGCTCAACACAAACAGGAGCTCTAGCTGTGTGTTTTTACATTCTTGGTGCCGGTCTTCCTCCATGCTTCTTCATCTGAGGAAGGCTTTGGAGAAAACGTTACCAGTGCTCCTACCAAGAACTTCGCCCGTCAGCCCCATCCACCGTGCAAACACACATTGGAAGCTCATTTCTCTATCCTTTGTGGAAATCAGAAACTAGCCTTTCCTGTTTGGATCTGCTTACACCTGCAATCTGCAACTATTATAGAATTCAGCTAATTGTTTTGGGGTGTTGCTTCTTAGTCTTTTTTTTTTTTTAAGGTTTTTAGTAGTTGTTAGTTTTTCCACTGTTGGAAACTTTGTTCCACCTGGTCAGGCCACAGGTGACATATTTGTCCTTGTGAATTAAAGAATGTTCAGTGCAGGGCGTGTCTCCACAAAAACTGGGCTCTGGTAACCTGTGACGCTCCCTTGGACATCGTCCACCGCTCGGGATGGTTTCTGCGAGACTAGCTCTCGCTGCATGAATTGAACATCCGGGTCTTTTACAGACGAACTGGTAAATAATTTTAAATGCTTTCCTCAAATGAAAGACTGCAGCTCCATCATGGATGTACATAGCCAAGAAAATAGCAAAATTGGTTCTAAAGCTGTGTCCCTCTGCATAGCTCTGTTTCTTTGAAAGAATGATTCTCGAGCTTCTGTCAAGTTCGTCTCTGCTCCAGGCCCTTGCAAACTCGAGTAGGTGGAGCTGATCAAAATATTTAAAAAGGGAACCCATGGAGAAGTCTGATATCCACCACCTTGTCACCCTTAGGAAACACTACTCATTACTTCAAAGTCAGACAGGGAAGGAATAGACGCTAAAGTCATATACATACATTTCCTTATCTTACAGGGTTATTCCCTGCCGTTAGTGTTATTTGAACAATGATGGTCTATGATTCTATTGCAAATATTGTATTTGAGTTTTTGATTCTTGACCATGGGTCTCTGCTAAGAAAATAATTCACTAGGATATTAAGGATTTTGGATAGTGTCAGTGTGTCCAGAAAACAGATCTGGTGACAAGCCGTACGTCGGTAACTGAAGTATAGAGGAACTGCGTGCAAGGTGGGATGGGGCAGACGATCTGTAAACTCAAAACGGTCTCTTGGCACTCTGTTTCAAGAAATGCAAGGAAAGTCAAATTTCCATCAGAGGCTATTATTTCTGTCAAATTTCCCAAATGAGTTTTAGGAATTTGATGCACACCTGCTCCTCTCTGTACCTTCACCTTTCAGAGATTGTGTTTCAATGAAATCTCGAAGGTGCCAGCAGGAAGTGGTGTAGGTGATTCACAGGATACAAATCACCTCTACTCAGTGAGTCAGGGCCGAGCCCACATCCTTACACAATATTGGGGCACCGTGCGTGGGAGAAGAAGTTTGAGGATCATTATCTGAATGGGGGTAGCACGAAATGCCATGGGCCCTGAGGCGCTAAGAAGTGCTTGCCCAACAGTCAGGAGGAACGCCAGATGTAGAAAATGTCTTTCTTACTGCATGGGGTTTCCTTCACCTTGCTTCCTTACGGCTACACCGAGGGGCTCAATTAAAAGGAGGCTGGGATTTGGGGATTGGCTGACCAAGCCGATACTGCAAAGTCAAGGGCAATTCTCCAGGAGAAAATGGCTTTCCTGAATAGCAATGAAGCAAAGAAAAATGACCCCAAATAAAATGAGGTAGGTTACAGAATGAAAGAAATCATCTTATTTTCCCAATTTAACCTTTCATAATATTTAGACCAGAACGGTAAACTCATAATGAATCATGATATTTGCCCATCCCAAGCAGGTATCAAAATCCGCTTTGTTCACGCTTTTGGTGTGGTCACGTGCCTACCCTGCTCACGGACTGTTAGTTTTGTACCTTCTTCCATGGCAGTCTATAATTTTAGAATTTGTCTGTAACATGGTAGGCTTGTTAGGTCTTGTATAATTTCAAAGAGTGAAAATGCTTTCACCATTTCCAGATGCCTTGTTGTTTAAAATTAAAATTTACTATTAGATAAGGTGTGGCTTCACCTTGGCTAAAATAACTATAAACTCTTTATCATGTCAGATCCCAAAAAGAACTCTGTCAGTATTTTTGAACATAGTCTCCTTCCCAGAGAACTACATGAAAAGAGAGAGAGACAGAGGGAATATAAACCTTGCCTTTTTCCAGAAATCATTCTCTTCCTACAGCTTTTCAGTGCTAACCTCATAACTAAGCTTCATTAAAAAATAAATGTAGGGGTGCCTGGGTGGCTCAATCGGTGGGGTGTTCGACTCCAGCTCAGGTCATGATCTCGCCATTCATGAGTTCGAGCCCTGCGCTGGGCTCTGTGCTGACAGCTCAGAGCCTGGAGCCTGCTTCAGATCTGTGTCTCCCTCTCTCTCTGCCCCTCCCCTGCTCTCACTCTATCTTTCTCAAAAATAAATAAACATAAAAAAATAATAAATGTAAAAACCAACTATAACTGTTCAAATAAACAGGATGAAACCAGAAGTTGATACATAATAACAAGTTACAAATAAGTATTTTTTTTAAGTTTATTTATGAGAGAGAGAGAGAGAGAGAGAGAGGAGGGGAGAAAGGGGGAGAGAGAGAAAGAATCCTAAGTAGGCTCCATGCTGTCAGCACAGAGCTCAATGTGGGGTTCAATGTCATGAACTGTGAGATCATGACCCGAGCCAAAACCAAGAGTCAGGAACTTAACCGACTGAGCCACCCAGGTGCCCCAAATTAGTATCTCTTTTAATTTTGAGTCTTAAAAGGTCGCCATAGGATCTTCCTTGCCAAATGCAAGAAAAGATTTATTAGGCCATGCTTTTTAATTCATAGGCATGAAATAACACTCGTTAATTCTAGTAGTAATTCCTAAATCATACTTCAATGTTCTCATATATTTTAGTCATCATACAATACCATACTTAAAGCTATTCAGTTGAGAAGCAGTGAGTTAAAATGTGAAGGTATAGTTTACTTCACCCTAAAAATGGATTTAAAGATGAATATCTTATTCACAATGGAAGTATTCTCATAATGCAGGAGAATGCATATCAACTCTTGTGGAAAAGGTACAATTTATACTAACCTGGGTGTTTGGAATTTTTTGATGAAGAGCTCTAAATGTGGGACTTGCATTCCTTAAAAGCCAAAGTTTTGGGGTGCCTGGGTGGCTCAGTCGGTTAAGCGGCCGACTTTGGCTGAGGTCACGATCTCGCGGTCCGTGAGTTCGAGCCCCGTGTCGGGCTCTGTGCTGACAGCTCAGAGCCTGGAGCCTGTTTCTGATTCTGTGTCTCCCTCTCTCTCTGACCCTCCCCCGTTCATGCTCTGTCTCTCTCTGTCTCAAAAATAAATAAACGTTAAAAAAAATTTTTTTTAAAAAGCCAAAGTTTCATCTCTAGAGTATTCCAAATCTCCTATTGAAACTATTTTTTTTCTTTAAGTTGTTACGTGGGAAGTATTTTTATGACCCTGTCTGCCTCTACTCCCTTTCATCTTACTTCTCACACCTATCCCTACTGATCCAATTCAGAAATGTAAATTACTATCACATTACTGTCTCAGAAGAAAGACCTCGGAAAGGAACAACCGTCTGTACTCTATAACTGTTCGCCATGAGCCTTCTTTTCATTATGGCCATATTATGGCCTGAAGCTTTGAATGCTTAACGGCGTTTTTAGAAGCACATTGGCTATCATAGCATTCATTCTTTATAGATGCCTACTGGCAAAAATGAATTTGCCAAAACACAGAGCTTTTATAAGTGACCATCAAGAAAGAAAGGAGAGAACAAATACATAAAAGGTAATTTTTAAAGCCTCAAAGTTAATTATACTTCATGCACAGGAACTGTGTAATGTAAGCAGCACATAGAAGCTGCTAAGAAATTTTATTTTGTGAAAATACATTTTTTTTTTTTGGTTAACTTGGGGGACTTCAACTTCAGTGAAAAGCCCATTTGCATCGGTAGTGTGATAGGAAGGTGGAAAGGGCTTAGTTATACTCTATAAATGGAAAAGCAGGGGGTAGCTTACTTACTTTTAGTAACCATATATGTCAAATTCCATAAATATTGAGATTTTTCTCTATGCAAGAGATTGGACAAAATGCTGACAGGAAAATTAATGCAAAAGACATAGTTTCTGTCCTCAACAGAGTTAATAGGCTAGAGACCTGGTGGGGAGAAGCAAGGAGAGAAGTGAGAGGTGATGCCAAGTTCCTGAAAATACCAAGGATGGTGATGCCATTAAAAGAGTAGAAAACATAGGCAGGGCAACAGTTTGTGGTGGCATTTGCAGCTAGGGGGCATGAAGGGGAGACACAATGAATAAAGGAATTTGAGATCGTATTTCATATATTACCTGTTTTTATTTATGAGGCATTTGGGAATACAGTTCTTTTTTTAAAGTTTGTTTATTTATTTTGAAAGAGAGAGAGAGAGAGGGAGGGAGAGGGAACACGAGCAAGAGAGGGGCAGAGAGAGAGAGAGATTGAGAATCCAAGCTGGCTCCACACTGTCAGCACAGAGCCCAAACCCATGAACCACAAGATCATGACCTGAGCCAAAGAGTCAGAGTCTGATACTCAACTGACTGAGCCACCCATGTGCCCTGGGAATATAGTTCTTAGATAAAAGAATAAGAATGGATTTGTGGAGTCTATTTGAAAGTCATATGTGGAAATACGACCTTTAAAGGCATAGGAGTGATTCAGACGTTCCAAGGTAAATCACATGGAATGGAAAATAATAGCACTTTGGGAAATGGGTGATGAGGAATGGATAGAAATGGCCAAGAAAACTGGAGAAAAAAAATAAGTTCAGTGTTGTGGGATCCAAGAGAGCACTGAGTTTTAAAAGGAGGCATGGGGTGGTCCGCAACACAGTGATTGTAGAAAGTCATTCATCATGATGAATGGCTCCATCGTAAATAAGATTCACCTTTATTCAACGCAACTCGTGCTAAATCAGCAATAAAAATTGCTAACTGGATTTTTTTTTAAACACCAGCATTGATTTTGTATTTGCACCTACCATTAATATTAATTTTACTTGTCTTGGCAACTCGAGCACTAATTCAAACTGTGAATTATGAGTGGCAATGTGTTATAGCAATGGAAAATACATTAAGCTTGTGGTTCTCAACCTGGAGTAATATTGTCACCTGGGGAACATTTGGCAATGTCTGGAGACATTGTTGTCACAACTGCGTAGGTGCTACTGACATCTAGTGGGTAGAGACCAGAGTTGCTGCTCAACTCCCTGCAATACACAGGAGAGCCCACAACAAAGAATTAGCTAGTCCATACTGTAAATAGAGCCAAGGCTGAAAAAAACCCCTGCACTAGACCTGTTAGGTATGGAGTCCACCTCTAGCTCAGATAATACTTTTATCCCACTGTAGCTCCTGCAACTGAGTTTCCTTATCTCTGAAAACAGAGACCTAAGGAGTGGAGTGGACTGGGGAGGGGGTGGGAGGAGATGGACCTTTTAGATTACTCTAAGGTTCCTTTCATTTCTAAAACAATACTTCTCTTTCTCTTACTAACTATCCATCATCCAGTCATATACTGCTCAGTCCCTCTCTCTTGTTCTCCCTCTCTCTCTCTCTCTCTCTCTCTCATACACACACACACACACACACACACACACAGTGCAGATATACTTAAATTTTATTAGGTATACCGTCAGTGAACACAGACTATATTAAGTGTTAGAAATGAGAAAAATAGGGAAGAAAAAATACTAAACTTTATTATTAAACACACTGAATTTTCAAAAACTATTGCATAGTCTCCAAATATTTTGCTTCTCAGACACATTTTCAAAAGACAGCTTCGAGTTCGACACATAGTGATGAGAACTTTGAATAAAGTACCATCCTAATCGTCCATCCAACAAACCTGTACTGAGTGTTGAAAATAAGTCAGTCATGAAGTGGATGGTCAAAGAGGAACACGGTACCAGTAAGGCGACTTGGGGCTGACACAGACTTACAATGGGACTTAAAAAGGGCAGGACCCAGGATGGGCGTGGTGCAAAGGAGGCAGAGGTAGGTGGCACATTTATTTTGGAGTGGTGGGAGAAAGGAGGAGGGGGGTAACTGAGAAGGTTTGATACTTCTCTCCAGTCTTTTTTTTTTAAGTTTATTTATTTGTTTTGAGAGAGAAAAAGAGAATATGAGCGAGGGAGGGACAGAGAGAGGGGGAGAGAGAGAATTCCAAGCAGACTCCGTGCCACCAGCACGGAGCCCGACATGGCACACGAACCATGAGATCACGACCTGAGCCCAAATCAAGAGCTGGAGGCTTAACGGACTGAGCTGCCCAGGTGCCCCACTTCTCTTCAGTCTTAAAAGGTGAGTAAAGCTTTCGCCAAAAGGGAAGTGTGAGCTGGGGCACAGTAGAGGGCACAGCATATTCAAGCATGGAACCTTACACACTGGGTTACTCACTTCTTTTTAAGTCTGTTTTCTCACTTGAAAACTGGGAATATTAATACATTTCCCAGCCTAAAGGGAGTTATTGTAAGGATGCAACGAGGCTTTTTCTAAGAAAGCACTTGATGATGGTGATAATGGTGATAACAGCTCTAATTTTAAAAGTGCTTTTTATTATTTTATAATATCATCAGAGTAATTAGATTTGTATACAATTACCTGACAACATAGCTGCTATGATCTCCATTTTACAGATGAGAAAACTGAGGCTCAGAGAGGAATAAATCTTTCTGAAAGTATGAAATAAAGGAACAGAGGTATGGAAACTGTCTTCCATACACAATGTCTCTTGACTCAAAACTATAATATTTGACATATGTAAACATGTGTGTGTTTATATATAAGTATGAGAGGGGGGCTTTTTCCCCTCCTTGGGGGAAAGTTATGTTTATATTCAGGAGATATATATATATATATACACATATATATATGTGTGTGTGTATACATATATATATATCAGAATATATATCAGATATATATATCATATATATCAGAATATATATCAGATATATATCAGATATATATATCATATATATATCAGATATATAACATATATATATATTTATATCAGATATATATATATCAGAATATAACTCAGTTATATTCAGGAGGAGTTATATTTAACTCACTTTCATGCCTCAAATTTAAAATTCAGGATTTTGGGGCGCCTGGGTGGCTCAGTCGGTTGAGTGTCTGACTTGGGCTCAGGTCATGATCTCGCAGTCTGTGAGTTCGAGCCCCGCGTCGGGCTCTGTGCTGACAGCTCAGAGCCTGGAGCCTGCTTCATTCGGATTCTGTGTCTCCCTCTCTGTCTCTCTGCCCCTCCCCTGCTCATGCTGTCTCTCTCTCTCTCTCTCTCTCTCTCTGTCAAAAATAAATAAACATTAAAAAAAATTTTTTTAATTCAGGATTTTGACCTAAGAAATTAAGGGTTAACATTTTTTTCCATGACAATTATCAAAGCATCTTGTATATTGTAAATAGTAGCCTGGTTAACGAAATCATGACTTTAACCTAGAATGTCACTGAATCTTCATTGGCCCTATCATTAGACACCCAATTTTACATAAACCGTATCACCAGAGGACACGGAGTCTGTTACGTTACTTCATTTTTTGCAAAGGTTCCAGAATTGCCATGCCAAGGTGATGGCTGCGAGGATCATTCTCCCTAAGAATCCCTCCTATTACAGCTTTGGGGAATCTTCCCATTCTCGTCCAAAGCAATGGTCCCCACGGCAGTTGCAGCCATGTTACTTAGGCAATTTGCGTAGGCCAATACCCAGAGCGAAGACTGACAGGTGTGGAAACCACACCTTCACTTCCAGTCTCTGTGAAGGGGATTTCTTCCATGTCATTTGCATCTCTCAGCTTATCATGAACTAGGAAATGGAAGATTCTTGGGCAAAAAATGGACAGAAGGCATTCAAGTTCATTTTTTCCAAAACGAGTTGGTGCGTATTGTACTTTTTTCTTCCAAGGAAGTATGTTTATTTTCTCACTGTTGGCAGAGATGTGCTATAGATTAGATTAGATTCCATCTTAGTTCCTTACTGGTATTATGTTAAATTCACTATAATATAAAAAGATACCGGGAATGAAAAAAGGCATAAGTATGCTTCTCCTTACCTATACGTCTAGGTACATGCAGAAATAAGGCCTCAGTTGATTGGTATAATGACTCCTTGGGAATAAAAGTCATTTCCTAGAAATTGCATTCATTAAAGATGCTGAATGTCGGGTAAGTAAAAATTCAACATATTTTAGCACCACTTAAGAAAACAGTGACATGTTTTCTGGGCTTGATTTTGAGTGACACCTTACAGATACCATCTTTGTACATATGCTTGTCCCGATAACGGATTCTAAGACTTGGGGCAGCCTCCAGACTACTCTGAAACATCTTTATTAGAACCTGTGATTTTTATTATGCTCCTGATGATCCTGAGACCCTCTGGCTCCTCCCACATCGCTCCCCAAAGACCATGCCATTGACTATCATCTCTAAGTCCTTGTAAGGTATTTGACTTCACTTAGGGTTAGTCTCTTCATTTGTCACAGGGCTAATCACACCTACCTCACAGAGTGATTTTAAGGAATAAATGAGATGATTGTGCATAAAGCACTCGACACACAACGTGGTAGCATTTGGTAACTGTCCGTATCTTTCCCAACTCCTGGATTTGGGCCCCCGTGCTGAACCACACACCCCAATTACCCAAATTGTTTATATGGTAAGATGATGGAGGAAGGCAGACAGGTGATGCCAATACTCAGGCAGTTCAGAAACTCTCAGGGTCAACAGGAAAGATCCGAGACGAGCCAATGTCTCACTGAGACGTGTGCTGCTTATATTTTCAGGAAAGAATGCTTATTCTGCTCAATTCTCTGTCGTTGTGCAGTGAAGTAGGACTAAACTATCTTAGAGATGGCATTCGGGAACATGCTCAAAAGCGCATCTGGGTATCAGTGAAAATGCCGGATTTTAGATTAAGAGCCTTTCTAAACATTAGCTGCAGAACTCAAGATAAAAATTTCTCCTCTTTGTTCTGGGCCAATCACAAGATTAGAAATGATAGTTCAGCTCTAAAACGGCAGATTACTTATAAATGTGTTATCTAGTTTGGGGAATCTCAACCATGTACTTAGTATTGAGTAAGCTAAAAGTGCTGACAAATCCAGGTGTGACCTTCGTCAGTTGAGCCCTGCTTTTCTACAGGAACTTGGGTCACACTTTCCGGGTATATAAAGCAAGAACATCAATATCAAATACTTATAAAATTTAAAAGTAACCAATTGATTGTATGAATGTGTAGCAGTTTAAATCTGCACGTGTTGGAGGCAGAGGATGAAACTGAAGGCATCTATATTTTTTCCACAGTCATACACATACTTTCCACCAAAAAAAGCAGGAACAAAATATTTGCTGAAGTCTGAACTAATCTTTGGAAGAACAGGCATTTGGGAAAAGTATTTCTAGGTAATCTTTCATTGGGGGTGGGAGTCCATTTCAAAAATACCAGGTGGCCTTGTCTTTTGTTACATATGCTTTAGAATAAGACTATCGGACTTGCATACCTGATTAGAGTTTAGAGATATGACAGAGAACTTCAAACAGGAACTTTCCTAGTGGCAGAGAAATATCTAAACAAACTGGGAAAACAGAAACTGACCTAGCTCATTTGGAAATGGGCTTGGCGGCTGATGAAATAGGTGAACTATAATTAAGTAATGCAATAAAGGAGTTAAACACTTTCATGACAACAAAAACACACACAACACACTCTCTAGGTGGGTAGTCACCAGGTTATTCATAGGCTCTTGCTGTCTCAAATTAGAATATTCAATGAGTGGCCCAGAACAGACACTTGCATTGTTCCCAGGCAGCCCTACAGGCGGAAAGAAAAAAAAGCACGGAGCCTTTCTGACCTCTAGGTTCATTTCTAGCTCTAGGAAGACAGTTCCCCTTTCCAATTGTATTTTTTTCACAGACCCTTCAAAGCAAAGATAGCCAAGCCAAATCATTTACTGAGAATCTTCTAGCAAATCACTCTTAGCACAGTTTTGGCAGAAACCACAGACCCAGTTTCTACTTCAGTTCCTAAACTTGTACAAGTAACTTCCAACTATGCATAGTATGCATGTCATTAGGTCTCCCAAGCCCTGAGATAAGGCGTGTCGAAATAATAATTTAACTGTCACATCCTGCATAGGTAGAGTTAATTTGTTAGGGGAATTTGCCCCATTGCAACCCCAGAAGGAATGTGCGGCTGGCAACTTTTATTTCCTTATTAAGGTTTTCCTATACACCTCCAAATCCCTCTTGAAATTTAAGGAATTAGAGAGAAACGATATATTTTTTTTTCAAACCAGAAAGTTTACAAAGGATCCCCTTCGCCCCCTCCCCCCCCCCCCCATCCGCAAGAACTAAATCATCTCAAATAGACAGGCATCCAACTCATCAATTTCAGGCTATGGGGTGCAATAAACAGCAAGAGAAAATTGCCTGACCGGTCTCCCGCAGTGCAGGCTGGGGGGCGTGGGGGTCCAAGGGCTGGAAACAGCTCCAGGACCCGCCCATGTCCCTCCAGCTTCTCGGACGCCAGACCACGTTTTAATTCCGTGGCGCCTGGAGCTCCAGCAAAGCTGCCACCTGCGTGCACCAGCGCCCCCGTGAACAACCAGACATGACAGAGAAAACCGAGGGCGAGACCGGAGGAAAAGCGCTTCTCTCCAAAAGGTCTCTTTTGCCCGGGTCCGGTCTCTACTCCCGCCCTTTGACCCGGTCCCCACCCGCCCCCCTCCAACAAGAAAGAACAGAACTTGAAATGTTAACAGTGCTTTCCCGGCCTCTGGATTTCCAGAACCGGCAACGTTTCTAAAGAAAGAAACAAAAACTTTGCAACGTCGTCTGTGGTCTGTTAGCGAGCTGCATTAATTCAGGCATAACATTTGTGGCAATGGTTAATTCATCGATGAAAGGCGTTTTTAACACCGATATCCCCCTTTCCCATCCCACCCCAATCGGTCCCCGGCTTGAGGACAAGACGGACTCGCGGAACCGCAGACGTCATTTTAAACGGGGTGCACTTCACCCTGGGGGGGGGAGGGGAGGGGGGAGCTCCGGGCTTCAGCGAGCCCCGCGGAGGGGAGGCGCGGGCGGGGTCTTACCCAGGCACAGCAGCAGCGCGGGGACGCGGCCCCCGCGTCGCGCCTCCATTGTCCTTCCCGCGGGGAGCAGGGAGCGGCGGCGCGGGCGCTCGGGCAGGGCAGCGGGCGGCGGCGCGGGGAGAGCGCGGGGCTGCGGCTGGAGCGCGTCGGGGAGCCCGGAGCGGTCGCGCGCCACGGCCGCGTCTCTCTGCCACCCGGTCTGTCCGGCAAGTGAGCTCAGCCGGCCGGCGCTGCCACCTTTATAGTTGTGGGGAGGGCCCTCGGGCCGGAGGACACACTAGCGGGGTGAGGTAGAAAGAGTCCAGAGTTTCATAACAGGTCCGGGGGAGGAGCGGCCGGAGACTGTCCGGATGTCATCCTGTCATCCTCCCTTTCTGAGCACCTGAGAGTGCTTGAGGAATTTAAAAAAAAAAAAAAAAAAAAAAAGCCCTTCTGCTTAGCCGGGGACTACTCCCCAAACTTTTCCATCCCCATCTCCGACCTCTGCGGGAGGAGGTGGGGAGCGTGGACCAGATGGATCGGTTTGCTCGGTGGGGTCACCTGCCCAGGAGCGGATGGTGTTAGCCGCTTGGGTGACAGGCCTAACTTGAATCAAAGTCAGTCTTCCAGCCAGGACTGGCGTTGGTCCAGCGTGCGCTTTTGGAGAGCCGCGCGTGCCAGTGAGTGACTTGTGGTCATCCCTGAGGTTTGTCAGTGGCTCAAGAGTCCTCCTGGCCTGTATTCGCCACTGCCCGGAAGCGCCTTTCGTGTCCCCACTCTCCTTCCCTGCAGCTCCGCTTCCAGCGTGGTGCCGGCATTTACAGCTTCCAAGTCTAGTCATGAACAGAAACCCTAAATGATCCGATCTCTGTCCAGTTTGCTGTCCATCAGGCTGCCGCTTTTGATTTTGCTTCAGCAGATTGCGCCTTAATCCTCTCACTTCCCTCTACAAACTCTGCGTGAGCCACAGACCTGCCGCAGTGTGGACCAAACCAGTCTTTTCAAACTCGGCTTCCCGCTGGTATACCAGACGAATTGTCTCTCAGCTCTGCTGGGCTGCAAAACTCTCCTCCTGCCTCTGCTGATGGGGTCACAGTTTGGGGCAATGACGGCCTTTTACTGGAGCTGGCCAAGTCCTTCTCCTCTTGCTGTTTCTCCAGAAGGGCCTGGACTTCTTGAGCCAACGGGGATCTCTTTTCGCTCTGATCTCTCATAGCTTGTATTGTTTTTCTTCCCCCGGAGGTTCATAGAATTCTAGATCTCATACTTCACACGTGGTGAAACTACTTTGTGTTGGGTTTTTGGTTTGTTTTCTTGTTTGTGAGTGTTATGTTTAGATCTGTATGAATACATAAATTGTCTTACTTTTCCTTGTATTTCCCTGTAGGGCATAAGAAGTGAGTCAATTTAGCGGTGATGAAAACATATTTGAATAGAAAATGGAATCTGCTGGATGGTGAGAGCCCCTTACCTTTCTACGGTTTTTTTTTTGTTTTGTTTTCTTGTTGTTCCTTTCCTTTTCTGTTTTGTTTGTTTGTTCGTTTTGACTTTTTTCTTCCTCACCCCAAGGGGTGCCTGGTAAGGTCCAGAACTCTCCTGTTGGCAACAACTCCTTCATCCCCCAGGAATGAAGCTCACGGGTCTTGCATTTAGGCTGTCTGCATGTGAATCCCTGGACAAGTTCTTTAATCTCCCTCAGTTTCCTCATATGTAAAACAAGGATAATAATAGTATCTAACTCATAGGAAGATAATGAAAGTGCTTCCCACAGTGCCTAGCACAGAGTTCACATGTGTTAAAAATACTTACGATTGCACGTAAATACTGATGCATAGCATGATAGTACTTGGACAGTATTCATGACTTAAATGAATTAATGACCAGCAGGATAGAGATAAGATTTGGGGTTCCTAAGTCTAGCTTCTGAATCTACCCAGAAACGAGCAGTAAGTGACCTCTCACCTAACTGGTCTTTGGTAAAAGAACTCGTGGAACCAAGAAAAGATGATCCTGGCGGGGCGCCTGGGTGGCGCAGTCGGTTAAGTGTCCGACTTCAGCCAGGTCAGGATCTCGCGGTCCGCGAGTTCGAGCCCCGCGTCAGGCTCTGGGCTGATGGCTCGGAGCCTGGAGCCTGTTTCCGATTCTGTGTCTCCCTCTCTCTCTGCCCCTCCCCCGTTCATGCTCTGTCTCTCTGTCCCCAAAATAAAATAAACGTTGAAAAAAAAATTAAAAAAAAAAAAAAAAAAGATGATCCTGGCAATGCGTTAGTTTCATGGAGCGTTGAGAGCGATCCCAAGTTCGGTAAATTAGAATTTGGAAAAGGGACCACTGGCTACATAATGCCTTTTAAAGTTTTCCACCTGGTCTCTGGAAAAGAAATAGCTCTAGTGTCTAAAAAACTAGAGCAAAACTTGAAAGAATGGGGTGTCACCTGGAAATGTTTCCTTATTCTGCACACAGATGCTGTCAGATACTTGCAAGGAGTGACAGGAAGAGGAATTTTATTAGTCCTGATTAATGTCCTGTTTCATCAAATACAGTGTTGCGCTTTGCGCTCAAAAGAAGGACGGGGTGGGAACGCGTTGGGGAGAATGGGGTCATGCTGCAACAGTCAACTCTGTGGCATTGACATGTGGGGAGGAATTTTTTCACTTTGTAGCTGCTGCCTTGCAAGCATGAGATATCATCGTGAAAAAATCCCTGTGCGTATCCCAAAATTTTCCATGGCAGCGAGCTCTTCTCTGCGCTGATTTCACACGGCGTGAAGAAATCTCTTCTTTATTGCTTCTATGTTTACTCAATTTTCTAGCCATTAGTTTTTGAGAATGACTCCGTCATGACACATCAGGGAATATCTGCCACTGCCTCCGCAAAACAGTCTTCTTCTTTTTTTTTTTTTTTAAATAATTGGGAACAATTTTCATTAATCGTTCATTTAAATATATATACATGGTATGAAGTACAATCATGATTCCTCTTAAAGGCACAAGACATATTTGAAGATGGAACAGTTTGGGAAGACAATACTCAAGTCATAGGGAGTTTTTTAGCTAGGAGGTTACTTACAGACATCAGATCAGCAATTCTCAATCTGAGAGTCCTCGTGATTGTTTTTCCAAGGGGTTGGTAAATCTAAATACCATCTATAGACTAAATATATAATATATCTATCTAAAGCTGTTTTAATGTATTGAGGTTCTATTGTGATTTTTAAAATACATTCATTTTATTTTTTTTTTAATTTTTTTTTTCAACGTTTATTTATTTTTGGGACACAGAGAGACAGAGCATGAACGGGGGAGGGGCAGAGAGAGAGGGAGACACAGAATCGGAAACAGGCTCCAGGCTCTGAGCCATCAGCCCAGAGCCCGACGCGGGGCTCGAACTCATGCACCGCGAGATCGTGACCTGGCTGAAATCGGACGCTTAACCGACTGCGCCACCCAGGCGCCCCAAATACATTCATTTTAAATTGATCCTGAGTTCAAGGTGGCTTGATGCCATATGTTTTTCAGTTGACACATAACAATCATGTAACTGCCATCAGGCGGGGAATATGTTACAATAATAATGTCTGTACATGAGAAGGGGATCCTTTTAGAAGAAGTGAGGACATCTGGACTGGCATATACATACAGGCCCAAACTGGTGTTAGGACTACAGACTGCAGCCAGGGCGAGTCCTGGGCCCAAACAGAGAGCCAAACGTCTAGCCTCAGACAAGAACTTGGAAAATTCGCAATTCTTTGATCTCTTGCTTTTTCCTTCAGGTTAGGGCTGTCTGGGACTGCAACTGGCACTTGTTTATTATGAGATCACTGCTTTTCAAACTGACAACTAAGGATACCTACTCTGGTGAATTAGCTTTTATATAACACAGGATGTTTAAAGTTGTTTATTAGCTAGTCCTTCGCAAAAACCACTGGGATGGGACGGTATCGGATTGCTTTTCTACAGGGAAAGCATTGACAAATACAGGAAAAGTGTCCAAGATCTGATTGTTAAGTTTAATACTTAAAATTGGAGGCATCGAACATGAATTCTGTTCTGTCGGATGCCAATTTTTGGAAAAACCCATTTTATTCGAAACTTAATCATCTGGGGCCTTTTTAACAAGTTCCATTTAAATGAAGAATTTATGTTTTTTAACGATAAGTATTTAAATATATGTTTAAATTAAATAATATAAAGTACAGAAAAAGCACAAATTTCCGAGCAAAATTCTGGACTCCCTATTTCCCCATAACCTTCACAAGACAGTGACTGCTTTGCTTTTCTCCTTAACCAAAAATCAACGGACTACAGTGCTATTTAGGGACGTGTCTCATTTGTTTTTGTGTTCAGCAAATATTTACTGAACGTCTCTGTAATGGTATTATTACATTATTACATGATATAGGTAGATAGAGATACAGAGATATATCCCTAAATCCAAAGAACTTTTAATCGACTTAAGAGATAAAAGAGAGAAAAGGAGGAACATATATTGAATGTAGTGATATTCTTTTTTATTTAAATAGCCTCTATCATAGGCTTTTAAAAAAAGTGTCTTTTTCCTCTGGATTAATCCATTCTTAATACACAAGTAGTGTAAGAATTCAAAATGGAAAGTTCCCTTGTTTATGTTTCATTGTATAATTAAAGAAGTAGAAAAACTTAGATATTAAGGCATTTGGGTGGCTCAGTCAGCTAAGCATCCAACTTCAGCTCAGGTCATGATTTTGCAGTTTGTGAGTTTGAGCCCCATGTCAGGCTCTGTGCTGACAGCTCAGAGCCTGGAGCCTGCTTTGGATTCTGTGTGTGTGTGTCTCTCTCTTTGCCCCTCCCCCTCTCAGAAGAGGGGCTCTGTCTCTCTCTCAAGAATAAATAAACATTAAAAAAAATAGATGTTGGGGCGCCTGGGTGGCTCAGTCGGTTAAGCGTCCAACTTCGGCTCAGGTCATGATCTCACGGTCCGTGAGTTCGAGCCCCGCGTTGGGCTCTGTGCTGACAGCTCAGAGCCTGGAGCCTGCTTCAGATTCTGTGTCTCCCTCTCTCTCTGACCCTCCCCCGTTTATGCTCTGTCTTTCTCTGTCTCAAAAATAAACATTAAAAAAAAAAGAAAATTAAAAAAAAATAGATGTTGAGAACATTTTAAAGTCTACTAAATAGTAAATTATATTTT
This sequence comes from Prionailurus bengalensis, assembly GCF_016509475.1. NCBI lineage: Eukaryota > Metazoa > Chordata > Mammalia > Carnivora > Felidae > Prionailurus > Prionailurus bengalensis. The sequence goes on from NC_057344.1 coordinate 146,097,097, forward strand.
CTCATTGACCAGATAATTTGAGGTTTTTCTTAAATTAAAAGTGATTTTGCATTTGCAACTACATGGATGGAACTGGAGGGTATTATGCTAAGTGAAATTAGTCAGAGAAAGACAAATATTATGTGACTTCACTCATATGAGGACTTTAAGAGAAAAAACAGATGAACATAAGGGAAGGGAAACAAAAATCATATAAAAACAGGGAGGGGGACAAAACAGAAGAGACTCATAAATATGGAGAACAGAGGGTTACTGGAGGGGGGGTGGGAGGGGGGATGGGCTAAATGGGTAAGGGGCATTAAGGAATCTACTCCTGAAATCACTGTTGCCCTATATGCTAACTAATTTGGATGTAAATTAAAAAAAATGTAATTAGGGGCGCCTGGGTGGCTCAGTCGGTTGAGCATCCGACCTCAGCTCAGGTCATGATCTCACGGTCCGTGAGTTCGAGCCCCGCAGCAGGCTCTGTGCTGACAGCTCAGAGCCTGGAGCCTGTTTCAGATTCTGTGTCTCCCTCTCTCTGACCCTCTCCCATTCATGCTCTGTCTCTCTCTGTCTCAAAAATAAATAAACGTTAAAAAAAATGTGATTAAAATATTTTTTTAAATGTGGAAAAAAAAAAGAAAAAAAATTAAAAATGATTCTGGAGCACCTGGCTGGCTCAGTCAGTAGAGCATGCGACTCTCTTGATCTTGGGGTTGTGAGTTCAAGCCCACGTTGGGTGAAGAGATTACATAAAAATAAAATTTAAAAACAAGTGATTCCAACATATTTGAAAATGTGCATGTCTTTTAAATGTTGAATGGGTGGTGTGTATGGCTAATTAACTGATTAGGTGAGTAGAGTCACTAAAAACAATATCTTCTGTTTGTGTTTTAACTTAGATTCAGAACTATAGGTGGAAAGGAACATGAAAGGAGTTCATATTTGCTCTTAAATCTAAATGAGATGTGCCTAATAATGTTACTAATAATAGCAACAAATATTCGTATCTAACATTTCTAATTCACTAGGGAGCTTAAAATACATTTGCTTACTTATTCCTCAAAATAACCCTATATTTTATTCCATTTTACAGATGAGACTAAGGCAAAAAAAATATTAAGAATTAGTCCAAGGCCCTTCAGCTTATAAACAACAGAGACAGGATTCAAATGAGACTGACTCTAGCCAGCACTAAACTTCACCACACATTACGTTGGTTTTACCTGTAGCTAGTGCACCGAAACTGCAGGGTTTGCTCTATGTGCGATGCTCTCATATATTTTCATTAAAATCGACGTTTCTGGGGGGCACCTGGCTGGCTCAGTCAGTTAAGAGTCTGACTTTAGCTCAGGTCATGATCTCGCGGTTCGTGAGTTCAAGCCCCGCATTGGGCTCTGTGCTGACAGCAGAGAGCCTGCTTTGGATCCTCTGTCTCTCTCTCTCTCTCTTTCGCTCTCTGCCCCTTCCTGACTGCCTCTCTCTCTCTATCTCAAAATAAGTAAATAAACTTAAAAAAAATCCACATTTCTGGGGTTCTCTAGTCTCAGATTACTTACAAAGAGTATTCATATCCCTTTGTGGATAGTTTTGATACTCTTCCATTAGGAATAACGTTCTATGTTGTCATTTTCCCTTGAGAAGAAAATCATGTGTACCAGTCTCCCAGCGTCCAATGCCAAAGCATTTGTTAGTCTTACTTTTTTATTGTTCATTGTGCTTATGAAAAACATTTTATTCTAAAAATGTCACATTAAAATGCCATCCGGGAATCTCATCAACAGAATCCTCTGAAAAGTCGTTCAATAATCACAGAATGTAAAAAGTTCCAGATACTGTTTGATCTTAGGAACCGGCTGTTTCTGAGGCTGCTACTTCTCCTTCTCGTTTTTGCCCCAAGTTGTGCCCTAATAATAGATCTTCCCCTCCCATCACTTATGCATGCCCACAGAGCATTAATTACACACGTAGTGATGATGAATTAGAAATGCAGCTATCCTATTTAAAGCACTGCTGTTTCATGTTTGACTAACACCTAGTTGCAGGGAATGATACGTTGTCTACAGCCAGGCTGCTATTCCCCTTCAACTTTTTAGCGTCAAAATGTTAACTTTCGTAGTCGTTGGTTCAACAATCAGTTTATATTTGGTCATTCAACAAACATTTTATGTCTCTTATGACCACAGATCAGCCTTTAAGGAACTTTGCATTGTACTGCTAAGCCATTTGTGTGATTATTGCATGATTACATACAGATTTACATGGTTTTATGAGTTCTAATGTTAATGTTCATTGCAGATGTGGAAAGAAAGACGAAATATACACGAGAGACATTTTAGCTTGAAACTCTCTTGTCTTTCCATCTCCCAAAGACACCTGAATTACGTTCTAAATTGAAGTCTCCATAAACATTACCTAGGATGGCCGAATTTATGCAGACCCTGGGGGTAAACATATCTAGGAGGCAGAGTGGAATGCCTCAAAAGTCCTGGGAGTGTTTTATGATTGGTACTTTTTTCTCTGTTTAGCACTACCACTAACAGACAAGTAAAAATTGCTAGTAATAATAAAACAATAGCTATTAAAGTCTTTGATTTTATTGTATTGTATGTCACTGGGAATATTTGACTTAGAAAATATCACCAATAAAACTACACATAAATAAGATTATATACTATCTTGCAATGCACCTTTTCTATAAAGAATTATTTATGTAAATCGTTAATATTTTGCTGTTTGGCTGGCTAGACACACATTCTCACCCATGGCTGTACTTGAAAATCATTTGGTCAGGTTCAGAAAAAGTAGATGCTAAGGCCTTATCTTCTCAGAGATTCCGATTCATTTGGTTTTGGAAGGGCCTCAAATAAGTGTATTTTTACAAACAGCCTGATGCTTTAACTAAAACATGGAAAGAGAGAAATAATACCAAAGCACATATTTTAGACCCAAGTTCTCGTCCTGACTGAAAATAAACTGTTGAGTGGTCTTGTATAGGTAATTTAACTATTCTGGGCCAGACTCTTCTCATCCTTAAAATGCAAGTTTGAACTTCAGGATCTCTAATGGAATGGCTTTCTATGACCTCTGAAATACGGTACTAAGATGTAACCACAGTTTTATTATCTCTGGATTATATGTGCCTTTTAGCATTGAGCAATTTTAGGCAAGTGTGCAAAGGCATTGGCTTAAATATCCTAGAGTGATAGCAGAGATAATGCCCTCAGGATATGCAAAAGTAGTTCATCTTATAAACAGGCTTCTCCAGTTTTCTAAAATCGTGTCTCAATCTCCCCTGGATCTTTGCTTAGGCCTTGTTTTCCTTTTATTAAAAAAATTTCTTCCTCCCTTTGCTCACAACTTAAGAATCGTGAGCTCCACCAAAACAAAACCAAAACAAAAAAGAGTGGGAATTTAGAAACTAGAAAATCTAGACTATATTCATATAATTTCACTGATATGTGGAATTTAAGAAACAAAACAGATGAACATAGGAGAAGAGGGGAAAAAAGAGAGAAGGAAGCAAACGATAAGAGACTCTTAACTATAGAGGACAAACTGAGGATTGCTGGAGGGAGGTGGGTAGGGAATGGGCTAAATGGGCGATGGGCATTAAGGAGGACTCTTGTTGGGATGAGCACTGGGTGTTATAAGTTATTGATGACTCACTAAATTCTACTCCTGAAACCAACCTTACACTATACATTAACTAACTAGAATTCAAATAAAAACTTGAAATAAAAAAGTTTGTAAGTAGTTTTCAAAACAATAAAAAATAAAGGGGACTGTATTGTGTTATGACCCAAACCCTATATAGAGAAAGTTTCACCCTTTCTGTTGGAAAAAAAAACCCCGTAAAACTTGGAGCCAGTTCTTCCTGTCTTTCGCTCATCTCAGTATCTTCACGGGACTCAAATGAGATAATGTTGAATAAAATCGTGGTATTAATTGTTAATTTTAATAAATATCAGACATGTATTTAGTGCCAGGATATATAGCAAAGTCACACGAGCTTAAAGGACGGCCACGCCAGTGCTGCATTCCCAAAGCAGAAAGAAGTGGGAGTTACAGAGACAACGCAGATGCGTGGGTGAGACAGTAGGAATGGAGGAAGAGATTTGGCAATAATGAGGTCACTGGTAACCTTTCAGGAGAAAGTTCAGTAGAATGGCGAGGACAGAAGTCAATACCAAATATTGCTCTCGGAAATGTGTTGTCTGTGAGTCTCAACATGGGAATACTTACAGCCTCTCATAAGTCGTCAGAACTAAGCGTAAAAGCCGTGCGGTAGAGATGAATCATTCTTCCACGTGGGCCTTTCTTTAATCCCCACGGTATTCCAATGAATGAGACAGAGAAGCTGCTGCTAGTGGGTTTCACTCTGACACACATTTCTTATCTTTTCCTTATTGATTTTGGACGGAAACATCCCAAATAATTTTTCTTTCAATATTCCGTAGCTCTAAGAAGCTCTCCTTATACATTGCAATAGGCAGATTAGGGACCAAGCGATGTTCTGCGATGCTGAGATTCTATACTTGTTATCTCACTCACTCCTTATTTAAATTTATGGGTCTCGCTTCTTATTTACTTTTTTCCCCACCTATCCCTATTCCACTATTTGTGTGTGGGGGGGGGGAGAAATATACAACGGATATTTTACATACAAATATATTTATATGCATATAGAGTATTCTGTTTTATCTTCAGTAGGGGCAATAGTTGCCTCTAGAGAAACAGACATATGTCAACATCCTCAGTCTTTTTATGATGCTGTGGAATATAAACTGATTTGGATTTCAGAATGACGTAAGATCAGAAAAATGATGACATGAAAGGAATATCAGTTTTATGACTCTTGGATGATACCCTGAAGTTACTGTGTCTGTTGGGCCATAAATCTAGACTCTGAATCCTTCAGAACTGCTGTCATCTCACCAAGCCACTCTACAAATTCCCTGGAAAAGGATTAATTTTCCTTCCTCTAAAGATACCTCCTAACACATACCTATTTGTGAAATCCGGTTATCTTTCTACCTTTGTACTAGAGGAAAGAGTATTTCAGATCTTCTCTTCTTGGCTTACTGCAGCTTCTGTGTGCCTAAGAGTTTATGAAAAATGAAGTTAAATAAAACCCAAAATCTCACCAGAAGAAAACCTGACTTGTGTGGGTTGTTTTTTTTTTTTTTTAATTTTTAGATTTGTTTTAACGTTTATTTCTGAGAGAGAGAGAGCGAGAGAGCACAAACAGGGGGAGGGGCAGAGAAAGAGGGAGACACAGAATCTGAAGCAGGCTCCAGGCTCTGAGCTGTCAGCACAGAGCCTTAGGCGGGGCTTGAACCCACCAACTGTGAGCTCATGACCTGAGCTGAAGTCGGTCACTTAACTGACTGAGCCACCCAGGAGCCCCGAAACCCAGAGTTCTACATGAATCTTGAGCCAATTTCCTAGGGGCCTGCTGTACTCCTCCTAGACGACAGAGTGTGTCTTTGGATTTGGAAAGCATATCACCCACATAATAGTGAGGTTCCAAAAGGAATGGCTGCAAACAGCCCTTCTCTCTGCAACTACCCTGTGCTGCTAGTCCCCTGGTTGACATTATGGCACCCAAAGATGAAACCTTCTGGCCTTTGTTACAATATCTGTGGTACCACAAACATTGTGGTACATGCATTTGCTTCTTTGCTTCATGCATTTGCTTCTTTGCTTCTCCCACTAAAAAATAAATTCTATGAGCAAAGGATCAACAATTATGCTTATGGAGTAATTCACATGCCAGGTCATGCTCTAAACACAAAGTTAAAAATTTTAGAACATTGCCTGGCATGTATAAGTTACTCAGTAAATATTGACTACTGTTATTCTTAGTGGTGATTCAAAAATTGTATTCTCTTTTTTAATTTTATTTATGTATTTTTTAATGTTTATTTATTTTTGAGCAAGAGAGACAGAGTGAGAGCGGGGCGTGGGGCAGAGAGAGGGGGAGATACAGAATCTGAAGCAGGCTTCAGGCTCTGTGCTGTCAGCACAGAGCCCGACGTAGGGCTCAAACTCATGAACCACGAGATCGTGATCGGAGACGAAGTCAGACACTTAACCGACTGAGCCACCCAGGCCTCCCTTTTCTATTTTATTTTTAAGTAATCTCTCCACCCAATGTGGGGCTCAAACCTACAACCCCGAGATCAAGAGTCTATGCTCTACTGACTGAGCTATTCAGGCCCCCATAAAATGTGTATTCGCAATACCAAATTCTAATACTCTTGAAATCAAAATGATGTCTAAGTTGTGTTTGGATAACTTGTTGTCTCTAGTTTAGTGTCTTGCATACGGTAGGGACCAAATACATACTTGCTGAATGAATTTGTTGATTACCAAAGCTGAATTCCACATTATACATTATAGGAAGAGAAGGAAATTATGTTGGGACTCAGTTGTCCTATATTTGGTAGTGATCAGCCATTACGATGTTAATAATTATTGCCATTGCAATTCCTATTATATTAATGATGGGCATATTATCTCAGCTAGCTCCTGGACCAGTTTTGTTAGACACCTGTGAATCAGATTTAGGGCTGATGGTAAGGAAGACCTGACCATTAAACAGGCTTCTTAACAATACCTCTCTGCTTTCATCTGTACCCCTCACAATGCCATATGATGGGTTAGGTGTGAACAACCAAAAGCCTATTGATCCGAAGAAATACTGCAAGCAATCTTCAGAGTCTGCTGCCTGTTGAAGACTCTGTGACATCTTGAATCACGCTGAGAACGGGTCAGAGACGAGATGAGCTGTTTTCAGAAAACACTACAGCTTAAGGAGCCAAGGGACCGCTTCTATTGGCACCCCACCAATTAGGAGGTCCACCGACACAAGGTCGTGTGTCCCATATTAAAAAGACCTGTTGACATTTGGACGTCCCCTACTATGAAAATTCACAGAGGAATGATTCTGAGACCGAAAAGATGAACATATCTTCAATGTTATTAAGAGAAGTGGCATCACTAACTCCATGGATTAACCAACTTATTGTTATTGCCACTTTTTACATTTTCCCCTACTTATAACTGGAAGCAATAGGATCACCATGTTTAAAAGATATTGTGGGTCTTCAGTAAGCATGTTTAGAACTGCGCTGGGCTCACTGTAAGAATTCTGTCAAGTTTAGCCACTTGGTGTGTAGCAACTTGGAAACTGTAAAGGGTGCACAGTTTTTATTGTTTTTAAAAAGACCGAGATGGGATAAAAGGCTAATGTGATGCAGTAAACCCATGGTATTTGACTGGTTAATAATTTAAGCGTGACTGCTAATGTTCAGTCCCAAAGGTAGGAACTCGGAGTAATTTGTAATTTTACCTATTCATGAATTTCAATTGCTAGTACTGTTGGTCTTGCATGCGAGATGAATCTTTTCTCTGGAGAGTGTGCCCCAAAACACTGCCCTCAGCATCTGACACCTCCTGTAATTACATAGTCATTACCTCTTTTTCTAATAAGCACTATAAGGACAAGGATGATGCCTGTCTTATTTCTAGAGCCTAACACAATGTTAAAAATAGCTGGGGCGTCTGGGTGGCTCAATTGGTTGAGCGTCCAACTTGGCTCAGGTCATGATCTCCCAGTTTGTGGGTTCGAGCCCTGCGTCAGGCTCTGTGCTGACAGCTCGGAGCCTGGAGCCTGCTTCAGATTCTGTGTCTCCCTCTCTCTCTGCCCCTCCCCGGCTCATGCTCTGTCTGCCTCTTTCTCAAAAATAAAAACATTAGAAAAAAATTTTAAAGTAGCTACAAATTATGGCACATGGCAGCTTCTATGCTAAGAGCTTATATAATTGACATCAATTAGTATCTCATCCAATACAACATCTCTTCAAAGTTGGCACTATTATTGCAACAGATTATTGTTCAAAAATGTTCACTCCCCTACCCCCATTTTCATGTGTAGAAGGTACTTTCCTTTTGATTGTGGGTGCAGCCATATGACTTGCTGGGACAAATGGGATGGAAGCAGATGTGATTCAAGCTGAGGCTCAAGAAGCAGGCTCACAGATGTACTTGCTCCCTGGCCATCTCTGCCATTATCACGACAAACAATTCCTGGTCTAGCCACTGGTCCCAGGAGAAGGGTGACAGACATGTGGAACAGAGAGCCAAGTCTCCAGCCAAAACCACTCAGGATCATCCCACCTCCCGACAAATTCCAGATATTAGGGAGCCCATCCCAAATCAATAGAACTTCCCGGCACCCCATAGAGGCACTGTAGCCTACAAATTTTAGTAAGTTTTATTTTTATTTTCACTTAGGTCAAAATTGTTTTAATTTTACCTGAGACTTCTTTGACTTGTGTGTCATTTAGAAGTGTGTTATGGGGCACCTGGGTGGCTCAGTTGCTTAAGCATCCATCTTCAGCTCAGGTCATGATCTCATGGTCTGTGAATTCGAGCCCAGCATCAGGTTCTGTGCTGACAGCTCAGAGCCTGGAGCCTGTTTGAGATTCTGTGTCTCCCTCACTCTGCTCCTCCCCAGCTCACACTCTGTTTTTCTCTCTCTCACAAACATTAGGGGCGCCTGGGTGGCTCAGTCGGTTAAGCGTCCGACTTCAGCTCAGGTCACGATCTCGCAGTCCGTGAGTTCGAGCCCCATGTCGGGCTCTGGGCTGATGGCTCAGAGCCTGGAGCCTGCCTCCGATTCTGTGTCTCCCTCCTTCTGCTCCTCCCCTGCTCTCTCTCTCTCTCTCTAAGAAATAAATAAATATTAAAAAAAAATCTAAAAAAACCTGCAGGTTAACTAATATTGGCTACAAATACTCATTACATTTTTTTCCTTTACATTTAAACCTTAGTCACAGACCACATGATTTTATTGCTGGCTTTAAAATATAACAATTTTTACAGACAATTATTTTACATCTACAGGGTCACTATTTTTGCATACCTTTACCATCTCTGCCAGTTAAACTAATTGTGTTGGTTTTGTCAGTTTTGAGTGAGAATAATTTTGCACTATCAAGATAAAAAAACGATATCATTTGAAACAGAATAGATCATGATGCGTGTCATGGGCTGAATTTTGTCTCTCCAAAATTTGTTGCGTTGACATCCTAACCCTCAGGACCCCAGCATGTGACTATTTGGAAATAAAGTCTTTCAAGAGGTGATTAAGATGAGGCCCTTAGGGTGGGCCCCAATCCAATCTGGCTGGAAGCCTTACAGGAAGAGGAAGTTTGGAAACAGGGAGAGACATCAGATATAGCCATGGGCACAGAGAACATGTGAGGACATGGCAGGAAGGCAAGCCCAGGTCAGAGACCTCAGAAGAAACCAAACCTGCCAATACCTTGATCTTGGATCTACAGAACTATGAGAAAGGAAATCTCTTCTGTTCAGCTACCCAATCTGTGGTATTCTGTTATGGCAGCCTTAACACACAAATACAGATTTGATTCCTACAAACCACTAAGAGGAAGGTACAACTATAATTTTTTATTTATTGTTATTTTATAGAGAAAAGGAAACAAAACAAAACAACTAAAGCACAGGAGCCAGAGTTTGAACACAGCAGGAAAGGATCAGAACCTTGTCTTTGACCTCCAAGCTTTCTTCCCCCTGGTACACTATGCAATGCTATTAAAATAATATTTATATTATACATATTTATTTTATTGTCTCATTGAGTATATTGTTATGGGAGGAAAAAACATATAAGTTATGGGAAGAAAAAAAACAAGAAAAGCAACAGAGAAAAAAATGCAGCTTTGGAACATCCATAAGAAAAATATTTCCACTGAGCAGATAAAAACCATGACGATACATTGCCATAAACTTGCATTGCTTAGAGTAATAATCAAAGTTCACACAGATAACATGGAAGGCCTCAGGGCCTGTGTGGAGGCAACAGAATGACTGGAGGCATGTTGTCAGCACTCAAGAAAAATTACAGAAGATAAGTAAACTTTTGTATGAATGAACACCTTTTTGAAATAGAAAAAAAAGACAATATGCTTAAAACACGTAGGGGACATAGAGCACAGAATTGAGAAACAAAAGTAAATTAATACTTGTATTATATATATATAATATTATAATATATTATAATATATAATATATAATATATTATAATATTATATAATATATATGTTATATTATATTATATTTATATAATATATATTATATGTATATAATGTATATTATATATGTATATAATATATATTATAAATATATATAATATATATTATAAATATATATAATATATATTATATATATAATATATATAAATATATATAATATATAAAAATATATATAATATATATAAATATATATTATATTTATATAATATATATAATATATATTATATATAATTATATATTATATATTATATATTATATATTATATATTATATATAATAATTATATATTATTATATATTATATTATATATTATTATATATTATAATTATATATTATTATATATATTATATATACACACAATATATATAATATATTGTGTGTATATATAATATATATAATATATAATTATATATAATATAATATATTGTTTGTATATATAATATATAATATATTATAATATATTATAATATATTATAATATATAACATATAATATATATAATATTATATATATTATATACTATATATACACACAATATATATAATATATATCATATTATATATATATTATATATAATATTATATATATATAATACTTGTGTATATAAACAAAATTAAAATAATTACTGAGCTGAAAATCTTCATTTGTTTAAATTTTACATTAATGATAAAGAGTAGAGACACTATGGTATTTTGAATTAACCTCTCCACAGAGAATCACTAGAAAAACTGGAGCAAAATGAAAGAAGGCATTTATCTGAAGGCATCAGACAGCTGGCCAGGCAGTAAGGAATTGATCCCCACTTATGAGGGAGGGTGGTGAGCCCCACTTTGGACTGCTCTTCCCTCTGGATGATTCCCGACACAGAAAATAGAGGATGAGGGACTGAACGGGGCTATTGTCTTGCTTAGAAGTACAGGAACAAAAATTAGATTTTAGAACCAAAAAGGAGGTTCCTTGTTACCACATGTCCAGACTTTCATTTGAGACTTGAAGAGTTACATCCTACTAGTAAAGAAAGAACCAGAAATACACCAGGTCTCATATTTTACAGTCAAAGAAACCAGTACACAGAGAGGTTAAATAATTTGCCAAAGGTCCTACAATTACTAGTAGCAGAACTGGTATTTGAACCTGGGTAGTTGGGCTCCAGAGGTCATGCTTTTTATTATCATATTACAGAATTAAGTCTGCATAATATTGATACCCAAATCCAACAACGACAGCAGAAATGAAACTTGAGACCAATTTCATATAAAAATTTTGATACAATAATCTCAAAACAACCCAGAAAACAAAATTCAGCAGCACATTAAAAGAATGTTATAAGACTGGTCACCTGGGTGGCTCAGTCGGTTAAGTGTCTGACTTCAGCCCAGGTCATGATCTCACAGTTTGTGAGTTCAAGCCCCACATCGGGCTCTATGCTGACAGCTCAGAGCCTGGAGCCTGCTCTGGATTCTGTCTCCCTCTCTCTCTGTCCCTCCCCAGCTTTTACGCACTCTCTCTCTCTCAAAAGTAAACAAATAAACATTAAAAAAAAATTTTAAAGAATGCTATAAGAGAAGCAGGTGTGATTCAGACTAACAGTGCAAAGAGGATTTACCATGAAGAAAAGTATCAATTCAATTCAAAATATTAATACAATAAGGGCAAAATCTCAATAATATCCGTAGGTATTGAAAGTTATTTTTATAAAACATAATATCCATTTTTATTTTGAAAATACTCTTAATAAAACATAAATAAAAATATGTTTTAATTATACATAGATGAACTCAAGAGTCCCTATCATGTTAATGGAAAACACAAGATATATTCATACTAAAGTTGTAAATGAGACAAATTATTACTGGCTAGTATAATTATCAGTATTAGATCAGAGAAAGAAATAAGAGGCAAAATATTTGAATAGTGTGAGGTAAATTATCATTACTAATAGAATAAATTCTTTTATAGTTTTAAAAAACAAGAGAATTGCCTTATAAATTATTGTGATCAAAGAGACCTTTTAGTAAGATGGCTGACACAAATATGATATACAAAATTGTATGGCCTTTCTATATAGAATCAACAAACAGAATATGAAATGGGAGAAGATCCAAGTTATAGTAATACCAGTATGATTTTTAATGTTTATGAATAACTTTAACAAGAAATGTGCAAGAGCTCTGTGAACAAAATATGAAAATGCTATTATTAGATATAACAGAAGACTTGAATCAATTGGAAGATGCACCCTAATCTTGGATAGAAATACTCAAGATCTTAAATACATAAATTCTCTCTAAAATAAGGCCATGCATTTGATACAATCACAACAAAGTAACAATATTGCAATTTTTAAAAGAGACTAAGTAAATCAATGACAGGAAACAGAATCCAAAGACAGGAAGCACTGTGGGAGTAGTCTAGAATATTAAGGTAACATTGCAGATCAGTGCATAAGAACAGAGATTACTCAATAAATATTGAGAAATCCAAAAAGGCATTTAAATAATAAATAACTTTATTTACTTACTCCTTGCACTAAAACAAGTTTTAGATGGATTAAGTTTTAAGCCATAAGAGTCCTAGAGAGCACCAGGAAAGCTTTTCTTTTCTTTTCTTTTTTCTTTCCTTTTCTTTTCTTTTCTTTTCTTTTCTTTTCTTTCCTTTTTTCTTTTTCTTTTTCTTTTCCCTGGTTGTTTTGTTTTGTAACCTCCAAGTGAAGGCTGCATTAAGTATGAAAAAGGAAACAGAAATCATAAGATAAAAGATGGATAAATTCAACAACATGTAATGTTACAGGTATCAAAAAGCGCCATAAATATTTTAAAGACAAACGACAAATATTTGCAAGATATGTCTAAAACAAAGGGCTGCTTTTCTATAAATGGTGCCTATTACTGACTAATGGTGTGGGCCCTTGGGCTGATAAAGAAATGGAAATAATAATATATTTTAAATATAGGAAGAGATGTGCCTTTGAACTAGCAATCCCACTTTTAAGAACCAGCAACTTCATTTCCAGGAACTTATCCTTCCATATTTTCCATATGCTTCCATTTCTGTAACCAGGTGTGCATTCAAGGATGGTCCTTGCAGCCCTATTTGTTGTGATGAAACTAGAGGCAATGTAAATATTCATCGAGTAAAGACTAGTTAATTAATATGGTGAAGCTCTGGAATAAATGATGTAGGCTTAGATGTACTTGCATGAAAAAATCTGCAAAGATATAGCGTTAGATAAAAAACAAAAACTAGTATATATAGTATGGTTTGGTTAACTTGTAACCTAGAGATCCAAAATGTTTGTTTTAAAAACTATACTTGTTAAAATATTTACTGCAGCAAACTATTCACTTATGCTTGTCATAGAAAACTAATGTGAAATAAACCCATTATGTAGGATATCATTGAATTTCTGTAATCTCAGTTATACCCAAGTGGTTTGAGTACACTTTTTAGAAAACATTAACATCTTTTGTGGCTGAGTGTCTTTATTTTGTTCTATTAAATGGGGTAGAGTTCCATGGGAACATTGATTTTACCTAATTTCATTTCATTTCATTTCATTCCATTGTATAATAATCTGTTTCTCTGATGGGAAATTTGCTGGAATTCTGATTGGCTTCTTTAGACAATCTATCTTCTTTTCTTGGCAAATTTGAAGAGTTTTTGGTCTTTCATGTTCTGTAGCAATTGTGATTTGTTTAGGTGTGGATTTGTTTTCACTCATTATCTAAAGAGCAGGCATACATCTTCAATGTGAAGGTTCATGTCCTGCTTTGGCTTTGGAAGCCTTTAGCCATTATTTCTTGAATATTTTCTCTGACCTAGGCTTTCTTTCTGGATCTCATATTAGACTTATTTTGAAAGTTTTCATGCTTTACACATCTTTTTTTTCTCTGTGCTACATTCTAGATGATTTCTTCCAATCCTCCCTCCGCTTCGCTGATTCTCTTTGATGTGCCCAAACTACTGATTACTCTAGCTACAGGATTGTTTTTAATCTCAAAGACTGTATTTAAGATTTTCACTTGTCTAATTTTTCAATTCCTGGATCTTATTTTATGATTTCTTTTATTTCTTTGAACAATTTAAGCTACGTATTTTAAAAAGCCTTTTAGATCACACATCCTCTACTTAGGTATTAATTCTACATTTCGTGGTTCTGTGAACTCTCTTCTCTGATATTCTTCATATGTTTTATAGTTTTGCTGCATGAGGTCATCTTAATGGAAAATATGTTCTCTAGAAGGCCATCATATACAACTGGCTATGAGACCTCTTTGTAAGGCATTATGATGAACTCTGCTTAGGTACAATTAGGGCCCTAGGTTTTTAGTCTTTCTCTTTTGCCTTACACTCAATTTCTCGGCTTGGGATTCCCATACTATATGAGCAATGTGATTTCAGGCCCCTGTACCTTTATTTAGTATATATTCAAGCTCTGTTTTCTTGAAATCAATTCTGTTTCTACTCACAGCCTAAATTGGGTATTTTTCCATCGACCAAGATCCTGGCTGTCTGGTGGAACTTGTCTAGTCCTTGTACATAAATTGAGCAAAGCTTTTCTAGCTCAGGGCTCTAAACATTTACCCAGAAGATCTTAACATCCGAGGCCCTAAAACATATATCTATTATAGATGCTTATCCTTTTCTTCCCCTATAGCTTCAACTTCTGCTCCATGGCTCTGAGATCACTCTCTTTTTGATACATAATGATAACCATTTCTTTCTACTGAGTTCAGTGATGCAACAGCAATTTCTGACACTGAACTCATTTTCCAGGTTAAAATATAAGCATAACATGATGCATTTGTGATGATACCGGAAACCATAGGAAAATAACTTTACAAAGTTATGCTTTGAACCCCAGTGATGGCATCAGATTCTGCCGCTGTGCTAAGTGAGAAATATGACAGATCTGTAATGCATACTTTTGTTGTGACAGAGTTGTATTAATGGTAAATGATCATTCTCACTGAGGGGATATTATTGAAGTTCAACTTGTCTCACTTTGTACTTCAAAGTTTTCAAAGTACTTCAAAATAGAACTGATTGTTGAATAGTCACCTGTATTTTTGAAATGATTTGACTTGGATAACATGATATGCAATGAAGGAGAAATTACCAAGATGAATAGGCTGAAAGGCAACAATTCGACACAAAAGAAAGTGTAGAACATTCTCAGTGCCGCACCACGGGATTTGACATCGATTTACATGTCAGCACATTTTCAGATCTATTCTGAAAAGGAAATTTTCCCCTCATTTATTGTGGTGAAAGTGACACTAATCACATTTTATTTGGCCTGACAGTCCCACATTAATAAGAATTAGCATATGAAAAACTTTACATAGATGACACATAGGAAAAGTCATGATACATAATTTTTACCTCAATAAGATTTGTTTCCTGTTTTATTCATGCTGCTGCTCAACAAGTTAGAACAAATGTACTCATGTAATTTTGAAGCCAAAAAAATAAATCCTGTGGTTAAATTTTACATAAACATCTCTTTCCACATCCTTTGAACAAGAGGTTTTAAAAGCAATCTGTTTGAGGGGTACCTGGGTGGCTTAGTCGGTTAAGCACTTAAGCATCTGACTCTTGACCTCAGCTCAGATCAGGATCTCGTGGTTCATGGGATTGAGTCCTGTGTCGGGCTCTGTGCTGACAGTGTGGAGTTTGATAGGGATTCTCTTTCTCCCTCTCTCTCTCCCCTCCTCCTACAAATACATTTAAAAAGGAAAACATTAAAAACACTAAAACATTAAAAAAGAGCAACCTGTTTGAAAATCTTTGATGCTAAACCTTTCAAATTTGTTCCTATTTTCTAAGAACATAAAGAAAACATGACAGAGTTAGAAGCAATAGTCTCCTTGCAAAGAAAACGCTTTTATTTTCTGTTTTTCATCTCTGCTATCAAAGATCTCCAGGATGCCTGGGTGGCTCCGTCAGTTAAGTGTCTGACTCTTGATTTCAGCTCAGGTCATGATTTCATGGTTCTTAAGATTGAGTCCCATGTAGGGGCGCCTGGGTGGCTCAGTTGGTTAAGCGGCCGACTTCGGTTCAGGTCATGATCTCACAACTCGTGAGTTCGAGCCCCGCGTCGGGCTCTGTGCTGACAGCTCAGAGCCTGGAGCCTGTTTCAGATTCTGTGTCTCCCTCTCTCTGACCCTCCCCCGTTCATGCTCTGTCTCTCTCTATCTCAGAAATAAATAAACATTAAAAAAAATTTAAAAAAAAGATTGAGTCCCATGTCAATTGGGATTCTCTCTCTCCCTATCTCTCTGGCCCTCTCCTGCTCTCTTTTTTCTCTATCCATCTCAAAATCAATAAACTTAAAGAAAAAATATCTCTAACAGTGTGTTTCTATGACTAAGTGGGACTGGGGAGGGGTACGTACAGTACCATGAAAAGTATCGATTGCTAGGCACTGCCTCCTGGAATTCTGATTCTCTTAGTCTGTGTTGGAGTCCCCAGATCTGCATTTTAATGAATGTCTCTTCCACATGATTCCTGTGCTCACTAAAGTTTGAAACAAAAATACTAATTGGAAGGGATACATGCACTTTAATGTCTATAGCAGCATTATCAATAATAGCCAAATTATGGAAGAGCCCAAATGCCCATAAACTGATGAATGGATAAGGAAGAAGCGGAATACACACACACACACACACACACACACACACACACACACTGGAATGTGACTCATATAAAAGAATGAAATCTTGCCATTTGCAATGATGTGGTCGGAGCTAGAGTGTAATATGTTAAACAAAATAGAGAAAAACAAATACCATACGATTTCATTCATATGTGGAATTCAAGAAACAAAACAGATAAACATAGTGAGGGGGAAAAAAAAGAGGCAAACCAGAAAACAAACCCTTAACTGTAGAGAACAAACTGAGGGTTGCTGGAGGGGAGGTGCACAGGGGGAAGGATTAAATGGGTGATGGATACTAAGGAGGGCACTTATTGTGATGAGCACTGGGTGTTGTATATTGTGCACCTGAAACTAATATTATACTGTATGTTAACTAACCGAATTTAAATAAAAACTTGAAAAAGAAAAAAACAAAAAGACAAAATATATCATCCTGCAATTTAAAACTCATACACTATAGGGGCACCTGGGGGGCTCAGTTGGTTAAGCGTCCACCTTTGGCTCAGGTCATGATCTTATGGGTTTGTGGTTTCGAGCCCCAGTCGGGGTCTCCGCTGACAGCAGGGAGCCTGCTTTGGATCCTCTGTTTCCCTTTCTGCCCCTCTCTGCCTCTCTGCTCGTCCCCTGCTCACGCTTGCTCTCTTTATCTCTCAAGAAATAAATAACAATAAATAAATATTTAAAACTAATTAAGTAAATGAATAAATAAAATTTATATGTTCTATGCTAGATCTGCAAAATTGAATTAGGAAAATACCAAGAACATTTTTTTCAGGGGGAAACGGTACCAAGGAAGTGATTAAAATGTGAATGAATATAAAGAAGTATGTGTGAACCACAGGGATTTTGATAATGAATCAACCTTAACATATCTGATGGGAATAATTTACTGATGGATTAGGTAAAAAAAAAAATACACAAATTACTAGAATTTTTAATTTACTTGAATTCAAGTAATATGATTCCTAGAATATTATTGGCAGAAATTAACTCATAAAGTAAATGGTTGAAATTACACAATCAAATTTATTATTCATGAAAGCATTTATATTAGGTGATTGAGCAGTCTTAAAAATTTTATTTGTCAAATAA
This sequence comes from Prionailurus bengalensis, assembly GCF_016509475.1. Lineage (NCBI taxonomy): Eukaryota > Metazoa > Chordata > Mammalia > Carnivora > Felidae > Prionailurus > Prionailurus bengalensis. The sequence goes on from NC_057344.1 coordinate 146,114,957, forward strand.
GCCAGCTTTTAAACTTAATGTTATTAAGATAAGCCATGAATTCACTTCCTCTTTTTAGTTTTTTAAAAAATTCATTGTTGGAATATTCTTTTTTTTTTTAATTTTTTTTTCAACGTTTATTTATTTTTGGGACAGAGAGAGACAGAGCATGAACGGGTGAAGGGCAGAGAGAGAGGGAGACACAGAATGGGAAACAGGCTCCAGGCTCTGAGCCATCAGCCCAGAGCCCGACGCGGGGCTCGAACTCACGGACTGCGAGATCGTGACCTGGCTGAAGTCGGACGCTTAACCGACTGCGCCACCCAGGCGCCCCATTGTTGCAATATTCTTACTTTTTAATCATTATGGTTAATGGAGAAAGCAAGTATTCAATTTTAGGTTTGAAAATTGATAGGCACCTTTGGTCCTCTGTACTGCATATGAATAGAACAAGTTTTCAGAGTCTTCTTATTTTATTGCTTCTTAATTAATTTTTATTTTCTTACACACTTGTTGAAAACAAAAATATTAAAAGCACTGTAATTTTATTTATTTATTTATTTGTTTATTTATTTATTTTCCAAAGGTTATTTATTTTTGAGAGAGACAGAGACACGCAAGTGGGGGAGGGGCAGAGAAAGGAGAGAGAGAATCCCAAGCAGACTCTGCACTATCAGCACAGAGCCCGATGGGGGACATGAACTCACGAAACTGTGAGATCGTGACCTGAGCCAAAATCAAGAGTTGGACGCTTAACCGACTGAGCCACCCAGGCACCCCTAAAACTACTGTAATTTTAATAAATGTCAGCATTTACCCGCACCCATCAGTCACATGTAGAGAAGCACGAAGCAAACACTTTAAGACAAGGGGAGTCCAACTACAGTGCACAGTGGCTTTGAGGTGGGACATCCCATCAGAAATTCTGCATAATCATCTTTATCCATACATGTAAACATTGCATGTTTTTCCCAATCAATACCAAGGATACCAGAAAACTCTTTAAAATGTCTTCAGTTGTTTCACCATAAAGAGTTCACAAATGTGTATCTTTACAAACATCATCCACAAATTTCACAACAATGTGCAGCAATTAAATTCTCTGCTTCCATCCAATCTTAAGATTAAACAAAATTGGATTGAGCTCAATCTTTTAATCGTTTGCTTACTATTAAAATGTGAGCTGTTTTATGAAGGTACCTTCATCGGCTTGGCCTGTTTGTGGCTGCATGAGCAATGCGGGGGCTCCATAAAATATTCTCTGGTTATATCCGATTTACTGTTCAATGTGGCTCTGAAATTGACTTTGAAGGCAACGTTAAACAATTGTAATTTGGTCCTCTGACTGGGTTTTCTATTCTACCTAGTTAAGACTTCTTTCTTTGAAGCTGTGAAATAAATGGAGGATTTTTTTCAAGTACGCATCATGGTTTTGAAACACACAGTAAGGGGCACCTGGTGGCCCAGTCAGTGGAGCATCCGACTTGAGCTGGGGTCATGATCTCAAGGTTCAAGAGTTAGAGCCCCACATTGGGTCCTCTGTTGTCACCTCAGAGCCTGCTTGGGATCCTCTGTCCCTTTCTCTCTCTGCCCCTCCCCATTCATGCTCTCTCTCTCAAAAATAAAAAATAAAAATAAAATACACAGCAAGATGGATGATTTTGTGCATTTGTATCTTTCGGTTTTCTTTTTCTTTTTTTTAAAAAGTTTTTTTTAACTGTTTATTTTTGAGCGAGCAAGCAAGAGAGAGAGAGCTGGGGAGGGGCAGAGAGAGAGAGAGAGGGAGACACAGAATCCGAAGCAGGCTCTAGGCTCTGAGCTGTCAGCACAGAGCCTGACATGGGGCTTGAGCCCAGGAACCATGAGATCTGACCTGAACCAAAGTTGGGTGTTTGATTGAGCCACCCAGGCGCCTCTCTCTTTGGTTTTTCTCACCAAAGAAACACCAATATTTTGGATCATTTGCAGCTTCACGGCAACAAGGCTGACCTTCGGTTGAGCATCTAAGTGTCTCTTACACTTTGTAGATGTGCTGCTCCCGCTTGCCACTGTTGGTTCACAGTTTGTGATTGACAGCCTGCTCTCAATGGCTTCACTTTCAAGTTCAATGCAGGAGGCAAACTTTTTTTTTTTTCTTTATGCATCATTTGAAGCCTTTTTTTTTTTTTTTAATTTTTTTTTCTCAACGTTTATTTATTTTTGGGACAGAGAGAGACAGAGCATGAACGGGGGAGGGGCAGTGAGAGAGGGAGACACAGAATCGGAAACAGGCTCCAGGCTCTGAGCCATCAGCCCAGAGCCTGACGCGGGGCTCGAACTCCCAGACCGCGAGATCGTGACCTGGCTGAAGTCGGCACTTAACCGACTGCGCCACCCAGGCGCCCCCATTTGAAGCCTTTTGAACAAAAGCAACAGTCTCCTCAGAGGGTGAAAAAAAAAAAGAGGAAGAGAATAAATCACTATGAAAGGAAGGAAAATCAGAACTCTTTTCCCATTAGTACTACAGTAAGTCAGTAATGTTTGGGGGAAAGCCATCTTAGTGTTAATTTAACATTAGTGTTAATTTAAGAAGAGTCATGAGGTCGTCTATCCATTTAGAGCCCAGCAAAGGAAGGAACAAATGTTGTGATACCAAGTTTGTCTGAGAGAACTTGGATCCATAGTAACATGGGCCCTTGGAATTATGCCCTTTTTAAAAAAAAATTTTTTTTAATGTTTATTTATTTTTGAGAGAGAGAGACAGAGTGTGAGTGGGTGAGAGTCAGAGAGAGAGAGACACACACAGAATCTGAAGCAGATTCCAGACTCCGAGCTGTCAGCACAGAGCCCGATGGAGGGCTCAAACTCACAAACCACATATCATGACCTGAGCCAAAGTCGGACGCTTAACTGACTGAGCCACCCAGGCACCCCTGAATTATGTCCTTGCCACTGCTGTAAAATTTTACTTGGGGAAATGAGAGCTTTTGTAATTCTCCTTTAGTGCCTAATATAATCAGAATACTTCGCGTGCCTGATAATTATAATTCAGTTTTAGTTTGAGAGACAAAAGTTGTGGTATTTCAAGGTAGTTCTGTTTGAAAGCGTATTTTGAAAACATCCATTTGTTCCAACATAAACGGACAATTCGACCATTATAAGGATTCTGTGTTTGCTCATGCATGATTTCAGCTAATAGAACTGCTAGGTGAGCGGTCCCTGGGTGGCTCAGTCAGTTAAGTGACTGACTTTGGTTTTGGCTCAGGTCGTGATCTTGCCGTTCTTGAGTCCGAACCCGGAGTCAGGCTCTTTGCTGATAGGGTGGCCCCAGCTTGGGATTCTCTCTCCCTCTCTCTCTGCCCCTCCGCACTCATGCACTCTCACACGCGTGCTCTCTCCCTCTCTCTCTCAAAATAAGTAAACTTAAAAAGAAAAGAACTGCTAGATGAAGCCACAAAGCCGCTGCGCGAGCTGCATGGGCTGCTCAAAATACACACACGGGCCTGGATCGCAAACATCAACCGGCTACCTTGGTTCACGTTTGTGTCACAAGCTACCCTCATCCACATCTGCTGGTACAATTCTCTGTCCCGTTTGTATAACGCTTCCTCCATCATTTGACAATGATTCACCATCCACTCTCCTGACACCCACTTCCGCAAGCAACGGCTTATGTTCTTCAAGAGAGAGCGCCCTATATACTGAGGCGTTGATTTCTTAACCATTTAAAATGTAGGAACTGCGCTGTGGGTTTTGGTGGATTTCTTTTTTTTTTTTCACGTGTCACTGACAGTTTTCGAGCGTCATACCCCTAACCTCAGTTTTCCTGTGAGCACTATGGTTTTTGTTGCTCAATTTTACAGTGTGAGGATTTTTAGGAAGGCATTTGTCCCATTATAATAAAACCAACCGTAATGAGTAACAATACAAGCTTCAACAGAAGTTACAAATATTAAGTAATTATAAGTAATATTTATTGAATGAGCTCCGTGTCCTAGATTTTTACATATATTAGCCATCTAGTTGAACTTAGTCTTAAAATGACCCTAGGGAGGTGTAGTTGTTATCCCCAGTTTATAATAAGATTTAGTGCAGCTCAATAATTTATTCCCCATCACAGAACCAATAAACAGTTGGGATTCAAAGCCCAGCTCTCTTAGGTTGCAGATCCTGCTTCAAACTACAGGGCCAAGCGACAGCCATGGTCTAAGTCGTGTGCCTAGGGAATAAGGCCTTGAAGTTGGCCAGCCTTGGGGTCAAATCCAGGTTCACCACTTACTAGCTGCATAGTATTAAGCAAGTTACGTCAGCTTTCTAAATTCAGTTTTCTAATCTGAAAAATGGAAGGCGATCATAACAAAAGAGCTAATATTTATTGAGCACTTACTATTTCTCCCAAAACACTTTAGGAGATAAGTATCGTCCCCTTTCTACAAAGGACAAAACTCAGGCGTAGAAAAGTTAAAGAATCTGATCACAGTGGCACAGCTAGTAAGGGGGTGGAGCTGGGGGGTAAGCCTCAGTCTGTTTTCCCGAACCACTCTTCACCGTAACCCCCAACAAAACCTTCCTCCTGGCTGCTGTCTCTGAGGGTTAATAGGGAGGCTGTAAATAAATGACTCAACACTGTGCCCAGTCTAAGGCATGAATTTAGCGAATGAAGTCAGTTATTATTACCACTGGCAGTTAGGCAGGAGCAAAAATCATTATAAAACAAGGTAAAATGTAAACGCTGCTTGGTTTGGGACGCGAAAACGTTGGGGGAGGCGGGGTGTAAATATCCAGGGAGTTCAAAGCAGGAAAATGGGGTATCTGTGACTAGGCAGACAGAGATGGAGAGATAATACATGTAGAGCAAACGGCAGAGACCCTAACTAACATAGATAGGAACTGTGAGTCTGTTCCGGGAACAGAGGGCAGCTGAGGGATGGTCTGTGTAAGGAATGCTGGAAGGGTAGATGAGAAAGAGAGACCACCTGAGTGTCCCTAGGGAGGGCCTCCCACTGCCAGGAGAGGAGTCTCGGCCAAACATGGGGCACGCTGGGGAGTCAGTTTGGTCTTTGAGCAGGGAGGTAACATAAGCAGGGTTGAGCTCCGAGGAAACAAATCCGATTAGGATTACAGCAGAGAATGACCGAGGGCGTGGGCAGGGCAGAGTGTCTGAGTCATCAGACGCCTCCCCTGCCAGCTTCCAGGTGAGTGTGGGTTCTCCTGACGAGCACATTCCTGGGCGACCTGGCCTCTCGTGTTCCTTTATGGCTTGTTCAGTGTGCGGTGCAACAAGGCCCTCTGCAGGCAGCCTGCCGGCTAGACTCAGAGGAACTGAGATGAGGCAGGATCTTACAATTCACCCAGTCGAAGAACCAAGGTTGTAGACCGTGGAGGCCCATAGAAACCCTGACGAAGCAGCACTGTGACAGAAGCAGGCTAGGTGTGGAGAGCACACTTCTGACCAAAGCAATGGAAGCGTGGGGGACCAGCGCTCTGTATCCTCTGTGTTCCAAAAGCAGCTTAAAAAGCTAGTTTCTTTTTATAGGAAAATATCTTGTTCTCTAAATGTAATCTTGTTTTAAAGGAAACACCATGAAGGTCAAAGGAAATGAATCTGCAGGCTGAATCTGCCGTAGGGGCTGCGTGTTTTTCACATACCACTTTCAACCAGGGACGCGATGGAGAGATGGTCCTTAGAGTCTAACAGACAAGAATATCATGTGTGGAGGTTCCCAACAGAGTGAAATAAGCAGGCAGCTGGACCAGATCACAGGTCGTTCAAGTGTCCATCCCCCGCGGAGGGTTTTTTAGTGGTGCTTCCAATTTTTGCTCCTCGCTTAGACCGCTGCCATTGGCCATCTTTCTTCAAAATGTTTGTGGGACTCGGGGTAGGGTTGTGTGCGTGACATGGCGGGAAGGAAGTTGATGAGATTTGTCTGTGGATGGGAAAACCACTCAGTCCCCATCCCCTCACCAAACCAAGCCAGGTGTACCCCAGTTAGGGGACCGGTACCAGAGAACCCTTGTTCACAGCCTGGGGTCAAGTGTTTGCAAGTAACCTCTTCATCCCCTGAGTCCTGAAGATAAACCAGGGTCTATTTACAGTCCACAGTCTCTCCCTGGAACGTACATTCATCTGTCAGCGGGCACTTAAAGGCTGTTCTGGCCCCACCCTCAGGATGGTATGCATATCTTAATAATCAGCAGATGACAGCAGGGAATTTTTGTGGTTGATCCATGACCAAGGTTATTATTTCATACATTCTAAAGAAAGGAGCTTTTTTTCATTTGCGTGCAAACCACTTGGGTATTATCTCTAAGCTCATCAAGAAGCCAACTATTAACATTAAGATTTTCCATAACATTTAAGGAAGCATTCTCAGAGTTTAGATGAGGGACTTGAGCGTAAGACCTACCTGGCTCAGTTCTAGGCTCTGCCACCGAAAGGCTAAAGTGACCTTGAAAAAGCAATAGCCTTTTCTCCGAGCCTCAATTCCATACAGGTGTGGATTAATTAAAATAATGCTAATAATGCTTTTCAAGCATTGTAAGTGCTCATAAGTGATCGCTGTATTACACCATTTAACTTGATTTGTGAGGAGACTTAGTATTGAATCAAAATTTTCGGGCAATTTTAAAGATCTGTAGATGCCATTCTTTCCAAAAAGATGTAAAGCCTCATTACCATCCTCTTAAAGATCAAAAGCACTGCTAGTTTGATACCTGCTTGACTGCGGTCCTAACCAAATTTCAATCTAAGTGATTTATGCTCCAATAATATCCGAGACACAAGAATTATAAAGAAAGGTCATGAGATATAGTAGCGATAAGACCTGACGAAACAATGCGATTCCCCCTCGTTACCGTATAATCATATTCCTCATCTTTATGGGATGTTTCTTTGGAGGCTGTGGGTGTTGCCCACAATTTGGAATCTCCATCATGTTTAGTGAAGTAGAAGGGTAGTACTCGTTTATTCACGTGGATATTCTCCAGGGGGCCTAGCCTTTGAATCCCGAGGAAATGAATGGCTTAGGCTCTCGTAGTCTGAACTGTGCATTCCTGAATTGAATAATTAACAGAAATTTGCAGCTGAATTTGGAAGATCTGCTTCTGACCGTGCTACTGAATAGGGCCGCACCGAGGCTTGGACAGAAATGTGGACTCACCCAGGTTAGCAGTGCCAGTCTCTGACAAATTAAATTTCAACACCTCCGGTTCATCTTGGCAGATGCTCGTAACCTGATGTCATGCAGCCATGATGTAAGCCAGAAAGAGTGGTATTTTGCAATAGAGAGATTCTGGTAACCCTTCCCATGAATGTGGGTTGCAGGATATCAATATTTACATCACACTACAGAGAGTTTGTTACATTTTGCAACGCAAGAAGTTAGGTGGCTTACTCATGGTCTTCTGCAGAGACAAACTGCCCTTATGCCCAACATCAAAAGCTTAGATTGCTGATGTTTGCCTTGTTATTTTCTGAAGACACTTTCTCAATTACATATAATGAATGGAAATCTCCTTGACATCACCAAAATGGACATTTCCGAATTAAAGGATTAGATTTGTATTGTGGCCAGAAACACTAAAAGATAATCTATGTTATAATTTCATCTACTTCCGGGATTATAAAAAACATAACATACAAAAAAGTAATTTGGGATGGGGCACCTGGCTGGCTGAGACAGGAGAGCATGTGACTCTTGATCTCGGGGTCGTGAGTTCAAACCCCATGTTGGGTATAGAGATTACTTTAAAAAAAAAAGTAATTTGGGGAAAGAAGATACAATAACAAGTAATTATACTTTTCTCTGTGAATTTACTGGCTCACATATGTTTGAAATTATGGTGTTTGCCCTCACCCTTATCATGCTCCGAATGTCAATTAATGAAGCACTTATGAATATTGATGACTTAAGGACGTGTTCTCAGAGATTGAAGGGTAGATATCTAAAGAAGACAAAATGGGAAATGAATGAAATCGGTGAACCCCTTATCCTGCTTGATTTAGTCCAAGGTGCCAGAAACATGTTTTCCTTTCTTTCCTGAATGATCCACACCAACTAATAATTCATGACTGATAGCTGGAAACGTAATCTTGATGCCAAGGGCTTCCCTGGCAGGCTTTTCTCAGGATCTTGCACAGGAAAAAAACAGAAGATAAAGAAGTTTGCAGAACATCTTGTATTTATATGCATTGTCTCACATGTGTAAATATTGCCACAGGAATGCCAGAGATTCCTCTCTGCAAAATGAATTCTAGGCTTCAGGGGACCAGACGATTACTTTGTATGACAGACCACCAACAGATGGCTTCTCATAAGCCACATTCTAAATGTCTGTATGGTCTCACGGGGGGGATTTTATACTGTTAATGCACACTCTTCCACACTGAAAAACTCAGAATCCCTATTGGTTTCTGTTTTGGTTTGGCAATCTGGACATTTTAATTCTCTGTCTGGTGTTTCTTAGTTTCAATTATATTGTGTTTACAGTTTAGAAATATTTATAGACAGCAGATATTTATAACTTTTTAGGTTATCACCTCTCCAGACTCCAGCATTAGTTCCTCTTTCCTTTCATCAAGAGGCAGTCCTTAATTAAGCTTTATTGTCTCTTCCTGGACTCTCCCCAGCGTTTTAACACCTTTTTGAAAAGCTCGGGAAGATCATAGCTTTCTAGGTGCGGTCGCTGGAGTCACTGGGAGGAAACTTCACCTCCCCACTTTTTGGTATGATGTAACCTTTGCATACTTTGTGAGGACAAGCAGAAAATGCTGACGTGTAATTCATCGGCATTAAATTCCTTATGAAGGAAAAACAAAGCTGGCGAAATGCCTTCTACTCAAAGGAAAGCAGAATGTAAAGTTTTGTTTAGGAGCGAATGGAAAAGTCATTACAGAAGTGAAAGTCTTGTTACCATTGTAGGAACATTCACGTTTGATCCTCCTTTAACCCATCTTGTGATCAGAATTGTTTTGCTTATCTACATCGCAATGGAGAAAAAATAAGGTCCATAGTATTAGACTGAATCCGAGAGAAAATTGGTAGATATTCTTCTTCTTCAATTCCATGTTTCACTTCCTCTAAAGACAAAATTTTAAACGATTGTTTTGCAAACCAAACACTCAAATAGACACCTAAGATGATATCCGGTGGTGTGTTTTGGGGTTCGATGGGGCGTGGGGGACAGAGGTGGTGTTGAGAATAATTCCACTTGTGGGACAAATATGGAAAACTTTCTCTTGACCCCCAGTCAAACTCTAAAAACTAGCAGGGCCTTGTAGAAGATACAACCAAAGCCTGAAGAAATTAAAGGACCTGCACGAGGATAATTCTACTGATGTGGAAGAGGTATGATTAAAGAGGAAGGGACCCTAATTCCCAAGTGGGGATTTCTATCATTGTTCATTTTCTCTCGCTATGTGCAAATCTGCTATCAAGCGTTCAGAAATGGCGGAGAAAGTTTCCACAGGTCGTCGGCTGGTGAAACAATTCCTATGTCCGATTCTTCAGTTTCTATTTTAGGGCCGATGGTAGAATTTTATTTATTAGTAGAATTCTAGAATTTCAGGCCAAATGGATAGTCACCAGGTAATTCCACTAACAATAGGAAGAGGTGATGAACATAAACATTAGGGGACCACTGAGTCCGACACAAGGTTTTATAATCCATGCAGAAACAGAAATGTTTCACCTACTCAGGGCTCAATATCCAGATAGCTTTTAGTCATCAAAAACTCTTCAACTCATTCCACATTTCACAGATACAGGCTACACAGTGTTGTCACGAGCTGGGTATGATTTATGTTTGCCTTGGACATTCCATTTTCTTTTCCCTGGTTTAGGCTTCAGGCACACGCTTGCATCGCTGGAGGTGCCATAACACTGACCTCATCCTAGCATTAGACACCATGAAAGCAGCATGTTTGGGACTAGGTCCGTAGCGCAGTGATCTAAACTGCCTGTGGTAGGCAGCACGTGAAGAACCCAAGCTTGGCATTGCTTTGGCTTGCTGCAAGGTTGGTAATTATTCCCATGAAAATTCACATCTGACGTGGTCAGAAGCATGAAGCTCAGTCTTTCTGCAGTAAGAACAATAACCACACAACAGCAACAAACCCAGAGTAGGACTATGAACTTGACTTCTGTCACAGTAGCTTGTTCGCTCGATTCCCATGGCACCCTAACGATGGCAAAGTCTGAAGACCAACGTTGAAGTTTATTCTCTCATTTCATCACGATCCCAACTTCCTTTATTTTCGAGTCCAGTCAGGTTGGGAAGTTTTGTTGTTTCATTGGAAGATTTCGATTTGGGGCCCACTGATTTTTATACACGCCTCACGAAAATTTCTTACGAAGGCCTCACAGTGGTCTTCCTCCAGAACAGATGTTGTAAGGTGATTTCAATTTTAGACACCTAAAAGAGAACATTGGTTTCCGTGTGAATTGGACGGCTGCTCGTATGGTTTATTGAGAATGATATATATGCTATGGTACAACAGTTGCTCTTGGTTCTCCACCCAGGTCCCCTTTCCCCACTGGTGGGCCCATCCCCCATTGGCTATGCATGTTAACTGGCTCAGAGCCAGATCCTTCTCCAGAGGATTGCCCTTGGCTAACAGAGCACCTAGCCTGAAGATCCCTGGGAGATTCCAAGCTCTCACCTCCTTTCCCACCAGGAGCATACTGCTACCCATGCTTGATGACACAGGGCACTAAAACCAAGATCCCTCACCTTCTTGGGAAAGGTCTACTGTGCCATCCATATCCTAGATCTCCCTGTGGAATCCAGCTGAGGCCACGTCTTTGCTCACTGTCTTCCTTTGCTCTGGTTTTTCTTACTCCATTACAGGGTTCACCTTTAGAGCACTCCCTCAGCCAATGACTTGCACAAGAATCCCCATCTTAGGTTTTGCTTCTAAGGAACTTGACCTCAGACAGCTGTCTTGTTAGCATTAAAAGGCCTGACTTCCTTCCCCCCCCCCCCCCTCATTCTTGGTCTCTTAGGCAATTGATGTAACAGATTTTATCTCAATTTATCTACAATTGACATAACAGAGGTTATTCTAAGATACAGTTATTAAGCAAGCAAACCTTTTCTTATTTTGCACACTCATCTTGGTCATTTTAAAAACGACAACTTACTTAGTAGGCTACAACAAAGGAAATGTGTTTGCGCTTTTTCCTTTAATGTATCTCACATTATTTCTTGACTTTATCCAAGTTACATGGATTTCAGAAAAAATCACCAGTGTGGAGAAAATAGAAATTAGAACACACAAGTAACTTATACTTGTGGATCAAGCTTATTGTTTTAGGTTTTTAGCAGTAGACAGAATCTCCTGTATAAACACTCAGCGGATGTCTGAAAAGAAAGTGGCCCATGTTTGTCATCCATTTTCATTCATTTAGTACTCATTTCTAGAACTGTTCGTTCAACACATATTTGCTGGGTGTCTACTGTGTGCCAGACATGGTATTTATCACTGATACATAACTGTGAACAAGATACACTTAATCTCTACTCTTGTGGGGCTTGCTGTCCTCCTTACTCATAACTTCGACGTAGGCAGAGAGAGACGAGGTTGAAGGGAAACCGTAAATTGGAGCTATTCTATTGCAATTTCAGGTAGATTTTTACTGCTTGTCTATGTTTATAAGAAAAAGCACCAGGGGCGCCTGGGTGGAGCAGTCGGTTAAGCGTCCGACTTCAGCCAGGTCACGATCTCGCGGTCCGGGAGTTCGAGCCCCGCGTCGGGCTCTGGGCTGATGGCTCGGAGCCTGGAGCCTGTTTCTGATTCTGTGTCTCCCTCTCTCTCTGCCCCTCCCCCGTTCATGCTCTGTCTCTCTCTGTACCAAAAATAAACGTTGAAAAAAAAAATTAAAAAAAAAAAAAAAGCACCAAAACAAATCTATGTAGGAAGTTGCCAAATTTGCCGCCATTTTTCACTAAAAAATTCTACATGTCAGTGTTTGGTACGATGTAGGGACTCCATAAATATTCATTAAGTGAACAAGTGCCCAGTGACTTAATATTTTTTTTCATACCTCTTTGTTATGTAGCAGTAAAAAATAGCAAGAAAACCACTTAATAATAATCCAACACCAATCCCAATTGCAATGTATTTTTCATAAGAATCCACAGCATATGAAGTTAAGGTCAAGTGTTCACACCTTTCTCCAGTATAACCAGTAAAACACCTTTAAAGAAAAAAAAAAGAAAAGAATGCATAATTTGAAAACTCAGAGTGATAGAAATTCAAAGAAATGGCCAATTTCAAAGAATGACACATTTCAATAAAAAGTAAGTAATTTAAAGAGGAAAACACCAAATGGAAGCCAACTGCTAAATGTATCGAAGAAGCTATGTATTTTACAATAATCAATTCATTAAAGCCCCGTAGTAATGTAACTCCCCTCATTGGTAGAAGGGAAAGGTAGCTGCTTGCATGAGTTGATCCAGAAAATTATTAACCTACTCTTTCGTAGGAGATTGCCCAGAAACCAATGATCATAAAAATAGTACTTAATTGTTCTAGAAGTTTATATTCCTGAAGTGTTTTTGCTATAGTCTATTTCATCTCATCCTGTAATCAACCCCGTGATTAACTCAGAATCCTCTTCGCAGGTTGCTAAAACACACGTTTGCATTCAGGAGTCTTGAGGTAGGGCATAAGCTTCTGCATTTCTGACAAGCTCCCAGGTTACACAGAAGCTGCTAATGTGGGAACTGTATTTTTGAGTAATGTGGGTTAGGTAGTTTGGAAAAAGACTCCTTAGATATTCAAATATAGTGAGTCATGTTCAGATGATGTACCCTTTTTGCAAGATAAGAGAGAGGTGTGTGGAAATGTACTAGGTGAAACACATAGAAACACTAGGTGAAACACAAATGCATCTCCTCCCATCTCTAGGACTTGGAAAGTTCTTTGCAATTACCTGCAGATGGCTTTTTCCAGCTCATGGTGGAATGCACAAACACCATTGATGCAGTAACTATTGTGGTCTTCCAGGCAAGGATGTGAGAACTTCAAGGCTATGGGCCCTTCTGTGTAGTCAGCTAGGAGAAGGACATACAATATGAACAGATGAAGGGGGTCACACTTTTATAGTAGGTTTGTTACACACGTGTAAAGAGACCTTTAATTTGAAGAATATTCTTTGGGTGCTCTGCCATTTAAACTATTGGCTGATTCCAACAGCAGGCTATATTCACAAAGGTTAGGTTAATATCATTTGGACACATCACTAATTAATTAGGGGATGGAGGTGGATTGATTGTTCTATTCTCTAGAAGCTACGTAATAAGGTAGAGATACAAGGTGGCCAAAAGGTGGCAGCATTGATTCTCATTTTAGCAGGCTGTGTTGAGCAAGTCTCCCCAAAAGTATGCCCAAATACGAATAAACGTAGAAGATCGCACCCAATTTTTCATTCTCCCCTTTACACCCGAGAGTCTGCACTTAGGAAACTTGGATTTACAGAGCTAATGAACTTGATTTCTCTTCATTCCCCCAAAGAAGACGAGAATTGCCTGCTTCTTCTTCTGTGGACTACCACTGAGAAGGTAACTGCAAAAGGAAGCACTTCAGTGCCGCATTTCAGAAGAGGCATTGTTATGACCTATACAAGAACCAGAAACAAGTTATGGCTCAAGCTGCACCTAGTTGAGACAACATCTTTGAATATTAATTGGCAATCTTACTCAGTTAAAGATACATTACGAGACAGTGGGAAATGCCCTAGAAACAGAATGAGAAAATCTGGGTTTTGACTTCTAACACTGTGCAAACGACCACATCTGGCAAAACTTTTGTGCTCAAGTGTCCAGAAGCCTCTGCATGGGAAGCTTCCTCTTGGGAAGCTGTGTTTTGGCAAAACGAATACATTTCAGGATGTTTACTCCTCATTCCCTGATATACTGAAGACATATACCTATGCCACCCTTGGGGTATATTCAGTGGGGATGACCCTTGGTTAAAGCTGCATAATTGGGTCCTTTCTGGTAAAAATTTAATTACCGATCTTTAAATTTGTCCCAGGCAGAATCAGTAGTGTTTTATGAATAAACATACGTCCCCGTCTTTAGTTATCATGTTACATCATATTTGCCTTTGCTAAGTAGATTCACAGAATCCTACTTACTTGTTTTAAGGGGAAAAAATCTAAAAAGGCATGTATTTTTTATATTGAAAATACTAAATCTTAGGTACTAAGCCACCAATAAGACACTGTGCCACATAACTCCATGTCGATTAAGAACACACAATATTACCTTAAAATTTGCCTTTGTCTTGTTGAGTGTGGAGTTGTGAATCTAGCGTCTCATTTTAATAATTAACTCTCAGCCCGTGAGAATTTCCCATGATAAACGGGGCTAGGTTCTTCCTGCTACAAGACTAAATTAATCAAATTAGCCAAGCCTGAACCAGGATTTGCTAGGAAATGTGAGAACTGGAAGATACCTCCAAAGAAAGAATGTGCCAGAGAGACTCCTCTTTCCTCTAAAAAGAATATTAGTTTTAAGTTTATGAAAAATTTCCTAAGATACTGGATGCAGATATTTGGAGTAAATTTAAAAATGGAAAAACTGAGGTTCTCTATCAAGAAAGCAAAGGACAACTGTAGAGATGATATACTTGATCCCCTGTTTTCCATTATTATTATCTGTAACTTGGAAATCTTGCCTTGCATTTCATTGTTAAGGACGTAAGAAGGTGGTGCTGTGTGCACTGTTCCCAAGTCAATCACTGAAAGGAAAGTCTACTTGAATTTTCTACCGTATTATCTTCCAATGAAGATCTTTTCCTCTTTGCTCAGAGGCTCAGAAGACATGAAGACGTTGGCTAAAAATGATCCTAAAGCTCACACGGAGTTTGTTTTGCAAACGGATAGACATTTAAAACTCAAACTGGCAGAATATTTTAAGTAGATGTTTTAATTTAAAATTATTGGTAAAATGAGGCATGTTGAAATATTACTATCTTTCATATTCAGAAACAAAGTATCTGACATGATCTTCTTTTATTTGCCTGGCTCTGAGCATAAGCTATGGCGTTTCCTGTGTCCTGTCACATCACCAATCTTCACAAGAGGGGGTGGTGATTTGGGTGAGAATCATAACCACCCGGTACACAGGTCTTGGCAGGTAACAAACCTTCCAAGTTCACCTCTGAGAGTTCAAACAGGTTAGAAAAAAATACTGATGCTCGCTCAACAGCAGCCAGAAGCTATTCTAATAATAACAGTAATAGCAATAATACAGGAAAAGAAACACACCATCACCATAACAACAAAAATTGGGTACACGTGATTAGGAAACAGAGCATATGTTAAAACAACAACAAAAATCCCCCAAAACAAAACAAGAAAAATGATCTTTCCGAAGATGGATTAAGTCTTCGCCTTGTCCTAATTTCTTCGGCTGCAAAGTCATAGTCACAGATTAAAATATGATACCAAAATATCAGTCATCACAAATGCCCATATGGGGACAAACTGCCTCGGGACACAACTGGATTATTGGGGACCAAGCTGGAGTCAAGCAGAAGGCAATTTTTAAAAGGCATGTCTTTGCTCGCACTTTTACCTGTCACGTCTATTTCACAGCATCCTGCTTAAAGAGTTGAATGTCTAATAATAAAATGCACATTAAAAGATTTCCAGTGTTGCTTTTGATCACAATCCGAATTTCTCTCAAAAGGTAAAAAAAAAAAAAAAAAAAAAAAAAATCACTGAAAATACAAAAGTGTGAAGAAAATACCTTCTGTTTTGTTAACTGTCCAGTTGCTTTGTTGGGTTGTGTTTGAAGGTGTTCCAGTCACGGCTGCCTCTTCAGTCAATGCTGTCATTGCTATATGAAGGGGTGGGGGGGGTGGGGGGGGGGGGGGTGGGGGGGTGGGAGGGAAAGGATGTTTAGCAGGTGAGCCTCCTTCTATGTGCAAGCAACAGATGGAAAGTTATGGACAAGCAACAGATCAAAAGTGATTCTTACTCTGCTTATTCTCACTTTTGTTCTTTTCCCCATCGATGTACATTTGAAAAGCATAACCTGATTAGGGCAGTTTCCCGACAGTTTCTCATCCATACCTACTTCCCCGACTACCTTCTCATTCCAGAAAATAGAAATACATTCATTTTTAAGAGCACGTGGATTCATTTATATACTAATTCAATCGCAAGGATGCTATGGCATAGTGGTTAAAATGTATCAACTGCTCTTCGGTTACAGAAAGCAAGCATACAGGTCTCAAAAAAGGGGGTAGCATAATCTGTTAGGAGTCTGTATTACATAATAAAACTCAATTAATTCACAGGTGGCTTGTGCTGTTCTTTGTCGTGACGAACGGCGGTTAAAAGCCAACTTCTCACTAAAACAGAACAAATCCTATTCATAGTTTACATTGATACAAAATTAACAAGACAAAAACAAACTTCCTACCTTTGAATAAGAGATAGACTGATATTGGCACTCCGAAAGCCATTTCCAGCTGTTGTTAAACAGTATCTTTCTTATCCTCCCAGACTGACGGGTGGAAGGTTTTTATTGAGCTCTCCCGAGTCTTTCTTGCATTTATATTTCATGAAGCGTCACCTGCCGTTCTTACCAATCAAAAAAATATGTACTTTTGGCAGGAGCTGTAGGTAAAGCCCTCGAGGCGCTCACACACTTATTTAGGATACCTGCGTTATCTAGCAATGTGATCAAGTTTTCTTTTGAAACACTGGTTTCCTGTTACCTGTGGGCATAATCGTGTATGTAAAAGTACTTAAAACAACAAAAAAGAATCTAAATTCAGGAAAGGCCCCATTGCTGTGAACAGAATTGTACCGAGCTCCAAAGTTACTAGGAATTTACATAGGATTCCAACAAGGGGGAGTTCTGATAATTTGCAAACCAGGAAACAGCATAACCTGTAAATGAATCAAACATCTCTGAAACTGCAGTCAGTTACACCACCTCTCAGTACAGACTGTGTTCTATTGCAAATCAAGATATTTTGTAATTTAGCCACGGGGGGGGGGGGGGGCGGGGATTAAATTTGTGTTAAAAACAGAGGATTAATATTCCATTTTATTTTTTGCTACTCCATGTTGCTATTTTCAAGCTCTGTAAGGACAATTATTTTTAATAGCATAACATTTGCTTTTATGTCATTCTGCCATTTAAGATTTTTTGAATAAATGGAATGTGCTACCCATCTCCTTAGGACTACAATGCTCCAATTTGTGTTCCAATGATTAGGCTAGATAGAGCCAGTAAAGTACCAAGATGGTGGTGATGATGATGTCTCCACTAAGATAAACTATTTAGGTTTTGAATTTTTTTTTTAACGTTTATTTATTTTTGAGACAGACAGAGCATGAACGGGGGAGGGGCAGAGAGAGAGGGAGACACAGAATCTGAAACAGGCTCCAGGCTCTGAGCCATCAGCACAGAGCCTGACGCGGGGCTTGAACTCACGAACCGCGAGATCATGACCTGAGCCAAAGTCGGACACTTAACCGACTGAGCCACCCAGGCGCCCCAAAATATTTAGGTTTTGTATGTCTAGTGAATAAAAAATTGTATTTGTTTTTTTATTTTTGAGAGAGAGAGAGAGAGAGAGAGAGAGAGAGAAGAGTGTGAGTTGGGGAGAAGGGCAGAGGAAGAGACAGAATCCTGAGCAGACTCCACACTCTGTAGAGACCGAGGCGGGGGCTCAATCCCACGACCCTGGGATGGAGACATGAGCCGTTGGACGCTCAATTGACTGAGCCACCCAGGTGCCCCCAATGAATAGAAAGTGTTAAATTCTACACAACATTCAAATTGTTCTCACTGTTAATCTAGCTGTAATTATGAAAGTGCCATTTTAACGGCCGACACATGTGATTATTGCTATTAGATTTTGTGACTGTAAGAGCTTCCCATAAATTTTCACCTGCCCCAGATTATTATGAAGAACTTATGTAAATGTGTTGTACTGTGGTGGTGTTGTGCTTTTTCGCCAGGAATTTCAATTGCTCATGTTTTCGGTATCTTGAAAACCCGTTTAAGATAGGTTACCACTTGTATCGTGTCCATCCAGCAAATTTGGTTTACCAGAACAGATCTCTTTCGCTATTGAAATATGAGTTTGGCTTTAGAAATCACACAAGAATGAGCTTGTTGAACTCATTATAACTTGGGCAATCACCACAGGAGTCATCATTTTAAAGTTAAAAGAAGATACAGCACTTGGCTCACTTCAAATGGGCCTGCATTTTGTATTTCTACTTTTGTGGGTTTTTTTTTTTTTAACGTGATTATTAAGATAATTTCCGGATAAATGTTTTTCCCGGGACAATACTATTTGAGTTATAAATCAAATAAGCATGCTCTGCACCTCTGGCATGAATTTAAGATGAAAACATTTACAAGGGGTTAAAGAAGCCATTAGAACCAATAGCAGTTTTTGGAGGGAGATGCTAGGCCCAATGTGAAATATCTTTATTTGTAAGGTTGGGATATAGGACTATAGCCATGTTGGTTATAACTGTTAACTGGAGTTTGCATAGAGCTTTGTGTTTTGCAGGGTTTTCACGCACATCTCGAGTATTTCTTCAGTGGTCCTGGTCCCAACAAATTCAGTGCCTAACATATAATATGTACCTAATGACTCCATCTTGAGTGAATAAAATAATAAACAGTAGGCCTTCTATCTAGTCCCTTGTGACAACTGAGGAATGGAGACCCGAAAGAATTAAGTGACTTACCAAAGGACATGTCCTAGAGTCAGGACTGGGATCCATGTTCAGATTCCAGATCACATGTCCTTTCTATTTTCCCAGCCGTGTTCTCTGGTAGGAATCTGTAGACTGATCCCAGAGAAATTCTCTGAATTATGTCCTAAAATCAAACCTGAAATAAGTTACCTCTATCCTAAGAATCTAAATATGAAATGAACTGTGACTTTCATTCACATTTGGGCTGAGAGGCATGGACCATGCTCTTTCCTGATGTTTCCCTGCTCTGGTGAATCAGGCCATATAACACAGGCCTACCACTTTATTGAAGGCTCATAGCAGAAAATAGCTCTAGTCACCTCACGTGGATCTTTCCTCCAGGACTCCTACTGATGGATCCCACTTACACTCTCTTCAGGAGAGTCTCCTGCCTTGGCTTCTTCAGTCTCCTCACAAAAAGTCCTTTCCCCAATCCTGAAGAATGGGGAGATGGGTATTGTAAGGTGGCCTCACTGATGCCTTCATTCATTCTCGACACACAGTGGATCAGGTTGGAAAGAGAAAGGGGAAAGAAGGCTAAGCACTTCAGCACCCCACCGTCAATTTTCCCTCCTTCCATTTTTTCGGTCTTTTTAATTTATTCATCTCTCTTCTCTTGTCGTACCATCTCTGAAAGTGTCTTCTCTTCCCCGCCCTTCCTTTCTTTCCCCTCCCTTCCCCTCCCTTCCTTCCCTACTCCTCCCTTTCCCTCCCTTCCTTTTGTTTCTTTCCCTCTCCTTTCTTTTCTTTTCTTTCTTTCTTCTTTCTTTCTTTCTTTCTTTCTTTCTTTCTTTCTTTCTCTTTCACTAACTCCACCAAAATCTGTTGCTAGACATTGGCAGGAAATGCTCATCAGGCCATTGTTTTCTCTCTCTCTCAACTCATTCTGTTGATTCTCATGGAGGCAGTTGTCATTCATTCAATCATTCATTTATTCATTCATAAAATATTGAATGCCCACAACATCCATGGCCCTGGGCTGGGTGTGATGTTAGCAAGAAAATTGGACAAATCGTTCATGGACTCTCACCTCAAGGACCTAAAGGGAGTTAAGGAAGGCACAGACATAACTACAGGACTGGGTAAGAACTGATAAGTGCCATGACTGTGTGCAGAAATGGCTATGAGAGTTCAGGGATGGGATTGAGGCAAATTCTCAAGGCAGTTTCATGGACAAGTTTCATGTGAAATTTAAATATCAAGTGAGATTTAGATGTGTAATAAGAGAGAAGATTCCAGGTGGGGGAGGGCACTGACGGAGGCAACATGGTGGAATGAAAAGAGTGAGCTCTGGCTCCCATCATGCCAGGCCTTGCTTCGAATTCCAATTCCACATCTACTCTCCATTTAGCCCTGGCCAAGGCTTTTTAATAACTCCAAGGGTCAACTTCCCCATGTATAAAATAGAGATTGTCAATAACAACAACAACAAAAGTAAAGCATTTAGCACATGATGGTGCTCTCTTAAGGAGAGCTTTTATTACCAAACAACAGTAGAAAGACACAAGCTATGTATAATGGTCAAGAAGATCAGAGTTTAGTGATGAACACACTTCACGAAGTCCTGAATTTTCATCACTAGTCATGAGTTCTTATTCTCTTCCCAGACTGATGTTAAGTCAGGGCTTCTATTTCTGGATTCTGTCATCACCTCACACTCAACATGTCTTAAAGTGAACATATCTCTTCTCCAGCATCAGCTCCCCTTTACAACTTCCTCGTGTTAACCAAAGAAATCATCTTCCACGCTCTAATTACAATTCTCCTAACTTATGAAACATGGTCTGAATTATCCAGGCTGTCTCTAATCTATCTCTGCATACTTATCCAGCTGTATTTCCACCACTCTCTTAACCTCTCTAACACACACTTTTCATTTTAGTCTGACTGTGACTCTTACTTTCACACACACACACACACACACACACACACACACACACATATATATATGTATATATCTGCTAAACCCCTTCTCACCTCTATCTTTGTATTACTATTCAACCCCCCTTAATTCTTCAGGGTCCTTTTTACAGATAGTTGCAGAAGGAAGTTACTTCTCCAAAGCCCCTCTACATGGCTAACATATGTCTACCTTTTATGCACCCCAAATATCCATAAATAAGATCATGGTACAAATGAACCAACTTCATCTCCTTTATGTGTTGACAAAGGCTTCCTTCTTGACTGAACTTGAATCAGTTGCCTGTGAGTCCTCTTCTCAACCAGGCCTGCTGAGCCCAGTTGTAGCAAAGGATCCTGCTAAGTGAGTTTATAGAGAACCCCCCCCCCAACCCTATATATTATCAAGTTCCCCATGTTCCACCCTTGATATCTGGCCTGCCTTTAGCAAGAATCCTGGTAAGCTAGTTTAGCAAGAATCCCCCCACCCTTGAAATCTAGTCAAGTTTCTCTTATAGTAATTTTGTACCTACTGATCCCTCTGCTCATTGGATATAGACCCATAGCTACCTTTGCTGTATTTGGAGTTCAGTTCAATCTTCTCTGCTGCAATAGTCTTTTTTCTTTCAGTGTTTATTTATTTATTTTGAGGGGTGGGGAGGAAGCACAAGTGGAGGAGAGGTAGGGAGAAGGAGAGGCAGAATCCCAGGCCCACTCTGCACTATCAGCACAGAGCCTGATGTAGGGCTTGAACTCACGAACCGTGAGATCATGACCTGAGCCGAGATCAAGAGTTGGATGCTTAACTGACTGAGCCACCCAGGCGCCCCACAATAGTCTTGATCCCATAACAATAGTCTTAGATAAAGTCTTCCTTACTATTTTTAACAGATGTCAGAATAATTTTTCTTTTACAGTATTTTAGTCTCTAGAAAGTCTCACTCCTGGATTTTAGCCCAACCAAAGGGTAAAAACCTTCCAAAATTAATTCCTCTTGCACTTTGAGGGTTTGGGGTGGTACTCTCAAAACCACAGACTTCACCTTTTCCCATGTACATGTATTTTGGGTCATTTTGTCTGTTTGGGGGAATTTGGGGTCCATATGAATAAAACAGGCCCTTTCTGAAATGTTTGCTTGGGAGCTTTGAAATTAAACTTCTTTTGGGGTTATCAGGCCAAGACTGGTCTGGACCGATGGTAGAATGGGCTATAGACCCTTTTCTTGCATGTTTAAAAAACTTGTGCATTTCCCCAGCATGCTGCAAAGAAATAGGTAATAATTCTACTCCTGAAACCAATATTACACTGTATGTCAACTAACTGGAATATAAATAAAACCTTGAAACTACAAAAAAAAAATAGGTAACAAATATATGAACAAAAAAAACTTATAAATGTCTTAAGGAAAAAGAAGACAGGTATTCTTCAAATCGCTTTTATTATACAGTTGAAATATTAATTATAAGCCTCTAGTCTATTTTCACACAATTGATCAGGAGCACACACTGATAAAGCATGCACTGGGCAAGAATCATGGTTGGTACATTAACACACTGGGATAAGGCATGAAAACAATACAATTATGTGCTTAGGGTAGTTTCAAAATCGCCTTCAACTGACATTCAGTGTTATTTCCTAATTTAAATTGTGTTAGAAATATGGTATCTACTTTGAAAACCAAATGCTGTAACAGAAGAGGGAAGAACTGTGGGCAAGAGAGTGGTAGATTTCTAGTTATAGGCTAAGGTTTAGCTTTGGCATATTGTGTCATATTTTCCTATTACTTTCTGAATCTGTGAACAGCCATTTGTTCTTTAATGACGTCCTTGCTCATACTATATCCTATTTTTCTAATATTTGTTTTCTATGTCTGTTTTGGGATTTTTTCCATTATTCCTCAAGGAAGAGATTATCCAAATATTTCTCTGGAAGGAGAAAGAAATTACACCTTAACCTAACTTATTCCTATTAGGCTTTTACTATCGCAAGCAGTCATTTACAGTTTGAAATGATCATGCCTTTTTAAAAAAAATTTTTTTAAATGTTTATTTATTTTTGAGAGAGACAGAACATGAGCCGGGAGGGGCAGAGAGAGAGGGAGACACAGAATCTGAAGCAGGCTCCAGGCTCTGAGCTGTCAGCACAGAGCCTGACGCGGGGCTCAAACCCACCAACCGTGAGATCATGACCTGAGCCAAAGTCAGACACTTAGCCAACTAAGCCACCCAGGCACCCCTGATCATTACCTTTCCAAGTAGCACTGCGTATTTTGCTTTCTTCGTTTATTTTTCTTTCCTTGAATAGAGTGTCATTTCTCATTAAGGTACCTCATAGGATCCATTTATGAGATATACAAGATCAAGATTTTATTTTTACTGTTTTATCTTTCTTTTACAAGTAAGCTCTTTTTCAGCATATGAGGCACATAAAATATATAAAAATTGAGCATGCTTATGTCCAAACCTAAATTACAATTTATGAGGGCACCCATTTGGCTGACAAGACATTTGTTGAAAACATACTTTGTGTGATATTTGTGTCAAAAATATATTCATTTATTATGAGCCCTTTATTGTTTAATATTATGAACAAATAGTATTCACAAAATAAACCGTTGTTACCAAAGTTTTCATTGGAATTATTTTGTTTTATCCTAAAACTCAAAATCTGTTAGCAGGAAATGCATAAAGTCATATGAATCATCTGGTCCAGTATGATTCCATCCATGAAAAAATAAATACAATGTAGAAATAAATAGCTTTGTAGTAAAATATAAAGGTGTTTACACCCTTTGTCAAATAAATAAATAGCATGACTTCAGTTTGCTTCATTCTTTCAGGTGAATTAGTAAATGAGTTTTTTAGCTGCCAGAAGGGTGTTCTTCAGAAGCATTGCCACTGTCATGGGTCCGACGCCTCCTGGAACTGGAGTGATATAGCTAGCCTTCTTCTTAACAGCTGATGGAGAAAACAGAAAGCCATCTTTATTTTTAAGTTTTTTTTTTTTTTCTGAGAATACGGTATTTTTAAACATACTGAACTATTAAAAGACAAACTGAGATACATAAAAAATTTTTTTCAGATTTTATTTTTTGGTGGTGGGGGGCACCTAGGTGGCTCAGTCGGTAAAGAATCCAACTCTTGATTTTGGCTGGGGTCATGATCTCAAGGTTGGTGGGACTGAGCCCTGCATCAGGCTCTGTGCTGACAGCATGGAGCCTACTTGAGATCCTCTCTCTCTCTCTCTCTCTTTGCCCCTCCCCGACTAGCATGTTGCTCTCTCTCTCTTAAAAAATAAATAAACATGATAAAAAGATTTTATTTAAAATTTTTAAAGTAATCTCTACATTCAGCGTGAGGGCTCGACCTTACAACCCTGCGATCAAGAGTCATACCCTACCAAGTGAGCCAGCCAGACACCCCTAAAATTTTTAAAGTTTATTGGAGTATTTACCAATTCGAATTGGACAACAACAAACTGGAAGTGGTCAGGAGTGCTCCACCAACAAGGAGCTAGCTAGAGATTTGTAACAGAAGAGGCAGAAACAAAGCAAGGTCATTATTGATTGGCTACAACTTAAAGCCTAATCGGTGTTGGTGACTGGTCGTTCTTAGGTTTTGATTTTGTAACCTGGAGGCATTTATAGGCTTAGATTTTGGTTTGCTTACACACGCTGCCATGGCATTAGAGCCATATGAGTCTAACAGCCTCCTTGTTTAACTAATTAAACAGAATAGAGTGGATTTTTCTGCATTACACATATCACTCTAACAACGTCGAAACATTTTTAGAATGAAGTAGGCTAGAAACACTCACACACTTAGATAAACAATCCTGTGTGTGATGTCTAATCATCCTAAGACTGTAGGTTGAATTTCCATGCAGTTGGTTTGACATGATAAAAATCCATAATCCATGATTGACCCAACTACCTGTAATTCTCATTAACTACTCCTAAAATACATGCTATTGGTCACAAAGGGGGAAGAGGACATAGACAGTTCAGCACACGCCATTTGTTAAATTGGAAAATTCCTGTTGTAACAACAGCATCATTTATGTGTGGATAATACATTCCAGTGCAAGTCTAATAAAAATCATCAAACATATCTGAACTACTGAGCATATACACATAGTCCTGTTCTAAGGTATGCAGACTTCTATTCAGTGAATAGACTCAAAGAAAATGACAGAGAACTTTCAGCAAGTTTTATTTAAGAATGTTTTCACACCCACATTATTACACATGAATGGCTCCATACTTTGACCTGCTGGTTTAGTGCTTCACCATGTGAATATGAACAATGAAGTTTTCCCAGATAACTTACAAAATTAGCATAGACAATGCTTCTTCAACGCACACTCTGGCATTCTTAATCACAAGTTATTTAAGATATATTGCCTTTTACAAGTTTGCTCGTATGTGCTTCCATATGAATCAAAAGTAACAGATCTTAAGTATTACTTACTATTATAGTATTAGACTTTGTAGACCTTAAGTATTATTTTTGTACAATTTATATTGCCTTCTTGAAATAGGGTTTGTAAAATTTACATTTATCTTACTTGAAGTTAGTAGTACACAAGCAAAGGAATAATATTCTTTTACTTGAAGAAAAGTCCAAATAGGCTTAAAGACATCACAAAAAGAAAAATAGTCTAGCTAGTATGTATTATCAACCTTCTCATGGTATGTAACCAAGAGGAGATAAGAATACTTATGATTTGGAAAGTAGTAGATTAGTTTTCCAAAAAGCCTCTCTACACATGAACGTGCCATTTCCCTCACCACACTTCTATCCAACGTCAAACACTCGGCTAGGTCAACAGCCATTTCACAAATAGCCGTGAATTATCAATACTTTCTTCTTGCACTCTAGCTATTCCTTCCAACTGGAATATTCTTCTACTTTATCCATATAAGAAAAATCCTTATTATTCTTTAAAAGCCAATACAATGTTACCTGTGCATGATTTTTCTCAAAAACTTCCCCCTCCAACGTTGACTTCAAAGCCCCACCATCTGGGTTCCCAGTAACCTTATACATTACTCCGTTATGGAACTTAACACACTGTGGTGTCTGTCCCCTCAACTAGACCCTAGCACCTGGAAGGGAGAAACCAAGCCTTGACAGCTGTTGCTGTCGCCATTGTTTTCAATCTCAAGAGTCTCTCCATGCACAGATTAGCCATTTGGTAAATTTTGTTAAGGTGAACTCAATAGCCCTTGAAATTTAAAATCTAAAATCAATTTGCAGGAATGTGTCAGAGGATGCAAACAATTTAGTTCATGCTAATTTACTAAAAAACTCAAGCTACTAATTTGCTTGATCATGACAAACTCCATTTTTTTACTATTTTTTAAAGTTTATTTGTTTATTTTGAGAGAGGGAGAAAAAGAATGAGTGGGGGGAGGGTGAGAGAGAGAGGGTGAGAGAGAGAATCCCAAGCAAGGTCCGCACCGTCAGCGTGGAGCCCGATGCAGGGCTTGAACTCACAAACTGTGAGATCATGACCTGAGCTGAAATCAAGAGTTGGATGCTTAACTGACAGAGCTACCCAGTCACCCTTACTTTGTGATAAGGTGACCTAGTAGCATGACCAGTGCCTTCCAGGACCTTTTCGATAGACTAGGAAAAGCCATGCCTTTAAAATATCAGCAGATCTCTAGAAGAAATGTACTACATTACCTCTATTTACACTGATTGTATAGAAAATCATGTATTTGTAAAGTACTAACTTTGAAACATTAATGGTTAAAAATAAAAGACTACTGAATGATGTGGTAAATGAAGAATCAAGTATAAACTAAATCTTCAATGGAAAACAAAATGGTTCATTTCACAATCAACAAGTGGATAAAATTCATTGTGTCAGGGAATCTGCTGTGGGTAAATAGTCATTTTTATATAATTTGGTTTTCAACTTGGAAAGGTAAAGCAGCTTGGAATTATGTGTATATAAAAAATAGTAATAACCCTCAGCTATTGAGTAATACTGAGTAATACTCTCAGTTGAGTACCTACTTCTTGCCAAAAACTTTATATATATTATTTGAATAATTCACATTGAATTATTACTTCATTTTAATAGATGGAGAAAGTATGTCTCCCCGAAGTTAAAGTGACTTACCACTCCCTTGTATGGTAGAGACATTATTTACAGCTAGGTTTGAAACATTCCATGATGCCATCATTCCACCCCATAACCCCGTGCAACTGCATTACCATGACCCGAATAAATATAAATATCCCAAGAAAGACTCAGGTGCCAAAAATGAACTCAGTTTTCTCAAAGGGGGAGGAGGATCGTCTGAGAAAAGAAACAAAGCGGAAAGTCCGAATAAAACATTTTCCTGCATATTTCCTGTGAGTCCTCACAGCTCGTCGTCTTTGAATTACGTCCAGCACATCAAATTACACAGCTGGCTTAGCAGTCTGAACTGCTTTCTTCCTGGGCGTCAGATCAGATAAACCACGGGTCTGCTCAGGTATCATGACACTCCTCTTCCAAATTATGTTTTTCACAATATGCTTACCATTGCATTCTTCTGCTCCAAAAAGTGAGGTTTGGAATGTTGGGAGAGGGAAGGGGAATGAGCTGTTGCGCAAAATAATACCTGCTGGAAATCTGGAGCTTATGTCTGCTTTTTTTTTTTTTTTACAAGTTTTCCTGGTAAAAACTAACACACACATATTTTGTCCTGCCTATTACTTCATAGAAATACACTATGTGATGGGTAGTGGGCCTTCACCTGATATGGGCTAGGGGTTCTCTGGACGTTCATAAGCATTCAGTTGCATCAGCTCTGTACATTACTCACTAAGCAAAGGATTATGATATCACTATGAACACACACCTGACTATCCAAGTCCTTGCTTCAAATATTTTTTATCTCTGAAATAAAGTGGATGAATATGAAAATGAAGTCGGTATAGTCACGAGAGGCCAACTGTGAGGAGTTTGATTGAAAAAAAAAAACATCTTGGGTGTTTATCCCTTTTGATTTGATTTTCATGAGAATCTACATCTGAGAAAGAAATATAACTGTATCTGCTGTTGGCTAGTGTTAATGTATTGTCTATTTACATAACAACCAGGATACGGAAATACTGATTTCTCAAGAAAGGTAGGGAATTTTCATTGGCAAATGCCAGTGGGTACAGATGCCAATGCTTAAAAGCATTTCTATAGTCTAATGATTTTGCATGACTATTGCAGAGCTGTCCTACACAACATATTTATGAAGTCTCAGAAGTGGCTTCTGAGCTAAAATTAGTCATGTGAGAAAGAGTTAAACTCAATACGTTTGATGCTCTGAAAAGCATCTTCCCCAATCATGTCTGCAAGAGAGTAAGTTAACAAGCATTACATCACCAGAATAATCTCTCATTGGCTGGTCTTTCCCTGAGGGCAGACAAAGGTTTGCACTTGCTCATAGAAGATGATGCTTTTAAAGATTAATCCTATTCTGTGCGGGGGGGGGGGGGGGGGGGGGGGGGGGGGGGGGGGGTCGGGGGGAGTGGACGTTCTATATGCTCTATTGAAAAGAATTATAGAAGCACTTTAAGGCAGTAATTTCCTTCAGAGACTTATTTACTCTGTGTTTAGGTGTGAGGGAGTATGTGTGTATGTTAAGGGAAATGCCAAATATTCTGGATGTATGAGAACAAGGTTCAGGCTCCCCCTCTGCTATCCAAAAGTAGAGCATTCCTATGAAAACTTTCATAAGTCAAAATGGTATGAAGCTGAGGCAGATACTATTAATTTGTATGGAAAAAAATGTGAGCATTCCCAGACCTAAAAACAAACAAATGAACAAACAAACACACCTCTCTGGCTTTTCTGACACCTTAGGACATATTTTGCTAACAGGTGCACAAAATAAATGAAGATAAGCATAGATGCTCACAGACACAGTTCAAAGCTATGGCGGCTGGATGTTGCATTGTTCCCGAGGAAGGAGCTTGGTGGGGCCGCTCTCCCAGCTCAGGGTGCACACTGCCTCTGTAATGCTCACTGCAAAACAAATGCTGAACGTTTTTCGTTTTGCCCTTTTTTTTTTTTTCCAGAAAAGCTAAAATCCTTGTTGGATTTCTTTCACTTAGGAAAAACAGATACTAACGTAGGTTTTTTTGTAAAAGCAAAGTGGCAACATGAACATTCAACCAGCGGGGGAGCATGCATTAGATCTTGATCAGTATCCGGATTTTCATGAGAGGCTCAGGGATGGCAAAACCAGGTTGAGATTCAATTTTGTGAAGTTAACACTATTTCAGAGTTACTGAAACTGTTGGACAATGGAGGCAAATAAAACAATCATCAAATCCTATTGTTATCTGCATGGAATTTGCTCTGGGGAATGAGATTCAGATGGAAATGAGTTGGTCCTGGTTAAAGCAAGTATCTGAAAATAAAGACTATTTTGAAGAAAGGCAACAATTAGCATGACAATCTATTTGAATGACCTCCCTATAAACTTCAGACACTGCAAAGGAAATGCTATAGATTTCCTTGAGGATGATTTAGAATATTAGAGAGTCCACATTCAGTTGTATAGCAAGAAAAGAGATGACCATTTAAAATCAGTTATTTGAGTTGCAAGATTTGCCTCTGTACATACTACTCTCTTTCTTTGACATACCCTTTCTGCATTTCCTCACCTGATGAATATTTATTCTTCCCTTGCAGATTTAGTTAAATGTCACTTCCTCTGTGGTGCTCATTAACTCCCCAGGCTGAGTTCACTCATCGATCCATGAAACTTAGCAGTGATTTTCAATTCGCAGTCACAACATATGCTGGAGTCTCCTGAGAAAAGCAGTCAAACTACATCCACTTTCTCCCACCTCATGATGTTAGGGCACACCACTAAGAATCATTGCTGAAGTGAGAGAGATTTCTAATAGTGGTTGTGTGAGGGAGAGGGTGTCATACATGTTAACAGCAGCAAAGAGAAAGTTTAAAACATGGTTGAAATTCATTGCTTCATTAAGGATACTTCACTTGGGGACCTCCAGGTCTCCCAGTCAGGCCCCAGGCAAACCCTGATGTGCAAATGCTTGAATCACAGTTGCTAATGCCCCATCCATCAAAGCAAGTTACAGGGTCAAACTCAGATTTGAAAGTCTGGGGATAAGGATGTTGGTAAAGTTGCGTCACCGAAGAGATGGATATATGGGGACAGAAGAAATGTTTACTCATTTTCTTATAATCTACTGTAGTAGTCTTTGGGTTTAGAAATGAAATCTCTAACCTGCTGCCAGATTTATTCTTTAAAACATAGAGTAGATCATTTCAGCTTTGGAACATTTGATGAATCTTCACCATCTCCAGGATAAAGTATAAATTCTTTGTTGTGGCTGTTAAGGTCCTTTATGATCTGGCCCTACATCTGTGTCTTGCATTATTTCTGAATACTTGCATATTTTCCTAACTTATTCACTGTTCCCACACTGGCTACAGATTGGCCCAGATAGAATCACCACAAATGTTTCTGGAGAAAGATGGCAGCCATAGTCACTGTCCCTTGGAACTTACAGTGTAACTGGGTGAGAGATATTAAAAATATAATCACCTAAATGATCACTGAACTATGGCTATGAAATGTACTACAAATGTGAATGTTAGGAGGGAGGACCTGAGCACTACACGCATTTGTGGTATTTATCTATGCCAAGTCCAGAAACATGAAGGATAAATCAATGTTTCCATGGGAAATGGAGAGGTGGGGAGTAGACAGTGTTCTTGGCAGGGGGGAACCATGTCTGTGACAAAGGTGGAAAGAAGCCTCCCTCGGGTTGGAAACGTGGCAAGAAGGCCAGGGGGGCTGACATGTAGAGTGAAGAGGAAGAGTCCTGCTCATGTAGAACCTAGAATAAAATGTTAATAATTTTAGATATTAACCTAAGAGCAATGGTTAAAGTACTTTTAAAATTTGAGGAAAAAATACATTCTGAGGCAAGATAAGATCAGATGGGGAAACTGTCTGTTTTGTATTGGCACATTTCTCAAATGAGTTTATCATCAGGGGTGGAGGAAAGGGAGATAAACAAAAAGTAGGAACATCGACTAAAATGTGTAGGATGGTAATAAATGCTGGTTGTATGCGAGTGACTCAAGGAGGGAACAGGAATCAGATATGGGCATCAGAGAAAGATTTGTAAAGTGACAGAAGAGCTTCAAGATCTGATGGATGCCAGCGTGTTAAGAAAAAGGAGAGAATACAATGCGGACATAAGGGAATAGTAAAAGCAAAGGAGGTTTGATCCGACAATGAACTTGATGCAAAGGAGGAGCTGACAGAAGTTCGTCACGATGGAAGTACATGAGGAAAACAGAGTAGATGAGGCAGGGGAGGTGGACACGGGCTACATGACCCAGAGGTGAGGAGTCAGGACACTTAGGTTGGGTGATGACAGCTGTAGTTATTGTGTCCAGATGAATAAGCTTTTAGGAAAGACCGTGAATGAACACACTTCTATATGTAGGAATAGCCAGTTCTGCAAAATGAGAAGTCGGGAGTGAAAAATGTATACAATTTAATAGTTTTTAAATCAGGTAACTAAACTATGGAGACATTCATGTTGTATTTTCATAAAGTTTTAGGTCCCTGAATGTCATTAAATTATTATCCAAGACATCTTTTTTTGTTTTTGTTTTTGAAAGAGAGAGAGAGAGAGAGAGAGAGAATGGGAAAGAGGGAATGGCAGAGGGAGAGGGAGAGAGAATCTAAAGCAGCCTCCACATCCAGCACGGAGCCCAACATGGGCTGGATTTCAAGACTACAAGATCATGACCCAAGCTGAAATCAAGAGTCAGGCACTTAACCGACTGAGCCACCCACGCGCCTCCTCCCCCCAAGAAATCCTTTTGTAGTCTGAGATCTGGAATTTGACCTGTTGTGTTCCTTTTTCTCCACCATGTGGATGACTGCTTTTTTTTCAGTTACTGGCTTCAGATTTCTAAAGCAAAGAATTAAGATCGGCGCGCTTGACATCTTTTCCATTATTCTTACTTGAAGACAACTACGCTTCAAGGTCAGGACTAGAGCCAGAACTATGGAACAGAGGTTGTTTCATGTTTCCAATTTGAGGGGATGACAGGGATGATGGAAGAAACTAGGTGCCCAGTCCAAGGTGTGGAAAGATTACTCACGAAGGATACGAGTAGCAACTTAAGAGACATCAAAATGCCCTTTAACAACTTAGGTAAGAATAAAAGAAAATGTATGGGATCGTTAATCTTTGGTACCAGCAATGCATGCCTCATGACAGTGTGTCTCTGGCTTGTATGTTTATTTCCCCTGGAAACTTTACGTTCTCAGGTTCCTAGCGTCTGGACTTAATAATCCAAACTCTCACCTAAGATACTTTGTTAGGAAGACTCAATAATTCTTTGGCAGATAGTGAATTTCTGCTTCAGCACATTATATACTACTCCAAAGGTTCCAACTAATAGAGTTTCAGAGATACCTACACTATTAATTTTGCTATTATGGCTTGGAAATTGTATATTCTGGCAAAGCCAAAGAATATATTTGTGCTTTATAAATGTATTTTTGGATGGAGGATGAGAAACCGGTGTCTCAGGTTCCTGCAATATTGTTTTATCTCTCTTTGTATTTTGTCCAGTTCTCTGTCATTCTTAAGGAAGTACTCTACGGCCATGTCAGATTTGCAACAATGCCACAAATAATTTAAAACAATTTTTTTTAATGTTTATTTATTTTTGAGAGAGAGAGCATGAGTGGTGGAGGGGGAAGAGAGAGAGGGAGACACAGAATCCGAAACCGGCTCCAGGCTCTGAGCTGTCAGCACAGAGACTGACACGGGGTTTGAACTCATAAATTGCAAGACCACGACCTGAGCCAAAGTTGGATGCTCAACCGACTGGGCCACCCAGGAGCCCCTGCCACAAATAATTTTTAAAACCAACTTCCTTCCCCAAAAGGAAAAGGAATGATTCCTTATGTGTGGCAAGACGGCAGATGGAAATTTTCTTGTTTCTCTCATATGAATTTCACCAGTCTAGTATACATGGGTAATTGTCTAAATTAAATGCTTAGAGAATTTTCCCATGCTTCTAAATGCAGGCCATTTAGACATGACCTCTATACACATCCACTATAATGAAGTGGAGACAAGCTTCAGGAAAATGAAGTACATGAATAACAACCAGAAAAACCTGACTGGCATAGGACTGGAAAAATAGTATGACTCAGGCGGTAATATGGAAAACACTCCACTTTCTCATACAGTTGATATAAAAATGACACTTAAGAGCATTTGATGGTGAACCAGAGAGAGTAAAGGGCTCCTTGACAAGTGAATGGCTCACCATTGAACTCTTGCAAGGCAACAAGGAATCAGATGCCCCAAAGGTAATTTACTATGCTTCCTCTTGCATTTATCTGGTTGGCTGATTCTGGGGTTTCTACAAGATTTCTACATGTATGAGGACATTCATTATCACAGCACCCTTTGGGGCACTAATGGGATGGACAGGATTAATGTCCTGATGGATTACAAGAGAAAGAGACACTGATCCACATTTCTATACAAAGTGCATTGGCTTCAGTAGTTTGGTGGGCTGCATTTAGATCAATGCATCCCTCACCTATTTATAACGCTATCTGTATGTGTAGGGTGGCTAAGCCTTTTTTTCCTTTACTTTTCTCCTTACATTAAATCAAATCTCTATATACCCAGCGACCTGTCTCATAGATGTGAATACCAAAAAGTACTGCTCAGACCACCCAGAAGGCATTCGATGGGACCAAATAGCAAATCAATCACCAAATGAAAATTTGAAATTGCTTTCTGTGAACTCTGTCTATGACCCATCAGTGGAACCTCCTTTCTGACCATGGAGGGTGTCAGCTACCATTGCCAATTTCCATTTTGGTAGGCCAGAGTAAGGATCACTGCCATGTATGTTTCTAGTACTCTACCAAAAAGACTAACAATATGTCCTTTTCATGACTTCTTTAAAAGAAACATAATCGTCACTTACTCCTGTCATTCTTCCCAGTCCTTTTTCTTCAAACCACTGAACATTCCTATCATACAGTGACACATCTGTAAACTAGATGGGTTGTTTGGAGCATCCTCCAAATCTCCTGGCAAGGCCTTAATGTTGGTATCCTGCCATAATCAACCCAAGATAGTAGGAGATAAAATATCCTTCCATCGATATTTGTATTGTAATATGGGGTCCTGACAAGCAACTACAAAAAAAAAAAAATCTCATCATTAGGTGTAAAAGAAGAGAGACTTACAGAATCACTGGGCACTTCTCTTGTTCCTGTGGATGTCCTTTTTATGTTTTGACTTTATTCTCTATAAAGGTAGGTTGCTCGATGTCAAATACAACCTTCTAAAAAGATCTTTAAAGCTGACCTGATTTCAAAGATCCAGACTTCGCAATGAGCA
Organism: Prionailurus bengalensis; assembly: GCF_016509475.1. NCBI lineage: Eukaryota > Metazoa > Chordata > Mammalia > Carnivora > Felidae > Prionailurus > Prionailurus bengalensis. The sequence goes on from NC_057344.1 coordinate 146,148,990, forward strand.
TTGTGTCGTAAATTGTAAGCATGTTGTGAGCCACAGTGGGGGCAGCTGGCTCACTGATAGAGATCTCACAGTGACCATTACTACTTGTTTTATGAAATGAGCTGCATGGGCACTATGACCACAGCATTAGTAACAGTCTCTCTCAAAGAAGCTTTTGCAAATTTCCATCAACTTTTTCGAAATGATTGGAAGAAATCACCTCTGGGTTAAAGTGTTAGGCCTTCCCTTATACTTGAGCTGGATTTGGGGGCTACCTTGTAATTACCTACCACAAAGTTGATATCTTGAGTCAGATTGACCATATTGTTATGAACTGAATGTGTGGGTACCTCCAAAATTTCTATGTTAAAATCCTAATCTAGGATGCGATGGAATTAGGAGGTGGGACTTTGGGAGGTGATTAAGTCATGAGGGTGGAGCCCTCAAGAATGGAACTCATGATTTTTTTTTTTTAATTTTTTTTCAACGTTTTTATTTATTTTTGGGACAGAGAGAGACAGAGTCAGACGCTTAACCGACTGCGCCACCCAGGCGCCCCATGGAACTCATGCTTTTATTGAAAAGACTCCACAGAGCTCTCTCACTCGTTGCACCAGATGAGGATACAATGAGAAGTTAGCTGTCCGTAACCCAGGAGAGGGTCCTCATCCGAATCCGACTATGGTGGCACTGTGATCTTGGACTTACTCCATCCAGAACTACAAGAAAATAAATGCTATTGTTTCAGCCACCCAGTCTGTGGTAATTTGTTATGGCAGACTGAACTAACATACGTATCATCAAATTAAATGATTAACACTGAAAATCGTGTTGGTAACTTTTTTTTACAATAGTAATAATAATAATAATAATAATAAAGTGATCAAGTTGTTCAAAACTAGTGCCATTTCCTTAGAAACTGGCAATACTCTCTGACTTTCCCATCTCGTATAACACACACTTGGTAGTAAGTAGTGCCAAACCATTTCCAAAAGATGCTTACTTTAAAATAAAACAGATGAGGGGCGCCTGGGTGGCTCAGTCGGTTGGGCGGCCGGCTTCGGCTCAGGTCATGATTTCACGGTCCGTGAGTTCGAGCCCCGCGTCGGGCTCTGTGCTGACCGCTCAGAGCCTGGAGCCTGTTTCAGATTCTGTGTCTCCCTCTCTCTGACCCTCCCCCATTCATGCTCTGTCTCTCTCTGTCTCAAAAATAAATAAAAGTTAAAAAAAATTAAAATAAAATAAAACAGATGAACATAGGCGAAGGAAAAAAAAGAGAGAGGGAGGCAAACCATAGAGACGCTTAACTACAGGGAACAAAATGAGGGCAGCTGGAGGGGAGGTGGGTAGGAGATGGGTTAGATGGATGGTGGGTATAAAGGAGGGCACTCACGATGAGCACTGAGTGCCAGAAGTAAGTGACAATTTACTAAATCCCACTCCTGAAACTAATATTGCACTGTATATTAACCTACTGGAATTTAAATAAAAACTTGAGACATCACTTTTTTTTTAAATTTTTTTTAATCTTTATTTTTGAGAGAGAGAGACAGGGTGCGAGCGGAGGAGGAACAGAGAGAGAGGGAGACGCAGAATCTGAAGCAGGCTCCAGGCTCTGAGCCGACAGCACAAAGCCCGATGTGGAGCTCGAACTCATGGATTGTGAGATCATGACCTGAGCTGAAGTTGGACGCTTAACCGACCTGAGCCGCTCAGGTGTCCCAAAAGAACCTCACTTTAACATGTAATCTGGAGAATATAAATTCCATGAGAGCAGGAACTTTATATTGTGCATGGCTATATCCCCAGTACCTTGAAGATACGTTGAATGAGAAATGTGTGTTGAGTAAATCCACGAATGTCTCAGTGGACGTATTATTACTAGATCTGGATTGTTGTAGGTTAATAATATGTTTGATGCCACCTCAAGTGGCAGCTTTTGTTCCCATTAAGGCAACTTTAAGGAATTACTCCTGTAATGTAATTGTAACACTAGAGATTTATAAGTACAGAGGATGATCATACATGTGACCCGTGGTATGACTAAGAAGGAGAAAACCTGCTGTGGGATGGAGATACAAAAGGAATACAGGGCAAGAAGCTTACCTTACAGAGGCATACAAGGCAGGAGGGAACAACCAAGTGAAAGTACAAGGTAGTACAGAAGCAAGAACAAAATGAACAAGGCAGGTAAGACCTTCCATGGGAGTTTGGAGAAGATGGGGATAAGCATGAGTGCCTTCAAGTTGATTCATATGATATTGAGGTGAAGAACAGACTTGACCAGAAGAGAGTGGAGGTCAGAAAAGCAGTGAGGAGCAGGATGGTAACTGCAACGCGAAGTTAGGTGCTTCTGGATTAGTACCAAAGTGAGACTGGAGAGAAAAGGCAAACAATGAGCATACACACAAACACACACACATACTGTCTTCTGCCAGGGACCATACTCAGCAAGCTACATACATTAGCTCATGTGAGGTGATTATTTCGCATAATCTTCATAACAACTTTATAAGATAGGCATTATTATCTGTTTTTCAGATGATAAAATCAAGTCTCAGAGAGGTGAAGGGATTTGCCTAAGATCATAATTGTTTTATGCAACAGAACTAGGATTCATCCCTAAGTCAGCCTGACTCCAAATTGAAATCGTTTTAAGAAAGATTGGACACAATCTACGAAGAGCACGGACAGAAAAGGTAACCCTCAGGGTTCAAAGGTGAAATACTATGCATACACAAGAGATCTGTGGTAAAAGAAGGGAAAATGTAGATTAAAAGCTGTTTTAAAAGCACTCCAAGGTTTTAGTTCCACATCTAGTAGTTTCTTAGAAAATGGTACTATATAATTCTAGACCCCCGTTTGTCCTCATATTTTGACTACGGGGTTGGAAGTTTGAGGAATAATTCTGACCAGATAGAGTCCCAAATTACAGACTCCCTTTTGTGGTAGGAGGGATTTCCTGTCAAGTAGAGATGCTTGGAAAAATGCAAAGTAAGCCTCCAGCTGCTTGGGGCACAATTCACAATTGTTTACAGGGTCATACTTCCCTACTTCAACAATGTTGAGCTACTTTTGAGTACAAAAGACCTTTTGCAATTTTTCTTCTTTGCCTTTGATCCGCTCTTTCTCACCTGGAGAGAGCCCCTTCTTCTCCCTCTGCCCCCTCTCCACCTTATATACGCACACTTAGGTGAAATTCATTCATCTTTTCAGACTCATCTCAAAAGGGTTCTAGAACTGGCACCTTCGCTCTTGCTCATTTGAAAACTCTTGGAGTCATAATTGATTCTTCTCTTTCTTTTATATCTAATCATTCAGCCAATCATTCCGACCCTTCCTTTAAATTATATCTACCATCTAACCACCTGTTAACATTTTCACCCATTACCACGCTGGTCCACACCCCATCTTGGATAATTTCTTTCTTGGATAATTACAATAGTCTCTTAACAGGTATCCTATTTATATCCCAGTCTCTCTAAGGTCTACTTGATATTCAGTAGCCTTGCTACTTTACTTTACTTTACTGTAAAATCCAAATTCCTTTCCATGGCCTCTAAGGACCTACATGATATGGCATCCCTGCTGCTACCTCTTGGACTTTATTCCCCCTGATTCGTCCCCTTATTTACTCTGTTCCAGTTACAATGGTCTTATGGCAGCTCATGAAAGCCATTAGGCATGCTGATCCTCTAAATCTTCACACTTTCTGCTCTGCGTGGGGGGATATTCCTCTCCCATAAATCCACAGCTCCCTCTGTCACTTTGTTCAGGTTGGCAGCGAGTCTTCCCTGAACACCCTCTTTAGCGACCTTACTCTATTAATTCTCTAGCCCCCCTTATCTGGTTTTATTTTTGTAACACCAAACACTGCTTAATATATTACATGGATGTGTACGCATTTGTTTATTATCTGTCTTCTCCAACCTGATGTAAGCTACCTGCGGGTTAGGACTTTGCCTATTTAGATTATCGTTGCATCTCAAATGCCTGTCACAATGCCTGACACATAATATCCCTTCAACCCCTACTGCATCCCAGCCTCAGCCCTGCTCTGGCTTCCAGGAATTCCTGAGAGGGCCATGGGTGGCTCCTTCCCTTCTCACTGTGCTCGTCAGTGCTATTTGCAAAGGGCTCTTGTGAGGGGCCAGAGAAGCCCCTCAGACTGTACAGTGCTGGGAATCATGGGACAAGAACAAAAAATCATTGGCAGGAAATGTAGGCTCAGCTGTTGGGACCCCTGCAAGGCTGGGGTGTACCATTCTTGATGTAGTTTAAGAAAAGAGCAGGTTGTAAGATGGACAGATGAACCAGCCCAAGATCTGGGCCTTCTCCTTTTCCTTAATGTCCAGGGCAAGTCAGGTTAGGAGCTCCCTTTCCCTCCCTCCCTAGGACCATCCTCTCCCCATCCACACATTTCTCCCAAAGTTTGAGCACGGACTCTCATGAAAACTGTTCCCTCCAGTAGTTCAATGAGCTGGTGTTGGTCCTGTGTCATTCCTCTACTGCCTACAGGGTGGGATAAGCTAGCTCCAGGAGGACACTTGGCCACACTGCTCTCCCAGCCTATCCATGGGAGGGTGCACACAGAACCCCATGGGAGGCTCCAAAGAGCAAGCAGGGCACTGAGGAGCAGAGAGCAAACAAATAACACTGGGAGGGGAAGGCCCTACCCATGCCCTAGTCCCCACTGTGTCCCAGCCTGAACTTAAGATCCCCCGCACTGTCGTTTTTTTTTTTTTAATTTTTAAAATTGAGATATCATTTATATAAAACATTGTGTAAGTTTAAAATGTACAACAGATTAATTCGATACATTTATATACTGCAATATGATTACCATCATAGCTTTATTTAATACCTGTATCACACCACATAATTATCATTTCTTTTTTGTGGGAAAATACTTAAGATCTAGTATTGTAGCAATTTTGAAGTATATAATATAGTATTGTTGACTAGATTCACTATGATGTGCGTGAGTTCCAGAACTTATTCATTTTCTAGTTGCAAGTTTGTACCCTTTAACAGCATCTTCCCAGCTTCCCCCCACCCCCGCCCCCAGCCCCCGGTAACTACCATTCTACTCTGTTTCTACAAATTTGGCTTTTTCAGATTCCACGTATAAGTAATACCACACAGCATTTGTCTTTGTCTGACTTATCTCAATAAGCATAACGCCCTCAAGGTCCATCCATGTCGTCACAAATGGCAGGATTTCCCTCTTGCTCATGGCTGAAAATATTCAATTGAATATATATATATGCCACATCTTCTTTACCCTTTCATCTACTGATTGACACTTTTGTTTCCGTATCTTGGCTATTGTGAATAATGCTGCAACAAACATGATTACATAGATCTCTTTTTGATATCTTGTTCTCATTTCCTTTGGATGTATACCCAGAAGTGGGATTGCTGGATCATAAAATCAACATGCAGAGGGGCACCTGGGTGGTTCAGTCGGTTAAACCTCTGACTTCGGCTCAGGTTATGATCTCATGGTTCATGAGTTCAAGCCCTACATTGGGCTCTCTGCTGTCAGCACAGAGCCTGCTTCAGATCCTCTGTCTCTCTGTTTCTCTGCTCCTCCCCCCCTTGTGCACGTGCATGCTCTCTCTCTCTCAAAAATAAAAATAAAACATTAAAAACAATTAAGAGAAATAACATCAACATAAAGAAATTGGTGTTATTTCTATACACTAACAGTAAAATATATGAAAAAAAATAAAGAAAACGATCCCATTTGCAACAGCATCAAAAGCAATAAAATACTTAGGAATAAATTTAACTCAGGAAATGAAGAATCTTTACAATGGAAATTACATGGCTTTGAAGAAGAAAATTGAAGAGGACACACGCAAAAAATGGAAAGATATCCCATGTTCATGGACTGGGAGAATTAATAGTGTTAAATTATCCATATTACCCAAAGCCATTTATAGATTCAGTGGCATTTGTCATAGAAATGGAAAAAAAAAATGTATGAGGCCACTAAAGACATTGAATAGTCAATAGCAATACCGAGAAAAAAGAACAAAGCTAGAAGCATCACACTTCCTGATTTCAAACTATACCAGAAAGCTAGAGTAATTAAGACATTATGGTACTGGCATAAAAACAGACACATAGAACCAATGGAACCAAGTAGAAAGCATAGAAATAAACCCCTGAATGCAAGGTCAACCATTATTTGACAAGGGAGCCAAGAACACTTAGTGGGGAAAGGATACTTTGTTCAGTAAATAGTGTTGGGAGAACTAACTACATGTAGAAAAATGAAATTGAACCCATATCCAATACTACTTATAAAAATTAAGTCCAAATTAATGAACTTAAATATAAAAACCAACACTATAAAATTTCTAGAAGAAAACATAGGGGAAAAGTTCCTTGATATTGGTCTTAGGAATGATTTTTTTTTTTTGATATGACACCAAAAGCAAAGAAAACAAAAGCAAAAATCAACAAGCAGGACTACTTCAAGCAAAAAAGGCATCTGCACAGCAAAAGAAACAGTCAACAAAATGAGAAGGCAACATACAGAATAGGAGAAAATATTTGTAAATCATATATCACATAAGGGGTTATTACCCCCAAATACCTTATCAAAAATACTTGAGGAATTCAAACAACTTATTACAAAAAACAAACAATCCAATTAAAAAATGGACAGAGGACATAAAAAGACATTTTTCCAAAGAACACATCCAAATGACCAACCAGTACATGGAAAGATGCTCAACATCACTAGTTATCAGCGAAAATACCAGGCTGGGCATACACACAAAAACTTTAGTACTCGAACCAGGAGACATGCAGAGTCTATGTGGGCCCTGAGCCCAGGAACAGCAGATGGGACTTTCTAATAGGCTTTCCCCTAGTTCCTGCAGGTTTCACTAGAGCTTACTTAAAGTACCACTGCCCTCACTACTGGAGTCTCTCTGGGGTATGCCTGGCCAAGGCCCTTGGTCTCTAGCTGAGCCCCACAGCAGCAGCAATAGCTCCATTTCTTAGGGTTGGGGACCCTGGGTCCACTGCAGATGCCCACCCTGAGGCCTTCAGCCCTACCTCTCGTTCAAACGACCCAATTTAGTCAAGGCTGGCCTGTCTCTGCTATTACCCTATCTATCTGGGATCTTAGTATCACCCGCTCTGACCTACCCTGGGACACTTTGGGAACCCTTGCTCAAGAAGCAGGTCACCTGGGGCCAGTTTGTGCCACAGCAAGACCAGAAGGGGCAGAAGGAAGCTCAGGGACCACCTAGCTGGCTCCCTTCCCAGCAGACCCCAAGTAGACCTCATGCTCTCCTGCCGTGTCTCACTTTGTGGGTTTCTCTTTCTTTTCTGGTCATAGCAGGTGGTAACTTGCATGTCTTTCCTATTCAGGATGAGTTGCAGATGGTGGCTGAGTCAAGGCAGGTATCTAGATCTTCTCCCCTAGCTATGTTTCCAAGTCGTGAACATATTGTATGACATACATTTCAGTAAAAAAGTATGACTCAAAGAATTTGAAGGGCTATACTGAAAACATCAGTAATGACCAGGAGATCAAAAGTAAGGTCAGTAAAGAGACATGAAAGTGGAAACCACAAAGGGACCTGATATAATTTTCAATATTGCATGAAGTCGTCAAAAAGTGTCTTGTCTTTACCGATGATTGAATAATAAAAATGAGTTTAATTAGAACTGAAGACATTTTGGTGAGATTGTACTATCTACACTTTGCAACAAAACAAAACAAAACAACAACAAAATATATATATATATATATATATATATATATATATATATATTTCGAGAGTGCAAGCAAGCAGGGGAGGGGCAGGAGAGGGAGAGAGAGAGTCTTAAGTAGGCTCCACACTTAGTGTATATATTTCATATACAGAGTTCAGAGTTAGTATTGTAAGATCTGACCCAAGACATGACTTCACTGACATGAGGCATCCACTGACCCCACAGGAAAGAGTTAATACGTGGATCATGTTTTGAAACTGACTAAAAAAGCAATGAGGTATTCACAACTAAAAGAATTCAGGGTAGACTGAATGGTATGTAGATGCTGGATGAGGAAATCTCTATGTGTTTTTGTCTCTGTCTCTGTCTCTCTTTTGTCAAGAGACTAGTCTTCAAGTTCTTATGCACAGAATGGATCATTATTCATCCAAGTATGACTTCCCATCTAGAGCCTGTGGATTCCACATTCTTTTTGCTCCCACATAGAGTAGCCATGTGGCTATATTCAGGTCAATAGGATGCTCGCAGAAGTGATGCATACAACTTTCAGTTCAATTTTCTTAAAGGTAAAGTCACATGCCCTCGTCTCTCTTTTACCTTTCGATGGAAGAAAACATGGATGAGCAGGCAATTCAATTTCAACTGTGTGGATAAGAAGAGGGTTCAGGTGGAACAGTGTTATGGGCTGAATTGTGACTCCCCCAAATTCATATGTTGAAGTCCTAACCATCAGTCCCTCAGAATGTCACCATATTTGGAGATAGGGTCTTTACAGAGGTAATTAAGAGGAGGCCATTAGAGTGGACCCTAATCCAAGACGACTAGTGTCCTTACAGGAAGAGACAATTTGAACACAGACATGTACAGAGGAAAGACAAAGTGAAGACAGGGAGAAGTTGGCCATCTACAAGTCAAGGAGAGAGAAGCCGCAGATGAAATAACCCTGGGGACACTTTGATCTCTGACTTCTAGCCTCCAGATTTGTGAGAAATAAATTTCTGTTTAAGCCATGCAGTGTTTGGAACTTACTTATGGCAGTTTTATCAAACGAACACAAACAGCAAGATGGATGAAAACAGTCTCCCTGAATGAAGAAGGGCTGTCTAACTCCATAGACTTTTGTAGAAGACAGCTAAGCTATCTTGGAGCTCAGGTATTTTGCCATTCCTTTGTTACAGCAGCCTCATCTATCATCTGGTATAATACTGAGAGAGGGGAAAAATAGAAACAACTGATCATTTAACAAAGAGACAGAGTGAGGCAAATTATGATATATTCACTAAACATAACCAGGAACCAGGACTTATGGGTGGAAAATGGCTGATAAAAATCTAAGGGTATAAGACATATTCCTCAAGCAACATAAAATACGCAGACGCAAAACATCTGGAAGCAACTATAGTTTAAAAAAAATTGCTTGTGTTAGAGTAGGCCCTCTTTTCCATATAATGTGGCTTCTTTACTTTTATAATTTAAATTGGTTTCATCAACACTGGAATGTACCTTTAGACTTAGCTCTGTGATTTCTATGTAGTCCTATACCTGTAGGGCAGCAGAGAGGATCACTCTTGGACATCAGCCCCACCTATTCGGACTCTGAGAAAAGAGCCTACCTGTTGTTCCTGCCTCTCTCCTTCCTTCTTCAGCAGTTCTTTCCAGCATCATTCTATTCCCTGTTTTGGTACAGACCAGTGAGTGGAGAGGTGTGGTCAGGAATGGAAGACAGGGAGGAGAGATGGTAAAGAACAAGGAGCAGACAATTCAGTCCCTTTCATTCCATTGCAATCCCTGAAGAATTCATCATAAAACTGAAGCAAAGCTATTAAAAGCTTCAGAAGACTACAGAAACATCTGCGTGGTAGCTAGGAGGTGCAAATGGGGCCCGAGAACTCGCCAATGTGAACCAGGTTAGCCTGGATTAACAGCACGGGAAGTCATTAATTAGATTGTTCAGTTCACCAAATCCATTCAGAGAACTGCTGTCATAAAAGCAGCACAATTATGAGCTTGTCCAAGACTACAGACTACTTTCCAGTCAGAAGAAGCAATTTACAACTCATACCACATAATCTCTTGTTTCCATCTTATGAGGACACAGTCTTACTTGTTAGAAATGTATGAAGTTTCTCTCAAAGCTACTAATAGAAAATGACCAGGGGAAAGTAGACAGGTTCCACTGTTGTTATTATTTTTTTTAATCTGTATAGGAAATCTAAATTTTTCAGATAAATTACTTGTTGCATGATTGTTAGTTATTACAAAGAATTCTTAGACATACGAAATAATTTTTATCACAGATGCTTTTTAAAATACTGGTCTTCTTCTACTGCTTTAAATTAGAAGGGAGAGACATATTCAGGTAATGGAAGGGGAAAGGTGGTACCTGTCAGAGGCTGGAAGCAATGATGTACCATCTTGAATTCTATGACCGAGGATCAATTCAAACCAAAATAGCATTTCAATTCAGTAATAACTTTAAGGCCCCATTAACTCCTCAAGGGACCCAGAGAGGAATGGTATTGAAGAAAGGTCCTAACTTGGATCTATTATCAAGAAAAGCACCAGTGTGGATTCCCTAGGAAAGGTGCTAAGCCAAGCATACCTGCAACCCTCAACAACATACCTGGGTAGTAATCCTGAGACACTATAATCAAACACAATTGAACAGTCACATAGTAGAGGCGATCACGGCATTGGATCTGAATTTGAACTCTATGACCACTAATTTCCCTAGACATAGAGATAAATATGGGCAGTGCTCACTTTTCACAGTAGCAGAAAAAAAAACAAAAACATACAAATGACTGTGCAAGCTGAAACAGCGCAGAGCAATTTTAATAATCATTGGAGGATATTACATTTGTTCAGTAACCTTTAAAAATGTTGGTGAAAACATTAAAAATTCTCTCTCTATGGTTTATAAACGTATAGGGAATTGAAAATAGTAAAACATTCATTTAGTATGTGATAATTTATTTAAAACATTAAAGACATTGAGTATTAAAGCCTTTTATTTATTTGTAAAAACTTATCAAGAGTAGTTTGAACAATTTTTGTGTTCTTCTGGTCACATACCATGCAGTATACGGTGAGCATCTTTCCTATGCCTTGGTGAATTTCAGATTCCTTTCCAAATTTGGATCAGCTTCTAACATTTTGTATTTGCATGTTAATGCCATTAAATATATCTGAGAGTTCTTTTATTTATTTTATTTATTTATTTTAAATGTTTGATTATTTTTGAGAGAGAGACAGAGCACGAGCAGGAGAAGGGCAGAGAGAGAAAGAATCTGAAGCAGGCTCCAGGCTCTGAACTGTCAGCACAGAGCCAGACGTGGGGCTTGAACCCACAAACTGTGAGATCATGACTGGAGCCAAGGTCAGACGCTTAACCCACTGAGCCATCCGGGCACCGCTCTGAGAGTTCTTTTTATGTGAAGTTTTATGCCAGGGTCACTTCCTCTGGGACACTGTTGTCCTTTTAGCAGCAACTACTTTTCTCATTTACATGGAGAACTTCACCTTTGCTAAGTTCCTCTGGCTCCATATCCAGAATCTGTCAGCATTATCACTTTTTATATCTTTGCTGGCAATTCCCTCTGTTTGTGATCTACTTTTATAAAATGTCATGTGGTTTATTAGTGGGAAAAAAGGAGTCAATAGAACTACACACTTCACTGAACTGAGTAAGATGTCCCATGAACAATCACCAACAGATTTAGGAGAAGTGATGTCATTGGCCGCAGATCACTGTGCATATTTGTTATTTGCATAATGATTTCTACATTGAAGAGCTGGCAGAAAAGTTTGCACTTAATGCAGTTATAGGTAATATAGCAAACTAACTGAAATTCAAACCACTCTGTTGCAGGATTGGTGTTATTTAACTAAACCATGGTAACTGATATCTGTGCATATCAGAACCACATAGAGTGAGGACAAACACTGATACTCTTGTCTAGACACTTTTAAAACTTGCTATTGTATATATCCTAGGGGGAACATAAAAGAAATAACTTCATGTCTTAAAAGGAAGTATTGGGGCACCTGGGTGGCTCAGTCGGTTAAGCATCTGACTCTTGGTTTCAGCTTGGGTCATGATCTCATGATTCGTGAAATTGAGCCTCTCTGACAGCACAGAGCCCGCTTGGGGTTCTCTCTCCCTCCCTGTCTCTGTCTCTCTGTCTCTCTCTCTCACAAACACACACACAAAATAAACTTTAAAAAAAGAAAAATGAAAGTATTAACATAGTTAAATACAGAATAGTGAAGACAAAGCAGGGTAGAAATTCCAAATGCCTGGCTATGAACACACAGTGTCCCATTATGTGTCATCTCTGGGCAAAGATGCCCAGGCTTTGTGTGCCTCTGTTAAATGGGGGATAATAACAATACCTTATACGGCTACCTTATAGGGCTATCATAAGAATTAAATGAATAATTTAGGGGTATAAATTTAGGGGTATAAAAGGCTGAGAATGGTAACCACCTCTCAAACGCCAACTACTATTATCACTGAATAAAGAATAATTCCAAATGACCTGAGAAGAGGGTTTCCCCATGTAAGAAAGCCTTTCCTACCTTCCTTACTCTCTGCATAATTTTCTACTAGATTTGCCTGCCTCCTCTCTAAGAATATTGGCAATTTTGTGACCAAGGTGGAAGGGAGTTGTTGGAGGAATGGTGGAGGGAGGGACAATTATTTCCCTCTAGGCCACCAGCTCAGGAAGGGCCATTTGACTCTATTCTGGGCTCAGGAGAAGGAGAATGAAGAAAGAAGGAAGCAGAGAAAAAAGTGAGAACAGGAAACCCTAGAAGATGAAGGAAGACGTAGTCTGGAGACAACTGTATTTACACCAAAACCAAAACCTGACATTAGCAACAAAAAGAAATATTTAGGATGATTTATGTCTCCTTCCATCAAGAACTATAGTAAAGGGTGATGCAAGCCTCATGCTGTATCTGATACAAAATAGCACTCAGAGGAGAGGCGTCTGATTCAAAATTGAGGCCAAAACATCTAATAATAAAGATTACACGTAGGCATCCATATTTTCTTAGAAAGAAAATAGATACAAACGACTCCTGGTTTCACAAATCACTGAATTTGCAAATATTTACATATTTCTAATATTTCTCAAATGGGGTCCATGAATGAAATTATTCTTTAAAAATCATTCCCACCAACGGCCACCCTGTTTCCTTTATTCGAAAGCTGAAAATGTCTGCAAGGACAATTTACTTTAACATTTGACTTTACCTACACCCATTTGTTTATCTTGGCTATACAGTAAGAGGGAAATGTTCACCGATACTCACAAAGCAGCCACACTTTCCCTCTGGCAACCTGAAGCCACGGCTGCCTACAAGTTTTACGGCATAACCCAAGTTGGAGTTCCTCCCTTGCAGCCGAGGGATCATCCCTCACCTCAGGTTAAGTCCCGATGAAGAACCTGAAGAGCAACATGTCAAAACCTATCATTTGCATGTTCCTCCGGGTGGCTGAGTCACGGCCTCACTGGCAAGGTCTTCTTTACCAAGTCCAGGTCTTCCTTAGGGCCCTGGTTCTGTGATCCAGGGGGTGAGCAAGGGTAATATTATCAATAAGATGGGCGTGGCCTTATGACAGAAGCAGAAAAGCCTGACCTACCCAAAGTTTCTGTGTTTCTACATAACCGTTTGGTAGCACTCAGCTGGATGTCCAAGATGCAGCACACACAAGGGCTGGAAGGAGCCACTCCTGTCACTGCTACCATTTAACCGATAACACCACTGACGGCCAGGGAGGCTGCAAAGTTCCTGGGTTACGATGCAGGTCTAAAACACCTCTCTGTCTCCCAGCCCAATGCACTTGCCTGTTTATCTTACGTCTTTGTTTCTCTTTGTCATTTCCCTTTTTTATTTCATTATATACCTAGATATGCATAACTGCAGTTCAGTTTAACAGATTCCTCCAAATGGAATGGTACGCGATCTGAAGTGCATATTCGTGTGTGACTAAACATACGCGCACACTCCCAAAAGCTCATTTTTAGTGTTTTTATAATACCCCACAAGCAAAAAACATTCTTAGCTAAACATAAGAATGCGTGGAAATGCTTTGAGACCAATGAACAATTATACGAGAGAAGGGTCTCAAAGGATGTGTTGCACTGCTGGGTAAGTTTGCTCTACGAGCAGAGTCAAGGTTGCGAACTGCAAACATCTCTACTTTTCTTGCCTCGAGCTGGCTATCACGTTCTGTCTGTGCCATCTGGGTGCACCAGAAGCGTACGGTGATTTTGCAATAAACACGTGGTAACTGTAATGTCACCAAGAAGCAGAATGACAGTGCAAAAATAAAGAGAAAAAACGAGGTCAGGTTTTAAAACGAAATGTATCCTTACCCTTTGAAGTTGAGAAATTCACATAAATTATTGATATCTGATATTACCGATTGAACATGACAAGTGAAATAAAGAAATGAGGTCACTTCCTGAGGAGTTCAGCACGTACACGTAACACGCACATGTACACAGACAGCCAGCCGTGGTTACCCGCAGGGATCCCCCTGCTGACCTGAATCTCCATCACTGGCAGGGACCTTGCGAATGACCGCCTACAAGAGCAGTGTGCTGTCGGTACCTTGCTCTTATTCACCATTCTGTCCCCAGAATGTATTGCTGCACTTGTGTCCTCAGGTTTTCCTTTCTTTCTTTCTTTCTTTCTTTCTTTCTTTCTTTCTTTCTTTCTTAGCACCAGGCTCAGATTGCCTACGTGCTACAACCTGCAATCTCACAAACATGGGACCAATACCCTAGAACACTTGGGTGCCTGCATGTTAGGTTTCATTCAACACCATGCTAGGACTTCGGTAAATCATTGCCTGATGACCAGATTCCAAGAGGAAATGTACAATTGGAATTATTTTAAAAATCACATCATCTAGGGGTGCCTGGGTGGCTCAGTCGGTTAAGCGTCTGACTTCGGCTCAGGTCATGATCACACGGTCTGTGAGTTGGAGCCCCGAGTTGGGCTTGTGCTGACAGCTGAGAGCCTGGAACCTGCTTGGATTCTGTGTCTCCCTCTCTCTCTGCCCCTCCCCCACTCACACTCTGTCTCTCTCAAAAATAAACATTAAAATTTTTTTTTAAAAATCCTGTCATCTATTATTCCTTTTAGTTTATCTATAAAGACACACCTATGGCTGATAAAGTTCTTGACATGGCCCTGCTTTTTTGGCCAAATGATTAATCTAATATATATGTATATATTAGATTTCTAATATGAAAATACCTCCATTTACTAAATTTATATCTTATTGGACAACTAAGGATTCCTAGATTATACTGAAAATCTGAATGCATCAAGTATCTGACAAAGATATGGAAGTAAAATTGGATTAGGGGTCAGGTATCTAAAACTATCTGTGTAGGGGCTCAGTAGAGATAAGGCATTGAGTTACAACTGTTTTTTGTTACTACATATTTGCTGCCTTATCCCCTTCAATGGCCATAGAAATGTTATCCTAGTTCCTCTTCCTCATCCTCTTTAAAATACAAGTGAGGAATGTTGACTTGAATTATCCAGGTAACTCTCCAGATCTGAAATATAGTTAGGATTAGCAAACACACCCCAAGATGCCTTCTGGCTTTAAGAGTGAATGGCTGAAATTTTGGAAAAAGCCTAAATGTCCATCAACTGATGAATGGATAAAGAAATTGTGGTTTATATACACAATGGAGTACTACAGGGCAATGAGAAAGAATGAAATATGGCCTTTTGTAGCAACGTGGACGGAACTGGAGAGTGTGATGCTAAGTGAAATAAGCCATACAGAGAAAGACAGATACCATATGTTTTCACTCTTATGTGGATCCTGAGAAACTTAACAGAAACCCATGGGGGAAGGGGAAGGAAAAAAAAGAAAAAAAGACTGGGAGAGAGCCAAAGCATAACAGACTCTGAAAAACTGAGAACAAACTGAGGGCTGATGGGGGGGTGGGAGGGAGGGGAGGGTAGGTGATGGGCATTGAAGAGGGAATCTTTTGGGATGAGCACTGGGTGTTGTATGGAAACCAATTTGACAATAAATTTCATATAATAAAAAAATAAAAAATAAATAAAATGTGCCTCAAAAAACAAAAAAGAGTGAATGGCTGAATATATAGCATGGATAGCAAAGTACAGAGACACTCCAAAAAAAGTAAAAATAATGCCTGGTACAGAAGGCCAGCTGCATTCTTTCACTAAAAACCTGCAAAACCTGTACTATAAGGAACTTAATCTTTTTTTTTTTAATGTTTATTTATTTTTGAGAGAGAGACAGAGCATGAGTGGGTGAGGGACAGAGAGAGAGGGAGCACAGAATCTGAAGTGGGCTCCAGGCTCCAAGCTGTCAGCACAGAAGCCAACATGGGGCTCAAACTTGCGAACTGAACCGGGAGATGGTGACCTGAGCAGAAGTCTGATGCTGAACCGAATGAGCCACCCAAGTGCCCCTAATATAAAACTAAATATTAATGGTGTAATTGTATTTTCCTCCCAAGAAGTGAGAGAAGGAAAGAAGGAAGAAGGGAAGAAAGACAGGCAGGGAGGATAGGAAGGAGGGAGGGAAGAGGGAGGGAAAAAGGGAGGGAAGGAAGGAGGAAGGAAGGAAGGAAGGAAGGAAGGAAGGAAGGAAGGAAGGTAGGAAGGCAGGAAGGCAGGAAGGCAGGAAGGCAGGCAGGAAGGAAGGAAGGAAGGAAATATGGAAGTGACTAAACTTTTGCCTCAGAGGAAACAGGTGTAATGATTATCAACTTAATAATGCTTGCATCAAATACAAGTTTCTCTTTCTACCATAAAAACACGCAAAGTAGAATCTTTCATTTTCTTCACTTATCAAAAGAGGTAGTTTATTACCTTCAAAGTCCACATCTCCAACCAGTTTTGTCTTTCCTGTCACTGGGTCATGGACATAGTTGATACCCACGTCAATTACAGCAGCACCTTCTTTAACCATATCAGATGTGATCAACTTAGGAATACCTGAAAGCAAAACACAGTTGTAAAACACTCTGGAAAATATTTAAACTTTGTCCTTGAGCATACCAAAGGTTTATACAGCTAATGTTTTGTTGTCATGGCTTTAAAAAAATATACAACAGACACTGTTTCTAGGAAGAGACCAACGGCACTTGATCATTTCCGATGAAGCAGAAGAATAAAGGCAGCACATGGGGGCTTCTGTGCTTAAAATCCTACCTGGATTTACCCTTTCACCTCAGAGATTGCTATCAGATTTCTCCAGATGGATATCCACTAGAGTCGCATCCTTGTATATTTCACATACTATAAATAGCATAGGGACATCATGGCTATGAAACAGGCTCCTGTTGAGGTTGGGTGGAATGAAAACTACTTGGAAATTGGAGGTAGAGACAAAGAAGGGTGAGGTGGGGTGGGGGTGGGTTGGATAAAAAGAAAAAAATGAAGTGAAAATAATTTAAATGCTCAGGGTGGTGGTAAACTTTAAAGTGCCACACACATAGTGGTATCCTATCAACTCCAAACATGAAGTGTTATTTTGAGCTTTCTTCTTATTTTTTCTTTGCTTCTTTGATTCATTATGTCTGTATATGACTTGGAAAGGTATAAGATATACTAAACTCTACTATTTCTCCATTGCAGTTGGAAAGATCGCTCTACAGAGAGCTTACATCACCATGCATTTTCTATAATTATTTTCAAACTTTATTTCAAGTACAACAGCACCAGCTAACAATGGTTAATGTTCCAGTTATTTTTGTTAATAATTAAAAACCATTCCTAAGCTTAGTGACTTAAAATATTTTATTATTACATTTCGTGGTTCTGTGGGATGACTGAGCTCAGCTGGATGGATCTTCACTGGAGTCTTTCACATAGTTGGACTCAGACAGTGGCTGAGGCTGGAGTCACCTCAAAATGTGACTAGGCTGGTTGTCCAAGATGGCTCACTCACATGGCTATAGTTGTTGCTCATAGTTGGCGGAGCTCAGTTGGGGCTGTCAACTGGGGCATACAGGCATGGACTCTCCTGTGGCTTGGGCTTCCCACAGCCTAGCGTCTGGCTTCCAAGAGTCAGTGCTCCAAGAGACAGGAAGCAGAAGTTGCCGGTCACTTAAGCCTAGAACCTGGGAGCTGGCACAATATCATTTCTGTCATATTCTATCAGTCAAGCAGTGACAGAATCTAGTTAGATTTAAGAGGACAGACAGAAACTCCATTTCTCAGTGGGAGGAAAATAAAAGATTTTGTGGCCATCTTCAGTCTATCACAATGCTTCTGGTGGACACCGTGTCTTGCAGGTGATTTACTCATTTTCACATTCTACATCCTTTGCATGAAAAGGACTCAGTGTTGTGTTGTCAGAGGCTTTCTTCTACCTAAATTATCCACTTACGCATTCCAGATGGCATATGATTTTTAGTACAATTAAGATTTTAATGGCTATAAAGAAACAGTCAGTGCTAAAATAGATGTAGCTACCTGATACATTCCTTAGTCACATAATAATATAACCAATGAGGCATCAATGTTTGAGATATGTTTTTTTCTCATGCTTTCCTACTCTAGCCCATAGAACTTCTTTTTATCAGTTCTAGCATAGACATTGAGTATTGTTCTACAGATAGTAATAAAATCCCATTTTTTTCTTGGAATCCAATAGAAAAAGAAAACCTAGCCTTTTGGCTCCCTGAGCAGTGCCATGGCAATCTGAAGAACAAGCACCTTAAGAAAGGCAGCATAAAGGGAGCCAAGAAGAAAGTGATTGATCCATTTTATAAGAAAGGTGGGTATAATGTGAAAGCGCCAGCTGTGTTCAATATAAAAAATATTGGAAAAACACTAGTTATAAGAACTCAAAGAACCAAAATAGGATCTGATGGCCTCAATGGTCATGTTTTTGAAGTGAGCCTTGCTGGTCTGCAGAATGATGAAACTGGATTTAGAAAAATTCAATCTAATTACTGAGGATTTTAGGGCCCAAACTGCCTGACTAATTTCCATAGCATGGATCTTACCCGTGACAAAATGTATTCCATGGTAAAAAAAAAAAAAAAGGCAGACTATGATTGAAGCCCATGTTGATGTCAAGATTACTGATGGTTATTTGCTTCATCTACTTTGTGTTGGTTTTACTAAAAACTGAGACAATCAGATTCGGAAGACCTCTTATGCTCAGCACCAACAGGTCCACCAAATTCAGAAAAAGATGACAGAGATCATGACCCGAGAGGTGCAGACAAATGACTTGAAAGAAATGGCCAATAAATTGATTGCAGATAGCATCAGAAAAGACATAGCATCAGAAAAGCCTTATCAATCTATTTATCCACTCCATGATATCTTTGTCAGAAAAGTCAAAGTGCTGAAGAAGCTCAAGTTTGAATTGGGAAAGCTCATGGAGCTTCATGGGGAAGGTAGTAGTTCTGGCAAAGCTGCTGAGGACGAGACCAGTGCTATATTGAACGAGCTGATGGATATGAGTCTTAAACAGTCCAAGAGCTGTTCAAAATTCAGACATTTAGTGGTGACAAAAAGTCTTATGTGTGATGTTTAATTATCGATCATTCTTTTTAAATAATCTAAGCTTGGTGAATTCGATGTTCCGATGTGAACTTCTCTGAGTTGTTGTTTGGATTTTATCCATTGCTCTTAGTTACTAAAGAGCTCTGAAAGGGTAGTGATCTATTTTAAGCTGTAGTGATCCGGATGCAAGGTTTATAGATGGTTAATAAAATCTTTTCTTTTTTTAGAAAAGCCATAAGTTGATTATAGATAGCTGCAGAAAATATTTTTAAGATGAAAATGTTGATGAAATAATTACTAAAATCCAGCTTTTGAGAAAGATCCAGATTTCTCTCTCGATTGTAATAGTTCATTACATTTGCTCTGAGAATATCAGACTGGCACTAACAAATGCACAATTTTCAAAATAGAGATAAATGTGAGCTTGATTTTAATTGTTAGGAAAATTAAATAATAGAAAAACCTTAAATATGTGTTTATTTTTTTCTGATGATGACATCACATATGTCCACTGTAGAAAATCTAGAAAAAATCTAAAAGTTTAAGATAAAAATAAAAATCACTATAATCATGCCATTCAAAGATAATAAGTATATTTTTATTGTATTTCTTTCTAGGATTTCAAAATATTTGTATATTAGATATAAAATATGATACCTATAACTTTGCTTATATTGTGACTATAAATCCTACCATTTTGCCATTAAAGTTAAATTATGAACATTTTTCCATTTTATCAATTATTTGAAATTTAAAACCTACATGAAATAATTTATCACATGGATTATCATAATAAGTTATGCAGTCCTGAACTCTAATATTTTGCTATCATAATTAAAGGTGGTGATGACCACTTATGTTCAGAAAACTACAGATGGTTTCTTAGTTGCAGCATCAAATTTGACAAAGTTTTTCACTGAACCCTTATTTACACGATGGAAAACTGTGGGTTGGATGAAAGCTCCAATTGGTACAATCCTGGATAGTTAAATAACGTATTCCAAAACTATTGGTCAATGCATCTGTAGGAAGGTCTGCAGAGGTCTTCCATGAAAAGTATTTGTCAGTACCATTTTCCAAATTTTTAATAAAGAACTTGGAAGAACACACTGTCACTGTTACGGTTATTTTATCTTTGTTTTCCTCCAGGTCTATTTTCTGCCTTTCTCTGCTCTCGTCTATGCCAGCGGCAGGGCTAATCCTTAAAGAGGTCTTGTGTGCTACCTATATCTCCTGGAACCCTGTGACAGCCTTGAGGACAAGCTCAAGCTAGCCTACTGGAGGATATAAATCCTGTGGAGGGAAGCTGAGTCATTTCAGCTGAGGCCATCCTACAGGAGTCAGACTCTAGCTAACCACCAGCTGAAGGCAGATGCTTGAGCAAGCCCAGTCAAGATCAGAAGAAACAAGCCACGGTCACTGTAACTGACCAGCTGAACCCAAATTCATGGGAAATAAAAAAAAAAGGGGGGATTCTTTAAGGTGATTGAGTTAGTTTTGTTTTTGTTTTTCTTAACACAGCAATAGCTGCATAGCCCTATATTTGTAAATGAACAAAATTGGAAAGAATAGGTAATAGGTAGCCCACTTTGGAATGATGGACTATACAAGTTGCAAGAAAAATTTAAAAGGGGATAAATGTATAATTCTGACCAGGTGCTTTACTTGACTAAAAGCTCATTAAAAACTATTAGGCTACTCTAAGACAAACAGTGTCCAGATATAAGGATATAATGTTTTCCTCTATATTTTTAGCAGACTCTCTCTGGAGTCATTGGTTACATCCAGGGGCTGGTCTAGAGAAGGATAATTAGAATGTATCTAGAACTCATGCCATATGGAGCAAGTGCTATCAGACTAGTTGGTTTAATTGCTTACTACCAGTCTGCAACAGGGTAAAAAAGCTTCTGCACAATGTAAAACAACTATATCACTAAACACATTGTTTGATTCAGGTAGCTTTATTTATTCATAGCAATGTTTTTTTCAGTGAAGTATGTTGACTTATGTTCTGGTGCAGCGCCTTATCTTGTTGTGGACCTAAGGTTCCCAGAGGTAAGAAAGAGTCATGGACTAATACTGGTCCACACACTGAATACCTCTGAAATAGAATGGTTGAATAAACTCAGGTTGCCTATCTAAGGAAAAACAAAACAAACAAAAACAACTGAAAACGAAAGCAGAACCCAATAATCATGGTCGTGTTGTCAATATGTTAAATGAAGAGTAGATTTACTCTACATGTTTGCAGAAAGAAAAATGAAAGAATGAGGGAACAAAGGAAATAACTTTCAGCTCATAATAGAGAATATTTTAAGAATAAGAAAACACTACAGAAAAAGAAACTGTATACTGCCCTTATTCCTCACTAGAAATATTTACTATAGGGTAAAGGAAGAATTAATTAATTAATGTCTTCCATTTCTATGATTTAAACATTGTCTTTTTGTGTCATCAAATTAAATGTTCTTTTCTTTCGTCTCTCAACTAATTCATTTCTGATCCTTGCAGACTTCTAAAAAATTTTTTTAACGTTTATTTATTTTTTGGGGGGGGGGCAGGGAGAGGGCATGCGGTGGAGGGGCAGAGAGGGAGACAAAGAACTCGAAGCATGCTCCAGACTCTGTGCTTGAGCCAAGAGCCCCATGCCAGGCTCGAATGAACTCATGAACTGCAAAATCATGACCTGAGTCAAAGTTGGCCACTTAACCCACTGAGCCACCCAAGCAACACTGATCCTTGTACTCTTCTGACCCTATCATAGAAATAATACAGATTTTACTCAATGCTGGAATTATAACAAATGGACATTCGAAATCTGTTTTAGATATCTTAAATACTCTAAGTCATCCATCTACATTGTTGTCTTGTAGAGGCAAATGATTGGAAGTATAAAGTTGTCCATTAATTACATTTTTAAAGGCACTGAAAAGAAATTTCTTAGACATGATATATTTAGTTCTCCAAGTATACAAATACAATATATTTACATTCTTACTGTTTGATAACAGTGAAGTAGAATTAAAATCCATTTAAATATTTAGTAAATATTTAAATATCAGTAGGTTTTTAATGCCATTAGTATGTGGAGTCAGATCGTTCTTTTTTTTTTTACATTTTGTTAAATTTGCAAATGAACAGTGATTTCAACTATTTCCTATGAGATTTATTTATTTACTTATTTCTTACATTTTGCCAAGATAATTCCATGGAAACCTATCCTTAAATCTTATATAATTTGAAGGCTCAAGCATTATATGTGAGAACCGAAACCATCCACACCCACATAGCTTACTGTATACATTAATATGACTTTACTATTCCACTGTTTTCATCAACATGACTTTATTATTCTAGAAAACCCTTGCTCAGAAAGGTAGAAGCTACATATAATTTCACTGTCTCTGGAAGTTACTAAAAAACTCATTTAAATTATCATCAAGTTGTTTGACTTTTCCATGGGTAGTCTCAAACGGCTGTTTGTTCTCCAAGACTCTTGAAACCCCTTGCTTCAAAACCCTCTCCCTGTTGTACCCACCAATCCCTGTTATGCTCCTTACCCAATCCTGAGCAAGTCTCTGCATTAAAAAACTTGCTTTAAAACAAATTTTCAACCTCTAAGCATCTCAGCTTTGCTTCTATGCCACAAGACCCTACTCAGATAAATAGGCTCTTGGGGTGGGGGTGGGGGCGGGAATCACTGATTTGAGGAATTTGATGATTTCTGTGGCATAAATACTCCTCTATGGCATAAATATCCCTACCACGACTGACTTCAAGATAGCAAGTGACATCACTGAACGCAGAGGTAGAAAGAGATGCTCAGAATCAACCTTCACAGGTTGGCTGATGGTAGAGAGCTCTGGTGCACATGGCTCCTAAAAGACTGCCAAGACAGTGTTTTCCCATGCTTCTGTAATCATAAGCTCAGGTTTGTCTTATCAATGGGCTGTTTGGGTGTTCAGGGAGAGCCAGTATTCAACAACATTGCGGATCCATGAAGATTTCCTCTGTTACCACTCTTAACATTCAAGACCTCAACTCAGAAACCACAGGTGCCTCTGTGGCCCCTTGAGTCTCTTGCTATGATAGAAAACTGTTTGTCTCTCTAACAAGAATGATAAGGTAAGTCTAGTAATAAGTCTGAAATTTGGTTTATTTTCTTAAAGCTCCCCAAATGCTGAATTTATTTCATTTTTTTTATGAATAAGGAACCCTTTTTAGGAATCCTTTGATTACCCAGTTAAAAATCTTTTATCCTTAGTGGAAATTGGTCTTATTACTTGCAATACAATTTGTCTATATCTGTTATTTATTGTTGTATGTCTATATAGGAGAGGTTCACAGGAGAGGTGTGAGTAACCTGGACAAATCCATTCTTCAAACTGACCCTGAGGCCTGAAAAATTCAAAATATGTCTTTTGAACTTTGGAAAATCCTATGGAAAAACTTTGCCTCAGGTCACTAAGCACAATTTTATAGGAACTTTCCTCAGTCTTGTTTCATCTGTGAAATCTCCTGAAACCTTTCTCTCTGGGGAGAATGGCCTATTGGTCAGGTTTGCAGCTGGAGATGGGCCAGCCATTAGACTTGGGGGGCTAAGACATGAGGTATATAAGTAGTACTTTCAACTGACCAGTCCCAGACTCTCCTGGATTTGCCTCAGTCTAAACCCAATACCATCTTCCCCATTTGATGTACACTCCTGCTTCTTACACATGTTTACACCATATCCCAAATTCTTTAAAACAAAATTTTTTAACGTTTATTTATTATTGAGAAGTAGAGAGAGACAGAGCATTAGCATGGGAGGGGCAGAGAGAAGGGGAGACACAGAATCTGAAGCAGGCTCCAGGCTCTGAGCTGTCAGCACAGAGCCCAACATGGGGCTCGAACTCACAAACCATGAGATCATGACCTGAGCTGAAGTCAGACACTTAACTGACAGAGCCACCCAGGCACCCCAACCATATCCCAAATTCTTATACTTACCTTTCTAGATGGCATCATTTCACCAAGGATAATTTAGAATTATAATAGCCATTCTGAAGAACTTTTGAGGTGAATAAAAGTGTTCATTGGAGAGATGTCTTAGAACATACAGGGAATACAATTCCACACATCCAGTGGTCTGCATTTTTTTTAAATTTTTAATGTTTTATTTATTTATGAGACAGAGACAGAGCATGAGCAGGGGAGGGGCAGAGAGAGAGGGAGACACAGAATCCAAAGCAGGATCCAGGCTCCGAGCTGTTGCAGAGCCCGACACGGGGCTCGAACTCACAAACCGCGAGATCATGACCTGAGCCAAACTCTTAACTGACTGAGCCACCCAGGCGCCCCTGATCTGCATTTTTTAATGTTTTGAGGAAGTATCCAAAAGTATTCAGATTCCAAAACTGTTCCCTTAAAAGATGTCTTCACCATGACAAACAAAATGGAAAAACCTAAAAATGGTCTCTCTTCTAGATTCCTTCAAATCTCAGCACAATCCTAATAGCCTTCATCCTATTATTCCTCTTTCCTCAGCTATTTCCCCCATTTTCTTCTGACTTATTCCTTTCACTCCTGGCTGGCCAGAAACCCCCAAAATGCAGTTGCCTTGAAAAGTTAAATCCCCCTCAGAACAGGGAAAACTACTTTGTTTTAAGATCTAGTCTTATTCTGAGCTGAAAGTCAATGTTAAAGATTTTCCAAAACCTAGTCAGCTAACATTTGCAGAGGATTTAATAATAGTTTTAGGAACAAATAATTCAGTACTCCCAAATATATATCAAACAGTATATATATTCACATACAAAAGAAGTGGAGGGGCGCCTGGGTGGCTCAGTTGGTTAAGCATCCGACTTCAGCTCAGGTCATGATCTCACGGTCCGGGAGTTCGAGCCCCGCGTCGGGCTCTGTGCTGACAGCTCAGAGCCTGGAGCCTGTTTCGGATTCTGTGTCTCCCTTTCTCTCTGACCCTCCCCTGTTCATGCTCTGTCTCTCTCTGTCTCAAAAATAAATAAATGTTAAAAAAAATTAAAACAAAAAGAAGTGGATAGAAAGGTAGAATTCAAAACTCTAAATCGCATAAGAAATCAAAGGAAATTAGATAAATTGTATATATTTGACAAGGTCTTCTGGAAACTATCCCTAAAATTATTCCTGTGAACATAGACTGGATTCTTACCCAGTCTTATAAGTAAAGAAAGGATCTGTCCATTGGGGAATTCAGTGACAAGCTCTTTGTCTTTAGACAGAATTCAGAAGTAACTCCTGATGCAGATGTAGGGAGCTCTCTGTTAACTTTTTGTGAATAACCTTAAGCTTGAAATAGGAGATTTAAACACAGGAAAAACCACAGTGGGAAACAGCCCCAATGCCAGACTTCCAGCACCTTTCTGAATATTTTGGAAGGGCTGAAGAACAAAACCAGAATAAGACTTGGAATAAATTTATAGCCTTACAAGGAAAACAATCAGACACTTCCAATCATTAAACACAAAGAGGGAGTCGCTTGGTAAAGACATCTGTAGAGACGATAAACAGAAAAAAAAAAAAAACATTGACAAGAAAAGAAAAAAGAAGAGAAGAGAAAAAGAAATCTTAAAGAAAGGAAACAATGTACTTGGTTATTTGAGGAAGAGGAGGAGGAGGAATCAAATTCCCAATCTCCCATTTTCCCTCAAATTCGCAAGGAGAAAGTTCTCACGAATGTTAAGGGACAATCTTTTGCTTGATTTGAGCACTACTTTCTGCCATTTTTATTCAACGTCTCCCTTGGAGTAAATGAGTTACTCAGGTGGTGAGTGTCTACTAATCCTCAGACATTCGGCACGTCCTGGCCCAGAGCAGGGGTACAATCTTTCCTCTGTGACAGCACACCTCTAACTTGATAAGGAGGGATGCAGTCTGAATATGGACTTTCCGGCAGATTAATGACATTTTGATGGTCTCTTTTTTAAAACCCCTGAAAACTCCCTATTCATAATGCGGCCACAGTTCACTTGACTATTGACTTAGATTTACTGGTACCTGTGTGTCTAACTCAAACCCAAACTGAAGATCTCAAAGAGGTGCCACAGTTTTCGTGGATGACACTTCTATGACATTGGCACGATTAATGAGGCTGAGCCCACCAAGGTTCACACTGACCTCTTTAAATCTCTATCTAAATTTACATAATACTCCTTAAAAAATTTTTTTAACATTTACTCATTTTTGAGAGAGAGAGAGAGAGAAAGAGAGAGAGAGAGAGAGAGAGAGAGAGAGAGAGAGAGAGAATGAGCAGGGGAGGGGCAGAAAGAAAGTGGGAGACAGAATCTGAAGCAGGCTCCAGGCTCTTAGTTGTCAGCACAGAGCCCAACACCGGGCTCAATCAAACCCACAAGCCAGGAGATCATGACTTGAGCTGAAGTCGGACCCTTAACCAACTGAGCCACCCAGGCACTCCACATAATACTCTCTTAAAGCACAAGCTAAAGTAATAAAGTAAGTGAATAAACAATTAACTAATAGAGAATGGACTGATTTTTTTTTTATTAAATTTTTTTTTCAATGTTTATTTATTTTTGGGACAGAGAGAGACAGAGCATGAACGGGCGAGGGGCAGAGAGAGAGGGAAACACAGAATCGGAAACAGGCTCCAGGCTCTGAGCCATCAGCCCAGAGCCCGACGCGGGGCTCGAACTCACGGACCGCGAGATCGTGACCTGGCTGAAGTCGGACGCTTAACCGACTGCGCCACCCAGGCGCCCCTGGACTGATTTTTAAAATATTCATTCTCCTAGTTAAAAATCCCAGTGGGTGAGGATATAGATTCATTCAGGATTTTAGAGTCACAAGTAGAATATTCATCCCCTGGTCCCTGTAGTAGCAAACTCAAATTCTATTTTGTCTTTGTGCTTCCTCAGGCAATATATTTTAGTTTTAGATCTGTATTGTGTTTTCTTGAGAGTCCCTTTAGATCACAATAATCAATACTTATTCGTCTTCTTCTGAAATTATCAACACTATACCTATCTGGGCCATTATGCCCAGGGTTTACTAAAGCACCTCACTTTTCATTAAGTTCTCAACCAGGGCCTAAAGAATTCAAAACTTCCCTGGAATTCTGCTCTTTTATTCAGATGAAGATTCAGGGCAGTACATATATGTCAGAAGGTATGAGTCAGAAGCTGAATTTGAAGTTTCTAACAGTTCAAAGTACTTTTACATTACGCTGGTCCATCAGTGCATGTATTCCTGAAGTCCATACGACAGAAGAAACATTGTAAGTACAATAAACCAGCTATTGGAATTTACAGAAGCATTTGCTGTCGTGACCTCCCACCTTGATACTTAGTAGTTTTCAAAACTCATATGGGCCGGTCTGAGTTCCTGAGGAAACATTTCAATTCTCTATTCTGGGGTATTTAGTAAAAAATGAAATTTAATTGTTATGTACTTAAAATGTCATCATTAAAAAATTCTAGCTTTCAAATATAATTACACGCCAAAGCCCAAGGCAGGTTTGGAAGCCTGCCAATTAATCCCAAGCCAGTCAATCCATCTATGAATAGATTTCTGACAGAAAACAAGACCTATTAGTAATACAAATTTTCAGAAATAACTGGGAAAATTATTTTAGGGGGAAGTATTCCCATCAGAAAATTTAGTGAGAGGATTTCTGATTTATCTAAGATTTCTCAGTTGTGGGTAGAAAATCTCCTTGATTGATAAGTAGACTAACCCATGGGTTATCTACACAAGATCATGATATTTCAAAAGTTAGGGCTTTCTTATTAGGTGACCGCAAATCTGTTATTGTGTATTCCTTATATGACAGACATGAAAGAAATCACCAGTGTTATCTTACCAAACTATAATGACTAAACATAACATCTTACAAACAATGCCAATACCTAAAGCACACACAGAGCATACCAGTATACTCTAGGAGCTAAGTTCACCCTGATATGAAAGTGTAAACATTACCCTTTGTGCAAGTCTGAGGCTATATCCTTATTAATTAGAACCCCAGCTGGGTATTTTTGGATGCCTATTTGACAATCTCAGAATCGAGTTCGCATGAGTTAAAAAAAAAAAAAAAATCCTTTCCTTAGGAATCCTATCATGGTCATCTTCAAGTCTTTATAAAATGGCTCAGTCAAGGCACCCTGATAAAAGGAAGCACCATATTTACACATCCATTTAATTAGTAGAGTTCAAAGGGCTGTGCAAACATTATCTAATTAAACTTCACAACAATTCAGTGAAGCAAGAGAAGGTTTACCCATTATCCTCATTCACAGAAGAGAGATTTTGAGGTGCTGAGAGGCCAAATGATTTCTTAGTTTCACAATGATGAGTCAGAGGTGAGGCTGGGAACAAAACCAGAACTCTTTTTCAGATATAAAAGTAACACCATGGAAATGCTTATTCAGGTGGATTACTCCTTCAGCTGGAAGCTGTCCTACTACATGAATAACAAGAGTAATTGCAGTGGAATTTGTATGAATGTATATGTTTCTTTGTAGATTAGAAAAACTTTCTTCAGCATTATTTGCTTTGGAGACAGTCCTATGGTGGCTAAATGCATCCTTACTAAATAGAACCTATAATACTAGTAAGAGGACTTCAGTATCTTCCCCCCAGAAGTCCCCCTGTTATGTCTAGGAATCCTCAAGAAGTATTTATAAACTAGTGACTCAGTGGCAATGGCCACAGAGTATATCTTCTTTTTCTCTGGTTTCTTTGTTTCCTATTGGATGTTTGTTTGGCTATGACGCCTATCATTAGAATACCGTCCATAACAAGAACAATTTCTGGATGCTTGCAAAGCTTCTTGGGATGCCAGAACAGTGCCAGATTCCTTACAGCACTGAGGGGCCACCAGGGCCCTGCTCTGTGCCATACTTGATCATTTAGGAGGATGGAATCCCTTTGTTCCCAGAAATTCACAGGATCACTCTTGAGTAGTTCCATTAGCTTCTGCCTTGGATCTTTTCTCTGCAAAATCCAGTGAACCTGTGAGGGCTGGATGCATGCGTCTCTTCCTTTCACCAACCGAACCTTGTTCCCTTCAAATAGACATTGGTGCATCCGGGGCATGAGCAGGGACTGGAGAGCAGTGGGGGTAATAGGCGAGGGTCTACATTACTAACCACCATGCTGTGGACAGAGTATTAAAGTCAAATGAAATAGGCTTCAAACATTTGTAATCCTTTCTTTAAAGGAAAAATGTTTACGAAGCTCAGTATGTAAAATGATCAAAGCGAGGAGAGATGTACCAGTTGAAAAGAGCAGATGGAGGGAGGGGCTCTACCGCCAGCCAACAGCCCCTTAGGTTTCCCAGAGTCAAATGTGAAAACCAGTGAGTACAATTCCTTTGCTTTAAGGACGTAGCTCCTGAAGGCCGCATGGTCTAGATAAGGCATACAAATGACCCGACATTCAGGAAACACAAACCATTTTTTCACAATCCCTCTAATTCCCTTTGTCTGTAGCGCTAATCTTCCCTTCTCCTGTCTTGTTATGTACTCGTCTCCGCCTGTCAGTAGCCAATATTGTGGCTGGACGAGCCCTTGTAGATTTTATTATGACTGTAAGACACCCTCAGCAATAACCATCATGCAACTTCGAGAAAAAGAAAAGTGTATTATTTGTAAGAGCTGGAAATTGCATAGCACACCAGGGGGCACACGCTGAGATCACGGGCAGGGAGAGAATGCACAGGCCTGGCATTCTGCTTTTATTGTGATCAACGGTAGGGGCCTAGGGTTTCCTGGGCTCACTCTTTATCGGAAGTTAATTTGCGTTATTGTTATAAGTTATTGTGAAGTTAAAACACAAGAGTGGGAATTCAAAGTTCTGGAAGAGAAAATGTAAACAGCCCAAATGCTCAGTTATCAAGGTCAACCAAGATCTCTAAAACAAAGAACTCTGGCAGGGAGAGGCAGCCTGGCTCTTTATCTAGTAGCTGGCGAGGTGTTTACTTGAGATAGCCATCTTTGAAATGGATGCCTCTTTGAATCAAAGCTCTTGGGCCTAACTTATTCGGCACTTGTATTACAAAAAGAAAAGCCAACTACCTATCAGGGCTTCTGCTACACACGTCCTTTGAGCCTTCCAGCAGCAGCTGAGACAATCTGTGCTTATTGATTCAGAGAAGTGATGCAGACAAGAAAGGGAACAGAGAAGAACTTCCTCTCTGGCTCCTGGATTTCAAAAGACTAACACTTAGGGAGGACAGAGGGACTCAAGCTAGAAAACGAAAGGGCCAAATATAAAGTCAGGATAGTTGGAAGAGGTGATGAGAGCTTAGATTTAAGAGGTTCCAAGGGAAAGGAATGTGCCTTGGGCCGTGTCTTGGGCGGTTGGCAAAAAACCCAGTATTGGTTTGGGATGTCCAAGAACAAACGAATCTTTTCCTCATAGTCTGGGTAGCGGGTGAGAAGGTGTCATGGCCCCAAATTCTTAAATGGATGCAAGAGGAGCCTAGGAAGATGCCTTAGAAACTTTTTAAGAGTTTCCTAGAGCAAAGTTATAAAGCCACTGGAAACAAAAGGACCAGCCTATGTGTAGACAGTTGGCCAAGGACCAGATGAGATGAAGGACAGCTCACCGGCCACATATCCCAATTAGGTAAACTGCATTTCTTCCTCATCTACCACACAAGGTACTGCTCTAGAAATCTTGCTGCTAGACAAATGTTGATAAAGAGAATATTAAATGTGGCAGATGGTACAATATGTCAAATTACTATTTTACTACTATATATTTAGGATTACCCACGACAAAAATACTAGCCACGGCAAATTTTAAGCGCTTGTCAAGTTTCCTCTGTTGCTTGGCCAATATCTAAGACTCAGGTTCAAATCCCAGGCTGTACAGATAAAACCTTAGGGAACCTTGGAGAAGTGCCTATTTCAGTCTCAGTTTCTCTATCTACATATCTAGAATAATAACAACTTCATAAAAGTGGCTAGAGAAGTAAATGAAATGATGTATATAAAGTACTTAGCACATGGCCTGACATATTAGAAAATACCCAATACATGCTCAGGAAATGCCAAAGTTATTCACAGATTATCCTGGACAAAAAAAAAAAAAATTGGAAGAGGAGAAAGCTACTGTATATGCACATGTTATGTTTAATGTGGTATTGACAGAGCAGGCAGTTAGTTAGACATGAGCTGGGGGCCAGGACAGTGATCAATAGGTTACATTTTAGAAGCCTGGGGGGCACACCATCATACCTTAAATGCTTGGGTACACCACACCTTGACCTTGTGGCTTCCAAGACCCCAGGGCTAAGAGATCAAGAGCCACAGGTGCAAAAAAAAATATGCGCTCTCTTCTTCCACCTCTGCCAAGGTAACCCTTAGACTCATTATAATGCATTTGCATTGTGATTTCAGCCCCCACCCAAGGCTGTCATGACAGTTGCTGTACAAACCTTGTAGGGTCAGAAACTCTGCCCTCCAACCTGTAGGAGGGGTCCCCCAAGTGATTAGAAGCAGCCTCCATTACAGATGCCCCATCCCTGACCTGAGACCCTGTTCACTTAAAAGGAAAGGACCCCTATAGCCTCAGAGAAGTTGCCACCCCAAGTGGGCATGAGCAGTGGTGGGGCGGAGAGAGGGACAGAGAGAAAGAATCCCAAGCAGGCTCCACGCTGCCAGCCCAGAGCTAGACTTGAACCCACAAACCGTGAGATCATGACCTGAGCCAAAACCAACAGTCAGACGCTTAACCCACTGAACCACACAGGCACACGGGACTCTCCTCCTTGAGAGTGTACAGTCCCTAATAAACTGCTTTGTGCTTGCTACTTTCCTCCTGGCTGTCTTTATTTGAGTGCAAATCCTCACGTAAATCTTTCCTGGGGAATCCAAGGACAGAAAGATCCATTCACACAACACAGCCTATCTCACTGGTAAGAGTATTTTTCAAACTGTGAGTGGTGACCCATTAATGAGTCATGAAACAATCCAGGGGCAATCAGCCTTTTTTTTTTTTTTTTTGAAAAAAAGGAATAGCATAGCATGATGTGGCACTGCATCAATCAAAGAGCAAAACACGCAGTAAGGGTAAGTAATCCATCAT
Source organism: Prionailurus bengalensis (assembly GCF_016509475.1). NCBI lineage: Eukaryota > Metazoa > Chordata > Mammalia > Carnivora > Felidae > Prionailurus > Prionailurus bengalensis. Next base: position 146,181,315 of record NC_057344.1, read on the forward strand.
AAAAATTTGTCTTATTTTATATATACGTATGTAAGTATATATTAAGTCATGAAATGTATTATATATTGCATTAAAGGCCCTGATTCTTTATCACCATTCCCCCTGTATTCGAACTCCTTACCATGTGACTTTGCAGTTGCTTCATTTAAGAGGTGAAGTCTATTTTTCACGCTCTGGACCTAAGCCTGGCCAAGGGAATCAATCTGACCAATAGAATGAGATAGAATTGACAATGTGCCAGTTCAAAACCTAGCCTCGAAGGTCTTCGTATTGCCACTTGTGCTTTGGCAACCCTGCAATCACTGTGAGGTCACATCTGGGCCTGTTTGCTGGTCCTAGGTTAAGGAGGAGACACGCATGGAACAGCTACAACACGTCACTCCAGCCCAGAGTAGAGTGGAGCCTTCAGGAGACTTGACGACACATAAGTAAGCCAGTCAACCTAGAAATACACAAATGAATCAATCTGAGATCAGATGAGCCTCGTCCAGCAGACCAGGCTCCCAGCAAACCACAGACTTGTGAGTGAAAATAATGACTGTTGTCTTAAGCCACTGAGTTTTGGCATGACTGTTCTGCAGCAATAGTGTGAACTAAAACAAATAAATTGGTCGTAATTAAAATGCTTGAAAGACACAGATTAGAAATGGATGCATATTCTATCAATTATAATGGGCACTGAATTTTTTTTCCAATGGCTCAGGTCATGATCTCACGGTTGGTAGGTTTGAGCCTGCATAGGGCTCTGCACTGACAGCATGCAGCCTGCTTGGGATTTTTTTCTCTCCCTCTCTCTCTGTCCCTCCCCCACTCATGTGCTCTCTCTCCAAATAAACAAATAAACTTCAAAATTCTTTTAGGGGTGCCTGGGTGGCTCAGTCGTTTGAGCATCCGACTTCGGCTCAGGTCATGATCTCCCAGTTTGTGAATTTGAGCCCTACATCGGGCCCTGTGCTGACAGCTCAGAGCCTGCTTCAGGTTATGTGTCTCCTTCTCTCTCTACCCCTCCCCACCACGCTCTGTCTCTCTCTCTCTCTCTCAAAAAAAAAAAATAATAATAAATAAACATTAAAAAAAATTTTTTAAGTGGTCAGAAGGCAGTCTTTGCCTTATTCTTGATCATATGGGGGAATGCATTCATGCTTTTACTGGAAAGTATGATGTTGGCTGTAAGGTTTTGATAAATGCTATTTACCAGGTTGAGGAAGTCCCCTTCTCACTCTGCTCAGAGGTTTTTTGTGTAATGAATGATGGATTTGGTCAAATGTGATTTTTAAGAATATTGAGATGATGATGATGATGATGATGATGATGATGATGATTGTTTGGTTTTAGTTTGTTAAAATGGTGAATTACATGGATTGATTTTCTAATGTGAGACCAATCTTGCACTTTTCTGTGGTAAACAAAACTCAATTTGGTCACGATGTATTATACCCTTTAATATATTACATTAAATTTGGATAAGTTTTGTTCAGAATATTTGCATCTATATTCATGAAAGTTATTGGTCTGTAATTTTCTTGTGATATATTTGTCTAGTTTGGTGTCAGAGTAATGGTGGCCAATTGGAAAGTGTTCCTTATTTTTCAGTTTTCTGGAAGAGTTGGTATAGAGTCGAAATGGTAATATTTGTTCCTTAAATGCTAAGTAAAATTCACCAGTGAAACCATTTGGACATCAAGATTTCTTTGTGGGAGGAACTTTATAAATGTAATCCTTTTGATAAATATACAGCTATTTTAGGTTCTAGATTTCTTTTTGTTTGTTTGTTTTAATATTTTTTTTTAATTTATTTTGAGGGAGAGAGAGACTGAGCTGGGGGAGGGACAGAGAGGGAGAGAGAAATCCCAAGCAGTCTCTGTACTGTCAGCATATAGCCCTATGCAGGGCTTGAACCCACAAACCATGAGATCATGACCTTAGCTGATGGATGCTCAACTGATTGAACCACCAAGGTGCCTTAGATTTCTTCTTGAGTAAGTTTTGGTATCTCATGTCTTTCAAAAAATTGGTCCATTTCATCTAACTTGTTAAATTCATTGGCATATATTTTGTCATCATACTCCTTTGTTATCCTTTTAACATCTGTAGAATTTATAATTATATTAACTCTCTTATTTCTAATATTGGTCATTTATATTTTCTATTTTTTCCCCCTAATCAGTCTGGCTAGAGGTATGTCAACTACCTAGATTTTCTATGTGTTCTACCCAACACACTGTGAATCTTGAGTTTTTCCAGTCTGGATAGGAGAAATAGGTACTACTCCTGGTCCTATGTAGGTGCTGGGCACTATTCTCTCTATTCCTTTCAGGTGGTACCTTCTCTGCCATGGATAGTTTCCTTATATACATGCACCCTGAGTACTTAAGAGTGACCCTCTGAAATCCAGGTTCTCTCTCTGTGCAGCCTCTCCTCTTTAGTATTGTGTCCTGTGAACCTCAGTCGTGATGGTCTTCCCAGACTCTCAGCTCGTTCTCCTCTGCTCAGAGAGTCCAGCATGCTTTGCCGGGGCCACCCCCATCCCATCCCATGGCACAGCCTTGAAACCCTCATGCCAGTCAGATGGGGCAATCAAAGAGCTCACCTCATTTGTTTCCTGTGTCTCAGGGATCACTTTTCTAAGTTGCTGAATGTCTAGTGAATGTAAATTGTTTTTTCATATATCTTGTCATCTTTGTTTTTGTTTTTGTATTTCAGTTGTCTCAGGCAAGAAACAACCCCTGTTCCCACGTCTTGGTCAGAAGCAGAGTCTCATGATTATATGACTATAGGTGAATACATTTTTATAAGGAAGGTTCACACCAATACCTATAAACCTAGATTATTCCTTTCAAGTGTCATCCACTGTGTGTATGCACACCATTTTATTTATCTATTCCTCTACTGGTAAACACTTGTGCCATTTTCAGTTGTTCGCTATTAAAATAAACAACAGGAAACATTTATGTATGTATAGACAGATTTCCCTTTAGACATAAAAAAACGAGATATCTAGGTCATACGCAAATGCACATTTTGAGATTTACTGGTATTTTCACATTACCTTCTGGAGTGACTGAAGTGAAACATACCTTCAGCAGTGTATACAAGTATATGCTTTCCTACATTCTTGCCAACAATTAACATCATCGGATTTTTTTATTCTTTGCCAATCTGATGTGTGAAAAAGTGTCTCATCTTGTTTGGGTCTGCATTTGTCTGCATTAGTGACACTGAGCAATTTTCATGTTTACTGACCATTTAAACATCTTCTATAAATCACCTTTTTAAAATGTCCATTTATTTATATTGAGAGAGAGAGCATGCACATAGGTGGGCAAGCAGAGGGGAGGCACAGAGAAAGAGGGAGAGAATGAATCCCAAGCAGGCTCTGGGCTATCAGTGCAGAGATGGATGCAGGGCGTGAGCCCATGAACTGTGAGATCATGACCTGAGTTGGATCCTTGCCTAACTGAGCCATCCAGGTGCCCCTAAATCACCCTTTTTAAAACTAGGCTTTTGTATGTTCCATAATCATTAATTTTTTTTTAATGTTTATTTATTTTTGAGAGAGACAGATACAGAGTGTGAGCAGGGGAGGGGCAGAGAGAGAGGGAGACACAGAACCTGAAGCACGCTCCAGGCTCTGAGCTGTCAGCACAGAGCCCCATGCAGGGCTCTAACTGATGAACTACAAGATTAAGACCTGAGCCGAAGTCGGCGTTTAACCCACTGAGCTACCCAGGTGCCCCCATAATCATTTTAAAAAATTATTTATGAGATTGTTCCTTGCCATGGTAAATCCTTCTGTCACCATGGGCTACAGGGGGGCTTTCTGAGAGACCTGAGCTCACTGGCCCCATGCACTACATTGTCTTCTCATAAGACTCAGGGTAATGCAATTTCTGGCCAGGAAACAAGGGCAGGATCATGGCATTCCCCAGTGTATTCGGATGGAAGCTGGTAATAAAATCAGGTACAACTCTAAGAGGAGACATGGGAACGGTCTATAAGCTGGGTCTATAAGGAATCACACAAGAAATGGCACATGTATTTGTGCTGTATAAGGTCCCTTGCTCCTATCATATCACTCTGTAACATCACGTCTACCTGGATGATAGAACATGCTTTATTGGGAATACGATTTTCCTCTATTTCTATGCTTTTGCAATACTAGATTGGTTTAGTGATAAACACGTGAGGGCTTTTGTTTGGATAATAAATAAAATTTAAAATGTATTTGCATATGCTGGATATAATGCAAGTATTTTGTTACAATATAATGCTTGTATTTTAACTTCGTTTAATGGGCACCTTGTTCTATAGGTTTTAAAAATTTAATGTGTTGAATTGTGTCAAGATTTTGCTGATTTTCACTTCTGTTTGTATCTGTGTGTCTGTGTGTATCTTTTCCAAGGAAGTTTTACCTGCTCTTAACTCATGAAGATATTTTCCTGTTAAATTCTCCAGTAACTTATTTTATTTATTATTATTACTTTATTCTCCTATTCCATCCGTAATTAATTTTTACATATAGTGTAGGATAAGAATCTAATTGGAATTTTTTTTCCTAAATGGGAAGTCAATTGTTCTAACACTATTATATTGAATTATTTCCCTCAGTGTTTAATGACCATACCTTATTTCATACATGTATATGTGTGTGTTTCTGGGTTTTTAAATTTCCTCTCCTCTTCTCCTTTCCCTTTCTTCTCTTCCCACAAATCAGTTTGTATAAGACACAATTATGTATTCTTTAAAGAATAGAAATTTTCTCAAAATCATTTACTACTTATATTTTTTAATATGAAGAACTCTACCATTTCTATTTTTTAAATATTTAATAGCTTAATCAGAGTTCCTACTCCTTGAGTTAGTTTTGGCCATTTTTCCCCCTTGGGTTTAAAAATAGTATCTAGGTTTTAAATTTAGTGGCATAAATTTATTTATATATTTTTTTTATTATAAAATGTTTCACAATCTCATAGTTACACACAATGAAACATTTTCTGATGTTATTTTCTGTGCCATTTCTCTCTCTCTCTCTCTCTCTCTCTCTTTTTTCTTTTCTTGCCCCTAACTTTGCTCCTAATGACTACTTTACATATGTCCATGAAAATTTTGGTGTATTCTAGTACAGATTATAAATTTATTTTAGTCAGTCTTCCTCTCTTGGTATCATACCCAGTTTGTGGGCTCCACTAATTGTCAATTGATTGCTCCATTGTCTCAAGAATACCTTGGGGGAATGAATTGCTCTACAGTCTGATTCAGTTAGATTTAAACTTCTTTACAGGGATAGTCTTTGAGGCCAGTCTTTTGTTCTACTGGCAGGAGGTGTTCTCTTTGCTTTATTTTTCCTTGTTTTTCTCCATTAAACATAGAGCTGATCTGTGGTTTAACAAGTTGCTCTGAAGGACTATCAGCCTCCTCTCAAGTTGTCTGCCACCAAAATCTCCACAATTTTTAACAGTGCCTTTAGGCTTGAACTTCCTTACAATCACTCCAGATAAAGTCATTTCCCTTAGAAAGAACTATGTTGCTCTCTGTTCTTACAGCCTGACTTTCCCCCTAGACAAAATCTCTGAGCCACTCCTCCAGACCTGAGGATGGGGACAGTGAGTTTCAAAGAAGAGCCAGACACTCTGAAGATCTGAACTGATGTGGTTTTCTTGGTCCCATACTTTTACTCACCCTTCACAATCTCTCTCCACGCAAATCCTGTAATATTGTTGATTGGAAATTTTATTTCCAACTTATCAACCACGTTAAATTGAATGATTAATGTTATTTTATACAGTCAGCACTCAGACAGACATATTTTTAGAGGAGAGCTCACTTTTACATCTTATCTTCTACTACTGTCTGGGAGACTCATTCTAAAGGAGATAAACTTTCTGAGTCCTTATATACCTGGAAATTTCTTTATTTCACTATCACTTCTGAGTGATAGTTTGGCTAGGTACAAATTTCTAAATTAAAACATTTATTTCTCCTAAAATTTTTGAAGATATTACTCTATGGTTTTCTGTAATCCAAAGCCATTGATAAGTAATCAGTCTTCAGTCAGATCCTTGTTCATTTGTAGCTACTCTCTTTTACCCTTGTAAATCTTAGCATTGGTAATGTACTGAAGTTTTTAAAATTTTTTTTTAACATTTATTTTATTTTTGAGACAGAGAGAGGAGGGTCAGAGAAAGAGGGAGACACAGAATTTGAAACAGGCTCCAGGCTCTGAGCTGTCAGCAAGAGCCTGACGCGGGGCTTGAACTCACGGACCGCGAGATCATGACCTGAGCCGAAGTCGGCCGCTTAACCGACTGAGCCACCCAGGCGTCCTGGTAATGTACTGAAGTTTTAATACTACGTGTCTAAGTATAAATATTGTGCTTTAATATTTCTCATCACTTAGCAAATTTTTTCAAACTCCTATTTGTCTATAGTTTCATAAAATTATCAATCTTCCTTTGAGATGTTGTCTACATTATGCCTACTGTCCTTTCCTTGAGGAGTTTCTTAATTTATCAGCCATACTCCAAGCCATATTTTCTAGCTCTTTAATTCTTTGTGTTAAATTGTGGGATAAGTTCATTTTATTATCCCAGCGGGTTCATTTTTCTGCTATGTTTGTTGTATTCAGTCTTCTTTTATAGTTTTATTTTTAATTTCAATAACTATATTTTTATCTTCAGTGTTTCTAATCATTAATTTTTTACAATTATCTGTTCTTGTTGCATAATCCCATATTCTTGTTTTTAAAGTTTCATTCTCCTCTCATGGCTATAATCTCTTATCTTGCTAATGGCATCAAAAGTGCTTATTCTGTGGGTGCCTGGGTGGTTCAGTCAATTAAACCTCTGACTTTGGCTCAGGTCATGATCTCACAGTTTGTGAGTTTGAGCCCCATGTCAGCACAGAGCCTGCTTCAGTCCTCTGTCTCCCTCTCTCTCTGCCCTTCCCCTGCTCCTGCTCTCTCTCTGTCTCTCAAAAATAAAATAAATACATTAAAAAATAAAAAAGTGCTTATTTTGAAGTCCTTTTTTGGTTGTGCTCATATGCCTATTTTCCTTACTGTCAGCTTTTCTGTTCACCAAGTTTGCTGTCTGTCCATATTGTCTTTGTGAAGTGCCTAGGCAGTCATTTTCCATGGGATATCTCCTCCGAGGGCCTCCTAGGGCATCTCTTACAGCAAGTCTGTGGTGGCCTCTGCATAGGCTCTATTGGCAGTCTGACTCCCCTGCAAGCCTGGCACTCAAGGCTGCACTCTTCAAGTTCCATTTCCAGACTTGCTCCTGCTAAGGCTCAGCTCCAGACTCCCATATCTATACAAGCTGTGCTACAAGAGACCCAAGCTAAATGGCAGGAGGTACTGCTATCCTAAGCTCAGCTGAGAGAGTAGAAAGTAGGTGGCATCTTTCCCAGCACGCAGTTTTACACAAGTTGCACACATGTGGCCCTGAGTTATGTACACAACTTGTGTGGGCATAAGATGCCAGCGCCTTTTCCCCAGCATTCACCTGGGTCCCAACCCTTTCTTGCCTATGGACTGACTTCATAGCTCAGACTGCTCTGAACTTTATTTGTTCCCCATTGCTTGTTTCTTTTAGGGAAATATACTTACTCCAGTCTACAGAGATCTCTCTTTCTTGTTTTCTAGAAAAACTATGTTTATTAATTTGAAAAAATGTTTTGCTCTGATGTTTGAGCTTGTAGCAGATAGGATAGGGTGACTTTCAGCATGTACTCAATGCACCATTATTGACCAGAAAATCATACAAATAATTTCTTTACATAAAATGTTCTATATTATCTAGGGCACCTGGGTGACTCAGTCGGTTAAGCGTCCAACTCTTGGTTTCAGCTCAGGTCATGATTTCATGGTTTTGTGAGTTTCAGCCCCGCATTGGGCCCTGTGCTGACAGGGAAGAGCCTGCTTGGGATTCTCTGTCTCTCTCTGTCTCTCTCTCTGCCTCTCCCCCACTCACGCTGTCTCTGTCTCTGTCTCTCTCAAAATGAATAAACTTTTTAAAAATTTCTATATTATCAACAATATAATATATACCGCATCTATAACATATAAGTCATAAAATATGCAGAAATATAAGTTCCCATACATACAGAAAAATCTTACCTAATGGAGAAGTAGGTTTTAAAATGAAAAAAAATTTTTAAGGGTACTATGCTGGAAAACAATCTACTGCCTCTCAGTGAATCCAACATGACTGGTTTTCTCTCCAGTACTTGATCAGATCAGTTTCTCTGGTTGATAACAGAGGTGACGGCTGGCTCAGGTTTAGGGGACATATTGAATGAAAAATAAACCATATCTTTCATCTCAAAACTCACATATAATGCAGCATGATGCCTGAGTTCTAAGAGACAGATAGGAACTGAGATTGTACGAAGGCAGAGCGTATTCATATTTCTATTTTATGTTCACTCTTAGGCATAACCTAATTAAATAGAATGCCAAGTACTATAGCCTGCATTATTTAAAATACTATTTCTCACTCATATTTTTTAGTCTTTCTGTTGCTTTAAAAATTTATATAGGTTAAGTGCAAGTACTATGCAATTCACCTTACCATATGTTTGTTGTGCTATATTAGCGATCTCATGTATTTCAAAGGAAATACTTGAGCATTTACTATGGGGTGTCAGTGCGCATAGTTTCAACCATTAGGGAGATCGCATGAGTTGTGGTAACTGGACAACCCAAGAACGTAAGCACTCCCCCCAGATATCTGACTTATATTCAGGAGAGTACTTTCTTGCATAGCAGCACCTAAACCATTTTTAACCAACCAAAATCAAAGTCGAGAAGCACAACATCAACAAAAAAACCTGCAGAAAATTCTAAACAGCCAGGGCACTGAATTAAAGTCAGGAATTCTTAGATCTGGGACGTGGTACATAAGAATGTATATGTATGCATGTAGGAGTATGACCCAAGATAAACATATGACTATTTGGATATCACATGCAAAATACGAGTTATGAATATCTACTCCCTAAGAACACTTTGGATATAAATATTTCATAAAATATTCACTAATTAATTATTCCCAGCATATAATACACTTATTCGCCTGTCATTCATCTACTTGACAGGCACTTATTGATGGTTTGTTATGCATTATGCTCTGTATGGATGCTCATCATTCAAAAATTAAGAAAAATACATGGTCTGTTTTTAGGGGTTCATGATCAAACAAGAGACTCAGGCAAGTGTAACAGAATATGGCACTGTGATGTAGAAATGTGCAGGATGTGGAGGAAAATCAATCAGGGAGGGAACCTCTACCCTCGCCTGTGGTAGTGAAGGTTTATTTTCCAGTGCACCGTGATGATTCTGAGATGCCTTGAAGTGTGTAAGGCAAAAGGGTGAGAAAAGCTGTTCTAAAGAGAGGTACCCAGCTCTACAAACAAATATGAACTTCCAATGAACTTCATAGGTTTAAGGAAATGGAAAAGAGTTTAAGATTGTTAGTCTAGGGTGTGTGTTTAAGGCAGTGACTGGAGATGATGCCTCAGTTTGAATACGACCACCACATGATACAGAAGATATTTTATTTCCCACTGTGCACTTAGGAGAAGAGAAAGGCTGATTCTCATTCAACTGATCCCATTCCAGTTCAGGCATATCCTGAATTAGCAAGAGACTTGTTTCTCCATTGAAATTACCAGAAGTAGTAATTACTAGTTTCATGAAACATTCAATTCTTGGGGGAGGGGAAAAACTATGGCTGGGTGTATCCAACGATCCAGAGGGATAAGCATGACCGAGTCCCTGTGGAGAGGACTGAGGAGCCTCTGAGGGACAACCCACCCAGGTATGCACATTAGAATCATCTGGGGAGCTTTAAACATCCTCACTGATAGGCTGCTGTCAGAATTTCTGTGGGTGCAGCATAGGTATCAGCACTTTGAAGTTCCTCAGTTGGTTCAAATATGTGGCCAAGGTTGAGATCCTGCTCTAAAGAAAGAAGTCAGGTGTTCAGATGGGCTTATGCCAGCATAGTATTTATTGTTAGGGGAGAGATGAGTCTAAGTAGATCTTCGTGTTCTTAATTCAGATCGGTTCTACATTCTCCCACAGAGTCCATTCAGGGCCACTGGAGAGGGAGAAGCCACAAATAAACAATGGCAAGGGCTTTTTCCTTAAAAATCCCACAGTAGGCATGTCTGGGAGGCTCAGTCAGTTAAGTCTCTGATTTCAGCTCAGGTCACAATCTCACAGTTTGTGAGTTCAAGCCCTGAATCAGGCTCTGCGCTGACAGCTCAGAGCCTGAAGCCTGCTTCAGATTCTCTCTCTCTCTCTCTCTCTCTCTCTCTCTTCCTGCCCCTCCCCTACTCACACTCTGTCTCTGTCTCTCTCTCAAAAATAAATAAACATTAAAAAAACTGTATGGTAAGTTTTGTGCCCTCTCAGAAAGAGTGCTGCGAAGAGGCATTCTTTTCCATTTTGCAATAGAACATCACGTACTTCTCCCTTGAGGGCTCCAGCATACCTAGGATGAGATGTGCAGTCAAGAGACCATGTCTGGCCATGGTGGCAGGAAATATGGAATCTCATACCATATGAACGTGTTGTGGGAAGAGGGTGATAAGGGGGTTGAAGCAGAAGAGAACACTGTGTAAAAACTGATTGGATGTGTTCGGTAGTATAAAAACCCAAAAGAGACTCAAAACAATGGCAAAAGTGTGAGGCATAATCAAAAAGAATTACACATGGCATCTCTAAAGCTTTAGTACTACAGGGAAAATATCTACATAGGAAATATTTTCATTATTTCAACAGATATTTGCTGAATAGCCACGATGTGCCAGGTACTATAGTAGGTGAAGGAGATAAGGTAATAGACAAGACAGACAAAACTCTGTTCCCTAATAGAACTGACATTTTCATAGAGAGAATAGCTAATAAATACATAGATACATAATACAATGTCTGCTGATGATAAGTGCAGGAAACAAAACTAAAAGATTGCTATTTTTAGACAGGTGTCTCTAAACATATGCCATTTGAACAGAGACATGGATGGAAAGGGTGTTACTAGGCAAATTAGTGGTTTGAGAAACTTTTTGGTTTCAAGACTACTTTCCATTCTTAGAAATTACTGAAGACCCCAAAGAGTTTTGCTTATACAACTTACATCCATTGATTGTACCACATAAGCAATTTAAACTGATAGATTATTTAAATATTTCTTTAATTCTTCGAGAAAAAAAGACAATAATAAACCTATTACATGTTAAAATAAGCAATAAAATTTATTTAAAATAACTATATATCCTAAAACTAAAAAAAATAAATAAATTAGTGAGAAGAGAGGCACTGTTTTATAATTTTGATAATCTTTTAACGTCCAGCTTAGTAGAAGACGGCTGGATTCTCATATCTGCTTCTGTATTTGGCCCCACACCCATACATAGTTGGAAAAGGGAGAAGTGTTGTATTAGCCTTTTAAGATGATTGTGGTTGTCTTTCTTTGAATGTATGGCAAAACATGACAAGGAATAATTTCTCAAAGATCAGTTTCAATGTGGAACTGAAGCCATTTCAATAAGCTCTCCATACTCTGTAATATTGAAGTCCAATAGTGGTCTATCTTGCATTTTGAATGAATTTAGTGACATCATGCATTGCTTATTTGGAAGACATTATTTCATGGAGTTAGACAGATCTTCCAAATGTTGTCACCTATTATTATACAATAAAAATATCCTATCTGTTAATATCACCATTGATCTCATGAGAAGAAAATGTTATATTGGGAAGCTGTCAAGCTTACAGCAGAAACACTCTTTTTTGCCACATTTTGATTTCTATCAAACTATCGCCTAACCTAAAGGGCTAGTACATAACTACCATAACTACTATAACTGCCCCGGGTGCCTTTTGTACCCCCTGTTAGTCTTTGCTTTGATATCTCCCTTCCCACTAACAAGAGCAGACCGTTGATTCATTTCCTGCAAAGCTTTCCATAGAAGGGTCTCTCTCTATCAGTAGGCACAGACCTCCCCACCCCATCCATCTTTCTGGTCTAAAGTTCATATCACTTCCCAACAGATTGGAAAGACTGTGTTGATAAATATAACTAATGATCGCACCCTTCACTGGAGACCCCACCCACCCCCGACAAATAAGGAGTGGCCTTAATCATATAATCATGTAACAACAGTTGAAACAAATAGTAACAAGATTGTTCTGTCACGCCTATCAACAAACTGAATGGTGTCACTTTTAATTCTGGTCCTCCATGAAGCATAAAAACACTATCATTAAACAGTGACCAAGGCCAAACCTCAGAGAGCCCACTGCCATAGAGGAGCTTGGGGTGTAGGCCAAAGTCAGTAAAGGATGGGCACTTTGAGAAAATGAAGAAAGCTCTCTGTTCTCTTAGGGATTTAATGGGTGGCTCTGTTACCCTGCCTACAGCTTTGTTTTCGGAGAATTGCTAGTTGTTTATTACATGCTTTGTGATGTAAGGACCAAACAAAAAATAGGGGTAACGTGTTCATATTTGTTTAGAAACACTAAAAATATGCAGAGCGTGGTGTTCTGAAAAGGTCTGAGATGAAAGCAAGGAAATCACATGGATCGTTTTTTAATTAAAATAAAAAATGCTCATTAAAAACAAACAAGATGACACTACATACCAAAAAAGGGCCAATGTTCATTTTAAAGAATGAACAAAATCCACAAAAGTGGGTTTGAGAAAGCTTCAAGACTTTGTGGGAAAGTTCCTGTGCTGCCATAACAGCCCCCTCCCCAGGCAGTCTACCAGGAGCGCGAGGAGACATTCGGCTGACAATTGCAAGTTCGAGAGTCACTGACAGAGCCCCTGTCTCCAGGGGACGCGAATGCACTGTGTGGAACAGACTTGTAAAACTGAAACACACTGCAATAAAAATGTACCAGATGGGGCGCCTGGGTGGCTCAGCCAGTTGGGCATCTGACTTTGGCTCAGGTTGTGATCTCGAGGTTCGTGAGTTTGAGCCTCACATCGGGCTCTGTGCTGACAGCACAGAGCCTACTTCAGATCCTCTTTCTAGACGCTCTCTCTGCCCCTCCCCTCTTCACCCTCACTCGCTTTCTCTCTCAAAATTAACTAATAAACATTTAAAAATATATATATACCAGATGTACTAGCTGAAGGTGGTAAAGGGAAAGAAAACTGCAAGGGTCTTTCTTGCCAATTATTAACAAACCCTTGAAAAGCATATGCCAGTCAAATAGCCATTTCCTCTGGGATGTCCTCTGGGGCTACACTGATCTTGATAGTAGGTCAAGTCCCTGTCTATATATGGATCTGTGGCCCTGCATTTCCTCACCAATTTTCAAATTTTGCCATTACATTTGCATGTTGTTACTTGATTAATATCTATTTAAACTATAAGCTCCGTGAAGGTAGAAACTAAGTAGTTTCGTTGTGCAACCAGCACCTAACAGTTCCTGGCACTACTAGGCACTCAATAAATGTGTTGGGTTGATAAAGGGAGGGAGGTAGAGTGTAGCTTTACACCAGCTTGATGTGTCCATCCTTGGAGGTGGCACATTAATCTAATTGGGAGAAAGACAAAAGGGAAAGAGTCCCATTGGAAAATAGGAGAATTATCAAGGCTTCTGTCCTGTATACCTGAACTTGGTAAAGAGGAGTTAATAGGAGAAGGCAATTGAATACAGTTCAGTAATCACATATCGGACATCTTCAGATAACAGATAAATCCTCAGAATTCAAAGTATTTTTTTAATGTTTGTTTGTTTGTTTGTTTAGTTATTTATTTATTTATTTTGAGAGAGGTAGAGAGCTAGCAGGGGAGAGACAGAGAAAGAGGGGGACAGAGAATCCCAAGCAGGTTCCACACTGTTAACGGAGAGCGCCAGGCAGGGCTCAAACTCAGGAACCATGAGATCATGAGCTGAGCTGAAACCAAGAGGCGGACGCTTAACCGAGTGAGCCATCCAGGCGCCCCTCGAAGTATTCTTTATGAGATAAATTTCTTTTCTCTTGGTAGTCGGGAGGAAAGAGCCTCCAAGAGGACAGTAAACATTGAAAAGTTTCTCTCATTTGTGCCTTATCATTTAATTGGCTTGGCTGGCACTGCAGGGCTATAGAGAAGGAACAAGAAGGTGAAACAGCTCGAAGTGTCTCTGCAGGTCTTGGGAGTGTCTTACCGGGCTGCGACAGCAAGGACAGCAGGAGGGGAAAGAGAAATGAGTGGAAATTCCAGGAGTTTCAAATCCCAAATCCCGGGGGGAAATGTGGATGTATGCTAGTTACTCCGCTCCATGTGGCATAACAGGACTCAGTAAGGTCTGAGTAATTCTTCATGTGGGAAAACAGAATGATATTGACAACTCGACATTGGGAACTAGTAGTTACCCTGCAGGTAGTCAGCTTGGCCATCTGGTCTGCACAAGCATGCCATCTGACTCATTGGAAAGAACTTAGACCCTGGAGGCAAACAGATCTCCACCTTGACAACTATAAATTGTGTGATCTTACACTAATGGTAAGATTATATTCCACATTTACAAAAATAAGCACCATAACACTTCCTACCCCTTGGCCTAGGTTTGCTGTAAAAGTAAAATTAAGTAGAGGAAAGCACAGAGCATGCTGCCTGGCATACAGTAGCATTCAATGAATGACAACTGCCTTTGGCTTCTCAGCTTTCTAATGAAAATCTCAAACACAATACGAATCTTGTGTTATACACAGCTTTACTAACAATAAATGACTGTAAGTGACCTTCTTTCTATGTAAATAAAACATCTGTCTTTTTTTTATGAGTCACTTCAAACCTCTTATTTTTTTCTCCAAAAAAAAAAAATCAAGGTATAATTAATTTTCAAAAATAAATGTCATTGCTAATCTCCTTTTGGCAATTCTAGCCATTCAATTTAGTTTCTGAGTATCTCTAGCCATTACGGTTGGGTAAAAAACAAATTCTGCTGAAAGGATCACACATAAATGAACTAAAATTGCCCTGATTTGACCTGTTTTAGCCACTATTGTATTGGGACAATGATCTCCGCTAATTTTAGGAAACCAATGTCATAATTAGTGAATCATTATTTTTTGTCTCTTTGAGGTTGGGGGGAAGCTTTCTTTTCTTTACATAATTATTCTAAGATTAGCAATATACCAACCAGTTTCCATCTAGAGTTTATAGGCCAGAATCCCTAATGAGGTACATTTGATGATAAGAAAAGATAAGCATTGGGTGTTATATGTAAGTGATGAATCACTGAATTCTACTCCTGAAATCAATACTGCACTGAATGTTAACTAACTAGAATTTAAATAAAAATTTGAAGAAAAAAAGGGAACTATGTAATGAATATGCAAAAATAAATAATGGGTAAAAAAAAATCTTGACTTGATAAATTAATTCCTTGGCCATCAGAGTCATACAAAAAATGTACCAGGAGGTTAAGTTTTTCCAGTGGAAACACATCTTTTACTAGAAACAAATATGGGTCTTTGACAAAAAAAAAAAAAAAAGAAGAAGATGAGGGGATAATGTTGCCGTTTTTAAACAGATTATTAATTTCTAAAGAATGTTAGCATCACTCCACGAGAGTACGTTCTTCATCATGACCACCCATGAAAGGGACATATATGGCAGGGCTGCGTTTCACAAAAGCAGAACTAGAAAAAAGATGTAGTGATACTCCACTCAGCTGAGGAAAATGCCAAGGTTTTTTTTTTTGTTTTTTTGTTTTTTTGTTTTTTTGCTATCTGAATACATGAATGTGAAATGTTATTTACTCCAGAGACTTATAGAATTATAGCCCCCACTCTGCAGGCTTTGCAAATTCAAACACATGCTCGATTTTTGCCTGCCTTAAGTTCGTCCCTTTGGTTCTAGTAAAAAAGTGTTACTAATAAAACGTGGAGTGTGACCAACATAATGACAAAGTCTCGAGAAACTGCTCTGCATGCTGGATGCCTGCTCTTGCAATTACTGTAGCACCTGCATGTAAGATAAAGCAAATAAACAAGGAAGGTAAAAGCATGCCCCACTTCCCCAAATCATGGCAGGAACAGCCAAAAGCAGAATGGAGAATCAAGATTGGAAGCTCTAGAGTAAGATGTGGTTCGCAGTCTTGGTTCATATGACCACGGACAAATCAATTCACTTGCAGTCTCAACTTTTTGCATCTATTCTACAAGGATAGTAACCTTACTCACCTGCTAGGGATGTTGTGAGATTCAAATAATATAATGTTTCAGAAATGCGTAAGAAGTAGTTGCCATTATTAATATTAAAATAAATATTATGAACACTGGGGCGCTGGGCTGGTTCAGTCAGTGGAGTACGTGACACTTGATCTTGGGGTTGTAAGTTCAAGCCCCGTGTTGGGTGTAGAGATTGTGACTAAAATCTCAAAGGGGTGCCTGGGTGGCTCAGTCGGTTAAGCGGCCGACTTCGGCTCAGGTCATGATCTCGCAGTCCGTGAGTTCAAGCCCCGCAGTGGGCTCTGTGCTGACAGCTCAGAGCCTGGAGCCTGTTTCAGATTCTGTCTCCCTCTCTCTGACCCTCCCCCGTTCATGCTCTGTCTCTCTCTGTCTCAAAAATAAATAGATGTAAAAAAAAAAATTTTTTAAAAAAGAAAAAAGTAAAATGAAATAAAAATTATAAACACTGATTTTTAAATAAATAAAATGATGAAATGCCTATACTGAAAACTTTCCATTCAAAGATTATTTTAAATTTATTTTTGATAATCACTACATTAAAAAAAAAATCTCAGAGTGCCTGGGTGGCTCAGTCAGTTAAGTGAAGGACTCCAGCTCAGGTCATGATTTCAGGGTTCATGAGTTTGAGCCCCACACTGGGCTCTCTGCTGTCAGCACTGAGCCCGCTTCAGATCCTCTGTCTCCCTCTCTCTCTGCCCCTCTCTTGTTCTTGTGCACTTTCAATCTCTCTCTCTCTCAAAAATAAATAAACATTAAAAAATATCATAGGGGTGCATGGGTGGCTCAGTTCATTGAGCATCCGACTTCAGCTCAGGTCATGATCTCATGGTTTGTGGGTTTGAGCCCCGTGTCAGGGTCTGTGTTGACAGCTCAGAGCCTGGAGCCTGCTTCATATTCTGTGTCTCCCTCTCTCTCTGCCCCTCCCCCACTCATGCTCTGTCTCTCTTCAAAAATAAATAAACATTAAAATTTTTTTTTTAAATATCATAATACTCAGAAACATGAGAATGTGTTAATTATTTAATGTTATAGAAAAAAAATCTGTGAATATCCTTGTACATCTTTTTAAGAAACATCAGGAACTAGCTAGTGCTAGAGATAAATCTGATAAATTTGAAACTTAAATAGGTTTTCCTAATGTTTAAAATATTTATATAAGGGGAATGGGATGCCTGGGTGGCTCAGTGGGTTAAGTGTCTGACTCTTGATTTGAGCTCAGATTGTGATCTCATGGTGGTGAGATCAAGGTGGGTGTAGGGTTTTATGCTGAGCGTAGAGCCTGCCTGGGATTCTCTCCCTGTCTCTCTGCCCCTCCCCAATTTGTGTGTGCACACACTCTCTCCCTCAAAATAAATAAACATTTTTAAAAATAATAGAATATTTATACAAGGGCAAAAAAATATGAGTAAATGTGCCCACATTTATTGCAAAGCTTGCTAGAGTTAAAAATCTGGATCTGCCCTCAGCTGACTATAGAAGAAGGAGGTATTGATGATATGTGAGTAGCCCCGGGGTCATGAGGCAAGGAGAACTTCAGCAGCAGGGAATGTTCAAGACAGAAGGTAGGAAATACAAGGAGGGCAGGGAGAGCTTTTCCGTTCCTATCTCTTTCCCTCATATTCTTGCCCCACTCTGTTCTCTTGGTGCTAATTGAAACTTAGATGACTTCTTTCTACTATATATTTGAAAATGAATTTAAAAGCCACAGTCACCCTCAGTTTCAGCATCCCCAGCTCTTTCCATTTCCTATTTCTCTTTTTTTAATACGCCTTATTGAGATATAATTTATACCTCATACCATTCATCCAGTCACATCTCTTTTCATTTCTTCTTTTCTCCCACGAAAAGCCACTTAATGAGCATATGTGGCACTTTGTAGGAGATGAGCCATTTCAGTTTAGCAAACTGCTCCTCCGTTCCTCCACAGTAAAAGGTCAACAGCCTCAGAAGACAAACGGACAGCCGGCAGAATCTTGCCAGGAACAGGTAAGATTCTCAATCATGTCAATATTTTTTTATTTCCTTCATAATTATAAAATCGATATGTCTTGAGGATAATTTACATGGAGAATTCAGAGAAAGCTGAAAAAGGAATCCACATTTATCTATCACTTATTAACCATTCGCCAGAAGTAACTACTCCATTCAAATTGTACTTTTTCTTCCCTCTTTGTTTTTCTGTCAGTGTGTGTGTGTGTGTGTGTGTGTGTGTGTGTTCCTATTTGGATTTCTATCATAGATGCAATCTAATATAATTATTTTCAAGTATAATTGCCCGTAAGAATTCCCTTTTATAACTAGACCGTCATTCAGAGTAAGTATTCCCATGTTGTTGGATGCTTAGGCTGTTTCCAACTTTTGGCTGTCAGAGATGAATCTGTGATGGAGATCTTTGAATATCATCTCAGTAAGCCTCCTTACAATTCTCTTTAGGATAAATTCCTACATGCAGTGTTTTGGAAGCTGAGATAATGTCCATTCACAAGCTTCTATCCAAAACAAGTTTTTAACTCTACTTATTGGTATTTGAAGAAATTTACCCCAGTTTACTATCTAGTGCCCATGGTAAACGAGTGGCATTTTCTGAGTTCTTTCCCAGCCACTCAGTATTCCTTTGCAGAGCTTCCACAAAAGTCGGAAAATTTATAAGAGGGGGGAAATGCCTTCAAATCTTTTCTTATTCAAAAAAAGTAAGTTTGGGGTGATATCTTAGTGACCTAAAATAACTCATGGTACTCTTAGTATACAAGAGGCAATCTTCATTCATTTTGACATGGAATACCACATTATTTCACCACAAATATCCTCACCAACTATCCTGGGAAGAATGTATATTATAATGTATCCCTTGTTGTGTGTGTGTGTCTATGTGTTGTGTGTGTGCGTGTGTGTGTGTGTGTGTGTGTGTGTGTGTGTGTTATAGAGACAAGAAACCATCCTGGTTATTTTAAAAATAAGTGTTAAGTATGAATTATGTAACGCAATAGAAACTCAATAGAAGTATTATTGAAATGCACCTGCCTTTTTCTTGCAGTGTGATATCTGATCCCTGATATTGATGACTACCTTGATTTAATGGGCACATGTAAGGATATTAAGGCTGAATTACCTGCAATCGGCACACTCAGAGAAGCACTATGCGTATTTGAATTCGTTCCAAGCACAGGCATAAAGCCCACATTCATGCATAGTACTCATTAATCCTCAGGTTTTGTAACAAGGGTAAGTCATTCTAAACTAAGCAATTATTAATTAGCCAAGTCAGAAATAAATTTGGGGTAAATGCACTTAGGTGTGGGATGAAGAGCCAGGGCCAGAAACTTTTCTCTGACCATATAAATGGGTAAAAAGAAAGGACTTTCATAGAAAGCTGCCTGAGGAGATCTATGCCAACAGAGTGCTTCCTTACTTCTTATCGCTCCCCTTCGGAAACGAAGCCACACCTAAAGCAGGTAGCCAAGCGCACAGTCAGGTCACCCATTTCAAACACCGCCTCTGTGTGGAGTATTACACGAGTGTTGATATGTGACATTTTGATCCCGGAATTTTTTTTTCCAATTTTCGCTTTTCCTGGATGAGGTGAATGGATGTTATTGCAAAGCCACAACGAATAATGACCGACTGTAGATCTAATGAAATCATTTCACTTTCTGCCAGTCAACACATGTTTGGAGGAGACATCCCACAATACCACACAGTCGGAATCTACCACAGGAATGATGACTTCACCAAAGAAGGGCTCATATTGTTACCCACACTAGAAGGGAAAGCTGCAATATTTTCTTGTTCTTTCACTGCAGACAGTCATCGTTTCTCAGTTGTCTCTCTGCCTCCTCCCTGCCTTACCTTTGAATTCTGCAGGTGCAAGCTCTGAGTCAAGGGTGCTGATGGAATGCCATATTAAGCCTTCGGGAAGTGGAACAGCCCCAAACAAGGTATTACGGAGAATCTAAGGCTGCATGGACCTGACAGAGATCATCTGCTTCTATGAAGGCCCTCCTCGACTTCTAGGAAAAAGGCTTTCAACCAAGCACCTGAATTCTAAAGGAGGAAGCTTATTCATTCCACAGCGAGTTTTCTAGTCCCCAGTGCAAAGCTCTTCACTAGGTACAAAAACTACAAAGGTAAATAAGACACGGTCCTGGCTAATGGAGGTCACAATACAGCAGGAGTCACTTTCAATGCTGTCCCTGTAATTCTCACTATTCTGCCCTCATCACTTATCTCATCGAGGTCCTCTGTATTTCCATTCCCCTTCTTCTCTTTTATTACATTTTACACTTCAAAACTTGTGCCCCCCCCCCCCCATCTTCAACTCCTCCCAAACCTGCTTCCTCTCCATGTACGCTCCCTCATCAATGGTCACACCGTATGCCCAGGATACGAAGACAGAAAAACTTTCTCGTCTACCTTCTGTTTCTCTGTCTCACTTTCAGCTACTGCTGTATTAGTTTAGGGCCACGTCAGTGCTACTTCCAGCCTCGTCCCTGCCCAGAGGCTACCAGAGTAACCATTCTAGAATTTAAATATGATTATGTTACTCCAATACCTACAACTATTTAAAAGTTGCCCCCCGCCGGTAGGATAAAATCCAAATCCCTTCATGTATTCTGCTCTCTGGCCTTTCCTAAATACTCAGCTTCATCATTCACCACTCGCAGACAGACATCTATCATTTTGACAGGCATCTAATATTTTCTTTGATATGTGCATAGTTGTTTTTCAGCTCTAAGCTCCCAGAGGTCGCCTTCTCTTATATTCTGCCCAGTGACTTTCTGTTCATGCTGTGGCTGGGGCCCAGTTCTACCCGTTCATCTTCAAAACCAGTGAAGCAGGGCTCATTCCTCCTCAGTGGTGCTCTCTCTCTGTCGCTCTTGGTCTGGGTCTCAGTCTTGGTCTCTTCCTCTATATCTGTCTCTGTCTTTCCCTCTCTCTGTGTGTCTCCATCCTTCTTGGTCTCTGTCTCTCTATCTCTCTGCCTCAGTCTCTATCTCTCTTGGGTCTCTGTTTCTCTCTCTCTCTTTCTCCATTTCCCTTTTTCCAGATGATGGATAGACAGACACACACACACACACACACACACACACACACACACACCTCTAATATTATGTTAGTGAACCGTACTTTACTAATTTGTTTGTACATCTTTTCCTCTGCTAGACTCCGAACTTCTCAAGAGCTGGAATTATATTTTATGCATCTTTGTTTCCCAGCACCTGATGTAGGGCCTAATATATGCAGTGGCAAAATATGTGTTGATATATCAGACTTACATACCACAGCACTGTTTATAATAGCAATAAATTAGAAGTAACATGCATATCTATCAACAGAAAATGGATACTCAGTCAACTGAGTATCACACAGATAGTGCTACCTCTAGAACATAACACTAATAGCATAACATTAAATAATAATTAATAAATAACATTAATCAGAACAAAACAAGTTGCAGAAACGTACAGCATGTAGAAATTAAAAAACATCTCTAAGCCAAAACATAAGAGACTCTTAAAAACTGAGAACAAACTGAGGGTCGATGGGGGGTGGGAGGGAGGGGAGGGTGGGTGATGGGTATTGAGGAGGGCACCTTTTGGGATGAGCACTGGGTGTTGTATGGAAACCAATTTGACAATAAACTTCATATATTGGAAAAAAAATAAAAAAAATTAAAAACATCTCTAATGATATTCAGGTTTGAAAATCTGGTTGGTAGGTGTTAACGTTGTTCTTCTGCTCACTTTGATGTGCATTTTTAAATGATGCGCATTTTTAATACTTCATAATGTAAATTTTTTTAAAGACCTGGCCATGAAAACCTAACAGAGATAATGCCAATGGCTAGAGACATTATCTTGAAAGGATTCTTCCTCCCTGTGATCCACATAGATGCAACCCAGTAGAATTAGCTCTAAATGACATTATCATTTAACAATTCAAGATATATTTCAAAGAAAATCTCTATTTCTCCATAATAAAGATAGATCTTTGATCTAATTGCTCTTCACTGAAGTACCCTTAGATATTGCTGCTCAACACTTGTTTTGCTCAAGAAAATCAGGAAGTAGAAAAACATGTAAAGGAAAGAACCTCCAAAGAAAGATCAATCTCTGCTTCCCACATACTGATATCAGCTAAAAACACTTGGTGACGAAAAGATCATAACCCCTTTTGTCACAAGTCTGTGCAATCACAAGTTGAGAAAAAAAATTATAAGGGCCTCAGGAAAAATGAAGAAAAAGAAATAAAGCCTTGGGATGCTTCTTAGGTGCTCAATTTGGGGGGAAGGGCATTTTTGCTTATTTGAAGATAACACGGGTCAAGGAAAAATTTACAAGGTCATACGCACCTTTTACAGTCTACGTGTCAAAGTAACGGCAACTTGACCTTTTGGTGCTGCATGACAAATTTTCATTTAAAGCATATTGTAATTTTAGTCAGAGGGTCACCACACAAAGTCAGACTGAAGGGAACGGAAACTACATTTCTTTAGCACCACTTACGTGCTGGGCACTTAATTCTTATGGGACTCTGTACCATTGGTATTATTACTTCCATCTTACAATAGTTTCAAATGAAGCCCAGAGAATTAAACGTGATTTTTAAATTCGAACTGGGTGAAACTGGATTTGAACCCAGGTCCTCCTGACTTTAAAGGCCATGCTTCTATGCACATCCTGCTTCCGATTCTTGTCCCTTCCCCCTTACGCCACACCCTGCCATCCTCCTGTGTGCATCCCTAAGGCCTGGTGGCATACTGATGTGTAATGGCCGATAGGCCTACAGAAGGGGTTACAAATAATACACGTCTATTACTTTTGTGTGTGGTAAGGCTGTTTAACAACGCCCATGAAAGGCATAAAATATCACTTGGTATTACATGCACATATGTAGTTTCTGTTATACACAAAGCTTTAAATATTAGTTTTGTTTTTGAAAATACAAGTAACCATTCGTTAGCAAATAAAGCACTTAAGACCAATATAATAGATATTACAGGTTCCTTGTGCAAATAATCACAGGTGCTCACAAAGGTGTTCACAGTTGTTTACTACAATGTTCATAATAGTAAAAACTGGGAATAATCTAAATGTCCCCCATCAAGAACTGAATAAATAAATTATACCCAGCAGCATAGAATACTATGAAGCCATAAGAAATCACGTTTCAGAAGAATGCATTTTATGAGGAAACAGGTACCCAGTGTGGAGCTGTAAAATGCAAATGGTACAGGCAGGGTGAAAGAACTATGTAACTATTTACATTTGCATGCAAATATAAAATAGTGGAAGGCCAAACACCAGACTGTTAACTGTGGTTGACTTTGGCTTATGGTACATGTTTGCTAGGTTCTCACGGTAGGGATGTATTACTGACGTCAGGAAAACAGTCAATAGTCAAGCACCCTCTCACACTGTGAGGAAGCTTCTGTATTGTGCATCAGGGAGGCTCTGGGGATGGCTTGGTGGACAAAACGCCAGCTTTCACCAACTATGACACTCTGTATCCAGAAGTTAACGTGCAAGTGGCATTGATGGTGTGGGCTAGAATGGGAGAGGGAGACTGAAAGGGTGGGCAGAGGTCTGAGAGAATAAGCCCCTTCAGCTAAGTGTCTCTCCTTCCCTAACCTCTCCCAAAGTCACACTGTACCACAAGAGAAAGGCCATGAGGGACTCATCCGGGGAGAACAGAATGCACAGCTATGAGCAAAAGGCAGTATCCCAAGAAGCCATAAATCTTAAGTAAAAATAAATCTTTTATGAAGTTGGTCTCTTCTCTGTAAGTCACTTCATTCATTAATTTATGTTTATGATGACCAGTCGACTTTGATACTATGGTAGTATCAAAAGTAACCAAAAGTCTTTTCCCTTAGTTATATCAGAGTTGTAGCTTGCTAATCAACTGATTTCTTATTTCCGAATCACTGTTTAAATTCATATGCAATGGCCCGAGAAGGACCAACAGATAACATATTAGCATATGACATGTATTGGGCATTTGCAATATGTTAGGCACTGTGCCATGTTCCTTCCCCGGCCTGGCTGGCTTCACAATACAGTGTTAGAAACCATAATTCTTTACACCAACGATCTGAGGCTCAGACACATGCGGTGACTTAACCAAGGTTACACACTTAGCAAGTGGCAGAGCTGGGATTTAAATTCTGAAAATTCTTACTCTATACCATTGAAGATAACTGACAAGATTGAGATAGATGACGCATTTAGGAAGGCAGGAAGGACTTCTAAGTGGGGGAACTGAGGCTACAGGGGCAATATGGAGAATAAGAAATAGCATATGGAGGAGCGCCTGGGTGGCTGAACTGGTTGAGCGTCCGACCCCTGATTTCAGCTCAGGTCCTGATCCTGTGGTTGTGGGATTGAGCTGAGCATGGAGGCTGTTTGAGATTGTCTCTCTGTCTCTGTCTCTCTGACTGTCTCTCTCTCCATCTGCCACTCTCCCCTGCTTATGCGCGTGCTCTCTCATTCTCTCTCTCTTTCTCTCAAATGGAATAAATAAACAAACAAGCAGGGGCGCCTGGGTGGCCCAGTCTGTTAAGTGTCCGACTTTGGCTCATGTCATCATCTCACGGCTCATGCCGGGTTCTCTATCTCATGGTTCGTGGGTTTGAGCCCCACATCCGGCTCTGTGCTGACAGCTCAGAGCCTGGAGCCTGCTTCAGATTCTGTGTCTCCCTCTCTCTCTGCCCCTCGCTCACTCGTGCTCTGTCCCTCTTTCTCTCTCAAAAATAAACATTAAAATTTAAAATAAATAAATAAACAAACAAACACACAAACAAATAAGATATGGAAAGAACACTAGCATTAGTGAAACCATGAAATGTGTTGGCATCCACTCAGAAAGCGCCCAGGGCTGTAAGGAGGCAAGTCCCACTCCTGAGTTGCATGAGCGGTGGATATGGTGGAACAGAGAGTTTCCATGCCCCACCCCTTGGAATTTCTCAGTGTCCTGGCATCCAGAAAATTACTAACCCTGCTCCAAGGAAGAAGAAATCCACCAGAGGGAAAACTCTATTGAGAACCTAAGATGATGTTTGATGGGAGTGTATCCAAAACTTGATGATATGATGGGAAAAGTCGTGAAAAGAAATTGGTTGGTCACCTTTATTTTATGACGAGTAAGTATGCGTACTCCAAATTACTCTACTGAATTGCCTATTTATCCTGTTTTATATTACAGTGTCTGTCATTAAAAGTGTTGCAATAGAGACGCTAGAGTTACGACTGTGAAGGTTCATTCATCACGCTGGAGGGGATGGCTTAGTGGACAAAACGCCAGCTTTCACCAACTATGACACTCTGTATCCAGAGGTTAATATGCAAGTGGCATTGACTCAGCAGCTTGTCTTCTGAATGAGGCTAGTTCAGTTTACTCACATGGGTGGAGGGTCTTCTGGACCATGTCTGGAAAAAACCTGCCTATCCTGCTTGAATAATGAAGATTCCTAGAACTTTTATAGACTTAGGGTTTCCCCCAGTCTCCTGGAAGCGTGAGATACAAATGAGTCAAAGGATCTTCTAACACACTCTTAACATCGGTGCCCTGTCCTGGCTGGCTTTCCCTTCTTTATCACTAGCCTTGCAGAGCCAATGAGGCCTTCCCTTAAACCATTTCTTTCCATTCAACGGTTTAACAGTCTTACTATATTTTAGATGTCTACGACAGTCTCTTTACTGTCTTCACCCTGCTCAGAATTTCTTAATCTTAATCTTTCAAATCAAATCAATCCAAACATCCACTTATGACACAAACTGCTCTTGTATGGACAAATCTTTCACCTTTATGACTTTATCAATTTACTTTACGATGACAAACTAGGAATGTTTAGTAGTTACAAAAGTCATGCTACCACTGTGTGATGCAATCAATAACTAGAGAGATGATTCATTCCACCTTTATAAAATTATATTCTTAAAAATTCATCAGCTAAATTTGTATCAGTTTGACAAAGTCCATGCTCCAGTTGTAATTTCAAAATGAATACGGCACACACTCATTGAGTACCCACTATGTGTCAGATTTTGTCTGAAGCACTTATATACCAAGTTAAAAAAAAAAAAATACCAGTCCCATCCCTGCTAGAGTCTAGAGTCTAGTGAAGGTGACAGACAACCATAAACAGGTGATAAGTGCCATAAACATGGTACAGTAAAGTGCCCTAGAAACAGATTCATTCTCTCTGTGAACCTGGAGAGTAGTTTTGAGGAGGGACCTGAAGCTTCTTAGTTCAGAATGCATAGTTTGACAGGATCTGATTTTCAGATTTGAGCTTTGAAATTAAATGTCCAATGTGCGGAGAGGTGTTTAAAAAGTAAGTGATTCATCGTTAAACCTATAAGGATAGGACTACGGGAATTTGAGAAGCTAGAGGGGTGAGATTAATATTAACATAAGCTAATTTTATTCATGCCTCCGGATCTTTACACAATGATTTCCTTTTTTACTTTTTTCTTCTGCAAGCCCATTCCAAGATTTCATCACTCACTACATTCTTTTCTGTCATCCCTCAGACATTGTCGAAAGACATTATCGATCTCTCTGATACATCACACACCACTCCTCCTTCTCTTCCTGACTTCTAGATGGGACTGTTTCCATATATGCTGACATTCTAGTTATGACAACAATCCAGCCCTCCCTGTTCCAGCTACCTCTGCCATTAGATCACTATCTTCTTCTTTAATACCCACTGCTAATTGTAGTTGTTTATTTCCCACACATAATGCATGATGTGGTCATTTTTGTAAGATTTCATTCCTATCGTCCGATGATACGGAGTTTCTTTTTTATGTTAATTCATGCTTTCTTTAGAATTTCACTGTAATTTACCAATATCTACATATTTTATCCTTCAATTCACCAGGTGATTATTAAGGACATGGAAATGTAGCAATCTTTAGTTATTTTTGATGAACTCTCAATTTTCTTTCTCCAAACTTCCCACTATCCAAATATTTATTCCTTCAGGACAGCTGCAGGGTTATCTACGGGGCTGTCTTCTAGCATTCTACAAAATGCCTTTGTTTCTAGTTACAGGCATTAGAGCTGGAATACGAGGCAGGCACAAGACCTGTTCACACTATCTTCATCCAAAATGTCCTCCATGACTGGGATGGAGTGTGGTAAACTCCATGGACTGTGGATGGAGTGTGGCTGTCTATAATAGCTGGCACCTGACTGGTGCCCTCTGGTGGTAGCAGGATGCCTTGACTGGGATGGTTGCTAGACAGCCTCAATACTGTCTCCACAGCTACGAGCCTGAGTACCTCCTGGCTCCTCTCTTGTTAATTTTATAGAGGCTTGGTCCTCCTTTCCCTTCCCTTCCTTCACTTCCCTTTTTCTTTTCCCATCTTATTTTTTAACACCTTGTACTCAGTGCTGATTCAGGCCTTTACAAAGGAGCAAACAGTGAGTCTCTAGGAGACACTGACGGATGACGACAGTGATGGTGATAAGGGCTGTGACATAAAGTTTGCTTTATTCACAAGAGAATGTCCGTGGTTCTTGAAAGAGGACCACCCATCTGCCATTTCTCATGGCAAGAAAAACACAAGCATGAATGTACATTGAGGAATTTTTGCCCCACTAGAAAAAATATTCATTCAATATTTTAATTGATAAATAGAAAGTAAGATTGGTTGTGAAACATTCTTTACCAGTTAACATTAGAGTCAAGTAGCACCTTGTAAAGAGAACATAAATTTCACTCTGTCTAAAGTTTGGAATGAATGCGGATGACCAAATTCCTCTCTACTCACTGAATTCTGACTCTTGTAGGTAAAGCCAATGTTTCTAAAAAGAAGTCAATGTGATATTCATAATCTTCTATGCATATATCAGTTGCTGCAGCAGTATTTCACTTAATGTTATCTGTAGTCTGAAACGTTTTATTGCGTCTCTAAATATCTGTCTTACTCCTCTCAATCCTGTTAAAAAGTTCTCATTTAATATTACCTGAATGTAATTTCTCAGAAAAACTGGAAATGTGGTTAGCTGTACCAGCTTACTGGGAACTTCTGGAAAAGGGAATATTTTGGTTTTTTTAATTTTTTTAATGTTTGTTTTATTTTTGACAGAGAGAGACAGAGCATGAGCGGGGGAGGGGCAGAAGGAGAGGGAGACACAGAATCTGAAGCAGGCTCCAGGCTCTGAGCTGTCAGCACAGAGCCCAACGTGGGGCTCGAACTCACGGACCGTGAGATCATGACCTGAGCAGAAGTCGGACGCTCAACTGACTGAGCCACCCAGGCGCCCCTGGAAAAGGGAATATTTCTATGTTTACTCTATCAGGAGGCAAATTACTCTACCTGGAGTGATCACATGTATATTCTGAGTTCCTGAGAAGGGCCTATAACAGAATAAGAAAGTAAACTAAATTTGGGTGAAACTAATTTAAATGACCATTATCCGCTTCATCAAACTGTTTCTTCCGGAACTTTTGCTTTGCTTTCGTAGTTTGTAACTACTCAAAAATTCAGATGTAAAGTCTAGAAAATACCAATAACATCTAATTGATAAAATACAAAAGGCTCTCGTTCAGCCTTGGATAAACAAGAAGATTCACAATTGTCTGCAATGTAGAAATCCTATGTGTATGTGGCAAGAGGAAAGGTAGAAGCAAAGGGTAGAATCATTTTTGTACGTTTGAATAGAAAATGAGGAAAAATCCTACATCCAGTAAATGAAAATCCAATAACTGTCCTCTGTTCCTACTCTTGCTCCTCTCGAATACTCCTTGACATAGTGTAAGCGCTCTTCTAAAAACATAAGCCAGGCCATGTCAACCTCCTGCTCTCAGCCTTTCTTGGCTTATATCAAAGTCCTTCCAAGGGTCCCACAGGAGCTAGCCCTGGCTATCTTATCAAGAGCATTTCCTACCAGCCTCCCCATAACTCATTCACATTTAGAATCAACCATGTCTATGAAGGAACTGGCAACCTGCACATTTGTTCTTGTGCTTAACCTGTCATTCCAAAGGCTACTTGGGTTTTCCATAATGAAGTGACAAATGTTAACGTAGGCGCAACAAACCACTATAATAATTGCTGAGAGACAGAATCCAGTCGATGGAAGTTAGTCATACATATACTGAACTCTCCCAAGAAGCTGTTTTTACAGACATGTCAGCAATTAGGGCAGGAATTACTCTGCTGATGACATTCCACCAAATAACAGCCACCAAAGACTTACCCGCAGCTACTATGATAACATCTGCCAGCTGCGTATGGATCTTCAATTGTTCTTTGGGAGTGTATCTGTGAGCTATTGTCACGGTTGCATCACCTGGAATGGAGAAGAGCTCCCATTAATAGTTACTGAGCTTTTTCAAAAGTTATGGATGCTATCATTCTAGGGGAGATTCAGTTATATCCTAAGAGTAGGAAAATTGCTTTCAAATGATTACAACACTTTAAGAATAAAAGCTAGATAAGAAAACCTAGATGACCGAAAATATTATACCCTCCAATTAACCAGTGGAAAATCAAGTAAGACCAAATGAGAGTATGTGCTGACCATCAAAAGAGAGATCTAAGTAAGGTCCTAGAAACCCAGCACGTGAAAGTTCTGTATTGAGGTTAATATGTAAATACGTGGGATACTTGTTGGCTTGATAATTAGGTATATAAGCTCTGAAAACAGCAAGTAAGTGCATCCAAGATGGGGCAATGCATTGTGGGAGCACAGCTGAGAGATTAATTCTGCCTCCTCCTGAGGAGGTGTCAAGGAAGGGTTCCTAAAGGAGGCAATATACTTTAGGTCTCAAAGTATGAGCCGGGGTGTACCAATTCAAGAAAGAAGAAAAGGGCGTTCCAAGCCAACAGAAGAACAGGAAAACTACGGACCAACTTTGAAATTATGTGTTTAGGAAATAATGAAGAGGCTTTAGGTATAACAGGAAATATTCATACATGCTTTAACGACGTGGTGTATGAATAAGAGAGGTTACCGGCCTGACGGCTTCCAGTGCTTTAAGTGTGAGCCAAGGAAGAGAAATGAAAGAAAGTCAAGGATGAGAGTAGTCAGAAAAGGACTTCCAGTCAGAGCGTGGCTGTGTGAGACAGTACCTTGTCTCTTCTCCTAGATAACCTACAAGTGCTACACATTTAACAACAACAACAAAAACTATATAACCTCCATTTTTAGCAAAACCAGAAAGACATATTTTCCATAGATTCCAAAAAATATGTGCGAGTTACCCAGAAGCAGTGGAAGTTAATATATACACACAGGAAGAAAGGCAGCGAAGAAATGCAGAGAATAACAAGATGGCCAGTAGCAGCAGATCTCTGAAAATGACCGCAAAAATACACTGTTCGAAGGCGCAGGGTCCACGTCAAAAATACAAAATATATCTCTTATCTGTAGCAGAGAAGATAGAAATAGAGGCAGAAGAGGCCCGCTCGGACCCAGGATGGTTCACACTGCCTCGTAACTGAAAGACTCAAGTGGAGGGGCCGTTTTAACGGGAAGCGGTTTGACTTTGTGTAAGTGGTGGAGAAGGGATCTGAAGGCTGCCCAGCACCTCCTCCCCAGTCCCCAGCAGAAGTACCCGACCCACAGGAGGTCCAAGAGCTCTAACTCACTCAATGATAAGTAAGCAAAAAATATTTTACACAGAATTAGTAAAAGAATGCTATGTAAAAGTCAGCCCAGGGAAATTTTGAGGGTGACGGAGCTGTTCTGCTTCTAGTGGAGTTCCATGACTGTATGCATTTATCTAAATTCATGGCACTGTACACCGAAAAGAGTGAACTTTGCTATACTTTTTAAGTAAATAAATGAATTTATTTTATTTTATTTTATTTTATTTTATTTTATTTTATTTTTCAACGTTTATTTATTTTTGGGACAGAGAGAGACAGAGCATGAACGGGGGAGGGGCAGAGAGAGAGAGGGAGACACAGAATCGGAAACAGGCTCCAGGCTCTGAGCCATCAGCCCAGAGCCCGACGCAGGGCTCGAACTCCCGGACCGCGAGATCGTGACCTGGCTGAAGTCGGACGCTTAACCGACTGCGCCACCCAGGCGCCCCTAAAAGAATATATTTTAAAAATGGCAGCGCCCCCCCCCCCACAAAAACAGAAGGAGTTTTTTTTTTTTTCAAGAATTTTGCAAAGTACCGGTGGGCCCGGGGGGCTCAGACAGTTAAGTGCCTGACTCTTGATTTTGGCTCAGGTCATGATCTCAAGGTTAGTGAGATCAAGCCCCATGGTAGGCACTGTGCTGACAGTGAGGAGCCTTCTTCGGATTCTCTCTTTCTTTCTCTGCCCCTCCCCTGCTTGTGCTCTCCCTCTCTCTCTCTCAAAATAAATAAATAAACCTTTTTTTAAAAAAAAATAATTTACCAACATACCAATACACTCAACAACAAAAAGTGTCGCAATGGAAAAGTTGAACGTTATGACCAAACATTATGCCAAAAATTTAAAAATTAAGAATGTAAAGTCACAGGACCTGGGGAAAAAGAAGACTTTGAATCCATACAAATTGACCATAATGGTCAACATTGAGAAAAATTTCAGTAAAGTAGCTGGATTGTAAACATCAAAGAAGAAGAGTATTACGAGCAAAAATTCAAATTTGTATCTTCAACTCCAGAAAACAGAAGAGCAACATTTGCAAGAGACTCATGCAAAAAAAAAAAAAGAAAAAACAAAAAAAATGGGAGTCATAGTCAAATCATTCTCCAAGAATAAAGGTTACAATTTTGAAATTGTAAGAACTCAGGGAATACTGTTCCCTTGTGTTTTTCCTAAAGAACTTGTTAAATGATTAACTTTAATGAATCAATATCATATATCTAAGGAAAACAGCAAAAGGACTATTAGAAAGTTTGGAATATATTTAATCATAAAAGTAAGACTAAAAAACATGAGAGCTGGGTGATGGACAAAATGTAAATCCTATTTGCTCTAAATATGAAAAAAATGGTATAACTAACAAAATTGGAACGGGAAGGGCAAAGATGAGAAAGTGTGCTGATTGCGAACTAGATTAACATAACATTAATTACGTTATCTAATGACTAGGATCAAAAAACATTTAAAACTGATCAATCGGGGCGCCTGGGTGGTGCAGTCGGTTAAGCGTCCGACTTCAGCCAGGTCACGATCTCGCAGTCCGTGAGTTCCAGCCCCGCGTCAGGCTCTGGGCTGATGGCTCAGAGCCTGGAGCCTGTTTCCCATTCTGTGTCTCCCTCTCTCTCTGCCCCTCCCCCGTTCATGCTCTGTCTCTCTCTGTCCCCAAAATAAATAAACGTTGAAAAAAAAATTAAAAAAAAAAAACTGATCAATCAAATAATAGAAGAAGAAAAAGATTTAGAAGTACAAGGTAAAAACATTACAAAGATAATTTTTATTGGCAAATATCAGGTTGGAGACAAAAGAAATGGAATCAGGGAAGAAAAATAAAAGCATTTTATCATTTTTATTTATTTATTTATTTTGAGAGATAGAACTCACGCGCATGCACACCACACACATGTGCAATTGGGGGAGGGGCAGAGAGAGAGACAGAGAATATGAATCCGAGGCAGGCTCCACGCTCACTCTGGAGCCCGACACAGTTGGGGGCTTGATCCCGACCGTGAGATCATGACCTGAGCTAAAGTCAAGTATTGGATGCTCAACTGACTGAGTCAACCAGGAGCCCCCATTTTTTAAATTAGATTATCAATAGATACCATATGAAGAAATAGACAACTAAGAGTACTGCATAAAGTTATAACTATTAGAGTAATGACTAACTTTCCTAAATATCAGAAGAACCATACATAAAAAAGAAAAACAATGTAAAAAATAAGTAAAAGCCATAAAAACAACAAACAGAACAGAAACTAATACACAGTTCAGATCAGATATATTTATCTTCATAACAAATTTTCCTAAGTTATCTATTTAAAAGAATCCTATTTCCAAATTGGCTTGCAAACCAAAAACAAAATCTAACTCTATACTTTATATAAGGCACATCTAAAACAAAGCTGTTTGGATGTCAAAAATAAAAGATAGGCAAATGTGTAGCAGGAAAAGGACAAAAAAAGAGATGATGTTCTTATTGTCAAATAGGGAGAAATTTACCATTGAATGGGACAAAGAAAGTACACATTATAATGCAAAGATGTGATTCAAACGAACTCACAACAATGAGAAATATATAAGTAACATGTAAGAGAAATATAGTTTATACAGCAGAAATTACAAGGGATACAAATCAAAAAAGAAACACATTGTATTTGCTGAATTTAATTCACCTTTCTCAATCCACAACAGATCAAAGATATAAAAAATGCAAATAACATAATTAATGTTATGTACCTTATTGCAATATATCAAATTTTGAAAGCAGAACATACATTTTCTTTTCATGTAGCCAAAGAATATTTTTTAAATGGTATTCTCTTTGGCTACAAAGAGAATTTTAATTAATACCAAAAAATAGGTTGATAAACTTCAGATATTTTCTTTCATCACAAGTCTATAAAGTTATAATTATTGAAAAAGTCAGAAATTAAAAGGTTCTTTCTGGACTCCTGGATGGCTCAGTTGGTTAAACATCCAATTTTTCATTTCGGCTCAGGTCATAATTTCATGGTTTGTGAGTTCGAGTCCCACATCGGGCTCTGCACTGGCAGCAGGGAGTTTGCTTGGGATTCTCCCTCCCTCTTTCTCTCTTTCTCTCTATCTCCCTCTCTCCCTGCCCCTCCTCTGCTTGTGCTCTCTCTCTCTCTCTCTCTCTCTTTCTCAAAATAAACACATAAACATTTAAAAAAAGAAATCAAAAGGTTTTTTTTCAGCGGGATTTTTTTAAACCCTATTTTAAATAATTCTTGGGTCAAAAAGAAAACACAAAACAACAGTGCAGAAATTCTAGAAACATTTATAATGAAATTACTATATATTAGATCCTATAAAATAAAGATAAAACAAAGAACTAAAATGATTAAATCAATAAAAGAAAAGAAGTGAATCAATCACTTAACTTAAAAAAAGTAGATAAGGAACCAAAAAGAAACAAAAGAAATGAGAAGATTAGTAAACATAAAGTCAAGATTTTAATATTAAATAGGTCTGAAAATTGTAATATAAGCAGTGAGAGAATTCAACAAATTGCCAAATAAAAAGTAAATATACAGTAATAAATAGCTTTCATATATAACAAGACATTAGAAGATAAAATGAAAGAAAAGACTCCATTAGAATAGCAATACAAGAAGTAAAATACTCAGAAATAAACTTAACAAGAAATATGCAAAACCTATGTGGTAAAAGAAAATCTCCAGAACAATACCAAGAGACATCAGTAAGACTGAAGAACTAGAAAGATAAACCATGTCTTGTGTAAAAGACTCAATATCCTAGAGATAACAATTCTCCCTACGTTCATTACAAATGGAATACAACTCCAATAAAATCTGGTAGTTTGCATTTTTTTGGAAGAATATAATTTCATCCTAAAGTTAATAAGGAAAAAAGAAAAGTCAATAACCAGGAAAGCTTTAAAAAGGAAGAACAATGAGAGACAGCGGTACTTGATAGCAGTCTTTTTTTTTTTTTTTTTTTTTTAGTGAGAATAGGCTGGGGTTTTTTATTTTTATTTTTTTATTTTTAAGTTTATTTGTTTATCTAGAGAGAGAGAGAGAGAGAGAGAGGGAGAGAAAGGGAGCGCATGAGCAGGGAAGGGGAGAGAGAGAAGGAGAGAGAGAATCCCAAGTTTGCTCCACACTGTCAGTGCAGAGCCTGATGCAGGGCTCAAACCCATGAACCGTGAGATCATGACCTGAGCTGAAATGGAGTGTCAGGTGCTCAACCAACTGAGTCACGCAGGGGCCCCTGTTAGCCGTCTTTCTCCTTTCAGTTCATGACACCACCTTCTGCTCAGCTACACGGAGCAGAATCTGTTTACGAGTTTCCCTTGTGTTTCCTCTTCTCTTTGACTTGCTATAAACCAGTAATAAATAAACCATCTCTACCTTAATACAGCTTCCCTATATGCAGAAAGGTCCTCTCAACCATGGAAGCGTGTCTTCTTGCAGGGGAGCTTCCCAAATCCCCACAAAACCAAAACCAAACAAAAACTTCCCACTTTGTCAGTACTGATGGTTTCAGCAAGGAATTGAGGGATACATAATAATCCACTGAGTTGTATATACGTACAATGAACAACCTGTAAAGTGTCAAGCAGAAGAAAAAAATAATATTAAGATGAATTTCAATAAGCATATAGAAAGATCTTTTAGGTAATTCCACTCCCCCGTCAATAATATCTTGTGAACTTGTTACTCCTAAGTGAGTTGGGCTAGTGATACCCACGGGAAATATCAAACTCATATTTCGACTTGATCAATGAGTTTCTGATTATAACACTATCCACCCAGGGAAAGGCTTTCAGCCTACTATGCAGGAGACCACAGTGTGATAGCAAAAGAGAGATAAATCAAGGGAATTAAATATAAAGGTGTTCAAATCATGCTTCAGTCTCTTCTGCCTTTGCCCCTTGCAGATGAGCACCTTGATACCTGTCCCTGCTCCTGAGAGCTGACTATCCGGCACATGATATGCTAGTTAACCTGTGAAAATTCTTGTCGTTCCTGTTTTCAGTTCTGGTGCCCTATTACTTTTCTCCCGAGAATCCTCTGGCTTGCTGTACCTAATCCTTTCTAACTCCTCAACTCTTCCCTGGGTAGCCAGTACTGACAAGTCGGAGCAGCTACTCTGTAGAATGATGCATATCTCTGACCCTCAGATGACTTTTTCCCACACTCAGTTTTATCCTCTTACGGTGCACATGCTATCAGCCTGGGCGAGGGCCTAATTTTTCTAACTATCACACGGACCCAGATAAAAACGTTTATGAGCAGAGTCTTAAGCAACTTCTCGGTGCCCAGTGCTTTACATCATGTTTGTAAGATAGAGCAAGAATAAAAAACTTAGAACCTATCTCCTAGAATCTGAGAGTTCTGTTAGAACTTAATAATTAACTGCTGGGCAAGATAGGCTTCTTACTATACAAGAGTCCACAGTCAGTCACGAATGGTCTACTGGGAGCTGTCTGAGCAGTTTTCTAGGCTATCATTACACTGTAATTTATGCAAAATTGCAGATTGTGGCGAAGAGTTGCTGGCAACTAACCCAGAGTGCCAATTTGAGGGATAAAAATATTTGCTATTTAAAAAGAAGCTAGAACAAACAGCACAATATGCTTCATAATAGAGTGGCAGTTTTTGCTTAGAACAACTTAAAATGAGGAGTTTCTTTTTGTTGGACATTTCTAGGTCATTCCCTACCTTCATTTATTCAACGATCAAGAAAGAATCCCAGAGCTATGTGAAGCAATGGAGACGCACGATTCCACACTTTCATATGAGAAACAGATATGTAAATCAGAATATGAACACAGCGGGGGAAGTTCCACGCTAAAAGGAGTTTATAAGTTTGTAAGTTACATGTTGGCACAGAGCATCTCTCTCTACTCTGGCTGAGAACAGCATAGGGGAGTACCGCAAATTCTTAGAGAAGACAGATTTTGATGTGAGTAGGAATTTATCTTGTTTCTGTATGCTTTCTCCATCCTTGCCCATCTGTAAATTATTTTCTATAAGAATTTAAGAAAAGCATGTCATTCATTTATCCCAGATGGTTAGAAACTTCTTCCTCGCAAGAGCTGAGGTCTACCTTTTTGCAAGATCTACCATGACTCTAGATCTATCTTGGACAGCACCACAGAACAAGTCTCAACTTCCTTTTCCATGAGACAAGTCTTCAAATACTTGCTTGTACCTGCATCCGCAGACGAAACAAAATGGCAAGTCCAGTAGGAGCTAGAATCTCACAGGTAAGGTTTTGCTTAGTCACTTTCTCTGGATAAGACAAAACGGCATCATTCTCCATGCATTAACTCATACCATGGTCTGTTTTTTTTTTTTTTAAGTGTTTATTTTTGAGAGAGACAAAGACAGAATGCGAGTGGGGAGGGGCAGAGAGAGAAGGAGACACAGAATCCGAAGCAGGCTCCAGGCTCTGAGCTGTTAGCACAGAGCCTGACGCGGGGCTCGAACTCATGAGCTGTGAGATCATGACCTGAGCTGAAGTCGGACGCTCAAACCGACTGAGCCACCCAGGCGCCCCCATGGTCTGGTTTAAAGGAACAATCACGGAGGACATTACAGGCAGGAAAACTCAGCATTCATCACCAGAACAGCACCCAAAGCAAGAAAGAAGCCTGAGTTCTGTTTTTGGACAAAGGTCTCCAGAGGCCCAAAGACTCTGGATTAGAACGTGTGTCTCTTATTCTCTTGTAAACTGCTATTCCATCTCGTAGCATAAAACACACAAACAAAAACCTCTCTACAGGGAAAATCTCTGTGGAAGCTAAATGGACAGAACTTAAATGTATGTGATCAAGATGGCCCTTATGTGAGAATTTACCAAATGTCTATCATTGTTTTACACCTCACGCATGTTATCACACATTTTCATATCATACAGTCTTCACAAAACACTGTGAGGGTATTTTTTATAAGGTAGAAAATAATGTTATTTGCACTTTTCAAATGAGGAAACTGAGGACACACACAAAGTCCAATAGTCTGTCCAAGCTCATACAAACCATATAAGGGTCAGAATTCAAACTAGTTTAGTTTAGCCCAGCTCTAATGCCCCGGCTCTTTTTATTTAAAAAAAAATTTTTTTAACGTTTATTTATTTTTGAGACAGAGAGAGACAGAGCATGAATGGGGGAGGGTCAGAGAGAGAGGGAGACACAGAATCTGAAACAGGCTCCAGGCTCTGAGCTGTCAGCACAGAGCCCAACGCGGGGCTCAAACTCACAGACCACGAGATCATGACCTGAGCCGAAGTCGGATGCTTAACCGACTGAGCCACCCAGGCACCCCAAATGCCCCGGCTCTTAATCATGTCACTCTAGAGCCCCCATCTACACTGGGCACAAACAAAAAAGCATTGCTGAGTTCACAGATGTAAAAGGAGAGCTGGCAACTGCTACATTTTCACTTCAGTCAGCAGAGCACCATTTCTGGACCACTGTCCTGCCTCTTTTAGGAAGCCAGGGAGGGATCTTCGATGACACTCTGCCTTCTGATCCTACCTGGTGTGCACCGGCAGTACTGGTAAGAGACCAGCTAAGGACCGAAAACACACGTGCCTCTATCACAAAATTTAATTTTTACCATTTGTAAAATGATCAAGGGGCCCATTTCCCAGATCTGGAAACAATACTGCATTCTCTGGACTCCTGCATTCCATTTACTGTAAGTTTTCTATTTCAACTTGAGCTGCCTTTTCTGGATTAAATCACTTAAATAATTTCGGATATATTTATAGAGCACTCAGATCTAAGCCCTCCTTTCATGCTTAAAATGGGCCAGGCTTTAAATGTGTTTGTATCTGGTCAAGACCTGCTTGGTCTGATTTGCTGTTGATCAGTCGTTCTGTTACCTTCCAAACACCTTGGGCCATTAGGCAGATGACAACTAAGGAATATGGCTTCACTTTTAATTAGTCAAATGCCCTTTCAAGCTCACTCCTTTTAGACAACTATCTCAAAGTAACTTTGAGAGAAAGTATTAGGGAAGACTCACGGAGTCCTGACAACCAGTGCCTCTAGAGATTTAAAAAAATCTACCCCTGGATTCGGCCAAAAATTATTGAACTGAGGTCATGGACTCATTTTTTCAACAAAGACAATATATAAGTGAAAAACACACATATAATAAAATTCTATGTAGTAATAAATGTCATGAAGAAAGAAATGCAGAGTGAGTACAGAATAATAGCATGCGTACTATTTTGATAAGGTAGTGAGGGACGGCCTTAGGAGATAACATTTGGGCAGAAACTCGAAGGTAGTTAGAAAAATAATTTATTGTAAATAGCTTCAAAAAAGAGCATTCCAGGAAAAAGGAAAACCAAGTCAAAGACCCAGATACAAGAGCATGTATGATGTGTTCTAAGGAAACACAGGGCAGCCATGGCTGGAGGGCAGTGATAGAGGGTTAGAATGGTAGGAACCGAGTAAAAAGATGCAGCCCAGGTCAGGTCCTGTAAGGTCTTGCGTATTGTTTCAAGGAATTTGGATTTTATTCTGATGTTATGTGTTTCTGAATGTTATGGGCACCCATGGGTGATTCAGAACGACTGTGTG
This sequence comes from Prionailurus bengalensis, assembly GCF_016509475.1. Lineage (NCBI taxonomy): Eukaryota > Metazoa > Chordata > Mammalia > Carnivora > Felidae > Prionailurus > Prionailurus bengalensis. The sequence goes on from NC_057344.1 coordinate 146,220,698, forward strand.
AAATATAGACTACGTATCGGAGATAGGACAAGGGTGAATGCAGAGAAACTAGTTTGTAAGTTTAGTAGTGCTCCAAGTGAAAGATAATGGCTGTCTCCACTAGGATCTTTTTGGTGGAGGTGATCATGGGTATATTTTATACAGACTGCTAAAGGATAAGACACAAGGTGTGAGAGACAGAGGTCAAGGGTGGCCTAAGCAACTAGGTTGCATAACAGTGCCACTTCCTAAAACAGGACAGATTATAAGGAGTAAAATTAAGATTGAAGATTTGTATATGGTACATTTGAAATGCCTACTGGTCATCCAAGTGGGCTGACATGTCGAGTAGACAGTGGTTACATGGGTCTAGAAACATGGGAAATACTGATGGTATTTAAAGCATTGGGACTAGAAAGGATGACCTAGAAATGGCTCTGGAACAAGACATGAACCCCGAGTTTATTCCAATGTTTTGAGCAGTTCTCCTCAATCCTGACTACATTAGAATCTCCTATGGAGCTTTCTAAAAAATACTGACACTCTGGTCCAACTCGAAAGATTCTGATTTAATTGTTCTGTGTTGGGCTCAGGCAGCTATATTTTTTAAAGTCCCTAGATAATTCTAGTGGGCAGCTAAGGTTGCGAACCACTGGTTTAGAAATTGGGAAGAACAGAATGACCCATAAACAGAGAATGAAAAGACATGTCTAGTGAAATAAAAGATACACATGCCAATGGTGGCTTTATGCTTAAACAATGAAAGAAATAGTCCTATTAGATGTGGCCATTTCCTGAAATTAGAAAGCATGTTATGAATATTACTCAGTTCATTGTATAGTTTCCTGCGTATAAGACCCCTCAGGAGAAATTATTTTTCAGTCTTAATATCAGAAAATGTTTTATCCTGAGCATGTATTTATTTTTAATCCTAAAGCCATTTAATTGGGTAAGTAGTCTCTCTTTTTTTTTTTTTTTTTTTTCCTGCTAAAGAGCTCTCAAGATGAAATTTGTGACCCAATCATAGAAAGTATAGTTTAGGCTCAAATAAATGAATTCACCAAACATATATTCAGCACTAGTATATGAAAAGCAGTGTGCTTGGTAGTGGTAGTATATCCATGAAGATTTAATGATATGCCTATTTTTAAAATTTTTAAAGAGTGTTTCTTCTTTCTTCTTTTTTTTTTTTTTGAGAGAGAGAGAGAGAGAGAGGAGGGGAGGGGGAGAGAGAGAGGGAGACAAAGACCTAGAAGGAGGCTCCAGGCTTCGAGCTGTCAGTGCAGAGCCTGATGTGGAACTTGAACCCAGGGACCGTAAAATCATGACCTGAACCAAAGTCAGATGCTCAACTGACTGAGCCACCCAGGGACCCCGATATGCCTATTTTTTTTTTTTTTAATTTTTTTTTTTCAACGTTTATTTATTTTTGGGACAGAGAGAGACAGAGCATGAACGGGGGAGGGGCAGAGAGAGAGGGAGACACAGAATGGGAAACAGGCTCCAGGCTCTGAGCCATCAGCCCAGAGCCCAACGCGGGGCTCGAACTCACGGACCGCGAGATCGTGACCTGGCTGAAGTCGGACGCTTAACCGACTGCGCCACCCAGGCGCCCCGATATGCCTATTTTTAATAGCTTTATTCTTGGCCCTGTTTTAGTTCTAGGCCTTGCTTCCTCCTTTTCTTAACTATTTCTCATTTGCATTGTGTTCTATACATTGCTGTGACCCACCTTAAATACTCTTTAGAATAAGCTAACATGTACTCAACACTTAGAATGTATGAATAGTAAACTCTTTATAGGTATTAGCTCATTTAACTCTCCCAAAAACTGTACATACATGTGAGATAAGGGACATGCACGAACATAATGTGCAGTCAGGCAAAATGACCAAAGAGTCAATGCTCATTAACAATAGGTTTTCCTGCTCCGAGAGTCAATCTTCATCAATCAAGACTGCAGCTATGGTGTGAACAACATGGCAGTCATAAATGAAGATAAATGGCTTTGAAGCCTTACATTTCTAGGATTACTTTCTTATGAGTAGGGATGAAATGTTTTGAGTCATCTACGTGAATCAGTTCCCCAGGTGGCCAAATTTCCCATGGTACCAAATTGCCAAGTCATGATTGATAGTAGCATTTCTGACTGTGAAACAGATTTTAAACTACGCAAAGCTAACTAAGGCAATCAGACCCTTTCAATTCCTAGCCAAAATCAGCTGGCCAGCTCAGCCATGAGACAAGGGTGTTAGCATGAGTCAAAGTATTGCTTTTCCTTTCTAGTTGCTTTGGCTAGAAGGAATGTGTGTGTGTTGGTAGGGGAGGATCTGTTTGTTACAGCTTTATGTAAGTTTTGCATTTATGTTGTGCTCTTCAAGATCAACAGTTGAAAATAAACTCGGATCTTACTACAATTGCAGGATTCTGCAAACATGCTTGAAACAGCATATTCAAACACTAAGTATTCCCAAGGTTTCTGTCTGCATTTGAGAGTGAAAAATGCAGACATGTTAAAGAACAATGTGCTGCTTACTGTCATTTCTATTCTTCCTCTCTGTGGAAAAAGGCCAGACCTCTGGGGGTATACTAGTACGAATATAGCAAAAACATAGATATAAATATACACACTTTGTTAGGGAAAAAAAAAAAAACAACTTCCAGAGTGAAATACTAAATATGATTACCTTCTCAAAGATTCACAGTGCTCACTATGTTAAAGGCTATGCTCTGCTATATTACTATATTAAAGTCTCCAAGAAATATCACAGTCAAGTTAGATGTTTGATTTTGTTTAATCCAGATTTCCCAAATTTATTTGACCAACTAACTCCTCTCCTTTAAGAAAAGAATCAAACCCATTTAAGATTTTGCGGTGCATCAGTGTTTCTAAGAATACGTTTTATTAATAGTTGTATTAAAATTTTCATTACAGAGGTGCCTGGCTGGCTCAGTCCGTTAAGCATCCAACTCTGGATTTTGGCTCAGGTCGTGATCTCATGGTTCATGGGATCAAGTCCCCTGTCAGACTCTGCACTGACAGTGAGGAGTCTGCTTGGGACTCTCTCTCTCTCTCTCTCTCTCTCTCTCTCTGCCCCTCCCCAGCTCATGTGCATGCTCTCTCTCTCTCTCTCTCTCAAAATAAATAAATAAACAGACATTTTTAAAAAACGTCTTTCATTACAAATCAAAACCACGATGAGATACACATCACACGTGTCAGAATGGTTAAAATTAATAACACAAGAAACAACAGGGGTTGGAGAGGATGCAGAGAAAGGGGAACCCTCTTGCATCACTGGTGGGACTACAGATTAGTGCAGCCACTCTAGAGAACAGTATGGAAGTTCCTCAAAAAACTAAAAATAGAAATGCCCTATGATCCAGCAATTGCATTAGGTATTTACCCAAAGAAAACAAAAATACAGATTCAAAGAGATACATGTACCCCAATGTTTATAGCAGCAATATCAACAATAGCCAAACTATGGAAAGATCCTAAATATCCACCAACTAATGAATGGATACAGATTTGTATCTATCTATCTATCTATCTATCTATCTATCTATCTATCTATACAATGAAATATTACTTAGCCATCAAAAAGAATGAAATCTTGTCATGTGCAACAACGTGGATGGAGCTAGAATGTATTATGCTAAGCGAAATAGTCAGAGACAAATACCATATGATTTCACTCATTTGTGGAATTTAAGAAACAGAACAGATGAACATATGGGAAGGGGTGGGGGGGGGTAGAGAAAAGAGGGAAACAAACCACAAGAGACTCAACTTGTCTGTTGGGACAAATAGAGAACAAACTGAGGTTGATGAAAGGAGGTTGGTAGGAGATGGGTTACATAGGTGTTGGGTATTAATGAGGGCACTTGTTGTGATGGGCACTGGGTGTTGTATGTAAGTGATGAATCCGTGAATTCGACTCCTGAAACCAATATTGCACTGTAAAATAAAAACAGAAACAAACACAAAAGCAAAGACAAACCTTTCATGACACTCTTGGTCTACAAAGAAAGTAAATTTATCCATTCATTTGTTGAACAAAGACTTTCTAGGCAGCCGTTGTGTTAGGTGCTGGAGATAAAATGGGAAGATACACAGATGTGGTCTTTGCTCTGGTGGGGTCAACAGTCCAGTGAGTGTGGTGAACATTAATCAAATATTGACACGAAGAAATGCTCATCACAAACTGATACATGATGTGAAGGAAGAGTTCTTCAGATTCTCCACAGTGGGGGGTGTGAGACGGTAGGAGAGGCTATCAGAGAAGCCTGATTGAGAGGCTACATCTCAGTTGAGCTGTATATACGTGAGGAGGAGGGAGCACTCCAATCTGCAAGGCTGAAGGATGATAGGTGAGGGGTTAAATCAGAATAAGGAGGGAGGGGGCAAAGAGAAGCAGTGCTGGAAAGTCCAGAGAACCTGAAGAAACGTTCACGATGGGAAATAGAAGAAGACCTCAGAATAAGAAGAGCAACATATTATAAGAACAAAAAATTGGAGAAACGTCCGAGATATTTACTGATCAAACAGAATAGAGCCGACACTCTTTTAAGGATATTTAGTACCTTTGTACGAGAACCCTCTTGGCATTGACTTTATTTTTTTTTTAATCACCGAAGCATCATTTGTATTCATGGTATGAATTATTTATTTTGAAGAGAATGAAGTTTTTTCTTCCACATTTTAGAAATTTTTAATAATTTCAAGTAGAAGATATTTTTGGTTTTGCCTCTTAGGTGGGATTTTTTTGGTCTGAAGGGAAGAATCGTAACAGGAGGGTAGACAATAAAAGGGTATCGAATTCACACAATTAGAAATATAATTAGAAATCATTCACTCCTTCCTACAGCCAAATTTTTCATTATAGAAAGCTCTACCTCTCTTTTGCAGCACTTTGCACAATTATAGGGATTAGTCATCATACCTAACTGTTTCATGGTTGTCTTTCTTACCAGATGGTAAGTTCAAGAGGACAGATCAAGAGCTGGTTTAATCGCCTTCTTATTCCCCACACTTAGTAACAAAGAAACCAGCTCCTCTGTAAGAAGAGGCAGTGTCTGTCAGTTAGCCTGAGGCAGGGGGAAAGTTGGTCTAAAGAAAATGATACATCCTAAATGTTTTCCCTGGAAAAACACTGTGACCTCTTTCAATTAATGCTGTCAGCAATATCCTCTCCTCCCTTCCAGTGACAGGAGATCTCTCTCTTTCCCCTGACTCTTCCCGCTATGATCTGATTCTTGGGGGGAAGAGCATCTTAAATTATATTTTCATATAAACTCCTCTAATTTTATTTTATTTTATTTTATTTTAATTTTTTTTCAACGTTTTTTTATTTATTTTTGGGACAGAGAGAGACAGAGCATGAACGGGGGAGGGGCAGAGAGAGAGGGAGACACAGAATGGGAAACAGGCTCCAGGCTCTGAGCCATCAGCCCAGAGCCCGACGCGGGGCTCGAACTCACGGACCGCGAGATCGTGACCTGGCTGAAGTCGGACGCTTAACCGACTTCTCTCTCTCTCAGGCGCCCCTTTAATTGTTTTTTTTTTTTAATGCTTATTCATTTTTGAGAGAAAGAGTGGGACAGAGTGTAAATGGGGGAGGGGCAGAGAGACAGGGAGACACAGAACCTGAAGCAGGCTCCAGGCTCTGAGCTGTCGGCACAGAGCCTGATCTGGGGCTTGAACCTAGGAACTGTGAGATCATGACCTGAGCCGAAGTTGGACGCTTAACTGACTGAGCCACCCAGGCACCCCTAAACTCGTGTAATTTTAAAATATGAAGGAATTCAGGTGTGGTAAGCACCTATTCACTTCTCTCTCCTACCTCTTCCTTCCCAATATACAGGGATTTTCTTTTTCAGTAAACAACAATGTTTTATTTTAAATTCCTAGCCTGTAATTTTATTGTCTACAATATTAGCACAGTACTTGACACACAGGAAACACTAAATAAACTTTTCTTGGTGGACTGCCCAGTTGCCTCATTATATGCCAAGCCCTGTGCTAAATTTCAGAGCTACAAAAATCCAGAGACAAATATTTGTCATTAAGAAGTTCATGTTTCCCAGGCCACCCGGGTGGTTCAGTGCGTTAAGCATCTGACTCGTGATTTCAATGCAAGTCATGATCTCACAGTTCGTGAGATGGAGCTCCAGGTCAGGCTCCGTGTGGACAATGCAGAGGCTGCTTGGGATCGTCTCTCTCTCCTCTCTCTCTCTCTCTCTCTCTCTCTCTGCCCCTCCTCTTCTTGCACGTGGTCTCTCTCTCTCTCATTCTCTCTCTCAAAAAAAAAATAATAAAATAAACTTCAAACAAAAAAGAAGTTCATGTTTACTACGCGTGTGTAGGAAAGGAGAATAAGTAGATGATCAAGATGCAAGAGGAATAGTATGTGATGGCAGCATATACAACATGCATACAGTCAGAAGATTTGGGCTGCATCTTGTAAGGTGGGGGGGGGCAGGAAAGCAGGTGAGTGGCGGGAAACAGCGTTCCCTACAGAGGGAACAGGCGATATGAGGGCAAGGAGGCATGGAAGAGATGGCATGTTTGGGGACCAGCATGTAGTTCTCTGGAACTTCAGCATCAGGTGCCAGGAAGACACCGACAGGAGGAGTGGCTTGACAGGCAGTGTGGAACAGACCACAATAGCCTTACGAGTGACTGAACAATCAGGCTTACAGACATTAGAAAAGGGACGCTTTGTTCTGGCAATAAAACAAATGTCTCGTACTCTGAAGTCATGGGGAAAGAGAGAAAATGAAAGGGAAAGAGAAAGTGTGGGATGCCACTTTACATTTTAAATAATGTTTAATGTTAGTTGCAAGAGTGTAACTGTCCCAACTGTCCGATATAAGAATACATGATATTTTCCAGGCGCGCCTGGGTGGCTCAGTCGGTTAAGCGTGAGTTTGAGCCCCACGTAGGGCTCTGCACTGACAGCTCAGAGCCCGAGCCTACTTTGGATTCTCTGTGTGTGTGTCTCTCTCTGTGCCCCTCCCCTGCTCATGCTCTGTCTCCCTCTGTCTCTCAAATATAAATAAACGCTAAAACAAAACAAAACAAAAAAAGAACACATGATATTTTCCAAATACAGTGCTTTCCATATAAGAGCTGGCTGAGTTAAGGAGGTATTAAAAATGAAACAGTACTCTCATTATTCAGCTTAGAAAAGGAGACTAGGGGTTACCTGGGTGGCTCAGTGGATGAGGTGTCGACTCCTGATTTCGGCTCAGGTCATGATTTCACAGTTCACAGGACTGAGTCCCACATCAACCTCTGGGCTGACAATGTGGCCTGCTTGGGATCCTCTCTCCACCCCCCCCCCGCCCCTCACCCCCTCACCCCCTCACACTCACTCTCTCTGTTTCTCTCTCTCTCCAAAAATAAACAAACTTTTTTAAAAAAGAAGGGAAGGAGACTAGAAGAAGCATCTTTTTTTCTATGGCTTTCCACTGTGCAAGCACAATGCTGGAATTCAGTCAAGCCTAAACAACACAGAGGCAACACAAGACATAGTATATCTCCAATAGCTTACCATGGGTGTTTCTAACTCAGGGGTAGTGGGACGGGAGGAACAGAGACCGAAATGCCTGCCATTCTCCCTGCCCCAGTTTGACAATGGTTCATTCCACGGAGATAGGGAGCACCTTGCTCTACTCTGCTGCTGACAAGACTTAGAGTCTCACTCTGTGCGGTGTGATCCTTTGTATGACTCCTGCATTCCTAGGCGTTCCTGTTTGGCTCTTCTCTTTGAAACCCGGGAGTGCCTGGCCCAACCTGGCACTGGACTGAGCTTAATGACGCATACCACTCATAGTATGTTCTGGCTGCACCGCCTGGAACATCCACTCCTGTATTACCGCCTGAAAGCACTCCTGTAGGTGAGAGATAACGCTCCCAGTCTGGCAAAAATGTTCATTCTCACAACGAGAGCCAATCGTCCCAAAGGAAGGGCATTCTGTTGGCAAAAGGTCTTGTGGTTTTCTACTCAGGTAGGAGGCGCCTTGCATGACAATTATACCCGAGGCACGGAAAGTCGCAGCACAAGGAAGGCGTGAATTCAAACACTGAACACCAACGCGGAAGCAGTGCTTTGAGAAAACACAGTTTTCTTTCGGAAGAGGAGCCCTAAGGATGCAAACTGTCATCTTCCAGAAACCAGAGAACTAAGTCTTTTCTACCACTGTTCCCCACAGCGTTTCACAGAGAATTGAGAACTGAATGCGTATTGCCTGAATGAAATCAAGAAGATCTCTGGGCCCACAGGACTCTAAGCAGGGCTGATTCTTTCGAAATGCTCTTTGAAAAGGTCCCTGCACCAATGCAGGCACTGAAGTAACACCACAACCTTTCAGTTAAAGGAGAAGCATGTGAGCCCATGCTGTGGGCATTTGGGGGGATCTGTTTGGATGAGATGTCCTACATAAGAATTGAAAATATGCAGAAAGAAATTTACCCTAAAAAATGTTGAAATAAAATCCAGTTCTGCATTCTTTTGGCGACAAGTTAATCATCTTAACACCTGGTCACTAGGGTGCTTTGTTATCTTGAAGGAGTTTCTGTTTTAGCAGAACTGAAGAACTTCTCTCTCACTTCCTCACCGTAAAGCTAAAAATCAAGACGCTGGGTTGAGACCAATGGTAATCAGTTTTCATTCTGAAAGAAGGTGAAACGGGGTAGGTTACTACGCACAAAGAAGTTAAAAGAACACGCAGTGACCTACAGGCGGTCGCAATGGCACTTAAGCATCCTTATAAGTAGTGGAGTTCCTGAGAAGAGATTGTCCATTGTCAGTATCTTTATGCCCCTTCAATTAACCATAGGCTTTCCTAAGCAAATGGAATGTTTGCTTAGAGATGCCAAATTTTATTTTGTGCCATTGAATATTTACAATTTAAAACAACTTGTGTATCATGCACCTCTGTATCTACACCTCCTGTTAGTACCAAGACTATAAGATCCTGAAGGACAGGAACCATCTCTCACCCACTCTCTATAAACTACAGAGCACCTCAGATGCCATGTCCTCTGTGATAACATGTCCTCAGCAGAAGGTAATGTCCCTGCAGCATCCTGCTGTGTTGAGCATCAACACTACCCTCTACCCCAAGATTGTAGCGCATTCTCCATCTAAATATTCCAAGCCATTCTCCGTCTAAATATTCCAAGCCCTTGAGGAATTAAAAGAAGTTTTTTCTCACCAAACAGCTGGGATTTATGTCCCACATGATCAAGACTGAAAGCTAGCCAAGAGTAGACACATATTAATCAAGTTAAATTACAGTATGGCCATTTTTCTTCCAGGACAATTATCGTTGGCTTTAAGACACAAATGAATCATTAGGGTTCTGAATCTCTTCTGGCAAAGAAATACAGTGTGAGCTGAATGCTCAACACTGTGAGTGTCATCAGAACAGCTCTATAGATATGAATTTGCCGAGTTAATCCCCCTTCATTATCTCCATTAGCTAACAATGCACTTGTAGTCACCGCACATAATTACTGCTCTAACAGACAGGGACGTTTGAAATATTAACTTTCCCACAGACTCCAAATCTTCAGTAAGCAGCTCTCAACAATTCATTATATTAATCATATATGTCACCATACTCCTATTAAATATGCATGAGATTAAACAACACCCATGTTGCAAACTGCCCAACATCATTTTTAATACAATTTATTACTTTTTGGATACTGTAATTATAACGGCACCTAGGTGCTGCTATGAGAAATGTAAATTTAACTACCTGGCTTGTAAATAACCGGTATTATAACCAATTCCACTTTTATTCAATTTTTAACATGCATTCAAGTGAGAATATTTTAAAACACAAAGTATAAAATATTTATGAAGTTAGTATGTACTAGGACATACTGATGTCCAATTTAAAATTGCATAAAGAAGGGATAAATTGATTTTCATAGACTTAATTTTATAGACAAATAAGTAATTCAAAATGGAAATTTATCCAGAAAGCAGCATGTAATATATTGATATCTAAGAGAAAAAATGCAATGAACTATATGATTTGGAGTATTATGATGTCATATTTCTAATCAATACTTTATAGACTTTATAAATTCTATGTTTAGGGGCGCCTGGGTGGCGCAGTTGGTTAAGCGTCTGACTTCAGCCAGGTCACGATCTCACGGTCTGTGAGTTCGAGCCCCGCGTCAGGCTCTGGGCTGACGGCTCGGAGCCTGGAGCCTGTTTCTGATTCTGTGTCTCCCTCTCTCTCTGCCCCTCCCCCGTTCATGCTCTGTCTCTCTCTGTCCCCCCAAAAATAAATAAACGTTGAAAAAAAAATTAAAAAAAAAAATTCTATGTTTATACAGATTAGTACAACAAAGACTAGATTTGATCCAAAAACAAAAGGCAAACATAAATCCCACCAGAAAAATACAATAAAATTTCAAATGAAGGTGAAAAATACATTAACCTTGGATCATATTACTCTAAACTCTACAGTTAGTATGGTCACAGATTATTAAATTAAGCACATAATGGAAATAATAGTAATAGCCACAGTCCACATGGACCAAGCAAGCTCTTACTTAATTTATTGTGTCAGGCAATGTAATTAGAGCTTTCCATTCTTACCTCATCTAAAATTCACAATAACCCAGTGAAAGAGATATTAATATTATTTGCACTTTACAGATGTGAAAAGTGGAGACTTGCATGGATTAAATGTCTCATCCAAGGATACAGAGCATATGGCAGGAGAGGGATCTGACTCCAAGTACATCCTCTCAAACCCGGACAGCACCCAGCTCCCAGCTCCCTGCTCCAGATTCACTACTTCTTGAGTGGCCTTGGGCAGGTCACCTGAAGTCTCTAAAGCTCATTTCTTTTAGCTGCAAAATGCAAATACTATTAATATATGCCAAAATTACTGAGAACGAAATAAGACAGTTTATTAGAAAGTACCCTACGAGTCGTGGAAAAACATAACGCTGATTGTTATGTTATTGATGAGATTGGAAAATAAAGTGATGAAAAGGAAGAAAAAAACTCCATGTACCGACACAGACTCAAAATTTTCCAACAAAAATGGTATACCTAGGTAAAAACTTCTGGTTGGTTTACCTTGTTTAACATAGAAACAATTGCATAAAGGCCAATATGAATCAGTATCTTTATTATACCTAAGAGACAGATGGATAAGCACTAGCAGATTAAGTTACAAGTGAATAGTAACACTAGAATTGTAGGCGTTCACCACAAAAAATGATGTTCACACTACTAGATTTGGCCTTTCCAAGAGTTTCTTGAAACCAAGGGTTTTAAACTTACCTGGAGTCATTATCAGGCCCTAATTTACTATGATCCCGATACACATTTTGATTTGTGGCGATATTTAAATGCTTAGGCCCAGGAAGGAAAAGTAATATTCAAAAATCTCATCAATCATCATTTTAGATAAATGATGCAATATCACTGGGCTTCTTTTTCCATAGGGCATTGTGTTTTAAAAAATTATTTCATATGCCTTATGACAACAAAGATCCTAAAAGAAATCTTTAAAAATTTAAGGTCAAGAAAGTAGAATTCACCAAGGTTAACAATGAGAAATAATCTATATATTTGTACATTGAACCCTAAAGATGCAGACTGTGTGTGTGTGTGTGTGTGTGTGTGTGCACGCACACACGTGAGGCAGCAGAAGGCTATCAGCATGTGATTGTTATGTATTTAGTGGCTTTCCACTTTTCTTAATGTTTATATTATCAATTATTTAAAGAAAGTATATAAGGCCAAAATAATAGTAGTAATAGGAACAAAGGGGCCATATATGTCTAGCAATTCTTTTATTCACTTTCAAGGTGCTCATGTCACTGGATGAAGAATAAGGGGAGATTTTATCTGCATAAACCCACAAATATGCCAAATCACATTTTCAAACATCCTTACTTGATGATTTTAAGAATGAAGAAAATTATAAGAGTACACAGAATCTCCAAGGTCCTACCTACCTCCTGGCCGTTCGTGCTCTCCATCAGTGTGTAAAAGCATGGCAATGGGCATCCCTACATTCTTGGATCTTCCAGCTACAACCACATTTTTCCCAAATGTTTCAATCCCTTAAAACACAGAGTTTGATTTAAATGAAGAATCAACAACAAGAAGCAAATTAAGCATGTGAACAGCCAACTGAAACATTCTTTAAAAACTTCTAATTAAATTTGAATTACTGTGTGGCTTGTCTATAATGCGCCCACATTCATTATTTATAAATATTCTTTTTATGCTTCTCGGATTTGTCACTTCCTCTGTAATTGCCCTCATTAAAAAACTACATTTTCAAGTTGCCATTAAATTACTTTTAAAACACAGAGATTCACGTGAAGATTTAGACATGCAAAGACTTACTCTATATTAACTACTAATTATGAAGTAAGCAAAGTACAACAATGGCAAGCTTAACTGGCAATCAGACTTTCAGTGAATCTGGAACAAAATGAGGTGGGAAAAAGCATATTTTTTACAAAGTTCATGCACTTTACCCCCTAGAGAGCTGCTGAACTTTCAGGGACCCGGAAAGGATGAAAGATACAACCTGCAGATACAATGCACTCTACCTCCTTGGGTATGGTTTCTTCATAAATACAATGAAGCAGTTAGAATTAAAGTTTTCACAAGTACTAATGTCCTAAGAGGGTGGTTCTAGGATCTGCTTTCTCTTGGAAATTTCCAGGTTAAATAGTAGGTTAGAAAGGAGAAGATGCTGTCAGAAATGGAAGGGACAGAGATAGAGGTGGGGCAATTAAAAACATAAGGGCAATTTGGTCTTGCTTAACATAGCGGTAAATATCTCTATACACCTCAAGGGCCCAAGAGAGTATCGCTGTATTTAGAGCACAAATTCAAATGCAAATGACTATAGTAAAACCATAGGGCATTAGAGAAGGCGCATATATGTTCATCAAATTTTGTTTCTAAAAGTAAGGACACACAGAACTCATTTTGGAAAGTGTCCACCAAAATACATTAAGTTTACAATTTAAAAGCAGGGAGACAAACCTACTAGTTGAAAAATTCATGCCCAAAAGGGGCAACAACAATTACCTATAACCTGGCACATATCTCTCCTTTTATTTATTTTAGATTTTTTTTAAATTTTTGTCACTTTATAAGTTTCTGTACACTGAAGTTTTATAGCTGATCATTTTCTTTTACTCAGTAGGATGGAGATGTTCCCAGCAAGGCAATGTACATGTGTTCAGCTTGGCATTTAGCACCCCCATCCTATAGACCACAAATTACCAACCTGTTCTTTTGATTATTTCCCAAACAGCACTGGCAGTGGCAGGTATGAGAGAATTCTGGTCAAGGCACAGTCTTCCAATATTGATAATATGAAATCCATCTACATCTTTTTCAGGGGCAATTCCATTGCATACTGTTCGCTCATCCACGTGGTCTGAAAAGCAAATAAAATTGGTCTTAATTTTATTTTTTTTAACGTTTTTTATTTATTTTTGAGACAGAGAGAGATACAGAGCATGAATGGGGGAGGGGCAGAGAGAGAGGGAGACACAGAATCGGAAGCAGGCTCCAGGCTCTGAACCATCAGCCCAGAGCCCGACGCGGGGCTCGAACTCACGGACCGTGAGATGGTGACCTGAGCTGAAGTCGGCCGCTTAACCGACTGAGCCACCCAGGTGCCCCAAATCGGTCTTAATTTTAAAATGGTCAGTTATTTGGAGGTCTGGAAAATGAAATCTGAAGACCTATATTATGATTCAGTACCAGGAAAGGTGTAAAATTCTTACTCAATTCCTTTTTCTTTCCACCAAAATAGTAAGTCAAAATGCTTTTGACTGGTGGTTATAATGAACCAATCATAAGAGTGTATGTGATTACAGGGCCAGAAGTGGCTGGCCTGGTGAAGGGGAAAAAACTGGTATTTCACAAGTTTTATTTTAAAACAATGCCAATGAGATCTGGAAACAGGCCCTAAGTCTTTGCCTCAATAAGTTTACCTACGTATGGTTTAAATCTATGTTTTCCCCATATAAGACACTTATACAATAGGCCTCTATTAAATATTTCTAGCATTACAGATTAAAAGGACTTGTTGGTGCTAAAATAATCATAACATCATGAATGCCTAACTTCCTCCCAAATGACATAATAAAAAACAAATCACACACACACACACACACACACACACACACACACACACACACCTCCTTTCTCTGAAGAACTAGCACATTGATATCCAAAATACCATTTTGGTTTTCCATTTGGAAGGAAAATAACATATTAAGAGTAATAAACGAAGCAAAAGAGATAGAAGATGGCAATCATCATCTCATTTTGAAAAGTAAGAAGTAAAAGTAAATATTAAAATCAGGGGCTCCTCGGTAGCTCAGTCAGTTAAGAATCTGACGTCAGCTCAGGTCATGATCTCACAGCTCTTGGGTTCAAGCCCCACATAGGGCTCTGTGCTGACAACTCACTGCCTAGAGCCTGCTTTGGATTCTGTGTCTCCATTTTTTTTCTGCCACTTCCTCTCTCTCTGTATCCCTCTCTGTCTCTCAAAAATAAATAAACATTAAAACATTATTTAAAAAAATTAAAATCAGAAGGGACCCCACATCCCTTCTAATCAAGACATTTGATAACCCTAACGTATCCCAAGGAATGCACTGTTTCTTCTAGGCCTCCAAATACAACACTATTCCTAAGTTAACTAATACGTGCCTAAACATATGTAGAAAAGCATCAGGTATTTTACAACCAATACTTTCTTTCCTTATAGGAGTAAGGGAAATAGATTTCATGTTTTTTGACTGACTGCTACTTAAAGTCCCCTAAAGTTTCTCCCTTGGAGCCATGACTTGAAGAAACAATCATAAGATTCAATAGCATCAATTTTTTCACAATGGTTGTAAAACATTTTTGACACTAGCCACTTAAAATCCTACCCAAATGAATAGGAAAACTGGTATTATTCACTCTGTGTTTCACCTCTATTTACAATCATGAGGTAATTAAATCATGCCAGGAAAAAAAAAAGTCCTCAAATTATAACCATAACATTACAATAGAACAGCTCAGGGACTGCCTTGAGAGACCGGTCTCTAGAACCACAACACTGTGTGTTGGGTTGTATGTATGTGTGTCCATATACGTGTATGGGTTTATATGTATTTAGCATTTAATTGCCTTTGGACAATGAACAGGAAAAAAAAAAAGAACAAATTATTGGTTTACTTTCCATCCAAGGATTTTTACATGTCTATTTAAAAATACCTCCTTCCACTGCCTCAATGCCTGTTGGCTAAATGTAAGCTCATTAGCATAGTAAATAATCCCTTCCTCGACCTGGTTATATCTTCTTCCTAAAGCCTCCTCTCCAAGCACTCCATCTCTTTCCCAACCACCATTATGACTTCTTCTTCTCTAGTCACACTAAGAAGTGTCCCATTCCCAAGCCCTTAGCATTAACTTTTGCATTTTCGTGCTATTGTTCGTAAAATGCATGATGACCTTTCCATAACTAATTCCTTCCTCCCTATTCTTTCCCACCCTAGTCATTCCTAACAACACATTGATCGATTGCCACCTGTTCCTTCATCACAAATTGAAATGACACATTTTCCTCCTCTGCTCTCCCACAAAGCTGCTATAAACAGTACTTACTGCATGGGGCGCCTGGGTGGCTTGGTCAGTTAAGTGCCCCACTCCTGATTTTGGCTCGGGTAATGATCTCGTGGTTCATGAGATAGAGCCCCACCCACATCAGGCTCTACACTGACAGTGAGAAGCCTCCTTGGGATTCTCTCCCTCCCTTTCTCTCAGCCCCTCCCCTGCTTACATGTGCTGTCTCTCTCAAATGAAAGAAATAAACTTAAAAGAAAAAGTACTTAGCACATTATTTCAGTTAGTTGATAACGTTAGTTATTAATTATCTCTCTGGCTTATGAATGTGAGCCTTAAAGGGCACAGACCTTGTCTTATTAAACCAATTCACCCATAGCTTTCTCCACTCAGTTGATGGCAATTCCATCCTTCTGAACTGCTTGCCAAAAAAGTATGGAGTCATTTTGACTCACAGTCAACATCCACTCCATTGGAAAATCTGTTGAATATTCCTTTATAATGTATCTAGCACCTCATTAGTCTCGCCGTGTCCACTGATACCAGTCTGGTTTGAGTGGCCATTAATTCGCCTGTGAATTCTTATGACAGCGTCCCGATTAATTCCTTGCTTCTACATTTGCATCCATACAATCTATTCACAGATTAGCAACATGATTACACTTCTGAAATGCACATCGTATCACAGGAGTCTTCTTTCCAAGACCCCGCATGACAGGAGTCTTCTTTCCAAGACCCCGCATGATGTGTACTGCTCCAAAACTCTAGTTGTCTGTCTGATCTTATACTGGTTACTCTTCCCTTGTCTTGTTCTTTTGGTGTCACTCTGCATTTCTTGCTATTCTCCAAATATATCAGGCATTTCCCACATTGGTTATAGTTCTTCTGTCTGCCTGGAGGCTTCAAAACAAACAGTCCCTTTGGCCAAAACCCCCCCTTCTTTCAAATCTTTCCATAAATTCTATGTTATATGTAAGGACTATTCTGACCACATTATTTAAAGAAGGCTCCGCTTCTGAGGATGGTGAAGTTGTTTATCTTGGACCAAACTTCTCACAGACAATAACTGTAAACACTGGAAAACACATGTAAAAAAACAATGATCTATAGTTGTAATGTACACCATCGTGCACTGTACCTTGCTGGTGTAATATACAGCATGATCACCATAGTTAATAATATTGTATTTCATATTTGAAAGTTGCCAAGAGAATAGATCTTGCAAGTTCTCATGACACGAAAAAATATTTTGTAACTACATACGGTGACAGACGTTAACCAGACTTACTGTGGTGATCATTTTGCAATATGTACACATATCGAAGCATTGTGTTATATACCTGAAACTCATAGAATGTTACATACCAATGATACCTCAATAAAACTTTTTTAAACAACTACTATTTAAAATGATCCATCTGGGGGCGCCTGGGTGGCGCGGTCGGTTGGGCGTCCGACTTCAGCCAGGTCACGATCTCGCGGTCTGTGAGTTCGGGCCCCGCGTCGGGCTCTGGGCTGATGGCTCAGAGCCTGGAGCCTGTTTCCGATTCTGTGTCTCCCTCTCTCTCTGCCCCTCCCCCGTTCGTGCTCTGTCTCTCTCTGTCCCAAAAATAAATAAACGTTGAAAAAAAAAATTAAAAAAAAAAAAATAATAAAATAAAATGATCCATCTGGAAAACCCTGGAGAGTCACTAGAAGCAGGCAGATTTGGAGGAGAGTGGGCCTCTGCAAGAAAGGGATGCCACTCAAAGAATTCAAAGGACAGCTAGAATTTGGATAATAATCTGCAGTCTTGCCTGCTTAAGGAATCAAAGCACAAAGTTTGTGGCTACCAGAGCAGCTTAAAATTGAAGGGATATAACCAGAAGAGGAGAAAGCCACAGAGCGGAGACTCAAAATATATCTATAAATTCTGCTCAAATCTCTGGCTCCTGAACAATAAAAACAGGAGGAAAAACTCCAAGAAGCCCATCCAAGGCTAAGAGAACTAAACACAAATTGCAGCTGTGGTTCAGCAAAGGCAAAACAAAAAGCTTAAAGTCCTCAGTGTGACAGGCATTTATAAAAACACAAAACCTTACAGCAAATACTATACTTAATAATGAAATATTGGATCTCCCTCCCCTCCCCAAGACAAGAACACAAGGGTGTCCACTCCCACCACTTCTTTCCAGTGTTTTATAGGAGATCCTGGCAAGTGTAATAATATAAGGAAAAGAAAAAAGAGGCCTAAGATTAGAAAAGAAGAATTAAAATGCTCCAGTCACAGATGGCAATGTTATCTATGTAGAATATCTTAAAGAATTTACAATACAACAAAACACAATAACTAATAAAGTGGATTTAGCAAGGCCAGAGAGTGCAAAGTCAAAATTGATACCAAAAAATCAATGGTATTTCTGTATACAAGCAGCAACTATTTGAACATGAAATTTCAAAAATACTGCTTACAGTAGTTTACAAATCATAAAATACTTAGGAGTAAATTTTTTAAATTTGAGGGTGACACCTATCATGAGAACTATAAAACACTGTTGACAGATGACCTAAATAAGCGGAAGGTATATGTTGTGTTCACGGACTGGAAAACTCACTAGTGTTAAGATGTCAGTTCTTCCAAATTGATCCGTATGTTCCATGTAATCTCAATCATAACTCTATGAGAACTTGTGGTAAAGGTTGACTGCTCCTTGAATCCATATGACTATGCACAGGAATATCCAAAGCAATCTTAAAAGTGAATGAAGTTAGGAGACTTACGATCCCTGACTTCAAGACTTGCTACAAAGCTACAGTGGTCAGGACAGTGCGGCACTGGTGTAGGGATAGACAAATACATCAACGGAACAGAATAAAGAGCCCAGCTTCAGATTCACATTTATATAGTCATACGATTTTTTACAAAGATGCCAAAGCAATTCAATGGAGAAAGTAAAAACTTTTCAGTAAAAGCTACTTGAACAACTTGTTAGCTGTATGAGGGGAAAAAGTGAACCACAATCCCTACTTCATACCATACAGAAAAATGAATTACAAATGGATTATAAATCTAAACATAGAAGCCAAAACCGAATAGTTTCTGGGTGAAAACTTTAATTTGTGTGCCAGGTAC
Organism: Prionailurus bengalensis; assembly: GCF_016509475.1. Classification (NCBI taxonomy): domain Eukaryota; kingdom Metazoa; phylum Chordata; class Mammalia; order Carnivora; family Felidae; genus Prionailurus; species Prionailurus bengalensis. Next base: position 146,239,427 of record NC_057344.1, read on the forward strand.
AGGCAAAGTTTTTCTTAGAATACAAAAGCATAAAGTACAAAAGAAAAAAAAAAACTGATCCATTAGGCTTCAGAAAAATTAAAATGTTATGCCTCTTAAAACACAACATTAACAAAATAAATACCAAGCCAAAGGCTGGGGGAAAATATCTGCAAAATACATACCTGACAAAGAACTCGTATCCAGGTACAGAAAGAACTCTCAAAACTAAATCATGAAAAGATAAATAACTCAGTTTTTAAAAATGAGCGAAATAGGGGCGCCTGGGTGGCGCAGTCGGTTAAGCGTCCGACTTCAGCCAGGTCACGATCTCCCGGTCCGGGAGTTCGAGCCCCGCGTCGGGCTCTGGGCTGATGGCTCACAGCCTGGAGCCAGTTTCCGATTCTGTGTCTCCCTCTCTCTCTGACCCTGCCCCGTTCATGCTCTGTCTCTCTCTGTCCCAAAAATAAATAAATGTTGAAAAAAAAAATTAAAAAAAAAATGAGCGAAATATATAAACAGGCATTTTACAAAGGAAGGTATTCACATGGGCAATATGCATGTGAAAAACACAGACCAGTGGATCCCAGAGGGTGAGGATGAAGGTAAGGACAGGGTTGACTGGGAAGGAATCAGAGAAAACTCTCTCAAGTGATAAAAAACATTCTATATTCTGATAGGGGTTTAAGTTACAAGAGAATTCACATTTTTTTTTTAAACTTACGAAATAGTACACTTATGATGTGTGTGCTTCAAGGCAATATAAATTTCACATAAAAACAAATATTGATCTGCAGTGAATGATATGCACCCTGAAGTTTTAGGGATACGTGTGTGTTCCTACCTGTAAATGTTTCAAAAACAAGATGGAGTGATGAATGAATAAATGGACAGACATGTGACAAAGCAAAATAGCAACATGTTAACGGTTACGGAATCTAGGTTGGGACCATCTGGGTGTGCATGTGCCATTCTTTCAACTCTTCCGTATATTTGAAAATTTTTCATAATAAAATGTTGAAACAACAAACATCCAACCTGGCCCCCAACATCTTGATCCTCTTTACCATGCTCTACTTTTTTTTTTCCTCATAGCACATTAACTTCTAATAAATATGGATGCATATTTATTATGTTTACTTTTTATTGTCTGTTTCTCCTGCTACTCCACAAGGACAGAAAGTTTTGTCTTTCTTTTTTTTTTTTTTTCTACTGTATTCCTAGCACAAAGAACAGTACCCAGAAGAGGAGGGACTCAATACTTGTTGAATCCATGACTATTAGCCCTGAATTACAGATGAAGAGACTAAACCAAACCAGTGGACAACTAGGAACAATTAGAACATGCTGCCATAAGGATTCTTCTGCAACCTCTGACATCCAGCCTTTAAAAATATAATGAGGGGCGCCTGGGTAGCTCAGTCTGACTCTTGATCTCGGCTCAGGTCATGATCTCACGGTTTGTGAGTCTGAGCCCTGCGTTGGGCTCTGTGCTGACAGCCTGCTTGGGATTCTCTCTCCCTCTCTCTCTGCCCTTCCCCCACTTGCACGTCTCTCTGTCTCTCTCAAAATAAATAATTATATATATATATATATATATACATATATATATATATAATGAAAAACCAATTAAAATCATTAAAATCTTTGTCAGTATGTTTACATCTACGTTGTTATGTATCTGGCATTTTATATCTTCAAATATAAATTTGAAGTCAAAGATTCATGTTTGTTTTTGTTGATGTTTTCCTTTTAGAAAAATTAGAAATTTCAGGCAAAGCTTTATGCTCATAGGTTCAAGTCCACACTCTGAACATAAATATAAGGCCCTTGAAAATTCACTCATTTATTCATTCAGTAAATATTTACTGTGCATCCACCATGTGCCTGGTACTGTTCTGAAGATTCATGAAACACAGCGAACCAAAGAGACACAATTCTTACCCTCTGGAGCCTTCTTTCTAATGGAATAAATGTCTGCCTAATCAAATTATTTGGCTATAGTCTCTAAAGGAGTTAATTATTTTGTAGGAGTAAATAAGAGAGATACTTTTGGAAGCGGTGTTTCCTGTTCTCAAGCCAATAAGTAATATTTAAATTACACCCTTTGGGTTCCACATCAAGGTTTCGAGACAGAAAATACTTATCAGGTGCTTACCACTTACTTGCCCAACATCGTTTAAGAGTTGTTTCATCACTGAGGAGTGAGGGGACAAAAAAGGAATGGGAAGTGAGTCTAATCTCGCTGTGCTACTCCACCCCCAAATTTGGGAATTAGTAGAGCTTGGAGGTGGAGTAGGAGGTGTTGTCGAGGCCAGAAAGGGGTGGATCTGGCCCTCCACCCTTCCTTAGCCTCTTTATCCTATAGCCACAGAAACTGCACAGGACATTGCTGGGAAGGCTTACTTCACCGGCTGTGAACAAAAATGTAATGGAGTGGGAACCTACAAATAACACAAAAGTTGCTACGTTTGCCCCTCATAATTCTCTTGAGTGACCTGAAGAGTACATGCAGATCCAAACGTTGCCTTACTCTTCACTAGTGGTATTGAAGACACCCTGGTTTATTAAGCCCTCGGCTTCCTAGGCGCTAGACACAGTGACTTCTGTCTAATATGCCATACTGCCCTCGAAGCAGTGTATATTCCATGGAGGAAGACACTCAGATGAGCAAGCAGGTCTATTCTAATGAGCTTCTCTTACACACAGGGAAAAGAAGAGATGTGTTTTGGGGCCCTTGCCTGCCAACTTCTCAAGGACAGTTCGTCTCCACTGTTTCCTAACTACCTCTTACCCCTGGTGCCCGGCACTGAGTTATGTGCAGATTGGAGAAATGCTGTTTGAACTGGTAAATGAATGAAAAGGGCCAGAGAGCAATCATATAAGCAGATCTTTTCAAAGGCTTTTGACAAAGAAATATTCGGATGTTTCAAAGGGTCTTTTGATTTTGGTAAATTCTTTACCAGTGCTGAATGCGCTCAAAAATAGATGAGGACATCAGGGTAAAGGAAAAAGAAAAAGGTGAAAAGTACAAGCAGTAATTACTCTTGTTCCAAGAAATTCTGGATTTTGAAGATACTCTGGGTGTCTTCAAGTTACATCATATAACCTACTTATGACAGCAATTGCTCAAAAAGAGGGAATTCGATAGATCTCAGGGACCTCTGGAGGGTTTCCACCTGGGAATGAATAGGAAAAGACATACATGGCTACAGGGATCAACCCACCCTACTAATATGTAAATCATATCAAAGTAATTTACTCAGCTTGCAGTATAAACCATTAGCCTTTTTAAAAATCACTGCTTGCTCAATGCTGCCACCATTTGGTTAACATACTCCACTTGTAGGACAATTATCTTCCACTTTGTTCACCTTGCACATAAGTTTGTTGATAAAATGTTACCTATAAGAAAACTTTTTTACGTAAGTGATGAACCACTAAATTCTACTCCTGAAACTAATATTTCACTATACGTTAACTGACTGGGATTTAAATAACAACTTGAAACAACGAAAAAAAAATTTTTTTAAGTGTGGGGAATTTAAAATTTAAATTTTAAATTTAAATCAGAAATCAATATTGTTTGAAATCTCTCTTTTTTCCCTATGAATAAACTTCAAATGCACAAATTGGTTACACCATAATTCATGGCTTGTGACACAATCTCAATATTGATCCAAGCATGGTCCAACTTTAAAAAATTGTTTTTCATAATAAGCTAGGCATATGCAAATCCACTACCCAAAACAAAAATTGTGGCCTTGATAGTAACCTATATTTAAGCACACAGTACATCTATTAACCCATCCCTTTTCCTGCTCCGACCTAATGGAAACTTCACCCCGTGTGCTGGGCTTATCATTCCCTTGACTTCCTTTCCTTGACAGTTTTATTGCATTTATTTGTATTCCCAATAGATTTGTTTTTCTAAACACAGCTTTACGAATACTTGAATATAATAGACCTCACATATTTAAGGTATATAATTTGATAAGTTTTGACATATGTATACGCCTATGAAACCATCACCACAATCAATGAACACATTCGCTACCCTGAAATTTCCTCATGACCCTTCCCTCCCTCTCTTTCCTCTCCCCTCAACTCCAACCACCAGTAACCATTTGCTATGGGCTGAACTGTATTGCCCCAAATTTATATATTGAAACCCCAAACCCTATTGTAATAGTATTTAGAGATGGGGCCTTTGGGAAGTAATTAGGTTTAGATGAGGTCATCTAAAGGTTTAGATGAGGTCATCATCAGGATAAGGCCCTCATGATGGAATGGGTGGCCTTATGAAAAGAGATACCAGAGGCAGTTTGCTCTCTCTCTCTCCACTGTGTGAGGATACAAGGGGGGAAAAGGGGCTGTCTGAAAGCCAAGAAGAGAGTTCTCACCAAATCCAACCATGCTGGCTGGCACTCTGATCTCAGATTTTCAGCCACTAGAATTGTAAGAAAATAAAGCTTCCATGAACATGCATATACAAGTCTTTATTTTTTTATTTTATTTTATTTAAAAAAAAATTTTTTTTCAACGTTTATTTATTTTGGGGACAGAGAGAGACAGAGCATGAACGGGGGAGGGGCAGAGAGAGAGGGAGACACAGAATCGGAAACAGGCTCCAGACTCTGAGCCATCAGCCCAGAGCCCGACGCGGGGCTCAAACTCACGGACCGCGAGATCGTGACCTGGCTGAAGTCGGATGCTTAACCGACTGCGCCACCCAGGCGCCCCTACAAGTCTTTATTTTAATATGTATTTCCTTTTCGTTTAGGTAAATATGTAGACATAGAGTGGCCGCACCATATAATAGGTACATTTAAGACACTGCCAAACTATTTTCAGAGTGAACCATTTTGCATTCCCACCAGCAACACATCCTCACCAATATCTGGTATGGTCAGCAGGCTTTCTAATTTCAGCCACTTTAGCAGGTGTGTAATAGAATCTTCTTACAGTTTTCATTTGAACTTCCCTAATAACCACTTATGCTGAGTATCTGCTCATGTGCTTATTTCTTCTGTGGTGAAGTGTCCATTCAGATCTTTTGACCATTTTTGGTATTTATCCTACTTGAAGTTCTCGACAGTTTGGTGTCGGTCACTAATTTTGGAAAGTTTCAGCCATTATTTCTCCTGCCCTGTTTCTCCCTTTTCTTGGAATTCCAGTTGCGACTGTGATGTACCTTTTGAAAATGTCTTATGGTTCTTGGATGTTCTGGAGGGTTTCCCCACACCCCCTTCTTGTTTATTTCTTTGCATTTCAATTTAAGAAGCTTCTCCTGGCATATTATCAAGTTTACTGATTCTTTTCTTGGCATGTCCAGTCTACAACTGAGCCCATCAAAGCATTCTTTATGTCTGTTAGAGTAGTTTTGATTTCTAGCATTTCTTTTTTGATCATTTCTTAGAGATTCCATTTCTCTGCTTTCATTGCCCATCTGTTCTTGCATGTTAGCTACTTTTTCTACTAGAGCCCTTAGTATATTAATCACAGTTATTTTAAATTCCCTGTCTAGCAATTCTGAAATCTTTGCCATAGGTGAATCTTGTTCTGATGCTTGTTTTGTCTCCTCAGACTGTTTCATTTGCCTTTTGGCATGCCTTGTGATTATTTTGTTGAAAGCCACACCCATGACTAGGAGCCCAGGAGTTTCTCATTCTTATTACACCTTCTGCCTCCAAAAATTCATCCAAATTCCATTTAAAAGTTCCTATCAGTTTACAGCTCCAATAGCTTCTATTCAGTGTGAGTAGATCCTGGTTGTGAGTCTCTGAATTTGCCTCTCTCCAGATTTTGGGATATTGGTTTGCCCTACAAACCTCAGTTCTCTGATGAGTCAAGAAGAGGACTGATCTTCAATTTGTTCAGTTTTTTCTTGTAAGGACAAAAGGACTTACATTATTCTGGCTAGGACTTGGGTTTTATTTAACTGGGTTGTTTTCATTTTCTTGACAGTGATTTTTGAGAGCTCTTCTTTTTAAAAAAATGTTTATTTAGTTTTGAGAGAGAGAAAGAGAGAGAGAAAGAGCATGCACACACACGGGTGAGGGGAGGGGCAGAGAGAGAGGGGACAAACCCAAGCAGGTTCTGCACTGTCAGCACAGAGCCCAACTTGGCGGGCTCAATCTCACAAACCGTGATATCATGACCTGAGCTGAAATCGAGAGTCAATGCTTGGGGTGCCTGGGTGGCTCAGTTGGTTAAAGGACCGACCTCAGCTCAGGTCATGATCTCATGGCTTGCAAGTTCAAGCCCCACATCAGGCTCTGTGCTGACAGCTCAGAGCCTGGAGCCACTTCGGATTTTGTGTCTCCCTCTCTCTCTGTCCCTCCCCTGCTCATGTTCAGTCTCTCCTTCAAAAATAAATAAACATTTTTAAAAATTAAAAAAAGGTGTCTCGCGTCCATGAAATATAGCCAGAACAACACGAAACCATCCTGCATACCTAGAAAACTGATTGGAGGATTAACACAACAATCTGCACAATCTGAACCACAGAATTCAGCAGGTACGCGGTGCAGAGAGGTGAATTTGGGAAGAGGCTGCAGAGGGTAGGGAGCCGCTTTTGTGGGTGGAGAGGACGCAGACTGGGGCAGGGGGAGAATATGGGAAAGGCACCCCTCTCCAAATGCAGCTGGAGGGAAAGTGGAAAATTAGAAATAGCTACAGGGACTAAACTAAAAAGGGAGAAAGGAGAAAGGACAAAGGAGAGGGTTTAAATTCCATTAAGACTGTAAACAAAGGGAGCACAAAGGCTACAACCCCGCAGCTCGATACCTGGTGGTGCTCTGGTGTGAAGGGCGGATCCCCAAGAACAGAGTGGGGTCCAGGAGGTTCTCGGGCCACATGGGGAAAAGCGGTTCCACTGCTGGAAGGACATTTGGTAGAGACTGTTGAAGACACCTGGTCCCAGCAGACCCCTGAAGGCCGCCACATTTGCTGGTGCTGGGGCAAGGTCGTTGAGGGTGAAGCCTGGTGCCAGATGTGTGTTGTAATTTTCCACAATCCCTGAAACGCTGCTGCTACACTATCTCGCGAACTTTTTCTGGGGCGGCTGGTGTCTGGCCGCAGTCTGGGGCACCAGCAGCAGCAGGGTCCAGCAAGCGTTCCTGGGAGCAGCCAACAGTCAGCCATTGCTCATTTGGCCATTGGTTGATGAGACCCTCCTGCAGAGGGGCGGAACAGGTCAAAGCCACAGTCCTTCACAAGGGGCCAGGGAAAACAGCCACATCTGAGACAAAACTCGGGAGAGAGGTACTGCCTGGGGCCTGGTCACGGAGAGTGAAAAAGCATGGAGTGGACGAAAGATGAAGACAGACAACAGGTGCACAATTGCTGACCTGGGAGAACAGACTGGGTAGCTGGGTGGCACCATTTTCACCACTCCTGCGCATGCACGTATGCACCTATGAGCACAGCAACAATCCACCCCAGGAGGCTAGCAACGCCATCTAGTGGAGAGCAGAGCCATTACACTGAGCCCCGCCCAACTGGGCCAACTTGGCTCTTCAGGAACACAAGTCTCACCGCCGGCTTAGTTTATGGACTCTAAAGTGCTACATAGACTGACTTCTAGGGGAAAACCAAGTAATTTCAGTCGTACTTCAATCTGTTAGCAGGTCCATCTATTCAATTTTCTTTCTTTCTTTTTTTCTCTTTTACACTTCTTTTCATTTTGTTGAATACAGAAAGAGAAAAAATTCATTTTTATTTTCAATTTTTATTAAAAATATTTTTCCTTAATTTTTATTACTATATTTTTTACTTTTGTGTAAATTTTTTCAAATTCTATTTTACTTCTGTAATTTTATTTTAGTCTACTTCAGTGTAGTCACTCTTTCAAATTTTCAAACAATTTCCTTTTTTTCTTTCTGTTTCTCTTTTCTCTTTTTCATTTCTCTTCTTTTTCTCAAATACAGAAAGAGAAAAACTTAATTTTTACTCTCAATTTCTATTAAAAATATTTTTCTTTAATTTTTTTACTATATTTTTTGCTTTTATGTAATTTTTTTCAAATTCTACTTTACTTCTGTCAATTTATTTTAGTCTACTACAGTGTATTCACTTTTTAGATTTTCAAACGATTTCCTTTTTGTCTTTTTTATCTTTTTTGTTTCTTTTCTTTTTCTTGAATACAGAAAAAGAAAAAAATTATTATCTATTTTTAATTTTTATTAAAAATATTTTTCTTTAATTGTTTCTACTATATTCTTTACTTTTATGTATATTTTTTCAAATTCTATTTTACTCCCATCATCTCATTTCAGTCTGCCTCAGTGTATTCCTTTTTTTCAAATTCTCCAATGATTTCCGTTTTTTCTCCCCCCCCCTTTTTTTTCTCTATCTGTCAAACCACTTTCAACACCCAGACCAAAACACACCTAAGGTCTAGCATCATTTATTTGATTTGTGTGTGTGTGTGTGTGTGTGTGTGTGTGTGTTTGATTTTTTAATTTTAATATTTTTTAATTTTAATATTTTTTAATTTCAATTTTTCTACCTCATTAATTCATTTTCTCCCTTCAAAATGACAAAACGAAGGAATTCACCCCAAAAGAAAGAGCATGAAGAAACGACAACCAGGGATTTAACCAACACAGATACAAGCAAGATGTCTGCACCAGAATTTAGAATCACAATAATAAGAATACTAGCTGGAGTCGAAAATAGATTAGAATCCCTTTCTGCAGAGATAAAAGAAGTAAAAAATAGCCAGAACAAAATTAAAAATGCTATAACTGAGCTGCAATCACGGATGGATGCAACGGCAGCAAGGATGGACAAAGCAGAACAGAGAATCAGCGATATAGAGGACAAACTTACAGAGAATACAGAAGCAGAAAAAAAAAAGAGGGAGATTAAGGCAAAAGAGCACGATTTAAGAATTAGGGAAATCAGTGACTCATTAAAAAGGAACAACATCAGAATCATAAGGGTCCCAGAAGTGGAAGAGAGAGAAATAGGGGTAGAAAGGTTATGTGATCAAATCAGAGAGGAGAACTTTCCTAACCTGCGGAAAGATACAGACATCAAAATCCAGGAAGCACAGAGGACTCCCATTAGATTCAACAAAAACCGACCATCAACAAGGCATATCATAGTCAAATTCACAAAATACTTAGGCAAGGAGAGAATCATGAAAGCAGCACAGGAAAAAAAGTCCCTAACCTACAAGGGAAGATAGATCAGGTTTGCAGCAGACCTATCCACAGAAACTTGGCAGGCCAGAAAGGAGTGGCAGGATATATTCAATGTGCTGAATCAGAAAAATATGCAGCCAAGAATTCTTTAGCCTGCAAGGCTGTCATTCAAAATAGAAGGAGAGATCAAAAGTTTCCCAGACAAACAAAAATTAAAGGAGTTTGTCACCACTAACCAGCCCTGCAAGAAATTTTAATGGGGACTCTCTGAAGGGGGAAAATATGAAAAAAAAAAAAAAAAAAATATATATATATATATATATATATATATATATATATATATATATATATATATATCTCAAAAGCAACAAAGATTAGAAAGGACCAGAGAACACCACCAGAAACTCCAACTCTACAAGCATGATAATGGCAATAAATTCATATCTTTCAGTATTCATTCTAAACGTCATTGGACTCAATGCTCCAATCAAAAGACCTAGGGTAACAGAATGGATAAGAAAACAAGGTCCATCTATATGCTGTTTACAGGAGACCCACTTTAGACCTAAAGACACCTTCAGATTGAAAATAAGGGGATGGAGAACCATCTATCATGCTAATGGTCAACAAAAGAAAGCCAGAGTAGCCACACTTATATCAGACAATCTAGACTTTAAAATAAAGACTGTATCAAGAGATGCAGAAGCACATTATATCATAATCAAGGGGTCTATCCACCAAGAAGACCTAACAATTATAAACATTTATGTGCCAAATTTGGGGCACCCAAATATATAAATCAATTAATCACAAACATAAAGAAACTCATCGATAGTAATACCATAATAGTAGGAGACTTCAACACCCCACTCACAGCAACGGACAGATCATCTAATCAAAAAACCAACAAGGAAACAATGGCTTTGAATTACACACTGGACCAGATGGACTTAACAGATATATTCAGAACATTTCATCCTAAAGCAGCAGAATATACATTCTTCTCCAGTACACATGGAACGTTCTCCAGAATAGACCATATACTGGGACACAAATCAGCCCTAAGTAAATACAAAAAGACCGAGATCATACCATGCATATTTTCTGACCACAACGCTTTGAAACTCAAAATCAACCACAAGAAAAAATTTGGAAAGGTAACAAATACTTGAAGACTGAAGAACATCCTACTAAAGAATGAATGGGATAACCAAGAAGTTAAAGAGGAAATTAAAAAGTATATGGAAGTCAATGAAAATGATAACACCACAATCCAAAACCTCTGGGATGCAGCAAAGGTGGTCATAAGAGGAAACTATATAGCAATCCAGGCCTTCCTAAAAAAGGAAGAAAGATCTCAGATACACAACCTAAACTTATGCCTTAAGGAGCTGGAAAGAGAACAGCAAATTAAACCCAAAACCAGCAGAAGACAGGAAATAATAAAGATTAGAGCAGAAATTAATGCTATCAACACCAAAAAAAAAAAAAAACAAAACAGTAGAACAGATCAATGAAACCAGAAGCTGGTTCTTTGAAAGAATTAACAAAATTGATAAACCACTAGCCAGTTTGATCAAAAAGAAAAAGTAAAGGACCCAAATAAATAAAATCAAGAATGAAAGAGGAGAGATCACAACCAACACAGCAGAAATAAAAACAATAATAAGAGAATATTATGAGCAATTATATGCCAATAAAATGGACAATCTGGAAGAAATGGACAAATTCCTAGAAACATATACACTACCAAGACTGCAACAGGAAGAAATAGAAAATTTGGACAGACCCAAAACCAATAAGGAAATCAAGTTAGTAATAAAAAATCTGCCAAAAAACAAGAGTCCAGGGCTAGATGGCTTTCCAGGGGAATTCTACCAAACATTTAAGGAAAAGTTAACACCTATTCTCTTGAAGCTGTTCCAAAAAATAGAAATGGAAGGAAAACTTCCAAACTTTTTCTATGAAGCCAACATTACCATGATTCCAAAACCAGACAGAGACCCCACTAAAAAGGAGAACTAGAGACCAATTTCCCTGATGAACATGGATACAAAAATCCTCAACAAGATATTAGCCAGCTGGCTCCAGCAATACATTAAAAAACTTATTCACTACGACCAAGTGGGATTTACACCTGGGATGCAGGGCTGGTTCAATAGCCACAAAACAATTAATGTGATTCATCACATCACTGAAAGAAAGGACAAGAGCCATATGACCCTCTCCATAGATGCAGAGAAAGCATTTGACAAAATACAGCATCCTTTCTTGATAAAATCCCTCAAGAAACTAGGGATAGAAGGAGCATACCTCGAGATCATAAAAGCCATATATGAATGACCCAATGCTAATATCATCCTCAATGGGGAAAAACTGACAGCTTTCCCCCCAAGGTCAGGAACAAGACAGGGATGTCCACTCTCACCACTGTTATTCAACATAGTATTGGAAGTCTTAGCCTCTTCAATCAGACAACACAAAGAAATAAAAGGCAGCCAAATAGGCCAGGAGGAGATCAAACTTCCACCCTTCACAGATGACATGATTGTCTATATGGAAAACCCAAAATATGCCACCAAAAAACTGCTAGAATTGATTCATGAATTCAGCAAAGTTGCAGGATATAAAATCAACGCACAGAAATTGGTTGGATTCCCATACTCGAAAAATGAAGCGACAGAAAGAGAAGTCAAGGAATCAATCCCATTTACAGTTGCACAAAAAACCATAAAATACTTAGGAATAAATCTAACCAAGTAGGTGAAAAATCTTTACGCTGAAACTATAGAAAGCTTATGAAAGAAATTGAAGAAGACACAAAAAAATAAAATGGAAAAAGATTCCATGCTCCTGGATAGGAAGAACAAATATTGTTAAAATGTCAATACTACCCAAAGCAATCTACATATTCAATGCAATCCCTACCAAAATAACACCAGCATTCTTTACAGAGCTAGAACAAATAATCCTAAAATTTGTATGGAACCAGAAAAGACCCTGAATAGCCAAAGCAATCTTGAAAAAGAAAACCAAAGCCAGAGGCATCACAATCCCAGACTTCAAGCTATACTACGAAGCTGTAATCATCAAGACAGTATGGTACTGGCACGAGAACAGACACTCAGATCAATGGAACTGAATAGAGAACCCAGAAATGGACCCACAAACATATGGCCAACTAATCTTTGACAAAGGAAGAAAGAATATCCAATGGAATAAAGACAGTCTCTTCAGCAAGTGGTGCTGGGAAAACTGGACAGCGACATGCAGAAGAATGAACCTGGACCACTTTCTTACACCATACACAAAAATAAACTCAAAGTGGACAAAGGACCTCAATGCAAGACAGGAAGCCATCAAAATCCTCGAGGAGAAAGCAGGCAAAAATCTCTTTGATCTTGGCCGCAGCAACTTCTTACTCAACACGTCTCCGGAGGCAAGGGAAACAAAAGCAAAAATGAACTACTGGGACCTCATCAAAATAAAAAGCTTCTGCATAGCGAAGGAAACAATCAGCGAAACTCAAAGGCAACCACAGAACGGGAGAAGATATTTGCAAATGACATATCAGGTAAAGGGTTAGTATCCAAAATCTATAAAGAACTTATCAACCTCAACACCCAAAAGACAAATAATCCAGTGAAGAAATGGGCAAAAGACATGAATAGACACTTCTCCAAAGAAGACATCCAGACGGCCAACCAACACATGAAAAAATGATCAATGTCACTCATCATCAGGGAAATACAAATCAAAACCACAATGAGATACCACCTTACACCTGTCAGAATGGCTAACATTAACAACTCAGGCAACAACAGATGTTGATGAGGATGCGGAGAAAGAGGATGTCTTTTGCATTGTTGGTGGGAATGCAAGCTGGTGCAGCCACTCTGGAAAACAGTATGGAGGCTCCTCAAAAACCTAAAAATAGAACTACCCTACGACCCAGCAATTGCACTAGTAGGCATTTATCCAAGGGATATGGGTGTGCTGTTTCGAAGGGACACATGCACCCCCATGTTTATAGCAGCATTATCAACAGTAGCCAAAGTATGGAAAGAGCCCAAATGTCCATTGATGGATAAATGGATAAAGAAAATGTGGCATATATATACCATGGAGTATTATGTGGCAATCAAAAAGAATGAAATCTTGCCATTTGCAACTATGTGGATGGAACTGGAGGGTATTATACTAAGTGAAATTAGTCAGTCAGAGAAAGACACAAATCATCAGGACTTCAGTCATATGAGGACTTTAAGAGACAAAACAGATGAACATAAGGGAAGGGAAACAAAAATAATATAAAAACAGGGAGGGGGACAAAACAGAAGAGACTCATAAATATGGAGAACAAACTGAGGGTTACTGGAGGGGTTGTTGGAGAGGGGTGGTCTAAATGGTTAAGGGGCCCTAAGGAATCTACTCCTGAAATCATTGTTGCACTATATGCTAACTAATTTGGATGTAAATTTAAAAAAATAAAAAATAAAATTAAAAAAAAAAACCTAAAAAAAAAAAAAGAGTCAGATGCTTAACAAACTGAGCCACCCAGGTGCCCCAAGAGAGCACTTTATATATTCTGTATATTCATAAGTTAACAGATACATGCTTTGCAAATATTTTCATCTGGTCTATGGCCTATCTTTTCATTCCTTTAACAGAACACAAGTTTTACATTTTGATAAAGTCTAGTTTATTAAGTTCTTGTTTCATATCTGTAAGTAGTCCAATTTTTCAGCACCCAGAATCATACCTTCCTGTGCTACTTTGTCTTCCCACCTTGTCAAAACTCAGATATTGATAGAGGTCTGGACTTTGAATTTCTTTGCTTGATCTGATGATTCCAATAATATACTGCCTTGTTTATTGCAGCTTTATAATTAAGTCTTTTTTTAATTGTTTTTATTAAGGTATAATTGACCTCTAACATTATATTAGTTTCAGGTGTACAACATGATTTGGTATTTGTATATATTACAAAATGATCACCACAACAAATCTAATTAAATCCATCACTATACAGTTACATTTTTTTTTTTTTTCTTGTGATGAGGACTTTGTTTTTGAGAAGGAAAGAGAGAGAGACATTTGGGGAGGGGAAGGTGGAGACAGAGAAAGAATCTTAAGTAGGTTCCACTCCCAGCACAGAGCCCAACGCAGGGTTGGATCTCATGACCTGAGCTGAAATCAAGAGTTAGACACTTAACCAACTGAGTCACCCAGGTACCCCAAGAGATGAAAAGTTTAAGATATACTCTCTTAGTGACTTTCAAATAAGCAATATAGTATTATTAATTTTAGTACATGTTGTACATTATATCCCTATGACTTACTTATTTTATAACTGGAAGTTTGTACCTTTTAAGATTTTTGATTAATCTTCAGATTGGGTGGTGTTAATCTTCCAACTATGTTACTCATTTTCAAAGTTATTTGAACCATTTTTTAATTTTTTTTTAAGTTTACATCAAAGTTAGCTATATTATAGTGCAATAATGATTTCAGGAATAGACTCCTCAGTGCCCCTTACCCATTTAGCCCATCCCCCACCCACAACTCCTCCAGCAACCCTCTGTTTGTTCTCTATATTTAAGAGTCTCTTCTGTTTTGTCCCCCTCCCTGTTTTTATATTCTTTTTGCTTCCTTTCCCTTCTGTTCATCTGTTTTGTCTCTTAAATTCCACATGAGTGAAGTCACGATATTTGTTTTTCTGTGACTAATTTCGTGTTCTGACTATTCTAAGTATTTTGCATATCCATATAAATTTGCCCATCAGTTTGTCAACTGCTACAAAAAAGTATGATGGGATTTTAATTGGGACTGCCATGAATCTACAAATCAATGTAAAGATGACTACGTCTTAACAACATTTAGTCTCCCGATACATGGACGTTGTATGTTGATCCACTTATTCAGCTTTTATTTAATTTATTTTAGGAATGTTCTGCAGTATTCGATGTATAGATTTTTCACATCTTTTGTCAAATTTATGCCTAAAGATTTCATTTTTGGATGTTATCTTAGTGTTTTTATTCCAATACCTGATTTTTGATGCTAATAAATGACAATTGCATTTTGCATATTAATCTTGTATCCTCCAATCTTGCTAAAAATCACATCACTATTAGTTTTCTTTCTCTAGATTCCATTGGATTTTATACATAGACAGTCATATTATCTGCTTTTTATTTTCTTTCTCTTGCCTTATGGTGCTGCTTAGACTCTCCGATACAATGTTAAATAGACATGATAGGACTGGACATCCTTGACATCTTCCTGATCGTAGGAGGTAAATGCTCAGTTTTTCATGATCAACTCTGATGACTGTAAATTTTTCAGATGTGCCCCTTATCACTTTCAGAATGTTCCCTTTACTATTAGTTATATGACAGCTTTTTATCAGGAATCAATGATAGTCTTATCAACTATTTTATCTGTATATAATGAGTTAATCATATGGTTTTTCATGTTTAGTTTGTTAACGTGATTAAATACATCGTTCGATTTTCTTTAAATTTTTTTTTAACGTTTATTTATTTTTGAGACAGAGAGAGACAGAGCATGAACGGGGGAGGGTCAGAGAGAGGGAGACACAGAATCGGAAGCAGGCTCCAGGCTCCGAGCTGTCAGCACAGAGCCCGATGCAGGGCTCGAACTCACGGACAGCAAGATCATGACCTGAGCCAAAGTCGGCCGCTTAACCGACTGAGCCACCCAGGCGCCCCACATCGTTCGATTTTCTAATGTTAAAGCAATGTTGCATTCCTTTATTTCATGATGAATGATCCCTTTTCTATATTGTTGGATTTTGTTAGATTTTGATCATATCTTTTACACTGATGTTCATGAAAGATACTGGTCTATGGTTTTCCTTTTTTGTAATGTCTTTGCCCAGTTTTTGATATCAGGGTAATGGTGGCCTCATATAATGAGCTCAGGAGTACTCCTTCCTTTTTAGCATTTTTTGTTTCCTCAAATATTTGGTAGAATTCACCAGCGAAGCCATCTGAACATGGAGCTTTACTTGTGGAATGGATTTTAAGTACAAAATCAATTTTTTAATAGAATTCTTCATATTACCTACTTCTTGAATGGGCCTTGGTAGTATGTGTCTTTCAAGAAAGTCATTTATTTCATCAAACTTGTCACATCACTTGCCATAAAGTTGTTCAAAATATTCCCTTTTATCCTTTTAATAGCCTTAGAATCTATAGTGGTGTTACCTCTCATTCCTGATACTGGTAATTTGTATCTTTTTTTTTTGCCTTGATCAAACTAGCTTGTGTTTCATTTATTTTCCTCATCATTTCTGTTTTCTATTTTCTTTCTTGTCCTTCCTTTGTCTTTAACTTGCTCTTTTTTCTAGTACATTAAGGTGGAAACTGAGATTATTGATTTGGCACCTTTCGTCTTTTCTAAGATAGGTATATAGTGCTATATATTTCCCCCAACTACTATTTTTTTTTTAATTTTTTTTCAACGTTTATTTATTTTTGGAACAGAGAGAGACAGAGCATGAACGGGGGAGGGGCAGAGAGAGAGGGACACACAGAATCGGAAACAGGCTCCAGGCTCTGAGCCATCAGCCCAGAGCCTGACGTGGGGCTCGAACTCCCAGACCGCGAGATCGTGACCTGGCTGAAGTCGGACGCTTAACCGACTGCGCCACCCAGGCGCCCCTCCCCCAACTACTATTTAGCAGCATAGCATAAATTCTGATATGCTGTGTCTTCATAAAACGTTAAAAAAATGTTCTAACTTCCCTTCAATTTTCTTATCTGATGCATGTGTTACTTAGAAGTGTGTTATTTAGTTTCTAAATATTTGGGAATGTTCCAGATATTTTTCTGTTAGTGATTTTTAATTTAATTCCACTGTGGTCAAGGAAAACACTTTAGGCAACGTGAATCCTTTATATTTGAGATTTGTTTTATGACCTAGAATATGCTATTTTTTTGGTAAATGTTCTACGTCAACTTGAAAAAAAGGTGTGTATTCTGTTGTTTGCTGGGATAGTGTTTTACAAATGTCAATTAGGTCAAATTGGATGATACTCTACTTCAAATCTCCATCCTCACTGATTTCCTGTCTATTTGTTCTTTCAATTATTGACAGAGAGGTACTAAAATGTATGATGATAATTTTGGATTTGTCTATTTTTCTTGTAATTCTATTAGTTTTTACTGAAGGTTTATTTTTAGGTATATAAGTGATTAAGACTTATTTCTTTTTTTAAGTTTATTTTCAGAGAGAGAAAGAGAGAGAGAGAGAGAGAGAGAGAGAGAGAGACCATGAGCAGGGGACGGGCAGAGAGAGAGGGAGAGAGAGAATCCCAAGCAGGCTCCCCATTGTCGGCACAGAGCCCAACGTGGGGCTCGATCCCAAGAACCATAAGATCACCACCTGAACTGAAATCAAGAGTCGGCCACTTAACCAACTGAGCCACCCAGGCACTCCAAGATTATTATTTCCTTTTGATAAACAGATCCCTTTATTACTGGGGAATGACCTTCTTTATCCCTGGTAATATTCATTGCTCTGAAATATACTTTGCCTGATATTGACAAAATCACTCCAACTTTCTTTTAATTAGTGTTAGCATGGCATATCTTTTCCATTGTTTTGCTTGTAACTTCTCTGTGTCTTTAAACTTGAAGTGTGTTTTTTGTATGCAGCATATAGAGCCAACTATATGCTCTTGTAAGTAAGAGCATATAGTTGGCTCTTACTTTTATCCAATCTGACAACCTCTGACATTTTATTGGGTTATTTACAACATTATGTCATTAAACTTATCATCTTCCTATGTGTTTTCATTGTTGTCTTTGCCCCTTTATTCTTCCTTCCTTTGGAATAATTGAATATTTTTAGTGATTCCATTTTATCTCCTTGTTTTATTAGCTACAACTATTGCGTTTTTTAGTGGTTGCTTGTGGTTCTATAGTATATACCTTGAATTTATCTCAATCTACCCTCAAGTAATATATCACTTCCCATATAAGAATCTAACATTAATATCCTACCATTTCTTCTCTCCCAATGTTTGTGTTACTGTTGTAGATTTTACTTATATACGTTACAAATCACATATTCCATGGTTTTTGTTTTTGATTAAACATCAATTATATTCTAAGATGATTTGAATGATAAGAAAAATATCATCTATATTTACTCATGTAGCTACCATTTCCAGGGCTCTTTATTCCTTTGGATAGATACATATTTTCATCTGGTATCATTTCCTACTGTCTGAAGGACTTCCTTTAACATTTTTTGGTAGTATGTGTCTGCTGGTGATTGTTTTCAGCTCTTTCTGGGTTCTCCCCTCCCTAAATTTCTGAAAAAATACTTTGTTTTGCCTTTGTTTTAAAAGATGTTGTTACTGAGGATAGAATTCATGATTGACAGGTTTTCTTTTAATACTTTAAAGACCAAGCTATTCCCTTGTCCTCTAGTTTACATTGTTTCTAGCAATAAATTTGCTTCCTTCTTTGTGTTCCTCTCTATGTAATGTGATTTTTCTCTCTCTTGTTACTTTTGATACTTTTTCTATCATGCTGGTTTTGAACAATTTGATTATGGTGTTCTTTAGTATAGTTTTCTTCCTATTGCATAGGCTTAGACTTTGTTGAACTTCTTAGATGTGTAGGTTTATAGTTGTCATCAAATTTGTGCATATGTATGTGTGTGCTTTATTCTGAAATCTGAGTCACTTATGAAAGGCTATTTAATTCTTATTCGTGTAAAGCTCCATAAGAATCCCACTTCCCAGGGCACCGGTGTGGCTCAGTCAGCTAAGCATCTGACTCTTGGTTTCAGCTCAGGTCATAATCTCACATCAGGATCTATGCTGACAGCACAGAAATTCCTTAGGATTCTCTCTCTCCCCCCCTCTCTCTCTGCCCCTCCTCCACTAGCACTGTCTCTGTCTCCCCCGAATAAATAAACTTAAAAAAAAAAAAAGAATCCCACTTCCCTCCCTCCTATAATTTAAAATCATCTGTAACATCTAGCTTCCATAATAACTGCAATAAAAAAAAAGGAGGGGCCGTGTAGCACAATAGCTTTTAACCATCTCAGCCAAGAAATGGTTCACAAAAGTCACTTCCTCTCACAATCCAGCTGAAGGTAGTCACATGGCCCCAACGTAACTGCTCTGAGAAGCTGGGAAATGATGGGAGCATGTAGATATTGGAGAACTTTTCCTGCCACAGAAAAGGCAACTCTGAAATAGAGAATAACAGAATTAAAATAATTTCAGAGGATGTGGGTTGGGAAGGGTTCTCTGAGGCAGTGTGGCATTTAAGCTAAGACCTGACGGTTGGAAAGAAGTCAGCTCTGGTATGTGTGACATATAATCAATATAGTTAAGAGGTCAGGGGCTAAAGCCATATTCAATTAATAAAATATTCCATGCAGAATTGTTCTGAACACTCAAACACAGAACTGGGCTTTCTTCTCCCTAGAGAAAGAGGGAAAATATTATAACAAAGGTCAAGTCAAAATTTGGAAATCATTTAGAAATAAACAGAATAAAGGGTCCTACAACCATGAAGACATCTAGGGTGATGAAAATTTCCCACTCTGGTCAAGAACATGAAAAATACTATAATAAGTATTCTGCATACATACATTGCATAACCTCTTAAGAAAAGCAATTATGGCAAAGACTTTTTTTCTCCAAATGAGGAATTAAGATTTAGGAAATACATATATCTATATGCTAATTAATTAGGTCAATCTCCCCATTTTGATGCCTACTAATTATTAGAAACGTTGATCTTTGTTAAATCTACACACTAGACTTTAACTCTTCTTACTCACTCCCTCCAGATTCAATCCTTTATTCCAATATTTTATTCTAATATCTCTTTTTAATCCCCTTACATAAACTGGAAGATGTTGATATTCAAAGATGTCACATTCAATAGCTGAAAAATGATTTTAGAAAATGATGGATAAGATGGAATAAGTCTTCTGCTTCTACCTAATCATTTTGTTTTAGAAATAAATTAAAAGTAGACTTTAGAGGGGCACCTGGGTGGCGCAGTCGGTTAAGCGTCCGACTTCAGCCAGGTCACGATCTCGCGGTCCGGGAGTTCGAGCCCCGCGTCGGGCTCTGGGCTGATGGCTCAGAGCCTGGAGCCTGTTTCTGATTCTGTGTCTCCCTCTCTCTCTGCCCCTCCCCCGTTCATGCTCTGTCTCTCTCTGTCCCAAAAATAAATGTTGAAAAAAAAAAATTAAAAAAAAAAAAGTAGACTTTAGAAAGCAAGAAAACACGAGATGAGCAAGCATCTCCCTTGGTCTGTGCCTTGAAATCTCCATTGTAGGACAGTGATGGCAGCTGAAAGGACAACATCATTGCTTCTGCCGGCATTGTTCTGCTACTTACTACCTCCCTGATCACATAAATTACTCAGTTCTTTTACTATCCTTCACTACAAACCACAGATTGAAAGGCATAGCACCTACCGGTAAGAGTTGTTGTAAGCATTATACAAGTTACCATATATAAAGCACTTTATAGTTTCTCTTTTGTTGCTTTAGTTAGAAAAAATTGCTTCCGAATTTTTACAGATCATTATTATACCTTTTTTTTTAACACTATAGGCTGATACATACTCTACAAATGACATAACTTTTAATATAATATCACTTTAATAGATATAACTCAATAAAAGCTAAGAGCAAATAATACATGACTAGGAGAAAAAATACATAGAACGTGAATAGCAGACATCTTTCTGGCTTGACAAAATGACCACTTATTGATACTAATAGACTCTGATCACAGTCAGGATGGGAGTAGGGAAGCATTGCATGTGGTTGTTTTTATTTCTCTGTGGTTTGAGGGTCAACTACAGGAAAAACAGCCAGGCTGCGTGACCAAGGACACACGGTTATATCCTGAATACTTCCAATCCTGACCCAAGTTGCAGAGCTCCTGAACATGAACAGAGGCTTAGCTTGAAACAAACTTATCACCATCAAATAGGGAAGAATTCTATCCCATTTCTTTGGTTTTTATCTAAGTGAGAGGCACGGAAACTATCTGTACATTCTGAGTCATCCCATGCAAAGTTGTCCTGCAACATCAGAATTATAATTCTAATTCAGAATTTCTTTTACTCAAGATATTTCCCTAATTGTGAATAATAATTCCCAATTTCTAATCATGAGACAACTTGGAATCCAAATTATTAACCAAATGATATAAAATGCAAGGCATGATCAACTCGAATCACCTCATCTTTTTCATTTGCTCATTGTTTCACTGGTTCCTTCTAATAATTGTATTAAGACCGGGACAGGAGACATTAGCTCAACCTACTTCCACACAGCCAACCTACTGCCATGACACAAAGAGTTCCATTTCTTCTGTAAAACATGAAAGCTGATGCTCAGAGCTCACAGAACAAATCAGAAAGTAGTTTAACTATGCCTGCCACTACCAGTTGACCTTCATGATAAGTCTTTCCCAATCTGTTTTTGCTAGTTCTTTCACAGTAAATAATGTGATGTAATTAAAACAGTATAAACATGACAACAGAGTGTGAGAAGAAAACAGCTGTTATTTCTATAAAAACTAAATCGAGGGGCGCCTGGGTGGCGCAGTCGGTTAAGCGTCCGACTTCAGCCAGGTCACGATCTCGCGGTCCGTGAGTTCGAGCCCCGCGTCGGGCTCTGGGCTGATGGCTCGGAGCCTGGAGCCTGCTTCCAATTCTGTGTCTCCCTCTCTCTCTGCCCC
The DNA here is from genome assembly GCF_016509475.1 of Prionailurus bengalensis. Lineage (NCBI taxonomy): Eukaryota > Metazoa > Chordata > Mammalia > Carnivora > Felidae > Prionailurus > Prionailurus bengalensis. The sequence continues at coordinate 146,261,315 of NC_057344.1, forward strand.
TCCCCCGTTCATGCTCTGTCTCTCTCTGTCCCAAAAATAAATAAACGTTGAAAAAAAAAAAATTTAAAAAAAAAAAACAAAAAAAAACTAAATCGAACGTTCTGGAAAGGCTCTTGAGAACTAAAATAAATTAGTAAGGATTTAGATGTGAACAGGACAATCATGAAGATTGGGAGATTTTTTTAAACATTTATTTACTTATTTTGAGAGAGAGCTCATACATGCACATAGGTTGGGGGGAGGCGATGGGCAGAGAGAGGGAGGGGGAATTCCAAGCAGGCTCCACTCTGTCAGCACGAAGCCTGATGTGGGGCTTGATCCCACAAACAGTGAGATCATGATCTGAGCCGAAATCAAGAGTCAAGGGCTTAACCAACTGAGCCACCCAGGCACCCTGGGAGCTATTTTAAAAAGCAGTAAGAATTTTCACTAAGATAGTTTCACCTCAAACTGAAAATCGAAGGCAATGATTCATAGGTATTATTAATACCAGAAGATGATTCAAAATTCCAATCAGTAAGTTCCAAAGATCTGTGGACCCACAACAAAAGACTGATGAATAACCGAGTATTTAAATGATTTATGTTATAAAACAGTATTTAAGGTAAATATGCATTGTTCTATAATTTTCTACTTTAACCAATTTTTTCTATTCATCAACACACCATATGTCCCAGTATAAGGTAGGTTAAGTAATATAGACGAGTCTTCTCATATGTAAAATAAAGAAAACAATTCCTACTCATAAGGCTGCTTTGAGGAGTAGATAAAATTATCCGTATAAAGGAATACTTGCCACATAGTATGATACATTACTCACTAGCTACCACCAATTTGCTGGTGAGGGTAACACGATGGTTAAAAGTAATGGCACGAGGAACCAGTCTTCCTTCCATCCCAGCTCAATTACTTATCAACCCGGTGACCTTAGGGGAAGCTACTTAAGCTTTCTGTGCCTCAAATCTTAACACCAGTGAAATGTCCATAATAAGAGCTCCGACTACCCAGGATTAGTATCAGGATTCAATGAAGTAATAAATGTAAAGTTCCTGAGACATAATAAATAAATGTTTAATGTAATAAATTTTAGCCATTCTTATTTTGTATATTATTGGCTCTTCGGCAACATAGAGAATTGTTCTTTCTTAGAGCATCAAGATATTTGTTATTACCACAGTCCCTTTGGTGCTATGCTTCTCACTCTTTAGAAGGAACACAAGACGCAAGCAATTTTACTACAGACAGACCAACAGTGCCATCTAGTGGCAATTTTCTAATAAATTCGCCAACAGAAAGGTTGCCCAAAACAGGTAAAAATTTCTACAGATATGAATTTAATTTTTTTAATTTGTTTATTTTTGAGAGAGAGAGAGATAGATAAAGGTTGTGGGCGCAGGGTAAGGGCAGAAAGAGAGGGGGACAGAGAATTCCAAGCTGGCTCTGCTTTGATAGCAGAGTGGGGTTCGAACTCCTGAACCGTGGTATCATGACCTGAGCAGAAGTCGGATGCTCAACTGACTGAGACGCCCAGGCGCCCCTGCATTTAATTTTTAAAACAAACTAAATCTAATGTTTTAGATTTGTAAATTTGTAAATTTTTGATGTGTTTTTTAATAATTATTTGAATTCAGTACAACTACAGCTGGGAGAAATTTTTTAAAAACTACAAACCACAAGAAGAGTGCTTGGCAATTATGGTACAAAGAAGACTGTTTTTTGTTTTTGTTTTTGTTTTTTTTTTAATATGAGCCAAACAATTGGGCTTAAACCCACTGCCAAATTTTTTTGTACAGATTTGCAATGCTAATAAATCCGTATGAGAATTAGAAATGTGAATTTTTGGTACAATTCAAATAGCACGATAGTTATATACCAAGGAATTAAGTTATATTGTTGGATAAAGTATAATCAATACCACACAAGGATCTCATGCAATAGCACCATTCACTTTTTACTTTCTGCAAGTCAAAACTTATAGAAGAACTCAAAACTACTGTAATCTAGGGGCACCTGGGTGGCTCAGTCAGTTAAGCATCTGACACCGGCTCAGGTCATGATCTCATGGTTCGTGGGTTCGAGCCCCCTGACAGGCTCTGTGCTGACAGCTCAGAGCCTGGAGCCTGCTTTAGATTCTGTGTCTCCCTCTCTCTCTGCTCCTCCCCCACTCACACTCTGTCTCTCTCTCAAAAATAAATAAACATTTAAAAAAATTAAAAAAAAAAACCTTCTGTAATCTATCCTATATGGCAGTCCTCACTTCACTCAGTTGAAATACACATGAATTTCACAGCCACAATTTACTTAAATAGCACCAATCGTCCAATAGCACAGTTCAAAGTTCAGTTATCATGGTAAATTAACTGTGAGTAATTATGTAAGAACTGCTGGCCCTCTGGTTCACAAATCACCATGTAAATAAAGATGAGCATCATGTTCCCTGAGCAACACATTTGACACTTCTTTAAAAGTCCGTTGATGATTGATCACTGCACATTTGTTATTTGGGTCAAACATCAACAGCAAATCATACTTCTTCCTGGTCTCCCGGTGGTCAACTTACAAGACATTTCACAAAAGTAGTAATCAACAGAGGGAATTAACCTGTAAAGGTGACAGGGCAGCAAAAAAATAAAATGTGGTGACACTGGAAGTGAAATGAGATGTGAACAGAAGGTCTGAAAATGGCAACAGCAAAGCAAAAATAACAGAAACCTGTGCCCCCAGCAAGGGAAGAGCTATGATTAAGTGCTCCGGTAGGACTCTGATTGAATGGAAATGGGTTGTGCAGGAATGAGGTGACCCTGGAATGTTGACTCTGGGCCCTTCCGAACAATGTGGATATGCAGCCACAGAAGCTCTGATGAAGGTGGACTGTCTCCCGTACATGAAGAAGGTTCTTATGACAAAACGATGACAACATCCCAGAGGAAGTGGCACCAGCATAAACCATCCCATAAAAGAAACTCTCAGAGAGATTTCAGAACCGTGGAAAAACTACGAACCATAAGAAGACTGCTTGGCAAATGATTACAAAGGACGAAATGGAAACTGATCCAAACTTAGAGAGGAATATGCAGTTGAATTCACCAAGGCCCAGGAAAGACGCTTGCTCCATATTGTAAGTTACATGATGAGAAGGCAAGCTCCCGTGCAAGCTCCTCTGAACAAGTTTTTTGCAAAGAAATAACACTTGAATTCTCGATGTTTCTAATGTTTTAATTTATAGTGTGCTGAACAAATATTAGCTTCCCTCTTTTTTGTGTGTTCCATTTCCCTATATGTGTATGAACCACAGAAAGAGAGTTTTTAATGTTTTGGGAGAACATTTTAAAGGTCAGAGAACGAGGGGCGCCTGGTTGGCTCAGTCGGGTAAGTGTCCAACTTCAGCTGAGGTCATGATCTCACGGTTTATGAGTTTGAGCCCCACATCGGGCTCTGTGCTGACAGCTCATCCTGGAGCTTGCTTCAGATTCTGTGTCTCCCTCTCTCTCTGCCCTTCCCCCACTCACACTCTGTCTCTCTGTGTCTCTCAAAAATGAATAAACATTAAAAAAATTTTGTTTAAGGGGCGCCTGGGTGGCTCAGTCGGTTAAGCGTCCGACTTCAGCTCAGGTCATGACCTCACAGTTCGTGAGTTCGAGCCCCGCGTCAGGCTCTATGCTGACAGTTCAAAGCCTGGAGTCTGCTTCAGATTCTGTGTCTCCCTCCTTCGCTACCCCTCCCCCACTCTCTCTCTCTCTTTCAAAAATAAATAAACATTAAAAAATATTTCTTTTAATTTTTGTTTAAAAAAATAAAAAAATAAAGGTCAGAGAATGACTGTTGTTTTTCCCATTGGGTTTTTGAGGTTGCTTTGCCTGGTTTCAGCATGCACGGTCATTGTCACGGTCTTGGGGCTATTGTACAAAGTAAGGACTATGTGTAATTTTTTCCTACATTTTTCCTTTACAAGTTTCAGTCATTGCAAGCAGAAGTCATCCAGGCTTTGCCAACAATTACCTGCTAGCGTAAGAGCTAGTCCCTTCGTGAACGTATTTCCTAAACTACTTGCAGTGCCGTGATAGAATGTTGAAAGACGCCCTTTTTCCTCACCAAAGCAGACATATACAAGAGCCTTAGGTACCTGGTAGTGGTAACTGAACCAATATACCACTGACTCGTGGGTCCATATTCAATTGATCAGTTATATCCAAAAGTTCTTCCTGAGAAACATCCTTTGGTTTTAGAATGATCTCACTACGGATCCCTGGAAGAACAACAAACACAGAGAGAGTCATTTGACCAGCAAAGATGTGGTTTTTCAACAACGGTGTCTTACACGGTGCGTAAAAAGTTTCCTCTGCGCCTTACCTCATTGGAAGCAAAGGACCTTCTACAAAAATGATGTTCAAACCACCACTAAAAGGGATGTCTCAAAGAGTACAGATGTTTTCTCATGATTCACACTCAATTTTTGGCCCAGTATCTTATTGCATTTATTTGTGATAAGCTACTGTTAGGGGATGTGAATCTAGTAAATATGTTAATACCCCTCACCACCATTATTAGGCCAAGTTCAGCAGAGCGAACTGGCCAGGTTTATTATCTGATTAAAGCAAGTATAATAAAAATAGGCCTTTTTTAAAAAAAAAATTGAAATACAGCTGACACACAATGTTACACCAGTCTCAGGTATACAACATGGTGATTCGACAAGTATGTTCATTTTGCTAGCTAGGCTAATCACAAGTGTAGCTACAATGGTCACCATACAATGCTATTACAATATTACTGACTACATTCCCTATGCTATACCTAAAAATGGGCCCTTTAATGTTTATTTCGTTTTGAGAGAGCGCCAGTGGGGAGGGGCAGACAGAGGGGGACAGAGGATCTGGAGTGGGCTCTGTGCTGACAGGCTGACGGCACAGAGCCCGATGTGGGCCTCGAATTCACAAACTGCGAGATCATGACCTGAGCCAAAGTCAGACGCTCAACCGACCGAGCCACCAAGGCACCCCTAAAAATGGGCTCTTTAAATGTGCAGTGTTCCTCTGACATATCACCATAGGATCTGAAATCACATCAAATTAATTCAGTAAGAAAGCTGGAGAAAAACATTAAGAAATGAATATAAACTTGGGTAACTCATCTCTAATAGTAATGGTAATAATGATAAATGTTATTCAAATGGCACTTGTTTGGCAATTCTCACTGACAATTATTGCACTTTGAAGGAACATAAGAAGACATGACTTATTAACAAGAACAACTAAAACGCATCCCCACCTACAGCAGACGCAGCTCTGATCTTCTTCCTGACGTACGTGTGGCTTGCTGGGTTATCACCCACTAAAATGATACTGAGGTGAGGTCTTCTGTTCCCAAGGGAAATCCATGATTCCACACCTCTCTGTATTTCTTTCTGGATTTGTTTGGCCATTTCAGTTCCTGAGATAATGATGGCATCATGTCTGTGGAAAACAAAGAATAAATATAGCACTAAAAAGACAGTAAGGAACATTCAACCGCATAATCTTAAGTTACAAGAGTGAACAACACATCTGTGATTCTCCAAATGAGCAACCTTAAATCAACCCCCAGAAAAGCAGAAAGAAATACATATATTGAAAAGGCTTTCTTGCTCTCCGTGATCTCAAACTTCAAAGTGGTGAATTAATGTTGCTCTTACTGTGTGTTTGTTTTTTTAAGGTACCTGATAAAGTATAAGATGGTTCTTTCTTCCTGCTCCCCCTGTCCTTTCACTATTGAAAGGCCTGGCGGAAGCAGATCTGTATGTAGCACATGATTATTACACAAAACCCCAAATGCAGGTCAATGAATATCGTGAAGAATGGAAAAGGAGGCGGGGGAAGAAGCAGAAGAGAAAAAAGAGAAAAGGAAACCTTACAGCACCTGAATTCTTTCTAGTACCTGTACACTTTTTATTTTCTAATGAGAGCAGGCAACATGAATATCAACCAACACAAAAAAAAATGCAAATTTCCTGCCCCTTTCAAATAAGTCAACTGTCCTTTCTAAGAGGACATATATATACAGGGGGAGGGGGGGCAGGGGGACAATGAACTAGATCAAGAATACTCCTTTTCAATCGGGCACCAGTGGTCCAACGTGTCTATCCAAGTTTGCACCATTTTGACGTGAACATTGTTCTATTAAGAAGTGATGCTGCCTGTTGGTGGGAATGCAAATTGGTGCAGCCACTCTGGAAAGCAGTGTGGAGGTTCCTCAGAAAATTAAAAATAGACCTACCCTATGACCCAGCAATAGCACTGGTAGGAATTTACCCAAGGGATACAGGAGTACTGATGCATAGGGGCACTTGTACCCCAATGTTTATAGCAGCACTCTCAACAATAGCCAAATTATGGAAAGAGCCTAAACTGATCAATGGATAAAGAGCATCAACTGATGAATGGATAAAGAAATTGTGGTTTGTATACACAATGGAGTACTACAGGGCAATGAGAAAGAACGAAATATGGCCCTTTGTAGCAACGTGGATGGAACTGGAGAGTGTGATGCTAAGTGAAATAAGCCATACAGAGAAAGACAGATACCATATGTTTTCACTCTTAGGTGGCTCCTGAGAAACTTAACAGAAACCCATGGAGGAGGGGAAGGAAAAAAAAAAAAAAAAAAGAGGTTAGAGTGGGAGAGAGCCAAAGCATAAGAGACTCTTAAAAACTGAGAACAAACTGAGGGTTGATGGGGGGTGGGAGGGCGGGGAGGGTGGGTGATGGGTATTGAGGAAGGCACCTTTTTTTTTTTTTTTTTTTAATTTTTTTTTTCAACGTTTATTTATTTTTGGGACAGAGAGAGACAGAGCATGAACGGGGGAGGGGCAGAGAGAGAGGGAGACACAGAATCGGAAACAGGCTCCAGGCTCTGAGCCATCAGCCCAGAGCCTGACGCGGGGCTTGAACTCACGGACCGCGAGATCGTGACCTGGCTGAAGTCGGACGCTTAACCGACTGCGCCACCCAGGCGCCCCGAGGAAGGCACCTTTTGGGATGAGCACTGGGTGTTGTATGGAAACCAATTTGACAATAAATTTCATATACTGAAAAAAATAAAAATAAAAAAAATTACCTTTTTTGCACCAAAAAAAAAAAAAAAAGAAGTGATGCTGCAATGTGATCTATGGATACATACACCAAAGTTGCCTGGGAAGTTTGCTCAAGTTGCAGATTCCCCAACCCATGATTGAGAACACCCTGGAAATCTGCATGTCTGACAAGTTCCCACAGGTATTCATGTGCATGACCATGTTCGAAAACTACCTGCTCAATTCAATACAAAAGTATATTTTAAAAATAATCATTACCATAGGTAAACAATTAATTGAGCAAATAAACAGATTAGAGAATACAATTACAACTAGACTTTATAGCTGTAAGTAAACTCAACTTTTGATTCTGACTTGTCTACGTTTCACCAAAAACTTGATAGCTTTCAAGACAAGGAAAATCGTGGCAAATTTATTGATCAGTCTTGCTCCACTTGCTCCACTGTCCTAATTTTATAATAGCTGTATTGAAGTATAACTGACAGGGACGCCTGGGTGGCTCAGTCAGTTAGGCATATGACTCTTGGTTACGCTCACGTCATGATCTCACGGTTCATGGGTTCGAGCCCTGCATTGGCTCTGCACGAGCAGCACGGAAGCTACTTGGGATTCTCTCTCTCTCTCTCTCTCTCTCTCTCTGCCCTTTCCCTGCTCTCTCTCCCTCTCAAAATAAATAAGTAAATTTTAAAAATAATAAAGAAGTATAACTGACATAAAATATATTGTACATATTTAAAGTGTGCAATTTGATGTTGTAATATATGTATATACCTAGGAAACTATCACCATGATCAAGCAAATGAAACTCCTGTAAGAATTCTGGTACTCTTTTCTAAATCTCACCATTCCCCCTGTCCTGGCCATGTTCCTCCTCAATCAACAGGCAACCACTGGTCTGCTTCCTGTCACTATATCTTAGTTTGTATCATCACAAATTTTGTACAAATGGAATCATGCACAACATACTCTTTTTTATCCAGCTACTCTCACTCAGCATAATTAAGATTCATTCATGTTGTTGCATGTATCCATAGTTCATTTCTTTTTATTGTTGAGTAGTTTTCCATTGTATGGATATACCAAAATTTGTTTATCCATCCAATTATTGATGGATATTTGGGTTGTTTCCAGCTTTTACTCATGGCAAATAAAGCTGTTATAGACATTCATGTACAAGTCATTGTATGCACAATGAGCAAATACCTAGGAGTAGAATGGCTGGGTCATACAGCAGGTATATCCAAGTCCTTTATCAGAAAAGTGATTTGAAATATTTTCTCCTACTTTGTGCTTTGCCTTTTCATTCTCTTAACTGTGTCTTTCGAAGATCAGCTCTCAATTTTGATGTATTTCCATCAGTTTTCCTTTTCCTTTTATGGTGAGGCATATAAGAAATCTTCGCCTAACTTAAGGTCACAAAGGTTTTCTTCAACGTCTCCTTCTAGTTTTATGTGTTCAGGTTATACATTTAGTTCTGTGATTTAGGTTTACTCTTAGTTTGATGGAACTTTATTTATATCAGTATATTGTCAAAGTTTTTTTAATGTGTGTGTATAGAGATAATCATATGACCACATGATTTTTTTTTTTTTTTTGGTTTTAGTCTGTTAATATGATGAATTATATTGATTGATTTTCAAATGTTAAGCCAATCTTGCATTCCTGGGATAAGCCTCACTTGGTCACGATGTGCTTATCCTTTCCAGATATTCAGGATTTTATCTAAAATTTTGTTAAATTTTTTGCTTCTATGTGCATGACAGGTATTTATTTATAGTTTTCTTTTCTTGTAACGTCTTTGTATGATTTTGGTATCAGGGTGATGCTGCCTTTATAAAATGAGTTAGGATATATCCCATCCTCTTCAAATTTCCAGAAGAGTTTCTGCAGAATTGGTATTATTTCTTCCTTAAATGTTTGGTAAATTTCACCCATGAAGCCATCTGGTCCTGGAGCTTTTATTCTGTTAAAGTTTAAGATCAAGTTTAAATGAAGTTAAGATGGGGCGCCTGGGTGGCGCAGTCGGTTAAGCGTCCGACTTCAGCCAGGTCACGATCTCACGGTCCGTGAGTTCGAGCCCCGCGTCGGGCTCTGGGCTGATGGCTCAGAGCCTGGAGCCTGTTTCCGATTCTGTGACTCCCTCTCTCTCTGCCCCTCCCCCGTTCATGCTCTGTCTCTCTCTGTCCCAAAAATAAATAAACGTTGAAAAAAAAATTTAAAAAAAAATAAAAAAAAATAAATGAAGTTAAGATAACATACTTACTTCTGAGTTTAAATGTTATCTTTCAAGATTAGGTAACAAACTTTTTTCACTATTTACTATGAACTTCTAGTGCTCATTTTTTATTAATTCATTTAAGTGATCTTTTAATTCTAAGAGAACGAGGAACTCTTCTATTATAAAATACTAAAGGCTGCAGTAATTCCAGAATGACTCATTTCTAAGAGTCATAAAAATAATAAGTCAATAAATAAATCAATAAATACTTTCCATAAATTAAACTGTGCCAACATATTCACTTAGGGTAAAATACCTAAGCTTATCTGCTGATACACTAGAATTCACTCTTGTAACAAAGAACATGCATTTGTATTTTAAATTACAAAATCACCTGAGCCCTATGTTACATTTTATAGTATATGAATAGAAACTGCTGCTGCTGACATGTTTTATTAGTTGATTCTCTGTTACAACGATTCGTTCATAGGTTACCGTGAAACTGGCAATCACTGAACATAATCCACGATAATTATGGCTTAGATATTACAAAGCTGTGTGACTCTGAGAGTGTCAGAGTTGACCGTGGCATAAATGGACTCATGACTTCCAAAGGCAGACAATCTATATACAGATTAAACTTGACTGCACCACGTTGGGGTCTGAGAGAAGACAGGGCTTACTTTACAGCACAGATGTGCTAAGTGAGTTTGCTAACTATAGCTGACACGTTATAGCCTCGTCTAGTTGGTATTTATGGGTAAATACTCAGAAGACTGCCACCCAATTATAAAAGGAACTTTGAGGATTTTTCAGTAGCAGCTGGCTCTGCCTATTGGTTCCCTCAATCCCTGCAGAGCCTGGGCAAGCCTGGATTTGTGGGAGATATGATATAAGGATAAATGAGGCAAGCAGGAATTAGTGGAGACTCAAAGGAAGGATGCCCCTATCAGCCTATATGCTGGAAGAACTGGTAAACACACACATTACCTAGCTCAGTGCAAAAACAAATGAGACCTTTCAGCACGCACACTGTTGAAACATGTTAAATATCAATACTAGTGTGAATTTCAGCCATAGAAGCCCACAGCTCCTAAGAGTTTCCCTGGCTCAAGTCAATCTCTACCATCCATCATCTGCACCGCAGCCAGAGTGATTTTCCAAATCTAATCATGCCACTTCCTTGGTTAAAACGCCTCACTTACAAGCCCAATGTTTATTGACTTAATAAATACACACTGAAAACCTTATATCTGCCAGGCACTATTCTAGACACTGAAAATATAAATAACAGTGTACAAAACAAACTGCCCACTTTTACGGGAACTACAATCCAGTTGAAGAAGACATAATAAGCACATTTTTTTAAAAGGCGAATATTTATATCATGTGTGAAAAACAGAGGGAAAGGGCATATCTGGGGGCCAGAGCTGTCATATTATACAGATGGGTTAAGGTGTGTCTTAATTCTGATTAATCTGGTGATATTTCATCATAAATGAAGGAAATGGGTGGCTCAGTCGGTTAAGTGACCAACTCTTGGTTCCAGCTCAGGTCATGATCTCACAGTTTGTGAGTTCGAGCCCCACATCTGGCTCTGCACTGACAGTGTGAAGCCTGCTTGGGATTCTCTCTCTCTCTCTCACTCTCTCTGCTCCTCCTGCTCTCTTTTTCTCTCAAAATAAATAAACTTAAATTAAAAAAAAAAAATGAAGGTGAGCCAGAAGTGGCCGTAGCAGGGATAGAAACCGCAGCTGAGGCAATCACCGCGCCTGCTGTCAACCCGGGTATAAAGCATCACCAGGAGCCCACCCAATGAGGATGCCTCCTCCATTCCCAGGGGGCTTTAGGGAGCCCTGAGGGGCAAAGCGGCAGGGACACCTCTCTCCAGATGCTGCCAGAGGGCATGGGAATGGAGCTCAGAGGCTGCGAGGAGTGCCTGCTGGAGGAGAGCAGATTTTTCTTTTAAGAACTCTGTACACCCATTGTGGGGCTTGAACCCACAACCCTGAGATCAAGAATCACATGCTCGGGGGTAGGAGTTAAGATGGTGGAGAAGTAGGGGGACCAGGATTTCCCTCGTCCCTCAAACACAGCTGTATTGAGGTTAGAACACTGGGAACGCCCTGGAAATCAATCTGCGGAGTGGCAGAAGGATCTCCACAGGTGGAGGGAGACAGCTTGGCAGAACAGAAGGGCATGTACGTGACATGGGCGAGATAAAATAGCACAGGCACGGAGGAGCGGAACCCCTTCTGCGGAGAGGCAAAAGGGAGCGCAAGAGAAGCTGTGGTCTGCGGTCTAGTGTCAGGACAAGAGGAAACCCTCTCCGGACCGGGTACTGGGGAACGAGAAATACAGTGCATTTCTCCTTTGCAAACTTGTGACAAATGCTGACTTTCTAGGAGTGAAGCCGCTGCCGTGTGTGAACGCCTGGGGAGCAGGGAGCTGGCCCCAGGGTGCGGTAGCGATCTCAGGGGCGCACTGGGAGAGGGCAGTCCCCTCCCTTGAGTACTGTGGGAAGAGGGTTTATTGCCCCTCCCCCCCCCCCCCAAGGACAAAAGACCCTGCAGGAGCCAGCCAGAGGTGGAGTGGCGCTACCCCAGGATCGGTCCACGCAGAGCGGGATCCAAGACATCAGGTTTTGAATCCCGGCCGAGAACCTAGGCGGCGGGGGAGACTGGAGCAGGACAGGCTGACCGCCCAGGCTACTCTGTGAGGGCTGCCTGGGCAGCGTGCTTTGAGACACCCATCTGGGGAGGAGAGATTGGGGTGTCCCCATCTATCGCCACCCCGCCAACACAGTGGGGCTTCAGGAAACAGGACAGCGGCCCCCAGTGGAAGCGGGATGTGCTTACACCAAACCCCACCCCTCCGAGCCTGGCAACTGCTTATCTACCAGACTGAGACTGACACTGAGTAACCCAGATGGCCTCTCTACCGCCAACCCCCACCCCCCCCAACCAGCACAGTCACCGGTCCCCGGCACGTCCCCGGACCAACAGACAACTGTTTTGTGTTTTTGCCTGTTAGTCTCTCTTTTCTTTTTCTCTATCTCGTTTCTTTCCTTCTCTTCTTTTTTCACTTCTTTTTCTTTCTACCTTTTTCTTGTTTTCCCTTTGGAATCAGGTTCATAGTCTCTGATTTGATTTTTGGTCAATTCTTAGTATATATATATTTTTTTCGCTCTTTATCTGTTTTATTTCTTTTTGTTTGTTTAATCAGGCATTTTTACTCTATACTTTTTACACCTTTTCTGTATCTCCTTCTTTATTTTCCTTTCACTCTCTCTGGATTAAGCCTTACAGTTTCTTTGATTCTTTGCTTGGTGTCTTTTTCTTTTTTCACCCCTTTCATTTTTCTCTTTGTATTGGATCGGGTCTCCTGCCCTTTCCTTTTTTCCAGGTTATTTCAACGAACACATCAAAGCACACCTGATTGAAGCTCCAAACATTCCACTACCATGAGCAAAGAGAAGCTTTGCAGAGGACTGATCAGTGGGATAGAGCAGCCAAATACGCAACAACAGAGAGGATGTGACACATTCCAAAAACACCTCCTGAAGGGCCAGGCCCTGGACAGTGTGTGACCCATTTTTAATATAGTAGTGTTCACATGTACAGGATACATAACCAGCTATTAAAACACGTAAAGACAAAAACCTACCCAAAATGATGAAACGGAAGAATTCTCCTCAAAAGAAATTCCAGAAAGAAATGACAGCCAGAGAATTGCTCAAAACAGATATAAACAATATATCTGAACAAGAATTTAGGATAACGGTCATAAGACTAATAGCATAAGACTAAAAGCATAGAAGACAGCACAGAATCTATTGCTGCAGAGATCAAAGACCTAAGAAATAGTCACAATGATTTTTTTTAAAATGCTATAAATGGTATGCAAAATAAACTAAATACAGTGACAGCGAGGATGGGAGAAGCAGAGGAGAGAAAAGGCAAAGAAGTCAAACGTTCACTCTTCGCAGATGACATGGTACTCTATATGGAAAATCCGAAAGACTCCACCCAAAAACTGCCAGAACTGACATAGGAATTCCGCCAAGTTGTAGGATATAAAATCAATGTACAGAAATCGATTGCATTTCTGTACAATAATGAAGCAACAGAAAGAGATATCAAGGAATCGATCCCATTTACAATTGTGCCAAGAACCATAAAATACCCAGGAATAAACCTAACCAGAGAGGTAAAAGAAATACATGCTGAAAACTATAGAAAGCATATGAAAGAAACTGAAGAAGACACAAAGAAATGGAAAAACATTCCATGCTCTTGGATAGGAAGAACAAATATTGTTAAACTGTCAATACTACGCAAAGCAGTCTACACATTCAATGCAATCCCAATGAAAACAGCACCAGCATTTTTTACAGAGCTAGAACAAACAATCCTAAAATTTACATGGAACCACAAAAGACTCCAAATAGCCAAAGTAATGGTAAAAAGAAAACCAATCCGGAAGTATCACAATCCCAGACGTTAGCCTGTACTACAAAGCTGTAATCATCAAGACAGTATGGTATTGGCACAAAAACAGACACACAGACCAATGGAATGGAATAGAAGACTCAGAAATAGACCCACAAATATATGGCCAACTAATGTTTGACAAAGCAGGGAAGAGTATCCAGTGGGAAAAAGACAGTCTCTTCAGCAAATGGTGCTGGGAGAACTGGACAGCAACATGCAGAAGAATGAAACTGGACCACTTCCTTATACTACACACAAAAATAAATTCAAAATGGCTGAAAGACCTAAATGTGAGACAGGAAACCATCAAAATCCTACAGGAGAAAATAGGCAGCAACCTCTTTGACCTCAGCCGCAGCAACTTCTTATTTGACATGTTGCCAAAGGCAAGGGAAATAAAAGCAAAAATGAACTATTAGGACCTCATCAAGATAAAAAGCTTCTGCACAGCAAAGGAAACAATCAACAAAACTAAAAGACAACTGACAGAATGGGAGAAGATATTTGTAAGTGACATATCAAATAAAGGGTTAGTTTCCAAAATCTATAAAGAATTTACCAAACTGAACACTGAAAAACAAATAACCCAGTGAAGAAATGGGCAGAAGACATGAATAGACACTTTTCCAAAGAAAACATCCAGATGGCAAACAGACACATGAAAAGATGCTCAATATCACCTATCATCAGGGAAATAAAATTGAACCCACATGCAGAGTAGCTAAAATTAACAACTCAGGAAACAGATATTGGCAAGGGTATAGAGAAAGGGGAACCCTCTTGCACTGTTGGTGGGAATGCAAACTGGTGCAGCCACTCTGGAAAACAGTATGGAGGGTCCTCAAAAAATTAAAAATAGAATTACCCTATGACCCAACAATAACACTACTAGGAATTTATCCAAAGGATATGGGAGTGCTAATTTGAAGGGGCACATGCACCCCAATATTTATAGCAGCACTGTCAACAATAGCCAAATTATGGAAAGACCCCAAATGTCCATCAACTGATGAATGGGTAACAAAGATGTGGCTTATATATGCAATGGAATACTACTCAGCAATGAAAAAGAATGACATCTTGCCATTTGCAACAACATGAATGGAACTGGAGGCTATTATGCTAAGCAAAATAAGTCAGTCAAAGAAAGACCGGTATCATATGAGTTCACTCAGATGTGACATTAGAGAAACTTAACAGAAGACCATGGGGGAAGGAAAGGAAAAATAAGATACAAATAGAGAGGGAAGCAAACCATAAGAGACTCTTAAATACAGAGAACAAACTGAGGGTTGATGGGGGTGGGGAAAACGGATGATGGGCATTGAGGAGGGCACTTGTTGGAATGAGCACTGGATGTTGTATGTAAGTGATGACTCACAGGAATCTACTCCTGAAGCCAAGACTACACAGTATGCTAATTTGACAATCAATCAATCAATCAATCAATAAGAAGGAAATGAGGGACTATGTCATGTGGCTATGTGTACAAAATACTTCTAGGCCAAGGGGAGTGCAAAGCAAGTACAAGGGACTCTAGGCAGGAGCATGACTAGCATGTCTGATGAATGCCAAGGCCAATGGCTACAGTGGAGACAAGTGGGCCAGGCCAGGACATAAAATCAGAGAAGTCACGGAACTTGAGATCACATAAGGTCCTGCAGACTTTTGAAGGGGTATTGGCTTTTACTGAGCTAGAAAGCCATTTGTTGATTCTGAGGAGTGCTATGACCCGATTTTCATGATTCAATAGCTGGTTAAATGTGGAAAACAGACTCTGGAAGCAAGGGGCTTAGAGTCATGCAGCTATAGACCAAAAAAAGTAAGAATTTGCAGCAAGAAGATACGGGGAGAGCACAGCTCTGCAGATACTTTCATTTCAGACTTCTAGTCTCCGAGAGTCTGAGGATCCATCCTGTTGCTTCAAACCATCTAGTCTGTGGTACTTTGTTTACAGTGGCCTTAGTAAACAAATACATGCATAATCCTAATTTAAAATATTCAAATTTGTGGGA
The DNA here is from genome assembly GCF_016509475.1 of Prionailurus bengalensis. Lineage (NCBI taxonomy): Eukaryota > Metazoa > Chordata > Mammalia > Carnivora > Felidae > Prionailurus > Prionailurus bengalensis. Next base: position 146,277,110 of record NC_057344.1, read on the forward strand.
AGAATCTTTTGATGGAGCTGTTTTTCATCGAATAGATTTATATTTTGGAATGCAATGGCATAGAATTGAGAAGACCTGTATCTACTGTATCTAAACATGACAAGATATTAGAAAAGTCATAAATAGAAACAACTTATTTGATGACATGTAACAAGTATTTGTCAAAGAAAGGTACTCTGAAAGGAGACACTAAAACAGCAACTGTGAAAATATTTAGGCTAAAATATCTTCACATTTCAATATGAAAAAAATCTAGAATTGAGACCATGTTCCATTTAGCAATTTGCTCTGAGCTTGCCAGGTGCTTTGGTATCTGTAGGGAAAGTACTTTCTTGAGAACTAAAAATACTATTGTCTAGAGAAAAAAAATAATAAGGTTTGCAACTTAAAAAAAAAACTGCAGCAAATTTAATTTTAAAATTAAGTGTAAGATCTTTTTTTTCCAGAAAATGATCACTATCGACATATTAAAGATAAGGCTAGGAAACCGATTCAAGTATATGTACCAAGAATTCAGCATGTGGTAAAAGTTAGTAATCACATAATTAACATAAAAAATTAAATATATTATTATAAAATTAAGATCAAAATTTTCAATTGTCTAAATGCATAAGGGTATATAAATTACCACTTAAAATGTGAATTTTGAAGATACTTTTGAACAGGACTCTTTTATAGGTCCTAATATATTTACAAATCAATAAATATTCCAAATATGTCATTTCCACTACTTTAACATCTCTTTTTCCTCCTAAAAATGTGGTTTGGTCAAAAAATGATTTAGCCACATTGCCATTAATACACGCCAAAAGGGCAATTTGACTTAGGTATTTTTCACAAGTTGCACCCTGTCATTGCTTGTTCAGGCAACATTTCCTGAAAAGGTAATGTTGCAAGTGACCCCCAAAGAAGGCAGGACGTAGAGCTCTCTGTTTCACCATTCTCCCCTCATTGCTGGGCTGGTACTAACATGTGACTTCATTAAAGAACAGTAAGTCAGAGTGGGGGGCGTGGTGAGCAATAAGGGCAGGAAAATGCTGTATAAATTACTTCCCCCAAGCCAGAAGTCAGTCCTGGTTCACCATTAATAGTGTAAAAGGAGATTTCAAAATGGAGCAAGCGAGCCTAACTCAGTCTTTTCACAATCGGATGGAAAAGCCACAAGGGAGGAGGAATTTATGCAGGTCCTCATTGGAGGAACTATGAACTTTTTGTCAGTTAGAAGCCCTCTGCCTAGACTTAACTTCCTCCTCACCCAGACACCTGAATTGTTCCATTCTTTACTTTGGAAGAAGCCAATGGGGTTTAACAAGCATCAATCCCTTATTTGCATATTAACCCAACCAATCCAAATTAACCTAGTTTCAATCTCTGTTTTGTATCAAGGACCCAAATAAGAGCTGCACTTGTGACTTTTAGCTTTTTTGTAACTCTGTCCCCTCTTTGTCTTCCTCCAAACAGGAGTCAGATTTCTACCTGAATCTGGGTTTCCCAAACTGCAATTCTAATTGCCCAAATAAATGTCTATTTGCTTACATTTCCAGTGACAGGAGCTAGAATATGGTAGCACAAGTCACTTAACGGCTCTGAAAGGAATGCAATTTCCTCATCTATATAATGGAAATGTTCTCTGTTTAACTTACAGAAAAGGATTTGGCTAAAAGTTGACTGGCTGATTTGCAAAAATTGCTCTTTTAAGTGACACATGGTGCCAATACTCAAGTACCCGGCAGCAATAGGAGACCAAAAAGGCACCATTTAGTGTTGTTTCCAGGAGCCTGTTTACTCACCCATATTTTCCAGGAAGTAAACTGTAACCATCCTAATCTATGGTTACTAGAACTAAATGTAGTATTTAACTAAGGGAAAATAGTAAATAGAAGGGAAAAAAATCACTACTTTTCCTGGATATCAAAATACTCCTTCACAAAATAGTAAAATAACAAATAAAGTCCACCCAAGATCAAGTGTATTTAATTTGTATACTTGGCATCTTGTGTCTGCATCTAGGTTTCAATCTCATTTTCAGCCACAGCTATAATTAGAGCTGCAATGGACTGTTTTATGATCTATAAAGATGAAAAGTCTAGTACAATCGTTAGCAGTTAAAATTTCTCTGGTCATACCATAGCTTAATCGCTGTGTATTTTAGGACTCCACCTGGAGATGTTGAGTTTGAATTAATAGAAATGAAACCCAAGGGAACCAGGCCAAAATTATATATGGAATAAAACCAATCACTAAGTACTAGGGAGCCTTTTGAAGTAAATAAAATGTTTTTAAGTGAATGAATACTTAGGAATGTTAAGTTTATGGTCTTTTACAATCATTTCACTTCACATCCTAAATACTATACTTACACCTTAAAGTTATTTTATCAGAAATTACGCTTTGGTAAGCCAATAAGAACATACCTAAGAGCAAGTTCTTTTCATCATGCATAATTCTGTTATTCAATTTTTCAACTCAACTCTTTCAGGACCCTAATGTGTAAATCAGAACATCAGTAGCTACCTAAACAACATCTATGCTTATTCAGAATCTTAGATGCTAAGTTTTGTAACATAAGAACCCTTGGGCAGTCTGCTCAATCATATGGACAGCTTCTCAGAACAACCTTTTGAATGTTTAATATAAAATACACAAGTTTATAAGGAAACCAGTTTTACTGAAATATTGTTCTCACTTTTTTTTAAGCATTAAATAACAGCATGTAGTGGCAGGTCTAATAACTAGCATAATAACAAAGCAGTAGTGTGTATGATATTTTGAGATCTTTGCATCAACTCTGTAATACTAATGTATCTCCGACTTTTATTGGCAATATCTGAAATACTGCTAATATTACTGTGGTTTGTTGCCAACATTCACAACTGGAGAAAACGCTAAATTTGTTAGAGGTTAGTGATGTCCTATCTAAGTTTATGGATCCCCTAAAATCTATCCAGAAAGTCCCAGGTTAAGAAATACCCTTCATTAGAGGAATCTGACAAGATGATTTTTTTCTGACAAAATATTTTTAAGATTTATATGCAAAATTAGCTTTCCTGATTCACAAAAGTTCTACAACATTTGATAAATGTTTTCAAAAAGAGGAACAACAATAGTGATATGTCAACAATGCCAAATTACTTACAGAGCAAAGCACTGGGTAGACCATTCAGGTTCAAACCCCGTCTTCACCATTTATTTACTGTTAACATGGGCAAGTTATTTAATTTCTCTAAGCTTCAATCACACAATCTACTAATTAGGAATACTAATAGTCTACTTCAGCTGTTATGAGGATAAAAGGATATACTTAAGCAAAAAATCCCAGCACAGAGTAAAGGCTCGCTAAACACTAATAAGAATTTATTTTTCAACAACACACTGGATTACTTAAAGGCAAGATGATATTCATTGCAGGTTTTCATAACCAAAGTGGGGAGGAGACATCTAATTTAAACTATATATACCCTAACTTTAGAATTATGAGTCTTTGGATAGTCTTTTGGTTCTAGGCACACTCTGTAACGTAATTACAGAAGCCTACATAGATCATTTTCGGATCATTAAGTGAACAAACCTCATTGGTATGATGTTCACAAGACCATGACCTGAATCTGAGAATAAACGATTTCCTATGTTCTAAGAACTAGACATTAAACGATAGCAAGATGGTTATGTAAGTTATGACCAACGGACTTAATGTAATAGAATGTAGCCAATAAAATGTTAGTAAAAACAGTAGCAACACAGGAATGCACTGACGTAATGTTAAGTGGAGTAGCTGGATAATACCCAACCCTGAGTTCTCGGACACTAATTTAGGGTTAGATTATGTTCCATTCTGACCACAAAGTTTCCTACCTCTTAGGTATATTTTTCTCTGGTCCAAATTGCACTTCTTAATAGTTAATCTCACTTATTCTCATCATTAATTTATCCCACTCATTTGACATTTCAAATTTCTCCCAAGTGCCTCCCTCCCTATACCTCCCTCTCCAAGCCAAACTATCTTTAAAAACTGTCATCGGCTCTATGGAATTCCATTAAGAGTCTGTGACCATGGAAAATCAAGTGTTGTCGCCTTTTTCCTACTGTTTTTATCATCCCATCAAGGTATTAACATGAAAAAGATAACTTTCGAAAAAGAAAGATTCAGATCATTCAAGAAACTGCTAAATTATCCCTAAAACCATGACTAAGTAACAAGATCTGAGATTAATAGTAGTCTTTTTTCATCTACTGATCCATTTTAATCAGAAAACTTGATTTTGGAGATATTAGAACACATTATCTCTGAGCAGCTGGGATACAGACATAGAGCTCAGATATAAGATAGTAAATGGTGAAATATTTAGGTTCTAAATTTAAAGTGACATTGAGAACTGCTTAGAAATCAATACCGTAGCAACAGCTATCTCATTAAATAGGTAAGGCATTAAGACAGGAAAACCGCACAATCACATTTTCCAACAAAATAGGATTTTGAGAAACTGCTTTTGCTACTCATTGGAACTCTTATCCTAGTTGAAATCAGTCTGTGGAAAATCAGTCTGGGTCCTTCAAGCTTCCCACGAGGGTAAGAGGATCTTTAAATCAAATAATTCTATTGCAGAGATGGAAACACTGAGTAAGTACTAGAGGGGAGAATCTGAATAAAAATGAACAGCCTTACTGATAAACTTGAGTCTGCTTTTCAGTTATTAAATTCAACTCCCCCCTCTACGAGCCATGAATATTCAACTAACATAAGCCAGTATCTTTTACTAGATATATATATATATATATATATATATATATATATATATATATATAAATAAATGCTGGCCTAGCTGCAAAATTTATAAAGCCATTGGCAACGAGACATAAAGAAAGGTGAGGTTTCTGTCAAGAGCTGTAGGCTGGTACACACAATTTTACAAATGCTAAAATAGCATTTTAGCAGGAGGGGGTGCCAAATTTATGATTTTATGATTTTAGGAAATCACTTTGCAATAGGATAAACGCTTAGGATACCCATTTAATTACGAAAATGAGTTCAGGGGGGATGATCTAAAGCAGCATTTGGGAAGTCCCTGTTTCAGGATATCTGCAAATCTGCTTTGACCGTGGCATTAACGTATAAGGTCTGTACCTTCCCCTCCAAATGGGAACCGCTTCTGCCTAGCTCTATACACGGAAAGCACTGGGCCAAAGACTCATGTGGTATTTATAATCCGATAACATGTTGAGTTGTACACTCACACAGAAAGGCAAAATAGTACAAACTTAATCACTAAAATTTTTTTTATTTTTAACTTTTTGGCTGTTTAGGTAATTCATTTCAAGGAACAATAGTGGGCAACAAATAGAAGGGCTTATTTATTTCTTTGACAGTAAATATATTTTCTTCCAATTAATAATATCTAATTTCTCATGAGTTACTAAGAAAAAAAAAACTTACTGTAAATTTTAAAAATAAGAGAAAACTCAAATGATACTTCAAGATTTTATAATTTTCAAATTCTGTCAAAGATTACTTCTTGAAATTCCAATTAAAAAAAACTTCATTAAAAAAGCATTATATGTTCCGCTATCATAGGTATCTAGTCAAAAATATGAAAAAGAATCAAAAATGTTTTTTCATTTTCATTTAAAGCTCCATAGAGCTCAGAAACTAATAAATCTGTTAATTTAGAAGAGTCAATACTGGGGAAGGAGTTTATCAAACTCCAAGATAATTTTCAGTAAAAATAACACTAAGGCTCAAATTTCAAGTCAATAGAAATGATATCAGATATAAAGCACATTCACTACGAAGAACTAGACAACTAATAAGTAGCTATATATTTTAAAAAAGATGACTGAGGATGGGGACAAGTGGGGAGGCAGACAGTGGCGACCTCTGGAAGATGGAATCTCTTCTCTCTGCTGGTCCTAGAAGAGAAAAGAGACACCAATAAGCATCAACACACTGTCCGAATTCCTCCCCACCCGAGACCCAGCAGTCCACAGGTGTTTCTCAACCTGACAGCCAACTTCACCTTCATAGATGGTATTCAGTGCCAAGAGGAAGTCAAAAACACCACCCTATCCTAACTTGATTAGAGCTGCCTTAAGAAAAAGAAAGACTACCCAAAGTACTATTTATAGCTATTATCTATATCAAATGGGGCTTAAAGCAGCTGGGTTGAAAGTCATACTCCTTTTTATTAAGACTAGCTTTCCAAAACTATTGCACTCAACTATTTTAAATTATAAAGAGACAATTAAATATAATCTAAAAGATCTGAATTATCCCTTTGCTTGCACACATTTGTACGAAGCAAGTGGCTACAAGCAGATGTTTGGGTTATAACCGTTGTGACTCTCAATCAACGCCCATGGAGAGGACTGGGGTGATGGGTCCTTTACGCCAAGTTGACAAAGGGAAATTCAACAACTTATATAATTTGGAAAAGATTATCCTCACTCCGCAAAGCAGCTCTAGAACAAATGAAACTCAAAACATGATTACCTAGAGTGACTAGAGTACATAATACCTTCAATTCTGCAATTCAAACAGCATTCTACAGAATCTGCTTTCCCTAGGGAGTGAGTACAGCTGGCAATTCCAAAACAACTGGCAAATCCTTGCAGAGACCATACAGCTTTCATAACCAGAACTCAGAATCAGTTACTTTCTCCTATCTTTGTGGAAGAGCTAATCACTGGAAACACGTCTAAAGTAAACCCAATATGAAATATTCTTTATTATTTTAGTCACTCAAGACTGAGACAAATATATGTATAAAATGATGAGTTAATCAATTAAAATGAAATAAGTAGTAGCTATGGTTCCACATTATTATTACTTTCTTCCAGGTACTGTGCTGCTCACTGGGGATGCAAAAAGATAAGTAAGATACAATCTCTGAGCTCATAGAACTGCCGTGAACGTGCAATACTGGAAGCCCTGAAAGTCTGAAAACTGAATCTCTTGTCGACTCGCTGGCTCTGGGTCAAGGGAATATATTTTTAGATTCTTAAGTCTAAGTCTGCAACTCCAACAAGTAGATGACGGCAACGCGAAGAGGCCGGGGCACCACTGTGTAGAAGAGTTAAAACCACAACACGTTTCGTACGCGCAGTGTACTAGCCGGCAACGGGGTCCAAAGAGATGCAATGATTCTAAGACTGACTACTTCAATGTTAAGATTGAAGAAGTTCAGGAAGCACCACACAGAAAAAGACTGAGAAATCAAGATTATGTTTGATTTTGTGAAATCGCTACGAATTTTAGAGCTGAATGAGACCTCGGAGTTCCCATCAACAAAGGAATTCAGAATCCCAAACACGAGCAAACCATCTGAACAATGCCCACTCCTTTGTTTACAAAACACAACAATAAGCAAACCAAAGGAACCGCTAGAACCGAGCAGACCACCTGTTTTTAGGGCACCTTTCCTGAGGGCCTCCAATGTCTTCCTAAATCACTCCACTGTACCTGCTGCAAAGTAAGCATATTCTTGGCGCCAGAGCCCAAAGCCGACCTCGTCCGAGTTGCCCGACTTGAGATCGACGCGACCAGTCCGCGAGGCCCGCAAGGTCAAGTTCGGAGCCTAGGCAGGCCTCGCCCCCCAGCCCTGCGGAGGCGCGCGGCCGCCCGAGCCTCTGGCCTGACGCGGGAGAGCTCGGCCGGCGCCAGCAGCCCGAGCCTCGCCGCCCCGCCCTCAGCCCGCGGCTCCGCACGCGCGGGCACCCACACCCGAAGACAGCGAGCGTTCGGGGCGCTCGTACCTCACGCCGCTGCTCCGAAAACCCCGGGACGCGCAGCCGGCTGCTCCCGGCGCCCCCAGGGGCAGCACCACGCTCCCGCCGAGCAGCAACACGCGGCCCAGGCGACGGCGGAGCAGGGAAAAGCCGCGGGCCGGCACTGCCATGGCCGCGAATCGCCGGCTTCCGGACGGAGACTCCACCTCCCGCCGCTGCGGTCCTCGCAGCTGCAGGCCGGGCTCCGCCCCCACGCGGCCGGGCCGGAGAGCGGGCCCCTGCGGCAGCCTGTTCCGGGCGCCATGCCGGGGCGGGGCCCGGAGCCAAACTCAGGGCTGGGGGCGGGCCCGAGACACACTGGGAGGCGGGGCCAGGAACCAAGCTCTGAACGGGACGGGGGCGGGGCAGAAGAAACTCCGGGACTGGCAGGAGCTGGGCGAAGACCCTGGACGCGGGCTGTGCGAAGTGGGGGGGGAGGGGGGTGGGGGTGGGGGTGGGGGGCAGTCTCTGAGACTGGTGGCTTGCGATGTGGCTTCTCACCCACCTGACACACCTTTGATCTTCCCATAGCGAGGACACAGGTAAGGCGTCTAAAGTAATCACTCCAAGCAGCATGCCTTCTTTTTCCCTAGCCAGACTTCCGGCCTGCCACCTCCGAGGCTATATGATTTAAAGCCAGAAGGATGTTACTGCTTGTTTCCTACCCCACTTAGTAAGATCTTGGGATATCTGGGAGCTGGAGAGAGAGAAAAAAAAAGGTGTGAGTGTGTGGAGGGAGGAGGGGGACCTGGCTGAAGAAGGCCTGAACTTTAGAATTTCTGTTGTTCTACCTTATCTCCATATTTGGAAGGAAAAAAATCATTTTCCAGAGTTTATGACCAAGTTAACATAGCCTGGGAACCTGCATTGTCTGGTGAATGGACAGCTACTGAGAAAGCAAAAATATCAACTACCTCTGGAAAAGTAAAAATCAGACTGGCCATTCACTATGCTGGGATATGTTAAAAGGTAAATTGAAGCAGACTTTTAAAAATTAAGAGTTTCTTTGAGCAAAAAAATCAGTTTGGACCAGGCAGCATCCAATCTAGCAGATAGAAAGGCACTCTTGGGAGCTGTACAAAATAAAAGACTTTTTTTTTTTTTAGGCTGAAGGGAACAGGAACAAGAAAGTTATACTAGCAAAAAAGTGCGTTCTTTGTTGCAAAGTTACTTTCCTTTAGGGGATGGCAGGGCACAATCAGGCACAATACCTGACTAGGGCTGATCAGGTGATTCCTGGTTGACTGATTTAAGATTCTGTTTCTGGGAGAGAGGAAACTAACGGGGAGGAAGAATTTCCTCTGCCCTTTAAGGTCCTAGTTCTAGCTAGATCAGAATCATATTTTTTTAAATATGAAATGTATTGTCAAATTGGTTTCCATACAACACCCGGTGCTCATCCCAACAGGTGCCCTCCTCAGTGCCCATCACCCACCCACCCCTCCCTCCGACCCCCCATCAACTGTCAGTTTATTCTCAATTTTTAAGAGTTTCTTATGGTTTGGCTTTCTCCCTCTCTAACTTTTTTTTTTCCTTCCCCTCCCCCATGGTCTTCTGTTAAGTTTCTCAGGATCCACATAAGAGTGAAAACTGGTTAGATCAGAATCATATGGACATGAGATAGATTAACAGAGGAAAGTCAAGTTTAATAGCATACATAAGGGGAATCAAAATCAAATTTAATAGCATTCAATGGGGAATCCACACAGACATTGAAATTCCAAAGATAGGCAACATGATGCTTATATGAGTTAAGGAGAGGGGTAGGGGTCTGAGGATACAAAAGGGAGAGATATCATGAACAGGAAAGTGAAAGGAGATGTTTGGAAAACAAAGATACCCTGTTATTCAGATAAGTTTCTCAGGTAAAGAGGAATTTCTATTAATAGCTCTCTTCCTGGTAAAGCAAGCAGTTGAGGGGGAGGTAAAGAACTTTTTCTGACTCTGCTGGGTTTGGATTATTTTTAACTCAAAATAATGTTCATGCCAAAGTGGCCCATCTAAGGGTGGCCTTCCCTTGTCCTCTACAGTGATTAGGTCTCAGTTTGGTGAAGTGGGGCTTAGCATAAGTGACTCCATTTTGGATCTGTTGTCTTGTTTTTTAACAGGTAACAAACACAGATAAGAGACAGATAGAACCAGATGCAAAGGTAAAGGAAACAATATTTCTCCCAAGGTCAGGCTGCAGCTGTGAAGTATCATCACAATCCCTTTGACCACTACATTCTTACTTAAAATCCTTCTTCTCTAAAATCATAACTGTCAGAAAGTGTGCTCTTTAAAATCCTATCAGTAAGAATGAAACATCCTATCCATCCTATTCTGTATGATGTAAGTCAGTTTCACACAAAGAAGCAGCCTTTATTTCCAACGTAGGTGAAAGCTTCAGATGAGGGATTCCTGAACACATTCCACATCGATCTTAACTTTATCAATTCCAAGAAATAGGCCCCTGGATCCCCTTTGCAGTTCCACTTCATGTTGACCCCTTTACACACAGCTTTTTCCTGCCTTGAGCCTCCCAAAATGTTGCTTTATTTAAATTTCACCTAACCTCTACCCTTCCCCAAATCTTATAAGAACCCTATATCTCCCCTTAGTTGATGAGACATTTCTCAGGTTTCCTCTGGTGTGCAGTCTCCTTCATTACAAGGAACCAGTTATTCTGATTTTGTCTTTCTACAGTTTTGTCCCTGCCAGTTGAATCTGATTAGGCTAGGATAGCAGCCTGGAGTGATGATCGAGGGTATTTGCAGCCCAGAAGCGGTTATCAGTCTAGCAAAGGCAATATCGTGTCCCCAGTGTTCAGTAATTTCTTGAAAACTAGTTCATTAAGGTTTATAAGGAATCCTAAATGGACACCACCACATTTCAAAACATAACCACATCAATTCAAAGCTTTCTTTAATCATTTGGCCTTGTCAAGAATATGTAACGGTTTCGTATGGAGATACATTGATCATTTCTTTTCCCCATCCTCTGTGTCTCATGCTAGACTCTAGAAGCTCTCTTTGCACATAAATTTCATGTGCTTCCTACTAATGGAACCTGAATTATTGCACTCAAAATAAACCATGACTGTGACAGGAAGGAAAAAATTGCCTCCACCCTCAAGGTTCTCCAGCAGGACTAAGAATTAAATTTACATGAGACAAATTAACAGGAGAAAAAAACCCACAAAGTTTTATTATGTGTACACGAAGGTCCAGTTACAAAATTGAGACCTGAAGAAATGACCAAAGTAGGGTTTTTGAACACTTTTAGACAAATAGATGATACATTTATTTAAAAATTTTTTCTAACGTCTATTTTTGAGAGAGAGACAGAGCATGAGAGGGGGAGGTGCAGAGAGAGAGGGAGACACAGAATCCAAAGCAGGCTCCAGGCTCCGAGCGGTCAGCACAGAGCCGGACGCAGGGCTCAAACTAAGTACACCAGAAAATGTGTACGGTGGCCTATTGCCAGGCTTTGGGTGACTATAAGTTTTCTGACACCCGTTGGATATCCTTTCAATAATAAAATACCCCTGTAGAACGTTACGCCTACTATTCTTGCAAATGGAGAAGTTAATGTCAGTCTGCTAGGTTGTACCATGAGAAATTTTCCCCATGTTTCTGGATGGTGCCCTGGTCATCAGAAATGTAACTCCCGTGAAAGTTAATCTAGATCATCACTGGACCAGAGTGACATTTTTAGCTGTTTGAGAAATGTGTATATTAATATTGATTTTTATGAATCTGAGGTATCACAGAGGACATGAAATGTTTTTCAACATGATTAGAGGAATTGTTTGAAGAAGAGACTTTTCCCCATAGCACTGAGTATGAAAGATTGTGACCCTATACTCAAAAACAATTGGACTTAGTTTTTAAACTATAAATTAGATTTTCTTATATTTTGCTTTTCTAAGCTAACTTTAGCTGCAAGCATAAGCTTAATTCTGGCCACTACCTCAACAACATTAATCATTAGGGAAATGTAAATCAAAACCACAATGACACAACATCTCACACCCATTAAGATGGCTACTATAAAGAATAAAACCAAACAAAACCAAAAAACAGGTGTTGGTGAGGATGTGAAGAAAGTGGAACCCTTTGGGGGTTCTCTTGGTGGAACTGTAAAATGGTGCAGCCACTATGGAAAATCAGTGATTCCCGGGGTTAAGGGAAGGGGAATGGGGAGTTGCTGTTTAATGATTACATAGTTTCAGTTTTGCAAGATCAAAAGAGTTCTAGAGACTAGTTACATAATAATGTGTTTGTGCTTAACACTACAGAACTATATACAGTAAAACCTTGACTTGCCAGCATAATTCAAGCATAATTCGTTGCAGAAACATGTTTGTAGTCCAAAGCACTTGTATATCAAAGTGAATTTCCCCATAAGAAATAATGGAAACTCAGATGATTCATTCCACAACCCAAAAATATTCATATAAAAATGTTTATACTACTGTAATATAACACAAAATAATAAAGAAAATACAAAACAAAAAGAAAAATAAACAAATTAACCTGCACTTACTTTTGAAAACCTTTGTGTCTGGTGTGAGTGAGGGAGACAAGACAGGAGGGTTATTGTGGAGGAGGACTTTCGCTATCACTGATAGAATCATCGCTATCCATTGGCCCAATGGAATCTTTTTCTGCATGGGCGCCATTGTACATGCTCTCATGGATACTGACTATAGTACAATATTAATAAACTCTTGTCATATACTGTATTTAACGTAACTGCAATAAGGCAGCAGAGAAAAGGGTCTATATCCACAGGCAGCCTAATCTAGAATGAAGCAAAGCATTCCTAAGCTTACTCATTCCTAAGCTTACTCTTATATGGAAAAGTAAGCACCATAGGTGCTTTGAAGTCACAAAAAATACACGAGTGCCAGTTGTGGGCACCTTCCAACATTCTGAAAAATCACTGATTTCTGCCAAACACCATGGCCTGACACAGGAGCGTCTCGGCATCGGCCTGAGACTGAGCATCTGAGCATGGGAGACGATTACCCACAATCCCACAGTAAGAGAGAGAGAAAGAGAAGAACCATTGTCTCAGTTGTGATTATGTGATGTTGGGTGTCACATATCACTCATACTGAAAGACATGGCTCATTTTCAAGTTAAAATTTATTAGAAATGTTTGCTCATCTTGCAGAACAGTCGCAGAACAAGTAACTTGTAATCCAAGGTTTTACTCTACTTATACATGGTTAGGATGACAAATTTTATGTCCTGTATATTTTACCACCATTTAAAATTCCTTTGATGTAAAAATTAGTGACAAATATTTTATTATTAATTTAGGAATTTTTACTTCCAATGGTAGTGAATAAGACTTACTGGGCCACATCCTTAGAAAGATTTTGTATTATCAGTCTTTTAAATTTTAGTCCGTTTTGTGAGCAACAAATAGTATTCACTGAAGTCTTCATTTATATTTTCCTGACCATGAACGTGTGAAACATCTGTTTATTAGCCATTTCAATTTTCTGTTTTCCAGTGGGTTTGTTTTTTATTGATATAGGAATTATTTCTATTTTCAGTATCAGTACTTTTTTGTCACTTGTGTGTGTGACAAGTAGTCACACTTATCAATCTATTCTTTTGTGGTTGGAGTTTAATGTTTATGCAATCTCTCCATAATTTAAGATTATAAAGATGGAGTCCTGTTAATTTACTCTAGAGCTTTCAAAGTGTTGCCTTTCACATTTAAATCCCTAATTAAGTATTACAATGTGCACTGTGAGGTAGCGATAAAATTTCTTTAAAAAATGCACCAGAAGCACTTATTACTAATCCATTCTTTCTTCCTTATCTGCAGTTCCACCTCTTTCTACTATGAGCTTTCTTTTTTTTTTATTTTTTTTTAATTTTTTTTTCAACATTTTTATTTATTTTTGGGACAGAGAGAGACAGAGCATGAACGGGGAAGGGGCAGAGAGAGAGGGAGACACAGAATCAGAAACAGGCTCCAGGCTCCGAGCCATCAGCCCAGAGCCTGACGCGGGGCTTGAACTCACAGACCGCGAGATCGTGACCTGGCTGAAGTCGGACGCTTAACCGACTGCGGCACCCAGGCGCCCCTACCATGAGCTTTCTATATGGACATAGATCTGTCCCTTCTCGCTGGCAGGATGATGTGGCAGAAATCAAGACTAGTGAACTTGAAGCAATAGAAACTATCAAAGGCGAAGTGTATTTTTTAAAAAAGGCTAAAAAATATAACAGTGTATCAGTGAGCCTTGGGACAACTTCAAGACACCAAAGATAATATAATTGGAGTTCCCAAAAGAGAGGGGATGAGGACCAAAAATTTTTTTTAAAGAATTCATGTGAAATATTTTCCAAATTTGGTGAAAAGTACAACAAACTCATCTGAAAAACTCATTGAAGCCAAAGCAGAAGAAACATGAAGAAAACTGTACCAAATTATATCATAATTAAATTGCTCAAAACCAGTGACAAGATGAAAAAAAAAATTTTAAGCAGCCAGGAGGAGAAAAAACATTTTAGGACAGAGGAATGCAGATAAGAGCAGCAGGTTTCTCAACAGTTTAGCACAGTAGTAGGATGTAAAACAACATACCCAAACCCAAGTTAGCAATATGCCATATAATAAGTTTTGAAATCAGAAAGTGTGAGACCTCCGACTTTGTTCTCCTCCTTTTTTTCCCCCAAGATTATTTGCCTATTTAGGGTCTCTGGAGATTCTGTATGGATTTGGGGATGGGTTTTTCTATTTCTGCAAAAAACACTTTAGGACTTTGATAGGCATTTCATTAAATCTAGTAATGTAAATTGCTTGGGTATATTGGCATCTTAGCAATACCAAGTTTTCCAATCCATGAACTCAACATCTTTCCATTGATTTATTTCTTTAATTTCTCTCAGAAACATTTTGTAGCTTTTTAGTGTACAAGTCATCCTTGGTTGGATTTATTACTGTGTATTTTATAAGTTTTGATGCTATTATACATGGAATTACTTTCTTCATTTTCCTTCTGGACTGGTCATTTTTGGCAACTACTTTTGCCATAACAAGTTTCTTTGTCTGGGAATCTCATGTCTTCTGTAAGTGTTCCTGAAACTGTGGAAAGCTAACTTAGTAGATTGTGGGTAGGGTGAAATTTACTCCATCATAAGCTCACAAATTGTCATGATAGGAGAGAAAGAGGGGATATCACTATAGATGCTAAAAACACTAAAATATTAATAAAGTAATAATACAAAAAGCTTTAATGCAGTGTATTTTACTACTAAAATGAAATAGACACGTTTATTGAAAAACACAAATCATCTTAAACTGACCCAAAAAGAAATTTAAAAATTTAATAACTCTATATAGATTTTTAAAAACAAATTAGCAATTAATAACTCTCTGACAAAGAATCTTCAGTCTTAGTGGGTTTCACTGATGATTTCTTTCAAATATTTAAGAAAACAATAATAACAATCCTATGCAAATCTCTCAGAAAATAGAAGAAGGAACACTTTCCAACTCACTTTGTAAGGCCACCATTGCCCTGATATCAAAACATTACAAGGAAAGGCAATGACAGACCAATACCTCTCCACAACATAGTAACAAAAATCTCCAAAAAAATAGCAAATTGAATAGCAATATGTATAAAAGGTAATCTATCCTGATATCCTGATTGAGAGGGGTTTATTCTGGGAACGTAAGTCTGGTTCAACATTCGATTAATGTAATTCACCATAGTAACAGATTAAAGAAGAAGAAACAATGATGATTTCAGTAGATGTAGAAAAAGTATTTAACAGAATTAAACATTTACTCATGATAAAAGTAACTTTCAGAAAACTAGAAATAGAGGGATATTCTTCAAGCTGATAAAGGACATCTATGAATAACCAACCCACAGCTAACATTATACTTCATGATGAAAGATCCCTAAGATTAAGAACAAGGCAAAGATAACTTTTCTCACCATTTCTATTCCATATTGTACTGCTCGTCTGGGTGATGGAAAGGGGTACAAAAGAACTTTGGAGGGTGATGGAAATGTTCTGTATTTTGATCGTGGCATGGCACATGTGTATACAATTGTGAACACTCATCAAATTACATACTTAAAATGAGAACATTTTATTATATGTAAATTATACTGAATCAAAATTGATAAAACACAGAACTTAAACATTTGCTGGTTCTCTTTAGATGTAATCCACATCCCTCTCTCACTAAGAAGCCTCTTTTCTACGAGTATGTATGTATCACTTTGATTTTCTGTTATTCATTTGGCCTCTAGAGGGAACCCATATTTCATGAACTCAGAAGCTTGGCAGTGATTTAAAAAGCACATCATCATACTCTGGTTTGTCTTCAGATCGTATAAAAAGCACATCATCTATGGATATAAATGCACAGAAAAGAATGGTACAAATGAAAATTTTTCATTAGCAGATTTTTAAGAATTTAGTAATGAAATTTCTTAAAACCCTTGTTGGCCATAGTCATATGGAGGATAAACATGTTACTTGTGAAAGAGATGAAGCTTCTTTCATCAGTGTATTTAAATAGTGGACTCAATCTTGACTTTCATGTAGATGGTGTGGGTCAATTAGACATAACCTTGGTATTTTTTTTTAAATAAAGGTTATATTTTTGGTTACAAAAGTTATCCATGCTCATTACAGAAAATGTGATGAGAAATTTTTAAATACCATTATATAAATAAATTAAAATAATAATATATAAATATTATTATATTTTATATATTTTATATCTTATTTTAATATATTTATATATAATTATATATAATTTATAAATATATATAAATAAATTAAAATAATATATAAATATTATATAAGATATATTTATATATTTTATATATTATTTATAATATATTTATATTTTTATATATTATTTATATGTATAATTTATAAATATATTTATATAAATAAATCAAAATAATAATGCATAAATATTATTATATAATATATATTGTATATATTTTCCTTTATTATTATATAAAAATATATAAATAAAATATATAAATAAATTGAAAAATAGAGAAAATTTTTGAATACCAGGTTATACTTTTGGTTACAAAAGTTATCCATGTTCATTACAGAAAATGTGAAAGTTACAGAAAAATTGAAAGAAGAGAAAGAGGAAGAGGAGAAGAATCCATTCAAGTCACTATTGTCATCATAATCACTGCCTGCAGACATGAATACTGTCAACATTTGGGCATATTGCCCCAGAGGTTTTATTTATACATTATTTTTACTTGATTGTAGTCACATATAACAAAATGTTAGAATTTAACTGCTCTTTGATATCTAATGAAGCATAAATTACCTTTTTGTAATGTAGAACGTTCACAATTAATTAATTATGCCCCTTTGAAGTGCTTTTAATAGTACTCAACTAGAAAAGTTACAATAAAATGTTATTAACATTTAGTAGTCACATTAAATTGTCCATATTTCTTTGGCTGTTCTCTCTTATGCAGGAAATCTACTTGAATAGTCGTTACAACTGGAAAGAGCTGGGCAGTGGATGGCAGAATTTTTTTTCCTTATCCTAAATAATCTCCACCCAAGTTGGTAGAGGAGAAAAATGTAATCTATGGGCAGTAAAAAGTCTCAGATGAAAAGAACGTATTTAAAAAATAATTTACCTGGTGGTCTTATGGTATATTCCCAAAGGGAAAAGAAACTACACATACATTCCAATTCAGCTTTACCTTGTCACATAACAATGTATTCGTGTTTAGGTAGAGGGGACAATGAAATAGATGGTAAACAGTGAGTTTTGAGCCTTGTTTGTGGAATTACCTGTACTTTTATTTTTATTTTTTTTTAATTTTTTAAAAAAATGTTTATTTATTTTGACAGAGAGAGACAGAGCATGAGTGGGGGAGGGGCAGAGAGAGAGGGAGACATAGAGTCCGAAGCAGGCTCCAGGCTCCCAGCTGTCAGCACAGAGCCCGAGGCGGGGCTGGAACTCACAGACCAAGAGATCATGACCTGAGCCCAAGTCTGACGCTCAACCTACTGAGCCACCCAGGCACCCCTGCCTGTACTTTATTAAAATCCACTTGGCACAGATGAATTGTATGTAGATTTTAACTGACGCAAGTGATAAAGGGAAGAGAGTTAATGTGAATGTTAACAATTATACTTAAACAGTATTTACTAATATTTATTGAAGACATAATATTTCTGGTACTGTAGGTATCTTATTACATGAATCACCTTTTCTTTATTTAATCGTTACAACAACTTTATAAAGATTTACAGGGAGTAACTATTTTCTTTCTCATTTTACTGAGACAGAATCTGAGGCTCTTAGAAGTCAAATAACATTTTTAAAGTCACACAGAGGGGTGCCTGGGTGGCTCGGTCGGTTGAGCTTCCGGCTTTGGCTCAGGTCATGATCTCACAATTTGTGGGTTCAAGCCCCGCATCCGACTCTGTACTGACGGCTCAGAGCCTGGAGCCTGCTTTGATTTCTGTGTCTCCCTCTCTCTCTGCTCCTCCCCGCTCATGCTCTCTCTCTCTCTCCTTCAAAAATAAATAAAAACATTTAAAAAAATTTAAAAAAAAAGTCACACAGCTAATACATGCCAAAGTTGGGGTTTGCACATAGGTATATGTTGCTATAATAGTCCTATCCTTAACCCATGCCCTCTTCTTTCCAGGAACTTCACATATATGACCCTTTCAAAGCAGGACTTCTTTTTTCCACTTAAAGTACCTGATTGCCATCATCATGTTGTGTTCAAAAAAACCTCAGCCTAAAGAATTAATTTAAGGGGTGCCTGGGTGGCTCAGTCGGTTAAGCATCTCAGGTCATGATCTCACGGTTCGTGAGTTTGAGCCCCCGTGTCGGGCTCTGTGCTGACAGCTCAGAGTCTGGAGCCTGCTTCAGATTCTGGGTCTCCCTGTCTCTCTCTGCCCCTCCCCTGCTCATTCTCTCTCTCTCTCTCCCTCCCTCTCTCTCTCTCTCTCTCTCAAAAATGAATAAACTTAAAAAAAATTAAGAAAACAAAAAGAATTAATTTAAAAGAACGAATATTCAGCCCCTGAAAAGAACTCCAAAGGGCAATTTCATTCCTAATACAAACCACAAATGAGGTTCTTGGTTTAAATCTACTACTTTATTAAATAACAAGGTAAGGAGTGGTTTGCTCTTGTACTTATGATTGTTATTATTTCATCTATTGTCTCCAGGCTATTATATTCTGATAGCTATAACATTATTAGTATACACAAGTAATTGTAGTATATCAATTGGTTCTATGAGACACCTTTGGGGTAGAAATGAAACCCTTTCTTAGCATCTAAAACTAGAAGAGAACAAACCACATCCCCGTGATGCTCTTTACTGAAGGCCTTTAAACTGATATGATGTGGAAATGAGTAATTTTGGGAATCATACCTGAAAGCACCTAACGGTGAAGACAGTGTTGCATTTACTTATGAATATATAAATACAGTGATTTAAGATGTAATTAAATAATTATTCAGCACATACTAGACACCTATATCAATAAGCTGGCAGTTGATTAAATTGTCCGTGGTCATTGTTAAAAATGGATTAAACATCCATTCTAGATTTTTTAAACTTAAAAAAAATTGTTTTAAGTTTATTTATTTATTTTGAGAGAAAGACAGAGAGAGTGAGCAGGGGAGGGGCAGAGAGAGAAGGAGTGAAAGAATCCCAAGCAGGCTCCCCACTTCTTCAGTGTGAAGCCCGATGCGTGGCTTAAACTCACGAAACCGTGAGATCACGACCTGAGCTGAAACCAAGAGCCAGATGTTTAACCAACTGGGCCACCCAGGTGCCCCTAGATTTTTAAGACTTCTAATAAAAAAAGATCACACACTTACTGTGATGATGTCTAAAAAGCTCAAAAAAAAAAAAAAACCACTAAAAAACATAAAGGAAAGAAGAAAAGTGAAATGAAAAATGAGTGGTGTTTGGGATAAGACACCAGTATATAATATAATAGGATTACAAATGCATTGGAAGATGTAGCTTAGTATGTGAGTCAAAAAGACTGCCAACTGAATGCCACAAATAGGCAACCACTAAGCATACATGGAAAAGATGACCATCTACAAGCCAAGGAGAAAGGCTTCAGAAGAAAACCCTAAGGATACCTTGACCATGGCCCTCTAGCCTCCAGAACTATGAGAAAAACAAATTGCTGTTGTTCAAGCCACTAATACTCAACCTAGGCTCAGTGATATTGCCTGCATGTGATGAGCAGCCACTGAAGAATCTCAAGTAGAAAAACCACTTTTTAAGGTCTGCTCTGTAGAACAATCACTTCGCAGTGAGTAAGATTGACCGGGGAGACTAGTTAGGAAGTTACATCAATGGTCCAGTGACAGCTAATGAGGGGCATATTTAAGGCAATTTCACAGGGAAGGGAGAGGAGGAAGTAAGGGAGTAGACATTACAGGGTCCAGAGCCCTGTTGGATGCAAAGCAGAGAGAGAGGGTCAATCTGTGATGAAACTGAGGCCCCTGGCTTAGGCAGCTCAGTGAATTTGCTTAATAAAGCAAAACAGAGAAACAGAGGAGCAGTGGGTTCCCCATGTGAACTCTGGGAGAGCTAACTAAATCACAGTGGTTACATGTTAATACTGGCAGCAAGGAGAAAATACAGGAGATAGGCATCAATCCAGATTAAGATCAAAGCATTTGATGACCCAGTGAGGGGAGGTGCATAGAGCTGGCACGGAGTAGCAGTCAGGATGTCTTAGATGGCCTGGTGAATTACCATGTCATGGAGAAGAAATGCACCTCACCCAGAAATACACAGAGGGTCTCTTTGTGGAGGGAAGTCTCCACATTCCACAGAGGCAGGTGCAATCAGGGTGTAGCTGGCCTTGCTAACTGAAGCAGAAATAATGAAAGAAAAAGGAGATAACAGCCCTGGCGTCATGCCTTAGCTCTGCCCTTAACAGGCCTGATAACCTTGAGCAAATCAGTGGACTTCCCTTTGCCACATTTCCTCTCACTAGCAAGTCAGGGTGAAAATGAAATGATTGTTATTATGACACTTCATTAGCTAACTGATACTTTGAGGGCTCAGAATAAGCCTCCTGGAAGAGGTGATTTATAAACTAAGAGCTGAAGGGTAAGTGAAAAATGAACCAGATGGAAGGGCTAGGAGGTGTGGAGGTGAAAGATGTTCTAGTTAGAGGGAACAGCATCTGTAAGACCCTGAGCCCAAACAGAAAGTGGTATTTTCAGAGAACCAGGAAGTGATTTGATGTAACTAGAGTATAGAGTTTCATCAGGACGAAGTGAGAAAACAGAAATTGCAAGCAGTTAAGTAATTTGTTCAAGTTCACATAGCAATGAGTCTGATCTGTGAATGGAGCCTGCCTGCACCAGGACTTGCATTTAAACTTTTTTAAAACTATTATTAATCCTGTACAACCTCCCTGCAACACTATACAAAGAGGAGACGACCATTCCCAAGGGTAATACAGCCTTAATATTTATGAGTGTGTTTAGAAAGTTACAGAATGAATATTCACTGAGCTTAAATAGAAAGATCCAGGGGCGCCTGGGTGGCGCAGTCGGTTAGGCGTCCGACTTCAGCCAGGTCACGATCTCGCGGTCCGTGAGTTCGAGCCCCGCGTCGGGCTCTGGGCTGATGGCTGGGAGCCTGGAGCCTGTTTCCGATTCTGTGTCTCCCTCTCTCTCTGCCCCTCCCCCGTTCATGCTCTGTCTCGCTCTGTCCCAAAAATAAATAAAAACGTTAAAAAAAAAAATTAAAAAAAAAAATAGAAAGATCCAAGTGAGAATGTTAGAACAAGTGTCATTAGGTATACAGAATGAGACCACAAAAGCAAGTAAGCTAAAATTAGAGAGAGTCTACTAACCCGTTTTTCCACTCCAGTCCTCCAAAAAAAATATAGAAACCATCTCAAGATAGATTTGTGACTAACACAAGATTTTGATGACTGACCTTCTATTGTAAATAATTGCATTTATTTTACAAACCAAACAAAACCCAGATCCGGATCAATTCGGTTTTATAATGGACTTAGCAGTTGGGTTAATTGTTATATACTATCCAGAGACTGGACTGGACTGGTTTGTCTATGCCTTTTCCCTGGGGCATTGATCCACAGAAGATTATACGTATTGATTACAGAATCTTCTCTTTGTTCTCCGTGTTCTCATGTTTTGCTATGAAGCAGTAAATTGTGGAATTCTTTCTGTTTGTCCTGCATGTGATTTGTTGGGATTCCTGAATCTGATGCTTGTTGTCTGATGCATGTTGTCTGATGACCACGGAGGTACATCCCTCAGATCTTCTTCCAATAGAGGGAAGCTGCCGGAGGAGCTCAGTTGATGTCCCAGGGTGGCATCTGATTTAACGATGCACCATCTCAGTGTTGTTTTTGTACACTTCTCTGCTGGCCTCCCCTGCACCTCCCAAATGCATACTTGTACTTCAACCCTGGTCTCAGAGTCTGCCCTCATTATCCCATTTCTACCCAATGATTTGTCAACTGAGCTTGAAGTTGGACTTCCAGCAACACTTCTTGAAGTTAAAAGATTTCATCCAAAGGGGGGAGAAAAGAAAGGAAATTTTGCTCAGAATCTCTCTTAGCTGAAATACCTTTGTTTTGGTCTGCGTAAGACCACTGATGGCCGTTTTAGTCACTTACATGTTCAGTAGGGTTAATTATAAGAGGACATGCCACATTACATGAAAGGTATAGTCACAATTCTTTCAGATCTGTAGCAGAGCTTTTGTTTCAATATTACCTACTTGGTGGGTCCATCGGTTGAGCATCTAACTCTTGATTTCAGCTCAGGTCATAATCTCAGGGTCATAGGATCAAGCCCTGTGCCGTGCTCCACAGTGAGCACTGAGCACAGAGCCCACTAAAGATTCTCCCTCTTTCACTCTCTGCACCCCCCCACTCCCCCACTTGCTCACACGCTCTCTCTCTGAAAATAAATAAATAAATAAGCAAATAAATAACTAAATATCAGTCCTACTTAAGAAGACTTTGTCTCAGGATACCTTGGCAAGCAGCGTAACTGTCTTCAATCTTTTTTAATACTATATCCACAGGAGTCAAGCATCTTTCCGTGCAACTCTGAAAGGAGACCATTTGGATTACTAAAACTGGGAGCACTGCATTTTAAAAATTGGTTCATTTAAAATTCTGAAGTGATTTAATGTTATTTATTGGCTTTTAAAAATAATTATAAAATACATGAGCTTCCAACCAAATTTGTCTCAGACGTTGCACCAACCATATATTGAGGATACAGTGTTTTGTCTGGACTGTCACAATTTTCTACCATTCACTATGAGTAATGTCAGTTAAAATGTTAAGACAGAACCCTTTCAGCAATAAGCCATCAGAAAGCACTTATTACTATGTATGTAATATGTACATAATACATGTAGTTCTATGCACAAGTTTCCGTGGTAGGCTTGCTAACCTACACGTGGATCTCCCAAGCTGCCACCATAAACTATCCTTCATACATTGTTTAGCAGTCTTATTTGGTCTATTTCTGTTTGCTTGTTTGTTCTGCCTCCAGAATCTCACTAAGATCTAGTTTATTACTGAGTAGGGAGAGCCTATGTTGTCCAAATCACAAAGAAAGTGTCCTGTGTTCCTATTTAAGCTCCCATTTAAAGTAATGCTGAAGCGGGGCGCCTGGGTGGCTCAGTCGGTTAAGCGTCTGACTTTGGCTCAAGTCATGATCTCGCGGTCCATGAGTTCGAGCCCTGCGTCAAGCTCTGTGCTGACATCTCAGAGCCTGGAGCCTGTTTCAGATTCTGTGTCTCCCTCTCTCTGACCCTCCCCTGTTCATGCTCTGTCTCTCCCTGTCTCAAAAATAAATAAAATGTTAAAATAAAATAAAATAAAGCAATGCTGAAGCCTCCGCTGCTGTGTACAGACCACAGGGCTCCACCTACATCACCAGAGTCCTCAGAAGTTCATTAAGCTCACACATGACCAGCTCACCATAGTTTGAACTCAGAGCGGAAATTCCAGGATTTAAAAAAAAATGTATTCAATAATCACGGTTTAAAATGAAACTCTTGGGGCACCGCGGTGGCTCAGTCCGTTAGGCATCTGACTTCAGCGCAGGTCATGATCTCACGGGTTCGTGGGTTCGAGCCCCACAAGGGCTGACAGCTCAGAACCTGGAGCCTGCTTCAGATTCTGCGACTCCCTCTCTCTCCGCCCCTCCCCCACTTGCACTCTGTCTCTGTCTGTCTCTCAAAAATGAATAAACGTTAAAAAAATTTTTTAAATCAAAAAAACAAAAAAGGAAAGAAAGAAACTCTTAAGAAATTATTATTTGGGGTGCCTGAGTGGCTCAGTTGGTTGGACGTCCGGTCAGGTCATGATCTCATGGTTCGTGGATTCAGACTGTCATTGGGCTCTGTGCTGACAGCTTACAGCCTGGGGTCTGCTTCCGATTCTGTCTCCCTCTCTGCCCCTCTCCCCCTCACACTCTGTCTTTCTCTGTCTCTCAAAAACTGAAAAATAAATGTTACATTTATAATAAATATATATATTTATATGTATTTAAAAAAGAATTTATTAATAGCAAGTGACTTCCTTGACCTCAAAAAGCTATAAAACGTCCACAATAAGTATTACACTTAGTGATGAAATGTTTAAGAAGTTTGTTGGAAAAAAACCAAAAGTACTTGTTATCATCACTTCTATATACAAGCTTGTACTGAAAATTTTAACCAGTGCAGTAAGGCTAGAAAAAAAAAAAAAACAAAAAACATAAACATTTATAATGAATGGGGAAAAAACTGCCATTTGAAGCAGATGACATAATTGTTTATGTGAAAGATGGAAAATAATTAAAAGGTACATAATTAGAAGACTGATGGGCATAAAAATAATACACAAAACTCAGGAAATGTGATCTTATAGACCCTGCTTAAACTAAATAGCACCTGGATGCAAGTCTCTAGAAATAAGATTAACATGTAATGTGCAAGATGAAAACTTAAAATGTTACTTAAAGTCTTCAATTTATGGTATGCCTGGGTGGCTCAGTGGGTCAAGTGTCTGACTCTTGATTTTGGCTCAGGTCATGATCTCACGGTTGGAGAGTTCGAGGCCTGCGTCAGGCTCCTGGCTGTCAGAGCATCTGCACTGCTTGGGATTCTCTCTCTCTCTCTCTCTCTCTCTCTCTCCCTCTCTTCCTCTCTCTCTCTTTCTCTCTCCCCCTCCCCTAGTCATGTGCATGCTCTTACTCTCAAAATAAATAAATAAACTGTAAAAAAAAGACTTCAATTTGTAAACTCTCCTAAGTTCTCAAAATGGAAGATTTGTTCTTTTAAAGATGCATCAACTACCCCTACCCAAAATGATTTATAAATTCAATTGCACTTTCACTCAAAATTCCCAAATCTACAAGCTGATTCTAAGGTATGTATGAATACGTTAAGAAGGGCTAAGACACTCCTCAAGTAGAACAATGTTAGGGAACGTGCCTTTCCGCTTATCAAGAACTTACAATGCTATAGTAATTAAGCCAGTGTGGCACTGCTATACGTATGAACAGATGGACGAAACGATGAGGAAAAAAATAGAGTCTAGAAACAAACCTGCATATGTTATCTTGATTTATGGCAGAGATTGGAAAATGACGGACTTTTCTTAAATGGTGCTGGCACAACTGGTTATCCATATGTGAAAGATAAAAGTGAATATCTACCTCATGTTGTGGAGAAAACTCATGTCTGAGTTCTAAGCATAGAAGACAAACTATCCAACTTTTAGAAGGCAATACAGAGTATTTTTATGATTTTGAGAAGACTAGACATCAGAAAAACATTATACTATAGAAAAGTTTTTTTTTTTTTTAATTTTTTTTTTCAACGTTTATTTATTTTTGGGACAGAGAGAGACAGAGCCACCCAGGCACCCCTAGAAAAGTTATTTTAAGAAAGACCACAGGGGCACCTGGGTGGCGCAGTCGGTTAAGCGTCCGACTTCAGCCAGGTCACGATCTCGCGGTCTGGGAGTTCGAGCCCCGCGTCGGGCTCTGGGCTGATGGCTCAGAGCCTGGAGCCTGTTTCCCATTCTGTGTCTCCCTCTCTCTCTGCCCCTCCCCCGTTCATGCTCTGTCTCTCTCTGTCCCAAAAATAAATAAACATTAAAAAAAAAAAAAGAAACACCACAGATACTTTTTGTCGCATATATAAATGACAAATGATTAGTACACAAAACATGTTTTTAGAAGCTTTTATGAAATAACAAATAGCATAATAGTACAAATGGGGAAAAGATAGAATTTCACATAAGGCAAAATGCAAATGGCTCATAATCGTGTAAAAAGATATTCGCTCTCATTTGTAATAAGGGAAAGGCATGTTAAAATCACCATAAGATACCATTTTATATTGTCAACAATTTTAAAAGTATGACAATTACAAGTGTTGGCCAGTAGAGGGAGGAAGAGGAACATTCATAAATTGCTCATGGGTGGAATAAATCAGTACAACCATTTGGAAAATAGCATTGTTTGATGAAGTTGAAGATGTATATACCCTATGAAGGAATAATTCCCCTCCTACATATTCATTCCAGAGTTTCTCTTACACATGTGTAGCCAGAGAATTGTCCAAAAATGTTGACAGTTGTATTGTTCATACTAGCAAAACTGACCACCCAAATGATCACCCAGCAGTGGACTGGATAGATAAATGTTGCCAAAAAATGGAATAGCAGTCATCTGTAAAAACGAATCAGCCTAGATTAAACTCACAAACATATTTCTGAGTGAGAGAATTAATTCATATTTATACATCATCTCATTTACTCACAATTCAAAACCCAGCAAAACTAAAGAGGATTTTACTCATAGGCGTAAACTTACCAAGATAAATGATGAATGATTGAGACTGAGTTGAGGATGAGGATTAAAGTGGGTGCAGGGTGGGGTCAGTGGTAGGGAAGGAGGGGGATAAGATTTGAGGAATGTACAGAATGCTTCCGGTATCCTGGTGATGTTCCAGGTCTTGGGCTTGGATGTGACCATAGTTGTTCATTTTGCTACTGTTCCTAAAACTGTACATGTCTGTATGTATACACACACACACTTATAGTATACATATGCATACATATATAATATTTCATACTATCTTCTATATTTTATATAAAACATGTATACATGTATTTTTACAAAATGTGTTTTTATTATAATCTTTTGTATCTACGCTATGTTGTACAATTTTAAAAAACCTTTCTAAACCTGCTAAGTTATACTGCATCTTAGTTATATTGCCTGAAACTTCCTTTGGATTTTGTGTCTCCCTTTCTCTCTGCCCCTCTCCTGCTCACACTGGGTCTCTCTCTCTCTTTCAAAAATAAATAAACATTAAAATAATAATAATAATAATAATAATAATAATAATAATGGAATGGGACCTTGAAGAATGCACAGGTTTTTTCATGCACTTAAATGCATAATGCCCAAAGCCTTGGTCTCCTGTATTCTCAGGCTGGCATATTTTTATAAGCATTTCAGCTTTGAAAATTCCATTATAAGGCTCTTATTTTCCCCCTAATGATTCCTACTTACATGATCTTTTTCTTCTGATATAAACTAGCTTATAGTTTAGCTTCAGATATAAACTAACTGGGCATTCTCAATGGGTTTAGGAGAAATAAAAAGTAAGCAGACATTAAAGGCATCCAAATCAGCCAGGAAGAGGTCAAACTTTCACTCTTCACAGATGACATGATACTCTATATGGAAAACCCTAAAGATTCCACCAAAAAACTGCTAGAACTGATTCATGAATTCAACAAAGTTGCAGGATATAAAATCAATGCACAGAAATCGGTTGCATTCCTATACACCAACAATGAAGCAACAAAAAGAGAAATCAAGGAATCGATCCCATTTACAATTGCACCGAAAGCATACAATACCTAGGAATAAATCTAACCAAAGAGGTGAAAAATCTATACACTGAAAACTATAGAAAGCTTATGAAAGAAATTGAAGAAGACACAAAAAAAATGGAAAAAGATTCCATGCTCCTGGATAGGAAGCACAAATATTGTTAAAATGTCGATACTACCCAAAGCAATCTACACATTCAATGAAATCCCTATCAAAATAACACCAACATTCTTCACAGAGCTAAAACAAACAATCCTAAAAATTTGTATGGAACCAGAAAAGACCCCGAATAGCCAAAGCAATCTTGAAAAAGAAAACCAAAGCAGAGGCATAACAATCCCAGACTTCAAGCTATACTACAAAGCGTGATCATCAAGACACTATGGTACTGGCACGAGAACAGACACTCAGACCAATGGACCTGAATAGAGAACCCAGAAATGGACCCACAAATGTATGGCCAACTAATCTTTGACAAAGCAAGAAAGAAGATCCAATGGAATAAAGACAGTCTCTTCAGCAAGTGGTGCTGGGAAAACTGGACGGCGACATGCAGAAGAACGAACCTGGACCACTTTCTTACACCACACACAAAAATAAACTCAAAATGGATGAAAGACCTCAATGTAAGACAGGAAGCCATCAAAATCCTCGAGGAGAAAGCAGGCAAAAATTTCTTTGATCTTGGCTGCAGCAACTTCTTACTCAACACGTCTCCGGAGGCAAGGGAAACAAAAGCAAAAATGAACTACTGGGACCTCATCAAAATAAAAAGCTTCTGCACAGCAAAGGAAACAATCAGCGAAACTAAAAGGCAACGGACAGAATGGGAGAAGATATTTGCAAATGACATATCAGATAAAGGGTTAGTATCCAAAATCTATAAAGAACTTATCAAACTAAACACCCAAAAGACAAATAATCCAGTGAAGAAATGGGCAAAAGACGTGAAGACACTTCTCCAAAGAAGCCATCCAGATGGCCAACTGACACATGAAAAAGTGTTCAACATCACTCATCATCAGGGAAATACAAACCAAACCACAATTAGATACCACCTTGCACCTGTCAGAATGGCTAACATTAACAACTCAGGCAACAACAAATGTTGGTGAGGATGTGAAGAAAGAAGATCTCTTTTGTATTGTTGGTGGTGCAGCCACTCTGGAAAACAGTATGGAGTTTCCTCAAAAAACTAAAAATAAAACTACCCTACAACCTAGCAACTGCACTACTAGGTATTTATCCAAGGGATACAGGTGTGCTGTTTCAAAGGGACACATGCACCCCCATGTTTATAGCAGCATTATCAACAGTAGCCAAAGTATGGAAAGAGCCCAAATGTCCATCGATGAATGAATGGATAAAGAACAAGTGGTATATATATATATATACAATGGAGTATTACTCGGCAATCAAAAAGAATGAAATCTTGCCATTTGCAACTATGTGGATGGAACTAGAGGTTATTATGCTAGATAAAGACAAATATCATGTGACTTCACTCATATGATGACTTTAAGAGACGAAACAGATGAACATAAAGGAAGGGAAACAAAAATAATATAAAAACAGGGAGGGGGACAAAACAGAAGGGACTCATATATATGGAGAACAAACTGAGTGTTACTGGAGGGGTTATGGGAGGGGGGACGGGCTAAATGGGTAAGGGGCACTAAGGAAGCTACTCCTGAAATCATTGTTGTGCTATATGCTAACTAATTTGGATGTAAATCAAAAAAGAATTAAATTAAAAATTAAAAAAAAGTAAACACACATTAATGTCTGAACATACTAACATTCAACCATTGGCTTTCACAGGCATCAGCTAAGTAAGATAGGTAGATCAAAACTCTGAATGAAGATAAAGACAGCCATGATTCCTAACCTTTAGGTTTTAATATTTTAAAGTAAGGTAGCAGGCCACAATATTGGATTAACAATTCAACAGTAATAACAAAATAATTCAGAATAAATCATAAAAGACCAGTTATTTGCCAATATCATATAATAAACACATTATTGAGCTGCTCCTATGGAACTGTGTTATGCATTCTATAACAAACATCTGTTCCTAATTTTTTAATGTTTATTTATTTTTGAGAAAGAAAGGTGTGAGCGAGGGACAGAGAAAGAAGGGGAGAGAGAGAGAGAGAGAGAGAGAGAGAGAGAGAGAGAAGGCCAAGCAGGCTCAGTGCTGCCATCACAGAGCCAGACACGGGGCTCAAACTCACAAACCATGAGATCATGACCTGAGCCGAAACCAAGAATCAGTCACTTTACAGAGTGAGCCTCCTAGGCACCCCAGTTTCTAGACATCTTCAATGTTGAAAAGAAGAACAAATTCTTCTCTACTGTCAAGGTCTTCCAGCTGGACTAAGAGTTAAATTTACATGAGACAGATTAACAAGAAGAAAAAACCCAAAGTTTTATTATGTGCACAGAGAGGTCCTATAATGAAATTGAGACCTAAAGAAATAACCAAACACAGGCAGTGTTTATACCTTTTAGGCAAATAGAGAATAAATCTTTGAGGAATTGACAGAACAAAAAAAACTTAACTTTGGAGTTTCAAGTAGGAAGAAACTCTAAACAGATTTTGAACTTGGGTAGTAAATTAGTAAAAAGTAACAAGGATTGTTTGCACAGCTTTCTTGCCCCTGAAATTCCCATCTCTGGTTATAAAGATATCTCTTCACTTCCTGATACAGGGAGGGTACCTTTCACATGGGAGATTTATCCCTTGTTTTCAGGGTGCACAGAAAGTCCCATCTCTGGTGATAAGGATGTCTCTTCACTTTCTGGTACAGGGAGTGTACCTTTCACATAGGAGATTTATTCCCTGCTCTCAGGGTGGACAGAGAGTCTGAGTGTCCTGACATAGGCTGTCTCCTGAGTAACTTTTATTTAAAATAATCAATATGCCAAAGGGGAAGCCTGCCCTTTGCTCCTACGGTGTCAATAAGAAAACCTATGTAAGCATAAAATGAACTGTTTTATTCTGAAAGTTTATTAGTA
Source organism: Prionailurus bengalensis (assembly GCF_016509475.1). NCBI lineage: Eukaryota > Metazoa > Chordata > Mammalia > Carnivora > Felidae > Prionailurus > Prionailurus bengalensis. Next base: position 146,307,802 of record NC_057344.1, read on the forward strand.
TGATAATTAAATGTGAGATCTCAGATGAATAGAATAGTTTCACCTGAAACCGACATTAAAATAAATGTCCTAGATTGACTTGCAGTCATATTACTACTATCATCCATTATCAGAGAAGAACAAACCATTGTGGTCAGTATTTCAAGGTAATTAAGTACATTCTGTTCTGCCTTTACATAAACTTCTTGGACACTTGGCAATGTGCAGGTATGTCCTGCTTTAATATTTCACAGTTTTTTGTTTCACTTACAACCAAAAAAAAAAAAAAAAACTCCTTAGATCTGGGCTTCTTTTTTGTGAAATTTGACTTCAGACCTTGGTGGATTCAACATTATAATGTTTCTTTATGCACTGCAATCTGAAGATTAGTTTTTATTGCTTTCTCTTTCCCTGTTCAAGAATGAAAGAAGCTTATCAAAGGGGTAGTTATCAGTTACAAGCCAAAAAGGAAGTATAATCTATTTATTTGGGAGGGAGGGGAAGTGTAGAATGTAATCAGTTTGTTAACAGAGATTGAAACTTTTGTGCTGTATTATTTTGGGGAATGACACTATGCAAATTTGAAGGATCTGTTAAAACAAAACAAAACAAAACAAAACAAAACAAAACAAAACAAAACAAAACCATAGGCGTAAAATGGTATCACTTAGATTAAGGCCCCAAGTCAGTAAGCCAAGACTTACTATCTTACCTAATTGCAGTTTCAACTGAATTCCCCCAGGAATAACCTTTAACCAGTAACATGGAATCTCCTGGTCAACACTAGGAAATTTACAGATAGACCCACTTTCCTTAGGACAGCTTTGTCTAAACAATGCATTCTTTACTAATAATTTTTTCTTTCTTTCTTTCTTTCTTTCTTTCTTTCTTTCTTTCTTTCTTTCTTTCTTTCTTTTTCTTTCTTTCTTTCTTTTTTCTTTCTTTCTTTCTTTCTTTCTTTCTTTCTTTCTTTCTTTCTTTTCCTTCCTTTCTTCCTGTCTGCCTTTCTTTTTCTTCTTTCTTTCTTTTCCTTCCTTTCTTCCTGTCTGCCTTTCTTTTTCTTTCTTTCTTTCTTTCTTTCTTTCTTTCTTTCTTTCCTTTCCTTTCCTTTCCTTTCCTTTCCTTTCCTTTCCTTTCTTTTCCTTTCCTTTCCTTCTTTCTCCCCCTCCTCCCCCTCCTCTTCTTCCTTTTTTTCTCCTTCTCCTCCTCCTCCTTCTCTTTCTTTTTCTTCTTCTTCTTTATGCCCTCTCTCTGCCATTTTTGTTGTTGTTTAGCTCAATGGAGCTCCCCACTACTTACTTGCTAGATGGAATGCTTCTTGATTCATGAATCATCTAAAGAAACCAATTAGAGCTTTGAATTTACTTGGTTGAATTTTGTTTTTTTAGCAGATCCAATGCCATTTTCAGCTGATGATGATTTAGAGAATATTGTAATGAGAAAGTCTGTGCATCTTTTTAATTTTTTTTTTTTAACGTTTATTTATTTTTGAGACAGAGAGAGACAGAGCATGAACGGGAGAGGGTCAGAGAGAGAGGGAGACACAGAATCTGAAACAGGCTCCAGGCTCTGAGCTGTCAGTACAGAGCCCGACGCGGGGCTCGAACCCACGAACCGCGAGATCATGACCTGAGCCTAAGTTGGATGCTTAACCGACTGAGCCACCCAGGCGCCCCTGTGCATCTTTTTAAAAATCATGTTTGCATAAAGCAAGAAATTAATTTGCTTTAATGTATCTTTGCCTTTTATGTCTACTTGCCCAATCGTATTTCAGGTCTTATTAGAATCTGCCATCACTTGATAAATTAATAATTCTTGTCCTATTAAGAGCAGTATGTTAAGCTTCAAAGTTCTCAACACTGAATTACTAACCATGGTTTATGATCTCAAATTCTATTCATTGTTTTGTTAAATGGTCTTGGTTATGTCATATTTAATACCTTTTTTCTGCATAAAGAAGTCAAACCCTTTAACTAAATAATACAGTTATTGATACAGTGTCACTTTATGCATAACCTCAATAATCACAATATCTCATTTGTCCTCACAAGGGTCGGTATCATTGAATTGTGTCTATAAAGACGAATAAAACCGGGGCGCCTGGGTGGCACAGTCGGTTAAGCGTCCGACTTCAGCCAGGTCACGATCTCGCAGTCCGTGAGTTCGACGCCCTCGCCGTCCGTGAGTTCGAGCCCCGCGTAGGGCTCTGGGCTGATGGCTCAGAGCCTGGAACCTGTTTCCGATTCTGTGTCTCCCTCTCTCTCTGCCCCTCCCCCGTTCATGCTCTGTCTTTCTCTGTCCCAAAAATAAATAAACGTTGAAAAAGACGAATAAAACCTCAGCATACAGAGAAAAAGCTGATTAATATTATAGACAGAATCATGCTCCAAGAAGCACAGCTTTTTGACAGGGATTATTTATTTATTATTTATTTATTAGGGAAAAGTCTCAACATTCAATAAGATGGAATGAGTCTGTAACATTGAACTGATTGCTGGGATCTTGAAATTTATGCTAAATAAAAAGCTACCACAATGAATCAGAAACACTTTTCAGACATAACCTTGAGTCTCAGTTCTCTATGTCAAAGTAGTGGGGACTAGGGGCGCCTGGGTGGCGCAGTCAGTTAAGCGTCCGACTTCAGCCAGGTCACGATCTCGCGGCCCGTGAGTTCGAGCCCCGCGTCGGGCTCTGGGCTGATGGCTCAGAGCCTGGAGCCTGTTTCCGATTCTGTGTCTCCCTCTCTCTCTGCCCCTCGCCCGTTCATGCTCTGTCTCTCTCTGTCCCAAAAATAAATAAACGTTGAAAAAAAAAATTGAAAAAAAAAAAAGTAGTGGGGACTATATTGTAGGTTATTAGCATTTGTGGCCACCTTGATGATAAGAACATACATACACAAATATAAGATAAAAAAAGGTGTGAAGAATCAGAATAAAGGGGTAGTTTCTGACATAGAATTACAGTTTAGGATTTAATGGAATTAAAATTAGTTATTATGGACTTTGCCAATGTCATGGTAGTTAAGTTTGCAGGGATCTTTACTTTTTTTTTTTAATTTTTTTCAAATGTTAATTTTTTTTTTTTTTTGAGAGAGAGAGAGAAAGAGAGAGAGAGAGAGAGAATGAATGGGGGAGGGGCACAGACAGAGGGAGACAAGGAATCCAAAGCAGCCTCCAGGCTCTGAGCTGACAGCACAGACCCAGATATGTGGCTCAAACCCACAAACTGTGGGATCGTGACCTGAGTGAAAGTTGAACACCTAATCAACTGAGCCACCTAGGTGCCCCAAGGATTTTTACTTTCAAATATGGGTCTTTAATTTGAGAACTTTGACTCAATGCCAGATTGATATGATGGTATATTTCGTTTGAAATGAATTCCCAACTCTTAATTTTCTAAGATGATCAAATTCTCGGGTTTTTCTAACAACCTATTACATTACCATGGTCTTCCAGCTGCTGTGAGACCTATGTAAGTTTCTAAGTCACATCAAATACTCCATTAAAAACAAAATTTTTTTTTAAACGTTTTATTTATTTTTGAGACAGAGAGAGACAGAGCATGAACGGGGAGGAGCAGAGAGAGAGGGAGACACAGAATCGGAAGCAGGCTCCAAGCTCTGAGCCGTCAGCACAGAGCCTGCCACGGGGCTCCAACACACAGACCGCGAGATCGTGACCTGAGCTGAAGTCGGACGCTTAACCCACTGCGCCACCCAGGCACCCCTCAAATACTCCATTTTGAACTGTGTCATATATTTCAAAAATAATGGTTTATTAAGAAGCATATACTGAACTGATAGTAACAACCATTTGTTGAGTATTGTCTTATGCTAGTACTACTTACGCAATTTCAGTGTATTCAATGCTGCATGGATCGTTTTTACTGTACAGATGAGGAAATTGAAATTCAGATGAGGTAAGTAATTTGGCAAGAAGAAGACGAGTTTTGTTTTTTTTTTTTCAAGTCTGTTTGGCCACAGCGCCCATAATTTTCCTTCAGTCCACACTGCAGTGGCACATTGTGAGGGACCCGAGGGGAATCTGCAGAAGTGGAGGGAAACTGGTTCTACCACCATGTGCTCGTAGACAAGGCTAAAGTCAGAGTCAACCCACAGGCCTCTTTGATGGTCATGTGAGCTGGACTAATACTCAAAAATCTTGGTTTTCCTCCTTGTTTTGTATTTAGATAGCTCTGTGGGAGGCACTGAGTTGGGTGGTCTGTGCACTTGTATGTTTTGTGGGCCAAAGATCGGACTTCTCTGAGCTCTAACTGGCTACAAGTCCAGGTTCATTTGATCTGTTCATGACTGCCTGGGCCAGCCTCATTTTCTTTTTCAGAGGACTGCTAAAAGTAAAAGGTATAATCCCAGTCACCTGTGGCTATCACTCTGAAGGCAGAGGATAAAACATTTCCATGGGGATACCCCGAGCACAGGTATGAAGCTAAGGTCGGGGAGGCAGGCTGGTGAACTTTTGCCTCAGGCTCTGCTTTATGGAAAAATTAAGGTAAGAAAGGACTCTCATCTTCTAATTTTTCTGTTCCAGCAGAGAAAACATTGCCCTGTCTTGGTATTACAGGACCTCCACCTCTCCTATCCTTCACAGCCTGTTGGTTTCTGGAAGTCTCTAGAGAGAGCTCATAAGAACTCACAAATAAGTAATCATATTCACAGAGCGGGATCATTCATCATTCTTCTTTTTCTGCCTCTGGCTTCTTTGCCCAGGAAACCTCAGGGACTGCTGCCATCACTGTTTCCTGATGGCCTCTCAAAGTCAAAGGTCCTACTGGCTCTCACTGTTCTAAGACTGACCTGGAGGAAGAACATCTTTCCCGCCCTCATCACCCTGTGACCATCCTCTCAAATACTCTGCCCTCCACTTTCTGTCTTGAGGTTCCCAATGGAAGGCTGTCTTGTACTCCAAAGTCTCAACATCATGTGGACAACTTAATGTGATACCTTTCCTTACCATTTCTGTTTGCTCTCTGAATGCATTCGTATCTGTGAGAGTGCCAACCGAGAAAAGGAGGTGAAACCGAAAAAGAAACAAAGGCTTTTATCTGGAGTCTCAGAATTGCAAATCTGGAAGCACGGATTCCAGTGTAACCAGAAAAGTATTGCACCTGAGCGGAGAGAGCAAAGAGTTTTTATGACAGAGAGGAAGAAGGATGGGCAGTTATACGACTTGAATAAGGGAGGAGAAGGAAAAAAGAGCCATGACTGCTTCTAACACATTAAGCCATCTTTGTTTACACTCTGACAGACTAAATATATCCGTGTGGTCTAATGAGACCACTCTCGGTATGCACTAATCACTCTGCTGGCAGAAAGTCCATCCTGGCAGTTTTATGGTCTGGCCGCCAAATGCCCTGCCGGTTTTATGAGCAACTGCTTGCAAAACAATCATCCCGACTGGCCCAGTTTCAAAGTTAATTTGGTGCAGTTCAGAAGTTCATTAGAAAGGAAAAGGAAGCTTTGAAATGGGGTTGCTCGGGTCCAGAAATTTTATCCGGTCTCACAAGAGCAAGCCAGAAGACTTGGTTAATGCAGAGCCAGACCCTCGTCTTGTTCTTCCAGTCATTCATGTCTTCCCTCCAGTTGTGTGATAAATATATTCCGGTTCACTTTGAAGCTTTCCAATAGTAGCAGTCTGGAGAAAAGACTCAAATCTCCTTCTGTTTAATTTAGAACATTAACTGTAATTGCATTTATTGAACATCAGGCAAGTGTTGGTACCATTTTGGTTCCTCCCACAATCTCCAACGCCGCTTCTTTTTTTTTTTTTTTTAACGTTTATTCATTTTTTTTTTTTTTTGAGACAGAGACAGAGCATGAGCATGAATGGGGGAAGGTCAGAGAGAGAGGGAGACACAGAATCAGAAGCAGGCTCCAGGCTCAGAGCTGTCAGCACAGAGCCCAACGTGGGGCTCGAACTCACGGACCACGAGATCATGACCTGAGCTGAAGTCGGACGCCCAACCGACTGAGCCACCCAGGCGCCCCAACTCCCCTTCTATAATATGTGCATTTTGTTAGCTTAATGAAAAGTGCTTTGAACCCTGAAATTCAAGTGTCCTGTGGAAGGCTGAATAATCATTCCCCAAGGATATCTATATCCTAATCCCCAGGACCTGTGAATACTTTTACCTTCCATTGTAAAATAAACTTTGCCGATGTGATTACATTAAGGGTCTTGCAGTGGGAAGATTATTCTAGATTATCCTGTGTGGACCTGATATGATCACCAGGATTCTTATAAAAGGGATGTGGCATAAGTCAGACTCAGACAGCAAGGGATGTGGCAAAGCACAAGGACAGGAAGAAAGAGATTGAAGAGGCTATCCTGATCACTTGGAAGATGCAGGAAGATGGCCATGAGCTGGGAAATGTTGATGGCCTCCGGAAGGTGGAAAGATTAAGGCAATGGATTCTCTCCTGGAGTTTTCAGAAGGAACCAGCACTGAAGGCCACCTTGACTTTAGCCCAGTGGAACTAATTTCTGTCTTCTGACCTCCAGAAGTGTAAGAGAGTAAGTTTGTGTTTAAGCTATGACATTTGTGATAATTTGTTACAACAGCAACAGAAAACTGATGCACTGCCTCCACTCTCAGTCAGACTGCTCCCCCTTTTTTCCAGAAATTCAGGAGCCACTGTCATCTTGATGTGGTTGGAAGTGTTGGGATTTGGAGCTAATGGCCAAGAAAATTCTTGAGATGTCTGGTGCAAAAAAGTGGTTTAATTAAAGCGCGGGCCAGGACCGTGGGCAGACACAGCTACACTGAGATTGTGAGGGGTGGTTGATTTTATACTTAGGAGTCTTTAGGATATGAAAGTCCTTTTTGGAAACTTCCCCCCAAAGGACTTTCATATGCTAAAGACTGTCAGGATCCCGGAGGCCTAGCTATTGTCAAGATTGTTTTTCCTTCTAGCAAAGCATTAACATTGAGACAGTTGGGAGTTCCTGGAAGAAATCATTCTCTGCCTACCTCAAGTATCTGTCAACGTGCTGTGAGTTGTAAGGAAATTAATTTTATCTACATTTCTTTCTGCCTTTGTTTCCCACATCAATCTCTTAGGCACTGCTTAGCTCTTTACTCAAATTATTAATGCTCAATTCTAGTAACAATTACAAAAAGGAGATTCTATTATCATACCCCTTTTATGAAAGGGGAAATGAAGTTTAGATTAATCAAGAAATTTCACCTCAAGTCTCATAGAAGGCATTAGAACTGGAAAACTACAGCCAGAACAGTCTTAATTCTTCATAGCCTGTGTTCTTTCTTTTCTTTTCTTTTTTAATATTTAATTTTAAGTAATCTCTACACCCAACGTGGGCCTTGGACTCACAGCCGGCAAGATCAAGAGTCACACACTCCGCTGACTGAGCCCGCCAGGCGCCCCTTCATAGTTTGTGTTTTTAATCACCATGTGAGCTAACTGCACCTCTTTTTTCCTGCTTTTCCATTCACCAAGTTCGCAAGGCCTATGTTGAGTTTTTCATATTGATATTTAAAAATTTTTATCCTGAGTGTATAAAGAGATGTTCTGGATCAGACAGATTTCGTATTGATTACCTCCCAGTGAATAAATGTCACTTCCTGCTTGCCTCAGGCCTCACTCTTGGGGGGTGATGTGATGAAAGCCAAGCCAGTTGTCCTATTCTAGGAGCGAGACACTCCATAAGCCAGGGAAGAGAGTGGAGGGGGGGAGGGGAGATACAATTGTCCCTGCTTATAAAAGGGAATGAGGACTTTGTCCCACTGCCCTCCTGAAAGGGTTTCCTTGGAAACACAATAGGTCTAAATCCCAATCATAACCCTTTGTCATATAAGTAAATCTTTCCAAGAACCAGATTGCCCCTTTGTCTCCACTATTAAGACCTATGTGTATCTCTAAATTCTGTGGGTTTATCTCTTTTGACATGTAAATACCTAGGGAGATAGTATTCCAGTCTCCCCAGAACCCTGAGGCTTAGCCTGACACCTAGCCCTGGATATAACCATTGAGTCATCCTTCAGATTAGAAAAATTGTGTTATCCCTGAGGACCAGAGCCATTAACTAGACAAATGACAGATTTAATACTCATGGGACGTGAGGAGGCTAGGACTTTTACAAGAACACTGAGAAATCCAAAGAAGTTTTATTTCCCACAGCCTAAAATATATTGCCCTTGACTTAGAGTTAAAGGAAGGAGTCCCTGCTGACATTTATAGAGCTACCAGAATGGTTTGTGTTTACCTCTACGAAACTTAAAAAATTGCTGTTCCATGTTATCTCATTCTGAGCCAAGTACAATTGGAGTAAAGAAGAGGCTATTCTACTTAATTTTCAAGGGAGGACACAGAGGCTCAGAGTAGCTGTTGCTTGTCTATGGTTACCCAGCTGCTTAAGACAAGTGTGGGCATGTGCCCACACTTTTCCTCCTGCGGAAGGTTACAAACGTGCCCAGGAACAGGTCCAGTGAGACAAGCACAAATCTTCCTGGGCCTTCCCCTCAGGAGAACAAACTCTCCTCCCTTTCAGATTGAGAATACGTTATTTTCCAGGTGGTTTATATGGCTCCATATCAGGAGATAACAGTCTTTGTTTCTACTGTGGAAGCTGGTTGTATTCCTGTTGTCTTGGGGCCATTTAAATTCAAATTTACAGGTTTAGCAACATTTCAACCATCACCAGACTTGTGAAGCCATTGGAACAGCATTACACTGGCTGATTCTCTCCGTGAAGGTTATAAAATAAAGACCTTCTCATTTAGACCTTTAGACAGATGACACTCAGCCAACTCACTTTTTTCTTTTTTGTTCCCATTACACGAATAATGATTGAGTTCGAAGATAGAGTGCAATTTACAATTTAGCTCCCAGCTTCACGAAGAGAGAAAAGAATGCGTAATTGAAAAACCTTTTAAGATCATTTAAATGAGAGTGCTTTTGAAAATATGGGTAAACATTTGAAAAATTTTAAAGAGCTAGAACTAAAGAACAGTTGGTTATACTGAAACAAAATCAGTATTTTATGTAAAAGAGATTTTTTTTCAATATATGAAATTTATTGTCAAATTGGTTTCCATACAACACCCAGTGCTCATCCCAAAAGGTGCCCTCCTCAATACCCATCACCCACCCTCCCCTCCCTCCCACCCCCCATCAACCCTCAGTTTGTTCTCAGTTTTTAAGAGTCTCTTATGCTTTGGCTCTCTTCCACTCTAACCTTTTTTTTTTTCTTCCCCTCCCCCATCGGTTTCTGTTAAGTTTCTCTGGATCCACATAAGAGTGAAACCATATGGTATCTGTCTTTCTCTGTATGGCTTATTTCACTTAGCATAAGTCTCCAGTTACATCCATGTTGCTACAAAGGGCCATATTTCATTCTTTCTCATTGCCACGTAGTATTCCATTGTGTATATAAACCACATCTTCTTTATCCATTCATCAGTTGATGGACATTTAGGCTCTTTCCATAATTTGGCTATTGTTGAAAGTGCTGCTATGAACATTGGGGTACAAGTGCCCCTATGCATCAGTACTCCTGTATCCCTTGGGTAAATTCCTAGCAGTGCTATTGCTGGGTCATAGGGTAGGTCTATTTGAGGAACCTCCACACTGTTTTCCAGAGTGGCTGCAAGTAAACAGAGATTCTAAAGATGGGGAGGCACTGCAAGGACTTTGAAAAAAATATGGAAGGAGCGCCCACTAGTGGCAGTCTCTACGTGGGTGTGCCCTACAGTCCGTTATAAATTTCCAGGGCTTGCCTATTCAGGAGGAATAACAGATCAAGAAGAAAAAAACAAACCTAAGCAAGAAACTTTTGTAAAAAGCTTTATTTTCATGCAATTTGTAAAAATACACCAATAAATATTTAAACTTCTCTATCCCAAGACATAGAGAAACACTACATAATTACCAGTAAACAAGGCATTATGCCTTACAAGGAAGACATAAAATGTCCAAGGGATATTTAAAAACATTGTGGAGTTTTCAAAGCTTCAACATCAGAAGTGTTGACCACGTACTGTAAAACTCTCTCAATAAATAACAACTGGCATTCTTCTGAGCAGTACAAAAATAAATGCACACATACATTCCACAACCTTAACAGTGACCTGTGTGCTTGGATCCCAAACTATTTATCTCCAGCCTTTATCATAGGGAATGACAGGGCGTGGTTCCCCCCCTCCCCCCGATACATAATATAGTTTAATGAATGAAGAACATTTAAGACTCATCACTTACAAATTAAAAGGAACTGAACTAACTTTAGCATAAAAGTGACCTTTAAAAATAATAGTACAGCAAATTACCAAATTCATATCTTTAAATATTAGCTAGAACATTACTATGCTAGCTTTGAAAAATAAATAAATAAATAAATAAACAAATAAATACATATGTTGAAAATAGACGAATACTCCTAGGGAACAGTCAAATAGATTGAACACAGTCCAGATGGTCCCTGGAGGCTTTGGTTTCTTTTCTTTCTATCCCATTCCACTGAGGCTGCCACAGTAAGCCATGAACTTCTGCCTTCTCTCTCTAGCTCAGTTGTTGCTGCCCCTGTGATTAAAAAAGAAAGAAAGAAAGAAAAAGAAATGGTTGCCATTAATAGGACTCCATAAGTTGACTGCATAGTCCTGTGACATGTGGTTGCCACGTGGTTACCACCTACACCACTGTGATGGGTGGCAGGAAAATGCCGGGCTCCTGGATGGTGTTTAATTAGGAATAAGGTGCTGTCTGTGATCACAATTGTATTATTAGCTTCAAAAAGCTAGAAGGTAATGTCACAGTGGGCTAAAAAAGTACTTTCAGGACATCATTTAAGCCCCAAGGCAGACCTCCTTAGGTAGCTATTTTTATTTCTTTTATATTACGGAGACTTGAACAGATTAAGTACTTTCCCTGGGGACACAGGAATAATCAGAGGTGGGGCCTAGGTTACAGTTAGGGCAGGGATTCACAGTAAAGTCCTTGCTCTTCACGATTAAGCTTCAGCGGCCCATGTTGCCCAAAACTAAGGGTGCCACTTTTCAGAGCAGAAGCTCACCAGGGATGGAGCTGAATACTGTGTGTTCCTCAATGGGTGGGAAGCATTTGAACATCACTGGCCAAATCCAATTCAGCTTTTAGGAACCCACATGCACCCACACTCATTTGCGTGGGGACAGAGGGCACTGGAAATATCCCTCTGGCATAGGAGAGGCTTAATGACCTTAATAGCAAAGGTCATTGTGAATGAATAATTTTGTTTTTCAGCGAAACCTAGGTTTCCTTGATCAAACTTCCCAGACGCATTTGCCAGGATCCGTGACCAAGGGCTCTAGCGGCACGCGTCAACAGAAAGCATAACTCACTTGCTTAGCATCTTTTCGATGATTCTCTTGACCACGGGGGCTTCGGGGTTGAGACAGGCTTCGTGTCCGTTCTTGAGAGTGGCTCTGCGGAGACAAAGCAGAGTCCCCGTTGGCGGGAGGCCGGGCCGCGGGATGAGGGGCATGGGGGCGGGGGGGACGGCCAGAACCGCGGCAGCGCGGGGCGTCACTTACATGACTTCGGTGTGGGCGCAGTGGGGGCCCGACGGCGTCACCTTGACGCTCTGGATGTTCTTGGGGTGAATGCCCTGCACGGTCTGCAGGCACTGGCAGCGCAGCTCGGTGACGACGGGCGCCGCTGCGGGGAGAGCAGGCTGGGTGAGCGGGCGGGCCCGGGGCGCGCACCCCTCCCCCTCCCCCACTCGCACCCTCACCCCGTCCCCCCGCGGGCTCCGGGCCTCACCTGCGGCGCGCCGGGCGGCGGGGACCAGGAACAGGAGCAGCAGCGCGGCGCCGAGGAGCCGGGGAGCGCGGGGCGCGGTGCGGGCCATGGGGCTCAGCTCGGGGAGTCGCGGCGGCGGTGGCTGGAGCTGGACGGCTGGCGGGAGGGCTGGCGGAGCGGACTCTGTGGCTCCCCGAGCCGGGAGAACCGCTTTTATCCCCGGTGGACTCGGCGCGGCGCAGGGCGCAGTGGGGGGGGGGGGGGTGGGCAGGGAAATTCCCGGCGCCCCGGGTCATTCCCGGGTGCGGAAGGTTCGCGCGGCCCCGCCCCCGGGGTGGAGGGGGACCCGCGTGCCAGGCCTCCCGGGTGTCCCGGCGACTCGGGCGTGTTCCCTTTCCGCCCAGTCCCCAAAGAGGGCGTGAGTGGCCTTGCTTGAGTCTGTGCCATTTACGCGAGACCGGCGTCTGTCTTGACGAATGTTAGTTATCCGGGTGGGGGAATAACGCCCGGAGAAGGGGTGACATGATTTTCTACTTGCTACTTAACGCATAAATGTGTTTTGGTTTGATTAGTTTGCTTCCGTCTGCATAAGGAGACTCTGTTAAAATACATTTGTCATCTCACAGCAGACATAAGAACGTTCGTTCGCCGGTTCCATTTTACATTCACAAACAAATCATACTTTGTGTCATATCCTGAAGGGGTGAAGGGATGAGGGGATGACCGGTGTCAAGAGGTCAATTTAATGTTTAACTTAGGACTGAGTGTCTTATCCCTACTTATCTTCCTTCCTCTGCAATTCTGGAACTTCCAGAGTTGGAGTAAATCCATGAACACCACCTTTTTGGTGTAGACGGTGTGAATTAGTCCGTGAAGTATAACGCTGGTGGTCATATCCGAGCTGTTGGGGGGTGGAGGGAAGGCTGCGTTGGGCTCCTGGGGTCCAAGGGTCGGAGGGACCAGGAGCTGATGCCTAGTGGGAGTAGCACCCTGTGCTCACCTGAACAGCAAAAAGAGGTGTTCCTGTGAAATACTTAAGCGCTAGATCACCACTCCAATGGCACTTCCTTGTTTTATGTTCCCAAATCTCATTTCCTTTCCCTGTTGTGTGGACTTGCCTGCCTCCGGGGATTTGAAATGCTCTCTGGAGAAGTAACTGCAGTCCTATTTTAGTTCTGACGGATTTCTAATCAATCAGACCTTTCAAGCCGGTAACTCGACTGTGTCGTTCAGCAGCTCATTTCTCACCTCAGTGTAAATGACTTTTGTTGTTGCTGGATTACATGTAGGTTTCAGATGGCTTCGGTGTGATTCCAGGTGCAGGTCTGTGAGGAGCGTGGGGTTACCCGGTGGATGGGTGTGGAAGGGAAGCAGGAGGAAAGAGGACTTGCTCTCGAGCTGCAAAGTGGCACCGAGCAGCCCTCTGCTTCACAATGGCAGGGTAGGAATTTCATTTAAACCGTCTCTGCCTTAGTTTCTCACCTGCAAAATGGACGTCAGAGATAGTATCTACTTCAGCAGATTGTTAGGAGGAATAAGTGTGTGAACATTTATAAAACGCCAGTACATGCAATGCATACACTATAAATCATTTTTAAATAAACGTAATTTAAATTGCTGTTTCTGCATTCTTAAGCTGGAACTCACCTGGGGATAAAATCCCTGTACAAAGAGAAAAAAAAAAATTTAAAAGAAAAAACACCTCCTTCAACCAACATAAAAGTTTTGTACTATTTTTTTTTCTTAAGAGAAAACTCAGAATGAGTTTTTTGCTGTCTAGTTTAATTGATCAGTAATTTTATAGTTCTAGTTTTATAGTAATTTTATAGTTCTAATTTCAACTACAAAGTGCAAATAAAACAATATATTCTATCTTATTAGAAAAGATTATGAGGGTGCCTGGGTGGCTCAGTAGGTTAAACATCTGACTCTAGTTGAGATCCTGTCCAGGTCATGATCTCACTCTTGGTGGGTTTGAGTCCTGTGCTGTGGGGTTGAGTCTGTGCTCACAGCTCAGAGCCTGAAGCCTGCTTCAGATTCTGTATCTCTCTCCCTCTCTCTCTCTCTCTCTCTCTCTCTGTCCCTCCCCTGCTCATGCTTTGTCTCTCTCTCCCTCTCTCTCTCTCAAAAATAAACATTTTTTTAAAAATTAAAAAAAGGAGATTATGAATTACTAAATTATAAATAATGATTTGTCTTTACATTTTTTTAAGTAATCAGAACAGTCCTTTGTGGGAAGGGGCAAGAAATATAACTTAAAAAAAAATAAGTGGAAAATGAAAGATGACCTAAAGTTTATAAAATATGAATAACTTAGCAATAATTGAGAATTTGTGTAGGTACTACTGTTATTATCCTTATTTTTCTCGGATTCTTATTTTTTTATTTTTTTAATGTTTATTTATTTTTGAGAGAGAGAGAGAGACAGTGTGTGTGTTGGGGGGAGGGGGGTTGGGGGAAGGTCAGAGAGGAAGGGAGACAAAGAATCTGAAGCAGTCCCCGGAGTCTGACGTGTGGCTCCAACTCATAAACTTCCAGATCATGACCTGAGTCAGTCACCCAGAGCCACTCAGTCGCCCCTTTCTAGGATTCCTAATTGAAAATACTATGGATTTTCTTTCTTTCTTTTTCTTTTTTCTTTTCTTTTCTTTTTTTTTTTTTAGATAATCAGTAGCTCAGAATTATAATAGCTGAAGAGATTGCTATTCTTTCCATTATTCTTCAGTATCTCCAGTAATTTACATATGTTTACGTGCTTATAAGATCAACATAAAGTATTACGGTAAATAACACCTTAATCTAATAGTCAATGTCCTCAATCTTTTGCATATATGAAACCCACTTAATCTTCTCAACTTCCCCACAAAGTAGTTACCAGCTTTGTCTCCACAGCTTTTCTCCACAAGGAAACAGGGAATTTAGGTAATTGGCCAAGGTCTCACAGTTAATAAAATTCACAATTTGAGCTCTAGCCAGCGCTGCTTTTAACCACTACATGTTAAGAAAAAAAAAAAAAAAAAAGAAAAGAAAAGGAAAGAAAAGAAAAGAAAAGAAAAGAAACTTTTTTCTAAGAAAAGTAATAGATAATTCAGGAGAGCAGGTTTGTTTTGGTTTTGGTTTGTTTAAGTATGTTTGTTATTCTCGCGGTTAAATAGTTCAATGCCACATTTCCTAAAGCTTAAAAATAGCGAACTGCTCAAAAGTCTCCAGTGTTTTATTTCACTAACAGCAAGAAGTTTCTTTTGTGGAATGAATAGGATATACTTAGATTCAATAAAATCTACATCTGTCTATCTATCTATCTATCTGATTTTCCTCATCAATGGATTATGCCTCCAAAATCAAGTCAGTGGGATGAACACTCTACACTGAGATTTTCCCAGAAGGGAACTGGGCATTTTAGTTATTTGCTGAAATAAGGATCATGGTTTTCTGCCTGACCCAGTTTGCGTACTTTATCATGATTTAATAATGGAAATATTTTGCCTTCGGCATTAACAGGAAGCTACCCAGAACTTTACTCTCTTTATAATTAAAAAAAAAAAAAAAAAAAGAAAGAAAGAAAAAAAAAAAAAGAAAAATATTCTCCTAATGCTTTCCAGATCCAATCCAAAGTATGGACATATGCAAATACTCAGGGTGAATGAATAGGGCATCAAAAAATTTATAGTAGTGGCCAAAGGGATGAAACATTTCAAGAAGCAGCCTCATATTTATAGAATTATCTATAATTTTATGTCTAAGACTTGCTTGATAATCATCACTTGCTAACAAAATAAAGTACATAAGAAAGGGCTTTTTTCTACCTTAATATATCAACTCTCATAATTCAATCCCTAGAAGCCCCGTATTTATTTTTCAGAAAACTTAAAAAGCAATGACGTTCTGAAGCCTAAAAAACAATCCCCTTCTTTGTTTTTGCAAGTGTCTCCCCCAGATATTTACTCATTTTATGAGCTGAATGACAGATTTCTATGCCCAAACTTTAAACTAATGCAATCACCAATCTTAAAAGAAGAGAGCATCCTTAAAATAAAATGGGTTATTAAATCCCATTTACAGCCACCATATTTACTGTCTTCTTGTTCGATTGACACTATCTGATCTGCCTTTACAATCCAGACTTGGCGCCGTCTCCTGAGATGAGGGAGCCATCGGAATGGGCAGTGCAGGACTGCTGTCCCCACTGTGGCCCTGGGAAATTGTGACACCACAAATGCCACGTGTTGCGTTTACCGCTTCTGGTAGAATGACTCCGGCTCTGAGGGGAGAAGAATGAAAATGTCCGAATGTGGCATTAAATCGCTCAATCCACCCACTTCTTCAGTCCGAAGCGTGTCGTCCAGCGTTCATGTCATAAACCCGATCCAGTCTCTAGTACGGTGGTCATTTCTACCCATCTTGAGCTCCTTCCTTCTTCTGGTTATGGAATCTTGGTTTTCTCTTGGGGACCATCCCTTCTTCCTCCCAGCCTGGGTAGTTCAGGGAGGGGGACCCTGCTCCAAAGTTCCAGGAGTGTGCTGGAGACCCAAAGTACCATTGGTTGGTCTTTCCAGTCTGGGTCTAACCCTCAGGCAAGTTCTAACAGGTGCAGGGTGGGCAAGGGACCTAAGCCTGGCCAAGTCAGAAAAATGTCCTGGAGTCCTTGTTGTCAGGAAATGGTGGGAAAATCAGCCCTTGCTTCCTGTGGGGTTCCACCTGCTGGAACAGAAGCTTGAAGCTTTGTCAGTGCTTGAGGGGAGCCTGCCTGAAGTGAAGCAAGCACAGAGAAAAGCAACCTAATGTGGAGTGAGGCTAATTACCGGTGAGAATTTTTGAACTGCAACATGCAGTTTTAAAGCATCCACACATCAGTCGTTTACTTATATAGGCCCAATGATTCTCCTTTTCTTTTTTAATTAAAACTTTCTTTTTTTTGGTTTTTATATATGTTTTAAAGTTTATTTATTTTTGAAAGAGATAGAGTGCGAGTGTGAAGGAGGCAGAGAGAGGGAGGCACAGAATCTAAAGCAGGCTTCAGGCTCTGAGCTGTCAGCGGAACAGCTGTGTCAGCTCTGAGCTGTCACTTGAACTTGTGAATGGGACATTATGACCTGAGCCAAAGTCGGACGCTTAACCGACTGAGCCACTCAGCCACCCCATTTTTTTTTAATTTTTTATTTGTATTTTTTAAAATTTATGTATTTGAGAGAGAGAGAGAAAGAGAGAGAGAGAGAGAGACAGAGAGAGAGAAGCTCAAGCAGGCTCCATGCTCAGCTCGGAGGCCAATGTAGGACTCAATCCCACAACCCTGGGATTATGACCTGAGCCAAAATCAGGAGTCAGCATTCAACAGACTAAACCACCCGAGTGCCCCCTCTCCTTTTTATGAAGCCATCTTAAACCGGGTTTTGGTTACTGACTCCACTTACTGTTAGTTACCTTTCTAACCAGGAAGGCGGTTCAACTCGAATTGAATTCCTTTCTTTCTCCCTTTGTTTCAACATTGTCATCGATCATTTACTCAGCATTTATAAGGTGGGAATAAAGTTTGGCCAGGGATCCGGAGAGGAATAGGACTCAGCTACCCTCTGACTCTCCATGCAATAGGGGAAATGAGTGGACAAATAGAAGATTTTAGAAAAGGGGCACCTGGGTGGCTCAGTCAGTTGGGCATCTGACTTCGGCTCAGGTCATGATCTCGCAGTCTGTGAGTTCTAGCCCGCGTCAGGCTCTGTGCTGACAGCTCAGAGCCTGGAGTCTGCTTTGGATTCTGTGTCTCCCTCTCTGCCCCTTCCCCACTCACACTCTGTCTCTCTCTCAAAATAAAATAAAAATATTAAAAAAAAAAAGAGAGATTTTAGAAAAGCCTGTGAAAACCATGGCAAACCATTCCCAAGATGCTGGTGTGAGGACTACCTGATCTAACACTTAAAGAGTGGGTTTATGAAACTTGTCAGAGAGGTTCCTGAAAGAGGTGACCATTGATGTGACTCTCGGGATGAGGAATTTTCCAGGGAAATGGGGGACACTGATGGGCAGAAGACATTCAGGAGAAGGCCAGATGAGCAGAGGCATAGAAATGGGATGGAACATGGTGACTACTACTGGGAGCAGCAAACGGTTTGTGTAGCTGGAACTCACTCTGTGAACAGAGACTGGAGAGAGGCTGAGGCAGGAAGAGGTTGCAGGCCTCTGACACTGGAGACCATGTGCTGGAAGGACCCTGTTTGTTAGTCAGGATCCAGTTTGGATGGTATCTAACTGGGAGGCCTCTGTAGGCATTTCAAGGTGTTTCCATGGCCCTGTTGCCCAGACCACACTGTGACCTTCATTGGCTATCTACCATAGGGTGGTTGAGGTATAACCTAAGATTCAGGATATGTGCAAAAAACTGAGGGCATGGTAGATATTAAATTAGAAGACATTTACTTGGGGTGCCTGGGTGGCTCAGTCAGTTAAGCTTCTGACTCATGATTTGCACTCAAGTCATGATCTCACGGTTTGTGAGTTGGAGCCCCATGTCGGGCTCGGTGCTGACAGTATGAAGCCTGCTTGAGATTCTCTCTCTCCCTCTCTCTTTGTCCCTTCCTGTCTGTCTCTCTCTCTCTCTCCCTCAAAACAAATAAATAAACTTAAAAAAAGTAAAATAAAAGACATCTGTTAGGCACATGCAAGATACAAGGAACTGTGGTCCATCTTGCAAAAAATGTATAGTGGATAAAACTGAAACTCCAAATATGAAATTCTTCTTCAGTACTAACCTGCCAACTATCTTCTGCAACACAGCTAGTCTTTCCTTCTGTTCCTGTGGTAAGGCCAACCTGACGATTTTAACCATGTATAATTACTTAAGTTCATTTCAGTTAACTCTAAAAAACATCCAATATATTAGATTTGGGCATTATTCCAAGGCTTTAAAAATAATATATTTCAATATAATGTTTGTATTTCCATTAAGATTTTTGAAAAACTTTTGAGAAATAGTAATGAGTAATTAAATTATATTACATGCAGTACGAATCAAAGAAATATAGAAATGCCAAAATTACAAAAGGATGTGTGAAGAAAAAAATATAGAAATTGAGGAAATGTCTTCAGGCAAATATTGTTTATCATACTTGGTTATAACAGGCATGAAAACAGCGTGATGACCCTGCTTTGCTGTTTCCTGTATTATGGAAGTGAAATTTGGGAAGTTGAGATGAGCTATAAACCACAACAAACGTATTACACGTAGTGTGTGTGGATACATGGTCAGCCAGGGGACATGACAAACGTAGAAATTTTGATGATCAGAGAATGTCCTCTGTAACATTTCAACATTTTGAAATGTGTTATTACATTCTTTATGGCTCATATATGGTCTTTATTACAAAATGTTCCCTGTGTGTTGAAAAAATATATGTGACTTACGCAGTTTTTGGGTGAAGCATCTGTATACCATGCTCCGGCCAAGTTGGGGGATCATGTTGCTTTGCTCTTCTGTACTGTTACTGATTCTTTACTGCTGTGACCTCCTAAGTCCTGAAAAGAGGCCTGTTAGAATCTTTAACTATGATAATCATTTCATCAATTGCCCCTTTTAGTTTCTCTCTTAATATAATTTGATTAAATATCAAGTTCTTGAAATTTAGAATTGTTTGTTTCTTGTAGAAGTACCCCCTTTTTATTTTGAATCGGTCTTTTTTTTATCTCTAAGACTCCTTCTTTCCTTAAGTCCTAATATCTTCTCACCTAATGCATTGATTTTTTTTTTTTCTTTTTAAGAGAGAGAGAGCATGAGCAGGGGAGAGGAGGAGAGAGAATCTTAAGCAGGTTCAAGGCACATCGTGGAGCCCAATGCAGGGCTCGCTCCCATGACCCTGGGATCATGACCTGAGCCTAAATCAAGTCAGATGCTCAACTGACTGAGCCACCAGGTGCCCCATTGGATTAGTAATTTGTATTAATAATAGATTAATAGTCATTAGCAAGTAATACATTAGTATATCCATACTGTTTCTTTCAGTTAATTTTAGCATGATATAACACTCTTATTCTTTTAATTTCAAGTTATCTAGGTCTTAATATTTAAAGTATGTCTCTTTTAAGAGGCATAGATTTTTTGGTCTTATTTATACAGTCTTTGTACGAAAAAAAGTTGATCTCTGACTTTTAATTAGAGTGTTTATTCCATTTAAATTTACTATAATTCTTAATATAGTTGGATCTAAGTCTCCTCTCCTGCTATTCTATTTGTCCTATTTTTTTTTAAAAATCAACTTTCGATTTAAGAGTAATTTTAGATTAAAAAAAAAATTGTATAGATAGTACAGAGAGTTCCTGTAGACTTTTTGCCCAGTATCTCCTAATGTTGATATCTTACATAATTATAATACACTTATCAAAACTAAGAAATTAACACTGGTACATTGCTGTTGGCTGAACTCCAGTCTTTTATTCAGATTTCACCAATTTCCACTGGTGTCATTCTCCTATCCTGGGATCCAAGTTAGCACAACTCACTGGATTTAGTCATCACATCTCTTTTGTGTCCTCTAATCTATGACAGAGTCTCAGTATTGCCTTGATTTTCATGACTTTGACAGATCTGAAGAATACTTTTTTTTTTTTTTTTTTTTAGTGTTTATTTATTTTTGAGACAGAGAGAGACATAGCACAAGCAGGGGAGGGGCAGAGAGAGAGAGGGAGACACAGAATCTGAAGCAGGCTCCAAGCTTTGAGCTGTCAGGACAGAGCCCGACGTGGGGCTTGAACTCACCAACCCGAGAGATCATGACCTAAACCGAAGTCAGACACTCAACTGACTGAGCCACCCAGGTGCCCCTGTGAAGAAAACTTCTTAAGTATTTTGTGGAATGTTTCTGGATGGGGATTTTTATGATGATTTTCTCATGATCATGCTAGGGTTATGGGTTTGGGGGAAGAACATGGTGGAAACGAAGTGCCCTTCTTACCATATCACATAGGGGGTATACATGATATTCATATGATACTAAGAGTGATAACCTTCATCACTTGGTTAAGGTGGAATCTGCCAGATTCTCCAGTCTAATGTTTTTTCCTTTTCCTAACCTGTTCTTTGGAAGGAACTCACAAAGCCCAGCCCACACTCACATGGGGAGGGGATTTAAACCCACCTTTAGGAGGAGACTTTTTATTGTCAGACTTGACAATAAAGAAGATTTTTTCCTTTTCCCCGTCTGCCATCTGCTGTTTTGTCTCTTTATTCCTTAATTTCTGTATTCTTTTGTATTATTCAGATATTTTCTCTTATTCCACTTTATCTTTTTTTCAGATTTTTAAATCTAAACTTTTCGTTTCCCTTTTAGTGGTTACCCTAAAAATTGCAATATACATTCCTGCCATGTTACAATGTTCCTTCAGCTTACACTTTCTGCAACAATTGAAGACATCTCTTGTAGTCTAAATCCATTTCTTTCCCCACCTATCCTGTTATTTTTGTCATGTATTTTACCTTACGGCATGGATTTATCTCCATAGATCATTATTATTATTAAATAACACAAATTACTCAAGTTCTTAGGAAAAAATCCACCTTTCTACCATTTGGTCCCAGCCTCATTAAAAGGGAAAGAATTGCATAATTGTCTGAAAACCCACTCACCCAAAGTATTTAATAAGAGCTCTTATTACAATGTTTGTAAAAAACCAAAAGTTTATAAAGGCACTAATTTTTAATAATGAATCAGTGTGAAAAGCAGCCATATTTTATGTAAAACTAGGTTTCTCAAGCTGGTTGGGGAGGGTAGCGTGTCAAATATTCTTTAAGTAATAGAAATGTAAGGGAAGTAATGGCCAGGAGCAGGCATAAAGTTAGGTGTGACCTATAGTCTGTGTAATGGTACGATACCTTGGGCACCCCCAGTAGGAACCAAGGATCAAGAAGAATAAAACAAAACCTAAGCACGTGATTTTTTGCAAAACGTTTATTTTCATGTCATTTGTAAAAACATAACAGTAGTTTTAACATCTCTGTTCCAAGACAGAGCAACACTGCGTAATCAACATGAAACAAGGCATTATGCCCTACAAGCAAGACATAAAATGTCCAAGGGAAGCTTCAACATAAAAATGTTGACTATAGAATGTGAAATAATTTCCATAAATGACAACTGCCATTCTTTTAAACAAGTACAAAAATAGATGTATACACACTAACTTCTTCAGCTCCCTTCCCCCCCTCCCCCCCACACCCAGTGCTGTGCCCTGGCACCTGATGGAGTCTCCCAATACACAGTGGTTTAATGAGACCTTAAAAACCCATCATCTTCAAATTAAATAACAATCAGGACGGAGTTACGTCCGATTCAACACAGTCAGATCCTTAAATACTAATATGTAAAATATTAAAATACAAGCTTTGGAAAATAAATAAATACAAACAAATAAATAGAGAACTCGTAATAGTCAAACACATTAAGGCCTTTCTAGGTGCCTGCAGAAGCCAGCTGTTCTCTCTTCATTTTCAGTTCCTAGAAGGGCCTTTCAGGAACCACCAGCAGCCAGCTTCTTACTGGTCTCCAGGTCAGTTGGTGCTGCCCCTATGATTGGAAAAGGGTTACTGTTACAGGTGCTAAGGAAAAACTGCTCCTCTCTCACACTGGCCCCTAGGGCTAGAGGGAGTTTTGCTGTAGCCCCTGGCCCAGCCCTGCACCCACAGAAGGTCCCACAGTACCCGCTGCCCCCTACTGCAGAGAACTTGCTCTTTACTGGCTGTGGACTGAACTATTATTGACTTGAAAGAGCTAAAACCTAGCGCTCAAAGACTCATCCTGGGTTAAAAGTTTACATGCAAGACCTCACTTGAACCTCATACATCCCATGAAATTGTTATTATTCTCTATGTCCATTTTGCTGAGACTCAAAAGGATTAGAAAACTTTCACAGGGATCCTAGACTTGAACTTAGGAGGATCACGCTGCAAAGTCCTTGCTCTTCACGACTAAGCTTCAGCGGCTCATGTTGCCCAAAACCAAGGGTGCCACTTTTCAGAGCAGAAGCTCACCAGGGATGGAGCTGAATACTGTGTGTTCCTCAATGGGTGGGAAGCATTTGAACATCACTGGCCAAATCCAATTCAGCTTTTAGGAACCCACATGCACCCACACTCATTTGCGTGGGGAGAGAGGGCACTGGAAATATCTTTCTGGCATAGGAGAGGCTTAATGACCCTAATAGCAAAGGTCATTGTGAATGAATAATTTTGTTTTTCAGCGAAACCTAGGTTTCCTTGATCAAACTTCCCGGATGCATTTGCCAGGATCCGTGACCAAGGACTCTAGCGGCACGCGTGAACAGAAAGCATAACTCACTTGCTTAGCATCTTTTCGATGATTCTCTTGACCATGGGGGCTTCGGGGTTGAGACAGGCTTCGTGTCCGTTCTTGAGAGTGGCTCTGCGGAGACAAGACAGAGTCCCGGTTGGCGGGAGGCCGGGCCGCGGGGTGGGGGGTACGGGGGCGGGGGGACGGCCAGGACGGCGGCAGCGCGGGGCGTCACTTACATGACTTCGGTGTGGGCGCAGTGGGGGCCCGACGGCGTCACCTTGACGCTCTGGATGTTCTTGAGGTGAATGCCCTGCACGGTCTGCAGGCACTGGCAGCGCAGCTCGGTGACGACGGGCGCCGCTGCGGGGAGAGCAGGCCGGGTGAGCGGGCGGGCCCGGGGCGCGCACCCCTCCCCCACCCTCACCCCGTCCCCCGCGGGCTCCGGGCCTCACCTGCGGCGCGCCGGGCGGCGGGGACCAGGAGCAGGAGCAGCAGCGCGGCGCCGAGGAGCCGGGGAGCGCGGGGCGCGGTGCGGGCCATGGGGCTCAGCTCGGGGAGTCGCGGCGGCGGTGGCTGGAGCTGGACGGCTGGCGGGAGGGCTGGCGGAGCGGACTCTGTGGCTCCCCGAGCCGGGAGAACCGCTTTTATCCCCTGTCGACTCGGCGCGGCGCGGCGCAGGGCGCAGTGGGGGGGCAGGGAAATTCCCGGCGCCCCGGGTCATTCCCGGGTGCGGAAGGTTCGCGCGGCCCCGCCCCAGGGGTGGAGGGGGACCCGCCCGCGGGTGCCGGCGACTCAGAGACCGTTGTCAGCCCCAATGCGCAAAGGGGGCGTGAGTGGCCGCCCCGCGGCGGCTGCCACCGCGGGGGGAGGGTGCGGCGACCGTGGGCGCCCAGAGATCCCCGGTCGCAGGACCGGGAAGGTCGGACCCGTTAGTTAGACCCGTTAGAGGAGAGAATTGATTCTCAAAGACGCTTCAGTCGCTGGAACTGGAAGAGTTGAGGCGGAAATGGCAGCGTCTCTAATCTATCCTTTGGCTTTAAATTGGGCTTTCCGGGTGTTTTTCATCTCTGGAATAAATACACTCTTTAAAAATGTCTGTCGTCTCAGATTGTATGTGAGAATGTTTGTCTTGTGTCTGTAGTGTGGTCAGCTCTGGTAGGTCACACTTGGTACCACGTTTTTGCCCAGTGGGCATGGGGGTAGGGTAAGGGAATGGACCGTGGCGCAGGGTGATTTAATTCAGCGTTTATTTTTAGGTACAGTTTGCAATGTCTCATATTCCTTGTCTTCGAAATTCTGGGACTTCCTACACTCTAGTAATTCCTGGAGCCGCGCTGTTTGTTGTCTAGGAGACGGTGTTTTCATTCATGGCAGTGGTTCCAGAGCTGCGAAGGCCGTGCTGGGATCAGGGGGCCCTCCTCTGTAAACAGTCCGGGGAGAGAAAGGATCATGGACACAAGAAATCGGGTACCTAGCGACTCTCACCTTTACTTCTCTAGGTAGCAAACAGATGTGTTTCCAAATGTGTGAATACTAGATTACTAGCATGTTCTACTCCGTGTCACCTCCTCCTGAATATGCCTGCCTCCTGAGAGTGATTCTCTTGAGAAACAGCTAAGCTATCAATTACTTTAGTTCTCTAAGAATGCCAGCCCATAAAGCATTTCAGTCCGTGTAGCTTGAGGACTTCTCACTGAGTAATTCACTTTTCTTCATCAGTTTCAATATCCCTTTTTGGATTAAACTGGGTAGTTTAAATTGATTCTCCAGGGTAGTGCAGATCTCGGGGATGTGTGAGCTATTCTGCCGGTGCCGGGAGAAGAGCTGGATGTGGAGGATGCTGGTCTGTCTCTGGCACAGAGACAGTCTGGTGAGGCTGTGAAGGCTGGAGCCTCAGCGACACCACTTACTTGCCCCATGACCCCTGCTTGTGGGTACTTTATTTCATCTCTCTGGGCTCCTGTATTTCCTCTGTACAAGAGAGCAAATAATGCCTGCCTCGCAGGGTTGTTATGAGTATTAAATGTGTTAACATTTACAAAACATCAGCACATGTTGTGTTGCATAAATATTTGTTAAATAAAATAGAATTAGTGTTCTAATACAATCTTACTGTTATGGACTCAGTATGCTCTCCAAAAATTCAGATGTTGAAGTCCTGTACCCCATTGTGATGATATTAGGAGATGGGACGTTTGGGGGGTGACGAAGTCTATATGAGGTCATGAAGGTGGGATCCTCATGATGGTATTAAGCGCTTTTATAAGAGGGGACACCCAGAGGGCTTGATCTCTCTCTCTTTGTCATGTGAGGGTACAGCAAGTCAGCGACTATCTACAAACCAAGAAGAGGGTTCTCACTAGATACTAAATCTGCAGATAAGCATCTTGGACTGGGACTTCCCCGCCTGCAGAACAATGAAAAATAAACGTTTATGATTTAAGCCAGCCAATGTACGGTATTTTGTTTTAGCAGCTTGGACTGTTTAAGACGCTTACCTGAACAAGAACACCCGGTGGTGAATCCTTGTGTAAACAGGAAAAAAACAAAACACAATCCTGTCATTTATCTCTTAAAATTTTCGGCGTCCGAGGTTGTGAAAGGAGGGCACATCTGCATTCTTCAGAGATCCTAGAACAGATTTTTCAAATCCAGTGTTTATTTGCAATTTCAGTTTCCCACGTAAAATGGAAGTAAGAATAAAAATTTTCCCCAATCCTTACACAGGAAAATATTTCAGATGTGACTGTCTCTCTGCCTTGGGCATTAGCAGCTGGCTCCCAAAACAATAGCAAGTATTAGTTGTAATGATTCCCAGACCCAACCCAAAGTATTGACGTTAGCAATCATACAGGAAGAGTAGAATTTCAACTTTCCTACGATAGCAGCCAAGAGGATGAGACAAGAATTATCCCATTGTCTGTGGAATTATCTACAACATGACTCCTACTACCTGTTTAATCAGAATTATTGACTTTCAGGAAGTAAGTAGAAAGGTAACTTTTTTCTTTCATAATGTACCACTTTCCATTATTTCACTCATGACAGGCCCATACTAAGTTTCAGAAAATTTTAAGAGTTTCAGAAAATTTTAAGAGTTCCAGTGTTACAAAGCCCGCCATGATAAACAAATTGCTTCTTGTTTTAAGGGGCGCCTGGGTGGCGCAGTCGGTTAAGCATCCAACTTCAGCCAGGTCACTATCTCTCGGTCCGTGAGTTGGAGCCCCGCGTCGGGCTCTGGGCTGATGGCTCAGAGCCTGGAGCCTGTTTCTGATTCTGTGTCTCCCTCTCTCTCTGCCCCTCCCCCGTTCATGCTCTGTTTCTCTCTGTCCCAAAAATAAATAAACGTTGAAAAAAAAAAATTTAAAGATGTGCTGAATGCTACATGTATTGTGCAAGCTGTAAATCCCTGCAATCACGAACCCAATGAAGTTATCTCTAACCTATGTGTTTCAGTTTACTAAATCCTATTTTACCCTGTCATTGTTTATTGTATCTTTCAGATTTGACGAATTTTTGCAATATGTCTGTAAAATCTTGGGTCGCTCTTCCGTGCTGAGCACTCATCTTGCTAATCAACCAGCAAGAATGAGTGGTTTGCCTTAAGCTTTGCCGGCATAATTGCCACTCCCTGACCCCCCTCCCGTCCCTCCCATTTCCCGAACATCTATAGTTTGTTGTATAATGGTTCTGCTCAGAAAGGAGAAAATTAAGATGCCTAAACATGTCGCTAAACCCTAAGATCATCTATCCTCTTGTCTAAGGGCACTCAGTTGCGCATCTGTGCTAACCTCTTTAAATCTCTACAACATCTGCTTTTTCTGTCTGGCGCCCACTCTTTCTTAGAATCCTAGGTTTCCTTCGGAAATCCTTATCTCTGCCCTTATAAGCCCACATGATTAAAGCGAGGTGACTTCGCTTCTGAGCTCAGGAGGGGGAGCTTTCGACCCTATGGCCGCGTTGGTACCTCCTTCCTGCCTGTGCCCTTCCTTGCCCAGGCCTGTACGGGTTCAGCGTGGAGCCAGTGATTTAAGACTGGCCATCAAGAGAAGATGCTGGTCGTGCTGGAACAAAGGGAATTGAGAAGCTCTTGCTTCTTACCAAAATTGCTAAATAGGTAGGATAGAAACTTGGAGTCTTGCCATTGCTTGGGGGAGCCTGCCTGAGAGTGGAGCCACCACAGAGGAAAGCACGAGCACACTCAGACTCAGAATTACTGGGGACGTTGTGGGAGCACGTGGATCTAGCTTTGCCCAACCTAATCCACTGACTTTCATTGTCATACAGCAGTTGATTTTCTTTCCTTATTGAGCCAATTCGAGTCATGTTGCCATTACTTACAATAAAAGAGCCCTGAAAAATATGTGATCTTTCATATTGCTGCTAAAATTATCAAACACAGATTGATTTCTTCACCATTTAAATCCTTCCCTCCCTTCCTTTCTCCATCTATTCATTTGTAAGGTAGCATTTATGAATTTGGAATCAAATTAGGTCCCAGGAATGCAAAAAAGCATAAGATACAATGTACTACCACCTAAGTTTTAGTCTCCTAGGAGAAGCAGACATATAAATAGAATGCTACGAAGTAGTCTGGTAAATCACATGATAGAGTATGCCCAAGATATGATAGCAGCATATGGAACCCCTAACATTGGTTCTCAACGGCATGGCCTGAATTCTCAGAGAAGATCTTCTGAGATGTCTCTAGGAGAGGTGTCCCCTCCAAGCCAAACCTGACAGGATAGATTTTCCCAGGTGAATGGGGAGATTAAAAGGTGGGGAAAACATTCTAGAAGGAGATGACCAAATGCACCAAGTCATAGAAGCTACAATGAGCATTGTGTCTACTGGAAGTACCTGGCAGTTTATATATCTGGAGTTTCACCAGTGAGGCAGGGAGAGGGGAGAGAAGGAGGCAGAATCCAGTCACTGAAGGCTGTGCATAGGCCCTGCTTGTTGTTCAGAAACCAGTTCGGACGTTACCACCGTTGAAATGCTCTTAAATCCATCCAGAGGTGTTTCCAAGACTCTACGTGTGCAAATTCACCATTTACTAAGTGGCGTGTGTGACGGCAGAGTGTATAGAAATCACAGGACGTGGCCAGACTGGAGGAGGTAGTGAATATGAATCCAGTGGACCTTTACCGAGCACTCATGGTGTATAAGGTGCTACAACAGATTTTACAAGACCTGCAAAATTGGAGAAACGTCAAACTCTTAACTGGACATTATTTAACATCTATCCAATATACTCCCTTATGTATGTTAATTTCTGTTGTTGCTGAGCAAGTAGGGAAGATTCTAATGATCTGAGCAATTTGTAGTTATTTAAAATCATTTCGGGGCGCCTGGGTGGCTCAGTCGGTTAAGCATCCGACTTCAGCTCAGGTCACAATCTCGCGGTCCGTGGGTTCAAGCCCCGCGTCGGGCTCTGGGCTGATGGCTCAGAGCCTGGAGACTGCTTCCGATTCTGTGTCTCCCTCTCTCTCTGCCCCTCCCCTGTTCATGCTCTGTCTCTCTCTGTCTCAAAAATAAATAAACGTTAAAAAAATAATTTAAAATCATTTCAAGTTACACTAAGGGACATTACAAAAATACTGACTTTGGACGAGATTTAAAGGATTTTTAAAAAGTTGCTGTAAATTCGGTTTTCACCTCTAGTTTCTTGAACTTGTTTTCTAAATGTTTATGGAAGTAGTCCTGGTTATGTAAATACTGTAACGCAACAAGAAGAAATGGCGGTATGACAAATTTACAAAAGGGAAGTAAACACAGGAAAGAGGAAACTTCCCCATGGAAATGGCTAATGCTACAAGAAGACATTTTTGGAGCACGAAAACATCATGACTTTGGCTTTATGGAAGTAAAATTGAGGAAGTTGGCAGATGACTGTATAAACCACTAATAAAAGTGTCACCCATAGTGTCACTCTAGCATTATGAAAACAGGGTCAAAAACTTGATTTTTAAATGTTGCCTATTAGAGTACATCTTTCAGTGTTTGTCACTACAATTTGACATATATATATATATACACACACACATATATTTTTTTTTACCAGAAATACTTTAAAAAAATTTTTTTTAACGTTTATTTATTTTTGGGACAGAGAGAGACAGAGCATGAACAGGGGAGGGGCAGAGAGAGAGGGAGACACAGAATCGGAAGCAGGCTCTAGGCTCTGAGCCATCAGCCCAGAGCCCGACTCGGGGCTTAAACTCACGGACCGCGAGATGGTGACCTGAGCTGAAGTCGGATGCTTAACGGACTGAGCCACCCAGGCGCCCCAGAAATACTTTAAGTTTTGTTTCTATTCTTCTTGTCTCTGTGCATGCATTTTTTTTATGGAGATATGCAGAGATGTGCATACGTATACAGGATTGCTCACAAGTAGTTGGAACCTTATTAAACCAACATAAGCAACAAGAACGACAAAACAACAACAACAACAACAACAACAAAAGGTCTTGTGTGCCAGGGTGGTGGTGGTATTTAGTATTTATTTGGTATAAACAGCAGTCCCCAAAGGCCGTCAACTGAGGGCCAGGGCAGGAAATAACAAGTTACTACAGAGGGCTGGCACTGAGAACTAGAAAAGCAGGAATAGAGCTTATACTCTCCGTTTTTCCTGGACCATGCCATCTCTCATTGTGGCTTTTCTCTCTGTGTCTGCTTCATATTTTGTCCATTCTGTGTCCCATGAGCTTAGCCAAACTAAATATTTGTACTCCTTTTAAAGCCTTGAAAATAGTCCTCATAGGATTATTCTGCGAATCAAATCCATTTACATGTGTAAAATGTACCAGAAAATAAATTCTATATAAAATATTGTTAAATAAAGAAAAAAATAAGAAAATAATGAAATAATTAAAATTAAGAATAGGTTTTAAAAGTAAAGTAAGTTGTGCAAAAATTTGATTTCCGTTTTTAATCAGTATTCTTGACTGCTTATATTTAGCAAGTGGGGTCAAGGCGGGTTAATGTTCTTCTGTATCAAGGAGATACTGGGGCGCCTGGGTGGCTCAGTCGGTTAAGCATCTGACTTCGGCTCAGGTCATGATCTTATGGTTCGAGCCCTGCAGCCGGGTCTGCGCATTTGAGTGCAGAGCCTGCTTCAGATCCTCTACCTCCCTCTCTTTCCGCCCTGCCCTCCAGCTCTTTCCCTCTCTCTCTCAAAAATAAATAAACATTAAAAAAAAAAAAAAGGAGAAGGAGAAAAGGTAAAGATGCAGGGAGATGGAGTATGAAGGGAGGTAATTTAGGGATCATCATAGGAAAATGGGAGAAGAGGTCATTTCTTGAGTGGCCAGGGCTAATGACAGGGCTGGGTATTTGAAGTGACAAGGATTTGGGACAATAGTTTGTGAAAGTCCAAAGGTAGTTCGATTTCAGGAACAAAAGTGTTATAAAATAGAAAAGCTCGCCTGGAACTAGAAGGCATTAAATTACACTGATACCAACTCACACGATTTCATTTCTTCAGCAGTATTTTGTAGCTCAGGGCCAAAACAGAGAAAGACAATGGGAGTGAGCAACAATGAGGGATTAACCTGGTAGGAACTATGTAGAGAGAAATCTGCAGATGTGACGAACCACGGAGCAGGCTGAGCTGGAAGGGAAATGAAGCAGAATAAGGTGTGAGAAACTGAAAAAATGATGGTGGGGGGACTTTCGAGGGACTTTTCAGTCCCTCGGCAGAGAAGCCTGAGAGTAGGGGCACCTGGGTGGCTCAGTCGGTTGAGCATCTGACTTCAGCTCAGGTCATGATCTCACTGCTCCTGAGTTTGAGCCTCGAGTCGGGATCTGTGCTAACAGCTGGGAGCCTGGAGCCAGCTTCTGTCTCCATCTCCCTGCCTCTCCACTGCTCACGCTCTGTCTCTCTCTCAAAAACAAATAAACATTTTAAAAATTTAAAAAATTAGTGAATAAGAAAAATTTAAATGGACTGTTTTCAGGGTGCCTGCTTGGCTCAGTCGGAAGAGCTTGTAATTCTTGACCTCAGGGTCATGAGTTCTAGCCCCACGTTGGGTGTAGAGATTACCAAAAAGTAAACTTAAAAAAAAGGTTTATGGGTAAACTTTAAAAAACAAATTAAAAATATAAAGTGTTTTCTAAGAAGGCTTATATAATGAAATACACTCAATAGAATTAACATTAACATGGTCTCCTCAATTGTTTCTTTGGGCAGAAAAAACACTGGCTTTGAGTCAGTGGGCTTCTGAGTCAGACAGTCTTGAGTTTTACTTTTAACTCCACTTTTAAGATCTCTTATTCCTGTTTCCCGATCTATAAAATGAGAATAGGGTGCTTGAGTGGCTCAGTCAGTTAAGTAGCCAACTTCAGCTCAGGTCATCATCATCTCACAGTTCACAGGTTCGAGCCCCACGTCAGGCTCTGTGCTGAGAGCTTGGAGCCTGGAGCCTGCTTCAGATTCTGTGTCTCCCTCTCTCTCTGCCCCTCCCCTGCTCACACTCTGTCTCTCTCTCAAGAAAGTAAATAACATTGAAAAAAATTTTTTTATTTTTTATTTTTTTTTTAAATTTTTTTTTTCAACGTTTTTTATTTATTTTTGGGACAGAGAGAGACAGAGCATGAATGGGGGAGGGGCAGAGAGAGAGGGAGACACAGAATCGGAAACAGGCTCCAGGCTCTGAGCCATCAGCCCAGAGCCTGACGCGGGGCTCGAACTCACAGACGGCGAGATCGTGACCTGGCTGAAGTCGGACGCTTAACCGACTGCGCCACCCAGGCGCCCCGAAAAAAATTTTTTAATAAAATAAAATAAGAATAAGAATATCAATCCCATAGCATTCTTGAAGTAATTAAAAGGATATTACAAAGAGCTCAAGCACAGCATCCAACCCAGAGTTAGGGCCTGAAAAATATTACTCTCCTTATCTTCCCTCCGTGCTTACCCTCTGAATACATATTTCCAAACAGCAGTGGCCACATCCCTGAGCTAACAAGCAACCCACTAAGGGCACCACAGGCAAGCAAGAATTTTTCTTCAACAGAACCACAACCCAACGCTGGGGTCCTAGAGTCAAGAAAGAAACATGTAACACAATGCATATAAGCCACATTTCCAGAAAAATCAAATAGAAAACCCTGCAAAGCTTGTCAACCACTATGTTTATAAGACTATGAAGTATACAGAGTATCTGGTGATTGAGATCTGGTCTTAACTTTCCCTTTAGTGAAAAGAAGAAGAATGAGAAGGAGAAGGAGAAGAGGAAGAAGAAGAAGAAGAAGAAGAAGAAGAAGAAGAAGAAATAAACACAGTATGCAATCATATTGATTCTTTCTTTTTTTTTTTTTTTAACGTTTATTTATTTTTGAGACAGAGACACAGCATGAACGGGGGAGGGGCAGAGAGAGAGGGAAACACAGAATCGGAAGCAGGCTCCAGGCTCTGAGCCATCAGCCCAGAGCCCCACGCGGGGCTCGAACTCGCGGACCGCGAGATCGTGACCTGAGCCAAAGTCGGACACTTAACCGACTGAGCCACCCAGGCGCCCCGATTATTTATTTCTTGACTGAGTCAGACACGAAAAGGGATTTTACCAGTGTCCGGTTTCATGTGGGTGGCCGCAAAGCTTGAAAGCAAAGGACTCACCAAACATAAACAGAGTTAGGACTATCAAGTCTTAATTATCAACAGCCTTGGGTAATTTGTCTTCTACTCTGTGATTCCAAAGCACCATCTCCCAACCTCCCTCAGATCTAACTCCAAACTCTATTGTAATTATTTGTTTGTCCTTCTGATTTGTTCCTCTACAGGATCCAATTTACCACCCCGCCCCCCACCGTAGTATATCTACATTCTAGGAAAATGCCAACCACAATAAATGCTAAAACGTATTTTTCAAATCTTAACCACAAGGAGGAGAACAATGTGATTACTGTAAAAGTTTTGGGTAAGGACTTTTCTTGTTGCCGGGGTGAGCAACTCAACTAACCAAGAATAACACAAAATGGGCTCGTTAAATAATATTTAGGTGTATACATACATATTTAATATAGAGTGTATCATATGTGATATATAACCAAACCATTCACCCTCCCTTTTCCTCTGTATTTTCCATGCATCGGTCATAATGGGATCTCATGGTTCCTTAATGTCCTCTACTTCAGAACAGTCTTATGACACGAGCTTATCATCCACAAACAGAAGTTCGCCTTTAACACCATCATATTCAGAACAATGCCACAAGATTATAGACAGTGAAAGGCCCTTCTGAGACCACAACTTTTTGTTCTTCTAACTCTTCTACTCTCAGACTTTTCTTTCTTCTTTCTTTCTTTCTTTTTAATTTTTTTTTTCTTTTTTTTTTTTTGAGAGAGAGAGACAGAGAGACAGAAAGAGCGTGAGCAGGGGACAGGCAGAGAGATGGAGACAGAATCTGAAGCAGACTCCAGGCTCCCAGCTGTTAGCACAGATCCCGACTCGAGGCTCAAACTCAGGAGCAGTGAGATCATGACCTGAGCTGAAGTCAGATGCTCGACCGACTGAGCCACCCAGGTGCCCCTACTCTCAGGCTTCTCTGCCGAGGGACTGAAAAGTCCCTCGAAAGTCCCCCCACCATCATTTTTTCAGTTTCTCACACCTTATTCTGCTTCATTCCCCTTCCAGCTCAGCCTGGACTCCGTGGTTCGTCACATCTGCAGATTACTCTCTCCATAGTTTCAACCAGGTTAATCCCTCATTGTTGCTCACTCCCATTGTCTTTCTCTGTTTTGGCCCTGAGCTACAAAATACTGCTGAAGAAATGAAATCGTGTGAGTTGGTATCAGTGTAATTTAATGCCTTCTAGTTCCAGGCGAGCTTTCCTATTTTATAACACTTTTGTTCCTGAAATCGAACTACCTTTGGACTTTCACAAACTATTGTCCCAAATCCTTGTCACTTCAATCAAATACCCAGCCCTGTCATTAGCCCTGGCCATCCATCCCAAAAACTGTCCATTTTTAAAGACTCAATCTAGTTTGCACTAGGAACCAAACAGAAATGTTGGGGTAATGACAACCACTGGCCTCCAGAGTTTCAACAGCCCTAAGATTCTCCTATTTTCTGTGTCATCTCAGCTCCAAATGCTCCATCCTATGGAATGCTCAGAGACTTCCAACACTAGGTGAGGATCTGAAAATCATTTATTCTGGAAGCAGACAGTAGGCAGGGTGTGCAAAGGGCCTAGCCAGTTTAAACATTCTAACCTCTACCGACTCTTCTAACATCTTGGGACACATTGACAAGGACATCGACTCTACCGTGGAATGTCAGTTGGCTCTGGCATCAGGAGATTATCACAATGCTTGTAAATTATAAGTTATGATGCAAAATCATACATTGTGAAATCAATCTTGTGGGTTATAACTAACCCATATAACTATAATTTGAAAATATAATGGAATTAAATATGATAGGATAGAATATAAAAAGAGAATATACCATAATGCATCACTTATGATTAGCTTGTCTTATTTTGTGTAACTTTTGTTGCTTATATACATGGGTCACTGTAAAACTAATTCCTTGATGCACAAGATGTAGGAAATGAACCTCCATAAGCAAAGATATCCCTTTAGTAATTCTGTTTCATGAATCCAGTTTGTGACTATGTAAGTCCCTAGTTTGTAGATACTATCTGCTGAGAGTTTCGAGTCAGAAAAAAAATAAACAGTCGAAATAGGGCCACTTGAATTTCATCACTCCCTGAAAGTTTGCACAACAGGGAGCTACAGTAAATTGCAATACAACCTGTGCTTTTCCCGACAGAGACTCGGGCTTTAGATGTTCTTACTGATAAGGTGACAGCCATACAGAGCTCTCAGCAGAGTTAATCTAAAACAAAGATTAATGTGGAGCAGAATTTGCTTTGGTCTTTTGGCCTGTTGGGTCATACTCACTGATTATTATATCCAACTAAAGATGTTGTGTGTGGCAGGCATCCGAAGAGAAATAAAGAAGGAAGTTAAAACCGTAATACCTTACCTTGCACCCCACTTACTAGTATGTTCGGTTTTCAAAAAATTTGTTGATGTACTTGCATTTCAATTCCAACACTCTGCTTATGTCTGACTCAACCCACCAGACTATGATAGTACAAGGAATAGCAATCATAATAACATAAATATTATAATTATTAATAATCACGAACATTTAGTAAAAACACACCATTTTATATGTTTTTTATGACACGGGGCTGAGATTGTGTGTGTGTGTGTGTGTGTGTGTGCGTGCATGCGTGTGTGTGTGCGTATATGTGTAAAATCTCCTTATAGCAACCCAAGAAATAGCTATTCAAAATATACCCATTTCAAACACTAGGAAAACCTGGTCTTATAAATTTGCTGCTTATAAATTTGGGCCTTATACTTGGGGATAAAGAGAAACCTAGAATGTTTGTACATAGATGAGTGATATCGTTGTTATCTGTATTTTAGCAAGATAATTCTTGTGGCATGGAAGTAAAGCATTAAGAGGGAAACACAAAATGGGGACAAAACTCTTTAAGGAATGACTGCCTACTGTCTCCAATATATCTCTGCCCCTCACATGTATTCTACCTACACAGAATGAGAAACTCTTCTCTAAATATGCAACGATTTTTCACACTTGAGCGTGTCTGTACTCATTTCTCTCTCTTTTTGAAGTTCTGTTCTTCCCTTGGCCACTAGTAAATTCCAGCTCCTTTTTCATGATCAAGCTCATCGGTTGGTACCTCTATGAAACAATTACTTCCATATTATTTGCCTGGATGAGTGTCATGATATAGTAGAAAGACTAGAGGGCTAAGAATGAGCCAGATTTTCTCTGCCTCTTACATGTGTGAACTTGAACAAGTTTCTTAAGGGTTTTTGTGGTTGCTTCCTCATTTGTAAAATGGAAATAATATTACCTGCCTTGAAGTTTTTGGGAGGATTATAGGATCGTTGGCATCTAGTAAGTACTTATATCATGATACCATTTATGATTGTTTTTCCAAAGTTACCCAGAGTGAATCCTTCTCTTCTCTATCTTTTTATGGCTTATTATTCCTAATCCACACAAACATCTGGCACATTAGAATGGAATTCTATTAGCCCAAGAGCAAGGACAGAGCCTCATTTTGAATCCCAGTATATAGCACAATGTCTGGCGGTGAGTGAGATGCCTTCCACAGACAGTTTGGTGAAATGAATGAATGGGCCTTTCCTGAGGGTAGTGATAGAGAGAATGGATAAGTACCTGCCAGATATATGGGCAGACCTATAGGAGTTGATGTTTGCAACACTCATTGCCTAATCAGCAGCAATAGTCTGATACTCAGAATGAAAATAAAACTGATGAGACATAATAAGCTTCACTGAGCATTACATTTGTTTAGCTTTTAGTAGGAACACAGGACGGATTCAACACTGCATGTGAACAACACTATGATCAATGAATTGTGGATCTTTTCATAAGCTTTATCGAAATTTTATTTAAATAGATGACACTGATTAATTTTAAGTGAAAGATTTTATGATTTTTGCCAAAAATACCGCTTTTGACAACCGTTATTACACATTTACGATTGTTATATTCCCTTGAATACTTGACCTTTTATCATTAGCAATTGACTCTCTTTACTCCTAGCAATATTTCTTGCTCTGAAATGTACATATGTCTACCCATCCAGTTTCACTTTGATTACTTGTTAATATGGTAAATCTTCAATCCTTTTCCTT
This sequence comes from Prionailurus bengalensis, assembly GCF_016509475.1. NCBI lineage: Eukaryota > Metazoa > Chordata > Mammalia > Carnivora > Felidae > Prionailurus > Prionailurus bengalensis. The sequence goes on from NC_057344.1 coordinate 146,344,519, forward strand.
TTGAGTCTTCATATTTAAAGCAAATTATTTTAAATAGCATATGTTTGGATTTTGCCTTTTTATACAGTCTAGTAATAAACCTTTAATTTGGGTATTTAAATTTAATATGATTCTCAATATGATTGGGTTTATATTTACCATCGGGTTATTTTTTCTTATTTGCCTCATGCATTTTCTTTTCTTTTTACCTCTTTTCCAGCTTGCTATCTTTTGGATTAATTGAATATTTTTCTATTATTTCATTTCATTTCCTATCATACCTTATTGGCTATACATCATTTTTTTATTACTCTAAGATTTATCAATCTCTATCTTCCTATGACAACTGCACATATAGTATAATAATCTTACAATGGTGTAGTTCCATTTCCCTCTCCCTGCCTTTATGCTATTGTTGTCATACATTTACTTCTTCATATGTTATAAACTCCATAATATGTTATTGCTATTTTGCTTTAAATGGTCAATTTTCTACTAGAGAATTTACTATCTCAGATATTTATTCTTGGTACAATCCAAGTTTTTATCTGGTATTATTTGATTTCTGCATGGACTTCTTTTAACATTGCTGATCAGCTGGTGATGATTTTTTTTCATTCTTTGTGCATCTGAAAAAAATCTTTATTTTATCATTTTTAGAAGTCTTTTTGAATTTATGGTTTTAGATTAATAAATGTCTTTCAGAATTGTAAAGCTTCTATTTCATTGCATGGTTTCTGATAAGTCTGCTCTCATTACCTTTGTTCTTCTGTTCGTACTGTGGCTTTTTTTTCCATCTGGTTGCTTTAAAATTTACTCTTTGTCACTTTTTGGGTACAATTCGATTATAACGTGTTTTAATTTGATTTCCTCCATGTTTTTTTTTCTGCTTGGGGGTTATTATGCTTACTGATATAAATTTCATCAGATTTGGAAAAATTAAACATTTTGGTTATCATTTCTTCAAATCCTTTTTCTGACTTTCCTTCCTCCTCACCATTTTCTGAGACTCCAATTGTATGTATTTTAGGCTGCTTGATATTGTCCCATATCTCACTGATGGTGTCTTTGTTTTTTAGAAGTCTTTCCCTTCTATAATTCATTTTGTGGTTTCTATTGCTATGTCTTCGAGTTCACTATTTTTTTCTTCTGCAGTGTCTAATATGATAGTAATTCATCCAGTGTGTTTTTTATTTTGGCTATTGTATTTTTAATCTCTAAATATTTGCTTTAGGCATTTTTTTGTTTTTTCCATTTCTTTCCTCATTATGCTTATCTTTTCTCCTGTTTTCTTGAATATATGGATTACATTAATAGTAGCTATTTTAACATCTTTGTCTACTAATCTATTATCTGTGCCATTCCATGTCTTTCTCCTATCCTAGTTGTTGTGATAGTTTCCTGCTGCTTTTATTATTTAGTATTTTTTGATTGGAGGTCAAATATTGTGAATTTTTTGTTGGGAATGGATTTCTAAATTACATATTTTTATATTACTTTATATATTTTTGCACTTTGCTCTTGGATGCAGTTAGGCTATGTAGGATCAGTTTGATACTTTCAAGGCTTTATTTAAACTTTCATGGCATGGATTCAGAATACCCAGTAAGCAAAAATTAATTTGATGCCAGTACTGAAGCAACACCCCTGTTGAGAATTCTACCTTTGAGCCTAAATTGTGCTTTGAATTCTTCAGGATAAATTTTGATCCTATAAAATAATAAATATATTGGTATTCTCTGTTTCTGTTATAGAATTTTGTTACAGTAAATATAGTTACACATAAATTGTCATTGGAAGCAAGTTGAAAATCTTTGGATCACAGAAGAATTTCTTTAGTAATATGCTTATTTAGGGTGAAATCCTTTTGGGTCACATGTTTATAGCGTTTTTTTCCCCTGTACCTTGCAAACATATTCATAATAAAAATATATAAAAAATAGGCAAATCTTTACGAGGTAAGAGGCAATTTGCTCTGTTGTATGCTTATGACAATCACAATTAAAACAAAGGCAAGGTCAGTGGTTATATTTTAAATTCTGAGCTCCCAACATGCCCTTATAAAAATTCAATCTCTACTGCCTTTCAAGTCATTTTCTTGTGTCTTCAAACATTGAATGGTGAGTCTGAATTTTGCTCCATAAACTCAAGTGTTCAGGAACATTTACATTTATTTATTTATTTAAAAAAATTTTTTTTTTCAACGTTTATTTATTTTTGGGACAGAGAGAGACAGAGCATGAACGGGGGAGGGGCAGAGAGAGAGGGAGACACAGAATCAGAAACAGGCTCCAGGCTCTGAGCCATCAGCCCAGAGCCCGACACGGGGCTCGAACTCACGGACCGCGAGATCATGACCTGGCTGAAGTCGGACGCTTAACCGACTGCACCACCCAGGTGCCCCTACATTTATTTTCTTTAAAACTGATTAAATTTGACCTTATGCCTTCATTCCACCATGGAGAAAATTATTTAATCTCAGTTATTATTGTGGCTCTTTGCCCATACTTCTTTGTATTGCCAGAGATTTATGCAAAGCAAAACATCTGGGAATGTTCCTGTGTACTTTATTTATTTATTTTTTAAAATTTTTTTTCAACGTTTATTTATTTTTGGGACAGAGAGAGACAGAGCATGAACGCGGGAGGGGCAGAGAGAGAGGGAGACACAGAATCGGAAACAGGCTCCAGGCTCTGAGCCATCAGCCCAGAGCCTGACGCGGGGCTCAAACTCACGGACCGCGAGATCGTGACCTGGCTGAAGTCAGACGCTTAACCGACTGCGCCACCCAGGCACCCTGTTCCTGTGTACTTTAAATTTAAGCTTACTTTCTATAAAAAGACAAAGATTAGCATTAAGATTATGCTTGTTTTCTATAAAAGGACAAACAGGAATGGTCGTTTGAGGTACAGCACTGTGTAGTTTTTTTTTTCCTATTCTGTAGCACAGAAATTGTTGCTAAAGTTGATAATACCAGTGCTTACTAGTCTTCCAAGTACCAACTACAGCCATTCTTCCATAGTCCTGTTATCTTCTTGGAAATAGAGAGAGCTGAGAGAAGGAATAAAATTGTTAGTCTTGGCAGTGTGTAAAAAACACTGTGGCAACCCTTTCCCTTCCCACTCTTCCATCTCTGTGAAATCCAGCAGGGAACTAGGTGGAGGTGAAGAGTTGATCGTGAATTCAAAAAGAAGGTGAGGAAAAGAGAACAAAAGATTCAGGAATGGCAACTATGAAAAAGAAAATGAAACTGAGGATAGCCAAAATGGTGGAATGAAGCTAGGAGCCACTTCTGTATTCCAATGCCTTTTTCCTTCTCTATTTTAATCTTGCCCTTGTTGGATGTTTGCTGAATTCATATTAATACCATGTGGGACATGGATTATACTGTCTTCTCTCTTCCCCAGTGAGGATACAGTTCTAAGGTTACACATACATTAATCAACGGATTCATTTATTAAGGAGTGACCAGAGTGACCATGTTTCTAGGATTGAGTGAGGCTCTGATATCCAGAAATCATTCTTCCTTCCTTCTTTCTTTCTTTCCTTCCTTCCTTCCTTCCTTCCTTCCTTCCTTCCTTCCTTCTTTCTTCCTTCTCAAGAGCTACAAGGATGCCAACAGGCAATAAGAACACATTAGGTATGACAGATATTATGTATGTAAAGAAATAGGGATTAAAGAGAGGAGTAAAATACTGTCCTTGTTCTTACAGGGCTTAAATTCTAACAGATAGACTAGACAAAGGAAAAAAAAAAACATATCAAGAAACTCTACATGCCCTTACGCTTGGGGAAGAAGGGCCCCTTCTTAGCCAAAGTGTCAGGAGAGCTCTCTATTACACACATATAGAAAAATAAATGTACTGAAGAACATATGAGCACCTCTGCCACATGAGGAACCAGGGACCTGTGTGGACATCAAATGACCTTTAACATCTTAAACATCCTTGCCCCTAAATATCTACTCTCTTGACCAACAAAGTTTAGTTCCAAGGCTGGGTGTCCCAGGCTAAAACATTGGGGAGGCTAATGAATAACAAAGGTGGTAGTAAGGCTTTCTTCTATTCTCTTCTGTTCCAGAACACCTATGAAGAGCTGGAGGTGTATTTGTAAAACCAAAACCAAAAACAAAAAACTAGAATATTCGCAGGAGATTTGACCTAAGATGCTTGGGAGAACACTTATGATCTTCATGACCAACAATTTCCCTGTCCTCTCATTCAGAGATCAGTTAATAAACCCTAAGGAATATATTTGTCAAGGTATATTTGTCAAGGTAGAATTTTAGAACTATTTTATTTAACATTTTGTTAGCTTGTTTGGAAAGTTTTAAACATTTAGACAGAGGAATGCGGGTCTCTCTTTGCACTCTTCCTCAAGACCTCACAACTGTTATATATGGGCCTGAGTGCATGGACACTGGGGACACACATTTGGGGAAGGAGTTTTGGAAAGGTATCCTAGAACAGATGACTGGGAGATGAATTGTGGAAAAAAGTTGAGTATTTTTATAACATATCTATATTTGTGCTTATTTTGATAACTCCTCAGGGGATTTATTGCTTTTTGGAAACAAAAACTATTTATTTTCTATTTATGTTTTTTCTACACACAGAGTTCATTTAATAGTGCTTGGAATGCAACAGTGCTTAATAACTTGAAATAAGAGATTTGGAGGAAGGAAGAGAAAGAAATGGAGCGTAGATAATAAATGTTAATGGTTAAGACCTAATGGGGAAAAGGCATACTAAGGGATGAAATGCATGTTTTTCTTTCAAGTGTAATTTCTTGACCAATTAATAAAATGTTATTTTAACTATAATCAATTCTTGATAACATAATACAATGTGGTATTGTTAGGAAAAGCAAGGAATTATCACCTGGCCTTCAGTGGTTCCTCAAACTATCCTTGAAAACTTGTGCAATGAGAGATAGGCTTATTATTATTATTTTTTTAGTCGTTGAATGGTCTAACTGACTCTACTCACTTGTTCTAAGACAGTGAATTTGGCCTTGTTGTAACCAAATCTCTTTTCATTATTAAAGTAAAAAACACTAGCTACTTCCGTTTATTGAAGTACTCCAAGGTGTAGGAATTTCGACAGCAGGAAGTTCATTTCTCAACTTGTTCTTATTACTCAAGAGACTTCAAACTGCTCACGAATTAACAACAGGACAGCAGCAATGGTCATTTCCTGGTGGAGGACTTCCACAGCGAGGACAGAAGTCTGAACTGGTCATCCTGTGTCTTGGGATATGTAGTCACCCCGCTAAGCCTCATGTGAAATCCAAAGGAACAATATTAGGTAGAGATGAGTCTGGAGTTTACCACAAAAATGTGGAGTCAGATGGTACTTAACCTTTGACCGCAGCTTCTCTCTGACTGGCACTGCCACAGGAAATGCTACTTCATGGTTTGAACAATTCGTCGGGCTCATGGCTCAACAAACTAAAAATCAGCAAAATGAAATTTTATTGCACAATGTGCATTACTTAGAGCACACAGTTTTGGGGGGAGAAAAATCAGTAGGATTCAGCCTGCAGACTCAGAACTGACAGGTTTGAGTCCACAAAGAACAGAACTGAAACAAGAGAGGAGATAGTCTGACTTCAGTTGGCTGCAAAGGGCAACAGGATGCCAGCCAACTCAAGGCCATGCCATTTTTTCCCTCTTCAATTGAAATGGCAGGCCCAAGACAAATTTATGCAAATACAACATGGAAAATAATTTCTCCAAGACAACTTCCTTGTGCCAAATATTTTTTTGTCTTTGTCCTGGACTGTGAACAAGGTCAGCTTATTTTAGAGCCCAGCTCTTCCAATGTTCCTTCAAGCTAGGGCCAAGTAGTGTTTATTTCATAGAAAGCCAAGACTTTACGAGCAGGGCTGGGAGTAAGAGGGCTGGGGTCAAGGGTGAGGCTAAGGAGGACAAGGTGAGGACACAGAATGCTTTCCCTGATATTCCATTTCTTTTTTTTTAAGTTTATTTATTTATTTTGAGAAAGAAAGACAGTAGGGGAGGGGCAGAGAGAGAGGGAGATAGAATTCCGAGAAGGCTCAGTGTTATATAAATATATATTTAAATATATATGAGGACCATTTATTTTCTGTTTCAAAAAATATTTTAAAATAATTCATTGGATTATAAATATAATGGGTTTTTTTTTTTGGTTTTCACCTTTATTTTTTAAATTTTTTTTAGGTTTTATTTATTTATTTTGAGAAACAGAGAGAGAGAGAGCATGAGTGGGGGAGGGAACGAGGTATCTGGCACTTGAGGGGTAAAACCACTTTATTCAAGTCTTCACTCAAAAAACTCCTCTTGATGCACAGGATACTCTAGAACACTGATGACCTAAAGTAAAACATAGTCATAGTTTCACTAAAAGAAAAACGCAGAAGAAGTTAAGTCTTCTGTAACTGGAGAGTTGTCATCCCAAGGGTCCCATAGGAACTCATCCTTAATCAGACAGTGGTTCCCAGTCATTTACAGTCATTGGTGTGCTGAGATCAGCTCTTACTAGTACAAGAGCTGAGTGTTGAATTGAAAATTCTGTCAGCCAGTTGTTAATTTTTGGTAGCATAAATTTGGCCAAAGCGGGAGTGTTTGCACTATCAACACACTAATATGTCTAATCTTTCTTAACTCTGTATGAGCATGCTCCCCTCTTCCCTCCCCCTTCCTATTGTCTCTGTCCGCTGCCCCACTGCCCCACTGCTCTCTGCTCAGATCCCTTGGACACTTTTTTTCCAGTTAGTTGGTTTCCTCTTTGATTCTTGATTTTTCTTGGGCTTCACCATTTAGAGAACTTTAGGGCACATAAGGTTTTTTTTTGTTTTTTTTTTTGGCACAGATTCTTTTTTTTTAGCCTTTTTAAAAAATGTTTATTTATTTTTGAGAGAGAGAGAGACACACAGAGCATGAATGGGGGAGGGGCATAGAGAGAGGGAGACAGAATCTGAAGGAGGCTCCAGGCTCTGAGCTGTCAGCACAGAGCCTGATGAGGGGCTTGAATTCATGAACCATGAGATCATGACCTGAGCCAAAGTCTGATGCTTACCTGACTGAGCCACCCAGGCTCCGTGACGCACAGAAGATTCTTAAGAGTTTGTACTCATTGGACTGATGGAGAAAACCACTTTTTTGGTTTTTTTTAAGCCAGAGAAGCCATTTTGAGCACATTTAAATATATGTGAGGACCATTTATTTTCTTTTTTAAAAAATATTTTAAAATAATTTATTGGATTATGAATATAATGGCTTTTTTGGTTTGTTTTCACCTTAGTTTTTAAAATTTTTAAGCTTTATTTATTTATTTTGAGAGAGAGAGAAAGAGAGAGAGAGTGAGCACGAGTGGGGGAGGGGCAAAGAGGGAGAAAGAGTATCCCAGGCAGGTTCTGCACTGCCAGTGCTGAGCCCAATGAGGCTCGAACTCAGGAACCATGAGATCATGACCTGAGCCTAAATCAAGAGTCGGACGCTTCAATGACTGAGCTACCCAGGCACCCCTGCTTTCACCTTTATTGAGATATAATTGACAAAATTATAAGATTTTTAAAGTGTACATCATGATGATTTGATGTATGCAAACATTGTGGAAAGATTTCTCCCATCAAGTTAGCTACTGTATCCATCACCTCACATATTTGTCTTTTTCTTTTTCTTTTTTGAGAGCTTTTACATTCTACTCTCCTAGTAAATTTTAGTTATGTGTAGCACAATGTTATCAACATAATCACCATACGGTACATTAGATTCTCTGGACTTGTTCTTTTTCAACTATTTAACCAGTATAAAACTATTGTTTGCTTATCCTGAACACTTAACAAATATAAGAGAGACCACAAGAGAAATTCCACTAATGGATTTGAGATTGAGTTCAGAACGTTACTTTAAGTAGATTTAAATCTTGCAAAAGTAATGCAGAATTATTGTATGTGAAAAATATGATGGAGTTTCTGTTACACCTTAATAATGATATCTTTCATGTAATACATCACATTTTGTGTTAGACATCGGGATAAATGGTTTCCAAAAATTTGCCTTCATTAGCCCTCATGCCTCTCCTCTGAGTTCCTTCCATTTCTCTTGTTTTACAGGTATGGAAATGGGGGCACAGATAGCCACCAGGTCTCCCTGTGAGTAAGCTGTCGCTGTGGCTCAAACCCAGGGAGAACTGCCTTTTCCACGGGCTCCTCTTGAGTGCTGGGTGATGCCAGGTGACTCCAAGTGAGGAGACCAGGACCACTCTATGGAGGACAACGAAGGGTAATATACACATGAGACTAAAAAAAAAAAAAAAGAAAGAAATCATGACTTAGCCAGTTCCAGGTTTTGTAGAGCCTCAAGTTCATGTGATGATAGAGATGCTCTACAAGAAAGAGTGCAAATTATAGTGTAAGAATAAACATTTATTTTACTATTTTTTAAATGTTTTTTTTTTTTAAGTTTGATTTATTTATTTTAAGAGAGACAGAGACAGCATGAACAAGGGAGGAGCAGAGACAGTGGGAGAGAAAGAATCAAGTAGGCTCTGCACTGTCAGCACACAGCCCAACGCTGGGCCTGAACCCAGGAAACCATGAGATCATGACCTGAGCTGAAACCAAGAGTCGGACACTTAACCGCCGGAAACACCCAGGGGCCCAAGAATAAACATTTATTTTAAATAGGAAATCATATAAATCGTAAGTAATTATAACATAAAGTTATCATGACATATCATAACAAATTATGAATTTATAAAGTAATCATAACAGATTATGAATTTATAAAGCTGGAAAGTACCACAAACAGAAAATCCAATAAAACAGACTATGCTTATGAAGTAACTGCCAGCAACATTTTTAAAAGCTTTGGCTCTACATTTGTAGTTACAATACGCTTCCATGTCTCCTTCATAGAATGATGATGTTCAAGATAATCATCTATGCAAGTAATAGAAAATAGTTTATTCTTTTTATTAGGGTGGTTGACCAAATTTTCCTTTTTTAAAAACATCTTAGGGCACCTGGGTGGCTCAGTCGGTTAAGCCTCTGACTTCAGTTCAGGTCATGATCTCGCGGTCCGTGAGTTCGAGCCCCGCGTTGGGCTCTGTGCTGACAGCTCAGAGCCTGGAGCCTGCTTCGGATTCTGTGTCTCCCTCTCTCTCTGACCCTCCCCCATTCATGCTCTGTCTCTCTCTGTCTCAAAAATAAATAAACGTGAAAAAAAAATTAAAAAAAAAGAATTCTGATAGATTTTATGACACATGATGCCAGCCAAATAGAAAAAAATATATGAAACATTTTTGATTGTATACCTTGCATTATTAAGACATTCTTGAAATGGGGGGGGGGCGGTGGTTATTTTGTCTAGTATTGATGTTAACTGAATCCTCTGGTGCAACTTTCCATTTTGATGACTAGACGAATTTTCCCCAGACTAGCTCTGTCGCTGTGTATTTCAAGCTTGTTTCTCCCTTACCAGCACCATTTTGGTGTTGTGTACCTTAAGACCCATTCTCCACACCAGAGTTCAGGGGAATAGGCATAGGAAGCAGAGGGATATTCCTAGAAGCTATTCTCATGCCAGGATGCCTAGTAAAAACAGAACCATTGATAACATGACTGTGGACCAGTAAATATGTCACTAAATCTAAACGAATACCCTCATCTTAACTTCCCCTTAGCCAGATAGCAAATGCACAACTACATCACATCATCCAATACAAGGAGAAAGGAAGTGAGAGTGAGAAAAAGACACACTCTTAACCAATGTGGTTAAAATACAAAATACATGTTATGTAACAAATATACATAAATAAACATTATATAGAAATATAAATTATAAAAATATATAAGTCTTGCTAGGGTCCCTGCCAAGGCCTGGAAAAAAGGCTAAACTACTTCTAGGTCCTGGAGCTCAAACTAAGTAGCTTCATGATACATCCACCCATGGTTGTGATCAAGTTCCCATCTATCTGAGTGACATCATTTCTTAAAACACGTACCAATGTTCATCCTTATGTTTAAGGTAGTAACTGTGCCCCGAGTAACTGAGAACATTGACAAACATAAGATGATTCTGTTGTGCGTTCAACAAATGGTGAATCAGATCTAGGTCACCAGATGATTTTATGACAAAGTATCATCAGGTTTGGTTCAAAGAGATTCTTGACACTAAAATGGTGTTTTGAACAAGTCATATGGGTTTCTATCTGTCTTTCTGGATCTCCACCCAAACCACTCTACACTTACTACATTAAAATTTGCATGTTAAAATTTTAATTTATCATATTTTTAAACAAACTCATTTGGTTTCCTCTTTCTTATCTCCTAAATGCAAAATTAATGTGGGGGATTTTTTTCAATAGGTGATTTATGCTCACGGTAACAACGCCCTATTATTCTTTTTCTCTGGAGACATCTATGATAGAAATGTTGGAAAAAGGGATTTTAAAGGGAGATTCTGAAATCCTTGGGAAATTCCATAAGTGGACTTGGCTTTATAGCTATGTCAACAAATGACATTGTCCAGGAATCCATGAGTCATGCGTTAAGCATGAGATGTTAGGATGGGGTCAAGGGAAGGAAACTGGCCTCAGACACAGGAACTTTTGGCTGCTGAGCCAGAATAACTATGAAATGTTTCCTCTTTTCAGAAGATTTGTCTCGAGTGTTTACTCTCTGTAAGATGCTTGGGATTCGAATCTAGCTCCTGTTAATAAAGGGGAAAAAAAAACCCCAAGAAGTCACTTAGAAAATGGCACAGTCAGTTCAAGAAATGCTCACAGACAGGGAAGAGAAGACCTTGAGATCTTAACCCATATACTGTGATGGAGATTGAAAGAACTTTCAGCAAGTTTCCAAGCGGTGGTACTATCTGGGTTGAATTTTACAGGATGCATAGGTTTTGTCATGTGAAGAAATGGAAAAGGTATCCCAGAGAGAATAGTATGAGCAAAGACTCAGAAGTATAAGAATTTAAAAGAACAAAGTCAAGGCAGGGAGGAGAGACAGATCTGAAGAGGACTCTGGAGAGGCCGGAAGGGACCACTCAGGAAACACTTTCATCAGTGTGAGAATGCAAAGTGTATTCCAAAGACCATGACGAGGGGGTGGATGCTGGGGACTGAAGTTGGGAAAAGACATAACCATTGATGCTGACAACACAAGAGAAGGTGTTATAAGTAGGACATAAAATTGTATCATACATGTAGCACGCAGGATTGAAATGGAATCTATTAAAACCTTAACAGCCTTAATCTCTGGATAGTGAGATGAGAGAGAATTTTTACTTTCTTTTTTCTGCTTTGCTATACTCAAAAGGAATCATATTTGTAATGCAGAACTATGTCAAATGCTAAGAAGAAATGGATGGGGGGGGGAAGGAGGAAGGAAAGATGGAAGGAAAAAAGGAGACAGATTTCAGAGCTGTGAAGATGTACTCAATGGTGTATGAGAAGTAAGAATGGTTCCGTAAAGAGAGATAGAGTTATGATTCCTACAGGAGCTTCTTTTTCCTTTCTCCCTTTTTAAAAAATGTTTGTTCATTTTTGAGAGAGACAAAGCACACACATGTGTGATCATGGAGGGGGGGGGGGATTGGGCACTGGTGCGGGGGTGGGGGGCAGGCAAAATCAAGAGTCAGACGCTTAACCGATTGAGCCACCCAGGAGCCCTGAGGAAAGCTTCTTTAACTTAACCTATTCTAGAAGTGTTGACAAGGTGAGCATTATGGGGTATGGCACTCAGCCTGGATGTATAGCAGGTGAGGTAGTAAACACAAGATGGCAGCTGGGGTAGGAGAGTAATTGAATTGTGTTCTCCTGACTGTCCATTGGCTTAGCTGTGACTGCTGAGGAGGCTAGAGGGATGTGAGTGGAGGAGAGCTGCGGTCTTTGAGGTTGATTTCTTAGAGAGGGGCTGTCCTGCTGAGGTCAGATCTGTGACTGGTTACCCAGCTCTGCCCAGTCCCTGTCCAGCCCTCCTCCGACTCCAAGCACTTGATGCCCTGGTTGTTTAGACATGTTGAGAATCTGAATATGTTATAACTGAACATTATGGTAAATAGTCATTCATTAACTGTCTTGGCAGCTGCTTATTCTTTTCTGAAGCTCTAGAAAACGAACCATAATACCCATAATTATATTAATAATACTAGTGAGTGTGATGATAAAAAAATGGGCAATACAATATATCTGCCAGAGGTCGACAGCTTCACTGAGTGTCCAAAGGTTCAAATTTTGGGGGTTGTTTATCTCTAAGAAGAGTCAGTAAGTGGCCTGCAATATTCTGCAGTAACTTCCCTTATGAGAGCTGCCTCTGAGGGGGCACAGGGTCTGCAGGGGGAGAGAACATGGGTCTGGGAACCTCTCTTCTCTCTAGCAGTGCCCCTTCTCCTCTCCATGCCACATTTGCCTTAAGAACTCCACACTCGGAGGCGCCTGGGTGGCCTAGTTGGTTGAACGTCTGACTTTGGCTCAGGTCATGATCTCGGGGCATGATCTTGGGGTTTGTGAGTTCCAGCCCCACTGTGCTGACAGCGCAGAGCCAACTTGGGATCCTCTCTCCCCCTCTCTCTGCCCCCTCCCCTGCTTGTGTGTGTGTGTGTGTGTGTGTGTGTGCACACGTGCTTACTCTCTCTCTCTCAAAATAAAAACATAAAATAGACATAAAAAGGGGTGCCTGGGTGGCTCAGTTAGTTAAGTGTCCCACTTCAGCTCAGGTTATGATTTCATGGTTCATGGGTTCGAGCCCCGCATCCGGCTCTGTGCTGACAGCTCAGAGCCTGGAGCCTGCTTTGTGGATTCTATCTCCATCTCTCTCTGACCCTCCCCTGCTTGTTCTCTCTCTCTCTCTCTCTCTCTCTTTCTTTCTCTCTCAAAAATAAATAAAACATTAAAAAAATAGACATTAAAATACAATAGACAATAAAAATAAACGTAAAAAAGAGCTTCACGCTCAGACTGAGGTCTCAGTTTATAAATCAATTCCTCCAGAGTGGTTGAAAGGTTCCACTCATGTGCTCCCAGGGCCTCTGCACTTGCCTGTTACAATGCTACCCACTGCATTTTACTTATCCGTTCTCTCACCAGATTGTAAGGTCTGGAGATGAAGAAAGGAGATCTTCCTCTTGCTGTAGTCACAGCATGTACCATAATGGCTGGCTCATAACGTGCTGGAAAAGTACTTGCTAAATAATTAGCAGCACTGATTTTGTTAAGTGACATTGTTAAATTCATAAATGATTAAATTCAGACAAAATACAAAAATTAAAAACATGAGAAACCAAATGCTTGTAACATTTGCCCTGCTTCATTAGGGAGTACTATTATATTTATTTCACCCCTCCTCCCCCAAACACACACACACACACACACACACACACACACACACCCCTTCTGTGAGCAGCTGCTTGTTTGTTGCATTGGGCTCTGGAAAAGAGGCAAGGTACCATCAAAATAATTTACTTAACTATTACTACTGCAAGGGCTCTTGAACAGTGCTTATTATACCCAGAAGTTGACATTATTCTTATAAAACAAGAGCAGTAGTGGGAACAGATCAAGGGAGTTTCATTCAGTAAGTGCTTTTCTTCTAGAGCATAAATTGATACTTTCATGTCCTGTTTGCTAGGGTGCAAAATCCTTTGAGCTATTACTTAGATAAGGATATTTTCTTCGAAGATGTACTGAGAAGTGCACAACATCACACTGAAATATTGCTGCACAAAACGAATCTAATCATGAAGAAACAGCAGACAAATCCAAACTGAGGACATTCTGTTCCAGAATAAAGGAGACTAGATATTAGATATGACAACTAAATGCAATAGGGGATCTTCGATTTAAATCCTGAAATAATTTTTTCTCTGCATGTTTCTATCTATTTATCCATCCATCCACCTAGCCATCTATGTAAAGAATATCATTGGGACAATTGTCATAAATTGAGTGAAGTCTGTAGATTAAATAATAGCATTGAATCACCATGAATTTTCCATTTTTGATCACTGTAACTCTGTCTATATGAGAAAATTGTCTAGGACATTGGGTAAAGAGTTTCCTAGAATTCTTTATACTCTTTTTGCAACTTCTCTATGACTTTAAAGTTATTTACAAATAAAATATTATAAAAATTAGATGTATAAATGCAGATAACCAAATTGAGAGATAGGTACTGTTATGAGTTGAATGTTTGTGCCCCACCCCCATTCATATGTTGAATCTAGTCCCCAGTGTGATGGTAATTAGAGCCGGGGCTTTTGGGAAGTGATTAATTAGGTCATGAGGGTGGAGCTTTCATGGATGAGTTGGGTTTTTTTTTTTATAGTTGGGTTTTTTTGTTTATATTTTTTCCTTACAAAAATGGATGAGTTTTTTTTTTTTAAATAAGTGTCCTTTTATAAGTGCCCCAGAGAGCCCTCTTGTGCCTTCTGTCACTGAAGACACAGCAAAAGGAAGGCCATCTGTAACCCAGGAAGGGGTTTCTTATCAGATACACAATCTACTGGCACCTTAATCTTGGATTTGTCAGCTTCCAGAATTCTGAGAACTAAATGTTTGTTGTTCAAGCCACCCAGTCTGTGATGTTTTTGTCATAGCAGCCCAAACAGAGTAAGACCTGCATATTAAACAAAATCGTTTTTATACTAACTCAGGTTAATATTTAAGCATGCTGAACATTTGTTAAAAGACCTGGGGGTGTTTGCTTCTCTTAGCATTAGTTTCAAAGGGCAGGGGGTCATGTTGGATTTTGTGTAGCTTCCAGGAACATAGTGCAAGGATGAGGGTCCATGCACATTTAGTGTTGCAATGGTATAAAAAGCCTCTTCAGCCGGCACATGTCCTCAGAGGCAGCTAAATATGCCAGTGTCTAGGGGCTGTGGGGATTAGAAAGACAGGATCCAGTGTAAACATGACTTCCAAGCTGACCATTGCTCTATTTGCTCTCTTGGCAGTTTCTTCTTTCTGTTTGAAGGTAGGCACATCTCCTGATCCAGAGTTTTATTTTGTCTAATGCTTTGACAACAAACATTATTTTTATTCAAATAAAAAAAAATCTCTGTTTATGGGGCTCGTGGGTGGCTGTTATGTATCCAACTCTTGATTTCAGCTCAGCTCGTGATACCGTGGTTATAGCATCAAGCCTTGTGCCAGGCTCCATGCTGAGCGTGGAACCTGCTTGAGATTCTCTCTCTCTCTCTCTCTCTCTCTCTCTGTCTGTCTCTCAAATAAAAAAAATAAACTTAGGGGCACCTGAGTGGGTCAGTCGATTAAGCGTCCGACTTCAGCTCTGGTCATGATCTCACGGTTGGTGAGTTTGAGTCCCGCGTGGGCTCTGTGCTGACAGCTCAGAGCCTGGAGCCTGCTTCGGATTCTGTGTCTCCCTCTCTCTCTGCCCCTGCTCCACCCCTGCTCATGCTCTGTCTCTCTCTGTCTCAAAAAAAAAAAAAAAAAAAAAAAGACCCCCCCCACATTAAAAATAAATAAATAGATAAACAAACAAACTAAAAAAAAAAAAAAGACCTCCCCCCCACACACTAAAAATAAATAAATAAATAGATAAACAAGCAAACTAAAAAAAAAAAAAAAAGAAAATCTCTGTTTTCATTCATTCCATGTTGACAGGGCTGTAAAATGACTCTCATGGGCCCTAGTCACTTTTCCCTTCATGGGGCTTTCCCATCATAACAATTTTCTGAAGATCGTTTCTTTAATGATGAGGTCACAGCTTACCTCCTATAGTGTTATGATATCACAGAGGATTATGCAAAATCAAATGGAAGGAAAAAATGCCAAATGGAGTTTCATGTTAATTTTTAAAACTACAAATATTAGCCTTTATATAGAAAAGTATTCAAGGGTCCTCTGGGTGGCTCTGTTGGTTAAGTGTCTGACTTCAGCTCAGGTCATGATCTCATGGTTTTTGAGTTCGAGCCACTCATCTGGCTCTGTGCTGACAGTTTGTGACTTCGAGCCCTGTGTAGGGCTCCGTGTTGACAGCTCAGAGCCTAGAGCCCGCTTTGGATTCTTTGTCTCCCTGTCTTTTTGCCCTTCCCCCCACCTCAAAAATAAATAAACATTAAAAAATGTTTTAAAATAAAAATTTTAAAAAAGGAAAGTATTCAAAATGCCCAGTGAGAATCACTTTTTTAAAAAAAGAAACTTGGGGCGCCTGGGTGGCGCAGTCGGTTAAGCGTCCGACTTCAGCCAGGTCACGATCTCGCGGTCCGTGAGTTCGAGTCCCGCGTCGGGCTCTGTGCTGACAGCTCAGAGCCTGGAGCCTGTTTCCGATTCTGTGTCTCCCTCTCTCTCTGCCCCTCCCCCGTTCATGCTCTGTCTCTCTCTGTCCCAAAAATAAATAAACGTTGAAAAAAAAAAAAAAATTTAAAAAAAGAAACTTGATGTCAAGGGCTGGTCAAAAATCAAGTCTTTATTTGCAGCAAAGGCTTTCTTAAAATTAAGACATTTCCCACAGTCCTCAAAATCATCCTATTAGATTTTAAAGGGGGTCTGATAGAGTTGTGTCCATTGATAAAACCAGTCCCTGTCCCCCCTTGCTGTTTTCACTCCTTCCAATGTGCCAGGCATTTGTGTGGACATCAATGCCAGTGCATGAGGACACGGGCCACTGCTTTCCATACCAAAATTGTCAAAAAATTTAGGAACAATTCAGAACAGATTACACTATGAGAATTGAGAAGTCATGTAAATACTTCTTAAAAACTCTTATTTTGGGGACACCTGGGTGGCTCAGTTGGTTACACATCTGACAACAGTTGAGCTCATGATCTCCCATTCCGTGAGTTCGAGTCCCTCAGCGGGCTCTGTGCTGACAGCTCAGAGCCTGGAGCCTGCTTGGGATTCTGTGTCTCCCTCTCTTTCTGCCCGTCTCCCACTCGCACTCTCTCTCAAAAATAAATAAACATTAAAAAAACATTTAAAAACTCTTATTTTTGCCTGTAAATGTAGAATGTCTGGGTGCTGGGTGTTCACGGTAAACGAAACAGCAAGAAGAAAAAAATCTCCGTCATGAAACTTAACATGCTGCAGATGTCTGTTTAGTGTTAGCTGTTGTGTCCCCTTAACTTGTGAGTTCCAGGGCAACGGTTTCATTTGTTTGACAGAAACAAATTCCAAAACACAGTTTGGAGAGCTGGCTAACCTCCATTCTGCAGAGTTAAGGTAATTTGAGGAGCAGGAGAAAGTTTCTAAAATAACGATTAAATTTGAGTCGGAACTAGTATGATTGAAGGGACTCCAGGTGCGTGTTGGCTGACCCTAGCAATCTGACTCTGCATAAACTGGGGATTCCTTTCACCATGACAACTGGATCCGATGGCCTTTGGCAGCCTAGGTGAAGTGCCCGTGGCTTCTGGAAAATTGTGAAGAAATCCTGTTGGGATCATTTCAGATCACCAGGGAACCCCAAAAGGACCGTGATTTCAATGGCAAAGGAATACCTAAAATCGGGTAAATCATTCATCTCAAAAATCTCATTTTTGAAGTGGGAAGCTTACGCTCACGAAGAGAGCTCTGCCTGGCCCTGCCTGAGGAGGTGAGTTGATTTTTCTGTTAAAATTCTTCACTTCCCAGGCAACAAACACGGAAGTTTCGGAAGTCAGCCCAATCACCTGACGGAATTGCACTAAGTTTTTTTTTTTTTTTCCTCTGCTACTTAAAAGGTTTCTGTCCTGTCTTTGCTTCTTCAGTGATAGAAAAGAGTAACGGCAATCACAGTTTTGATAACTTTTTTTGATACCTGAAAGCATAGAGCAAACACAGTAAACCAAAGAGTATTACTTTCTCAAAAAAAGAAAGCGCAACAAAAAAGTTCCCTTACCCTTCCTTGACCTGTTGTTCATTTTTAATCGCTTTGCGGGATGAGAAAAATGAATGATATGAAAAGCGAAGGATGATTCTTCCATGGCTTCCCCAAATTTCTCAGCGAACATGCTCCCGAAACTTCAAAGAAATAAAATCCGAGTTCTAGCCGGTGCTGTTGGATCACCACCCATAGTGTCCCCTGTTCACTACTGCAGCCCCCACAGTATTTAATCTTCAGGGACTTTCTCCAGCCGTCAGAGTCCGTTACAGAGACAGAGCCACAGGCTGGAAACACTGGGAAATGAAGGCCTCTGGACGCAGCCTTGAACTGATGACCCCCGGGAGGAGTGTACATATCCCAGCTCCCTCGCCCATCAGGTGGGACGACCCCGCCCACGCACATGTTTTACATGGTTCCAGTGAAGTTCCAATTAACCCGGAGCAGCAACTTGTTTGATAATTAACACTCTATGGATCGCTTTCTCTGTCCTTCCGTCCTATCCTCCTTTCCCTGGCGTGTTTTTAGGGATCCCTTTCAAACTAACCTACTTCTCCTTGAATCCATCTGTGTGAGTGACCGCTCTTAGGAAGAACCTAAGACAACAGCTGTGAGTCCTCTGAGAGGCTGGAAAGGAACCATTGCGTTTCGTGTCTCCCGAATTTCTGAAGCGGGGTAAAGATACCCCCTTTGCATCACAAAGAATTGTGAGAACACGTAGAATGCTTGAAGCTTTGAAACAGTCATATAAAGTGCCATTTTCCAATGTGATTTAGTTCAGGTATAATAGGATATGCATGTATATAGCGGGTGCAGAGATGAACGGGATGTTAAATACAACCAGATTATAGAAGAAAAGAATATGAGGAAGATAATACAATGGTCTGGTGGAGCAGTCAGATTGATTTTAGACTCAATGATGTTATAACGTGGAGCTTCTGATGCTGCCGCTCCCAGTTTTGCTGGTACTCTGCTTATCCTGCTTTTCATTTCCTCACAGTTATGGCCTGAACCGTGAGGCTTTGGTGCTAGAGACGCATCCCCGTGATGGCTTTATTGTATTTGAAAAGCAAAACAGCAAGGATTCACTTGACAGCGTCATTGTCTGTTGGCCACAGTTTTTTATTATGTACCATAGGTTGTCATTATTTTTAAAAAATTTTTAAATGTATTTATTTATTTATGAGAGAGAGAGAAAAAAAACAAACACACAAGCAGGGGAGAGGCAGAGAGAGAGAGAGAGGGAGACACAGAATCCGAAGCAGGCTGCAGGCTCCGAGCTGTCAGCACAGGGCCCCATGCGGGGCCCCAGCGTGGGGCCCGAACCAGTGAGATCGTGACCCGAGCTGAAGTCTGACGCATGATCCACTGAGCCACCCAGGCGCCATGGTTGTCATTATTTTATATAAATGGAACTGTTTTGTCAACATCAGGTTTTATTTATTCAACTTGTAAAAAGGTGTTTATTCATATGCTCCGAAGACAGATTCTTTTCTCTCTCCCATTTTGGCAGTTTGGAAGTTTGTTTCATTCTCTCTTTTTCCTCCCTCCCTCCCTTTCTTTCCCCCTCCCTTCATTCCTGCCTTTCTGTCTTCTTTCCTTTTTTCTTAACATGTAAACGTAAACTTTTCTAGAAGGATTTTAATTTTACCAATCACTTTTTGGCTTAGAAAATTTTAAATTTGGGGGGCTCCTGGGGGGCTCGGTTGGTTAAGCTTCAACTCTTGATTTCGGCTCAGGTCATGATCCCAGGGTTTGTGGGATCAAGCTGCATGTTGTCGGCTCTATGCTTGGGATCCTCTCCCTCTCTCTGCCCCTCCCCCTGCTCATGTGCTTTCTCCCTCTCTCAAAATAAATCAATAAACTTTGAAAAAAAATTAGAAAGTTACAAAAAGAAAACTTGAAATTTTCTATGAAAACTTTTATTCCGTTTACACCTTCATTTTCAAAATACAGAACAGAACCAATTCCCAGGAGGATTTAGATTTTAGTCTCTTAGTTTAGGAACTTTTTTCTCAAGTCCTCATCATTAGGCATTAGAAAAAGTGCTTCACAGTTTAGGTACTTGTTCCCAAGGCTGACTTTAGACTATTCATAAACCAACGGGTTGTGCACAGCAAGGCTAGCCTTCTTAGGCTGTCAGTGGAAGGAGGGAGAAACTTCAACTGATGATGAATTTATCAGTTGGATAAGGAAATGAAATTTTTATACATGAAGCAAAGAAAATCCTCTGACTATGTGATCCTATATAAATGTATCAGCTTTTATTGTGGGTCTGATTTGTATCACATCGTTTATGTCTTATTAACTCTTCACAATAATGCCACAAAGCAGCTGGTATCCTCATCTTCTTAGTGAGGAAACTGAGGCTCAAAGAAGTTTAATAACTTGCTAAAGTTTCTCTGAGTAGTAACAGGGTGGTAAAGCCATGCATAGGCTGAAAGAAAAGATAATCCGATTGAATCTACTCAGGATGTTTAGTTCCAAGTACCTGATATTGATCTTGGATCCATAAGTGAATAAATGAATGAACAAATACATGAGCTAAGAGAATAGTCTCTCTGTTTTAAGTCTCAAAGCATAGTATGAAGAAGATGAAATTCCTTGCATAAATTGTAGACTTAAAGAAAGAGGTGGACCTGGTTATTCTGGTCATGTAGACTAACAGTTATGGCAGGAAGAAAGAGCATTTGCCGGGACTGTTTTTATTTTCTTTAAAGTCCTGGCATATCAGTGCCAAAGCAGAGCAGAAGAATTAATTATCTTAATAGAAGATAGAGATATGGAAGAAAGAAAATAAATCGTACCCTTTTTCTCTCCTGGGAATCATTACAGAAAACCCCATGTGTTGGATTTAAACAGTTTTTTTTTTTTGTTTTTTTTTTTTTAATTTTTTTTTTTTTAACGTTTATTTATTTTGGGGACAGATAGAGACAGAGCATGAACAGGGGAGGGGCAGAGAGAGAGGGAGACACAGAATCGGAAACAGGCTCCAGGCTCTGAGCCATCAGCCCAGAGCCCGATGCGGGGCTCAAACTCACAGACCGCGAGATAGTGACCTGAGCTGAAGTCGGACGCTCAACCGACTGAGCCACCCAGGTGCCCCTAAACAGTTTTTATTTAGGAGAAGTTCAAGTACCTGGGAAATAGAAGGACAAATTGGAGGGGATGATTTGTGCTAGAGTCAAGGTGTATTTTCTGGATAAAAAGGATACTTGATATGTAAGAAACCATAACACTGAGCAACTCAAGACTATTTTTTCTTAAGTTTATTTATTTATCTTGAGAGACAGAGAGAGAGAGAGAGAGAGAGAGCACGAGCTGGGGAAGGGCAGAGAGAGACGATCCCAGGCAGGGTCCTTGCTGCCAACACAGCCTTACGAACCATGAGATCATGACCTGAGCTGAAACCAAGAGTCAGACGCTTAACCGACTGAGCCACTCAGGCGCCCCAAGTAATTCAAGCCTATTAAACAATCTTGGAGAATTGTTTTGGTAGAGACCAGTGGTCTAAGGACCTCTACCAAAGAACACTGGGCGATACAATAATTGTGGAATCTCATTCCCAGCATGCCTTTCAAATTGTCATAGTGCAAAACTCCTGTAAAAAAAAAATGTGACTGACTCTGGGTTTCCATACTTTTATTGGTCAATTAAGGCTTGCCAATATTTATTCATCATGGCCTTGTCGTGAATTGTTCAACCAGGCTTTCATGGTTAGCTTGTGAGATGGTAATGCCAGGTACCGAGAGCTGTTGAAGATGAGAAGAAAACCACTTTTGCTTCCTCAATGGGGTTTTTATGAGTGTAAGTAAATACTTCTGGGCTTATGTAGGCAGTCCCAGTAGGATTCAGTACCTAAAAACAAGATGGACTGTGATGAAACTCACCCGAAAGAGCTATGTTAATCTTGCCCGGGCAGCAGACGCTCCCTCGTCAGATGCAGTACCGGAAGCAATCACTTTCATAAAAGCTATCACTTTCCAGGAGTCCAGGGGTCAGTGATGCCACAATCTGTGGTGTCCCTGTCCAGTGAGGGCCAGTTGCATTGCCTTTGTCAGCCTAATTCTACTGTGAAATGTAGGTGACTTGTTTTTCAGCTATGGATCCCCTCAGTCTTTCTGGTTCCTAGGGAAATTCTCTGAGCTAACCAATGTCTCTCTCTCATTTTATAGCTTTATTGAGGCATAATTTTCCTACAATAACTTTACATATTTAAAATTTACAATTTGATGGGCTTTAATGTATGTATACATCCATGAAACTATCATCAGAGTCAAGATGATGTATAAATTCATCACCCCCCAAAAGTTTTTTCCTGCCCCTTTGTAATTCCTTCCTTCTAACCCTGCTGCTCAGGTCCCGAGGAAAACACTGGTCTGGGCAGAGGCTCCCATGGAGAATGGTCCCGAAGATCAAGGTGAAGCCTCAGGTTTTGGCTGGTCTAGCTCGAAAGTCATGCCACATCCTTTATGCTATATCCTATTTGTTACGCAAGTCACTAATATCAACTCAAGAAGGGAATTCGATTCCCCTCTCAACAGAAGGAGTAGCAAAAAAGTTTCCATCATTTTTAAATTACCACAATATAATTGAAATGAGGTTATAATAATCTAACCTCCCCATTTTTACAGACGCAGATGCCCACGCATGGAGTTTTAATGTGACATCAATTTTGAATAAATACATTTAATTCTAAGAGTTCAAATAGGATGGCCAAGACTTTGGGAAGGATTTAAGTCAAAAACTCTGGTAGATACCTGCCACATTGCTTTTGGCATCTCTCTAATAGTAATAAAAAAATACCTTTAGGGGTCCGCCTAAAACTTCCCAGGAGAAAGCCTTCCGATTCCTATCTTCTCCTCATGAGGACCACAAAAAGGAAAACTCCAATCTTCCAGTTCCACGGGAAGTACTCACCGATGCCACGGAAGGGGGTGTGATCATTGCAAAGACTGCATTATGTGTCGTCCACCACGTTTTCATCAGGACGGCTTCGTATGACAAGCCTACTGGGATATGCTGGAGAAAGGACAGTAACACCTCAGAACACATGAAGAGGAGTTAAGTCATTCAAGTGTTGTCACAGATCGGCTTCTCAAGAAGCAGACTCTGACAAAAACGTCCTAGAGATCTGTTGTACAACAATGTGCATAGAGTTAACACTACTGTGCTGTCTACTTAAATCTGATTAAGGTGGTAAATTTGACCACTCACACTCACACACACACACACACACACACACACTCACACACACACACACACACGCCCTCTTTTAACATAACATACTTAAAGGTCAAGAGTAAGATCATAGGGTTACGAGTGTGGGGGACGTAATGTATTTATACTTTTTAATTTCTACACTATTGAGTTTATTCATAATATCATCAGCTCATGTTCTTTTCCACATTTTTTGGTGTTTTCCTATTACCCCGTGTTTTTGTAAAAACTGACTCTCTACTCCAAAATAGGCTAATAAGACGCAATTTGAAGCTTTAAATGTTACAAGAGGGTAAATATGTTGATTTACCTCTTAATATTTCACATAATTTTGTACCCACATACAGCAACATTTTCCCCCCATTTGCAGCCAGAATATTTTGAGGCTTCCTAAGATCTCACTTTCTTTCTTCATGAACCTAAACAAATTACTTATTTCCTCTAAATCTCAGTTGCCTCATCTGTATAAAGGAGAGATGATGGCACTTACTCTATAGGATCTTTCTGAGCCTTAAGCGATATAATATGTGCAGATGGGTTATGGCAGTGGCTGGCACATGGAAACAACTCAATAGTGTAACTGACTATATTGGGATACAGGTAACTATCCTTTCATTAGTCAGAATCAGCCATTACCATATGATGCCCTTTTGCAAAAGGTATTTGTTGAAAAGTAACAATTTAGAAATGGAAACCAAAATCCTAATCCCTGGGTTCAGTCTCCAGGATTTTTCTACATCTGTCACCAGGTGGCCCCACATCCATATCTTTCATGGCTCTGCACTCATGGAAAATGAACCAAACGCAAGAAGGTACTGCGGCAAAAATGCATGGTGATAATAATCCAAAGTGTAGATGGTCCATTTAATAATCAGTTGTGTGTTTGGCTAGAAGAGAGAAAAGTAAGCCTCATAGGTTTGAAATGGGCAAAAAGGCTGTTAAATGTGTCTAGACATTTTTCTTTAAGACTAGTCTCAATAAAAGTGGTAAATAAATCATCCTGCTGACGTTGAACACTTCAAATAGTACATGGCCTAGCATGCTTGGTTGGGAAAAATGTCTAATCTTTACCTTTTCTGTCTTTTTTTTTTTAATTTTTTTTTTCAACATTTATTTATTTTTGGGACAGAGAGAGACAGAGCATGAACGGGGGAGGGGCAGAGAGAGAGGGAGACACAGAATCGGAAACAGGCTCCAGGCTCTGAGCCATCAGCCCAGAGCCCGACGCGGGGCTTGAACTCACGGACCGCGAGATCGTGACCTGGCTGAAGTCGGATGCTCAACCGACTGCGCCACCCAGGCGCCCCTACCTTTTCTGTCTTTTATAAACTGGTTAGTTAATAATTACTCATTTTGGGGCTTTACCTGAGTATTTTCAAAACAGTTTCAGAATCATTGCCTCTTTATCTTCTTCTACCTGAAATGCAGAGAAAAACTATAGATTTTACATCATCTAATATCCTGTCAGGAAAGCCTCAGATTAAAGGTTTCATCAAACCATGACTAATTCATTCTTTCTTCCTCTCATCTCAGAATCCTTAAAGTCTTCAGATGGAGCCTCAAAAATTTCCTTTCAGACAATGAAAAATTATTTCCAGACTAGGTAATATAATGCTATAGGAAACACTTGGCAGTTGATTGCAATTGATAGATAATATTTGAATAAATGGGAAAAGAATTAATATAGTGGAACTGAGCATATAGGAACTACCATATCATAGTTATTAGTGGTTAAGTGTCTTAACACTAGGGTCAGAAGTTTGTTAGTCTAGTTTAATGTAATAGTAGTGTAGCTTGGATAAGTTACTTCAAGATGATCATACTTCCTTCATGAAGGTTTTTGTGAGGATTAAATGAGGTCACATGTGAAATGCTGAACATTTTGCCTGGAATATGGTAAGGATGTAATAGTGCCTCTTATGACCCACAAAGCCATGGGAAAATGAAAAGAATTAATTGAATCTTCAATAGAAAGATCCAAACACATCCCTGCTGATTTTTCCCAACTGATTCTGAATTGAGCCTCAAAAACCAGCTGTAAAAGGTACAATGTCTTCCATGTTTGTTTGTTTGCTTTTGCAGAAGAAGAGGTGGTCAGAAGTGTGGACAACCCGGGGCGCCTGGGTGGCTCAGTCGGTTAAAGCGGCCAACTTTGGCTCAGGCCATGATCTCGCAGTCCGTGAGTTCGAGCCCCGCGTCGGGCTCTGTGCTGACCGCTCAGAGCCTGGAGCCTGTTTCAAATTCTGTGTCTCCCTCTCTCTCTGCCCCTCCCCTGTTCATGCTCTGTCTCTCTCTGTCTCAAAAATAAATAAACGTTAAAAAAATTAAAAAAAAAAGTGTGGACAACCCAACGTTGCTTGAAAGAGTGCAGTCTGGAGTTCAACTGGAGGGTCTGAGTAGATATATTTTTTCTATTTTTTTAATGTTTATTTATACATTTTGAGAGACAGAGAGAGAGAGTGCGCACGCAGGAGAGGAGAAGAGAGAGAGGAAAGAGAGAATCCCAAGCAGGCCCCATGCTGTCATTGTAGAGCCCGATGCAGGACTCGAATTCCCGAACCATGAGATCATGACCCGAGCTGAAATCAAGAGTCAGACATTCAACTGACTGAGCCACCTGGGCGCCCCGTATATTGTTTTAAATTTATTTTTAATTTAATTTAATTTTTAGCTTATTGGCCTGAAGATATATCTTTGCCAAAATATAGAAAATTACATTTTTAAGGGAATTCATAGACTTTTCAAAGTAAATGAGAGACTTGGTTTGATTGTGTACACTTTATTCCTTAATTTGATTTTGATCTCAGGAAAAGATTCAGATATAAGACAGAATTATAGAACTTCTTCTAGCAAAGTCTTTCCAGCATCTGTCTTGTAAGAAAGAAGGTAAAATTAGACAGACTAATTGTAGTGTAGATAAATCACAATTCCTAATCAAATGTGATTCCTCTTATGTCTGGAATTTCCAGCTTAATGTTCTACATGAATTGTTAAGATTATACAGTCAGTTAATTTGTAGCAAGGACTTTTTCAGCTAGCCCTCAGGACGGCATTTGTAACACTAGATGGCGGGCATATTTTGATATTCTCCGTGCATTTTGGAGAAGGTTATTCGGTCTTTATTTTCCAAGATAAATGTGCTATTAAGATTGCCACTTTCACCAAAAATGTATTTGTATGCCTAAAAGATTTCAAGATGGATTCAAATGCAATATTCATTATACATGATGTCTTAAAACTTACCAAAAACTCAAAATTGGAATCCAAAAAGATTAGCATAAATGGTCACTTATATACATACATACACACATATATACATACATACATAGTTAATAATAGATGTGTAAATGCCAGGCACTGTGCTGCATATTTCATATGTTATTACATATTATGTATCTAATTTTAAAAATAATTTTATGAGGATTATTACCCCCATCTGCCAATATGAGAAAACCAAAGTCTTAAAATACTAGATCATTAGTTTTCAAAATGTTCACTATGTACTAGTTTATTATGGGATAATTAATACATGCAAAACAACAAAATTTACCAAAGACATAAAGTTTAGGGGTCCCTGGGTGGCTCAGTTGGTTAAATGTTAGACTCTTGATTTCAGCTCAGGTCATGATCTCACGGTTCATGAGATCCAGCCCCACGTCAGGCTCTGTGCTGACAGAGCGGAGCCTGCTTGCGATTCTCTCTCTCCCCCTCTGTCTCTGCCCCTCCCCTCTGCTCGCACTTGCATACTGTCTCTTTCAAAACTAGATAAATAACTAAAAAAATATGTATACATATAACTTTTAAAAAAGATATAAATTTGAAAGCGTAATGAAAAGCATAATCAAAATGAACACTCATGAATACATACCATGAACATCAGAACTAGAAGTTCATTCCTATTATCAAATACATCTATGTGTTCCTCCAGTGCTCTGTTCCTCTGCTTCCAGAGTAAATTACGATCCTAAACTCTGATTTATTCTTACAGTTAGAAGTGTAGTTATTTTCCAAAGCCAGCCTACACACTAATTTATTTGTAACTTTTTTTTTTTAGTTTGTATAAAACTACATCAGTGTTTTAGCAATCATTGACTGGATACAAACACTGTAAGCATAATTCTCAGATTTTATACTTCCCGCTCAGAATTCATCAGTTGGCTTTGTGTTTTTAATTTAGCATTTACACATGATTTCTTGACAATCATTTCCTTTGTGCTGACTCAATGAGGAAAACTCAATTTAAAAATACACTTCAAAATAGGTTTCTTGAAAAGGTACAGAATTTGAGACTACACAAGAATAACATGAAATATGCTTTCTCATAATTTTTTACCAGTTTATTATGTTGTCAATGGGAATATTGAAAATATGATAAACCACACACAAAAAATTCTGCTGCTTATATCTCAGGACTAACAGGTTGCAGAAATCACTTTAGCTTTTACTTTGCTTACTCTTACAATATACCTGCTATTTGCCAGGCACTGGCTACAGGATTTATTAATGATAGTCTCTCATTCCATATTTTTTTTATCTGAATTGTTGGTACAACTGATAAGATGGCCCTTCCTTCCTTTCCCTGGTCAAATATTTATTAAACACCCAAGTTGCTGGAAACTATACTCAAATCCAGGGCTTCCATTATGAAAGAGTGTAATCCAAGATGTCAGGAGACCACACGGTATTAAGAGGATACAAATGAATGTGTTTATTTTTTAATTAATTTAATAAAACATTTGCAAAAGCAAATGGCATCCATTATGTAATGGAGTCTTCAAGAGTTTATGTAGGTGCCGTGGGTATCTGGAATTCTGGATTATGGCACTTTGTGATAGGAGCTGCTGCCTCGAGCAGATGTCTGTGGGGGGGTGAATGCTGGGCATCGCTTCTCTCCCATGTCATCCCTTATGGCTGACAATATCCACACACCAAATTACACAGATGAACGGCACTTTAAGGAAGTCTTGAGAACAGCTTCAGGCAAAGTACGCAGGGAGCCTGGAATAGCTTCTTCCATGAGAAAGCGAGGAAGTGCTTAAAAACTGAGAGGGATTTGTTGAAAGGACAAACCTGAAGAAGAGGTCCTCCTGGGGAAGGGCAGGTACAAGCAAGATCTCAAGGAAGTGAGGAATTTAGCCAAGTAGATATCGGGTGGAAGAGAATTTCAGGCAGAATAAATACTCCTAGGGGCACCTAGGTGGCTCAGTAGGTTAAGCGTCCAACTTCTGCTCAGGTCATGATCTCACTATTTGTGGGTTCTGGCCCCACGTTGGGCTCTGGGGTAACAGTTCAGAGCCTGGAGCCTGCTTCGGATTCTGTGTCTTTCTCTCTCTCTGTCCCTCCCCAACTCACACACACACACACTCTCTCTCTCTCTCTCAAAAATAAATAAACATTAAAAAGAAAAATAACTTAAAAAAAAAGGATAAATACTTTTAAAATGGAAGCATGGCAGCTGAGTAAGGAGCCTTGTGTGGCTGGGGCAAGTGAGCAAGGGGGAAAACACTGTCAAAAATGCAGTCAGAGAAAGAACAGGACACACAGCATGTAACCCTCCCTGGCTCATTTCCAGGGACTTGGACATTAACTCTGAGAGAGGGGAGACAATGGTGGATTTAAACAGAGGGGAGTCCCGGTCTGGCATATTTTGAAAGGACTTTATCGGAAGCATGTCAAGAGTAGACATGGGTCAGTTTACAGACACCAGTTAAGAGGTGACTGTCGTCGCTCAGGGGGCTGAAGATGGCAGTCCAGACCAGGAGGGTTGCAGTGCATGTGGTTAAACGTTGAAAGTGAACCAAGTTGTCCTGCTGTATTGGATGTGGAATGGGTGAGAAAAAAGAACAGTTGAAGATAACGTCTAAGTTGGCTTATAATCATATTCCAGGAGACGGATACAGGGGTAGGGACAATGCAGCTGGAGTGGCAGACGTGGAGCCAAAAGATGGCGAGGGGTAGGATTTATAAGAATTGGCGATTGAATCCTCCTTTTAACTTTAAAGTTATGTACTTATCAGTGTAGGGCATGTTTTACAGCATTCTACTCCTCATAATTAATCCTGTCCTGCAGATAGATAACTCTGAACTA
Source organism: Prionailurus bengalensis (assembly GCF_016509475.1). NCBI lineage: Eukaryota > Metazoa > Chordata > Mammalia > Carnivora > Felidae > Prionailurus > Prionailurus bengalensis. Next base: position 146,373,617 of record NC_057344.1, read on the forward strand.
GCTGTGTCATTTCTCCTACTCTGAACCATCAATTTCTTCTGGGCCTGTCTTGCAATATTGCATGATAATTACAAACGATAAACATTTGGGAATTATAAATCCTAGTGTTTAAATATATTGGTAATTAAGGATGAGGGGGGAAAAACGTATTTAAACACTCTTGAGGGGGGCGGGGTGTAGGAATATACACATTTGTCTCTTTCACAACTCCTTTAAATGAACCCCTTTCTTTTCCCAGTTGGGGACCGCACGTGACTGGGAAAACTGGGATGAATTGGTAGGGAGAAGTTTTGCCCTCTTTGTACTAACCTGGACATATTATTGTGAGTTCACCAGGCAAAAGTGCAAAGTCACAATTTTTAAACAGTTTTTCTGTGTAAGCCGTTTTGGCTTCCCCCTATTCCTTGCACCTCAGCTCTGCCACTGCTCTTTGGGAGACCAGATCCTGCCCTCCAGAGCCTCTACTTCTTCCTCCAAATAAAAATTACCCCCACCCCCCTGCCCTGTCTCCACCCCCACCTCAGTGCTACAGATCAAATAAGTCATTGGTCTGATTATAGTGTTTGATGCTACCAGTGAATGAATAATCCAAAGCTGCTAGCAATGACCTTTAGAAAGAATTTGCCGAGGGCACCTGGGTGACTCAGTTGGTTAAGCCTCTGACTCCGGATTTCGGCTCGGGTCATGATCTCATGGTTTGTGGGATCACACCCCGCATCGGGCTCTGCACTGACAGTGCGGAGCCTGCTTCGAAGTCTCACTCTCTCTTTCTCTCTGCCCTTCCCTCAGCCCGGTTTCTCTCAAAAACAAATAAACAAATATTTTATTTATGCCAAAAGTAAAATGTCAAGAAATGAGCTTTCCAGCCACGGGTAACCCTTTCTTCCCATACTCCTCCTCCTCCCAGCTTATATTTTCATACCCAGAGCCTTAGTGCAGGAAGGGTTCATGTGTCTGTTCTAATGGCATGGTCCTAAATGCCATTTTTCACTTCCCGGGGGTGGCCTGTAGATTCCTGCATTGTTTTACCCAAAGCCATGTATCCTTGCTATTAGAAGGCAACACAGTATTGATCGAACAGAAGGAGGTTCAGAAAGAGATGTTCGGAACTCGTATGTCATTCGGGATTTTAATGCTTTTGTTTCTCTCACTTAAAAGTAGTTTAATTTCCCCGTATCAGAATTCAATTACTAAATGAAAGTGCGAAAGATTGTTTTTTCTTCTTTTGTCGTTAAAGCGTGTTTCCAGCTACATCAAAATAAAACAACTGATGGAAATAATTTAGATAATAAACACAAGAAAGTGCAGTGGAATTAGGCCCTCTCCTGATTTCAGTATCCAAGAGGTCCTCAGGGCTATTAACTCTGTTCCTTTTAGTCTGGGATATAGTTAAGTGCTGGGTGGCCCCATCACAGATGGAAAGATCGCCTAGGGAGGGCAGGAGATTTGTCAACATATTGATCAGAATCAAAAAAAAAAAGGATTCATGGGCGTCTGACTCAGTCCAGTGGCAGACCACACTTAGATGTTTAAATTTGTAGTCAAAAATCTCCAACACAACTAACCACGGGGACTGTGAGGAAATCAGGCCCCTTGGGGAAAACGTATAAGAGCTGTAAGCTCTTGAGCAAGTGTTAAACATGTCCCAGAATTGAGGTGATGTCTTAACTTTGTTTACTGTAACAGAACAGTAAGCGAAGTGAGGGTCAGAGCATCGGGCGTTGCACTACCCCCGTCCTGAATTTGAACTAAGATGAGTGTTTGGGGTAAACGTGCTATTTCCAAAAAGAGAAGACAACACAGGATCAAAGAAATGCAAACCAAAGAACTCTAAAGTGAGCAACTAGATTCACAGAAAAAGAACTGGTTTTACAATCTATATCATACTTGGCGAGAAATGTATTTCTGTAGACCAAAGAATTTTTGGCACCCTCCCTCTTTTAAAGAATTGGTGTAATCCTCACCCTCCTAAAATCAGAACCTGAGACAAAGTCTTGGGTGCTGGTCGTTCTTCTATGGAGGGATCCAGAACCCCAGAGCGAGTTGTCCGAGCTTAGCATCATGAGTTCCAGAAGCACAAAATGTGCAAGTGGGTAGCTGGGCATGGTGGCAGAAGATGTCAGTTCTACTTCTACTCCTAATTTCCCCCATCCATGTGTGTATTCTAGCCAATGGCATTCCATTTAATGGCCATTGTTTGAATACATATACCATTCCTGAAGGACAGTGCCCCAACCTTCGAGTGTCATCCCTGAGCCGGCACGTTCCAGCTGGAAAATAGTGTTAGTACTTAACCAAAATCTCTCTGTAATGTCACAGGGAAGAATCACATGGTTTGGGTCAGAGCAAAACCTAGACATTTACTCCACTCAAGTATATCCTGAAAACCCTCCTTATATTCCCTTCCTCCGAATTTCTTCTCCCTGCCAATCCCTAAAGCCTTATTAAAAAGTCTTTAGAGCTGGCTCAATTTCTTCTCAATTCTTTTATCCCCTTTTTAGCTTCTGAGTTTCAGTAGGCTTTTTTTTGGGATAAGCTCACTGCTCTCTTTACTGAAAAATAAATCTAGATTTTATTTCTGTCCAAGCCTCCAAGTACTTCTCCCTCTAACCAACAGAACAAAAATCCTGGAACAAGCTAGGTAAAAGAGGAAGAAACACAGAGTACTTATTCACGGATATGCTTCTTCTTGTCATACCTGTGTACATTGAACGAAGTCTCAAGTATACAATGAATTCTTATATTGTTCCTCTTCCTATCCAAGGAAATAGTGCTAACAGTTTATAAGAATGTCTATGGAAAACAGCATCTATGCTTGTTCTAATACTTCGCTGAATGTTCCATGCTTCTGTCACACACTGTTTTTGCAAGAATGCCTATTTCCTGATTCAGGACCCATGCTAAGAATCCCTGATCATTCTTTGTCTACTGTTACGCATTTATTTACAAAGAGGTTATAAATAAGATTGGGCGAACGGGACGGAGATTGATTGGTATCTCAAAGACACGTCTAGTTATTCGAATGGCTGTTTCTGTTTTATCAGAACAGTAGCCAAGTTCTTACTCTGAAGAAGCCAAAGCTCATTCTCTCTAAACATTTTTGATTTCGAAAATTTCTGCTGCCAATAGACAGATCCAAAAAAAACATTGAATATTGGAGTAGCTGTGCAGGCCACCATGTTTGCTTAGCAGGGAGAACTTCCATGCGGTTGTACACATTTCATCATCAACTTTAAAATAGGGGCTACCTCTGGAGATGCGATCAGGGAGAGTTCACAGGGCCTTCGACTGCAGTGGAAACATTTTAGTTCCTAAAGTAGATGGTGGGCAAACAGCTACCTATTAGATTATTGTTATACTCTTTCAAATTTCTAAAATATTTTATAATAATGTAACTTGTAAACTGATTAAAAAATTAAAGAACTCTGTATTTCTTCATGATTTTTCACCTGTCACTATTCCGGTTGTCTTATTGGTTCTCTATCCACTTACAAATGGTAATCAGTTAAACAGTATGATAGCGCTTGCAGAGATTACATAAAAGCTCTTTTATTCATTTATTTAACAGGAAGGATTACATGATCAAGAACAGGAATTATTATGAGAGGACTTTTTAAATATGCTACTTTCTCCTTTCATACATTGTTTCCCTGGCCCCAGCCCTGAAGTGATAGGATAAACCCACAGGGCATTTCGAGGATTTAAAGATCAGACAAAATACTTGAAATGATTGAGATTTGAAAAGAGTAGTGGTTCCCACTGGGGTGATTCTGCCTATAGGGAACATTTGGCCAAGTCCAGACACAGTTTTTATTATTTGATTTGGAAAAGAGGGTATTCTTGGTACCTATTGGGTAGAGGTCAGGAATGCCGTTAAATATCCTACAATGCACAAGACAGCTTCTAACAACAAAATATTGTCTGAAATGTGAATAGTGCTCAGGTTGAGAAAATCTATTCTAAAGACAAGAAAAGTTTTCACTGGTGTGGAGGTGATGTGGATTGAAGGGGTGGGGAGCTCATGACAGTGTAGATACTGGTGAGTTCCAGAGAGAGGGACCCTGTGCTATCTCTACCAGAGGAGTGTTGGAGAAGTGGTAAACCCCAAAATGGATTTGCGAGATCCAATAAAAAGTGGTTTACAAGAGAAGTGTGGGCAGAGGAGGGCTTAGATGGCCTCCCAGAACATAGGAATATGCCCTAGTAATGGCATGAAAGAAACATAATGATTTACTTCCTTTTGATCCCATCCCTGGAGGTGCGAAGAGAGCCACGTACCTGAGAAATTCAGGCAGATGGAAAATGTATACAGAACTGTGGATGCCAAGTAGACAAATGACATTGATGTGCCAAGGATTCCCATATGTTGTGTGCTGGTCCCAGCCTGTCAATAACTAATGTTGTAGCTGGACCGGCCCTGTGATTCTTAGTATGAATGCAAGATGCCCTCAGTAATGGACCATCAGGAAACTGGTAAAAAATAAAAGGTTTATTACTGACAAATCCTGGAAACTACATGGAGCACTTGGGGCCACACAACATACTGCCAGTCCCTTGGAAGATACTTGGCAGATAAGGTAACTCAATTACACCTGAACAGGGCATTCCAATCCAATGAAAGGGATTTGGTCTCCAGCATTTATAATGTAAATCCTACCACGCATAATAATGTTAGCTTTTCAACATCTCTTAGGTAGATGGCAACAATTTGGCAAGCATTTGGCAAGAACGATGTGTTGTTGCACACAGACACACGGACACACACATAAGGCTTGAGCCTTGGGTTCTGCTTTTATTGAGGTCAAGGGTAGGGGCTTAGGGTTTTGCAGGCTCACTCTGTATTGGTGAATTTAAAGCATAAGAACAGGAGTTTAGAGCACAGGAAGAGAAGAGATGAGTGGCCCAAACGGTCAGTTATTGAAATCAACCAAGATATCCAGAACTAGGGAGCCTCAGATTGGGGGAGGTATCTGGCTCTTTACCTAGTCATGTGGCTGGCCGTGTATTTATTGGAAACAGCCATCCCTGAAGTGGATGCCTCGCTGAAGTGGTTGCTAGGCAATCAAAGCTTCAGTCAGGCACTTGCATTACAAAAAATAAAAAACAGCTGTTAGGGTTTACACTCTACCCTGTCATCTCAGTTCTGTATCTACCTCCTAATTTGTAAACAAGCCTCAGAAAAGGACAGAACCAAAGATCAGGTGAGATTGTGTGTCCACCACCCAGGCAGAATGGAATTAAAGGTAGGAATTGAGATGAACTACAGAATAATAGAGATATATTTATTTCTTGTACACCTGATCATGGACTAAAATTTGTTATCCATTTCACTATACATCGTGTTACTAAATTGATATTTTAATTGAAAATGTAACCAATGTTAATAAATGATGTGCATTCCCCCAAGCATTACCTATACTTCTTAGTGCTCCATAGACCCCAGGTCTTACTCTTGTCTGCCTATGAGGCGTGTGCCCCTCCGGTAATGAGTGTAGGGAATGAGACTCCTCAGCTACCCGTAGTTATGTGGAGTCCTTCTTTGGGGAAGTTCTATTTTTCTTGACTCTTGTATGACCTGACCATTTTCTTGACTCTTACAGTACCTGACCTCTTATATTATCTGACCAAGGTACCAAGTGAACTCTGTTTTTACAAAATCCATGCTGACCTCTCAGAAGTCTCAACATATGATTTGATTACCTCCAGGCTAAGGTTGAGCCCATGTCAGTGGGAAGCCATAGGTCACCCTTGGTTTTAGGAAGCTCAAGTTTATCCCTTAGGTTCCTGATGGATATTTTCCAAAAGAGGTGTTTGCAGAATATATGACTTCTCTTTAAGCTTCTGTCTGCCTGAGACTCCACACCCATTTTTTAAATTCATTGTGTAGATATAGGCACTTCCCCTTCCAAAGTAGCTCATTAACCTACCTTTGGCTGACCTGTCAGTATTTTATTTACTAATAGTTGGATATGTACCTTTGGACTGTCAGGAAACTATTTATATTCAAGAGGATCCTCTTTGTTTATATATTTACATCCTTACCGGTCAGCTTGACTTGTCTAGAGTCATGTCCTATATCAATCATAATCCTTTACTAATATGTGCAGGACTACCTACATTCCATTATCTCTGACCATTTAATTTCAAATGTGAAATTGGCGGTCTATAATGAGTAATATTCCTACCTATGCTGCGTCTTCTTTTGAAGTTCTCAGGAGAGTGATGTATTAATTATGGAGCATTCTAACAGGAAATGTGTAATGTATTTTATACAGCCCACTCTCCCTGCCCTCTATCTTTCTGTTATAGCATCAGAATGAATATTTCACTTGCATTTATTTCAAAGTTATGTCAGACCCCTAAAACAGTTTAGCAAAAAGAAAGTGGTATAAATATTAACAGTTCTCGCAAATGACGCTCTAAAAGAAACCACTCTCTAAAAAAGAAAGGTTGAATGTTTAATTCAAAGGAGATGTTTCCCGGGAACCATTAGCATAGGTGCTGTGTCTTTAAATGAGGGTCATTTGGTATTACTGAAGAGCAAAAGTCTAAAGGAAATTAAAGGCTTTTCTAATGACTTCATGTCCCTGTTGGAATATAAAAACACATACCTGAACAACCACAGCATTTCCATAAGCCAGTAAAATGATGACTCTGAAAGTTAAATACCCAGGCCACAAACCACTTGCATATGAGTTTTCAGGTTATGTAAAAGTCCTATTTCTTAAATATTCATATTATTAGAAAATAGGTGTATTGTGCAAGAGTCATTTAATGCCCGATTCTTCCCTGAAATGTCTCAAGGACATTTCAAGAAATGCTGTTCTGCAGGAGATTTTTAGAGTTCCAACAGATTTCTTATGATGAAAATAAACATTCTTTTTTTTTTTAATTTTTTTTTCAACATTTATTTATTTTTGGGACAGAGAGAGACAGAGCATGAACGGGCAAGGGGCAGAGAGAGAGGGAGACACAGAATCGGAAACAGGCTCCAGGCTCTGAGCCATCAGCCCAGAGCCCGACGCGGGGCTCGAACTCACAGACTGCGAGATCGTGACCTGGCTGAAGTCGGACGCTTAACCGACTGCGCCACCCAGGCGCCCCGAAAATAAACATTCTTTGCCATTTGCTTTCTTTGATGTCCTAATGCAGAAGAGAATTTAGAGAAGGACTTTTTATTAGTATGCATTCCAGCGTGCTGCTTGCAATTCAGAGATGTGTAAATCCCAATGTGTCTGACTTCATCCATATTTGTGGCCATTGAACCAGATTCCTCAGACTGTGGTTTGTGTCTCTGGTTATTTCTATCGTCTAATGGTGGGTTCAAATTTCTACACATTTGAGTTAATTAATTGGGTGGGTACAGGCCTTGAGCAAAACCAGAAGAAAGGAATGAACTATGCTGTGGTTGATTCAATACGCTCATAGAAATGTCTGGAAGTGCCAGAAACACAATGTGAAGAGATCCACAGTAGCAGTATAATCTCCGACACCTAGAACACGATCTCTATTCAACTGTTATTCAGTACAAACTGATGAATGATCTTGATATTTACTATAAAACTTTGATCTCAAAATGTGTATTGTGAATGAAGAAGAAACAATTAATCTCTTCCTTTGTAGTCACTGAAATGTTAAATGAAATGAACTTCGGAACTGGATGTAGGAGTGATTTCCATCCTTGCAGGCAGGGAGGTTCTCTTCAAAATATACTTATTGTATATTTTCCGCAAGCCAAGCACACCCGGGAATATAAAGATCTGGTGTTTGTCGTTGAAGAGAGAATTCATAGTCAAGAGTGAGACTCTTGACTCACTTGACAAGAGTAATTGACTCTTGTCAAGAGTAATACAGTTGCAAGGAACTCCAAAGTATCTCCAAACTACATTTCATATTCAGTAGCCTCATTATATACAAAACAGAGGAAATTGATATTGTGCAGATTAATATTGAATAGATTAATAATGTTACCCCGTCTCTAGGCTGTTGTGAAGATTAACTACGTTATTTAGGCAAAATGCTCAAACTAGTGCTGGACACATATTAAATGCTGGCAATTATTAGCACTTGTCATCATTATGGAAACTCTACACTTCCTTTGTTCTTTAGTTTCTGTAGTAATAGCTATGATTGAATGGATGTATTGAATACATACCACACATCTTGCCCTAAGAAATATTTCATTAATCCTTCCCATAACTGTCTGAAGTGACTATTTATAATCCTGATTTATAGATGGGAAATTTAGCGTTCAGAAACTCAATAAGTTGCTCAACTGCAGCTCTAGTAAACCCAGAGCAGAAATCTGATCTATGGTTTGCTTCTAAACCACACCAGGAACAAAGATCATGAATGGAGAGCTGGGATTATACTGTTTAGCTCTCTAGCAGTTTTATACTCGGGAGGAGTGGCTCTTTCTGTCCACCGTTTGCCCCCTTAATGGTGAGGTAGAGATCTACTATAACTTGCCGGTACTGGGAAAATATACAGAAGCAATTCAATGACTGGGAAAGTATACAGAATGAACTCATCTCAGTTTTTCTAACATATCCTCCCTTTCTCCAGTGAGCCTTTAGAGAAGATGGGAGTTTCCTTGGAGAATGAAGAAAAGGTATTTGACTTCCCACATTCAGTGGTTCGTAGAAAAACCTCTATGTCACATCCATTCCAAAGCACAGAGCCATCAGGAGAGGACTGGACAAATGTGATCCATGAGGAGCAGGGATGAATGAAGTTACAGGGGAGAGGCATGCTTTGCAAGTAAACTAAGCGGGATTATAATGTTTTTTTTTTTTAATTTTTTTTCAACGTTTTTTATTTATTTTTGGAACAGAGAGAGACAGAGCATGAACGGGGGAGGAGCAGAGAGAGAGGGAGACACAGAATCAGAAACAGGCTCCAGGCTCCGAGCCATCAGCCCAGAGCCTGACGCCGGGCTCGAACTCACGGACCGCGAGATCGTGACCTGGCTGAAGTCGGACGCTTAACCGACTGCGCCACCCAGGCGCCCCGTTTTTTTTTTTAACATTTATTTATTTTTGAGACAGAGAGAGACAGAGCATGAACGGGGGAGGGGCAGAGAGAGGGAGACACAGAATCTGAAACAGGTTCCAGGCTCTGAGCTGTCAGCACAGAGCCCAACGCGGGGCTCGAACTCACAAACTGGGAGATCATAACCTGAGCTGAAGTCGGACGCCCAACCGACTGAGCCACCCAGGCGCCCCTATTTTTATTATTTTAAAACTTGAAAATGTATGTGTGAGTAGGTGTGTATACACACACACACACGTGTTATTTGTTTTAATGACTAAAATATATGTTAACTATGTGCCAGGGACTGTTCATGAAATAATGTACTGAGTACATTATTTCATTTACTAATTTCATTTAATAATTTACATTAGGTCACTAATATTTAAAGCGGCTCTATGCGGTAGGTATTATTATTCTCCCATTTTCACAGATGAGGAATCTGAGGCCACAAGAATTTTAAGTAAAATGCCCAAGATTACAAACCTAGTAGAATATATGAGATGATAATGCTAGTAAAAATGAGAAGTTGGACAGCCAAATGCAGAGTTTTGATACATCATGTAAGACTGCTTCTCATGTTCTCTAGAAAATTTGGAAAGTAATTAAGAATAAATGTCATCAACAAAAGAAAGAAATGCCACTCATAACTGCATTGTTAACAGATAATTATTATCTATATTTTTAAACTTTTGTGCACATAAAGAATATTATGCCAGTGCAAAGTTTTCATTTTTTTCATCTGATATATTGCAATGCACAACTTAAATATTTTAATTTGCTTGAATATTATGACTTTTCTTTTTTCTTTTCTTTTCTTTTCTCTTCTTTTCTTTTCTTTTCTCTTCTTTTCTCTTCTCTTCTCTTCTTTTCTTTTCTTTTCTTTTCTCTTCTTTTCTTTTCTTTTCTTTTCTCTTTTCTTTTCCTTAATGGTTATTTATTTTTGAGAGAGAGACAGAGCATGAGCAGGAAGGGGCAGAGAGAGAAGGAGACACAGAATCCAAAGCAGGCTCCAGGCTCTGAGCTGTCAGCACAGAGCCCGAAATGGGGCTCGAACCCGTGAACTATGAGACCATGACCTGAGCCAAAGTTGGATGCTTAACCAACTGAGCAACTCAGGCACCCCGTATATTATGACTTCATTTTCTATGGTATACATTATATATTCAACTATTATCCTTTTTAAGTTTTTACATTGCTCTCATTTTTCACCATAAAAATATTACATTGCAATTTTTGTGTATAGTTTTTTATTCAATTATTTAAGATCGTCTTTTAGGATATATTCCTAGATATGTAATTCCTGTGTCAAAGGCATGATTTTGTTTTAAAGCTTGGATTTTTTTGAATGAAAATTTATTTAGACATTCTCATGAGAGTTTCTATGCTTTCTGCCTGTTGACTCCTTATTTTTTCTCTGTCGTGGCTGTTAACCCCAAAGAATTTCAAATTTCCATTCATTCATTCTTTCACTCTTCATTCATTCCTTTATTTTATTACAAGTTATATTTAAATTCCAGTTAGTTAACCTATTGTATAATACTTGTTTCAGGAGTAGAATTTAGTGATTCATCACTTACCTATAACACCCAGTACTCATCACAAGATGTGCCCTCCTTAATACTCATCATCCATTTAGCCCATCCCTCCGACTACCTCCTCTCCATCAACCCTTAGTTTGTTTTCTATACTTAAGAGTCTGTTTCATGGTTTGCCTCTCTCTTTTTGTTCTTCCTATGTTCATCTGTTTTGCTTCTTAAATTTCACACATGAATTTCTTTGACTGACTTATTTCAGTTAGCATATTACACCCTAGCTCTATCCACATCATTGCAAATGGCAAGATTTCAAACTTTCTTATGGCTGAGTAATATTCCATTGTGTATATGCATATCTACTTTATCCATTCATCAGTCAATGGACAGTTAGGATCTCTCCATAATTTGGCAATTTGATAATGCTGCTATAGACACTGGGGAGCATTTGTCCCTTTGAATCAATATCCCTTTGAATTTGTGTCCTTTGAGTAAATACCTACTAGTGCAATTTCTGGATCATAAGGTAGTTCTATTTTTAACTTTTTGAGGAACCTCCACACTGTTTTTCTGAGTGGCTGCACCAGTTTGCACTCCCACCAACAGTGTAAGAGGCTTCCCCTTTCTCCACCCCCTCACCAACATCTGTTGTTTCTTGTGTTAATTTTAGCCATTCTGATAGGTGTGAGGGGATATCTCACTGTAGTTTTGATTTGTATTTCCCTGATGATCAGTGATGTTGAGCATCTTGCCATGTGTCTCTTAGCCATCTGGATGTTTTCTTTGGAAAAATGTCTATTTATGTCTTCTGCCCCTTTATATCTGCTGGATTATTTGATTTTTGGGTGTTGAGGGTGTTTAAAAAATATTTATTTATTTTAATAGAGAGAGAGAGAGTGCACACCAGCAGGAGCAGGGGAGGGGCAGAGAGAGGGAGACAGAGGATCCAACGTGGGCTCTGCACTGACAGCAGAGAACCTGATACAGGGCTCAAACTCACGAACTGTGAGATCATGACCTGAGCCAAAGTGAGATGCTTAACTGAGCCATCCGGATGCCCCTGGGTATTGAGTTTTATAAATTCTTTATATATTTTCTTATATATATTCTTCTTATCTTCTTATATTCTTCTTTTATATATACTCTTCTTATATATATTTTCTTATATATATATTTCTTAAATATATATTTATTTATATATAATTTATATATATACATTCTTTATATATAACCTTATCAGGTATGTCATTTGCGAATACCTTCTTCTATTCTGAAGGTTTTCTTCTAGTTTTGTTGATCATTTCCTTCACTGTGCAGAACTTCTTATCTTGATGAGGTTCCAATAATTCATTTTTGTTTTTGCTTCCCTTGCCTCTGGTGATGTGTCTAGTAAAAAGTTGCTGCAGCTGGGGTCTTCCATCCATTTTGAATTTATTTTTGTGTATGATGTAAGAAAGTGGCCCAGTTTCATTCTTCTGCATGTAGCTGTCCAGTTTTCCCAACACCATTTGTTGAAGACACTGTCTTTTTTCCATTGGATATTCTTTCTGGCTTTGTTGAAGATTGGTTGCCCATACATCTGTGGGTCCATTTCTGGGTTTTCTATTCTGTTCCATTGATTTGAGTGCCTGCTTTTGTGCCAGTACCACACTGTCTTGATGAATACAACTTTGTAATACAGCTTAAAGTCCAGAATTATGATGTCTCCTGCTTTTTTTTCTTTTCTCTTCTTTTCTTTTCTCTTCCTTTCTTTTCTTTTCTTTTCTCTTCCTTTCCTTTCTTTTCTTTTCTTTTCTTTTCTCTTCCTTTTTTTTTCTTTTCTCTTTTCTTTTCGGGATTGCTTTGGCTATTCGGGGTCTTTTGTGGTTCCATACAAATTTTAGGATTGTATGTTCTAGCTCTGCAAAAAATGCTAGTGATATTTTGACAGAGATTGTATTGAATGTGTAGATTGCTTTGGACAGTACAGACATTTTAACAATATTTGTTCTCCCAATCCATGAGCATGGAATGTTTTTCCATTTCTTTTTTTTTTTTTAGAGTTTATTTATTTATTTCGAGAGAGAGAGAAAGAGCAAGTGATAGAGGGGCAGAGAGAGAGGAGAGCATGAGAATCCCAAGCAGGCTTTGTACCTTCAGAGTGGAGCCAGACAAGGGGCTCTAACCCACAAATTATGCGATCATGACCTTAGCTGAAGTCAGACACTTAATGGACTGAGCCACCCAGGTGCCCCTCTTTTTTCCATTTCTTACTTTCCTCTTCAATTTCTTTCATATTCTATAGTTTTCAGAGTCAAGATCTTTTACTTCTTTAGTTAGGTTTATTTCTAGGTATCTAATGGTTTTTGGTGCAATTTTAAGTAGGATTTATTCCTTGATTTCTCTTTCTGCTGCTTCATTACTGGTGTATAGAAATGCAACAGATATCTGTACATTGATTTTGTAACCTGTAACTTTACAGAAGTCATAGATCACTTCTAGTAATTTTTGGGTGGAGTCTTTCAGGTTTTCTACATAGAGTATCATGTTATCTGTGAATAGTGAAAGTCTGACTTCTTCCTTGCTGATTTGGATGCCTTTTATTTCTTTTGTTGTCTGATTGATGAGGCTAGGACTTCCAGTGCTTTGTTTGGACAAAGCAAAGCAAAGATAGTGTTTGGACATCCCTGTCTTGTTCCTGACTGTAGAGGGAAAGCTCTCATTTTTTTCCCCATTGAGGATTATATTAGCTGTGGGTCTTTCATATATGGCCTCTATGATGTTGAGGTATGGTCTCTATCCCTACTTTGTTGTATGTTTTTATCAAGAATGGATGCTCTACTTTGTTAAATGCTTTTTCTGCATTTATTGAGAGGATCATATGGCTTTTATCCTTTCTTTTATTAATATGGTGTACCACATTGATTGACTTGCAAATATTGAACCACCCTTGCATCCCTGGAATAAATCTCACTTGATCATGGTGAATGTTCTTTTAATGTGCTGTTGGATTTGATTTGCTAGTATTTTGTTGAGAAATTTTGCATCCATGGCCTGTAATTCTTCTTTTTAGTGTGGTCTTTGTCTGGTTTTGGAATCAAGATAATGTTGGCCTCATAGAATGAGTTTGGAAGATTTCCTTCCATATCTTTTTTTTGGAACAAAATTTGAGAAGAATAGGTATTAACTCCTCTTTAAATGTTGGTAGGGGTCTCCTGGGTGACTCTTGCTCTAGGTTCAGGTCACAATCTCACGGTTTGTGATTTCGAGCCCTGCGTCGGGCTCTGCACTGATAGTGCAGAGCCTGCTTGGGATTCTCTCCCTCTACCTCTCTCTCTCTGCTATTCCCTCCACATTCTTTCTCTCTCTCTCTCAAAATAAATAAAGTAATAATAATAGTAATAATAATAATAATAATAATAATAATAAATGTTTAGTAGAATTTCCCTGGGAAGCCATCTGGCCCTGGACTTTTGTTTGTTGGGAGATTTTTTATTACTGATTCAATTTCTTCCCTGGTTATTTGTCTGTTCAAGTTTTCTATTTTTTCCTGTTTCAGTTTTGGTAGTTTATATTTTTCTAGGAATTTATCCATTTCTTCCAGATTGCCTGGTTTGTCAGTATATAATTTTTCATAATATTCTCTTATAATTGTTTGTATTTCTGTGGTGTTTGTTGTGATTTCTCCTCTCTCATTTGTGATGTATTTATTTGTGTCCTTTCTCTTTTCTTTTTGGTAAGGCTGGCTGGGGTGGGGGGGCGGTTATCAATTTTATTAACTCTTCCAAAGAACCACCTCCTAGTTTCCCTGATCTGTTCTATTTTTTTGTTTGCTTTTATGTAATTTATTTCTGCTCTAATCTTTATTATTTCCCTTCTGCTGGCTTTAGGCTTTATTTGTTGTTCTTTTTCTTTGAAATGTAAGGTCAGGTTGCATAGTTGAGATTTTCTTGCTTCTTGAGGTAAGCCTGTATTGCTATATACTTCCCTCTAATGACCACTTGTGTTGCATCCCAAAAGTTTTGGACTGTTATGTTTTCATTTTCATTGGTTTCCATGTACTTTTTAATTTCTTCTTTAATTTCCTGGTTAATTTATACATTCTTTAGTAGGATGTTCTTTAATCTCCATATTATTTTGGTCTTTCCAATTTTTTTCTTGTGGTTGACTTCAAGTTTAATAAACTTGTGGTCTGAAAATTCGCATGGTATGATCTCAATCTTTTTGTGCTTCTTGAGGTTTGATTTATGACCCAGTTTGTGATCTATTCTGGAGAATTTCCATATGCACTAAAAAAAAATGTGCATTCTGCTGTTTTTGGATGAAATGTTCTGAATAGACCTGTTAGGTCTATCTGGTCCAGTATGTCATTCAAAGTCATTGTTTCCTTGTCAGTTTTCTGTTTAGACGATCTGTCCATTGTTGTAAGTAGGGTGTTAAAGTCCTCTAGTGTTATTGTATTCTGATCAATGAGTTCCTTTGTGTTTGTTATCATTTTATATATTTGGATGTTTCTAGTTGGGAGCATAAATATCTAAACATATTTTTTTAATGTTTGATTTTATTTTATTTTCGAGAGAGAGCGTGAGCAGGGGAGGGCAGAGAGAGAGAAAGACACAGAATCAGAAGCAGGCTCCAGACACCGAGCGCGTCTGCACAGAGCCGGATGTGGAGCTCAAACCCACAAACCATGAGATCATGACCTGAGCCGAAGTAGGACGCTCAACCAACTGAGCCACCCAGGCGCCCCAGGAGCATAAATATTTACAATTGTTAGATCTTAGTTTGGATAGACCCTTAATTATGATATGGTGCCCTTTGTCATCTCTTGTTACAGTCTTTGTTTTTAAATCTAGTTTGTCTGATACAAAAGAAAGCTACTCCAGCTTTCTTTTGATGGCCATTAGCATGACAAATGCTCCATCACCTCACTTGCAACCTGCAGGCGTCCTCAGGTCTAAAATGCGCCTGTAATAGGCAGCATATAGATGGGTCTTGTTTTTTTATCCATTCTGACATCCTATGTCTTTTGATTGGAGTATTAGGTCCATTTATATCCAAAGTGATTATTGATAGATACAAGTTTAGCCATTGCACTCCTTGTTACATCATTGTTTTTGCAGATTTTCTCTGTTCCTTTCTAGTCTTTGTTCCTTTTAGTCTTTCCCACTCAAAGAGTCCCCTTTAATGTTTCTTGCAGGGCTGACTTAGTGTCATGAACTCCTTTAGTTTTTCTCTGGAAAACTCTTTATCTCTCCTATTCTGAATGACAGCCTTGCTGGATAAAGGATTCTTGGCTGCATATTTTTCCCGTTCAGCACATTGAATATATCATGCCACTCCCTTCTGTCCTGCCAAGTTTCTATGGAAAGACCTGTCATGAGCTTTATTTGTCTTTCCTTGTAAGTTAGGGATTTCTTTTCCCTTGCTGCTTTTAGGATTTTTTTTTTATCTCTATGTCTTACAAATTTTACTACAATATATCATAGTGTTGGTTTTCATTGGAGTTCTCTGTGCCTCCTCGATTTGGATGTCTGTTTTTTCCCCCATGTTAGGAAAGTTTTCAGCTATAATTTCCTCAAATAAACTTTCTGTCCTTTTTACCCTCTCTTCTTTTTCTGAGACTCGTAAGATATGAATGTTATTATACTTTGTGGAGTCACTGAGTTCCTTAAGTCTACCTTCATGATCCAATATTTTTCTTTCCCTGTTCTTTTCTGCTTCATTGTTTTCCATATTTTATCTTCTCTATCAATTATTCATTCCCTGCTTCTTCCTTCCTTTGTGGTCATTGACCCAGTCGGTTTTGTATCTTGGTTAGAACATTTTTTATTTCAGCCTGGCTAATTTTCAGGTCTTTCATCTCGGTGATAAGGGACTCCCTGGTATCTTCTATGCTTTTCTCAACCCCAGCTAGTATCCTTATTATTGTTGTTTTAAATTCTGAATCAGGCATATTAATTATATCTATTCTGATTAGATCCTTGGCTGTGAACTATGTTTGTTCTTTCTTTTTAAAAAAAATTTTTTTAATGTTTATTTATTTTTGAGAAAGAGAGAGAGAGAGAGAGAGAGAGAGAGAGAGAGAGAGTGTGAGCAGGGGAGGGGCAGAGAGAGAGGGAGACACAGAACCCGAAGCAGGCTCCAGGCTCCGAGCTGTCAGCACAGAGTCTGATGCGGGGCTCAAACTCATGAACCGTGAGATCGTGACCTGGGCCGAAGTCGGCCATTTAACCGACTGAGTCACCCAGGAGCCCCTCTTGTCTTGTTTTTTTCTTTTGGGATGAATTCCGCTGCCTTGGATTTTGTCTAGGTCTCTGTCTTCTTCTGTGTGTTAGAAAAACCTGCTGTGTTTCCTGATTTTTCGAGTAGTGGCTCTATTAAGAAGAGTCCATATACCATCCAAGGCCTGGCACTTCAGGAAGTGTTTCTGGTGTGTGCAGTGTGTACTTTGCTGCTGTGTTTTGGCTGCTGTTTCTTTCAGGTCCGTCCTCCGCAGAGTTTCTCCCTGCCTGCAGTGGGGAGTGTTTGGACCTTGGCTAGAATGTGGAGAGTTTTAACTAGATGTGTTCTGGTCTGGTTGTTAAGAGAGACCCTATGCCACTTCCACTAGAGCTGAGGCTTTGCAGAACCCTATGTTCAGTAGACTTGGAAAATTTGTGCTGCTTTTCTGGGGGAGGGTCTCACTGCTGCTCTGGTTCTCAGGCACACTCGCCCTAGTAAAGCAGCACTTGCAGAGCACAAGGGGTGGGGCTTAGTGTATGTGGCACTTTAACTACAGAGCTGTTTACTGTAGTTAGTTGACGCTGAGGGGCAGGGGAGGAAAATGGCACCAGCCCCATCCCTTGCCCCTAGAGAGGAGATTCTGTGCCCACGATTGTCCAGGAAGCCCTCACAGAAGAGTGAACCATCTCCCCTTGTGTGTCCCAGGCACCCCTCAGACCCCTGCCTGCCTTCACCTTGTCTGTGTCCCAGCCATCTGCCTGCCTGGCAGTGCAGTGCACCTGTGTTTTATTCCAGGCAGGCCAAGTGAGTTTGTTTGTTTGTTTATTTACTTATAAGACAGAGAGAGAGAGAGAGAGAGAGCATGAGCATGGCAGGGGAAGAAGAAGAGGACGAGAGAGAATCCCAAGCAGGCTCGGGGCTCCGTCCAAGGATAGATCATGACCTGAGGCAAAATCAAGAGTCAGATGCTTAACTGACTGAGCGCCTCAGCTGGTCCCTGATTGAGTTTTAAAACTCCAAACTTTAGAGGTGCCTGGATGGACTGAGTCAGTGAAGCATCAAACTCTTGATTTCAGTTCAGGTCATTATCTCATGGTTTGTGAGGTTGAGCCCTGTGACAGGCTCTGTGCTGATAGTGTAGAGCCTGCTTGGGATTCTCTTTCTCTCTCTCTCTCTCTCTCTCTCTCTCTCTGCCTCTCCCCCCTGTCAAAATAAATAAATGAACATAAAAACACCCTCCAAACTTTGGGGACCTAGTGTGGCATGGACCCATGCTGGACCTCTGGGGGAGGGTCTTGTCATGCTGGGGCAGGTTTGTCCCAAAAGGGAAGTCCCACCAACACCCAGGAGCTTGGAGTTTGGAATAAAGAGCGGCAAAAAGCTGGTGTCCATGTTGGCCACCCTCTGCAAGTGTCTCTGTGTCTATATTAATGTGGGGGGGGAGGAGCATAATGTCACCCACCAGCTTTTTTGTCCCCAGAGAGGCAATACCACCTCTCCCAGATGCACTTGAAGAAGGGTAAATTATCTCTCCCAGTGCATCCCAGGTCCTTCTCAGATAACACCATCCACACCTGGGCCTCTGCCCTTGTTCCTCACAGGAGCACTGCAGTGCCGGTCAGGCTCAACATCAGCCCAGGTGTGGAATTCTAAAACCCCCATCTTTGCACTCCACTGTTTGTAAAAACTCATGAAAATCAGCTCCTCTCCTTTTCCCAGGCAATGGCCTTGGAAAAGTGTTTTCCTTGTGTGATGTTCTGTTCACTTCCTGCCCCTCCCCCCCTTCTCCTCTTCTCTCTACAATCAGGGCGTTCTGCCCTCCACAGCACCTGGGATCAGTTTCTTCCCCAAATCACACCTCGACAGCCCCTACCTTCCATGATGTGCTCTCTTCTCCTGCTCTAGTTGTGTGGTTTATTCTGTCAGTCCTCAGACCGATTTCTTGGGTGTTCAGAATGATTTGATATTTATCTAGCTGTGTTCAAAGGATGAGGCAAGTCTAGGATCCTGTTACTCTCTGCCATCTTAGTTCCTCCCCAAATTTCCAGTCATTTAGAGGACGAGTTATTTTCCAAATGGGAGCCAGCTATTTACTTCAATTGATATTAGTTTAACAAGTTAAAGTAGTGTTTGCAACTCTTGTACTGTGGTTTCTCCTAAGTCAACAGTTTTAGTCCTTAAACACGGGCTTTGGATTCTTTAGTGCTTTTCTAGATCCGGCGTTCTGTCTGTGCTTCCCCTTGCCCTAGAAAGTCCAGCTCTTCTTGGGTTCTTTCTAGTCTCTCTCTTCCAGGCTCTCATATTCTCACTGCCTCACAATATCATTGAAATATTCATTCATTCTCTATTTCCTCATTCAAGGGAGATCTATTGCTTTCCTAGATTCTCTGGCAGCTGAAAGGTTTTGTTTTTTTTGAAAATCAGATCTTACATTTGATGACAGTCCAAGTCCTCCCATGACTTCTTCTGGGTGCTGGGCCCTGTGGCCATGCTTTTACCTGGGATTGTGTAACTTACCACTTCTAGGCAGGAGGAAAAGGAAAAATCTTCCACCTACAAAATGTCTCTCAGGCATGACCTGAGAAGAATTCCAGATCCTGGAGATAAGTAGAACTGTGATGATTCTCAACACTGTAAGTCAACACTTAACAAATTCACTGTGAAGAAATAGGCTCCACCTTTCAGTTGCACACTGGGTCCTGAAGCCACATTGCGAACAGAAGGGAGGTTAGCACAAGTTAGTTAGCTGGTAAACCAATCTCACCTGTTTAATGAAAGGACCGGAAAGTGCTCAATTTGCTGCAAACATGACCATGAAAGTCCGCAGGAGACCACTCAAGACTGACTGCATTGTCCACGACAGCTCGCATTTAGATGAGATACTGGTAGTGGCCTTATGGAAATAGAGAACAGAGGAAATAGAGTCCTTACTAGATAAGCTGAGGGCCAGGAGAGAGAAATCAGAAACTTCAGGGTCTAATCCCAGCCGTGACAATGACTTGACATATTTGGACGAGTTATTTTAACTTTTGTTTCTCAATAACAAGTGATAATTTGAGGGGAATATCATTACAATACCAAGTGCTAACTGTGAGGAAAATTACAAAGCAATCCATCCAGGATATGTCAAGTTCTTGATCCGCAAACAGTAGGAATGGGACTAAGTCATTGTTCAATTTGCAAGTCATGTCATCTTTTAAGTGTGTAACATTTATAAGGTTTTTGAAATAATAAAATAATAGTTACTGTATTGTAGAATATAACACTTGAAATCATTCTAAAACGTTGGCCAAAACTGGTAAGAGGCAGTAAGAGAGAACAAAGCTCTGTAAAAATATTAACTGGTGACTTTGCCTCTCTTGGGTTTTTCATTTCCCGAAAGAAGAAAAATGTAGGCTCATTTTGTCAACTACATGTTGACAGATTTTTGGAAACATGGACAAAACCACATTTTAACATTTACCTCTAGTCACTAATGAAATATCTTAGTAAAGAAAGTATTTTAACTGGGGCACAAGGGGTCAGGGAACACAGCAGCGAGATGATGGAATGCTTTAGGGACAGACAGCCAAGAGCTTGGCAAACTTAAGAATCGCTGAAATGAATATAGTTTGATTGTCTAGGTCCAAACACTGGAACTTAGATAAGAAAAACTAGACTATAAAATGGAATTAAGTGTGGAATATATTTTAATTTGAAGCCAAACAGATTAAGTATATTATAAACACCATTTTGTAATGAGATATTGTAACAGAAATTTCCTTAGAAACTAATGCATTAGACAGCTTACCAAAGAAGCATGTCATTATTGACAGAGGGAATCCTCTTGCTTTTAGCATGCCAAGTAATTGCTATTCTAATGTGAAAGAGAAAATTAGAAGTATATCGGTAGATCTTCAAAGGTCTAGTAAATCACTATATGAAAAACTATACTGAAAAGAACATTCACATCTTTTTCCTTGACAGAGAAATAAGGTAATGAAATATTAAGGCATGATGTCCAGTTTTGCATTTGATGTCATCAGTTTTTAACTTATAGGTAGATTATATTCTAAATTTTTGAACCACATTGGTTTGCTAGGATTTGAAATATTTTTCCTCTAGAAATAATGTTCTGAAGGCTGGATTACTTCACAGAATAACCCCTGTCCAGGCACACCCGAATACACGGTACACCACCTCCCCACCCCAGGACACCCCCCTCCCAATCCACATTCTTTCAAATGTAAGGCAACATGATGTAGCACGGGCTTTGGTTAATGGATCATGGCAATAACCCACCTTAGTGGCCTTAGAAAAGCTGTTTAATTTCTATGAATTTCATTTTACTCATTTGAATGTAAAAATAATTATAACTCCCTCTTAGGGTGATTGGTTGTGAGCATGAAGTAAGGCAAGTTAAACAAAAGTTCTTTTTACCTTGCAATGTCCTGCAAAATGTTGATGATTAATGTACTCTAGTGCTCTATGGTCTAGTTACTCTTGGGATTAAATTGCCTTCGTAAACAATGTGGGACACAGATGCTATTTAAAAATGTCTCTATAGAAGAAAGTGCATTGTATGTCAAGACAAGCTGCAGTAGGAGTGAAAATAATGTCCCCCACCGAGCTGTGGTGTTGCCAGCCAGCCATCTGGCCAACAGAAACATTTCTTCACTGCCTCCCTTCCCTTTCCCAGCTGTAGTGATCACTGTTTCCCAGAAAGCAATGCCTGATGGCTGTTCTCACTCCTCTGGTGGGCCTTTGTCCTGTGTTTCCCATATTATCTTCTTTATTTTCATAACCGCCATGAAACTGTCATGAAAGTTTCATAACTTCCTATTCTCTAGTTATTTCATGCATATGAGATTTGTTTCTTCTGTTGGGTTCTAAACTACTGGGAGGCAAGACCCACCTTTGTCCCTGAAGATCAGACACAGAATTGGTGCTTGGCAAATGCCAAGTAGAGAACAGAAGGGCATTTACCAGGGGATGAGAATGCTATCATAAAGAAGGTGATATGGACTTGTTGCCTTTAGTGGGTATTATCTAGATTATAATGACCACACTGACAAAGAAGGAAAGGCAGAAAGATCCAAATCATGGGGACGAGTGGTAATAAGTGGATAAAAAGATCCATGAGCAATTGTCAAGTCTGAAGACACTTGAGAAGCTAGTCACTTGATACAATTTTTTAGTAAGTAGCATCTCAAGGAACAAAGAAGTTCCATGTGGCAGAAGCTTAGAAAAAGAAAATCTTTTAAAAAATGGGAAAAGAAAGTGAAATCTAGTGGAAAAGTTATTTTCAGGAGAGTAATTTTAGGTTAATTCTAAACCAAATAAATCTATGGAATTAGGTGGTGCAGGCTTCCAGGTAGGTGTCTAACGCGTCTTGTCGTTTGCACTGCATACAGTAGATAGATAATTACCTCTACGTTCCTGATTTTGAATGGTGTTGGCTCAGCTAAAAGAGCAAATCATTACCACAAACAATAAATATTTTTTAAGTTTATTTATTTTGAGAGAGAGAGAAAAAGAGAGAGTGAGAGTGTGCATGTGCAAACATGGGAGGGGCAGAGAGAGAGGGACAGAGAATCCCAAGTGGGGATTCGACATGGGGCTCGAACCCACAAACTGTGACATCATGACCTGAGCCAAAATCAAGAGTTGGACACTCAACTGACTGAGCCACCCAGGCACCCCAACAGCAAATATTTTTTAGTGTATACTATGTGTCAAGCTATTTCACCCGCTTTATATAGAGTATAATATTTAATCATTGCATTAATGTAATGATTTATAACTACGGGGGAAACTTCAACTCAGAAATGTTAAATAACTTGCCCAACGCTTATACCACTGATAAGTGATGGGTCCAAGGTTTAAGCTCAATAGTCACTATTCCTAAAGCAGCTTTCTTAACCACTGTACCATAACACCTCCAAAATATGAAGAAAGCTTATTCACTTTTGGTAGTATAATTCTGTGTCTTTTGATGTGACAAAAAGAACAACAACAACAACAAAAAAACCTTTTCTCTAAACTGATATATATGCTGGCCTCTGCCCCAAAGCCATTATAATCATCCATTATACTTTCAACCCTCAACTATCTCTTGGCCTTCCTTCTTTCCCAATTGTCCACATCGTATTCAGTTGAAAACATTGCACAATGGTTCACCTGGCCATTAGCAGTCTGTGGTTAATTTTGGTTAAACATCAGTGGGGAGTCAGATAACAAGAGGTCTGGCAAGGGGAGGGTTTGGGTTAGCTTGGTCCTACTTTTTTTCTCTGAGACCCATAATTCATGATGCAAAACAGTGGCTAATCTTCTGCCTGCCTTCTCGCCATGATAGTCTTTGAGGCTGGACATGACACTGAGGGTCAGAGTATGGCTTTGCCTCCTAAAGAGCAGATGTGAGAGGGAGTTCAAAAAAGACGGGGTGGGGGGCAACTTCTGGTATGTGCTTAGTGTGCACCAGTCTAGCTACTTCACATAAATTATTTATGACCTTCCCAACAGCCTTCTGAGATGGGCAGTATTCTAATTATCCCAGGAGAACACAGAGTGGCCTTAGTCTCAGAAAATGCCCACGTTCAGGTTTAAATGACGGAACAAGAAATCATTTTTGGTTCACCTGATTCCCAAGTTTGTGCTCTCCGTACTGTGTCAGTTGCATCCCAAGGGCTGGGAGGTGTCTGGGGTAAGGAGTTATGGGGTTAGGAGCTCCTCGCGCAAATACTTTTTGATAACAAAACTAGCCTTTTGTGAGGGATCACTCGGTGCCAGGCTCTTTGCTGAGCATTTTGCAGGTGTTATGTGCATTAATGCCTCACGACTCTACGAAATAGGTACTGTTGTTATTTCTAACTTACAGAGAAGGAAAAAAGAGTCTTAAAAAGATTAAGAGGAAATTTACCTGGGAGGGGGCCCCCGGGTAATTTGTTCCCAGACCGCTTGCTCCCATCCCTCAAGTGCCCTTTATAGGTCTAGTGCACACTGGGTGTTTTTGTTTACCACCTTGTTACCATTTCTTTCTGAGGCCTATGTTGTTGTGTGTATGCAAACATTTCTGTGGTGCTTGTTAAATGTCAGGCACTATTCTAAACCCTTGACATGGATTCCTTAATGTAATCCTTGCAGCAATCCTATGAAGCAGCTATCATCATCCTTGTTTCATAGATGAGGAAAATAAGGCACAGTGTGAGTCAATCATTTGCCCAATGTCGCGTGGCTATCAAGAGGCGGGATTCTCTGCAGAGATCATGCTTCCATGATCGATGAGTTCAGCTGTCTGTTATCATTCACGTTGTCGCTGGAGCTCTGTTCCTAAAACTTGGGTCCAGTCTTGTCCATCCCTCTCTGAAAGACCTGCAATTTCTCACTATTTCCGACACAAATTCACAAATATTTTGCTCAGCATTCAAGGCTCTTCACAATTTGGCTTTCGCTTGCCGTTCTACGTTCATCTCCATCTACCGTAGACCAGTTGTCAACCTTAAACTAGCCAATCGTGTTCAGCCACTCGTGGTTTTCTTCTCAGACTGGAAGACTCTTTGCCTTTCAAAATCCAAATCAGTGTTCAAATTATCTTAAATAACTCTCTTCCCTCAAAGCTTTCCTTGTTTCTTCTTCACAGAGCAACACTCATTGCCTTCTGCACTTTTATACCTACGTAATATCATGTCTTTCACTCGGTGTCGGGATTACGCTGTGATGTTTGTTCTTCTCTCATTCAGATAAGACCCTGGGTCTCTGTCCCCTCACAGTTCCTAGTGTTTAGTGGAGACCATTGGCATTGTTGAATGAATGTGTATGTGTAAGTGAATGAAAGTGTTGAACACGTTTTAAGCCTTGAGGGAAAAACAGTAGAATTTCTAAGTGTTGTGAAGCTGAATTAACTTTCAGAGTCAATAAAATTCACTTCTATATTGCACGCATTGTCAGAGGCGAGTACAGCAGTATTTTCTGCTTTTGATCTTCCTGGCATGTCAGAACCGTCAAGTTGTTCAACGAGCCTTTACTGCAAAAGAGTTGTTCCTTAGTTGGAGAGATGAATAAAGTTGGTCCTCTGATGTTAGGTGGAGACAGAGAGCACTGTTTTTCAAGCTTTTTTTTTTTTTTTAAATGTTTATTTATTTTTGACAGAGAGAGAGAGTCAGAGCATGAGCAGGGGAGGGGCAGAGAGAGGGAGACACAGAATCCGAAGCGGGCTCCGGGCTCTGAGCTGTCAGCACTGAGCCCGACATGGGGCTCAAACTCACAGACCACGAGATCATGACCTGAGCCGAAGTCGGACGCTCAACCGACTGAGCCACCCAGGCGCTCCCGTTTTTCAAACATTTTAAAAATAAACCTCAAGAAATTGATATCATATTTTAACCCCATGATTTTTTTTTTGTTGTTGTTGTTACATTGCCTTTCTACCTATCCTACTAACAGTATAGGATTTATCTTTGGGGGGCTATTTAAGAATAGCAGAGGCAAAACTCTCTTTCCGATAATGTTTTAAGCCATAACTCTTACCACACTTAGGAAACACCCTATATATCTCCTGGGTCCTTGCTTTTGCTCTTGCTTTTTGCTCTGTCCAAATATCCTCCATCTTCCTCGCCAAGTCCCCACAAATCATCTCATACCCAAATCCTTAGTCACAGAGGTCCATCTAAAATGTTCCCTTCTCCACAAACTTTCTAGGGAAAAATTAATCTACTCCTATTCTCTCCTACCAAAGCATGTTTTGTGGGCTTTTTGGTTTGTTTGTTTTGCAATTATAATACCACTAATCATGTTTGCTTACTTCTCTACGTCTTCTGGTAACTTGTGGGCTGATTACAGGTTGGAATCCTAGCATTTATCCTATGTAAGGCCACTTCCTCCAACGTATCCTACCCTCCATCCTGCTCCTTTAGCCTGCCAAACTCTTTACAATGTTAGGGTTTTAGAGTTTTGATTTCTGTGTGTGTTACGCACGTAGGGGAAACCACAATTTCTTTTTCCCTTTTACTCAGAATATGGCTGCCTAGTAAGAGACTACATTTCCTAGTTGGCGTTTCATCCAGGTGTAGCCATGTTACAAAGCCATAGAAGATACAAGTGTAAGTAATTACCTCCAACGTATAGAGAAGGCACTAAGATTATCATTATCTCGCTTCACGGGGAGGATACAGGCTTACAGAGATTCAGTAATTCAGTTACTTCAAAGCTTATAGTTTCAAGTTGAGACTCTTTTATGCTCCGATATCTCTTGTGAGTTTAGTTTGCCAGAGGCAGATGCACAAAATCCAGACAGTTATGGGATATCTGTAACTGAGATTCAGGTCCTCGTGAATGATGACCACACCAAGGCAGTTCAGGTAGTTCCATGATAGCCTCTCCGAACATCTGAACATTCAGTCCGCCTTCCTGTACAGGTGCAACGTTCTGGTCATCTGTTTGAAGAAGTTTTTCCCAGATGGCCGTCTTCCTTCCCTTCCTGCTGGCTGGAAATGGTGACGGTGGGGCAGCTGTAGAAGTCACAGTGGAGGATGACAGAACTGCCCTTCTCAGCCCAGATCCCTAGATGATTTTACAGGAGAGCTTGACTACTGACCCTGGACTGTGAGGTGAAAGTGAAACTTTTGTTGTCTTACCCCTTAAATTTTAGAATCAGTTTATTAACCATCACCCCCAATGAATATGCCCCAGAACACCTTTCTATCAGTAGTAAATCCTACTGACGTTTCAGGTCTCAGCTTAAATGTTCTTTTCTTGGAGAGGTCTTTCCCAGTCTCTCAATCTTTTTTTTTTTTTTTTTAAGTTGACTTATTTATTTTGAGAGAGAGTGAGAAAGTGTGGGGGGAGAGGCAGAGAGAGGGAGAGAGAGAGAATCCTAAGCAGGCTCCACACTGTCAGCATGGAGCCCCATGTGGGGTTCAAACCCACAAACCGTGAGATCATGACCAGTCAAGAGCTGGACATTTAACCAACTGAGCCATCCAGTTGCCCACAATCTCTCTATCTAAATGGTTTTCCTTTACATGCCTTATCATTTGATCCAGATCTTTTCTTTTAGAAAGCTCAGCAACATCTAGGTCTGTTTCTATTTATGTGATTATTTAGCTCTCTCCTTCATTAGACTGTAAGCTCTATGAGTGCAGGACCACACCTGCTTATTCACCAGCACTAATGCACTATCAAGCACATAGTTGGATCCCCAAAAAGATTTGTTATGTAAATACAGCTAATATAGTAATTTAGGCAATAACTGTCACTTATTAAATATTCACAATTTTCAGGAGTGGTACTACGTGTTTT
Source organism: Prionailurus bengalensis (assembly GCF_016509475.1). NCBI lineage: Eukaryota > Metazoa > Chordata > Mammalia > Carnivora > Felidae > Prionailurus > Prionailurus bengalensis. The sequence goes on from NC_057344.1 coordinate 146,400,661, forward strand.
ACACACATCATCTCATTTAATCCTTTCAACAACATATAGAGAAGGCACTGATAATATCACAATCCTGGTTTACTAGAAAAAAGTAGGTTTAGAGAGGTTCAATAATTCATACAAGATCATATAGTTCAAAGCTTATATTTTCAAGTCAAGAGGATTGCCTCTGTGCTTATATATCTCTTGAGAGTATGGTTAGCAAGAGTTGGGTGCACAACTTTCAGACCCTTCTACTAATGGAGAATTCCAGGATTTCTACTAATTGAGACTCAGATCATAGTGAATTATGACCACCTCAAAGCAGACTGGTTTGGTCTGAACATGCCTGAACACCCAGCTGACTTTCCTATGCACCTGCAAGACATTCTTGTCTCTAAATGCAGCAGGAAAAAAGCCTAAGCACTGTTTATAATTTAAAAATATTCTCTAACCCCTGTGTTAATTCAACATAAGGCATGAAGAAACATTCTTCTGAGCTCCCAAAGGAGTGACTACAAGATTTTTTTGACTATTTTTTTCTTTGTTTGAGTCCGGGATTTGATCCGGAGTGGATTGATATTTTAGAATTATGCATGATATTTCCTTATTACATATTTGTTGTTAAATGCCCCCCCCCAAACACACACACCACTCAAAACAAGCCAAGAGTATAATAGCAGAAGAAAAATCTCTAATTATAGAGAAGCTTGTGTACAAGATTGAAAATGGTATTAAATCAGGAGTCAGGGCACTGAGGATCTAGGTCTGCAGTGCCCAATATGGTAGTCTTTACCCACAGTAGCTATTTACATTTACATTGAAATTAAATAAAAATTAAAAACTCAGTTTCTCAATTGCATTAGCTGCATTTTATTTTATTATTTTATTTTATTTTATTTATTTTATTTTATGTTTTTCAATTTTTAAAAAACTTTTATTTAAAAAAATTTTTTTAAATTCATTTATTTTTTAATTTACATACAAGTTAGTTAGCATCTAGGGCACAATGATTTTGGGAGTAGATTCTTTAATGCCCCTTACCCATTTAGCCCATCTTCCCTCCCACAACCCCGCCAGCAACCGTCTGTTTGTTCTCTGTATTTAAGAGTCTTTTATGTTTTGTCCCCCTCCCTCTTTTTATATTATTTTTGCTTCCCTTCCCTTATGTTCATCTGTTTTGTATCTTAAATTCCTCATGAGTGAAGTCATATGATATTGGTCTTTCTCTAATTACACTTAGCTTAATACCCTCTAATTCCATCCACATAGTTGCAAAAGGCAAGATTTCATTCTTTTTGATTGTTAATACTCCATGCTATATATATACACCACATCTTCTTTACCTATTCATCCATTGATGGACATCTGGGCTCTTTCCATACTTTGGCTATTGTCGATAGTGCTACTATAAATATTGGGGTGCATGTGCCCCTTCGAAACAGCACACCCATATCCTTTGGGTAAATACCTGGTTGTGCAATTGCTGGGTTATAGGGTAGTTCTATTTTTAATTTTTTGAAGAACCTCCATACTGTTTTCCAGAGTGGCTGCACCAGTTTGCATTCCCACCAGCAGTGCAAAAGAGATCCTGTCTCTCCACATCCACGCCAACATCTGTTATTGCCTGAGTTGTTAATATTAGCCATTCTGACAGATGTGAGGTGGTATCTCATTGTGGTTTTGATTTGTATTTCCCGGATGACGAGTGATGTTGAGCATTTTTTCATGTGTCGAGTGGCCATCTGGATGTCTTCTTTGGAGAAGAGTCTATTCATGTCTTTTGCCCATTCCTTCACTGGATTATTTGTTTTTTGGGTGTTGAATCTGATAAGTTCTTTATAGATTTTGGACACTAATGCTTTATCTGATATGTCATTTGCAGCTATCTTCTCCCATTCTGTTGGTTGCCTTTTAGTTTTGCTGATTGTTTCCTTCACTGTGCAGAAGCTTTTTATTTTGATGATGTCCCAATAGTTCATTTCTGCTTTTGTTTCCCTTGCCTCCAGAGACATGTTGAGTAAGAAATTGCTGAGGCCGAAGTCAATGAGGTTTTTGCCTGCTTTCTCCTCCAGGATTTTAAGGGCTTCTTGTCTTATGTTTAGGTCTTTCATCCATTTTGAGTTTATTTTTGTGTATGGTGTAAGAAAGTGGTCCAGGTTCATTCTTCTGCATGTCGCTGTCCAGTTTTCCCAGCACCTCTTGCTGAAGAGACTGTCTTTATTCCATTGGATCTTCTTTCCTGCTTTGTCAAAGATTAGTTGGCCATATGTTTGTGGGTCCATTTCTGGGTTCTCTATTCTGTTCCATTGATCTGAGTGTCTGTTTTTGTTCCATACTGTCTTGATGATTACAGCTTTGTAACGCATCTTGAAGTCCAGGATTGTGATGCCTCCTGCTTTGGTTTTCTTTTTCAAGATTGCTTTCACTATTCGGGGTCTTTTCTGGTTCCATACAAATTTTTAGGATTGTTTGTTCTAGCTCTGTGAAGAATGTTGGTGTTATTTTGATAAGGATTGCATTGAATATGTAGATTGCTTTGGGTAGTATTGTCAGCTACATTTTAGATGCTCAACAGTCGCATATGTCTAGTGGCTACTGTAAGAGACAGTGCACATTAGTGTGGCTTTTGAGGCCACCAAAGCAAGTTTCCTGAGTGATGCTGTTTGGATTCTGATGGGCTGCTGTGTTGATGTGGATTCGTTTTATAGCTCCTATCAGTGCTTGAGCCGGAGCCATAATTGAAGGCAGTGGTATTAGGGGGACCTTCTCCATATATAACCTGAAGAGAAAGAAGTCACCTCTGTAGATTCAAAACAGCCTCACTCCTTCTTCACTGTAACTTCGGCCTTAGCTAGAACCAGGAATAGGCCTAATTATCCTGGTATTGATCTGGACCTCATCTAGTTACTTCCTCAGCTTCGCTCTGCAAATGTGTCCCTTATAACAATCCCCCAAATGTATAATTTGTTACTGTGCTGGGAAAACACTGTGCTTGGCATCAATGGTAGTGTGACCATCTTGATTCGGAAAGAAAGAGGAGAGGGTTTGTGAAGTCAGTCACCTATTGAACAATCATATCACTGCAAACTATCATTTCTATATAGCATGTTGTAATGGGGTTAATCTAAAAGTACTGTAAATCTTCTAAAAAACCTCTACAATACTATTTTAAAAATCATTGCAAGCAGAGTCTGCCTTAGGCTAAAGTGTATATTCAGTATACTCGGGGTCTGTTCTCTCTCTCTTTCTAATTGGTGATGATGACATCTTTTATGTTAAAGAGTTATGTAAACATCCTCCCTTCTGGGCCAAGTGCCTTTCTCTGCAAAGATGTCAGATCAAAGTGTAGGAAAAACGCATCTGACCATTTCCCTCTGCATCGTTCCAAACTCACTAGCCCCAAATGTTGTTCTGTCCTGTTGGGGAAGTCCGTGCTCTATCTTGCTCCTACTAATCTTCAGAGATGGGACCTTTACAATTTGTTCCAGGTGTAGAGGCAGCGACACTAGCCAATGCAGACACACTTCAGAATTATCTGACCCTAGGGAAAGAAGTGGGGAGAATTTACCACCAGTGTCCTCCAATATCCACTGGGGGCACCAAGGGAGTCAACAGCCTCTTGCTTCTGGGTGCTCCCATGTCATAAAAGTTCCAGGGCATAAAGCAAGAGACATGCTATGTAGCTAAGGCCAAGTGCTGTCAAGTTATACCTGCTCAGAGCTGTTTATTGTATGAATGGCAGGGTACAGAGAGGGCCCAGAGGATATGAGGCAGGGCACAACCAAAAAAAAAAAATTACAAATAACAATAACTAAAAAGTATAGGGACTGTATGAGAATGTTTTCTGTTGGTGCAGAAAACAAAACTAAGTATTCTGGTTGAACTTTTCTGGCAAAAAATGTAATTTATTTGTTTGGATACAGAATGTATCCAAGGAAGTGAAATGAGCATCCAGTTGGCCAAGATTCCTCCAGTCCAATGTTCTGACTGTTTTCACATCCCACTTCTTGGTATCCCCTGCACAGCTGCCTTTGTTCCCAGTTTGTTGGTCTCTGAGAATGTGGCCAAGCAAAGCAGGTTGTGGTTTTATTGATAAAGTTTCTTACTCCTCTAATCTGATGGCTCACAATGAGTCAATATGTGGTTTTTGCTGGGCCTTTAGGTAACGCAACTGTCATTCCAATAGACTGCAGCTGTCTGCACTTTGGTTGGTTTGGATCAGTGCCTGGGTTGCTTCTCTGCTGGCTAATGGTAAAGGGAGGTCAGCCAAGTCCATCATAGATCAGGAATAAAGCTTTATACAACATTGTTGAAGGGAGGAAGCTAAGAGAAGCCAGAAAAAGGGGAGAATAATGGAATGGTCTTCTTTCTTGGCAGATAAGAAAAAGCATGCTCAGATGTAGACTGGGGTTCTAATCACAATCGTGTCTAACAGGATGAGGAAGCGTGGTTACATGGTGAATTGCATCCCTCAGGGGCACCTTGATGGAGCAACCTTTATCATAGTTTTCATGTTCTAGTACAGTGGTCTGCCTGCTCATCAGAGCCATGGTCAGGTATGCTAGTTGTTCTTTTAGGGAACCTACAAACAGTGCTCCTTACAACTTCCTGAATTATGAGTCTTGATCCAATTAAGATACAAAAAAATAAGTTAGATCAAAGACCAAAATACCAACCTTCCTGCTAATAAAGCTGATATTAAAAGTTGCAATTGGTATCTATGGATAGATGCACTCCTTAATACTGGACGCCAGAATTAGGCAGACTTATCTACCTAGTCAAAAGCTGAATTGGAAATTCTCAGACATCCCCTATGGGGTAAGCTGCTTTCACACACAATGGAGAACAGAGCAGATCACTTGCTATAGGTGGGCAGGTGGCTGTCATGGGAAAGGTAAGAGGAAGATGTTATGCAAATCCACTTGGTTCATAACAAACTCATCCATCTAAATAATCGTAATCTTCCTCTCAAAAGAAGAGAGACCAATTAACTTTTCAAGATGCCACTTTTCCATTGGTAGATGCATCATGAGAGAGTAGAAGCAAGTTTGCAGGTAAAACACCAGCTTTTTCTGAGCAGTACATGCTGCTCAACTTGCACACTGCCCCCTCCCCCCCCACTATCTCTTCTTTGTCAATGGGCTTGCTGCCAGATCCTGTACCTTCACGCTGTGACTCATTCTGTTGCTGTAGATTTTTTTTTTAATGTTTTTAAATTTATTTTTGAGATAGAAAGTGTGAGCGGGGCAGCAGCAGCAGAGAGAGAGGGGGATAGAAGTGGGCTCTGTGCTGTCAGCAGCAAGCCTGTGTGGGGCTAGAACTCACAAACCACGAGATCATGATCTGAACCAAAGTCTGACACTCAACCGACTGAGCCACCCAGGTGCCCCAGTTGCTGTAGATTTTGACTCCTCTGGGTTAGTACTGAGACTGATAAAGAAAGGATGACAAGGAAGCTAAACTTTATGAAGAAAGTATGTTTATACCCATTTGTTTACTCAACAGAGAAATAAAGCTTCAAAGATATTAAGATACATACTATATTTCAGTGATTCTAAGAACCTCACTTGATCACACTTTAACGTCTCTGAAGTCATGATATGCTTACCACTAATGGGGAACACAGATTATTTAACTGGTATTTCTCTTTCTAAATGGTATGTAAAATAATGATGACTTATAATCTATAGGGTCTGAGAATCAGTAAGAATCTAATAAATGAGGAGCCTAAAATTTGTCACCTGGGTTGTGTGACTTCAAACTTCAGAATATTTTTTTGGCCTACAACACTTTCCCCCTGAAATATGCAGGCAATTAAGGCAACACGTGTTTCATGTTTTATGCAAATGATTTCCTCCTTTCCCCACAACACTTCACGTACTGCCATCCAAGTTGGCATTCAGTCTTGCTGGGCCACATCCGCCCAGAATTACATTCTCGTGGAGCCAAATTCCTTCTTTTGTGAAGCAAAGCTTCTTACTGAGTTCTGTGAAGTGCACTGATGATATGTTCACTATCACAAGTTGAACTGATGTTGACTGAATGTTCCAGCAGCTGGGCCTTGTTAGAAGAGTAAACTGGGGCTGATGCTTTATGTCAACTCAAGTGGAATGTGAGGGAAAAGGCTGGGGAACTTTTCTTATTGCTCAAGACTATTCCCTTTTGCAATCAAGAAATGTGGGAAATAACTGAAGTGATTATTTCATAGTTGATTTCTCAAGCAATACTTTGGCATTTTTCTCAAATGCATCTTAAGTGTCTCTTTCATACAAAGTGTGAACGAGAGTATGCTACCTGCCACTGAGAATCTGACATGATATAAAACAGGAAACACTGAATGCACTCTTGACTAACAGAATAAGAGAGGCTCAGAGAGGTGATATGGGGGTTTGAAGAAGGAAGAAATCACATACGTATGAGAGAATTTCTCTCAAGCAGAGATGGGATCGAGACTTCTGGTTTCCTATAATGTCAGTCTCCAATAGGGTATTTGGAGACACTCTCATGGAAAGCAAATAAATGGTAGATTAAATATTTTTTAAAAATCTTTTAAAAGTTGGGGCACCTGGGTGGCTCAGTTCATTGAGTGTCCGACTTCTGCTCAGGTCATGATCTCGCGGTTTGTGAGTTTGAGCCCCACGTCTGGCTCTGTGCTCACAGCTCAGAGCCTGGAGCTTGCTTCAGCTTGCTCCATCTCTCAGCCCCTCCCCTGCTCATGCTCTGTGTCTCTCTCTCAATAATAAATAAATGTTAAAAAAAAATTTTTTAAGTAAAAAATCTTTTAAAAGTTGAACAGCCAAAAAACAATAAAGAATTATTAGATCAAGATTTGAAGAAAATCAGGAACTCAGATAAATAAGTGGAGTATAAAAGCCCCTTTGTCCCTAAAGCAATTTGCTAATTCCCCTAAATCTGAACTTTAATTTTGATGACCCACTTATAATGGCCAGTCTAATAGAAGACTGCCTTCAATAAGTTCATAATCCTGGAGACTGCACAGACAGGATGAAGAAGAACCAGGTGTAAACCAGCCCTCGACCATATTTCACATTGAATGGCTGAATCCAGGTAATATTAAACTTCAAACTTGAAGATCTAAGGTGGTCCTGGACTGATAGAGATTTGGAACACAAATCAAGTTGGAGAAAGGCAATGAACAGCATATGGTCATACACCATCATCAGGTTCAATATACTTTGCTTCCACCAAGGATATGACCACATCCATGCAGACATTGACATTGTATAAGGGTGTGTGTATGTGTGTGTGTGCGCGCGTGTGTGTGTGTGAGTGTGTGTTGATGACACTATAAATTGACACTTGTAGCTATTACCACATTTTAAAACTGGTATCTTTAAAAAAAAATTTTTTTTTTCAACATTTTTTATTTATTTTTGGGACAGAGAGAGACAGAGCATGAACGGGGGAGGGGTAGAGAGAGAGGGAGACACAGAATCGGAAACAGGCTCCAGGCTCCGAGCCATCAGCGCAGAGCCTGACGCGGGGCTCGAACTTACGGACCGCGAGATCGTGACCTGGCTGAAGTCGGACGCTTAACCGACTGCGCCACCCAGGCGCCCCAAAACTGGTATCTTTAATGACAAGGGATCTGCCTACCTTTGCGATTTTCTCAAATTAAGATACTGGGTGAATATTTACGTCAAAAATATCCAGCTCAATATTTTACCTGGATTACATATCTTTCTTGCCATAAAATAGTTTCTCTTATTCTAACAGTACTAAGTATTGAGTAGTGAGTTCTTTCAAAGAATTTCTATCTTCAAAATATGCTAATCATGGATCAATGTCCTTTGAGAATTTGTAATTTAAAAACGATTTTTCTGGGGCGCCTGGGTGGCACAGTCAGTTAAGCGTCCGACTTCAGCCAGGTCACGATCTCGCGGTCCGGGAGTTCGAGCCCCGCGTCAGGCTCTGGGCTGATGGCTCAGAGCCTGGAGCCTGTTTCCGATTCTGTGTCTCCCTCTGTCTCTGCCCCTCCCCCGTTCATGCTCTGTCTCTCTCTGTCCCAAAAATAAATAAACGTTGAAAAAAAAATTAAAAAAAAAAAACGATTTTTCTCAAAGCACATGACAGACATTTTGCTGGAGTAATTGGAATTATGGAAAGGTGTCACATATCTGGTGCATGCATGCTATCGTCAGCATCATTAGTCATTTGAAATATGAGTATAAAATACAAAGGATTTCTTTCCTTTCAGTCTCCATTGTTAGATCACCTTCAACTTTCTGACTCCCACACTCTGGCATGTCCCCAAGTCCATCCAGAGACCTCTTCTCAAATTTATCTACAATCAAGACCAAGGGTAACTTACTTAGGTCCATGGCTTTTATTATCACTTGTATGTTGAAGATGCTTCCACTCATGTCTCCACCTCTCATCTTTCCTCTGAGCATCAGGACGGATGTTGCAACTATTCAACGTCTCCACTTTGGTGTTTAACAGACACCTCAAACATGATAAGACCAGAAGAGAACGCTAGTTAACCCTCCAACACAAACTTACTTATCCCTTGTCATCTCTTAATAAAAGGCACCGCCATTCACAGACCAAACCTGCGTTGCCTGCCTTGATTTTTCACTTTCTTTTTTTCACCCCCTGCCTCCACTCTATCAGCAAATCTGTTGACTTTACCTTCAGCATTTATCACTCATTCAATATTTCTTGCTCTCCTGACTGTTACCTCCTTAGTCCAAGCCACCATCACTGTCTCATAGGATGTGACAGCCACCAAACTTGCCTCTTTGCCTCCTCTCTTGCTCCACATCTTCACTGTCCATTTTCTACACTGTAGCCAGGGTGATATTTTTAAATGAAACAAAACATTTCACTCTTTTACTCTCAGCTCTTCAACGCCTTCTCATTACACCAAGAATAATACCTAAAACTTTTCCATGGCTGCAAAGTTCTTTATCACTGTCCCCATCTACCTCTTCAACTTCATTTTTGAGACCCCCCCCCTTTCATTTATCCACTATGTCAACCTTCCCGCCCCACTTATTCCTTTAGAATGTGCCATTCACAATTTTATTTTGGGAACTTTGCTTTGCTCTTCCGTCTGCCAGGAATGTTCCTCCACCAGATATTCACATGACTTGCTCCCACATTTTATTTGGTTCTCTGTTCAAATGTCCTTTCCTCAGAAGAGTCTTCCCAGAATACCCTAGCAATTCCTTTGCCCCTTCATTTTTCTTCCTTGCCCTATTTAATTTTTCTGTTATAAACATCAGAACATATAGTAATGCAACCTGATATTATGTGATATATTTATTTGTTATTGTCTTGTGTCCCATGCTATGATAGGAACTCCATGAAGACAGGGCTTTACTGTATCCTTGGTTTCTGGAAGTAAGGCAGGAAATGGAGGTGCTCAACACATATCTGTTGAATTATTAAGTGAATGAATGGCTGAATGCCAGTTTGCCAGTCTCTCAGATTACCTGGAGAGGAGTTTTCATTTATAATAGGCATAAAGCTGGGTTGGTCCAAGACCGTGAAAGATTCTCTTTGCTCTCCATTTTCTAGAATCTGGCCTTGGAAACTGGTTAAACTTAAATAAAACAGTTCTTTGTTTATTCTACATAACGAGATTATTAAATCTCTCCATTCCATTGTATCTGCTTGGGGGATAATAACAGTGCTTACATCACAAGATTGTTATAGAAATTTGAGAACGTAGAGTAAAAAAGATATTCTAAGGTACCTGGCCTATAGTAAGTGCTCAGTAAGTATTCTCTGTTGCCATTAATGTTATTGCTGTTATTTTAAATTTGGAGTTTCCTCTTTACCAGTAATGGGTTACTCTCCCTCTCCCTGCCTTGCATAGTGGAGCATTCATTAAATGTTACTATAACATTGTCACTATACGATATAGGCCACTCTGTCCTCACTTTGCACAGAAGTGTAGGGCTACAAAAATGACCATTTAAGAAATTTGTGCATACCGGAACCAGAATCATACAAAGCAAGGGTTGCCAGTATGTTGGACTAATTCTTGTGATAGTATTTTTTTTTCCAGAATTCTGAGTCACAAGAATATATTCCTGTGCTGTACCCAATTCATTCTTCACTGCACTTGCCTTTGCATCCGTCTAACTGTGAAAGACCTTTTTATGGTGGCTGCTTTTTTGGCCTTTGCTGTATTATGTGTAAATAAAATGGTCTTGTTCCTTCTCACCTTTCATTTCTGATTTTATTTATTTGGCTTCTTTCTCTTTTTTTCTTTAAACAAATTTTTTTAATGTTTATTTATTTTTGAGAGACATAGAGAGAGACAGAGTGTGAGCAGGGGAGGGGCAGAAAGAGAGGGAGACACAGAATCTGAAGCTGACTCCAGACTCTGAGCTGTCAGCACAGAGCCCAACACTGGGCTTAAATCCATGAACCGTGAGATCGTGACCTGAGCCTAAGTCTGACACTTAAGCAACCAACTGAGACACCCAGGCGCCTCTCTTTTTTTCTTGATGGAGTCTGTAGAAAGTTTATCAATTTTGTTTCTTTTTTTTTAAAGAACAAGTTCTTGGTTTCAGTAAATAATCTCACATTGGAGTTTTAGAGAGGGAACTCACTTGTCCCATTTCTCCATGAACCTGTCTAGTCTTCCACGAACCCTTTGGGAATATATCCCACCAGTATGGGATATATTTTATATACATAAAAATTGGGTATATCAGCTCTTTCCCACTTTGCATACAAGCAGTATAGTTATCTGCTACATTCACTGTCCTCACCTTACCACTCTCTCTCCATTTCTGAGATGAGGTTTTTGTGAAAGACTAGTTTATACAATTTTCTTAGAAATTCTTTGGAAGGACAATGAAAGAAGCAAATCCCCAGAAAGGTGATAATTCATAACAGGCCATCCCTGAACCAAGTCTTCATTCTTAATCTTTGAACACAACCCTTTTTTGTGCCATTTTGTCAAATTTGTTACAACCAAATTTGCCTTACAACAAAAGTGTCCTTCTCCAAATGAATCATGTCAATACAGGTACATATAATCTTTTCTTTCTTTAACCTGACAGATAAATGCATTAAGGTCTGCTTGTACTGAGTCTTGTCAGTTATCTGAGGTTGGGTCTTCTGGTCCTATCTCCTGTTCTCCACTGAGGTCCCGCACAACTTCACAAGCAAAATAAAGAGGATATCAATTCTTCCCTGCTGGCTTTATTCTGCCTTCCCTGCTTCTCTCTTCTTCTAGGCCATCCCCTCCTGCCACCCAAAAAAGATATCCATAATCACTTAATACAAGGTGAAATTTGTCAGCTTAACAGCTATACAAATAGCCTCACAGACTTTAAAATCTAGCTTGGTCTTGACTAGAACACCTTGCTGTAGCTACTGAATAGATGGAAAAGGCACTTTTCCGAGAAACAGGATGACATTGCACATATACATATGAAAACAGAATCCCTAAATATAAGAAAAAATCCCCTGGAGTGTTGACAGTCCCCAATTTTGAGTGTAAGTTAAGGGATGGAGAAGAAATGCGGTCAGAGAGCAAATTTGACTTGCCTTGGGGTGACCATGGTTTGAATAGATAGTACTTACCTCTCAAATGTGAAGCAAGCTGGTCATTTTCTAGATCTCAGTTGGGTTGAATAGTGCATCACCTCATTTAACTGTCAGAAGGATTAGAAGTCTGGGCATAAACATCTGTTCAGAGTTATTAAAATATAGATATTTGGGGATATATTTCTTAAGACAATTCCCACATATAGGAGAGAAGTTAGCAATAGCAAAGTCAAACGGGGTGACATCCTATTATTTAAACTAACAAGCTGGGAACAAACCCTCATGAAATACAGTCCCCTAGCCAGCCAGAATCCCATCCGCCCAAAGAGAGTAAGACCAGTTTTTTTCCTTATTTCTTCCCCTTAATTATCCACCTGCCCCTAAATTTCTTCCCCATTGTTCTGTTGTAATGCTTGAGATTCTACTATTGCAATCATTTTGGAGGGCTAAGGCTTATTCAGTTTTCAAAATCCACTCTCTACTAAATGCCTACTTCATCAAGCTCCCACTTACCTTTCAAATCTCAGCTCCTGTGTGACCTCTTCTTTGGATTCCACCCACCCACCCTGCCCCCTGGTTCTCCTGGGCAATTGAAGCCGCTCTGACCAGACTCTCATTGCTCCTGCCCTGTCTGTCTGAGTTCCCACTATATGAACAGCTCCTTGTAAAGTGTCTTTAGAAAGTTTGATGGGACAACAAAACAGGGACCCAAGGGTGGTGGTGAGGGTAGGTAGCAATTATAAATAAGCTGATTGGAGTAGACTTGAGAAACTGACATTTGAACAAAGACTAGAAGAGGTGAGAGAGTTAGCCACAGAGATATCTGGAAATAATATATTCCAGGCAGAGGAAACAACCAGAGTTAACAAACATTCAGTCCCTAATACCCTCACTAACAATAGGACCTCACCTCCTGCTGGGTTCTCCTCCATCACTCTCTTCAGGCACATTGACTTGCTTAATGACCCCTGAACAACTCATACATACGCCTGCTTTAGGGCCTTTGCCTGGCTTGTTTCTTCTGCCTGGAATATATTATTTTCAGGGGAGACCCTTGGGGGGAGTGGGGAAGGGCAGACCTAAGGCTTTGTTGGCTATTATAAGAACTTGGGCTTTTCTGTGAGTGAGATGGGAAGTTATCAAAAAGTTTTGAGTAAAAGAATGTCATTATCTGGTCTATGTTTTAAAAACACCACTGTGGCTATCGTTTTGAAATAAACTGTGGGGGTGAGGGTGGCAAGTATAGAAGCAGAAGTCAATTTGGAGATTATGGTATCCCCAGGTGAGAGATAAGGCTAGCTCAAACCAGGGAGGTAATAGCTGATGTGGTGCAAAGTGGTCAGATTCTAGATATATTTTACAGGTAGATTCTCCAGGGGTTTCTGACAAAAATAATGTCTAATGTGTGGGTAAAAAGAAGTCAAGAAAAACTCCAAGATTTTTGGCCTGGACAATTGGAAGCCTAAATTGCCATTGACAATAATGGTGAGTTGCAGGCAGACCAGATTTTGGGGGCTGACCAAGAGTTCCATTTTGGATATATCAATTTCAAGACGTCTGTTAGATACTGAAGTGGAGTTGTTCAGTAGGAAGTTATGTGCACAAGTATGGAGTTCAGGAGAGGGTTCAAGGGTGGCGTTCTAGGTCTGGGAGTCATTAGCACATAGATGCCGTCATCGGGATCTGTTGTTTTCTCTTTCTAAACTTTGAAATTCTTTCTCTCCTTCTCTACTCATTGTACTTCTTTTGCATTAAAATTTTTTTCATGTTTATTTATTTTGGAGAGACTGAGAGAGAGAGAGAGAGAGAGAGCACATGCAAGCAGGGGAGAGGCAGAGAGAGGGATAGAGAATCCCAAGTAGGCTCTGTGCTGTCAGCATGGAACTTGGCTCGGGGCTCAAACCCACAAACCGTGAGACCATGAACTGAGCCAAAATCGAGTCAGATGCTGAGCTGTCAGCACAGAGCCTGACACGGGGCTCAAACTGACCAACCATGAGATCATGACCTGAGCTGAAGTCAGACACTGAACCGACTGAGCCATCCAGGCAAGCCCAGAAGTTCCTGTTCTATAAACTTATGCTATAGGTACACTCGTATGACTTGTATACACAAGAAATGAATACATAAATGTCACTAAATCATTATTTCTTTTTTTTAAGTTTATTTATTTATTCTGAGAGAGAGACAGAGAGAGAGAGAGAGACAGAGAGACAGAGAGACAGAGAAACATGTGCGTGAGCTGGGGAGGGGCAGAGAGAGAGGAAGAGAGAGAATCCCAAGCAGGCTCCACACTCTCAGCATGGATCCTGATGTGCGGTCCAATCCCACAAACCATGAGATCATGACCTGAGCTGAAACCAAGAGTCAGACACTTAACTGACTGACCTACCCAGGTGCCCCCCTTAAACTCTTAAAATATTTACCATGTCACATTTTCTTTCAATAAATATGACACATGTATCTGTTTGCTGATGTAAGTTTGAGCCCAGAAATAACAAATTAAATAAAATTAAGTGACAGTAGGAATGTGGGTCCCTTTTTTGACCAGATGGCTTCAGGGGTATCAAAATTTGAATGACACCAGGAAAAATGGGTCAGAACTGGGTCTATCCACTGTGTTTTGAAGCAAATCTTAATAATGGATAATTTTCACAAAGGATCTGATTAATGGTCATTCTTAATTGTTGGCCTGCCTTATAGATGAGAGATTCATCTCATCTATTGATATCTGTGTTTTAGAACAATCACTTTGCAGTGAATAAGATGGATTGGAATAGGAGCAGACTGGAGTCATGGATACTAGTTTGGAGGTATTTCAGGGAAATGGTTGAAAGTTTGAGAAGGCCAGAATTAAGACAGCGGCAGAGGGAAGAGAAAGGAAGGCTGGATGAGTGTGGGAAAGAGTGGAGAAGAGGCAGCACCTAGAGCCTGGCTGGATGTGGGGCAGGACAAGGTCAGTCTATGATGACCCCTAAATCCCTCGCTTAGGCAGCTGGATGAACTGTATGTAATAAAATAGAAAACCAGAGGAACAGTGGGTCTGGGGAAAATAACAAACACATCTCCTTCACCTTGAGTTCTCTGGCCCATGGGGTAGGGCATCGTCATGGGTGATTGTGTGTTTCAGGGCAGGATGAGGGTGCAAGGTAAGGGAACAATTCTTTTCAGCAGTGACACGAATTGAATCTCAAGAGAGGAGAAAAATCCTTGTGTGGATGATGAGTTCTGGAAGGAGGTTCGGCTAAATTAAAATGATAGCATATTTTTATTGGCACCAAGAAGAAAATACAGAAGATAGGCAGCAGTCCAGACCAAGATGATAGCATGTGACGGCCGAGTGGGGGAAGACTGCTTATTGCTGGCAAGGAGTAGCAGTCAGGATGTCTTAAACAGCCTGATGAACTGCCGTGTCATGAGGAAGAAATGCACCTCACCCAGAAACACACAGAGGGTCTCTTTCTGGAGATTTTATGTCTCAGCATCCCACAGTCTGGGTGTAACCAGGGTGGAGCTGGTTCTGTTAACTAAAGCGGAAGTAATGGAGATAATGGAGTAATGGAGGATAAAAATCAGGATTCCTGGCTTCACGCCTTGGCTCTGCCACGATCTGGTTTTATAATATCTGGCAAGTCAGTTGGTCATGTTGATTTTAAAACTTCTTCTGTGAAATAAGTTCAAATGTGAAGCAATTGTTATTTTGACAGTTTATGTAATTGAGGAGCAAATAACCCAGACTTGAGGGGGACGGAAGGGTGCCCTGGAGGAGGTGATATACAAACTAAGATCATTCCTCAAATCTTAGTTCCTTTGTATGTTAGGTCAGGTTCAGGGGACGGAGGCAGGGCGAGGGGAACCAATTTAAGCGGAGACAACAGTACGAATATGAGCTTTAAGCCAAGAAACGGAGACTAGCTTCACAACAAGTACGAGCAATGTGATGTGGTCCCTAGAGCAGAAAGAGATGAGAGGCATTCACCTCTTTTGTTCTTTTCATTTGCTTTCTAAAATACATATTAGTGTTGACATTTTATAGAAGAAGACACTGAAATTCTGAAATGTTACTTGCCTGAAATCACTTAATCTGTAAGTGGTAGAACTAATAGGATCTATCTGCCTCAAATCCTGTTTTAACTACCGATTTTTACCACTTCCCCAGAAGAACACATGAAGAGGGGTGGGGCAGGGTGGTGGTGGGGGGAAGTAATGAAGGTACACTTTTCTCAATACATCCAAGCAGGTTACATTTTGAAAAATTCGTTGAACCTAAGAAAATCATGGTGAAAAAAATGTAACATGTGTGAGACGGTGTCAAACCACCAACATGAGGAAGTAAAAGATTTCTAGTAAAATTAGTCACATAAATGAATCACTAACCGTGGCTGCTTCTTAGGAGTTCACTGTATCCTTTAGGCATAATTAACACAAGCCAAATTCGGTGACCTTGATTCTTCATAAATGTGCACAAAAGGCCACAGCAATTTGATAGTCTTTTACAACTATTTCATCCCCAGCAATCCCATTTTATTTTATTTTTTAAGTTTATTTTATTTATTTTGAGGGAGACGTATAGACAGGGCGAGTGGAGGAGGGGCAGAGAGTAAGGGAGAAAGAGGGGGGCTCAAACCCACGAAAACTGTGAGAAACTGTGAGAAACCTGAGTCGAAACTAAGAGTGGGCTGAGCCACCCAGGCGCTTCCACAGCAATTCCGTTTTTAAAAAACCACATACGTATTCCAAAGACGTACCGCAGGTGTGACCTTTCCTTGAGCCCTCCTTCTGGAAACACTTGCCACACGGTATAGGTCATGCTTATTCATTCTAAGGTCTTTTCTCTGTATTTTGGATCTGGCAGGCTTATTACAATGTAGTGAGGTATGAATTTTATGTTTCTATGATGCTTAGAATTTGTTGGGCTTCTAAATATGAAAATTTCATCTGTCTACAAAATTCTTAGTCATTAGTGACAATTTCATCTGTCTGCAAAATTCTTAGTCATTATTCTTTCAAATATTACTTTTCATCCATTCTCCTCCCCTCATTGCCTGGAATTCCTTTCAGAAATAATTTAGATATTCTCAATACCATTCTTGAAGTCTCAATCTTCTTTTTGTATATTCTGTATTTGCATCTCTCTAGCGCATCTTAGATTCACGTAAAGCAATGGTCTCTCTAGCTGAATCTAATCTATTGCTTAAGCCCACGGAGTTGTCTACCAGCTACTCCGGAAATGGCCTGCCTCATGCTGGGGTGGCTCCTGACCATGTCTCCGTCGTGTGTTTACGCTCTTCTGTTCTAGGGTGCTAGACCCTGAGTGGATACATGACATAAACTGTGCCAGTTAGATCCCTTTCTCTTGAAATTTGGAATTTGATATTCTAAATTATTCAGTCTTGTACTTGTGGTCCTGAGATAGTTCCTGCAGCAAGCCCAACTTGAGAGCTAGTTGTTGATATACAATACTTTATGATTTTTCACACTTATTTTCAAAGCAATTTTATTTTAGTATCTCCTCTTAACAATCCTGGCAGGAACGAAAAGGATTTGATTTTGTTTTGTTTGCCATGTTTTCACATTTACAATGGAGTGTAGAGAAGCAACGATACTTGTTCAGAATTGCAGACCTTCGACCTTTTGCCCAGGGCTCTTCCAATGCATGCGTATCACCTCTTGAAGGCACTAGAGTCTCTCCTGAGGAAATGTATTTTCTCATTTGTCTTTGTGTTTCCCTTTCACACATGAAGACACACATGGAGTGATCGAATCCTTCGAAGGATTCAATTCATAAAAAGGGCACTATCCCTTGCCACAGTTTATTGGACCTCTGTGGACACCTGGGTCGATATAGCCAATGAGATCTTCTCTTTCAGGAATCAGACATTGAATCTTAGGGAAAGCAAGTTATTTTTTTGTGGATGACTTGTCATAGAGACCCAAAAATCAGAGAAAAAAGAGAAACCCCAGGCCAGCAGAGAGAGGCAAAAACATAACAGATGACAAGAGAAAGTCCTAAGGACTCCAGTGTCTAGGGACTGAATTCATTTCCGCTATGGACTGAATGTTTGTGTCCCTCCAAAGTTCGTATGCGGAAATCTTAACCTCAATGTGATCGTGCTTGGAGGTGCAGCCTTTGGAAAGTAACTGGGTCATGAGAGTAGAACCCTCATGTATGGTATTAGTGCCCTTATCTAAAAAAAAAGATGGTCAGAGAGCTAGCTCTCTTTTTCCTCCATGGGAAGACACAGCAAGGAAATAGCTATTTGTAAACCAGGAAGAGGACCTTTTCAAGTACTTGGCCTTTCTGGCACCCTGATCTTGGACTCCTGGCTCCCAGAACTATGAGAAATAAGTTGTTGTTTAAGCCACCCAGTCTAGGGTAATTTGTTAGCAGCCCCAACTGAGAACATCACTCATCTGTTGAAACATTTTTATTTTCAGAACGATAAAAAAAAATTATATACATATATATTCTCTCAATATGGTGTTGCATATCCAGAAATTCTACCTAAAAGAAGTTAAATGGTTAAAACACAGCCTTAGTTCTGCATTTTCTATTTCATCTTTCCGAGGCATCATCCTCGTGATCTTCCTTGGGTCTCAATGGTCTTAAATTTCCTTCCCTTCCTCTTCCAACCTGACGACCTTACAGTTTCCTAGGGTGGGTTGCCTCTACTCTTGGCTGAGGTTATCTATCAGGTTTGCTTTATTTAAGAGTAAATTCTTAAAATTTAAGACCAGTCTATCATACAACTGTATGAACCCCATTTTCTTCTCATTAAATGCATAGATCTTATAACGAATGAAAAATTCCTGTGAAAGAAGCATTGAAGTTTTGACAACTGTAGATAAACAACCTTATTTATACCGAGATCCAAGGTTGTGGATGACTAAAATGGGGAGCAAGTTAAAGCCTTTGGAACTTAAAAGTTCAAGCAATCAAAAGGCCAGAGTGTTGACAAGTTAATCAAGAAAAATGTTGATGTCATTAGGAATAATATCAAAGGATAGGGTCAAGTGAAAAGCAGTGGTCAAATGCCAGAGTGCCTTCGGAAGTTAACTGGTAGGGCACAGCATGGAAAAGGTGGACTCTACTAAGGTGTAGTGAGCCTAACTAGGAAACCTCTAACCTACGATATGAGTTTAGAGAATATTCTTACAACATAATGGAAATTTCATAACCCTCCCTTCCATTATTCCCTCACAAGTAGCCAACCACCTGCCTGAAAACAATGTTTAGGTTGTCAGAATAAGTAAAGAAGGCAGTTCATTTTAGTCAGAAATTAGCATAACTTGATGCTACTCTGAAAGAAACCTCTGGAGGATGTCCAAGCTCACGATGATACCGAGGGCTTCCGATATCCACACGATGTGATGTTCCTTGTGTGACCATCAGTTAGGGGCACTACAATACAAACAGAGCAACAGGTGACTATACAGATACACAGGATTTCCCATGTGTGGCCCCCTGTAAGAAAATAAGAAAAAACCCAGAAGAATAAAGAAAAAATCTCATGTATTCGGTAAGCTAAAAACAGACAGCAGCCATAATTAAGCACTTTACATGTATTATCCCATGATAGAGCAAAGTAAGAACAAACGAAATCATGTAAATCTCGATGTTAAGTGAGTTATTCAAAATGACATAAATTATAGTTGTGGATCTGGAACACTAACCCATAGCTCTGTGAGTCACAAACCTGAGCTCTTCCCACCACATTATACTACTCAACTGCCAAGGTGATCCCCTGGTGGATCATAGTTCCACATACCCTTAATTCGTTTTCCTTTTTTAAATTAATTAATTAACTGTTTTTATTTTAGAGAGAGAGAGTGTCAGTGGGGGAAAGGGGCAAAAGGAGAGGGAGTGAGAGAATCTTAAACAGGGTCCAAGCTCAGTGAGGAGCCTGATGGCGGGGTCGGGGCGGGGGCGGGGGGGCGGGTTGGTGATCCCATAACCCTGGGATCATGACCTGAGTCGAAATCAGGAGTGGGACATTCAACTGACTGAGGCACCCAGGCACTCCCTTTTCATTTTTTAATTTAAAAACCCACAAAATTTAGTTTTTCTAATATGAGTCATAATCTCTGTCTTATGCACTGCGTTGGCTTAAAAATCCTACCATGACTTTTTTTCCCACAAGTTAATCCAAATACACTCCCATTATCACCTGCCTGTCCTTAATGTATCTTCTCCATTCACCAATTTGCAAATTCCATGTGGAGTCTGGATTCTAGAAATGTTGTGCTGGAAGTAAATTTTTTTTTTCTAAAGGGATTTTTTTTTCCTTAAAACTTCTTTCACCAAATGTGTCTATTGCCTGCCTACCTTATCTGCATAAGATAGTGTCTAGCAATATTAGATCATTTTTATATTTAATGGGGATACTTACAACACAGGTCAACTTGGATATCATGTTAAATAGAAGGTAAGAACCAATGGTTCTCAAACTTGGTCATGCATCAGAATCTCCTGGAGGGCTTACTAAAACACAGGTGTTTGGGCCCGACCCCCAGTTTCTGATTTCAGTAAGTCTAAGCTGAGGCCTAAGAATGTGAATTTCTAACAAGTTGCCAGGTGATGATAATTCTGCTGGTCTTGGGACCACACTTTTGGATTCTCTGGTATAGACTCATTCTAATCTTACTGTAATTTTATTCTAATCTATGGCAGAGTCTGTATATATTCATACATATCTTTAATTAAAAGAAAAGAAAGGGAGTTCGAATATGAGAATCCTTGGCGTTAATTATACCTGTTGATAATCTTTTTGATAATAATCATCACCCATTCAGCGTTAGGATCCAAACAAATTAATTTCCCATCTTCCAATGTGACTCTGGAAAAAAAAAAAAAGAGCATTTTGGTTAAGAAATAATTGTACATAATTTAATAATGTTTTAAATGTATTGATTAAAATGATATCAACATGAAATTTTATATTTAAAATGGACATATGGATTTCTCAAACTACATTAATATTATTATTGGAATATGACTTTCAGTCATACCAGTATACATAATGAAATTTTAAAAATCAATTAAAGATAAAACTTTTTCTTAAAGTTTTTGAGATGTCAAGTATGCAGCAAACATTTAGTAGACTTATGCTACACAATTGTTAGACTGGAAAATCTACACAAGGGTAATATCTTCCGGGATTCCAGTTATCAACCACTTACTCTATATTCTTTATCATTATACCTGGGCTAATTGTGTTAGCTTTTGGGACCTCATGAAAGGCTCATTTATTACTGGGGGAGAGAAGAACATAAATTGCTTATTTAAATTAATTCTGAAGTTTAAGTTGCTTCTATAGTTTTTTTTTTTTAAGTTTATTTATTTATTTTGAGAGAGAGACAGCTGAGTGGGAGAGGGAGAGAGGGAGAAAGAGAGAATCCCAAGCAGGCTCTGCACTGTCAGCACAGAGCCTGATGCAGGGCCAAACTCACGAAACTGTGAGACCATGACTTCGGCCAAAATCGGGAGCGGATGCCTAACCACCTGAGCCGCTAGGACACCCTGCTTCTATAGTCTTAAAATCTACTTCGCAGAACCACAAATCTCTACCTCTTTGAAGTTCATTGCATGAATGGAGGACCAGATCATAATAAAAACGATAATGATAATAATGTAATAATAACCCCTTAGCAAATTACCAATACACAGATAGCCACAAAGCATCATACATAGTAGTAAAACCTCGAAAGTATTTCATTTGAAAGCAGAAAGAAGATAAGGATACATGCTATCACCACAGTCATTTCCACAAAGCTAGAAAGATAAAAGGCATAAAGTTCCAAAGGAGGAAAGTAAACTGCCATTATTGCCAGATAAACTACTCAAGTAAAGAGTTGGTGGTTACAAAATCAATACAAAAGTTGGTCTAAATGCTAATAACAACTAGAACAAAATTTTATAAAGTTATTCTTTACAATAGCATCAAAAAATATAAAATGACTAGAAATGTGGGGTTTTTTTTAATAATACAAAAGAAATGGAGACCTTTATGGAGAAAATCATAAAACTTTGGTTCAAGACATTAAAAGAAGCCCTTGATAAAGTGGGTTTCTACGGGATTGATAAAGTGGGATTCTATGTTCTTGAAATAACTCAGAATCATGAAAACGTCAATAATTCACAAATTAATCTATAATGTCAAAGAAACTCAAAATTGTGATGTAATTAGTGCAAATCTGCAAGCTGATTTTAATATTTATATGGAAGAGCAAAAATCCAAGAAAATGTGCTCTGAAGACAACGGAAGAATTTTCCTTTCTTGATGTTAAGAATTACTATACGATGTTAAAGATAGTGCACAAGTAAAGACAAATCGATTCATGGGACAGAATAGAGGGTTCAGAATTGAGGGGAACTCAATTTATGGTAGAATTAGCACTGCGTATCAGTGGGGAAATGATGATATTTTAATAAGTAGTGCTGGAATAATTGATGAACTATTCGGAAAAATAAAATAAAATTGAACAAATCTCTCACATCACATCCTAAAATCAGTTCCAGGTGGGTTAAAGTCTTAAATACAATGGAAAAAAATTGTAAAAGTTTTAGAGGACAATATAGCAGGATATTTCTGTGAAGTCTGTGAAGGAAAGTTTTTTTTTGAAACGAGACACTAAATGTGCCAACCAGAAAAAAAAAAAAAGCATATGGTTTAAGTCGGTATGTAAAAAATACAAATTTACATTAATTGAAAGGACACCATAGAAAGAAGGAAAATACGAGCCGCAAATTGGAAAATGAGTTTTGCTATCCATAAATCTGATAAGCGATTAATACCCAGAATATGTAAAAAACACCTGTGAACCAATAGGGAAATGATAGTATCCTAGTGGGAAAAGAAGCAAAGAAATGAACAGAAATTTCACATAAAAGGGAACATACATGCTTATGAACACATGGAAAAAATACTCAACGTCATTAATTAACAGAGAAATGCAAATTAAACGGGCAATAAAAGATACTGTTACATACCCATCAGGTTAACAACACCAGATGTTGGCCAAATGTGAAACAACAAATGGTTTTATGTAGGAAGGAGTGTTCATTGGTACTGTTACTTTGTAATACAGTGTGGCATAACCTAATAAGGTCAAAGATGTGCAAACCTTAAATGAAACCCAGCAAGTAATAAGAGAAACTCTCATATACCTGAACCATATATGGAGGATGTTGATAATCGCAAAAACGTGGGTAGAACCCAAATGTGCACCAGCAATGGACTGGAGAAGCAAACTTGGTATTTGTTGAGTTAGTATTCCTACAACGGGATACTAAGTGTCATTTAAACTGAAAAAAGGACAGCTAAACATATCAGAATGCATGTATTGTAGAATAAAATGTTGAATAATAGAATTAAGTCAAAGAGTATATACAGCATGATGCCCTGAAGTTCAAAAGCAGGCTGTCTTAGTCCATTTTGGCTGCTATATATATAAAAAACACCACAGACTGGGTGGCTTAACAAATACCATTTCTCACAGTTCTGGAGGTTGGGAAGTTCGTGGTCAAAGTGCCATGGATTTGCTGTCTGGTGAGAACCTGCTTCCTGGTTCATAGAAGGCCACATTCTTACTCTGTCCTCACATGTCGGAAGGTTAGGGAGCTCTCTGTGGTCTCTTTTTTAAGGGCACTAATCCCTTTGTTGAGTGATGAGGGCCCCACCCTCATGACCCAATCACCTCCCAACGTTTCCTCCTCCTAATAACTGTAACGCTGTGGTTTAGGATTTCAACATATGAATTTGGGGGTGCATTCATTCAATCCACATTCAATCCACGCACATTCAATTCACAACACAGGCAAAACTGTAATTGTTTTAGATTTCATACATAGATGGTTTAATGATTTTTAAAAAGCAAGAAACAGCAGCTCAAATAGTAGTTATTTCTTAGCTTGGGATGGGTATATGATTCCGAAGGTGTATTAGTTTGCTAGGACTGCAACAATATACCACAGACGGGGTGGCCTGAACAACAGAAACTTAGTATCTCACAGTATGGGGGCTTTAAGTTCAAGATCAAGGTATTGGCAGGTTTCGTTTCTTCTGAGGCCTCTCACCTTAGCTTGCAGATGGCCATTTTCTTGCTGTGTCCTCACAGGCTTTTCTTTGTGTGTGTGTGCATTTCTAGTGTCTCTTCCTCTTATAAGGACACTAGTCATGTTGGATTAGGGCCCAGCCTTATGACCTCACCTAACCTTAGTTACCTCTTTAATGATCTTATCTCCAAATACAGTCACACTCTGAGCTTTAGGTTGGTAAGACTTCAAAATATAAATTTAGAGAGGACACAATTCAACCCAAACACCAAATAGGTGTTTTGCACATGCAGGCTTCTGATATACGAATTATATTCTAGATTTTGGCCTGGGTGGCAAGTGAACAGATTTTGTTTTATTACTGATCTTTAAATTGCATGTATATATATTTATATACTCTTTTGTATGCATCTTAGACAGAATCCTAAGACTCACCAAGCTTTCCTCCCTTGTCTCCAGGAAGACAATGAGATATTACATCCATGATTATGTCATGTTACATGGCAAAGGGATTTGGCAGACGCAATTAAGGTTACTGATGAGTTGACTAAATTAATCCAAAGAGAGATAATTCACATGTAACCACGTGGGCCCTAAAAGCAGCGTTATCTCTGGTTAGTAGCCGAAGAGAGATATTTGAAGCATGAGATCAGATCAGGGTGGGATAGATTCTTAGTCATGGATATGGAAGAAGCTATGTGGAAGAAACTGAGAGTAGCCTCTAAGAGCTTCAAGTGACCATGAGCCAATGGCCAGAAAGTATATGGATACCTCAATCCTACAACTGCAGAGAACCGATTTCAGCCAACAACACAGATCATCTTGGAAGTGGATTCCTCCCAGATCCTCCAGACAAGACTTCAGCCCAGCTGACATCTTAATTTAAGCTTTATGAAACCCTAAGCAAAGAAACTGGTCAAGCCATTGGCCTACTGACTTACAGAACTTTGAGATAATAAATGGGTTTATTCTATGCCACTGAGTTGTGATAATTTATTACTTAGGAATGAGCCAAAACACTATGTATGATATCGTTCAAAATTTTAAAAAGTTTCAATAAAATGCAGAAGTGTTCTCCCCAGCCTCTAAGCTCTATATTTGTTGAGCTTATTTCTGATGCTTCAGAAAGATTGTCACACCGGCTTTGAGAGCCACTAAGCCATACGGACTCACTATGTTGCCCAAGTGTATAATAGAGAGATCTCTAGAAAATCAAGAATTACCCATGTATTCTTACTGAGGACCATGTAACTTTGCTTCTTGCACATGTTCTTTGACTTCAAAGGCCACTCAAAAGAGTTCACACACTAATCATGTTCCTATTTGAGAGCATTTCACTTTTTTGGAGAGGGTACATGACATTTTCCGAGAGCATAACCACTGGACAATTATCTTCCCACACCGTACATGAATCATGCTCAGGGCCCTGGTCTCTGGCACTCCCAACGTACCGTATTTTTTTAATGCAAATGTCCGCGTTGCAAAGCCCAATCCTAGAGGCTACCATTCTCCCCCACATCTTTACTACTTACATGATTTCTTTCCTGTTGCAGTGAACACCTTCGGGTATCAACTGGACATGTTTAATGAATTTCAGAGAAATAAAATCAGAATGTGTCTGAATACACTGGCATCGCAACTCTTGCCCCTCACAGAGATTGGCTGTGTAAGAAAAGAATGGCAAAACCCCGAGTAAGAACAAAGATAGCGGTTATGTTTTTCCTTTATCCATGCAGCAGGACACCCAGTTCCCAAAATAAGTACCGCGAGGCTAATTTAGAGAGACAAGCACGCAAATCTAATCACCTGCTATTTTTATGATCAACAAACGTTTATTAAGCATCTACGATGTTTGAGGAATGGATACGTGCACTAGACCAATAATTCATTGCTTAAAAGTATGCATGGTCAATAAAATAACTTATTTACAGATACAATCAACTTGATTTCCTTCTATGAAAAGTTTTCAACATAAAAATTTTATGTGAATTCTATCAGTTGAAAGAGGCACTTCCTATCTGTCCACTATCATTGCAACAAATACCCCTAAACTTATTTGCAGTAATGCTCCTGCTGTTATCTTGACTAAGACAAGCACAGATCCTTCCACTTCAATAAATCCAGGAAGCTAAACATATTTTTTAAATTAATCCAACAAGAAATTCTTTGACACCGCACAATCTAAACACATGTTCTGCCAAGGTTTCAATTTTACAGTTGCTATATTTTGCTCAATGCTAAATACAATCTCATCAGCTCTCGAATCTTTTCTAAATTTTTGCAATGCCTAGGAGGAAAATACAAAAGGTGTCACTGCTTTACCAAAGATGCTCAGTGCAAAGACAGCCAGCAGGAGGAATCTTCTTTGTGAGCTCTCAGCAGCCATGTCAGTGCTTGATCTTGATCCTAGTCTGAATGGTGGAGTCAACACCGCAGCCCTCTTTTATGTGCTTTCTGTAGCCCTGGGAATTTTTTGTTGTTCATGCACTCCCCCTTCATTGAAGGATGAAAGGAGCAGTTTATTAAGTAGTGTGTTTGCCACAAGCCAATAAGGAAACTGGGTTTGCTTTTCGAGCTTTGTTGTCGTAAGGGAAAGGGGGGGTTGACGTTTGGGGGCAGGATATGAATTCATTGAAAGGACAAATGAACCTGTTATTTCCTAGGGAGGGAAACTGCATAATTGTGAAGAGTTCCACGCCAGTCAGTTAACAGTGGCTTACACAATGGAGTAAGAATGTCTATGTACTTTTTAAAGGTCATGTTTGTACAAAGTAAGTAATTAAGATGCTTTTCCTCAGTGTGGTATTTGCTTTTAGCTTTTAGACCTATTTGGCATAATCCCACTCAAGGTGATCATAGAATCTGCCAAGCTCCAGGCGCTCTTATAGCATAAGTAACCTACAAAGAAACTGAAGTTCAGGCTATAATAACTCTTGTCCTGGCAAAAATAGCAAACCACAGTTTACTTGTGGTATGAAAGCAGCAGTTTTAATGGGCTTGAAGCTGAAATAAGTAACAGTGAACTACGAGCTCCCATTTTTTTCCTGAAGTAATTTTATAAGTGACCTTCGTTGTTATTCCACACTGGCCACGTTGTCGGGTTTTTTTGTTTTTGTTTTTGTTTGCCTGAATGAACAAATCAAATATCCAAGCATTGGCATTACTCTCCTCACTCTGTCATGACCAAGAACCACAGACTGGGTGGCTTAAACAAGAACCCATTTTCTGTCTCGGAGTTCTGGAGGCCAGAAGCCCCAAATCATAGTGCACACAAAGTCGGTTCTTTCTGAGGGCTCAGACGGAAGGAGCTGTGCCAAGCCTCTCTCCTCGGCTTAGGGGTGGTTGTCTTCATATTCACACGGTGTTCTCCCTGTGTGATTGCCTCCGGATTTCCCCTTTGTATAGAGACACCAGACATATTGGATTGGGGCCACCCTCCTGACCTCGCTCTAATTTGGAAAGACCTTGCCTCTCAATGAGGTACTGTGGGTGAGGACTTTAACCTATGGGTCTGGGGAGTGGCCATGAGGGGACATAATTCAACCCACAACAGCATTTAGCTGAAGAATCAGTGATTACTGAAGGGCCGATGTGGCCTGAAGGTAAACCTAGCCTCAGTAATGATAATAAGGTGTTTTCTGTTGACAATCATCAGTGAACGTGTGTCACCTGCCAAAGCCTTTGCGGGACATTGAATAGTCAAAGAATAAAAATGGAGTGTCTGCTCTTGAGGAATTCAGAGCCTGTTTGGAGACAGACATGTAAATAGACTAAACTAGAAGGTGATCTGTGTTAACCTAGATGTATACCTGGGGCCCTCGGCAGGCAGAGGAGGGAGGACTTAGAGGTGAGAGCGGGGAGAGAAGACTTCACCCGGGAAGTAACTTTGGAGTTGCTGAAGGTGAAAGGAAGTGCATCAAAACGAAAGGCTGACAGAACGTTCCAGACAGAGAAACGCATACAAAGGCACAGATTCACAAAAGGTTGCTGTGGTCTGAATGTTTGTGTCTCGTCCAAATTTACACGTTTGAATCCTAAGCCCCAAGGTGATGGTGTTAGAAGGTGCGGTTATTAGGTTATGAGGATGGAAACCTCGTGAGTGAAATTAGTGGCCTTGTAAAAGAGACCCCAGAACTCCCCTGCACCTTCTGCCATGTGAGACAAGACCAGTCTAAGATCCAAGGGAGCCGTTGCTCAACCAAGTTGGTACCTTGATCTCAGACTTCCAGCTTCCAGAAGCATGAGAAATAAATTCCTGTTGTGTATAAGCCACAGGCCCATTGTATTTTCTTACAACAGCCTGGACAAACTAAGACAGCGGTCTTCGCATACTAAGGAAGAGTAACAAGTTATTCCAATCTCAAAATTAGGTAAGTTTTAGTATCTTGACAACATTCAAGTGACTGATCAGATATTGGCCTTTATAGAAACACTATTCAGACACCATCTTGATTTCTTTGAGTCTTATTTTCCACCTGTACCAAGTGAAATGCTGTGTTATCCACATGTCTAGATATTATGATGATAACAAGGATGTATACAAAGATAAGATAGTCAACTATTGAAAGATTCAAAATAATTTAGTTTTCCAAAACTTCAAAAACAGGCTTTGGACATCATGGTTGTTAAGGAGTTTGCTGAAGACATAGTGATAAAAGATCTGGAGATCTTCCTTATCAAATATGGGTCTCTTGTCCTAGACCTGCCCAAATCCATGCCAGATCTGGAGCAAAATTAAAGTACAGTTGGATCTAGGTTGTTTGAAATGCTCAGATTGTCAGCTTCTAAAATTTTACAGACAATCTACTTTATTAGTTGAATTTTCACACGAGCCTGAGACCTGTGCACACATGTAAGTCACACACATACACAAAATCCTATTTTTAACTGTAATCTTATGTTTCTTTCTTCAAAATATTTACCTACTCTAACAGAGCTGCAGTATAATTTAATGGTGGTAACAACCACTAATTGAGTTCTGCTTTGTGTCAACACAACTCAATGAACTTTCTGTGTATTATCTGGAAACCTTACAAGGGATGCTTGTGTCTTATAGATGGGAGAATTGAATATCCCAGAGAGGCTAAATAATTATGAAAGATTAAAAATAACCACAAATTTTTAAGAACTCCTCACTTCAAGAAGTGAAATCTACTTCCCAAACCCCTTAGCTCCATGCTGATACTGCTTTGGGCCATAGAATGTGGTAGAAGGGATGTGGATACTTCAGAGCAAAAATTCCAGAACCCTTGAAGGTAGGTGGGAGAAAGGGTGAAATACATAAAGGGGATTAAGAGTACACTTACTGTGATGAGCACTAAGGATTGTATGGAATTGTTGAATCACTATATTGTATACCTGAAACTAATATAACATTCTATGTAATTTACACTTGAATAAATAAATAGGAAAAAAATGTTTCCACTTCTGCAATCTTGAAATGCTGCTGCCACCATAAGAACAGGGCAGAGCTCCTCTGCTGGAGACACGAAGCCCAGCCAACAGCCAGCACCAAGCACCATACTAGTGAGCAAGGCAGACCTGCTCAAGCCACAGATGACTGTAGCCACATGAGTGACCCAGGAGAGACCATCAGAAGAACCACCCAGCTGAGCCCAGTCCAGCTGTGGCATCACTTAGCCCAATCTGATGACCTACAGGGTCATGAGCCAGGATAAAATGGTTGGTGCTTTCAGCCACTACATTTTGGGGAGGTGATAGATAACTGAGAGAGTAACTCAGCAGATCACCCAATGTAGCTGACCCCATTTTTTTTTTTACCTCAAATTGGCCACAATAATCATCATATTTCCTTTAGAATACCCTACAAAAACTTGTGGTGTGAATGGGCTCTTAGTTATTAATTAGTGCCCTGATACTGATTCTACAAATTTTAGAAAGCCAACCCTAGAACCACAACTAAATAAATTTAATAATAATCTAGTTAATGAAATAGTCCTATACTAAATATCAGAAAGCTGAGTCCTAACTCATTTTGAAATAGGACGGTTCTGTGACATTTGGTAATTCCTTGGGGGTCTCTGAGCCTCCACAGTCCCATCTATAAAATGAGAGAACTGATTTTTTTGTGTGATCTCCAAGGTTTTGAACTAAACTCTTACCTGCCTGTTAAAAGACCAGTTCCTGGTTTTAATTTGTGACTTGTTTATTCCTCTTCAAACTATGTGTTGTTTTTTTTTTTCAGGGAACCCCTGAGAGCTAAGGAAATAATTCCAACTACTTCTCACTTAAAAGAGAAAATATTTATCATTTTAATTTTGAGGACAAAATGTCAATAGGCATACTATCCTTTTCGCAGGAGAAGATAAGGTGCTGGATGTGGGGTTGGTAGATTCTACCCCCCACCCCCCCCACACACACACAGACATCCATTTCAAGGCCTTATGGACCTAACTTCTAGGTTTTGACTTTTTACCTGCCCACTTCACATTTTCCTTCCTCCTGATTCTCTGGTATTATACTCCTTACTAAAATAATTGTACATGAGTCAACACTGGGATCTAACTTCTGGGGAATCCAAGTGACCAAGTTTCCCTGAAAGCAGATTCTGATACAATCCCTTGAGTGCAGTAGTTTACCTTGGAAAGAACCATACAAAGAGCAAGTGAGGGAATGGGGGAGTGTAGGGTAGGGAAGAGAAAAATACCAATACAGTCTATGTAATAAATGAGCTGTCACTGTTAAGTAAGTACAGACTAATCTTGCTATGGAGCCCCTGAGGAATCTTGTAAAATGTTCCTCAGAATTGTGCCACCAAGACTTTCCAGCCATATTAAAGGGAACAGTCCTAACTTCCTGCCATGAACAACTAGAAAACTCAACAGAACACATTGAACAACTGCTTTTAGACACTAGAAAATAAGCAACAGAAGACTAGGCTCCCTGAGAAAAGGAAATAAAGAAGGTCAGGTTCATGATCACCCTGGCTTTTTTGCTGGAGCAATTCTGGACCATGGTTTGGCAGGGGGTGGGGCTGGGGGGATCCCAAGCAGAGCACAGTGGTTTTGCTGACTTGAGGAGACACAGATTTGAATTAAGGGAAACTGAGGTGACTACAAGTTATGGAGTAGGGTTGCAGGAAGGAGAGCTGCATGCATGAAAACAGAGCTCTGGAAATCTATACTGAGGTTCCATTGGATCTCTCTGATCAATGCTATGCTCTCTCTGATCAATGCTCTGATCACACATGCATATGATGAAACTCCACTGGGTCAAGCAGAGAGGGGCCAGAGATCTATAAGCTGAGCAATTCTTAGACTGCATGGGGTGGGGAGATACTTGAGTTCAGACTTGTTAGAGTGGAGGGAGCTTGTGAGCATTCAGGGCATTCGGCAGAGGCACAGGAAGGGCATGACTTAGCAGTACAGCTAAACAAGCTTTGGGGCAAAGAGCTCTCTGTAGACCCCCCTAATGAAGCTTAAAAACAAGCCTCAAAAATATCAAGCTGGTTCTCTAGTAACTTAACTGCCCGTCATAGCAGAGGCCAAGATCAGAAAGGAAGAAAACAAAATCTTGACACTTAACAACATAGGATTCAAAATTTCCTGCATCCAATCAAAAATTACTAAACATGCCGGGAAGAAAAGCATGATCCATAATGGGAGGGGGGTGGTGGAGATCAGTCAATAGAAATAAAAATGACACAATGATAGAATTAGTAGACAAGGATTTGGGGCACCTGGGTGGCTCAGTCAGTTAAGCTTCCAACTCTTGGTTTCAGCTCAGGTCATGATCTCACAGTTCATGAGTTCAAGTCCCATATCAGGCTCTGCAGTGACAGTATGGAGCCTGCTTGGGATTCTGTCTCTCCCTCTCTCTCTGCCCCTCCCCCTCTCATGTTGTCTCTCTCAAAAATAGATAAACTTAAAAAAATTTTTTAATAAAAATTAAAATGAATTAATAGACAAGGATTTTAAACTAGCTATTACAAATATGCTCAAGGGTTTAAGAGAAAATGTGAACATAATGAGGAGAGAAGTGGAAAGTTTATATATATAATAAATATATTTATAAATAAGTCATTTAGCAAAGCAATGAAGTGAGAGTCCTTGCTAAGGTAGCTATGAGAATGTAAATGTTTTTGAGGAGATAGAGTTGAGTAGCAAGGTAGACAGGAACTCCTTCATATTTATATAGTGTATTTTCCAGAATTGTCCAACCAAAGGACTAGAAAATAGAATATTCATCTACTAACTCCTGCCCCTGAATGAGTGTGGCCTCTTAGGGCATTAAATCACAGGCCATCCTGCCTCTGAGCTGAGCAAACTCTCTCTGCCATGCTCTCCTCCCCACACCCAAATGGAGACAGCCCTCAGGAAGAGGATCAGGACAGGGGGCTTGAGTTGGGAAGCTGTCACCAAGTATAGGTGCTGCCCATTGCAACGGTGCAACTCATTGGTAAGTAAAGGAAATATGAACGGGGGCATCAGGATTATTTGTGTGGGTAGTCAGGAAGAAAAGAGAAACGGTATCATCTGTTATTCTGGACTGTCTCCATTATGCTATTTCAGGTTTGCCACTTCCACCATTCCCCAATGTCCTTCCAGTTACTTCTTGAAATCCTGAGAGGACATCTCCATTGCATTCACAAAGAAGGACTCATAATGACATAATGACTCCTTTCTGGGTTTAGCTCCTTTGGTAACATTGCTCAAGAAACTTTAGTCAATGTTGCCATGGTTATTTCCTGCTGATGATCTTTCAAAGTTGTGATGTGTCACCCAGTATTCTTTTCCTACTTAAACTCATGACCACCACCTTACACCCCTTGTGTCCCATTTCCTGCCATATCACTCTTAATGGGAGGCTGCCTTGTACTTGCAAAGTCTCAGGTTGATTTGGTGGGAAAAGTATAGTACATATCCACTTGATTGAGGACAGGCACTGAAACGATGTCCATAGAATTGGCCTAAGGACCAATGGCAGATTTCTGGAGCCACTGATAATGCTTAATCCCTGCAAAAACTTGAGAAAGTGTGTTCTTTTATTACCTTCATTCTGAAGCAAGGGACATGAGGCTGAGTGAAGTCAAGAAACATGCCCAAGATCGCACAGTCAACAAGTGATAGAGCTGGAATTTACCCAAAGTTTACCCAATTCTTTGAAACCTATGTCCTTAACCACCATATGAACAGAACATCTCCTTTCTCCTTTCTATGTTGTATGTTCCATACTGACAAAAGCTCAGTGGCCAGTACAGCAGGCTCAAGCCAGCGTTTGAATGTAAGAACTGGTCTTAGGTGTGAGGGTATTATTGAGCCCTCGGGGTCCCTCTTATAAATAGTTTCCAATGTCCCTTGCCTTGGGGTGAGGGAGTAAATGTTAGCATTTGTGGAGCTTCAATAATGGCTTGCATTTACAGTAAAACTTTGGTTTGCGAGCATAATTCGTTCTGGAAACATGTGTGTAATCCAAAGCACTTGTATATCAAAGCAAATTTCCCCATAAGAAATAATGGAAACGCAGATGATTCATTCCAAACCCAAAAATATTCATCTAAAAATGATTACAATACTGTAATATGATACAAAATAATAAAGAAAATACAAAATATGAAGAAAAATAAATTAACCTGCACTTACCTTTGAAAACCCTTGTGACTAGTGTGAGGGAGACAAGAGGGAGGAGGGTTATTGAGTAGGATGATTTTCACTATCACTAACAGGTGTTGACTACAGTACACTATGAATCAACTCTTGTGCTATCTGTATTTAATGTGACTGGTGATACGACCGCTGAGGAAAGGGTCTCTATCTGGAAGCAGCCTGACCTAGAATGAAGCAGAGCATTCCTAAGCTTACTCTTATATGGAAAAGCAAAGGACTGTCCATAGGTGCTTTCAAGCGACAAAAAAACCCACTAGTGACAGTTGTGGGCACCTTCCAACGTTCCAAAAAAATCACTGATTTCTGCTAAACACCGCAGCCTGAGACCGAGCATCCGAGCATGGAAGACGATCACCTACAATCCCACAGTGTGTGTGTGTGTGTGTGTGTGTGTGTGTGAGACAGAGAGAGAGAGGGAACCATTGTCTCAGTTGTGATCATGTGACATTAGGCATCACGTACTACTCGTATTTCAAGACATGGCTCATTTATCAGGTTAATGTTTGCTCCTTTTGCGGAACACTTGCAGAACAAGTTACTCGCAATGCAACGTTTTACCTTATTTACTTCTGTACGATTCACAAATTTTCTTCCTTCTTATCTCAGCTTAACTAATAACACTGCAGTTACAAAGAGGTTACCATTTTTAACTTTATGAAAACAAAGCTCACACAGGTTGTTTCTTGCTACTCAGAATCCTTATTTACCCAGCTACTTGGGCAGGGCAGAATCTGATCTTAGGTATGGAGGCTGCCAGCCCTGCCTTCTGGCCTCTGCTGAAGACTTTTACCTAGGGCTCAGGATTTCCTGAATGAGTCCTGAGTCAGAGACAAGCACACCCCACACATTCACGAACATTCTTCCTTTCCTGGTTTGGAGTGTGGTTTCAGATCATAGGCATCTTTCCTCTCTTTACGTACAAATCTTGTTTGTCTTGGAAACAGCAAGTGCTTGGTGTCATCCTGGGGCACTTGGATACCAACTTCCAGAGGGCTTTCTCAGGCTAAACAATCTACCAGGTTCCATAAAGTTTGCACTAGGAAGGATGGGAACGAATATACTCAAACCTTAAAACTATTTGATAAATTGATATAAAGAATTGGAGTAACATTAAACTCAGTGGCAGATATATATATATATATTTATTTATTTTTCTATTGAGATAGAGAACACCTGAGTGGGGGAGAGAGGGAAAGAGAGGGAGAGGGAGAGGGAGAGGGAGAGAGAGAGAGAGAGAGAGAGAGAGAGACACTTAAGCAGGCTTCACGCTCAGGGTCAAACCCCATCCCGCCACCCTGGGTTCATGACCTGAGTGCAATCAAGAGTTGGGATCTCAACCGACTGACCCACCCAGGCACCCCAGTGTCAGTTACTTATAAATGAAGGTTAGAAAATTGAACACAAATGTCAATTAGATCTTTTCGTAGACAAAGTACTCAGCCATTCACTTTTTGTGCTTCTACTGGTGACCCAACTTATTTGAGGTTTGAAGAAAAAATTCACTTTACTGCCATTTCCCTGCCAGCTTCATTAAATTGTCAATAATTGTTTGAAGGCTCATTTAGCAAAAGCAATTAAATAAGAGTCCTTGTTAAGATTGCTCTAAGAATGTAAATGCTTTTGAGGAGAGAAAATTGAGTAGTAGGGTAGAGAGGAGCTCTTTGTAACAAATGGCAATAAATATCAGTGACTCTTACACTGAGGGACAGAGGGAAACCCATACTTGGGAAAAGCATATTCCTGGGTAAATGAAACCCAAGCATATTCCTGGGTAAATGAAATGACAGCTATCATCAGATAAAGTCAAGCATAAATTATAGTTTGACTTATCTGTGTAGCAAATTGAATGCCCAGGAGGAAAAACAATTTTTAAAAAGGTCGAGATGGGGCGCCTGGGTGGCGCAGTCGGTTAAGCGTCCGACTTCAGCCAGGTCACGATCTCGCCGTCCGGGAGTTTGAGCCCCGCATCTGGCTCTGGGCTGATGGCTCAGAGCCTGGAGCCTGTTTCTGATTCTGTGTCTCCCTCTCTCTCTCTGCCCCTCCCCCGTTCATGCTCTGTCTCTCTCTGTCCCAAAAATAAATAAAACGTTGAAAAAAAAAAATAAAAAGGTCGAGAAATATTGCTGTAAATCATCAGATGATCCAGGAAAGATAGACTTTTTGCCCCTAAATGAAACAAACATTTTTTTTATTTTGAAATACTTTATTTTCAAGTTCTTTTCAAAAATAGCAATAAATATGTGAGCCTCTCTGTTATAAGACATAGAGAAACACTGCATATTTAACAA
Organism: Prionailurus bengalensis; assembly: GCF_016509475.1. Classification (NCBI taxonomy): domain Eukaryota; kingdom Metazoa; phylum Chordata; class Mammalia; order Carnivora; family Felidae; genus Prionailurus; species Prionailurus bengalensis. The sequence continues at coordinate 146,436,135 of NC_057344.1, forward strand.
TAAATAAGGCATTATGCCTTACAGGAAAGACATAAAATGTCCACAGGATATGTAGAACATTGTAGTTCCTAAAGCTTCAACATGAGAAATGTTGACCACATACTGTGACATCATTTCAATAAATAACAGCCATTCTTTTAAACAATTACAAAAATAGTTGTGCACATACATTCCCCAGCCTGATAACAACCTCACTCTCTACTTGGATGCCCCAGCCACTGTCACAGTGGCTGGTATGCTGTGGGTTCCTCAGAAGTATTAATTTAATGACTGGGAATATGTGCAAACCTTTACCTTCAAAGTAAATACAAATCAGGGTTGAACTAAGCTGGGTTTAACATAAAATAAACAAGAAAAATAACGGCATAGTGCCGCAAAGAGATTCAGTCGCAGCCTATAATTACGTTGCATGTAAAATAGTGGCAGAGAATCTCTGAAAACCAGCCCACCAACAAATAAATAAATAAATAAAAATGAGGCTTCTCCTAAGAGACGCTCAAAACGTATGAGGCCCAATTCTGGTGGCACTGGGCGCTGACGATTCCACTTTTTCCTCTTTGATCCCTGTAAGGGCAAGGCTGGATTCAGGTGCAGCCACCAGTCTGCTTCCGCCTTCCTCTGGTCAGTTGGAGCTGCCCGATAATGAGAAAAATGTCATCCTTAGTACTGCTCAGGAAAGCTGGCTGGCACAGCACCCCTCTCCTGTCCCAACCGTGACGTTCCAGAGTTTTCTGAAGCTAGTTTCCCCAGCCTGGCATCTAAAAGGCTACTGCCTACATTGTGTGGTAGAGACCTCTAAGCTCTTGGATGCTTTCATTTGGGAATGTAGGTGGAGCCTGTGGTCTCGGCTCAATTATTGGCTACGAACAGCCACAACGTGTTTCTCTCTGTCACCCTGGGCCTCCCTTCAGCCTCATAGCAACCCCATATGGTAGTTACTACTGTTTACTCTTTTCCTGGGCGTACAGAAGCTTTAGATTCATCATCATCATCGTCATCGTCATCATCCTTGGGTCACAGGGCTGATAGGTGAGAGAATCCAGATTTTCTCCTAGTACAGTGTCACTACAAGGTGCCCGCTCTTCACCTCTAAGCTTTAGAACCTATGTTGCACAACACCAAGGATTTTGCTTTGCAGACGTGAAGCCCAGAAGGAATGGGGGGGGGGGGATGCCTATGTTTCTTAACAGGTGGAAAGCTTTTTAATGTAACTGACCAACACCAATAACTGTAATAAAAGCAGGTTTACCCACATTCGTTTGAATGGGGAGAAAGGGCACTAGAAATACTGTTCCCGCAACAAAGCGGATGAATAACCTGAACAGCAAATTTAGTGTGAAACGGTTTTTCAGTCCTTCAGCGAAACCTAGGTTTCCTTGATCAAACTTCCCGGACGCATTTGCCAGGATCCGTGACCAAGGACTCTAGCGACACGCATCCACAGAAAGCATAACTCACTTGCTTAGCATCTTTTCGATGATTCTCTTGACCATGGGGGCTTCGGGGTTGAGACAGGCTTCGTGTCCGTTCTTGAGAGTGGCTCTGCGGAGACAAGGCAGAGTCCCCGTTGGCGGGAGGCCGGGCCGCGGGGTGGGGGGCACGGGGGCAGACGGGGGGGGGGGGCGGCCAGGACGGCGGCAGCGCGGGGCGTCACTTACATGACTTCGGTATGGGCGCAGTGGGGGCCCGACTGCGTCACCTTGACGCTCTGGATGTTCTTGGGGTGAATGCCCTGCACGGTCTGCAGGCACTGGCAGCGCAGCTCGGTGACGACGGGCGCCCCTGCGGGGAGAGCAGGCCGGGTGAGCGGGCGGCCCCGGGGAGCGCACCCCACCCCCATCCGCACCCGCACCCGCACCCGCACCCCGTCCCCCGCGGGCTCCGGGCCTCACCTGCGGCGCGCCGGGTGGCGGGGACCAGGAGCAGGAGCAGCAGCGCGGCGCTGAGGAGCCGGGGAGCGCGGGGCGCGGTGCGGGCCATGGGGCTCAGCTCGGGGAGTCGCGGCGGCGGTGGCTGGAGCTGGACGGCTGGCGGGAGGGCTGGCGGAGCGGACTCTGTGGCTCCCCGAGCCGGGAGAACCGCTTTTATCCCCTGTCGACTCGGCGCGGCGCGGCGCAGGGCGCAGTGGGGGGGGTGGGGGGGGGGTGGGCAGGGAAATTCCCGGCGCCCCGGGTCATTCCCGGGTGCGGAAGGTTCGCGCGGCCCCGCCCCAGGGGTGGAAGGGGACCCGCCCGCGGGTGCCGGCGACTCAGAGACCGTTGTCAGCCCCAATGCGCAAAGGGGGCGTGAGTGGCCGCCCCGCGGCGGCTGCCACCGCGGGGGGAGGGTGCGGCGACCGTGAGCGCCCAGGGATCCCCGGTCGCTGGGAGAGGAGCTGGGGACGGATCTGTGAGCCCCGGACAGGGGTGGCGCGGCAGTTTTGGAGGGAGAATTCTGTCTCGTTAGTGATCAGATTTGGGGGAATTAAGGATAGCGAGGGGGTACATTTGCTTGGCTCTCTACCTTCCATCTCTGTATATTCTGTCTCTGAATTCCGTCTTGCACAGGTCCTACGCCTGAAAGGGATGCTGTCAAAAATACAGCCAGCGTCTCGGATTCCAGAGAAGAATGTTCAAACTGTTTCTCTTGTATATTCTCAAATCACACTTAGATGACCTCGGTTATGTTTTCCACTTGGTGGGAGTAAGAATCAGTGTCTAGAGTCGATTCCAGTGTGGATTTCAGTGAAAGGAGAGGGCTGTAACCTGACCTTTTTTTTCTTCTTCTTTTGTATCCTGCTGAACTTCCTTGTAGTCTCCAAAATGTTGGAATTCCCTAAATCCCGGAAAATCTCTTTTTCCATGCATGAGGGGTTCAAATTTGAGCTATGGAATACAGGACCGGCCATCAGTCTCAAGCTGGAGAGGGGCAAGTTGGCCAGGTTCCCGGAATTCACTCGTTCTGGTCTTTCCGGGGACAAAGCAGCACATGGTCCCCAGTGAGCGGGTACCTGCTGTGTGGCACCCTCACATGAACCGCCACATCACACTCAAAAATCCATTACCACACAACCCTCAGGGCTGGTCTCCCTTTCTCTGGCAACAGTGACTTGGCTGTTTTCGGACTAGGAATTTCAGTCTCTGAAGCTGACACCTTTGCTATTTTTTCACCAGAAGTTTTAGAGAAATCTGACGAATTCAATATTAGGTAGAGAGGGTTTAAGTGTAATTCTCCAGGTTGGATTCAGACCTCTTGGAGACCATGCGGGAAGGGGGGAACAAACAGGAATGACCTCTGGCCCAGAGATGGGTATGTAGGAACAGGGCTCCCAGACTGCCCAGCTTAGTGGGTAACAGCCTGCTCGTGGCAGCTGGCCACTGAGCCCTTAGCGAAACCACCTGTCACCTGCAAGTTGTTAAACATTTCTCTGTCCACACCAAGATAGTTATGAGAAATGAGTCAACATTTGTGAGAGGTGGTGCAGATTAAACACTATATAAATGTTCATTAAGTGAGTGGAATAACTTTTCCCAGCATTGCCTAAACAGAAACTCAACCCGTTGTAAATCCTTCCATAAAGAAAAAAAACAATTGTAATGGAAAGGTTCACTCCCCAATTTTTCTTTTCACATTTAAAATGTTTTGTATTAGTGGGAATGCAAGCTGGTGCAGCCACTCTGGAAAACAGTATGGAGGTTCCTCAAAAAACTAAAACTAGAACTACCCTACAACCCAGCAATTGCACTACTAGGCATTTATCCAAGGGATACAGGTGTGCTGTTTCGAAGGGACACATGCACCCCCATGTTTATAGCAGCACTATCAACAATAGCCAAAGTATGGAAAGAGCCCAAATGTCCGTCGATGGATGAATGGATAAAGAGGTGGTGTATATATATATATATATATATATATATATATATACACAATGGCATATTACTCAGCAATCAAAAAGAATGAAATCTTGCCATTTGCAACTACATGGGTATTATGCTAAGTGAAATTAGTCAGAGAAAGACAAATATCACATGACTTCACTCATATGAGGACTTTAGGAGACAAAACAGATGAACATAAGGGAAGGGAAACAAAAATCATATAAAAACAGGGTGGGGGACAAAACAGAAGAGACTCATAAATATGGAGAACTAACTGAGGATTACTGGAGGGATTGTGCGGGGGGGGATGAGCTAAATGGTTAAGGGGCCCTAAGGAATCTACTCCTGAAATCATTATTGCACTATATGTTAACTAATTTGGATGTAAATTTAAAAAGATTAAAAAATAAAATTAAAAAAAATAATAAAATAATAAACCACAAACACAGGACAAAGACAAAAAAATTAAAAAAGATGAAATAATTTCAATTCATATATAAAAATGAAAATGAGCATATTTGCCTTAAAAGACTGAAACAGAGATACCTGGCTACCTCAGTTGGAAGAGTATTGGACTCTTGATCTCAGAGCCTGAGCTCGAGCCCCAAGTTGAGGGTAGAGTTTACTTTTAAAAAATAAAAGGGAAAACCAACTACCACAAGAATAGACAAAGACAAGAACAGAACAAAATTTTCTTTCTCCTTTTTCTCTTCCTCTTCCTCCTCCTTTTTCTTCTTTTTAAATACTTAATTGTTGAATCTCTCCCTCTTGGGAAGAAATAGTTACTCTAACATGGCAATGAAAATGAAATCCATCAGATGTTGTAAACCATTTGTTTCCTACACACCCAAAACTCAAAGGTACACAGTTCTCCAAGTAATTGTGAACATTTTTCCTCATTAATTTTGCTCTAGTTTTTAAAAAAAGTCATGAAAGTGTGATATAGGGACAAATGCGGGAAAACAGAAGGTGTTGAGTGAATATAGAGTAAAACGAAGTTGTATGCAGGGATCCTGTGCCATCATGAGAACTAAGACTTTCCAGGAACTTTTGAAGGGGGAGCAATAGCCTATAGATGTTGCTTAGTTAATTGCATACTGTATTTCATTTGCTTTGAAGTACTACTAGTGAATGTAAAATTATCTGTACCCTTATAAATGAAAATATCTTGTCTATTGCAGATCAAAATATTATAGCACCCCCCCCCAAAATGTTCTGTATGAAGCTTCCTGAAAGGAAGGCACAACTGTACTCTACTAGGAGATACACTTACCCAGGAGTTTTCAATTTTACTGTTGAACTCTACCACTGATTTAATTTGTGGTCCTAGTTTCAATCACTTCATCTATAAAAAGGAGTTTGACTTAAAGACTCTTCACTGCATTTGTTGGAAAAGATGACTGTCTTTAAAGACATTCTAGCCTTTGTCGGTATGATCCTGACAGGAAAAACTAGGGAAATTGAAAGATCAAAATTTGTGTTAAGCAGTAAGAAGGGAGAACAAAAAATCCTGAAAGTTGTAAATATGAGACTAGCTTATGAGTAATTGAGTCTGTGTGGGTCTCCCCTCGTTATATATAAATTGTGCTCTGGGATTTGATGGGAAACTGGCCAGTAATCCAAAAGCATTCTTTAAAACTTGAAAGGTGCATTGCTTTGTTTTCTACTTGTAAATGTAAGACAGCCTCATTTTATGAAGTTTATAAAATCAGAAAGTCATGAAGAGACTATTTTTTTCTATAATCTCTTAACTTTTGTTTGTTCTACAGAATAAACTTTAACAAAGTCACTGAAAATTTGAGTTTTTATTCAACAAACATAGTAGCTAATGAATAAGAGTCTACAGGATTCTGAGTAAATACGAAACAGACCACTTCCTTTATTTAGTTGCCACATACTATGGGTTAGTTACTAAGCCTCTGCACCTACTCCAAGGTGCAGCACATTTATTTTGTGCTTAATTGCAGGTGCTTTTCTAAGGGTTTTTACAAATATTGACTCATTCAATCTTCCAAACAACCCTGTGAAATAGATATTATTATGGGACTTTAAGGTTATGTTTATGGGGCTTTAAGTTTACAAATATAAAAACTAAAGTGAAGAGAGGTTAAGTAACTTTCCCAAAGTCACAGGATATTGAGTCTAGGACTCACACTCAGAGAGAATGGCTTTTAACCATAATGCTACGATAAAGATGCTCTGTGATACACGATTAAGAATTCCTAGAGAGGAGTGATTTAACAACAACAACAACAACAACAAAAACCCAGAAAAACAAAAAACAAAAACAAAAACAAAAACAAAACACTGTTATACCCCTAGTTGAGTGGTTCAAATTTAATATTTTAAACTGTGAGCACAGCAAAATAATCATACATCCTGCATGGTTTTGTTTCACTGATAGCATAATTCTCTCCTGTTATAACCTGTTCATATACGTTGTTACATTTTCTTAAATTGTCCAATTCCGAAAACCAAGTAATTTGACCGTGGAGAAATCTGGTAAACCTCCCCTTAACTAAAGGATAAAGGTTAATGGCGTCACTCGGTATTAAGTGGATAGCATGTACCTCCTGATATGATATGATGAAAAGGGCACTTCAGCTCTTTGGTACTTTCCCCCAGAGTTTGTAACTCTATCTAGCCATGAGAAAACATCCTTTAAGCCTAAATTGAGGAATATTAAATAGCTGACTAGAACTCTTCAAAAACGTCAAAGCCATGACAAATAAGGAAAGACTCAGAGACTGTCACAGTTCAGAGGGAAGTGGGGGATATAACTCACTGAGGGTGGCATCCTGGGTTGGGTCCTGGAGCAGAAAGTGGACAATAAGTGGAAAATCTGGTGAAGTCCAATCAAGTCTGGAGTTTTCATTAATAGTAGTAATAATGTGCCATGTCGCCTGGGTGGTTCTGTCGGTTAAGCATCCAACTTCGGCTCAGGTCATGATCTGCAAGTTCGTGGGTTCGAGCCCCTCGAAGGGCTCAGTGCTGACAGCTCAGAGCTGGAGCCTGCTTTGGATTCTATGTCTCCCTCTCTCTCTGCCCCTCCCCCACTCACACGCTCTCTCTTTCTCTCTCTCTCTCACACACAAATGAATAAACTTAAAATAATAACAATAATGTGCCAATTTTGGTTTCTTAAGCTTTGGCAAATGTTCCCTGTTAATGTCAAGTGTTTGCAACCCGGAAAACTGAGTGAAGGGTGCACAGAAACTGTACTATTTTTACAAATTTTGTGAACTTAAAATTACTTCAAAATAAAAAGATCATTTTTTTAAAAAGTTTGTTCTCTGTATCAATTTCGAACACCACCAAAATGAAATCAGTGGACATGCATGCTTTACTGGTAGCTTCTTAAAGAAAAGTGAATGTTTGTTGAGTTTGTATTTGCTCAGGTATGAAAATCAGAAATATCTGCTACCCCGGTTTGAACACTTCCTCATGTTTTATAGGCTCAAATAGTTGGGCTTCAGCACAAGTCATACTGTACAAATCTCTCAACTTCATGTAAATAAAAAAAAAAAAACAACAAAGGGGGTGCCTGGGTGGCTCAGTCAGTTGGGCGTCCTTCCAAATTCAGCTCAGCTCATGATTTCAAGTCTCGTGAGTTCGAGACTCTGTGCTGACAGCTTAGAGCCTGGAGCCTGCTTCAGATTCTATGTCTTCCTCTCTCTCTGATCCTCACCAGCTCACACTCTGTCTCTGTCTCTGTCTCTCTGTCTCTCTATCCCTCTCTCTCAAAAATAAACACTTTAAAAAAATGTTTTAAAAAACAGAAAAAGAAAAACAGAAAGTGTTTTTGCTGTAATGATCCCCAGACCGACCTAAAACTGACGTAAATGAGGGTGTTCAGGGACATCAGAAACTCCAATTTATCTACCGAAGCTGCCAAAACAAACAAAAAAAAGTAGAAGTAAATGGAGCATGTCAAGAAGCAGCAAACACTTGTGGCTTGTGCAGAATTAAACTTCCAGGAACGATTTAATGCCGCTTGTTCTTGAAAATGAGGTAAAAAGGAAAAGGTTCCTTTCTGGTTATTTTTTCTGTAATATGCCACTTAAATCCATGAAATCTTTCTCAATCAAAATGCAGAAATATTTATAAGCTCCGGACTGCTACGGCTTACTACAACGAACAAATCCATTCTCTTGTTTGACCGTGTCCTTCTCTGAGTCAATTACTTCCGCAAGAGTTAAACATCAAGGTTTTATGCACATTCGTTTTTTTTAAGTTTATTTATTTTGAGAGAGACCGACAGAGTGAGTGGGGGAGGGGCAGGGAGAGATGGGGAGAGAGAATCTCAAGCAGGCAGGGAGGAGGGGGGGCAGTTGGTGGGTTCTGGAACTCATGAACCTTGAGATGATGACCCGAGCTGAAACCGGGAGCCGGATGCTTAACCAACTGAGCCACTCATGTGCCCCTTTGTGCACATTGCTTTAAACCAGTACAAGCAAGACTCTTAAGAAATGGAAGAGTCTTTTTCCAAAAATGGATGCTTTGGTGGTTAAATTCCGTTTGCCCCCAGTACTTCTGACCAATCTTTTGGAATCAACAATTAGTAAAATCTAGGATGTTACATCATCTATGCCCACTGTTTTACCCTGGTAAATGCACGCAACCAGCTGCGTGCAGGTATACATTTACAAGTCCTCGCCATAGCTGCGCCAGACGCCTTTTTGCCACAAAGTCTCTCTGTCATTGCTGTAATCTCTTACATTGCTGAAAATCTCTTGCCAATTTGGGACAGGAGGCAACAATAAATATTTCCTCCTCTTTCACGTTTTAGGCAGATACTGTACATGACTTCTCACAAGATCCCCAGGAGGACTGAACCCAGATGCCTACGCTCTGTTTCTCCCGTCCCAGTCTTCGGAACATTTCCTCGAATAAATCTGCCTGTATGGCGAGCTGATGACTCAGGTTCTGCTTTGGGGGCGGCGGGGGGCAGGTGGGCACCCAGGCTGAGACACTGCTGCCCATGCTGACTGGCAAGCAGGAAAGGGCATAGCTTGCCTAAAATGATCTCTTCTGATGTAATAATTCTGGCTCTGAGGGGAGAAGAGTGACCATGTCTGAACATGGTGTTAAATTCCTGGATCCATCCACCGCACAGGCCAAAGGCATTAGTGTGTACCAGGAATCGGGCCAACCTCTCTATTCAGTCTCCTCAGATACGGTGTGTTGGGCTCCTCTTTCTCTTTTCCCTGGTAACACACCCTAGTTTCATCTGCTCTCAATCCATGAAGTTCAGGGGATGACCCATTTCTCAGTTCCTTCCTGTTGGGGCCCACCCTCAAGCCCTGCTGATTGACTCAGAGATGGGCAAGTCACCTAAGCCCTTTCAAATGAGAAGCAATCCTTAGAATTTTTGTTGAAATAATTGAAAAAGAAGTCCTTAATTCTTCCTAGGGCTGCTAAACTGGCAACATGGGACCCAGAGGTGAGCCAGTGCTTGGGGAGAGTCTGCCTGAGAATGAAACTGGCCCGGAGGAAAGCACATGACATGGGAGAAAATTACAAAGGACATTGTTTGGGCACCCATGGCCTCTAGGTGGCTCTGATTTATTTGTGGATGCTATCTATGTAAGCCAACATTCCCTTCCTGCCTACCTGCTTCTTTCCTTCCTTCCTTCCTTCCTTCCTTCCTTCCTTCCTTCCTCTCTCTTTCTCTCTTTCTTTCTTTCACACCATTTAAATTAGGTATCTGTCTCTTGCTAGTCTGGCTTAACACCATTCATCTGTCATATTTCTGCTAGAGATAACTTGCCAACACAAGTAGTTCTATTTACTCTATGTTTAACCCACTTATCCATTTATTCCTTCAACATTTACCTACCACTTATAAGCTAAGGAATAAATCAGGCTTCATAGAGGGAAAAAGATATTCTCTGTCACTACCAAACTCACAGTCTATAGAAGGAAGACAAAAAGATAAGGAGTTGCCTGGAAGTCCACGATACATGGCGATGCACAGAACTTTTATAGACGCTCAGAGGAGGGGGCGGGGCGGCTCTGATTCCCTTTCTTGGAAGGGTGGGAGCTATCAGAGAAAACATTCTGGAGGAGGGTGCTACCTAAGGTGAGTGGGTAGGGGACCCATTCCAGAAACAGAGGACCAAATAAGCAAAGACATGGAAGCTGGAAGCAGTGTGGTATGACATGACTACAAAAATAAGCAGTTTATTTTTTTAGGTTGGAGTTTAACATTGAAGCAGGAAGTGCAGAGAGATAGAACAGGAATTTATGCCTGGCCCAGAGGTGTCTGCTTGTCACTCAGGAACCATTTCAAATGTCACTTCCATCAGAAAGTTCATAACGCTGTCCAACAGATTATCTTGGCCCTTGGATACAGATCATGTTGTTGGGAACCGGTTTACCTACTCCTATGTTGGATTATGTATTCTGCAAAGAAGCTATCGTATCTCATGTCTCTTTGCATCCCATCTCCAGTATGAGTGTGGTTCATATAAAGTATTTGACAAATGTTTGTTGAAACAATGCATGAATAAATGGTTTCAGGCCACTGTTTCATGTAACCAATGTGTCCTGACGTTGGGACATCAGGGAACCATCTTTGAAGGATTGCCAACAGTTTAGATTTCCTTACTTTTGCCTCTTTTGACACTCAGCATCTGAGTAAAACCTTTCTGGGGACATGGGTGAACCCAGATGGGCCAGAATTTGAATTACAGTGTAAGAATTGAAGAGTATCTTATCTGGGGGAGCCAGATAAATGATTCTGAACCAAATTCTCTAGAAAATTCTGAGGCCATGGTCTGCCAACATGTCCAAAAAACACAGGTAGGACCTACAAATATATTCAAAGCCAGAGCACCTGAACCATGTCAGGAATTAAGCAAAGGAGGTCCAGGTTGACTGCCACATATGGAGTTGGAATGTGTTTGACCTTTATAGACCATCTGCTTCATGATAGATGGGCAGGTTCATTTAATTAAAGGTACAAGATCTGGGCAGAAAGTGAATGGATAATTGCTATTTACCTCATGTATTTTTTTTTTGATCCATCTATGTGCGCTAGGCACAGTGATAGTTATAGTAGGAGATATGACATTGGATGAAGTCAGTTTCTAACATACATAAATTTATTTATCCTGTCTGCTTTCTTCTGCAATGTAAGATCACTCATTTTTCTGTTGCTGACATGATCATCTGATGATATGATCGGTCTACAAATACTTAAAACCATTCAGTAAACACTGAGAACCATTTGATACATTAGTTTTTGCCCGTTTTTTTGAGGTTTATTGGTTCTTAAAATGTTTTTATAAATTGCTTTCTGTCTCCATTTTCTTAAAATTGTTTCCTGAACTTTCCAGAAGTGGTGCTCAGTAAATGAATGACATCATGATCATATAGTGTAACAGGAAGAAATACAGGATTGCCAAAATTGCAAAACAATAAGGAAGTGAAAAAAGTTTTCTTAGAAATAATCACACAAGGAATTTGTTTGGGAGATGAAAACACCATCATGACATTATGGTATTATGAAAACAAAATTTAGGAAGTCAAAAGATGAATGTATAAAGCATAAAAAACAAAACTGCACGCGTGGCATAAAGATACAGATTTCAACTAGGAAATGTATGAATCATCACAAAAACTAGATATTGAGCATGCTGTCCACAGTATTTTCCAATATTCACTATCTACAATATTCCAGTATTCATTATCTAACATTTTTTGGCCCGAAATATTTCGTTTTTATCTTTTCCTTCTAGGCTCTGTCCATATACTCGGGTAATCTGGGAGACAGGATTCTGAATACTAGTTCTTTCAAAGGGGTCGTTCGGCTGATGTGTGACTGGGCTAGTTCATTGATTGACACTCCCGAAGTGGTTGAGGATGTTAAAGAAATATGAGATCCAGTTAAATATGGTGGGAATTATGGTAGAAGTGGAGAAAGGATGGCTTGGCTGTGTGTACTTTAATTATGTGTATGTTACACATCGGCTGTGAATATCTGCAGTCAAATCATGTGTAATGAGTACGATTTATAGCATCTCTGTGCGATGGAAGGGTGCGGCTGGACAGATGAGGGGGGCAGATTTCCTGATAGCTATAGATGTGGCTCTAACTAAAAAAATCATACCAAGGCGCCTGGGTGGCTCAGTAAGTTAAGCGTCTGACTTCGCCCCAGGTCATGTTGGTGGAGCGTGCGTTCGAGCCCCCTGTCGGGCTCTGTGCTGACAGCTCAGAGTCTGGAGCCTGCTTCGGATTCTGTGTCTCCCTGTCTCTGCCCCCGCCCTGCTCATGCTCTGTCTCTCTCTATCTCAAAAATAAATAAACATTAAAAATTTTTTAAAAATCATGCAAATTATCAATAGGGTAAATGGCATGAATGTGTTATAATGTCTATGAATGACTGGGCGAAATCTCTGAGCCTCACAAAGTCAGGTGTGGGAAAACAGAGTCTTTAATGTTGAACCCACTTTCTCTTGGCAAGATGCCTTATCCAGCACCCCACTGCACCTCTGTGTCAAAGCACTAACTGCATTCCTGTTTCCATGTAGTTAATAAATATAAACCAACATTTCTTTAGCATCTACTCTGCTAGGCATTTTTCTGGAAGAGAGAATGAAGAGACGGCAAGATCCTTATTCCCTGATCTAAAAGAAGGAGCAGATAAATAATTGCAATGGAGTCTAATCATTTTTTCTATTGGTGAGATGGATAAACTGCTTTATTGCCTTTTTTTCCCACTGATCCCATCTTAGAATTACTTAGAATTACTTAGAATTACTGCAACAAGAAAACTGTTTTCTTGTTTTTAGAATTACTTAGAATTACTTAGAATTACTTAGAATTACTTAGAATTACTTAGAATTACTTAGAATTACTGCAACAAGAAAACTGATTGTCCCACACAGCTGATAAGAGCTGATTCCTCCAACTCTGCTTTCAAGTTTTACTATCTCTTACGGCAACACTGGCTAATAAGGGCCTAATGCCCACGTGTCTGCTTCAGCAAAGAGATAAACATTTCACAAGGTTACAGCCAAAGTTCCTTTCTTCTGCTTGTTTTCTTTACTAAGTAAACAGTTTCGCCAGGCTCCCAATCACCAAATCTCCTGAATATTTTATAATCTTATACTTTTATAATTTTAGAATCTTATATGCTGGTTGATAAGCATTGTGGTTTTGTTATTTGATTTTCTTTCAGCTGTTACCATGAATGGAAAATACAACTTGTATCTGTCATGTTAAACTTTTTAATTTATTTTTATTTTTTTAATATTTACTTATTTTTGAGAGACACAGACAGAACACAAGTGGAGGAGGGACAGAGAGAGATGGGGACATAGAATCCAAAGCAGCCTCCAGGCTCTGAGCTGTCAGCACAGAGCCCAACGTGGGGCTCGAACTCATGAGCTGTGAGATCATGACCTGAGCCGAAGTTGGACGCTTAACCGACAGAGCCACCCTGGCACCCCTGTCAAGTTAAACTTTTTTCTAATCTACAGTCGTCCCCGTTTATCCACAGGGGGTACGTTCTAAGCCCCCCAGTGGCTGTCTGAAACCATGGAGGGTACTGAACCCTATATATGCCGTTTTCTCCTATACATACATAACTATGATAAAGTTTAACTTATACATCTGGCACAGTAAGAGATTAACAACAATAATGAAATAGAACAATCACTAACAATAGATTGCAAGAAAAGTTATCTGAATGTGGTCTCTCGAAATATTGCATTGTATTCATCCTACTTCTTGTGATGATGTGAGATGATAAAATGCCTGCATAATGAGATGAAGTGAGGTGAATGACATAGGCATTGTGATATAGCATTGGGCTACTATTGGCCTTCTGCCCATAAGTCAGGAGAACCACCTGCTTTCACAGTTTTCAGACCACGGGTGACAGTGGGTAATTGAAACCAAGGAACACAAAACCACAGAAAGGGATGACTGCTCTAGTTATCTGCACCCAAACATTGAGTTGTGGTTCTGTGCAGGGAAAGTTCTGGCTTGTTGGACATGTTCTTAATGGTTCCTTGTAAAAGTCAAGGATGTGGCCACTCCTGCTTGGAAATGATATGTGCTTTGAAAGCAAAACTCCAAGAAAAAGGGAAGAGTAACTTTTGCTCATTAGATCCCAATTCTGAATCAGACCCCTGATGGCTCCCCCTTGTAAGTGACACCTACCTTTCCCAGTTCCCTGTGAGGTGGATATTACTGCCTTTGTTTTTCAGATAAGAAAACTGAGAGACCCAGGTCACACAGAGTCAAAACTCTGTAGTCAAGATTGTCTTATACAAAATCCCACTGGGCCAAATAAAGCCAGCGACTTCAAGGATAAGGAAAAGAACTGTAGGCAAAGGAGAAATAGGTATCAAACCACCAATTAAATTTACTGAATGTGTTTACTTTTTCCCAGCCCCCCTAGGAAGTAAGGTATTTTCTGCTCTCAGTTTACTTTACATTAGGGACCAAACCAGGATGCGCAAGGCTGACGCTCAGTGGGGAGTGAGTATAAGGAAGAGCCCCAAGCTGAAAAAGACAGAAAATCTCAACAATCCAGACAGTTGCCTCTCTGGCCTTACGTCTTCCCCTCAAAATCTGATCCTCGTGGGGTTCCCAGAGACACCAGCCCCAGGTCAGCCCTCGAGAATGAGAGCAAAAGCAGACCACAGGCAAGGAGAGTTAACTCTCCAGCTGGCCCTGAGCTTCCCATCCCTCTCCAAGTATCTTGAGAAGCATTAATTAGCGTATGGACTCCAACACGACATGGTAAAACTTGAGTCTTTAACCAAAGAACTAGAGCAATATTTTATTTATTTATTTATTTATTCATTCATTCATTCATTCATTCATTTTATAACAATGTTTTAAAACGACAAGTTATGATACATTAATGGGTTGTGAAATACTTCACAAGCTTGTCGCCAAATGTCTCAAAAATGGATAAAGGAGGATAGTATAGAAAACGAAATATCAAACACATTGTACAAAGCAAATGTAAGTATTGTATTGTGAACTTGTGTTGGGGTATGTGTATGTGTGTGAATACATAAACACACACAGTGGATACATACATACACAATATTTATAAATATGTAAGTGAATGCTTAATCTCCTGAGTTTGACACCTTTCTGTGACCAAGGAAAAATTTATTTTATTACCCCAGGACTTGGTTTCTTCCGTGTAAAATTGAGATAGGAACCCTCCCTAACAATAAAGTAATTCCCACTTCCTTATAATTGTGTGCAGTGAGAATTTATTGAAAATTAGCAGTTCACCTTGCAACCAATATCCAATAACTAATATTTTGGAAAAAAAAAAACAGGGTAGTTTTGAGTGGCAAAATTACAGTTGTTCAAAAATTTTTCCTTATAGTTTCCACTATGTTTTCTACGTTATCCGTAACGAGCATGTGTTCACTGTTTTTTATAATAAGAAAAAATATGGATGTATCTTTTAAAACAACTAAACCCTCAGTGCTCCATGTACTGAAAAGGAAACTGTGGTGGTTTTTTTTTTTTTTTTTTTCTTACCACAAAGGCCTTCAAAGGGAAAAAAAACAATACATTTAAAACTGCAGAGCAACTTTCAAGAGCAAAATATCTTTTGGTGGTTTTGGTTTGGTTTTGTTGATAAGGTCCATGACTGTGCAGTAAGTGTATAGTTTGTATATTTTCTGCAGGAAAAAAAAAAAAAAGCTTGAGTACATTGAATCCTTATCATTCCGTAAATATTTCAACAGCGGGAGCTACAGCAAACAAATTGCTGCCTGAATAGGAAAGTTTTTTCCCAACACCATTGCTGATAAAGGCGGCCACTTGAAAGTGTTCTCTGGCAATTTCGAAGGAAGGATTTGCAAGGCCTCTGCATGGGTTGACTTTGCAAAATTTGTTTTAGTCCTTTGAGTCCCACTTACTGACTCTAAGTACACCGTTGGAGGCAACCCATAAAAGGAAAAGAAGCAAAACAAAACAAAACAAAACAAAACAGGATCTTACCTCCCATACCTCCCATACTCCATTTACAGTATTTTCTCTCTCAAAGTTCATTTGACTTAAGGAACTTTGATTTATATTGCAACGATATCTTGCTGCTTACCACCAAGAATCAGTCTGTTAAATGCCTCAGTCTACACTCTGGACTGACGGGGATGGTACACTGAAAGCAATATTCAGAGCAACAATAATCATTATAGTTGCTGATTTTTTTTTAATGTTTATTTATTTTTGAGAGACAGCAAGCCAGTTGGGGAGGGGCAGAGACAGAGGGCGACAGAGGATACAAAGTGGACTCTGCACGTACAGCAGAGAGCCTGACGATGTGGGGCTTGAACTCACAAACCACAGATCGTGACCTAAGCAGAAGTCAGGTGCTCAACCGACTAAGCCATGCAGGCATCCTGATATAGTTGCTAATTTGTTTTTAAATTTTTTAAAATGTTTATTCATTTTTGAGAGACAGAGAGAGACAGAGCACGAGTGGGGAAGGGGCAGAGAGAGGGAGACACAGAATCTGAAACAGGCTCCAGGCTCAGAGCTGTCAGCACAGAGCCCGTCGCAGGGCTGGAACTCGTCAACTGCGAGATCTGGACCTGAGCCGACGTCGGACGCTCAACCGACTGAGCCACCCAGGTGCCCCTATAGTTGCTAATTTTTAAGTACAGCCTTAGCAGGAGGAACTGCATTGGGTGCTTTGCCCACATCATCTGTTTGATCCCCACGGTCATCTATGAAGTAGACACTCATACTATTCTCACTCCACAGATGAGGAAAGTCAGGCAAAGCTCTGGCAAAGCATTGGGTGCCAGGCTGAGGCTTTACACCTTGAAGGTTTTATGCAAAAAAGTATCTGTATTTTGGAAAGCTAATCCAGGTGGCTTGAGTGAGTTGGGCTGAAGGTAAAAACACCAGATGGGTGAAAACTTGTTGGAAGACCATCGTTCATTCCCCATAGCCACCTCGGCTCTGCAGAATCATAGACTGCCCTCCGGTCGTGCTGAGGAGTTAATGGTCTTACGTCTTTCTACTTATTTTTCATCTCGTGGCAGTTCCATTCTTCCCTTTGCCTCCAGCAAATTCCTACTCCACCTCCAAGTGCTATGCGTGGACAGTCCCTCCAGAGAGACGTAGCTAAGAGGTCAATGGCCTGTGTGAATGGCAGCGTAGAGGGATTTGGGCGTCAGAAGCATCTGCTCAGCCTCTAACAAGCTGTGGCTTTGGGACATTTCTTACGTTTCCAAGACTTACCTCAATTCTGCAGTGGGAATAATAGTACATAACACGAGAAGGGGGTGCGGAAATTTGGATGACACTCTGAAACTTCGAAAGCCTCTATAAATAGAGTTTACTTAAGTAGTTTGTCATCTCAGAGGCCCTCCCCACACCCAAGGAGAATGAATTGTACCAGTCTCCTTTTTCTCTTAGCCGTCCAATCCTACCTCTGCATATTGTTGTATTAGGTTGAAATGACATTAAGTCACAAGCAAGGGTCTGTAGTTTTCTCCTGCCTCCACTAGATTCTACCTCCTTGCCCATGAATGGTTGGCTGAACAGCACTATTCTTTCCCAGAGATTTCCATGCCTTAATCCCTGGAATGTGTGAAAATGTTACCTTATATGGGAAAAAAAAAAAAAGAGTTTGCAGATGTGTTAAGGGTCTTGAGAGGAGATTATCCTGGACTATCCGAATGGGCCCAATGTAATCACAGGTGTTTTGTTTTGTTTTGTTTTGTTTAGAGGGACAAGCAGGGTATAAGAAGTGTCATAGAGGAAATGTGACAACAGAAACAGAGGTTGGAGGGATGTAGTTTGGAGATGAAGGAAGAGATCATCCAGCACAGCACTACAGGTGGCCTCTAGAAGCTAAGAAAGGCAAAGGAACGGATTATGCCCTAGAGCCTGTAGAAGGAAAGCAGCTCTGAGGACACCCTGAGTTTAGCCTGTGAGCCCCAAATTGGGCTTCTGACTTCCAGGACCGTAAGATAATAAATGTGTATTGTTTAAGCCATTGTGTTCATGGTACTTTGGTACAGAAGCAATAGGTAACTAACACGCCTATCTGGAAGCACCCTCCTTCCTCCCCAAGATATAGTGGTGTCTTCCCAAAACATGAAACATGTACAATCTTGCACCTCTCAATTTTCCACAGCTGTTTAACATACATTCGTGGTTTCTCCAATGTCAAGGGATTCATGGAACAGTGGTAGGCTGCAAAGAAAGTTTTACCGAACATAAGAATACCAAGGAGAACATCTGTTCAAGACATTTGCAGGCTTACAGGAATATTCACAGCATATTAATGGGGTGTAGCAAAACCCAATTCTGTAAGTTTGACAAATGTGGGATTCACTAAAGGTAGTTGTGTGGGTATCAGAACTATTTTTAACATGTCGCCTTGGTGACATGTCCACATTATCAAAGCACCAATAAAGAGTGAAATAGTTTAATGTAATTCTCTGGAAAGTATAAATATATTTCCACTAAGTAGTAGAGAATCCTAGTTTCATTTGTATTATTTTTTCTAATACTTAAGTTGAATATAAATCTTTACAATTTTTTTTTAGTGTGCATTTATTTCTGAGACAGAGAGAGACAGAGCATGAGAGGGGGAAGGGCAGAGAGAGAGGGAGACACAGAATCGGAAACAGGCTCCAGGCTCTGAGCTGTCAGCACAGAGCCTGATGTGGAGCTCAAACTCACAAACCGTTTGATTATGACCTGAGCCGAAGTCAGTCGCTCAACCAACTGAGCCACCCAGGCACCCCGGTTGAGTATAAATTTTAAGGGCATAAAAGAGCCTTATTTATTTATTTATTTATTTATTTCTTATTTATTTATTTAAAAAAGCCTGTGACGTTTCAGTGTGATTAATATTTACTGGCAAAGCTAATTATAACATTAATATGTAAATAAAGTAATGCAATCACGTAAATATGCAAATATATATCAGTGAACGTGTCACACTAAATGAACCAGTCCTTATTAAACCCAACTTCCCTTCAAATATATATTTTTGCTTAAAATTCTGGAGATTTTCTTTTAAATGAAATTGAGTCAACACTATTTCTTTGCTCTATTAAGAAATACACCACACGTCGATTTATTTTATTTATTTAGAACTTGGAGGGCAATAAAAAAAAAAATCGGGAGATTTTTCCACCATTAGCTTGAAAATGAATAAAAGAGAAAACATGCTGCATTGCAACTGTACAGAGTGAGGCAGCTGGCAGCTAGCTCTCCAAAAGCTTCCGGAGTATTTTCTTATACAGGGGGGCGTTCGGGTCTAGGCATATTTTCCTACCATTCTTCAGAGAAGCTCTGCCAGAGAAAAGATTTGAACGTGGGGTTAGACGCGTAGTGAAGCGGGGTGTGGAGGAACACAGGCTAAGGCAAAGGAGGCAGAGGGTAGGGCCCCGAAGCCAGTGCATGGGACTCACATCATCTGGGGAACGGGGCAGTGGACTGTCGCACCCATCACCTCCAGGCTGCGGATATGCTTGGGACGGACTTCGGAGGTGGTCTTCACGCACACGCAGCGCAGGTGCTCATCTCCTTCTGGGTCCCCTGAGGGTTCGGGGGGGGGGGGCGGTGGAGGACAGAGCGGTGAGTGAGTGAACCTTCGAACTTACCTTAGGGATCTTTTTTCATTGCGTCTGGCTTTCATTTCCTCACCCATAAATCATACCTCCCTCAGAGAGAAGTGTTACTGACAAGATGGTAAATAGTGCACCGGGCAGCTCATGGCACAGCGTCCGCACACCTAGGCAGAGCTCAGAAGATTATAAAAATTCCACCCCAGCCCTGGGGGTTCCCCGACTGCCTGTCGTCCGCCCCCGTCCCCTCCATGCCTTACTTTAGCTCTTACCTCTGGGGAGGGCGACCACGGCTGGCAAGAGCAGCAGTCCCAGGAGCAGGAGCCCCGAGATGGGCAGGGGCCGGGGGGCGCGGGCACCCACTCGAAGCCTCATGTCCAGCAGGTGCCAGCAGGAGCCGAGAGTGCAAGGGCAGTTGGGGCCGAGGCTTTGCAGGCCAGTGGCTCCTAAGACTCTCCAGGCCGGTTTTATCCCCACTGTCAGTCCTGTCCTGTCCGGAAAACTGGGGCGGATGGTGGGGGAAGTGGAGACACTTCTGGGAAGGGTTAGGCCAGATCTGGCCAGCCAAGATTAGGAGGAAAAAAAAGAAGAAGAAGAAGAAGAATACTGGGGTCAGCTGGGAGCTGGGAGCAGGAGCAACACCCTCAATCTAAATTCATGTACGTGCACATGGGTGCAGTTAGAGCCAGTATTTGAACCTGTCTGTTGCCTTTGTTATGTGTTATTGTAGAGTTCTCTGTGATCACTATGTTGCCATTTATACAGGTGGTGCCTTCAGACTCTAGACAGTTTCTGTTTCTTTCCCAACTGGCAACAAACTGCCTTTTCAAGAACTGCTTATTTCTGCCAGCGTGGCCTGATTACCACGGAGTTGAGCTTTGTGGCTGTGTGTGTTAAAGGTGTGTCTTCCTAATTGTTTTCTTGCTCGTAAAAAGTTGAATTGGTCTTTGGGATGACTCAGCTCTGAATCTCACCCGAATGTGAAGTTTCCTCGGTCTCTTGAACAGGATCTACCCTGCCCTACCAGCCACCCTCTAGGAAGCAAAGTCTGTTACCCTGGTCTATCCTCTTACCCTGAGAAAAATTATGAAAGTAATATTGGAATGCATTCATTCTGTAAAAACTTGGTGCCCACATGTTACTGGGCTTGGCCCAGAAATGAGGTCAAGCAGGAGAGTTTCCAGGCCACATTTCCCAGAGCCTGCTGTGACCTGGACAAGTGCCAGTTTAAGTCAGGCTGCACTGTGGCTGGATCAGTGATGTTCTAAGGAGGGCACAGAGCTTCTGGGAGTGGAGTGTAGAAAGATGTGGAAGAGGGGTGGAGGGTAGGTAACAAAATCCACAAAGTAAAGGTCAAGAGATCGATACGGACTATCTTCCCTTCCCTGAAAAAAGGATGACTTAGGCTCTTTTTTTTTTTTTTTTTTTAGTTGTTTTAAGTTTATTTTTCTTGAGAGAGAGAGAGAAGAGAAAGAGAGCAGGGGAGGGACACAGAGAGAGAGAGAGGGAATCCCAGGCAGGCTCTGTGCTGTCAGCGCAGAGCCTGCTTTAGGGCTCAAACTCATGAACTGTGAGATCATGACCTGAATCGAAATCAAGAGTCAGGTGCTTAACCGACTGAGCCATCCAGGTGCCTTTACTTGGGCTCTTAAATAGGGCAAAGTATGTCCTCATCTCAAAGCCAGAGGTTTTCTGTCGCACTAACAGTGAAGGGCATCAGTGGCCCACGGCAGGAAACTAGCTGACTTCTGAATGCTCTGGAGGACCAGGCTTCTGCAGGGCTATGCAATGTCCCTCCTCCACCTACAATGTTCTTTCTCTTAGTATCCCACCACTTGCCTTTCGGCTAAGTCCCATTCGAATTTCTGGTGTCTACCTAACATCACTTCCTCAGCGAGGCCTTTCCTGACAGCTACAGCTAATTGTGTCCCCTGTTGTGTCTTGTAGCTTCCCTGCATTTGCGATCTCTCACTGATACAGATATTATACATGCAGATACATATGCATGTGCGCGCGCGCGCGCGTGTGTGTGTGTGTGTGTGTGTGTGTTTGAAAGTGTTTAAAATGTTTTCTGGGGTGCCTGGGTGGCTCAGTCGGTTAAGTGTCCAACTTCAGCTCAGGTCATGATCTCATGGTTTGTGGGTTCAAGCCCCAAGTCGGGCGCTGTGTCTCAGATTCTGTGTCTCCTTCCCTCTCTGTCCCTCCCCCGCTCGCACTCTGTCTCTCTCTCTCTCTCTCTCAAAAATAAACATTAAAAAAATTTTTTTAATGTTTTATCTCCCCACATGCAAAGCTGTATGAGGTGAGCGGTCATAATGTATATCACTGTTCTAGAACATGGGTAAGGACTCAATATAAAGTACTATATTCATGAAGATAATGTTGAAAATGATGATGCTGAGGCTTTGACTTGCTCCTCTGTTGGTTTCTTCACACAGTTAGAGCAGACCTCTGTATCTGCAGGTGTCCCATCAGGTTGTGATTATTTGTCAACCTGTCAGCCCCTCCGACCAGACAGTGATCTCTTCAAGGACAATTCTCTGGGACTTACATATGTTGAACATCCAGCATCCAATGCAAATGGATGATCCAGAAGGTGCTGTAACTTACACAAGTGTATTGCACTAAAACTTGAGATCCCAAATAGGGTTAGTGGCAGAGGGGATGGATAGAAGAGATGGTTTGGGATATGAATGGGTGGCATAACGGATTTTACAACCTCATCCCCAGATGTCAATGTTTACAGGAAGTAGTAAGTGTCATTAAGTGATTCTTTCTCTGCATTACATGAAATAGTTTAATGCACCCAAAAACGAAAGACATGTGCATCTTAGGAGGTATCGCATAGTGGAAAAAACCTGTCATGTTTCAGCAGCTGACCCTGTTGGTAGCAGGAGGAAACCACTAGAGAAATGAATGAAATGTCTGAGCTCTTGTGAATTATTGGAGAAAAACTAATGAAAACGATTGCAATCCCCACTTACTGCTTTATTATATGTTTATATATATGTGTATATATATTAACTACCATTTAATAAGTGCATTTATTTTGTAGACGAAACATTTTAAGGCACTGAGCCTATACTGATGAGGAGATAATAAAAGTAGATGTTAGTATACAAAATTTGTGAACTAAGTGCTTAATACGTGAGTGTTCCCCCAAAGTCCATTTACAGATTGGGGTTGGTGAACTTGCTTCTCCTTCAACCATCAAAGTATGCTGCTTGCGATCAGGTCCTATTTTTGTGTGCCAATAACATCGCGATATAGGATATAATCTCTTCATTAGAGAAAGAAGAATCGGGGAACGTGGTGTGGTGGTGAAGAACAGAGCTTCAATTACTCACTCTGTCACCTACTTATTTATCTGATCTTGCGGCAAATTTCCTAATCTCTTTGAATTTCAGTATTCTTCTGTAGAACACTGGGAATGCTAATAGTACAACAAATAAAATAATAGCTAACATTTATATAGGGGTTCTTGTGGGGCTTCTAGCCCTTTGAATCAATTAACTCTTAATTTTCACATCGGTTGTCAGACAGGCAATATTATTATCCCATTTTAGAGATGAAGAAACTAAGGCACAGAGTGGTTATGCAACCTGTCCAAAGTTACACAGCTAGTAAGGGGTAGAGCTAATTCACCCAATTATTCTCTTTACAGAGGATGAACTCTTAACCAGATCATATCTATCTTGTGAGAATCATTTAATTCATCCATACAAGACACTTCGTATGCCAGGCATATTAAAATTTATCCAAAAATTTTCACTATTATAATAAATTAAGAAGGACACACATCAGTGGCATGTGGGTGGCTCAGTAGGTTAAGCGTCCGACTCTTGATTTCAGCTCAGGTCATGATCTCACAGTTGAGGAGATCGAACCCTGCATCGGACTCTGTCTGTGCTGATAGCATGGAGACTGCTTAGGATTCTCTCTCTCCCTCTCTCTCTGCCCCTCTCCTGCTTGCACGTACATGCTGTTTTTTGCTCTCTCTCAAAAATAAACAAATAAACTTAAAAAATAATAATAATGGGGGCGCCTGGGTGGCTCGGTCAGTTAAGCATCTGACTTCGGCTCAGGTCATGATCTCACGGTCTGTGAGTTTGAGCCCCGTGTCGGGCTCTGTGCTGACAGCTCAGAGCCTGGAGCCCGTTTCAGATTCTCCTGTTCATGCTCTGTCTCTGTCTCAAAAATAAATAAACGTAAAAAAGAAAGAAAGAAAGAAAGAAAGAAAGAAAGAACGAGCCAGAGGGAGCACGGAGATAATGGGAAAAATGGGTGAAGGGGAATAGGAAGTCCAGGCTTCCAGTTATGGAATGACTAGGCCACGGGGATAAAAAGCACAGTGTGGGGAATGTAGCCAATGGTGTTGTAATGATGTTGTACAGTGTCAGGGGGTAGCAGCACTTGGGGAGCACACAGCACAAGGGAGAGAGATGGTCAGTCACTCTGCCGAAATGAATGCAACTTTGGCCATCAGCTATATTCAAATAAAAAAAATGTAAAAAAAAAAAGAAAGCTCTGTTTCTTATAAAACAATGATTAGAAGTCTGCCAAAGTGTGAATTTTTTATTTTCATATTCGCAAGGTTGATTCCACCACAAAAATTGTAAGCAGACAGGATGTGAATGCAAATGTATACGAACATTCCAGGTTAACACATTTAACACCATAGAGAACCTATGTTATTATTAGGATTATTATTGAAAATACTGGAGTGTTTTTAATAGAGAGAATGTTAATGCTGTTCATCATAAATTTTTTTATTCTATAGTATTAAATGTATTCACTTTAAAGTAAGTAACCACAGCTTACAAGACTCACATTCTACAACTTTATTATTTTTTAGGGCTTGAAGGCTGAAATAAACATTAGAAAAACCTTTCAAAATGCTTGGAGGCAAAGTATCCTAAGACGAAGACAATGAAAAACTCTATTAAGTCCCTAAATAAATCAACAAACATTTATTGAGCAAGTGCTCTATTCTGGGCTCTGTGTGATTTCTAATAACAATGGCCATTATGGAATCTATTAATCATCATGAGTATAGCTAGTCTCACACTCAAGTAGAGCAAGAGAGGTTAACACGCATGTGAGTATTTGGAAAGAAAATTTTAAATAAAGGAATGCAAAGCATAGTGCCATATTTAGCCAGGAGTTAGGGAACAAACCATATATTATATTTTGGCAGTAAGTTTGCTTACTGTTATCTTCTCTCTGTCATCTATGAACCAGCCTTCTCAGAATGTCATGCGACTTTTCGAGGCAGAATTGAACACATATCCAAAGTTCAATACAATATGAGTAGGTATTTTGGATAAATAAGGACTCCAGAAAGTCGAACCTTCAAACTCCTACTCTTCTTGGGAGATAGAAAGATTTGACACAAAGCGAACAGATTAAGCCATTGACCCACTACTTTCCAAAATTTTCTGGACTATTTTCTTGATTTTGGGAGCTTCTGGGTCCAGGCAGACTTTGTTCCCGTTCTTCAGCGTGGCTCTGCAAGAGGGAATGGAATGATCTGTGAGTGCCCTGGCCTGACCCTCAGAAGCCATTCACCGGGCTGGATGGATTAAACTGCGTCGGTGGGGACAGAAGCAGAGAGTTTCCCTAATGCCCAATGAGGCAATGGTACAAAAACAGCGACTTACATCACTTCGACGTTGGCACAGTGGGGTCCTGCCCTGAGCACCTCCAAATTCTGGATGTTACTTGGGTGAATGCCAGAGACGGTTTTCATACACAGGCAGCGAAGTTCAACGAACGGCTCCACGTCTGCACGTTTAGCTAGGGTAGAAAGCGTGACTCTGTTAGTGGTCCCGATTCTTGCGGAGATCTTATCTAGTGGCTTGTTTCCTTAGCCCCTTATTTGTTAACTGTGCCGCTCTCCTAAAGTCGCTGCGTCTATGACCGTCCGATCTTTAGTAGAGTACCCTGGCAGAATGCCTTGGCACACGTGAAGTGCCCACTAAGCCTTCCCTCTCCTCCCGGAGGTACTGGTGTAACGGCCTCTCCAGCCCCAGGAGCGACCGTGCAGACTTTCCCCCAGGCCCTGCTGCAGCCGAAGCAGCCACAGCTGCAGAGAGGCAGGGACTCCACTCTCAGCGCTCCCGCAGTTTCTCTTACTTAACCCAGAGGGAACCAGCGTGCTCAGGAACAGCGACAGCAGTAGCAAGCCCTGTAGGACCGGAAGCCGGCTGGTGCTGGAGCAGGAGGAGGTAGGACGGAGGCCCATGGTGGAGACGTCTAAGCTGGAGTCGGTCCTGGAGGCCTCGGTGCCAGGGCGAATTGCTGCCTCCAAGTCTGCGGTCATGGTGTCTCATGCTCTCCCGATGCCTTTTATACAAGCCCCTCGAGGCCAGCAGGGAGAAAAAAGATAGGGAAGAAGGGATGGTGTGTGGAAATACATGTGGGAGGATGGGCAAGTTGTGCTCAACCCAGATAAACACCAGGCAGGTCGGGGTTCCTGCTCAATTTTATTTGTACTTCCCTTCACACTGTGCTCTCCACACCCCCCTTCCCCCATTCTTAGTACCCATATCCTTGACACGAATATAACCTTCCACGTAGGGAGGTAAGAACTAAACTGAAGTCTTACACAAATTTTCTTTGTGTATCTACATGATAACACCCTGCTTTTCTTATAAGGCAATTTCTAGGCTTAACAGACACTTTATGACTATCTGAGAGCATACATATATGGCCCTTTCCAGTTGCCAAAGAAAGCACATGTTCCTAACTCGGTTGTTGATAAATGTTAGGATTTGTTTGTAGTATGTGCATAAAGTAGGAGCCAATTACCGCCAAAGGCCCACTTTGCATATTAGTTTGTGGGTTGCTTTCTGTTTCCAGAATGTATTATTTTTTTCTAATGTCATCCAGAAACTAGAAGAAAAGCGCCTCCTCCCTCGTGTTGTAAAATAAACTGCTTGTTGAGTCTACTCTAAAAAGCAACACCCAGCATATTTCCTTTTTCTTTTATTTTTAATATTTCAGGGAAGTAGGTAATATAATTCATTGTGAAAGGTTCATACACTGCAGATGTATGTGGAATAAAACATGTAAATTTCTCTTCATCATTATTCTATATCCTCACTCTCCAGTGGAAACCTTAGATAACAGTTTGATATTAGTTTTCTGTTCTGTCTACATTTATATACACACATATATGTATATAGACAGACACACGTCACTCGTAGAGAAACACATATATCGATAGAGGTAGACATAAATTTCTTAATATAAATGGGATCATTAGATGGTTTGCTTTTGCCCTTCAAAAATACGCCTTCAGGGGCGCCTGGGTGGCGCAGTCGGTTAAGCCTCCGACTTCAGCCAGGTCACGATCTTGCGGTCCGTGAGTTCTGAGCCCCTCTGATGGCTCAGAGCCTGGGGCCTGTTTCCGATTCTGTGTCTCCCTCTCTCTCTGCCCCTCCCCCGTTCATGCTCTGTCTCTCTCTGTCCCAAAAAATAAATAAACGTTGAAAAAAAAATACGCCTTCAGCATCCTTTCATGCTACCCCAAGGTCATCTTTCCCCATCCTTTTTAATGGCTGCGTGACATTGTATGGCATGGGCAATCCTCAACCAACCTCTGTCTTATTGGTGACCTTGAGGGTGTTTCCAGGTTTTCAGTGTTACAAACTGCAACAAAATCTCTGTTCCGCAATTCTCAGAGCGCAATCATGAGTCTTGATCTCAAACCCTAGGTGATATAGAGAAAGCACCTGCACATCACAGGCTGGCTTGTGTGTGTTATTGTCTGGATCTCACTTTCTTCTATGAGACTTGCTTCCTCAAGTGGACCGTACACTTTTGAAGGTAGAGGCATGTCCTAGGTTTCTTTGAATGCTTTAGGGATTTTTTTGGTGTGTAGGATAATACATTACACAGTGGGTCTTAAACAGTGTTGGTGAGTAGATCAATGAGTATCGTATGAAGGAAAGTTTTTAATCAGACACAATCCTCAGACCAAACTCCATCTGGTCCCAAGTACCTATAGTATAAAGAGGTGATTTGGAAGCCTGGGAATAACGGACAAGGTTCTAGCCACAAGCTGTCTTCCTATTACAACTATGTACAAATCTTACACAATATTATTTAAACTTCTCATTATTTGCTTATGTTTTATACCTTTAACATTTTGGAAGAAACTCAAAATATTCAAATGTACAAAATTACATTTTCTATCAAAAGAATGAATACAGTCAATTATTGTTTCCAATTGTTTTTTCTTTCAACTTTAAAGCCAATTCTCCCTCTTGTTTAAGTTAGACAACACCTACTTAAGTTCATCTTCCAGTGTTTTGTAAATGTATTTCTCTTTCTCACCCCTTTAGCTTTCCCCATGTATCTTACAGTCTGGCAGTAGAACATATTAAAATGATTTTCCACCTCTTCCAACTCAGAAATTCATAGTCTAAGAAGCAAAGTCAAGAAAAAGGTTAAGCTGAAAATGACTATCCTTCTTAGAGCTAAGATGTGGAGTGAATAAGAGAGATTCTCAGCAGGAAACAGAGTAAGGAGAGTGAACGCCTTTCTAGTTCTTCTTGAGCGATGACTTTATAGTCTTTCCTCATTATTGTGATTGAAATGTTATTCATTCTCTGGTCAGATATACTTTTATTCAAATGTAAGCTCAAAAGCATTTTCAGAGCAAGATATAAAGTGTCGTGGTTTTTTTTTTTAAGTATTATAGTGTCTTTTTTTTCCCCCATCCATCACAGCCCCAACACATATTGTTTGCTATATTTATTAGTTTCACTGGACACTTTTCCCTCTATACACACGCTATCCAAATTTCTTTCCTGGTTCATTTAGTACCAGGAAAGTGGTAGGCATGTTGCAGAGTATCATTAAGCCATTGTCTTAATCAACATATTTGTCACAAAAGATACAACGTCAGCAAAGTTCATGAGGAAGCATTAACAAATTTCTTGAGTCACTAAAATTTCACAAGCCTATTAGTTGGCACTTGAGGTAAATAATGTTTTGCTGGCTTTTGCTGATTCAGTAAATATTAAGTATCTAGTATGTGCCAGATGTTTAAAAGTTCTTCTCATTGGGTGACTTGGTCATTGTGCTATTTCTTTTTTTTAAAAATGAGACCTCAGGGCGCCCGGAGGCAGCTCAGTCGGTGAAGTGTCCAACTTCCTCTCAGGTCATGACCTCGCGGTTTGTGGGTTCAAGCCCCATGTCGGGCTCTGTGCTGACAGCTCTGAGCCTGGAGCCTGCTCGGGATTCTGTCTCCTGCTCTCTCTGCCCCTCCCTCGCTCATGCTCAGTCTCTGTCTCTCTCTTTCAAAAATAAATACACATAATTTTTTTTTTTTTTACAGTGAGACCTCAAATACTGGTGCAAAGCAATGGGTCATCAATACCAATGTGCTGTCGTTACCACTATACTGCTAACTGTGCTAACTGTATTACCATCATTTGCACCTGGTAGGTTGTTTTTGTTTTTGTTTTTGTTTCCATGAAGAGAAACACAATACAAACTCTGAAAAACTGGCTTACTAAGTGGATAAAAGATACTTTGAAGTCAGTTATTCAATGAAAAGAAGCTTATACAAAATAGTATGCTTAAACAAATGCAAAGCACCTTAAGTAATCAATTGAAATACTAGAGGATGAAAGATTTCCTCTATGTGCTGAAACCAGATATGTTTTCTGTATGATTCTCAGTTGACAAGAAGAACCCAGACCTTAGTTACTCTGGCACTCGGCACCCAGAGGTGAAGCCTGGGGTGGGGTGGGGTCAGGGAAGGAGTAGGGAGGGGGGAAGAATTGAGGGGGAGTGTCTTCCTGGGTGCTGTTGGACAGAAGCCCCGCAAAGGTTCGAGGAGCTGGGAATTTTCACTTTAATTTAATGCCAATTAATATTAGCCATTGAGCGTCAAATGCGTAACGACCCTCTCGTGTAACAAGTCAAGCCCAAATTTAGTGGCTTACGACAATATATTATTTCTGATGGTTCCATATGTTAATGAGTGGTACTTGGACCTCACTTAAGTGGGTGTCATCAGAGCACAACTGGAAACGCTGAGAAGTCCAACATGGCCTCTCCCACATGGAAGGGGCTTGTGCCGGCTGCTGGGGTAACTTCATCCCCCTGCTCCTCCTTCTCTTTCAAGTAGCATTATTGTACTTCTCAGGAGAACAGGAAGAATGGAAAGAAGGAAGGAAGGGAGAAAACGATGGAAGGAAGGAGGGAGGAGAAAGGAGAGCTGGGAAGGGAAAAGAAGGAAGGAAGAAAAGTAAAAAGAAAAGGTAAGACAAAGGCCCTCCACTCTCCCCCCTTCCTTCCCCTACTGTCTTCTCCTCCTTGCCCCCTCTGTTCCCCCCAATCTTTTCCATCTCCTCTCATCCCCTCCCGGCCTCTCCCCTTCTCTGACCTTTCCTCCCCCACCCTTCCCTCTTCTCTTCTCCTTTTTTCTCCCCTCCCCTGTCCCTGAAACCCGGATGCACCGCCCACACCCCTTCCCTTTCAGGATCCTCTGGATGGTGCACCACAGCTGTCTCCAGTTGCTGGAAATGATGGCTGCAGTCAGCTCACAACTGAGACCTTCTCTGGGCACAGCCCAGGGCCCCAGGGAAATGTCTCACCCAAAGTTGTCCCCACTCCCCAGAGGTAGCCCACATCTAATGACCCGTCAGTGGGAGAGTTTGGAGGTCTGCTCCCTTGCCACAATTCAGAGTAACTCTGGAAGGCTAGCCCAGCCCCAAAGCTTCTCATAGGATCGCCTGGTCTTCTACTGTGACAGCATTTCTTCTTCTCTCCGGTTCTTTACTTCCTGACAGATGTTAATCTTTAGAGCACTCCTCAGTAAACTTCCTGCACGCAAATGTCCTCTCAGGGTTTGATTCTGGGGAATCCCACCCGAGAGACCCTTTCTCTCTTTTTTTAAAAAAAATCCAGTCCCTTATCATTCAGCTTTCGAGTAAAGCTTTGTCAGAGAGAATTCAGTATATTGGCCACCATAAGACCTTAACTTAGGCTGAAAGCTTCTCATTTTTGTAATCTCCGTATCTCAAGAATCCTGTACTGGGTCTATTCTGTAACAAGATTATCAACAAATGGGTATTGATGGATGAATATTTATAAGAAGAAAAATATACCGTATATGTTGGTAATACTAACACATGAATGACAGAAAAAAAAGACAGAGAATATGAATACATTGTTCCCAGAAGCTTCTTAAAAATGACTTGTGGAAACAAATCCTGCGCTAAAACTTAAGGAGCCATGCATAGATAGAAAGAATACAGATACATTTGAACAAAATGATGGCACTTAAACTACAGAGCTCTCAGTTTTCTGACTTTAGATTAGGGAATAGGAACTAATATTTGTCAAGTACCTACTCTGTTCCAGGATCAGCCCTTAGTGCCTGTGAGACAGATATTATTACTGTACTGATTTTACAGATGAGAAACCCGAGGGATGGAGATGTTAAATAAATTGCCAAGGTCAAATAGCTGAAAGTACTCAAAACCAGAGTTGAAACATAATTACCCTGACTTTGTATCGTACCACAAACTGTAAAGAATTACAATTACTGACCTCTCCAGCTGGAAACCAGCTAGCGATTTTTCTCTTTGTTCAGCCTAGAGGTGGGTCAGAAACAATCATCCCACATTTATGTGGCAGTGGAATCACATCTTTTAAGAATGTGGTTTTTGGGGCGCCTGGGTGGCTCAGTCGGTTAAGCGTCCAACTTCGGCTCAGGTCATGGTCCATGAGTTCAAGCCCCGCGTTGGGCTCTGTGCTGACACCTCAGAGCCTAGAGCCCGTTTCAGATTCTGTGTCTCCCTCTCTCTCTTCCCCTCCCCTGTTCATGCTCTGTCTCTCTCTGTCTCAAAAATAAATAAATGTTTTAAAAAAATTAAGAAAAAAAGAATGTGGTTTTTACAGAGGAGGTAAGGGTTCTTGCAATTTCTCAATATTTACGAAATAGGACTCTAGACTTCATAGAAAGAAACTTTTGCATGTAAACTCTAAGTCTCCCTATGTCATTATTTCACTGTACATATTTGAAGTATGAACAATCCTTTTCAGGAATATAATATTAATTTTGCTGACTGAAAGCAAACCAGGACGGTCAGCCAAAATGACAATCATGTGCATTCTCTCTGCCTTCCGTGATTCAGTCAGGGAGGCAAATCAAAATCCCCAGGTACTCATTCTGTCTGGTAAATTTCTCAATTTGTAACATCCAGGAAAGACTTTTGAAGTTAAATACAATATGAGAACTACCCGCAGTGATTTTCCTTATGCAAGAATTACAAGTATGATAGAAAAACAAAGCCACTAGTCAGATACCTTCAAGAACTGAAGGATTATGTGAATGTGTCACACCCAGAGGCAAGCACGAAAATGTGGTAAAAGGAAGGGCATTAATTAAACATTGGAAATTGTCTGGAGGGGGGCAGTAACAGATATTTTCGCTGGCCTCTTGTTCAAGTCCTAGTGCTTTCATAACTGAGAGTGAGTTTCAGATGGACAGTAGAGTGAATGTGGCATCTAGGAGTTTGTGTGAGGAAAATGTATCTCTAGAAGACTTACACTGGGTTAATTTCCCCCAGATATATTAGTCGTTGAATTTGCTAGTGGTAAGATAAACGGTAATGCTATTATTAGTGAGTAGTAACTGCCAATGAGGGTCTTGTATAGGTTATACTTCCGTAATATCATCTCTTTTCTTCATAGAACAACCAATTATAGCATGAACATGACAAACAGAATTGCAAGAATACTACAAATGAGGTCTTACTCTATGGTCTATAAAGAAACCAAACTTATAAGTCTTGTTTCTGGGTAAAACAAAGATCTTGAATGATGGCAAAGAAAAAAGTAATCAGTAATGTTTATTTCTTCCAGAACATACATTTCACCTCTTGAAAGGACATTTAATATGCTTTCATTTATTATTGTCAGGCACTGACTCCATGAGTATTTTGGGGCTGGTATGACAAATAAGAGATTATTTAAAACACGGAAATTTATAGTTCACACATCTATGGTAATTTGATTTGCTTTCTCAATGTTTCCCTAATGTTAGTATATGATTCATAGGTTCAAAGGGAAAAAAGCACTATTTGGGAGAGTAAAAAGATCATGAAAGTTTAAAAATTTCTTGAGGTATTTTGTTTTTTTTTTCAATATTGCTAAAAAATTGGTCAGTAAATCATCTCTTTAAAATTTTCCATACCTTTGTATCTTCCTGTCTTTCTCCCTCTTCTGTGTTACGTAGAGCTATATTAATACATAATAATGATGTATTACTATAATTACTGTAATAATACATTAATAATATGTTAATAACATATACTAATCTAATAGGTGTTTTATGTATAAGGAGAGAGATGAAAAGATGTAGAATAGTTTAGCTTAGATATAGATGTGTTAATAATATATTAGCATGTACTAATAAATACATATGCACCAATGTAAGCATATATATTGATCCAGTTGGTGTATGTGTATATGCATATCAATTGGATTAGTCTCCTTCCTTTCATTTTCTTGCTTTTCCTAAGGATGAGTTATTTACATGAAATTGCTATTTTGATACTGAGAGACAGTGAGACTCCTTCAGTCCGGACCAGTCTTCTGCTCAAGCACCTACTATGGGCTAGGCAATGTCCTAAAAACAGAAACGAATGTGACAAAGGTAATCTGGCCCTCATGGAGCTCACAGTGAAGCTGGAATAGACCCTAAATAAATGACCACAGGGATATAGTCTCTATGGATTCTACAGTCATGTCAGTGACAAAATGTTATGAAGGAAAAAAAAACAAAGTGCTATGAGAGGATGTAAAAGAGGGCTTCATCTGGGGAGGGCAAGGATCAGCGAGGTCCTCAGTGACAGGTCAACTGACTTCAAAGGGAGAATGGAGTTGGCCGCGTGAAAGTGAGGAGTAGATGTTACAGGTTGAGGGGACTACCTACCCCAGGGCTCTTGTTAGATTACTTGTAGACAAGCTGAAGAAAAGAGAGTAAAGGAATTACCATTTATGCAACATCACATTGACCAGGTTACTGATGTTAGGACACTGTCTAATAACCTGAGGTTCAGGATGATTTATTAATTTCTTAAGTCAATCTGTGGCAGGTATATTGGGGATGCAGAGATGCATATGGTTGACGATTGAGGAGAGAACTCTTACGTATAAAGAATAAAGAAACTCACAAACAAACAAAAAACCCCACGATACAATATTTGCTATTCAAAAACACTGAAATATTTAGAAGATCCTTAGGAGAATATCAAAATGGAAACCACAAATTCTTCTGGGAGTGCCAAGGAAGACTTCTTGAGGGAAGCATTGTTTGAGCTGAGTTCTAAAGGATGAATAAGCTTCCTCCTATAGGCAGAAAGTGGTGAGGCCCTTCCAGGTAGAGGCCCTACCAAATGCAAAGGTGTGGACCCAGGAAAGAACACTCCCAATTAGGGAACTAATAAGCTCTTGATTGCAAGGGTGCAAAGGACCCGGGAAGTTAAAGTAGTCATCAGGAGTCAGTCAGATGAGACAGAACTGAATATGCCATGTTTCACAATTTTTATTTCCCATCTAGGAAATAGGGAACCAGTTAAGGATTTAAGGTAAGGAAGCCTTACCTTAAATTTGTGTTTTCTAAACAGCCCAAAGGCTGTTGGTGCTCTGAAGGAGTAACTGGAAGGGGACTGATCTTGGAGAAAGGTTGAACTTATACAGTGGGCCCCGGGGGGAAATGAGGGTCCTCTCTGCTAGCCAGAGAGTAGCATAGTTACTTCTCAGATAATGCAGAATTAAAGATAAGCAAAGTTTTTGCAACAGTATCAGAAGGAAGAAACAACATAAGTAAATTTTGTATATCTTTTATTTTTTCCAAAGAACAGAAGAAGTACCATAAACCAATAAGACATATGATGAAAAGTAATTTTAACATCGCAGGTGTGATGCATAGGTAATTCTTTATAACAAAACGGTCAAAACCTCAGCCTGCGTATATTTCTTGAAAACCAAACGTGAATCTATATTTAAATGGCGCAAATACATTTTCAAAACTGCCAGAGTACAGGTCATGGTTACGTTTGCCTTTGTTGCTAAAAAATGCAAACAATGCATTTCTATAAAAACTGGAAGTAGGGAATTTACCTATTTCCTAGCTTCTTCATTTATCCAAAACACCTTTAGTGACTAGAATAATAGTACTCCTAGCAAAATGGTTAATATACACCATAAAATCAAAGTTTAACAAGTAAGTCATGACATTATGCCATACTAAGAAGACATCATATGTCTAAAGTTATAGGAAAAGAATATATTAGTCCTTATAGAACTTAAACATTTAAAAATTCTAAACAAGGAAATATATTTTATACAGATAACTGCACGATACGCTCAGCTTTCTAAGGCAATACAACTCAGCATTCCAGGTCTAAGAGCAAGGAGTTCTCCTGACATATTCCCCAAGAAACAATACTAAAATATTTCCTATTTCATGAGGAGTAAAGATAGCAATATATCTTCACATACAGCATTCTAATGAAATACCATTCACACATGAAATCCCCAGCCTCCTCAGTAACAGTATCAGGAATATATTCTAAAATGACAAAAGTCACCTTGAACGATTAACAACCAGTGATTTTTGACTCACAGTTCAGTCAATTGCCAAAGGTTTCAATAGCACAGCAGGCAAAATAACAGCAAATAAATAGCAGGGAATACTATGTGAAGTACTTCAGGACCGGGGCGTTAAGCTGGAAGGACAAAAGTAAATCTTCGCTCAGCCCTTCTCTCACAAGTAGGGAGTTCATGAAGAAGCCTAACTCACTGGAGAAAACCAGCCCTTGCTTTTGTCTTCACTGGGTCCTGAGACACGCAGAAAACGGCTCGGCCAAGGAACTGGGCAATTTTTTCCAACGCATAGTCCTTTCTCTTAATCAGCCTTTTTCCCACTGTTGAGAAAAGAATTATACCAGTTGAACCGAATTTCCACACTCTTTCTACTCCAACCTGTTTTCAAAACACAGAGCTTAAGCCCGATGAAAAGCCAAGGGTGGACTCAAGGACTATACTCACAACAAAATACATTTCAGCCATGATCTCTATGGAACCCTCTATGACAATTAGATTGGTGATAAAAAAAAGTTTCCCCAGGACTTTGTTGAACAGTCCCCCTCCCCCGCCCCCTCTTCAAGGATCTTTTATCCCAAGCGTGGTCTCCAACGGGTAGGTAAAGCTAGCCGTTGCAGAGAAGGACCTTGAGAAGTCTACGCTCTCAAAAGAGATTACAAAGCACAAAGATCAAATGGACAGTGTACCTGTCTAAGATTTTCTGGATGGCTTTCTTCATCACAGGGGTTTCTGGGTCCAGACAGACTTCCTTCTTGTTCTTCAGGGTGGCTCTGCAGACACACACACACACACACACACAAAAGGATGAGCCCTCCAGCCACGGGAGCTGAAGACTCGGGCTGAGGGACTTCTCTCCTGTCAAGCTCACAGTGGACACCGCGGCGCACGAGGACTTACATGACTTCCACCTTGGGACACTGTGGCCCGGCCCCGATCACCTGCATCTTAGCGATCATTTTGGGATGAATCCCCGGTGTGGTGGTTAAACACACGCAACGCAGCTCCCTCACTATGACCGCGACGGGACCGGCTGGGGCACAGAGACAGAGGGAGAGAGACACCGTTATAGGGCAGGTGGGAGGAGAGCTCTCCCCGCGCCCGCCGGCCGGGGGCACCTCCCCGCTCCCGGGGCGGCCGCGGAGGCTGGGCGCGCCGCCCTGCCCGGGTGCGTGCCGCGTGCCGTGCGCTCTCACCGCTGGCGAGGGGCCCCGGCGGCGTCAGCAGCAGCAGCAGCAGGAGCAGCGCGCACAGCGAGCCCGAAAGGCGCGGGGCGCGGGCGGCGCGGCTCGGCGGGAGGCTCATGGCGGCCACGAGTGCGGCGAGGGGTGCGGGTTCCAGAGGCAGGAGAGGAGCCCGGATTTGAAGCTCCCTCGCACTGTGGCTTCCCCAAGTTCTCCGCATCCCTTTTATCGGCACGGGCCCCTTTCCCCCCCCCCCCCCCCCCCCCCTCCGCAGGAAGCTCAAGCCTTGGGATGCTTGGGAAACTCCCTGGAGGAGGGGGGCGGGGAGGGGGCTGGGTGGAGGGGGGCTGAGCAGAAGGAGTTGAGGAGGAGGGGGGCTGGGAGGAGCTCCCTGCACCGGTGGCGCGGTGGGTGGACTTGGTAGCCGCGCCCCGTGGAGGATGGAGCTGCTGCTCCCGCCGGCGGTGGGGAGCGATCCTGCAGGGATTTCATCCCGTAGGCCAGCCAGGGCTAGCGCAGGCCAGCTTCTCCTGGGGACAGAGCCCTTTGCGGGTTGTCCCTGGTTTCCGGCTGAAGAGGAAGACCGGAACCAAACTGGCAGGTTTGACTTCAGACAAATTTCTGAACGTTCTTGCTTATTTATCATCATCACCACCATCACCACCACCATTCAGGAAATGTCAGCGGTGGTGGAAACTGCGCTGAACTGAAAGGCACTCCTCTCCTGCTTTCAGGCGGGTCATTCTAGGTTCTTCGAATCAACTTACGATCCTTTGGACTTCGGCTAGCTTCAGAGGCCAAGATACTTCGATGGAGGTGTCTTTACTCCAGCTTGGCGTCAGTGGCAGGAAGGGACTCCCAAAGCAATTCTAACTGGAAATGCCACCCTTGTAGTTTGCAGCAAGCATATGCGCGTCCGGGTGGTCTTTAAAAATCTTCAAAAATCACTCAGCAAACTGGCCTGGAAGATAGTGACTTGCTTACCACTGTTCAGTACGCTAGTGAAGCCGAGGAGGTACGGTCTTTGGGGATGTGATGGGGTTGGGTGAGCGCAGACTTAAGCGGTGACAGAGAGCTGAGCCTCGTCCAGCTCCAGACTCTAGCCAGGTGTGTAACTGACCCAATTTGGCCAAGCTGTGGCAGGCTGCCAAGTCTGAGGGATTCTTCTGGGAGTTTGGTCTGGGCATTTGAATCAATTTGTTAGCAAGACAGCACCCACTCTGGCCTCACTCAACTTCACAGAAGGGAAGGGGGATCAAAGACATTGGCTTCTGGAATGATTTAGCTTCATGGTTAGTGGCTGCTTTAATGCACAGGCTGCTTTAATCAAGTGAGCTCGGAGCTGCCCCCTGAAGTTAAGGGGTGAAGTGCCTTCCTCATCCTCTCTCATAACTGTGGAAACAGAACACCCAAGTATTAATGGCCAGGCCTTTCACACGTCTACCTCCGTGCAAGGTATGAGTATGATATTGGAATGACACCTAGATTTTCTTTCATGGCAATCTAACTAGATCCTCTTCTGGATTGTTCTCGGTACCCTTGTCCTCACGGTAGTCCAGCAAAGGCAATGGGTAAACATGATGGCAGTTGGAAGCTACTACTTTCCTTGTCCCTCAAGACCCTGGGGAGTTGCATTGACTCCTCCATATACCTTCCTGGGCAGAACATCACCACCATTGGCGCGCAAGGGGGAAGTCTCATACACCTTTAGAACTTTTGGTCTGGAAGGAAACTTAAAAAATTCTCTAGTGGAGGGAGGCTGGGAGGCTTGGCCTCACTTTGTGGGGAAGCTAGATGGGAAGTTCGCTATCCTGCACAGCTTCCTGATGCCATCAGCATCAGACCTGACTCAGCTGATACAACCCTTCATCCTTCTAGGGAGTGGTAATCTGGGAAAACAGCCTGCAGATTTTTTATATTGACTTTTTAGAGATTGGACTGCATATAAAGACCAGAGGTAAACCTCACTGATACGGAGAAAATAAAACTTCAAAAATGTGACTACAAATCATGGGCAATTAAATTCAACTTGACTGAAGCGGGGAAACCACAATATGATAAGACTCTGGGGGAAAAAACCCACCATAATGGCATAGGTTATTGAGGGGTGTGTGTGTGTGTGTGTGTGTGTGTGTGTATTTAGCTTAGTTCCAAATGATCTATTTTAAATATAAATGAACATATGAGTTATTTGGCATGAAATGGTGAGTTCGGAAAACAGTCATGAGACGTGATTTCCAGTTCCTCCTGATACTCTTATAGCTTTTCTTGCTTCACTTGGTTTGTACTCTGAATCAACTTGCCGTGGATTATTTGTGAAATATAAGGCATTTTTTTTTTTTTTTTTGCAGCTGGCAAGCAGATAATAGAAAGTCCCCGATAGAAGTGGGTTGTTGGGTTGCCCAGCCTAACCAGGAAACAGTGTGCAACTTAACCTGGGTTCTCGCTGAAATCATGCTGGCCCTTTGCCCATGTGTAACTCTTGTCTAGGCGTTGCTGGTGTGGGCCTTCTGCAAAGACATGGGGATAAGCATGGGGATGATCCAAAGACTCCCTGCAGTTGGGAATGAAAACACCAAGTACCATAGGAGGCAGAGTTCTTTAAAAGCGGTTGTTTCTTCTTTCTCATGGCCAGCCAAGCCATTTGCAGCAACGTGGATGGAACTGCAGGGTATTATGCTAAGTGAAATAAATCAGTCAGAGAAAGATAGATATCAGATGGTTTCACTCATATGTGGATCTTGAGAAACTTAACAGAAGACCATGCGGGAGGGGAAGGGGAAAAAAAAAGTTACAAACAGAGAGGGAGGGAGGCAAACCATAAGAGACTGTTAAATTTTTTTTTTTTTTACATTTATTTTTGAGAGACAGAGAGAGAGACAGAGCACAAGTGGGGCAGGGGCAGAGAGCGAATGAGACACAGAATCCGAAGCAGGTTCCGGGCTCTGGGCGCCCAGAGCCCGACGCGGGGCTCGAACTCACAAACCATGAGATCATGACCCAAGTGAGCCACCCAGATGCCCCAAGGAGACTCTTAAATACAGAGAACAAACTGAGGGTTGATGGGGGACAGAGGACAGGGGAAAGCGGGTGATGCGCATTGAGGAGGGCCCTTGTTGGGATGAGCACTGGGTGTTGTATGGAAACCAACTTGACAATAAATTATTTAAAAAAAAATAAAAGCAGTTGTTTCTTTATTCCCCTTTTAAGGGGAAGCCATTTGCCTTTCCGGCACTCTGTCTAGGTAGTGGAGAAAGGCAACATGATATTTTTGTCCCAAACTATAATAAAACAATCTGCAAAATGACATTGATATCTTGATAGCCTGAAAGATTTATTTGTTTGACAGAAGCAATAGATTTTTGGGGACACCTGGGTGGCTCAGTCAGTGAAGCGTCTGACTTCGGCTCAGGTCATGATCTCACAGTTTGGGAGAACTTGAACCCACAAACCGCAAGATCGTGACCTGAGACGAAGTTGGACGTTGTTGTCTATCTGTATGTCCTCTTTGGAAAACTGTCTATATAGATCCTCTTTCCATTTTTTAAATTGGATTTTTTTGTTTGTTTTTGAACTGTATGAGGTCTTTATATATTTTGGATATTAATTCCTTATGTAACGGATAAGGAGTTGCAAAAATCTTCGTATGATTTGTAAAAATCTTTTCCTATGCAATAGGTTGATGATGATTTCTTTTGCTGTGCAGAAACTCTTGGTTTTAACGTAATCCCATTTGTTTATTTTTTCTTTTCACAAAAAAATGTTAATGTTTTTCAGATTACAAACCATGTTCTACACAGTCACTAGCAAATACCCCATGGCTGTTCACATCTGGTTAACCACTTGTATTGCCCAACAACCATATTTTAATTTGTTGAAATCCTCAGTCTGTGTATTCCTAGCCCTTGAAGCAACAATGATGTCAAACATCTGAGAGATTTCCAGGTTCACCAGCCTGAAACCATCACCTGCTTTCCAAATTCCTCTCTTCCTTCAAGACCTGTGTGAAGTCCCATCTTCTTTGAGAAAGGTTTATCCTGATAAAGCCAGTTAATATGTATTTTTTTCATCTTCAGCCTTTGAACATCTAATATACTTGTAATAACTATCTGATTAACAGAGTTTACTTTTTCCTTAATTTTGCTTTTGTGTCTTTCCAGTCTACTATAAATCAGGGACAATGGAAGTGTTGAATCACTACATTGTACACCTGAAACCAATACATTGTATATTAACTAACTGGAATTTGTTTTTTTTTTTTTTAAGTTTATTTATTTATTTTGAGAGAGAGGGAGAGAGAGAGAGAGCGAGCGCACAAGCAGGGAAGGAGCAGAGGGAGACGGGGAGAGAGAGAGAGAATCTTAAGCAGACTCCATACTGGAGCCTGAAACAGTGCTCGATCCTGTGACCCTGGGATCATAATCTGAGCCAAAATCAAGAGTCGCTGAACCTACGGAGCCACCCAGGTGCCCCTTAACTAACTTGAATTTAAATAAAAACTTAAAAAAAATAAGATCAGTGGTAATGTCTTACATCTTTCACCTAATCTCTGTAAGTTCCAGGTTCAGTAACAGTCTAAGAACATTTAATGACAGATGATGATAACCTTTTATTTTGCAGTGTTCTTTGAATTACAAATGGCTGTTAAAGTCAAGGAGAAAAGAATAGGGTGGTTTGCTGCCATTAGTCATTTGAAGTTCTCAATTTTGAATTAGCTTTGCCTGTGTTGGAAATTGTTTCTTGGTTATTATCAGGGACAATTCAGATGATATTTTCAGTCTTTGGAACTTGAACTAGTCAAAAGAATGTTCAGAAACCAGCAGGATATTCGATATTGAAATAAAACAGTATGAACAGTACAGATACAACTACAGTATCAACCAAATTACATATTTTCTGGGACTTAGAGATTGTTGGAGATAAATGATCAGGGAAATTTCTGGTTAAGTTATACTGTATTGGATGTTCACAGTGGGACTATTATTCTAAATTGATCTCTTCCAACATAATCAAAGAGAGCTTTAATTGTATGATCATGCCTTAGGCCTTGTAAAATATTTTTCTAAGTTTCTATTGTTCTTTATTTGTACTACTCTTTATATTACTTTAAAGAAATGCTATATGCCTTACAGTAATTAAAGATGTAGACATATAATTGTCAGGTTAGGTGCATCAAGGATATCGGTATAAGAATTTCTCAATCACTAAGAGTTTAAGTAGAGGATAGAGTTACTTGCTTGCACGCAAAAAAAAAAAAAAAAAAAAAAAAGGAAGAAGCCAGCTACATCTTGGGTTAACTTTGCAATATCCATGCATTCTGTCTGCTTCCACACTGGCTTGGCAGTCCCATGAAGAAACAGTATTATGTAGGGAACGGCATTGCTTCAAAGTTGCCCCAATCACACTGTGAAATGTCAGGAATGTTTTCCCTTCTATTGTCCATTATCTAATTTGCCTTGCTGCCCATTTCAGATGAAATCTGCTTGAGAAAGGAGTAAATCAACGAACCTTAATTGAATCCAAACTCAGCAGGACTCCAGAGAACCCTAAGGGAAAATTTTCTTGAAATTTCCTGGTTGGATGGGATAGCTAGTAATTTTTTGTTCCTCTGTGCAAAGGCTGCAAAATGTTTTGTTGACAAGAGAAGATACAAAGATGAGGATTAAAAACATAAATGTTTCAAAAAGCCCTGGATTTCTCAGAAATAGGAAGCATTCATTACTTTGTTCAGAAATTTGGTCTGGGCTCAGCAAAACAACAAAAGTCTTTTAGGGGTTTAGCTATTTTAAATAACTTTTTTGAGATGTCATTTATCTGATACTGACTGCGGAGTCCTTTATGAAAAATCAGGCTTCTAATGCTTGCATAATGATGGTCATTTACTATACTGTGTTTTGACTATCATTTACCTTCCTACCTTTTCTTTTTTAATTTAGGAGAATATCCATTTCTTCATGAACTCACAATATCTTTCATTCTCATTTAACATGTAGTAGAATCTCCTTGATTGCTGATTTAGTAGGAATAATTGTGATGTATTTGCATGTCTGTGGTTTATATACTCTGTAGATAATCAAAACCCTCTCTGTTGTCTTCCTTTGTCATCACTTGAATAGATGATGTCCATGAACTTAAAAGTCACACACACACACACACACACACACACACACACACACACCCCGCCACCACCAACGGCAACAATACTCCAATCTAAATGTTTGTGCTTCCCTCCCCAAATTCGTATATTGAAATTCCTAACACTGTAGGATTGTAATAGGAGGCTAGACCTTTACGAAGTAATTAA
Organism: Prionailurus bengalensis; assembly: GCF_016509475.1. Classification (NCBI taxonomy): domain Eukaryota; kingdom Metazoa; phylum Chordata; class Mammalia; order Carnivora; family Felidae; genus Prionailurus; species Prionailurus bengalensis. The sequence continues at coordinate 146,478,691 of NC_057344.1, forward strand.
GTCATGCAGGCAGATCCCTTATGAATGAGATTAGCGTCCTTATAAGAGAGTCCCCACAGAGCTCCTGCACCCCTTCCTACCAAGTGAAGACACGAGTGAGGTGCCATCTATGAACCAGGAAGCAGGCTCTCACCAGACACTGAACCTGCCAGCACCTTGATCTTGAACTTCCCAGTGTCCAGAACTGTGAGAAATAAATTTCTGTTGTTTATAAGATCAAGGGAAAAATAGGAACAGAGCATATCTTATAGTTGATTTCTTGCCATAAATTTTTTCGTAAATCTGATTATGAATTCTTAGTGAATAACTACTTTTATGCATTTTTGAAACATTGCCAAAAAGGAGGGAGTGGGGGTTAAGCAAAATGGGTGAAGGAAATGGGAGCTTCCAGTTGTGGAATGAATAAATCATGGGGATGAAAGGTACAGCATAGGGAATATAGTCAATGATATTGTAATAGTGTTGTACGGTGACATATAGTAGCTACATTTGCGGTGAGCATAGCATAATGTATACAGTTGTCCAATCAATATGTTGTACACTTGAAACTAATATAATGTTGTATGCCAACTATACTTCAATTTAAAAACATTTGGTTAATTAAAAATTTACCAAAAAAAAAAGAAAGAAAGAAAGAAAGAAAGAAAGAAAGAAAAAAACCCTTTCTCCCTGGCCACAGTTAATGGGTCAGAATGGACACATAATTAAAACAAAATTGTTTTAAGAATTGAGAATTAGGAAATTGATCCCATTGACATAGAAGCGTTGCAATGCCAAAGCAAGTCACAAAATCCTAGAAATTCTGGCTATTGCTGAACTATGAGTACCTTATTAACAAGTTGAGATTTTAAAGCATGGCTTCCTACTGGAGAGTAAATCGACAAAACCACTTTACCAGAATGCTTTGCTTTGAATCATTTTGGTTTCCCAAAAATTCAGTATTAGTAAATCAGATGGGAGGTCATTTTCTTTGGAACAGGGTGTCCTTTTGGAAACAATTTAATTTTCCCTGATTTAAATTTGAGAACCAGAATGACAAATGCTATGACCAAGGACTATGTCATAGAAAAGAGAAAAATAGTATCTCTAACGTACTTGAAGAAGACCAACACTGGTTTCTTTTATAATGTCCTTATGTGAAAGTTAGTTTTTTGTAATAAATGAAAGTTATGAAAATTGTATATGAAGTATACCCAATTAGCTTTCTATGATGGTTTGAAAATAAAATCATAATGTAAATCGAGGCAGTACAATTGGTGAAGGAAAAACTTGGCAGGCTGAGCTTTAGTAACATTAAAATTTTCTGTTCTGTAAAGACACTACTAAGAAAATGAAAAGTTGAACCACAGACTGGGATTAAATACTTGTAAAAGACATGTCTGATGAACGACTGTTGTCCAAAATAGGCAAAGAATGCTTAAAACTCAACAATAAGAAAACAAATGATACGATTGAAAAATCGCACAAATACCTTAATAGGCGCCACACTCAAAATATATATACAGATGGCAAATGAGCATATGAAAAGATGGTCCACATCATATATCATCAGGGAAATGCAAATTAAAAAAACAATGAAATATCACCACGCACCTATTTGAATGGTCAAATCCAGAATATCAGTAACCGACAGCTGGTGAAGTCATGGAACAACAGAAACTCTTATACATTGCTGTTGAGAATGTAAAATGGCAGTTTCTTACAAAACTAAACAGTACTCTCCAGCAATCATGTTCCTTGGTATTTACCCAAAGGAGGTGACAACTATGTCTGCATTTAAATCTGCAAACGGGTATTTATAGGAGCTTTATTCATAATTGCCAAAAGTTGGAAACAAGCACGATGTCCTTCATTAGATTAACAGATAAATAAACTGTGGTACATTCAGACAGTGGAGTGTTATTCAGGGTTGAGAAGAAAAGACATGGAGAACGCTTAAATGAGTATTAATGAGTGAAAGAAGCCAATGTGAAAAGCCGTACGATTCCCACTATATGACATTCTAGAAAAGGCCGAACTGTGGAGACAGTAAAAGGATCAATGGTTGCCAGGGGGTTAGGTGTTAGAGAGAAGGAGCACAGAGGATATTTAGAGCAGTGAAACTACTCCGTGTGATACTGTAATGGTTGATACCTGCCATTATATATTTGTGCAAATCCATAGAATATACAACACCAAGAATAAACACTAATGTTAACTGTAGACTCCAGATGTAGGTCATCAGTTGTAACAAATGCACCACTCTGATGGGGGAGGGTGTTGAAAACAGAGGTGGCTAAGCATATGTCAAGGAAGGGAATACATAGGCAATCTCTGTACCTTCTTCTTAATTTTGCTGTGAACCTAAAACTGCTCTAAAAAAATAAAGCCTATTTTAAAAATTTAAAAATTAAATTCTGAAAAGAAAAAAGACATTTCTTCAGTCATTAATTATTGCCTTGTTTGGATTCTATTTTCTATGCCACTAACTTCATGTGTAATCTTAAAAAATGTATCACTTCTTTAAATGAAACTACCAATACCTTTTCGTTTTTTCACAAGGCTATATTGAAAGGAACAAACAGGATAGCTATGATGACTTTTGAAAATATTTTCTTAATTTTTATGTTTTCAACTGAGATAAAATTTGCACAGTGAAATGCATACACCTTGAGTATAAATATATAGATCGATGAATTTTGAAAAATGAAAACAATTACTTAAAATATAGAGTGTTTTCATTGTCTCAGACAACCTCTACCTTTTAATTCAATCTATCATTTCCAAAGAAAACTACTATTCTGATTTTTAGTTTGGTCTACACCTGACTTTGCATAAATGGAACTATCCAATGTGTATTCTTTTATGTTTGGTTCCTTTTGCTAAACTTTGTGAGATAAATCCATGTTACCGTGAATAATAGTAACATATTCCTTTTTATCAAGTTGAATATGCCTTGAATAATTGAAGTGAAGTATTCAATTATTCAACTATATGAAAATGTGTTTATCCATTCATTTGTGGATGGACATTTGGACCATTTCCAGTTTTTGGTTAACAATTTGGCTATTATGAATAAAGCAGCTAAAAACATTATACAATATTTTTGTGTATTGTTGACTAAAGATAGCCATAAATCTGTTGCCTTTCTTCTCAGTGAAATGTGGCATCTATTTTTTATACTCATCATGTGAACTGTGTCTCTGACTCAGTTTGATCAATATACTTTGCCAGGAGCAATGCCGTGTAATTTACGAAAGTATATCTTCAGCTTTCACCTTGGTCTTTTGGTGGAATGCTCCTGGGAACCCAACGGCTATGCCGTGAGAGTCCTGAGCTGTGTGCAGAGACCATATGGAAGAGAACCCAGGCACACTACCTGATATATTCAGAGACCATATACAAGACACCCAGGCACTCCAGCTGATATCCATTGATATCAGCTGAGCTCGCAGCTAAAAGCACAAAATGACAGTGATGTGAGAGATCATCTTGTACATGGCAGCCCAGCCAAGTTTCAGACGGCTGCAATTTTCATTTTCTTTTAAGTTTATTTATTTATTTTGAGAGAGAGGAGAGGGAGAGGGGCAGGGAGAGAGAGAGAGAGAGAGAATGAGTAGGGAAAGGGCAGAGAAAGAAGGAGAAAGAGAATCCCAAGCAGGCTCTGCACTGTCAGCACGGAGCCTGATGCAGGGCTCAATCCTCAAACCGTGAGATCATGACCTGAGCTGAAATTAAGACTGGGATGTTTATGGACTGAGCCACCCAGGCATCCCTAATTTTCATTTTCTTAAGAAAGTTTTTGAGGAGAAGTTTTAAATTCTGATGAAGTCCAATTTACCAAATTTTTCTTTTATGATTAATTTTTTTTGTGTCCCCTCTAAGAAATTACTGTCTACTCCAAGGTTGAAATAGGTTCTCTTGTGTTTAATTCTAGAAGCTTTGCACTTTTAGCTTTTATGTTTAGGTATATGGACTGTGACAAATTAAATTCTTATGACTCATTCAAAGTAGTGGGTGAGTTTCATTGCTTTATTTTTGTTTCCATATAGATATCCAGCTATTCCAGGAAAATTTTCTGAAATCTTTTTCTATTGAGTTTCGTAGAAGCCATTATCAAAACTCAGTTCATGGTATACATGTGTGTCTATTTATGTACTTTATTTGGTTTCATGGACCTATTTGCCTATTCTCATGTCAATACCACAAGTGCTCATTAATGTGGCTTTATAAGTGTTGAAATCAGATGGTGTGATTCCTCCAACTTTGTTCTTCATTTTTAAAATTATATGGGCTGTGATAATTCCTTTGCTTATCTATATAAATGTTGTAAGGCATGTACCAATTTCTCAAGAAAAATGCTTGCTGGAATTTTTGTTTGATATTGCACTGAATATACACATCAATTTGGGGACAATTTTCATTTCCACAATATTGCATCTTCTAATCTACGAACACGGCATAAATAGCTTTCCATTTATTTAGACCTTTTTTTGTGTATGCTATGTTTTATAATTTACAGTGTAGATTTTTTATATCTTTTGTTAAATTTATTCTTAAGTAGTTTATGATTTTGTTGAATTGTAAGTGATATTTTATGTCCAATTATTTGCTGCTAGGATACAAAAGTAAACTAGAGTTTAATATATTGACTTTATATCCTGAAATCTTACTATATTCACTTATTAGTTCTAACAAATCTGTCTCCCCCCCACTCTTTATATTAGATCCCCCAGTCGTATTTATCTCATAACTGGAAGGTCGTACACTTTGGCCAACAACCTCCACTAGTTCTACCCCTCAGCCCCTGGCAACCAACACCATTCTACCATTCTATTCCCTGTTTCTATGAGTTTGGTTTTTTGTAGATTACACATATAAATGATATCATACAGGGACACCTGGGTGGCTCAGTCAGTTGGGTGTCCAACTTCAGCTCAGGTCATGATCTCATGGCTTGTGAGTCAGAGCCCCACGTCAGGCTCTGTGTTGACAGCTCAGAGACTGGAGCCTGCTTCAGATTCTGTCTCAGTCTCTCTCTCTCTCTCTCTCTCTGCCCCTTGACTGCTCACCTATTCTCTCTCTCTCTCTCAAATAAACTTTAAAAGAGAAATTTTAAAAATGATATCATGAAATGTTTGTCTTTAATTTATTTCACTTAGCATAATGTTCTCAAGATTCATCCGTGTGGTTGCAAATGCTAGGGTTTGCTTCCTTTTTGTGGTTAAATAGCATCCCACTGGATATATACATATATAACACATTTTCTTTACCCATTCATTTGTCAGTGAGCACTTAGGTTGTTTTCACGTCTTGGTTAGTGTGAATAATGCTGCAGTGGGCATGGGTTATACAAATATCTCTTTGAGACAGTGATTTTGTTTCTTTTGATGGAAGTGGGATTGCTAGATCATATGGTAGTTGTATTTTTAATTTTTTGAGGAAATTCCATATTGCTCTCCTTAGTGGTTGCACCAATTTTCATTCCCTTTAACAGTGAAAAAAAGTTTCATTTTCTCCAGATGCTTGCTAACACTTATTTCTTGTCTTTATGAAACTAGCCATTCTAACAGGTATGAGGTGATAATCTCACTGAGGTTTTCATTTACATTTCCCTGAAGATTAGTTATGTTGAATAGCTTTCCATGTACCTGTTGGTCATTTGTATGTCTTCTTTGGAAAAATGTTTATTCAAGTCTTCTGCCTATCTTTAAATTAGATTATTTGGTTTTTGTTCGTTTGCTATTGAGTTGCATGAGTTCCTTATATATTCTAGATATTTATTCCTTATCTGATACACAGTTTGCTAACATTTTCTTCCATTCCATATGTTGTACCTTCATTTTGTTGATTGTTTTATTAGAGTTTTCCACACAAAAGATTATTTAATCTGTAAATAAAGACAGTTTTACTTCTTCTTTTCCAATCTTTTATGCCTGTATTTCTTTTCCTTGCATTATTGCACTGGCTAAAACTTCCAGCATCATGTAATGTTGAAATAGTGAGACTTACTTCCTTTCAAGTAGGTGAAGTTGATTAATAGGGTTGTTGAAAACGTCTATTAACAGATATTTTCGTCTGCTCCTGTCAATTATTAAGTGGTACTAAAATCTCTAGCTGTGATTGAAGATAAGTTTTGTTTCATGTAATTTAAAGCTTTGTATTAGGACCATACATATTTAGGATTGTTATATTTTCTTGATGAATTGTCTCTTTATCATTATAAAAATGTCCTTTTTTAAATCTCTGGTATTCTAGGGTGAAAAACTCCTTTAATTGAAGTATATTTTGGCTAATTTTAGTAAGACCATTCTAGGCTTTGTATGATTACTTATTACATGGTATGGCTTTTTCGATCCAATAACTTTCAATGTATATGTGCCGTTATATTTAAAGTGCATTTCTTCTGGATAATTTGTAACTTTGTCCTGTTGTGTTTATCTAGTCTAATAACCTCTGCCTCCCTCCTTCCCAAGTTTTAATTTAATTTCCAGTTAGTGCACATACAGTGAAATATTAGTTCCAGGTGCAGAATTTAATGATTCATCACTTTATACAAAACACAGTGCTCATCACAAACTCTGCCTTTTTGCTGGGATTTTTTAAAAAGTAATTTCTACACCCAATGTGGGGCTTGAACTTACAACCCCAAGATCAAGAGTCGCATGCCCCACAGATGAGCCAGGCAGGTGCCCCTACCTACTTGCAATCTTAGCACACAAATATCAAGGAGGGAATAAGCCATACCCAGTCATGGAAGGATGGCAGGTTTCTCTAGCTTATGTGCAACTTCTACAGAATTGTCCTTAAAATATTGTAAGTTTCAGTTGATTTCCATTAATGTAATTATTGATGTGGCTAATTTTAAGCCTATCGTATTGTTTTTGGTTTACTAATTATATTTTAAGGTTTTTTTTTTTTTTTGATGTCTGTGTCCTACTTCTCATGCTTATTTTGTGATTTCTAATTTTGCACTTTTTGGTTCTAAAATTTCCATGTTTTATAGTTGCCATTTTCTTAGATATGTCTCCTCTATTCACTAATTATGATATATTTTTTAATTCTTGGAAATATTCATAACAGCTGTTTTAAAATCCTTGTATGCCAATTCCAGCATCTGCTTTAGCTTCAGTCTATTTTAAGTTACCTCTTTCCTTTTTGATTTTGTCATATTTTTCTTCATATGTCTAGTGATATTTGACGATATGCAGAACATTGTACCTACAACATTGTCAGGAGTTGGAATAATGTTGTTTCCTTTTAAAGGGTATTGACTTTTGTTCTGAATAGTATTACAGTGTCAGTAGATTATTTTGGTCCTTGCAGGATGGGTTATTTTTCTATTTGGTTTTGTATTTAATCCTGGGATCTGTCCTTGATTTTAGGGCACACATCTTAGGGGCTTTGGCATCTCACTTGAATAATGGAGATATTCAGACAAGGTCTCTACTCTTTCTAGGCCAAAGTTGCAACATTCCTAGCGTTGCTATATTCCAGATATTACTATCCAGCTCATAATCACATAGCAGGCTGTATTTTCTAAGCCTCAGTGCCTCACCCTGTAGCAGCCTTTGGCCAGGGAACTGCACTATTCCATTTTCCCCAGTTCCCTGCCACACCAGTTGCAATTACTTCAGAAATCCACTCTGCTTGAGCTCTATTTGGTTTCCTCCTCCTCGAAGGTTAAAGACCCCTGAACACAGAATGGAAGAATGATTGAGGAGTTCACATGATGTGTTTCCCTTCTTTCAGTGATTACGATTCTTCACTGCCTCTTGTGCAGAGTCTGAAAGCGATTGTCTAATGAATTTGGTTAGATTTTAATTGTCTTTGGCAGAAGGGCAAATTTAGTACCAGTCTTTCCATCGTGGCCATGAAGGAAAGACCTGGAAAGCTTTTAATAAAGTGTAAGGAGCTAAATAGTGTTAAATATGACGGCAACTATTACTGTATGGTGGTAAAGTTAAGTAAGATGATATTTCAGTAAGAGTCTTACAGAGTAACTTCATGGGTTCAAAGTTAATTTCATTCATTCATCTGACAGTGAACCTAAATATTAAATACTCCTTCCTCTTTGCCCACTTTTTAGCTTTTTTGTCTCTCAACTCTGTGCAGAAGCTTCTAGGAAGAATGTCTCATTTTATTGCCTTAAAATTTAACTTCAGTTCCGTCACTAGCAAGAGATTTTCATTATATGTACATTTCTTTTCATTTTTTCTTCTTGCAATGTACACAGATTATATGCCATACTCATGACTCAGAAGGGTGAAATTTTCCCATCACCAGCTATTTTATACCTATTTACTACTCCTCAAATTCTATAAATGTTCAGGGTACAGCCAATGAGTTTTACAAAAGGACTAGCTTGCTGCACTTGAATCTATGCTCAGTTACTGGTGCGTTGGTTACAGTCCATAGCATTGACCAATTGGGATGCTTCCTTCCTATTTTTTAGCTGTTTTAAATCTCTCCCTTCTTTTACCTACATATTTTTTGAGCATCTAGAATCTCCACCGCATATGAAATATCTGTAGGCAGCCATAACTCTTAACCAAGTCTCAAAAACAAACATACAAAAACCAGAAACAAAACCAGGAGCAGCATTATTAGGAGCATTACAAGTATAAAAAAATTAGTATATACGTGTGTGTAGCAGTGAGTGTCACCAGTCTTGTGACTTGGGATAGGAGGAGAATTTCAGTTAGTTTCTCTTTAGTTCTGCTCCACTACATATTCAGGCTTTTCTTTCTATACTATCATTAACACTCTAGAAATATTTCACTTTTTATTTTGAGATTATATATAGGTGGGATCCTGAAAACTGGGTTGTCTACATGGCATAATTTAGAAAGAAGCTGAACAAAGTTTAGGTGGATAGTCATGATTACGTCTTGATGCTCAATGAATGGCATACCAAATGATTTTTTGGGTATGTCTTCAATAGTGGCCACCAGAAGAAAGTATATATTTCAACAAAGGTCATATATAGTGCTCATTTGAATGGAGATTTTCAGGTTTTAGGTTAGGTTCCAGATGGTTCCCTGGGAGTGACAATTTTGGGTAGAATTTGCTAACTGCTACTGTTGGCAGATACGAGGGGAACACATTAGTTAATATTTCAAAATATTATCCCCTTGCATAAACCTGTTTCAAGATTGCAATAGCTGACTCTAATAATCCCTTAACTTTGACTTAAGTGTATATGAACTACAAGACCGAATTAAATCTCCTTGGTTTTATATTCAACAGGCATGTTTCACATTTGCATTGGATGTCTTCTGCCATTGGGGCCAAAGAATCAACCACGCCAACCTGGACTCATCCCAGTTTTAGATTCCTTTCTCTTCCTAGATTATCACAATTGTAGAGTAATACTATTAGAACAAAAGATAATACTTCTGGGAGCAAAATTAGTTCTGATTTATTTATCTAAAATTTTGCTTGGAATGCCTGTTTCTTTTTTAATCCTTTTAAAAGGATTTTAATCCTGTTTTGGTTCAGATTCTTGAATCATTTATTTCTTTGAGAATTTTTTTTTTTATTTTACTGAAAAAGTTCTTCAGCCTTCTTTTTGCCATCATCTGACTTTTAGTATATGCTGAGGCTACAATCAGTAGGGTTGCCAAATACCTCTGGCAATACCTCCATCTACGTTTACCGTTGCTCTGGTAAGGACACAGGTAAGAGAGGAAGTTGTTGTCAGTTCATACTTGACATATTCTATACTGGACATATTCTCCCTGAAAGCATTTGTTGTTGCTTTCCTCAGAGGAAGAGATCTTGGCATGTTGGGTCAGTAGCTGATATATTTTTTTGAGGAAAAATTCGTAAACTCTTCTTCCTTTTTATCCTGATATAATAAATTCATAGACCCTCAAAATTAATATTAGAACGCAAACCAAAGGAATTGTTTACAGTCCAGCAATGGCAGCCCAGGGTCCTTTATCAGTTATGCACTAAAACCTTATATCCCTAACCACAAGCAAATCCCAAGACAACAACAACAAACATATCCTTATAAGCAAACAGGCATCCTTGCCTTCTACCCACAGAGACTGAGGAGTCAAAAAGACAGTCTAACTGACAAGTTGCTCTTGAAATTCATACAGAAATGCAGGACAACCAAGAAGAGCCAAAAGCAATCTTGAAAAAGAAGAAAAAGTTGGAGACCTCACATTTCTCAATTTCATAACTTCCTACAAAGCCACAGTAATCAAGGCTATGTGCTACTGGCTTAAAGGTAGACAAATAGACCAGTGCAATAGAATAGAGAGTCCAGAAATAAATCCATAATAAATGTGTGATCAACTGGTTTTCAACAAAGGTGCCATGCCAATTAAATGGGGGAGAGAAAGCCTTTTCAGCAAATGGTGGTGGACAACTGGATGTGTATGCACATGCAAAAGACTAAAGGGACCTCTACTTCACCTCAGACACAAAAATTAATTCTAAATGAATCAAAGACATAAATATAAGTGCTAAAACTACATGACTCTTAGGAGAAAACATAGATACCATAGATGTTAGTCTTCATGACCTTGAATTAAGCAATGGTTTCTCTTTAAAATATTATTTAAAAGAATTTAATTTTTATTTATTTTTGAGAGAGAGAGAGAGATAGAGTGTGAGTGGGGGAGGGGCAGACAGACAGGGAGATACAGAATCCGAAACAAGCTCCAGGTTTTGAGCTGTCAGCACAGAGCCCAAATGTCCATGGACTGACAAATGGATAAACAAAAGGTGGTATATCTATACATGGAAATATTAGTTAGCCATTGAAATGACTGTTTTATGCTACAATGTGGATGAACTTGGGAAACCTTATGCTAAGTGAAAGAAGCCAGACACAGAAAGCTATATAATGTATGATTCCACTTATATAACATGTCCAGAGTAGATAAATCCATAGTGGTGTCCTGGGGCTAGACAAAGGGAGGAATGAAGAGACACTTTTAATGGGTATGGAGTTTCTTTTGGGAATGATGAAAATGTTCTGGAATTAGTGGTGGTAGCTGCAGAACTTTGTGAGCATACTAAAAGGGACTGAATTGCATGCATTAAAAGGATGAGTTTTCTGGTATATAAATCATATCCCAATAAAAAACTAAAAAAAATATTTGGGGGCCTTGCTCTAGCAGTACTATATAAGAATTGGGGTGGTGGACAGGTTGCTAGGGATTTGTGTTTTAATAAGCTCTCCAGGAGATTTTTGTGTATACTAGGTTTTAGAAGCACTATTTTAAAACATTAAATAATTAGGGGCACCTGGGTGGCTCGGTGTCTGACTTCGGCTCAGGTCATGATCTCACGATTCATGAGTTCGAGCCCTGCATTGAGCTCTGTGCTAACAGCCCAGAGCCTGGAGCCTGCTTCATATTCTGTGTCTTCCTCTCTCTCTGCCCCTCCCCTGCTCTCTCTCTCTCTCTCTCTCTCGCTTCCTCTCCCTCTCCCTCTCAAAAATAAATATTAAAAAAACATTAAATAATTAAAAAAAAAGACTAGCAAATTAGTGCTTAGAATGCCCTTTTTGGCACCTTTCTCTTATCAAGGGTTCAGAATATACCCTTATAGATCTTTGTAACAATAAAAAATTTTCATAAGCCTATAGTAATAACAACAATAATGGCTACCACATGTCAAGCAGATTTGTAAAAATCATATACTCATTCAGATTATAGCACTTCATGTTCTCCAGATTCTTTCTGCTGATGCAATGCCATGTAAAAGCTTTTATTTTCTCTTGGTCAGCTCTTTCTCCTGTTCCTCTCAGCAGTAGTTTAAAATTTTCCTGACCTGTTCTCTTCAAGTGCTCTTTCTCTGGTAGAAAGTTCCTCAACTCACATCTCCCTGTCTTCAGACCCTTCTATACTGGTCCCTAGCTTTGTCTTGTTCTAATTCATTCATTCTTCTGTTGTTGATTTGAGCCATTCTGACAGATGTGAGGTGATATCTCATTGTAGTTTTGACTTGTATTACCCTGATGATCAGTGACTGTGAGCATCCAATTCTTCCTTCCTCCCTTCCTCCCTCCCTCCCCTCCTCCCCTCATTTTTCTTTCTTTTCCTTTCTTTCTTTCTTTCTTTCTTAAAGCTTTTTTAAAAAAATGTTTATGTATTTTGAGAGAGATAGAGAAAGTGCAAGCAGGGGAGTGGCAGAGAGAGGGACAGAGAGAATCCCAAGCAGCCTCCACGATCTTAGCACAGAGTTTGATGTGGCACTCGGTTATCATGAACCATGAGATCATGACCTGGACCAAATCAAGAGACAGACACTCAACCAACTGAGCCAGCCGGGTGCCCCTAATTCATTCATTCTTATACTCAGCTTGTATTTATTGAAAAATCTCCCCTGTTCATCAGTATACAATGAACACCATTATAAATTGATAATTTATAATCCAGTGAAAGAGGTCAAAATAGAACATCAAGGAAACAAGATAGAAATTGCAATATGTGATAGATGCTATTTCATAGCTTGGTAAAAAAGAACAGGGACTGGGAGTGCTTACGTTAGAATAATGGCTACTGAGGAGATGACATTTTAAGTCGACATCAGAAGCATCAAAATGGCAGAGCTCTGCAAACAGCCTAGTGAAGAGGGCTTCAGGCAGAAAGAAGAGTAAGGACAGAGGTAGGAAAGCGCTCGTGTTTTAATAAGTAAAAGGAGGCTGGCGATGGCTGGAATTTGGTTAGAAAGAGGAAGAGCAGTGTGAGTTGGGTCAGAAGGATAAGCGAGCCAAGTCACAGAAACTTCTAGGCCAAGGAACAGAATTCACACTTTATTTTATTTGTAATGAAAAGCCTTTCAAATGTTTTGTGTTGTAAGAAGATAGGAGTTGTTTTATGTTTTAAAAAACATCTAACTTCTGCATGAAACAGTAGTGTGAAATTTGGACACAGAAACACAAACTAAAAGGCAATTCTAACAGTTTAGGAGAACAGTAGGCAAGCTGTTATTCATGGGTCTGCCACATGTTTTTGTAAATAAAGTTGTATTGAAACACAGCCAATGGTGATTTTCACGCACATTGCCTATGACTGTTTTCGTGCTACGGTGACAATATTGAATAATTTTGACAGGGACCATACAGTCTACAAAGCAAAAATATTTACTGTCTGGTCCTTTACAGAAGTTTGTCCATCCCTGCCTGGATGAGAAGTTTGATGGGAATATCAAATGGAGATGTAGAGATGTTGGAAGATTATGAATATATTTGGAGATGCAACCTTCCATACATGCTGAAGGATTGGATGCAGGCAAAGAAAATTCAAGAATTATTTCTAGTTGTTTGATGGGAAAAATTGAGTGTAAGGTAACAATATTTACTTAGAGGTAAAAGACTGGAGAAGGAACATGTTTAGATGGTTGTGAAAATGAGAGTTCTCTTTTAGGCATAGAAACATCCAAGTGGAAGCATCAAAAAGGAAGTTGTATGTGAGTGTGAAACTCAGGAAAGCGGTCTGTGCTGGAGCTGTTGTGTGAGTGATATCAGCATAAAAAATTACTCATGGAATCCACCTAGTGGGAGAGCTAGAGAGAGGCCCTGGTCTAGAAAAGTGGCTCGAGGACTCCAATATTTGGTGGTCTCCAGTCTGAGAGTATTTGTCCTCATGTTTCAGTCATTTCCTTCTTTTCTGATCCCTTCTCATCTTCTCCAGGATTTGGCTCAGTACTTTGTATTGATTTCTATCATTCCTAGAACAGCCTACAAAACAAATGCCATTATTCTTTGAATACGTGTAAGGAAAACACAGTTCCGGAGAGCTTGATTGTCTTGCTACCTATCTTGTAAATGGCAGTTTCTGAGCCTAGGGCCATGCTGGTTCCTAGAGAAAGTCTTTATTCCATATTTAGTGGGATACTGCTAGACAGTGCTGCCAGCTGTCACTTCTCGTTGCTGTTCACTCCCTCCTGGAGTGCAATCTGCTTCACATTGTACATAAAAGCTTCACAAAGCTGGCCCTTTTCAGAGATGTGTTCAAAGAGACTTCATGCAGACGCTCACGTGCCTCTAATACCTTGCTAAAGGCAATGGCGTCATTAGTTACAAATAAGAAATAACAATCTAAACAGAAAAGACATGTGTTAAATAGATGCAGCAAGGCCAAAGAGCCAGTCCGAAAGATACATGCCAAGAAAAATGTCTAAAACCACACAGCAGAACCAGGCTGGTGCAGACAACATAAGCTTCCCCGATGATCATGGACACCACTGTTTGCTTTACTCCTTGTGATGCTGGACCGTGGGCGCTTTCATGAGCACTGCTGAAGCTGAAACAAGAAGTATCCACTATCACTGCCACCACCCAATGCTGGAGCACCCTACCTTCTCTAGAGAGTCTCACCACTGATAATTTCTTCAGTAAGCACTGAAACCTATCAGGGGCTTCTGAGAACATCTCCTGAGACATCTGTTTAAATGCATGAGAAACCTCACTGAGGAGACAAAGGTGGATTTTCCTCATTTTTCATCATCTGCTGGCACCCAGTAATAGCATCTTCATTCTAAATACTAATTTTGTAACAAGCCAAAAAATGCATCTTGCTTGGCATGGGGGCCAGCTTTTTGGCCAACCTTAAGTAGACAGTTAACAGTATCATACTCAACAGTTATTCACGTGATATTTTCCAGAATTATTTTTCAACTGGTGAGGCATTTGGGTTGTGGGATCCTATTATAACTCTCTGGCCAATTGTTAGCCAACAACTCGGTAACAGATGCCTTCAGGTTACTAATCTTTAATAAAGCCATTATCCCATGTTTATTCTAACACTTTCACAGTCGTTTAACATTTTGATGTCTTATTTGCCTTGTGAATAGCCAATATTCATTTCACATAAAGTACAGTAACCCTGGCCATGAATTCCCCTTTGATACATTCTACTATTCATAGATCGTTTAGTTTTCATCAACTAAAAGCTATTTGAACTCAATTCCTGGAGTCTTCTAAAAAGGATCCTCAAAAGAAAAAGAAACAATCGATCATTTTCTTTTCTCCCCACCTCTAGTTTCTAGTAGGTGAGGTGACTGATTTTTACCAGACTACTCTTGTGATAATGTACCAGGACATGAGAGAGGATAAAAATCGTCCTATCAATGTCATTACTACTATAGTCCATGTTGGACTCCCATGCGATATAGTATTCATATGATCCATTCCTTTCTTGTTACAATATCACGATTTTGAAAATTGAAGTATAATTAACATACAGTGAGCTACACTAGTCGTACTAGGTTCAGGCATACCACATAATGAGTAAACAATTCTATATATTATTCAGTGCTCATCTATATAAGTGTCCTCTTAATCCCCTTTAACCAATGTTGAATGCCTCACAAATTGGCATGCCATCCTTGCACGGGGGCCATGCTACTCTTCTCTGTATTGTTCCAAGTCTAGAAATATGTGCTGCCAAAGTAAGCACTGCGATTTCACAATATAATCAAAGAATTTCAATCTTTCCATAAGGTACCCTTGCTTGAAAAAGCACCAGGACTCAAACCACAAAGACCCATTTTTCTGAATGAACTTATTAATGCATTCATTCCCTAGACATTACTGATCACCAACTGTAGGAGGGGCGAGGCTATTGTCGCGTAAGAGTAAGTGATAGGAAGGGGAGATGGTAATCAGAAAAAGGTCCCCAAATTTTTCCTTCCTCCCTTCTACCCTCAGTTTATTCTCTGATAGAGGCTTAGCACTAAGAGAATAGATTTTAGTACTTCAGAGTCTAGTTTGTCATCAGGAGACTAAATCTCTGCACTATTACTATCCCTATGTCTCTCCTCTGATTCTGAGAGGCGATTTTCTTATTTCCAAGCAGCGGTCTTCTGGTGGGTAACTAAGTTGCCTCAGGGTGGTAGCAGAGATGCAAATATGTCACTAGGATCTTGGTCTTTCAAGGACTGAGGATGTGTAAACTCTACTCAGGGAAGGAACCTTGGCTAGTCACAACCCCCGAAGCTTTCAGTGTGGAAGACATGATTTCGACATGCTGTCATGACCACATCAGTGCCTATAACCAAGGTATGAGTTGAGATCCCATGGATGCCTTTGTAATCTTCTCCTTTTGTCCCTATTTTAAGTCTCAAAATACCACTTCCCTATCTTGCTTCTCCCCAATTCTAGCTACTGCCACCAAAAATTAGGGTGATGGGGCAGTCACTCAGCATTCTCAGTTCACCTATGTGTACGCAGAAGACCAACTTAGCTTCAGCTAGTATCTTCTCATATTTTCTTCTTAAAATTTTAAAAAAAATGTTTATTTATTTTTGAGAGGAAGAGAGAGTGTGAGCAGGGGAGGGGAAGAGAGAGAGGGAGACACAGAATCTGAAGCAGGTTCCAGGCTCTGAGCTATCAGCACAGAGCCTGATGCGGGGCTCGAATTCATGAATAGTGAGATCATGACCTGAGCTGAAGTAGGACGCTTAACTGACTGAGCCATCCAGGTGCCCCTTCATATTTTCTAAGTGAACGTTAATCTTCCAGAATCTGCTCCATTTATCCTCTCTCCACGATCTTCAGAAATAGGTTTTTCAGAGATTTCTGTTTTCTCCTGTCTTTTGGTGGATTTAACATATATATCCTTCTTTTCCATTCATTTCCCTTCCCTTCCCTTTCCTTTTCTCTCTTCTCCATATTCCAAATATCTGCTCAATAATCTTTAACAGTAAGACTACAGTCTCAGAGATATTCATAATCTTTGGTCATTGAACAGCCCTCAGAGGAGGACCTTGTGTTCATTAGTCTTTTTCTCTTTTAGCTGATTATTTCAGCTATATTTTTCCAAGATTATTTAGCTTCCTGCCAGAAAGATGTAGTCCTGTGACTACAAACACAGTTTTTGATACATCAGAGAGTCTATCATGAACATTAAGACCTATCCAATCACTGTTCCTGAATTATAGCCCAAACCTCAGAGAAGCGTGCCTGGAAAACTAAGAAAAAACTGGAGCTTCTACTTATGGAAAAATTCCCTCTTTTTACTTTGTTTTTAAACTTGGATAACTATATAGGTTACTTAGAGATTACTGATTTAGAGATTAGTTCCTAAGGGAGTCTCTTTCTTTGCCACCTTGGACAGTTCCCACAAACCCTAGGCCGATGTATTCACGCTTTCTTGTAAAGGTTATGTACTCATCTAAAGGCTCTGATACAGCAAGAAAAGTGGTGAAACAACTGTTCCATCATCTGCCGGTGGTATTGACAAGACCAGGAGACATAGGAAGTGTCCATATGAACTCTTTAGTTTGTTAGTTTATACAAACCCTTAGTTCACAATTTGGGAAGGATGCCCCCACTAATTCTATCTAGGGATAGTGATGTCTGAGATGGGGAAATGTGTGATTCCTCTCTCTTCCTCTGTGCCTGAGACATCAAACGTGCCTGAAACACGCAATATTTAATGCCTTAAACATAAGTGTCGAGGCTATAACAGGCTAGGTGGGCTTTTGGCATATAAGATGTTATTAAGTTATGAAGTCTGTTATTCTCTAGAAATGGCTCATGCATTTATATATTCCCCTCACCCCTAAACCATTTTCAGATGTTAGTTTCCAGACGTTGAGAAGTTGCCCAGTTACAGTTGATTTCTCATGATCCGGAGTAGCACTGGCTAGAGATAATCTGCTGTGACAGCATGTTTCATGCTTGCTTTGTGCCTTGCCTTTCTAGCACCTGTCCATGGCTCAAGTACTAGGCCAACATTCTGCCTTTTATGAGGAATTAAAGAGCACCAGAGACTTTTCCTCCTGATTTATCATCAGTGCAGCCTCATTCACGTCTTTCTTTGTCTTCTTCTTATCACAGAAAGGCCTGGCAGGCAAGTTGATCCACTCAGCTGTAAGCCTGGGTCAGACCTCATCCTGGTATAGCCCTAGTTGGTTGGTTGATGGTTGTTTTGTTTATGCCACAGTTGGCCACCACAATAGGGACTTGTATCAGCCTTCTTTCTGTATGGATGGACACACAGGGAAAGCCTTTCCAATATCTACTTAATATCTATCCTCAGAGCAGATACCTTTCCTCAGAGTCCCAAAGCAGATGTGATTTAAACCTTGAATTTTACACTAAGACATTTGTTTCATGTTCAACAATGAGACTATTTTGCTTCAATGTTTTACTTAAAGATTTATTTATTACTGGTCAGCTCATCAAACATTAGGGCTTATGGAAAACCCCTGATACTTAATGACAAAGGTAAGAATGAGCTGTCTGTTGATTTAGCAGTATGAGATGTTAGAGTGCCAAATAGGAGATTCCCAATAAAAACAATATTAATGCCCAACTGCGCATTTCCGTTTCTGAGATCAGTCATCTCTGAGAGAGGTTTCCGCAATCTGGTTGCCTTAATCATGTTGATACTTGTGATACAATAATCTTAGTATTTAATGTTTTGGCAAATACTAAAATTGTGAATTTATCTGAGTCTATTCAAGCATGTTAATGAATCATAGAAATCTTAAATGCTATGATTAGATGTGAACTAATATTTGGATTTACCAACCTACTAAAGGTGTATATATTGGGGAAATGGGGAGAAAGTAGAAACGACAGAGTAAATATAATAAAACACAGAGCTTTTTATTTATTTATTATTGCGATCGAATACAAAAATATAATTCTGTATCTACACAATGCTACAATTCATCTATCATTTTTCCACATGCAGGGATTATAAAGAGATCTCTTGTTTGTACTTTTCTTCATCATCTGATGGCCATGTTAACTAAAGCTGGAGTTAGTGGCCTCTGGCAATGGTTACTGATGTCGAATAAATTAGTCCTAACTCTCATTATGCTGCTAGAACACATGGTAACTAGTTAATGGCTGACAAAAATAACAGGATATGGTATAACATGACGCACTAAATCCTCTGCTGAATCAGGCCTTTTTGTTTTTCTCAACTGTCTTCCTCTTTTCATCTGGCATTTGATCTAATTATGCCTTACCTCTGTTCATGAACTCTAAAGGTCTAACTAGGTCAGTACTAGAAAGATTGTGACTGTTGCCATGCCATTTACCTCTTACTCTAAACAAGCATTCTAACAGGTGAGAAATACCTTGGTTATCTAAATATTTGCTGTAGAGAAAGCCCAATGTCTTGGCTCTTCTGATCTTTTTCTCTTTCCTTCATTATTTCACCATTAGCCAGCCCCACTCTATCATGTAATAATAAACAGCAGCTAATATTTAATGACAACCACTTTGTGCCAAGCACATTTTATGAATTATCTTTATTTAATCCTGCTAACAACAAACTCCTTTAGCCCATTTTTAGATAAGCACATAGAAGTTTAGAGAGGCTGAGTGGCTTGGCTAACATCACACGGGAACATGGTGGAACTGTAGTTCAAAACCTGACCTTCTGACAGCAGACCCAATTCAGATAAATGATGCCTGATAGCCTTCCTTGCCTCTCCTAAGGCCCACTTTGCACGTGCACAATTTTACCTGCTGAGGATGGAATTTGACTTATTTCAATGACAGGGCAGGTGTGTCAAAGATGCCATCATGAACTTTCCATGCTCATGCCACCCATCCCCATCCATGTTTTATATGTCTCACCATCTCTTCTCTACGACATTTATGCATTCATCAACTATTTTTTGAGCTTCTCCTAAGTACCAAACAATGCTCCCAGCACTGAAGACATAACAAGAGATCAACCAACTTTCCTCTGTCAAGGAACAAGTATTATACTGGGGGTGACAGTTGATGAATAAGGGGGAAAAAAGTGTGTATGGATGATGCATCTGTATCATCAAGAAAGACTCTAATGCAATGATATTTGAACAAAAAGCTGAAAGAAGTGGACAGACTTTAAAGGCTTTGGGGAAGAAAAAAGTATTCCAGGCAGAGAGAACAGCAGGTGCAAAGATCCCAGCATGGGAGTTTGCTTACTATATTTAAAGACCAGTGTCTCTGAGCATTATTAGTAAGTAATTAGAGTGTGGTAAGATTGGAGGATTTGTGACTTGTAGGGTATGATGAGAACTTTGTATTTCCTCTAGGTGAATGACAGAGTCACTTGGAGGATTTTGAACAGAAGATTGAAATAATTGCTCTTACTTTTTCAAGGTTTACCATGTACTATGTGAAAAATAGAACACAGAGGAACAAAGAAAGATGAAAAAAGATCAGTGTGAAAGCTTTTATAACAACTTAGGCATAAGATGATAATACCTTTATTTATAGTGGGATCCTTAGAGCTGGTGAGAAGTTATTGAGTTGGGGTGACTTTGAAAGGTAGAGTGTTAGCTCTAGGACTTGATGAATTGGATTCAAGGTATGACACACGTGATGTGTTAAGAATGGCTCTGAGATTAGCCTGAGCAGGTGGAAGCATGAAGTTGCCATGACTGAAATAGGAATGTCAAGAGGATTAGGTGAGGAATGGCTTCAGATTTAAAGTTTTATTTTGGTCCTGTTACTGTTAGAAATTCCTATTCGTTTATTCAAGTAAACATTTCAAATATTCAACGGTCGGATGTAGGAGTGTGTAGTTGAACAAGAGGTTTGGCTTGCATGATGTAAATTTGGGAGTGATTATCACATGGATGGTATTTACCATCAGAGAACTGGATTATGTCCCTTATGGAAATGAGTCTACAATGAAGAGGACGAGTATCCTCTGAATGGTTCCCTATCCTAGTTGCACATCAGAATCCTCACGGGACTTTAGAATATATATACATATATCAAAGCTCCACCACAGGCTCGTCAAATCAAAATCTTTGACAGCAGAACCCAGGAACCTATATTGTCAATTTCTCCAGGTGATTGATTCTGTAGAAATTGACATGTGTTTGGGAATCAGTATCATAAGCCACTCTGTTTGTGTTATAATATGAATTAATTTTTAATGCTGTAAAGACTCTTCTTTCCATATCCACTGTTATCTACTTAAATCCAAGCTATGGTTTTCCCTTACCCTACGTGTTCTACTCACATTCATCCTTACCCTTATTTTTGCACTATTAGCTCAATAATCTTTTCAAAGAATAAATCTTCAAAGCCATCTCATTGTCCTCAAAGACAACAATCCTTAACATGGACTGCAAAATCCTGCCTGGTATTGGCTACTTGTCTCTCTACCTCATCAGACACCAGGCACCTTGCTCTCTGCCTTGCAGTCAGACACTTCCCTTCCTTCAGTCCCAAGGACACATCTATTTTCATTGGCCTCAGGTTTTACACCCGCTGTATCCTCCCTTCTTTCACCTGATTAACTCTTACTCATCCTTTGACCTTGGCTCAATCATCATGTCCATCGGGAAGCCTTCTCTGACTTTGTTGACTAAGTCAAATTCCCTACCCTATCCCCCCTCCCCCCGGTAGTAAGTTATTAAATAAATTTAGGAATTTATGACTAGCATTTAAAATTTTTTTTAAATGTTTCTTTATTTTTGAGAGAGAGAGAGAGAGAGAGAGAGAGAGCTGGGGAGGAGCAGAGACAGAGGGAGACACAGAATCCGAATCAGGCTCCAGGCTCTGAGCTGTCAGCACAGAGCCTGATGCGGGGCTCGAAATCACAATGTGAAATCATGACCTGAGCCGAAGTCGGACGCTTAACTGACTCAGCCACCCAGGTGCTCCTGACTAGCATTTTTTTTTTTCAACGTTTATTTATTTTTGGGACAGAGAGAGACAGAGCATGAACGGGGGAGGGGCAGAGAGATAGGGAGACACAGAATCGGAAACAGGCTCCAGGCTCTGAGCCATGAGCTCAGAGCCTGACGCGGGGCTCGAACTCAGGGACCGTGAGATCGTGACCTGGCTGAAGTCGGACGCTCAACCAACTGCGCCACCCAGGCGCCCCTTGACTAGCATTTTTAAAAAAGGAGATAGAACAGAATGGAGTAGAAGAATGTCAGAGTGGGTTGCACTTAATAAAGGTAAGTATTATCTTATAAACTTTTGCTTCTATGTGTACTAATAGGATGATGTACTCTTCTTGAAATACTTCTACAGTTGCAGGTTTTTTGTGTGTGCAATTACTAGTTTATCATCTGGCTTTCTCATTAGGCTGAAAGTCCAATGTGACTAAAAGACTGTTTCTTCCTGTTTTCCACTTGATCCATAGTCCCTGATCAAATGACTAGCCTTATGTAAGCACTTAAAGCATATTTATGGGAAAGAGGAAGGAAAGAAGACAGATGCGGGAATTTACATTTAGGGTAAGGTAAGCCTGTACCGTCACACCTTATAGTGTGACCTTACTAGCTCTGCCAGTGCAAAATCTGTGGGTTCATTGACCTCATATATGAAAACAACAAGGCTTTCCGCAATGTTTATTTATTTTACTAGTGTTTAAATAAGCAATGAAGTATCTTCATTTACAAGTGTTAAGTGAAATGGCAAGTTCAGAAAATAAACTTGGTATTACTATAGGTTGTATTATTATTCTTAAAATTTTTTTTAATGTTTATTTTTGAGACAGAGAGAGAGCGCACGGGCATGAGCGGGGGAGGGGCAGAGAGAGGGAGACACAGAATCGGAAGCAGGCTCCAGGCTCTGAGCCATCGGCCCAGAGCCTGATGCGGGGCTCGAACTCACAGACCACAAGATCGTGACCTGAGCTGAAGTCGGACGCTTAACCGACTGAGCCACCGAGGTGCCCTCAGGCGCCCCCCGTTGTATTGTTTTTTAAAAGGACCTTTAGAAATCAATCCACGCCTTCCTGAACTACAGTAGGAAAATCTATTTTTTTTTTTTTTTTGCCTTCTGAAAGTTTCTGGAAAATTTAGAGATGATATCACCGTTAATAAATTAGTGTCTCATCAGAGAGCACTCTTTATTCCCCAAAGTAATGACTGTTTCTTCTTGAACTTCTGATTCACTTGTCCCCATGGCACACACTGTACCTTCTCGCAGAGTAGGCTTTTCTTAAATTAGATATGTGCATGATTTAAAATATAAATCCTGTTTTTTAGACTATATGGTTTTACCAAAGTTTTATATGGATACCTTGTCATCCAAGTATATTGGAATTTTTTGATGACTGCAAGGTTACAAATTGTATTCTACTTTTTACAGTCATGGAATCTTGATCTTGTCGCACAAGTCTCCTCCTCAGCCTTAATCTAGGACTACAAGTTCAGGACTGCAAATTCAATCCCCATCTTTTACATCTTCTCTTCTAAGTTGCGTAGGATTTTACTTTTTGAACAAAGTTTAGCCGCCTTGGACTTGGGATCAAAAGGTATTTCTGGGAAGAGAAGAATATTTAGCCTCAGAGAGGAGGGAGTAAAGAAAAAGTCCTAAAGAGTAGTGAGAGGAAAGAAATCTTACGTTCCCAGAAAGGATAAGTAACTCAAATTACAGACTCACAATATTATCATGAAAATACACTTAACAATAATTTAAAACTGCAGCTCAGACCTAAAGTGATAAAGTGCCTAATGAGTTATTTAACTCATTATTTAGAAAAGTAGAGGGATGATAAACATTGGTTCAAAGAAAGAGAGAAGAGATGTATGCGACCATTGGAAAAGAGAATGTTGAAACTAAATTGCAAAACTAGATAAAAACTCAACAGGGTTTCACAGGGTAATAAAGCTATAACTTTGATGTTATTTTTTCTATTGGACAAAAACAATTTGTACTTATCAATCCTCTACAAATTGACCTCTCACTGCAGAGGATGGACCCAATTATAGTAAATGCAAAAATCAAACAAAATCACATCCACTCTTATGTCGTATGTTGTATTATGTATTACACCCATCATTATGTTGTACACCTGACACTAAAATAATGTTCCATGTCAATAATATCTTAAAAAATACAATGGCAACAACAAACTACATCACCTAGAGAGAGAGAGATTTAAGTTACATAGGCTTGTCAGATAATACTCTACTAAGGCTCTGAAAAGTTATGCAGTCATCTTCTTTCCAAATTTTGAATTTCTTTTCTTAGCACTATAAATTGACTAGGACAACTAAGCACCTAGGTTGGAATGGAGAAGATACAGAAGGGCTGTTTTCAGCTCCTAGGAATGGAGGAATTTACGTGTCACAGGACAGGAAAAGTTGGAAAGAGAGTAGTCAGTTCTGTTTCCATCTGTTGGCCTCACCAAACTGAAAGCACAGCTTAGCACTGGGCCAGCTGATGCCAGAAAGACCAGGAGCAGAGACCTTTTGGGGGGCTAACTAAAACACTGTGCCTGCCCCATTGAGATGGCCTGTTACTAGGGGATCACTAAAAGCTTTAAACCCATAAGCACACAGTGTCAGCAGAAGTTACCTGACAAATCAATTTATCCTAGTGAAGTATTCCCCTGGATTTATCATCCCCCTTCCCAGCAACTCCCAAAATGAAGGTGTCATGAATCAATAACAGGTGAATGGGGAAAAATATTCACAGACAGGCTGAGGGGAGGAAGCCCTGTAATTTGTAAGTTGCATAACCAGGTTAACTCTCCGCTGCACCCGTGGATCAATCTCTGCTCTTTATATAAATGATTTACTACTTCAGAAGCTTTGCAATCTATGTCTAGCTGAAAAATGAGTTTTGTTTTCAATCTATTTGTGGCAGTATCTATAGCCTTTCTTGGTACTTTCTGATCTTTCGTTCTTACTGAAGCCTTGCCTAACTTTCTTGTGAGGCTGGGAATTTCCTCAGGGACTTCTAAAAATAGCAGAGACATGACTATATGCGGTTGTTGGCTATTATGGTAAGCATCACCATATTTTAGTTGCAAAAATCACCTCCACAACCTTCATTCTCAAAAACATAAAAGAAGTGTTCAGGCCATCACTATACCTAACATTGCATCAAATATATTTGGGGCTGGGAACTCAAAGATCTTCACTGCCTCTTTGAGGATATGGTAAATGCAGAGATGACTCTTCTGTGTATCACACTGATGTCCCTCCCAGAAGAATTCCCAGAGGAATGGCCTTAAGATTATTGAAAATATATATTTCTGTTAACTTTGTTTTAAAAAACAATTCTGTGCTTTTTTAAATATAATTTTTAATGTCTATTTATTTTTGAGACACAGAGACAGAGTGTGAGTGGGGGAGGGGAAGAAAGAGAGGGAGACATAGAATCCGATGCAAGCTCCAGGCTCTTAGCCATCAGCACAGAGCCCAACGCGGGGCTCCAACCCACAAGCCGTGAGATCATGACCTGAACCGAAGTTGGATGCTAAACCAACTGAGTCATCCAGGTGCCCCAATTCTGTGCTTTTTTTTTGAAACAGTAGAAAACTATGAGGTGGACAGGCTCCTGGGTGGCTCAGTCAGTTAAGCGTCTGACTTCAGCTCAGGTCATGATCTCATAGTCTGTGAGTTTGAGCCTCGCGTCGGACTCTGGGCTGACAACTCAGAGCCTGGAGCCTGCTCCAGATTCTGTGTCTCCCTCTCTCTCTGCCCCTCCCCTGCTCATGCTCTGTCCCTCTCTGTCTCAAAAATGAATAAAAACATTAAAAAAATTTAAAAAAAAAAGAAAATTATGAAGTGGAGAATAAAGGAACATACAAAGATGGGAGTTCCTATAGCAAGTCTGGCATCCTGGGGACCAAAGATCTTTTCTTACTGTCTGGTGTACACTTTATAGTTTTCCTCAGTTTTTCATAGCCATTTTGGCATCTTAATCATGTATCAAAACTGTCTTGACCTCAAATATTTATAAACTGTTTGATGTTCTCTTTAAAAACACAAATGAACAAATAGTATATAGTAATTTCTAGGGATTTCCAGAGACGATCATTCTTCTGTGTTCCTACAAAAAGAAGATTCTCTACCTTAATGGCAATAGAATATATATGGAAGAGGTGATGTAGCCCAAAGCACCAGAAATGAACTTTTAAGAATATCAACTGTTTGCCCCTATTGAGTAATCATAGATTTGAAATGGCTTCTCCAAAACTCTATTCTGGGAATTACCATAAAGGAAGGAATTATTACTTAAGAATTACCTGTTTCCTCGAAGTTTAGTCCATATACAATATAATGCCAAGCCACACCTGTGTATTCTATCTGCTTAACTTCTTGTTCCACCCAGGGTGGGCAAAAGTGTGTTTGCCTTTTGAAATGCTAATGTTTCACTTCTGACACTAGATAGGTTGGTAGATAATTGGCCATATGTTCCTCGGGTGAAACACTAGGGCACCACAGTGAAACCAAAAGTAGTGATCACAAAAGTTAATAGGCAAGTCTAGTTCATGATCAAGCTATGAGGGAGGAGACCTTTCTTCCTCTTTACCTATCATCGCCAAATCTCTCCCTTTTCCTTCTAGCACTTCCTCATCATCAAAATATTTTTTTCTGAGATAAAAGATCTGATCTCAGTTATGCACATTTTACTATAATTGTTTACATCTGGCTGAGAGATAGAGCCATGGTTTTTGGCATTTTAATCCAAATGCCTAACGAAGAGCAAAGGTCAGTTATCCCCAGAAAAGAATTTCAGTCATAGGAGTGTATGTAGATGGGGAATTTGAGGGAGAAAAGAGGTACTTTCCAGTCAGAGCCTAGAATTGCAATTATCCTGCCCATAGAAAATTAGCAGTGCCTGTGCTCTGAATAGGTAAACACTGTTTAATGGTGTACAAAATTGATACTTAACAAATCCAGATGGCTTAATTATGATCATAGAATAGAACATGACACGCAAAACTTAGGAGACTGTACCATCAGTCTAATATCAAAACATCAGTGGAAAGTCAATTAAAATGTATAAAATTTAAAAAAATCTTGATTCAAACATGTTATTTAGAGATAGGCTATTATCTACCAAAATAAAACCGGTTTGTTAAAAGGGGCAATGTTTCCCGACACTTTATGTTTAAAAGAGGGAAGTTCTCAAAATACTTGGCTTGATGTTTAACTTTTTGAATTTGTATATTTCAAAGAAAAGAGAAGTGAATACTTCAAATGAAACAAGTTTTAAGCTGAGACCTCTTGAATATTTTGTGAAATCAAATTTGCTTATATTACAATTTCATTTCACAACATACATACCCATGTCACAAGTTCTGTGAAGCTTGTTATCAGGAAAAATATGGCAACTCTGTATTTTGATTTCATAGAGCAAAGTCCTTTGTAAAATTCAAATGAAAATTCTAGAATGAGAGAGGTAAATTCACGTAAGAAAGTGTCTCTCAGTTTCTTCTTCTTCGTCTTCTTTTGGTGAAATTCTCTGGAATGACTTTTGCTAATCCAATCTTTCAGCTTTACAATCCCAAAGGTAGAGAAGGACTAGCTTTATTCAAAGGATTTGTAAAGCCATACTACTTCTAAGATAACAATACCTATTCTGCATCAATTATTAATTTCATTTCTTTGTTATGAAACCTTGATCATCTGAATCTATTTTGAGCTGATTATCTTAAGCTCTCAGAGAAATATGACACACAAAAGAGATACCTGAAATAAATATTTAAAACATAAGAGTGAATTTTTCGGTTGGAATAACTTTCTTTCTTTCTTTCTTTCTTTCTTTCTTTCTTTCTTTCTTTCGTTAGGTTATTTATTTATTTTGAGAAAGCACGGGAACATGGAAGGGGCAGAGGAAGAGGGAGAGAGAGTATCCCAAGCAGGCTCTGTGATGTGAGCACGGAACTCAATGTGGGCCTCACCAATCATGAGATCATGACCTGAGCCAAAATCCTAACCCACTGAACCACTTAGGCACCCTGGTGGGAAGAACTTTAGGAATTACAAAGAGTAGGATTTTGTTCCCATAAAATTGCAAATGGCTTGGTAGATTTCTTTTTTTCTTTCACATGTAAGCATATGAAAAGTCAACTTATTGAAGTGTGAATATTTCCCCAAACTTATGGAAAGAATTCAGTGCTTTTTAAGAGTCAATGTAGGATTGATAGCACCAAAATAACAACCTAGGAGACCTCAGCTTTTGTCTCCCCACAAAGGTCAACAACTAGATAGCTAGCCACAAACAAAACATCTCTGGAAGAGCTCTGTAGTCCTCTTAAAAATCCAACAGAACAAAAAATCTGACAATACCTCACACAAAAAAGAAGCAAGACAGTTTCATCTTGCCTACATTATCCTACCCTCCAAGTCATCATTGGGGGGTGCCAACAGAGAGCTCTCCTGTAGAAAAGTTACGCTAACCAGGAAAATAAGAACACAGTGAGTGAACAGCTGCTCTAGCCTTGCAGGGCACTGTACAAAGGATTCACTTTGGTTTCACCCAACTCAGATCAGCAAAACTAAAAGATACAGAGACGGCAAGGAACAAGGAAGAAAAGCAGGGGGTACCAGTAACCACAGGGATGGCGATCACAGCTCACAGTGATCTGCTGAGCAGACAAATCCAGCATCTTTTGCCACTGAAAAAAACCAGTGACCAGCAACTTGCCATGGATTATCCCTTAAAGATTTCACCAGCTTTCAGCCCACAGACAGTCACACTCACTAATGCCAATCACCTAAGTTTCTCGCTGATTTCTCCCCCAGGAACCACACTGGCAGCCAGTGCAGGTCTCTGCAGCTGTAGAGTGCAAGACATCAGCTGAGACCCTATGAGTGACTCCCACCACTGTACACACACTCAGAGGTAGTCCTTCCAGCTCTACGCAGCTGGCCTGACATCCATTGCCACGTATTTGGCTAGGGAGACACTGTGCAGTCATGGGAGAGCAGCACACCAACAGCTAGGGCCCTGAGCTGCTGTGGGCTTGGATCAAGCCCGTCTTCTGTCACTGCATATGATCGTACACAATGGTCAAACAGGATTTATCCCTGGGACGCAGGGATGTTTCCACATACTCAAGTCAATAAATTACACTACACTACATTAATAGAATGAAAGTTAAAAATCATATGATCATCTCAATGGATGTAGAAAACACACTGGACAAAATACAACATCTTCCATGATAAAAAGTTCAACAAATTGGGTATAGAAGGAAGATATCTCAACATAGGAAAAGCCATATATGAAAAGCCCATGGCAAACATCATACTTAATGATGAAAGGTTGAAATCTCTTTTCCTGACATTAGGAACAAGAGTGTCCACTCTCACCAATTCTATTCCACCTAGTACTGAAAGTCCTAGACAAAGCAATCAGGTAAGAAAAAGAAATAAAAGACATCCAAATCAGAAAGGAAGAAGTAAAATTGTCCTTGTAGATGATATAATCTTATATAAAGAGAATCCCAGACTCTACCAAACAATTGTTAGAAGTAATAAACAAATTCAATAAAGTTATAGAATATGAAGTGAAGATACAGAAATCAGTTGTGTTTCCATATTCTAATAAAGAAACATCTAAAGAAGAAAGAAGGAAAGCGATCATATTCACATTAGCATAAAAAAGAATAAAATATTTGGGAATAAATTTAACCAGGGAGGTGAAAGATCTGTACGCTGCAAATGCTGAGACGTTGATGAAAGACATTGGAGAAGACACAATGGAAGGATACCCTACATTCATGGATTAGAAGAATATATATTGCTAAAACATCTATACTACCCAAAGCCATCTACAGATTCAAGGCAACCCCTATTGAAACTCCAATTGTATTTTTCATAGAAATAGAAAAAAAAATCTTACAAGTTTTATTGAGCCACAAAAGACCCCCAAATTGTCAAAGCAATCCTAGAAAGAAGAACAAAACCAGAGGCATCACACCTTCTGATTTCAAGCTATACTACAAAGCTAAAGGAATTAAAAAAGTATGGTAGTGCATAAAATAGACCAACAGAACAGACCAATGGAATGAGAGCCCTCTCAGAATCACGAGCCCAGAAATAAACTCTTGCATATATAGTCACCTAATATTTGAAAAGGGAGTCAACAATACTCAATGGGGAAAGAATAGTCTCTTCAATAAATGGTATTGGGGAACCTGGAAAACCACATGCAGAAGGATGAAATTGGACACTACCTTATGCTACTTATAAAAATTAACTCAAAATGGATTAAAGAGTTAAACATAGGAACTGAACCCATAAAACATCTGGAAGAGAACAATAAAAAAGCTCCTTGACATTGATCTTGGCAGTGATTCTTTGGAGATGACACAGAAAGCAAAAGCAACAAAAGCAAGAGTGAGTGGAACTACATCAAACTGAAAAGCTTCTGAACAGCAAAAGAAACAATCAAGAAGACATGTAGGTAACCTTCAGAGTGGGATAAAATGTTTGCAAATCATATATCTGATAAGGGGTTAATAGCCAAAATTTATAAAGAACTCATATAACTCAACAACAAAAAAATAAACAAACAATGTAATTAAAGTGGTTGAGGACCTGAATAGACATTTTTCCAAAGAAGACATACAAATGACTACAAAGTACATGAAAAGGTATTTAACATCACTAATTATCAGGGAAAAGCAAATCAAAACCACAATGAAATATCACCTCATACCTGTTAGTACAGCTATCATTAAAAAAAGATAACGTGTTGCCAAAGGTTCTGAAGAAAAGGGAACTCTTTTGCTCTGTTTGTGGGAATGTAAATTGTTGCAGCCACAGTGGGAAACAATACAAAATTTCTTCGAGAAACTAAAAGTGGAACTACCATAAGATCTAGTAATCTCACTTCTGGGTGTATAGTTGAAGGGAATGCAAACAAGATCTCAGAGAGACACTATACTCTCACATTTATTGCAGGAGTATTCACAATAGCCAAGATATGGAAACGACCTAAGTGTCTGTCAATGGTTGAGTAAATAAAGATGATGTGGTATATGTGTATAAAATGGAATATTATTTAGCCACAAGAAGGAAGGAAATCTTGCCATTTGCAATAACATGGATGGAACTTGATGGCATTGTGCTAAGTGAAATAAGTCAGAGAAAGACAAATACTACATGTGGAATCTAAAAAAGCTGAAGTCCTAGAAACAGAGAGAATTGTGGTTTTCAGGGGCTGAGAGTGGGGCAAATGGGAAGATGTAATCTAGAAGTACATCTAGTTATAGGATGAATAATCAAAGATGATTAATATCTGGGGCTGTGATATACAGAATGATGATTATAATTATTATAATTATTAACAGACAAATATTAATTATGAGTAATTATATGTATAATCATTAATATAGTATACACTATTATATAACATACTATATAATTATTATATATTAATATAATATAAAATATATAAAATAATATATAATTATAATGTAAACACAGTATAATTATATAGTAATATCATATAATATATTAATATTACTTATTAATATATTATATAGTAATATATTAGTAGCATCGTATATTATTAATATTAATATAACTATAATTATATGTAATTATTAATTAATAATATATAATTATTAATACTCATGTTCTTGAAGACTTCTAAGAGAGTAGATATAATAGAGTAAATGCTCTAGTAAATTTTCTCATCACGAAAAAGAAATAGTCATTATGTGATGTGATGGAGGTGTTAGCTAGTGCTATGAGGGTGATCATCTTGGAATATAATCAGTGTATTAAATCAACACCTTTTACACCTTAAACTCACATTATATTATATGTCAATTATATCTTTAAAAAACTGGAAAAAATAAGAAAGTCAATGTGCTATAGTCCAGTGAGTTACGAACAGAAGATCAAATGATTTAGGTTCAAATCAATTCTGCCACTGACTTACATGTGTAACCTTGGACAAGTCATGTTACTAAGGGCCTCTTGACTTTAGCTCTTTCTCTTATTTTCGCCTGGAATAAGATACATAACCTAGAACTTGCCATGGTTAAGTGATTTGCTCAGTTACCAAACTGTAGCATTGAGACAAGATTTAAATTTAGAGAGTGTAGTTCCCAGGGTCTGAGTTATTAAACAATAATCTTTAGAATATCCATAAATGGTCAATTGATTTTTTATAAAGGTGCCAAGATAGTTCCATGGGAGAAAGATAGCCTTTTTAATAAGTGGTTCTGGAAAACTAGATATCCACATGGAATAAAATGAATCTTGATCTTGTTATGCCCAGAATTCGTGATCTTCAAAGACCGCCAGGGAGCTGAGTCCGATGTAAAAGCAAAAGAGCCTTTATTCGAGCTAGCTCGAGCTCAATCCCCTACCTGCACCAACACAGTGGTGAGATACGGGGGAGAGAGAGTGAGTTTCAAAAGGACAAAGGTTTTATTGGGGCCTAGGGGCAGTTGGCGAGGTAATGGCTGTGGCTTCAGCCAATTGGCTGGGGAAGGGTCCGAGTCCTGTTAGGCAGGTGAGCAGGAGGTTACTCAAGGGGAGGAGGCATGGTCAAGGTGAAGGACACAGAACAAGATGGAGTCGGCGGTGTAGGCCCGCCCTTTCATTCCCCCCTTGTCATGTAGCTTACGGACCCAATCATGGGACCGGCTGCATTTATGGTGACAAGGGGAACAGAGTTTGGAGGTTTACGCAAAGTTCTGGGAACCAAGTGTCCCTGGGGTGGCTCTGGGAGGTCTGATTAAGTATTGTCCCCGAGCTGGTGTCTATGATCTGCCAGGTGATGTTTTGGGGGCGTGGGGACTCCCGGCAGCATGAACAATGACATGCAGAGTTAACAGAGTTACCAATATTAGGTGGGTGAGCTTGAGCAGGTTGTGTTGGTCCCGATTGATGGCCCATCGCGTGATGAAGTCCTTCCGGATCGAGGAGGGGTCCGCTGGCCGAACGTGGGTGTGATGGACCCAGGTCGCGATGCTGTCTACTTTGAGAGCGGTGGGGGTTGTCAGCACCAGGATGTATTCCAGTGCGGCTCGAGGGTCTCTCGGTGGTGCCTCTTGACATAGACCCAGTCTCCCGGCCTGTACTGATGAGGTGTCGGGGTCGGGCCAGCCTCGTAGATGGCACGGAGGCACTGCCAAATGTCCTCGTGCGCCCTCTGGAGCCCTCTCAAGGAAAGAAAAAGTTCTGGATCTTTAAACTCAGCAAGAAGTTCAGCCCGAAGGTTGGGAATAACAGGGGGTGGCCTGCCAAATATCTCGTAGGGAGTAAAACCCAAAGTGTAAGGAGTGTTTCTAACCTGGTAAAGGGCGTACGGTAGGAGCGTCACCCAGTCCCTGCCAGTCTCCATGGTTAATTTGGTAAGGGTCTCTTTTAGGGTTCTATTCATTCTTTCTACCTGTCCTGAGCTCTGGGGCCTATAAGCACAATGTAATTTCCAGTTTGCCCCCACTGCCTTGGCTACTGCCTGTGTTACCTGCGAGATAAAAGCTGGTCCATTGTCTGATCCTACCATGGCAGGAAAACCATACCTGGGTAAGATGTCTTCTAGTAGCTTCTGAGCCACTGTCTGAGCCGTTTCATGCTTGGTTGGGTATGCCTCCACCCAGCCAGAGAAGGTGTCTGTAAATACTAAAAGATATTTATAACCATACTTTCCTGGCTTGACTTCAATGAGGTCGACTTCCCATTGGGCTCCTGGTCTGGTGCCTCTGAGCCTGGTTCCTTTTTTATTTGATGTGGCCCTCGCGTTGGTGAGTTGGCAGGTCTTGCAGGCAGATACAACTTGCTCTATTTTGGTGTCCTGTTGGTGAATCTTGATTCTGGCATGTTGGATTAAGTCTTTTAATTTTCGGGCCCCCATGTGAGTAGACCGATGCATGTGCTCTAATATTGAGACTCCGAGCCGGTCTGGCAGCACGAGCTCCTTGTTAGGTGTATACAACCATCCCTTTATCTCCTGGGCCATGGGGAGTTTCTTGGTCCTCTGTAACTCCTCCTGGGAGTATTTGGGCAGGTCTGGTAAAACTGGGTCTCCCAAGTCCGGTAGTCGTTAAGCCATTTTCTAGCTCCCAATGCTAGCGCCTTGGTAAAGACGACGAGCTCTGCTCACTGGGCTGACGTTCCGGAGGGTAGAGCCTCCACCCATACGGTGTCCGTTTCGGTGACCACCGCTGCACCCGCATACCTGTGTCCGTCCGGCACAAAGCTGCTGCAATCAGTGAACCAAGTAGCCTTGGCATGGGGGAGGGGCCAGTCAGTCAGGCCTCTCCGGAATCCATGTACTTGCTCCAAGATTCCCGCACAGTCATGTAGTGGAGCACCTAGGTCAGGGTCAGGCAGCAAGGTTGTAGGATTGAGGGCTGCACTGGGGTGGACCCACACTCATAGGCATGGCGGCCAGCCAGCAGCCACTGGGTCTAGTTTCTTGGACAGGTAAGCCACCGGGTGGTTCCAAGGGCCTAAGGATTGAGTTAGAACCCCTTTTGCTATTCCCTTATGTTCGTCTACAAAGAGGTGGAAGGGCTTCGTAATGTCTGGTAGGCCCAGGGCTGGGGCACTTAGGAGGGCCTTTTTTAACTGATTAAAGGCAGTTTCTTCTTTTTCAGCCCATTTAAATGTTTTCCCCTCTTTGGTAGCTTCATATAGGGGCCTGGCGATCTCAGCAAAACCTGGAACCCAGAGGCGGCAGTAGCCGACTGATCCTAGGAATTCCCTCACTTCTCTTCGGGAGGTGGGAGTAGGGATCTTTAGGACAATTTCTTTTCTGGCATCTGATAACCGCCGCTGTCCGCCCTCCAGGATATATCCCAGGTAACTTACCCTCTCCCTGCATATCTGAGCCTTCTTCGTGGATGCCCGGTACCCTAAGGCCCCCAGGGTAGCCAGCAAATCCTGGGTCCCTCGCTCAGTCTTTGGCCTTGTCAGCAGCAATCAGGATGTCATCTACGTACTGTAGGAGGGTGAGGCCGGGATGCTCCCTTCTGTACTCAACCAGGCCTCGTGTAGTGCCTCGTCGAAGATGGTGGGTGAATTTTTGAATCCCTGAGGTAGCCGTGTCCAGGTGAGTTGCCCACTGTAGCCCTCCTCCGGATCATGCCACTCGAAGGCGAACAAAAGTTGGCTCTGGGGTGCCAGTGGCAGACTGAAGAAGGAGTCCTTTAAATCTAGTACAGTATACCAGACCCTGGAAGGCGCCAAGGAGCTCAAGAGAGTATATAGGTTGGGAACAGTTGGGTATATGTCCGCAACCCTCTTATTTACTTCCCAGAGGTCTTGTACCGGTCGGTAGTCATTTGTTTGAGGCTTTTTGACTGGCAGTAGGGGGTGTTCCAGGGAGACTGGCAAGGAACTAGTACTCCTAGGCTTCATAGTCTCCAGATGTGTGGCTGGATCCCCTTCCAGGCCTCCTGAGACATGGGGTATTGTTTGATCCTTACCAGACTCTCTCTTGGCTTGAGCTCTACCAGGACCGGGGTCCTGTGAGTGGCTAGTCCTATCCCCCCATCTCTGCCCAAACCGAGGGGAATTCTTGTAGCCATCTGTCTATATTATCCTCTCTCAGGAGCGCCTCCTGGTGGAGGCAGTATTCATCCTCCAGTTTCATGGTCAGGACCTGGATAGGGTGGCCCTTGCCATCAGTGACCTGAGACGCCCCCTTGTCTGAAAGTTATCTGAGCTCCAATCTTGGTCAGTAAGTCCCGTCCTAACAGTGGGTAGGGACATTCTGGTATTACCATAAAGGAGTGGGATACCCAGCCCGTCCCCAAATCTACCGTTCTTCGGGTAGTCCATGAATACTGGCTCATACCAGTTGCCCCTTGTACCCAGGACTTCTTGCTGGCTAGTTTTCCTTGTGGGGTGCGGAGGACCGAATGTTGTGCTCCGGTGTCGATGAGGAAGTCAACAGGGGTCCCCTCCACTTTAAGAGTTACCCTGGGTTCGGGGAGAGGGTCTGAATCCCAACTCCCCTAATCACTTAGTTCATCTAGCTCTAGGACTTTTATTCAATCAGTCTTGCTTCCCTTCCTGCCGGCCCTTTTTGGACAATCTCGGGCCCAATGCCCTATCTCCTTGCAGTATGTGCACTGATCCTACTTTGGCCAAATTGGTTGGCTTTCTAGCACCCATTCGAAGACCCATTAGAGTCTGGAGGTAGACCCGGAGCCTCTTCTTACCTTCTGCCATGTTGAAATCCCACTGGGGGCTGAGTTAAGGGGAAGGAGACATCTATCTGAGCCTGGTTGGTGGTGGGATTCCCGTCTGCGCCCGGAACTAGTTTTCGGGCCTCATTGAGGATTCTTTCTCTTTCTTCAGTGGTGAACAGGTCCTGCAAAAGCTGCTGGCAATCATCCCATGTGGGCTGATGAGTAAAAAGAACAGAGTTTAATAAATCAATAAGCCCTGCCGATTTCTCGGAAAACTTAGGATTCTGAGCTTTCCAATTGTAGAGGTCACTAGTGGCGAAAGGCCAATAGTGATGGGGCTGATTCCCCTCCGCGTCTGGGGGTCTGGTGGCTCACAGGGGCAGAATAGTGGAGTCGGCGTCGGAGGGTGGAGGCGGATTGCTCTCTCTGAGCCCTTTGTCTGGTAAAGGGTGGGCTTCCCACTGGAGCGTTTCCGCCTCCCGCTCTCGGAACAGCGTCTGCCTCCCCCCGAGGGGGAGGATGGTGTTCTTCCGGCATCCTAGAGGGGTTATATGGGGGAGGAAAAATTAATTCTTCTTCAGTCCCCCCCTGTAGGACAGGGTAGAGGGGTGCTGAAGGCTGGGTAAGACTTTTCTTGTTTTCCTTCTTCTTTGTCCCCTGCAAAGCAAGAATGGGTTTTGGCTCTGGAGGGAGCGGGGCTAGGAAGGGCTTAAGCCAAGAGGGTGGGTAGAGGGGTAGTCTGAGTCTGTCCCATAACGACCGTCCAGTAAGTCCACAGAACAAAACAGAGAAACACAGAAACAAACAGAGGGCCCTTACAAAGTCTTCCAACTCCATGGAAGCAAAACTGAAAGCTAGCTCAGACTTTTGAGGGGATTCCACATCCCTCCAAAACCTATGAGGGGATTCCACGTCCCTCCAAAACTGAAAGCTAGACGACGGCCTCACGCCGACCAGTGGGAGCAACCCACCTTGTCTCAGACCTTTGAGGGGATTCCACGTCACTCCAAAACCGATGAGGGGATTCCACGTCCCTCCAAAAGGGAGGATCAGAACGTCTTCTGAAACTCCCGCCCATGGTCCTCCAGTGCGTCCACTTAGACAGCATCGGGCACTACCAGAATTTCAGAAATGAGCTCACACAGAAAAGATGGAACGAACAGACACTAACTGTGGCCAGTCAGGCTCTCCGGGTTGGGGGTCCCTCAGGGGTCTTGGGGATCCCGGGCTGAGCCCCCAAATGTTATGCCCAGAATTCGTGATCCCCAAAGACCACCAAGGAGCCGAGTCCGATGTAAAAGCAAAAGAGCCTTTATTCGAGCTAGCTCAAGCTCAATCCCTTACCTGCACCAACGCAGTGGTGAGATATCTGGGAGAGAGAGCGAGTTTCAAAAGGACAAAGGTTTTATTGGGGCCTAGGGGTAGTTGGTGAGGTAATGGCTGTGGCCTCAGCCGATTGGCTGGGGAAGGGTCAGAGTCCTGTTAGGCAGGTGAGTGGGGGGGGTGGGGTGGGGGGTGGGGGGGTGGGGGGGCAGGGTTACTCAAGGGGAGGAGGCGTGGTCAAGGTGAAGGACACAGAACAAGATGGAGTCGGCCAGCGTAGGCCCGCCCTTTCAATCTTTGCTTCACCTCAAACACAAAAATTACCTTAAAATGTATCATATACCTAAACATAAAAAAACTGTAATTTGTAATTATCAAATTTCTGGAAGAAAGCACAGAAGAAAATTTTTGTGACCTTGGGGGAGGCAGAGGTTTTTTTTTCACAAGATGGTAAAAAAATTGTTGCGTTTGACTTCATCCAAATGAAAACCTGCTGCTTTTCAAACAACACTATTAAGAAAATGAAAAGTCAAGTCACAAACAGGGATTAAATATTTGTAACACATAGATCTGACAAGATTCATAATCATTCATAACATAACAACTCCTACAATTCAATGAGAGGGAAACAAACCATTTAATAATAAATAGGGACACATTTTAAACAGGTACTTCATAGAAAAAAATATACAATTGGCCAATAAGCGCGTGAAAAGCTGCTCAAGATCACACGTGGTTAGATGGGTTGATATCTTTGTCAAAACTCATCAAATACTACACTTTAAAAGGATGCCTTTGGAGCACCTGGGTGGCTCAGTCAGTTAAGTGCCTAACTTCAGCTCAGGTCATGATCTCACAGTTCGTGAGTTCGAACCCCACATCGCGCTCTGTGCTGACAGTTCAGAGCCTGGAACCTGCATCTCTCTCTCTCTCTCTCTCTCTCTCTCTCTCTGCCCTTCCCCCACTTGCACTCTGTCTCTCTCTGTCTCTCTCTCAAAAATAAATATTTAAAAAAATAAATAAATAAAAGGATGCTTCTACTGTTTGTAAGATTCATGTGGATATGTCTGCTTTTCGTATCCTTATTCAAATGGAAGGCCAGAATGGCAACTCCTGGAATTTGTCACAAATGGAAAACGCAGTGTCATCTTCACCTCAAAATTGTAGGTCTTAAATCTGGAGAAGGAAGCCAACACCCTTTTGAAGCCATGAATATTGTCCAGACTCCATCTGCTTGGAATTTCAGCAGCTCTATGGACACAGACTCCTGCAGGGGATACTGTGACATCCTCAGCTGATTCATTCACTCAGTCACCCGTAAAATGTGGGGCAATTTCTACCACTCTGTGTCATTATTTGCTATTTCTGAGGCTCAGATGACACCAAACCCGTCTGAATTTTTTTTTTCTAGCAAGTGAGTATCACCAAATGGTATGAAAAACTTCAAAGATGATTAACACAGAAGCCTCTTCTCTGAAAAACATAATTTGAATAAAACAATTTTAAAAGTCTCTTAAACTTTTCATATTTTATTTTTTTTTAATTTTTTTTTCAACGTTTATTTATTTTTGGGACAGAGAGAGACAGAGCATGAACGGGGGAGGGGCAGAGAGAGAGGGAGACACAGAATCGGAAACAGGCTCCAGGCTCCGAGCCATCAGCCCAGAGCCTGACGCGGGGCTCGAACTCCCGGACCGCGAGATCGTGACCTGGCTGAAGTCGGACGCTTTACCGACTGCGCCACCCAGGCGCCCCAAACTTTTCATATTTTAAATAGCACAATTTATAAGCAGGAAGCAATAAGACCCCCGAAAATGAAGGCTAATTTTAAAAAGTACATAGTGACTGCACATCATTATTATTAAAATACAATTTTATAAATTAAAATATGGAAAAAGGAAGATGTCATCATTTATGACATTTTCCCCTTAAACTTAAAATATTATTCAGAAACCAAGGTTTTATTTGTTTGATTCACCAGAGTAGCTAGCAAAATCAACTACACCCAACTTCTAAAGACTGTATGTAAAATGTATCAAAAATGCACTTTACATATTGGGAGATAATTCTCAGGAAGCATTTCTTTGGATTACAAGAATTTAAGAAACAAAACAGATGATCATGTGGGAAGGGGGGAAGAGAAGAGAGGGAAACAAACCACAAGAGACTCTTAATGACAGAGGAAAACACTGAGGGTTTATGGAGGGAGGTGGGTGGAGTTGGGCTGGACAGGTGATGGGTACTAGGAGGGCACTTGTTATGATGAGCATGGGTGTTGTATGTAAATGATGAATCCCTGAATCCTACTCCTGAAAGCAATGCTATACTGTATGTTGATCAGTTAAAATTTAAATTTAAAAAAGAAGAAAAGGACTTCAAATAATACAAGTTGGATGTCGCTTTTTACATTTGCACAACCTACATTTTCATGGAGATAGCCATGCTAAGTAAAAATTTTCCAACAACTTTGAAAGTTTGCAAATAAGCAGAAGCAGTGCGTTAAGTATTAATCCCAGGACAGCATTATGTATGTTCTCAGAATGTTTCCACTCTGCTCTGAAGACCAAGTGAGAGGTGAGATGGGGTTGTTTCAAGGCCCACATTACCGACACCACGAGGGTCCACAGACTCGGCCTTCATAGCATTTCACCAGAAGTTGTGGCAACATCGACATGTTTTGACTTCTCCCTGCAGGTCTGCCAAGGAAAATAATTCCCTTCTAGAACCTCCAGCTTAGAAGCTAGGTTGATGGGAGACTTTATGGAAACTCAGCCAAATTTTCTTTTTCAGAATGAAACCACAGAAGTAAATATAATTTGAGATTACTAATTCCCACAATGAGGAAGAAGGAAGTTTATCAAACAAAAACTCTAAGGTATTTTTGATGAATGAAATATTTAAATTCCCTTCTTTTTCCCATTACAGGAAAAACATTCCACAAATATTATATGTCTTTTAACAGTTGATTACGAAACTTTTTACACAAAAAGTAAACTGCGTGTGCATGTCACCCTTACATATCGACCCACCTCTGAGATTAAACAATATTAACATTGTATTATACTTGCTTTTTTAATGAAAAAATAATGTAGATGCCGAAGTCCCATTGATCATTCCTTTTTCCCCTTCACTGCCCAAATCCTAGGATGATAGTGTCATTCTCAGTGTTCTGAACCTTTACTTTACATGCATGTTTCTATAAGTAATAAGTACAATACGATTATTTGGCACTTAACATTTATGTGAATGGTATTACACAGAACATACCATTTTTTTATTCAAAAATATGTTCTAAAGTGTTATTCACATATAAGGTTTTTTGTTTTTTGTTTTTTGTTTTGAGAGACAGAGAAAGAGAGAGAGAGAGGGAGCACGTGCCTGCATGGGAGCTGGGGAGGGACAGGGAGAGGGAGAGAGAGAATATTAAGCAGGCTCCATGTTCATCACAGATTGATCTCACCAACCCGTGAGATCGTGACCTGGGCCAAAATCAAGAGTCAGACGCTCAGCTGACTGAGCCACCCAGCCTCCCCAACGTCTTATTCATATTGGTCTAATTAGGTTGAACTGTTTCATTGTAACTCTGTCTCATGGCATCGTTTACTAGTTCAGCTACTGAGGGATAGTCATTTCCACTTCTCACTATTACCAACAGCATTTCCTCAGCAGGTTTATACATCACTTCTTCTGTACTTGGCAGAGAATCTCTCCAGGAGAGACACTTAGAAGGGATAATGCCCAGGGCATTGCCAAACTGCTTTCCAAGGTGCTTATGTGCACCTCCAGGCATGTCGGAGTTCCTGTTTCCTCATATCCTCACCAAAACTCAGTGTCCTCAGATTCGCCAATTTTTGACCATCCGATGGATATGAAATACTATCTCATTGTGGTTTAAAGCTAATTTTCTTTGATAACTGATGAAACTAAGCATCTATTAAGTTCTGTGAATCACCTGTTCATATTCTTGTTCATTTTTCTATTGGATTGTTTTCTGTGTCTTTTGATACATAATGGTTTGTAGTATATTCGAGATACCAATTGCAGAAGAATGAGACTTTCATTGTTTAAAATTAATCTGTTAGATCATTTATATGTGCCAATTTAAGTTCAGTTTCACTGCGTCTTGGTAGAACAGTTTTGCAATTTATTTTACTTCTATTCCGAGTCTCCAGCCTTACTCCTCAAAATTGCATACACGGCCGCTTATGTATTCTAGTATTCCTTGATATATCTCTCTACATATCTATTTGTCTCATAGAGACAGTATAGTAACATGTTTAAGAGAACAAAGGAGGCTCTGGGTCAGACTGACACTTTGTAGCTTTGAATCTCAGATCTGTACTTATTAGCCATATTAACAATGGGCATATCATATAACTTCTCTGTTTTCTTACTTTCAGTTTTTAAATGTAGAAAATAGTAGTACTTACCTCACTGAGTAATAATAAAGATAGAACACTTACCATAATGCCTAGCACAGAGTAAGCACTCCATGTTAGCTATGATTATCATTCTATAAAACATTTTTAAATTAAAATATTATTGACTCTTAAAAACTCTAGTTTTAATATAAATTATATTTAATAGGGATATCAAAAGTAAATACCTATAGCCCCAAAGTACCTCCTTCCCTTCAATATTAAATATTTAATTACTGTGCTGTTTTTAACATATGACCACAAATTCTGATACTCCTGTTCCAGAAGAAGAAGCTTAATTTCCTTCCCTTTAAATATGGGATGGACCCAGTGACACTTTTCTAACAAATAGGGTACACAAAGGAGAATACTTTACAGTGGAATAACTAGGCTGAAACCACTTTAACCAGATGATCAAGTTTAACATCATCAGTAATAAATAATGTAAATAGCATATGCCCCAATATTATGAACTAAGAAAGGCACTTCTGTGGTAGTTTCCATGAAAATTCACAAGTCCTGTCTATTCATGAGAAACCATTAAACAAATTCAAGTTAAGAGATATTCTACAAAATACCTGGCCATTATTCATCAAAGGGTAAAGGTCATAAAGGACTGGGAAATGATCACATATTAGAGGATATGTGAGGACATGATATGGAGGAAAATATGGAGGCATGACGACTAAATGAAGTGTAGTATCCTGGCTTGAATCCTGAAACAGAAAAAAGATAACCATGGGAAAAAGACTGTAGTTTAGTTTATAATATTGTACTAATGTTCATTTCTTAGTTTTGATACATATACAATGGTTATAAAACATTAAAGGAAGCTGAGTGGAGGTGTATGAGAACACTACAATTTTTGCAACTCTTCCGTAAATCTAAAATTGTTTTAAAATAAACAGTTAAAAAAGTGAATGCCCATAACATATTATTCTACTACTGTTATGATGAACCAAGACCATTTATAATTAGATAAAAATATATAGATAGCACACACAAGGGAATTATTTACCTTTATTTCCTTTGTTTGGGGACCCAGTATATTTAGACTTAAATTTACTGAGTATATGTTCCAATGATCTGTAACACAACATGAATTGTCTAGAAAGATGTATCCCTTCAAGTATAATTAACATTTAGTTAGATTTATTCTAGGTAATAAAAGAGAGTATATAGACAAACAGACGTGGATTTTTTTTTCTATATTCTGTTTAAGTATTGTCTATGCCCCAAATGACCTATGCACATTAAAATTACTTATTACTTTGGGGCGCCTGGGTGGCGCAGTCAGTTAAGCGGCCGACTTCAGCCAGGGCACAATCTCGCGGTCCGGGAGTTCGAGCCCCGCGTCAGGCTCTGGGCTGATGGCTCAGAGCCTGGAGCCTGTTTCCGATTCTGTGTCTCCCTCTCTCTCTGCCCCTCCCCCGTTCATGCTCTGTCTCTCTCTGTCCCAAAAATAAATAAACGTTGAAAAAAAAATTTAAAGAAAAATAAAATAAAATAAAATTACTTATTACTTTAACTTTCTTTCAGTCCCAGCTGTTAGAGTACTAGAACTTTTTATTTCTTCAGAGATGTTTACATAAATACATATAATCTATTGCTTTATTGTAATGTTTATTTACATGTATCGTATTAGTCCAAACTGACAAAAATCAGTTAAGGAATCCAGAAAATCTAAGTTAACAACCAGAGTACAATACGATTAACATGGATACCAGGATATGGCACAGAAGTTTTTTTGTATCTACCTAGAAAATTTAAGTAGAATTATTTTATAGGACCAGATAATTTGCAATATTATCTGGGATTTATAGAAACCAATTTGAAAGACTAATTATTGACGCATAATTTAGTTACAAACCTATGCTTATATCCATATACTTTCAAATATCAATTTGGGTAATGATTAATTAT
The DNA here is from genome assembly GCF_016509475.1 of Prionailurus bengalensis. Classification (NCBI taxonomy): domain Eukaryota; kingdom Metazoa; phylum Chordata; class Mammalia; order Carnivora; family Felidae; genus Prionailurus; species Prionailurus bengalensis. The sequence continues at coordinate 146,522,129 of NC_057344.1, forward strand.
ATAAGGAAATAAAAGAAATTTAGAAAATTTTTACCATTTCAGTCTGTGCAAAATTCAGAATTTTTCACAAATTAACCTATAAAATAATTCAATCAGCTAAATACGTTGTCTTAATTAAAGTTAGTGGGGAGAGGAGCCTGGGTGGCTCAATCGCTTAAGTGACTAACTTTGGCTCAGGTCATGATCTCAGGTCCGTGGGTTGGAGCCCAGTGTCAGGCTCTGTGCTGACAGCTCAGATTCTGTGTCTCCCTCTCTCTGCCCCTTCCCTGCTCACACTTTCTCTCTCTCTCTCTCTCTCAAAAATAAATGAACATTAAAAAAATGTTAGTGGAGAAAAAAATCAACTACACTTCACTTTTCTCATTTAAAAATTTTAGTAATAAAAGATGTGCAAATGGAAAGGATTTTCAACTTGTAATCTTAATTTTAAGGTTAATTTTTCTTAAAAGTGTGGGTAATTGGAGCAGACTTTTTTCAAGCTCCTGCGTTTCCAGCCATTTCCAATGGCTTCAAGCAAAAGGAAAAATCATTTTGGTTAATATATAAAATTTTTCTCCTTTTAATGACTAAAGGGCATGATGTCAATTTTAACATATATTTTTTAATTTTTTTTAACGTTTATTAACATTAAATTAAAAATAATTAAAAGAATGCATTCAGTTAACACCTCCTCTGACACAAGACCTAAAGGCACTAGGGAAAGAGAATTAATCAAGTTTTTAATGTTATTAAAATAAACAAAACACCAGAAATTCGTATCAATGCTTTGTTGATATCTCAACTACCCCCTGGATGATTAATTTCTTACCTTAAAAGTCCCTGGTCTCTCCGTCCATAGTGTTGAAGCATATATATGATAAGCAGTGGTTGTAAAAGATTTCAATGCAATTGGGGCTGATATTAGGGAATATCATTTTCATATAATTAATAAAGTTATTTAATCTTAATATAATGAGACATTGCAATGTGGCATTCCATCACTCACCATATTTGTTGCTTATAACCTCCTACTCCAATCAAACTGTGGGGTTTTTTGGACACAACATGGAACATTAACATCCAGAAATGTGGCTACATACAGTCATTATATGCAGCTGTTTTCTCACTTTATAAATCTGCTCATAAATGGCATGTCAACTGAGTCTACCCGCTCGTGTGTGTGTGTGTGTGTGTGTGTGTGTGTGTGTGTTGGAGGGTGGATATTCAATTAGAATGAAGTGTCTGAACAGGAAGTGTCTAATATTGAGAAGACCCTAGTTAAGCCAGCCATAGATCAACACCTTCCACTCCCTTTCCGGGTGCCTGTCTTGACCCAGAGTCCAAAAGAGAAAACCCACTCAGCCAGCTAGTGGTGGGCAACTCCTTAAACATAACTTTTTACCTTCCATCTGGGACGTATTTTTTTCAGGGACAGAGCCTGCTTTGAGCATCTAGTGACCAGGATTACCAGGGTTACCCATAGAGGTTGGAAGATACAGTTTTGGTTAGCAAGCAGTTTTAGGATTCTCTTATCAGTGGCTCTATGAGTCAATTCATTCTAAAATAAAAATTATACATTCTATAATCACTTAATTCTCTAATGTAATTAATGCTTAAACTATACAGATACAAAGAAAGACCGAGAGAACAGTTGCTAATCTTTTGTGATTTCACAGTCTGTAGGTCAGAATTTTTAAAGAAATACAAAATGCACTGACATTGCTTCTAAACATAAGTTGTTTATTAAATATTCCTACATTTATATGTTTTCCTTATCTAGTCTAATAGATTCCACTACAAAAGATATAAACTAAAATGGTTCTGGGGAAGAGAATGATACATTAGATGGGAAATTTCCTTTCTGAGATAAATCGATTCATTATTGATAGTACCTTTTATAGCTTGTTTTAAAAATCCTTCATATCTGGGGCACCTGGGTGACTCAGTTGGTTAAGCGTCCAACTCTTGATTTTGGCTCAGGTTGTGATCTCACAATTTGTGAGTTCAAGCCCTGCATTGGGGAATTCTCTCTCTCTGTCTCTCTCTGCCCCTCCCTTGCTCTCTCTCTCTCAAAAAAAGAAAAAAAACTATATCTATATCTATATCTATATCTATATATATATATATCTTCCATATCTCAATATTTAAAAAGCATTCACTTGTTTTTTTTTCCAAGAGTTTTAAAGATTGAATTTGGATTTGTTTGTTGTGCATGCTGTGAGGGAAGGAGCCACTTTTATTTTGTAAATAGATAATTTTTTTTCTCTCAGTGTACTCCTTTCCTCATTGATTTTCAATGTTGCCTTTGTGATGTGTCCATGTTCCATAAGTGCCTATTTCTGAGCTCTCTTCTCTCTTCCATTGATCTGTTTGTTTGTCTCTCACTGTATTTGTATTTTGCTGCATTTGCCTGTCATTGCATATACCACACTGCCTTAACCACTGTAAATTTGTAATAATTCTTGAAGCCCAGTATGGCAGGTGTCTTCTCCTTATTCTTTTTCTTTACAAGAATCTTGGCTGTCCTAGGAACTTTTTCATGTCAATGTTAGGTTCAACTTGTCAAGATCCATGAAAATCCCAATTAAAATTTTGGTCGAGACATTATTGAGCCTATAAATCAATTTGAGGAAAATCTACATCTTCAGAATTTAAGTCTTTCCTGTCACTTAGGACAAAATATTTAAAACAACTACCAACTGTTGATTGCTTTTTGTGTGCGTTCACTCATCATGTCATATAATTTTTATGATAACTCTCTCTTGTAAGCATTATATACTGTTTTCAAGTGTGAAGAAACTCAATCTTAGAGTGTTTCAACTGACATGGATGCTCAGTAGCAGCATGGGGATTTAACACTATGTCAATCTTAGTGTAAGCTCATGCTTTTAACAAGTTTCCAGTGTTCCTTTTGCATATATCATGAAAACTTCTAGCTAAGACCTTTATTTTTTTTATTTATTTATGTTTTAATGTTTATTTTTGAGAGAGAGAGAGTGCACGAGCAGGGGAGAAGAGACAGCGAGAGACACAGAATCCAAAGCAGTCTCCAGGCTATCGGCACAGAACACAACGCAGGGCTTGAACCCATGAGCTCTGAGATGGTGACTTGAGTCAAAGTCGGATGCTTAACTTACCAGGCACCCCTAGCTAAGACCTTTATTAAAAAGTGTTACAGGGGCACCTGGGTGGTTCAGTCGGTTAAGCATCCAACTTCGGCTCAGGTCATGATCTCACAGTTAGTGGGTTTGAGCCCCACATAGGGCTTTGCACTAACAGTGTGGAGCCTGCTTGGGATTCTCTCTCTCTCTCTCTCTCTCTCTCTCTGTTTCTCTCAGCAACAACAAAAGGGTTGCAGCAGCAGGTTCCCTGGAAAGAAGGGAAATGCATTGTCCCACGTGTCTCCACCATAACAAAAACACAGCACTGCTTATCACTGAATTGTCTTCTACTGATTATCTTTGTATAATCTGTATTGTTTGCTAGGGCTGCTATAAGAAAGTACCACAGGTTGATTGGCTTAAACGACAGAAATCTATTCACAGTTCCAGAGACGAGAAGAAGGAGATCAGGGTGTCATCAAGGTGGGTTCATTCTGAGAGCTGGGAGAGAGAATCTGTTCCATGCCTCTCATCTAGGCCTTCAAGTTTGCTGGCAAACTTTGCCATTCTTTGGCTAGAAGCATCACCTCCATCTCTGCGTTCATCTTCACATGACATATTCCCTGTGTGTGTACCTGAGTCCAATTTTTCTCCTTTTATGAGGACACTAGATATATTGAATTTGTTGCCCACTTTACTCCTGTATGCCTTTAGCTTCAGTAATTACATCTGCAACAACCCTATATCCAAATAAGGTCATATTCTGAGGTACTGGGGGTTATCATGTCAACACATGAATTCAGGTAGGGGGGTTGGACACAATTTTACCTATAACATGGTCCTAGTAGTAAATCGGTGCTACTTAGAAGCTTCTTAAATGAAGATAAATCTGTACCATTGTACTAATCATTATATTTATTTTTAAAGTGGAGGAAGACTATGACAAATTAGCAAGATAAAGGTCAGTCTCTGGGGAAAAGTTTTAAGGAAATCAATGTTCTACCACTATTTTATGTGGTGGGTCACTCAACCTTTGTCCTCTAAATGATGTGTGGGAACAGTGAATGCCCTCGAGTCAAAGGTAGGCACTCAGTTCTCCATGCTCCTGTCCTGCTGCTTTCATTTTATATGTCCTCTCTGAGTCACAATGGACTTTTGTAGAGATTAGCATACACCTTTGTATTCGATTACTTAGCACTGTGCTCAGTATTGGATGTTCAATAATATCACTTCTTTACTCTCATCGGGAGTTTTCTGGGAAGAGTATATGAGTTAATTTGAGGTGCATTAACATCAGCCACCCAGATTCTACTTACCACTTGGAGATGTGAACTGGTGGGGACAATAGAAACCTACACTATCTGAATTAGATAAAACACATTTTATCAGCAAAAGGTTATATGCTCATCATTGTATCTGACTACCACTGACAGATTTCTTTTGCAGGAAGAGGGGATATTAAGGTAAAAGCCTTTCTTGTAAGATATATACACACACACATACATCTATATCCATCTATCTATCTATCTATCATCTAATCTATCATTTATCTCCAAGTCACTGGATCATAAATATCTGGCCCACAGTAGGTACTCAGTAGATATTTGGAGAAGAAAATAAAGGCAAAAGGGTAAGTGAAAGAAAGGAAGGGAGGAATGCCTGGGTGTCTCAGTCAGTTGAGTGTCCAGCTCTTGATTTCAGCTCAGGTCACCCTGCCCACCTCTCAAAATAAGTAAATAAACTGAAAAATAAAATAAAAAAGGGGTGCCTGGGTAGCTTAGTCAGTTAATCCTCTGATTCTTGGTTTTGGCTCAGGTCAGGATATCATGGTTTTGTGGGTTCAAGTCCCATGTAGGGTTCTGCACTGGCAATGTGGAGCCTGCTTAGGATTCTCTCTCACTATCTCTCTCTCTGCTCCTCCCTAACTCACACAGTCTCTGTCTCTCTCAAAATAAATAAATAAACTTTATTTAAAAAATAAGGAAAGAAGGGAAAGAAGAAAAAAGAAGAAAGGGCAGAAGAAAGGAAGAGAATGGGAGAAGGGGCATGGAAGAGAGAAAGACAGTATCAGACTGTGATCAAATTACCCTGTAATTGGTACATAGGACTGTAGGAGTTTACTGTTGTGGCTGATGTAACTTAGTCTGAGATGGTTCCAGAAACATAGATTTGATTTCCCCACCCATCAGCCCCTGCTGATTCACTTGTTATGTAAGTTTCATGGGAAACTTCCCTTTATTTCATGTCCATAGACAAACGAAGATTTCCTGTACTTTATCCTATATTTCTAGGTATTTTAAGGATTTTTTTTGTATACCATCTTGCAAAAACAGAAGTTTATTCTTCTCCAATTCATTTTTTCAAAATATTAATTAATTAATTAGTTAATTAATTAATCAATTATTAATTTGTACAGTTCTAAGCCTTGTTGTACTGTCGTAGATAGCCAGGGGAATAAGAGTGAATAAAATATGCAAATATTTTCTAGTGGGGAATAACAATAAGCACTAATAAACATGATAATCATGTAAATTATAAAGTATGGCAGAAGCTAATATGTCATAGAAAAGCCCAAAACAGAACAGGGTAAGGGGAATGAGGAGTGTGGTGAAGGGTAGAAGGTGGATAGACAGATACATTGGATTCCATGAGTTTAAAGAGGACCTTTGCCTTGGCTGGTAATTCACATAACTAGAATGTTATGTGAGCTATAGTTTAATGCTATATTTTATCCTTTGGTATGGCCCCAATAAAAAATAAACAGCCAAGTTTAAAAAATAAAATACCAAGTTTATCCCTTGGTATGGCCCCAATAAAAAATAAACAGCTCAAGTTTTGGAGGCCCAACTGACCAGCATATTGTGTTGGTTACATTACCCTCAACTATATACTTGACTAGCCAAGTGGAGTCTGTGCGATAATGAATACATCCTGTCATATCTAAATCAACTCTTCAGGGAGAGTGGAACAGTCAATTGATCAATTATAAGAAAAGACTCTTAAGGGGTGGCTCTGGGGTGGTTCAGTCAGTTAAGTGACCAACTTTTAATTTCATCTCAGGTTGTGATCTCTGGGTCACGATATCAAGCTTCTTGTTGGGCTCCATGCTAGGCATGGAGTCTGCTTGAGATTCTTTCACTTGTGGGTTCTCTCCCTCTATCTCTCTTAATTAAAAAAAAGAGATAAAAGAAAAGAAAAGAAAAGAGAAAAGAAAAGAAAAGAAAAGAAAAGAGAAAAGAAAAGAAAAAAAGAAAAGAAAAGAAAAGAAAAGAAAAGAAAAGAAAAGAAAAGAAAAGAAAAGAAAAAGAAAACTTTTAGTTAACTAAGGTTGGATGAATTGATCCATAGGGCACATTGTTTTTTTAAGCTTATACCAATATTTACTATTAGTGATTGCTTTCATTGTTCTTGACCTCCCCTTACTCTCTGATTCTGAAGTATTTAAAAGTATTATCTTCAGCCAACATCCAGGTGAGCAAACTGTCAAAAAGGGGGAGAAAAAATCATAGTGAGGGAAACAGTGCAGATGTGTCTTAAGTGGAGATGCCAACATAAGGACACAGAGACCACAACTTATGTATATTCCACAAATCAAGAGGTTTCCCGGAAAGCTCACAAGAAGTAGAACTGCCCTCCCCTCCCTAATAATTCTGTTAGCCTACTCTGGGGAGTGTTCCCTTTTTTATTTCAGCCAATTGTTGTACTTTAGAAAATAAATTAAATAGAAGATTTAATTTTAATAGTCTGAGGTTTTTCCTCTAAACTTTGGCTTTGCCCTTCTTTGTGGAGACAGACTTTACAGGCAACAGTGATCCCGGCTGATCCTGGCTCTTAGAGCAGATTATTGGATACTCCTACATTTTGCCAGCCAGTTGTGAAAACTTTGGTAGCTTGAAAAGACCTATGGGGAAAGTATTCACACCTCAGAATTTGGCAAGTGCTGCAAATCAGGGCTCTTACTTCTGAGAGCTGTTGCCAGCACACCACTGTCACAGCCTTGTCTTCCTCGTGGTGGCTGTCCCGTAAGTGTGCCTTTCAGATCTCCAACTGCAAGAAGCCTCATTGACTCTTGCCTTCAGCTGCTATGCCCTGAAACTTACCATTGTTTTTGCCTTAAGGCCAGCTTTCTCAAGCATGGCTCCTCATTGACAGTGAAGCATGGCAGGGATGCTAAAGTAGATCCCCTTCCTGGGAGATGCAGATCTCCTCTGACAGGTGACTTTGGCTCTATGATTCCCGGATGACCTTACCTAACTCTCCCTTGAGCTGCCCTGCAGTCCAAGGTGCCTCCTCCAGTCAACCTACTTTCATTCCCACCTTTACCCTGGATCAGACCTGCATTGTGTTCTGATGACTCTCACAGTCTCCTCCAGGTCCCTCCCCATTTTCTCTCACATTCATTTACTCTAACAAACTTCTTGCATATCCAGGCCTGATATCTGCTTCTCAGAGGATTTGGACTCACTCACACATACACGGGTACATCATCAGCTGCACCCTAGTTAATATCTCTGAATTATGGCACTACTCTGTATTTCATCATCCCCATATATTCTTCCACACACAGTTGCCTTCAATCCTATTCCCTAAGTATGTATTCCTTGGTGAACTCTCTTTTCCTTTCATTCACATTATATTCTGCTACACTACACAGAATACTCATTATTTTTAAAGATTTCTACTGCAGGGTAACATACATCCTAAAAAATACACATATTTTAAACTCACTGAGTTTTAACAAACTGAACTAGCTTCAAGAAACAGAATATTACCAGTACCCTAGAATCCTCTTTCTTATTACTTTCTAATCACATCCTATACCCAAGGGTAACCATGATTCCGAATTCTGAAAATATACCTTGTATTTTATCTTTTTTTCTTCTTTATATAAGTGGAATCATATAGTACATAAATTTTTGTGTTTGACTTTTTAAACTCAACAATACACTTTTGTGTATAATCGTAGGCAGTTTATTCTCTATGTTTGAGTTGCAATGCTGTAGAATATTCCATTATGTGAACATTTCAATATATTCTATTGTTGATAGACTTTTCAGTAATTTTCAATTTAGCACCACTACAAAATAGTATTGCTGTGTACATTCTTTTAAGTTTATACTTAAATTCCAGTTAATTAGCATACACTGTAATATTAGTTTCAGATGTACAATATAGTGATTCAACATTTATGTATGTTACCTGGTACTCATCACAGCAAATCTACTCCTTAATCCCAATCACCAATTTAACCCATCTCCCCACCCACCTCCCCTCTGGTAACCATAAGTTTGTTCTCTATATTTGGAAGTCTGTTTCTTGGTTTGCTCCTTTCTCTCTTCCCTCTCCTTGCTCTTAAATTCTACATATGAATGAAATGATATGGTATTTGTCTTTCTCTGACTGATTTATTTCACTTAGCATACTACTCCCTAGCTCCATCCATGTAGTTGCAAATGGCAAGATTTCATTATTTTTTATGGCTGGGTAATATCCCAGTGTGTGTGTGTGTGTGTGTGTGTGTGTGTGTGTGTGTGAATGTGTGTGCGTGTGTGTGTGTGTACATTCCCACTGTTTCTGGGAATGCAAACTGGTGCAGCCACTCTGGAAAACAGTATGGAAGTTCCTCAAATAGTTAAAAATGAAACTACCCTACGATCCAGCAATTGCACTACTAATATTTACCTAAAGAATACAAAGGGAAAATGTGAATTCAAAGGGATATATGCACCCCAATGCTAATAGCAGCATTATCAACAAAACCAAATTATGGAAACAGCCCAGATGTCCCTCAACTGATGAATGGATACAGAAGATGTGGTGTATATATACAACAGAATATAACTCAGGTATGTACATTCTATTACATGACTTTTTAGGACACATTTCTATTGGGTTTATCTAAGAAAGGATTTAGTGCGTCATAAGCAATGTATATGTCAGCTTGAGTAGATGCTGCCAAATGGTTTTCCCAACTGTAGCATTTACACTCCCACCAGCAGTCTTTAAGAGTTCCATTTGCTCCACATCCTGACCAATACTTAAATATTGTCTATTTCTATTTTAGCCTGTCTGATGAGTATGCTCATTGTTCATCTGCGATTTTGTTAGTACTTAAATGGATCTCTAATTGCTCTGTACCATTGTATCACAAAGAATGATTGCTATTGACTCTTACTCTCCTTTATTAAGTTTCGCTTGTCCTTTGAATCAGAAATGTTGCCAGTTCTGTGTCTTTCTGATATAAATAGAATAATAGTTGTCTTCCATTCCAATTCTTTGCAGTCATTGATGAATAAGGTAGCTACTTCCTTTTTTTATTAAGTATAATGTATTGTCAGATTGGTTTCCATACAACACCCAGTGCTCATCCCAGCAGGAGGAGGGCTCCTCAATGCCCATCACCCACTATCCCCTCTCCCCCACCTCCCATCAACCCTCAGTTTGTTCTCAATATGTAAGAGTCTCTTGTGGTTTGCCTCTCTCCCTCTCTGTAACTTTTTCCGCCTCTTCCCTTCCCCCATGGTCTTCTGTTAAGTTTCTCAGGATCCACATATGAATGAAAAAATGTGGTATCTGTCTTTCTCTGCCTGACTTATTTCACTTAGCATAATACCCTCCAGTTCCATCCACGTTGCTGCAAAAAGCCAGATTTCATTCTTTCTCATTGCCAAGTATTCCATTGTATATATAAACCACATCTTCTTTATCCATTCATCAGTTGATGAACATTTAGGCTCTTTCCATAATTTGGCTATTGTTGAGAGTGCTGCTATAAACATTGGGGTACAAGAGCCCCTATGCATCAGTACTCTGTATCCCTTGGGTAAACTCCTAGCAGTGCTATTGCTGGGTCATAGGGTAGTTCTATTTTTAATTTTTTGAGGAACCTCCACACTGTTTTCCAGAGAGGCTGCACCAGTTTGCATTCCCACCGATAGTGCAAGAGGGTTCCCATTTCTTCACATCCTCTCCAGCATCTATAGTCTCCTGATTTGTTCATTTTAGCCACTCTAACCGGCATGAGGTGGTATCTCTGTGTGGTTTTGATTTGTATTTCCCCGATGAGGAGTGATGTTGAGCATCTTTTCATTTGTCTGTTGGCTATCTGAATGTCTTTGGAAAAGTGTCTATTCATGTCTTCTTCCCATTTCTTCACTGGATTATTTGTTTTTTGGCTGTGGAGTTTGGTGAGTTCTTTACAGGTTTTGGATACTAGCCCTTTATCTAGTATGTCACTTGCAAATATCTTTTCCCATTCCGTCGGTTGCCTTTTAGTTTTGTTGATTGTTTTCTTTGCAGTGCAGAAGCTTTTTATCTTGATGAGGACCCAATAGTTCATTTTTTCCTTTAATTCCCTTGCCTTTGGAGATGTGTTGAATAAGAAATTGCTGCAGCTGAGATCAAAGAGGTTTTTTCCTGCTTTCTCCTCTGGGGTTTTGATGGTTTCCTCTCTCACATTCAGGTCCTTTATCCATTTTGAGTTTATTTTTGTGAATGGTGTGAGAAAGTGGTCTAGTTTCATTCTTCTGTATGTTGCTGTCCAGTTCTCCCAGCACCATTTGTTGAAGAGACTGTCTTTTTTCCATTGGATATTCTTTCCTGCTTTGTCAAAGATTAGTTGGCCATACATTTGTGGGTCCAATTCTGGAGTCTCTATTCTATTCCATTGGTCTATGTGTCTGTTTTTTTGTACCAATACCATGCTGTCTTGATGATGACAGCTTTGTAGTAGAGGCTGAAGTCTGGGATTGTGATGCTTCCTGCTTTGGTGTTCTTCTTCAATATTACTTTGGCTATTCACGATTTTTGTGGTTCCATACAAATTTGAGGATTGTTTGTTCTAGCTTCGAGAAGAATGCTGGTACAATTTTGATTGGGATTGCATTGAATGTGTAGATTGCTTTGGGTAGTATTGACATTTTAGCAATATTTGTTTTTCCAATCCGTGAGCATGGAATGTTTTTCCATTTCTTTGTATCTTCTTCAATTTCCTTCATAAGCTTTCTATACTTTTCAGCAAACAGATATTTTACATTTTTGGTTAGGTTTATTCCTAGGTATTTTATGCTTCTTGGTGCAATTGTGAATGGGATCAGTTTCTTTATTTCTCTTTCTGTTGCTTCATTATTGGTGTATAAAAATGCAACCGATTTCTGTACATTAATTTTGTACCCTGTGACTTTGCTGAGTTCATGTATCCGTTCTAGCAGACTTTTGGTGGAGTCTGTTGTGTTTTCCATGCAGAGAGCATCACGTCGTCTGCGAAAAGTGAAAGTTTGACTTCATCTTTGCCAATTTTGATGCCTTTGATTTCCTTTTGTTGTCTGATTGCTGATGCCAAGACTTCCAACACTATGTTAAACAACAGCAGTGAGAGTGGACATCCCTGTCGTGTTCTTGATCTCAGCGGGGAAAGCTCTCAATTTTTCCCCATTGAGGATGATGTTAGCTGTGGGCTTTTCATAAATGGCTTTTACAATCTTTAAGTATGTTCCTTCTATCCCGACTTTCTCGAGGGTTTATATTAAGAATAAAAGCATTTGTCAAATGCTTTTTCTGCACCTATCGACAGGATCTTATGGTTCTTATCTTTTCTTTTATTAATGTGATGTACCACATTGATTGATTTGTGAATATTGAACCAACCCTGCAGCCAAGGAATGAATCCCACTTGACCGTGGTGAATAATTCTTTTTACATGCTGCTGCATTTGATTTGCTAGTACCTTGTTGAGAATTTTTGCATCCATATTCATTAGGGATATTGGGATATTGGCCTGTAGTTCTCTTTTTTTTTGCTGGGTCTCTGTCTGGTTTGGGAATCAAAGTAATGCTGGTGTCATAGAATGAGTCTGGAAATTTTCCTTCCTTTTCTATTTTTTGAAACAGCTTGAGAAGGATAGGTATTAACTCTGCTTTAAATCTCTAGTAGAATTCCCTGGGAAGCCATCTGGTTCAGGACTCTTATTTGTTGGGAGAGTTTTGATAACTGGTTCAATTTCTTCACTAGTTATGGGTCTGTTCAAATTTTCTACTTCTTCCCATTTGCGTTTTAGTAGTGTATGGGTTTTTAGGAATTTGTCCATTTCTTCTAGGTTGTCCAGTTTGTTGGCATATAATTTTTCATAGTATTCCTTGATAATTGCTTGTATATCTGAGGCATTGGTTGTCGTAATCCTATTTTCATTCATGATTTTATGGATTGGGTCCTTTCTCTTTTCTTTTCTTTTCTTTTTTTTTTCAATATATGAAATTTATTGTCAAATTGGTTTCCATACAACACCCAGTGCTCATCCCAAAAGGTGCCCTCCTCAATACCCATAACACACCCTCCCCTCCCTCCCACCCCCATCAACCCTCAGTTTGTTCTCAGTTTTTAAGAGTCTCTTATGCTTTGGCTCTCTCCCACTCTAACCTCTTTTTTTTTCTTCCCCTCCGCCATGGGTTTCTGTAAGTTTCTCAGGATCCACATAAGAGTGAAAACATACTATCTGTCTTTCTCTGTATGGCTTATTTCACTTAGCATCACACTCTCCAGTTCCATCCACGTTGCTACAAAGGGCCATATTTCATTCTTTCTCATTGCCACGTAGTACTCCATTGTGTATATAAACCACAATTTCTTTATCCATTCATCAGTTGATGGACATTTAGGCTCTTTCCATAATTTGGCTATTGTTGAGAGTGCTGCTATAAACATTGGGGTAAAAGTGCCCCTATGCATCAGTACTCCTGTATCCCTTGGGTAAATTCCTAGCAGTGCTATTATTGGGTCATAAGGTAGTTCTATTTTTAATTTTTTGAGGAACCTCCACACTGTTTTCCAGAGAGGCTGCACCAGTTTGCATTCCCACCGATAGTGCAAGAGGGTTCCCATTTCTTCACATCCTCTCCAGCATCTATAGTCTCCTGATTTGTTCATTTTGGCCACTCTGACTGGCATGAGGTGATATCTGAGTGTGGTTTTGATTTGTATGTCCCTGATGAGGAGAGACATTGAGCATCTTTTCATGTGCCTGTTGGCCATCCGGATGTCTTCTTTAGGGAAGTCTCTGTTCATGTTTTCTGCCCATTTCTTCACTGGGCTATTTGTTTTTGGGTGTGGAGTTTGGTGAGCTCTTTATAGATTTTGGATACTAGCCCTTTGTCCAATATGTCATTTGCAAATATCTTTTCCCATTCCATCAGTTGCCTTTTAGTTTTGTTGGTTGTTTCCTTTGCTGTGCAGAAGCTTTTTATCTTCATAAGGTCCCAGTAGTTCATTTTTGCTTTTAATTCCCTTGCCTTTGGGGATGTGTCAAGTAAGAAATTGCTACAGCTGAGGTCAGAGAGGTCTTTTCCTGCTTTCTCCTCTGGGGTTTTGATGGTTTCTCTCTCACATTCAGGTCCTTTATCCATTTTGAGTTTATTTTTGTGAATGATGTGAGAAAGTGGTCTAGTTTCAATCTTCTGCATGTTGCTGTCCAGTTCTCCCAGCACCATTTGTTAAAGAGACTGTCTTTTTTCCATTGGATGTTCTTTCCTGCTTTGTCAAAGATTAGTTGGCCATACATTTGTGGGTCTAGTTCTGGGGTTTCTATTCTATTCCATTGGTCTATGTGTCTGTTTTTGTGCCAATACCATGCTGTCTTGATGATGACAGCTTTGTAGTAGAGGCTAAAGTCTGGGATTGTGATGCCTCCTGCTTTGGTCTTCTTCTTCAAAATTCCTTTGGCTATTCGGGGCCTTTTGTGGTTCCATATGAATTTTAGGATTGCTTGTTCTAGCTTCAAGAAGAATGCTGGTGCAATTTTGATTGGGATTGCATTGAATGTGTAGATAGCTTTGGGTAGTATTGACATTTTGACAATATTTATTCTTCCAATCCATGAGCAGGGAATGTCTTTCCATTTCTTTATATCTTCTTCAATTTCCTTCATAAGCTTTCTATAGTTTTCAGCATACAGATCTTTTACATCTTTGGTTAGATTTATCCCTAGGTATTTTATGCTTCTTGGTGCAATTGTGAATGGGATCAGTTTCTTTATTTGTCTTTCTGTTGCTTCATTGTTAGTGTATAAGAATGCAACTGATTTCTGTACATTGATTTTGTATCCTGCAACTTTGCTGAATTCCTGTATCAGTTCTAGCAGACTTTTGGTGGAGTCTATCGGATTTTCCATGTATAATATCATGTCATCTGCAAAAAGCGAAAGCTTGACTTCATCTTTGCCAATTTTGATGCCTTTGATTTCCTTTTGTTGTCTGATTGCTGATGCTAGAACTTCCAACACTATGTTAAACAACAGCGGTGAGAGTGGGCATCCCTGTTGTGTTCCTGATCTCAGGGAAAAAGCTCTCAGTTTTTCCCCATTGAGGATGATGTTAGCTGTGGGCTTTTCATAAATGGCTTTTATGATCTTTTAAGTATGTTCCTTCTATCCCGACTTTGTCAAGGGTTTTTATTAAGAAACGTTGCTGAATTTTGTCAAATGCCTTTTCTGCATCGATTGACAGGATCATATGGTTCTTATCTTTTCTTTTATTAATGTGATGTATCACATTGATTGATTTGTGAATGTTGAACCAGCCCTGCATCCCAGGAATGAATCCCACTTGATCATGGTGAATAATTCTTTTTATATGCCATTGAATTCGATTTGCTAGTATCTTATTGAGAATTTTTGCATCCATATTCATCAGGGATATTGGCCTGTAGTTCTCTTTTTTTACTGGGTCTCTCTCTGGTTTGGGAATCAAAGTAATGCTGGTGTCATAGAATGAGTCTGGAAGTTTTCCTTCCCTTTCTATTTTTTGGAATAGCTTGAGAAGGATAGGTATTATCTCTGCTTTAAACGTCTGGTAGAACTCCCCTGGGAAGCCATCTGGTCCTGGACTCTTATTTGTTGGGAGATTTTTGATAACTGATTCAATTTCTTTGCTGGTTATGGGTCTGTTCAAGCTTTCTATTTCCTCATGATTGAGTTTTGGAAGAGTGTGGGTGTTTAGGAATTTGTCCATTTCTTCCAGGTTGTCCAGTTTGTTGGCATATAATTTTTCATAGTATTCCCTGATAATTGTTTGTATCTCTGAGGGATTGGTTGTAATAATTCCATTTTCATTCATGATTTTATCTATTTGGGTCATCTCCCTTTTCTTTTTGAGAAGCCTGGCTAGAGGTTTGTCAATTTTGTTTTTTTTTTTCAAAAAACCAACTCTTGGTTTCATTGATCTGCTCTACAGTTTTTTTAGATTCTATATTGTTTATTTCTGCTCTGATCTTTATTATTTATCTTCTTCTGCTGGGTTTAGGCTGCCTTTGCTGTTCTGCTTCTAGTTCCTTTAGGTGTGCTGTTAGATTTTGTATTTGGGATTTTTCTTGTTTCTTGAGATAGGCCTGGATTGCAATGTATTTTCCTCTAAGGACTGCCTTCTCTGCATTCCAAAGCGTTTGGATTGTTGTATTTTCATTTTTGTTTGTTTCCATATATTTTTTATTTTCTTTTCTAATTGCCTGGTTGACCCACTCATTCTTTAGTAGAGTGTTCTTTAACCTCCATGCTTTTGGAGGTTTTCCAGACTTTTTCCTGTGGTTGATTTCAAGCTTCATAGCATTGTGATCTGAAAGTATGCATGGTATGATTTCAATTCTTGTATACTTATGAAGGGCTGTTTTGTGACCCAGTATGTGATCTATCTTGGAGAATGTTCCATGTGCACTCAAGAAGAAAGTATATTCTGTTGCTTTGGGATGCAGAGTTCTAAATATATCTGTCAAGTCCATCTGATCCAATGTCTCATTCAGGGCCCTTGTTTCTTTATTGACCGTGTGTCTAGATGATCTATCCATATCTGTAAGTGGAGTGTTAAAGTCCCCTGCAATTACCACATTCTTATCAATAAGGTTGGTTATGTTTGTGAGTAATTGTTTTATATATCTGGGGGCTCCTGTATTCGGCGCATAGATATTTATAATTGTTAGCTCTTCCTGATGGATAGGCCCTGTGATTATTATGTAATGCCCTTCTTCATCTCTTGTTACAGCCTTTAATTTAAAGTCTAGTTTGTCTGATATAAGTATGGCTACTCCAGCTTTTTTTGACTTCCAGTGGCATGATAAATACTTCTCCATCCCCTCACTCTCAATCTGAAGGTGTCCTCAGGTCTAAAATGAGTCTCTTGTAGACAGCAAATAGATGGGTCTTGTTTTTTTATCCATTCTGATACCCTATGTCTTTTGGTTGGCGCATTTAGTCCATTTACATTCAGTATTATTATAGAAAGATATGGGTTTAGAGTCATTGTGATGTCCATAGATATCATGCTTGTAGCAATGTCTCTGGTACTTTGTCTCACAGGATCCCCCTTAGGATCTCTTGTAGGGCTGGTTTAGTGGTGACGAAATCCTTCAGTTTTTGTTTGTTTCGGAAGACCTTTATCTCTCCTTCTATTCTAAATGACAGACTTGCTGGATATAAAGGATTCTCGGCTGCATATTTTTTCTGTTCATCACATTGAAGATCTCCTGCCATTCCTTTATGGCCTGCCAAGTTTCAGTAGAGAGATCAGTCATGAGTCTTATAGGTCTCCCTTTATATGTTAGAGCACGTTTATCCTTAGCTGCTTTCAGAATTTTCTCTTTATCCTTGTATTTTGCCAGTTTCACTATGATATGTTGTGCAGAAGATTGATTCAAGTTACGTCTGAAGGGAGTTCTCTGTGTCTCTTGGATTTTAATGCCTTTTTCCTTCCCCAGATCAGGGAAGTTCTCAGCTATTATTTCTTCAAGTACATCTTCAGCACCTTTCCCTCTCTCTTCCTCCTCTGGAATACCAATTATGCGTAGATTATTTCTCCTTAGTGCATCACTTAGTTCTCTAATTTTCCCCTCATACTCCTGGATTTTTTTTATCTCTCTTTTTCTCAGCTTCTTCTTTTTCCATAATTTTATCTTCTACTTCACCTATTCTCTCCTCTGCCTCTTCAATCAGAGCTGTGGTCGTCTCCATTTTATTTTGCAGCTCATTAACAGCATTTTTTAGCTCTTCCTGGCTGTTCCTTAGTCTCTTGATCTCTGTAGCAAGATATTCTCTGCTGTCCTATGTACTGTTTTCAAGCCCAGCGATTAATTTTATGACTATTATTCTAAATTCACTTTCTGTTATATTGTTTAAATCATTTTTGATCAGTTTGTTAGCTGTCGTTATTTCCTGGACATTTTTTTGAGGGGAATTCTTCCGTTTCATCATTTTGGATAGTCCCTGGAGTGGTGCAGAACTTCGGGGCACTTCCCCTGTGCTGTCTTGAATAACTTACGTTGCTGGGCGGGGCTGCAGTCAGACCTGATGTCTGCCTCCAGCCCACCGCTGGGGCCACAGTCAGACTGGTGTGTACCTTCTCTTCCCCTCTCCTAGAGGCAGGATTCACTGTGGTGAGGCCCGTCTGGGCTACTTGCACACTGCCAGGCTTGTGGTGCTGGGGATCTGGCGTATTAGTTGGGGTCGATCGGCAAGGTGCACGGGGGCAGGAGGGGTAGGATTAGCTCACTTTTCTTTTGGAGATCTGCTTCGGGAGGGGCCCTGTGGCACCAGGAGGGAGTCAGACCCTTTTCCATGGGCCTCTCGTCTGCGCTTGGCTCTGGAGACTTCATTCTGCTAGTCTTCTGGTGGTTTTCTGGGTTATTTAAGCAGGTGTAGGTGGAATCTCAGTGATCAGCAGGACGCGGTGGGCCCAGTGTCCTCTTACGCCGCCATCTTCCTTACATCCCCTTTCTCTTTTCTTTTTGAGAAGCCTGGCTAGAGGTTTATCAATTTTGTTTATTTTTTTCAAAAAACCAGCTCTTGGTTTCATTGATCTGTTCTACTGGTTTTTATTTCTTTTTTGGATTCTATATTGTTTATTTCTGCTCTGATCTTTATTACTTTTCTTCTGCTGCTGGGTTTGGGGTGTCTTTGCTGTTCTGCTTCTAGCTCCTTTAGGTGTGATGTTAGATTTTGTATTTGGGATTTTTCTTGTTTCTTTAGATAGGCCTGGATTGCAATGTATTTTCCTCTGAAGACTGCCTTTGCTGCATCCCAAAGCGTTTGGATTGTTGTATTTTCATCTTCATTTGTTTCCATATATTTTTAAAATTCTTTTCTAATTGTCTGGCTGACCCATTCATTCTTTAGTAGGATGTTCTTTAACCTCCATGCTTTTGAAGGTCTTCTAGTCTTTCCTGTAGTTGATTTCAATTTCATAGCATTATGGTCTGAAAATGTGCATGGTATGATCTCAATTCTTTTATAGTTATTGAGGGCTGTTTTGTGACCAGTATGTGATCTATCTTGGAGAATGTTCCATGTGCATGTGAGAAGTAAATATATTCTGTTGCTTTGGGATGCAGAATTCTAAATATATCTGTCATGTCCATCTGATCCAATGTATCATTCAGGGCCATTGTTTCTTTACTGATTCTCTGTCTAGATGATCTATCCATCGTTGTACGTGGAGTATTAAAGTCCCCTGAAATTACCACATTCTTATCAATAAGGTTGCTTATGTTTGTGATTGTTTTTTATATTTGGGTGCTACTGAATTCTGTGCATAGACATTTATAATTGTTAGCTCTTCCTGATGGATAGACCCTGTAATTATTACATAATGCCCCTCTTCATCTTTTATTACAACCTTTAATTTAAAGTCTAGTTTGTCTGATATAAGTATGGCTACTCCAGCTTTCTTTTGACTTCTCCATCCCCTCACTTTCAATCTGAAGGTGTCCACAGGTCTAAAATGAGTCTCTTGTCAATAGCAAATAGATGGATCTTGTTTTTTTATCCATTCTGATACCCTGTCTTTTGGTTGGAGCATTTAGTCCATTTACATTCAGCGTTATTATTGAAAGATATGTGTTTAGAGTCATTGTATTATCTGTAGATTTCTGAAGGGAGTTCTCTGTGCCTCTTGGATTTCAATGCCTGTTTCCTTCCCCAGATCAGGGACGTTCTCAGCTATGATTTGTTCAAATATGCCTTCAGCCCTTTCTCTCTCTTCTTCTTCTGGAATTCCTATGATATGGATATTGTTCTGTTTGATTAAATCACTTAGTTCTTTAATTCTCCTCTTGTAATCCTGGGTTGTTGTTTTTTTATCTCTCTTTTTCTCAGCTTCCTCTTTTTTCATAATTTTATCTTCTAATTCACCCATTCTCTCCTCTGCCTCTTCAATCCGTGCTATGGCTGCCTCCATTTTATTTTGCACCGCATTTATAGCATTTTTTAATTAATTATGACTATTTTTTAGTCCCTTGATCTCTGTAGTAATAGATTCTCTGATGATCTCTATGCTTTTTTTAAGCCCAGCAATTAATTTTATAACTATTATTCTAAATTCTTGTTTAGTTATATTGCTTAAATCTGTTTTGATCAATTCTTTAGCTGTCCTTTCTTCCTGGAATTTCTTTTGAGGAGAATTCTTCCATTTCGTCATTTTGGCTAATTTTCTATCCCTTATGGGTTTTAAAAGCATGTTGTGTGCTCTGTACCTGTGAGCACTGCTATATTAAAAGGGGGGGGAGTCATACACTGTCCAGGGCCTGGCCCTTCAGGAGGTGGTTTTGGAGTGTTACCCGCTCTCTGTTGTTGTGACATTTATTATTTTATTTTATTTCCCTACTTGTAATGATGTTTTGGACCATCCACCAGGTGTGTTTTGATTTGTTCCTTGGAGTAGCCCTGTAAAGGAAAACAAAGATACAGACAAATAGGAGACAAAAGCAAGCAAACACACAAAC
This sequence comes from Prionailurus bengalensis, assembly GCF_016509475.1. Classification (NCBI taxonomy): domain Eukaryota; kingdom Metazoa; phylum Chordata; class Mammalia; order Carnivora; family Felidae; genus Prionailurus; species Prionailurus bengalensis. Next base: position 146,541,961 of record NC_057344.1, read on the forward strand.
AAATAAAACAAACAAACAAAGAAAAAACAAAAGCAAAAAACTAGAAACAATCCAAAAGCAAAAAAAAAAACAAAACAAAACAAAAACAAAACCAACCAAGAAATGCTGGCTACAAGTAAAGAACAATGTGGAGGTGATTCTGATGGAAGAGCCCAGACAAAGAGAAAAATGACAGTGTCAGGGAAAAAGATAAAGTAAACATTGACTAGGCCAAGAGACTGAATGGCTTAATCCAGCGAGAGAGAAAGGAAAATAAGAAAGGAGACAGGGAGAAAGAAAGGAAGACAAAGTTACCCAGACAGCGAAACTATATGGCTTGGTTATTCCAGAGAGAGAAAGGAGTGTAAAGAAGGAGGTGTACATCATGTGTCAAGACAATGGATTCAATAAGTCTGTTTAGACAAACCAATAACTGGAGTAACCAGCCTAGAGGAGTGAAGAGATAAGGAGGAGAAACAGTAAGGAGAATATACCTACATATCCAGAATTGACCTAGAGTTAATCCAGGCAATGCTGCAGCGCTGGTCTGGAGGAGCTGTCTCGTTCCACACGGTCTGTCCTGCTCCAGTAGATATACAGCTACCAAGGCATGGAGGGGCGTGGTTTGGTGTAAGCTGTTCCCGCCTCCACTGTGGGCCCCACCGACCGAACCCTGAAGCCTGCCTTGGTGGTGGTGGTGGGAGTTGGTGATACCCTAGTCTCTTCTCCACCAATCAGGTGGACTCCATTTGAGTTGTCCTCATTGTGCCGTGGGTGCAGACGGCGCGGTCCTTCTTGCTCTGCCAACTCTCCTGTCCCTGTGCTTGGCTAGGATTCAGAGATCCACTCCGTGGGCTCTGGCGCTGGGGAAGTGCCTCTCTGTGTGGCAGGGTATGTGGTCCTGGCTGGCTTTGCCTGTGCTGTAGCACTTCAGGGAGGACTGCCTTTTCCTGCTGGAGACTACGCTGGTGACCTCACGGGGGGTGGGGGATGCAGGAAGGCTTTGTCCTGTCCCACAGCACTCCAGGGAGGGGGCTGCTTTCTCCTACCGTGGACTGCACTCCTACTGTGGTCCTGCTGAACCCAGGGCTGGCTCCCCTCCTCTCCAGGTGTGTGAACAGGGAGCTGGCCCCAGTCCAGAGCAAGCCCTACAGTTAGAGATGGGATCCCTCTCAGTCACAGTCCGAGGTTTTTCTCTTGTCCAGATACAGTGCTACCCTTCCCCAGCTGCTCTTTCTCCTTCCTTTGTCCCTCTGCAGAAGGGGATCCCTTCCCTCCATGCCTACACGGGCCGTTTTTTCTCCCCCAGTTCTCACTCACCTACCTATGGTCTCTCAAGTTTTCCCGTTTTCTTCCTGGTAGATTCAGTCTCTTTTCCTCCCAGACTCTTGGGGTTCAAAGTCCTTTGGCTTCAGCACTTCTTTGAGAGAAGCCGGAAGTATGGAGCCCCCTACTTCTCTGCCATGTTGTGTGACTATTTCCTAAAGTAACACTTTACCTATGGATCAATGATGCAAATTTTAGCAACCATAGTTGTTACCTGAATGTGTTCTTTGGAAAAACTCTGTGAAGACAAGTCCTTGTTGACATAGTTACCGCAGGTAGGGGTGGCAAAAATGCTGTATTTCTCCTACTGGTTTTCCCTGAAGCTTATCAAGATAAGAGGCTCATTCAAGGGTTTCCCAATTCTGTTGGCTTTGCAAGGGCGAATGGTTTCTCTCTCCTTTCTAACCAGGCTTCATAAAATTTTTGTTATCCTATAATGTAGAATTTAGCCATTTGTACAATAACTGTGCCCAGTTTTGTTTCCAAAAGGACACAAATTTATTTTATTTTATCAAACAAATAATATATCCGTAGTACCTTTACTTGGAAGCATGAATATTATCATCCCTAGCATTAATTTTATCTCCAGAATTGAAAGACATAAATAGGCTTCTGAAATCTCTTAAGTGTCCTGGTTTTGCTTTTCCTTAGTATCCAACTGATCCCTACTGCTACAGTATGCTTTGATTTTAGACTGACAAATTCAAATTCTACATTTTTTCCAGAACTATCTATTTAGCTTATGTGTATATTTAGCTTATGTGTATATTATGTGTATACTAAATATATATATATATACTATATATATAGTATATATATATACTAAATATATATATATACTATATATATAGTATATATATACTAAATATATATATACTATATATAGTATATATATATACACTAAATATATATATACAAATATATATATACTAAATATATATAAATATATATATACTAAATATATAATATATAAATATATATATTTAGCGTACATAAATATATATATGTACTCTAATGTATATTAGCATACATATATATATTTAGCCCATATATATATTTATATATAAAGTAAGGAAGTGTAGGTGTTCCTTATGATTATATAATTCTCAAGGCTCAAGGCAATAGCATATACTAATAATAAAATTATTACAGGTTAAATTCTTCTCTTATCCAGATATATTTACTCATAGTCATCTTTATTACTGGAGTAAACGTGAGCTACACGCTTGGAGAAGGTTTTTGCAACCATACAGGAAGAATTATTTTAGGAGGTTGACACATGTCACTCTTCCCAAGCAAGAATCAATGGATTTGCAACTTTCATTTCTTCAGATTGTTTTCTCAGAAACGAGTGACTAGATGATTATTAATAGCCCTTCCAAGTCTGCATTTTCACGGTTCAGTGCTTGGAAAAATCTCAAAAGGACACAAACATATGTCTTGTTTATTTCATACATTGTACAGTCCTTACAACATTTGGCATATGTATTATTTTATAATATATTTATTTTAATATATTTATTTTAATATATATTTATTTTAATATATTTATTTATTAATATATTTATATATTAATGTATTTATTTTAATTTTTGTTTTTAAGAAAAAAATATTAATACTAACAATTGCAGAATGAGAGGCCAAAAATTCTCCTTAAAAATAACATTTAAAGCCCTAGTAAAAGCAATCAATACTTTTTAAATTTTTTAAATGCTTACTTATTTTTGAGAGAGAGAGCATGAGCAGGGGAGGGGCAGAGAGAGAGGGAGACACAGAATCTGAAGCAGGTTCCAGGCTCTGAGCTATCAGCGCAGAGCCTGATTCAGGGCTCAAACCCACAAACCACAAGATTATGACCTGAACAAACTGTGGGCACTTAAATGACTGAGCCACCCAGGCCCCCGAAGGAATCTATACTTTTTAAAGTGATCTGGTGAGATAGAGTATCAACAGTTAATCACCACCACCACCACCACCACCACAGTGAAATATGATCTTTACCTGTCTACAATATTAGCATTTCTAGTAGTCATACCAATTCCTACTGAAAATTCACCATAGCCAATTCCAGTTCTTTCCATAGATACTGGATATAGTTTATTCAATATGATTATGCTATAGTTAAATTAAATACTAATCCTTTCAATTGATATAAATGCAATGTCTTTAGATAATGGAGATCAGGGAGAAAGAAAGAGAAAAACATAATGAAAACAATGTTTTTTATTTACCAGAATTCCTCGTAAAAATAAAATTGTAATTTTTGAAAAAATACTATAATGGGAAACTAGGGAGAAAGGTGAATTTTCTAAAGGGTGCTAAATGTGAGTGGAATTACTTCATGTGAGAAAATGGAAAAACTTGAGATGAGAAAAGGAGGAGAAAAAGTAGAAGAGATGAATCAATGAGATAAATTTTTAATTTTTTTAAATGTTTCTTTATTTTTGAGTGAGAGACAGACTGCACAAGCAGAGGAGGGACAGAGAGAGAGGGAGACACAGAATCTGAAGCAGGCTCCAGGCTCTGAGCTGTCAGCACAGAGCCTGATACAGGGCTCGAACTCAGAAACCATGAGATCATGACCTGAGCCAAAGTTGGACTGACTGAGCCATCCAGACACCCCAAATCAATGAAATACAGAAGACCATATGATTTTCAATGGGCCCCTTTCCTCTCCAACTAGTATTATGACAGATTTCTAAATGCATTGACAGTCTAGATTCTGAATTCTTACAAAGACTTGGACATGATGCTTAGGTCAAGTTTAATCAAATCCCAAGGGCAGGATGGCTCCAGCTGGCATCTAGGTTATAAAGTAATGGCTTTATGAATACTAAATACTCAGAAATGGAAATTGTCTATGAGCACTCAGAGTTGCAAAGCATTTGCCAATGCCTGTGGGATGTTGAACATTTGTACCTATGTCAAATAATAATACCTATGACTACTTAATTTGCTACCTAATACTTCTTAAGGAAAGGAACAGTAGTTTACTCACTCCTATCTATTACCTGAAGTTTCCCTCACAGAGATTAATAGATGTTTGATAATGAATTCTGATGAAACTAATTTAAGTGAGCCTAACAAGATATTGTGATATAATGGAAAGAGAAGATTGACTTTGGGAACAAATGACCTAAGTCCAAATCTTGGCTCAAGGTAATCTTAAGCAAGTTCCTTAAATTTTCTGAATTTTAGTCTTATCAATTCAGAATGTGGTAATATTATCTTTCTCAAAGTCTTGTAATAAAATAAAAGAATATAAAAGTATCAATTAAATAACAGGCATAAGAATGCAGTGTGCCTGTGTGTGTGTGTGTGTGTGTGTGTGTGTAAAATATACATTTTATTGTCAGGCCTTCAAAGATTATAAGCCTTTGACATTAAAATTTGATATAGTAAGGACTATTTTCCTTACATTTAAAACAATCCTTTAGCTTAATTTTGTATGGCCCATGGGCTTCTGTGAAAATAGGTTCCATGAAGTGTTTATGTGAGGTTTTAATTGTAGTTTTTTTAGTATATCTATATGCAAATTTTAGTGGCAGCACTCTATCTCTGAATAAAATAATTATAAATGCATATAGTTTTTTTCTTTCTAAAATTAAATATGACTACTACTAACTTAGAAGAGAAATATAGGTGGAAATATAGAAATATAGGTAGAAATATAGAAGAGAAAGTAGGTATTAATACTGAAAGTAAGGAAATATTTTATTAAAAGTGCCTTGTCACTATTTGTAGTAATATACTGTTTGCATAAAGCATCTGACATTTTTTACTCAACATTTTCATAAAAATTCAGAAATCACAAATAATTTTACTACTGCTCTTAGCATTATACCCCATTGGTGACTGTGATCTCCTTAAGCTTTTAGAGGAAGCTTAATATAACAAGGATAGAAACTGGTCAGCATTGCAGAATCTTGGGAAGTTTTAAAGACCTCATGATGACAGTTGCACCATGGAGTTAAAAATGGTACATTTCAAGGCAAGTCAAAACTGTAAATTTTTTTTCAAATCTTTATATAGATTAAAATCCTTTTTTTTCCTATGGAAGTTTTTGTTTTTCTTATACTCTCCTCCATACCATAATAATCCATACCCAATAATTACTGGCAGGGAAATTTCCAGAAAGAGAGAGAAAATTGAACCACCTCAGAGAACAATTCAGTAATTGTATATTTTTCTTATGAGTTTACAGAGATTAATAGATGTTTGATCATGAGAACAATGAGCAAGAGAACAATCCCCAGATGGATCTAAGAACTCCTTGTATTTTAGCTCTCAAGATTTTGCTTTCTTGTGAAGATATGCTTTTCTTAGAGTTTAGAGCACCAGATAGTATAAATCCTACAGAACAAACTGGGGAAATATCTAATATTACAAAATTTTTAACACATATGATACCAAAAACACAAGCAACAAAAGGAAAAAGCAGATAAGTTGGACTTCATAAAAATTAAACACTTCTGCATATCTGGCAGGCACTATCAACAGAGTGAAAAGACAACTCATAGAATAGGAGGAAATATTTGCAAATCATATATCTGATAAGGGATTAGTACCTAGAATAAATAAAGAACTCCTACACCTCAACAATAGGAAAACCCAAATGACTCAATTTAAAAATGGCCAAAGGACTCAGATAGACATTTCTTCAAAGAAAATATATAGTGGCTAATAAGCACATGTAAAAATGCTCAACATGACTTATTGCTAGGGAAATTCAAATTAAAATCACTTTGAGATGCCATTTCATACCCTTTAGGATGGGTAATATTTTTAAAAAGCAAAAGAAAATAACGTGTTGACAAGAATATGGAGAAACTGGAAATCTGTGTGTTCCTGGTGGGAATATAAAATGGTGCAACTGCTGTGGAAAACAGTATGGTGGTTACTTAAAAAATAGAATCACCATATGATTCAGAAATTTCACTGCTGTATATATACTCCAAAGAATTGAAAGCAGGGACATGAACATATACTTGTACACCAATGTTCTTATATTACTCACAATTCACATTCATAACATTATTCACAATTGCCAAAAGGTGGAAAAAACTCAAGATTCCATTGATGGATAAATGGTTAAACAAAGTGTGGTATATACCTTCAAAGGAATATTATTCAACTTTAAAAAATGTAAGAAATTCTGACACATGGTACATCATGAATAAACCTTGAAGACATTATGCTGAGTGAAATAAGCCAGTCACAAAATGACAAAAATTGTATAATTCCAGTTATACTAGGTACCTAGAGTAGTCAAAATTATAGCTACAGAAAAAAAGAATGGTAGTTGACAGGAGCTGGAGGAAAAGAGGGAATGAGAGTTATTGTCTAATGAGCACAGAATTACAATTTGGGATTATGAAAAAGTCCTGGGTATGTATAGTGGTGATGGTTGCACAAGAACGTGAATATACTTAATGCCACTGAACTGTGAACCTAAGAATTGTTAAAATGGTATGCTTCATTATGTGTATTTTATCACAAGAAAGAGTTTTAACACAATAGGAAATTCCAGTTACCTTTATAGATAAATGATCAATAGATAGATCATGGATAGATAGATGATAGATAGATAGATAGATCGATAGATGATAGATAGATAAATAATAGATGGATGGAGACTTTTGGAAATTATGTAAAGAATTCTTAACTTGAATAAAAGTGGTAAAGAAATACACATGGGGCAGGCTTGAATTCAGACTCATGCTTCTTAAGTTGGGAATCCAGGATAGCTTATCTGAATTCCATTAATTATTCTTCACCTGTCTCTACTCAACATTAATTTTTCTAGAATATCTCTGTCTCAGGCTGCCAAATTCCTTGTTTTGAGAACTAAATAAAAAGATCTCAAGGTTATGTTAGAATTAAGCTGAAGGACATTCTGAACAGTCAGAGGCAGACACAGTGCAAAGGACAGCACAGATAACAGTCAAGGAGGGAAGCCAAGAGTCAGTACTTAAATCCAATCTCAGTTATTACATCTAAAGAAAAAGTGGGGTAGTGTAGTTAGGAGGAAAAAGAAATGCTCAGAATCCGGGATTGCCAAAACAGAGAGCAAGGCAAGAAAATATTATATGGTTCAAGAAGAAAGCCTTTAGCTTTGTTTTTACTGAATGCTATTCAAGTCTTATTGAGTTGGAGGTCAGACAAAATAAAGTCATAGTAAGAGGAAATTTGCTTCCATATTTTATTCTCTATGCACAGACCTCATATTTATTGCATTCTGTTTTTCCATCTCCATATGTCTTTCTTCCCTTCTTCTTTTTTCATTTCATGTCAAAACAATTCAAATCATACTAAGATCTTATTAACATTGGACAAGAGAGAAGAGTAGGAAGTTGAAATTTGGTGGAGAACATTTGGTGGCTGAGAAGTGCACTTGAGCTCAGACAGGGCTGGAGACAAGTTAAGTCAACTGTAGCAACAAATCCCAGGGAAGGCACTTCTATGGTTTATGATATTTTCAGAAGATAGTGGACTCTCAGTCTGTAGTATCAGAAGGTCCATTGAAGTGGGCAAGAAATTCCAAACAATGGCTGTTTGTTTTGGGAGTGAGAGCATGTCCAAATGTAGTAAGATTTCTGTGAGGAGAGAGAGGGACAAGGAGGATGAAGAATTGTCTCTCCACTCAAAGAGTGGAATTGCCTGGAACTAGATAAATCTGGTTAATCCAATTAATGCTTGAGATTAAAGCTAGAACCTTAAGCTCTGAAGAGGACAGGGGTTAATGATAGAGTAACTAGAAATAAAATGCAAAGTGATGCATGCATAAATGAGTCCTGTTTTTTGGCCAGCTCCAGTACAAAGCATAGATATAAGGTGATATTAATTTAAGGACTGATTAGGACAAATTATTGGAAAACATGGTTATATAGAAGACTATTAGAGCTCATGGCCCATTGACTGGGTTGCTGGAATTTGCTCCTGACGTTAGTATTTATATTTTTATTCATCTTGTCAGTATAAGCCTAAGAACCTGGGAAGATTGAAGTTCAGGCTTAGCCCATCTGTTGAGCTAGTGATAGGTAACTGGGGAAAACAGAGTGAAAAGGAGACAGTTGTTAACACTTTGTTCTCTTGATCTCATTCAGACCTTGTCTCTCTTGTGTTGCATTTCATTTTAATTGGGCATTGTAAAGAATTGAATAATTTGACTTTTATTTTTTATTCATTTTTTATTTTTTTTAAGTTTATTTATTTTTGAGACAGAGAGAGACAGAGCATGAACGGGGGAGGGTCAGAGAGAGAGGGAGACACAGAATCGGAAGCAGGCTCCAGGCTCTGAGCCATCAGCCCAGAGCCCAATGCGGGGCTCGAACCCACGGACCGAGAGATCATGACCTGAGCCGAAGTCGGACGCTTAACCGACTGAGCCACCCAGGCGCCCCATAATTTGACTTTTAAATCATATTTATTGAATGTTGTTGTTGGTTTTTTTTTTTTTTGGCATTTCTTACTCTGCTATTCCAGATGCAAAAAACAAAAACAAAATAAACAACCCTAAAACATATTGTGTTTAACATATGTAGTCCAACATTTATTATCTGATCCTAATCTAAGGCAAGTAGACATAAATAGAACAATAGACTCAATAATAGAGGACCGTTGTAGACTCTGGGTCTGGAGTTCTCTCTTGTCCAGCAAGAGAGTAGGGCACAGGATTAAAAATGCAAGAGAGGCTAATGTCCAGGAGGAGATAAGAGCCCCGAGTAAGGGTCCTTGCTCCATTTTTATTAGGATCAGAAGATTTACAAGCGTGATGCGCATTTACAGAGAGACAATGAAACCATGAACATTAATTCATAGGTGTGGGGAGAAGGAGGTTTTGGAGATATGCGGGTGTTAGGGGTTTGGGTCAATACAAAACAAGATTCTGGTGCTTGGTGGAAGGTTGTTTCCAGTTAACATGAGGCCCCACCTCTGTTTACCTAACTGGCCTAAGGAACAAGAAAGAGAGAGCATGCTACCTCAGGGTCAAAAGGCATCTTTCTTTTGCTAATTAGCTCTGCTCTGGGCATATTCACCAGCTTGTCTATAGCCCTATTTACCTGTTTACCTAAACTGGTCCTTCTTCCTGTGAAAGCAGCTTGCTGCTCTTGTCCTATATCTTTGTCCTATACTGGGGGCCTGTGTCCCATCTGTCCTACACTGAGGGTCTTTGCCCCATTTGTCATATACTGGGGGCCTTTTCCCGATCTTATTTACCCAATCTTGTTTACCCAAACTTGGGTGTGAGCATCCTATGGCTTTCTGATTCTTTATATCTTGTTAACCCATCAGTGCAGGCTCAGAGAATTCCTAAGCTTATTCCCCACAGAGGACTATATATAGTGCCAGATTTTACTATTAGATTAAAAAATTTCTTTGGGGGCTTAGTTTTTATCAGTCGATTCTGTGGTACAAACTGGCAGCCAAGAGTTTGGCTTGGCAAGTTCTGTGTTTTAAGATCATTTAAATTCTTATATCTCCAGGCAGACCATGTGTTTTCCAGTTCACCATAATCCCTATGACCTCTTGCTGATGGTACTTAGATGTTACATACATTTTTCTAACCTGTTTGTTCATCAAATATGATTATCAAAACACATATAGAGATTTGGCAAGTTCTCCAAGCCCAGTATAACTCTAGGAGCAAACCTGAAAGAAGGAAAGACAAAGCTGTACAGATGTGATTAATGATAAGCTTAGCTCCATCACTGCCTAAGGGACATGCTCCCCAGAGACCAATTTCATAGCCCATGTACCAAGCTTATTATTATTGGCAGAAAACTACAACTTACTACATGCTGTAGGTTATTTATTTATTTTTTTCTCATCTCCCTACTTATTTTTTTAAATAGACCTATATTTAAAGAACTGCTTTAGATTTACAGAAAAATTGAGATAATATTACAGAGAGTTTTCATATGTCCTACATCCAGTTTCCACAATTACTAACATCTTACATTAGTCGGGTACCAATATCGTTACATGATTGTTATGGACTGAGTGTTTTTTCTCCTCAAATTTGTCTGTTGAGATCCTAACCCCCAAAGTAATGGTATTAAGAAGCAAAGCCTTTAGGAAGAAATTAAGTCATGAGAGTAGAGGCCTCTTTAATGGGATTAGTGCCTTCATAAGGAGAGATATGAGAGCTTGCTCAGACTCTGCTCTCTGCCGTGTGACACGACAACCAGGACGCAGCAGACTGCCCCTGGGGAGAGGATCCTTACTAGAACCAACCAGGTTGGCATGGATTTCCAACCTCTGGAACTGTGAGAAATAAGTATCTGTTGTTTATAAGCCACCCAGACTATGATACTTTTTATAGCAGCCCAAAGTGACCAAGACAATTCATATTAACCAAAGCCCATACCTGACTCTGATTTTCATGATTTTACCTAAAATTCCACGATACATTTTACTTAGTTGCCATGCCTCCTTAGGCTCCTCTTAGGTATAACGGTTGCTCAGAATTTCCTTGTTTAAGAGAACCTTGACATTCTGACTGGTCTGACCAATTTTGACTGATCAGATATATTGTAGGAGGAAGAATGAGTTTACAGTAGAGAAACCTGAAAAATACTGTGTCAACCAAGGTCGACATCAACGTGATAAATTACGTGGATGGAAAAGAAAGATGTAATGAAAATGGCACTTTTCCTCTGTGGTCTTCCCCCTCTCCCTTCCATATATATGTATTTTTTTTGAATGAAGTCACTATGCACAGCTCACACCTCCAAGTACATAGTTATCCTCCATCTATGTAAATTATTTTTAATTCTTCTGCATGGGAGATTTGTCTCTTCTCCATTCATTTATTTACTCAACCATTTATTTATATCCATATGGACTCATGGATATTTGCATTATGTTTGGGGTTATAATATACTGCTTTATTTTGTTCTCAATTTATTCAAGCTTTGGCCATTGGTCCAGCTTTCAGTTGGTTCTAGCTCTTCTTTGACATGTCCTCGTCAATTTTTTTGGAGGGAAGCACTTCCTTACTTTCTGATGTTAGAAGATACTTAAGATTCCATACATAGTTCTTGACCCAGTCTTATGATCAAACAGTTCTCCAAAAAGCCCTGGTTCATTTTGTCAGAAAATGGTGCGCTTGTTGCTACTAAGTGTCATCATTTCTAGGTCCTATAAGCTGACAAAGGAAGGATATATATCTGTTTATAAATACTGTAAAGATTCCTATATGGATCCATGTATATCTATACTGAATATGAATTCATATTGGTATCTCTAACTCTAATTCATTATTACGTAGATTATTTTAGTCTCTTCCCCTGCTTATCTGAAAGCTGCTACCACAACACACACAGAGCATACCATATTTTTAAATCAGAGTTAATATATCTTTGTTCACTATAACATCTGGTCAAAATTTTAAGTAATTGGAGAAGATATAGACTGAGAAAGAAAACACACGGTTTATATAAAATTTATGTAATACTACGTGTGAAGATATAATTTAAATTCTAATTAGTAACCATTACTAATTCTTACCTTATTTTGAGATTAAAGAAAATGAAACAGAATTTTAGTAAACTGAAATTTAGGAAGAGTGAAAAAATTTCTTCAGGAAAACTTTAGTGCTGGAAAAAGGACATATAAGAAGAAGTCAGTGTCCATTTCATGTCAGTGCAGAGACCTCATTCAAGCTTTGCGGGAGGATCTTGTAACTGTCCAGATATATTTATAAGTGGAATCAATAATCACAAACTTCATTTTTAAAAAGTTTCAAATCAGCTGTTTACTAAGTGTGACCGGCATATACTAGAGAAGAATGAAACTGGTGTGGAAAGTCAGTAGAGGGTTGACTCACATAAATCATGATAAAGCTGCTGGAGACCAGTAGATAACCTGAGCAGAAACAAGTTGTGACTTTAATGAAACATGTTTCCATATGGGATTCTTGTAAGGGGCATGATGAAACCTTTGGAAGCATAATGAAAAAGTAAAGGTAGGCAGAGGTGAAAAGAACTGCATCATAACATGATTAAAACATGAGCTAACCATGCCCTATGAAATAGACTTATTAGACACATTTAAACTGATCTTTAGCCCAAGTTCTGTAATTTTTTACAGAGTGATTAGAACATTCCTCTAGGTAGGTCTGAAGCAGACTTTATATGGAAATATCATCTGCAAATGTTTTCCCATCTTAATTTTCCAACATCATCTTGCTAAATCATGTTAGAAAGTCTTGTAACAATAATATTTATCCACTTGACTTTTATCTATGGGAATGCAAAAAGTGTAGAAAGATCTCTTTCTTCACTCACTGAGAGTTGGGTTCTTTGACCCTTAAGTAATCTTCTGGAGAATACCTAATTGCTCCATCTGTAGATCTTGTGGGAAGAAATAGCCTGGTGTTTACTTTGTTACATTAAAAATTTCCCTATCTGTTGTCTGTGATCTGCAAATTTAGCTGATGGTTGCTAAACTTGAGGCAATTGCTGTCTGCTGTATTTTTAAGTGAGTAATGGAGAAATTGCTGCTTCTAAAGCTTTCTTTTGTTATTGCAGGGTTAATACAGTCTTAAGCAATTTTTGGTTTGCTGTATTACTACTACAAGCAAAAAGTAAAATTGTTTTTCATCTTTTCTTCTGAAATTTTCAAACCTAGGCCTGATGGAAAATAGATGTATTATAATAAAAAAATGCTTTCAACTTATTTACCAAAATCTTGATGATAAAAGATTTTGCTTTGTTAACTTTAACCTATGAATCTATGTCCTGGCGCATTTCTAGCAAACAAACAAGCAGCAATTATGAAACTTACTTGATTTCGTATGTTGTGCATATGATGTATTATGTATTATTACTGGTTTACAATTAATGAAGTTTTAAGGTGAACACTTTATTCTTATCTCTCCTTTTCATTTTGTGTGTGTATGTCTATTTGCACTCATGCTTCTATTTGGTAAAATTAGACTTACAATTTGTATTCCACATAAATGGATTAAAGTGATGGAGTAATAGATCACGTGCTCAAGTTTGAGTCTAAGCCTGTGTCTGTGCAAATAAAATCCATGTCTATATACGTAATTTCGCTAAAGCAAAAATTTTCAGTTCAGCAAATTGACTGGCTGTTCCTTCTCTCTCATTCTTGCACTCTCATACTTTCTCTTATTCTTTTCCGTTTTTCCTTTTTGGCTTGTTTACATGATGCCCACTCTCCAGTTTGATCCATGAATTGCCTTTTTGATGGAATATTTTGCTGTCCTATGGCAGTGGCAACATAGATGAGAAAGTGGATCAAATCCTTTAGTGTATTTTGAAAGCAAGAAAGATGAAATTAATGATTAGATTTTTAAATAAGGAGTCATTATTAAGATTTATCAGATTGGTGGTGCAGATATCTTCACCTTGCTTTCAGGGTCAGACACTGATCATATTAAAGGTGTGTACTTAACACATTAAGAGGTTTCGTGTAAGGTTGGGAGTTCTTTGATTCACATTGTCTACTTATTTACCAAAATCTTGAGAATAAAAGATTCTGCTTAGGTAACTTTAACCTATGCATCTATTTCTCAATGCATTTTTAGCAACAAACAAACAAACAAACAAACCAGCAATTATAAAAATTTGTTGGTTTTGTTTGTTGCATGTACTATGTATGTATTTTACAATTCAGTTTTAAGGTGAATACTTATTACCACCTCTAATAAAAATAATACTACAAATGGCATTAAAAGTCCCCCAAGGTCAGACTTTTGAGTTGCTTTTATGTCTTCTCACTTCCTTTTGGGAGGAGACTCTGGAAGAAGAAGGGCCTACAATGTTCGCTATTTAAAATGATGGTAATTGGAAGCTGTTAGAAGTTTTCAATTCCAAATCTCAGCCCCTTACAGATTCCAGAGTCCATTTAGCACAGCTTTATCTGTAGGACTTGTTCTGTTTCATGCTAAACTCCAGCCACATTGAAATTCTTTCACTTCTCAATTTGTGTCATGCTCTTGCCTACAAATTACTTCTCCTCTGATGTCTAGACCAGTCTTGCCCACATATCCTTCTTCCCTTTGCGTGGCTAACTTCTCCTCATCCTACAGTCTCCAGTTTAGATTTTCTCAGTGAAGTGTAGTCTAGTTAGGTGAGATAACTCTTTGCTATATGCTTCTGAGAAATCTTGTATTTTTCCTGTGAATGTTATGCTAAAATTGTTTGTTATCTGTTTTATTCACTGTGTATGAGATCCATAAAAGACCGCAAAGGGTGGTAGGTAGGACAAGGGAACTTGAATCCAAAGAGGAGAATGTGGAAATGAAACTTAGGCAGAACTCTGAGGAAAAAGAGGCCCCCTCACACGGTCTGAGAAGAAATACAGGCAAGAAGAAATCACCTTGAGAAACAATGTTTTTAGGAACAGTGAGTACCAGGGTTGAATTTCCAGTTGGTGGCTTCTTGTGTATTACTCATAAATCTCTTACTGATGCTACTATTCTGCACACTTTTGTGCTCAAGTGTATTGGGAATCAGAGGAGAGAAAGAATGGGCTTTGTGGTCCACACCACAGATAATGTCGACCCACAGAGAGAATGGCAGCGGCAGGTACCTGAGTAGTTGTAAGGAGAAAAATGACAGAGGAAAAGTTGCAGTATGAACCAATGCATGAAAAAATAAGAGAATACTCTTCTTCCTCCTTCCACATTGTGGAGCTTTCAAACAAAGTGGGCTTAAAAGACCCCAAAGCAATAGTAAATGAGTGAGGAGGTAGATAAATGTGAATCAAAGCTCTAAGATCCTTCTCTTTTGAGTAGAAATGTAAAGTTAGGCATCTGTAAGTTGGATTTCTTGAAGCTGTGGATTATTATTTTTCATCATTTGTGGAAAAGTTTCAGCCATTGACATTGTCACTTTCATTGTTGTCTCTCACCCTTTCCTCTCTCCTCCACCTGTAAAAACTCAACTAGGTATTTGTAAGATCTTATCCCCAATCCTCCATGATTTTAATTATTTTTTTATTATTAACACCTCTTTAATTCTTGGATATGAATTCCAGATAAAGTTCTTTGGTTTTAGTTCCTGGATCTCTAATTTTCTTTTCAGTAGTGTCTAATCTGTTATAAAACATCTCCACTGAGTATTTCAGTCAAATTGTTGTATTTTTACTTTTAAGAGTTTCTTTTTTACTTCTTTTCAAATATGCTTGGTCTTTGATCATATTTAATCTTCTTTATCTCATATGTGTCAGTTTCACTCCTCAATTAGCTAAGAAGTGCTTTGCAATGAGTATCCACTTCCCTCTTTCGCTGAGTGCTCAGCTGTGCTAAGTTGTACAGACACCTGGGTTGGTTAGTTAAAAATATGAAGTCAGCCTTATTAGCAAAAATGGAATACAATGAGGAGTTGAGAAAACTTCCATTGTTCTATGGAAGAGACTACCATTTGTAACCCATCTCTGGACGAGATTTCTGTTTTTCTACAAAGGTTTGTAATGTTCCACATAATATACAAAATGCTAAGAGGGAGCATTTAAGTTTTTATTTTTTTAAATTTCTCTAATGTTGATTTATTCTTGAGAGAGAGAGAGAGAGAGAGAGAGAGAGTGGGAGAGGGACAGACAGGGGAGAGAGAATCTGAAGCAGGCTCCAAGCTCCTAGCTGTCAGCACAGAGCCCTATGTGGGGCTCAAACTCACAGACCACAAGATCATGACCTGAGCCAAAGTCAGATGCTTAACCAACTGAGCCACCCAGGCACCCCAAGCATTATGTCTTTTATCTTATTTTATTTTATTTTATTTTATTTATTATTTTTTAATTTAATTTTTTAATTTTTTAATTTTTTAAATTTACATCCAAATTAGTTACCATATAGTGTTAACAATGATTTCAGGAGTAGATTCCTTAGTGCCCCTTACCCATTTAGCCCACCCCCCCTCCTACAATCCCTCCAGTAACCATGTTTGTTCTCCATATTTGTGAGTCTCTTCTGTTTTGTCCCCCTCCCTGTTTTTATATTATTTTTGTTTCCCTTCCCTTATGTTCATCTGTTTTGTCTCTTAAAGTCCTCATATGAGTGAAGTCATGATTTTTGTCTTTCTCTGACTAATTTCACTTAGCGTAAAACCATCCAGTTCCATCCACGTAGCTGCAAATAGCAAGATTTTATTCTTTTTGATTGCCGAGTAATACTCCATTGTATATATATACCACATGTTCTTTATCCATTCATCCATCGATGCACATTTGGGCTCTTTCCATACTTGGGCTATTGTTGATAGTACATTTATGTCTTTTAATGCAAAATATTATTTTTAATATAAAAAGTTATAAAACAATAACTTTTAAAACTACTAAAGAAAGACAAACACCCAACAACTTTGACAATAAGTTTTATTTTAAGTTGTTTCATAGTTACACTTAGATTTCCACACCATCAAACAGCAGAACAAAAATCTCTTTGGGAATACATAAAAGCATCTTCAAGTCAGAAAATAAAGTCAGTGTTTAAAAACACAATAATTTAAATAAAATTAGAAGAATCCGTTTGTACATAATAAATAAGTTTTAACTAGCAAGAAATTATTCGGTTAATTTTGCCTGTTGAATTTTTGCTTCTTTGAGAAACAATTATAATTCAGGATTCTTACAATTCAACACAGCCCAGTACAAGGCAGGCAGTGACAAGACAAGGCTAGGGCTATAAAAGTAGGATTTCCAGTTCAATTACAATTTCAGATAAATAGTAATATACATATACTAAAAAATTATTCATTGTTTATCTGAAATAAAAATTAATTGGGTCTCTTGTTTGTTTTCAATTTTGCTAAATCTGGTACCCTTGATCAACATAGTTCCCTAATGTCACATCATTTAATATCAAAATAAATAAAAATTCACTACCGTCATTATACTATCCTACCAACAATGCTTCATTTCCCATTTTCCCCAATTTATACAGAGAGATTCCCCTATTTGTGTCTTAAATAAATATATAAATAATAAATAAGCAAACAAGTTTCACTTGCACATAATAATTCGCCTGACATGAGAAAAAGTTAAAGTGCTTCCACATGTCCTCACGTCTCTGTGAGGTAGGATGGTGACTGATACTTTTTCTCCAGTTGAGGAATAAATACGGAAACAAGGACAGGGACTCATGTACCCTGGCCAGCAGGTTGAGGTTGAAAGATATAACAATAACTACAAAACATATCCAGGATTTCCAGTTAAATTTGAATTTGTGGTAGACAATAAATAATATTTTTAACATAAGTGTGTCTAAATATTGCATGGGACAGTGTCATGGGACATTGGAAAAAAAAAACTATTCATTGTTTTTCCTAATCTCCAGATCTAACTGAGCATACTCTATTTTATCTGGCAACCAACCCTACACCGGACCCACACACTGCATGAAGTGCTGAAGTGAATTTGCTTGCTTGAAGTCTCATTGGCATCTTTATTGAAGAATTCTTGGAAACCATGGAGAATGTGTTTGTTTGTTTGTTTATGCATTTTGTTTCTCAGCTCTGAAAAGAAGTAAAATTAAAATCAAAATTTTGTAAATTAACATTATTCGAACCAGGAGGAGAGTATGGATCTTGAAAATACATTTACTACAGAAATTAATACAGTCCTAGATATTCGTGTGTTCCAAATGTCCTAACTGTCAACTATTGTTGAAACTATTGTTTCTATAAATAGAAAGACCAGATAAGTTACCATCCAAACCGAGACCCCTCTGAGGGAACCATACTAATGATGCATGGCACGGGATTTTAAGCCCAGACTTGCCCTGACAAACTGAGACGGATGGTCTTCCCAGTCTTGAGAACAACAAACTCACTATTGCCGCTATTTTTTTGTTAAGTCAAAGGGGCAGATCCCTAGAGAGTAGTCTTCCAGCAGAAACAAGAAAATTAGAGGCTAACTTTTAGACTGTATGTCTCAGAATAAATGAAGCATCTAAATTAAAAACAAACAAACAAACAAACAAAAAAACACAACTTACTTCTTCAAAAATATCTCCACAACCTTCTGCACCCACTTTTGCTTGGGGTCCAGGCACACCTCTTTTCCATTGACGAGCTTTACACTGAAATGACAGAGATATGATTGAATCAGTATTTAGTGGGTTTCAGACATCCCGTTGTCAATTCGAGTCGTGGTTCTTGAAATATAGGCATAAAATCTGAGTTCAAGTCGTTGTTAGCTACGAGGCATGAGAGGTACTGTATGTAAATGTCATGGAGACAAAGAATTTCTTTCTTGTCTTGCCCACTGCCGGGTTCCTGTACCTAGAACTTTGTATGACACTTCTACCTTCCTCAATTACAGGTTTGCTGGAGTAAAATATATAATCACTTTTGAAAGTACTTACATGATTTCTGAGTTTTCACAGTGTGGGCCACTGTCAATCACTGTCAGTTCTTTGATTAATTTGGGATTGAAAGGTGTGGAATGAGTTTTTATGCACTGGCATCGAAGTTCTGAACTCATTCTTGACACAACTGCAGCTGTGAAAAAAATAATAAAATCAATTCAGGATTAATTTCAACCTGGATACAGCTCTGCTGGCTACTCTCTCCTTAATTTCAACCTGATCATTTAGTGACGGGATGTTTGGTAAACATCTCATCTTTAGTAAACTCATTCTCAGAGTGGAAGCCTGGATATTCTCCTAGCTCCTAAATTCAATTAAAAAAATTGTTGGGGCGCCTGGGTGACTCAGTTGGTTGAGCGCCCAACTCTTGATTTCAGCTCAGATCATGATCCCAAGGCCATGGGATTGAGCCCTGTATCTGGCTCGATGCTGAGCCTGGAACCTGCTTGAGATTCTCTCTTTCTCTCCCTCTGCCCCTCTCCTCTACTCACGTTCTCAATCTCTCTTTTAAAATAAAAATGAAATAAAACAACAAACTGTCACTAATGACAGAATTGATTGACTTCCTGCATAAAGACTTGGAGTTGCCTTTGTGAAATGTTGACATCCTCACAGTACTTTTTTTTCTACTTGATATTGTGCAAACTTCTATGATGCCACAATGTTACCTACAGTATGTAAACTAAAATTCAACAACCGAGAAATTGCCTTCAGAAAAAGTTAATAAAAATAGATAAGTAAGTTGCACAAAGATATCTCATATCTTGGGAAAATCCTTAATGCTTAACAGAAAAGAAAAAATATATAGAAACTACATGCTATGAACATTTCTTTTTTTTTTAATTTTTTTTAACGTTTATTTATTTTTGAGACAGAGAGAGACAGAGCATGAACGGGGGAGGGGCAGAGAGAGAGGGAGGCACAGAATCGGAAACAGGCTCCAGGCTCTGAGCCATCAGCCCAGAGCCCAACGCGGGGCTCGAACTCACAAACCGCGAGATCGTGACCCGGGCTGAAGTCGGACGCTTAACCGACTGAGCCACCCAGGCGCCCCGTTATGAACATTTCTAACTGCATTTGTTTCATAGGAGGGATCCCAAAAGGTTTACAATTTGTCAGGGTGTCTTTAAACCAAATAGGAATTGATAGTTGTCTGAAGCTGGTCACTAAAACAGCACAAGGAGTAAAATTACCAGGTTTACCATACTTGATATTAGTTAATAATAATATGGGTGATTGTAGCCTCTAATAAGATACACTCTAAATTATAGATTTAAATTAAATGTATGCATACTACACAGTATGAATGATAGGAACAGAATGTCGACATTAATCAAGCTTTATACTTTTCTAAGTGTTGTATAGATCAAGCCTAAACAATTAAAACTTCAACTGAACATGAAATGACTGTAAATATTATTTCCTTTTCTTGAATAAGAAGAATGTTATTAAAGCAGGAAGGATAATCTTGCAATCTAAGGATCACATTTAGACACAGGAAAACTGGTAGATCAGAAAGGCATGCTTACCTTCACACAGAGCTGCAGAAAGCATGAAAGCTGCTAAGAGAGCAACAACCAGCTTGGAAGTCATGTTGACGCAAGGTGCTTTCGTTCTGGTTTCTTCTTGGCTCTTGTCCTAGACGCTTGTGAGCTCTGCTGTCCCAGAGGACTTGTGTTGGATGGAGAGCCTCTGTGGCTTTTTATATTATTCACAGCAGCAGAGAATATGCACCCTCATTCTTGAATTATGTCAGAGGAAATTCCACAATATGCAACCGTCTGCCTGCCCTTTGTGAGCAGACCTGAGTCATCCCACTCCTAGAACATGCCTCTTATCAGATTTTTGGCACGATGGAAATTCTATTTGATCTTTAACATTATTTAATGTATTTCATTTAAAAACATTTTCAACCATGTTTCAAAATAACTGTTACACATTCAAGCTTCTCTTCTTTGACACATTCTTATCAGATGTACTTTTTTAATTTATAAATAAATTTATTGGAGTACCATCTGGCAATTGTTAGAGAAAGGTCATTTGTGATAACTCTTTTAGGGTATGGTCATTCCTCTAGGGAAATTACAGGTGCTGTAATGATAGAGAAAGTAATCTTGACAACCACTTTTATTAGAGACACAATTTTGAGAAGTCCGTTTCTGCGTATTTTGGAAAGTTTCCAGAAACCATTACTCTTCTCAAGGAGAGTATTACAAGTTTTCAAAAGATTTGGTTTTCTAATGTATGTTTGAAAGAATGAAAAGGCACACCTTTCAGTTTGGTTCCACTAATATTTATCAAGTAACTTCTGAGTAGTGCGGGGATCTAGAGATAGACAAGATTAAGTACTTGTTATCAGAGAGTTTGGTCTGTCATAAGAAGAAAGCAATACACAGACCTGACTCTATTATAGAACAGACAAGTGGTACCGAGATTTTAATTCCAACAGGGACAGAAGGACAGAGTATTCCAGAAGCAGTGTGAGCAGGGTGTTGAAGAAGAAGGAGAAGATGAAGGAGAACAGCACATTCTACCTAAAAACATTGTTCAAGGACACATGAATGAAGATATGTCTGTGCTCCAGGAAGAGGTTCCCTGGGGCTACTTGATAAGGGTAGAATTAAGTAGTATCTAATGGAAAGGCAAACCGTGTATGCTTAGTGGAAAAACCATCCAGGTTCAAACTCGGTCAGCCACCTAATTTTTGTGTGGCTTTTAAACTTTCTGAGTTCCAGTTTCTAGTATCTATAAAATGGGTTAAATAACCCCACCCCATCGCATAAAGTTAATATATGTAAACTTCCTAGCTGAACTTTTGAACTGGTAAATTCTCAGCTATTCCAAGAGTTATGACTTATATTTCTCATTGTTGTCAGATTACCCACTTCCAAACTGCAAGGATATTCAACCATTAATGATTTCCTAAAAATCTCATTTGCCTTAGAGGCATTCCTGAAAGAAGATCAGTTGCTGAAAGACCAGTTGAACCAGCTCATACCATGTAAGGTAACAATACAATAAAATAGAAACATCATCAGTTCCAGTTATGGTTTGCTAAAATTAAATCTCCAGATAAAATTCTGACAGCATTAGCACTCAAGGTGCTCTTTCAAATGAAAATCTGGAATATGGAGAGTCTTATAATCTATAGAATTCCAGAATGCTTGAGGCAGTAACTGGTTTAAACACTGATATAAAATTTAAATTAAATTCTTAGACCAAAAAAAAAAAAAAAGATAGAAAATTAGAGCAAGGGTAATAATGTTTCAGAATTTGAACATTTGTGGGTTGGGAAGAAAACTTCCTTTGCTGAAAGATTTGTGTAGTAGGGGCACCTGGGTGGCTCAGTTGGTGAAGCGTCCAACTCTTCAGGTCATGATCTCATGGTTCCTGAGTTCGAGCCTCATATCGGGCTCTGTACTGACAGTGTGGAGCCTGCTTGGGATTCTGTCTCTCTCCTTCTCTCTCTGCCCCTCCCCCATCATGCTTTCTCTCTCCCCCCATCTCTCTCTCTCTCTCTCACACACACACACACACACACAAATAAATTAATAAACATTAAAAAAAGATTTGTGTAGTGATCTCAGCTCAACTTCTTAAATGTCACTTGAATTTACTTGATGTCAGGGACAATATGGGTGTGTGTGTGTGGGAGGGGTGTATTAATTAACTCTCACAGCAGTGGGATAAGTAATAATGTCCTCATTTAACAGATGAGGACACTTCACAATGTTTCCAAGTTCATATATCTGAGTTGTGGCGTTGATGGTCCCAAAACTTACTCTTTTGAACACTGGTCTAAAAGCACATGCACAAAAGGGGAGTTCATAGAACTTTTCTTCAGGACACTAGGCTACCAAGCCATCGTTTTATGACTCCATCCTTCTTCAGTCCTCAGAGATTAGTCTCTGTTTTCTCAGGGAAGAAACACTAAGGAAAAAAAAACTAAAACTCAGTCCAACTCTGGGCAAGTGCACAATTTAGAAACAATTCAGTTGATTCAACATCTCTCATATTTCCCAGGAAGCTCAATAAAGCAGTGAGTTTGTCCACACAGTGAGTGAGTGGGAAGGGAAATGTAATGTTTGAATGCTTTCCAAAGATGTTGTTTGGTTTCCCGGTACTGGCATACATCGTTTTATCATGCTTTGCTTTATTGAGTTTTGCAGATACTGTGTTTTTTGTAAGTAGGTTTGTGGCAATCTTTTGAAGATAAAGTCTATAACTGCCATCTTTCTAACGGTATTTGCTCACCTTTAATCTCTGTGTCACAACTGTAATTCTCACAACATTTCACATGTTTTCTTCTCATTATATTTATTATGGTGATCTGTGGATCAGTGGTCTTTGAGGTCACCATTTAATTGTTTTGGAATGCTGCCAACCACACTCATAGAAGATGCCAAATTTAACTCACTAATGTGTGTATTCTGACTGCTACACCTACCAGCTACCCCCATCTTTCTCTCTCTTCTCTGGCCTCCTTATTCTCTGAGATGCAACAATTATGAAATTAGGCCAATGAATAATCTGACAATGGCCTCTAAATATTCAAGTGAGATGAAGGTCACACCTCTCTCACTTTAAATCAAAAGCTAGAAATGATTAAGCTTAGTGAGGAAGGCATGTCAAAAGCTAAGATAGGCCTAAAGCCAGGCTTCTTATGCTACACCGTTAGCTAAGTTGTAAATGCAAAGCGAAAGTTCTTGAAGGCAATTAGAAGTGAACACATGAATGATAAGAAGCAAAACAGCTTTTTTGCTGATATGGAGAGAGTTTGAGCAGTCTGGGTAGAACATCACACCAACTACAATATTCCCTTAAGCCAAATGCTAATCCAGAGCAAGACCCTAGCTCTCTTCAATTCTGTGAAGGCTGAAAGAGGTGAGGGAGCTGTAGAAGAGAAGTTTGAGCTAGCAGTGGTTGGTTCATGGAGTGTGAAGAAAGAAGTGATCTACACCACGTCAACGTGCACATTGAAGCAGCAAGTGCTGATGCAGAAGGTGCGGCAAGTGATCCAGAAGATCTAGCTAAGATAATTCATGAGGGTGGCTACCTTAAATAACAGATTTTCAGTGTAGACAAAAGAGTCTTCTATTGGAAGAGATGCTATCTAGGGCTTTCCTAGCTAGAGAGGAGAAGTCAATGTCTGGTTTCAAAGCTTCAAAAGGCAGGCTGACTGTCTTGTTAGGGACTAAAGCAGCTGGGGACTTCAAGTCGAAGGCAATACTTATTTGCCTTCTCAATATCCTAGGGATTTTAAGAATTATGCTAAATCTACTCTGCCTGTGGTCTCTGAAGGGCACAACAAAGCCTGGATGACAGCACATGTGTTTCCAACATGGTTTACTGAATATTTAAGCCCACTGTTGAGATCTAATGATCAGAAAAAAAGATTCCTTTCAAAATAGTACTACTCATTGACAATTCACCTGGTCACCCAAAAGCTCTGATGGAACTGTATAATGAGACTAAATGTTGTTCGCATGCTTGCTTAACACAACATCCATTCTGTGACCCTTAGATCAAGGAGTAATTACAACTTTCAAGGCTTATTATTTTAGAAATACATTTTATAAGGCTATATACGGAGTGATTTCTCTGGTGTATCTGGCTACAGTACATTAAAAATCTTCTGGAATGGATTCATCATTTTAGATGCAATTAAGAACATTTGTGGTCTGTGGAACGCGGTCAAAATATCAACATTCACAGGAATTCAGAAGAAGTTGAATCCAACCCTCATGGATGACTTTGAGGGACTAACACTTCAGTGGAGGAAATAGTTGCAGATGTGGTGGAAAGAGCAAGACAACTAGAATTAGAAGTGGAGGGGCGCCTGGGTGGCGCAGTCGGTTAAGCGTCCGACTTCAGCCAGGTCACGATCTCGCGGTCCGGGAGTTTGAGCCCCGCGTCGGGCTCTGGGCTGATGGCTCAGAGCCTGGAGCCTATTTCCGATTCTGTGTCTCCCTCTCTCTCTGCCCCTCCCCCGTTCATGCTCTGTCTCTCTCTGTCCCAAAAATAAATAAACGTTGAAAAAAAAATTTAATAAAAAAAAAAGAAGTGGAACCTGAAGATGTTGATTGAATTGCTGCAATCTCAGTAATAAAACTTGATTGGATAAGGAGTTGATTCTTATGGATAAGCAAAAGAAAGTGGTTTCTTGAGATGGAAACCACTTCTGGTGAAGATGCTGTGGTGATTGTTGAAATGACAACAAAGGATTTAGAATATAACCTAAACTTAGTTGAGAAAGCAGCAGCTGGGTTTAAGAAGAAAGACTCTAGTTCTGACAAAAGTTCTACTGTGGATAAAATGCTATCAAACAGCATCACATGCTACAGAGAAATCATTCATAGAGTCAATCAATGCAGTAGACTTCATTATTGTCTTATTTAAGAGACTGCTACAAACACCCCAACCTTCAGCAACCACCACCCTGATCAGTCAACAGATCAACATTGAGGCAAGACCTTCCATCAGCAAAAAGATTACAGCTCACTGAAAGTTCAGATGATGGTTAGCATTTTTAGCAATAAATTACTTTTTAATTAAGGTGTGTGCATTACTCTTTAGACACAATGCTATTGCATACTTAATAGACTACAGCATAGTGTAAACAGAACTTTTATAGGCACTGGGAAAGCAAGGAATTGATTTGACTTGCATTATTGTGGTGATCTGGAACCAAACTTGCACTCTTTGAGGTATGCCTGTAGTCATGTTTCTTTCTTTCTCTTCCTACAACCAACCTAAGACTTGAGGACAAAACAGCACATGAGTTATATTACCTTTTATAGCAAAGTACATGTTTCGAAACAATACAGTTCAATGGAGTACAATATTGTTTTTAATACCACTATTTCTGGAACTTGATTGTTCATCTATTCATTTACTACATATTGGGAATACTATATAAATAAGATCTAGTCTCTGACTTCACAGAGTTTCCAGTCTAGTGCAGAATATAGATACTTAGTTCCACAAGCAAGTACAATACAGCAGTGGGTGTTGCCATACAGATAATTGTGGAAAGATATGGAAGCAAATAAATAAGACATCTGATGCAGTTTTGATTGATGAATGGAGGTTTTCTGAAGAAACAGCTTCACAACTGTGACCTAACATGGGTGATGGGAAGATCAGAGGGGTGGGGAAAAGGAGTGACTGCCTTCCTAATGAAGAGAAAAGCAAGTACTTACAAGGTAATGAGATGTAAGAGACTATGACTATTGGGTTTCAGAAGTTGTAGAGCATTGTATGGAAAAAAGGGTAGGACTGAAGAAAGGGAAGAGTCAGGATGAGATATGTGAGCAAGACCTGCATCTTAAAAGAAAATTCCTAGTCTCTGCTTCAGTAGTGCCGGCTTGTTCAGTGAAGACATATTCTCACATGGACAGACTGACATGAATAAACCAGTCCATTATGATTAGGACCCAATCATACTAGTGACACCAAGAAGCTCAGAGTTCTAAGGATTTACAAACATGCTTTTACTTTTCCCTCAGGGCTTCCTTTGTACTTTTGCTGAGTCCTACTTACAGAAGTACCTCATTTCCCTCTGGTTCATCTCCTCATTTCCTTCCTTCTTTGGCTCAGGGTCTTGTCTGCGTCCTGACATCATCCTTAGAGGTTGAGCTCAGGAGTTCTAGTTAACCTAGGTGCTCACTTTTTTTTAATGGAGGGGAAAACCTTTTTTTATTTTTAATTTATAAGGCAAAATTACCTCTTTGAAAATGTTGTTCATCTCTCACAATGTAACTTTGATGTATTATGTCCTTGAACTCCACTCTCCATCAAAAGGATGGACAAAAACAAAGTGAGTAGAGTGGGAATAATTCTAGTCTTGTTCCACCTTTATAAAGGATTCCTTTTGAGTCATTGCATAGTGAGTGGGACTAAATGGGGTGTTGAGTAGGGGAAAGGGCTAATCAGCATGTTTGAGGAAATGCCACTTTGAAGTGGAGTAGAGAGAAATTTTTCACTGGCTAGTAAAGCTGCACATAAACATACATATTTTGGTACCCTCTAGGAATGAATACAGAGTTCATAGGTCTATCAATCTTTTAGCTATTTATTTAAGTTCCAACCAGCTCCTGAGACATGAGAAACACTTAGCAAATAGAGAAAAGCATCCAGAGATCTCACAGCCATGGGACCAAGTCTATCATCCAAGAGAGAGAAGAGCTCAAAAAAGAGCCAACATAAAGATGGGTATTTACTTTTCCACACTGATACAGAACTTCTTTCATCAAACTCCCCACACAGGAAAACTGAGTGTCTTTTGGTATGTTAAATCATCTGAGTCCTCCTCCCCACCACTGCAAATAGGTATTTTAGAATTAGGGCTATTTTTTTCTTATCTCCCTACCCACCAAAAAGCTGTATTTATGTAATAGAGCAGAATGTGCTTTGAAGTGATAGGAATTTGGGTTTGAGCCAGGTCCAACACTTATTAACCAAGACACCTTGAGCAAGTTGACCCCATGCTGGTGTTGCAGTTGCTGCTGTTAATATCTGAGCCACCTTTCCTAATCTTCCTTTTGAAGAAATTACTTCCAGCTCAGCAATCCTCAAGATTAAGAGAACCATAGACAAATGCTGAACATGTATCAATGAGTTGACTTACAATGCCATTAAGGCTAAATCACAAATAGAAAATATCTACCCCCTGAAATTTTAGTCAATGAAACTCAGAGTTAAGTGAAAGATGTAAAACACGTTTGTTTTTTTTTTACTTTTTACAGATAATAAACATTTATCTCTACTTTGTTAATATCATAACTTACCTGCCATAGTACCTCAAGGACATTTTAGTTCCATTTCCAAGTTCCAATATCTCCAGTTTACAATTTGTAAAAAAGCTAAGTAAAGATGGCTGTTGCTGCTAAAAGTGTTCTACGTTGAAAGAAAAGGCATTTTCCAGTCTTGACAAGTTAGAGGATCAAATAGCTAAATGCAATCGTTTTGAGCAATGTCAAGTCAGAATAACTTAATCTGAAGTGTATGCATGGGTGTTGAACTAAGACAAACTGACCTTCAAGCCTAGTTTTACCACTTCTCAGCCAAACAACCATGAGAAGTGTTTTTTAACCTTTTTTGAGTCTCACTTTCCTCGTGTGAAAAATGAGAATAACACCCGTTCCATAGGTTCACAGTGAGAGTTAAATGAGGAAATACATACAAAAAAATGTCAAGAATGGTGCCTGGCACATAGGAGATACTCAGTGAATGCTAGTTTTCTTCCCCTCTAATCTGTCACTTAAGTCACACTTAACTTTGCCTGGATTGGGAGAACCACGTCGCTTTGTAAAAGTTTACCAATCAAAAAGTAAAGATGTATTGACACAACAAATCTCTTCGAGCATACACCTAGCTGCTTTTTCCCCCTTCCATTTGCAGAACTTTCTTTTTTATACCTAATAATTCAATTTACATTCGTGTGTTTTAAAAAAAGTACTATTCATATACACAAAGGACAGAGTACCATTTCTAATTCTATCCCCTAAATCCATGGAGATTTTGAGATGGAGTTTAAAGGATGGGATTGGAGGAAGAGGCTGATTGTGGAAATAGGCATTTATTGTGAACTTGGGAGATCTTTCAGTATGAAAAAACCACAAATGTTTACTTATAGTCATTTTTTATTTAATCTATAAGGCAAAATTTTATTCAACTATTTTCTTCGTTAGATTTATATTAAAACCATTTGGACTGTATATTCTAATGTTTACAATAAAATATATCTTTGAAATAACAATTATATATTATTTGTCACTAGGGTTTCTTTCGTGTGAAGTAAAGATCATAGGAAATGAAATCACTTGGCAGAAAGGGAAGTTGCCATATTAGAAATGACTGGACTTATGTGTGTGTTAATGTCTTGAGGTAAACAAGAGTCACAGAAGCAATTGAGTCAAGTGACAGAAGAAAAAGGAGTTACGAAAATGTTGAATTAAGGTGTTATAGTTTCATAAGAACAGTTTTCTTCTTTTGTCAAAGTCCTTTATTGTTTTAATCTTTTGCTTTTTATAGACATGTGATACTTTAAGGTTGGGGCGCCTGGATGGCTCAGTTGGTTAAGCATCTGACTTTAGCTCAGGTCATGATCCCATGGTTTGTGGATTCAAGCCCCTCGTCAGCCTTTGTGCTGACAGCTCAGAGCCTGCTTCCGATTCTGTGCTTCCCTCGCTCTCTGCCCCTCCCCAGCTCATGCTCTGTCTTTCTCTGTCTCTCAAAAATGAATAAATGTGAAAAAATATATTAAAACAATTTTTTTAAAGCTATGTGGAATTGAAACTCAGCAAATGGAAGAAAGTAGCTTAAGTGGAAAATAAGTCTTACGTTGTAATTCCTTTATGTTGTTTCTCACAACTCTCCTTCTTAAAACTTTGTGTTAAAGTTTTTTGTTTCATAATATGAGTTTTACCTTAACTAGTTCTTTTCCTGACTTTGACATTAGGGGTTGTTGAAATATTTAAGACACAATACGTCCAGAGTACAAACTCTGTGTTGGTGAATTCTGTTAAAGTAAGGAAAACTCAGCCTATTTGTGTAACTGTTTGTTGATATGTCTCACTCACTTGACTGGAAATTCCATGAGGTCAGAGAGCATGTCTGTCTTGTTTACAGTGTGTGCCTGCTCTTGGCTCAGTGCCCCCAATGAACAAGTGCTCTATAAACATTTCTTGGATGAAAGTACAAATTCCCCAATTTTCAGAATCTTCCCCAATAGAACAATATCAACAACAGGAACTGAAAATGTTTATCTTTGTCTATTGTTTTATTTACATGAACTCAGAAGAATCTAGTATGGAGACTACAGTTTCAGTTCATGCTATCATTTAGTGGTGGGTAGATAAAACAGTAACTAGCTCAGCCAGGCAACAATTTCTTCCTTTGGTGAATTAGCCATCCTAATTGGTGAATTAGGTGAATTCCTTTTGGTGAATTAGCATCCTTTTAGGATGCTTCTGGGCTTGGGGTGAGGGTTACAATACAACAGGCAGGATAAGGGATGGAGAGAAGCGCGCAGGAAATTCCAGTGATGGAGTAGACGTCACTGATGGAGAAGGGCTCTGCTGCTCTCTTCTTTCCATCGCCTGTCTGTGGAGAGTCCAAAAGACGATATACAGTATTTCCAGAAGTCAGTGAGTGAATGCGAATGGTGTCCCACAGGTTTGGTCTAGTTAGCCTTAAATGTGCTAAGACCTAACAGATCAGCTTTCTTTTTAGGTATTACCTCGGTGGTTCTTAACTTTTTAAAATTTTAACCATTTAATCACTTGAAAGTGTAGTGAAAGTTATAGGCCTTTTGCTTACTTAAACCCAAATGTACAAAGCTATACGTTAAGTTTCAGGAAGTTCACTGACCATTAAAAATTCTTAAAGAGTAAGATCAATAGAGTAAAGTGGAGGTATAACACTTGGATAGTGAGTGAATTTCAAATTTACTATTTTTAGATCACATCAACTGAAAGAGAAATATTTTCTGACCACTGTTTACTGTCCCTACATATGTCCAGGACAGAGACTTCAGAACAAAAATTCGTGAAGTTCCCAAAAGAGATGGTGGAGATGGATATGGACAAGAATTAGGAGGAGGAAGAAAATCCTCATATTATACAAATTCAAGTATGAATAACCTTTGGTTTTCTTGCTGTCCATGGGAGTAAAATCCAAACCCAAAAAAGATGAAAGCTGAATACTGCTTTCAAATAATGCAACCTCCTTAGCTAATCTGCTCAAAAGATAATGCCAGTGGCAAAAGGTGGCTGATGTAGGGGGCAAAATTTTAGACCTTCCAGAATTTTCTTTAGCTTGCAAAATAGATGTGTAATTAAAAAATATGTAATGTTTTAACATGAAAAAAAATTTTGGGAAATAATTCAGATTGTGTATGGGCTTAGAGATGTGGCCAGTCTCTCAGGATTCTCTAAACTGATGCAAAATAAGGCTATAATTCTTTAATCAACTCTATTTAATCTTGTGCCCTATGTTACCTGATTTCTGGATGCGAGCCCCTTTTGTTTCTAGGTAATCTATTTTCCCATGTAGCATAATTTACTATTTGCCACATATAGAGTGTTCTTTTTCCTAACTGTGTCATGTTGCTCATCAAAATTGAATTCTTCCTTATGGTTGCTAAAACAGAAAGAAGGAAATCACCACCCATTAAAATCTAGTTGAATTTTGAAACTTAGGAAAACCTATCTACTCCAAACCTGCTGGATGAACTTGTCATGCACTTCCCTTTCCCCAGTGGTAGGAGTGGACATGGAACCATCTCCTACAAAGCTGGAGATATAAGCAAAGTGGGCAGGAAAGAGGGGAAATCAAACACCCAGCCAGGGAAGCAAGGCCTTAAAAGCACATAGCAGAGACCCAAAGAGAAATGAAGCGAGTATTGGAAAGCCAAGTTTAATGAGAAAAGTTAAAAAGACACATTTCCTTTATGGACTTAATGTACTTAGACTTCAGCAATGAGTGCAGAGAGTCCTAACTCAAAACATAATTACACCAGCAAGACCTTGTTCCTAAGTACATCCTAGGTTTTATTTTTTGTAACATTTAAAATAACTTTATATTATGGTCTCATTTATTCCCATTTAACCAATGAGGAAACACACTCAGGGAGATTAAGGAACTTGCAGAGGGTCACCTGGCAAGCAGCAGAGAGAATTAGGATTTGAACCTAAACAGGGTCCAGAGTCCAGAGACTTTGTCTTGTCTCAGAAGTTTTTCTCACGTGGCTGTAAGTCTTACAGACTTGGTTTTGAGCACACATCCTTTGCCCCCATCCTCTGCTGCCTGTGAGTGCTTGGACTGTTGGAGAAGACAGTCTCAATTCAGTGGATTCAACGCAGGACAGAGACAACATAATCTAGTAGGTCTGGTCCATCTTCCTGTCGAGGCATCAGGTTTTTCATTTGTAAAGTGAGGGAATTTGCCTATACAGTCCCTCTGTCTGATGTATTATTCTAAGAAGCATAGTGCATATGGACTACATGGAAAAGTTCGTCTGGGATGCTTGACCAGTTATGTCAGGAGAGGATACTTGCCCAAACTTCAGATTCAGCAGAACTTTAATTTGTACTTGCCCTTAAATGAAGCTAACTAAAAATTGTCATTTGCAAGGTTCTTGTCACCTTAAGGTGAAGGGGTTTGATGAAGAAAAATCCCAGAATTGGAGGTCACGAGGATGGTGTGAGTTACCATCAGATGGTGTGAGTTACCATCAGAATCCTCATCAGATTCTATTCCCATCCCAGAATGAAAGGAAATGCTTCCTGTGGTTGATCATCTCTTTCCCGACACCATTTCCTCTTACTTGGTTTACTCATGACTCTTAGGTAAGTTGCAACTATTGACCACTTGTTGTGAAACAAGCAATGTGGTTGGGGTGGAAAATTTTGTTAAGAGAAAGTAATCAAGCAAGCCTACAGGATTTGCTGGAAAGCAAAAACATCAAATTGTATGGATATCACTTGAAAACCTATGTCAAAAGTCTTCACTTTTCCATTATGTATCTATTCAACAGATACTTCCAGAGCACCTTCTGTATTTCAAGCACTTTTCTAGTTGCTTGGGAAGTCTTAGTGATTAACAAATAGAAATGGCTACCAAACAGTGTCTTAGGTGGATAAATGTTATGGGGAAAAGCAGTAGAGCAGGGCAGCGGGCTCAGGGTGTCGGGTTGGTGAGAGGGTGAGAAGATTATAGCACTGGGGAGTCAGGGGAAGCCTCCTTGAGAGGTTGAGATTGAGCTAAGGACTGAAGGCTATAGGAACTAACTAAATGGCTATGTGGGTAAGTGTAGGCAAAGGGACAGTCTTAGAGGTAACAGAGTTGGGATCATGGCTGTGTATCTGAGGGGCAGTGAGAAGGTTGGTGTGGCTGGAACAGAGAGGCAAAGAACGAGTAAAACAGGAGGGCAGAGATTTAAGGGGCCAAATCAGATAGGCTTTGTTGGTCATTACAGGGATGTTAGCTTTTACTCTGAGTAGAGAGTCATTGCAGGGTCTGAAGCAATTCAGAGGCATGATAATGCAGCTGCTGGGGCAGGGGGGAGGGTTTTTAGTAGGACAAAGGCAAATCAGGATGACCACTTACAGGTGATCGTGGAATACAAGAGAGAGATGATAATTGTTTACACCAGACCAAGGTGGTAACAGCAGAGGTGGTAACTAATGGTCGGATTCTGGATATTTTGGAGAGCACAAAATCCTGGGGGACAGAGTATGAAATATGAGAAAGAAATGATTGATGATGAAAACTTTAAGTGTAAGCAATTGGAAGGATGGCATCTCTGTGAACTTAGACACTTGAGAAAGTATTGAAACTAACGTTGCAGAATAATTGGGGGAAATAGTGTTTAATAGAGCTTTTCCAACTGTGTCCTGAGTGGACCTCCTGAATTACACTCTATAGTTACATGAAGTGGTGGCCGTAGGGTTAGTGGTGCAAAGGCCACCAAGACAGGAAGGGAGGTGAGGGAGCAAGGGGTAGATTAATATTTTTGTTCCACTTACTGTGCTAAGGGTTTTTTTTTTTTAAATATAAAAATCGTGGGGCGCCTGGGTGGCGCAGTCGGTTAAGCGTCCGACTTCAGCCAGGTCACGATCTCGCGGTCCGTGAGTTCGAGCCCCGCGTCAGGCTCTGGGCTGACGGCTCGGAGCCTGGAGCCTGTTTCCGATTCTGTGTCTCCCTCTCTCTCTGCCCCTCCCCCGTTCATGCTCTGTCTCTCTCTGTCCCCCAAAAAATAAATAAACGTTGAAAAAAAAAATTAAAAAAAAAATAAATATAAAAATCGTATATATTTAAGGTGTAAAACATACGTTTAAGGTGTAAAACATTTCTATTCGTATATGGTTTACATATAGATAGTTAAATGATGACAACAGGCAAACTAAGGATCTCTTACCATTTATTTGTGTGATGAAAGTACCTGAAATTTACTCTCCTAGCAAATTTCCAGTGTTCAATACAGCATTATTAACTACAGTCACCATGGTGTACATTAGATCTCTAGACCTTTCCACCCTACATACCCACAACTTTATACTATTTGACCAGTAACTTCCTACCTCCCCACCATAATTCCACCACCATTCTGCTCTGTTTCTGCGTGTTCAACTTTTTAAGATTCCACATATAATTGAGAGGATGCAGTTGTTCTTTCTGTTTCTGGCTTATTTCACTTAGAATAATACTCTCCAGGGAAGCTCGGGTGGCTCAGTGGGTTAAGTGTCTGACTCTTGATTTCAGCTCAGGTCGTGATCTCAGGGTTCATGAGATGGAGCCCTGTATTGGGCTCCATGCTGATATTATGGGGAGCCTGCTTGGGATTCTCTCTCTCTCCTTCTCTCTCTCTCTCTGCCCCTCCCCGTGGTCACTGGCTTGCTCTTCCTCTCTCCCTCAAAATAAATAAGTAAACTTATTTAAAAAAAAAAAAAGAATACTCTCCAGGTTTGTCCATGTTTTTGCAAATGGCAAGATAGCTTTCTTTCTGAAGTATGAACAATATTCCATATTACAATTTTTTTTTCTTCCAGCTTTATTGACACATAATTGGCATATAACACTGTGTAAGTTTAAGGTGAATGTGTTGGTTGCTCCATTGATTCATGAATGGACATTTGAGTTGTTTATATATTTTACTATTGTGAATAATGCTGCAATCAACATGGGAACACAGATATCTCTTCAAGACACTGATTTCATTGGGTATATGCCCAGAAGTGGGATTGCTGGATCATATGGTAGTTCTATTTTTAGTTGTTGAGGAAACTTCATATCGTTTTCCACAGTGGCTATACCAATTTATATTCCCATCAGTAGTGTACAAAGGTTTCCTTTTCTTTATACCCTGGCCAACATTTGTTACCTTTTAGGTTATTATTATTTTATGATAGTAATATTAACAGGTGTGGGGTGATATTTCATTATGGTTTTGATTTCTATTTTCCTGGTAATTAGTGATGTTGAGCATCTTTTCATATACCTGTTGGCCATTTGTATGTCTTCGTGAAAAAGCATCTATTCAAGTCCTTTGCTCATTTTTTAATCAGGTTCAGTTTTTTCTTCTGTTTTATTTTGTGCTATTGAGTTGTATGAGCTCCTTATATATTTTGGATATTATTAACCCTTTACAATTACATGCCAGAAAATATTTTCTCCCAATCTGTAGGTTACCTTTTCATTTTTTGATTGTTTCTTTTGCTGTGCAGAGGCAGTTTTGTTTGTTGTAATCCCACTTGTTTATTTTTGCTTTAGTTCCATACACTTTTGGTGTTGTAACCTAAAATTCATTGCTGAGGCAACGTCAAGGAGCTTTCTCCCTATGCTATCTTCCGGGAGTTTTATTGTTTTAGATCTTACATTTAAGTCTTTCATTCATTTTCAGTTGATTTTTGCATGTGGTGTAAGATACAACTCTAGTTTCATTATTTTTGTATGTGGATATCCAGCTTTCTCAATAGCATTTATTTAAAAGATTATGGTTTCCCCAGAGTATATTGTTAGCACCCTCATTGAAAATTGGTTGCCTTATACGCTTGGGTTTATTTCTGGGCTCTCTATTCTGTTCCATTGGTCTAGGTGTCTATTTTTATGCTGATGCCATACTATTTGGGTTACTATGGCTTTCTAAGATAATTTGATATCAGGGAGTGTGATATCTCCAACTCTGTTCTTCTCTCTCAAGACTGTTTTAGCTATTTCAGGTCTTTGGTGGTTCCATACGAATTTTATAAATCTTTTTTTATATTTCTGTGAACAATGCCATTGGAACTTTGGAAGAGATTGTGTTGGATCTGTCTGTAGCTTTGAATATACTAGGCTCTTTACACAAGTTAACTCATTTAAATTTTGCCACAAATTTAGGTGTTTGGTGCTATTATCCTCATTGAGATAAATGAGAAAGCTGAGGCTCAGCGAGTAAAAATGGTGTTCAAATCTGAATTCAGTTCTGAACCCTGAAGCCTGGGCTCTTTCCCCTGTGCAGAATGAGGGCCAGGCGGGACATGGAGAGTTTATAACGTGGTGTCCTAAGTCCTGAACGCTGTATTTCAAAAGATCATTTTAAGCTTAGAAATTAAGGGTTATAAGATATCAGGAAAAGCTTCTGATGGGTGGGAAGTTGTTTAGAAGAGCAAAATGTGTCCCACCACTACCTCCATTACATCTATTTAGTAACATTTGTGGTTTGTAAACAGAGTTCATCAAAGGGGTGCAGGTGAGAGGTAGGAATGTATTTGTCCAGGGTCTTGCATTCACAGAAACTCTTACACCCCGTCTTTGATGTTAGCACAGAACAGGGTCATACCCTAAATCACAGAGATATATTCATAGAATCTTTAGTATTCAACCTTGAACTTTTTAATCCTATCATGGACAGAGAGCCTGAATGTACTGCAAAGTGCTTATATGTATGCTTTTTTTTGTTTTTGATTTTATTTTTGATTTTTTAAAATTTACATCCAAATTAGTTACCATATAGTGCAACAATGATTTCAGGAGTAGATTCCTTAGTGCTCCTTACCCATTTAGCCCATCCCCCCTCCCACAACCCCTCCAGTAACCCTCAGTTTGTTCTCCATATTTGTGAGTCTCTTCTGTTTTGTCCCCCTCCCTGTTTTTATACGATTTTTGTTTCCCTTCCCTTATGTTCATCTGTTTTGTCTCTTAAAGTCCTCATATGAGTGAAGTCATGATTTTTGTCTTTCTCTGACTAATTTCACTTAGCATAATACCCACATAGTTGCAAATGGCAAGATTTCATTCTTTTTTGATTGCCGAGTAATACTCCATTGTATATATATACAACATGTTCTTTATCCATTCATCCATCGATGCACATTTGGGCTCTTTCCATACTTGGGCTATTGTTGATAGTGTTGCTATAAACATGGGGGTGCATGTGTCCCTTCGAAAAAGCACACCTGTATCCCTTGGATAAATGCCTAGTAGTGCAATTGCTGGGTCGTAGAGTAGTTCTATTTTTAGTTTTTTGAGGAACCTCCATACTGTTTTCCAGAGTGGCTGCACCAGCTTGCATTCCCATTATATGTATGTATTTTTAGGTTTGGTTCTTCTATCCCTCTGCAGAAAGGCCACAACCCTAGTTTGGAATTCAATTTTTTTACTTTTATTTTTTATTCTTAGTTTTTCTTTTCCCTTTTGCTTTACTTTTAAATTACAGTATAATTAACATACATTATAATAAAATCAATGTTAGTTTCAGGTGTACAAGAAAGTGATTCAACAATTCTATACATTACTCAGTGCTCATCATGGTAAGTGCACTCTTCATCCCCTTCACCTATTCAGGAAGTGCTTATATTTTTTAACAACATGAATCTATTGCAATATACTTATGCAATCTTAAAAGTGTAATTTATGGGGACCCCTGGGTGGCTCAGTCAGTTAATTGAACAACTCTTGATTTTGGCTCAGGTCATGATCTCCCTGTGCCTGAGTTCGAGCCCCACATTGGGCTCTGTGCTGACGGTGCAGAGCCTGTATGGGATTCTCTCTGTCCCTCTCTCTCTCTCTGTCTCTGTCTCTCTGTCTCTCAAAAATACATAAATAAACTTTAAAAAATTATACACAAAAATAAAGTAGTGTAGTTTATTAAGCGTATGCAGTGGATTTGTTTAAAGAAGTCTTATAATCTTGTTTTGACTCTTCTCCTTTTTCTTCTTCCTCTTCTTCTCCCTCTCTCTACCTTCAATATACTAGTATTCAAAAGAGAGAGCAAAGGGGCTAGTGGCTCGTGCTCACCTTGACTTTTCAGGGGCTTTGTGAAGATACCCTATAGCATAGCAAAGCTCTACCCACCTTCACATATATGCCATTTTTCAGGGGGGAAAAATTCTGAGAAAATAAGATATTTTATCTTTCCTATGATAAATAAGCGTTCCAGATGCAGGTCTTAAGCCATGCACTAATTCTGGGTGCTTGGAATCCTGCAGCCCAGTAAGGTAATGTGTAGTAAGCTACCATCGGTTAGCTTTAATCATATCTACATGGCAACATAGAAAGTTTTCTTAGTGGTAAAGGCTAACACAAAGGATCTTTTGATGTTCAGTATGTTCCAACACAAGCCCCGCCTTGTGGTTAGAAAGCAGCAACACCACACTCCTGTCTACAAGAGATCTGCCAAAAGGTGGGGCTGGGAAAGTTTCAGGAAATGCAGCCAGGATTTTAGGCAAGCACGTAGCCCTCTGTTCTTCATACTTCTCATTTCTCTGGAAATGTTATTGGTTCACCAGCTTGTTTCCTGTGTGTGTATGTGTGTGCGTGCATGAGCTGTTGCATTTAAACCCCTGGGCTTGTCAGCCTTTATATCTACCTTGTCCCAGTTTCAGCTTCATCAGAATTTCCAAAGCTTCTTGGAAATTTGGCTTCCCAGATATTTCTTCTTCCATTAACAGTGTTAGAGTCAAACAAGCTTGTTCTGAATCACCTGTTTTCAGAAACACCATGAAGATTAATGTGCAGCCCCAGCAAGAGTGGCTGGTCAGGGAGTGCGGGGCTGTGAATTGTGTGTATGTGTGTGTTGGGGAAGGGGGCGGTCTGTCCATCTATTTGTTCTGGGTGGGGAGGAGTGAGAGAAGAAAGGAGATGAGAAAGGAAGAAATGAGGGAGGGTGTTATGACACCTGTTTTTCTCTCCAGAAAACGGGCATTTCCTTCACACCATTGTTAAAATGGTTACATCAAAATATCCTTGGAATACGTACCAATGCAATGTATGATAAAGTACAGCTTTAAAAAAAAAACAGTTGTGGTGAAATACACATAGCATACAATTTGCCATCTTAACCATTTTTTAAAAAAATTTTTTTAATGTTTATTTATTTTTGAGACAGAGAGAGCCACAGCATGAGCAGGGAAGGAGCAGAGAGAGAGGGAGACACAGAATGTGAAGCAGGCTCCAGGCTCTGAGCTGTCAGCACTAGAGCCCGACTCGGGGCTCGAACTCACAAACTGTGAGATCATGACCTGAGCCAAAGTCGGACGCTCAACCGACTGAGCCACCCAGGCGCCCTGCCATCTTAACCATTTTTAAGTATATAGTTTGGTGATATCAAATACATGGTTGCTGTTGGGCCACCATCAACATGGTCCCTCTTCTGAACTGTTAGTACTGCCTTTTGAATAAAAATGACCTTGGTTCACATGGACACTCTGACAGTGGAATCACTTTTGTCTGAGGCCTCAGTCTGTCTCGTCTGTAAATTTTTAAAAGCAAACAGACAGGGTTGTTGTGCGTAATGTTTGTAAAGTGCCTAGTAGAATGAAAAATGATTGTATTTTTATTGTTATTATGATGACTTCCTGGAATTCTAGCCAAGTATTACTTCTCCATAAATGAGATGATCCCGAACCTTTTACACCACTTCCCTCACTCTTAGATCTTTGGCCAACATACCCTGTTGCTCCATAGTTTTTACATCATCATCATCATCATCATCATTATTATTATTATTATTATTTTAGAACTGTGTGTATAATTCCTGTAGCAGGGAAATGGGCCCAGAGAAGCTGGGGAGAGAAAAAAAGTAGCTGCCAAGGCAATCAAAGAACAGTCTTTAGCGCAACCCTGTTCCAACACATTCAAATGATCTCAGCAACTAGAGCAGCAAATGCTCTGAATCAGTGGGGCACGGTCAAGGTCTGGGCAGGCAGTCCTCAGCACAGCTTTGGGAGGGCAGCCTCCATCCAAGAAGTTAAGACTCAAAGACGGCGACTTCCCTGCGTACACGGCTCGTTCTTGTGACTTGTAGCTCTGGCTAACCCAACGGACAGCCTGGGAGAGCACAACCCCATTACCCCCCTAGCTCCGCCCCTTCCATCCGCTACCGCCTCACAGTAGATCAGAGCTCCATGCCACGGACGAAAAGTTTACACAGGTTAAGTTTAAAGACTTCTGCAGGAATCATAATTTACCTCTATTTATAAAACCGTTCTCACTCCCAATACATTATCCCATTCAGCCCTCAAATATGACACTTTCTTCCTCTCTCTCTCCCTCCGTCCTTCCCTTCCTTCCCTCCTCAACAATTGTAATCCCTGATTACAAATATGATTCACATTCAGTGTACAACATTTGAAAAGCAAAGAAAATAGAAAAAAGAAAACAAAAATTATCTGTAATCTGTCCATTTAGAAATAAAGGTTTTGAGATGCGTCTTCCAACGTTGCATTTGTGTTTATAAGTGTATATTTTTAAATGTGTATTTTACTGTGCATACCATTGAGTTGTCTGTTTATTTCAACTTCCATTCTCTTGTCAGCATTTACTATCAGTCTGTACCTACACCTCATGAGTTTTAGCATTTGTGGTATATTATAACATGTAGTTTTACCAAGTCACTTCTTTTAACCATCTCCCTATTGGAGGCCTCCCCCACTACACTAGGCTGAACCCTCCTTTATCTGATCTTGGTCACCATAGAAATCTGCTAAATAGTCTAAGCTCAAATTTCATCCCTCCACCATCCACTCATTTCTGTAGGGCAACTTTCCAAATGTGAAGCTGGCCATGCCTTTTCCTGGTTTTAATCTTTAATCTTCAATGTCTACCCCCCACCCCCTGGTCTCCAAGATACAATTTGCATGCCTCACTGCTCTAGTTGCTGAGATCAGTTGAATGTGTTGGAACAGAGTTGTGCAAAAGACTATTCTTTGATTGCCTTGGCAGCTACTTTTTCTCTCCCCCGCTTCTCTGGGCCCATTTCCCTGCTACAGGAATTATACACACAGTTCTAAGATAATAATAATAATAATAATAACAACAATGCTGTAAAAAACTCTATGGAGCAACAGGGTATGTTGGCCAAAGATCTAGGAGTGAGGGAAGTGGCATCAGTAGTTGATGGTAAAAAGGTCTGGGATCATCTCATTTATGGAGAAGTAATAAGTAGCTGGAATTCCAGGAAATAATAATAATGAGGCTTATTGATACACAAATCACACAGCGCTCAGAAACTCCCAGGGTTTCTATTTCAGAAGGTCTAGGGGGCCTGAGAATTTGCACTTCTAAAAGTTCCAAAGTGAGGTCGATGCTGTTTTTCTAGGGAACAGAACTTAAGACCTGCCGCTAGAACCTAGTATACTGTATCATAAGTAATTTTGTGTGTCTGTTTCTCCCTTTTAGACGGTGACTTCTGTATAACAAGGTCTGAACAGAATCCTAAGATTGTAGGGATCCTGATACGGAAGCCATTCCGGGCTCAGCAGCCAAGCAGCCACTGTGA
The DNA here is from genome assembly GCF_016509475.1 of Prionailurus bengalensis. NCBI lineage: Eukaryota > Metazoa > Chordata > Mammalia > Carnivora > Felidae > Prionailurus > Prionailurus bengalensis. The sequence continues at coordinate 146,582,868 of NC_057344.1, forward strand.
CCATCCACAGTCCACTTCCTCTGCAGGCTCCAGGATGATAGATTTCTGAGGCATGACTCAATATATATTTCTGTGCAATGCCACTTGACGGCATGCCACAGGAATCATGGTATGAGTCCCTTGGCTACATGTGGAATTTCCCAAGGATTTTGGAAATCTCCCTTCAAATCCCCTTTCCACAGTGAATTTTCCATCACACGTGCCTCACAGATAAGAACAACAAAACACTACTTTCCCGTGGATAAATCACCAATTACATACATGGCTGTCATTAACTTTGCTAGTAGGCGTCACAAAAAGAGAGAAAGCTACATGATATTTGCCTTAAAATTTTGGTAAGATGTTTTCCGTACGTAAATTATTTGTATTTCTCCTAAAGGGTAAGGAGCAAGAAAGGCAGAACTCCATGCGATCGAAAATACGGTGTTGTGGGAATAAAAGCCCCTTTGAATGTGACCGAAGGGAAGGTTTTCATGGGACGAATTCAGTTCCACCTACTACTCTACTAACCATATCTGCTTTCTTGCAGATGACATGTCGAGTCTAAATCTAAAACTACCAAATTCGGGGAAAAAACCAGAAAAATGTCCATTCAACTTCCCTTAAACACAAGAAGCCGGGAACCCAAGCGCTGCTTCCCTAAAATGTTCTGGTTTCATTTTCACATGTGAAATGTGCAGGTGTTAAGCCAGTCTCTGAAACAGTGCTGATAATTGTATATGGGCAATTTCTATTAAGAAAGTGCTATTAATTTCTATAGTGGTAGCTGATGAAAGAATTCCTGCTGACTCCGTATTTTCAAAGACCCCGGTTTTGGAATTTCAGTTTCCTTAAGCAAGCTTAGATTTCAGCTTTCCTTCCTAGTACCTAAAAAGACAAAGCCGGGCAACAGGAGTGATCCGGCTCCGGCACTACCAATTTTCCCTATTTTATTATTATTATTATTTTGCAGTTGTTGCCCAATCTTTATGGGGCCACCCAAATCTGTTTCTTTTATGTCTTCATTAACAGTGTAATCGCCCGGGCACAAATTACTTAATACCTAGTACGTGAGCACACGTGTGGGGAGCTGAACTCAAAATGACGATTCAGTTTTTACCTCATGAATGATTAACAACTCGCTAGATGACTAGTAGACACTTAAGCAGCAAAAAATTAAGGTAGCCAACAACAGAGATCCATTTGAAGTGTGTTATTTCGAGCATACGTTAAAACAAATGCTTTCAAAGGAATTTTAACCTTGTTGTTTTGTGGGGGTTTTTTGTTTGTTTTATTATTTGAGAGAAAGAGAGAGAGTGCGCAAGCAGGTGAGAGACGCGGAGAGAGAGAGAGAGAGAGAGAGAGAGAGAGAGAGAGACTGAGAATTTTAAGCAGGCTCCATGCTCAGCATGAGGTCAGCACAGGGCTCAATCCCACGACCCTGGGATCATGACCTGAGCCAAAATCAAGAGTTGGACGCTCACCTAACTGAGCCACCCGGGTGCCCCAAATTTTACCTTTGTGTGGGCCATCTGGCTTCTACTGCTGGTCCCCAACCCCTAGGCTCCAAATGCCCCCCTGTGCCATTAAAGGTACCCTGGTTGCAAGAGTCAGAAGTGCTGGTCCACTGTGATTTCCAGACTCCTGCTCACTCCTATCAGCTCCCCTGTGTTTAGCAGTCAGGTGCAGTGAAGTATGTATTTATATTCTGTCTCCTACCAAGAGGGGGCACTCTATCGGGACAGGGACTGTGTCATTTAAATCTACCTCTTCCACTGTGCCCCGCACATGGCTTTACTACCCTGAAAAGAGAGTGAGATTCATTAATTCCAGGACAGATGTTACTTGAGGAATATTCCAGCGCAGAACTGATTACAAGCAAAATTGTGGAGAAGCCCGCTCTCAGAGTTCTCAAACCACACCACTTCGCGCTCCGCTTCTAGGGCCCAAGACCCTCATTTTCTCTTCTCCCGTCCCCTTTTGAAAACCTCCCTTTGGATTTGTCTTTTACAATATGACATAAGTGATTAATAAAACCTAGAGTGTTCTCCCTAAGAGAAAGCTGTGCATTCGAACAGGGAACAAATCCTTAGACCAAAGGGAATTGCGGGCATCAGTCAGCGGTTGGAGAGAAATTATTTTTGTCATAGAATATTCCCAGTTCTCTTAACCCACATAGACGATGACATATTCCAATGACTTATAAGGCCACACTTGAAGTAATCCTGCGCTGGATCACATGAGTCAGACTGAACTCACTTTTTTACTAAAAAAAAAAAAAAAAAAAAAGGAAAAAGAATGATTTTAAAGTCCAAAATAAGCAGTCAATAACAGATGGAATTACACACTGTGGAACCCATTGGGATTAATTACATAGATCTAAGTCTATGGCAGATCAGACTCTATTCTCTGATAATAAAAAGAAAACCACTTTATTCTAATGGCTCTCACTTTCCTCCTCTATTAAATGAGAGTCTCAGGCAGTTGTAGCAGAGACTATTGAGCAGTCTATTTTCTTCTTGCCAGGAACTTTCCTTGTGTTTCCACGTAGCGGACCATTTGACTCACACGTCAACTCAAGAAGTTCGTGTCATTATTAGCCTCGGGTATAGATGAGGGCACTGAGGCAGAAGAGGTTATGCAGCTTGTCCAAGGTCCCGTAGGAACTAAGTGGCAGAGGAGGATTCAAACTCTGATATCAAATTCCAGAGTCTGCCTTCTTCACGTTCTCCCATGAGCTACAAAACTCTTCCAGGACTAGATCTCGTTCAGCCTTGCTGCATGTCTGATATCACAGCATTCATGCACCATAGGAAACACTTTCATGCTAAATAAATGATTGAGATAATTATATTGCCTTGTCTGTCTGACTTTCTCAGTATGTAATGATGGTTTGAGAAAGACTTGTCTAAATCTCTTTGTTTCCAGGCTAGTTTACACTTCTTTAGTATGTGGGTTCTGGAATACGAAGACCACTAATAAGTAATAACTAATATTAAAAGTTTGTTCTCCTATTTGTTGATGCTGGCAGAATGGATAAGTTTGTTGCGTGCAATCCCGTTGCACTCGAGGGGGAGCAACTGCCGGGCTATTCAAGGTCATACCTAGAATTAGAGAGCTCTAAGTGTCCTTGGAAGTCTTCTAGCCCAAACTTGACGTTACAAATTTCATCTCCTATTTTCCACTTGGGAGAATATTTTGTTGTGCATTCAGAGGCTAAAATGCAGCTAAAATTTAAGGAGTTCAAAATATTTGGCTGTATTTTTCGTGGGCAAAAGGTTTCTACTTACAAAGTTGGACAGAGCCTCTAAACGTTAAAAGGGATGGCACTATTGATGACGCTAGAACTAAGCTATATGTTAGGACCTCTATTAAAAAACCCTTATCCACCCACTTTCCCCTCTCCCCCACCCCCCATCAGGAGGGCACTTGTTGGGATGAGCAGTGGGTGTTGTATGGCAGCCAGTTTGACAATAAATTATATTAAAAAACAAAAACACAAAAAACAGAACCTTATCCAGTAACCTGACCTGGTTTGAGATTTCATCACTTAGAACTGACCTAAACGAATCATTTTCCTTTGAATTTTTTTTTTCACAGAGAGATTTGGGTCACTTTTTCATAATAAAGTATTTATAGAAGTCTTAACTATTAAAATCATCTTGTTGCCTGCTCATGAATCCAGATAACTATCAGATAATGCACTCTACCTTGCAGTATTAAAGCTGATAATTAAACAGGTTAAATGCTTTTACTCAATTTCTCTTCTTCAAAGCACTTTCCAGGTAGTTTAAGCCAACGGAGATATCAGGGAACTGGGTTCAGAACACCTGCTCAGCTGCTTGCTTGTTCTGTGACCTTATAGGGACTAAAGTGTGTGACTAAAATAGGAATTAGACTCACCTTTATCATTCCTTTCTGTGGTTGTCCTGGTGACTAATTTACATATGGAACCTCAATAAGTGTTGGTCTCATTTGAGGGAAGTGTCAGAAAAAGTAGATGTCATATCCTTTAAAGTTCCTCAATCTGATCACCTACAAAAAGTTGAGGTTTCTCCAAGCATAGTTATAACCAGGCCATTATATGGTTCACTTTTGTGTATCTCTCTCCCTTAAAAAAAAATGCAACACGTTGTATATCTCAGGGAAAAAAAATTCAAATTTCTTATACGTGTGTGCGCTTGTTTTAAAATCATAGCATTATTAACATATATGATCCATTTTAAAACCAGGCTTATGGGGCGCCTGGGTGGCGCAGTCGGTTAACCGTCCGTCTTCAGCCAGGTCACGATCTCGCGGTCCATGAGTTCGAGCCCCGCGTCAGGCTCTGGGCTGATGGCTCAGAGCCTGGAGCCTGTTTCCGATTCTGTGTCTCCCTCTCTCTCTGCCCCTCCCCCGTTCATGCTCTGCCTCTCTCTGTCCCAAAAATAAATAAACATTGAAAAAAAAAATCCTTTAAAAAACCAGGCTTAAGTACACAGGTCCAAAAAATAATCAAGGATTACCAAGAAAGATTTCAATAACCTCTATGTTCAGTCCGAATTTGTTACTTATTTCACCTACTCTGTTATGCCAGCTAGTCTTCAGTTTATTGATGTGCCATTTTGACCTTTCTTCCCTTTGCCTTAGGATAATTTGACCGGCCTTAGAAAAATAAATTAGTTAAAAGGTAAAAGGAATGCGGGGGGGGGGGGGCGGATTATGTTCTATCTAGTAAAGTTTAGCTAAATTAATTTCCAGATTAGATATACCTTAATAGGTAATCATTATCAGCGTCTTGAATTTTGAGCATTTGTTAAGAATACAGTGAATGCGACTCCAGGGAGAATTTTCATGGGTTATTCATTGGCGCTTCTGAAATGTATTTTCAGAATAGATTTCACAATTAGCAGGCACCATCTTGTCTGCGGAGCATCCCTGAAGGAACAAATGATCAACATTCTCTAAACAGTGACCAATTTTGGAAAACATTCATTGAAAAGGGAGATAGTGCCAAAAACATTTCATGGGAGACTTGAAATATGTCTGTTTAGCAATAACATTCTTATCTAGTTTCCTCAACTCAGGTTAACCTGATCCCCACTCTTGGTGGCTCGTGTTTATCTTTGCAGCTACCAAGTCTGCCAAACCCATCACTAGCCACATCTTCTTCCTACTTTTGAGCCACATACCCTCAGCGACACTGAAAATTTGAGCAATCCTGCACACAGGGTTGGGAGGATATCATTTTCCAAGCTGTCAAATATGTGGGTATTAGGAACAATCCCTCACATTAGCCTCCATTCTCAGATTTTATGAAATAATTGCGCCACTCAATTTCTCATTTATGATTCACCAATAAACAATAGCCCTCCTTTAATAATCCCCTTGGCGGTTCTTTGTAAATATTTGAGCTAAGAGCAATTTATACCATGATGCTTACTCTTCTTCCACATTCTGGTTAGGCCTGGGTCAAATTATAAAATAAAAACAGAAAACATGGATTTACCTTCACGCAGCCCTAATTCAGCTTCAGCCCTAATTCAGCTTCCATGAGCACACTGGAGGGTCAGATAAACCTGGCTTCCAACCCTTGTTCTGAAGGTGTGACCTTCAAGAAGTCATTAAATAAAGGAATTTCTAGTTCCTTGTGTGCAAATTTGGGGTGATTAGAACAACCAACAATTGACCAATGCGATGAGTGTATGAAGAGTAATCCACACACAATAGGCATTCAATAAATGGAACAATTGTTATCACCATCATTTGCTGAAAGAATTACCGAGTTGCTTCTTTTGAAGACCTGAATAAAACTATATCTTAAATCTGCTCGTAATGGGTCAAGAGTAGCAGTGAGCTATGTGAAACATTCTACTTATTTGAAAGTACGAATATATGTAATTTGCTAGGAAGTTGGTAAGGAGGACAGCCTGACATGGAGGGCAACATCCTCTTTATCTCACATGTTACTGGCACTGCCATGAGGCTGCATTTCTTCTACTGATTTAGAAAGATTGTGTCATGTATGCGAACACAAATGTTGTCATTTTTAAATGTGCCAACCATTCCACCCCGGCTTCTGACCCAGAAAATGTCGGAGGTCATGACTATACTCCTTGACATCATGAGTCTAATTTTACAAATTAGCCATACAAGACTACAGTTTCTTAGTTCTAGTTTTTCTTTTTTTCTTTTTTTCTTTTTTAAATTTTAATACTTAACTTATCATCCCAGGCATATTCATGTATGCTGTTTTATTTAATCCAAACAACTCTGTGAGATTAACCTTATTACTCCTCATCACCAATGCCAGCTACTCACTGGCTGTGAACTATCAGAGGAAGGGAGTGTGGTGTATAAACCACCGCGGACAAGGGCATTTCTGATGGCAAGAGGACAGCTATGAGTCATTATCAGCCAGCACTTCTACCAGCTGAGGGAAGGGTGTATGGCCTGAAAGAAAAAGGGGATAGGGATAGGCACCAGTAGGATCTACTATAATCCCATTTTGCAGAGGGGAAATGAGAATTAGAGCATTTAAGTGACTTTACTATGCTCACATATCTGGTAATGGAAAGCCAGATCCTAAATCAGACTGCCTGATTCCAAGTCAAGTTTTCTTTCCACCATACCACAGCTGGTTTACTGAAGGATACTGCAAGGCCTGTTGTGAATTTATATAGACCACTTAAGAAGTGGTAAGTTAGGGGTGCCTGGGTGGCTCAGTCAGTTAAGCGGCCGACGTTGGCTAAGGTCATGATCTCGCGGTCTGTGAGTTCGAGCCCCGCGTCGGGCTCTGTGCTGACAGCTCAGAGCCTGGAGCCTGTTTCAGATTCTGTGTCTCCCTCTCTCTGACCCTCCCCCGTTCATGCTCTGCCTCTCTCTGTCTCAAAAATAAATAAATGTTAAAAAAAAATTTAAAAAGAAGTGGTAAGTTAGAAGAATGACTTAAGTGCATTACTCACTGTGAAAAGTGGTAGTTCTTTTAGATTTCTCTACAGTTAATCTCAACTTCAGCTGATATCCCTTCATCTTTGTTTTATGGGAACTAGAAAACATATCCATGGGCATTCTATCCATGTATCCAAGGTACATGACTGCATGTACCTCGATCTCAAATCTTCTCAGAAATTCATTCCAAAACTTGAGTCCTGTCCTTTGTCTGATCTCATAGAACAGTTTTTCATTTCCTTGGAATGAAAGTTTGGGGCTTGACCATGCAAATCCTGATGTTCAGCATGTCTGTTCTTGTATGCCTTATGTCTTACAGCTCTATTTTGGATGACATCCACAGTCAGCACTCGAACTGTGATGCTAGAAGGCATCACAATGGTTGAATGGCCAACACCTAAATTCAGTAAATTGAGGATGCTATTTTGGCTAGGGCATTGCATAAGCATGGACTTGCAAGGAGACCCTTGCTTTCAAGATAATTTCACATTTAATGCAAAAGTGGAGAAATGTTCGAGATACAAAAACAAAAAAAACTGGAGCCAAGAAGAAAGAAGTTTATTCTACTTGAGAGGATTGGGAAAGTCTTCTTGGAAAAGAAAACAATTAAATGGATTTTGAGTAATAAAGAAAATTTGAAAGACAAACATTTCCCTCCCAAAGGCAGAGGTCAGAACTGAAATCAGGAACTAAAGCAAGTAGACAAATATCTGGAACCAAGACCTAACAGCACTAAGTTCAGAAATACAATGAGGGTCAGATTTGGGACCCAGAGGATAAACAAACCTCAAACCAAAATCAAAACCTGGAGTTGCCACTAAAGACTGATAGATAACCAAAACAAAATCCAGAAAAATAACCCAAACTGGAACCTAAAGATAATATGGGAAGTTTGACACAGAGTCTTTTATTGGAAAGAGAGCTTCCTAAGAACTTAGGAAAGGTTATTAACAGGAGACAGAAATGGGTCATTAGGTTGCCTCGGCCTCATCTGGTCAAAGTCACCCTGACACTTTCAGTCAGGACCTGACCACACTACTTTTAGGGATGGTGGCTTATGAAGACTTTTTGTCCAAGAATCACTTTGGAGAAGCAAAATGTCTTACTTGTTCCTATTCCTAGAACAAGCATATTGATTATAGAAATAAGACCCTCTTAATCTAGGTGGGGGTTCTAGAAAGTGCAAAAGGAAAGGGTCATCTTTGATATCTTAGTTATAATATTACAAGTTAGCAATGGCCTATAACATTATAGGGTCCTTCCTTCCTTCCTTCCTTCCTTCCTCCCTCCCTCCCTCCTTCCCTCCTTTCTCCCCCTCACCTACTCCTCCCTTCCTTTGCTCTTTCCTTCCCTCCCTCTTCTCTTTCTTCTTTCTTTCTTTCTTTAACTGTTACTTTTTGCTAAGTGACCTAGTTATTATCATGTTGGAACTAATCCACTTTTAACTAATTAGAGTAAAGAAAGAAGAGGAGATATGGGGAGAAGGAGTAAGAGTAAGAAGAAGATACTTAGGGTATCTTCTGAAGACATCTGAAGACATTCCTTTCAGGGAGCTGAGCACTCATGATACCCAGACATAATGTAGCTGAATAGTCATGATTCAGGGCTCTACAGGTAAAGCAAGAAAAAGAGAGAGTGGGGCCAGAAATAAGATTTCCAAGTGTCTATTTGAACCAGGCACAGTGACAATTATTTTGCATCATTATCTCCATTTAGTCCTCTTCATGTTACAAGGTGGTAAAGTTCCAAAAGCAAATTCACTCAGAATAATAAATATGCTTCCTTTAACTACATGCATCCAACCTGAAGGGTAGCTCAGTTTGGCATTTTGGCCAAGTAGAGGGTCTTTACTGACCTTTCTTTAGTTCCAGATAACAATTAAGAATCTCTGCCTTTATGAGATTAATAAGCTAATTTGTTTTATCTTTACACAATTGAATAGCAGACATAACCTGATTCACGAGTGAAAAAGGAACGATAAAGTGTATCATTTGTTTCTGTTCTTACAGGACTATTACCCATAACTGATATCACAGCTCTAAGAAAACCACTGGTATAACAAAGTATACCCATATATGGTTCCTGGGGATGAAAACCTTTATTGATACTACTGCTTCTCCTAACCCTGTTACATCTCAGCGAGGCCACTGTCAGCTCTAATTTTGAATATTTCCATACAGATATAATTGAAAATTAAAATACTAATTTCATATAAAGACCTAAACAGTTTAGCCTTTGCTCAACCACTATGTAGACCATTTAATTCAACACAGATTTGGTATTTGAATATTCCAAGATGTTATTGAAAGAGCTAGAGTTTCACAAGACCATTTTCAAAACATTTGGCATAGAGGTTCAAGATAACAATAAATACAAATTTTTTAGGTAATCAGATTCTGAGCACAATTTTTTACATTAACTGTTCTATTGACTCAGCCCGTTTCCTATTAATTTAAGATTTTTTTTTGACATCTCTTGTTTTCTTTGAGTAAAATCTACCTTAGGATAATATTTCTTGGTTGTTTGCTGAGTGTTCAGCCCTAAGAAGTTATTTGTTACCAAAAAAGATGATGAAGAGAAATTCATCCAGTGGAACACATCACAAGACCCTTCTGAGTACCTTTACTTCTAGCATTTAACACCAATTCAGTCCATTTTCATCATTGCTATTCATCAAGTACCTTTTGTGATAACTTGATAGTTTATTTTTTTTTTAATTTTTTTTTTCAACATTTATTTATTTTTGGGACAGAGAGAGACAGAGCATGAACGGGGGAGGGGCAGAGAGAGAGGGAGACACAGAATCGGAAACAGGCTCCAGGCTCTGAGCCATCAGCCCAGAGCCTGACGCGGGGCTTGAACTCACGGACCGCGAGATCGTGACCTGGCTGAAGTCGGACGCTTAACCGACTGCGCCACCCAGGCGCCCCAATAACTTGATAGTTTAAAATTTAATCATTAACAATAATAATATAGGTCATGTACTATGAAGCCTCTTGGATGAAACGGTGAATGAGATAAACACAATTCCTGCTCTCACAGAGCATGGAGTTCAGTGGGCTCAACAATCCCCCCCACTTGAAGATTCTGAATTTCAAAATACGTGGCTCTACATTTTCCTGAGCAATTGTTCACATCTCTCTATCTCTTGGTCTAAATTGGTGACGTTAATTTATGTGTCACCCTTGCACAGGGGCCATGCAAATCTTCTCTGTATCATTCCAATTTTAATATATGTGCTGTCGAAGTGAGCACTAAATTGGTGACATTAAAAGTAGTGTATGTGGGCATCTCTATAGCCTATTATGGACATGAGGGTTGGCAGGTCTGTGAAATAAAGCACAACACATTCATGCAGCAAATGTTTATTGTGTACTAACCATAAACCAGTTGGTGAGGATTACGATCTTGGCAACTGTAGACATATTCTCCGCTCTCCACATTTTAGAAGGATAGAGGGTTAAAAAGTAGGTACTTAAATTGTCATGTGATACAGTATAGGCCCCAAGAACAGGGTTCACTCTCTCTTCTTGTCCTAGGCAGTATAGTAAGTACCATTGGACACAAGCATCCTATCTTACAGCTGCTTACAAAACCCCACTAAGTAATGGTGGCCTTGAAGAACTCAGTGTCCTGTGCAAACTAAATCCATGAGTTACTAGGATTATTCAAAATATCTGTGTTCAATCTTTGTATTCATCTCCACAGGCAAGGCCTTAAGGCCATTTCTGACAGTCTACTCCGCAGAAAATCCAGTCTGCAGATGACACATGGTGGGTACATTCTGTGATAGTCTGGGCTCACCTGCTCACAGATGTTGTGAATGGGCATCACAAGCCCAAAGCAGAGATCTGCTATTACTCTCAAAACATTTCCTGTCATCTGGAAGAAAGTCATTGGCCTTCCTTGTCTTCAACTAAGAAATGAAGGATTTAGACCAGAAGAAATAGAAAATTCTGATTCTGCCTTTACTTCTTCACATTATTCTAAAATTTTGGTTGGCTAAAGACACCACTGGGGACAAATGCATATCTCCATCCTTCGGTCATTTTACTTTTCAGTGTAAATAATACAGCTTCTCCCTTAGTATAAATGGTGCTTGGCATTTGGAGAAAACACTTGTATGGCCAGCCTTACAGCCCGCACCTTGTCTGGCAGGTATCACCACTGCAGAGACATTCGGGCACTCCATTTCCATTGTTTGGGATGAGCCATTTTCAATCTGCAGGGTGAATGTGCCAATTGAAGAAGATGCACTTATAAAGCACCAGGCAGAGTATCGTGCAGAGTAAGCATGAAGATTGTCTTATTTATTCCATTTTCTTTTCATCTCTCCCTCCTTTTAGCTGTCCTTTAACGCATAAAATGAATTACTCCTAAAAAATTCATTTATGAAGCAAAATTCTGTATATCAAATCTACTGCCTCAGTTTTATGATTTATTAAAGTATAAATTTTATGGATAAAAGAGAATCTATATTACTTTTCATGAAATACCTCTACGAAATAGTTTATTTCCTCCCATTTTAAGAGTTTCACTGTCTTTGGAGATATAAAGTAATGTTTTCTATTAGCAGATCAAATATCTCTGTGAAATTATGAATGGGATTAAATTTTACTTTGGGAAGTCCAAGTAGATTTTTTTTTAATGAAATAAAGCATGGACTAGGTTCTTGTTTTGTGCCAGCTGTTGTGATGGGCATTATGCTGTGTTGTACAAATACTGTTTTTATTTAACTTGATGCCATTATGCTATGAAGAAAGTGCTAATTTACCTATGGTATTTGACCTAGCAACTCTCCTCTTCCTCCTCAGCTTCCTTTCTTCCCCTGGCTTCCAGGGCAAAACACTTTCCTAACTTTTCTCTACCTCTCTTACTCTGTCGCTGGCTCTTCTGAGACCACTAAACATTGGCAGACCTCAAGCTTTGGACCTCAGAACTTGGACCTCTTCTCTTCTCTACTTAGACCCACTTCTGTTAACTTGAAATGTTTTTAATACTTGACAACTTCCACATTTATATGTCCAGCCTGGTCCCCTCTGCTGACTCCAGACTTGACTACCCAACTGACTTCTTGACATCTCACTTGGGCAGCACTGGGAATCTCAGACTTAACCAGTTCAAAATCAGGTATGGTCCTTCCCAAGATTTTTCATTTCTGTAACTGAAAGCTCCATTATTCCAGTTGTGCAGTCTGAAACCTTGACCCCTCCATTGACCCCGTGCCCTCTTGATTTCCATGCAATCTGTTTCAGCCACCCTGATTGTTGTTATTTTAATCCCGCCAGGCAGGTCCCTGCCTCAAAACTTTTGCACTAGCTCTTCCATCTGCTGGAACAGCCTCTCTCAGGTATCTGTACGGCTCCCTTCTTCTCCTCCCTTAGAATCTTTGCTTCTTAGTGAAGGCTTCCTTGACCATCCTATTTACAAGTCTAAGCCCTCAACATCCTTGGCTCCCCTACTCTACCCTCAGCGGATAGTCCATCACACCTTCCCTGATTTTTCTCTTTGATACTTACAACCATTTGATATCCTATATATTTCACTTTTTCATTGGTTTATTACTTGACTCGCTACATTGCTCCCCCCACTTACACTAGAATACAAATTCAACAAGGGTAACAATTTTGCATGTTTTGTCCAGGGCTGTATCCAGTACCTGCAACAATATCTGGCACATTGTAGGCATTCAGTACATGTCTGTTGAATAAATCCCCATTTCGCAATTGTAGCAATTGAGGCTCAATGAAATTAAACACCTTAGATCACCATGTGAAGGTCTAACAGAGTGAGGATTAAAACGCAGTTCTTTCTGCCTCTTCATGTTCTCTGACCCTGAGCTATCAGCCTTTGATATTTATTTATCTGTCCATTTGTTTGTTCTCCTTGGCACCAAGCAGCTCTGGACTTGAAGAACCAACTCTCAACCTGGTGTCTCACTGGGGAAGTGATAGGAATCTCCAACATAACTTGTCCAAAATGAAAAATGCTCATTTTCATCAGCAGACCAACAGTTCTGAGAACTAGGAACTGCTCCTGGCTCTTCTCTTAGAAATGTCAAGATTTCTCCTGCAGAGAAAGGAAAGGACAGGACCAGAGTTCTTTCCTCACAGTTCTTGCCCTCCCTCTAACAAGCTCAAGGCTGTACATGCCACATCCCTTACTTTTCCTGGGTGTTGTTTCAGCGTATTCTTGATGCTTTGAGGCAATGATAGACAAATTAAATTTAACACGGAAATTAAATTCTAGGAAGAAAAGATCTATGAACTGTAGAATTCATGGAGTTAGAGTTTTTAGCAGTGCTTGGAAAATCTTCCTCCTTATGTGATTATAACATGGGACAGTCTATTTCCATTCTTTTTAAGACTTCATTATATAAAAAAACAAAATGACCTATGGAAAAGGTGGAACACTCGTAAAAGCTTGAAATGTATTTTTTTAATTATACGGAAAAATTTCTTTAAAAAATTACACACATATTTAGTTCATAGTAATTAAATTAATCACTCAGAGAGACAGATTAGAATTATGGTTAAGAGCCTATGAATTTTAGAGATTTAAATTTGAATCCCAGTTCTACTAACAACAGTCTGGGATCTTGGGTGAGCTACTTAACCTCTGCATTCAGTAGGTACTCATAAGATGGAGATTAAAAAGAGTACCCACCCGACAGTGTTGTGAGGAACAGTCAGTATGTTAACAAAGGTGCTATGAAAGTATTGCCATTATTCCTATGAACCTTGATCTCATGGCCTGTGGGACTCCACGTAGCCCTGTAAGTCTCAGCTATTTTACCTATAAAATAAACCAATAATGTCTTTTTAAAAGATTGGTGTAAAAAGTAAGTCACTAGATCAACATAAAAAGCCAGCCACATTGCCTATTCTCAATGTATATTTGAATTTTCACCCTTTTTGTTACCTTTGCCGTACTATAGTCTCAAAATTCAATAATCTAGACATCAATATGTGTATTATACTCACTCACATCAGTGTAACAATTCAGTTTACCAATTGTTTGCATTTAGATCACTGGAGTCTGACAGTTTGGGAACCTGACTGTCTTTTGCAAAGCTGCTGAGGTGCAGAGCTGAGAAGGTGGGTCCAGATCCCCAGGCCCAGGCTCAGTGGAACACCCACCCACCCAGCCACTATCCCTCCTACAGGGACTCTCACACAGCCAATACCAGGGTGATCCATTCTTTTTTTTTTTTTTTTTTCAACGTTTATTTATTTTGAGGACAGAGAAAGACAGAGCATGAATGGGGGAGGGGCAGAGAGAGGGAGACACAGAATCGGAAACAGGCTCCAGGCTCTGAGCCATCAGCCCAGAGCCTGACGCGGGGCTCGAACTCACAGACTGCGAGATCGTGACCTGGCTGAAGTCGGACGCTTAACCGACTGCGCCACCCAGGCGCCCCAAGGGGTGATCCATTCTTTACCAACCAGTTTCATAGAAAGTGCCCTCAGTCTATGGATGATTACTCTGGCTTAGAAAATTTCAACAGAAACACTTAAGGCAAGATTTTAAATTGCAAGAGGAAGTCATACATACTTTCCTGCCCTGGTCTTTACTTTCTCAAGGTGGATCTTCCACGTAGTTCGGGTGACTCACCCACTTTGTTGTAGACACCTGGCCTATTATGGGTACTGTGAAGCTTCATGGGATATGAGCCCTGATGGAGTCTATCAAAGTCACTAGCAAAGCCTCTGCTAAAATGTAAGTTCCCCTGAGAGTGGGGAATTAGGTTGATTTGTTGACAGGGGTGTCCTAATTGTCTAGATTAGTACCTGGCACATAGTAGTGTTCAATATACATAGTTTTATTTATTTATTTTTTTTATTTATTTTTTTTAATTTTTTTTTATTTTTTATGAAATTTATTGACAAATTGGTTTCCATACAACACCCAGTGCTCATCCCAAAGGGTGCCCTCCTCAATACCCATCACCCACCCTCTCCTCCCTCCCACCCCCCATCAACCCTCAGTTTGTTCTCAGTTTTTAAGAGTCTCTTATGCTTTGGCTCTCTCCCATTCTAACCTCTTTTTTTTTTTTCTTCCCCTCCCCCATGGGTTCCTGTGAAGTTTCTCAGGATCCACATAAGAGTGAAACCATATGGTATCTGTCTTTCTCTGTATGGCTTATTTCACTTAGCATCACACTCTCCAGTTCCATCCACGTTGCTACAAAAGGCCATATTTCATTTTTTCTCATTGCCACGTAATATTCCATTGTGTATATAAACCACAATTCTTTATCCATTCATCAGTTGATGGACATTTAGGCTCTTTCCATAATTTGGCTATTGTTGAGAGTGCTGCTATGAACATTGGGGTACAAGTGGCCCTATGCATCAGTGCTCCTGTATCCCTTGGATAAATTCCTAGCAGTGCTATTGCTGGGTCATAGGGTAGGTCTATTTTTAATTTTCTGAGGAACCTCCACACTGCTTTCCAGAGCGGCTGCACCAATTTGCATTCCCACCAACAGTGCAAGAGGGTTCCCGTTTCTCCACATCCTCTCCAGCATCTATAGTCTCCTGATTTGTTCATTTTGGCCACTCTGACTGGCGTGAGGTGATACCTGAGTGTGGTTTTGATTTGTATTTCCCTGATAAGGAGCGACGCTGAACATCTTTTCATGTGCCTGTTGGCCATCCGGATGTCTTCTTGAGAGAAGTGTCTATTCATGTTTTCTGCCCATTTCTTCACTGGGTTATTTGTTTTTCGGGTGTGGAGTTTGGTGAGCTCTTTATAGATTTTGGATACTAGCCCTTTGTCCGATATGTCATTTGCGAATATCTTTTCCCATTCCGTTGGTTGCCTTTTAGTTTTGTTGGTTGTTTCCTTTGCTGTGCAGAAGCTTTTTATCTTCATAAGGTCCCAGTAATTCACTTTTGCTTTTAATTCCCTTGCCTTTGGGGATGTGTCGAGTAAGAGATTGCTACGGCTGAGGTCAGAGAGGTCTTTTCCTGCTTTCTCCTCTAAGGTTTTGATGGTTTCCTGTCTCACATTTAGGTCCTTTATCCATTTTGAGTTTATTTTTGTGAATGGTGTGAGAAAGTGGTCTAGTTTCAACCTTCTGCATGTTGCTGTCCAGTTCTCCCAGCACCATTTGTTAAAGAGGCTGTCTTTTTTCCATTGGATGTTCTTTCCTGCTTTGTCAAAGATGAGTTGGCCATACATTTGTGGGTCTAGTTCTGGGGTTTCTATTCTATTCCATTGGTCTATGTGTCTGTTTTGGTGCCAATACCATGCTGTCTTGATGATGACAGCTTTGTAGTAGAGGCTAAAGTCTGGGATTGTGATGCCTCCTGCTTTGGTCTTCTTCTTCAAAATTCCTTTGGCTATTCGGGGCATTTTGTGGTTCCATATGAATTTTAGGATTGCTTGTTCTAGTTTCGAGAAGAATGCTGGTGCAATTTTGATTGGGATTGCATTGAATGTGTAGATAGCTTTGGGTAGTATTGACATTTTGACAATATTTATTTTTCCAATCCATGAGCAGGGAATGTCTTTCCATTTCTTTAAATCTTCTTCAATTTCCTTCAGAAGCTTTCTATAGTTTTCAGCATACAGATCCTTTACATCTTTGGTTAGATTTATTCCTAGGTATTTTATGCTTCTTGGTGCAATTGTGAATGGGATCAGTTTCTTTATTTGTCTTTCTGTTGCTTCATTGTTAGTGTATAAGAATGCAACTGATTTCTGTACATTGATTTTGTAGCCTGCAACTTTGCTGAATTCCTGTATCAGTTCTAGCAGACTTTTGGTGGAGTCTATCGGATTTTCCATGTATAATATCATGTCATCTGCAAAAAGCGAAAGCTTGACTTCATCTTTGCCAATTTTGATGCCTTTGATTTCCTTTTGTTGTCTGATTGCTGATGCTAGAACTTCCAGCACTATGTTAAACAGCAGCGGTGAGAGTGGGCATCCTTGTCGTGTTCCTGATCTCAGGGAAAAAGCTTTCAGTTTTTCCCCGTTGAGGATGATGTTAGCTGTGGGCTTTTCATAAATGGCTTTTATGATCTTTAAGTATGTTCCTTCTATCCCGACTTTCTCAAGGGTTTTTATTAAGAAAGGGTGCTGGATTTTGTCGAAGGCCTTTTCTGCATCGATTGACAGGATCATATGGTTCTTCTCTCTTTTTTTGTTAATGTGATGTATCACGTTGATTGATTTGTGAATGTTGAACCAGCCCTGCATCCCAGGAATGAATCCCACTTGATCATGGTGAATAATTCTTTTTATATGCCGTTGAATTCGATTTGCTAGTATCTTATTGAGAATTTTTGCATCCATATTCATCAGGGATATTGGCCTGTAGTTCTCTTTTTTTACTGGGTCTCTGTCTGGTTTAGGAATCAAAGTAATACTGGCTTCATAGAATGAGTCTGGAAGTTTTCCTTCCCTTTCTATTTCTTGGAATAGCTTGAGAAGGATAGGTATTATCTCTGCTTTAAACGTCTGGTAGAACTCCCCTGGGAAGCCATCTGGTCCTGGACTCTTATTTGTTGGGAGATTTTTGATAACCGATTCAATTTCTTCGCTGGTTATGGGTCTGTTCAAGCTTTCTATTTCCTCCTGATTGAGTTTTGGAAGCGTGTGGGTGTTCAGGAATTTGTCCATTTCTTCCAGGTTGTCCAATTTGTTGGCATATAAGTTTTCATAGTATTCCCTGATAATTGTTTGTATCTCTGAGGGATTGGTTGTAATAATTCCATTTTCATTCATGATTTTATCTATTTGGGTCATCTCCCTTTTCTTTTTGAGAAGCCTGGCTAGAGGTTTGTCAATTTTGTTTATTTTTTCAAAAAACCAACTCTTGGTTTCGTTGATCTGCTCTACAGTTTTTTTAGTTTCTATATTGTTTATTTCTGCTCTGATCTTTATTATTTCTCTTCTTCTGCTGGGCTTAGGCTGCCTTTGCTGTTCTGCTTCTAGTTCCTTTAGGTGTGCTGTTAGATTTTGTATTTGGGATTTTTCTTGTTTCTTGAGATAGGCCTGGATTGCAATGTATTTTCCTCTCAGGACTGCCTTTGCTGCGTCCCAAAGCGTTTGGATTGTTGTATTTTCATTTTCGTTTGTTTCCATATATTTTTTAATTTCTTCTCTAATTGCCTGGTTGACCCACTCATTCGTTAGTAGGGTGTTCTTTAACCTCCATGCTTTTGGAGGTTTTCCAGACTTTTTCCTGTGGTTGATTTCAAGCTTCATGGCATTGTGGTCTGAAAGTAAGCATGGTATAATTTCAATTCTTGTAAACTTATGAAGGGCTGTTTTGTGACCCAGTATATGATCTATCTTGGAGAATGTTCCATGTGCACTCGAGAAGAAAGTATATTCTGTTGCTTTGGGATGCAGAGTTCTAAATATATCTGTCAAGTCCATCTCATCCAATGTCTCATTCAGGGCCCTTGTTTCTTTATTGACCGTGTGTCTAGTTGATCTATCCATTTCTGTAAGTGGTGTATTAAAGTCCCCTGCAATTACCACATTTTTATCAATAAGGTTGCTTATGTTTATGAGTAATTGTTTTATATATTTGGGGGCTCCGGTATTCGGTGCATAGACATTGATAATTGTTAGCTCTTCCTGATGGATAGACCCTGTAACTATTATATAATGTCCTTCTTCATCTCTTGTTACAGCCTTTAATTTAAAGTCTAGTTTGTCTGATATAAGTATGGCTACTCCAGCTTTCTTTTGGCTTCCAGTCGCATGATAAATAGTTCTCCATCCCCTCACTCTCAATCTAAAGGTGTCCTCAGGTCTAAAATGAGTCTCTTGTAGACAGCAAATAGATGGGTCTTGTTTTTTTATCCATTCTGATACCCTATGTCTTTTGGTTGGCGCATTTAATCCATTTACATTCAGTGTTATTATAGAAAGATACGGGTTTAGAGTCATTGTGATGTCTGTATGTTTTATGCTTATAGTGATGTCTCTGGGACTTTGTCTCACAGGGTCCCCCTTAGGATCTCTTGTAGGGCTGGTTTAGTGGTGACAAATTCCTTCAGTTTTTGTTTGTTTGGGAAGATCTTTATCTCTCCTTCTATTCTAAATGACAGACTTGCTGGATAAAGGATTCTTGGCTGCATATTTTTTCTGTCTAGCACCCTGTACATAGTTTTAATGAGAGAATTCTCCTTCATATGAATGGGATTCTGACTATGGCTTCACATGAAATCCCAGACAGCCATGATGTGGTGCTCAATCTGAACTGCTCTTTTTTTTTTTTTCATGTTTATTTATTTATTTTTGAAAGAGAAAGAGAGTATGCGGGAGAGGGGGCAGAGACAGAGGAAGAAAGAGAATCCCAAGCAGGATCCTCACTGTCAGCACAGAGCCCAATGCAGGGCTTGAACCCATGAACCATGAGGTCATGACCTGAGCCAAAACCGAGAGTCAGGAGCTTAACCAACTGAACCACCCAGGTCCCCCTGAACTGTTCTTAAACTTAGCATAGTTGACCAGGAGTTGTCCATCTCATGGTATCTTTCCAACAAAACTGTTAACCATTTTAGGGCAAGGGCTGGGTCTTGCCTCTTGAGGAAAGAATACCTAGCATGGCATGTATTAAATACACAAATAACTTCTCTTTGAGGAATTACTTTTGTCTAAATTATCAAGTCATTTTTATAGACTCAATTCCTCTGTAGAAGAATTCAGACAATTTGGTCCATACACAGTGGCACAGGTAACATTTTCTTTAAAAGAATCTAGAATGCCAGCGTCCTAATCTGTAATTTAGCCAGCATTCTGCTGGCTAAAGAAAAACAACAGCAAAAAAGGTTGAGCTCAAAAGGAAAGGAAGCAGAGGGTTAGAGGGTTTTTCACCCAGGTCAGGGGGAGGCCTCTCCACAGACAGTCTACCTGCCAGTGACCTCATTGTGGGAGTCTCTTCCCTGTTTCCCCATCTGCTTCTTTATTTATATTTCATGTTGTAGTTAATGTTTTTTCTTTTTTTTAGCTTTCCAAGATTTTATTTAAATTCAAGTTCGTTAACATATTGTGCAGTATTGGTTCAGGAGTAGAATTTAGTGATTCGTCAATTACATATAACACTTAATGCTCATCCCAACAAGTGCCTTCCTTAGTACCGATCACCCATTTAGCCCATCCCCCCACCCACCTTCCCTCCAGCAACCCTCAGTGTGTTCTCTATAGTTAAGAGTCTCTTATGGTGTGCCTTCTTCTCTGTTTTTACCTTATTTTATTTTTCTGTCCCTTTCCCTATGTCCATCTGTTTTGTTTCTTAAATTCCACACATGAGTGAAATCATATGGTATTTGTCTTTCTCTGACTTATTTTGCTTAGTATAATACACTTTAGTTCTGTCCATGACGTTGCAAATGGCAAGATTTCATTCTTTCTGATGGCTGAGTAATTTTCCATTATATATATATATATATATATATATATATATATATATATACCACATCTTTATCCATTCATCAGTCGATGGACATTTGGGTGTGTGTGCCTGTATGTTTGAACCAGTATTTTTGTATCCTTTGGATAATGTTTTTCAGAGCAGAAATTTTTATACAGAAATATTCATAGGAAACTCTGACAGTGTGATTCCTTAGCAAGTAAAAAAAAATAGTAATTAATGTAAAACAAATTTTCCTAGTCAGTTGGGTAACTTCCTGTTTTGGCGTTTTGTAGTCGTCCTTCTGGTGACTGCCTTTCCAGCATGCCTTCTATGTAGCCCATGCTCCTGCTATGATTCTTGTGGCCACAAATTCAGAACTAGAGAACAGGATGGCAAGACCTAAGCATGTGCTCATACAGTCAGAAAGTCTCAAACTGGAAATGCCACAGATGCCGAACATGTGCAAATGTTTGCAGAACAACATTGCAGCTATCTATTTCCAGTGTAAATTATCTCATTGTACACTGTGACAACTAATGTTCATAACCATGATGCAAACAGTGTTTTTCTTGCAATCTATTCTCCAGCAATTGTGAGCTCCAGGAACGAAGGGTCTTTGTGGATGCACCCAGCACCTAGCTCTTTGATTGGCATAGAGTAAGCCATAGTAGTACATGGTGGGGAGTTAATATCCTTTTGCTGGATTGAATGCACTTTATTGTGACCCTTGTAATAATGTTAACATAGTAGACATCATGGTATAATTAACAGTGCCCGGGAGTGGAAATTAGGGATCTGATTACCACCAACAAGCAACTCTTAATGAGCAACCTCTCTGAACCTCTCCTTGCTCTGAAAAAAATTGAAAGAGTTGGGGTAGATTATGTTTTAGAACCCTTACCCTGGTAAAATGTTATCTCCCTCCATCTTCACTTAGGATAATTGAACACCTTACCCCAGAATAAGGAGACTTTCTTTGGTTGTTGCTTGGAACAGTGTTTCCGGTAGAAATGGGGTGGGAGCCATAAAAGTGGGCCCAAAGCTGGTCACTGAGAATTTGTACTTGGAATCTGCATATAGTAATTTGGGGATACAGAATGCTTCACCAGTTTAGGACGTTCTCTAGTCCATGAGAAATAAATTTTTGATCTTTTAATAATACTTCATTGCTAGGTCCTTTGTTGGTGTTAAAGAACACCTTCACCGTTGAGTCCAGGAAGGACAAACTCCTAGGACAAACATCCTCTACCACAACAGCTGCCTGAGTGGGTGAAAGAAGATAACTAGAAGCTAAGGGAGAAAAAAATGGAGCCACCCAGTAGAGAACAGTGCAAGTGGAGGACAGAGCCCCCGAAGGGCAGTGTGTTCATACGGTATGGCAGGTGGGACTCAGGAGCTGTAAATGACACCTGGAAACACTTTAAGACCCCCAGGAGCTCCTATAGGACCAAGGGACTATATCCTCTTGCAGAAGACTTCCTTTTTCTGGATATTTATTTTATTTTCATGAAACTTCCTTCTGATATATTAATGACCACTGCGTTTTTACTTAGGGAGTCAACGTTCATATCCTGTTAGACAAGAGGAGAGAGTTTTTCAAGTGGGAGTTGCAATAAAGATGTGATTTCACTGTCAGTTCCAGGCACCTCCACTCCCAGGTTTAGATGATAATTATGATTCCTTTAGTGAACCCTAGCTATTCTGAGATTGGAAGGGGTGGGAGAGAAAGACTAGAACAGCAGTGAAACTGCCTTGTGTTATCTCCCTGCCTCAGGGCCTCTCACTCCCAGCCCTCCTTGTAGGGACTTGGCCTTTCTGTGAAATAAACATAATATGGCCCGAGCTTGTAGGAAAAATTGGAAGAGCTAGGTTCTAAAACAAACTAATATAAGCCATATTAGGAAATATTTGGCAAAAAAGGAAAGATTTGGCAAAAAGAAAAAGAAATTGTCTTCCAGAAATTATTTTACATGTTGTATTTGCATAAATTTGTCATGAGTCTACTATTTCACTAGAAGTGGGGGAAACGGCATGACCTGATTCTGCTGGCATCCTGTTGCCCTTCGCAGGCAAAGTCAGAATATTTCACCTCTTACTTCATTTCTGCTCCTCTTCAGGGTCTCAAAGCTGGCAGACAATTATATTTAAAATTGTATGCGCTGTGAGTGAGCAGCCTGAATTGCACAACGTTTCATTTGGCTAAAACTTCAGTTTCTTGAGTCATAAGCCTGACAAGTAGCTACACAACATGAAGCAGCATTTCCTGAGTCAGTGCATGTGAGACAGAAGTTCTAGATGAAGGTTAAGCACAGCAGACACTCTTGGGACCATCATCTGACTCCTTATTCTATGATGTCAATTCCTCTCCACTTAATTCAATGACATTTGCTCCTATAAATTTAGTGCAAATGTCAGACATGGGATAGAAACATATCCCAAGACATGGGATGAACAGCATTGGGCGCTCAGCCTCCTCTTAACCCAATGGTGAAAGTCCCCCATGAAGGAATGACAATAGCTGTTGGCGTATTAATTCATGAGCTATTTGATGTCTCTTAAGTGATAAGTGCACATCGGGAAATGAATTTCCTGCTGTTGAAATTCCAATGCTTTAGAACTCTTCAGTGAACAAATACAGATTTGTTCTCTACATTAACAATAGTAATTTTTTTCTTAAAGCCAAATTAAGTGACTTAACAAATGTCAGTGTGATGAGTTAAGTTCCTAAATCATCACACAGTGGGTCTACTTCATGTTGCCATTTTAAGAAGCTTTTTTTTTCTACATTTATTCATTTTTGAAAGAGAGAAACAGAGCACAAGTCGAGGAGGGGCAGAGAGAGGGAGACACAGATTCCGAAGCAGGCTCCTGGCTCCGAGCTGTCAGCACAGAGCCCAATGCTGGGCTCAGGCTCAAACTCAAACCACGAGATCATGATCTGAGCCAAAGTCGGATGCTTAACCAACTGACCCACCCAGGCGCCCCTTCGTGTTGCCACTTTAAAGATCCATTGAGGATTCACGAAAGACAAGACCATGATTCTTCATTTTTCCTTATCATGGCACACTGTTCTATGTTATCATAATGTGACATTAATTAAAATGTTCATTAATTGCCTTGAAATTTAACTTGAAACCCCGGGTATAAATGTCTCATCTGGAAGCCTTAACCACTGAAGCTGTACCTTAGTCCCTTCCCCCAAAGGTCTTCTCCCAATTCATTATGTACTTGCTGGGTTCAAAATACCATACTAGGAACGATGTGAGAGGGGGAAAAAAATATTAAGAAATCTTTTTTCAAAAAGATAACAAAATATAAAATCATCGTAATAACTAGTTATTTTCAAAACTCAACTTTTCAATTATTTTTGCTAGAATTCTTTTCTAAATCTCTTCCCCCAAGTTCAACACTCTCTGTAGAGAGTTATAAATAACATACAACACTATTTCTCTGCCTTGATTACTTATTTTAACTTCTAGGTATACTCCTTAAAGGGGCCATGTGAACTCCTTTCTTTCATCTCTAGGATCTAACCTAGAGCCTGAATAAGACCTGACACCTTCCTCATCTACTGACCCATTTCCTCATCCATAGTGTGAGTTCCATGATAGAAAAAGCTGTCTTATCATGGCTTTCAGAGCCCTCCTCAGAAGCTTGATGTTTACCATATGTTTACAGAGTCAGTAAACTGAATACATGTGGAGTCTCTAGGACTGTGTCCCAATTGAAGACATGTGGGAACAGTGTGGTCCTTATCCAACATAGCTTAAATGTTAGTCTGACAAAGAGCTAAAATAATTACAAATAAAATACAAGTTGGGAACAGCTTGTGAGTCCAAAGTGGCTTCTGGCCCCTATTCCACTGCCTTGGTCATATATTTCTGTTCTGGTTGCGATGTTACAGTAGTTGACGTTTGGTTCACCCAGTTGGTCATTCCCTTAGAGTTGGGTGAGAGACCTTATATCCTTTCCTCCTACTGTTTTCTCCTATCCCAAAGCCCCTTTGTCCTTGTATACTCCTTTCTCAGAACTTGTAGTGGGTTTCTTCTTGTTGGCCTCATTACCAGCCCTTCATCTCCAACTGCTCCCTGCTGAATCACAGAGGAATAAAGGGAAAGCTATGCTGGAGGGAAGTGGTAGCTGCAAGACAATCAAATCCTTCACACTACTCAGATTAACAATCTCGTGGTCCGTTTTCCTTTGTCATCTCAGCCAAAATGAACTTAATCCCAGGAGGAAAAAAATTTTTTTAAAGCTCATCCTGCTACTGAGGAGTTCTATTTCAGACAAGTTGTTTCTGAGATGCTAAAGGCATGCAGGAAAGAAAGGTGTAGATTAAAACATGGCCCTCAAAGCCCCACAGGGAGGTGGGTAGTTCAGCTCTTCATGGCTCCATAGCAGGAGAGATCAGAAGCAACACCTTTCTGTGTAGACCACCAGAACTCCAGAGTTCCCTGTTTAAAATCAGACAATTTGGAAAGGTTTCTGCAAAATTTCATGGTTAATGACTGAAAAACACATTAATACTTAAACACAGAATTCTGTGACCCTGACCCTTGGCAGGTCATTCTTGGGTCTCTCCCCTGCAGGTGAAAAACCTTTTTTCACCATGGTTTTCCCATGGTATTCCCTCAATTTAAAAAAAAAAATTGTGAGAGTTGTCATATTCACAGAAGCAAAAAAAATGCTTATCTTTATATATAAAGTATATGTCTATACTTTAAATCATTATTATAGAATAAGCATATGTGTAACCACCACCCAGATCAAGAAATAATATATTACTATCACCCTCAGAACATTCTTCCTATTTCCAGCCTCTTCTTCTGCCCCCTCACATAACCACTTTCTGTCTTCTCAGCAATCATGCTCTTACAAGAGGAAGAAGAAGAAGAAGAAGAAGAAGAAGAAGAAAGAGGAAGAGGAGGAAGAGGAGGAGGAGAAGGGGATTAGAAGAAGGAGGAAGAGAAGAAGAAGAAACAACAGCAACAATAGGAGGAGGAGGAAGAATAAGAAGAAAATACAAAATATGGCAATATGTTTATATACCTTCCCAATAAAACTTTTTAAAAATACCATATAAAATATTACTTAATATTCTAGTTTGATATCTTCTGACTACTTTTCTAAATGTCTGAGCTACCCCAAGGAGAAAGAATAAACAAGTCCCAAAAATCATATGAACTATCTAGAGAGTAAACCACTTAGGACAACGAATGAATACGCCAAAAACAAAAACTTCTGCTGTTAACCTTAGAAGCTCTGGAAATATGTTTTCTATTAAGCCATTTAGAATGGGCTCAATAAAAAACAAATTTGCTAAATATGGAATCAACAAAGTTTCTTCTTATTTCCAGAAATTTCTTTGAGAAAGTGGATATAAAATTAAACCAGTAAAGTTGGATTCCAGATCCCTATTCCTTGCATAGACCATAGGAAGAGGACCCAGAGGATATGACAGGGCTGTCCTCAAGGCAGGTCATGGGGCTTAAAAATGAATTGAGTCAAAGAAACTTAAGAGCCAAGGAGTTGTTTGGTTCTATTCAAAAGTATAAAAAAATTTTCCCTTTGTTATGAAGCTTGCGTTGTGAGACCCATGAATTAGGAGGTTTTTCTTTCCCAGAAATACCGTTGTCTTCATTCTAAGTACCATTATAGTGAGATCACACACAACTCAGTGAAGCAGAAAAATCTCTCCATCTTAGCTCAGGGGAGTTCTAAATTCGTTGGATCTAAAGGAGATGTCTAAAGACTTCTTTTTTAAATAAAAGCCTAAAGTAATTTAGGTTATCCTAGCAATCCTGATGGAGAAGAAGAGAGAGTAGAGTATCTTTAAAAAGAAATAGACATGAAGGGAAGAGAAGGTACATTATCCAAGACTAGAAAAGGCAGTCTGATTTGAGTTTCCACTAGGAATAAACATCCTGAACTTCTCTCAGATGCCCAGAAAGGTAACAGGGCTCTGGGAAAATGGTTGTATTTTACACCAGGAAAGTTAGACACAAGATTGGGAATTTCCAACTTGGCAAAGATTTCTGTGCTCCAAACATGGTTACTTTATCTGTGCTCCAAGCATGCAGCTCTGCACTTAAACAAACAGACCATGTGGACTTAGAAAATTTGTCTTCAGGGATTGCAAGACCAAAGGAACATTCTTCAAATATTTTCTTTTTTATGTGTCTCCTGGGATCATTGAAGTATCTGAGAGATAGGTGGCAAAAATTAAGAAAGCCCCATTTATGGCTAAAATTAAAATCTCCTAAAACTCTAGGCGAATAAAGAGTAGGGTCAAATTTATATTATTTACTTAAAAAAAAGAAATGTGGGGGTGCCTGAAGGGCTCAGTCAGTTTAGCAACCAGCTCTTGATTTCAGCTCAGGTCATGATCTTCTGGATCTTGTGATCAAGCCTTGTGTAAGGCTCTGTGCTGATAGTGAAGGGTCTGCTTGGGATTCTCTCTCTCCCCCTCTCTCTGCCTCTCCCATAGAAGCTCTCTCTCTCTCTCTCTCTCAGACACACACAAAATAAATAAATAAACTTAAAAAATGAATCAACTGCCCATGTATTTATCAAGGCCAGCTGCCATACCTACGTATGCGATCCTTTCCACTTTCAGCTCTTCAAGGTCCTCACCACAGCAATTGACCCATCTTCTATTTCACCAACTTTCCTCTCTCTAGACCTGTGCTGTCCAAATTCAGCATTAGCATGTGTGACTATTTAAATTTAAATTAACTGCAATCAAATACAACTTCAAACCCAGTTCCTCAGTCATATTAGCCACATTTCCAGTGCTCAATAGCCCTGGACTGTGACTAGTGGTTACCATATAAGATGGCACAGCACAGATTTAAATGATAGGACATTTCTACCTAGTGAGAGTTTTATTGAGCAGCACTGTTCTAGGAAATTATCCCCATCTATAAATTCTGTAATCTTACATCTTAAAAAATCACACACACACACACGCACACACACACACACACACACACACACACACATATATATATATATAAGCAAAAACTCTCCTGTCCTCCCTTCCTCTTCTGTGTACTGCTCTACTCTTCACCATCACTTACAGCATAATTCTTCAAAAGAGGATCTACACTTAGTTGTCTTTTTTTTTTTTTTTTTTGAGAGAGAGAGTGAGCATGAGCAGGGGAGAGGTAGAGGGATAGGGAAAGAGAATCATAAGCAGGCTCCATGCTCAGCTCGGAGCCCTACTCGGGGTTCCATTGTGGCCATAAGATCACAACCTGAGGTGAAACCAAGAGTCCGTTGTTCAACTGACTGGGCTACCCAGACACCCCTACACTTAGCTGTCTTAACTTTTGTTTCTCTTTTGAGCTCAATTAAGGCTTTCATCTTCATTATTCTATATTAAGAAATTTTTATCAAAGACACCAAAGACCTATCCATTACTAATTCCAATTGCCAATCAGTCCATCTCTTAATCAACCAGAAACCCTAAACACAGCTGATCTGGAAGCATGTTTCTTCATTTGATTTCCAAGATACCACCTTGCCTTAATTCCCTTTCTACTTCTGTGCTACCCTTCTGAAGCTCCATGAATAGATCCACTTCATTAACTGTAGGACTCCCATTGTCTGATTTCTTTTTTCTCTCTGAATTCACTCCCTTAACAATCTTATGCAATCTCATTGCTTTAGATATCATCTTTACACTGACAAATCCAAAATTTATATCTCTAGGACAGACTTCTCTCTAAACTCCATACTCCTTTTCCAATTGCATCTTTGCAGTCACCATTTGAGTGCCTAGAAAACATCTCAAAGGTGGCATTTTCAAAATTAAACTCCTGCTTTCTCTCCTACACATGGCCCTGCTTCTCCTTAAGTCTTCCTATTTCAGTAAACACCTAGTCCATTCTCCAACCTGCTCAAGCATATATCTAAGATTGAGACATTTCTTAGTTCCCCTTTTGTTACCACTAAAATCCAGGCCACCATCATCTCTCACCTGGAGTACTGTCAAAGCCTCCTCCTCGGTCTAATTGGTCTACTTACTTCTATTATAACCCTACACTCTATTTTTAATTGGAACATACTCATCCTGAACGAATGAAAACAATACTTTTGTTAAAATACAAGTCTTATCATGTTCCTTCTCAGCTCAATATCTCCAGTGACTTCCCATCTCAGATAAAAGTTAAGATTTTATTTTTAAGTAATCTCTACACCCAGTGTGGGGCTTGATCTCATAATCACTGACCGAGCCAGCCAGACACCCTTCAGAAGTTCTTCTGATCCCTATATGATCTCCTTCTGCGGCACCTTTCTGACCTCATCCTTTGCCACTTCTGTACTTTGCCCTACAGATTCTTCTGCAGTCTTCTCAAACTGGGCTTCTTATAGACACTTGCACATTTTAAGCGCATTCCCTCCGGGTCTTTCTCTACCTTGCATAATCTTCCTTCCTTCTTTCTGTTCTCTTTGCAAATGCAAAAACTTTAGAGAAGTTTCCTGACTACCCTAAAAAGCAGCAGTCCCTTAGCACTCTCTATTCCCTTTCCCTCCCATGGTATTTGAATTAGCAATTTGTTCACTCTGCCAACACTGTTTTGTTTCCAAATTTGGCAGTAAAACTATCAAGATTAAATAAACATTTTTACAAAGAAACAGCAAATAAAACTGTCAAAGAAGTGTCATACTCTCTTATTTTCTCCATTCCCTTTCTTCTTTTATTACCTACAAATCAGCCTGCTCTGTTATCACTTAACCTAACATTATTTTTTATTCTAGTGTCCACATCCAGACTCCTAGGTTTTCATTTCTGTATACTTCTTACATGGAGTGTCTTCTAAACCACTTACTTCCCTCAAATGTGAACTTACTCATTATAAGTAGGTACATGCATCTGTCTGCTTCATTAGGTCTTCTAGTGTATCTATGCTTCAACATTATAAAAAAACACAATTATTCAATTATAAATTGATTTATCTTTGTTTCTGCCTTATATTATGGATAGGACATTATATTGAGTTCCACCCAATTATGTGTACAAAGGGATTATATTGCTTCTGCATTTCATTTTTAGAAATTTAGATAACATTTATTATAATAAGGACAAGTTTAGACCTAAATGGTTGTAAACACCTGCTCTAATCCCACTCCCTGATTTAACAGATGAGGAAACAAAAGCAGAGGCTCCCAAAGACCATGATGCTGGTGCCAGAGGCAGGTTGGCACAGGGCAAGTTGTACAATGACTTTCACTCACTCCTCTCCTACAAAACATTGCCTCAATCTGGTTTCAATTCTAAAATAATTAATAGAAATACTTGTTGAATTACCCTTCTTGCCTAAGAATTTTTCTTTGAAAGGGACATTTTATTCCTCATTGGATTCTCTGAAATCACATCAATGAAATTTTAACCTTAATTGGATTGTCTGAAATTACCTCAACACTTCATCTTTTATAGAAGTCCATAATTTAAGACACTTGGCCTTTTATAAAAAATAGAGTATTCCGGCTCATAAATATAACCTTTCGAAGAGCCATCACACACAATCATATTATTGTGCTGTTGGTTTTAAGTGTTCAGCTTCTGTTGATTGTTCAGTGAAGTCACCCCACAGACACTCTTATATTTCAGTATCAAATGCATACAAAATGCTTACATTGTAGGAATGTCTTTAATTCCCATGGAATAATTCAATATTCAGACATGAAATCAAACATTGCACGCAGAGGTCTGCCAAATAGCAGCTTTTCAAATTTAACATGCAAACATGAAATGTTTAGCAGACATATGCCCCAGATTGTGGATTAAAATGTATTTTGCTTATAAAAATCAAATTGATTGAGGCCCTACATTGTGTGCAATACATGGTAATGAGCTGTGAAACCAGAATTTGTCTTAGATGACCTCAAGGTTATCTTAGAGTTTCACTTCATGTAAATCTTTGATTTTATTTACTTACTATCAAGTAGATTAAGTGTGTGCTATGCCTATGTTCAGATCTGAGTGTTTTCCACAAATATGTTCAGAAATGTTTATGTTTCTGCCATAGCATGAGTTACAGTGTTCTGTATTAAAGTTACTTGGATATGTGCCTGGCCTCTGCAACACTCATGTTTATTAAGCAAATATGTTTTGAGCTCCTTCTATGTACTAGTTGCCAGGAATATGGAGATAAATATGATGTTCTTTGACCCTGCATCATGGAACCACATCTTTCATCTGTGTTCCTCCATATTATGGCTTAATAAGATGCTTTGCTCAACATATGTTTATAAAGTTGAGCAAAAGAGAATAATAAGTACAGGTAAGAAGGAAATAACAAACATGCTGTTGATAGAAGAATCCAGTAGGCCTAGCCCAGCCCAGAAGCCCGAGGGCCTTGGGCCTATTTTGTCTTATGTATTTTAGTTTTTCATACCTTAAAAAATATATATGTATATTTGGAATAGGCGGTGGGCGATTCTAGCTCCTTTGCTGGGAGACATAAAAAGAGGCGGGTGGGGGTGGGGGTGGGGAATAAAATTATAAAGGAGGCAGGGAAATGTTCCCATTTTAGGTCATTAACACTCTGGCTTGAACCAAGTCAAAAACATTATCTAAATAAAATTGTAATACACCAAAGCACTCTCATTTGTATTGATTACCACTGAAAAGCACTGAATTAGCAGTGTGTTTCTTTTCTTCCTAGGGATGACTGATGATAAGAACACACAAATCAACTTGACTAAAATGTCAGGAGATAACTTGAAAGTCATCTTTGATTTCTCTCCCAGAAAGAAATCTTCTGACCTCCTTAATCTCATTCAAGTAAAGTGTTAACATGGGCAATTCCTTTTCATCTCCTGCTAGTGGTCACTCCCAGGAAATGAGTTCAGAAGTCTAGCCATTCTTTTTTTCCTCTAAATTGGCTTCAAGAGGAGTTCAGAGGTTAGAGGCACCCCACCTCTTTCTAGCCCCTTGCCCTAGTGCTTTGGGTCCAGCCAGACCATCCTTCTATCGTCCCACAATTCCTAACATTTTTTACTCATGAAAACAATCTGTATCTAAACCTTGTTGACCTCTTCTTTCTAATAAAATACTTGAAATCCTCACCACCTATGTAGTGGTAAGTATAACTGTTCTCAGCATTTGAGAACCTTACATTTCTAGAGCTCTGTGACCATTCACAGTGATTAAAATAGGTAGGGCAGGCACGTAGACATATCTAAGACTTCTTTTTTTTTCTTTTTTCTTTCCATGTGCCCACTCAGGAGTACTTGACCCTGTTGCCTGCTCCCTTGTTCTTGAAAATCTTTTTTCCCTTGGCTTCCCCAACATTACACAATTCCGATTCCATATTTTCTCTATGGCTACAACCGCATCAGTTTATTTTGCTGTCTCTTTTTTCTTCTGTGTTTTAAAAATATTGGTGTTTCTCTCTCTGAATCTTTCTTCTTTCATTAGAATTCCCTTACTCAAGTTACTATTGAGTTGCTCATAACTCCCAATCTGTATTTTTCACCTAGACCTCTCTCCTGAATGAAAGAACTACGATCTGCTGTCTCTTGGACACACCCATTGGGTGGCTTCTGGTTTTCACCAGACCAGTCAATCCAAACCTGATCCATCATCTCCCTCTTCACCATAGTCTTCTCCACACTGTCTGCTTATACTCTAACACCTACACACACTGAACTTCCCTCAGTTCTTAAAAGTGACATGTTCTCTGTTGCATTGGGCTTCTATACAAGCTTGCCCCTATTCTGGGAATATTCTTCCTGCACCCACACAAGGAGACTTTATACATAAATTTTTATGCATAAAATTTTTTTGTATTACTTATATATCAGTTCTTGGGTCATAGGTAGTTTAAATATCTCTTCTTTTCTTTTTTTCCTGCGGTTTTATTATTAAAATGTTATCCAATGAACACATATGCCTTTTATATTTAAAAATCCAACAATTAACACAGGCATACTTGTGACCCATTAATTCCATTCTGGATATATATTTTAAAAAGTGCAAATATATACCTTTTTTTTCACTAATGATCTGATTACTTGTGAGAATTTTTGCCCTTTCAAATTACTTAAAGGCAAATATATTAGAAGTTTTAAAATGATAGTTGGTACTAGGTGAGGGGTACAGTGGACTGCTTTGTACTATCCTTGCAACTTCCTATTAACCTATTTCAAAATAAAGAGTTAAAAATATAATAGTCATTGACATAAATATTACATAGTAACTATAAGTAACATTCCTCTGAAAACTAAAATTTAGCTGGCAACTGAATGTGTGAAACACAAGGAATCATTGACATGATCTGTTTTCAGTGCTACTTTATGGTTTAAAAAAAAACATTCCTTTAAATGAATCATTTGAATTACTCATATTTCTTGAAATATAAATATCAAAGAGGTAAGTGTTGAACCATTGTTCAATAAGACTATATATTTTCTTTTCCTGATTCCTAGGCTCAGTGACCCCAGAAGTTCATAGACTAGGAAGCCTTAGTGTAAAAGCCAGAATGAAAAATAAATGAAGAAAAGTGTGATCGGGTTTCAATGACAAATGAGGATTGCAAAACAAAGAATGTATAGTCAATTGCTATTTTCCTTTTTCTGGAAAGTGTCCCTCTTTCAGGAGGAAAGATGGTCTGGAGAGGGCATGAAAGAGGAAGAGGGAGGTACACACAGCAAAGCCAAGGCTGGATTGCCTAGTGTGGCAGTCAACAACCACCACAACCGTGAGCATCCTCTTCCTCATGCTTCTGTGTCCCCTCCTCCCTTAACACTCATCTCCCTCTTGTCCAACTCTCCCCAAGTGATCAATACATCATTCATGCAAATAAAAAAGTTAAAATATCCCTAGGATCTTATGGCCTAAACAGAGTTCCTGATACTCCCTCTACAAACCAGCTCATTCATAAGGTTTCCTCAAGTTGATAAATGGTACTGTTACCTACTTAGTTGCTCAAGTCAAAAGCCAAGAACTTACCTTTGATTTCTTCTTTTTTCCTGTCACAATGATATTTAATACATCAATAATAATAATAATAATCCATCAATAATACACCTTTGATATTCAAAATGCATCTCAAACTTGTCTGCATCTCTTCATCTCCACTGCTACTACCTGGGTCCAAACATCTCTTATCTGGATACAACCGTTGGGGTGATCATTTAAAAAACACAAATTCAAATCAAATTACTGCTCTGCTTAAGAACTTCCAATGACTTCCCACAATAACTAGAATAAAATAATGACTCTTTATCATAGCTTCTCAGAAGCTCAAACTCAGGCCCATCTTTGCCTCTTAGGAGGTGCTCATTCTGCCCTAGCTGCCCAGGCTTTTTTCTGATATTCAAACAGTCCAAGTTCAGTACTATCTTAGGGTCTTATGCTTTTCCTGGAAAACTCTGTCCCAGAGCTGTGTGTGGCTCAAATCACAGCTCAAATATCATCACCATCTAACAGAGGCTTATTCTGAACACCCAAACTAAACTAACTCTCTCACTGTGAAATAATTATTGCATTCATCATTCATTGTTTATTGTTCTGCCCCTTCCCAATTCCATGTAAATTCTAGGTAAGCAGAGATCACTGATATCTGGGGGTCCTAGAATCATCTGACACATCATAACCTCTTTAAAAGAATGTATTGGCAATTTTTTGGTCCATTTTTTTCCTCTGTTGCCTTTCATCAGGATAACTAAAATACAAATAAATACAAATAAAATACAAATAAAATACAAATAAAAAAGACTAATAAGAAGAAAGATTGTAGGGGTCATAGAAAGGCTGCTCAAAATGTGCCATTTTGGCATATTGATTTATTTTAAGTGAAAGTTACCTGTGGAGCATGGGTGGCTCAGTTGGTTGAGCTCGGCTCAGGTCATGATCTCACAGTTCATGGATTGGAGCCGTGCATTGAGCTCTATGCCGACAGCACGGAGCCTGGAGCCTGCTTCAGATTCTGTGTTTCCCTCTCTGTCTGCCCCTCACCCACTCATGCTCTGTCTCTCTTGCTCTCAAAAAAAAAAAAAAAAGAAAGAAAATTAAAAAAAATTACTTAAGAGACAGTGTATACAAGGACACTCAGAACCTGTCCCCCTGGAAGTAGGAAATAAGCCTGTCATGTAAAGACACCCTCCCGGTACAAGAAAGAGATATACTTATCACCAGAGGTAGGAAATTTAGAGCTAAGAAGGCTATATACACAAACCTTGTTACTTTGTACTAATCTATGACATTAGCCCAAATTCTGCTTAGAATTTCTTATTACTTGAAGCTCCCAAATTCAAGTTTTCTTTGGACAGGTCAATTCTTCACAGATTTACTGCCTTTGTATACAAAGTATAAAAACTACCTACCTTGGTCATTTCTTTAGGTCTTGATTTCATTACTGGGCCTTTGTGTGTGTGCGTAATACAACTTTGGTTCTTTTCGCCTGTTAATCCATCTCATGTAAATTTAATTCTTAGCCTAGCTAGAAGAACTCTGGACAGAGGAAAATTTCTTCTTACTCTTTAAGATCAAGAAATAACATATCAAAGGGAATAGAGCAATTACTCCAGATTGCTCAACATGAAACTAAAAGGAGAGAGAGAGACAGAGAGAGAGAGAGAGAGAGACCAGTATACTTGTCAAAGGAGAAATAGAACAATTCCTCTGGATTGTTCAACATGAAATAAAGAGGGGGGTGGGGGAGAGAGACCAGTATACCTGCCAAAGGAGACATATGCAAACTGCACACAGGCAGAGTTCAATGAAGTCGTCTCTTGATTTGGGTTAGTGTGACCATTATGCAAATACTTTTGCCTGCTTTTATTTTAGTGAGCATTCTTTTCCACCATAGATTTTGGGTGGAGTAATCATTGTGCTTGCAAAATTATCAATATACTATACTTGATTGAGACAAAAGTGAAATCAAAACATTCGTTCCCCTGTAATGACTGCCACAGTGCTGAACCTCCCCCGGTTGCCATAGGCCTCTTTCCATCTGATGCATCAAAACTTCTTTTTGATTTTAAAAGAGAGTAAAAGAGAAAGAGAGCTGGAGATTTAGATAATCATCCATTGATTATCTAAATTGATCCATATCCATTGATATATATATATAATATATATTATTATTATTGTATATTATATATATATATATATATATATATATATATATATATTAGGTGAGACACACCTAACGACTGGGGGATTTGTCACCCTTGCTCTTGATGTATATTTGTTCTTTATGAGTGAATCATACATGTTAAAAGTTACCCATGCTAAGACTCCACTCAAAGCGATGAGTTAAAACCAGTTTCCTTTGTTTTTTGAGCAGAGAGATCTCTATTTACCTAAGATGTGTCCTTT
Source organism: Prionailurus bengalensis (assembly GCF_016509475.1). NCBI lineage: Eukaryota > Metazoa > Chordata > Mammalia > Carnivora > Felidae > Prionailurus > Prionailurus bengalensis. The sequence goes on from NC_057344.1 coordinate 146,618,492, forward strand.
TGTCTGCAGATAAATAATTGGCCAACACACAAGGCACTTCCCTATCTCATTAGCCAAGGCAAGTAACAGAATAATGAACTCTACCTAAAATCATTCTCTGTGACTAGTAGGAAAAGAAGTTGGTTACTGTGCTTAAAATATCAACTGATGTCATCCTATAATTCCACAGGACTATGGAACAATTGTTGGAGAGCTTCAATTAGGTTATTCTTTTTTTTTAATCCTTTTTTTTAATTTTAGAGACTGAGAAAGAGCATGAGTTGGGGAGAATGGCAGAGGGGGAGAGGGAGAGAGAATCTTAAGCAGACTCCACTCTCAGTGAGAGCCCCATGTGGGACTCGGTCCCACAACCCCTGGGATCATGACCTGAGCCAAAATCAAGAGTCGGTTCAACTGACTGAGCCATCCAGGTGCACCTTCAATGAGGTTATTCTTAAGGTAGAAAATTTGCTAGAATTCTATGTGATGACAAAACAAGTTTAGTCAAAAAAAAAAATGACTTGAACAGTAAATATAGTGAGGAAGAAAAACAGCCACCTTTGGTTTGTCGGAAATACCTATTTGTTTGGAACACCTTACACCTTCCTCCATCCAGCCTCAGTCTTGGGCTAAATTATGACCCACAGTTCTAGTAAGAACCTACCTGTTGCCTGCAGGACTCCAGGTCTTCTTGCAGAGTATTTTGTCTCTATTGTCGCTGCTTGAGAAAAGGGAAGGTGCTTCTGCAATATGAACCAATAATGGGAAACCATGAAAAGCAGAACATTGTCCTGGAAAAAAATCCCAATGTCAGAATCAGGAACTTTGTTCCTACCCCCTATATGACTTCTCTGGGCCTCATACTCCAGAATATAAAGCAAGCATAGAGATCTTCTGGGTTTCATTAAACTCTAAAAACAAAATAAAAAATAAAAAGTCATTGCAGTAAAGCTTTCCTTAGGCAATAAATGATTAAGATTATATCTGCATTGAACTATCAGAAGAATGAAGACACTGTATTCGTAAAGAGAAACTCACTAAAATCATCTCTAAAGAAACTGTTTTGATTGGAAACACTAAAAATGTCACCTTCCAACTGATGATATCAGCACAAAGAGCAGTAAATATGTCACAACTTTTCTAAATGAGCTGTTTTCAGTTCAGTTCAACCAGTATTTACTGAGATCCTAATTTGTAGAAAACATTAGCTTGACCTTGGACACCACCACAGAGAGCTGTTTCTCATCATTGAGGACTTGTACTTTGCAGATTTTTTTCTCACAAGTAGGAACAGGTTTCCCTTATTGTTGAAGAACACACATTGGTTTTTTTTGTTTTTTGTGTTTGTTTGTTTGTTTTTGTTTTTGTTTGGCAGGAAGTAGGGGGAATGGTGAGAAAGACACTGTCCATAACTAAACTTTCCAAATGGTAATCCTGGAGTCAAGACCTTTACATTCATCAAATCCTCACTTACCTTAAATGCTTAGAAGTGAAGGAAGCCTTGGAACAACAGAGCTGGTCCATAGAGAAAAAGACTCTTTGCACCAAGGTTGGATCAACTGAAAGAAAAAAAAAAATGGAGAATAAGTATCCACGAGGAGGCTGCAGCCAGTGGTCAGAGCCCAGAGAATTAACACGCTCAAGTCTGAGAGTCTAAAATCTGGGATAGCACAATCAGGTGAGTGGGAGAAACAGCAGTTTTACAGTGTACATGATATTTGCAAATGAGCGTGCTTGGATGTATATACTTCTACAAATTCGAGATCTCTTCCTTCTTCCCTTTTTCACTCCATCCAGGTTTCTGCCTGGCCCTTGCATGGCTGCACTCTCTACGGGTCCCTGGCTAGTCCAAAAGTATTGCCACCAGATACTACCACTTAGGTGGAAATAAGAGCACAATTCCTTGCGTTACCATGTCATTAATACCCACAGAATGGCTGAAGGGCCTTTGCACTTACTGTTCTTCCCCCAGATACATGCCTGGCTCACCCCCTCACCTCCTTCAAGTGTCAGCTCAAATGTGGCATCATCCAAGAGGTCTCCCTTCTCTTTATTCCCCTGCTGGTTTCTATCCACTCATACACTGCATTTTTTTTCATATCCCTAATAACCCCCTGACATATGCTTCCGTGTAAATATATTCATTTGTTTCTATGCTTTGCTTGTGTCATGACTAGAAAGTAAGGTCCATGAGAGTGGGGACTTCCATTTGCCCATTGCTGAATCCTAGCACCGATAACAATGCTTGGCTTAGTGTAGGTGCCTAACAGACATTTGTTGAGTGCATTGATTAAATGCACTCAATACATTTAATCATCCTTTAGAAGAAGCCACACCACTGGTCAGGTAGAGAAAGAAATTGTCAAGACAAGACCATTTTCTACCACCCGGCTTTTCTTATTTTATGCCTTCCAAAGGCTTGATGATAGTTGCCTCTCAGAAGAGGAATTAACAGATCACGGACAATGTAGAAGATCTTTTGTTCCTTGTTTTCTGGCTCTGACCATAAAACTGTAATTTTTCTAGGGGAAATAGCTACAAGGCATGTTAGACACTCAATTGTTCTGATAACAAAGCAGCAGTTAAGTTTAAGGGAAGGGCCCTGACAGGAATGTAGATGATACATAAGGTAACATGAATCTTCCCCTGCCTTTTAAAAAATATTCCCAGCCTTGGTTTGGTTGATTTGGCCTAACTGGTCAGATTCATGAATTCTTTGAGTTTCAAAAATACTTAAAAAACAAAAAACAAAAAACAAAAACAACTCTAGGAATTATTTAGACATTCTTCTCTTTCTCTGTCTTTGCTGGAGGCCAAAATAATAATAATAATAATAATAATAATAATAATAATGGGTTGTGTATTTTTTTCTTAGCTTGACAGATCCTAAAGAAAATAAAGAGAAAGGGAGCAGAAGATGTTTACTTTCTCTTTCTCTCTTGGTTTTAGATGGCAAGTCACTAACATTTTGGGAGGACTTATAGGTTTTTAGTTTCCTGAGTGCACTTGGATAGAGAACATTCTTGAAGAAGGTCTTATCTGACATTTTATTGAGTTCCTGCTTTGTGTCAGAAAGTATGTTCTATTCAGATGACTCAAAGCCATTATTTCCATTGCTACCCCAAGTTTCTAGACAGCCTGTTGCACTCATCTGCTTGAAGGCCCCACGAACATCTTGAGAACTCCCTGTCCCTAAATTAAACAATAGCGGGACTGCACATACTTACTCCATCCCTATTAAATAATGTTGGTGCCAAGCAAAACAACTTAGCTTCTTGATCCAGGAAATACTCTTTCCTGAAAGCTAAGACTGTAAGCCAGTCAGCTTATTCATCAAGACTTGCTTTAAGAATTTTGCCTCAATGTGCCCACTGATCCCTACCACCCTCCTCCTTGTAAACCGTACCTTAAAATTCCCTAGCCAGGCCTTGAAATTCTATAATGTTCTTGCCTTAATATTTTGAGATGTCACTGAAAGTGTGTCACATTGTAATAAACTTAGCATTGCTTGATTAACAGGTTTTTCTTTAGCCTTTTGGGGAATTGACAGCCAACAACCTAAGTTCAATATGTCAGTTAGAAACAGAGTTATCTCTGACTACTTTCCCTCACTGCCAATAAATAATCAATTCCAAAGTCAATAATTTTGTTCTTAAATATTTTTCAACTTTCACCTTTCAATTTATTGTTGTGGTCTTCTCACTGTTTTCTTCTTTTCTTTCTTTCTTTCTTTCTTTCTTTCTTTCTTTCTTTCTTTTCTTTCTTTTGAGAGTATGAGGTGGGGAGAGGCAGAGAGAGAGAGAGGGAGAGAGAGAATCCAAGCAGGATCCACACTCACTTATGTGAGCCTCAATCCCACAACCGTGAGATCACAACCCGAGCTGAAATCAAGAGTCGGGCACTTAACTGACTGAGCCACCCAGGCACCCCTCTTCTCACTTTTTTCCATTGCTGCCCTGAGAATTCTAGGTGATTAATTCCACTTACCTGGTTAGAATACTTTCAGGTTGGCATCATGTATGCTGCTTAAATCCAGTGCTAAACCAATGCATTTAGGACCAATGCTAAAATTCACATCCTAGAGAGAGGGTTTGGGGGCTTCCCACCCCTCATCTTTCTCCATGGCTCGGGAAGTGGGATTTGCTGGGCTCTCTTTCCTACTTAACTAAAGATCCCCTTACTTAAGCAGTGCCACACCTTGCCCTCAGCCCCACAGTGACTATGACTGTTGCTTTTTACTTTGGTGATAACACATGAGATTTTGCTTGGACTATGCTGGAAAAGTGAGTTTGAGGCTATGAAGATGATTTTGAAGGCAGATAATTTTTGAAGGTGAATGCTTTTGTCTGTCCAGAGTCCAATACTCCTTCAAAGAAAGGAGCAGGTTCTCACCCCACCAATTCTACACTGGCAGCCACAGGAATGAAAAAGAGGTGGTATTATCAATTTACAATCCCATGCACACCTCATCATCTCATGGGCCACAATTTTTAACCTTTTAACCAACCATTTGACGTCCTTTGACTGTCTTCTTTTGTTTCTGAAACTGGCTAAGAGCAAAGTTAATGGCTCAAAACTGAAGTATCTGGATCTTGGCTTGCCGAGTTCCCAAAGGAAGGAGCAACCAAGATGGAGGTCTTCAGTCGTTGACCTGCAGAGGCAGCCCTGCCACAAGGCCTTCTCGTGGAAGAAAATGTGAACCCTAAGTAAGCAATTGCCAGGGCATGAGAACTCAGAGTCACAGACTTCTAACGTGAGCTTCCTGTATGCTAAGAGAGGTGTGCACGGACCCCAGTCACTATATTAGGTATGTCTCATTGCCCTTGATGATTAGATTACATAGTTCAGTGTTATTTTTAGCTGCATCGTGAGGTCAGTAACATACTTGGGCATGCCCTATCACAAGGCGATGATCAAGGTTCGGTTTTTCGCTTTTACTTTTGGCCCCCACCACCCTACCACCCCACCACTCCCACCAGGGAGTAAGATTAAAATAAGATTAAGTTACTTGATTAAGTACTTAATTGATTGACTCAATTAATTGATTGACTCAATTAAGTACTTAATTGAAAGACTCAATTGTAACTTAAGTTATATTTATTGAATGCTAAGCAAAACCCTATTTGTAAAACTTTATGAAGTAGGTGTATTATTCTATTAATTTTACTGATGAAGAACAGAATAGGTACAGAGAGTTTCCCTAACTTTCCCAGTTACACAGCACCTAATGGTAGAGCTTGGACTTCCCCTGAGCCTATGCACTTTGCCATTTTTAGCAGGGCTTCTCAAAGTGTGTTCCACAGGAAAGCAGTCCTACAAGATTCTTCATAAAAATCATTCTAGTGACATACAGGTACCTTAATTTATGGCAATTTACCACAAACGTTACCATATAAAGGCTCTGAAAAGACCTGTGTAACTTAGTATTACAGCAACTTTAGCAAACTTATGAAAGCACAGCCCATTTGCTGCATAACTACCACTACCACCCCAGCAAACACGAACACGGAAGGATGCTAGAGGATGGAACCCCACACTCTCTTTACATCCTTTCTGGATCCAGACACAACATGCCACAAAGAGGTTTGCTCCATATTTCCCAACAATAGACATTCTTTCACATGAATCTCAACATCTACAACACGTGTGTGTGTGTGTGTGTGTGTGTGTGTGTGTGTGGTCTTTAGCTTTGCCTGGTGGATGACCTTCCAGGGTAAACCTATCAAAGTCCAGTATGTAAGATCACTAATTAAAGTGCTGGACATGAGTCATAACCTCTCTGTGGTTTCCTAAAAATTAAAACATAAAATTGTAGTGTCTCAAACCCAGCTGGCAGCCCTCTGAGGTCGGCCAGAGTTTCTACAGGTAGGCAACTGTGAAAAATTCAGCTGGTTAGTTCATAAAAGGAAATGATCATCTAGAAATAAAGAAAAGGGACAAATTCAGAAGGAGTTAATTTTTTCCTTTCCAAAAGATATATGCACTCCACAGGACTCATAGGGACAATAATTTTCCAACACAAAATCCTTCTATCCAACATTGTATAGTGTTAACAGTGCACCCTGGCTCTGAACAAATGACATACTTCTCTTTACTTCAGTTTCCTTATATGAAAATGAGATCACGTAAGTCCCAATCCAAAAGGTTGTTATGATGATTAAGCAAGATAATGCATGTGAAGTGCTAACTCAGTGCTAGTACATAGTAAATGCTCATTAAAGCTGGTTATGATGAAGAGAGTAGGAATTCTACAGAAACGGCTTCTGCCAAGTCACTTCCTCCTTCCAGGTGTCTGCTTTCTTGTGTTGACAGTTTTCTCAATAATTCCTTGGCCTACAAAAAAAAAAAGCAGTGGGAAAATGTGGCCTCATTGGATACGAACAGTCTATGAAGACACAACTGGTCTCAAGCTGACACGCAGATTCTGACAGAAATAGGATGAGTTCCCAATTCCAGGACCTCTGGTCTTATGAGTACTAAAATCATTTAACAAAACACAAATTAGAGTTCCCTGAATAAAGCACAAATTAACATAATTGGTGTTAATCAGGAAGAAGCTTGTTTTAACTGTTATGTTATTCACTAATGCAAAGTTAAGGTGGGAAGTATCTTCAAACGATACTAAAAAAAGCAGCTAAAATGCACTGAGGTCTTACCATACATTCTCTGGGCAAAGCACTTTATATGCCTTCTCAAACTGGATGCTTAAAGTAAACTAATGACGCTGGCACTATGTTTATGCCAATTCTCTGGACAAGAAAATACATCCTGAAAGAGGTTAAGGAACCAGTCTGAGGTCACACGCAAGGTAAATGCTTTGATCTGATCCCAATGAGTCCACGTCCAGAACCAGTCCATTCAAGGACTCTGCTGCACTGTATACCTGGGCCAAACCCACTGCCCCACTGAGACAATCCATTGTAAGTCACCTACAAGAACATAATGTAGATGCATGTTTTCAATGACTAGAGAATTGACCAGAATGTTCTCTTTTAGACCAGGACACTCTGTCATGTTTCACCAACATTTTGTCCATCGCTGCACGGTTTCTAATCACCAGAAACTCTTGTGTTATTTAAATAATGCCAACTGGATATTTCACTGGTTAAAAAACATCTTAACTGCATATGACCTGTTCATGAGTCTTCCTAATCTCTAAATAGGGATTGGTCCTCAATACTACAACTTCTGTCTTCAGCTAAGCCACTAGCAATCCTAGGAGACAATCGTCCTTAAGATGAAAGGCAGTGATAAGGTTTAGGGATCCTAAAGTCATATGGATGTTAGATGGAGAGATTATATGATAAGGTCACCAGATTATTTCACTAAAAATGAAATCAGCCCTAGAATTTAACTATTCTGAAACCAGAGGCTTGTGATGGAATTGGTTAGTTATTTGTCGTGATATTGTGAAGGGCTCATCTTTCAACAGTCTTGTGTTTTTTTTTTTTAATTTTGAAAACAGTCTATTTTTTGGTTTCACAAATATGTAGCACTTCTGCATTGGGTAAAGACATTAATAAAGAAAACCCCAGCCCTTGAAAATTTTAATGAACTCGAAAGTAAAGAAATTATAAGAAAGATATTTAAGAAATGTTAAAACAGAAATATTGATGCAAAATGGTGGTTACAGTCTAGTCACTATACAGATTATTTTGGCACCAACTTTGTGTAGCCAAGCAATTTTCTAAGTTGATGCCACTGGTGTACAGGCCCCGCACAAATCGCAAATGTTGACGTATGTCTGAATTGGAATGGACACAAATGATGATAATCTCACTTACATAATGTTTTCTCTGTGGCAGACAATGTTCTCATTTCATCTTCAATACAGCCCTATAACAAAAGTGAGGAAGTGAGCCAATGAGGCCAATAGAGGTTCAGCAATTCACCTGAGGCCACACAGCTTGCAAGTGGCAGAGCTGGGACTCAAACTCGGAAAATATAGCTTCAGAGTCTGGGATCTTCACCCTCATGCTCCAATTCAATATTATTCCCAAGATGTCAGCTTCAAGTACAAGACAACTCCTAGTCATAGGAGCCCTAGGGGAAGAAGTTCATGCTCTAGCCTTCCACTAAGAAAATACTGCAAGAGCGACCCAGACTGAGAATGACTGGAAAAACACAAACTGACTGGCCCAGCCAGGGCCTGCCAAAATGGCCAGCCTCACAGGACAGCCTCCTACTGAGAGACGTTAGGTCAGGATGTCTGCCTAGAGTTGCCGATTGACGCACATGCCCCTCTGGCCTGGTGTGCTTATGTTTCAGGAGGGAAGAAGGGTCTCTGTCATATATGAATTTCCCTGGAGTTTCCCCCTACAGAATGTAAAGTGTCATATCAGGTGACGGATAGGGACTGAGGATAGAGAAGTCATAGGTCTATGCCTTCCAGAAAATCATATTCTAAAGTTCCTTACTGGCAGCTATTCTTGATTCTTGTTTCCCTCCAACTTCCCTCAAATATCTGTATTTAATTTTCAAGAAATGCATATTATTTTTTAAAATTTTTATTCTTTAGGTAATCTCTACACCCAACGTAGGGCTCAAACTCACAACCCGGAGATCAAGAGTCCCATGCTCTACTGACTGAGTCAGCCAGGTGCTCCAAGAAATTTTTAGTATTACATATAGGTTCCATCTTTATCAAACAGAGAAATGAGTTGACTTTCAACGTTAATCCGTTGACTCATAAAAACCAGCCAAACAAGTTATAGTGAATCTTGCACCCTTATGCCTTGCTCTGATTCAGACATAGGTGTTAGTGAGATTAAGGATCTGATGAGTTGACTCCCAGCACTACTGATATCCTTCAGCTACGGACTCTGGGACTGATCGGCACCAACGACCTTGGGACAGGTAGAGGACTTTGTGCTACAAAAACAACTTAATCCCGTATCTATATATGCCAAGCAATGACAATTCAGGAATTATTTGACAAAGCCAACACCATTTGGTACATTCACAACAAGCTGGAAAGTCATTACCAAACTGCCTGAAGCGTGGTAATAGGAAAATTAGAAGTATTCAGTAGGGGTATTGCGTACTTCAGAGATAGTTTGAATAGAGAAGAACATTTATGAATTTTGTGATAGAGACTAACGGTTGTTAGTCCAATAGCCTATCCCCTTCTCCCCTACTGAGAAAATCCTGATTTGACTGTGTACTTTCCACAATGTGACACTGTGAATTCTGTCCCCAAGAGATGAATTATGATTGATCTTAATCCAACAGGACAATGCCATTTTCTTTTGCTACTGATTGGTTTAGGGGTTGACCTGTGACCTATTTCTGGGCAGCTGGATGATAGAGCAATATACTAGAAAGGCTCCTGGGAAGGACTGTCTTCTCTATTAAGATAGAGGTATATTATAGATATGCTCTCTTTTTACTAAGAACATTGTTCTGTGCAAGTATGATACCTGGAGATGCCACCCCCATCTTGTCGACATTGTCTATGTGATAGGATCACTAGAGCCTTAAAAACACGATCAATCTGTTGAGCCACCCTTAAAACCAACCATTTTATGGCTTTCTGTTATGTGAGATTGTAATAAATAATTTTTGACACAAATGAACAAAGTACATTGTCCCAGGCTCAAAGATAACTAATAGGAAGGGCTTAGATTTCAAACACAGATATACCTGATTCAAAAGCCATTGGCTTGGTCCTCTAGGCCAGGCTGAAGAAGTAAAAAACTGAGAAAGGAAGAAATGAATATTAAATGTCCTGGTTCTTGTCCACTAAAGTGGATATCCCTGTAACATATACTGGGCAAATGCCAAATTTGTTCAGGAGTTTCTGCCTTCTATGCCTTAAGTCAAGGTCAGCAGCAGGGCAGGTAATAGCATTCTAACCGGTAGAGTTTAGCTAAAAGATTCAGAACAAGACTGTTCGGTTTAAAACTGCTTTAGGTATTCAAATCCAAATGTCAGAAGTATCAACAACTGTTGATAGTTTTCAATCTAAACAAACATTGCCTGAATAAGCATTCTTCTTCATTTTTAGTTATGCATAAATTACCTTCTTTAAAAACTTTCCAGAGCAATCAAATAAATGTCTGAAGTTGTCCGCATTAGGTCAAATACTTTAGCAACTTCTTTTTCCTGACCAAATTTTGAGTCATCCTGTAACTGAAAACAGAGGTATATGTTTCTCACATATCAAAATTAATTTAAGAAGGCTACGGCAATTCGAAATACTCCTGGAGAAAGAACAACATTCTCCTGGCACGGATAAAGATGACGGTGGCCTCAGGAGAAAAAGCGCCACCTGGGAGAAGTGCAAGTCAAAACCATGAATACCACCTCATGCCTGTTAGAATGGCTACTGCCCAAAAGACAAGAGATAATGAATGCTGGTGAGGATGTGGAGAAAGGGAACCCTGAGGCAGTGTTGGTGGGAATATAAATTGGTACAGCCACTATAGAAAACACTATGGAGTTAAATTTAAAATAGAACTACCAGGGGCGCCTGGGTGGCTCAGTCGGTTAAGCGGCCGACTTCGGCCCAGGTCATGATCTCGCGGTCTGTGAGTTCGAGCCCCGCGTCGGGCTCTGTGCTGACAGCTCAGAGCCTGGAGCCTGTTTCAGATTCTGTGTCTCCCTCTCTCTGACCCTCCCCCATTCATGCTTTGTCTCTCTCTGTCTCAAAAATAATTAAATGCTAAAAAAAAAAAAAAATTAAAAAAAAAGAAAAGAAAAGAAAATAGAACTACCATAGGATCCAGCAGTTCCACTTCTTTATCTGAAAGAAACAAAATGCTAACTCAAGAAGATATATGCCCCCCACCATGTTCATTGCAGCATTATTTACATTAGCCTAGGCATGAAAAGAACTCAAGTGTCCACTAACGGATGAACGAATAAAGAAAATGTAGGAGGTGTGTGTGTGTGTGTCATGGAATATTATTCAGTCATTAAAAAAGAATGAAATCTGCCATTTGCAACAACATGAATGGACTTTGAGGGCATTCTGCTAAGTGAAATAAGCCAGACAAAGAAAGACAAATGCAGGAAAACCTTGGTTTGTGAGCATAATTAGTTCCAGAAACATGCTTGTAACCCAAAGCACTTGCATATCAACACGAACTTCAAGAACCATTGGCTCAGTGGTGATCATGTGACACTGGGCATCACATATTACTCGCATTGGAAGATATCACTCATTTATCAAGTTAAAATTTATTAGAAATGTATACTTGTTTTGTGGAACACTCACAGAACAAGTTACTCGCAATCCAAGGTTTTACCGTACTGTATAATATCACTTATACATGGAACCTCCAGAAAAGCAAATTCACAGAAAAAGAGAACAGATTTGTGGTTACCAGAGGCAGAGTGTACGGGACAAAGGAATTGAGTGAAGGTGGTCAAAAGGCTCAAGCTTCCAGTTATGAGATAAATATGTCCTGGGGTGTAATGTACCATATGATGACCATATTTAACACTGTTGTGTGGTATATTTGAAAATGTTAAGAGAGCAGGGGTGCTTGGCTGGCTCAGTTGGAAGAGCATACAATCCTTGATCTCAGGGTTATGAGTCCGAGCCCCACACTGGCTGTAGAGATCACTATCAATCAATCAATCAATAAATAAATAAACAAACTTTAAAAAGTGCTGACAAAGCAAATCATGCAAGCTCTCCTCACAAGGAAAAAGAAATTATAATTATATGAGGTGCTGTTACGTTAGCTAAACCATTGCGGTAATCCCTTTGTAATAGATGTAGGTCAAGTCACTATGCTGAACATCTTAAATTTACATAGCACTCTATGTCAATTATATTTCAACAAAACTGAATGGGAAAAAAGCAATTTCTGGGAAACAGAACGTATCTTCTACAAAAGGCTTTTTTTTTTCTTCTCCAGAACTGGACAGTGGCAGGAAGGGAGAGAGAAATAAGCATCTCAGAGCCTTGCTACCCCAAGTGGGGTCCTGGAATCAGTAGCATTGGCAATGCCTAAGAGCATGTCGGAACTGAGCATGCCCAGACCTAGAGGATCAGAACCCGTGAGTTAATAAGACACCCAGTGATTTGTATGCAGTTTACAGTTTGAAAAGCAATGGCTTAGAGCAATGATTCTCCACCTTGGCTGCACTTTGAATTTTCTGCAGAGCTTTAAAAAAATACTGTCGCTAGGTCAACCCTCAGAACTTCTAATTTAGTTGTGCTAGGGTCCAGTCGGTGCACTGAAGTTCTTTAAAGTTTTCCAGTGATTTCCATGTGCAGCCAAGGCTGAGAACGACTGATTTGGTGAGCTGATGGTGGCCATTCCAGCTTATTTGTTCCCCTCAGTGACACTAGGGAGTATGTAAGTTTCTCAGTTTTAGACCTGCAGCCATGGGATCCTGTGACAGGAGAAAGCTTTGTGATTAGATGTAGGACATCAACAAGAAATCAGGGAACTCTGAGCGCAGGCGTGATTTACATCATGTAGTAGATCTTTCCTTACAGCTGTACATGTTCAATATATCTTTATAAAGAAGAATAATTTTTGTGCTCTTCATATCTATTGCACCCTGTGCTAGACAGCTATGTCTATTCCTCTGATAATCCCATAAACTCTACAAAGAATATACTATTGTCCCTCTTTCACAGTTTTGGAAACTGAGGCTCAGAGATATTAAGGCATTTTCCAAGGTTGCACAGCTGATGAACGGTGCTGGCAGGATTTGAGGACAGGTCTTTCTGTCTCCAGAGTTGATGTTCTTTCCCTTAATCTAATTGCTTTTGTATGAACATAAATCATATTTCGAATTCACCAAGTTTATCACTTCTGAAAATATACAAGATAAATCACTTCGAAAAAGCAAAGAGTTACTTGATGCAATCGCTCCTAATTCACCTTCTTCATACACTACAGAGTTTACATACATTTCCCAAAGGAGTGCAGTCCAAGCTCTGATTTTATCACTCAACTGGGTGAGCCTGAAAACAAGTAATCAGGGTTACTTCACCTCCTTTCTCCTTGCTGTCCACTGTCCCCACCCCACCTCTAGCCTCGATTCAAACGAAATGAAAGCGTTACAGACCAAAAGAAAATCACTTTGTTATTGCCATGTGAGTATATTCAACTTTCTAATTACTTGAGCATAAGGAAGTAAGGAAGGAATAATCAAAACATTATTTCTCTGTATGGGCCTTAATGGGGCAATTTTCCCTATAAGAAACGATACAGGACCAGGAAAATGATACTGGTACCCAGCTCTCAACTGTGTAAGAATGATAACTTAGCCTGCGAAGGAATGTCCCCACAGGAACACGTGGTGGGGCTTCTTTTTAAACGTTCATGCCACAATGTACCTCAATGCGTCACTTCTTCAGGATCAGAGCACTCTTTAGTTTCAGGGTCCAAGAATTGAGTCTGCCTCAAGTGAATTTATTAACCGACAAAAATGACCTGGGATGGGTAGAGAATTTTCCAAAATGTCGTGAGCAGCGCGCAGATGCCTAAGCAGATAAAAACAGTGCCATAAGGAGTCCATCAAAGAACTATTTTACATGTAAATATATTGTCCCCTGTATTTAGAAAACAAGCCCTATGCTAAGCACTGTCTGTGCATCATTCCATTGAATTCTCATATCAGCTCTGCAAGAAGGATTCTGTTAATTTCATTTTGCAAATGAAGATGCTGAGGCGTGTACAGGTTAAGTGTACTTGTATAAAACCATACTTGTATAAAACCATACTGCTTATAACTGGTGGACCTAAGAAATGAAGGGCTGCAACCCAAGTCCAGAGCCCGTGTTTTTTAGCCCAACACTGCCACCTATAGGTAAAAGGAGATATCATTTCCTGTAGGGATAAGGTTTAAAATGGAAAGTCCTACCTAGATAGACCAGACCAGCATCTAGTCTCTTTCCCCTGCCCAACAGATCTCTGATTTCCTTTAAGGAAATACCTGTGGTAACCATGCAATATTCATGCATTAACCACAATGTTAAAACGGACTACTCACTTCCAACCCCAAGTGATGGTCAGTCGGCATAGTCTCATACCCCTTGCAACAATGATCAATGTGCCTTGGTTCAACCTGAATGAAGAACTGGACACATCATGTGATATTGTGAGACGTGCTACCTTCTTCCCTGGAAATGGACAAGGAAGCAGTTGCTGCGGGTAGCCATCTTTGTGACTGTGGGGTCACATGGTGGCTAAGGATAAAGCCAGAATGAAGAGAGAGAACCAAGATCTTGCCTAAAACATGATCCTCCTTTGGTTTTCGGTTACATGAGCTAATAAATCCACATTATTAAGTCTCATTTACTCAGATGTTTTGCGACTGAAAGTTCTTAACTGACATGTAGATACCGATACTGTATAGTTTGGTGCCTGAAATAACTTTAGAAGAAGGATTTACTTTCTGCATGCTATATTTTAGTAAGGGCTTCATTGTAGATATCTTCTTGAAGATTAAAAAACAAAAAAGATCCAGAATTGTCTCCAGACCAAAGCAGTGATCAGATTATTGTCAGGCAGCTCATGTAGATTGTGTAATTTGAAATTCATCATGATCGGTTCATAAAAATAAAGACATTCACACTGAGCCAACCATATTACCATTCACCAACTTGTGTAACAGTGTGAAATACAATTTATGTCAAACTCAAGGAAAACAAGCCTCATTTTCTGAGAATTTGGAGGAAATGTTATCAGTCATAGGTACGTTTCCTTCTAAGAACAGGAAATGATGTTGAGAAATAAAACATGACCCAACTGCTTGTTTCTCGTTGCATTTAAAACTATTTCCACCATGAACTTTTCCTTAGGAATCCGAAGAATTAGATGTATGGAGCATGACTCAGTCTCTCCACTGACCTTACTTACTGACAGCTGCAAAATTTGACTTCCTCCTATTGCATCTAATACCGTACCAGAGCACCTGCCATTAAAAGAGACCCCTCTCCAACCTACATCCTATTTACCTCTCTGCCTGTTTCCTGCTGGCATCTTTCTACCTACCCACAGGTGGCTGGATCAACTCTGGTCAAGTTAGTAGGAAACCTCAACGTTTCAAAGTGACGTACAAGGAAATGACAAGAAGTACACCTAGCCAAACACAAACTGGATTGTTCTCTCTCCATAAAACTGTGTAAAGAGAGAAATATGTAAATATAAATAGCTATGCACTTATATATATACACCTACATGCATATATGAAAATATTGGGGGAGGAGGAAGAATGCCAAACATTTAACAGAATTGTTGTTGACCTATTACTTGTCTGGAGAAAAGCGTACCGAAGGTTGAGGAAATCAGGAAGGAAAATACTATGTAAATTAGAGAAGTTAACCTGGAAGTCTAGATTAAGATCAATTGATCTTTTGATTTAAGATCAATTGATCTTTTCATTTAAGATCAATTGATCAATTCTAGCCAATGTTTATGTTGCAACTACTCACAAGTGAAGTAAAGAAGTTGTCCTATCCCCAACCCAGCAGGACATCACTGTAGTTGAGCAAGCGGTATGTGTTGCTCTTTGAGAGAGAAAGTGCACCATGGGGAGGGGTGTCTCACTAAAATGCCATTTGGGAAAACTTCTGTTAGAACTGGCATTCGTGTTAGGACATTTGGGGAAAGGGCTGGGAAGCAGAGCTTTGCTCTGGGTTGCATGTTGTCAGGAAGGGGGCAATCCTATGACTGGGTCTGTAAATATAGCTTATCCAGCTTGGGGAAGTCTGGAGCACCTGAGACTGTAACCAAGCTGCTAACACTCTGAGTAGCCAAAATAGGGGGATGTTGGACCATTTGGGGGGCTTGAGTCACGTTTGTGATTTTGTCTGTGTACACACGTGGTTACGGAATGCTCTCGTTTGTGTCTCTGTCCACCATGGTCACAGAGTGGCTTCTCTGATGTCGGTGCTCTGTGAAAGCCTTTATTTCAAAAGGAGAACACTGCGGTCTCATTGGGAGTGCTAGGCCAGCTCCTGATGTGAGGGGCAGCTTTTCTCTTTCTCAAAACCGGACAAGTTTTCCAGTATATAATCACATAAAGCAAATTTTCCTAAGAAACAAAGAAACAGATCCAAAGGGACTGACCAAAGATTTGTAAAGTTATCTGCAGGTGAGTAGGGAATTGTTCTATCAACCTAGCAACTTTCATTAGAGCAAGTTGGTAAAATTTCTCCTCTTCACCATTCAAATTTAGATACATTTTTTAGACTGGGTCAACATAAAATTTCAAAATTAGCTGAATTATTATTTTATGCCAAGAAAAACTGGGCAGAATTTGTAATAGTCCACAAATACCCAAGAAATATGTTATTTTTCTCTTTTTAAAGAATATCTACATAGAATAAAGCTTCATGATCAGTATTGCTAACCCAAAGCCCATGTATATGTTTATACCCCCCGATGACACCTGTGGCCTAATTGCTTTTCAAAACGATTGTGGAGATTGTTGTCGCATGTGTCAAAATACATGTTCCCATATAGCCCATGCTGTGTGTGGAGATGTTTACAAAGCATGGGCCGTAGGGAAACATATTTTAAAAAAGAAAAATTACATACTTAAGATGCTTTCATCAAGTTTTTTTTAAATTTAATTGCATCCTAATTTCAAACAACAACAGAAACTTTAAGTAAATTTGCATTTCAATCTTTTAGTCTATTAAGTCATAACTTAAACAATCATTACTAGAGCTGCAATGGTCCATCAGAGTAATCCTGCTTTGAGTCAAATGAGTCTTTATACCTCCACCGTATCATTCATTGGTTCTGGAACCAGTGGTTCCAATGGAAGGGTCCAGAAAGGTATGACCTTGGCGGGATGACTCCACAGCTGAGGCAAACGCTGAAGGATCTGAGCTACAGGCCATCTGCTCACAGTACCTCAGTAACTGGGGCAATGCAGGAGAATCTGGGGGCATAGCTCATGTCTACTGCGGTCGACCCTCAGCACTGCCGGGATCGACTTCTTTGCGTACTTACAGGAAGCAACTCTTCCAGGATCTTAGGGGTCTCTCTTCCTGGAAGAAATGTGGGAGAAGAAATTGAGTGGGAAGAACTACATTCCCTGAACTGCAAATGGTCTTGGGATTGACTGATATTGTCTCCCTTCTCCATTATCCCTTGTAGATTACCTTTCTCTTCAGCTTGACTTTGAGTCTTCCTGGTGCCATGATCCAGAAACTCGTCCTTGAAGAGCCTAAAGTCCTGATCACTGTGGCCTTCTCGAGCCAGGATTGCTAAACTTGTCTATTGACCATCAAAACTGGGCAAAAGAGTGCCAAGAGTCACCCAAGTGGATCCCCTGAGCGTGAGCCACTGGTACGGGATCCCACATAATTTCATGTCCAATCAGAGGACACACTTCCCTCAAAGGAGATGAACGAATCAGCCCATGACTATGAGCTCCACTAGTACTTAACACAGTGTTTGGCACCCAGAAAGGTACCATCATTCTCAGCAAATGTGGATGGGAGGAAAAGGGGTTTACTATGCAGATGAAATGGCTTAGTGTGTGTGTGTGTGTGAGTGTGTGTGTGTGTGTTTCAGTTGAGCCTAAAACATGGTGGTTGCTCAATAACTATGAATTGAATGAACTGTAATTATGCATGAACATTTTGTGAAATAAGGAATTTTAATCATTGACTTCTCCTTGCTATCTCTAAGCACAGGCAGTGCCTGTCCAACCACGGAGAAAAGGTGACTTTATGTTCGAGAATACAGACTTTTCTATACCTATTAAATTCTATTACATATTTCATTTTTATATTTCTATTATGTTAATCCTTCTAAGGGTTTCTCACACTCCTGTATTTGCCACTCCAGTCTCCTGTCTGCAGACTGGGGCGAAAAGGCTAGTTACTATTCATCACAAATCAACAGAATGTATGGAAAACAATCTGTTGTATGGATAACACGATTAGTTACTTTTTAACCAGCTCCGATGGCAGCTCAGGTAAGTCTCTGAATCCATGACCTCTGCTGTAGAATAAAGCAGCCGGAATCCAGCTCCTTTCCTTTCTAACAGGATGTTTGTTGAAGGTTATACAATGCAAAATGCGGCTGTGGCTGCCACAAAAAAAAAAAAAAAAAAAAAAAAAAAAAAAAAGGCATTTCAGTTTCTGCCACTAGAGGGCACCGCAGCCCAAGACCTAAGATGAGGTTCTCGCTAACCTCGCTGCACCGCAGGGGCAGTGAGACATTTCACTGTATTGCATTGCATTGTTTGTTTGTTTGTTTGTTTTCTGTATTGTACTATACTGTATTATACTGAATTGCATTAAGTTACATTGTGTCTTATGGTATGGGTTTCTAACGGTATTTAATTGGATTGCCTTAGAGAAAACGCTATTTGCTATTATCTTTTTAAGTTGATGCCTATCCTTGATGCCCATGATTGTCATTTTCGTTAATATCAGTGGCTGAAATCAAAGCACAGAAAAAGCATAATTCATCTCCAGAATTCTTTATCAGACTCATTGAGGAAGATAGGAAGAGACATCACGTTATACTTGAAAGTGCATGGGTGATTCAATCAATCTTGTGAACCATGGCCTAGAACTTTGCTTACACAGAGTAGGCATTCAAGAACATAGTTCGGTGAACTAGACATGATTCTATTGCATGTATGCTATTATTGGGTGAGCTTGGGAAGACTATTTAATTAAATATTTCTGGAAGTGGGTCCCCTGATTACCTATAATTGAATCATCTGGGTGTTAGTTTAAATGTTATTACTTTTTTTTAAAAAAAAGTTTCATTTTTTGTTTTTGAGAGAGAGAGAGAACACATGTGAGGGGGAGACGGGCAGAGAGAGGATAGAAGATCTGAAGGGAGCTCTGTGCTGACAGCAGAGAGCCCGACGCAGGGCTCAGATCTCACGGACTGTGAGATCATGACCTGAGCTGAAGTCAGATGCTCCACTGACTGAGCCACCCAGGCACCCCAAGTGTTTCTTAAGCTACCTTAGACCTCATACACCAGCACCCCTGTGAGGTGATGGTGGCATTAGCGGAGAATCTGCATTTTTTAAACATTTTTTTTAATGTTTATTTTTATTTTTGACAGAGAGAGAGAGAGAGAGAGACAGACAGACAGAGCATGAGTGGGGGAGGGGCAGAGAGAGAGGGAGACACAGAATCCGAAGCAGGCTCCAGGTGCTCACCTGTCAGCACAGAGCCCCACGGGGGGGGGGGGGGGGGGGGGCTGGAACTCACAGACTGCGAGGTCATGACCTGAGCCAAAGTCGGAAGCTCAACCGACTGAGCCACCCAGGCGCCCCTAATCTGCGTTTTGAATAAGCATCTTATGTGTGTATTAAAGTTTCAGAACCAGTGGCTTAATCTCCTGCTGGTCTTGGTTTTCTCCCTTTCTTCATCTGAGGGACTAATGAAGAAACTAAATCAATTCTTTGGTACCGGTGCGTCTGTGGAGTCATCACCATTTGCCAGGGGCGGGAGATGTCAGTTCTCATAGTCACAGAAGCAAAGCTCAGCAGGAAGAGTGAGACTGAGCTTATTTCCATCCACCGCTTCCAGTCCCTCAGCCACCGGCAGCATCCCTGGATGTGAAACAAGGGAGCCTGGACCTGGGCACGGCAGACAAATCCAGCCAGGGAAAAGAGGAGCAGCAAACAGACATCAAATCTGTATTTCAAAGTCTGATCCCTGAGCCAGCCAGGAACTTGCTAAAAAATGCAAGTTCTCAGGTTTCACCAAGGACTGAGTCAGAAGCCCAGGGACTGGGGTCTCGTAGTCTGTGTTCTGACAAGTCTTTGGGTGATTCTGAAGCACACTGAAGCTGGAGAGCCAATGCACTGCCGGTCTGCAGTGCTCCAGAGACAGCAGAACCTGAACAACTTGAGTCACTGTCCTGACTCCCGATGGCCCAAGGCTTTTGGGTGGACAGCGCTGCAAGGTTGGACCTCTCCTTCGTGAACCAAACAGGCTCTTTAGTAAAAAAGATTTTCCTTCCTGGAAAACTGCCCAGACCCTGACATAATTATTAAAAACACCTGTATACACATAAATGCTCATTTAGACTGATGCCACTTTGAAGCAGAAAAAAGGAATATATTTTGTCAATGGCTTCCATGCAACTAAACAAGAAGAAAAGGGCTCCGCTTTGTCAAGATTCAAGGGAAAGAGTCCTTTTAAAATTCTCTATTGGAGCATATTGCCTATTAGGCTAAAAGTTTCCGCCAAAATATAGTATTCTCCTGAGATGTTCAAGTTTATAGATGGGAATACTACTCAACTTTATGTCTTAAGGCCTCAAGAAGGGCTTCAGTATATGTTTGGTAAACTGCAAAATAATCCACCATCACCAGGAGGACACTCCCTTCTTTAATAGAGGGCCCAATACTATAAGGACTTATTAAAATTTGGCACCATGTCTTTTACCTAATAATGTAGTCTAAAGTAAATATATTGGGGTGCCTGGGTGGCTCAGTCGGTTGAGTGTCCGACTTCGGCTCAGGTCATGGTCTCGCAGTTCATGGGTTCGAGTCCCGTGTCGGGCTCTGTGCTGACAGCTCAGATCCTGGAGCCCGCTTCTGATTCTGTGTTTCCCTCTCTCTTTCTGCCCCTTCCCCACTCCTGCTCTGTCTCTCAAAAATGAATAAACGTTAAAAAAAAAATTAAAGTAAATATAATTATCAGCATATTCATTCATGTGTCAATTTTAATCTGCCAACAAATATTTGTTAGTGTCTACTGTGTTCCAGGCACAATTAGAACCACTAAGATTACAGCAGTGAACAAAAGAGATGAAAATCCCTGTCCTCATGAGGATTATATTCAAGTGAAAGAAGATTAACAATACACAAACAGAAAAATGAAAATCAGTAAGTGCTGTAGAAAAAATAATGCAGGGAAGGGAGACAGGTGGTGCTGGGTGGGGGTGGGGTTGCGATTTTAAGTGGTTAAAGAAGGAATCTCTAGGATGGTGACTATTCATCATGCTGTGTCTCCTCTGGGGAAAGATAGGTCAGGTAGAGGGAACAGTGATTGCAAATACACTGAGGGACCACCAGGAGGCCAATGTCACTAAACAAAAAACAAAAAATAAAAAACAAAAAACCTGAGCAGTGTGGAGAGGACAGGAAAATGGCCAGTTGTGTCATGGAGAGCCAGACTGCACAGAGCCTTGAGAGACATTTGCAGGACTTTTACTCTGAGTGAAATAAGGAGTCAGTTGAGCTTTTTAAAACAGCATGAATGGTATGATCTAAAATACGTGCTCTATGAGGACCACTTTGGCTATGGTGCTAAGAATAGGCTATGTGGGAGAAGCAGAATGAAAGCAAGAGAACAATTATTAGGTTTTCCAAAATTCATGAGTGAGACAATAATGCCTCCGACCAGATGATAAGAAGAGGTGCTAATAGTTGGAACATTCTCTATATATTCTGGAGATAGAACAAATAGGACTTGCCCATTGCCTGGATGATGGAAGAGAGAGGTTGGGGCTATGTCTGTATTTTATGGTTTGAATAATTGGAAGGATAGATTTTTCATTTACTGAAGATTGAGAAATTGCAGTTGGGGTGGGTGCCAAGCAGGAGTTGGCTTCCAGACATTAGATTTGAGATGCCTATTGAAAATCCAAGTGGAGACGTTGAGTTGGCGTTTGGAAAGAAGATGTGGTATATATACACGATGGAATATTCATCAGCTTTCAAAAAGAATGAAATCTTGCCATTTGCAATGACGTGGATGGAGCTAGAATGTATTATGCTAAGCAATATAAGTCAAAGAAAGACAAATACCATATGATTTCATTCATATGTGGAATTTAAGAAACAAAACAGATGATCATATGGGAAGGGGGGGAAAGAGAAGAGAGGGAAACAAACCACAAAAGATTATTAATGATAGAGAACAAACTATGGGTTGACAGAGGGAGATAGGTAGGAGATGGGCTAGATGGCTGATGGGTACTAAGGAGGGCACTTGCGGTGATGAGGACTGGGTATTGTATGTAAGTGACGAAACGCTGAATTCTAATCCTGAAACCAATATTGCACTTTATGTTAACTAACTAAAATTTAAATTAAAAAAAAAGTCTGTAGTGGAGGGGCAGATTTAGGCTAGAGATATAACGTTAGAAGTCAGCCATATATGTAGACAACAGTTGTCATGAGAAGAAAAGAACAGTTTTATAAAACCAGCTTATAACTTATACAAGGTTGTTCAGAGCCACTCTATTCATAATTGTTTAAAAGTGGAAATAGTTCAGGTGTCCAGTAGTAGGAGAATGGGTAAACAACCTGGATATACAACAGTATATATACTGTAATATCACTCAGTCATGAAAAGGAACATGCTTCTGAAAACGGCAACTACCTGAATGAAACTTACAGAAATGATAATAGGTAAAAGAAGTTAGACACGAAAACTACACACTGTATGATTCCATCCACATGGAATGGGCAAAACTAATGTGTATGGGAAAAAATCAGAACAGCAGTTGCCTCTGAAGGGTTACCTCTGCAGGAATCAACTGGGAAGGCAAATGAGAGAACTTTCTGATATGACGGTAACTTCTGTTTCTTGATAAAGGATTGGGTCGCATTGGTATATGCATTCATCAAAACTCATCCAATGGAATATTTAAGATATGCTCATTTCACTGCATGTAAGTTACATCTCAAAAAGAAGCAATATTTGTTCATATGCAAGTATTGAACTCTAGCTAATAAAAATGATATGCATACAAAGTTTAGGAGTAAAACAAACTGATTTCTATAATTTACTTGGAAATATGTTTTTAAAAATATGATCATAAAGAATGGATGGATGGATACATTGATATACAATTTTAAAAACAAGTATAATAAGGTGTTAATTGCAGAATTTATGTGATGAATATTTAGGTATTTGTTGTAAATTCTACTCTACATTAAAAATTTATTATGAAAATTTTGAAATTGAAAACTATGAAATTACTGAAAAAAATCAGACTACTATAGGTTCAACGCATTGGTTGGTTACTTTTATACCCTTCAACTTCCATCTGAACTTACTAGAGTGTAAGTCCCATGGGAGCACAGGGTCTGTCTTCCTACATGCTGCTCTGTGACGGACACTTGTCAGAGTGCATTGGGACACTCCCAATGTATATATATTTGCTTGTGATTGACTCAGTGGCTCAATCACAAGGTAGTCTCAATTTATCTACTGAACTGGGAGACAGAGCCACAGTTAACTTAATGGGGGTTGTACTGGGAGAGAAGAATTTGTCAATAAATTTGAGGAAATACAGGAAAAGAGAAAAAGACTTCACTCTTCAGGACGTCTTTTAAAATTTATTTATTTTGAAACAGAGAGAGAGAGAGAATCCCAAGCAGGCTCCACACTGCCAGCATGGAGCCCAATGCAGGGCTTGGGCCCACAAACCACAAGATCACAAACCTGAGCCAAAATCAAGAGTTGGATGCTTTTTCAGCTGAACTATCCAGGTGCCCTTCATTTTTTTTTTTAATGTTTATTTTTGAGAGAAAGAGACAGAGCATGAGTGGCAGAGTGGCAGAGAGAGAGGGAGACACGGAACTGGAAGCAGACTCTAGGCTCTGAGCTTTCAGCACAGAGCCCGACGCGGGGCTTGAAACCATGAGCAGTGAGATCAGGACCTGAGCCAAAGTCAGGTGCTTAACCGACTGAGCCACCCAGGTGCCCCATGTGCCCTTCATTTTTCAGGACATTTTAAATACCTCTCCCCACTCTCTTATGTTTTGGGGCTCCAAGGAGAAGTTGGATGTAATTCTTCTCTTTGCCCTTCTATAGGTAAGAGGTTTTTTCCTTTGGCTTCATTTAATAGTTTTAGTCATTTTCTGCAATTTAAATACTAATTTTGGCATTTATCCTGCTTGGTGTTCTCTGAGCTTCCTGGCTGTGTGTTTTGGTGTCTGACATTAATTTGGGGGAAATTTTCAATCATTCTTGCTTCAAATACAGCTCCTGATTTTGTGTCCCTTTCTTCTTTTTGGGGTATTCGCATTATGCGTACTTGCCCCACTGTTCTTAGATATCCCATTCTGTCTTTTTCAGCCTTTTTTTTCTCTTTGTTTTTCCGTTTGGGATGTTTCTACTGACCCATCCGCAAGCTCAGAGTTTCTTCCTCAGTCATGTACAGTTTACCTACGAGCCCATCCAAGGCTTTCTTCATTTCTCTTACAGTGTGTTGGATCTCCAGCGTTTCTTTTTTATTCTTTCTTACAATTCCCACCTCTCTGCTTACATGGCCCTTCTGCTCTTGCAATGTTGCCTACTCGGCATATTAGTTATATGAGTTTTACCTCCAGGAGCTCTACCAGGTCCTCACATTAATCATAGTCTTAAAAATTTTGTGAGGTTAAACTCACATAAGTGACCCCTCCACCACCAATAATAGATCCCCCTGGAGTTTTTTTAATGTTTATTTATTTTTGAGGGGGGGGAGGGGCAGAGAGAGAGGGGGACAGAAGATCCAAAGCAGGCTCTGCACTACCTGACACTGGGCTCAAACTCATGGACTGTGAAATCATGACTTGAGCCCAAGTTGGACACTCAATGGATGGCCGGAACCACCCAGGCGTGCCCCCACCCCTTGCCCCACATGGAGTTTTTAACTCTCTGACTTGTCCACAGGAGCCTCCAGCAATTCAGCAATTTCAGGTCAGGTTTTCTTACCCCCGGCACTGGTTGCCTGGAGTTTTCTGCTCCTGTGTTTCTCTTCTGGTGAGTTGTGATTCTCTACGGTTACCTGTTTTCCCGAGAGCAGTTGGCCCCGCTAATCCCCCTCTCTTACGGATTTAAAAATTTTTGGTCAGTTCAGGTTTTTACTTGTTGTTAGCAGAACGGTGACATCTAAGCTCCTTACATTCCAGACAAGAAACCAGAAGTCTCTCCTTTGTTCCTGAGATTTGCAAGTGAGGCAGAGAAAGAGAGGCAGCCTTCAGAGGGAGGATTCTCTGAGGCCTTGACCTGAACAGTAGAATTTAGGCTAGTGGCAGGGGGACGGACATGGAGCAGGAAGCCTCTCCTCCTAGATGTATTCACCACTTTGGCCCCTCCAGATGTGACATTTTGGGAAGCCTCAGGATAAAACACTCAGGCTTGGGCATCAGCCTTGGTCCCAGCAGAAATGCAATGGCAGTGAAAGGGGTGTGGCTTCAAATGGTTGCAGCCAGGGGTCAAGGAGAAATCTAATCTTCCCCAAGCCTGGGGAAATCTAGAAGCCCTTACTTAGAAGGGATTTTGTTGGGGCTGAGTTCTGGCGCCCTTGAGTTAGAGAACAAATGGCCGTGAAATACGGGGTTTACCATTTACCCCATGTTGAGCCACATTTCACCCCCTTGGGAGTGTCCACATCTCCTCTTACAGCGGTTTCTCAGTTCAGTCAAATGATTAGAGCAAAGACAGTCAGGAATATGGTGACTCTTTGGTGACAGCAAAGAAAATGTGTTCAAATTTGCAATGCAACAGGCCATAAATAGGTCAGATATAGTTGACCCTTGAACAAAGCGGGGGTTAGAGACACCAACCCCTGCCTGTTTGAAAATCCTTGTATCACTTTTGACTCCCCCAGAACTTAACTACCAATAGCCCACTGTTGACCAGAAGCCATACCAATAACATGAACAGTCAGTTAACACATTTTGTAAACTACATGTATTATATACTGTATACTTACAATAAGCTGGAGGAAAGAAAATGTTATTGAGAAAATCATAAGGCAGAAAAAAAAAGTTTATAGTCCAGGACTGTATTTATTGAAAAAATCCCACCTCTAATTGGACCCACATATGTCAAACCTGTCCTGTTCAAGGGTCAACTATAGTAACACGTGTAAAAGGGGAAACTGGTGATTTGTGGCCCGGAACTGCAGTTTCAACATCAGGAGTTCAACATCATGGGTTCTTGTGGCTTCAAGTTCCCCAACTGTAGAAAATAATGTCAACAAAACCAGACTCAAAGTGAGAGATGGACAGGAACCAGGGAACCCTCTGGCTATAAAACTGCAATGGAAATGTGAGCCCCTAAGTTTCAGGTTCCAGGGATCTGTACCCACAGGAGCCGGAGGCTAAAAAAGCCAGTCCACTGCTTCGGATGACAGCTGATGTGGAATTTGGAAAGGAGATGCTGATGTGTTAGTCCCTTCTTGTGCAACTGAAGCCCAGAAACACACCCTGAGTCCTGGTCGCAGGACATTGGTCTGGATGCAAGATGCTTAACTGCCTGCAAGTGGAACAAGCTTCTTAACTCCCTTCCCTGCCTTCTATCTTCTTTCAATTTTTCCCAGGCCTTAATTTTGCTGGGGCAGATGCCAGGGGATGGGGCAGCCAGTAGGATTGACGTGCTTGATGTTGACACATGAAATTAGGAAGCGGAAGAAGAGCTACTCAAACAGTAATCTTCCCCCCTCCTTGCTACCTCATGCACTGGCTATCATGAAGCAACACTAGTCCCTAGAAAGATGCTGTGGGGATAAAACATTCTTCCTCTTGTCTACTGGCTTTGATAGCTACGGTATTGAACACTCATTAACGCCAAAGCTCTTTTAATTGTATACAGCACCCTAAAAAGATTATACACAGCTTGACATCAAGATTATCAAAACTTCGTGTGTGTATTTATCTTTATATTTATATGTGTATATGAGTACACGTGTGTATATGTTGGAAGGGGGAGGCGCAAAAACTGACAACTACTTTGGGCGTCAAATTAATCGCTAACATTATTTACCATAGCCAAGATATGGAAACAACTTAAGCTCATAGATGGATGATCGCATAAACAAGTTGCAGTATATATACAAACAAGGAGATTCTGACATTTGCGATAACGTGGATGGACTCTGAGGGCGTTACGCTAAATGAAAAAAGAGAGAGAAAGACACATACTAGGTGATCTCACTTCTATGTAGAATCTAAAAACAAACAAACAAAACCAAAGTCACAGAAATTGGGATAAGATTAGCAGTTACTAGAGGTGAGGCATAGGGGGAGTTTGGAGGAATAGAAGGAAGGTGGTATAACCTCCAGTTATACAATAAATAGGTACTAGGGATATAAACGTACAACATGATGACCATAGCTAACACTGCTTTGGGAGATATAGATCTATCTATCTATCTATCTATCTGAAAACAAGAGAGTAAATCCTAAGAGTTCTTATCTCAAGAAAAAAATATTTTCTTTTCTTTTTGCTTTCTCTTTTTATTGTTTTCTATAAGAGATGATGGATGCTGACTAAATATATATGGTAGTTATTTTGCAATATATGTAAGTGATACATATGTAATGTATGTAAACATATGTTGTGCACCTTAAGCATATACAGCATTCCATGTGACCTATATCTCAATAAAACTGGGGGAAAAAGTTATTCTGTGCCAAAAGCTCTCCTAAAGGCTTTGCACATTCACTGTGTTTACTCATTTTATCCTGACAACAACTTTGTGAAACAGCTATTACTATTTTCATCAGTATTCCGTTTCTAGGGACGGGGAGGCTAAGATTGCAGAGATGTCAGGAATGGAGAGGAATTTGGATATAGGCTGTTAGTGCTACCGTTCCTGGACTGCAGGTGCTCTCTTCCTGGGGGCCTGCACCTCTAGCAATTTCTGAGTGACGTCTTTCAGGTTTTCTATGTAGAGTCTCATGGCATCTGCAGATGGTGAGAGTTTGACTTCTTCCTTGCTGATTTGGATGCCTTTTATTTCCTTTTGTTGTCTGATTGCTGAGGATTGTACTATATTAAATAACAGTGGTGTGAGTTGATACCACTCTCTTGTTTCTGACTGTAGAGGAAAAGTTCTCAGTTTCCCTCCATTGAGGCTGATATTAGCTGTGGATTTTCCATTTAAAGTCTTTCTTTTGTTGAGGTGTAGCCCCTCTAAAACTACTCTATTGAGGGTTTTCATCATGAATGAATGTTGTACTTTGTTAAATGCTTTTTCTGCATCTATTGAAATGATCATATGCTTCTTATCCTTTATTTTATTAATGTGGTTTATCACACTGATTGATTTGTGAATATTGAACCTTTTGCAACCCAGGAATAAATCCCCCTTGATCGTGGTGAATGATTTTCTTTAATGTATTGTTGGATTAGGTTTGCTAGTATTTTATTGAGACTATCTGCATCCATGTTCATCACAGATATTGGCTTGTAGTTCTCTTTTTTAGTGGGGCCTTTTTCTGGTTTTGGTGTCAGGGTAATACTGGCCTCATAGGATGAATTTGGAAGTTTTCCTTCCTTTTCTGTTCTTTGGAATAGTTTGAGAAGAATAGGTACTAACTCTTCTTTAAATGTTTGGTAGAATTTGCCTGTGAAGCCATCTGGTCCTGGACTTTTGTTGGCTGAGAGTTTTCATTTTGTATTGTTTTTACTGGTTCAATTTCTTTGCTGATTATCAGTCTGTTCAAGTTTTCTATTTCTTCCTGTTTCAGTTTCAGTGGTTTACTTGTTTCTAGGAATTTATC
Source organism: Prionailurus bengalensis (assembly GCF_016509475.1). Lineage (NCBI taxonomy): Eukaryota > Metazoa > Chordata > Mammalia > Carnivora > Felidae > Prionailurus > Prionailurus bengalensis. The sequence continues at coordinate 146,646,887 of NC_057344.1, forward strand.
CATTTCTCCTGGATGATCCAGCAATTGAGCTACTAGGCATTTGCCCAAAGAACACAAAAATACTCATTCAAAGGTATACATGCACCTCAGTGTTTACAGCAGCATTACCAACCATAGCCAAATTATGGAAACAGCTCAAGTGTCCTTTGATGAGTGGATAAAGAAGATGTGGGATATTTATAGAATGGAATATTACTCAACCATCAAAAGAATAAAATCTTGCCATTTGCAATCACGTGGATGGAGCGAGCGAGTATTCTGCTAAACAAAATAAGTCAGTCAGAAAAAGACAAATACCATATGATTTCATCTGTATGTGGAATTTAAGAAACAAACAAAAAACGACCATAGGGGGAAAAAAGAGAGAGAGAGAGAGGCCAATCAGGAAAGAGACTCTTAATTACAGAATACAAACTGATGGTTACCAGAGGGGAGGTGGGGTGGGGGGAGGGTGTTAAGCAGGGGATGAGGATTAAAGAGGGCACTTGTGATGAGCTCCGGGTGTTGCATGGAAGTATAGAATCACTACATTGTACACTTGAAACTAATATTACACTGTATGTTAACTCACTGGAATTTAAATAAAAACTTAAGGGAACCTGGGTGGCTCAGTCGGTTAAGCATCTGATTCTTGATTTTAGCTCAGGTCGTGATCTCACTGTTCATGGGTTTGAGCGTTGACAGCATGGAGCCTGCTTGAGATCCTCTCTTCTCTCTCTCTTTCTCTCTCTCTCAAAAAGAAATAAATAAACTTTTAAAAAAGGACTTACAAAAATTCGTTATAGAAAACGTAAAACACAAACAAACAACTAAATAATACTGCATCCTCAAGGCTACCTAATTCTGCAATTCAATTTAATTATCTGATACCGCTAAAAGAGCTTTTTCTGCAGTAGCTTCCTTGTTCAGATCTTTGCTTACAGGTACACATTGGGGGTTGGGACCTTTGCCTGTGGGATAGAAAAATGACAGATTAGGGGAATGGAATGTCACATTTCAAGACAGTCTAGGGAGAAAAAAAAGATTTATAGCATTGGGTTTCTTTGACCTCTTCCTTCCTTCCTTTCAACAATGGTCACCCGACATTCCTTCTCTCATTGACAGGCATCTACATAGTCCAAGACCAAAAGAAAATAGCACACTTCTCCCCAAACTGTAAGTCTTCTGGGCATTGGAGGCACCGGGATGAGTGTATCTGCCAGGTTGGTCGTAAAGGGTGAGCACAACTGAAATGTTAGAGAAGTTGATCAAATGTTACACAATTGAAAAAAAGCTCTTCATCTCTGCAACAATTACGTAATTGTAATTGTAGCCACAATTTAATGAATAGCCACCATTGGTTGGGCATCTCACATGCTCTCACTAACCCATAAGATAACCTTATGTGTTATTATCCTCAGTTTACAGACAATGAAGCTGGAGCTTCTGATTCCCCCCTCGGGCTGTCTTCACTCCAGCTACCCTGAATTTTTTTCAGTCTTTTAATTTTCCCTGCTCTTTTCCGCCAAAGATCTTTTGCATAGGCTGCTTCTTCTGATTGGATGCCATTTCCTCCACCCTGTGACTTATAATGCAGTTTAGAACTTATCTCAGAGTATAATCATATATTCATTAGTGTCATTTTTAAAGAATGTCTATCTCCCTCTTGATACTGTGAGGTCCATAAGAGTGGGGATTATAGATACCTTTGCTCATTATCATGTCATAAGAAATTAGTACAATGCCAGGGACATGGTAGGCACTCAGTACTACAGGTTGCATTAATTAATTTGCCCAAATTCACAGGGCTAAGAGTCAAACCAACTTCTTCCTGGCTCCAAAGCCTGAACCGTCTCTATCTGTGCTGTGCGGCCTCCAACATTTTCATGGCACTGTAGGAAAATAAATTGGCCTTTAATGAATAACCTACATAGAGATTCCATGGAAATGGAGCCCGGCAGACCACAGCACAACCACAGTTGCAAAATGTGGGTGTTGGTATGAATAACATTGCAGATGCTTTCAGCTTTTGAATTTGCGGGGACTTCTCCACCTCTCTTCTGTCATAGTTGTCTGTCCATCCATCTATAGAAACCACTCTTCCTACCCTCTGCCCAACGCACCCTGAATTTCAGTGGCTGCCAGTCCATGTACTCGCTTCGGTGAGTAGATGGACAGATAGATACATGCGATATAGGTACAGATGATACAGATTTGTACGCATGTCTCTCCTTTTGGAAAGGATTAAAACGGATGTTTGAATCCCAGTGGAAAAATAAAACCTTCAAACTATGAATTTTTTTTCTAAAATTGTTCTTCAGTATTCACAATCTACTTCCATTTTCCCTTTAGTTCCATCTCTCAGTTCTAATGCTGCACTTCAGTCTTGGAAGTGTCGGTTTCTTGCTTTAGAGATCTTTGCCCTTTCCTGCTTGGGTCTCAGCAAACAGCAATATAGTTTTCACTTACTAAGCAACGATTATGTGTAAGGTACATAGCACTTCACCTGCATGGCCTTGTACAGTAGGACTCCCAAGGTCTCTGTCAAGCTTCTCATTGTACAGAGTAGGAAACTAGGGCTCCAAAAAGTGGAGTAACTTCTCATGGCCACACAACCAGTACGGAGCACAAGCAGAATTCAAATCACATCTGATACCAATGTCTTCCTGTTCTTTCTGCCACACTGAAAAAAATAGCTAGAACATTTGAACCCAATTTAAAAGAAGTAATAAAGTCAGTCATCTCAAAGGCAAGGGCTGCTTGAACCATATGAAAACAGTAAGGGCAGATGACAAGCTACACTTACCTTTCCCTTCATTGTCTCAAGCTTTCTCTCCCCGCTTGCTTCCCATCTACACTTGCTCCTGCATAAAGGAAACTAGGAGTGCTTGACTGGTCAATTGGAAATGTCTAAGAAACTAATTCTATATTCGAATTAAGAAAGATAAAAGATTCAGGGGCGCCTGGTGGCTCAGTCGGTGAAGTGCCCGACTCTTGATTTTGGCTCAGGTCATGATCTCGCATGAAATCAAACCCTGCATTGGGTTGACATGAGCAGAGATTGCTTAGGATGCTCTCTCCCTCCCTCTCTCTCTGCCCCTCCCCTGCTCATGTGCTTGTGCATTCTCCCTCTCTGAAACATAAATAAATAAATAAATAAATAAATAAATAAATGATAGAAAAATAGAAAGTAAATATCACGTACCTTCTTCATAACAAGTGCTTTACAAACATTGACCCATTTACAACAATGCAAAGAACACTATTGACATTTTGTAGATGAGGGACACTTGGACAGGTTAAGAAACTAAAGCTCATCATTTCCTTGTGAGTCATTTCTGTTCCCTTTATAAACTTTTTCTGGCCAATTTCCTCCACATTCATATTTCAATCACCAGCTAAATGCTGATTACTCCCCAAATGTACTATTCTAGGTCCCACGCATCTCTTTGTTCCCAACCAACAATTCTCAACTTTTTTAGTTACTTGAAATTTCTTTACATTTTTCCACATTATTGACAACCCCAAAGAATTTTGCTTACATAGATTATATTTATAGATGTTTACTGTGTTAGAAATTAAAACTGAGAAAAAAATCAATTTACCTGTTAATTTATTTAAAAATATAAATTCACTACATGTCAATTCTATGTTATCAAAAATGGCTATATTTTCCCAAACAAACAAACAAACAAACAAAAATGTACTGAAGAAAATGTCACTGTTTTGTAGTTGGCAAATCTCTTTTCTATCTAACTTAATAGAAATAAGTCTTTTTTTTTCAGTCTTTATTTCAGTCTTTCAATTTTCAGTCATTAAATTTTAATTTTATGTGTCTGCATTTAATTCTCCTATCTGTTTCTGCATTTAACCTGCTACGATATATTTTTTTTCAACGTTTTTTTTTATTATTATTATTTTTTTTTATTTTTGGGACAGAGAGAGACAGAGCATGAACAGGGGAGGGGCAGAGAGAGAGGGAGACACAGAATCAGAAACAGGCTCCAGGCTCTGAGCCATCAGCCCAGAGCCTGACACGGGGCTCGAACTCACGGACCACGAGATGGTGACCTGGCTGAAGTCGGACGCTTAACCGACTGCGCCACCCAGGCGCCCCTAACCTGCTACGATATTGACAAAAACTGGCATCATACGCATATATAGTTAGAAAGAGGAGTATTTTAATAGCCCCTCTTTTTTATTCTAAGTAATAAACAGACACTACCCAGAAGATACATAATTACATTACTAAAGTGTTTAACCTTGCTCCACCAGTATGTTGTGAATTACTTGATGTCACAGGAATTTGTCCCGGGAAGGATGCAAACAGGATATGCTCCAGGAGCTACTTACAGTGGGTGTAGCCAACATAAGCTCAACCACGTCCTGTTTTCTGAAACTATACAAGCACCCATGCCTAAGATATATGACCATATGTAGCTAGAGTTATCAGGGGATAGAAAAACAGTTGTGAGAGTTTGAGAACTTTTTAAAAATTAGTTAATTTATTTTGAGAGAGAGAGAGAGAGAGAGAGAGAGAGAGAATCCCAAGCAGGTTCCGTGCTGTCAGCACGGAGCCCCATGTGGGGTTCTATCTCACGAACTGTGAGATCACAACCTGAACTGAAATCAAGAGTCGGGCGCTTAACTGACCGAGCCAGCCAGGTGCCCCAGAGTATGAGAACTTTTAAATGAAAAACTAAAAGAAAAAAAAAACCATACACATACTTAGTTACTTCTACATGTGACTGCTGTGTCAAGTGTGTGTTATAAGCAACAGGGTGGTTTCGATATATGCAAGATGATGGGAGCTATCCAAAGTGTGGTCCCTTAGCAATAATACAGACAAGGGTCAAGAACACATCACTCACAGTCTGAATAAATGAGAACTGTGTTACTTATTTAACATTCATATGTCCCTGATTTCCTAGCAAATTCCTTTTTTTTTTTTTAATATGGAATGCTTCATGATTTTGTGTGTCATCCTTGCACAGGGGCCATGCTAATCTTCTCTGTATCATTCCAATCCTAGCAAATTCCTAAATTCATGGATTCTGCCCAGAAAGCAGACCAAATGTTACGGTTTTTCTTTCGAAATATGGTCACTATTACAATACACCATTAAAGAATGTCCAGGCTGTGACTTGACTTTCAGTATCATTCCACTGCTTATACGGAGATGTAAGAACATTGACCTTAACTGCTTATATGGTGTTATTATTATTATTACTATTGCTGTTATTTTATTCATCTTTTTCCAAAACTGGAAGAGTGTGAAGTTGTGTGCATACGCTGGGGGGAGAAGGAATGAAGAAACAGAATGATATACAAATCAAATTGACTAACTGCCATATTTAGGAAAAAAGCAATCACTGTCACATTCTATTGGATGTCTTTATGCTTATACACAATTACCAATATTAAAAGGCAAAAACATTAGGAGTGGGAGAATGATGACTGCTTATTCCATTTGAAAAAGACTCTCCATTCCTTTAAAGAGTCCATTTATGGGGCATCTGGGTGGCTCAGTCGGTTAAGCATTCAACTTCTGCTCAGGTCATGATCTCATGGTTTGTGGGTTCAAGCGCCGTGCTGACAGCTCAGAGCCTGGAGCCTGCTTTGCATTCCGTGGCTCCCTCTTTCTCTGCCCCTCCCCCACTCACCCTCTGCCTTTGTCTCTGTCTCTCTCTCTCTCCCAAGAATAAATAAAAACCTTACAAAAATAAAAATAAAAAAATAAAGACTACATTTATCTGTTAAACAAAAATGTTGAGGCTCCCACCTCTTAAAATCTATCAAAACACCATCATGCTCTAGGTTTCTTTCTGTTACTGAATTTTGAAAGTATGTATGTTTTGAAATCGCTTCTCTCCTGTGGCAGAGAAGACTGAATGGAGTCCATGTCCATGTTGACGATTGTGGCTTCTTTTTTTTTTTTTTTTAATTTTTTTTTTCAACGTTTATTTATTTTTGGGACAGAGAGAGACAGAGCATGAACAGGGGAGGGGCAGAGAGAGAGGGAGACACAGAATCGGAAACAGGCTCCAGGCTCTGAGCCATCAGCCCAGAGCCCGACGCGGGGCTCGAACTCACGGACCGCGAGATCGTGACCTGGCTGAAGTCGGATGCTTAACCGACTGCGCCACCCAGGCGCCCCGACGATTGTGGCTTCTTGAGAGCAGAGACTGTCTTGTGCATCTCTATGTGGCCATCTCTGCATCTGCCTGGCACACAGCAGTTTTTCAATGACTGGGTAATTTGAATTCTTTCCACTTGCCATTACACTGTTGAAAAACAGTGTATATTGAAGGTGAGAAACTTTCTCTTAGAGAGAAAAAGTGCTTAGAAATAGAAATTATTTGGATCATTCTCAATATTATTTTTCATCGTTCAAGTTGTGAACGCAGTTGTGTGGCATTTATCCCCATCATGAAGACAAATCATAGCCTGATTCAAAAGTTACTGTTTAGCCCTGCAATGCAACAACAGAGGGTGAGCCTTTCTAAAAATTCATCAACTATGGGGCGCCCAGTGGCTCAGCCAGTTAAGCATCTGACTTCAACTCAGGTCATGATCTCACGGTTCATAAGTTTGAGCCCCATGTCAGGTTCTGTGCTGGCAGCTCAGAGCCTGGAGCCTGTTTCGAATTCTGTGTCTTCCTCTCTCTCTTCCCCTCTCCCACTCATGCTCTGTCTCTCTCTGTCTCTCAAAAATGAATAAATATTAAAAAAATTGTTTTAATTCATCAACTATGTAAAAGTTTTTAAATGACCCAATCATCAAAAATAGCATGGCCTTAATTAACCTTTGGGAAGAATTTTAAAAGGGAATTTCTCCTCCCTTATCTTATTTTTCTCAACAAAGAAAAATTTTTATTTTTTTAAATCAAAGTTCAAAAGCCTTTGTTTTCATAGGAAATAAATTACATGTTCCTTAATCTAAATAGGAAATGATGGTTTACTCCTCAAGTTCAAGACAAATGTCAGGATTTTTCCCAGGGAATTAATATTATCATTGTTGTAATTTACTAAGATTTTGAATGTAAAAATTCCCAATTGTAAAATATGTTTATTTTAAGCATTACATATTGGAAAAGTAATTTACCACGTCGCCTCATTATGAATGGCTGGCTTCCTTAATAAGGCAATCCAGTTTGGTTTTTACTGGGAGTCCCTTCAATGTTTAGAGTTGTGCTGCTTCCTTTTTTATTTCACTTAGTGCCTAGCATAGGCCTCAAGTACAGCTTCAGATACAAAATGAGGTGTGAGGCCACGAAACAAACTGATAAGAATGACCCACAGCAATTGGGTCACACAGTATTAGAATCAGGTAATTTCTTGTTCTTCGTGTATTTTCCTCAAGTTACAATCATCTCTAAATATTTTTCAGGAGTGATATAGTGGTCTGTGGAAATGACCTAACCTAATGATAACCCACATCTCTTTTTTCCTCCTTTTCTGTTCTATTGCTATGGGTCATTGTATTCCTTCAACAGAATTGTAGTAGAAACACAACATAATCTAAGTATTTCTTCCGACTTTCAATTAATGATATATTGCCATGCATGCATGTTTGTATTTGTGTATATGACAAAACACACCAGATGTATTCATTAGAATGTACTCTAAAAAAAACCACCTCAAAACTTAGTGGCTTAGCACAACCACCATTGAAATAGCTCATAGTTCTATGGGTTGGCAATGTGGGCTGGGCTCAGCTGGATGGTGTTTCTGCTGCTCTCAGCTGGACTCATTTCTGGGTCTTTAGTCAGCTGCAGATTAGCTTAGTGGCTCTGCCTTTAGGCTGTCAGCTATGGTAATGGAGCAACTGGGCCAAGGGTCTCTCCTCATCCTACAGGCTAGCCCAGCCTTGTTCATATGGTGGTTCTGACTTGAAGAGCCCAACAAAGCTTAATCAACAGAGTAACTCCCATGGCCCAGCTGATTTTCAACTTTCTGCTTATATCAAGTACTTGGTACTGACCCGTTGACCAAAGCAAGTCACATGTCCAAACCCAGAACCAGTTTAGAAACATCCCTCCAAAGAATATAGGGAGGCATGAACAAAGCAGAGCTATTCCTGTAGTCAATCTAGCACTCACTTGAGTACCCTAAAAGAAGGTATTAACCAAGAAAACTATCTCCTCTTAGGAGCCTTTCTCCCCTAGACCTGAAGTCAATTGATAACACGGATGAACCTGCTGGCCTAGGAGAAATTGCCAGCAACAATGGTTAATGGTGAAATCACAAAATATAAACTAAATCATTATTATGCTATAGTGAGCAGCTATTTATGGTATTATAAGGCTAGACTAATCTAGAACATTTGAGAAAAAAAATGATGATCAAATTGTATTTCCAGACATTAAGCTGTACCATGAAGTTAGAATAATAAGAAACTAATGCCAGTATAGCTACATAGATGAATGAAATGAAACGTAAATTCTAGACTCATGTTAAAAAAATATATATACCTTAAGGGGCGCCTGGGTGGCGCAGTCGGTTGGGCGTCTGACTTCAGCCAGGTCGCGGTCTCGCGGTCCGTGAGTTCGAGCCCCACGTCGGGCTCTGGGCTGATGGCTCAGAGCCTGGAGCCTGTTTCCGATTCTGTGTCTCCCTCTCTCTCTGCCCCTCCCCCGTTCGTGCTCTGTCTCTCTCTGTCCCAAAGATGGATAAACGTTGAAAAAAAAAAAAATTAAAAAAAAAATATATATATATATACCTTAATACTTGCTAAAAGTATCATTTCAAGTTGGGAAAAAAGTAGATTTGTATTTATATACTCAACATGTATTTATTAAGCCACTATTATTTGTTCCTCTACCAGTGTTTCTTAAACTTCTGACGTGGGCCTAGCATTGTTTTAGACACAGAAGACAGAGCCATGAACCCAGAGGTCAAAGTTCCCGTTTTCTTAGAGCTAAAGTTTTAATGAGAGGAGACATAAAATAAACAAATCACCCAAAACAATAAATACACGCTCAGTAATAAAACAGTAAAATGAATTCAGATGGTGATAATTGCCATTAGGACAATAAAATAGGGGACTGTGTTAGAGAAATATTGGAGGCCTTATTAGGATATGATGGCCATGGAAGGCCTCTCTGAGGTGGTAACATATAAGAAAAACCAGAAAAATGAAACCAGCTGTGTTGAGAGCTGAGCTTTCTGACAGAGACAATGATAAGAGCAAAGGAAATGAGGCCTGGTCTGTTTCAGGAACAAAAATCAAGCCAGAGCAGCAACTATAGAGTCAGGACCAGGGAAACAGAATCAATCAAGTAAAAGAAATAGGGAAGAATTTGGTCACGGGGGCCTCTGAGGCCATGGAAAGGAGTTCAGATTTAGATTTTATCCTGGATGTGGGGGTCAACCAGCAGAAAGGTTTTCAGCAAAGGAAATCAGAGGTAGTATTGTGATCTGATTTTTGTCTGTAGAAGATGTTGCTGGTTATGGGTGGAGAATGGACATAGTGAGACAAAAGTGAAGGCAACGACCAATTAGGAGGACATCGCAGTGTTTGAGGAAGAAGTGATCCTGACCTAATGTAGGGGGTAGTGAAGATACAGAGACTAAGATACAACATCAGGACTTGCTGATTTACTGGGAGTGGATGAAGGGAAAGAAAGGAGTCAAAAGTGACTATTAAACATTTGGCCTGAGCAACCATGAGCCTGACAGTCACTGTGCTATATTTTGGGGATACAAGGGAGAATAAGACATAGTCCTTGCCTTGTGGAGTTTGTAATCTATATTATTTAATAAATGTTACTTGGTTAATAAACTACTAGTTTAGAAAAATTGTTAAATATCACGGTTTTTCAGAAATATAGATCCATGGAACAGAGAACCAAGAAATGGACCCAAAAATGTATGGCCAACTAATCTTTGACAAGATAGGAAAGAATGTCTAATGGAAAAAAGGCAGTCTCTTCAAAAAATAGTGTTGGGAAAACTGGACAGTGACATACAGAAGAATGAAACTGGACCACTTTCTTACACCATACACAAAAATAAATTCAAAATGGAATAAAGACCTACATGTGAGACAGGAAACCATCAAAATCCTAGAGAAGAAAACTGGCAACAACCTCTTTGACCTTGACCACAGCAACTTCTTACTAGACATGTCTCTGGAGGCCAGGGAAACAAAAGCAAAAATGAACTATTGGGACCTCATGAAGATAAAAATCTTCTGCACAGTGAAGGAAACAATCAGCAAAACTAAACGGCAATGGGAGAAGATATTTGCAAATGACATGTAAGTAAAGGGTTAGTATCCAAAATCCATAAAGAACTTATCAAATTTAACACCCCAAAAAACAAATAATCCAGTGAGGAAATTGGCAAAAGACATGAACAGACACTTTTCCAAAGAAGACATCCAGATGGCAAGCAGACACGTGAAAATATACTCAACATCACTCATCACTAGGGAAATACAAATCAAAACCACAATGAGATAGCACCTCGCATCTGTCAGAATGGCTAACATTAACAACTCAGGCAACAGCAGATGTTGGCGAGGATATGGAGAAAGGGGAATCCTCCTGCACTGTTGGTGGCAATGCAAACTGGTGCAGCCACTCTGGAAAACAATATGGAGGCTCCTCAAGAAGTTAAAAATAGAACTAACCTATGACCCAGCAACTGTACTACTAGGTTTTTATCCAAAGGACACAAAAAATGCTGATTTGAAGGGGCACATGTACCCCAATGTGTATAACAGCACTGTCAACAATAGCCAAATTATGGAAAGAGCCCAAATGCTCATCAATTGATGAATGGACAAAGATATGGCATATATATACATGGTATATATATATACAATGGAATATTACCCGGTGATAAAAAGGAATAAAATCTTGCCATTTGCAACAATGTGTATTATGCTAAGTGAAATAAGTCAGTCAGAGAAAGACAAATACCATATGATTGCACTCATATGTGGAATTTAGGAAACAAAACAGATGCAAATATGGGAAAGGAAGGAAAAAATAAAATAAGATAAAAACAGAGAGGAAGGCAAACCATGAGAGACTCTTAAATATAGAGAACAAACTGAGGGTTGCTGGAGGGGAGGTAGGGATGGGCTAAATGGGTGATGGGTATTAAGGAGGGCACTTGTTGGGATGAGCACTGGGTGTTACATGTAAATGATGAATCACTAAATTCTACTCCCGAAACCAAAAAATAAAAAAATAAATAAAAAGCACAGTTTTACATCACAAAGTCTAGATGTGTTGAATGTTAAATTTAATATATGAATAATATCTAAATAAATAATCTAGAAGAAAATAAATATGCATACTTATATACTTCAAGGACAGGAAAGCTTTTTAACAGATATAACTGATAAGGAAAAATATTAATAGATTGAATACTGAAATTTTCAAACTTTTGAATGTAAAAACATCTACAATAAACAAAATTAAAAGGCAAGTAATACTTGTGAAATATATTCATAGCATATATGATGAAGAGTTGATGTGCCTAATAAATCAATATGGAAAAGATGAGCAAAGAATACAATAAGTAAAATAAGCAAAAATACAGGGTAAATCTATAGAAGGAATTTAATCTTACAGAAAATCAATAATGTACATATTTAAAATAGGACTTGATTGGTAAATAAAAAATGAGAAGAACCTAGGAGTTATCCTAGGGGTATAAAGTTGACATTTTTTGGAAAGAAATTCTTTAAAAATACACAATTCCCTCTGAGTTGGCAGTTTCATTTTTGGAAATGGATCTAAAAGGCATGATCACGGTTGTGTGCTGCTATATATAAACATTTACTGCAGTCTTGTTTACAGTAATATAAATTTCTCACAATAAAGAACTGATTAAATAATACTTTATATGGTGTAATATAGTGCAGCTAGTTAAAATCACATTGCAGGAAAAAACAACCGACTGACATATGGTAGATAGTTCATAATATGTTTTATGTGATAGAATCAGGTTATAAAACATCAAGCCAAAGTTAATTGCATTTTGGTAAATACCTGTGGAGAAACTACATCAGTGAAGACGTACACCAAATTGTTTATATATTTGAGTGTTGGGATTGTAGGTCACTTTTCTTCTACATGTCTGTGATTTGCAACTTTCCACATTGCACATGTGTAACTATATATGTTTTATATTACAAAATTTAAAAAATGTATATATTTATGGAAGGGTAAGTACTCGAAAATAAAATGAGTCACTGAGCCTCTAACTAAAGGTAACTAGTTGGAAACCAGAAGTCAGAATAAAGGCTTCAAGGATAGTTGTGATAAAAAATGCAAAACAAAGATGCCCTGATATTGATAATAAGCAAATGATCCCCATAAGAGTGCAGGCAGTGAAGGTGAAGCATAAACTTAGACAAAGAAGTTCTGGAGTCTGGAGGCTAGAGACACTGTGGGGCCCGTTAGCCATCATTCAAAGGTCAGTCCATACAGCAGGGGATTATGGGGCCAACTAATCAAGTTAACACCCACAAGTAATCCCAACTTACACTGACCTCATATAAGAGGTTATAGAAGCTTTGACTGTGATCTAATAAGCCCCTTGCTTGATTCTGTTCAGTTTATTAAAATAACCCCCCAACGTGATAAAACTCATCATTCCTGACCTTCACACACAAGTTAAACAGATAAACTGTCTGACCTTTTGAACATACAGAATCCTTAAAACACCCCATTGATCAAACAGGTAACCTGTAAATCTAGAAAAATGGTCTATGACTTTGACATTTGAATTCAAAGGACACCAGAGGTCAAATGTGCCTACTGAACTCATTGTTGAATTATATTGAAATTCTTTTGAGGACTCCAAGGTTTACACTTGTAAAATAACTTTTTTTAAAAATTATCAACAGTTGCTTTACATGGGAAACATAAATGAACAATGATACTAAAAAGTTTGTGTGTGTTTGTGTGTGTGCGCGCGCGTGTGTGTGTGTGTGTGTGTGTGTAAATAAAAGCACTTTGCATTTCCACAGTATCTGTCATTGGTGCGGAGGCGCAAGGCGTGCAGGTTCGGCGAGTTACAGAAGTGGTTCTGGTGTGTGCCCTGAGGTGTGAGAACCACTAGTCTGGGTGAAAAGGTGCCGGCAGGGAAGGAGCTGGCAATAGAACAAGGAAAAGAAAACTGAGACATTTCTAATTCAAAGTGAACATTTTTAAAAGAAGGACGTGTGAATAATGACATTCCTTCCCAGGTAGTGTCATTTCTCAGGGACCCTTCACCTGTAATCTGGGCACAGAGTCGAGGTTAGAGTCAGTCCAATTCAGTGGGTAATGTCAATTCACTTCTCACGATGTGTGTCAGGGAGCAAAGGAGTGTTCCTATCAGCTGCCCCTAAGAAAGAAAGTAAACACTCCCAACATGCACTGAGGTAAAGGGAGTGGCTCAGGTTTCTTACACGTCCCTGCTCTGGCGAAAAGGGGTAATAATTAACAGCTCCTGGGGCTCGATGATCCTGCGGAGGGCACTGCCAGGTGCAGAGCTGAGCAGCACGGGGCGTCGGGTCGCCCCTCCTCCACACTTGGCTCCGACCTCCAGGACAGGTGAGGGAGCCCTGCCTTTCCAAGGGACGCTCGGAATTGGAGAATCTGTGACTGAGCAGGGGAACAAACTCTCCGGAGCAAGTTCAGCTCAACAACTCAGGTAAAAAGCCTCCTCCTGGTGTGAATAACAGGTGACATATGGGCCTGGGGAAAAGAACCCCTCTAATCCACCCTCCGCCCCAGGTCAGGTTGAGGACACGTTATTAGAAAGCGGCATCCACGGGCAGCCAAGTTGAAAGCAGGCATGCATCAGACCAGTTGAAACTCAGACATTGCTTTTCCTTTTTGATTGTTTTCAGAATACCCTTTCCTGACGCAGGTAAGCATGTGGGGAGGAGGGAAAGGCACGAACTTAAGTGTGGCCACTGAAGCCCTTCTCCTTTTCCTCAAGGGAAATAGCTCAAAGAGCGCTTTATCTGGAATTGCACTTAACCCTCACATCCCCCTTTCTCTTGAATCAGCGGACTTGAAAGGTCCTTTTACGTGAGGGTTCCGCTAAACTTTCCGCTCAGAAACTACAGAGCTACAGAGACATATCCCTCCAAAAATTGAAAACGATTTCTGCTGTAATTTAAGAGTTCACCAAACAATGAATGAATGAATAAGCATAATTAAATGGGAGCCCATGAGTTAAGGATACAAGTTCTGAAGCAGGAGAGCCATAAGTTCAAATCCTGGCTTTGCCACTTATTAGTTTGTCCCGTAGCGAGTTACTTAACCTAGCCAAGCCTCAGTTTGTCACCTGTAAAACAAGCCCCATAACAGGATATGCCAATGGGGCTTTGATGGGAATTAAACACTTAGCAAGCATCCTATAAGTGGTACCTCCAGTTAGGATTAAGAAATTAGCAGTTCTGCCAAAAGGGCCAGATCAGGGAGGGTGAGCTAAGCTGGGGAGACCAGACAGTGTGGAGGTGGTAAAGCTTAACTGGTTTCCAGAGAATGGGTCTAGGACACATGAGCGGATGGCCAGTGGGCAAAGAGTTACAGCAATGAAATCATCTGGCTTCTTGCTCCTTTTCAAATAGTGTACATAGTGGCAAATTCAAAATTATCTGCTACTCAATCACTTTTGCTTTGGAAAAGTCACGTTCATTTTAACTGTTATTTCTAAGCAGAAAATATAATTTTGTAGTAGGAGACTTACACACAACCCCAGATTGTGCAACTTGTGACATTTAGTTTTATAAGACAGATAACCCTTGAATGACTTTGATAAAATAGACCATGGTAGCACCCATATTGGATTGTTTGTATTGAAGTGATATAGACTTTCATTTGTGTTTATGCACGAGAAGCACACAAGAACAATACCTGTGTTTGTTGGTCTTCACCTCTGAACTTAAATTACAGGGAAGTGACCTTTATGAAATTTTATTTAAAGGGCACTTTTGTTAATGTTGCTGTTAGTTTTATATTAATGTTGGTAATTTCAAGAAGGGAACAAACTTAGAAGTTGCAACTAGCAACGTATTTTCATTGATGACATTTTATATTTTCATTACATTAATATACATTTAAATGGTTTGCAGTTGATCCCAGCTTAATGTCATCATTGTTTTGATGGATTCTTGTTTCAAACTGCAGATCTGAGATTCTCCAATGTACTTATAATTGGATATTCGCTAGAATTCTAAAGCCAACCAAACTGAGCTTTACTATGTTATTGTCCTCTGGGTCTTAATTGTGTTAGTATTTATAGCTAAAAGCTTATAAAATATTCTAACCCATTTAGAATATAACTTTATGCCAAATAGATATGGTTGGAACTTCTTAAACCAAATTATTTGATTTAACATTTTGTAATGTTGTATGTTTAAACAAACAGTAACCCCAACTGAGATAAATCTACTTAACTGTACTTGAGATTAATATGAGATTAATTTATCTAACCACATAACCAGATTAAGTCTTCCTAGTTAAACTCTATTTTAGTGTACATATGTTCCTCTACTATCTCCAATATGAATAACATTTTAAGATATACTATTAAATGTATTGGTCCATCGAGAGAGAGAGAAATAACCAGCAATGACTAAGAAAAAATGAGCTTTCCCAATTATATGGAAGATAGTGTAACACATATGTAACATTTTTTAGCATGTAATTCAAAGTTTCATATTTGATACTTGTTTTCACTTTTCCTAAAATAAGAAGCACCCTATACTTTTCACTGAAATGGAAATCTAGTCCTAATAGTCAATTTACTTGTACAGATTCATTGAAGGTAGGGAATTTAGGATTTTTAGAGATACAGGAGCTTCCTATAAAAGTTTAGATTTGGGGGATGCCTGGGTGGTTCATTCGGTTAAGCATCTGACTCTTGGTTTCGGTGTAGGTCATGATCTCATGATTCATGGGATCGAGCCCCATGTTGGGCTCCATGCTGACTGTGTGGAGCTTGCTTGGGATTCTTTCTCTCTCTCTGCCCCTCCTCAGCTTGCTCTCTCTCTCTCTCCCTCTCTCTCTCAAAAAAATAAATAAACATTAAAAAACATTAAAATAAATAAATAAGATAAATGTTTACATTTTTATCTTGCCATTTGCAATGACATGGATGGAACTAGAGGGTATAATGCTAAATAAAATAAGTCCATCAGAGAAAGACAAATACCGTGTGATTTCAGTCATATGTGGAATTTAAGAAACAAAAAAAATGAGCAAAGGGAAAAAAACAGAGGGAGAAACCAAGAAACAGACTCTTAACTATAGAGGACAAACTGATGGTGACCGGAGGGGTGGGGGGTGGTGGGATGGGGGAATCGGTGGTGGGGATGAAGGAGAGCACTTGTCATGATGAGCCCTGGGTGATGTATAGAAGTGGTGAATCACTATGTTGTACACCAGAAACTAATATTACACTGTATGTTAGCTAACTGGAATTATGATTTTTTTAAAGTTTAGATTAAAAATTTTTTTTTTCAAATATAGGTCAATCAAAGATACAACCTCTGAGAAAGAACTTCTGAATATTCTCTCTTTGCCCTAAGGTCTAGTGTTAGAGAGGGTTGGGTTTTGTGGCAGAAATTCATCTGTGTCTTTCAAAGCTATCAGATACGGTGATTATATCACTTCATAATATCATCTCAAATTGCAGACTAATGTCACTGCTTTCCGTAGTGGAACGTGACGATGTCTCCCTTTTAAGTGATGACAGTGTAATCTTAATCACCTAAAGGACCACTTCCCCGTCACCATCCCAGAGCCCAGTAAGTGGGGTTCAAGAGCAGAAAGTGCTTGCTCTGCAGCCAACATACAAATAAGCACAAGAACAATGATTCACCGTCCCTGTGAAGTCAAGCTTAGAATTTCCTCTTGGAAACTAGATGAAGCAGAGAATCCTTGAGTGGTACCACAGCAGCAGTTCCAGAACATGCCTTTGGCAGACTGAGCAGCTGCCCTCCAGACCGAGTGGTGGCAAGATGCCTTGAGTCCTAAAGTGGCTGAAAACCCATGTGCTTCTGTTACAGTTCCTGTGCCTTGAGGGAGCTCTGGGGACAGTCAAGCCAGTGCGTTAATGTCCTGTCAATATGGAATAGAATATTAAAGGTTGGCATTTCAAATGAGATTCCACTGGGACTGACAGCAACGGCATAGAAGCCTGGGTGTTTGATCCATACCCTGTTGAGTCCCGTCTTATATTCAAGCATTATGATACATTGTTATGCATCTCAAAACAAGCATTTCTTAACTGTAATAAATATCACTTAATAAAGTGATAGTTTTTATATGTCAGCTTCTCACTTTTGCCATCTTTGCAAATGAGGCAAATTCTTTAGAAAGATAGAGCTGGATATTTCCCAGAAACCACACTTCTCTGGACTCTTGTACTGTTTTACTAAGAACTGGATAATGGATAGAATTCTAGATTTTTTTTCTCATTTCCTTGAAGTCATGTAATTGTATATAGATCTGTTCTTCTGAACTTTAAGGTTCCTGGTCAGAGTTTAGAGAAAAAACTTTATTTTGGAACTGAATACATATTTGTAACTTTCCATTGCTTTTTCCGGCCAAAACAATGATTAAAAAAAAAAAAAACAACCTTCATTTTTACTGCGCTGAATATAATCTTACTTCATAATTTAAATACACATTTGCTATTCCAATGTGTTACTTTCCATTCTTTTTTTTTCTTAGTAACTTTTATGGTGTGTGTTATGTAAGATATGTTCCTTGTATATGATTTAGAAAGAACATATGAAATCAAAAGAAAATAATTATCATTCATGATTTCGTAGCTTACAGCTTTATAGTTAATATTTTAATATGCCTCCCTATATATTGCATATATTCATTCTTTTATATATGTTTTTACCTACATATTTGCATATATACACTCACTCTAGAAGGTACAAAAACGAAATAATCCATAATCTTGTTCTAAAGGAATAGTCAAATTAACTAAAGTAAAATTTAGTTAGAGAAAGCAGTAAGTAATTAGAAAGCTGCAGATATTTTGCTGTGTAATTTCAGAGGCAGGAAAAATATCCTTTGGCTGGGGAATGTTGGGAAGTTAGCACCTATATTCTGTTAGTTCATTGTAAAATTCTGACTGTTCGGCACCTCATGCACCAGTGATCCCAGGAATAAGGGGCTACAGACACAGATGTAGGCTATGCTTCCTGTGCCTAGCACAGGGGCAAGCCCAGAGAGGGAACTCCTGAAATATCTGTTTACTATACAAAGGAGTGAATCAAATTTTCCACTTGTTAAACAAGTGGCCATTTAATCCATGATAGGCCACAGGAAGGTACTTTAAGTGACTGGCCCATTTGAGTTCATTGGGGCTGGGATTCACCTCCCATCCTCTGGCCTCCTTCTGGTACCTGGCCAATCCAGGCAAGCACACGTCTAGGCGGGATACAGGCAGGATACAGAGCAGGTGGAGGCAAAGCACAGGTGCTCTCTGATGCTCCCAGGTCTCACTGTGGCCTGCGAGCTGATGCTGTCTGATCCTGCCTTCTCAGGCTCCTGATCTTGTCTGCTTGCTTAGACCTTGCTTGTCTGCTTTGCTTTGCTTTCTCAGTCTCTGCCCTTCCCTGTCGAGCCACCTAGGCCCATCTGAGCTTAGACCCATCTAGTATTTCCAGGACTGTTTATTTCTCCAGGACTTGATTGCTGACGTAATTTCCTGTCTCATGAGCTCCATCCTATCTGGACAAAATGAAAAAATAAATAACCAAACTTATTCAATAATAATCTTATTTCATACACATAGTCAATAAACTCTGGCCCGAGGACCAGATAGATTGTGTGATTCACTCTCCCAGTAAAGTACATAGATTTGTAACAACTACCTTCCTCCTCAAGGCATAGTTTATTATGCCCTACCAAGCAAATTGTCAATGTCCAACATGAGACCTCTAAGCTTCTAGAAGTATCATTTTTCCTTTTTTCATAAATCCTCATCTCTGCTAATCATGACCTCTCTTATCTTGCTCTTAAGATTTTTGAGATAACTACCTCAGATCCTTAAATCTACCCAGTCTCTATAATTTAGAAGATATTCACAAATGTCCTACCAGGTTTTAAATTACTATGAGTCATAGTTAATAGGATTGGAGAGGGGAAACTGTTTGAATTCACAGATCTATTTCTCACCTTGGCAATTAATAATAAAATGAGACTTTTACCTTTTGGGTATTTAGACTATTTGAATATTTTGTTGAGCCAATTTTTAGATTCAGATATGGCCAATATGATTCCTATTTAATTAGCATATATTGCCAATGAACAAAAAATTTTATCCTGTTTTTTTTTCCCCCATAAATTCCATTTAATTGTCTTCCTTCCTAAGGTCAGAGAATAATGTAAGTGCTTTTGAAATCCTTTAATCACACCTGAAATCTTCTGATTGGCTTTGGCATAGCTCACCAGTTTGACAATATAATTCCACAGCAATTGTTTGGTATCTTTAATGACACCTTAGCTATTTTCCTATAAATACAAATAGGAAGCCAACCAGGAAGTTCCTGCAGTGATTTTCAGCCCATCACTGTCAACGTCACTTTGTGATTGTAAGAAACTTCCACTGGTGATTCTTCAGTTCAATATATACCCAACTTCTAATCTCAGCAAAGCTATCATGTTAACTATGAGGTCAAGAAAGATGTACAAATACCAATTACTCAGGCCATATCTGCAATTCTACATTTAGTCAGTCACTCAGCAAATATGAATTGAATTCCTTGCATGTTCCAGGCAAAATTCTAAGAGCTGGTTGTATACAGATAAATACAAAAAGCCCTGATCCAAAGAAGTTCATGTTGTGGTTGGGGAAGACAGATAAGTAAATAAATAAGATCCTTTCAATTACTGTTACATACCTAAATGGAAACCATGTGGTAGTGGCTGACTGAGAATTGCTTAGGGAAAGCCTCTGAATGAAGAGATAAACTTGGCCCACGATCAGCATGATGGAAAACAGATGTGGAAGTCTAAGAGCAGGGTGTTCTAAGTAGGAGGAGTAGCAAGTATAAATCCCCAAGACGGGAATGAGCTTAGGGAGTGATGGAAAATCAGCAAAAAGGCCAATGTAGACAAAAGGGAATCAATGAGGAAAGTAATGAAGGGAATGAACACTGAAGAGATTGATGGGATGCTGTGGGTAATCGTAAGGAAGCTATATTTTATTCTATCTCATTCTTGGGAGTCATTGCAAGTTTTTAATCATCAGATGATGAGATTTATTTCAGTCTTTAAAAAGAATAAATAAAATAAAAATAAATAAGAAATAAATACAATAAATAAAGTTATCATCCTAGTTTCTGTGTGGAGAATGGAAGACTAGTCACTGGTGGATGCTGGGAAACTAGCCATGAGGCTGATGCAGAAATTCAGGAGTTAAGGTGGTGATGATGATGATGGCTTGACTCAGGGTGGTAGCATTGGAAATAGAAGCTTTTGAGTTCAGGTGATATGTTGGAGGTACAATTAGTAGGATCTACTTTTGAATTAGAATCTCGTTCTAATGAAAGAGGAAAAGATAAAACTGAGTCTTAGTTATGGTGCCAAATTGGGTAGATGGGAAAGAATTGTCAGGGAGGGAATTCTGGAGACTGAAGAAAGTCCATGGTCCTGTCTGGGCCATTTGCATGGAGATATCTTCTAGACTTCCAAGCACAGATTAAGTAGGTAGTGACATGGGTCTGGAGCTCAGCAGGGAAGTTGGGTTAGAGATGGATTCGATTATCTGGAAGAAAGTGTAGACAGAGAAGAGGACACAGCCGAGGATAGGCTAGTAGAACTAACCAGCATTCTGTGATTGTGCAGAGGAGTCTGGACAAGAGACTAAAATGTGGAGTCCCGTGAAATAGCAAAGAAACAAGGCAAGTTTGTTGTGGTTACTGCTTTGTCTCAAAAGCCTCAAGAAAAAAAAAGGATGGGGGGAGTTCAAAAGCAGGAAACAATCAACCTTGTCAAATGCTGCTCAGAGAGAAAATGAACCATTTGTTAAGATACAGGCCATTGGAACATGGGAGGAGAGGTGCAGGGAGGGGTAAATTAAAAGAATAAATGGTAAATAATAGATATCCAGGAGAAGACAGTGTTTGGACGATGAGGTTACCACTAGGGGATTCTCAGTAGGGAGCAACAATAACCTTTTTTGTGGGTGATTCAAATGATAGCATCTAGAGGCAAAACTCAGGTTTAAAAAAATTTTTTTTTTCAACGTTTATTTATTTTTGGGACAGAGAGAGACGGAGCATGAACGGGGGAGGGGCAGAGAGAGAGGGAGACACAGAATCGGAAACAGACTCCAGGCTCTGAGCCATCAGCCCAGAGCCCGACGCGGGGCTCGAACTCACGGACCGCGAGATCGTGACCTGGCTGAAGTCGGACGCTTAACCGACTGCGCCACCCAGGCGCCCCCAAAACTCAGGTTTTAGAAGCAAGAGCAAGGGCTATATAACGAAACAGCCCAGACCAAATCCTACGAATGAGTAACTGGGATCTATTGGGCTCCTGGAACGTGCTGTATCTTTCTCGCAAGGCAGCCTAAAATACCCATGTAACTTCTGACTTACAGAGTTGATTTGCCTGATGGCTAAGCTTCTGTCCCTTCCATCACAAGTCCTCCCAGAGACCCCCTTCCAATGATGAGCTGTCAAAGAAGATGACATCCCCAACTAGAGGAACACTGTTCTTTCAGCAAGAAGATAGGAGTAGAAAAGGTATAAATCAAGAGCAATGATACAAGGTGAAAAGCAGAAAATGGCATCAGAGCAGTGCAGATAAAAGACTATGGAGAGACTTGATAAGTCCCACTTGAGCAGAGACTAGGAAGAAGCAGAAATCTGAACATCAACCTGTGGTGATGAGGGCCCTCTCGTGTGAGGTAACTAACTGGTGACAAGAGACTCAATGGCTTGAGAGCCATTGGACCAGTAGGCCTGGTATTTGAGAAAATCTTCAATTTTAAGTTTAGAAGAGTAGATGTTTTGGTGGAATTACAGAAAACCTGAATGTCAGGTTAGGAGACCTGGACTGTATTTGCTAAGAATGAAATCCCAGGAAAGTTTGTGAACAAGAAAATGATGTGATGGTCCAGATAGTAAAAACATAAAGGAGAATTAGTCAGGCATTCAGCTTAGAGACTATTACAATGTTCCCAGTGAGATGTGCTCATAGCTTTCAAATAGATTATATATTTTCAAATAATGTGCTATAATGCATCAGGGAATTTGTGAACATAGCTTTCCTTTTTTTTTTTTTTTTCTTCTTTTCTTTTCTTTTCTTTTTTTCTTTTTTCTTTGTTTTGGGCAGTGGGTGGGAGGATTGCTATTATCCTGGAGAAAGATGATATGAAATACCTTCCAAACACCTTACTCCAACCAAATTAAGCTAATTTGGAAGTAAAAGGAGGAAGTCCCACCCTTCTTTTTTTTTTTTTTTTAAATAAAAATTGAACTTTTCTCTCTAGCCTAGCCTTTTATCCTGGCTATATCCCCTATGATTCTATAGGCTTGAAGCAATAGTAATTAAATATGTAATTTCTGCAAAATGGAATGACTGGAAAACATTATACTTAAACTCTCTTGTCACACCCGAATGCCATTTAGATGAAAACATAAAGGAGGATGTTATTCACATCTGACCACGGTTTCCAAAGCCTGAAGGAAACTTGAAGGATGTTACATCACACTTAATCAACACTTGCGAGTCAGAGCTTGATTTTAGATGCCTGGAAACTTAAAATTGTGTTTGCAGGACTGGGGCACAGTTCAGTCAATTTGGGTTGAGTGGCTGTAATAGAAGAAATGTATTCCCTTGCGCAGAACCATATAGGAGAGAACTCATTCTAGAAATACTCCAAAAACAGACTTACCAAACTGGCCAATCCTTCCTTGCCTTGGACCACTGATTCTGTAGTTTTTTAGTTTACTTGGTACATTTTCTTCTTTTCTGCACATCTCCAAACGTTGATCCAGGATTTCTTTTCTACTTTAACTATCTTGCCTTCCCATGTTGCCAAAATAATTTCAATGATTATAAAATGCTTTTGGTGGGGCGGGGGGATTATAGAAGCCTTTGGGACTTTAGTATCTTCTTAAAGAGAATAACACTGAGCTGTCAAGTAAGCAGAACTTTAAAACTGACTGAAATTTTTTTCCACAAGTTTCTGGAAATTTCCTTGAAAAATGTAATAAGAGCAAGACATCTCAATTTTTTTCATAAATTTCTGGAAATTTACGAGAAACTGTAAAACCAACAAGGCTTCAGAAACTA
The DNA here is from genome assembly GCF_016509475.1 of Prionailurus bengalensis. Lineage (NCBI taxonomy): Eukaryota > Metazoa > Chordata > Mammalia > Carnivora > Felidae > Prionailurus > Prionailurus bengalensis. Next base: position 146,670,153 of record NC_057344.1, read on the forward strand.
TTCTTCCAGACGGTCAAAGTTCCTCATGTAGCTTCTTCTTTTCTTTTTTCTTTTTTATACTTCTCAATAAAAAGTAAGATCTGAACCAAAAAAACAGCAGTTTCAAACATCCCAAGCACACCTGTGCATTTATGGAGCGAGCAGGAACATAACTTTTGAATCAATAAAACCTGGTAGTACCAGAACTGTGGATAAATTGAAAAATGAAAAAAATCCTTAGAGTGCGTTCCAAATCAAATACTAAAAATTCAGAAGTAGAATTCCTGACAGGAGTTATGCCAAATTTAACCATACCGGATACATTCATTACCAGGAGCATAGCTAATACAGCCATCAACTGTAAAGTGATCATCAGCACAATTTTGACCCGGGGTTTCACTTACAAATTTGCAAATCATTTGCATTTAACACAGGCCAACATTGCGGTTTGTATTATACTTTCTTAGAAATATCTCTCTATCCTGTTGGCCCTTCTCTCTCCCTATCTCTCCATTCCATAGTTGTCAATCTCTCAAGTTGATTACCAAGGGGAAGACTGGAAGTGAAGTTATATACTTCTGGCCCATCTAGTGTTTCCTCATATGCCCTCTTTATCATCTTTATTCAGAGATTGTTAAAATTAAATTATACGTTCCTCTTCCTTTACTATTTTTCCTAAAAACATGAAGAATATAATTTTCAATTTCAAATGAGAAATATATCATGAGAGATAAAATGAATTTTTCTCAGAAGCACATATGGATAACAAAAACAGGAAAACACCTAAACATCTTAAAACTTATAAAGGTCAAGTGGGGGCAAGAGCAGAGAAAACAAGACATTATTACTTGTTGTCAAGCAAGTCACTTTGTGAAAAGTCATGAAAAGGTGGTTTACAGGATGCCATTTATTTTTTTTTGAAAATTTTTTTTTCAACATTTATTTATTTTTGGGACAGAGAGAGACAGAGCATGAACGGGGGAGGGGCAGAGAGAGAGGGAGACACAGAATCGGAGACAGGCTCCAGGCTCTGAGCCATCAGCCCAGAGCCTGACGCGGGGCTCGAACTCACGGGCCGCGAGATCGTGACCTGGCTGAAGTCGGACGCTTAACCGACTGCGCCACCCAGGCGCCCCAGGATGCCATTTAGAAACTCACTCAAAATGTGTTATAGTTAAAACGCTGAACTGAGCCTACTTTCTAACAATTGAAATTTTGGAGGGCATCTCACTTATCCTCAATAGTAATTCTCTTAGAAAAAAAAAATATATCTTTGAAAAGAATCTTGGAATGGGCCAACTAATAGAAAATCAAAGATTGGAATTTGTATAACCTTTCCAAAATGCAAAAACAATGTTGGTGAAAAGAAAAAAAATTAGAGGCCTTCAAGATTCAGACTTTGTTTCAAATTATGTGTCCCATTACTTACCAAGTGTTGGAAATAGAGGTAATAACATCTACACCCTGCTGGGACGGTCTGAGGATTGAGTAAGATAACATCTGGAAAGTGGCTCACAGACAGAGTATAAGATCTGTGGCACATGGTAAAAAAAAAAACAAAAAAAAACCTTTCTCTTTCCTTCCCTTCCCAACCCTCATGCCCATAGAAAAAACACTACTTAAAAACTTGTCCCAAATACTTTTACTCACCGGGGACAAAACAAAACATTTCAATTTAAGTCAGAAACTAATTTATGAATGCATCACAGGAGTATACCATTAATGTTATCCTCACGTCTTAGGGTATCCTCAGATGATCTCAAAAAAGGAGAAAAGTTGAATATGATGGCTCACCAGTGCTCTTCCTGGATCTTCATCAATGAGAGGACATTCATTACCAGGTAATTATATGCCTGTATGTGTTATCCTACTCAGCAGCCATTGGTGGATTAAGCCCCAGGACTTTGTCATTCTAAGCATGATGAATGAACCACAAAATCAATATGAATCAACAGTGCAGACAGTGAGTACTAGTCCTAAAGACTGCTAACACATAACCTTTCATGGAACAATCACTCATATTTTATAAATAGTGGTCTAATTTCACTATAGTTGGCAGAATTCTCAGGAGCAGCCTTAACTAACGGATCTAAGTCTCCTCATAAATTGGATATCCAAAGAATTGGTCCAGGGGCTCAAAACAGGCCTTCCCATCCTCTTCTCTCCCTCCCTTACTCCTTAGGACACACTTCATTTTCACTGTGTCCCTCTTGATGTTAGGTTATGCAATATATAGAACATCCACAGTGGTTTTCTTATACACAGCAAATAGCATCTTATATTGGTTTGGGAATAACTGAGAAGGAATTTGAAAACTCTAAGAGTAAAGCTGAGCCCTGAACTGGCTGAGTTGGAGCAAAAGCAGATGAGAAAAAAAGACGGGGAAACACACACACACACACACACACACACACACACACGCACAATTGGCCCTGAAACATGACCCATGTCTCACTGGGAAGAGAAACAAAGCCAAACAAATGATAGGAGGTGGTGGGTATAAATTGATGCTGGATCGGGCCACAGGAAAGCAGAGAGAACAAACATGGTCAACAATGGAATTAAAGTCAGAACGGAGGATAAACATGAAATATAAGAGGTGGGAAGAAGGTGTGAAGTAAAAGACAGTGGATTCATCTATTCATTCCTCAAGTATGTATTAACTGCTTCCCAAAGACAGGTATTCTGGACGCTGAGCATTCAGCAATGGCCCAAACAAAACCTTTACCCTTGTGGGGTGGCCTCCTCAAAGGGGGATACAGTTGCTGTGTAAGATAAATGAGTAACAATATATATATTATTAGACACTGAAAGGTAGGAAGAATAAAATAAAGCGGGAAAGGGAATAATGAGTGCTGGAGGTGGACAGCTGGGGTTATGATTTCATATATGATGTCCAGGGAAACCTCGGTGAGAAGGTAGCATTAGAGGAAAAGCCTGGAGAAGGTGAGCAAGCCAGTTGTGTAGGTATCTGGCTGGGAGCAAAGGGGACAGCCAAGACCAAGCTCTGAGGCAGGTGCATGCCTATATGGATGGAGGAAGCCAGGCTGGGGTAAACGAAGTGGGAGGAACAGTAGAAGCGAAGGCTCCTGACATCATGGGCCAGAACACGTAGGATCTCGTAGGCCGTTGTGAGACTTCATCTTTCCCACCGATGAGAAGCCATTGAAGGATATTGAGCACTTGGGTGACTGGATCAGTGTGGCCGAAGAGGGCATAAGATTGGAAGCAGAGAAATTATCAAGGAGCTGAAAGTTCAGGGGAGGGATGATGGTGCCTTGGGCCAAGGTATCAGTAGTGGAGGTCAAAAAAAAAAAAAAATCAGATTCTCAGATATTTTGATGGAAGAGAATGAAACCACTTTTTTTGGGGCGGGGGCGGGGGGGAATATTTCCAAGGAAAGGTCTGCAATTCTGAAGACCCTTATTTTATGTCATATTTTGAATTGGCCAAATTGAGGACTGACAGTTTGTATTTTGTAGCCCAGCGTCCCTTTCAGGCCCTGGTATCTACATATCAGCTGGAACTCCAGTAAAATTTTATTACATTTACACAAACGCCAGACTTGAAGATAGCACTTCTCAAAATGTGGTCCACAGGCCGCCCACCTCCCAATCAGACAGTTGTTGACAATGCAGACCCCGGGCTCCCCTTGACAGATAGTTCTGATGGATACTGAAGTGTAAGAACCACTGCTCAGAGGAGGAAAGGATTAAAGTTCGAGAACTTCTGACCTCCTGAAATAAACAAAATCCCAGAGCCCGGGGAAATCTGTACAAAACACTTGTCAGAAATTAATACCACCGACCACCCAGGATATCCAACATGTCACAAATCTGACAGACACCTCCATTCATTTAGTCACTGGATGAGTAATCATTCCGCTCCCGCTCTGCGCTAGGCTTTGTTCCAGCGAACAAGGCAGAAATTACAAACTTATTAGGGATTTTTATTTTCCTGCACAAAAACATGTGAAAATAATGGAAACGAATAGGGAAATAGAATCCACTCAATGGAGATTTTGGCCTCAGCACATTGCATGAGAGCTACATTTGATCGATAAAATAAGAGGTTGTGACATTAATAGCATAGCAGCAATGGAACATTTAGGTCTTACTGCTGAATGAGGATTCTCTGAGTTTAGAAACTTCCCTGGGTAAATGGCGTTGGCATAAGTCAGCTTCACGCTCCGATGACTAAGTTTCCAGTTGCCGTTTTCATTGCCTGGGGTCATCACTGGTCTGCTGCTTCACATGGTAAATATTCTAAGCGAGCAGAGTTTCAAAAAAATATATATATGGTTGCTTTCAAAGTACTTTCAGGTGCTAAGCTGAAATCAGGGCACTTGAGAGGTGAGTAAATCCAACCAGAGTACTTGAAAAAGTTCAAATCCGGTTTTAGAATGCAGATCAGATTTGATTCTCTGGATTCCTTCGTCTTTGTCTCCTCCCAGGGGAGCCCAATGCACACTCCTGTGGGCTGCAGCGCTACCCACAGCCCACAAGCCATGTGTGCATTCCTGTCCTTAGTAAATAATTTTAATGAGCATGATGTAATAAATTTTAGCAGTAAGTGCATTATTCCACACGGTGTCTCTTTCCAAGCATGTTGGCCGGGCACCCTTTGCTGAAACAAAGGAACCAGCCACCTGCACCTCTGAGCACAAATTCAGCACAAAGAGCCAATGTTCCACAGGCTGCTTCTACCTGGCCAGTAGAGCTAGAGGGCAATGTTTGCCCAGTTTCCATGGCCAGGGTCTTCTCTAATCAAGGAAACTGGATCAAACACTGCGTGCCCCAGCGTGCCCTGCAGGTGGGTTTATAAAGAGGACACCCTTCTCCTGAAGGCCACTGGACTCTTGTCTTTTTTTAACTTTTTAATGTTTACTTATTATTTTTGAGAGAGAGAGAGAGCAAGTGGGTGAGGGGCAGAGAGAGAGGGAGACACAGAATCCAAAGCAGGCTCCAGGCTCTGAGACGTCAGCACAGAGCCCAATGCAGGGCTCAAACTCACAAACTATGAGATTATGACCTGAGCCAAGGTCAGCCACTTAACTCTTATCTTTAATAAAGGATAAGAGAGCCCTCTCTGACATTTTTTTTTAAGGAACCAGGATTTTAAAATAGGTCAGGGGGACGTCTGGGTGGCTCAGTCGATTGAGCGTCCAACTTCGGCTCAGGTCATGATATCACAGTCTCTGAGTTTGAGCCCCACATGGGGCTCTGTGCTGACAGCTCAGAGCCTGAAGCCTGCTTCGGATTCTGTGTCTCCCTCTCTCTCTGCCCCTCCCCTGCTCATGCTCTCTCTCTCTCTCAAAAATAAATAAACATTTTTTTTTAAATAAAATAAGTCAGGGACAAAAAGTTCAAGACATGGTTGGGACCATCTCCTTTAAAAATGAGAAATTTTTTCTACATGGAGATCGTTTTTAAAAATTTATTTCAACATTTCCACTATGAGGTTTGATAACCTAATGAAAATAACAGAAATGTTCGTAATGAAAAATTGGATATACTAACCTCATTAGTTACTATGTCAAAAAAAAGGTGAATAATGTCCCCCCAGATATGTGAAAAAAGTTCATTTTTTAAAGCTTTCCTTATATCAGATATTTTTCAATGAGCATTGACAATCACGAAGCATATCAATGTGACTGTTATTCCCAACCCAATTTACTTATTCCACGTTTACCTATTTTATCACTTTGGTCAGTTAGAAAACAGTAAGATCATCCATCTGTCCAAGATACACTGAAAATATTTCAATAGGCATCTGATAAAATCAAAATTCAAAGACTAGAAATATATTAACTTATGGAATTTACTTGAATTTCTGGATATGTTAAGTGGTGGCACTGGTAAAAGGTTTTATTTTTCCCTCTAAAAATAGGTCAGGGTTTAATTTTCTATATTTTATTCCCTCAACAAATAATTATTGGGAACACACCACAAGCCAGAAGTTGTGCTAGAAACTGAGGTATGGAATTTTGAGCAAAAAAAGACAAGAGCTGCTTGGAGCTACGGATCTCCGATTTGAGCCTTCACTAGAATGACCTGGAGGGCTTGCTACACTAAAGATTGAGGGACCCACTCCCAGCTTGTGACTCAGTGGGTCTGGGTTGGCGTGAGCATTCCCATGTTCAAGTTCCTGGGTGGTGCCCATGTTACTGGCCTGGGAATCACACTTTGAGAACTACAGGTCTAAAGGCCTGATTGATAACAAACTGACGCAGATGTTCAGAAGGAAAGGGATCCTTTAGAGAATAAGGAACTAGCCTAAACAGTGGCGGGGGTGGTGGGGTGGGGCTCCCGATATCTGACCAAGGAGGAAGCTAACGAGTTTAAGGAAGTGAGCAGGAGAGCATTCCTGACATAGGGAGTCTGCCTGAAGTCCTTATGGCCAGAGAGAGCTCAGGGTTCCAGCAAGTAAAGGGGACCCAGTGTGGGTGAGGTACAAGACACAGGGAAATGCATCTCTTCAAAGTAGGCTAAAGAGACGGAGCAGGACCTCCCCTGCTGTGATAAAGATTTGTAGTTTTTATCCCAAGAACAATGGGAAGACGTTTAAAGATGTTAAGCACAGCAAATGCTATGGTATGTTCTCTGTGCTCTGTATAGAGTGTGGAGTATATGGAGGACACCCAGAAGAAAAACAAGGAGGTCCCTTAATATAAGTTTTTATTTAATTTTTTAAAATGTTTTCTTTATTTTTGAGAGAGAGAGAGAGACAGACACAGAGTGTGAGCAGGTGAGGGGCAGACAGAGAGGGAGACACAGAATCCGAAACAGACTCCAGGCTCTGAGCTGTCAGCACAGAGACCGATGTGGGGCTCGAACTCATGAACCATGAGATCATGACCTGGGCCAAAGCCGGACCCTTAACCGACTGAGCCACCCAGGTGCCCCTGTATTGTTTTAAACGTAAGGAGAATCAGTGGTCAAAGTCATGGCAGCGTCACAGAAGAGCCAGGTAAGAGCCTGTGTGTCAGGAGAGCTCCTGTCTTCAGCTCATGCTCATGTGCGTGGCCCCGAGGATCACTGGCCACCTGCTGTGTTTCAGGCACTCTGGTAACAATCCTAATGGTCCAAGAGGCTGTTAATGAATTAACAGAGTAGATAGATCATTTCCTCATCCCTAGGGAACAAGGGGCATCAGACTGTGAAGCCAAGGTCGTCATCCTCAACAAGCACACAAGCTTCCAGCTGTTCATACACAAAGGGTGTTATTTTACAGCCAGCCTGTGTGTGCTCCAGTAATGACTAGAGTTGTGTGGCACACTTGTGTTTACTTTTCAACTGGCTTACAAAAATGTATAAGGCTTGGATTAGAAAAAAAAATGAAATGAAAGTTTAACTCATAGGAGAATAAGATCCCAATATAAGCTACATACCAACCCAACTGTGCCATTCCCTCATCTCTATACCCAGCCCCACAGCAAATCTAATTGGCTCCACTTCCAGAATCCAAACAATTCTCACCACCTAGTCCAAGCCACCATTATTTCTTGCCTGGACAACTGCAACAGCTTCCTGCTTCCATTCCCTGTCCCTAGAGATCTGGCCGGGAGGACCTTTATGACCTCATCTGAAACCACTCTTCCCTTCTTTCTCTCCTTCAAACATGCCAAGCTTAGTCTTGTATACAGGGCATTGCATCTCTTGCTTGGGACAGTCTCCTTGACTCTTCACATGGTTGGCTCTTTCCCATTATTGAGATTTCAGCTTAATATGGCAGGCCTCCTGATCACCCTTGCTGACACGTCCTCCACTATGCACTCCGTCAACATGATCCTGTTTTATTGTTCTCAGAGCATTTATCCCTATGTAAAATTAGTGTATTTCTTTAAAAAAAATTTTTTTAACATTTATTTATTTTTTTTGAGACAGAGAGAGACAGAGCATGAATGGGGGAGGGTCAGAGAGAGAGAGGGAGACACAGAATCCAAAACAGGCTCCAGGCTCTGAGCTGTCGGCACAGAGCGCGAAGCAGACCGCGAGATCACGACCTGAGCCGGAGCTGGACGCTCAACCGACTAAGCCACCCAGACGCCCCCAAAATTAGTGTATTTTGCTCTTTTGTTTTCCTCTGTCTTCCTCCCCCTCAGAATGTAAGTCCCATCAGTGCAGGGGGTCTCATTCACTGTATACTTTGCCGTATCGCTAGCATCTATTACATCATCTGTTATATAATAATCCCTCAAATTTTTGCTGATGATGCATTCCTATGGGCACTAAACTTCAGAGAACTAAATTAGGAGCTCAGTGTTTTGACATGTGCTACCCTTAAATACTGTTTCATATCTAAGGGCAAACTGATTACATCAGCACTCCTCTTGAGTTTAATGTATATGCAGATTTCCTGGGTATCTTGGTTAAAATACAGATTTTAATTTCTAACAAGATGCCTCCTATGTGTTCAGATGATATGAGAGGAGCCACTCTTAAATCCTGTGATAGGCATATTAATGGCCTCCCAGAGATGGCTACATTCTACTCCCCTGAACCTGTGAATATTTTACAGTTGCGTGGCAAAAGGGAATTCAGGCTGCCAATCTGCTGACCCTAAAATAGAGAGATTATTCAGATGGGCCCAGTGTGATCCCCAGGGTCTTTAGAGATGAGACAGGAAGGGGGCTCTGTGAGGGGAGCCTGTGTCAGAGTGGGGCTGGTGAGAATGACTCCATGGTCATTGCTGGCTTTGAGATGGAAAGGGGGACAGAACTGAGGAATGTGGCAGGCTCAGGAACTGAGAAAGCAAGGAAACAGGTAAATACAGTCTCTGGTTCGAAGCACTACCACTATACACAAATCAGTACCTGTTCTCTCCAAACACTCAGCTACAGCAAGGGGCACCTGGGTAGCTCAGTCGGAGGAGCATCTGACTCTTGATTTTTGGCTCAAGTCATGATCTTGAGGTTCGTGGGATTGAGCCCAACGTCAGGCTCTGTGCTGACAGTGCAGAGTCTGCTTGAGATTCTCTCTCTCTGCCCCTCCTCTTCACTCTGTCTCTGAAAATAAATAATAAATATTTATTTTTATTAATTATATTTATTAAATATAATATTTAACAAATATATTTATTAATATTTATGAAAATATTTATAATAAATAAACATTTTTTTAAAAAGACAAAACACTCGGCCAGAACAAGAAAACGGACTATTTCATCAAAGTGGAGGTGGTTTCAAGTCCTTACTTCGGTTTGGAATAGAAATAGAAGCATCAGTCCTGATTTGTGAGTAGTGTTAGGGCTGTGAACCAGAGGCCATATTTCTCTGTGTTTCCGGCCAAAGAAGACAGAGCACAGACTTCCCTCATTCTTTCCTCCCTGTCCACAAACTGCTCGGGCTGCCCATAAGGGTTCAGCTGCTGCAAGTGACAGCAGAGAACAAGATCTGACACGGAGGCAGCTCCTCGCAGCTGCCAGCTAGAATATAGTAGGTTGTGAATTTTTTTTTAAATCTTTTTCATAAAAATCTTTGGAAGCCAAACCATAGAGGAAAAGGGAATAGATAAGTATCTTCCCTCGTCTGAGGCTGTTGGAAAACACGCCAGTGTGTTAATATATCAAACACTGAGATTTACCCTTATGAAAGGATTCTCTCAAAAATCTGCTATCAGATCTGGAGCACATTCTTGTTTCCTTCAGAAGCACCGGTATTTGAACAAATGGCACAGTCCTTTGCCTCTCCCTTCTTATCCCCTCTTTTATGTCTTATCAACGCCCAGTGGCATTGTTCTGAGTAGCTAAAGCCCCTGTCTTCAAGGGTAGAGTTTTCATCCTCAAGAAAACACTTTGGGCATTTTTCTTTGTTTTGTTATCTACCAACTAGCCATCACTTCCAGTTTCTTTTTAATACTATGAAATTACTCCTTAATCTTTAACCCTTTTCCCTTAGCTGAGTTCTAGGGGTTGAGGACCCGAGAGAAACTGACACGTCTATCCACTAATGGCTCCAGGGCCATTTTTTACAGGCGTTATCAAGAAAAGATGAATGCCCAGAAAATACAAGAGTCACAATATGGCCAAAAGCAGTGAGGGGGAGTGTGGTGGAGGAGAGGCAGGTCTGGCTGTACTATCGTATTGATTAGATTACTAGTGGAGCTCACGAAACTCCCAGGCCCTTTTTATTGTGGGTTGTCAGCACTGAAGAGGGAGTTAGGTCTTAGGATAGAACTGTTTGGGAGAACAAAGCAAACAAGTCAGGGGCACCATCATCCTGACCGCCAGCAATGATTACTGATATTTTAGCAGAATTACTAAAAATGTTAGGAGCCCTTCCTTTTCAAAAAGAGCAGCCTCCTCAAAGGAAGCCGGGAGAGGCAGACAAATTCAGAGGTCCCTGATCAGTTAGGGTTTGCATTTTTCCTGCAGTCAAACCAAAACAGCCCTCCTTCCTCTTCCCAACTTCTCTCTTTTCAAACTGTGGAATCCAATCCCTTCATTTGCAATGGAAATGTGAATAACCTACTTTGCCAGCTGAGGAAGGTCTCTATGCAAAGGTGGAAAGGTAGTCTTCTTTCTTCATTGAGCCAGGAGCTGAGGCTAAAGGCAAAAAAAAAAGACCCAGAGCTGTAGCCGCTTATAGAACAGTTGCAGAAGTTTGCGATTTGAGTTCCAGGATTCAAGCTGACAGTAATGAAGGATAAAGCGGGTTAAGAGAATTCTGCTTCTGCTTGCAGACATCATGCAGACATCAGTAACATGGAATGATGGGTTGTCTTGGCATAGGGCTTAATGATAAGTCTCCATTTATTCTTTTCTGTTGTCCTCCTATTTCCTGGTTCCACCTTTCCAAAAACATACAGGAGTTTATATTATATTATATTATATTATATTATATTATATTATATATTAATTTTTTTTAAATGTTTATTTATTTTTTGAGAGACAGACAGAGTACAAGCAGGGGGAGGGGCAGAGAGAGAGAGAGGGAAACAGAATCTGAAGCAGGATCCAAGCTCTGAGCTGTCGGCACAGAGCCCGACACGGGGCTTGAACTCACAACCCCCGAGATCATAACCTGAGCCGAAGTTGGACGCTTAACAAACTGAGTCACTCAGGTGCCCCTATTTTATATTTTTGTTGGAAGTAAAATTATGACAACATTATAAATGCATTATGCACTAATTATATGAAGTTTGGAAACTATACAGAACTATGACCCATAAAATAAGTCACAATCTTTTTTCCCAGAAAAATGGTCAATTTGTTACCTTTCCATGCTTAATTCATAATTATTTTATTAAAAACATATTAAGTTTTAAATTCAGTTTTGTAACCTAACATGAAATTGTTGATCTCATTGCTAGAATTTAATATTATGAACAAAATCCATGTGTGTTATGGGGAAAACTAAATGTGTAAGGCAGCAAGTTAGCATTTTTATTCTGCCTAAATTTTTCAACTCTTTGAAGATATTCTTTCAAATGATTTAAGCTCCTGTCCTTAAACATGGAAATATGCACAGCAGGATGTTGTTTCTAATATTGCTGTCACAATGCATTTCAGGGTCGGCGGGATTTGGAGCCTGGACACTTTTCAACAAGTCTCCAGGAGGCAGAAGTAACACAAAGTCAGGAAGCTCAGCCGTGGCCAAATATGCCTTTGGTGGCTGAGTTGGGTTGTATTTTTCTCCGGTTTAGTTTGTGTCATGTGTAGCATCTGAAGTTTGTGTTGGGTTACATTGTACAACAGTGTTTCTCATTTGCCTTTATCGGGTCCAAATAGTCAGAATCACTTAGCAAAGAGGGGGCCAGGGTTTTTGGTTGCCAGGAAAGGGATCGAATATCCACTTAATTACATTGCAAATCATTACTGAAACTAGAGAGAGAATTCTATTACCACTAATATTTGACATCCATTCTGTCTATGGATGCAGGGCGTAACTCCGTTCCATCCGTCATGCTGTCCCACATCCAAGAATATTACACTTTTATAAGATCAAATAAAAATGGTTTCTTCCGGCCAGCTCAGTAGCATGATAAGATTGAGGAGCTCATTTCTTGCAAAGTCCATTATTCATGGCAGACGTCACTATGTGGGTAATTCCCATCTGCTGAGCAGCTGCAGTTCGGGCCACAAGGTACAAAGTTCACCTAAGCATTTTACAGTGAATTCTGGATCCACTATTGCTCATAAAACCAACCTGGGAGCCTTAAAGGAACAGGAGCCTGGGGCCCTCCTATGCATTGTTCCCCTGCACCTGTCACCCCTGTATCAAGTCTCTCCTGCCTGGCACTCTTCATGAGCTGCAGTGAATAATTCTGGGTGTCCACCAGCAACTATCAAGATGTGATTTCTGCCCAGCCAGCACACGGTGCCAGCTTCTGTCTTGGGAAGCTTATGTCTTCGTGTAGCTTGGGAAGCTATGTCTTCATGTAGGTTGGAAGTCCAGTTTATACGGAAGTTTGCCATTCCTCAGTTTTGTAAAAACACTAATCCATATTATTTACTGTATGGTTTAAAAAAAACACACACCTTGGGGCGCCTGGGTGGCTCAGTCGGTTAAGCGGCCGACTTCAGCTCAGGTCATGATCTCGTGGTCCGTGAGTTCGAGCCCCGTGTCGGGCTCTGTGCTGACAGCTCAGAGCCTGAAGCCTGTTTCAGATTCTGTGTCTCCCTCTCTCTGACCCTCCCCCATTCATGCTCTGTCTCTCTCTGTCTCAAAAAAATAAATAAACGTTAAAAAAATTAAAAAAAAAACAACACTCACACCTTGTTATATATTATGATGCGGTATTTCATGTTCCAAAAAACCAAGCTCTCAGAAAGTCATTGTTTTAGGTATCAAACATAAACTGTATAGGCTATTCGATGTTTGTTTCTTGGGTATCTCTGTGACTTCTAAATATCACAGAATTGTAAACTGAGAAGATTGCATGTGGAATCTATTTCTTGCCACCCATTTTATAGCTTTGTTAGGGCAGCTGAATAGTTGCTAAGTGGTCTGATCTAGGCTGGGTGGGGAGCTTTTTTGGCAGCTGAGAGGAAAAGGTACACAGATGCCTGTTTCCTTTTTTGATGGGGGAAGGAAGGTCCATATATGACATGTAAATGGACCCAGAAAAATCTATTATAATTACCATTGACAAGGCACAGAGTGTATTAAATCCCTGTCCCCTTTCCTGACTGGGGACTGCCTAGATAGCGCTTTAGTGATTAGATGTCCTAAATCATGTATAGGTCCCATCTAGACTTCAGACCCTTCTGTACATGTGGGACACTTGACCCCATTTCCATAGAACACAGCCTTGCTCATGCACCTCTGCCCCAGTACTGTTTGCCAATAGTCCCAAACATCTTTCTGTTTCCATCTTGTCCTGAAATCTGTCTTCTCTAAGTTCCCTAGTGGCCCTTATCATCATGTCTTTCTTTTGCCTAGAACCTTCCGTAGCTGCCCCCTGCTGGCAGGGTGAATGTTAAGCTTCTTAAAATGGCTCACGAGGTTCTTGCCTGGTTCTTCAGCTATTCAATGCTCACCACTCCCCATTTACATGTTCTACCCTTAGAATCCCGGCACTCTGAGCTTCCTCCACAAAAACTGTGGAAATAGCTACATGTCCTTGTGAAAGGTATTTTTGCCTGGTAAGCTCCTCACATGCTTCATGTTTCATCCCTTCCTTCCGAAGTTCACTGTGGGAAGCATCTATCCTTGAAGCTCTTACCCATCCTCAGAATATGAATGAAACCCCTCGATGGAGCTCACACGGTGACTATGACTGTATGAGAGAATGACCGTTCACTGTTGGAAGACACAGTTTGAATCAGTCTGCAGATACAGGTGATCGACTTGACAATAACTTCTTAAGCCCTTGTGCCTTCAGTGCCAATGCGTAAGATCACAATGTTGCAGGCTGGGTTTCATTACTACCAGCGTTCTGTTAGACCCACTGTTCCATCAGATGAGCAAAAAAATCATCTTCAAAAGTTCCTCTGGGAAGGGATATACAAATCAAATGTAATGGTGCTTTAATATTTGCAATGTATTCACTTTTGCTATAGTTGTTTACATAACTTGTGAGGTTTTGTGTTCGTTTTTTTTTTTTTTTTTTTTGTCTAATTCTTCACTTTATCCCAGAATCCTTCAAAGTCTCATTAATATTCAGTCAGAATGATCCTGCCTATGGTAAAAAAAAATATGGATGACTTCTGTGGTGTTCAGCAACAGCCTATGTTATACTTGGGGAGGGGTGGAGGTTGGCTGACCCTCTCTGTAAAGGGCCAGATAATAAATATTTTAGGCTTTGTGGGTCATATGGTTTCTGTCACAACTATTCAACTCTGCATTTATAGCAGGAATGCAGCCACAGACAAGAAGCAAGCAAATCAGCGTGACTACATTATAATAAAACTTTATTTATAAAAACAGACAAGCTAGGACCGCAGTTTGCTGACTCCGTGGGTCATCTGGAGACTTATTTCTGTAGAGGAAGATTTAGTCAGGTTCTGTTCAGGTACAGAAACATTTTCCAAGTGGCTTGTTCCCTGAGAATATCTTTCTAATTATACATGATTCTTAGGTAAATACTTTGAAGGATATTTGTACCATATCCTATTATGCAATTTTATCAGAAACAGAAGCTGAGGGAATAAGATGATATAAAAATTCATTTGCCTTAATAACAACCCTCACAGCTCAGCATATCAGGAATTGCATCTCAAGTGAACCAGAAATTTCTATATGCTGCCCTAACACTCAATAATGAGAGCTATAAAAAGTGTTCATGCTCCTCACCAGTACAATAATTTTTAAAAGATATCCCACAGTAATGACTCCAAGGGAACGAATCCCTTGTGTGTGCAATGATATTTAGAACAGAAATATTCATTAACATTGAAATTCTAAAGTAACTCAGTTGGAAATGGAAACATAGCATGGAGGAATTCTGTAGAACTTTTTTTTTTTAACGTGTCAACTGAAGTGTATTGAACCTTGAAAATCTGTGTATTAAAGTTACAAAGTGAGGGGTGCCTAGGTGGCTCAGTTGGTTGAGTGTCCAACTTTGGCTCAGGTCGTGATCTCCCTGTTTGTGAGTTCGAGCCCCCCGTTGGGGGCTGTCAGAGCCTGGAGCCTGCTTCAGATTCTGTGTCTCCCTCTCTGTCTGCCCCTCCCCTGCTCACACTCTGTCTCTCGCAAAATAAATAAACATTAAAAAAATTTTTTTAATAAAACAAAATTGCAAAGTCAGATGGAAAGAGTATGTCTACATGATATCAAGCATAAAAATCAATATACATGAATTCTGTCATTCAGCATTTAATAAATCTTTATTGAATAAGAGCCTACTCTGATCAAGTCTCTGTTCTAGCACTGGGAAGACAGTAGTGAATAAAATAGACCAACATTGCTGCCCTCATGGAGCTAATATTCTTATGGGAGGGAAACAGATATTGAAGATCGAAGGAATTTTAACAAATGATATATTTGGAAATTTAATATGAGATTTCCCACCCCATCCCCATAAAACTATTTATTTAAAGATGTTTTTCCCCCTTTATTTGGCATGTTTCCATTTTTAGGAATAAGAATTTCTCTGATCATTTCATTCAACCAGTGTTCATAGAGTTCTTACTATGTGCCAAACACTCTTCCAGGCACATGGAACATAGTGCAAACAAAATATACAAACACACCTATTCTCGTGGAGCTGCAGTCCAGTGAGAGAGACCAAATATAAGACACATAAGTAAAATACATGTAAGGTTAGATGGTGACTAAGGAGCAGAGATAAGAAAGCAGGATAAGAATGTTGAGAGAAGGCAAACCTTTAGATCAAGTGGTCAGGAAGCACTCCTTGTAAAAAGGACTTCTGAGTAAAACGTGAAAGAAAATGTGCTAACAGTGTGACAGTGGGGGTAGGGGAGGGGAGCTCATTCTAGACAGGGGGACGAGCAAGTGCAAAGGTCCTGAGGTGAGAATGTGTCTGACATATTCAAGAAATATTAGAGTCCAGTGGCTAGAGAGTGTAGTGAGTGAAGGAAAGAATAGTCGGAAATGGATCAAAGGGAAACAGAAGACCAAATCACATCTGGCCTTTTAGGTCATCAGAAGGCTATTGGCTTTTACTCTGAATAATGAAAAGATAATTGGAGAGGGGCACCTGGGTGACTCAGTCGGTTGAACGTCCAGCTCTTGATTTCAACTCAGATCATGATCTCACAGTTTGTGAGTTCAAGTCCCACATCAGGCTCTGTGCTGACAGTGAGGAGCCTGCTTGGGATTCTCTCTCTCTCTCTCTCTCTCTCTCTCTGTCCATCCCCAGCTCTCACTGTCTCTCAAAATAAATAAATAATCTTAAAAACATTTTGTAAAAGATACTGGAGAGTTTTGAGCCAAGGAGAGATGATCATGTTTGCACCAAAATAATACCTACTGTTACAACAGACTACAGAATCAGGGAGGCTTTTAGGAGACTGTTGCAGTAATCCAGGGATGAGAGGATGGCTTGGACCAGTAGGTTAGGTAGGGTAAGGATCTTAGGCTGTGGTGGCAGGGGAGAGGAGAGAAGAGTGTCAGGAACCAGTATTCCCACGAGCCCAGCTGCCTCACAGGAAACGTAACTCGGGAGCAGTGACCATTCCTGAACTGTGACTATACCGCTGGTGGGAAACACAATGTCAGGCACATACTAGGTGCTTAATGTAGGCTGCTTAAATGTTGCAAAACCAAAAAGAAATGTGAAGCCAAATCTCTATTTTATGGCTGTCTCCTGTCAACCAACAGTCTTCCTACCACTTTCCCCTCATTTTCCCTCCTTTGGTGATTTATTTGTGAATAAGCCCCTCCAGCATTTGTCGATGTCCCAAGAAGACTTCCATTTTCAATGACCTGCATTAAGGTAAAACCACAGAACAGTAAGGATTCCATTGAGCCATTTCTATCTCATACCTATGCGAGCTGAATGAATATTATTGCCTTTTACTGTCCAAGGGCATGAGTATAACCAAATATAACTTTTTTTAGGGAACAACTCAACTCTTTATTGAAGACCTATAACATTTTTTACGAGAACCAGAAAAACCTGCATATTTTATGTGGACAGGTAAGCCCATGAAACTAATGTAAAATACGGTTTAATTCACAGAAAGAAATTCCATAGAGGTTATATAAAGGAATCAGGATGGGTTGGAGTCTATAATCTAGCAGCACAAGTGGTCTGGAAAAACAGGTGAATCTTTGACTGGATCATGACTTTCGTATTTAGACTCTATCACCAAATCCCAGTCCTGGGACATGTGACCTTTTAAGCAGCTTTGGGGACAGGAAAAGCATTTAAAAATCATTTTAATGACCTGTTTACTTTCTAGTTTTAAAACAGTGTATGAATAGATTTTGAACAGCTGTTCCACTAGAAAGCTATTATAATACTTTCTTGCAAATGTACCAGAACAGATAGAGAAGGTGGTGTTATCCCGTGGTGACATCATTTGTAATGGAGAGAGTATCTTCAGTCCATACCCATGGGGGAATGCTCGAATAAATACGACACAGGCTGTAACATAGTTTGATTTGGTTGTTAAGATGAATCAGATTCCAATGACTGTGTACTATGGTATAATAACAAATTTTAAAATGTGAAAGAAACACTTCAGAAAAGTCCTGAATCTAAAAGTATTTTTAGGAGTGCAAACTGGCCTTAGACTTTTCCTTTCTTCCTTTTCTTCTCCTTCTTTGAATGCTTCGTTCTCCACAGATCTCTCCACTTAGCCTTGCATTCTAATGGGACTCGCTTCACATCATTACAGTATCTTCCTGGCTGTAAGGAACATTGGAACTTTGTACCTCCTATTAAAATCTTCACATTTGATGGTACAACATTGAGTTTAGGCCACTGTGATTTGGCTTAAAATTGCAGTTGAACACAGAGAAACTTACTAGCCACTCTGGCCCTTACTAGTGAAGTTAAATGATTTAGTTTGATTGAATATTTCAGTTACCTTCCCATACGTAATAGAAAAAGGAAATAACTAATCTCTTTACAAAGAAATGGGCCTATTTTTAAATTATTTCAATATCATCCTATATCTTAGATCTCTAATCTATATCATTGTGAAGATAATTTAAGAAAAAATCCAAACTTTAAAAAAATGACTATTTATATTTTAGTTCAAGTTTGTACAAAGTTCACGATGTGAAGAAGTTTGTTTCCTTGAGGAAAATGTTCGAATTTTGATGTTATGAACATATAATGTGAGGCATGTTCTTCCCAATTCTGCAAATCAGTGTTCAATTTACCATACAAAAGTCATTTAATTTTTTTAAAAAATTACGTGAAGTAAAGTCCACAGTGAGACTGTCAGATTGCTTAACCTTTCCAGCTTTCCTCACTGGTCAATAAAGTGAGAGTCCAGAATTCTCAAAGCATTCTGACTGAATTTCAATAATAGACACCGTTAAAGGGGGCAATATGGAGGACGACATGTAGCTTTCTTAATCTCGGGTTAATTAAGCAAATATTGATTGCCTACCATGTGCCAGACACTGTTGTAAAAGCTGCAGATAAAGCAATGAAGAAATGGGACATAATATCCTGCCTCGATGCTTCTTACTCTAGAGCACACCGACAAGAAACGAAATATGTAGTATATCAAATGGTAATAAGGGCCAGGGACAACAGCAAAGCAGGGACGAGAGCTCAGGGATCTAAGTGGGGAAGGGGAAGAGGAGCGTTTGACCAGAGACTCTGAAAGATGTGAAGAAGCAAACCTTGCAGAAGCCTCTGGGACGCACATTCGGGCAGAGACAGCAGCCCCAACAAGGCGCCGGAGCTGAGCTAGTGTCGTTGAAGTACAGCAGGGAAGTCAGTGGAGCAGAAAGCTTGTGGGAATGGGGAATTAGTAGATGATGCAGCTAGAGAGATAACTGCGGAGGAAAGCACCAGAGCATCTGGGTCTTTAGATCATTGTGAAGACCGGAGCGTGTACTTGGAATGAGATGGAAAGCCACTGGGGAGTTTGGGGCAGAACAGTGACATTATCTGAAAGGATTCACTTTACAAGAATCTCTCTAGCTATGGGGAATATATGAAAGGCCAAGAGAAGAATGAGAAAGAAAACCCCTGCAGTAATCCAGGCAAACAATGAAATGGCATGGACCAGAACCATGGTAGTGGATACAGTGAGTATAGTAGTCACGTTAGGGATATATTTTCAAGGTGGAGCTCATAGGATTTGCTACTGCATCAGATGTTGAGTACAAAAGACAGATTAAAGGTGACTCTAAAATTCCTGGCCTGAGCAACTGGAAGGATAAGGCTGCTATTTACCCAGATGGGAACAGAATGACTTGGAGAGGAAAATATTCATGGGAGAAAGATCAAGAGTTAATTAGGAGCATCTTAAGTTTGATGTCAGGAAGGCAGTCAGACGATTGGAGTTTAGGGGGAAGGTTTGGGCTAGAAATATAAAGTTGGAAGCTATTAGTTTAGAGATGGCTTATAAGGATCTTAGAGACTACCAAGGATATGGGTATAGATCTAGAAGAGAAGAAGCCTAAGGATTTAGACAATGAGATTAAATCAGTGTAAACAAGCCTTCGGTGACATATTTAGTTCATCTATAAAGAGATGCTTTGTGAAATTAAAAAAAATATTCTTGTATTCCTGGGACACCTGGGTGGCTCAGTCGGTTGAGCATCTGACTCTTGATTTCAGCTCAGGTCATGATCTCACAGTTGTGAGATCAAGCTCCACATCGGGCTGGGCGCTGTGCATGGAGCCTGCTTAAGATTCTCTCTTTCCCTCTACCCCTCCCCTGCTCGTGGGCTCACGTGCACTCTTCCTCTCTGTCTCAAAAAGAAATATTCTGATATTCCTTACATGAGAAAATCTGACGTTGTCTGATAACAGTTGGAGTGTTTCTTCTTGAAAGTAAGAATGCGATCATCTCAGAAGAGCAGTTATTCTGTGAGTTTTTGACGTAGGGGATCAGTTGAAGTATAATTAAACAAAGAAGGGATGCTATACATCAGTAACTAAAAGTAGGACCCGCATCATGTGCTGCCATTTCAAAGACCAAATTATGTTTGGTTGTTCAAAACAACTGATGGGTATCCTGACCTCTCAGTAATCTGAAATGTGAACTCAAAAGCAGGAGAAAGAGCATAACTTTGTTTCAGGAGTGACTCTGAAGTTAGTTTATCAGCCCAAGAAATAATAAGCAACAACATTTATGAAGCGCTTATTAAATATCAGGTCCTATGAGTTAGGGACCATAATGATGTCCATTCTTCAGAAGCAGCAGGCTTAACAGTGTTCAGCATCTTGTCTAAGGTCACCCAGTGAGGAAGTGACAGAGCCCAGGTTCAAACACAGGTCTATCCGGTTCCAGAGTCTGGAGTGTTCATTACACTCTCAAATAACAAGTCCTTTACATTTTCTGATAATTGATTTTTCATAAGAACAGTAGTTATTGGATGTTATAGTAATTATTGGATGGTTGGAATGTGATTTTTCTTGGTTTCTGTATTTTTTGAAACCATTTTTTATGTTATCATTTCTGTAATGATAACATTACTTTAATAGCAGAAAGACTTTTACATATACAAGCAAAAAGTAGATTAGAAAATATATTCTATGCGACTATGCTTTGGCATTAATATTTACACCCACAGAATAAGTAAGTGTTCACAGTCCGTGTTTGTATGGAATTTCCTTCTTTTGTTACATTTCCAACTTAAAAATTAGTCAAATGCTATTGATTTTTTCAAATATGTAATTTCTGTTATACATTTTACACTGTTTTTCATACATTTCTAACTCATTCTGCATAATAATTTCGTGAGTTAAAAATTTCCTGTTCAGGGGCGCCTGGGTGGCGCAGTCGGTTAAGCGTCCGACTTCAGCCAGGTCACGATCTCGCGGCCCGTGAGTTCGAGCCCCGCGTCAGGCTCTGGGCTGATGGCTCAGAGCCTGGAGCCTGTTTCCGATTCTGTGTCTCCCTTTCTCTCTGCCCCTCCCCCGTTCATGCTCTGTCTCTCTCTGTCCCAAAAATAAATAAACGTTGAAAAAAAAAATTAAAAAAAAAATTTCCTGTTCAGAAATGAGCAAATAGCCACTAAATCTCTGAAGAGCTATTCTTCTGATTTCTAGTTTCGTATAGTTTTCAATTCTGCTTTAATTTTACGTTGAATAGAATTAACCTTCTACCTCATTGAAGAATCCTCGAGTTCAGAAAGCATTTTAACATGCTCTGCCCTCTGGTGGGCATATCATTACCATTATGACTTTACTGGTTAGAGCTGTTTTCAAAAATAAAAGAATGTTTCCAAAATTGAATTATTTTGAGGATAAATTGAAAAGCCAAACAACCCTATCGGGGAATTTCTTTTTATCTATTAAAATGGCTTATAGACTTGATCTCTCCATTTTCAGTTAAAAGATTAACCTTCTATAAATAACACAAAAACAATGTTTGAGATGATTGGTTTCTTCTGCAGACAGAAGATGGCAAACTAATTGTTGAAGGAATGTTGGACATTTTCTGGGGAGTAAAACGGCCTATACAGCTAAAAATACAAGATGAGAAACAAATCCCTTCTTTTACTAGGTTGAAATCACCAGATGTCTTTCCCAAAAGGTAAGCTATCTTTCACTTTTTTTTTTAATGTTTATTTATTTTTGAGAGAGAGAGAAAGGGAGAGAGACAGAGTACAAACGGGGGGGGGGGGGGGGGGCGGTGCGCAGAGAGAAAGGGAGGCACAAGATCCAAAGCAGGCTCCAGGCTCTGAGCTGTCAGCACAGAGCCCGATGCGGAACTCAAACTCACAAACAGCGAGATCATGACCTAAGCTGAAGTCAGACGCTTAACCGACGTAGCCACCCAGGCACCCCTATCTTTCACATTTTAACTCCTTAGAAGATCATCCTCATATTGACTTACATTTATTGTGTGCACTCTTTTTTTTTTTTAATTTTTTTTTCAACGTTTTTTTATTTATTTTTGGGACAGAGAGAGACAGAGCATGAACAGGGGAGGGTCAGAGAGAGAGGGAGACACAGAATCAGAAACAGGCTCCAGGCTCTGAGCCATCAGCCCAGAGCCCGACGCGGGGCTCGAACTCACGGACCGCGAGATCGTGACCTGGCTGAAGTCGGACGCTTAACCGACTGCGCCACCCAGGCGCCCCTATTGTGTGCACTCTTAAAGATGGGAGCTCTAAAGCTTCTAACACCATCTCATTTAATCCCCAGCAATTCTGTGAAGTAGGTGTTCAGAACCCAGAGCTCTAAGGGTTTAGGTAATTTGTGCAAGATGTCCAATTACCATGTAGCAGGACTGGGCTGGACCTCAGGTCTACCTTTCTGCTGTGTTGTTTCTCTCCTGGAAGATTTCACTCCTTCGTTAGAAAAGACAAATTTCATTAGCCCGTTAGCCTGGCCTTGTCACCAAAAGGGGAGATAAAATTTAAATTTCTCTTTTCCTTGGAACAGAGGGCTCTTCCTGCTTTCTAGAAAGGAGATTTAATTATGCTCCACCTGATTGTCCTGATCTTGTTCAACAGGGCACAACAAAGTGCAGTTGGAGCTCAGTAACAATGTGAGACCGTTCTCTGTGTGGGTTTATGCAGCTGTACCTTGAATACATTAAGTTGGGCTGATTTTTTTCATTATCCTTTGCAATTTTTATAAAAATAAATACTCTGAGAAGGACTCGTGCATGTAATTTTTTTTCTTTTTTTCTTCCTTCCTCCCCACTTTACCTCCTTTTTAATGCTTAACTTTCTGACTCCTCCCCCTGTTGTGCATCTGTGGGAGGATCAAGCGTTCTCTCCCATCCTGCCATCTATAACTGGATGGGCTGGGGTTCTAGGAAGAGAGGATGGAAAGAGAGCTGCCAGGACCTTTTCCTCAATCTGATCTTGGGCTATAAGCAAGGAAAACCAAGGATCGCCTTGAGGGAAGCCCCACTTTTTCTCTGGACGCCCCGCTATGATTTGCACATTGCCAATGTTCTCAAACATGATCCAGCAGTTCTGAACATTTCCTAATTCCCTACACATGCCATGCAGTCTCTTACTTTCCTGACTCCTGGAAAGTCTACTTGCATTTCAACATCGTTTGCCTGACTCCCCTCTCTCAGTCCTAGGAGACTCTGGTCAGGTAACACATTCTCCAGAAAGCCTTTTTCTGACCCTTCAGTCTCTCCTAGGTGCACTGGCAATTTTTCAAAACACACCGTTAATTGTGTTTTTATGCACCCACTTCGTGCTCTGGCCTGTGAGCTTTTTCAGGGTACGGAGCATGCCTTATTCGTCTGTTATTGGGGTGCGTAGCAGTGTGCCTGGAATGAAGAGAGTCGAAATACAAAATTGAATAAAGCCCCCATGATCCTGGTAGTTACATCACCTCTGCTCTGTTGTGAAAACTGCCTCTGTCTACCACTTCTGACTAGTCTCCCATCCAGGCTAAGGGCTGCCCATGGGCAAAGGGTCCAGTATTTGTGGAAGAGCGGAAGGGGGACCACAGACTTGGGCAGCCTAATGAAGCCCTGCAACCCTCCCCTTCAGGTCCTAGGTGACCGATGGGGCTGATGATTCTAAGTGACTAGGAGCATCCTTTAAAAGGAGAAATTACCCCTGGGCTCTGCTTTTAGATAACTGCACAAGAAATGAATTTGGCAAAATTAGCTATCATTAGTCATATTGCCGAAAAAACTCATTGCAAAGTTCTCTGAGCAGCCGGCTGCTTTTGATGCAATTTAATTATTTGAGTCATGAAAACTTAATAAGTATGGCACATTAAGGGAAGATGTCAAGGAGATACAGTAAGGTACTCGTATTATCACATTGTCTTTTTTTTTTTAAATAGCTACCCCCAAGTTATTTTTAATTTTTTCAAATTAAAATTCAAAACACTTGTTCCTAAAAATCCTCACTGTGGGGAAAAGTTTCAAGAGACCAGGTAGACAAAGTGATATTGATGCCTGTCCATACACTGTGGCAGATTAAAAGTTAATATTTTCACGACGTGCCTTCCATGGACACCAACTGCGGTTTTCATTGTTTATCAGCACATTGCTGTGAACCAAAGAGGAATTACCTCCCTTAGTTTAAAGTTGAGAAAGAATTCCCTAGAAAACTGTGCTTGCCCTTTACCACAGTAATGAAACTTACCAGGAGAACATATGAAGTGAAGGGCACACTTGTGGTGTATCAGATCTTTCTGGAGGTTGAGAATTATCAGAAAGAGATCCTACTCCTCTCACACTGAAAAGCAAGATTAGATTCAGTCACGATTCATTAGCCAAGAATCCTCCGTGGGATGTAGCTGAACACTCAGCGGGAAGGTGCATATAATTTGGAGTGGCTGTTCCTTGGCCTCTGTTCCCTAGTAGGGTGCAAAACCACCTAAGGTCCTGTCTTTGTTTCAGTCTGGTCCTAGACACCTTCACTCTGGTTGCCATCCTTAAGGGTAGCATTCATTTAAATTCTGAGCCTTGAATGAAATCATATAAAGAAAGGGACTAGGGGCACCTGGGTGGCCTAGTAGCTTAAGTGTCCAGCTCTTGATTTTGGCTTCAGGTATGATCCCAAGTATGGTGAGATTGAGCCCTGCCTCAGGCTCTGCACTGACAGGGTGGAGCCTGCTTGGGATTCTCTCTCTCTCTTTCTCTCTCTGCCCCTCCCATGTGTGCACATGCGGTTGCTCTCTCTCAAAATAAATAAACATTAAAAAAATAAAATAAAAGGAACTATTCCCTCACTCTGTAACCCTCCTCAACTCTCCTTTCTCATACTGGGTTTCTGTGTGCAGAACTCTTTAATTTTTTTTTTTTAAGTTTTACTTATTTATTTTGAGAGAGAGAGAGAGAGAGAGAGAGGGAGGGAGAAAGTCCCAGGCAGGCTCCGCAGAGTGCGGAGCCTGACTCGGGGCTTGAACTCATAAACAGTGAGATCAAGACCCGAGCCAAAAACCAAGAGTCAGATGCTCAATCGTCTGAGCCACCCAGGAGCCCCTGTGTGCAGAACTTCTACCTCTGGTCTCACATGGTCACTCATGTGGTATCTTCAGTGGGTGTATGTAGAATAAAGGACGGGTGTGGAAGTTGTGTACTCGGCTGCAGGAAGGGCTGTGATCTTGTCTTTCTGTTCACCCATTGAAAGAATCATCAGTTTGTCATGCTAGTTTGTTTTAATTATCTTGGAAATGAGTCACACTGAGTCAGCTTAAGGGGAGTGGTAGAAGCTTAAATATAAATCAGTCTGTTTGAACTGTGACCCCTTATGATCCTTTATGGAAACAATTCTGTGGGAAGTACTTTGATCTCTCATATCTGGTCCACGTATTTTGTTTTGAAATTTTTTCAAAACCTAAAACAAAACAAAACCAAACCACCAAGCCTTCTTGAGGTTATGTTTACTTGCACTAGTTTTCATTGCTGTTTTTAATCTTTCTCAAATCAGCTTTCGCACATTTTGTACAAATCATGACAGAATGACATAAAGAGCAGAAACTGGACAGGTGTACATTTGAATAACATTTATAGTGTAGGTTTTTTTTTTTTCTCCCAACGCAGGTAGAAAAATAACCACATCCCGTTTGTCTATCAAATTACTACCTCCTTTTTTATTTTGCAACTCATTTGAAAACTTGCCCACAGTTTAAATTTACCAACATATACATCCTGAAGCATGGTCAGGGCAATGCTAACAGTCTTGTGCTTGAGCAAGTTAAACTATTTGATGTTGCATAAAGTTCCACCTAGTTTTCTTTGAACGACTCCGGGTTAACTGCCCTCAAGCATAGCCATGTGCACAGTTGCGCGTGGGTGACTCTTCAAATTACACAATCCAGAGCTCAAAATTGGTGTTTTCTGCTAAGATGGGTAGAGAGGGGAAAGGGCCAGACACTCATATATGGAGCCATGTTTGTCCCCTGTATTTGTGTGATGCCACTAAACTGTAAGAAAGTGAGGACAAGTGTCCAGTCTACCAAGATTACCAAGGATCTATAGAATACCACTGGCCAGGCACTCTTGGGCTTTCTCATCTTCCCCCGTATGAAATAGCATCAGGCTGCCTTGCCGTTTTAGTTTCTGCTTTTATTGATATTGGGCTTTTCCCATGACTACCACTCTTTCTGTGATAATAGCATCTGCTTCCTCTTGATAATTAATTTCCTAGCGATTGGGGAAGATGAGCAATTTTATCTACCGTAAGAATAACTTGAATCTGAGTCAGGACCTGAAGAGGTTTCCCTTGGGTTGGTTATTATTACCTGTAGTTCTTGGCCTTTTCTTACATGTGTTTTAACTGGCTATGTTCTGGATAGTAGAGCTTACTGAAAAATTAACTAACAAATATGTTAAGATTACCTTATTTACATTATAAGACTATTATGAGACTCAAATGACATAAAAGTTGTAAAAAGACATGAAAAGAATTCAAAGATCAAGGAGAAAATACTCGTGTTTGTCATATTCACCACCACTAGTCTCAATAAGCATTTTTTGTTATTGTTGCCACCAGTGACATTCGGATAGAAGCAATGTTACAAATGTCACATTTGGATAGAGCATATGCCACCACTTACAGTCTTTGGTCATAAGGAAAAGAGACATTATGGAAGAGATTTTTAGTAAGAATAAGACCAATCCCAGCAATAACAGTATCCATTAACATAGAGAAACCCAAGAATATCTTGGATCCCTAATGATTCTTCACCCATCATGAAATGGATACAGGTGACTCTGATGACGAAGACGATGAAAATGATAACTTTGAACACATACTGAGTGCTTACTCTGTATTGGGCACTATTTCAAGAATTTTACACAAATTAACCCACTTAATCTTCTCAGCAACCTCACATTGTTATCATCCCCATCTTATAGATAAGGACACAGAGAAGTGACGTGGCTAAGACCAGATAAATGAAGTAAAAGTGACTGTTGGCCCAGCTGGTAAAAATAAGTAGCTGCCCAGTTTTATGTATTGTAATTATTAGAATGCATTGAAAATTGTTAGTGTCCTATATATAAATCATGTTTTAGAAAAGAAACTTCCCATACACTTTCCTCCTTTGTAAATTGCGTTCTTAGTGGTAAAGAGCCTTAAAGGTAGGCACCGCATCTTATTGAGAGCCACTCTACCCAAAAACGCTTTGAATACAATAGGAACTCAAAGTATGTTGGCAGAATGAACAGTTTTATATCTAAACTCTCCTAAGAGCATTGTAAGGTATCTGTGTAATGATGGATTATGTTGGTTTCCACTAATTCCATTTGCATACACACATTTTAGAGAATCTATATAACCTTGTATTTCAGGGTTTACTCAATTATTATATCAGATTTGCTCAAAATCAGTACAGGAATTATTTAAAATACCCACTGACCATCCCGGTATAAATATAATTTTAATAATATCATAAAATTGTTATAATTTAGGATATGCCTACCATAGTCCCTCAGTATCATATTAATACTCTAAATCTGAAAATCATCATAAGGCTTATTATGAATAGAATTGATGCCATTTACAAGATTTATTACTTTTCAGGGGAATGACACGCTGGGGGGAATTTGATGATCTTTACCGTATTAGTGAGCTGGACAGAACCCAGATTCCAGCATCTAAAGGAACAGATTCCCAAGAAGGTCAGTATCAAACTTTTATTAATGGAGAGACATTTTTTATGTAAATCACGAATCCTAAACGTTTCTCTGAAATTTAACAGTTTACACACCACTATTTAATAAAACTCTTATGTTAAAAAAAATCTCTTCAGATCATGCTAATTTAAGTCACTACAGTGCTCATGTGATGTTTAAGAACTTTACTACATAAAAATACGATGATTTTTAAAATTACATCAAGTCACTTAGATTTACTAGGTTAGGGAAAGCTAATGGTTTGAATAAACCTGTATACATAAAATTCTTCAATATTTTCCCCAAAGTTGGGATCATTTATTATACTCAGCAGCTTTTTATGTCAGACCAAGCCCCTCACATTAAATTCTACATCTTTTTAGAAGCTGAATGTCTTAGTTAATGGATATTTGCGTGACAACACTTCCCAGAAAGAGGCAAATATACTGGAGTCAATATATTTAATTGACTCCAGTATATTGTTGTTGACAATTGTCAACAACATTGTAATTATATATGGTACATTACATTGTATATTGTAATTGACTCCAGTTGTTTCAAGCATTTATTTGAAAAAGAGAAATCAACTTGAACATCAAATGAATTCGTATCAAACATGACAAACCAATGGTAAATGGCAGCTCCTATGGCATGTGACATCAGTAGTCATAATGATGATGTGATAGTTGTAATATTACTAGCTGTCATTTACTGAGACTCTGATAAGTGTCCGGTATGATGTCATATATCTTACATAGATTTGGTTTTCATATAATATGTAGAGATATAAGGAGGAGCTGATGACTGGGGTTGGGAGCAGAGTTCATGTTTCTGGGGTGGCCGTCTTACCAAGCTGACTTCAGGCTGAAAATAGTACCCTGCCGACATTACCTTCATGAATGTACCAACAACTTCCAACGTTGAGTTATTTTTTCCAAACGTTTCTCAGGTCAGTCTTCTCTGCTGTCTCTGTAGCAACCCGTATTCAATAACAACCATGACACTCCTTCCAGGATTCCCTTATTTTTGTGTGATGGCCCTTGGCATCTTTTATATTAGGGTCCTTCCAGTTAGCCCTTTGAAAACACTCATCTAAACCCAAGGGAATTCTGATTTCTAATTCTAAATTCTAAGGGAATTCTATGGTGTCTTGGCACCAGAGATACCACAAAAACCTAGTTGCAAAAGCACCAATGCTAGAAGAAAATGAAATCTCCCATGCCTATGGGTTGGTACTCTAATTACAATAGAAACTTCTTTAAAATCCCAAGGTTAAATGGAATACTATTTCCCACTGTTTGAAGCATTATAGTTCACTGCTTAGCTGCATATTTACTTATTAAATACATATACAAATTCACCCAAAGAGGTAGGCAGCTAAATGATATGGCCTTGTAATCTTTATTCTTCCTAGATTATTTATCTTATCCCAGTAGCACTCTGAAGGCTTATGCAGATGAAGAGCCAGAATCCCCATTGCTCTATCGCACCATGAGTGAAGCAACCCTGGTGAGAAAAAGGATGAAGCCTCCAATGATGGACAGAAAAGACAGACAGAAGCATAGGGCCTCTATTAATGGGCACTTCTATAACCATGAAGTGAGTTTTGATTCTGCTAATGTCATTTGAAAATGATGTCTATTTTTTTTATTTTATTTTTTTAATGTTTTACTTATTTTTGAGACAGGGAGAGACAGAGCATGAACAGGGGAGGGTCAGAGAGAGGGAGACACAGAATCTGAAACAGGCTCCAGGTTTCGAGCTGTCAGCACAGAGCCCGACGCGGGGCTCTAACTCACGGACCACGAGATCATGACCTGAGCCGAAGTCGGACGCTTAACCGACTGAGCCACCCAGGCGCCCCCCGAAAATGATGTCTATTTTAACAACACCACTCAATTCAACTTACAATTAAAAATAGTACTAATAAAATAGTGGTAGTGTATTTAATATTTATTGGGTACTCTCTATGTGTTAGGTGTTAAACTGTTTTAAATTGGATTTTGATGGATTATCTCATCAATCACTAAAACAATTCTATGAAACAGGTACCATTATTTTCCCTGCCTTACGTGAGTCAACTGAGGTTCACAGTGGTTAAGCAGTTTGTCTTAGGTCACACTACTTTTAAGTAGCAGATCGGAACTTGAAACCAGCTTTGTCTGACTCCAGAACCCGTTATTAACCACCGTGATGAATGAGCCCTATCTAAGTGGCAGTTTCTGTACCAAACACTGGGGATCTGAAGGTGATTCCGATGATGCCTCTGCCAGCATGGAGCTCAGGTGTTGGGCAAAGAAATCAGTAATCGACAAATGGCATTAGAATAATGTAAATGCTACAATGGAGATTGGTTCAAAGTACATTTGAACATTAACATTTAAATAGAGGGGAAAAAACTCCATAGACCTATTATTCCAATAAATCAAACTTCTCATTTTGTCACATCTCCTTCCAGGTCTTGTACATATACACATATTTTTTTTATGCAAGGATTTTTATGCAAGGGTTAGTTGTTTATAATTTTTATTCTGATATAATTTTTATTCTGATTTTTCACTTAATGTGTTAAATTTACGTGTTTCTTTTCCACAGTTTTTGTAAGACATTTCACTTTGCCGAAGGTAGGCAATGTGTCGTCTTTTTTTTTTTTTAACTCAAATTTTTCATTGTCTGGTACTTCAGCAATTATTCATCCATTCATTTAATAAATACTTAAAAAGCACTTGCTCTGTGCCAGGTACCATTCTAAGCCCTTTCGTACAAAATGTTAACTCATTCATCGTAAGCTTTTTTCCTGTAGGGCTTTCTACCTTATTCCTTCCTCTACCCTTGGGAGCATATCCACAGTGTGCCTTTGGAGACTGGTGGGGAGAAACCTCCTTCGTGAATTCTTTGTTCAAATTAGATATCTTCCTGGCTCAAGCATTTACCCTTAGCCATAAAGTAATTTTGACAATCCCCCATAGATGTGCAATGACCAATTGTCCTGGTTTCTATTTCTCAGAATCACACTGTGTCATCATCCTGTGGGGTGATTTGTGTTAAAGAAGGCTGTGAAAGCCACATTGTTCCAAATGAGCGGCTTCCAGATGGGACCCTTGTACTAAGAATGAAATTGGCACTAAGTTGGCAGCATGGTGTAGTGGCTAAATGCTTGGGTGCCGGAGCTTGACAACCTGATTTCAAATTCTTGCTGAGCAAAGTTTAAAACTACCTCCATCTCTTAGCCTTTATCATTCCTACTTTACAAGGTTGTTGATGGGACTAAATGGAATAAGGGGAGCTAAGCACTTAGCACAGCGTCCGGCACAAAGGAAGAACTCAATTTACATTAGCTTTATTGTCGTTCGTTAAAAGAGATCAAGCTGGAACTACACATATTTCATACAGATGCCAGTCGCTGCATTGTAATAACTAGCAGGAAAAAAAAAACCCAAAAAACATTCTATCCATGGATGGGCAGTGAGAGGCATCTAGGAGTTTAAGTTGATAGAGTCATAAGATGTGTTTTTATATCATGATACCCCACGATAACACCAATATTGTTAGGACATGAATAACACTCATTTCAGAGGGTTAGATTATGATATTTGTATATAAGTTATGACTATTGACTTGACCTGTGGTATATTTCTATCCGTGCAATAAGGATAGATGATTTTATTTCATGATGTGTTTTGGCCAACAAAACTAATCTAAAACTCTGAAAAACATGATTCCAAATTCATTGTATGTTGGTACTTTAGATGGGCTCTTGGGGTCATCTAGTCCCACTCTCTTATTTTACAAATGAAATCCTTGAGGCCTCTTTAGGCCTCAATGTGAAGTGAGTTGACAAAGTTGGAGTTAGAAGACACTATGATCCAGTTCTCCTAAATCCTAATCTAGTGCCGTTGCCAAACTCCATAAAGATTCTTCTTATAAACAACATCAAGCCACATATGTAACATATCCTTGCCTTAGTGCCAGATGAACGTATGGCTCTCCAGGGCTCCACAGAACTCATAAGCACTGGTCTTATGTGTCACGGAGTGATTCATCAATGCCTCACAACGTCCATGAACATTGAATTTTCTCATACTTAGCAAGAGTTTATTCCAGACAGCCTCCATATATCTACTTTGAAAAATTATTTCCATATCCATATTTCTACTCACACAAGTGCTGTGCATATATGCACTTTAATGTTTATTTTGACATTCATTTACTGGTTTCCCAATATAAGGCTCATCTACCTAACATTCCATTGAGCCACCCAGAACCCACCCATCTCCATGTCTGCTGAACCCACCACCCCCCTCTTTTAGAGTCTTGGAACACTATTAATATTACATTTTATTTGTTCTTAGTTATAGTTAATTTATTTTAAATATTTGAACCACATTGAAGAATAGTATGATTATCTAGTGAAAATGTTTTGAACATCCTCAAATGATGTCTTATGTAACTTAATTCTAGAAACAATGTAAAGTTGCTTAAAAGGATGCATAGTATCCAACAACAAAGAAAGCAAACACAAGAAAACAAAACTTTTAAATTGGTGATTTGTGATTTTTCTTTCTTTGCCCATAAGAAGGCCAGTTTCACCAGATGCTCAATATCACTCATCATTGGGGAACTACAAATCAAAACCACATTGAGATACCTCCTCACACTGGTCAGAGTGACTAAAATTAACAACTCAGGAAACAACAGATGCTGGCGAGGATGTGGAGAAACGGGAACCGTCTTGCACTGTTGGTGGCAATGCAACCTGGTGCAGCTGCTCTGGAAAACAGTGCGAAGGTTCCTCAAAAAATTAAAAATAGAACTACCTTACAACCCAACAATAGCACTACTAGGAATTCATCCCAAGGATACAGGAGTGCTGATTCACAGGGGCACATGTACCCCAGTGTTCATAGCAATGCTTTCAACAATAGACAAATTATGGAAAGAGCCCAAACTTCCATTAACTGATGAATGGATAAAGATGTTGTACACACACACACACACACACACACAATAGAATACTACTCATCAAGCAAAAAGAATGAACTGGAGGATATTATGCTAAGTGAAATAAGTCAGTCAGAAAAAGACAGATATCATATGTTTCACTCTCAATTTGAGAAACTTAGATGGCCATAAAGGGAAGGGAATGAAAAGTAAGTTACAGAGAGGGAGGCAAACCAAAAAGACTTAAATACAGAGAACAAACTGAAGGTTGGTGGGGGTGAGGGGTGGCCAAGACTACACTGTGTACACTGTGTGTTAGCTAACTTGACAATAAAGTATTAAAATATAATATAATATAATATAATATAATATAATATAATATAATAAATATTGGGTTCCTCAAAAAAGAAGTAGGAGAAGGAGAAGGAGGCCAGTTTCACCATATTGATTCTTGTTAGTTTGATGTAAGTTTCAGAATTTCCATGGCAATATTTTGTTGTTGTTTCTAGACATCAATTTTCACTCCAGCCTTTGGATCAGAAACTAAAGTCAGAATAAATAGTAATATGAGAACTGAAGAAGTAATTGAGCAACTTCTCCAAAAATTTAAGGTAATCTTTATCACTAAACTGAGCTATAACTGTCTCATATATAAGTTAACTATAGGTACATAAATGTACTCTTCTGAAAAAGACCTATGAACACGTACATCTAAATTAAATGGTTCGTTTCTGAAGAATTCTTTCTTACGAATAACACCTTTTCATAATTGGGCCTTGAGAGATTATATTATTCTCTCAACAGGGAGGAGAAAAGGATTCTTGTCTAAAAGTGTATAACAAAAGTGAGGAAAAATATACAGATTTGGGGTCTGGCTGGCTCAGAAAACATCTGCCAATGACCAATCAATCAAATATGAAAGAACTCATGTCTGCTTTTTTTTTTCCATTGACAGATTGAAAATAGTGCCCAGGATTTTGCACTTTACATTATTTTTGCAACAGGAGGTAAGCGTGATCCCTCTTTTTACATGATTCCAATATGTTATAGTTTTCTGCCCACAGGGGAGGCCCAAGAGCAGCTAACCCTCTTTCTGTGGAAGAAAGGGAAGGAAGGGAAGAAGAAGAAAAGTGGGGAGGGTATTTTAGAAGGTTATTCATATTGCACAGTTTCAGAGGAAGATAACCTACGAATAAGATATCCTAGAAGAGTTTATAATACAAAAGAGTTTGCTTTTTGGCCAGACATCAAATTACCTGAATGGCAGTCAGTGCCTGGGAGAGTCTATGGAGAGTTCCAAAGAATTGTTACACACTGAAGTCCTTGACTTCTGGACCTCTTTCTTTTTGGCTTTCCCTTCTCCTTCTAGCTCTTACGGCAGTCATCAATGCATACCATTTGCCTCTGATCTTGTTATTACCTCTTTCTTACACAGTGTCTGACACACTGTAGGAGCGTTCTCTCTTCCTCAGTAAAGAAAAATATGCAGAAGTTGGTGGTAGGGAGTAAAAGGTTAGCATTGGGAAGAGGCTCTATGTGGGGTGCTGGGAACAGGATGGAAGAGAGATTAGAGAAAAATCTAAGGCAATAGTGAAATGGTCTTTTTGAAAACTCTTAAGTTGAAAAAAATAATATATTAAATTGTAGAAATATCTCCAGTTAGAGTTTAAGTGTCAGAATGTTTGAGCCGGAAATTGAACAGAATAAAATAATACATTTTGATACCAGGACAACTGTAAGAAAATGGAAGTCGGATCTTCAAACATATACAAAATTAAAGTCCTTATTCATTTAAAGCTTAAATGTAAGAAATATAATATAAAGTGTAAAAATTCTAAGGGTGTGTGTATATATTCATATTCTAATTGTTTAGGAAAAAACTAAAAGGTATAAAATAAAAAGCAGAGACAAGGGTGCCTGGGTGGCTCCATTGGTTAAGAGTCTGACTTCAGCTCTGGTCATGATCTCACAGCTCATGGGTTCGAGCCCCACGTCAGGTTCTGTGCTGACAGCTCAGAGCCTGGAGTCTGCTTCAGATTCTGTGTCTCCCTCTCTCCTCTGACCCTCCCCCACTCACACTCTGTCTCTCTCTCTCTCAAAAATAAATAAAATGTTTAAAAATTTTAAATAAATAAATAAAAAGCAGGGACAGACTTATAAAAATGTAAAAGATAGAAACAGCAAATTACGAAAAATATCAGATAAAAATTTAATACATATAATATCAAATAGTTCTTGCAAAGTGACAACAAAAAGACAACTCAATGAAAATAGAACCCACAATGCAATATTATCTCATATTTATCGGATTGGCGAAATGTTTTTGAAGGATTCTATCTATGTGTGGTGTGGTGAAGGGTAAAAGGGTATTTTCATGCAGTTTTGGTGAAAATATGACTGTCTACTTTTTTGGAACTCATTCTAACAATATTATTAAAATTTACAGTATAAGTACCCTTTAACCTGGCAATGCCACTGCTGAGAATCTATTCCACAAAACTAAAAGGACAAGTACCTATAGATTTATGTGCAAGGCTATTTATAATGACAAAAAATTAAAGACAAAGTCACCTATCACAGAAGAATGATTGAATAAGTGGTTATGCAGCCATTAAATGGAATGTGTCAGATTATACCAGTTAAATGGAGGGGATTCCATAATATATATTACATGAAAGATGCAACATGACTAAAAATGTATATCATATGATCCCATTTTTCTAGAGGAATTACAAACCCCTATTTAAATATAGGGGTATATAGGATCATATGATCAGGAAGAAAGGTATGAAATGATAAATAGGAAGTCACTGATACCACTTACCCCGTTAGGGGGTCAGGACAATGCAGGAAAGAGGGTGGAAGGAGGAGGAGCACAGAAGGAAAAACAAAAACAACAAGTACATCATTTTTTTAAAATATGTCTGCGGTAAAAACAGCAAGTATGACATGACCACCTGTACGTATTGTGTGTTTGTGTGTGTGCATAAAGAGATATACGAACGGTTGGCCACACAGAGGGTAAGGCTGATTGTCTCAGGGTTCTGGGATTCCAGGTGACTTTTACTTTCTGCCTTTTACTTTTCCCCATAGTTTCAATTACAGTAGCATACGTGGTTTTTTAAGACTTTACTGGGGAAGGGGCACCCAGGTGGCTCAGTCAGTTAAGTGTCCCTCCGACTCCTGCTCAGGTCTTGATCTAGCGGTTTTTGAGTTTGAGCCCCACGTCGCACTCCCTCTGACACGTTGGAGCCTGCTTTGGATTATGTGTCTCCCTCTCTCAACCCCCTCCCCACTTGCTCTCTGTCTGTCTCTCTCTCTCTCTCTCTCAAAAATAAAACATTAAAAAATATTTTTTTTAACTTTATTGAGGAATAATTGGGAATAATTGACAAATATAATTGCTATATTGAAAGTACAATGTGATGATCTGATACACATATACATTATGGGATGATTACCAAGATCAAGATAATTAACATATCCTCACATCACATAATTAAGGCTTTTTGGGTATGTGTGAGAATGCTTACGATCTACTCTCAGCAAATATCAAATGTACAATACCATACTATTAACTCTGGTCACCAAGCTGGAGATTAAATCCTCAGAACTTATTTATACAATAACTGAAAATTTGTACATATATCCCCCTCGTTTCTCTCCCTGATAGCATGAATTATTTTTATAATTAGAAAAAAATGTTTATTTTCACCACAGAACTGTAGTTCGTTAAAACTTTATCTGTGTAAATCATGTTTTATTTTGTTTTTCGTGTCAAAAATGCACACAAAATCCAGAACAGAAGATAACCCTAAGTAGCACCTTTTAGGGATCAGGAACAGAGAAAAGAATGGAACCTATAGCACCTATTTAGGTATTAATCTGGAAAATAAAGGCAGGTGCATTTTAACACCTCGTATCTACTAAGCCCAGGATCTATAACAGTGTTTTTCAAAGTCTAGTGCACTTCAGGATTACCTGAGAAGTTCATTTAAAATACAGATTCCTAAACCCCTCCAGATCTAGGAACAGTCTGGGAATATGTATTTCTTAATAATTATCCCAGAAGCAAATTCATGAAGCAAGAAACCTTGCTCTGGAATATTAAGAACGCAACAAACAGAGGAGGCAGTTATACCACATGTAGAGGTCAGAAGAGGATTCTAGTATGTTATTAAGATGAGCTAGGGGTGCCTGGGTGGCGCAGTCGGTTAAGCGTCCGACTTCAGCCAGGTCACGATCTCGCGGTCCATGAGTTCGAGCCCCGCGTCAGGCTCTGGGCTGATGGCTCAGAGCCTGGAGCCTGTTTCCGATTCTGTGTCTCCCTCTCTCTCTGCCCCTCGCCCGTTCATGCTCTGTCTCTCTCTGTCCCCCCCCCCAAAAAAAATAAATAAACGTTGAAAAAAAAAAAAAAAAAAAGATGAGCTAAATTACCGGGGCTGTAGCCTTGCCTCAGAAATGCAGAGGAATTAAAACAATGAATTCTGACTCTGTGGAAACAAGAACGGATAACATTACTGACTTTTTCCTGGGGTAAGTCCCACCCAGGAGATGAGCACAGTTCTGATTCTTGAAACTTTTAAGTGCCTGACATAATTGATTTCCTAGATGACAGTGTAGAAAGGACTAACTGGTCTACCCGTTTCCCTTTTCAGTCTCTTTCAACATAGCAGACAGATTGTTCTTTTTTTTCCTTATAATTTATTGTCAAATTGGCTTAAATACAACACCCAGTGCTCATCCCAACAAGTACCTCAATGCCCATCACCCATTTTCCCCTCTCCCCCACCCAGACAGATTGTTCTTTAATAGAAGTCAGACAATGTCATATCACTTCTCATCCTCCAGGGGTCTCCCTTCCCGCAATAAAGCCAGAGTCCTTATGCTGGTCCCAGTACGTGTTCACTTCAACATTTAATATTCCTTTCCTCATCTTTATGTTAGGTTCCCTGGTCCCTTGCTGCTCTTTGATAGCATTAGGCATGCACTGACCTGTAGGATGCTCTACTTATCTACTTACTGTGTTTGGAACACACCTCCCCGAGAACTCCATGGTTCCATACCACATCTGCTTCTGGTTGTTTTCAAATGTTACATCTTCAGTGAAGCTATTCTCAGCCACCCTACCAATAATTGCATACTTGTCCCCTGTACACACCTATTTACACAGACCCATACTTTCTATCCCTCTCCTTGCTTTATTTTTCTTCTGAGTACTTATCACTAATACATGATATGTTTCATTGGTTTATCCTCCTTGTTGTCTGTGTCCTCCACTAGAACGTAAGTTTCGTAAGTGGATTTTACTCTGCTGTGTTTTAGAAGGCGCCCAGCACAGAGAACAATGCCTGACACATAGTAGGAACTCAAAAAATATTTGAGAAAGGAGGAAAGGAGATGAATGTAAGGACACAGTGTTCTGTTCGTGCTTCATTCTGATAAAAATGAAATGACAGATGTGAAATTATTTTGACAGAAAGTTGGAAGTGCTTTTGTGAGTGGGAGTATTTATAACTTTTGGAAATTTGAAATTCTTGGAATATACCAAATTGGAAGTTATTTCCTTTCTCATCTCATTATCATGGCATGGATGAAGCCCACAGATGAATGAAATAATAAAAACACTGACCTGTATGTGAAAGACATTCTCAACATGTTTTTAAGGAAGATCCAAGGATTTGATTGAGATGAGAAACAAAGGAATAATTGAGGATAATTATAAAGTTTTGGACCTAAACAACTGGAAAGATGGAAATACATTAACTGAACTAGGAAAGAATTAATAAATATTTGCTGAATGAATGAATGACAAATGATGAAGAATTTTTAGGTGTGTCGCTTGGTAAAAGCATAAATGGCACTGGAGATGTGTCTGAACATCCAAGCTAAAGGCAAGATTGAATTATCTGAGATATAAATCAAACCTTAAGATCTAGCAAGACAAAGAAGTTCTCTTTGGGTTCTTTTAAAGGTTTTACTTTTAATTTACTCCTTTGAATGAGTGCCTCCTGTTGTATGTTCTTCTTAGGTCGTCTCCCAACGTGAGCTAAAGAAACAAAATGAGTGGGCAACTTGTCTTTCTTCTTTTTCTCTACGATGGACTGCTAACTATAGTTGATTCCTGTTTTCATTTGTAGAGCGGAGGCGGCTAAAGAAGACAGATGTCCCGCTACTGCATAGGCTCGTGCAGGGACCTTCCAAAGAGAATGCTCGCATTTTCCTCATGGATAAAGATGAAAAAGAAATTAGCAGTGATGTATGGATACTGTCACCCTGAATCTCTCTTTGCTTCCTCCTGACCCAGCACCTCTCACAGAATCTGCATTCTTTTTTGTTTTGTTTTGTTTCCCTTTTCAGGTGGCTCAGTACATTAACTTTCATTTCCCTCTCCTGGAATCCATCCTTCAAAGATTAAATGAAGAAGAGAAAAGAGAGATTCAAAGAACAATAACAAAGTAAGTTGGGAATATGTATGTATGCTGGGTGCCTATTCCTATAAGAGGTTCAGCGCACAAATTGTGTTCAATTTTTAATACCCTTTTTCTCCTTCTCCTTTTCAGATTCAGTACAGAAAAGGCTATTATAATGAAATGTCTCCAAAGTAAACGGGTAGTAAAAACTGAGACAACCGTTTAGCAGACCAGGCTGTAATTGCTGAAACTCTGAAACACTTCAGCAAAATTAGAGGGATATTACTATTTGATGAATGCACAAATTCCATACTTGCATTCATACAAATGTCTGTGAACTTGAATCTGTGGAAAATTGAATGTTGAAAAAGCTTGTCTCTCTTTGAAGTGATGAGTTGACCTAGGCTTCACAGTTGCACTGAAAGGAGCTGGAATTTGTTTCAGGCTGAAACAAGCTTGGATACTGTGTATCCAAAATACTTTCTTATAGTAAAACACTCCATGAACTTGAATCTAAATGATGTCTTCAGATATCATGTAGGGTAAACTTCTTTCAGCTTGAACTGTCAAGAGAATTAAAAAATCATCAACGGATTCTCAGAACTGATTCAGGAGTAAAAGCTGCCAGCTCTTGAAATAAAAAGGAAGCACACTCTTACCCTACAAAGGAGTCTGATAGTGAGTGATGGTGTTTCTCAGCTCCGTGCAAACTCTAGCTTCTTCATGAAACCCAGGGCTGTCTCTATGTGGTTGGTGGCTTTCGGCTATTTGTAACATCAGAGCTATCTGTCCTTTGGGATAGAAAAGATGGTTGGATTTCTGTTAAGAAATCCAAATTGCAATTTCCTCAACCCGAACCCTTCTTTTTTTTTTTTTTCTGTTCTTCTCATGACTTTCAAAAAGTATTTTTAAGCAATTTTTTTTTTTTTTTTAGAGAGAGAGAGAAAGTAGGGGGGAGGGGCAGAGGGAGAGGGAGAAAGAGAATCTCAAGCAGACTCCACAGTCAGCACAAAGCCTGGTGTGGGCCTCCAGCTCATGACCCTGAGATCATGATCTGAGCCAAAATCAAGAGTCGGACACTTAACTGACTGAGCCACCCAGGTGCCCTGAGTTCTTAAGCATTTTAAAAAAGTCAGTTAAACTGGTTTTCATTATTTTTCCAAACAAGTATACCACAGAGACTTAATACGTTTAATGGGCTAGGACAAGAGTTGATCCACAATAACCATTTGTTGCCAGATGAAAACAAAGGATAACACAACTGTTGTAGCAAAAAATAGGCAGGGAATCTGGAGCTCTGCTCTTTTCTCCAAGACAACTCATCCCACAACTCCCAAGATACTTAAAAGTCTGCTAAAACTGACTTGAAGAAAGGGGGGACAAAAAACTGGTAATGCCACAAGTATCATCTATGATTTTATTTGTGAACTCTATGTTAAAATGGCATTTTATGCAACATTGGTCCATTCCCTAAACCACTTTCATTCACATTCCTCACAGGCATTGTGTTACCTGGTTTGATTACATTACATGTACTAAGGGAAAAGGTTGTATGTAACAAGCCCAAGTTCGAAGACTATCAAAATTAAAATACGAAACATTTTTAGACAAAGCTATTACTTCCTAGTGTCACCAAAACCGAAACCTAAACTCAATGAAGGTAAAAGTGTGCTGTGACCTTTGAGTCCTAGGAAATCTTTTATTGAGGAAAACAGAGGCTTGCATCATTATCTTTCCAGCTATCAGTTAATAAGAAATTATGTTCTCAGGGTGCCTGGGTGACTCAGTCGACTGGGCATCTGACTCTTGGTTTCAGCTCAGGTCATGATCTCACGGTTCATGAGTTCAGACCCTGCGTCAGGCTCTGTGCTGGTAGCACAGAGCCTGCTTGGGATCCTCTCTCTCTCCCTCTCTCTCTGTCCCTCTCCTGCTCACATACCCTGTCTCTCTCAAAGTAAATAAACTTAAAAAAAAAAAAAAAGAAAAATATCTCATCTTCCTAAAGTAGGGCAAAAGAAATTGTTAAAATTCAGAAAAAGGTCTCATCTTGCTTAAAGTAGGGCAAATGAAATTGTTAAAATTCAGTATACTTATAAAAATTTAAATCAGTGTCAAGTACCTGTCCTAAATGACAAAAGATTAATCATCAATATATTGAAAGTCTACAAGATCTGTAAGAAAAATTCCAAGGCATGGATAGAAAAAAAGAAAAAAGACATGAAAAGTAAAATCACAGTAGAAATACAAAGAGCTACTAGGTGTGTTGTGAGAGGAGAGTTGTATCTTAATGGTGATCAACTGTATCCAGTAAGGAGACAGAAACACAGTAATTTAAGCAGGAGAAGTTTAATATAAAGAATTAAGCTGTGGGGCGTCTGGGTCGCTCAGTGGGTTAACCACCTGGCTCTTGATTTTGGCTCAGGTCATGATCTCATGGTATGTGAGATCGAGGCCCGCCATCAGTGCTGAGCCTGCCTGGAATTCTCTGCCCCGCCCCCACGTCTCTTTCTCTCTCAAAATAAATAAATGGACTTTTTTTTTCTTTAATTAAGCTGTGATGATAGGAGAATGACTGTAAAGCAGAAGTGTGCGTGCCAAGATTGGGAGCTATAGGGGCCTCTTTTGCAGGAACCCAGTACAATTCTGTGCATCAGTTGGGCTGCAGTATCTTTGAAGCTGTGTGGGACAGAGGCTGGTAAGGTAGCTTACTAGATGGCCACCCCCGGGGGCCCTCTCTGTGAGCAGGCACTGAATCCAGGGGGTGGTGTGGAGAGCAGCGATTTGTGTTCAGGTACAGATGTGCACTGCTCCAGGCTGTGCCACCGCAAACCAAATCGAAAGATGGAGGAGTTGGGGGAACAAACGGTAAAGGAAGCTGCACCCTACAGGCAAACTGCCCTGGAGAAAGCACTCTGGGCAAAGCAGTGGAGGAAAAAAGTGGGCTTCCCCAAAGCCTTGTCAGTCAGCCCGGGGAATCTGGAAAGACCAAATTTCCCGCTACAATGCTTCTTCAGCGCCCTCTACCGACGAAGCAGGACATCATGCACAATGCAAACGAAACACACTTAAAGGGTCCATATCCATTTTCACAGAACCAAGAGCTAAGAACAAATTTGGAGGGGAGAGTCAATAAAATAATTCTAAAGGGTCCATATCCATTTTCAAAGAACCAACAGCTAAGGATGAATTTGGAGCACAGAGTCAACAAAATAACTCGGATGTCATCAAAACATAAAGTTAAGAAAAGCAAAATGCACTTTTTGGTCTATTGGCAAAGATTAAGAAATGAGATTAAATACTCAGCAAATTACAATCAGATGGCCACTGAGACTACTGGTGGAAATACAAGTGGATATACCTTTTCATGAAAGCAGTTCAGCAGGAAGTTCATCCTATAATTCAGCTTAGAGGATCCTATATTGAAATAATCAGTCATACAAAGCCATTGTGCAAAGATACGTATTATATTGCTATTGTGATAAAAATAATTAAATAGCCTAAAATTTCAAACTTATGGAAAAAAAACAGAAGGAAAAAAACATTTACCCACAGAATATTATGCAGCTATTAGAATTATGTTTCCAAATAAATTGTAATTATGGAAGAAATTCTTCTTACATATCCGATATCTAAATAAGGATATGCATACAAATATTCAAAATATCTATTATGCATAAAATATGTTTGTGTGTGTGTACACTAATATTTGTACCTACACACAAACCAAAAACACATTAGATGTGGTTATATCTGAATTGTAGAATTATGGGTGAATCATTTCTTATTTTTCTATGCTTATTAAATAGCCTATAATAAACATGTGGTACTTTTTGAATTAGGGCATAGATAAGTTATGATTAGAAAGTTACCAACAAGAAGTAGCAAGTACATGCAAGCACAGAGTCCTACCAGATGCAGAAAAATAAAATTATTTAATAAGACATTAACTTCGCTTCTGTGGTAGTTTTAAAATATATTCATAAAGTCTTTGATATTCCTCCTTTCAAGAGGTGGGGCCTAATCCTTCCCACCTTGCAAATGGACTGGACCTAGTGACTCAATCCTGATGAGCAGAGGACAGCAGAAGTGACAGTGTGCGATTTGGGCAACTAGGTCATATAACGCTGTGGCGTCCTCCTCGCTCATTCTCCTGGGTCACTGGCTCTGGGGGAAGCCGACTACCATGGCGAGAGCAGCCCCAGAGAAAGATTTGCATCGTGGGAACAGAGACCTTTGCCAGAGCCAGCAACAATTGAGGCCTCCTGTCCACAGCCCACAGATGAGTGGGCCATGGGCTGGTCCCGGTCAAGCCTTCAGATGACACAGCCCTAACAGTTTGACTACAGCCTCCTGAGACACCCTGTGCCAGAAAACCCAGCTAACCCACTCCTGGATTCCTGATCTTTGGAAAATGTATGAGAAAATAAATGGTTGTTGTAGTATGCCAAATTTTAGGATAATTTGTTACATGGCAATACAATTTCAGAGAGAAAAATCCGTTCGGAGGCATCTTTGCATAATACAAGAGTACAAACTTTTGTCATAAAACTCTTTATCCTTGCTTCAGGTGGCTCAGGTTTTTTATTACCAGTTGCATATTAGTTCAAATTCAACCCCAGTAATGTTATACTTATTAATGGTAGAGGACCTGTTACATTCATCTTTGTATACTTGGCTGAATTTAATGCTGTGTTTTGTATATAGGATGTGCTTAATAAAAATGAATTGAATAAAAGACTTAATGAATTAGTGAATCAGTGAATAAAAGAATGTGCAAATGAGTTATGTAAAATGTTTTTCTAAAAGCTCCTGTATATATGCATCCTTTTCACAAATCGGACCCAGTAGCTAAAGGAATATAGAATCTTTTCTGTCTGGTTTTCTCTGATTTGGTGGTATATTTTACTATCTCTTGGCTATATGAAATGTTCAGTTAGGCAGTGTTGCTATGGAATTTTGCTTAGGGCCATTCACATTGGTTTCAGGAACTGAACGGGGAAGAAGTCCATTTTCAAGGCAGTCTATGAGGACAAGATGGCAGGTGTAACTGTCATGTTGCTGTATCTACACGGGAAAGGAAAGAAAGGAATAGGATGCATTAGAACAAAACCCTTCAATGGCATCCATTTGTCCTTTTTTCTTCTTTTCTTTTTTCTTTTTCTTCTTTTTTTTCTTTCTCTTTTTTCTTTTCTTTTTCATTTGTCTTCTAAATAATAATAGTTAACACCTATTAGATTGATTGAGCCCTTTGAAATTGTCAATATTTAACCTACCAAACTGGCAATTTCACATCATTCAAATTAATAGCACTTACCATTTGTCAAGTACTGTTTCAAGCTTTACCTATATTAGCTGATTTAGTGTTTATTATAGTCCCACAAAGAAGCTACCCTTTCAACCCAATTTTATAGATGAGGAAGGCCATGGAGAGGTTAGGAGATTTGCTAAGGTCTTTAGAAAAACTGGGTAGGATTTGAACCACACTCCGGAATCCACACTCTCAACCCCCATAATCTATGGCTTCACCCTAAACTACACTCTGTCTGTCTGGCATTCTTATTTGTCCTCATCTGTAAAATGGGATAGTAGCACCGACTTCACTGGATGGTTGTGGGAGTTATAGGAATAATACATGTCAAGGCTGGCACATTACACATTTAAAATGTGATAAACCTTAACTGTTGTTAAAATTAAACTACAGTATGTCCCCACCCACCCTTATATCCCTATCTTCCACTGGATCGCACTGCCCACAACTACTTAATTTTTGTCTTACAACAGACCAAACTGAATCACTCACCATACCCCAAAACACCTCACATCCCACCACTTCTCTATCTGTTCAAACCCTGCCTAATTTCT
Source organism: Prionailurus bengalensis (assembly GCF_016509475.1). NCBI lineage: Eukaryota > Metazoa > Chordata > Mammalia > Carnivora > Felidae > Prionailurus > Prionailurus bengalensis. Next base: position 146,714,942 of record NC_057344.1, read on the forward strand.
AGTCATTGGGCAGGGTCACTTCTTCCATGATTTTTCCTGGTCTCTGTGACAGTTTGTGAACTCAAACTCTTGTGAATCACATTATCAGCTCTGCTCTTGTGACACTGGAAATTTGAAATCTGCCCCTTGTTATAATTCCTTATGTGTTTGTCTCTTGTATAAATGCATTAGTTATCTGGTCTTAAATTCATATTCTTCTCTATAGCACCTAGCCGTGTATTAAACACAATAGGAACTTGCAAACATTTTTTCACATCTAATTTGCTAATGTATATAAACATGTTGAAATCACTGGAGTGAGGTAAAACTATTTAAAATCAAGGTGAGATGCAATATAATGAGATTTTTTTTCTCTAATCAGAATAACTCACTTATTTAGTAAGCACTACACTATTACTGCTTATTTTTTATTAAACACAAAAAAAATCTGGAAAAATAAACATAAGTCCAAATGATAAGTTCATTATGTCATTGATCCTAGGATTGCTGGGGAAAAGACTACCATACAAATCATCACTGAAAGCTCAAGTCAATAAACATCAGGGCCCCTGCATTCCAATGTCAGCCTCACATACCTAGGGTAAAGATAAAAGGTGGAAGGATGAGGAAAATGGGCCAAGGGGGTCAGAACTCAATTTCAAAGTTTAAAGAAAGAAATGAGCACACATAGAAAAAGGAATTGACAAATATGTATTAAAGAGATGAGAGAAAGAAAGAGATAGAGAAAAAATAATGAGAAATTGAATGAACCTCTGGGGGATTCTTCCAAGGCTGAGGCGTTGGTGGCAGAATCAATGGTTAAAGGAGACAGAGCGAGTTATTTGGTTCGCTGTTCACAGAAGGAATTAGCCATTCTCTTCTCAACATTGTGCAGAGAAAACTACCACTGTTTGCAATCAGTGCTTCAGGGAGATTACTCTGCTATTGAGTTTTTTAGATAATGATGTTCCTTGACATGACAAAAAAGCACGAATGCACTGATTAAGAGCCCAGTTTCTGGAGATGGATGGTCTAGATTTGAAACCTGGTTCCAAACCATCTGTGAATACTTGGGCAAGTTACTTAACCTCTCTGTGCTCATCGTCTTGGTCTGTAGAATGGGAAGGTTACTAATAGTACCTTCCTCATTAGATTATGATGAGGACTAAATGAGTTTTTACAGGTAAAAATTTAGTATCTGGCACCATGCTAGTTATTATTACTGTAGCCAGTGACAATAATAAGCAAGAAGTTACGTGTAATTATGTGTCTTTAGGACACCGGCTGTTGCAAAAGCAGACTTATCTGGCACGTAGGAGACAATGTACGGCCAACAGAACCTATTCCCCACCTCAGTTATGACCTTTTGTAGCTTTGCAAGTAACTCAAAGGCTCTTGGCAAACAGAACGTTAAATATTTTCTTGATTTCATCATGTGTTCAATGCCATAGGCACAAGGCAAAGTCCTAGTTAGTTCAAGTCTAACTGATGGTGAAAGAGAGAGAGAGACAAAAAGAAGGAAAGATATGTTTTCACCAACCTCCCCCAGAAGGTAAACATGAGGAAGATAGGGATTTTGTTCAGTTTTTCATGGTCACCGATGTATCACAAGCTCCTAGGGTAGCGCCTCATACACTAGACCCATTAAAAGTCTATTCAATGAATGAATGTTATAAGCAGTTCCAAGTACCCTCCCGGTTCCACACTTTCTCAAAAAAAAAAAAAAAAGCCAAAGCAATTCTAAAGTTAACTTATTATAAAGCACATTCCATTCAGTTCATCAATAATCATTTTCAGCAGTGATACGGACAGAAACTTCCAAACTGCAGGCGGGTCTTTTTCACTCTGGAAACCCAGCAGCCAGTTTCTAGCTCAGTGTGGCAGCCCATCGCGTCTACCTGAAAAGCCCCTTGATTTCATATTTCTGGTGCTGCTTCTGAGAAGCCGAAAGCTTAGGGGAGAAAGGAAGAGTGTAAGCTGGTTGTATCAAGGTTACGATAAGTAGGTTTCTCTGAGTAGAAAAGGAGAGATTTAGTGTAGCCGCGCTAGTGTTCTTGAGTAACATTGTGAGTAGCTGAGAAATGATTTTGTTGAATCTTATTTTGAATCTCAGACATGGGTTTGATTACTGATGAAAAATAAAAAGCGGATCTCACCAAAGATTCCGCACTGACATTTTCTGGGATCATTTGTGTCCCAAGAGAGACTGGCACTTTTCAATCAGTTTGGACCCCTAGAAAAGAAAGCAAATAAGTACATCGGTAAAGAAAGAGAAAAACAGAACAAAAGAAGACACCCGAACATTTATGATCCCCAAACAGAAATATCTTTAAGACTTACCTGTTATATGCCTGTTGAGGGGGCTCTTAAGTGCTCACTGCTCAAGATCTTAGAATTTCTCACAGCCTAGTCCCTTAGCTTAAGCTCTTACTTAACTGCAATACCTCTCTCACTCTGAGGACCCCAGATTTGGATTAAAAAAAAAAAAAACAACTTTGCTTTTTCCTCACAAAACTATGGGACTCTTTTGGCGCAGGGTAAAAACAATCAACATCAGTTTCTCAATGCATTTTAAAACTGCTCTAGGCTAATCCCATGCTAAATCATTATATAATCAGGTATAAGAATTCAAAAGGATCAAAACCACGAACATTGATCCGTGTCCTTACCATCTTCATATACACTGGTATTGACCTCTATTCTAAGTCCAGCAGTTTTCCCCAATTTTTACCTGTATGCTCTTTATTCAAATGAAAGTCATTCTTGGAAGCCCAGAGAGATAGGTAAAAGTTAAGTGATCTTTAGTGAAGTGGGAATAGGGCCCCTAGAATTCCATTGCTAAGATTAGTGCATGAGCGAGTGTGTGTGCGTGTGCACGCGCATACATACACACACATGAGCCCGCGCGCCCTAGTGGATAGGTGACCTGAACTCCCCAGAGCTCCTAGCACCCTGTGGGACATGGTTAAAAGTCTATTAATTTAGCCTTTCTTCCTACCCTCAAACAGTACCACATCTAAATTATCTAGAGACTGGAATCTATTTAAGTTTGGTTTTCAAAATAGCTCTGCAGTTTAAGGAATCTTTGTTTCTCTGGGAACCCATGACTTTTTAAATCAATCTTCATGGGACATTCTCCCATAAGCTCAACCTCAACACCGTCATATTTAATCTTATCCATTTGCTCTGAACCTAATATTAGTGGGTAAGTCCTATTTCTCCATATCCGTCCTTCCTGACTTTATTTATTCCTATTTATTCCATAGTTCCTTGGTAAATTTCTCACTTGTAATGATGACAGATGCAGAGGTGGGGGGAAAACGTTTCTGGTAAAGGTAAGGTAAGGTAGAAGAAAGGAATCTGAAAAACTACTGTAATAATGAGAAATGTCCTACATGAAATAAGGGATGATAACTCAACATCTTGAGGCAAAGCACAAGCAAGATTTAGAAATAGAAAGCATGGACTCATGTTCCATGAGGTGATGGAATGCAGGGAACAGAGAAAAGAAAGAGGAAACATTTTCCTTACACTGACATCAAATTAGTCACTCTGATGTCCTATAATCCTGGACATGTTGGTAGACTGCTAACAGGTCACCCATCCTAAGACTTTGGGATAACCATTACCAGTCAATTTCTCCATATCCTTGTGACATGCATTTCAATCCTTTTTTTTTTTTCATTCTAGATACTCTCTGGACATAACAATCAGCCAATATCCTCTTACAATGTGTTTTCTCTCATCTCTTCCAAGACCCCAGTGAAATAATGGTAAAAATGCTTTTAAAAAAGAAGAAAGCCTTGTCGATGCTAAAAAGAAAAAAAAATCAATGTAAGAGATATTGATGAACTGCTAAGGGGGAAGAAAGAGGCCATCAGTATGACACTGACCAAAATATCAAAGTGCAAAAATAGGGGCTAAGAATAATGAAATGATGATATGTCATAGCAGTAAAATACCAGAAAGTCACTAATTTCTGAGTTGCTTTTGGTTTTGGTCTACCGCTCAGCTTGTTTTTGAAACTGTAGCCACCACTATTCTTTCAATAAACTAATATTACTTAGCCAGAATTTGATCCTATTGTTTACACCTAAAGAACCCCCATTGACATATCAGCAAAAATATTGTGCAAATATATGGACAAAATAATATTTTAAAATACAAGAACCCAGTGGCCCCTGGGTGACTCAATCGGTTAAGCTTCTGACTCTTGATTTCAGCTCAGGTCATGATCTCATGTTTTGTGGGATCAAGCCCTGTGTTGGGCTCTGCACTGACAACACAGAGCCTGCTTGGGATTCTCTCTCTCTGCCCTTCCCCAGGCTTTCTCTCTCTCTCTCTCTCTGTCTGTCTCTCTCAAAATAAATAAACTTTAAAAAAATAATAAAATACAAGGACCCAGAAAGTTTATATATTATTCTGAAATAATACATACATACATATGTACATATGTTAAGAATGTAGCCCAGCAAAATGTAAACTAGTCCAAGAAAAAAACAAAAAAATTGTATTTAGAAATAGTCCAATTTACCCAGGATTACACTGAAATGAAACCCTATGTGAATAGCCATGGATAAGTCCAGAAATAACTACATCTGTTTGAAAGATTAGCTCAGAGGGCTTTTTGAAATATTCTTTTAAGATGACAGAATATTCTATTAAAAAACTGTCTTATTAAGAACTTAAAACATTCTAGTAATCTGATGAAAGTGCGTGCTTTATTTGCCAACAGAAAAAAAGAAAGGCAATTAGAAACTCTTAAATACAGAAGGATATACAAGAAAATCATAGTCCAAATATGTGAAACTAAATAAAAGTGGCATGATTTTCTGCAGCTGGTAGTGGTAAGAGAAGAGTGTTCATTTAATTTCTACACCTTTTAACAGGGTAAATCATTCGGTTGGTCAATCCATTCATGGTACTGATATAAGTAATATTCAAAGTAAACACACAATTAAATATACTATTGAATCATTTCCAGTTTTTAGCATTAACTTCTGAACAAAGCATATAAACTTTGTATTTAATAAGCAGATACATAAACCCAGACAATGTAGAACAATGGTATAGCTTTAAAAAGTAAACTTGGCAGGAAGTCAAAGGAAGTTTAGACATGTTACTTATGTTTGGGAGAATCATTAGCTGCTGACTGGAACTGAAGGGCCAAGAAATAGAAGCAATAAAAGAACTAAAAATACTTTTAAATAAATTAAGAAAGAGTCTCCGGATAGGGTTCTTGAAGTCAGCAGAAGCACACCATATTCATTATGTGATGTGAATATTTTGAATATTTTAGGAAACTATTAAGGTGATGATGGGAATCACTAGGAAAACTAGAAGAAATAACTCAAAATTGGGAAGGGGAAATGTACCCTGGTGTTCTGTTTGAGCTCTTGTTGTGTTCATGTATTGCTTATATAATTTTCAAAGCTTGTGTAATGTATTATAACAAACTGAACATAGTAACCTGTGACCACCTGCATTGGTAGTTCACCCACATTGATCCACCTACGTTGGGATTATCACCTTGCTTAACCTGGTCCTTGTTTTTTCTTTGGAAATGCATCCAAGACTACAGTGGCTCTGACAATAGATCCATCAAGTTGTTGGGTACAGACTACTTACCCAGCAGATCTTTTCCCATGAACTTGTGTTAAGTCGCATCTAAAAGTAGACCTTTGCTTTTTTTCATTGTGAAATTGCATGTATTATTTTCAAAGCATTGTTCCAACCTGCCCACATTTCTGCTAATTCATGTTTGCTTTCTTCTATATTATACTCTGCTGGTTGACAGAGAAATATCTCAGGCTATAATTATCATTCCCCGTTGACCTGGCAGAGAGTATCTGTGAGTAGGGTTTTCTCCTTGAACCTGCTGAGGTCTACAATTTGTGTTATTATTTCATGAAATGTGAGAGATGCCCGTTCTTTGGACAATCCAAATTCACCCTGTATAGCCGAGTTTCTTTTTTTTTCCTCTTATATATTCGTTTTTCTCTTGTCAACATTCCAACATTGTTGGTTCACCCTTTTTCTCCTTAGAATTTGGCTTCCTTCTCAAACTATGTCTTCCATCTTATCTAAAAATGCTTTGTCCTCCCAACAGCCAGAGCTAGAAAGGCAGTCTTCAAACCTGCTCACCCTCTCTTTTAGCAGGCAGGACAGGTTTACATAATTGACTACTATAATATCAGAAAAGAAAACAAAGAAAATGCCCGTAGGTCCCTGGAGTGGTTAGTCTTTTATAGCTAACTTGGAACAGCCACAGACTGCCAACTGGCTGAGCCTCTGAGCTTCTGGGGTCGTGGTTCCATGGAGGCTCCTGGAGTCTCTAGGCATTATTCCTCTGCCCTATTGTCAAACCTAGACTCCTTTCACAAACACAGAAGCATGGAGATTTGCACAAATTCTTGAGGATAAGATTCTAAAGTAGTTTTATCATCCGTTCCCACATGTTTTGCTAAGCCTGTTTATATACTATAAGGTTATTTTGTAAATATTCCAGTCTTATCTTCATATCTAATATCCACAAATCCTTTCACTTCCTTTTATAAATATGTTATTTTCCCATTGTTTCATTATTTCTGTTACTGTCCTTGGTTCCAACTTCTCACTGAGAATTAGACAATTCAGAAACATGGGGAGGGAATGGGGGAACGGTTTATGATTACCTACTTGCACCTTACTAAAGTGATCCTTAAAGTGGTCCCCAAACCAGCAGCACCAGCAGCACCCAGAACTTGTTAGAAATGCAAATTATCAGACCCCATCCCAGAACTACTGAAATCCGACACCCTGGGGTGGAAAACACTGATTTTGTTTGAGTAAGCTCTGTAAGTGATTCTAATGCACACTAAAGTTTCAGACTCACTGCCTTAGAATAATCATACCAGGATCAACTTGACCAAACTTTAGAGATAATGCATAATTACAGATAATAAGCATTTTTATCTGAAGAAGTAATTCTGGCAAATTATAATTAACATGATATATTCTTCAGATAGCTTCTGTTTTCTCCTTTAATTTGGGGGAGAGAAATCCTAAAAGAAAGTAGAGAAGGAAGGGGGAAAGGGGAAGATATTGGGCTTTTCAACCACTAAGTTGAAGATTACTGTTAGGCAAAAAATGTGGGGGAAAGAGCACAGAAATCTTCCTAGCAGGACATTGGTTAAACAGTTTGAGCAAGTAGTATTCTCACTCAGGAGCAAGAATGCCTCAAGAAAATTCCCTTGGGAGTTCCCAGACTAGGCCCTTCTTCAAAGTGTTGATCTGTGTGGTTATGGAATTGTCGCTTAGATGGAAACATGTTTTCTGAATGCTTTACAAAAAGTAAAAAGGCTTTAAAATAAATAAATAGAAGGGCGCCTGGGTGGCTTAGTCAATTAAGCGTCCGACTGTGGTTCAGGTCATGATCTCACGGTTCATGGGTTCAAGCCCCGCATCAGTCTCTGCGCTGACAGCCCAGAGCCTGGAGCCTGTCTCAGATTCTGTGTCTGCCTCTCCCCTGCTCGAGCTCTCTTTCTGTCTTTCAAAAATAAAACGTTAAAAAAAAAACTAAAATAAATAGATTCTAGCATAGGTGATTACTTTCATTTTTTGTATCAACTAATCTGGGAGTCAGTGAAGTTTTTCTGTGAGCAGCCTGATAGTCAATATTTGAGGGCTTTGCAGTTCACGCAGTCTCTGTCACAGCCACTCAATCCTGCAATTACTTAATTCAGCTCTTATAGACAGAAAGCAGCCATAGACAATATGTAAATAAACGGGCAGGGCTGTGTGTCAATACAACCTTATTAATATAAACAGGAAGTGGAGTCCATTAGCCTGAGAGCTGTAGTTTGCCTGCCCTTGGCTAGACTATAGATATGTGACTTTTAACATAAACACATGTACAGTTTAGTGAATAGGTAGAAAAGAGCCACTGAAGGTAATCAAGGCATTCAGGAAAATTGTTACCCGTGAAAACATTTCCCTCGGCCATCGCTAGACATATCCCCCATCTGAACCATCCACAGCCTGTTTTCACTATAAAGACTGCTTTATTATTTTTTTTTTTAACTACACACTTGCATTCCTTTACTCAGATACTACAATATCTGAGTTTCTGCTCCTTGAATCACGTCCCTGGGAGAGCAGTTTGTCCTAGGTCCCTTCCATGAATTGACATGAATTTTCTGGGCCACAGCCTACCATGATATTCTTAGCAGTTTAAGTCCTATAACTTTACCATCTTAGGAAAAATCATTTACTTGGTAACCATATGCAATTAGATTAGTTACAGAAACTAATGTAGCAGTCAGTTTGGTGAGTAAGCACGAGCACTCTTTTCTGGTCATTTCTCTTTCCTCTCTGTAGTCTTCACCCCTATTCCAATGATCTTCTGGCCACTAAGAAAATGAAACCCTTGTCCCTGATTCCTTAGTTAAGCCCCAATTACATTTGGCAACTATTCCCTATTGTGCCCTCCAGAAATTTCTGGAACAAAACTACAGTTTGCCCATAAGGTCTTCAAACTGTCATTTCTTTAAAATTTCACTCTATTTTTAAGGACACCGTTTCTCTACAATTACCAAAGTCTTCAGTTCATGTTTCTCTCTCCCAACCCCAATCCACCTCCATCTGGTGCCACGACTCTGGTATTCAATTCTGCTGGTTTCCTCAAATAAGCATAAATAGTAACATACCCTGAACCTAAATGTAGTCAATTACACCAATCCGTCTACACTGTGCTTTTCTCCCAATCCGTTCACGTTTGGGATGGAGAGAGTACTTTGTTTAGAACTTCAGTAAATCCTAAGAGAATAGACAAGGAAACAGGGATACCTCTCCTCTGAAGCACATTTCACTTTCCTCTGCTTGGCAGCACGTCTCCACCAGGTGAGCAAAATCTGCAATAATTGATTGGAACTGCATCTCCGTTGCCCGTGGTTTCTGCTTCACAAGATTGCTCAGGAGCCTGAATCGGAAATCAGTGGCAAAAATGCAAGTGCTGCCTGAGTTCTAGATGGCCAGCCTGCACACCTGCCCTGCTAACTTAGAGCTGAACACCACCCACGCCTCTCTGTCACTCCCACTCTGAAGTTTATGAAAGGCCTGGGGCCTCTGGGTGGCTCAGTTGGTTAAGCATCCGATTCTTGATTTCCGCTCAGGTCGTGATCTCCCGCGAGATCAAGATTGAGCCCCACGTCGGGCTCTACACTGACAGCTCCGAGCCTGCTTAGGACTCTCTTTCTCCTTCTCTCTCTGCCCCTTCCCCACACACATGCACCCACATGCTCTCTGCCGACAATAAATACATTTTAAAAATATTTAAAAGCCCTGAAAATGCCATGGTGTATTCATACTTTTCACACTGCCCATCTCCATCTCTGTGTTTTATCCAACATACTTTTCTTCCAGTACATCTCCTTAACATAATTGATACATTAAATTTAATTATTTTACATGACTATTACTAGGGTAAACATGTTTGTTTTCTCTTTTCATTGCATTGGATGATAAATAGATTATATCTTAAAATTAAATGCTTTTTCCTATCGCATTTTGTAATGAACATTTATTCTGAACAACTAACTTCCAAATAAATATTACAAGTATAGCACACCTCGAAGTTGAGGGTCCTTCATATGTTATTAATGATAAACCAATAAACTAATATGAAACTATAATGGATTGACAGTCATCTCCGATTTCCTTCACAAAAGAGTTTCCCCCACAACTGTAGTTTCTTGCCACTATGAATCTCCAAAAGTGTAACCTGGTTTCTGTCTCTCTACTTGATGAAATAGTATTCCAAATCTTCCAATGTTATCTTTCTCTCTCTCTCTCTCTCTTTTTTTTTTTTTTTTTTTACTGTTTTAGACCAAGACAGATTTAACCACAAGGAAAATAAGGCATGAAGGGTAGGGAAAATATACATTAATCTGTCTTCTACTGTTTCACCAAAAACCTTTCCTTATTCTTCATTTTCAGGTTCACATGTATACTACCTAGTGGCCTTATTTGTGCCTTGGATGGGTATGAAAGAAAATATCTCAAAGCTCTAAGTAGCTATTTCTATGACAATTGAAACCAGACGTCCAGTAAATAATTCCAGATAGTAAAGATTTTAGGCTTTGCCCACAGACAGGTAAATGGAGGCTAATATAGAAGTGCAATGTGATACTCCAAACCCCTGTTTGCCTGGGGTGGGCTGCCCCATGTGGCAGCCACAGTTTGTGTCCAGTTGCGTCAGCTGGAGAAGAGGGAGAAGAGAGACCAGGCAATGAGGGAGGAGGTACACACTGTGGTTAGGTTCACTCTGGGCCCCAGACACGCCCTCCTCTTCTCCCAGCTACCTCAATGTGGGCCGCTGGCCCAAGCAACTTGCTGAGTCATTCGACTCATGGACTGAGATGCCACCACCTTTTGCTGCCCAGCAGTGACTAACAGCGAAGTCCCCCACATGTAAGTGGCACAGCTCAGGCACTGTGCGGCAGTGAGCATGGTCACTCACAGGGAAGGCAGGCACCGGGAGCAAAGAGGGGGACGTGGGTAAAGCAAACTTGGCCATTCGCAGCTCTCAAGCCTAGCCCAATCAAGCAGTGCCCTCAGGACCTACAAAAACAGCCGTGCCCTGTTGCCCATAGCATGCTGATCCCATTAAACAATAAAATAAGGTATCCAGCTTAACATGGCAGCCCAGGGGACATGCCTCTTTGAACTAGCCGTTTCAGCCTCACCCTCTCCCACTCCTCCAACTCTCACACCCCCGCCACCTCCCCCCAGAAATATTTAAAAAAATGGCAACGGCCAACATCTTCTGAGTATGCTGATGTTTACTATGATCCAGGCAAGGTGCGATGACTTATCGATGTTATCCCATGTAATACTGTCTGTTAGCTTTTTAATAAGGTTCTATGTCCTCTCCATTTTGCATTAGAAACATTCCCTGGGAGTGTTATAGTTCTGGGCATATACAGCAAACCAGGGAAGTGAGCCTCCCTCCCAGAAGGCATGAGGATTGGGAACCACGTGGGAGAACTCATCCAGACACAAGAAGTCAGGCTCATACCCTTCCCGTCCCGGAAGAAAGGCTTGGTCAGTGGAAGAAGCAATGATTCTGTGGTTCCCGAACCAAGCCTTCATTGGACTCATTTCTGAGTCACATGGGATCAGGGTAACTCTTTGAAAAAGCACCGTAAGAGAACTTTCATTAAAGTTCTGCAAACCATGAAGACACACGGGAGCAGCCCCGCCCTGGTACCTGCTGAAAGGGCATAATCCTGGGAGTCAGGGGAAAGGGCTGTCTTTCTTCTTACAACAAAACATAAAGTAGCTTTGTCATTTCAAGGGATCCAGTCTGCAGCTGAGCAGGTGACAGCAGCCCCTGGAGGGCATGACTGTTCCCAGTGGCCCAGGAGTGGTGCCAGGGAGAGCATGCTTGGAGAATGCTCCAAGGGGGAGGGGGAGGGAGTTTCATAAGCTCTCCCCTGAGGACTCTAGGGATAATTGCTGGGACTGAGATTTGTGGAAGCAGGTAGTCGCAAGGCTGTGCAAAACTTGTATTATTAAATATTAGAACCACAAAGGGCAATTGCGGGAGTGTGCACTTGCATACATATGTGACATGTATTCTTATACTACACATATATTTATAATGGGTAACTGCAGTGTTGGAATAAAATCATTATGATTTTTCCTTCTCTCTTGTGTACTTTCTAAGTTTTCTGCGATGATTGTGCATTACTTCAATAATAACATAAACCAATATTTTAAAAAGAAATAGAATAGTATCAGCATTTTTTCTACCCAGCTGGTCTGTACATATTTACTCTTCTAATTAGACCTAAACCTGATCCCACTTGAAAGAAAATGCCGTATTCGTTTCTAAGTGCCTCTATATAATTTAAGTCTGTATGGTTAGATAAATAATCAAAGAAGTTTACCCTACCTTCAAATAATCAGTATCGGTTTTTAAGAAATTAATTAGTAAAGGTGGAGAAATACAGGCTATTTCCCATTGGAATTTGGTGGGTTTTGTCTTAAAATATACTTTCCTATAGAAACAATATTACCCATGATGATGAAATTCACTGACCTATCCATGAAAGCATAGGATTACTTAAGTCCCAGGCAATAAACACTAGCTGTCAGGGATACTTATACTGTGGGAATGACCCTATTTCCAAACACTCATTTGGGGCTTCTGTAGTCTGGCTTAGGGCATTCAGCACCAAAAGGCCAGAAGCTGGCATAGGAAGGGGACGAGGTTTACCCCTGGTTCATGCAAAATCTGGACTTCTCTTTCCTTCTAATAGCATAAAGAGGGCACAGACTTTGAAGTCAAACTTACTTTGGTTCAACTAGTTAGTGTGATGGTAAGTGAGATTCTTAACCTCTCTGACCTTTATAAAAAGTAAATTTGAACACCTACATTGCAAGGTATTTTCAAGGACCAAAAATAACGTCTTAAAGGGCTGAGTACAGTAACTGGTGTACTTAAGGCAATAAATAATGTAAAAGATAATAAGAACGATGAACAATTATAATAATCATAGCACAACTTGCTTCCATTTCAAATTAACGGTTGCCCAACCATGGTTCCCGTCCTCCCTGACTCCCACAATAAATAGTACATTGTCACAGCTCTCCTCCTATTTATTCACTTATTCATTCAGCAAAGAATTAACGAGCATCTTTACAATTTCCCTGAGGATTTGAGCTGTAGATCCCACAGTAATAGAGAAACCTAACGGGAGAGGCAGGAAAGCTCCCTTGTCTATACCCTCCTCTTGTCTCACAAGCTGTGGGATCCAAGTGTGTTCATGGTTTGGCCCCTCCCAAACTCTCTAGTCTCACCCCCAACAGTTTCTCTCCCTTCCTTCACTTATGCCTGAGTCACCAGGCTTTCCTCTTTCTCCTGCTGGGTGGGCTGGTTTCCAAAGGCACTTCCCCAGAGGGACCAGTAGGGGGAAACCGGGCAAGACTGCTATGTTTCCAGAACACCAGAGAGCAACTGCTTCTTTCAACCAGGAGAAACACTCCAATCATCCTGGAACCAGCAAGGGGAAGAAAAGGATCCCATTATGAGAAGACAAAAAGTCTGGGAATGAGATTCATAGCAGGGGTATCAGGATGTCATGATATCTCTCCTTAAAACCCCAGATATAAAGGCTGCTGCTTCTAAAGTGGGGGATTCTGTGCCACTTAAAAGCTTGACTCCCTCCCCCCCAGACTGTCACATACATGTGACCTGCTTGGAGTTGATTTACCCCTCCTGACCACTTCCTTCCTCTCCCACTCTGATCTTTCTACCTACCAACCCTACTGCTGTTATTTAAAAACAGTTCCCTTAAAAAAATTATAATAAAAATTTTTAAAAAGCTCCCTTAATTCTTTATGTTTTTAGCTTACAATTTTTAACTTACCTTTTTAAATCTTAAATCCTAGTTTTGATTCTCAGTACCATCAGCTTGTTTTCAGTTTTTCATTTCTATGATATTAATCTTTTATTTTCATTAAATTTACCCACCACTTCATTTAAAGCATAGTCTAGTCTTTATATACTATCTTAAATCTTTATATACTCTCTTAAATCTTCTCATTGCCACTCAATATTTTTAACTGGATTTTAAATTCTTTTACTTCGAACTTCTATTTCCTTTTTATTGTCTCTGTCTTATTACATGATCTCAACTCCTACTTTCTCTTCTATCCTGCTGAATTTTTCTTTCCTCTCCAGAAACTCCTTTGTTTGTTTTTCCTTTTGTGTTTTTGCAAATTTATGCTGTGACAGCCAGTCATACAGAGCCCTTGCCACTATCCCAGGAAGTAAGAAGGGTTTTTTTCCAGCTTGACCCTTGACTCCCAATATGGATCCTCCCAGAATATTCCAGAAATCTCTACATTAACTATCCGTATGCTATTGTTTTCTCCATACAGAGAACACAGTGATTTCGCTAGGACAGGGACGATTCCTAATATTTTATACTTTTTATTATCTAGCCTTTATAGAATAACTCAATGTTTAAGAAATTATAACTAATATTATAACCCCTTGATTCTGGCACACTAAGAGCTATATGTTGGTAGTTACAGCCAGGTAGCTTGGGTGAAAATTGCAGCTCAACAACTATTTACCTGTTGCATAGTCTCATACTAAGTCTTCTTGCCTTCTGAGCCTCGGTTTCCTTACAATTAAAATGGCATATAATGTTATCTCCCTCATAAATTTGATGAGATGCCATACATAGAGTAGTGCCTATCAATACTCAGAGACTTCCTCAAGAGGAAGAAAATTTGCACGCTAGAAGGAAAAGAGACCTCGTTCTTCTACATTCTCACATCAAGCCTGAACTAAAGAAAGAATGGCTAACTAAATGTCTCAACAGTCTTTGGGTGCTGACTGGGAGGTTTTAAAGGCTAGTTTGTGACTGGCTCACCTTGGAGAACTGAAGAAAGGATTCCAAGGGTCAGCTGGCGTAGGAATTGCAAGTACTGTGATAAAACAGACCAAGCAACAACCTGTGCTTGCTGCCCATGAGTATGTATTCATTCCAGAAGCAACAAAAACTTTGCCTCACTTGGCAAGATGATATTGTTGGACCAACAGTATTTAGACCCTGCAAATGCATGTCTTCGAGTAAATAAATTAACTAGAAATACAGTAAGCTACCATTTCTAATGAAGTTGGGGGAGAAGGAACAATGAGGAGGAGGGCTTGCATGCTTTCTCCTGAGGACATGATCAGGGGCATTGGAAGGAACCGCCCCACCGTCAGGGGTAGGAGTGCTTTCAATGCATCCTGCTGATTCAGGGATATTAGAATTTCACCCTTTGGCTTTTTCTAGAACAGTCACTTTTGGCAACTCCAAATGGGGCTTCTAACATCACATTCACCAGCAGCAGAATTCCTGCTGAGGGAGAATGCCTGGACCATGAGAATATGTTGGCTCTAAGCTCAGGAGCTGAATGGGAGCGAAGAGATGGATGATCAATGCCACTAAGAAAGAGAACTCTTTGTCTTCAGCAGCAAGCAAGTAGTCTCTTTACTAAGACCTGACAATGCGTTCCGTTTGATCCGTCTACGCAGGAGTGGGGAGAATTGGAGAAAATGCCAACCGCCTGTGAGATCTTAATCACCTGTGCTGTCAGTGGCAAAGAACAAATCAGCTGCCCTAAAGTTTTCTGTGCTGTGTGTGCTACTTCCAAAGCCCAGCCCGTGATGTCTCTGTCACCTCAGCCTCAGTCACAACCAGAAATCTAAGCCTCCCAGATCATCTGTCATGATGCTGATGTTTCTATGCCCTTAATCTGACCCATCTCCTGCTCTTTTGGTCCTCTGTCTCCTCTGTAACATGAGGCTTTCTCAAGAAAACGTTCCCAGGGCACCTGGGTGCCTCAGTCCATTAAGTGTTCGACTTCGGCTCAGGTCATGATCTTACGGTTCATGGGTTCGAGCCCCGCATCGGGCTGTGTGCTGACAGCTCAGAGCCTGGAACCTGTTTCAGATTCTCTCTCTCTGCCCCTCTCTCTCCCCCTCCCCCCTCTCAAAAATAAACATTAAAAAAAAAGAAAACATTCCCATATCCACAGCTTCTCTTCTGAACTTCTCTGTCTTGCTCTAAACGAAAACAGGAAGCTACCCAGAGCACATAACTTCCCCCAAGACCTTGCAAGATGAGACTGTTTTTGCTTGAAATCCACTTACCTTTGTATCTAGTTCTTTTTTACTGCTTTCAATATAACTCCTTCGTTTTCATTGGAAAGCCACAGCTCCTTTGAAGTACAAGTTATCAAACTCTGACACCCCTTATCTTTACTTATTTCTGCCGCATATAGAAAGTCTTGTCATCCCCCTCATTTCTGATGACTTCAGACCCAGTTAATCGCCTCTTTTTCCACCATTATCTTGACATTTGTCATTTTCTATAGTTTCAACAGCTATATTAATGATCCACAGGTGGCTGATAGATTACAAAAATGGACCAATTGTCCATCTTTCTCTGTATTCATGTCCTTTATGATGTGACTTTCCAACCCTTCCTATCAAGAAATGAAGTCTATTTCCATACCACTTTAATCTGGGCTGCCCCCATGACCTACTTTACAGAAGCATTGGCATTGCATGCTTCCAAACCTGGGCCTCATGAGGCCTCCACACAGCCACTTTCTCCCAGCTGCCATGTGAAGAAGCCTAGGTTAGCCTGCTGGAGGACAGAAGACCATGTGGCCCAGGCCAGCCAACTCCCAGCTGACTTAGCAGCTGACCATAGAGTCTTCTGAGCAAGCCCAGCTGAGAATGGTTGAGGCTCACCCCAGATCAACAGACTCATGCAGTCAACCCACAGACCCCATTGCTGACTTCATCCAGAAAACCTTTTACATTAGAATACACATTGGGAAACCCTGTTCAAACGTAAAGACGTTGTATTCTACTGGCAGCATTTCTGACCAGTAGGCTTCAGCATTGCTAACAGCAGCCAAAACAGAATAGTACTTTGCAAAGTAATAACTTATGTTCATAAAATTATCTAATTTATAAATGTTTTCATATGCATTATATATGTATATGTCATACACACATACATGCATGCACCCACATGCAAATGTTCCAAATTTTGCATTTTAGGAAAAATACTTTAATGTACTTCTCTGTCAATATTTTCTGACCAATAGACTCAATCTCATTAACTGATCTGATTGGGGTAGCAACCACAATAGCCATAGTTGCAAAATATGCCAACATTCTCAATTCTACTGGACCTCCAACATAACATTTAGCTGACCCGTTCATTATACAATGTTTATATCTGAGCCCAGTTTACCATTCTCTGTACCTGCTCCCCTGCTGGCAGAACAAATTAGAGAACAAACTAAACAAAGATTCTTACTTTTGCTTCTCAGTTTGGAATTGCTCCTCCCGAGCTTTGCACAAGTCCTCTTTAAGGCTGATGACTTGGTCACAGGATAAAGGTGGAGAAATGTAAGTTCTATCTACCTGCAGATCATCAAAGCATGGCTTCCTGAAGGCATATGAGTCCTCACAGCAGTGACCCACACCAGGATTGATAGGCTCTGCTTCGTGTCTTCTGCATAAAGCTCCAAGAATTAGTTTCGCCTTTCCCAGAAGAGAATTAAAATAAGAGCCATAAGGTTGTGGTCATTTTTTGTTTTTTGTTTTTTTTTTTTTTACTCCATAGAAAATAGGGCTAATAAGTATTCTCAGATTCTGGTTTCTGCTAGTTCATCCTGGATTTCACTGTTTAGGAAAAATCAGGAGGGTCAAGTGCAGCCTGGTTCCCAGACTTGTCCTCCCTCTTCTCATCCTTAAGTTGAGCTCACTTGGACTCTACTTCCAGGTTCCTCTCCAGTCCAGTTTATAGACCAGTGTTGACTTAAGGTTGGAGTTTCTTATGTTCTTTTAAATTAAAATCAAGCTGGGGTGCCTGGGTGGCGCAGTTGGTTAAGCGTCCGACTTCAGCCAGGTCACGATCTCGCGGTCTGTGAGTTCGAGCCCCGCATCGGGCTCTGGGCTGATGGCTCAGAGCCTGGAGCCTGTTTCTGATTCTGTGTCTCCCTCTCTCTCTGCCCCTCCCCCGTTCATGCTCTGTCTCTCTCTGTCCCAAAAATAAATAAACGTTGAAAAAAAATTTAAAAAAAATAAATTAAAATAAAAAAAATAAATTAAAATCAAGCCTCAAGTCAACAGCACTGCTAATTTGACTCAGTTATATGACTGAAGCTCAAATCCAATTTGTTTCTGTTTTTTTTGTAAGTGGACATCTGTAACTGCCACAGAACTTGGCATATGGTAGATGCTCTATGAATATTTGCCGAATGAATGAATGATGAGAGAAATCCTTGTATCCCAGTTCAATTATCTCCTTCATTTTCTGGTCCTCTTCTAAAGCTGTCACCTTGCCTTGCTTCTATGGTGTCTGATTGTTATCCTGATGCTCTCTGCAAGCCTGCCCATGTGCCTTTCCAAGTACAACTACCCCCAAATCCCTATCATTTAGGTATTTGGGGATGAAGTCATTGAGCCAATAAGCATCAACATTCATGTATGAGTTTATCCATTTTAAATGTAACCAAAGAGATCACCTAAAAATAAGGCTTTAGGAATCTAGAAGTCTAACTGACAGTCCTTCCCCAAGAAAGGCAGTGACTAGATAACAAAAAATTATAATAAAATAAAAGGGAGACTAGGCTAGATAATAATGTTTTAAATCTGCAATCAAAAAAATTATATTTTATCAGAAGAAAGACCAATTTAGCATGAAAGAATTGTTCTATCAAGAACATAGGGCAGAGGGGCGCCTGGGTGGCGCAGTCGGTTAAGCGTCCGACTTCAGCCAGGTCACGATCTCGCGGTCCATGAGTTCGAGCCCCGCGTCGGGCTCTGGGCTGATGGCTCGGAGCCTGGAGCCTGTTTCCGATTCTGTGTCTCCCTCTCTCTCTGCCCCTCCCCCGTTCATGCTCTGTCTCTCTCTGTCCCAAAAATAAAATAAAAACGTTGAAAAAAAAAAAAAAGAACATAGGGCAGAGAAAGTTGTCACCACACAAGAATTTAGTAGTGTTAAAATAATACCACTCGAGAGAGACCTGGAGCCTACATCTTGGAGATGTGAGCATACAGGTACCTAGAGGGATGTTCTCCATTGTGAGGAAGACATAATTTATCATTCTTCACTATAGCCTGGAAGAAATATCCCTTAAGACTATTCTTTCCCTTCTTCTGATTCCATTTGCACTAGTCATATCCTACTTCATCGTCATAAGTATTCTGATCCAGGAAAAAGTGCAGTCTAGTTGTTAGGCCCAATTATTGCTGTCATTGGAAAGACATTTCTCATTGTAAATGAACACACTGATATTCTGTCTAATAAATTTAACACTTGTGAGTTTGATGTGAGATAATAGAAAATATAAATATTTGATCTTTGACCCTAGATCTTGCCAACCGTCTTCAGAAACCCTTGTAAATTCCTAAGTGATAAGAGCACTAGGAGCATCTTTTGTCCTAATGAGGCAACTCTGTGTGGGCTCGTGGATGGGCACTGGTCCCCAGAAAGACAACGTAGTGATTAGAAGCTTGGAATTTTAAGTCCCCCCGTCCATTTTCCAGAGAGGAGAGAGGGCCTGAAAATGGAGTTAATAATTGATCATGTATACATAAGGAAGTTTTTATAAAATCCCAGCAGTATGGGTGTTGAAGAGCTCCCAGGTGGGTGAACCCATCCACATACTAAGAGGGTGACACACCCCAACTCCACAGGGACAGAAGCTTCTGCACTCAGGATGCTCCCAGACCCTATGTATCTCTTCCAGTCCTATGTATCTCTTCATTTGGACGTTCACCTGTATCCTTTATCATACATTTTACTTATCTTGTAAACTTAAGTATTTCTCTGAGTTCTGCGAGCTGCTCTAACAAATTAATGAAACCTGAGGAGGGAGTCATGGGAACCTCAGATTTATAGCTCACCAGTCAGAATCACACAGAATCACACAGAATTACAATTGGACTTGTAATTGTTATCTGAAGTGGGATGGGAGCAGTCTTATAGGACTGAGCCCTTAACCTGTGGGATCTGACACTATCTCCAGACAGATGGTGTCAGAATGAGACAAACTATAGGATACTCAGCTGGTGTCACACAGAATTGCTTGTCGTGGGGGAAAACACTTGGTGTCAGAGATGTTGTGAGTGTGATAGTTATGTAAGATTAAAGGAGAAACGGGAAGAAGACTAGTTTGTTGCTGTTGTTGTTTTCCTATACATTCGAGTTAGTTTAAAACCAGCATTATCTTTGAAGTTGTTGGCAAAGTCATTTTTGTTGACTTGAAAATCCAAGAGTTAGACCCTAGGGTATGATCCAGACAAAGACGTACTGAATCTGATATTGCCACCATTAGGGAAGTGACAGTCTTACTCCTGCTGCTAATCAAGACAATTGGCATGAGTTGGCCTAAAAGAATTTCTCCTGGGGACAGAAGTATTATGCTCCATTGACAGTTCATGAATGTGTCCACAAATATGAGATGGATTGCTGGAGGTTGGGGATTAGGACTTTAAGAACAGGCAAACATGAAGTCACAGATGTGCTTACCGAGTCCTCCATGCAGACAAATCGCTGTTCATCTCTCAGTGGGCAACATTTGGTGGCAGCAGCTGCCATGTTCTTCGTGAATGTAACCAACTCTTGAGCAGATAGTTGTGGGACTTTCTTAGTATAAAGGATTATGAGCCTGAAAGAATAATTTCCTCTTACTCCTGGCAACGACTATGTGCCAATGATGAAGAATTCTAGAGTTTTCCTTAATATTTGACAAGCTGTGGTTTAGGCTGAACAAAGCATTATACTGTGTTTAATTCTTTTTAATCTTTATTCCAATGGCCCAATAACTTCATCAATATACCTGGAATTCTCTTCTCACCTCACATGTTGCTCTGCCCTGATCCACCAAAGATACTATGACAGCTAATTTGGATGACAGCTTCTGAAATAGTTGTATACACAGTCCATTAAAGATTGCATTGGTTGTCTACAATGTGTAGGAACAGGGGCCTACAACAATGATCAGCAAATAGTGCCTACTCTCATGGGGCTCACGCCGTACTGGGCAAGATAGCAGGTATCCTTGAGGTAGTGAGGGAGTACACAGTGCTGTAGATACACATGGAATGGCAAGCAGTCCCATCCCAGGCAGGTCAGGTAGGCCTCCTGGAGGAAACGACACGTGAGCTGAGATCTAAAAACAACAAAAATGAACCAGGTGAAAGGGAGTGCAAGTGGGAGGGAAGCCACTGAATGTGATTTTGGTTTGGTTTTGTGGGTTTTGTTTTGTTCTGTTTTGTTTTGTTCTGTTTTGGAGGGGGGGGGCAGGAAATGAGGAATCAGAAACAGAACAAGAAAGAAAGCTCAGTTACAGAATCAGAACTGCATTATTTTTAGGGTAATTATAGTTGCCATGTAAAGAATGAGTGGAGGTGAGCAAGAAGCAATGTGAAGGAAGAAGCAGTTTGAAGACTATTCCGAAAATTCAGTTGAGAGACGCTGATACCCTGAACTAGGAAAGTGGTGGGAACAGAGGGACATGAGAAAGATTTTTTAAGGAAGAAGACTCTTACAGACCCAGATGTGAAGACAACAAAAAATCAGACTCGATCATTGCATTTTATATTGAAATGGAGTCAGGGAAAGAATTTAGTTGTAACATCCAATGAAACAAGCAACCTAATCCAGTGGTTCTCAGAGTGGGACTCCTAGACCAGCAGTATCAGCAGCCCTGGGAACTTACTAGAAATGCACATTCTCAGGCCCAATCCCAGACTTACTGAATCAGAAACTCTGGGGATGGGGCTGTATTTTAACAAGTCCTCCAGGTAATTTTGATGTATTGTAAAGTTTGAGAACCAAAGATCTAATCCTTAAGCCAGATATTTGCAACCAAACATAACATAGAAGTAATAAGCCAAATATTCTCTCGGAAAGAATACGTTTTTCTGGATCTATTATTCTGGACATCTATTTTAAGCTCAATATTATTGGACACTATATCAAACTGATTTTTTCCCCAACACTCTGCTTCTAAATAGACTATTACAGTAAGATCCTAAAGATTACTAAAAATTGGTTTTTGTTTTTGGATATACCAATCTTTTAAATACAGTGGGTTCCACCAGTCTCTGCACACAACAAGTTTATGTATTCTCTCCGGCAAATAGCTATGGTATCCATTCATCTCTACCCTAGGTGCTGAAAATACTAAATTTGCTATAGGAACTGACTTGAAACTGACAAAGGGACCCTAAGTTAGATTGTTGTAGCTTTGACTTAAAACTGCAGGCAGGGGTGCCTCGGTGGCACAGTCAGTTAAGCGTCGGACTTCAGCTCAGGTCATGGTCGCACAGTTCGTGGGTTCGAGCCCAGCATTGGGCTCTGTGCTCATAGCTTGGAGCCTAGAGCCTGCTTTGGATTCTGTGTTTCCCTCTCTCTCTCTGCCCCTCCCCCGCTTGCACTCTGTCTCTCTCTCTCTCTCAAAAACAAACATTCAAAAAACTCTGCAGGCAAAGCCCCCCAAACTAAATGTGTGAGGGAGAGATATGAGGGAGGGGTGTGAGGGATATGAGGAAAGGGTGTGAAGGAGAGGATCCTGAAGAGACTGCAGGACGGGAGTCAAGGTCTGCTTGGTTCCCTAACCTGTGGGCATTGACCAGAATTCTGGAAACTGGCCTGGAGAGCCAGGTAAAGGCACATAAGTCTGTGTAGATATCTGTATTATTAAAACAAAGATAGGTTAATTTTGAACTCACATTTTCCTTGGCCTCTGACATTTTAAGGTTGGATGTAGACTCATAGCAGCTCTCAGCATCAGGAGTTAGCAAAAACTCACCAACAAACATATAAACCTGGACAATATCTTGGAAGCATACCTGTCATGGAAGTTAGCATCTCCTAATTTCTCACGTAAATCACAGTGATTTTTTATATGCTCATGGCTTTCACCAACCACTCTTTGGAACATCTCTTTCTGGAAAATAAAGATAATCAATATTTATCACTGTAACAATATATCTTGAGGTAAGATTGCAAAACCGTCTTCTGTAACAGTTTAATGTAACTGTTTTCCTAAATCCAGGGCTTTATTTACTTAGTGAGTTTGCAAATCTTGAAAAACATGTTTTGGTAAAGCAGGAATGTCCATGTACTTTGCAGAGGAAAGAAGTGGTACGAGATTGATGTTTAGTTTCTGGTGTATAAACTCATTTGTGGGTTTAAATGGCGTATTTTATAAGAATAAGGCAATCATTCATCAAGCCAAAAAGACATTCCTAAAGGTAATTTATAGAGCTAAGTTTGGTCAGAGTGTGTTGGTTATATTTAATAAGACAGCCTTTTTACATAAACAGCACAGATAAAGAGATATAGATATAGGAATAGAAATACAGATACAGGGCACCGGGGTGGCTCAGTCGGTTAAGCATCTGACTTCGGCTCAGGTCATGATCTCACAGTTATGAGTTTGAGCCCTGTGTCGGTCTCTGTGCTGAGAGCTCAGAGCCTGAAGCCTGCTTCAGATTCTGTGTCTCCCTCTCTCCCTGCCCCTCCCCCGCTCACACTCTGTCTCTCTTTCTCTCTCTCTCAAAAATAAATAAATAAACATTAAAAATTTTTTAAGAAATAGAGGTACATATTAAGAAGTCATGGTTTAATAAAAACATCTACCAGCCTTCAATATAGTACAGCACTCCACAAATACACATTGAAATGAATCAAAAGGAATTCTCAGAAGTAACCGCAAGTTCAAAGAGTTCTTCAGCCATGCACATAAAATTCCAGTGGGAAAATACAAGCGACCTTCTAACCTTAACTCTTCAGTAGGAGGACTGGTTATCATCTTAACCAATCAGACCCAGTGCACCTGATCCTAATAAGCAGTGTTTGTTACAGTGAAAATGTTACCAGATTTGCAAACTATTTACCTGGATTTAACCCTTAGCCTTGTCCTTTACTGCCTGTGTGATATTGAGCAAGTCTTTTAAACCTTCCAAAACTCAATACCGTCATCCAGAATACAGTTAATAATTCTGGCATTACCTATGTCACTGGACTGGTGTCAGGATCAAATAGGACGCTGATGGTAAAGTCGCTTTGTAAACTCTAAACACCCACGCTCCTGTTATTAACGTTCATGCTTATCCTGTTATTAATGTTCATGCTTATGCTATTATCATAGTGATTATTGTGGAGGTCTACTGGCTACAAAAGGGTGCTCACCTACAGGGGACTAAATTACCTTCATCGATCCTTCTCTCTAGAAACAGAAAGATGGTAGATGTACCTGCTTGGGCCCAGACAGGACAAGGGATGCCTTCAAGCCTCCACCAGCACCCCACCCTCTGTAAACATGTAAGCCACTGCTTAGATAACAAAAGCCAGAGTCACTTGGTTCCTGGTAATCCGTGGATAAGTGATCACCTGGTCAGATTTGTAAGGTCACCTGCTTTTTTCATGTCAAATGCATAACAGAGCTACTGCCTGTAAACAACATCATCTGGCCTGAAATAAGAATGGTTTCCGGGACTGCTTGTTGGAAACTGTCAACCTTCCCATACCCTAATACACTGTGCTTTCATGCTGCTAGCTACTATGCCCAGGAGACACTCATTAAAAGAGGAGATTGCACAGAGAAGGTTTCGTGAAGCACAGAATGTACAAGACAGGGATTCATATAGAGAACTGCTACAGTATGACGATGTGGCCTTTGGTTTAGAGGAGAATCACATTCCTTGTTCAGTGCTCGCAATTAACAAGCATATGCACAATCATTTTACAAAATAGGACACTATTAACAGCGCTGGAATTATTCTCATGTTTGTAACCACTTATGAGTAACAAGTTAAAAAATAAAAAGGAATTTACCCCATGGCTATAGCATTCCAGAGGATTTTCTAATTTACAGCATTTTCCCAATAAATTTTGATATACTGTATACACTCTTAAAATCACAGAAACTGCCAATTCTGAATGTCTTCTTGAATATTCATAAAGAAACCTATATCCATATGAAACAGATAGTAAACAGTAAAATTTAGAAGTCACGAGTTTTCTCTCAAAAGCCAATTATGATTATAAAATTTATTCAATATTGTAACTGATTTTAGGCATTTGGAAACCTTGAGAGGATGGCAGGGAGGTTTTACTGACTTCATTTTGAGAGAAGGAAGCCAAGTCAGTAAAATTATGTGATTTTTCCAAAGTCACACAGGAGTGGGTGTCAGATTCAGAATCTGAAACTAAAACAATCTGATTGGCTGATGGGTTCCTGGCACAGGAATTTTATGAGAAATTAATTTCAAGTGTTTGAATGAGAGTACATTTTTCTCAGGCATCTTTGAGGCTAGGTTTTATAAGTATTAGAATTTTTTTTGAAAGAAAGTGCCAGCTAGGTATTAAATCACCATCTTCCCCTCTTGTCCAGATAAACATTCAAACCTGAGTAGTCCAAGCATAATCTACACATTCTTCTGTGTTACAAGAAAGAGAAATTTGGACTCTAGGATATTTACAAAGGAATCACAGAACCACAGGAGGCAAACTTATCTTATCCAGCCACCTCAGTTTATACCTGGAACACTAGAGCCTGAGGAAATTAAGTGGCTTGACCTACATTCCAAAGCTTATGCATGACAAAACTAGACTTGGAACTCCGGTCTCCCAATTCATAGTTTAATGTGATTTCCACTAGGAAGGTGAGCCTGTCGACTTTTCCAGTACCAAATGCAAGTTTAGGAATGAGTAGTTTCAGGCAGTGACATTTACTTTTATAAGCCGTATCAAATGTAATTTTGGAAATATAGCTAAAGTCATTCTACAAAGAACTTTGAAGAAAATTCAAATTCTTATGCTTTGTTGGAGTTTAGTTGCTTCAAATAATGCTTCACAAAGTGACTTTGGAAATACTTCAATCACACAGCAATATTGTTTTAATATTACATATTGAAATCAGTTTGTCTTGCACAAATTAGTATGCATTTCTGAACGGACACCGGAGATGTTAATAGCCCATCTCTCTAATCTTTAAATGCCCCACCATGGCTTTGGTAATAGGTATTAAATTAATTAGAATAGAAGAACTGACCAGGTATTCCAATCTGAAGCCCTTAGAGATGAGTCCCTTAGAGCAAAACTTGCAAACACTTAACCCTCATTGTGTTCTTAAAAATGCCTGTATTAGTCGTCAGTATTTAAAAAATCAAGCGACTTCCAGCTTCCTTCAAAATGCAGTGGACCCAACAGCCCAAAGCCTGCGTTCCCACATGCTAACAGGTGGCTGGAGCTGTGCAAATAACTGCCACCTTTTAGACTCCACAAAGCATCTCCTCTGGATCACCGTTCCCATGCAGCCACTCATTTACGTCATGGGCCAGCCTCCGTCATCATTCAGGTTTACAATCTTTCCCCCCAAAATGCATAAGTATAGTATTCCATTAGTAAGATTTTACAATATACATATATATATACATATATGTACATATATATATATATACATATGTACATATGTACATTACATATGTATTACTCTGGCAGGAGATCATCTTGCTTGTCGATGAATTGCTTGCATACAAATCGGTCTTCTGTAAACCTGCTGAGTGGCAGAGATGAAAGATCAGGTTTGTCATCATTTTCTGAGTTGATAATGCATTCCCCTCGGAATGGCACGGACAGTGCACAGCAGGGAGTGATTTTGCTGGATAGGGTCGACTGTTTAGAACAGATATCGTTCATAAGCTGGCTCTATAAAACATGAAAAGGGTAGTTATTTTTGATGACTTCATTCTGAACTTATTTATTTTTGTTGTTCTTGCTAGAAAACCAGAGAAAAACTTGGCACTCCTTTACTCTTGGCAAATTGAGAGACCGAAAAGGTCATTTATAGTGACTTGTTCTAATAAGGAGAGCTGCTCTGTTTGATCTTCCTCAAGTGTCACAAGCTCTTTCAACATCTCTTGCACTTAAAGGGAGACAGACACAATAATAGTGTCCATGGTTAGCCCCACAAAATACAAATGAAGAGAAGAGTTTTATTGTCCTGCTATTGTCGTTATTGTTTTAGGATTCCAGTTCCGAAAACATTTTGTCTCTGTCATTTACCATATATATTATCATATTACTATTATGTTTACATATTTAACATATTTACTTACAAATATTGTGTGTGAATGATATTTACAAATATTAAAATTTACAAATTTACACGCAAATATTATGTGCGTGTGTGTATGAATAAGTTAATCTCTCTACACTTAAGAAACAATCTAATTCGAGAGTCAAATAATTAAACAACAATCGTAATGCAGTATAATAGAAGTTGTAAGAGAAGTGCATATGTGATGCTTTGGAAGAGAAAAGATTGGCAATCCAGACTGGATGGAGTCAGAGTGAAGATCTTAAACACTTTGAGTCTTGATGGACAAATAAACTTAGCTGGAAACCAATGAAAAGGAAGAGCATTCTAAAGTTATTCATCTTTGTATATAAAAATCTTGGAAGTGAGAGAATATGACATATTTGGGGAAATGATATATCGGATATTTGGGGGGTTTTGAGAAAATGTAGTTGAGAAATGATGGAGAACAGTATGGAAGTTCCTCAGAAAGTTAAAAATAGAACAACCCTATGACCTAGCAGTTGCACTACTAGCTATTTGCCCAAAGGATACAAAAATACTGATTCAAAGGGATACGTTATCCCTGATGTTTATAGCAGCACTATTTACAATAGCCAAGATCTGGAAGCAGCCCAACTGTCCATCAATAGATGAATAAAGATGGCATGGTATAAGTATACAATGGAATATTATTCAGCCATAAAAAAGAATGAACTCTTGAGGAACCTGGGTGGCTCAGTTGGTTAAGTGCCTAACTTTCGCTCAGGTCAAGATCCTGCTGTTTGTGGGTTCAAGCCCCATGTCTGACTCTCTGCTGTCAGTGCAGAGCCTACTTCAGATCTGTCTCCCTCTCTCTCTGCCCCTCCCCCACGGTTCTCTCTCTCTGTGTCCAAAATAAATAATTTAAAAGAAAAAGAATGAAATCTTGCCATTTGTAAAGACATGGATGGAGCTAGAGCATATTAAGCTAAGCGAAGTAAGTCAATCTGAGAAAGACAAATGCCATATAATTTCACTCATATGTGGAATTTAAGAAACAAAACAGAAAAACATAGGGGAGAGAAAAGAGAGGGAAATGAGGAAATAAACTCTCAACTATAGAGGACAAGTTAACGGAGGGGAGGTGGGCAGGGAAGTGTGTTAAATGGGTGATGGGGATTAAGGAATGCACTGGGTGTTGTATGTAAATTCTACACCTGAAACTAATATTACACTGGATGTTAACTAACTGGAATTTAAATAAAAACTTGGAACGGAGAAAAATAATAGGGAAAAAGAAAGAAAAAAGGAAATTATGGAGCTTGAACCAAATGAGTGATTGGGCAGACGTAAGAGCTGACGCATAGAATTGACAAGATTTTCATAAACGATAATTAGATTGGAGGCAGGGGGTGAGGTGAGGACGAAGAAACTAGAAGGGTGTAGGACACTGAGGTTAGCACTATTTACTGAAGTTAATATTCAAGAGAAATTAACAGATTTTAAGAGAATAGCCAAAAAGGGACACCAAAGAGTTAAGATGTTTTAAGGCGTCTATTAGGCATCTACATGGAGATTTCCTCTAAGCAGTTAGGACTTTAGATTAAGGACTCAAGAAAAAAGAAGAAAAATGAGTAAAAGGTCTAAATATGAAAGTAGTAAGTTGAAGCTACATCAACAGGGTCACACTGAGACTGTTAGGGGAGAGTCTGTGCATTAATTAGGTAACCAGCAGGCTTTCAGTGACTTACTAGAAGTAGGTTTGTTCCTTTCTTAATAAAGAAAGAATGCCCTGTGAGGAGACAGGCATATTGCCTCCAGGCAGTCACTGGGGATAGGAGTAGTTCCAGGTTGACAGAGGCTGTGTCATCTTGCCCTTGTGGTTTCTAACATTGCCTTCGGATTGGGGTGCTTGGGCCAGGAGATTATTATGGGCCAGGCCTAGAAATGGCATAAATCACTTCTGACCAGAACTCAGTCAGGTTGCCCTCACCAAGTTGTGAGACAGTCAGAAAATGTAGTTCATGGCTCAGCAACTCATCTAGGTCATGGAAAAGGAGAATGAAAGATGGCCAACCATCTTGGAACCTTATGTGTAAAATAAGAAAGGAAAAGGCCAAGAACAATTTTTAAAGCATAGTAGAAGAGGGGAAGAAAATTGATGAGAGGAACTGTAAGAAAACAGGCATTCCAGGTAGATGAAAAACCTCTCCCGCCATTTCTTACCTTCTAGACACCCCTATGCAGAAATAGTAAATGCTTCTGAGAATTTATTTGACTGGAAAAATAAACCAGTTGCCGTGGTTGACAGCTTTAGCTCTAAAGTCAGACTTCCTGAGTTCTAATCTTGACTTTGCTACTTCCTGACTGTGTGACCTAGGCAAGCTACTTTGCCTCTCCATGTCTCAATTTCCTCATCTATAAAGTGGGGTTAAAATAATACTTAACGTCTTATGGTTGTGGGAAGTAAACAGACTAGTAATTGTTAGGGACAAAGAAAGGAGCCTGGAACAGATTAAGCACTAAAGAAAAAAGTGTTCATTAAGTAACAGTGAAATGCTTGAAATTAATGCCTGGCACACAGAAATCATTTTTTAAAAGTTTGTGCTATAGCAATTATTACACAGTCCCAGAATGTCGGTCTAATAGTGCCTTGAAGTCAAAGAAAGAGAAAGAACTTTACAATGTAAAATTGAATTACATGGACTGTGTATTATAATAGACTGATAAGCCCTACTAACTCACATCACTTAGTATTAAAACATCTAGTATAAAGATTATTTGCTTTTTATGTTGGTGTGGTGTTGTGAAGCATCATGGGATGATATAATAATCATTGATAAAAACAAAAAAGCTTTCTAGGACATACAATTTAAATGTGTACAATCCATACAACATTCCTGAAAGCATTGGGAGAAATACTCTTTAAAAGACAATCAGATCGAGACAAAAAATAAACAGTAGAAAGGTATCCTTTTCTTGGTGAGTGCTGAGTAATGCACAGAATTGTTGACTCACGATTTTGCATACCTGAAACTAGTATAACACTGTATGTTAACTACACTGGAATTGAAATGTTTTCAAAGGAGAAAGAAAGAATGAAAGAAAGAAAAAGAAGAAAGAAAGAAAGAAAGAAAGAAAGAAAGAAAGAAAGAAAGAAAAGGGAGATGGGGGAGGAAGGGAGGGAAAGAAAGGGAGAGAAAGAGAGCTAAAGTTCTTCCTTCCTTCCCTCCCTCCCTTCCTGCCTTCCCTCCCTTCTTCCTTCTTTCGCTCCCTCCCTCCCTTCCTTCCTTCCTTCCCTCCCTCTTTCCTTCCTTCCTTCCTTCCTCCCTCCCTCCTTCCTTCCCTCTCTCCCTCCCTCTTTCCTTCCTTCCTTCCCTCCCTCCCTCCCTCTTTCCTTCCTTCCTTCCTTCCTTCCTTCCTTCCTTCCTTCCTCTAGTGGAATAGAGTGTATCAAAGAAATGATAGTACAACTGAAATAATTCTTGTTAGCAAAATTATTAAAAAAGAGTAAGTACAAAAAAATCTAAGAAGTCAACCCAACAACTGAGATAAAACACCTAAGCGAACCTGAGAGAATAAAATTAAAAGCATAAACGCAGTAGAAATAATAAATAAGTTTGAGAACTTTCTCTTGGAGAACACTGATACATGAAGCAGGAGGTTTGCAAAGCTAATTAAATAAGGGAGAAAACACAAAATACATGGAGAAAAGGAAGTATAATTACATATTTGATGTTTTTAATTATCAAATAATAATATTATGTGGAACTTAATAGGTAAATAAGAAAATGTTGACAAAGGAAACTTTTTTTAAAAAAATGTATATTATAGGGTGCCTGGGTGTCCTCTGTTGGTTAAGTGTCTGACTTCGGCTCAGGCCATGACCTGTTTTGAGTTTGTGTCCCACAACGGGCTGGGTGCTAACAGCTCAGAGCCTGGAGCCTGTTTCAGATTCTGTGTATCCCTCTCTCTGCTCTCTCCTGCTCACACTCTGTTTCTCTCTCTCTCAAAAATAAATAAACATTTTTAAAAATGTATATTATAAAACCTGACCACAAAAAGGTACAGTTGATTCTCATTAGTCACAATAGTCTGAAATTCACTGAATTTGTGAATACTGAATAATGAGCCCTAAGGGAATATAGGATCAGGTTCCTGTAAGCCCCTGGTCACATTTTCATTGTCAACAAATCAAGACGTATCTTTGTTTTGTGTGTGTTTCTATTTAAAGACACATTATTAGGGCACCTGAGTGGCTCAGTTGGTTAAGTGCCAGACTTCGGCTCAGGTTATGCTCTCACGGTTCATGAATTTGAGCCCCACATCAGACTCTGTGATGACAGCACAGAGCCTGCTTGGGATTCTCTGTCTCCCTCTCTCTCTGCCCCTCCTCTCCTCAAAATAAATAAACTTAAAAAAGTTATTTAAATAAAAAGACCTTATTTAATATATATTGTTGACTTATTAATGTTGAACGAATACATCTAACACATTGTCTTCTCCAGAAGCACATCATGACTTTTTGCGTTTAGGAACACCAGATAGCACTTCAGCACTAGGCTTGGGGGCCACTTCAAATAGCTAAATCACCCACAAAAAAAACCCACAAAATGTGGGAAATGTGGCACTAGACTGTAGGAAGGAAGCTTATTTACAGTATGAGAGCTAAAACAAGAAGGTGAGCCTGGTCGTATTCCCTCCCAGCTGGGACCCTGTGCATCCGGTAACTCAAATGCTCCACTGTTCTGAGCATGCCCCGGTCTGTGGATGACCACACAAGTGCTGTCAGTATTAATTTGGGGGTTACAAATAAATTCTGGCAAATAAGTAATTCACAAGTACAGAATTAATAAACAATGAAGATCGACTGAAAAATGTTAAAAGAAATCTATAGCAAAAGAAATGGAAAAGCTGTCCCACCAATTTCTTGTCTCAGTCTCTGCTTCAGTCTCATGGACAAGTTCTTTCAAACCTTCCCAAAACAGGTAAGACCCAATACTATTATATTATTTCAGAGACTTCAAAAGGAAAAACAATGCAATTTTTGGAAGTTAGCGTAACTGAATACCAAAACCCGGAAGTTCTAGATCAATCTCACATGTAAACACAAATGCAAAAAATTGGAAATTATGTCCATATAAAATCCAGAAATGCAGTAAAAGGAGATTGACTTAAGCAATCTAAAGAAAGTTAAAAATTAAGAAATCTGTTAATATGATTCCACGAATAAATTAAATGAAAATCAAATGATCATCCCCAGAAGACAAAAGAACACTTACTAATGCTCAGCATCCATCCTAATTAAAAACAAAACCATCTCTAAAATGGAATGAAAATCTTTTAACACATAAACAATATCTTTGTCAAGCCAGTAACTTTGAACTTTGTCCGTGAAAGTCTGGACAAAGACAGGAATGCCAGAGCAGTCCACAGTTATTTTGTATTGTTTGTGAACATTAGCCAATGCTATGAAATCATTCAAGACGGTTCTGGCATTCCTGACATGGTGCAGAACTACAAATGGACCTGTTCTGGAGTTACTGGCTTGACGCAGGTATTGTTTCTGTGTAAAGGATATTAGAGATTTTGTTTTGTTTTATTTTAATTATGATTGATTCTGTCAGTCCCCCAATTTCTCTTACTTTTCCCCCAAGTTCACCTAATTATACAAATAACACTCTCTTAGCCTGTCCTGAAAAGCCAGGACTCCTTCTAAATATGCGGAGTAGAGTTTCTTTTTTTTTGTTTGTTTTTAATTTAAAAAAAAATTTTTTTTTAACATTTATTTATTTTTGAGACAGAGAGAGACAGAGCATGAATGGGGGAGGGGCAGAGAGAGAAGGAGACACAGAATCGGAAGCAGGCTCCAGGCTCTGAGCCATCAGCCCAGAGCCTGACGCGGGGCTCGAACTCACAGACCGCGAGATCATGACCTGAGCCGAAGTCGGACGCTCAACTGACTGAGCCACCCAGGCACCCCAGTTTGTTTTTAAATTTTTTTTGTATATTTATTTTTGAGAGAGAGAGGGAGAGAATCTCACGAGGGGCAGAAAGGTGGGGAGAGAAAGAGAGAAGCGGGGTTCACCAGAAGTGGGGCTCGTGTTCTAACTGAAGCAAGCTAGGAGCTGACAGGAAGCGGGGCTCGAACTCATGAACCATGAGATCATGACCTGAGCCAAAGTCAGACACCTGACGACAGAGCCACCCAAGCGCCCAAGTTTTTTAAAGGCTGAGTGAGTTTTAAGAAAGGGGAGGCTCTCACCCTGCCAAGTACACAGGCTACCACATCTCCTTCACAACAGGTCTGATGCAGATTTTGAACATCCCCGGCCAGTTTGGCAATTTCAGAAAAGTTAGCTTTCGGTTGTTTCTTAGTCAGCAGAACCAATTCCCTGAAAAGAAAAAGAAGTGCATTTTAAACCGTATTTTGAGTTCAATGCTTTCTAAAATTAGTTCTAGTTCATTGAGTAACCAAAATAATAGAAACACACTTGCAAACGTAGGATGAAGAGACTATGTTTTAAATGCTTTCTGTTTCTTCAATGATAGCACTCAGAGCCACGCAAAGATGTCAATCACAAAACAAACACCATTCAGTTCATGATCATGCAAGATATAGTCATTTTCAACATTTAAATTATCGCTTAAAGAAGCTGAGTTGCTTAGATGGGTAATTCGGAAATTTCTCTGACCCAACTTTCTAAGTAAAATCCTTCATCACAAAGAAAATAATTATAAGAGTCTTGGGTCTCCCTTGCCTGTCCTTGTGAACGACTGAGCAGCATCCCTGAAATTTCCCTGGCAATAGGGAAGATGGGCCTGCCTTATAAGGAGAACTAAGCTTCCATGCAGCTCAGGTCTGTCCCAAATTGGCGAAGAAGGTGATAAAAGGAAGGATACATTTGGGCCAAGAAAGAGGCACATGGAGAAACATCAAATTCTCCCACACTTTCCATCCCTACCCTGAAAACGTCACTAGATTTTTCTATTCTTTTTTTTTCAATTTTTTAAAGTTTATTTATTTTTGAGAGACACAGAGACAGAGTGCAAGTGGGGGAGGGGCAGAGAGAGGGAGACACAGAATCCGAAGCAGGCTCCAGGCTCTGAGCTGTCAGCACAGAGCCCGATACAGGGGCTTGAAATCACGAACTGCGAGATCATGACCTGAGCCCAAGTCAGCACTTAACTGACTGAGCCACCCAGAAGCCCCTAGATTTTTCTGTACTGCAAGACACTGGAGCCAAAATCCTTTTTATCTTCACAGAGACAAGAATGCATTTTATCTTCCAGCCTTTATCATGCAGAACGATTAAGTGCCTGCATCTGAACGTACAGAATCTTTTGCACACTAAGGCAGAGGCTTAGGGATCTGAGTGGATAGAAGAAATTGAGGCAGGAAATAGTGGGTTTAGATGAGGAATAGTGTGGTTTCAAGTCCAGCTTTATGTGCCCTATTGAACAGGCAGGTAGCATCCGTATGGAGAAAGGAACCAGGTTTGTACTGAAAGACATTATTAAATGAAAGAAAAATGATTTTTTTGACCAGAATGGGGTGCTTGGGTGGCTCAGTTTGTTAAGCGTCCAATTTCGGCTCAGGTCATGATCTCACAGTTCATGCCCACTTCATTCGAGCCCACTTCGGGCTCTGTGCTGATAGCCCAGAGCCTGGAGCCTGCTTCAGATTCTGGTCTCCTTCTCTCTCTGCCTCTCACCTGCTCATTCTCTCTCTCTCTCTCTCTCTCTCTCTCTCTCTGTCTCTCTCTCAAATAAACAAGAAAGAAGAAAGAAAGAAAGAAAGAAAGAAGAAAGAAAATTGATTTTTCAAATGAGTTTGATCAAATGGGGTGATCCAACAGCAACAAAGTTCACATATCTCAATCAGTAACTTACACTGCTTTTGATACTTTGTGGTTGAATTTAATCCCAATTTCACATAAATGGTGATGCCTCAAAGATATTTCTCTCACGTATTTCCTGATGGGTTCTAACTGTAATCAGAAAAACAATGGATCAAAGACATGTAGTAGTAATAGAAAAAGTTAATCTTGTCATTAGTAAATAAGAAAGAAAAGTAAAAGTTGTGTATCTCAAAATTAGAAAGTCCTTATTGTTTTGTTTAAAAGATACCAAATCCAAAAGCACAACGTGGTTGGTTGGTTTCATAAAATAGCATCTCACTTCCCAGAGATCACTTGGTCTAGAAGCTCAAACCTTTAGAATATAAAGACAAGAAAGTGAGCAAGCAGAAGTCCAGACAGCACTAGAATAAATTGCAACAATGTCTTACAGTTGTGTTTTATTTTTATTCAAGTTACTAGCTCTGCCATCTGGCACATGTCTCCTATTGCAAATCTAAAATATATGCTCTCCAGTTTTGCAATATATATTAATGGAGTCCCCCCGCCCCACCCCTCAAGTATGTTTGCCATTTTCAACCTAGGATTTTTACT
Source organism: Prionailurus bengalensis (assembly GCF_016509475.1). Lineage (NCBI taxonomy): Eukaryota > Metazoa > Chordata > Mammalia > Carnivora > Felidae > Prionailurus > Prionailurus bengalensis. The sequence goes on from NC_057344.1 coordinate 146,750,017, forward strand.
TTGGAAACTATCGCAAAAAAATTCGTCTAAATAAATAAAAACATAATTATGCAAAAATGAGAACATGCATGTTTTGTTATGAAAGCAAAAATTTAGAGACAAACTGTCTCAACAGCAGAGTGACGGTAAGGTAAATAATGGCATATTAATTTTGACAAAATGTTTACTCTTAATAAAAAGTTCGCATTTTTAAATCTCAAAGCTATATATTCAGTGTGATCACAACAATGCACAAAATAAAATCTGTGAGTGGAAAAATGAATAAAAGGATATACACCAAATTGGTATCTCTGTATGCTGGGCATATTAGTAATATTTTAAAATTTCAGAACAGTTCTATATTTTCACTTAAGAAATTATAATGACGATAGATTGTTTTTACTTTGGGTAACTGCACCTTACAGTGCTATTTTTAAGAACAAGTTAGAAAATATATACAAAGGCAATATTCAAACCACAAAACTGGCACAACAATTATAGTTTAATGTAATAATTATGATTAAATGTAGCTAATCATATTTTTATAATACTTACACATATAATTATTACTTTAGTCATTTTGTTGTATTATACTCATTTAAAATCTAATACAAACAAGCCCATACACTTCTTCATGAGAGAGTCTCTGAAGACTTAACTCATAAACCACATTCTTTGATCATAGACACAATTTTTACGCACTTGGTTATGGAATTTTCTCTGAGGAAGAAGCGAGAACTACTGGGAACAGACACGCTGGAAGCAGCAATACCGTAAAGATCATAAAGTGGGGGAGAGAAGGGAAGAACTCTTAGCTAACTTATAGGGGCATGTTTTACATTAAGGAAATTCTCCAGTGAGAAAGGTTAAGATTAAGAAAACTTTGTAACTACAGGCACCTGGGTGGCTCGGTCAGTTAAGCATCCGACTTTGGTTCAGGTCATGATCTCACGGTTTGTGAGTCTGAGCCTTGCATCGGGCTCTGTGCTGACAGCTCAGAGCCTGGAGCCTGCTTCAGTTTCTGTGTCTCCCTCCCTCTGTGTCCCTCCCCTGGTCGCACTCTGTCTCTCTCTTTCAAAAATAAATAAAACATTTAAAAATTAAAAAAAAAAACTTCGTAACTTAGAAGAGCAAGCATAAGTTACTTAAAAAAAAACAACTAAACTCCACAAAAAGTTCATTTTTTCAGAAATGCAAAGTAATGAGACATAAGACTGCACGATCTTTTATTTTTTGTTGTTTTTAATTAATATAATACCAAAAGAAAAAAAAAAGACTGTCCTGCTTAAAAATTCAGAATTGGCTTCTGAAGGCGTCACTAGGGGACAAATAGAAAAGGAGGTAAGAAATATACATATAAATAGCTTTAATGATAATAGCTATAATTATTGAGTACTTAGCATATGCCAGAACTCTTTAGATACATTATTTAATTTCTCACACCAGATAAATGATGAGGAGCTCCATAGGAAAAATAGGTGTAGAGGAATAGAGAAATAGGGGTTTGAGGAATATGAGATAAATTTGCACTGAGAAAATCAAAGGAAACAGAACAAAGTAGCACTGCATTTAGTCTTGAGGAATTCATCAAACGATTATCAAACTACTACTCATTTAAACACAACCTTTGGAGGGGTGCCTGGGTGGCGCAGTCGGTTAAGCGTCCGACTTCAGCCAGGTCACCATCTCGCGGTCCGTGAGTTCGAGCCCCGTGTCAGGCTCTGGGCTGATGGCTCGGAGCCTGGAGCCTGTTTCCAATTCTGTGTCTCCCTCTCTCTCTGCCCCTCCCCCGTTCATGCTCTGTCTCTCTCTGTCCCAAAAATAAATAAACGTTGAAAAAAAAATTTTTAAACACAACCTTTGGAAAAATCCATGTAGTGCCTTTTCTAGTAAAGACGGTTATTTTATGTTGAGATTTAGAACCTGTAATGAGCATGCATACAAAGTACTTTTATCATAGAACTAGTCAATGAAGGAGAAAAGGCCACATGGTTAAAATTAAGAGTGGTAAGATTGTATTGTCCAAAGATGGCTGCAGCAATATCTTCCGTCTGTGTTCCTCTTACAATGAGTCTTTGACAATCTGCTCCTCAAGAGGTACAGTATATATACTGTCCCCTTCAAACCGGTGAGGTGTTTCAACCAATAGACCATGACGGAAGTTATTTCTGAGGCTAGGTCATAAAAGGCCATACAACTTCTGCTTTATCCACTAGAATACTCATTCTTGAAGATTTGGGCCATTTGTAAGCAGTCCAGCTGCCCTGAGGCTACCATGCTGTGAGGAATCCCGAGCTAGCCAGGGCAGAGAGACCACCTGGAGAGGCCCTGAGATTATATGAAAAGAAAAAGGTGTTGAGCTAACTCCCAGAGTCCCCCAGAGTCCTAGATCTAGCCACTGTCTGACTACAACCACAAGAAAGATGAGCCAGAACAGCCCAGATGAGCCCTTCCCGAACTGAGCCCCAGAAATCATGAGAGAGAATAAAATGATTGTTGTTGTCTTGAGTCAATAAATGTTGGGGTGCTTTGTTACGCAACAATAGTAACTAGAATATTAAATATTTGTAATGAAGTAATGTCTATGCTAAATTATGCTTTCAGATATTATTGACAATATGAATTGCCTACGTATCTTGTTAAAATGAAATCTTGGGGCGCCTGGGTGGCGCAGTCGGTTAAGCGTCCGACTTCAGCCAGGTCACGATCTCGCGGTCCATGAGTTCGAGCCCCGCGTCGGGCTCTGGGCTGATGGCTCAGAGCCTGGAGCCTGTTTCCGATTCTGTGTCTCCCTCTCTCTCTGCCCCCCCCCCCCCCGTTCATGCTCTGTCTCTCTCTGTCCCAAAAATAAATAAACGTTGAAAAAAAATTTTTTTTTTAAAATAAAATGAAATCTTATTTAGTAGGTTTGGAGAAGAGCTTCAGGTTCTGCATTTCCAACAAGCTGCCAGGAGGTAGGTGTGATGCCAGTTCACAGTCCACCCTTTGCATAACAAGGCTCTAAATCACAATTGACAAATATTTTACCTTTATCTGGAAGCACTCAGTTTTGTTTTCTTCTTGGCAACATGACCGAATAGCTGTTTCATAGCAAGCAGACATGGTCAGAATAGTAGGTCCATACAAGAATGGATGCTTTCTAGATGTTTCATAAATGTACCTGTAATGTGGCAAACGCAGAGTTGTGAAATTTAGAATTCAAGGACATGTGCCAACACTGTCTCTTAAAAACTTAGGATTCATTTTGTTTTGTTAACCTGAAACTTCTAGAATTTCGTGGTGAAAGAGATGAGGTAGCAGTATACATAAATGCATCACACGTTCACACACATCACTGTGGACAGATCCCTGTGAAGTTAGTCAGACATTCCCTGAATGCCCTTGAAGTGGCCAACTGTAACTACCAGGCTGGTGGGGAAAGAAAAAATAATGAAAACCTGTCGCTTCTATATAAAGAGTGGAAGGTAGAAAGTTCAATAGTCCAAACTGAATTGTAAATGCACAATTGTACAGCTGGTGCAGGAGGATTACATTTAGGAGCTAGTGGTGGGGGTAGAGGAGTCTCTCAAGATCATCCAGAAGTTCTTTCTAGACGAGGAAAGTTAATGTCACTGCCCTCCAAGATGTGCCCCTCAATATTTGGGTTTGTTACTAAGTCCCCAGTTTTTATTTCCCTCTCAGGTTTATTCATTCTTCCTACTCATAGAGCCTGGGCTTCAGGTCTGCCTTTCACTTATAATTATATCTCCTATATGTGCAAAGTTTGTTGCAAATACCCCACAGACACGCATGCAAATATACTCGACAAGAGGACATTACAGGCAAAAACTGTCTCGAGGCTCACACAAATTCATTTTCCTGTTTGTACAGGGAGAGTCTTAGTTCAGCCTCCCTTGCAGTTAGGTTGGGAACATGTAACTGAGTCCTGGATGATGAAATATGAATGAGTGTGCTCTACACCGCTTTGAGGTATGGCTGTTAATGTCTTAGCACAGTTCCCCGTTTTCTCCTTTTCTGTCTCACAGTAACCGTGGAAACACACGCTCCAGATAATATAGAGATGGAAATGTCTTGCATTCTTGAGTTACCGCTTGGAGACGAATTGTCAGGGACTGAGCCAAGTTAGAGAGAGATGAGCTTCAAAGTGTCAGAGTAGCCAATTAAAACGAATTGAAGTAACACTTAAGACTTTAATCACTTATGAGGATAGTATGAGCAAGAGGTTAAACTGGAGAAAGTGCTGACTCCCCACCCTGTCCCCTTGTCCATTCCCGCCCCCCCCCCCCCCACCCCATGGACCTGCACCAGTCAAGGATCAGGTAGATCATCACAGATGTGAGGATGGCTTACTCCTGAAGGAGTCCCAAACAAAAGGCCCCTGTGGTTTTAAGGACACTGGGGCAGGGGGGAAGGGGAAGGGAAAGGTCTGAGAGTTGGAAAACTCTGAATGCTGAGCTAACATGCACAAAATTCTCTCCAAGTTTCTCCCTTCATCTCCCCCCCTCCCCATTAGAAAGTCTCAATAGAGGCACCTGGGCTAGGAATGAAGCTAGGCACAAAAGTATGGCCAGTTTGGAGGGAGAAAGGGACTGAGTCCTTGACTGCGACTCCTTCAGTGGCTGAAATGTGTTTTGCCCCAATCTGGAATGGGAATGACAGCTTTACCCCATGAGGAATGTCATCTGTAATTGCCAGGCCTGAAAAAAATCATGCTCAGGATTCAGCCAGGAGCCAGACTCTTCAAGAGTCACCAAAGAGAACTACCGGATTTAGACTGTGATATGAACAAGAAATAAGTCTTTATTAAGTCAATATTTATGATTTTAGGATTTATTTCTAAACATAGGATTTACTTGTGACCACAGAATAGCTTAGTCCATCCTGATTATCATAAAACTTAATAAAAGTTTAAGATGTAATGTCTATAAAGTAGGCATATGTCACCAGAAAAATGGTGACACCAGAAAACCAGGTTTTTAACATTAAAAGGATAATGGAGGAGATGATAGATAGAACAGGGACTTGGTTCATGTTTTAATTTCCTCCCGCCCCCAGTTCCTTGGATAACACATAAATCTTTATTCCTGCAACTTCTCTAACTCCAATTTCTTTTGGGATACCAGCTAAGGACACAGCTGCTGCAGCCATTGAAGTCAAACAACAAGTTGGTATTGTTGCCTTCCCTGAAATGATTGAAAAAAAACAATTATATTTCATGACAAATGGCCAAGGAAATGCTTAAAATATTTGAAGAGAAATCCCCACGTGTTACCGGGTCTAGAAAACAAAATCACACCCAAGAAAGTGGCTAGAGTTTCTGGAGTCAGGGACTATATCCACATGTGACTGCATTAGAAGAGTATTTCTTGCTGCTTTCTGAAGTTTAGGGCCAGATTGAGAATCATGGCACCATAATGAAAGATGAGAGATTTTGCAGGAGACCTGAAGCACTAACCAAACAGAGGCCTTATTTACAACGGATGTGTTTAGCAATCCTGTGGTAACATTTGCTTTTGGTTAAAAGTACAAAATCTTTTCTTGTTGGTGGAGGACCAAGATGGTGGCCATTAGAGTTGTTTACTAAATATTTCCAGTTCCCCTCCTTTCAGGCAAGTGGTAGGAATGTACATACCCAACCCCTCTGAAGTGAGGTATGACAACCTGACTTGCTGGTTAGTGATGTCTGAGTAGAAATGATGAGTATTTCTTCTAAACAAGCTTAAGAAACAGTGCATGATTTACTATCATCCCCTTCCCTTGACATAGGAATCAAAGAAGCAAGTGTTGGGTCTTTCTCAACCTAGGTCTCTAAGTGACTATGATAATCAGGCCTCCTACCAATCTACATTGGACAGATAGCATGAGTGAAGAAAAAAAAAAAAGTTATATTGAGCTGCTGAAAATTAGAGATTGTTTGCTTATTTGCTACCACACTAAATTTAGCCTATCCTTTTGCTCTTTAAAAACCTATAACGGGGGGCGCCTGGGTGGCGCGGTCGGTTAAGCATCCGACTTCAGCCAGGTCGCGATCTCGCGGTCCGTGAGTTCAAGCCCCGCATCAGGCTCTGGGCTGATGGCTCGGAGCCTGGAGCCTGTTTCCGATTCTGTGTCTCCCTCGCTCTCTGCCCCTCCCCCGTTCATGCTCTGTCTCTCTCTGTCCCAAAAAAAAAAAAAAAAAAACCTATAACGGAAAAAATCATATACAAACCATGGAGGGGGAGAAATAGGCCAAATAATAGAACTGAACATGATTCATTAGCAAGACTTAGAAAAGTAGGTGCGTGCTTGGCAAAACAAAAACAAAAACAGAAAACAAACAAACAAACAAACAAATGCTCTTCATTCTCACCAAGGGGCTCTCAAGCCCTTGGAAGTTTAGTCAATAGATTTCTATCAGCAGAGTTTCTCAGGCCCAACTTGTAGAAACAGAAGAGCAGAACTGATATTATCAACATATACCGGGCCTCCCAACATAAGGCAAAATTCTTGATCAAAATGAAATTTCACCCAAGCCATTCAATACCTCTGCTCTCTACTGTGCATGCTAAATTAAGAGTTCATTACTATACTACAGTAACTTAGTTCCCTTGGAAGATATTCAATATGAGCCAATCTAATTTCAAATCTCCAAAGGCAAAGTTTAATTTAGTATAAGGAAAAGGTTTCTAATAATTACAGCCATTTACACAATGGAATTTCCCTGTTGTAAGATAACATAGGGTCATGCTTGGTTGGAAGTTGGGTTCTATAGTCAGACATACAATGGAAGCTTACAATAATTAAAACTGTTATTGAAATTTTCTTAGATAATCCAAAGGTACAGTAACTATGGTTTTGTGTATCTGTATATTATATATACCTTTTGAAAAGTCTGAAAGAGCTGACTTTTCACTCCAGCTTTGATATATACATTACTGTTTCCTTGGTTGAGAATTAAGTAAAGTTATTGCCTTATAATTAGGACAAAAGTAGTTAGAAAATTATTTTTCCCCTGAATATTCATAGTTGTCTGCACATAAGTAAAGATTATCATAGGAAGAGAGTTAAGATGACAGAGTAGTGGGGTGGGGGGGACCCTATGCTTGCCTTGTCCCTCAAACACAGCTAGATAAATATCATATCATTCTGAACACCCAGGAAATCGATCTGAGAACTAAGAGAACAAACTACACATCTAAAGAGAGAGAAATGACCACATTGTGGAAGGTAGAAGCTATGGAGAGTTGATTTGGGGGAGTTGTGGGTGCTGTGGAAGGGAGGGAACCCTGATCATGGACAGCAGAGAGAGAAAGAGAGAAAGCAGCATGCATGGGATTGCACAAGAAAAACACTTCCCCAAAATCATTGACTGGGAAAAAAAGAGAGGCTGATCATCACAGTTTTTGCAAGCAGTGGAGTTCAATGTCTGAAGTTTTAGAAGTCTGGGCCATCACCGGGTAGAGGCTGATAAGCTTTCCAGTGTTCCTGTGGAGGAGGGCAGAGGCGCTGGAGTGGACAGGGTGCTCTAAAGATCCTCTGGGCCACACTGGGAGAGAGAGTTCCCTTTTTTGGAGTGCATTTGGGAGAGGTGGCACTGCCTCTCAGGGGACAAAAGACATGGTGGGCACCATCGAGCAGCCCCATTAATCAGCATAGCAGCAGAGACACCTGCTGAGGGCAGCTAACACGGAAGTCAGCTTTTGGCATTGCTTCACCATAAACTCCAAGCCCCTGTGTGTTCATGAAACTGCCCTTTTGGGACAAATTGACAGCAGCCACAGCACAAGACCCTCCCCCAGAGGATTAGCATGGGTCTGTGTCATGCCTGGTCCCTAAAATTTGGAATTTTGAAACCCAGTGCCCGAGATAAAACACAAGAGTACTATGCCACAAGGCAGGCAGTTGGCTCAGACGCAGACAGGCAGAATGCAAGGATCTGACGGAAGCCTGAAACACAACAGAGATTTTTCGCTCCTCTCTTGAGGGCTTCCCAAACAGCGGCAGGTGCAAACTCCCCAGTCCAGGATGAGAGAACTAGCTGATGCCATTTTTCCCCCCAGCCCATCAGCACAAACGGATTTCCATAAGCCTCCAGTGGAGGCTGGAGCCACTTACCCCAAGCCCCACCCCACTGAGCCCTGTAGGTGCATCTTTACTAGGACAGGAGTGCCTGAGAACCAGTGCAACAAGACTCTCCCCCAGAAGACTAGCACAAACCTCCCACATGCACCAAGTCTATTGATCACAGAGTGCTACAAACTTCAGCTCTAGGGAAAATAGAATCCAGCCGTTTATAACAAGCACACCAAAACACATCTAGTTAAAACTCACCACACACTGGACAAGGTTCAAACGCTTCCCATTGCAGGCAAGGAGAAACTCTGCAGAGAACTGATCTGAGGGAAAGAGCAGCCAAAACATAACAGCAAAGTGCACAGGCATACGCCAAAAAAATCTTCCTGAAGTACCAAGGCCTATACAGTATATGACCTCGTCTTAATATAGCCATTACCCTCAAGAGCAGGAGATGCAACAGTATTTCCTAACACACAGAAGACAGAGTCTAGCAAAATGCCAAGACAGAGAAATTCATCCCAAAAGAAAGAACAGGAAGAGGTCACGGCCAGGAATCTAATCAAAACAGATATAAGTAATATTCCTGAATCAGAATTTAAAACAACACTCATAAGGATACTAGCTGGGCTTGAGAAAAGCATAGAAGACACTATGGAGTCCCTTACTGCAGAGATTAAAAAAAAAAAAAACAAAACACTGGGGCGCCTGGGTGGCTCAGTCGGCTGAACGTCCGATTTCAGCTCAGGTCACGATCTCGCAGTTCGTGGGTTCGAGCCCCGCGTGGGGCTCTGTGCTGACAGCTCAGAGCCTGGAGCCTGTTTCGGATTCTGTGTCTCCCTCTCTCTCTGACCCTCCCCCGTTCATGCTCTATCTCTCTCTGTCTCAAAAATAAATAAACGTTAAAAAAAATTTTTAAAAAAAACACCTAAAAACTACTCAGGCTGAAATAAAAAAAAATGCCATAACTGAGATGAAAAACCTACTGAGTGTATTGACAACAAGGATGGAAGAATCAGACTACTGATTATATTGCTAATTAATAATATAGAAGATAAGATTATGGAAAATAATGAAGCTGAAAAGAAGAAGGAAAGAAAAACATTAGATCATGAAAGTAGACTTAGGGAACTTAGTGACTCCATAAAGTATAATAACATTCTTGTCACAGGAGTCCCAGAAGAAGAAGAGAGGGGGAAGTGGGCAGAAGGTTTGTTTGAGGAAATTATAGCTGAAAACTTCCTAAATCTGGGGAAGGAAACAGACATCCAAATCCAGGAGAGAACTCCCATCAAAATCAACAAAAGCTGTCCAACACCAAGACATATCATAGTGAAATTTGCAAAATGCAGAGATAGGAATCCTGAAAGCAGCAAGGGAAAAACAGATTCTTAGCCTACAAGGTAAGACAAATAAGGTTTGCATCAGATCTCTCCACAGAAACTTGGCAGACCAAAAGGGAGTGGCATGATACATTCAATGGGAAAAAAATGTAGCCAAGAATATTTTATCCAACAAGGCTGTCATTCAGAATGGAAGGAGAGATAGATTTTCCCAGACAAACAAAAACTAAAGGAGTTTGTGACCACTACACCAGCCCTGCAAAAAATATTAAAGGGGACTCTGAGTAGGAAAGAAAGACCAAAAGACTAGAAAGAAACCGAGAAAATCTCCAGAAACACTGGCTTTACAGATAATACAATGGCACTAAATTAATATCTATCAATAATCACTCTGAATGTAAATGAACTAAATGTTCCAATCATAATACATAGGTTATTAGAATGGATAAAAATAATAATACCCATCTGTATGTTGCCTATAAAACACTCATTTTAGACCTAAAGACACTTGCATATTGAAAACGAGGGTATGGAGAACCATTTATTATGCTAATGGATGTCAAAAGAAAGCCAGAGTAGCCGTAGCTATATCAGGCAAACTAGATTTTATTTTTTAAATATTTTTCAAGTTTGCTTGCTTTGAGAGGGGGGAGGGGCAGAGAGAAAGGGAGAGAGGACCCTAAGCAGGTGCCAAACTCAGCGCAGAGCCTGACACGGGGCTCAATCTCATCACCGTAAAATCATGACCTGAGCCAAAATCAAGAGTTGGGTGCTTAAACCAAGCCACCTAGGTGCCCCCAAACAAACTAGATTTCAAACCAAAGACTACAGCAAGAGGTAAAGAAGGGCACTATAACATAATTAAGGGGTCTATCCAACAAGAAGATCTAAAAAGTGTAAATATTTATGTCCCCAACTTGATCACACCAAATATATAAATCAGCTAATAACAAACATGAAGAAACTCATTGATAATAATACAATAATAGTAGGGGTCTTTAATACCCCACTTACAACAATGACAGATCATCTAAGCAGAAAATCAACAAAGAAACAATGGCTTTGAATGACACAGTGGACCAGATAGATATAATAGATACATTCAGAATATTTCATCCTAAAGCAACAGGATACACATTCTTTTCTCCTTTTTTAAGTTTATTTATTTGTTTTGAGAGAGAGAGAGAGTGCAACACATGACTGAGGGTGGGAGGGGCAAAGCAAAAGGAAGAGAGAGAATCCAAAGCAGATTCTGCACTGATGCGCACAACTGTGAGATCATGACCAGAGCCGAAATCAAGACTCAAACACTGGACTGACTGAGCCACCCTGGTGCCCCAGAATACACATTCTGTTCAAGTGCACATGGAACATTCTCCTGAATGGATCACATACTGGGTCACAAATCAGGCTTCAATAACAACTAAAAGACTGAGGTCATACCATGCATATTTTCAGACCGCAATGCTATGAAACTTGAAGTCACCCACAAGAAAAATTTGGAAAGACCACAAATAATGGAGGTTAAAGAACCTACTACTGAAGAATGAATGAGTTAACCAGGAAATCAAAGAAATTAAAAAAAACATGGAAGCAAATATCTCTGGAGGAAAGGGAACAAAAGCAAGAATAAACTATTGGGATCTCCTTAAGATAAAAAGCATCTGCATAGCAAAAGAAACAACAAAACTAAAAGGCAGCCTACAGAATAGGAGAAGATATTTTCAAATGACATATCTGATAAATTGGTTAGTATCCAAAATTTGTAAAGAACTTATCAAACTCAATACCCAAAAAACAAATAATCCAATTAAAAAATGAGCAGAACATGAATAGACATTTTTCCAAAGAATACATACAGATGGCTAACGGACACCTGAAAAAGATGCTCAACATCGCTCATCTTCAGGGAAATACAAATCCAAACCATGAGAGATACCACCTCATACCTGTGAGAATGGCTAAAATTAACAACACAGGAAACAACAGATGTTGGGAGGATGCAGGGAAAGGGGAACTTCTTACACTGTTGGTGGGACTGCAAATTGGTACAGCCACTCTGGAAAACAGTATGGATGTCACTCAAAAAGTTAAAACTCGAACTACCCTACAATCCAGCAATTGCCCTACTAGGTATTTACTCAACATATACAAAATAGTGATTAAAAGGACCACATGTACCCTGATGTTTAAAATAACATTATCAACAATAGCTAAACTATAAAAAGAGCCCAAATGTCCATCAACTGGTGAATGGATAAAGAAGATGCGGTATATATATATATATATATATATATGTGTGTGTGTGTGTGTGTGTGAGTAACTCACACACACACACACACACACACACACACATATATATATATGAAGATTACTCAGCCATAAAAAAATGAAATCTTGCCATTTGCAACAATGTGGATGGAGCTAGAGTTTATTATGCTAAGCAAAATAAGTCAGTCAGAGAAAGACAAATACCATATGATTTCACTAATATGTGGAATTCAAGAAAGAAAACACATGAACAAGGGGTAGGTGGGGGAAAGGAGAGGAAAGCAAACCATAAGAGACTCTTAAATATACAGAACAAACTGAGGGTTGCTAGAGGGGAGGGGGGCAGGGGAATGGGCTAAATGGGTGATGGATATTAAGGAGGCATTTTTTGTGATGAACTCTGGATGTTATATGTAAATGATGAATCACTAAATACTACTCCTGAAACCAATATTACATTGCATGTTAACTAGAATTGAATAAAAACTTGCAAAAAAAAAAAAGATTAACATATAACATAACTCAACATTGATTTCATTGTAAATTCTCAAGAAGAGACTAGATTCACTGCCTGAGTATTGGTCAGACTCCGTAATCTCTGAATGTTCAACTCAAACCTGATTTTAGACTTCTCCTTAGAGTGGAGGAACTACAAATAAATAGGTAGCTGTGTCCTATTTTGGTTCCCATTTGGTTTCCCCTGAAGTCAGATGAGTTGCAACCTGCCCAACCCCTTGTTCCTTAGTCCTTTCTACCTAAGTAGCTGGGGCCAATTAATTTCCTTTTGAAGGCTCAGTAATCTCTGGGGGCAATTCTGCCCTTATGTGGGTGAATTAAAGGAGTTTGTATTATTCAGCATCAAATCATCCTGTCTGCTCGTTTATCTGTGGTCTAAAATTTTATGTCTAAAATCTGAAATAAAATCACTACTATGCTCCTTGCAGTCTAGAATCAGCAATCAGACCTTTGCCTTATTCCCATTGTCTGAACCTATCTTGATAAGATGGCCAAAACTTCATTCCTTGAGAACTGAAGCTTTGTGTTTCTCTTGTCATTTCTATCTCTCTAGGCATTGGTTACCTGCCTCTAAACCCCAGTCACTTGCTCACACCACACATACATAGACCTCTATGCTCACGAGAAGAAAAAATGACCTTGCCTACCCATTTGCTATAATGCTATTCACTCCAGGTGGGAATTGTAGAATCAGACTTTATGAATAGAAAAGCATCTCTGTCTAATCTGCAATTGTCACTTATTCCTAGGTTCCATATGAAAGGCTCTTTCCATGCCTATCAGGTACCCTCTCTGCTATCCCTTGATGAATCTCCCAAATCCCAGCCTCTTGCCAGAGCTATTACCTGCTCTCTGTCCCCAGTACTCTCTGTTTATTATGCTTGGCCTGATTGCTATACCTTGTAACATCATTTGCAACTGGTCTGACTAATCTAACCAATAAGGAGGTGGGTTCTTTACATTGTCCTAGTCATTTTTAAAATTTAGTTAAACATTTTTTTTCATCCTAGTCATTTTTAATGCCTCTATACACAGACCTGTATATTCATTAAGACTGTAATTGTCATTCTGAGGGAGAAAAATATATATTATAGCTCAAACCTTTACTTCAATTCCATGTAATAAAGCAGTGTGTTCTCAGAGCCCATATATTAAAAAAAAAAAAAAATCTGTGTTCAAAATGGAAAACACTCTTCTTCAGAGAGTATGGCAAGGAGAAATGACTTACCTCTCCTTCACTGATGCTTGATTCTCTTTGTCTACCTCGCAGATCTGCTCAAGATTTGGAATTTGGAATACATCGCTATATTCTGTGTCATCTTTTTTGTATAATAGGAAGCACTTGAGTCTTGCTTTGTTATTTACATTGCAACAGTCAGAAAACTCCTGTTTGTCAGCCATTCCTTGGTTGTTACAAACATGCTCTAGGAAGGTAGTCATCTGTAGGAGGAATAATAATAATTTAAAGGTGAAAAATGTATGATCTACATCCCTAACCACAGGAAAGTTAAAGAATTATTTCAGGAAAAGACCACTGAGTGTACAACTTGTATTTAACAGTCCCTGGACATAGCTCTTTAGAGCAAAAGCTTTTAGATTTTGAAGTCTAAACTCCCACATGCTGACATGGGCCCAAAGGAATTCATCACTCTCTCCTTTCCTATGTAATTGCTTCATTTTCATATAGTTGTTAAGAGGTATTAAACACAAGCCAAAATTACAGAGCCTAACAAAGTTCAGGTATTTTTTTATGAGAACTATCCACCAAGAAATAGATGGTAATTTGCTTTCCTTGCTTCCTAATTGTTTTCAGTTTGGTTTCCATGGGAAGTTATTTTAAGAATGCAACTCTGAGGCAGTGTGTATTCAATGTCAAATATTCAAATGAAAATGTGATAATTTAGTTAGTTTTCAAATACCTTTGAGTGGCAGTAAATGTGTGGGATGCTGTAAACCTCAAAAGACATATATTTCTAGATTTGGGGGAAAAGGGCAAAAAAAAAAGGCCATCTTTTGAAGTAGAAATAAGAAGTAATCACTATAAAGTAAGTGAGACTAGTCATTGGCAGAAGCATTTCATTTAAAATGTGTTTCTCACAAGACTGATAATTTTTCTGTCTACTTAGAGTCTAGTAAAAGATAGGTGAGTTTTAGCTCCAAGAAGATGGACTTAAAAATAAAAACCTCCCAAGAAATAAGAAAAACACTGACTTGTAGTTTAAAGTGTTTGGCATGAGGTAAGTGATCCATAAAATCTGTAGATTGTACAAATATGTTGTTAGTGTTTATCAAGAATTCACTAATTACAAGACAGACATACTTTATGAGATAGTAATAGTCCCCAAGATTTCCTACTAACTGGTAAAAGGAGCTTTTAATAATATTCACCTCTTTCTTCTTTTTCATATTCTCTTAGAAACTTTTTTAAATTAGTACTTTGATTTCCCAGTTACCTTTATATAAGGATGTTAGACAATAGTATTCTAGAGGCAGAAGAACAACCAACTTAAATGAACAAATTGGCATTTTAGGTCATAATAGTCGCTTGAGTGTTTTGTTCTCTGAGTCTGACCTCCCAGCAATGAAATGAAAAACTGTAGGTTTATAAACCTATAAAATTTACATTTTGAGTGTGATTCACGTACACATCGCTGCCTTAAACCCCCCTACCTAATTGTTCAGCACCCCACCTCATAACAACACCTTCTGGGTGGAATTTCGGTCTAAAAAAAAGGGGGAGAGAGAAAGACAGAACACGATTCACCTACCAACTGGTGAGAGCATTCAGACGGTGATTCCTGTGGCTTGAGGACCTTGCACTTCTCTGCACGATCTACCAACTCTTCAACTATGGTTTGTACTTCTTGGTAAGTTGATTTCTGAAGAAACTGAGCAACCATAATGCTAGTGCTGAAACATAACACTTGTGAGAGTGCTAAAGATAGAATCAAAACTCTTCCCCCATCGTTGTGAGATCACTGCCCCCTCCTCCCTCCAGAATAAGTATGATTTCAAATTTCAGACAAAAGAATATCGATAATACAACTCACATGTCTCTTAAGTTCTCTTGCAGATAATTCTGGCTATTAGTGTGGTTCAAGGCTGAAGAAAAATGAGATTTTATTTGCATAAGAGGATATTTTCAAAATTGAAATCTCCCTGTATAATTCTGAAATGTATACTTTTTCACTTATAAATTTCCAGGTCAATTTCATTTGCCCTCAAAAATTAAAACAAGTTACCAGAATTTATATTCACTTGTGTTTAAACTGAATTCTGTGAATAACTTATTTCTGTTCAAATATATTGTGTACTCAAAATCTGTCATTGGCCTCCCATTAAGTTGCATGTACTTGTGTTGACACACTTGAATTAATTAATGTGATTTGGTTATTTAACTCTTTATATTAGAAGTTACTAGAACATCCAAGGAATGCTAAGAAAATTAAGGTTTAACATTGGTAACAAACATACATACATTAGCACTTTGACAGGATTCATTTGGCAAAGACATTATCTCACCCATTTTGGATTTACTCATTAACTTTATCTTTCTTATCACCTCCACTCACCACACACACACACACACACACACGTTCTCTATTGAAAACAATACCTTCTGCTTGTACTAATAGCTCCTAAAGAGCTTAGCAGCTACCTGTTAAATAAAGAAATCATTGTTATTTACTTGCCCTGTTAATATAGAGAAATGTTCTGGAGTCAGTTACTCTGAGTTCAACTTCTAGCTCTAATACTGACTGTGGCCTTGGAAAAATTACTTAAGCTCTCAAAGTTGCTGCTTCTCCATCTACAAAATGTAAATAAACTCTACCGCATTGGATGTTTGTTAGGATTAAATGGAAACATGTGTGACGCACGAAGCACAGTGCCTGCCACAGAATAGGTACTGAAGAAGATAGATCATAATATTATTCCTGCTACTATAAATACAATTACTTTATCCAAAATCATTTATCCGATTTCAAATACAAGTTTGAAATGGATCATTCCATCACCAAGAATGGAAGACTAAAACGAGATCTTCCTGTGTGTGTTGCCTCAATATGTTAGTTCTCTTTCTGCATCCATTCCACAAATTAATTTCTAGCCATTCCAATGACTCTATTGACAATGATGAGCACTGAGAAAGATAAACCTTTCCATACATATTTAAGTAGTTGCTATGCCTTTACTTCCTGGCACATGGGATATATAGAATGTAAATAGGATCCCTACCTGCAGCTAGTAAACTTCTCTGTAGAGTTTGGCATTGAACGTAGCTGAAGAAAACAAGAAAACATATGGGTCTAAGATTCTTCATTATTTTAGATGAAACTTTAAAGTAGGTGCTCTATCACCTGAAAAAAATGAAGAATCTTTTTATACTCTTTTCAAGTAATTACTATTAATAATTAACCTTTTCCTGGTGAATATTTTTTCCAGGCCAGTATGACCCTGATAAAATTTAAGAATCTCATGACAATGAAGAAATATTGTTAATTGATGGCATTCATTAATGAATACTGGATTTTAAAATCAGTCATGTGAATCTACTTGTTTTTTCAAGATTATACCATGTAGGCCTTGTAATAATCAATATGCGCCTTTGGTAAATATCTCATTTCCTGGAAATGCTTGTTGACATGTACAAAGTTCTGAAGTGGCAGGAGGAAAGTAAACATGAACTACAACAGATTCAAATAAATGGCTAAAGCCCTGATTCCAGTGCTGGGCACATTTTCAAGTCCCTGGTGAGAGTGGGAAACATAGGCCTCGGAAGCAAACCCAAGGAAATGGGACCTAATTTACTGAGTGCTTATTGTGAATCTGGTGCTTTATATGACTGTATTTAGATAACACTTATCTTGTTTCTTGAAGAAGACATTAAGACTGAGGATCATATGGGCCTGCCCACCATACTTGGTAGCCAGCTAAAAGTGGCACCTGGGAGCCTCAAGTTCTGGAGAAGGCCAGCAACACATTGTGCAGTCTGTCTAAAGACCATGAAGCTGCTGACAGCACTGGTGAGAGTGAACCAAGACAACAACATGGACAAGGTCTTGGCCCAGTGGCTGTATGAGATTGAGAGCATCACAAAACTCAAGGTATCTTGAAACTCAAGTACTACGTGGAGCTGCTGGACCAATGAAGCCATCAGGATGCAAATGTGCAGATGAAGTGCATCCTTGTGCTAAAAATGCACTATGAGAAATGGGAGTTGGCAATGAAATTGGGCCTTTTCTTCCATCAATTCAAGGAATGAATTTTTTTGATGACCTAGGACAGGCAACCAGAAATCACTTTCTAGTGTATGCTGCTCTTGAGGCTTATATCTGAGGCAGACACAGAGGACTTAGATTTGCCCTGACAAATTGGGGTTTGCTCATGGGATTGGGAAGCCAGCCAAAAGCAGCACCTGGGAGCCTTGAGTCCTGGAGAAGACTAGGAACACATCATGCAGCCTGTCTATAAGGTACAGGTGGAGGGGTCTGGACTGGTTTTCAAGGACACGGCTTGGCAGACTGCAGGAATATCCTTCACTAAGAGATACCTGGGAGCCCTGATTACTGGCAGAACAGACAAATCTGGAAGCCTTGCAAGAACTGACTCCAGCCTGCTAACCATGGTATCCTCAATAAGAGACACCAGAAATCTGGTTTGTTACAGAAGCCTGGGACTTCAGAAAACAGGCAGACTTAGAGAACTTGGATTTCCCTGCCATGTTGGAAGCAGGAAGAAATAGAAAATTTGAACAGACCAATTATCAAGAATGAAGTTGAATCAATAACCAAAATCTCCCAACAAACAAAAGCCCAGAGCCAGATGGCTTCACAGGCAAATTCTACCAAACATTTAAAGAAGATTGGGGGCGCCTGGGTGACCCAGTTGGTTGGGTGTCCGACTTTGGCTCAGGTCATGATCTCACTGTTCATGAGTTCAAGCCCCACATCAGGCTCTGTGCTGACAGCTCAGAGCCTGGAGCCTGCTTCGTATCCTGTGTCTCCCATTCTCTCTGCCCCTCCCCCACTCATGCTCTGTTTCTCTCTGTCTCAAAACTAAATAAACATAAAGAAGAATTAATACCTACCCTCTTCAAACTACTTCAAAAAAATAGAAGAGAAAGGAAAACTTCCAAATTCATTCTATGAGGCCAGCATTACCCTGATACCAAAACCGGATAAAGATGTCACTAAAAAAGAGAACTACAGGCCAATATCTCTAATGAATATAAATGACAAAATCCTCAACAAAATACCAGCCAGCCAAATCCAACAATACATTAAAAAAAAATCATACACCACAATCAAGTGGGATTTTTTCCCAGATGCAAGGGTGGTTCAATATTCACAAATCAATCAGTGTGATACATCGCATCAATAAGAAAAAGGACAAAAACCATATGATCATTTCAATAGATGCAGAAAAAGCATTTGACAAAGCATTTGACAAAGTACAACATCCATTCATAATCAAATCCCTCAACAAAGTAGGTTTTCAGGGAACATACCTCAACTTAATAAATCTATGAGACACCCACAGTGAACACCATATTCAATGGGGAAAAACTGAGAGCTTTTCCCCCAAAGTCAGGAACTGGACAAGGATATCCATTCTCGCCATCATTATTCAATATAGTACTGGAAGTCCTAGCCACAGTAATCAGACAAAAAAAGAAATAAAAGGTATCCAAATTGGTAAGGAAGAAGTAAAACTTTCACTATTTGTAGATGACAGGATACTAAATATAGAAAACCCTAAGGGCTCCACCAAAAACCTACTAAAACTGAAAAAATGAATTCAGTAGTCACAGGACACAAAATCAATGCACAGAAATCTATTGCATTTCTATACACTAATAATGAAGCAGCAGAAAGAGAAATTAAGAAAATGATCCCATTTACAATGGCACCAAAAATAATAAAATACCTAGAGTAAACTTAATCAAAGAGGAAAAAGACCTGTACTCTGAAAACTATAAAACACTGATGAAACAACTTGAAGACGATACAAAGAAAGGGAAAGACATTCCATGCCCATGGATTGATTGGAAGGGCAAATATTGTTACAATGTCTACACTACCCAAAACAATCTATACATTTAATGAAATCTCTGTCAAACAGCATTTTTCATGGAACGAGAACAAACAATCCTAAAATCTGTGTGGCACCACAAAAAAAAACCAAACAAACAAAAAAACAACCAAACGGACAATCTTGAAAAAGAAAAACAAAACTGGAAGTTTATCACACTACTTCTGGACTTCAAGTTATATTACAAAAGTGTAGTAACCAAACAGTATGGTGCTGGCACACACACAAAAAAGACACACAGATTGGGATGGTTAGGTGGCTCAGTTGGTTGAGCATCTGACGTCAGCTCAGGTCATGATCTAATGGTTCATGAGTTCAAGCCCCACATCAGACTGTGCACTGACAGTGCAGGGCCTGCCTGGTATTCTCTCTCTCCCTCTCTCTCTGCCCCTCCCCCACTTGCTCGCTCTCTCTCTTTCTCTTAAAATAAATGAATAAATTTTAAAAATATAGACAGCCAGATCAATGGCACAGAATAAAAAACCCAGGAATAAACCCACAATTATGTGGTCAATTAATCTTCTACAAAGGAGGAAAGAATATGCAATGGGAAAAAGACAGGCTCTTAACAAATGGTGCTGGGAAAACTGGACCGCTACATCCAAAAGAATGAAACCACTTTCTTACACCATACACAAAAATAAACTCAAAATGGGTTAAAGACCTAAACATGAGACATGAAACCATAAAAATCCAGGAAGAAAACACAGGCAATAATTCCTCTGACATAGGCCATAGCAACATTTTTCTGGATAATGTCTCCTGAGGGAAATAAAAGCAAAACTAAACTATTAGGACTACATCAAAATTAAAAGTTTCTGCACAGTGAAGAAAACAATCAACAAAACTAAAAAGCAACCTATTGGATGGGGAGAAGACATGTACAAATGACGTATCTGATAAAGGGTTAGTATCCAAAATATATAAAGAAACAATACAACTCAACAACCAAAAAACAAATAGTCCAATTAAAAAATGGGCAGAAGACATAAACAGACATTTCTCCAAAGAAGCCATCCAGATGGCCAGCAGACACACGGAAAGACACTCAATATCACTCATCATTAGGGAAATGCAAATCAAAACTACAATGAGATGTTATCTTGCACCTGTGAGAATGGCTCACATCAAAAACACAAGAAACAACAGGTGTTGATGAGGATGTGGAGAAAAACAAACTTTGATAGACTGTTGGTGGGAATGCAAACTGGGGAACCACTGTGGACAACAGTATGAAGGTTCCTCAAAAAGTTAAAAATAGAACTACCCTGGGATCCAGCAATGGCACAACTGGGTATTTAGCCAAAAAATACAAAAACACAAATTCAAAGGGATACATGCATCTTTATGTTTATGGCAGCATCATTTACAATAGCCAGATTATGGAAGCAGCACAAGTGTCCATCAATAGACGAATGAATAAAGAAGAAACGGTATGTGTGTGTGTATATATATGTGTGTGTATATATATATATATGTGTGTGTGTGTGTGTGTGTGTGTGTATTACACATATGTATTACATATACATATATACATATATATGTATATATACGTATATATACATATACGTATATATACATGTGTATATATATATATATATATATATATTTGTAATGGAATATCACTCAGCCATAAAAAAGAATAAAATCTTGCCATTTCCTACAACATGAATGGAGCTAGAGAGTATAATGAGAAGCAAAATGAATCAGAGAAAAACAAATACCATATGATTTCACTCATGTGGAATTTAAGAAACAAAACTAGCAAAGGAAAAAAAAAAAGAGAGCGAGACAAACCAAGAAACAGACTCTAGAGAACAAAGACAGTTACCAGAGGGGAGGTGGATGCAGATTAAGAGTACACTTATCATGATGAGCACAGAGTAATGTATAGAATTGTTGAGTCACTACACTGTATACCTGAAACTAATATAACATTGTATCTTAACTATACTGGAATTAAAATTAAAAACTTAATTTAAAAAAATGATCAGTAGCAACAACAGAATCAGGATCATGTAATTTAATCATGGATTCACAAGTAGAAATTCAGGTCTGTCTGGTTCTGGAGCCCACACCACCCAAGAGCTAGTATTGAAAACTGAGATGTCAACATTTCTCAGCTATTGTCCCCTTTACCTAACATCCAGTTTGGGGATCTAAAGGAAGAAACAGGTAATTACTGATTAAATAAAAAGTCTAAGATAAATGTAAAGTCCAAATGTTTTGTAAATGGGAGATCACTGGTTACTACTCTAACAATTCCTGTCCTTAGTTTCCTCATTTATATATGGAGGATTTGGACCAGATAAGATCTAAGACTGTCAGTCCATTGCTTAATTCTACTACCCATATATTCTCAATTCTGGATTCCTAGGCAAAAAGTATACCACAAGTAAGAAAGATATATTTACCTGAAAAATAATGACAGTTCTGTTATTATTTAGGTTTGGGACACATTGGCCAATGATAAAGAATATGGATGAGGTGTGATGGAAAACTAGGGTCAACAAAGGAAAAATTATCTTTGGCAGGTTTTTATAATCCTCTTCAGGGTCCTCTAGACAGTTCTAATGCCCAGCATCTCTTCTGTTGTACATTCTTAGAGTCGTGCCCTTGAGATCTTACTCTGAACCTCCTGGAACAATCAGAAATGGACCTATTACTCAGGAGTGACAAATCCTTTGGATGAGTTCTGACAGACTGTCACCCACTGCAGACATTACTAACTGATCACTGCACTCTTTTCTTTGAACCTTGGCTCAGCCTTAGGATTATTCACTGCACAATGCCACAAGAGAGACACTATCAACTGATTGGAGCTGATGAAAAAAACAAAAAACCCAACAACAAAACACTATATGTGTGCTAAACTAATTCTTCTTTTTAAAAAACTGGAGAAAACTAACATCCTATTGGAACTTTCTTCTCAGAACAAGAGATTCTTGAAAACATAAAAAGATGCTAAGTCCTTTGTCAGTAACTAATGATGGAATTTCAGACCAGAGGAAAAACAAGTAGTGGGGATTATTTAAACAAAGGCAAGGCGGGGCGCCTGGGTGGCCCAGTCGGTTAAGTGTCCGACTTCAGCCAGGTCATGATCTCGCGGTCCGTGGGTTCGAGCCCCGTGTCAGGTTCTGGGCTGATGGCTCACAGCCTGGAGCCTGTTTCCGATTCTGTGTCTCCCTCTCTCTCTGCCCCTCCCCCGTTCATGCTCTGTCTCTCTCTGTCCCAAAAATAAATAAAAAACGTTGAAAAAATAAAAAATAAAAAAATAAACAAAGGCAAGGGGATGAGTTTTGTGATAATACTCAAAAGACAGCACAGAATTTGTTCTCTGAAAGAATGAGATCTTCACACTGACTTTTCAGATAAAAAATGGAAGGTATACAAGAATAAGACACAGTGATGATTTTTAATAAATACTATTTCACAACAAAACTAATTCTATTTTTTCTTAGAGAGAGAGAGGGTGTGCATGCATGCAAGTGGAGGAGGGATAGAGGGAGAGAGAGAGAGGGAGAGAGAGAGGGAAAGAATCTCTTTTCTTTTGAAGATATAACAATCCTTTTTAAAATTTTTTTAATGTTTATTTATTTTTGAGAGAGAGAGAGACAGGCCATGAGTGGGGAAGGGGCAGAGAGAGAGGGAGACACAGAATCTGAAGCAGGCTCCAGGCTCTGAGCTGTCAGCACAGAGCCCGACGGGGGACTCGAACTCACGGATCTCGAGATCATGACCTGAGCTGAAGTCAGACGCTTAACTGACTGAGCCAACCAGGCATCCCAAGAGAGAGAGAATCTTAAGCAGGCTCCGCACCAGGTGCAGAGCCCAATGGGGGGCTCAACCTCATGACCATGAGATCATGACCTGAGCCAAAATCAAGAGTTAGTACTCAACAGACGGAGCGACCCAGGTGCCCCATAACAAACCTAATTCTTATTTGAGTCATAGAAAGAGAGTTTGAAGAAAACTTAGAAAGACCAGGACTGGATCCCTGGATCCCACCTGAAACCTGGGTGGGGGTTGCTCATGCACATGCAATCTTGGCACTAATTATTGTATCGTGAGGAACATCTCTAGTACTGGTAAATTCTTCATGTGCTGAGTGCTGGTATGTTCTAGTCACTGGTGTGAGTTCTGTCTGAGCAATACAGAGTAAGTGTGAGTTGCCCTCATTCCACATCCTCTCCTCTCTAGGTAAAATATATCTTTTGAAGAAACCATCCTCTTTCCTTTCCCTCCTTGCCTCACATCACACTGTTTACCTGCTGTTTACTAGTGTGTTCTCTGGCGTATCAGTAGAGAGTTCTTTGACAATACTCTCTATGATCATAGAGTCTTGTGATGGCAGCAAGTTCCTGGATCTCTGGTTTCATATCTGCCGTGTTTAGCACAGTATTGGACACATAGCGGAATCCACTGTTGGGTACAAAATTGAATTAGCTAACTGTGCTCTGATTCGCTTCTGTTTGCTAAACTTATTATCCATTATCTGAGTAAAACTTTCTTCCTGCTCTCCTCATTAGTAAATGGAAGTGTTTGGAAAATGGCAAAAGGACAAAATAATGTTACAAAATAAACATCTATTATCTGCTGGCCATTGTGTTGGGTACTTTATACAGTAATTTAATACATTTCTCTAAAGCCTTTGTGATGTGGAGAATATTCTCCCACATGACACAAAGAAATGGAGGTCTTGGAATGTAGGGAACTTATCTGAGGCCATACAGCAAGTTAATGGCAGAAGGCATTTGATGCTCCCACCCCTTCTCACTTAGATTGAGTGCCTGTGCAATGTGCTCCCACAGCAGAGGACTTTTTCTATCCCTATGACATCATATGTGATTGCTTATTTACTATCCGTCTCCCCTGCCATGGGGAACCATCTCTAATTGGCTCACATTTGTATCCACAGTGGGAGACTAATAACTATTTGTTGGTGAAATAAATCAAAATCCCAAGACTTCATTGCAAACGCTATGCCAAAAAAATTCTGTGACTGTTCTCATGTATTACCTACTAAATGGCCATCATCTTCAATTTCAGACACTGAAACACTAAGAACATTAAAAGTTGAGAGAACAGTCAGGCCCTGAGCCCATGACCAACCTTCGTCTCCTCTCTGTTCCCACCACGCTCTCCTGAGACATGACTGACAAGCACTTACATCTCCAGCATTCACAGCAATTATGGCTCGGAATAGCGGGAGAAAAGAGCCATTGTCAAGGATCGTGGGTGCTCCTCCCTCTCTACGAATAACAGATTTTGTTTGTCATTCAACATGGCCACACCTAGGAGGTACTGTGTACAAAATATAGTTCTGGGATTAGAGGACTCAGATTCAAACCTTGGTTCTGCCAGTTACCAGTTGTATGACATTGAACAGATTCGTTTATCCCCCCGAGACTCAAGTTGCCTATTTGTACAGTGGGAATTCAAATGATATCTCCTGCATAGAATTGTTAGGATTAAATGAGATAGTGCATGAAAAGTACTCAGGACAATGTTGGCTACACTGAAAACATTCAGTGCCAGCTGGTAGTATGGGCGACAGCAACAGCAATGCTTCCTGCCCTCAGCTCCCCATTTCTCTCCCAGTAGCAGCAAGAACAGCATCTGTGAGGATTCTGTCCACACCATTGCTGTCTTGGAGCCCCATGTCCCTTGGAGCTGTGTACCATTGAGCCAAAGATTCTGATAGAATGAGTGAATCTTGATTGTTTAATTTTGTTATCAAGTTGACACATGACATCTGTCTTTGAGAAATAACTTGATGATTTTGTTGTTTATTGCTTGCTACAATAACACGATTTCAGGTAAAGGTTACAGAAGAATCGTTTCATTGTGTTCTTCTCAGAAAGTAAAATCCACCACAGGACGGATAGGAAGCAGGTCAAGTCGGTGTTCCTCTTTTCCCCACAACCTGGGAAGAAAAAATAGCATCTTATGCGGCACAAGAATGTGAAATAGTGTAACTTGGGCGATGGGAAGTCCTGTGTGCGGTAGAGCACCCGGGTGGCTCAGGCAGTTAAGCATCCACCTTCGACTCAGGTCATGATCTCGCAGTCTGTGAGTTCGAGCCCCGCGTCGGGCTCTGTGCTGACAGCTCAGAGCCTGGGGCCTGCTTCGGTTTCTTTGTCTCCCTCTCTCTGTGCCCCTACCCCGCTTGTGCTCTGTCTGACTCTCTGTCTCGCAAAAATAAACACACATTAACAATTTTTTTAAATAAATAAATAAATAAATAAATAAACTGTGCGTGGTAACTATGTTGTGCTTCTTGTAAATCCAAACCTACTTTCTGTCCAGGTCTCTCTTCCCCGACACTTGAACATCATTTTGTTCCTGAGGTTTGTGTATGAGTCTTACATAAACTGCGGAGGAGAGGGCATCCTTTACATATCTTTGTGAAATCACAAATATATCGCTCTGCATTTATGTACATGCTGTTGCAGTAAGACTCGTAGAACGGGTTTACTGAGGGGGCATCTGGGTGGCTCAGTCAGGCAAGCCTCAGACTCTTGATTTCAGCTCAGGTCATGATCTCACGGTTTGTGAGTTTGAGCCCTGCACTGACAGTGTGGAGCCTGCTTGGGATCCTCTCTCTCTCTGCCCGTCCCCCACCTTCTCTCTCTCTCTCTCTCTCTCTCAGCCCTGTCTGCCCATCCTAACCCCTCCTCTTGTCAATATTCAGAGTTTCAATCGCCTCTCTGTTCTGGTCCAGACAGCAGATTGCGGTGGGAAAAAGGCGGAAGAGAAAGAAGAAAGGCTACTCAGAAAGCTTGAACAGTGAGAGAAGGTGCCACCACAAACACACCCAGAGAGACGTTAGAGGATGAAGGTGGGGTTTGAGGTCCAAGGCACATGCAACGAACCAGAAATAGACACTGCAGCATGAGAAGGGAGAAGCCCCAGTGGACCAAACCAGCTACAAATACATTTGGCATTTGACTGAAATAAGCGGGTATTACCTTTGGCGGGTTTTACTTTGTATTTCTCAAGCAGCCTAGCATTTGGCTGCCACTTTGGGGCCCTGAGAGGTGGGAAAAAGAAACAAAAACACATAGAAAAATTTAAGACGTTATTATTTAAATTTGGAGAAGCATGTCCCCTTGAATTTTGAAAAGAAAAACGAAAGCAGTCCCATGCTGTACAGGGAGACAATGAACACCGTTTCTTCAAGTGCCTTTTATGAACTGCCAGTGAATTCATCCCTCCCTTTCCATGGCCTCAATGTACACACTCACTCAAGTAAATGCCAGCTGTTAAGCACCTCTGATTGCGTTAAACGTATTTTTTAAGCTAACGATTTGAACCACGCACACACACAGCATTCCCACAGACTAAGCACCCATTTGGACAAAGTAGAGGGCTGTCGAAAGCTGCGTGTGAGTCCGTGTCTGTGAGGACGCAGGAAGGGCACAAGTGGCCCCAGTTGTGTGTGCGCGCGTGAATTGTGAGTCTAGGGTGATGTGGGAATTGCCGGGAAAGAAATAGTGAGAAAGGAAGTGGGAAATCTGTGAAGAGACACTTCTAAGCAGCCATCCATTGGGGCTGGTATTCACAGGTGCCTGAGAATCCTGGAACACAGCAAGTTGGTGAGAGACTCCAGCCACTAGAGGGAGGACGAGCAGGGAGCACTTCTACTCTCTCCCCCCTCACTACATTCACCCCCCAGCTCCTCACTTCACACACATGTATTGCCAGTGGAGGGGTTTCTGGGATAAGGGGTCCCAGGAAGGTGAGACAGCCATCCCCTGAGAGAATTCACATACTAATACCCTTACTGCTCCCCTCCCTTCAGAGCTGATGATGATTTCCTTTGCAAGTCAGTTTGGCTATTTGTCTTGTTTAGCTGATGCGTGATGGAAAACAGAAGAGTAAGGGCCAATGGTATAAATTCAAGGATAATTATTACCATCCTCATTTATAGATGATGAACTACGGTTTGGTTTAAGTTACATGACCAGGACTACTGGCATTAGAACCCAGGTTCTCCTGACATCTTTTCTTACACCATGTTGTCACCAAGGAGACAGAGACATCCGCATGTTAGCCTTGCGGGAACTGTGCCCTCAGGCCTCAGAGACAGAGGAAGCAAGGTCCCGTTGGAAGTTCCATTTTATTTTATTTGACCACGAATACCAGCTGAATTTCAATGGAAAAGAAATAGGACTACCTCTTCATTAAAGCAGGCTTCAGGCCCCTCTGCTTGGCAACACTTGACCACCACATTAGTGAAATCTGTAAGCAATGACCGCAGCTCCGCATCTGGAAGCTCAGGCTTTAGCTTCACTACATTGACAAGAAACCTGTGACCCAAAGATGTCAAATAGAATTCATTAAAGATTTCTTTCTTAAGCTCTCCTTCTCCTAAATGCTTGTCACAGTATCACATGTCTTGGGGGTCTTGATTTGGATGAATATAAGAAGTTAAGATATTCCACTTTGAAGGGATTTTCTGAAACTTTCCCGCTCAACTTATGGGATGCATTTCATGGTAACATTCTTTGGAAGGTTATGTAATTATAAACAAAATGACATCAAATGTAAACATATATTAGGTCTTCATTATGCACAGAATTGTAGATTACGTGATTACTTTTGATCTTTCTAGAAAATCCATTCTCAAAACAACCTCTATTCCCTCTTTCTCAGTAGCTGAATGCTGTTTCCACTCAATTTGATAGAGACACTACCTAATTCCTTCCCCCTCCCCGAAAAAACCTTATTCTTTAGCATTTATAACATTGTGCAAGAAAACAAAACTAACAGTCTTGTCCCTTTTGGGCCTCTCCTTTTTTCAAACATTAAGCAAGATTCTGGAGGCAAACATCTATGCCATTCCCTCAAGAAAGCCCAGTTCATTATGAACTTGCCCATGAGCTTTTATGCTGGCTGCCCTAACTCACCTTTGCAAATCGTAGTGTATTAGACACTCCAAGTCTAGCAGAAGAAAACACTAGCTAGGTTTTGACTTATAAGCAATGGCAATAAATATGCTCCAGTGTTTTTCTGAATGGGAGAGATTGGACAATTTGAGGCAAGGAATAGGATTATAACACCAAAATCACATATGCATTAATAGTACACCTTCCCATTAATACATTATGTGCCTTCAGGCTGAAGAAAAGATGAATGGAAGAGAATGCTTATACCTGTCTTTCTTTCTCTGGAGCTCCTCCTTATGAGCCTGGCATAAGTCTGTGTGAAAGGTAAATAAACCTTGAAAGGTAGATGGAGGTACATATGCTTTATCAGCTTCCAAACCTTCAAAGCAGGACCTTCTGAAGGCAAAGTTGGTTTTGCAACAGTGGTCCACATCAGGGTTGATGTTCCGATTTTCATTTATTCCACATAACTCTCCAAGAACTAAATCCATCTGTGCCAACGAATGATGGAATTCAAATATAACTTTAAAACTTGAATAGTTTTGAAATATGGTTAGATAAATCGTTAGATTGTCCTAAGGTGATTATTAACTGTACTCAGAAAAACCCATGCACTTATAAACATAACACTACACGCGAAGCAAAGTAGAAGCTCGCATTATGATAAAGTTTCAAGCCATTGTAATTCAAATGCCTATAGGTTAATTTCTTGTTAGCATATATACAAATCTGTAATTGTGAACAAAGAGCTGCAAAACAGCCAACTGAAAATGACAGCCAAACACTGTGGCCCTTAGATTTATTCTCTTCCTCGGATGTTCCCCAGAGTAGTCTCCATCCCAACCCTAAAGAGATACACCCAAGTTGTGATTGGGCAGGAAGCATCAAGTCTCTTACCGACACTGTGGGGCAAGACTGAATTTGTAACTTTACTTAAAATTATAAAGCTTCTTATATTGTTCTGAAGCAATGTCATTATTCCTGCCTTTTGCCCTAACAAATTACACATAAGAAATTAGTAATAAGAAGAAGTAAGAGAGATGATTTGGAGAACCCCAAGAAAATATTTAAAACATTCTCTTGCTTCTTAGGATTGTGATGCAGTGAGCCTCCCCAAAGAACTTTGACATTCCTTGCTTAACAATGTTGAAACAATGAAGAAAGGTAGATAACAGCCTAATGGTTATAAATCAATTAGTGCAGCAGATTTCTTTTCTTCCTTTTGTTTTTCTTTTTTAGGAATAATTAGGTACACGCGCGACGCTTACCAAATTATCAACGCAGGCAAACTCTTCACTCAGTGTGCAGCAGGTGGTCAAAGCTGTCACCATTTCCTTGCCAAGAAAGGTCAGTTCTTCAGTGGAGAGCTGGGGGGCTATCTTTGTGAGTTTGATAAGGTAGCTGAAAGAACAGTTGTCTAATTGGTTCTAAACAAAACCGAATACCCGTTTTCCCTTGTCTAGCTGCTTGAAACCCTAACTCTTCAAGTCTAGGGACAACCAATGTAAGGGCAATGTGAACCACAGCTCTCCCATAAAATGATAGATAACTGTCTCTTTACTACCTCTTTTCCCACACTCTGCATTTTTGGCTTCCTTATAATTTCATGGTATTCTCAGAAAGTCTCAGATTTGCCCATCCTGTCTTACCTGTGGGTATAGGAGCTCCCTGGAAGCAAATACTTTGGCTAATGTGTAAAATACTGCTTGAAATCTGCATGATTAGTAAACATTTTAAAGGGAGAATTTAATAGATATATGTTGGAAAGGGTAATCAGAGATGAAGGAAACTAATATCTTTAATGGGCTGAGTTTGACTTCTCTTCACTGAAGCGACAGTGAAATCGTATTTTTTAAACTGTTTTGATTTGAAGATGCTTGGTTTAAATGCACACTATATTAGTCTGGTAATTAATTCAGAAAATCCAGAATAAACTGTGTATTGCTCACAAATACTAACAAGGACACTAAAAAAATAAATATTAAAATGTTAAGCAAAACCAGAATTATTTCTGTAAACTTGGTAAGGTGGGCTCAAATTCTGGGCAAACCATCTTTGCCTGGGAAATTGTAACAATCTGAAGTTCGCTGTCTCTCCTGCCCTCCCAAATAGGTCAGAATCCAGAGATTCTATTTTGGGATTGAGAAAAGCAAGACCAAGCAAAAACTAAAGTATTACAGGATCAATTTTCTAAAATCCTGTATTTTTTTAAAAAATTTTTTGTAATATTTATTTATTTTTGAGAGAGAGAGAGAGAAACAGAGTGTGAGCAGGGGAGACAGAGAGAGAGAGAGAGAGGGAGACACAGAATCCCAAGCAGGCTCCAGGCTCTGAGCTGTCAGCACAGAGCCCAACCCTGGACTTACACCCGCGAACTGCGAGATCATGACCTGAGCCAAAGTTGGACACTTGATGGACTGAGCCACCCAGGCGCCCCATAGAATCCTGTATTTCTTTAACTTCTAGCGTCATTCCTGGTAAAGGCTTACTATGACAGCTCAATATGCATTCTTGACTTTTGTGTTTTTATTCTTTCCCAGTTTATGAACTTGCTATAACTGAAAGGCTGAGTTGAATTTTTGAAACTTTGTGGCACTCTTTATTTTATCCTGGTCACAAGTGCCAACCTACTTGTAAGCAAGCAACTTACTAGTATTTCAAGTCCTCCTTCCCCAAATTCTGGGAACGTTCACATTCTCGTTGTACTATCTTGAGGCTTTTCTCAGTTGTCTCGTTGAATCTGTGTTCCTAAAAATAAGAACAAGCATATTCAGGAACATTTTATCTAAAACGTAAACACAAGCTTCATGTCAACTTGACAAATAGCTTTTTTTATTTGCATAGTATTTTCAAACTATCATTACCACTCATTGCTCGCTAAATGGAGAGTAGGGTTTTTTTTTAATCCATGTGTGTAAGTACTGAAATCTTCTCAGCTATAAACACAGATATGGTTTACGCTAAAATTTGAAATCTGCAAATGTTTCGTCATCATGTACAGTTTTTAGAGCTTCCCAGTTTACAAAGTATAATTCAAATCTTATGTTGACAATGAGCGTAACTGATTATCACTTTCAACTGGCCAGAGCAAGCTCTCATTTTTACATAAAGGAAATTAGCCTCTTCTGAAGTCAAATGACTTGCCTTAGAATGACCCAGCCAGTGAGTGTGACTACAGAACATTTTACATCACATTTATCTTTATTTTATACCCTCCTTTTCATCATTTAGAATTGGAACTTTAAAACTCCAACAATTGTCTTCAAATATTTGACAAACTCTATCTCGTGCAGCATAAAATTGGCTATCTACTGAGTGGCCAGACAGAAAACTACACACCAGTGGATGGATGCTGTGGGACAAATTGTGCCTCCATATGAAAAAAACCCCAGAATTTTCTAGCACTTATGATTCATTCATTCGAAGGTCAGGAACAGACTTTCTCATTAGGGACAAAGCTAGACTGGAAGTCAAGCCTTCTTGTTTCATGGCTCAAATATGAATGGGTGTAAGGTGGCTTTTATGGCAGGTGGAAGCAATTTTTTAAATAAGGCAAAAAGCAGCACATATCAAATGAATGAGAAACGAATTTGAAATGTCAAATAATTAATTTCTGTAATACATAAGGGATGACTATGAATTGATACTAAAACACACTAATTTCAACAGGAAAATGGATAATGGGCACGAATAACTTGTTCACAAGAAATTTATAACTGCAATAGCTAAAATAAGATGGGAAAGACCTAATTTCATTTAAAAATCAAATAAATGCTTAAAACACAGTCACTATTTTTTTTAAATCTAACAAAGTTAATTTCCATGTGCAGTGATGGTGACAATGAGGGTTTGGGAGATTGGCGGGGAGGGGGTGAAGTGAGTATTGTCAAGCACCGTTGTAGGACTGTATGCTGATAAAACTTTCTAGAAAGTAACTTGACCGTTTGGATCAAATGTGTTTTTTTTAAGTCTATATACTGTGACCTAATAATTTCCCTTCCGATAATCTAACTTAGGACAAGAGTCATAAATATTAATAAAGAGGAATGAAATGAGATACTCACTTCAGGGGCACTTAAAAAATTTAAAACCTAGTCAAATGTTTAAAACGTGCACTACACGGTAGGACAGTTGAATAAATTACTATGATGAAATTCCATCATTTAAAATAAAGTATATTTTGAAGTCCGTTTAATGACCTAACAAATTTGCTGTGATAGTAACTAAAAAATAGACACAAATATTTTTCTTTTTTAAAAAATGTATTTATTGTTTGGGGAGAGCGCAAGTGGGGGAAGGGCAGAGAGAGCAGGACAGAGGATCCGAAGTAGGCTCTGTGCTGACAGGCTGACAGCAGGGAGCCCCACGTGGGGCTTGAACTCATGAACCCCAAGATCATGACCTGAGCTGAAGTTGGACGCTCAAACGACTGAGCTACCCAGGTGCCCTAGATGTAAACATTTCTTAAGAAAGTACTATTCCAATCTTTTTTTTTTTAATTTTTTTTTTTTTTGCGTTTGTTTATTTTTGAGACAGAGACAGAGTGTGAACAGGGGAGGGGCAGAGAGAGAGGGAGACACAGAAACCGAAAACAGGCTCCAGGCTCTGAGGGTCAGCACAGAGCTCGACGCGGGGCTCGAACCCACAGACCGGGAGATCATGACCTGAGCCGAAGTCGGAAGCTTAACCGACTGAGCCACCCAGGCACCCCTCCAATCTTATTTTTAAACGTGCACACACATATATGCATGTTTGCATAGAAAAGATGAAAGAAAATGCTAATTACAGCTATTTCTCAGTGACAGTATCACAGTTTTTATATTTTGTCTTTGTAACTTTGGGGATTTTCCTAATAATCGTCAATAATCATTTATTACTTTTGCAATCATAAAAAAATCCAATATGGCTTAATAAAATGCAGAATACATAAATAAAGATATAAGTGTAAAATATTTAGTGGGAAGATCTTTTTTGCATTAATACCCAGAATTAGTAGTTCAAAGCGTTGTGCAGAAACCTAACATGATGTCAATCTTCCCAATGATCGTCCTTCACTGAGTTTAAAGTAGACTCAGATGGGGTGCCTGGGTGGCTCAGTCGGTTAAGTGTCTGACTTCGACTCAGGTCATAATCTCACAGTTCATGAGTTCAAGCCCTGCGACAGGCTCTCTGCTGACAGCTCAGAGCCTGGAGCCTGCTTTGGATTCTGTATCTCCCTCTCTCTGCCCCTCCCCCTGTTTGTGCTCTGTTTCTGTCTCTCAAAAAAAAAATAAACATTAAAAAAAAAAAATTAAAGTAGACTCAGATTGGTCAAGCACATTTCTACCCCCTAAACTACAGTAAAACTTTGATTCAGTTTTGAAGTGTTTGTTGTTTGGCTTTGTTTTGTTTAGTTCTGTGAGCCCAGAACAGTAGAACCTACCGCGTGGCGGTAACAGTCTGGAGGGTTTTCTGTGTGACAACACTCTTTCAGAAGATCCTCGTACACGCCAGCGATTCTTAAAAGCTCTGGTGTAGACAGTTCTGGATGTCTCCTTGAGTATTCATAGAGAAACCTGTGATGTGTAAAATAATTTGAACATTAGAACTTAGAGAAAAAACAAAATACCAAATCCTTCCATCTTTTAAGCTAGTCAGATCTTGTAATACTGAGTCTGCTCTCAGATGCTAACTTCTTCCTCAGGTTTGCTCAGGCAGTGATTTAAGAGGGTATTTTGACTACGGGAGATCTATTTTGCAAAATTCTCTTCTGTAGCATGTTCTCCACTAACTGTTTTCACTTGAGAGAATAGAAGGATTAGAGTTATTCAGAGTTAATTATAAAATGATTTAATCCATAAAACATCAGAAATAGTGTATCATGCCACCAATACTTTAGAAAATACATGTGGGGTAGAATTCTGTTGGAAAATACATTCACACCTCCAACTTGAGATGGTGGAAATATGGCTTGCTCCCCACTCCAGGGCCGCTTCGGTGAGAGACTGGGAAACAGCTTTACCCATTACTTCATCCTGTCACTTGTCAAATATGGGAGTAAACACCCCTCTAGCGCTAAGTCATTGGCAATGGTTTCCGTGACCCCAATGAGAGGCTCCAAGGGGATAGGCAGTGTGATTTGGGGAGAAATGGGAAAGCGAGAGAAAAGAGGCTAACACTTATTAAGCCCTTAGTAGGTGCTAGCACTGGCTCAAGCTCTGAGCATAAGAGATAAAGAAACGCTTCCTAGCTGCTGGAAACACTTTTCTCGTTTAACTTCACTAAGTCCTCAAGATATGTACTATTTTATAACTGAGGAAAAGTCCCAGATGGGGTAAGTACCTTGCTATTAATGGAAGCGCAACATTTGAACCTATGTTTCATAGGATGCCTACTTCATTCTTTTTCCAAACCAAGTTGACTCTCTTTGCAGGAGAGGGGTACCTTCTCTAAGCACCTCAGTTGTGCTATTTACAATCTTCTTCATAAAAAAACTCTTATCTGTTCAGAGTAAGTTAAAATGGCTTTCTATGCTTTGTGAGAGCAACACCTCACAAAAGTTTCTCAATTCCAGGCAACTCCTTATATCTCTTTCTGTTTCGCAGCCTTTGATTTCCTTGATTAATCTTGGTCTTTCTGACATCGTCTCTCCTGCTTCTCCATCCACCTTCTCAACCTTATCTGTGGAATATATTCCCAGGCCCTAAAGCAACAGTGTTTAACCTTCAGAGAATCGAGGACTCCTTCCTTTTAATATCTGATGTAAGCCAGGACCCTTCTCCAGGAATAAAACCACAACTAAAAAAAACACCCAACCAAAATGCTGCAAACAAAAACTCCTAGAAGCCTACCCTTGAGGCAGATCCATTGAGGTCTTGTGCCAAAAGTTTACATCCAGAAAGACTACTCCTTACAACTCTGTTTCTGGCTCAGCGTGCTCACTGTTGCTTTGTGATTTCTACTCAAACACTATGTTGGGTGATGATTATGATGATGATGATGATGAAAAACTTGCTTCCACTTGGTGAGCACATGTGTCAGGATAAGTGAAACTACCTGTATCATTTTGTTAAGTTTAATTTGAGTTCATACACTCGTGAGAAGCAATAGAGCACAGTGCTTCTAAGAAAAGGAGTCTGGAGCCAGACGGCTTGCCTTTGAGTCCTGGCTCCACCCCGTAATATCTGTGTGACTTGGGAGCAAGTTACTTTACTTCTGTGCTTCAGTCTCCTTACCTGTAAGATGAGGAGGGTAAAAGTGTTCTAACCATAAAGGGTTGTTCTGAAAATTAAATTGGTTAGTAGATGAGAAGCACTTAAAATTTGATAAGTTTTCCATAATCTGTATCTTCCAGAGCTCTGGGTTCATATATAAAATTGTCTCATGATATTTGAGACAATATGGATGGGCCTGGAAGGTATTATGCTAAAGTAGTCAGACTGCAAAAGACAAATATGTATGAGTGGAAAAAAAATAAAGCAAAACTAAAAACAAGCGAATAAACAAAAACAGCAGAATCAGACCTATAAATACACAGAACAAACTGATGGCTGCTGAGGGGGGGTGATGGGCAAGATAAGTAAAGGGAAGTGGGAGATGCAGGGTTCCAGTTATGGGATAAATAAGTCATGGGAATAAAAGACTCAGCATAGGGAATATAGTCACTGGTCTTGTAACAGTGACATATGGGGTCAGATGGTAACTACACTTGGTGATGAACCTAGCATAACGTATAAACTTGTCAAATCACTATGCTGTACATTTGAAATTAATGAGAAGTTGTGTGTCAACTATGCTAAAAAAATTGTCTTGTGACCTTCCTAATTAATTACTCTACAGGTAGCTCAAAGTCAGTGTGGTCAGATCCAAACATATTCTCTTTCCCACAAAACCTTCAACCCATACTTCCCATCTCATTGAATCTGAAAACTACTTACCCAACCACCTAAGCCCCAAACTGGGATTCATTCCAGATGAAGTTTCTAAAAAACAAAAGTGATTTTGTCCTTCCTTATTCTTCAGTGAAAGCCCTTTAGTGGCATCTTGTTACTTAGCATGCCTGTGTGATCTGACCCCGTATACTTCTCGCTACCCTCGACTCTCACCACAAATACCCTACACAAAGCCACAAATGCACCAAGTGGTTTTAGACTTTTATCCATGATCTACCCCTTCTGTCTAGATTACCAAATTTTCTTTAAGTACCTCCTCCCTACCGAGCCTTCCCAGGTTTCTTGGGTACAATTGACCACTTCCTCCTCTGTGCCCACATTACATATTACATAGTGCTACTGAAAATAGAAGCATGTCTTGCACTCATTTACTTAGAAGTCTGTCTCTTCCCCCATCACATCCCCTATTGATGAAAGCTTACCGAGGATAAAAGTCCTGTCTAACCTACTATAGTCCCTGAATTATATTTCATTACCAATAAACTTAGAATGAATGGATGAATATTCTTACATGAATTTTATATATGATGTTGTAAAACACAAAGAAGTTAACTTGTTCTAGTGATTCAACAGGACTCAAATCTAGTCCCTTTGGTTCCACGTCCACTAGCTTCCCTTTGACGGCTATGGAAAGGTATAGCATGGCAGTTCAGCCTGGAACTTCTAAGACCAGATCTCCTCAGGTCAAATCCTTACTCTGCCAGCTTTTAGCTATGAATCTTCAATAAGTTATTTAACTGCTCTGTACCTCAGTTTACTTGTCTGAAAAAAATGGGGGTAATCGTATTGGTTTTACATGACTGCTACAAGAATTAAAATAGATAACCTACATAAAGTAGTCAGCCCATTGTCTGGCACGTATCAAGCACTCAATAAATGTTAGCCATCCCTGTAATAACACAGTTGCATCTTTTTAAAATCATGTGAAAATACTGTAATCTGTAGCCAGGATTTTTAAAAATTATGTGATGCCCAGTGATTTCAATGGTTCTCATTCCTCCCACCCAAATTAGCTGAAATAGGTCAAATCATAAGTTTCTGTTTGCCTTATAAATTTCAGTATAGACTTATGTTACTCAGCCATGAAGCTCGTTTGATTAGCATCTCGTTCTTCACACACATTTTCGCTTTCAGTAAATTTTGCTTCTCTTAGAGATAAGTCCTTTGGTCTGTCATCTTTATTTGAGGAAATTATGCACTCGCCACGCTCTGGTATTTTCTTTTCACAGCACTCTTTGATTTTGCTGGAGATGGAATCTTGTTTTAAGCAAATATGGCTCATAACTTTGCTCTGTACAAAATAAGAGTGAAAAATTAATTTATTTTACTAATTTCTTGAGGGCCGGATTTTCCTTCACAATGAAATGGTTGCATGCAAAACCAACCATGAGCATGACATCTGGAGTTGTTCCTTCAGATAATTTGATAATAATATTTACTTAAATTTTGTATTCATTTAGCGCACATGAAGCTTTCATATGAATGCAAGTTTTATTTCTCAAGATTTTAAATGATAATTATGAAAATAGACTCCATTATACATTTACATTTTATTGTTAAATATTAAATACTTTACTCTTATTCGTGTGATATATTGGCATTTTAAATTCTAAATGTTGTTTCTTTCCCATAAGAATTCACCTGTGTTTCAATGAAGGCCACCAAAGACATGCGACTATAATATCTATAATACTAGATGTCTTTCTTCCCTCGTGGCCTGAAACTATATTGCCAACACAAAGTAGAAACTCAATAAATATTTAAAAGGCGAATGAAAAAATGGTAAGTAAATGAACTACTGTAGCAACTACCAGATAAAGACTTCTCAAACATAAGAAGCTTTCCTACTCATTGTTATCATTTTCCTATGGTTATTACTAATTGGAAACTGTTCAAATTATCAAATAGTGTACAAAACAGAAAACCTTACTGTCTCTCCTATTTATCCCGATTATGACCCCTACATGAAATTGTGAGAATAAGAGAGAAGGTGAAGTTTTCTTATTTACACATTAGTTGGACAATTGCTTTTTATTTTTTAATTTGAGAGAGAGTGCAGAAGCAGGGAAGAGAGGCAGAGGAAAAGAAAGAGAGACAGAATCTTAAGGAGGTTCCATGCTTTGCACAGAGCCAGGCATGGAGCTCAATCCCAAGACCCTGGGATCATGACCTAAGCCAAAATCAAGAGTTGAGCCACCCAGGCTCTGCCAAGTTGGATAGTTTTTTTAAAACTGATCTGGTCCCTAATCCCTTCTCCAGACTCTCCAGTGTGAGCCTGCACATTCTTCCTCCTCTCTATTCCAGCTTCACATGTACTATGCTGAGTTCCATAAAATGCCAGGCCATTCCAGGTCTCTCTGACTTTACTCAAGCTGTTCCTTCTGCCCAGGATCTTCTTCTGGCAAACATTGAGGATGAGGAATGGGATGAAGCTCTGGGTTGAATTGAAATATGGAATGGGGGTGGTTGGTACCATGTTCCCAACAAACCATACAGAACCAGGAAGCCAGTCTTTGCAAACATCTACACATCTCACTGAAAGCCATCACAGTTCTGGACAGCACATCTCTTAATGTCTGGAATTCACTTCTGTCTTGAATAAACTACAATTTAGTTCCTCTTATTTCTCCATGAAGGCATTTTAAAAAGGGATATTAAGGACATAATATGATCTCTTCATTTCAGCTTCATACTTCACAGAAAACTCTTAAATTATACTCTAATTATAGTATATAATATTTAATATTATAAAGCCCATACTTCCATAAACAAACAATACAAAACTAAGTAGTGAGTGAGATTGCTTTTAATTGAAGTCTGATTAAGAACAAAATAATTCTTTGGGACATCTGTTGTCCCTGCTTGAAATAAAGTGTATATATCTTTATATTTTAAAATTCAAGTTAATTAATTAACATACAGTTTCACTGTGAGTTTAAAACAGTAAAACTAATTAAAAGTCACTGAGAAAAAGTCTCATTTCAACTAAGAAGGCAGGATTATTTTTAATAAAATTGTGTTACTTTTATGTGCACTTAAACTTTTACTGAACAACTTAAACTAAGTCAATACGTTTACCAGTAAGTATATCCTAAAAATCCAGACTTTTAGAAAATCACTTTGAAGAATAGTGTAATAGTTATTTCAAATTAACATATCCACTTATTTGAAAATACTTCTCCTAAATAGCTGGAGGAAACTCAGAGGAAGCCATTCTTAAAAATACAATGGTATTTCCATTCTCTGAGTTTTACTATTTAATTTCTAATATCTCTAAAAGAAGAGTAGCAATATTTTTTTTGAAAAGTATTTTTTTAATATATATAATTTGTTGTCAAATTGGCTAACATACAGTGTGCAAAGTGTGCTCTGGCTTTTTGGGGTAGATTCCCGTGGTTCATTGCTTACATACAACACCCAGGGCTCATCCCAACAAGTGCCCTCCTCAAAGCCCATCATCCATTTTCCTCCCTTCCCCCCCCACCCCCCTCATCAACTCTTAGTTTGTTTTCTGTATTTAAGAGTAGAAGAGTCACAATATTAAAGAACACTTCAGTCTGCCTTGAGTGAATGTTCACAAATTCTAAATTCCTAAAGTTTATGTCAAGGATGTTTAGCCATATAAATAGAATCTGCTGAGTAATCTAACAACAATCAATCCCATGTATTAAAAAAAAATTTACTTGACCTTATTTGTTGATATATCATTTTCTGTTTTATTTATTTTGTTATTATTTAACAATTTATTAACATTCTGATTTCGTTGTGGTAAAGTAGCCACAACAAACCTAGGACAACTTCAGAATTTAAAAATGGCTGCCCACAATCATGATTTTTACTTGGTTTTAGAAAATATTTACCCTGCCACGGATGCACTGCACAGCATCCCCTTCACAGCATCCATCGTACTTGGAAGAAACATCCTCTAGAAGGGAGGTAAGTTCCTTAAATTCAATCTTGGGAAATTTTTGACTAAGTATAGCAACATTTCTGGAAAAAAAAATGAGGAACCACGGAAACAACTTGAACGTCAAGTAAAATAAGAGAGAATTCTTTGCTGATACAGTATAAATAGCTGCAGTAAGAATTAGTACCCTTGTTTTTTCACAGATATCTTTACCAAATAGCTGTTTATATGTTGTACAGCCTGCATGATCACTTGGAAACTCCTAGGCTGATATTTCGAGTCCCAGACCAGGACTGGAATAAAAAGTTCTGCGAGATATTCCCCCTTCCATACTTTTATAGCAAAACACATTTTGTGAAGACCACCGCTTCCTGTGGTGAGCTCATGGCAGGCATAGCCCGTCACAGAACACTTTCCTGCTGATCTATTTGAGATCTCAGAATTTTTCTAAAGATATGCAACAGCACCATTACTAATTAGTGAGGATGAGCACTTGAGATAAAATTTATCCTTATAAGGCTGCCTCCTAGTCATTAGAGTCAAAGATGGATGGATGCATCACATCTAAAGCACTTGAACGCTTTAAAACCCTGATTGGGAACTCCCAGACCAATTCAGATTTCCAACTAACCAAAGAATATCTCAGAAGTAACCTTCTTTCTCTCTGGGGTTGCCCCACCTCCCAGGTCTTCTTGCATTCTGACCTAATGTCCTGGTTCTGAGCTATCCATGTGGACTGAGACCCACCTCAACACCCCTGGAGAGGAGTAAAAATCAAAAGTCATCAACAATTTCACAAAAATGGGACACAGAGGAGAAAATATAAGTAAAGACAAGATACATATTGTAAAACTCACATAGATTCTAAGACTTGCAATCCAAATTTTATAAGTGCCCCACAGACATTTTTTTGAAAAGAAGATGATGCTTTTAAATATTGTATGACAGGTTCTGCCTGAGGGAAAAAGAGAAGATTCTATTGAAGCAAGAGCAAAATCCCACCAATCTCTTATTTCTTAACTACATGTCAATCACATTTTCCAAAATTTGCTCAGAAACAGAAAATCAATGGGATTTTTATCCTGATAAGTTTATATATCAAAAGAAATATGCATTTGTGGCACATTATAAAAGTTAGGCCAGTCTTCCTGATGACTGAATTACACTTGATGGGAAGGTAAGCGGTGCAGTGTGCTGTGAGCTTGTGCACCTCTATTGGGATGATTAAATTTTATGGGTAGTCAAAAGAGGACATGTCCAGGAGAGATGATAAAATGACACCTTTACCCTAGATATTCACTCACTAGGGCTTTCTTCCAATTTACATGGAAGACAATGCCAGAAGAAAGACCCCGGAAATAGGCAATTGTCTTTCAAGGTCTCAAGTAGTAAGAAATTTAAATCAGCAGCCAGTGGCCAAAGGGTTGAAAAACCAGTGGAAGTGGCAAGGAAATGACTGATAAATGATAAACAACCCTTTGCTATAATTTACCTTTAAGTGAGGACCTGCAGTTTGGGGTCACCGCTTACCATTTTAATAACATAAATGCAATGCTCACT
Organism: Prionailurus bengalensis; assembly: GCF_016509475.1. Lineage (NCBI taxonomy): Eukaryota > Metazoa > Chordata > Mammalia > Carnivora > Felidae > Prionailurus > Prionailurus bengalensis. The sequence continues at coordinate 146,791,559 of NC_057344.1, forward strand.
TTTTTTTTTTAATTTTTTTTTCAACTTTTATTTTATTTTTGGGACAGAGAGAGACAAAGCATGAACGGGGGAGGGACAGAGAGAGAGGGAGACACAGAATCGGAAACAGGCTCCAGGCTCTGAGCCATCAGCCCAGAGCCTGACGTGGGGCTCGAACTCCCGGACCGCGAGATGGTGACCTGGCTGAAGTCGGACGCTTAACCGACTGCGCCACCCAGGCGCCCCCTTTTTTTTTTTTAATTTTTTTTTCAACGTTTATTTTATTTTTGGGACAGTGCAATGCTCACTTTTGTTCGAAAGCAGTTAGCTTTGTCTTGTTCTTCACAACATGTTTTAGTCATCTCCTCAAAACGAGCAGCCACAGTTAGAAGGGTAGGGGCAAAAACAAAGGGGTTCCTTCTGGAAACTTCATATATATAACTATAAAAGAAAAAAAGAGAAGGAAAGGAAAAGGGAAAAACACAGAATAAAAATGAAAAAAAAAAGGTAGATGAGGGATGGAAAGATAGGGAAAGACAAGAATATCAAGTTGTAAAACTGAAGGTAAGCCTTCAATATAAAGCAACATTATCTAGTCTCCAATAAAAGTTTTATCAATTAAGTTTCAAACTTCAAAATCAGAGTGATGGTTAGTTTTCATCCTGAACACTGAACTAAGGCTGCTGTCCTTCCTTCCTTCCTGCGGCTGCCAGATGGTCAGCGGCTCTTCCTTCCACATTCAAAGGGCAATTACTTGTGTATACTCTGTTTGAGATTTGAGGATTTTATTTACTTATGTTCAAATAAACTTATAATTTAAGTTTTGATGAGCACACCAGCTTTCCAGGAAAAGAAGTCCTCTGCTTCTGCAATTACTGTACTATTGAAAACCCATTTTTGGTAGATATCCATTGATTTAATATTTACCCTCAGTAAAAGCTGCACCTTCCCTTTAAGAAAACCAGATTATTCCCTCCAGTAGCAGATTGGCACCACGCACACACTCTGTCCTAGGACTTGCCACACTGAAAAATGTATATCATTACTGAAAGAATCTTGAAAGTAGGTTGCATATCTTGTTCATATTTATACCGTGAACACTGGACACAGAATCTGACACACAACACATGTTGAATGGATTCATCCCTCAATGAAACAAGCTATGTTCCTTTGGAAGAGGTATTGGACTTTGCCTGAGAATAGTTCTTCAATTAGATAATTCTTCTACTAAAAGTAAACTTACTTGTTCAGAAAAGATTCTCTGTTATTTTTATAAGTCTGGCATTTCTCTTCAGGATCCAAGGTAGGAAGAGGGGGCAGAAATCCTACATCAGCTTTCTTATGATGGAAGAAACAAAGTTTTTTTTCCAAGTCGACCTTACTGCAGCAGTGTGAAAAATTATGCTTTTGTGGAAGTCCCTCCAAAGCACATATATTTTCCAGTAAAACATCATTCTAGACAACAAAAAAGTAAAGGGCATCTTTTATTCGTTGTAAAGTTTTTCAGCTTTCTGAGATGACACAATAAATACAGTGACTAATGAGTGTCACCCTTTGCGAAGGAAAGTCCAATTTTCCCAAAATTACTAGCAAAGCGTTCTTACCCACACCTTTGACAGCCATCCCACACTTGGGGAAACTTTCTCTGTCTTATCCTGGGGCCCTTTAATCTCTTATTCCTTCTTTGCTGCCTACATTTCCCTTATATAACAGCTTTTTTTTTTCCTTTACTCTTAAGGTGAAAAGGCCGGAGAGTGAATGTATCGGTAAAGTATTAGCAGTAGTTGTTAGTAATAGTCTTCCAGAAATGCAGATGGTGACTCTATTTGGCAGAGGCTAAGAAAAAGGGGGTGTGATGGTAAAGCATGCATTGAAAGAGGCAGCTAAGGAGGGTACCTCTGTACTTTTGTGCACTTTGTCAGACTATTGGTTGCCCCCCTTGCCTACATACATATGGCATGGCTGCAATCTCATAGCCAAGTGCATCATAATGCAGAATTGCATCTCTGCGAGGAAAACACCTTATCCTAAATTCCAAAGTCAGGCAAACTAACAATATAATGGGGCATAAAGCATCTCTTTTTTTTATATTTCAAGCCAAAAATTCTGTTTGAAAAATAGGCTTATTTGTTTAAGAAATACAGACAATTTACTTACAGCTAATTTGGAACACTCTGGGAGTGTCATGTCAGCCAAGCATTTATCTCTATATTCTGTCATGGTTTTTACCAACATCTCCACTTCTTCGAAGGAGGCCTCCTGAATATATTGAGCAAATATGATGATGGTGCTGTAACAGTCCACAGGGTACACAGTGATCACCCGAAGGATCTCCACTTCTGTCCAACAAAAACTTGTAGAAACATTAACTTGCTGAATAGTCTCAGGACATTATCAATGTCTGAGGGCCATAAATTTTATAATTTTTGACAATTCAATTGCCTCATCTGAATTTTGTGAGTAATACTGTATTTACTTTTTAAATATGGCTTTCTATTGCATTGAATTACTTTTGAGAAGCATTGACATTTCTGAAATATATCAGATAAGATCATGATAAACACCATCATCATCAAAAATAATTTAGAGAGGGGCACCTGGGTGGTTCAGTCGGTTAAGTGTTTGACTCTTGGTTTCAGCTCAGGTCATGATTTCAAAACTTGCAAGTTCGAGCCCCACATCAGGTTCTGTGCTGACAACTCAGAGCCTCCTTGGGATTCTCTGTCTCCCTCTCTGTCTGTCCCTCCTCACCCCCCCCCCCCACTCTGTCTCTTTCAAAAATAAATAAATAAAATTTAAAAAAATAGTTTAGAGAAACTCACATATATCCAACATTCTCCTCTATAAATTTCTGAGTAATACTGACATCATCTGAAAAGCAACCATATTTAGGTTATTATGTATCCTGGTATTTAAACATTTTCCCACCAAATAACTGCATGATATCTAAATTTATAAAGTATAAAAAGGAAAACTCATTGTAGAAAATAATTTGGCATACTTCACAAGAAGGAGAAAAGTCATATGAACCAAATATGAGATCTTTATCACAGCTTACTATGTACTCCAGACATATCCATTAAGTTGAATTGACTTGACATAATTTCAAATCTGGGTCCAGCCTTCGGATTTGCCACTGACGGCTCCTCAGCCACAAATGCCAAATCCAAGCACCATGTCCATGCTAAGTGTCTATCATGTATGACTAGAAGAGTCAAATGAAGGTTAAATGATATGTGATGTAATGCTTCCACAGGGCCTAACAAAAGATATCATAGTGTGCTAGTAGTTAATATAGTTTATGATGCTAGCAAGACACAGATATTTAGATCATCTCTGGACCAATCTAAAATCATCGATTCCCTCCCAAGGAACACACTTATATTTGTCCACATAGCCTATTTTTATAGAGTCCTTACTTTTGCAAGGTATTGTGCTGGACACTATGAGGCAATCAGTAATAATTAAGACATCTCCCCTGGACCTCAGGTCTCTAAGTACTCACTGTGCACGTGACTTACGAACATGACTATAATCCAGTTTAGAATGTACATGATATTCTAAAGTAATGTGGGTAAGTATATGACAAGAATGCTTTATGATCCCTGGGTGAGAAACCAGAAAAGGATTATAGGAAGAGTGGCATATGAGTTGAGTCTGAAAAAATGCACATAGCAGTGAAATGAGGACGCTCTTCTCTCTGTGTGGAGAAAATGATGAGTAAAATTACAAAGATAAGAGATTTTGAGATATATGTGGGGAAAGTAAATTAATTTACTTTCATGAAAGAGTGGGTCATAAAGAACAAAAACTACGATAGAAAGGACTTGGATCCATATTTTGGAGGTCTTGCATATAAAGCCTAGGAGTTTGGGCTTCAATTAGAAGCTATGAAGATCCGTTAAAAATGTTTATACAGAATAGTAATGTGATTATTCTTTTTTTTAATTGAGGTATAATTAACATACAGTGCTGTATTCGTTTCAGTTGTACAGCATACTGATTAGACAATTCTATATACTACTCAACGTTTACCACAATAAATGTAGTCACCATCTGTCACCCATAAAACATTATTGCAATATTAGTGACTGTATTCCTTATGTTGTGCTTGTCATCTCCATGACGTATTTATTTACTTTATAACTGGAAGTTTGCACTTCTTAATCCCATTTATTTATTTCACCCACCTTCCCTTTGACAACCACCAGTTTGTTTTCTGTATTTAGGGTCTGGGTTTTCTGCTTGTTTGTTCGTTTTCTATTTTAGATTCTACATATAAGTGAAATCATATGGTATTTGTCTTTCTCAGTCTGACTAATTTCACAAAGCATAATACCCTCTAGGTCCATCCATGCTGTCACAAACGGCGAGATCTTATTAATTTTTTTTATGGCTGAGTAACATTCTGTTGTATGTATTTATACCACATCTTCTTTATACATTCATTTATTGATGGACACTTGGATTGCTTTTATATGTTGGCTATTGCAAATAATGCTGCAATAAACATAGGGGTACATATCCTTCAAATAAGTGTTGTCATTTTCATTGGGTAAATACCCAGTAGAGGCATTACTGGTTCATGGCACTTCTAGTTTTAATTTTTTGAGGAACCCCCATACTGTTTTCCACAGTGGCTGCACCATTTTATATTCCCACCAACAGTGCACAAGTGTTCATTTTTCTCCACATCCTCACCAACACTTGTTATTTTTTGTCTAATTTATATGCAACCACCAAAGACCCACAGAGACACAAACCATCAATAAGATAAACAGCAACTTACTGAACGGGAGAAAATATTTGCAAATATTATATTCAGTAAGGAGTTACTATCCAAAATATATAAAGAACTTATACAACTCAATACCAAAAAGCAAACAAACAAACAAACAAAACTCAATCCAAGTAAAAAAAAAAAGGGGAAGAGGATCTGAATAGACATTTTTGGAAAGAAGACATAGAAGTGGCCAACAGACATACAAAAAGAAGTTCAACATCACTAATCATCAGGGAAATGCAAATCAAAACCACAATGAAGTATCGCTTAATATGATCATTTCTATATGTTAAGACATACCAGCCATGTAGTAGTATATATAATGTTCAGGGAATTAGAAATAGACACAGTACCTGACAAATAGAAAGTGACAAGAACTATTTATAAATTAGATGGATGGAAGAATGAATGGATACAAAACACAAAAAGCAAGACCCACGAGCCCATTAAAAACTTTTGTAATTGTTCTATTGAGAAATTAGCAAGACATGAATTTTGTTAAGAGTAATGGAAATGCAAAAGAAAACGTCGATGCAAAAGATATTGAAGAAGATATTGAAGAGGCAGAAATCTACAGGATTTTTGAAGAAGTCTTTAAAAAGAGCAAAGGAGACGAACTCAGGAATGACCATTCTTCAAGCCCTGTGACTGGTCTCAAGAGCGGGCACTGTAGGGGGGACGAAAGTAAGATACAATCCACATTTTTCAGGGCCAATGCAATGCTTATGGCACCCTTGTGCAAGTTACAAAAAAGTCCTTTCTCCTTGCCCCAGGGATTTAAAAAGACACATTTTCTCAAGAAATGAAGTTCAAAATGTTTCCCCTTTGGGGAGAAAAAGTATGTCACCCTTCCCTGCAAACTGACACTGTGTTGGCCAGGTTTATGGGTATGTACAGACTTGAGGATATTTATAAACTGTACAGTTAGTTGGAAGAAGCTGTGTTCTGCATGCCCTAAAGGTGTTTATCACCTAGTTGGGAGATATGTTGGACACCCAAAGATTATTGAGAAATCCCAATTCATACTTGATGTTCCACTCTTAACATACATGATATACGTTTTCAAGCAATACTAGTATTTTCAAATCCAAATTACATATTTCAGCAACACTTTCTATACTGCCATAAAGCTGGTGTCCATTTCCCGAGTGTGATAACTACCATCTCTGTCTAAAAATTGGGTAATATGGCCACAAAAATACAAAATCTGGGAAGGTTAGTTCAGGATATCTGACCAGTACATATAAACTCATGGCGGCGGGGGGGGGGGGGGGGGGGGGGGTGAAAAATTAAATGGAAATGAAACAAGGTAAGAAAATAAGAAATTATCCCAACTAGTTATTCCTTAGCTAAGATACAAGTAAATTTCTTACCTACATCTTGAGGCTTTGTGGACAGGGTTAGGGATTCAGTCAAAAAGAACAAGAAAATAACAAAACCTGTAAGTTTTAACTGTTTCATTTTCTTTTTTTTTTTTAGAAATCACATTCACAAAAGAAAGTAATGTAACTGAGGAAGATCAAGTTTTTATATTATTCTTTGACACTATTAGTAAAAAAGTAACCTGTTTAACCTATTTCTCATATACCTCACGTTTGATTTTTATTTGATCACACTGCAGATTTTTTTGCTAATTATTAACTAGGAAAAATTATCTCTGTGTTTTACTGGAAAAATCTATTGAGTTAGAAAAAAAGTCCACAGGTTAAGTATGCACAATACCTAATCAAATAGACAACCAAAGGAAAAAAAAAAAGTCTTGAAACATTGCAAATGCTAAAGGAAAAAGGACTAGAATAAATAATTTACTAAAGAAGAAGCACAACTAGAAAGATGCTAAGTTTCACTGGAAATCAGAAGAAGTTAAATTTTTTAAAGTATATTTTTATACTCCTGACATAATTAGAAAAAAACAATTAAGATGTCTAGTTCAGGTAAACATATAGTAAAGAAAAAGTTTCATATAATCAAGGCATTTGGAAAACGAGTGTATAATAAGGATCAATAGTCTTAAAAATATTCATACTATTTGAGCCAATCACTCAAATTCTGGGAATCTATACTGAAAGCATGGCCCTTAAATATGGAAATATTTGTAAGTATATGATAAACAGGAAATCTATTTTTTATTTATGTCCACTAAAAGGGCCAGCAAGCAACCAAGTAGCAAAGGCATTTAGTGCCCACATTTGAGGGTTCTAAACACTCTTCTCTACTACAAGGATCCTGGGCTTCCTAGAGAAATGAATAGTTTCAGGGCTGGGACATGAAAAGTATAAGATGAGCTGAGAACATGGTGCCAGCAACTGAGGAAGTGCTCAAAAATAGACGGGATCAAGTGCAAAAAAGGTAGAAAACAATGGGACAATTTGACAACATAAATGATGACAGCAATGAATTATCACCCATCACATTCTTTAATAAGAATTTATGGATCTCTACCAATACAAAATTAAAACAAAAGTAAGGAAAGGAAAAGCTCTTCTCTACAAAAGAATGCCAACTAATAAATGTAGTTGGAAGCAAAGCATCACTGTTTGTAACACCATAGTAACACTAAATGGTGAGCTAATCACTCTGCAGGTTACCCTTGGCCTTTATAACTAAAGAATATAAGGAATATATAATAACAGGAAATACTTACTACAAAATACTTGGAGAAAGAGTAGAATCTAAAATTGTTTATGTTATGTGTAGAAAGTGCTAACGTGAACAGACCTATTAAACCAAAAGAAAGGGAGAGAGAGAAAGAGAAAAAAAGACTGGGAGGAAGAGAGGAGAGAGAGACAGAAAGAGACAGAGAGACAGAGGGAGAAAGAGAGAAGGAGGAGTGTGTTATGGACAATCAAGAGAGATAAACATACATCAGATTCAAATAGCTATCCATACACTAGGAGAATTCCAAATAGGGCAGACATCCAAATGCAAAAAGGAAAAACAAACATAAAAGTACTCGAAGAAACACAAGTAAAGTGGGAACATTTTTTCTAACTACGGTACAAAATCCAGAAACAGTTATAAAATCAACTACATAAAGAGGTGTTAAAGACTTCTCATGGAAAAATACTCTAGGCAAAGTCAAAAACACAGAGGAAAACCTGACAAAAGATAGCTGCAATCTATATCATACAAAGAGCTCTGGAAATTTGAGGAGGAAAAAAAAAGACCAAAATCTAATAGAAACATAATAAAGTGATCTAAGCAAAGAGTACACAAGGAGAAAATAAAAACTAATGGGTTCTAAACATAAAAAAAGAGGTTCTCCTAATAAGAGAAATGCACATCTAAAGACCACAGCAGCATTTCTCACCTATATGATTGGCAAAAATCTGTAAGTCTGACAGCTCACTGTGAGGGTAAAGCTGTGGGGGAAATAGTTCCTGTCATCCATGGCTGGTGGGAATGCAGATTGGTGGCACAATATTTATGGAAGAGAATTTGGCAATATCTAAAAACATACGCATTTGTCCCCTGAGCCAACAAATTTTCTAATAGGTACCTACCCTAAAAATACACAGCCAGTATTTCTAAGTGACTGAAGCACTGGGCTATTCATTGTGGCACTATTTGTAATAGCAAAAGATTGGAAAGGATTCAAATGGCCACCAATAGAAGGTCGGTTAATAAACTATAGCATATCCACACAAAGACATTCTATGAAATTATTTAAAAACATTGAGGAAAAAATATGCGTAATATGGAGTGATTGCCAAGACTATGTTTTCAAGTGAAAAAGGCAAGGTAGAGAACAGTATATGGAATGGGTAACCTCTTATGGAATAAAGATAGAGTGGTATAATAGGAATATATTTATATACATATTTGCTGAGATATTAAAAATAAAGAACAGAATGATTAAACTGAGAAGTAAGAAAAGCTATTATTTATAGGAGAAAGGGAAAAGGGGAGACTAGAGTAGAAAGAATAATGTCTAGTCAGTTTGGACTATTATAACAAAATACCATAAACTGGGTGGGTCATAAACAACAGCATTTTATTTCTCACAGTTCAGGAGGCTGGGGTCTGTGACAGGGTACCAGTGGGGTCGGGTTCTGGTGAAAGCAGTCGCTTGTGGGCCACAGACTTCTGTTTTCTGCTGGTATGAGATCTCATATGGCAGAAAGAAGGTATCAGGGTGATGCTGGCTTCATGGGCTGGACTGGAAAATAATCTCTTTCTCTAATTTTCCGGAGCACTTTGTGTAAAATAAGTATTATTTCTTCCTTAAATGTTTAGTAGACTTCAATGAACATCAGCCTGAAGTTTTCTTTGTGGGAATGACCTTAACTACATTTCCATTGCTTTCATAGATACAGCAATAATCAGATTATCTATTCTTTCAAGGTATTTTCCCATTTCCTTTAAGTTGTTTAATTTACTGGCAAAATATTTTTCAAACTAGCCCCTTAGCATTTCAGCAGCTAAGGTGATGTCTCTCTCCTCTCTCATTCCCAATACTGGTAATTTGTCTTTTCTCTTTTTTTTCCCTGATAAGTCAGGTGGGAAGTTTATCAATATTACTGGTCTCCTCAAAGAACCAACATGAGGTTTCATTTATTTTTATCTATTGTTTTTTTTTTCTGTTTTCTATTTTGTTGATTTCTGCTTTGATCTCTATTATTTCCTTTCTTCAACCTACTTTGTTTTAATTTGCTTTTTTTTTTTTTTTTAAGTTTCTGAAGGTGGAAGCTGGGTTCACTGTTTGAGATCTTCCTTTTTTCTAATATATGTTATCTGAAGATAACAGAGTGCTACAAATTATAAAACAGAGTACCTTTCGTGCTATAAATTTCCTTTAAGCACTGTTTTACTGGCATCCCACAAATTCTGATATGTTGTGTATTTTCACTCAGTTCAAAATATTTTTTTAATTATTATTTTCAGAGAGTGAGAAAGAGTCACAAGCAGGGAGAGGAGCAGAAGAGAGAGAGAAAGAGAAAGCGAGAATCTTAAGCAGGCTCCACACTCAGCACAGAGCCCAACATAGGACTCATTTCCACAACTCTGGGATCATGACCTGAGCCAAAATCAAGAGTTGGACATTCAACCAACTGAGCCACCAAGATGGCCCCTCAAAATATTTTTAAATTCCCTTTTAGTTCCTTCTTTTATTCATGAGTTCTTTAGAAGTGTATTATTTAGCTCATGAGCATTTTGGTATTTCCAGAGATCTTATTATTATCCATTACCAATATAATTCCATACTATAAAGCAATTTTCTGGAATCTCCCTTATCTCTAATTCAGACTGGCATATGCTCACCTGCTTTCAACAGTTTGTCATCCCAACAGGAATTTAGGCCTATCTTGATATTCTGCTATGGACAACAGGCAGTCTAGGTTACTGCTTCTGATTTATGGCAATGAGGCAAGTGAGACTTCTTTGCAATTTAGTGTACAGACAAAAGCACAAGTTAAAATCTATCCTCCCTGAACCTTCTTACACTCTTGGTGGGAATGCAAACTGGTGCAGCAACCCCAGAAAACAGTATAGAGATTCCTCAAAAAGTTAAAAATAGAACTACCCTATGATCCAGCAATTGCACTACCAGGTATTTACCTGAAGGATACAAAAATACTAATTCAAAAAAACACATGCACCCTGAAGTTTATAGCAGCATTATCAACAATAACCAAAATATGGGAAGAGCCCAAATGTCCTTGTGTGATGAATGGATAAAGAAGATGTATATATTTTATACATATAAATATTTATATGTACATATTATGTATTATAAATACATATTTATACATATAAATATCCAATATATATATTACTCATCATAAAAAAGAATGAAATCCTTCCATTTGCAATGACGTAGATGAAACTAAAGAGTATTCTGCTAAGCATCAGAGAAATAAGTCCATCAGAGAAAGACTAATACCATATGATTTCACTCATAAGTGGAATTTACGAAACAAAGCAAATGAACAAAGGGGAAAGAAAGAGAGGCAAACCAAGAAACAGATTCTTAACTATAAAGAACAAACTGATGGCTACCAGAGGGGAGGTGGATGGGGGATGAGTTAAATAGGTGATGGGAATTAAGGAGTGTACTTGCTGTGATGAGTACCAGGTGTTGTATGTAAGTGTTGAATCACTGAATTCTACACCTGAAACTAATATTACACTGTATGTGAACTAACTGGAATTTAAATAAAAATATGAAGAATAAATAAATAAATAAAATCTATCCCTCCCAATACCTATAAACTCTCATGAAAGATAGCTACCTTGGACTACCACTCACACCATAACTTTTTTCTTCTTTTCTTTTCTTTTTTTTGTTTTTGTTGTTGTTCTTGTTGTTTGTTTGTTTGTTTGTTTGTTTGTTTTGAGAGAGAGAGGGAAAGAAAGTGTGCCCATGAGGGAGGGAGAGAATCCTAACCAGGCTCCATGCCCAGCATGGAGCCCAACACAAGGCTCAATCCCACGACCATGAGATCATGACCTGAGCCAAAATCAAGAGTCAGATGCTCAACTGACTGAACCACCCAGGTGCCCCCCCAACACACCAGATCTTAAGAGTCTTTAACTTCCTCAGAGGTTTCTCATGTTTTTATGTAAATTTCTCAGATCTATGTTTCTCCCTCTTTCTGATGTGACTTGGAGAAGATGAAGCTAGCAACCTGTCTTGTTCACCACCTTATAATAAAAATATAGCCTGTGACATGTGAGATTCACCCACATATCCAAGGAATATTTATAGAATGCTTATTATTTTCCAGGCACTGTTCTGTATGCTGAGGATAACAGAAGTGAACAAAACAGACAAAAATCCCTCTCCTCAGGGGCTTACAAGAGGGGGATAGACAGAAAATAAACAAGTAAAATATAGTGTATATCAGATGGTGATAAGTGGTGTGGAACATGGGTAAAGGGATACAATTTAAAATAGGTAAGTCTGAGTGTGGTTTTGATTTGTATTTCCCTGATGAGGAGCGATGTTGAGCATCTTTTCATGTGCCTGTTGGCCATCTGGATGTCTTCTTTAGAGAAGTGTCTATTCGTGTTTTCTGCCCATTTCTTCACTGGATTATTTGTTTTTCAGGTGTGGAGTTTGGTGAGTTCTTTGTAGATTTTGGATACTAGCTCTTTGTCCGATATGCCATTTGCAAATATCTTTTCTCATTCCATTGGTTGCCTTTTAGTTTTGTTGATTGTTTCCTTTGCTGTGCAGAAGGTTTTTATCTTCATGAGGTCCCAATAGTTCATTTTTGCTTTTAATTCCCTTGCCTTTGGGGATGTGTCAAGTAAGAAATTGCTGCGGCTAAGGTCAGAGAGGTTTTTTCCTGCTTTCTCCTCTAGGGTTTTGATGGTTTCCTGTCTCACATTCAGGTCCTTTATCCATTTTGAGTTTATTTTTGTGAATGGTGTGAGAAAGTGGTCTAGTTTCAACCTTCTGCATGTTGCTGTCCAGTTCTCCCAGCACCATTTGTTAAAGAGGCTGTCTTTTTTCCATTGGATGTTCTTTCCTGCTTTGTCAAAGATGAGTTGGCCATACGTTTGTGGGTCTAGTTCTGGGGTTTCTATTCTATTCCATTGGTCTATGTGTCTGTTTTTGTGCCAAAACCATGCTGTCTTGATGATGACAGCTTTGTAGTAGAGGCTAAAGTCTGGGATTGTGATGCCTCCTGCTTTGGTCTTCTTCTTCAAAATTACTTTGGCTATTCGGGGTCAAAACCATACTCAGACACCACCTCACGCCAGTCAGAGTAGCTAAAATGAACAAATCAGGAGACTATAGATGCTGGCGAGGATGTGGAGAAACGGGAACCCTCTTGCACTGTTGGTGGAAGTGCAAACTGGTGCAGCCGCTCTGAAACAGTGTGGAGGTTCCTCAAAAAATTTAAAATAGATCTACCCTATGACCCAGCAATAGCACTGCTAGGAATTTACCCAAGGGAAACAGGAGTGCCGATGCATAGGGGCACTTGTACCCCAATGTTTATAAAACCACTTTCAACAAAAGCGAAATTATAGAAAGAGCCTAAATGTCCATCAACTGATGAATGGAAAAAGAAATTGTGGTTTATATACACAATGGAATACTATGTGGCAATGAGAAAGAATGAAATATGGCCCTTTGTAGCAACGTGGATGGAACTGGAGAGCGTCATGCTAAGTGAAATAACTCATACAGAGAAAGACAGATACCATATGTTTTCACTCCTATGTGGATCCTGAGAAACTTAACAGAAGACCATGGGGGAGGGGAAGGAAAAAAAAAAGGTTAGAGAGGGAGGGAGCCAAAACACAAGAGACTCTTAAAAACTGAGAACAAACTGAGGGTTGATGGGGGGGTGGGAGTGGGGGAGGGTGAGTGATAGGTATTGAGGAGGGTACCTGTTGGGATGAGCACTGGGTGTTGTATGGAAACCAATTTGGCAATAAATTTCATATTAAAAAAAGAAATAAATAAAAATAAAATAGGTCAGTCAAGGAAGACACCATCAAGCAGATGATAATGAATAGAAGCATAAGGAGGTGATTGAGTGAGCCCCACATATCTGAGGGCAGTTTTCCAAGCAAGAAGAATCACAAGGGCAAAACTCTGGGCAGGAAATTAATTGGTAATTTGAAGAATAGCAAAGAGGCCATTGTGCCTATGGGAAAAAATCCAATGGAAAAGAGGCAAGAGAAGAGGGCAGAAAGGTATCATCATGTAGGGTCATTGCACAGACTGATTTTTACTCTGAGCAAGATGGGAAGCCATTAGAAGTTTTAAGTGGAAAAGTGGTGTAATGTACTTAGATGTAAAGGATGATTTCAATTACTATGTTGAAACTAGAGCTGGGGATGGGGCAAGGGTACTTGAAGGAGACCAATTAGGCAGATATTGCAATAATCCATGTGTGGTATTATTGCGGCCTGTACTAAGGGTATGGAGAAAGAGTCGTATTCTGGATATCCTCTGAAATAGAACCAACAGGCTTTGCTCATTGGTTGAATGTAGGGGTGATATGGAAGAGAGAAGCCATAGATGGCTCTAAGTCTTCTGGTTTGAGCAACAAGAAGGATGGACAAGACAGAGGGAGACACAAGTTGGGGCAGGACAGAGTTCAGTTTGGAAGTGCTATGTTTGAATTGTGTCTGCATTATCAACATGAATATGTCAGAGAGAAACTGACATGGGAGCCTGGAGCTTAAGGGAGAAATCCAGGGTGGGGATATAAATATGTGTTGTCAACTCCTAGATGGTATCAATGAGCTAAGTCCAGATGAGATCCCCTGGAGAGCGAATTTAGATTCAGGAAAAGCTGCTCTGAGACACTCCAACATTTAGAGGTTAAAGAGTTGCAGAAAATGCAGTGAAGACCAAGGAGATACAGCCAGTAACGTTGGAGGAAAATGTAAATGCCAAATGGGAAAATGTTTCAAGGAGAAAGGAGTGATCGATTGTGTCAACTGTGCTGAGAGAATCCAGGTAAGCTAAGGACTGAGAATTGACCACTGGATTTCAGTATGGAAGTCATCCATAAACTGGACTAGAGAAGCTTCCACTTTAATGTTTGCCTAACTTGTTTTTTCAAAGTAGAAATGCTCTAACATCTCCAATGTACTATTATATTTGTGATACTCTGTCCTTGTATTTCCGATCATTTTTGTTCTTTATATATATATCAGGGAAATGTCATTTGACTCATAGATTTTACTAATAGTTTCATCTTCATTAAACTTTCCTCTTAATACTAAAAAAAATGTTTTTTACCATTTAATGCTTTTATACTGAGTTCTATTTTATCTTATTGTGATCTCTGTGTTACCTTTTAGAATTACACCAAAATCAGACAAGGTCCCCAGATGTTACAACAGAATTGAAGGAAAAAAATGTAAAGTGCAAAATAACTGAGTTAGAACTGAAAGCTCGTTTTATTGCTCTGGAGCAATTGTTTTGCCCTGGAGCAGAGGGCAAAGCATGAATGTAATTTTTAGATTTCTATTCAAAGCTAATATGATAAACAGGCCCCCTACTGGTGGGCTGATCTTTTTGCATCACTTGCTGATCTTGCCCCTCTGCTTTCCCCTGAGCACACTCCCCATACTCCTTATCTCATGAGTTATCCTCCTAAAAACTAACCATGATGACTCTTCTCTGCTCAGATCTCACTTTGGTATTCTGTTATAAGATATTGTCCACACCCTTTGGAATAAAACTCATGAGAACCTGCTCAATCCTTCATAGTTTTTATATCTGGCTTCATCTTCTATATCTATACCCTTCCTACTCACCCTGTACACCCCCAAGCCATTCATCATGTTTTGTCATAGGCTATGTTTTCCTCTTTAATGAATTGGACTTCTTTACTTGAACTAATGAATGTCCACTCATCTTCTAAGGCTCTTCTTTAATGTCTGCCTCTTTCAGTGTGAACCTTTCCCCCAGTCAGAATAGGCTTCATCTACCCATTGACTCACTCCATAATTTGTTGCCACCTCTATAGTGTCCATAATCTTGTTGCATTGCTATTAGTTGTGTCCTTCTCTACTGGAGGACAGTGACTGCACCCAGAACGGGACCTGGTACCCAGTGAGTGCTCAATAAATACTTGTAAAATAAGGAAAAATCAACTGTTAAAAATATTAATTATATTCAATCAAAATAACTACAATAAACACTTGCATTTTTAAATGTCTGTGAATAGAGAACTGAACAGCATTGAGAGAAAAAAGTAGATGTTAAATTTTGAGTAGCATCATCCTGGATGGGTCCCCTAAAAACATAAGAATTTCTTTTTCATTTCCAGTGTATCTGTTAGAATACTTAAGTGTTCATTTAATGAACAATGGTTCCTGGCAGCAACACAGGGCTTAACTTGAGCAATTTTTAGGGCACCAAGTAATCTAGCCTTCATTTTTTTTAATGTTCATTTATTTATTTATTTTGAGGGGGGGGCAGAGAGAGAGGGAGGATGGGGAGTGCTAACAACCTAGAGCACAAACCCACGAACCCATGAGATCATGACCTGAGCCAAGATCAAGAGTCGGATGCTTAACTGACTGAGCCACCCAGGCACCCCATAGCCTTCAGTGTTGTAAATCCATCCTTGAGTTGTTTTAATCTCCTACAACAACCAAGACTCACCGCTTTTTTATCAGAATCTGCTTCAGACAGTGGTATACATAATTGTTTTTTTTAAATCATTTATAAACTTTCATAAATAAGCAGGCTAGGAAAAAGGAAACATTTGAAGATACTTTATTTATATGACAGAGAAATCTCATAATAAAGTCGTTATTTCATTAATTCACAAAAAGCACTATCTCAGTTAGAATTAAAGGAAAAGATGCACACCAAACCATGAAGACTTATTTTGTCTTCTTCTTCCCCCTGTAATACAAACAAAAATATGTTAAGTACTAATTAAATGAATGGTGCAGCAGGTAACTGGTTCTATTATTTTGCATCGGGGAAGTACTAAATAGATGGGAAGATCTTCTGATGGCATTCTCTGAAACCTTAGAAAAAATCTAAGAGAATTTTGAGTTTGTTGAGTCACTGATTCAACATCGTGGACACAATTTTGTTCCAGCATTTCTAAAATAAACTCTGTATTAAATTGCATTTATTTTTTTAAAAAGCATTTTAATGGTAGGTCTCAGGATGTATTTTGCTATGGATCAATATTTTGGGAGAATGACCATTAGATTTATCCTTGTCTGAATTTTCTGTTACCTGCAGTAATTTAAACTCCCAAGGCAGCACGGGTTTTTGAAATCAGTTTTGGACCCTGAAAATGAAAAGCAAATAAGAATCATCAGATGAAGAGATGGATGGCTCTGCC
The DNA here is from genome assembly GCF_016509475.1 of Prionailurus bengalensis. Classification (NCBI taxonomy): domain Eukaryota; kingdom Metazoa; phylum Chordata; class Mammalia; order Carnivora; family Felidae; genus Prionailurus; species Prionailurus bengalensis. The sequence goes on from NC_057344.1 coordinate 146,808,107, forward strand.
ATTTTTGCCATTAACTCTCCACCATCTAGGGGTGAACTCACATGGGGCTCAAGCTCGTGAACCGTGAGATCATAACCTGAGCCAAGATTGACTTGCACGCTTACTTGTTTTCAAATTTCAAGTACACCTCTGATGCTAGCAAGCTGGGACCACGGAAGCCAGAGAACACAAAAATCCACTTGTACCAATAGTAGACATAGCTTGTTCTCTTACACCAATCTCCAAATTGTTACCAAGCCCCACCACACCCCTCACCTTCCTCCACAAATCAGTCATAGAAATTGGAAGGTTTGCAGAGAAAGTATAGCTGCTACGTGTTAATGTTCTCTACATCTAAATGAATGTCTTCCCATATCAAGCGACATTTATCTTTTTGTATCATGTTCATCAGAAAAGGTTTACATCAAAACTATTTTATCAGTTTTGTTTTATCTGATTTGGTTATCTGTGTTCCACCCTCTCTACTAAAAGCACAGACACATATTGATAAGTGTACACCTGGCAAAAAGGCTGAATTATAAAATATCTTTCAAAATTGTAAAGATGCTATATTCAAATATATTTAGTAACCTAAACTAAAGGCTTATAAAATGTAGGCAATTACAAATCCATTTAAAATTATTAAATAATAAGTTTAAGATAATTCCTAATTACTAGTCTGTTGATATACAAAGGCATGATCCTAAATGAGTTCAAAAATATTTTTTAGAAATATTCCCCCAATGAGGGTTGATAGGGGGTGGGAGGGAGGGGAGGGTGGGTGATGGGTATTGAGGAGGGCACCTTTTGGGATGAGCACTGGGTGTTGTATGGAAACCAATTTGACAATAGATTTCATATATTTTAAAAAAAGAAATATTCCCCCAATATCTTGTTTCCACAATTAACTTGCTACTAAGTCCTTTTACTCCATTTAGCTGAAGCGATCAGTTCTAGGCCAGAAACTGTCTAAATTATCATCAATTAATTATACATTCAGTTTATAGTTCCCTCTATCAGGAAATAAGTTGAATTTACTAATTTTCTTAACATATTCTAAAATTATGCTTCATTCTAATACTAGTGAGAAAACTGATTATTTCTTAAATGTCATAAATTCCTTCAACCTATTTCCAAATACATTTAAATCTCTCTGGCATTATTTTAAAGTTTTAGATGAGTGGAATATTCTTTCTGTTATTCATTACAGAAAACTCCATCCCAAGTATTTTGAGTGTGAAAATGAGCTTCACATACCTCTTCTGCAAAGCAGGCTTCCTGCTCTTGGCCTTGGCAGCACTTTTCCAGTAGACCAGAGAAATCTGCAATGACAGCCTCAAGTTGTTCTTCTGTTATTTGAGGCTTTTGCTTCACAAGGTTAATGAGAAATCTATAATTTAAACAAAATAAAAGAGAAATCTGTTATGCAAAGGTATTTTTCTAAAGACTTCCTAGCAGTCTTAAGAGTCCTAGCAACCCTCCCCCTAAATCCTCACTCCATCAACCCATCACGAGATTTACAACATGCACTCTGTCTAACGCCTTCATCAGAAATACTGAGGCTAGAAATGGGTAGATATCCCACTAGTCTGGATTTGTGCAGATGATTGATGAAACATGATTTTATAGTGCCACCATACTGATATGTAGTAAGATACAGTCTTGTTCTTACTTGCCTGGAATATCCTTCCAGTTCTCCAGTCTAACGTATATCCTATCAATACTCAAAGACGCAGAGTTCCAAGCTCCTGCCATTCATAATTACCACACCCATACCTGAGCACCGGTCCCACCATTCACCTGCACTACTCATTTAGCAGCACTTTCATGTTGGAACCAATGTTGACTGGAGACTAGGGAAGACTTGCCAGAGGAGGCAGCATTCTTACTGTACTTTGAAGCATGACACAGATTGTGACAGCAAAAAAGGGAAGGACAGGTTTCCCAAAATGCAGGAAGACAATTTACAAAGCAAGCGAGTAGGAGCACCTGGGTGGCTCGGTCGATTAAGCAACCCACTCTTCATTCTGGCTCAGGTCATGATCTCATGGTTCGTTGGTGAGATCAAGCCCTGGGTCAGGCTGTGTGCTGTGAGGATTCTCTCTCCCTCTCTCTCTGCCCCTCCCCTGCTCTCTCTCTCTCTCTCTCTCAAAATAAATAAATAAACACACAAAAAAACAAATATTAAAACAAAGCAAGTGAGTACTAAAATGCATGGGAATTTGGAGAACATAAGTTCCACTGGCATGTGTTAACATCACTATTACAGAATGCCTCCCACAATGAATTGAAATGTGCATTCCATCTCATAACACCCATACTTCATGGTTGACTCAAATATTATGGTTACTCTCTTCAAGAAGTAAACAGTGCGAAAAAAAGTTTCAGTAGTGTTTTCCCAGTGTTTTGGAATGGAGGTACCCAAACTTACTGCAAGGACATATCCTAATTCCCCAAAGTAGATTGCCATTTTTCTCAGTCCCAACATGTATCACAACAGTGAGGATACTGTTTTTACAAAGAAAAACTTGTCCGCCCTAGTGAATTTTTCCAGGCCTATGCTCCCATGAGGCTGTGAAGGCACTGAGACAAAACTATTTTAAAAGCCACTGTAAGTGCTTTGGGGCAATAACATTCTCCTAATAAACCCAAGATTGTTGGGTATGTAAGGTAGAAATCTCAACTCCTATTTGGTGTTGTTGGTCTTCTCCCTGTTAGCAAAGAACCATTTCTTACTGCTGCTTCATTGTTTGCAGTGCTACACCCTGAGCTCGGCACAGATCCTTATGGAAGATGAATCTGTCAGCAGAGAATGGCAAAGGGACATATGTTTCATCCACCACTAAGCTGCTGAAACACGGCCTCCTGTTGGCATACGAAGAAGTGCAGCACAGGCCAACACCAGGGTTTACAGGAGTCTCTTCATGCCTGATGCATAATTGTCCAATAATAAGATCAGCCTGGTTAGGACAACAGGAAAGAAGAAAGCAAGGAGATTCAGCATGAGCCGCTATGTTGACTCAGGCTTCCAGAAAATTCTTGCAGTTTTTTAAGGCAGTAATTTATAATCAGTATTACCAAAAAAATCTGCTCCCTGGGATCATATGTTGCCACATTGTGGATTCTTTTTTCACTCATTGTTGGGGATAAACTTCACATTTAGTGGCAAATATTTCATAGGTAATGTCAAAGATAGCCCCTTCAGTTATTTAAAATACGCTTCCAGGGGCGCCTATGTGGCGCAGTCGGTTAAGCGTCCGACTTCAGCCAGGTCACGATCTCGCGGTCGTGAGTTTGAGCCCCGCATCGGGCTCTGGGCTGATGGCTCAGAGCCTGGAGCCTGTTTCCGATTCTGTGTCTCCCTCTCTCTCTGCCCCTCCCCCGTTCATGCTCTGTCTCTCTCTGTCCCAAAAATAAATAAACGTTGAAAATAAATAAATAAAATAAAATACGCTTCCAGTTACATACATACTTCCAAAGGCAAAAAATTATCTGCCCTGATGGCTTAAATACATGGTTTAAATTTTTCATGTATATCTATCTAGTGGAACTTTCCATTTTCCTTTTGGGACCCAGAGAATCGCTTTCTGAAGGTACAATTTCACAAGCCTCATCCTTTCATATACATACATACTTGCACACGTCATACATGCATACAGGTATACATATGTATATGTGTGTGTGTGTTTGTGTGTGTGTATAATCCTAATTGAAAAGAAACAAGGCCAGCGTGTGTATGTGTGCACGTGTGTGTGTCTTTTAAGGCTTTCCTCTTGTACAGTCCTCCTACCTTCCACACTTCAAAGATATTTCTTAAATACCTGGTAATAACTTGTAATAATGGCCAGTATGTTTTGTGTGCATACTATGTATCCAGCCAGTTCTGAACAAGTTACAGGGATTACCTCATTTAAGACAGTCATCCTATGTGGGTGGTACAATTCTTATTCCCAAATGTCAGATGAGAAAGCTCAAGCCAAGTGCTATAACTAGCTTTTCAGTGGTGACAGTGGACGGGGATGCAGGCAGGAGGCCTCCAGAACCTACACTCCCAATCTGCTACGACAGCCCATGTCCCTGCAGTCTCTCAGCACGTGGGATTCAATCAATGACAAAGGTGATGCTTAATCACAGGAATTCTCCTTCCACTCTTACCTTTTGTGGAAAATTCCAAGACATGAAGACTAGCTAGCAAATAAGTCCTTGGCATCCGAAAGAGGAAAGGGGAAACGATAAATGTACAATTTGGTTCACAATTATGATTTTAAGGGAAAAAATAATGAAAAAAATCAGCCTGTCATTTTATGACACTAGTGACGTTAGAAAGTAAAGATGATTGGCATTACTAACGAGAAAGTCATTTTCTTATTCAGCTTACCCTGTTCTAAACTCTTTATCCTGTTAAAGGGGTGAGGGGGAATGTCCCTAATATGATAAGATGATTATACTACAAAAGACAAAAATATAAGTATACTAAAAATAAAATGACTTATAGGGGCACCTGGGTGACTCTGTCAGTTGAGTGCCCAACTTCGGCTTAGGTCATGATCTCACAGTTCGTGTGTTTGAGCACCCAGTCAGGTTCTGTGTTGACAGCTCAGAGCACAGAGACTGCTTCGGATTCTGTGTGTGTGTGTCTCTCTCTCTCTCTCTCTCTCTCTACCCCTTCCCTGCTCATGCTCTGTCTCTCTCTCTCTCTCAAAAATAAACAAACATTGAAAAAGAAAATTTTTAATAAATAAAATGACTTACTTTCATCTATCAAAAGTGAAGCTTTTTTTTTTTTAAACTCAATTCACATTTTTTTCCTTGTGTCCATTAGACCAAACTCAATGCTTATGGATGCACAGTGGAGTAACTAAGATCTATGTGTGAACTAGATGCAGTGGGATAATAGCACAGCAGCAGTAGAGGCATGTGCAACCAGAAAGGAAACTGTGAAGAAGGTATGGCATTGGGTGTTGGAGCCTGGGCTCTGGGAAGAGCTGCATATGCATTCAAATATCAGCCCCACCATTTACTACCTGGGACATGTAGGTCCTAATGTAATTTCTTTGAGCCTCATTTTGCTATAAAATGAAGACGGTAACGGGGCATTTCAAAATTGATTTTCTTTGTCTTCTTTTTTTAACATTAAAGTATTTCGTGAACAAAAAGAGGAAATCATTGAATTGAATGATGTGTTGGTTATTCTCTTTCCGGTACATAAAGCTTGCTTAGACATCTTTGGATAAACTGGTTGCACTCCCCCAGCCTTTCTAGAAGGACCAGAAGCCTGGCCACATGCCCAACTGTTCAGAGCTGAGTTCATGCCCTCTCCAACTGTAGCTAATCAAACAAGTCTAGTAAAACCATCTCCACAGTGGTTTTTACCATTTCCCCTAAATGGGAATTATCAGACCATTTCAAGTCAAACGGGGCAGAAACACAATGGAACTAAACAAAACACTCACCGCTCCCTCACCACAGGCCAATTGCTTGTCCTCACTGAGTTGGCAACAAGTGGCTGCTGCGGTTGCCATTTTCCTAGTGAAGGCCATCAGCTCAGGTGGGGTCAGCTGAGGGGCTTTCTTTGTGTAAGCAACAAGAAACCTGAAAGAAGCAATTTTTTTTTTCACCAAATCCTGCTGAGCCATTCATGAGTTGTTGACTCCTCACTCGTTCTCAAAGATCCTCTCTTGGTATCAGAAGCCATGATGTCAGCTCATTTGTATTACCAACAAGGTATTTGGACCACCTTTCAAGATGCATTTGCTCTAACCACCACTCCCTATACTTCTATTATAGTGACATATCACCATGGGGAAACAAACTCTGGAGAGTAGACTGACACCTATTCCAACCTCCGAAGTTTCACTGATACTAGCTTTGATCTATTCAGTGATTCCACTCTGACAGACTGCAACAGAATAAATATCTTTTCTGCAAAAATCTGCATGATTTGGGGAACCCAGAGAAGTACCAATATCAGACTTTTATAAGCCATTCTTCTTGCTCTCTAGAAGAGGGGAATGGGGATGAATACCTTCTCCCAAGGGAAATTGGGTGATCGGATTACACTGATTTCCAATATGAAATAGGGGCTGAAAGTAGAGTAGCCCTGGGTGACTAATTTAGGTTTATATTTCCCTCGCACTACAAAATTTGAAATCACTAAAAGTGCTGTTTAAAAAGACATACGCGTTGGGGCACCTGGGTGGCTCAGTCGGTTAAGTGTCTGAATTCGGCTCAGGTCATGATCTCGTGGTTCGTGAGTTCCAGCCCCAAGTCGGGCTCTGTGCGGACAGCTCAGAGGCTGGAACCTGCTTCACATTCTGTGTCTCCTTCTCTCTCTGCCCCACCCCCACTCACACTCTGTCTTTCTCTCAAAAATAAGTAAACATTAGAAAAAATTTTTAAAAACGTACGCATTTTGTAAGTAATATTCTCCTAGTTTCTGGAAGAGGCCACAGCTTCGCTTTGCCAATGCTTGACTTTCCTGGATATATTTCTCCAATTCTTCTTCCTGAAAATACAAGCATTATTATGTACATTTTCTTCTCTTCCGGGACACATAACTTTGTATGTAAAAATTGACCAATAATATATTATTCTGACACCAATCTTAGAAAAACCAATTTTAGAGGGTTTTTTTGTAATACTAAAGATAATGAGAGTGTGACTTGTGACAATTAAGACAAATGGACCGGGGCACCTGGGTGGCTCAGTTAGGTGTCTGACTTTGGCCCAGGTCATGATGTCATGGTTCACAAGTTCAAGCCCCGCATCTGACTCTGTGCTGACAGCTCAGAGCCTAGAACCACAGCTTCAGATTCTGTGTCTCCCTTTCTTTCTGCCCCTCCCCTGCTTGCACTCTCTCTCTCTCTCTCAAAAATAAATAAACATTAAAAAAATAAAAATAAAAACAAATGGACTTTGGGGAGATTAAGCTTAAAACTGTGAATCACCAAGCTATGTGATGACAGAATTCAATGTTTGGATAAAGGATTACAGTTCTTTCTGTACAAATTCTTGCTTTTCTGGAGCTGTTCAAAAATGGGTATTACTGTTCTTCTGTGTGTCAAAGAACTTTTGGTTGCCATTTTTCTTCCTACAGTAGGCCACTGGTTGTTGGCTACTAGTTAATAACTACTTAATATCTAGATGAATACTTAGTAGATGTAACTAGCTAACTACTAGTTAATAACTAGATGCTTCCATAGACACAGCATTTTTAATGGATAATTTCTATGCAGTTTTTCAGACTCTCCCTAAAAAGTAAGAGCAATTCACCCCTTTATCCTGGCATTCAAGAGGGTTTTCAGACTGGGAACACTTCTCCAATAACTCCTGGTATCCTTTAGCCACTCTTAGAATTACTGGGACAGCAAGTTTAGTATGTCTTCTGGAATATTCATAGGTAAATCTGAAATGAGTGTGAAAAAATATCATGTTGTTGGAATTAAGAGACAATTTATTCCTGTGTTATATGGCATGCAAACGTTAAAATTCAAATGCATAAGCCTGGAAATCAAATATGACTTGAACTATATGCACAGTAAAACTATTAATACAAATTATAATCCATCCAATTGTTCTAAAGTGCTATTTTGTTTTCTTTTGCACTCTTCACTTGGGTTTTTCAATTATGAGCTTTACAGTCATTTATTCAACAAATATTTTTCCAGTGTCTACTCTATGCAAGCATTTCTTTCAGCAGTAAGGATTCAGTAAGGTATAAGATAAAATGCCTGACCTCTCAAAAGTATACATTACAGGGAGACAGAAATGAATAAACAAAACTAGGTCATCGAATTCAGGTGGTGATAAATGAGTGAAGAGAAATAAAGGAAGACAGAATGTGGGGGGAGTGAGTCTTAATTTAGAGCATTGGTCAAGAAATGTCTCTTTGGGTGGCTCTTTTGGAACAGAACCCTGGGTGAAGGAAGCTACACAAGTACCTGAAGGAAGATCATTCTCAGCTGAGAAAATTTCTACTGCAAAGAACCTTTCTAATTGAAGAAGTGCTTCTATTAGATAAACAATTATTGTTGGATGTGTGGGTGGGTAAGTTTAAAGATAATTCTTGAATTTACTAATTGTATTTCCAAGTCATAGATATAAGTAATATTTAGTTCTGCCACCAATAAATCGTCAGTGTGGGTTTCTTCAATTTGGACTTTGTTCTTGTGTGTGTAATTTTATTTAGCAGTGCAAATTATGTGTGTCCAATCTGAATGCAAATTATGTATGTCCAATCTGAATGCAAGTATAGAGTGATATCCTTAGGGAATATGAAAGAGAAAACTGGGCCATTATTTTCATTATTACATTAGAAGCAGGCTTTTAAATTTATAAAGACCCTTGGAGATCATTAAGCCTGAGATCCTAAGAGCTACACAAATCCCTCCTCAAATAGTGTCCATAGATACACACTGTACAATAAAGGAAAATGTATTAACTTGACTGCTTGCTTCCTATCAGTTATATTACAATAAAGTACTATACTGCAAGTACCTCTACACATTTTTATTTTCTTACAAAAATAAAACACATATTAAATAAATAGCAAATAAACTGTTCTAATAAAAGCCCTTCTATCTACCATTATCTATTGAGTTATACTTCGGAAAGTTTTGAAAACATGCACAGTGAAAAAGCACATTCATAACCATTAGCCCTTATTATCACAAAATATCCATATCTTATTTGGAAGCTCAGTAGTAGTCTTCATACGAGTAATCCATACAAAGATGACAGTGCTTCTGATCCCAGAGAAATTGATACAAAATAAAATATAGCTTCAGTTAGTAGCGGCAATAGTGAAAGTCTCATCAGTATAAGATAGATCTCATTTCCTTATTCCCTACTTATCTGCTTAAATAGATTTTGGTTCAGAACATTCGAGCATCACCCAAACATACTGAGTTCAAAACCTGTAACCATCCCTCCCCATTTCAGCAACACAAAACTGTCAGCTACATACTAATCTTTACTCATGTGAACATACATTTACAGAGTGTGTTACCTTGCCATGAAAAGATCTTTTTCCCTTGAAGAAAATTGGTTGAAATCTCTCTCTCCTAAAAATCTATTTAGATTCGGAGATAATCCTTCAGGTGTGTCATCATTTTCTGCATGAATTATGCATTGACCAAGTTCAAGTATGGGCAATTTACAGCATTCTGCTATTTTGCTTGACAGAATATCTTGCCGAGAACATAGGTAGGACATAATTTTTTCCTGTAATAGGAAGATGAGGGAGGAAGGGAGGGAGAGAAGGAGAGAAAAAAAAGAAATAGAAGACATTTTACCTTGTCTCTAATGTTAGTGCTTTCTCCCTACTTTGCTTTTCCTTACTCCTTTCTACCTACCTGTTTGTTCAATTCTTCTTTTCATAGTTGTCAGCTAAAATCTATTTTGTTATATTAGGAAGATTTTGAAAACAAGATAGAAATATACTCTTCAAACCAAATGACATGCACATAGGTATATATCTTTCTATTCCTATTAAAATGGGCTACTGGACAACGTTTGCTGTTGATGTCCTAATCATGGAGAGCAAACTTCCTGCTCCATGTTAACAGATCAATCTGCAGTGACCCACTATGACCTCCAGAGGGCAGGCTATAGATGATGAAATTTCAGCACATCTAAGAATGGAACAGAACTTCCATATCTCTGTCACGGGACTAAAAATCCAAGCCTTCTCAGTAAGAACAATTAGAACCCATCATTCAGCCATTAAAACCAATTGGCATACCATGTTGAAATTAATTTTTCCCCTTTAAAGGAAAAGGGTGGTAATGAGCTCCAAAAATGGAAAAATAATTTAAGTGCCTATAGAAATCAGTAAAGTCGTCAGTTAAAACCAAGACAACTAACTTCAAAGAAAAACAAAGTAATTTTTCTAATATGCAAGTAAAAATTTGTAAAAGGAAAAATAAATGAAATAGGAAATCTGTCTTTGGGAATCTTCCCCAGCTCTTCACACCAGGATCTCTGCCTTTGCTCAGAGATTGCCTCTTTCAGCCAAACTGCCATGGGACTGGCTCAAATGAGCATTTTATCTCCACATCCAACCCTTTGGAAACCAGGTTCAAGCCTGGGTTTCTAAGCCTTTTGAATATCTAAGAGCAATGGTTTGAAGCCTTCTTGGAAAAGACGGTGTATCACCAGGGACCAGAGAGGAAGGAATTTGGGGATAGATAGGCCTCTTGTACAGTATCCAGGAAGCCTAAAGTTGGTCCAGAATAGATGAATGCCATGCTGCTAAAATGGCGACTAACTATGGCACGTTTGAGGATTCTGTTTGGGGGATTTTCTTTTGGTTTTTAATTCTCCTAGAGCCCTTTATCCACGCCTCTCTCTGTGGCTTTGTATCTTGTGGAACAGTTTCTGGTGTTGTTTTTGTTGTTTGTTGTGTCATTTTGTTGTATTCATATCATAAATATAATAGAGCCCCTTCTGTGGCCCAGGCATCGTGCAGCCGGCCTGTGGAGATAACAGCAAACAGAAGACAGGCCCTACATGCCTCATCTCTCCCATCAGACTGTAAACTCCCCGAGCGAAGCTTCTGCCTTAGTGTCCTTCATAATGTCTAGCACACAGAAAGTATTCCGTATATATTTGCCAAATGAAATGATAAATGGCTAGAAAAACCAATTGGTTAAAAGTAAAGAGTCTCTCCCCCAAGATTCTATGTAGAGTTTATGATCATTTTCAGAAGAAAGAATGGGCCCTGGTGTCACGAGAGGAGAGTATCTCTTAAGTGAAAGGCAGGGTTAACAAAACACGGTTTCAGTTTTACGGTCAAGAAGTCTGTGACTTGACTCAGCCAGCTAGCTACCCTACCCTGTGACCAACTCCAACAGCCTTCTCCCGTGTAGAAGGAGAGCCAAAGAAAGAAAACGAAGTGGAATTATCTCTGTTTTGGGAAGCAAGACTCTTTACCCCATCCTGCAGACACTCCAGCACGTTTCCTCTGCAACATTCCTCATGTGTGTGGGCCACATCCAGGACCAGTTTCTGAATTTCGGTAAAATTCGCTTTGGAAAACTTTTGACTCAATTTAGTAACAGTTCTAAAGGGGAAGGAAAGGAATTAGAAATCAATCCTGATTATCTACCAAAATTAAATAATACAGAGAGAATATTAATATAGTTGCAGTTCCAAAAAGAAAGAATTGAAATGCTTTCGCTGTTTGAAAAGAAAAGGGAGGGGCGCCTGTGTGGTTGCTTTAGGCTCAGGTCTTGCTTTAGGCTCAGGTCATGATCTCACAGTTCAGGAGATCAAGCCCAGAGGCTACTTGGGATTCCTTGTCGCTCTCTCTCTGCCCCTCCCCTGATTGCACTCTCTCTATCTCAAAATAAATAAACATAAAAAAAGAAAAGGGAAAGCATTATAAGTCTTGTCAATTCCAACCAATCTTTGAAGACAATGGTTCTATAAAGTGACCCGTCCCCACAAATACTTTGGACGTGATTTATTTGTCTTTAAAACCTTTCCTGTGAATTAGGATGAAATCTATCTTTTTGCTGCTCATCTGTGATGCTGAGTGCTTATAATCACCATAGTGAGTGGGTGGGAAAAAATTAAAAGGACAAACAATTAAGAAATGGAAAAATTCCATGAAAATAATAATCATTTTTTTTTTTTTTACTTGGGAGAAAAAAAATACTGTGAGAATACAGAAGGGGCGTATATGTGCAAATACATGAAACAAGACAAGAAAGTAGAGCCCACTGAACATTCAGACATGTCAGCATACCAAGAATGGAGTGTGGCCAGAAGGGAAATAAGAAGTAAAAAAGCTTGTTCCTTCTACACATTTCCTTAAGTGTTAAGAGATGTCTAGATGAAACCACTACCACCTAGAGCAACTGGTGTTGCTGCTTCTGATAAGGATAGATTTTCTTTATAAATTTATAACATTTAAGCTTAATCACTTATGGAGAGCAAATAATAAATACAGCCATTATAATAATAACTTAATTTATATTTTATTAGTAAGAAAAAATTGAAGCAATTCACGAATCAGTCTAAGCTTCTAATAACCAGAGTTGGAAGGTAGTTAAAGCAAAATCTGACCTATTCTAAGAAAACATTTTAGAACTAACTTCGTGACTAACTTTAACCTAGGTTTCCACTATGTATAATAATTTTTAAATGTGTCATTTAACAAGCACACAAACAAATGAACTTTGAATGCATGTATTTAATACTCGTCAATTAGCATCTCAAATATTTTCCTACACTAGAAATGCTTCATTGTAAAGGTTGAAGAGCACTTTAAGCCAGTTATGTAGTTTAAAATTTTCTAGTAGCCACATTAAAAGGAAGAGAGGAAAAAGTTAAATTCACATTAATAACATGTTTTTAACCCAATATATAAAAAATGATACCATTTCAACATAGGATTTCATTCATATGCGGAATCTAAAAAAGGAAACAAATGAATCAACCAACAGAAAAGCAGAATCAGACCTATAAAAACGGGGAACAAACTGGTGGCTGCCAGAGGAAAGGAGGGTTGGAGGATGGGCAAAATGGGGGAAGGCAGAGGGAAATACAGGCTTCCAGTTATGGAATGAATAAGTCACAGGGAATAAAAGGCACAGCATAGGGAGTATATTCAATGATATGATAATAGCATTGTGTGGTGACAGGTGGTAACTACATCTCTATAGGTGAGCCCAGCAAAATGTATAGTGAAGTTGAATCACTATGTCGGGCACCTGAACCTGGTGCAACATTGTGTGTCAACTACATGCAAATAAAAAAAAAAATGTATTTAAAAAAATATTTTAGGGGCGCCTGGGTAGCTCAGTCGGTTAGGCATCCGACTTCGACCCAGGTTCTGATCTCGTGGTCTGTGAGTTTGAGCCCCGCATCGGGCTCTGTGCTGACAGCTCAGACCCTGGAGCCTGTTTCAGATTCTGTGTCTCCCTCTCCCTCTGACCCTCCCCTGCTCATGCTCTCTCTCTGTCTCAAAAATAAATAAATGTTAAAAAAATTTTAAAAAATATTTTAATATGCAGTTAACATAAAAACCAATTAAGAAGATATTATACACTCTCTTTTTCATACTCAGTCTGTAAACTCTGGTGTGTAGTTTACACTGGGAGCACAGTTCCTCATTCACATCAGCCAAATTTGGAAACGGTCAGGAGCTACATGAGGCCAGTAGCAGCCTTGCCCTGTAGCACAGCCTTAACCCCTTGGTAATTCTGATTCTTACATCTGATGCCAAAGTCTCAACTGTCAGGATACAGACAATTCGAGATCACTGGCCTAGTAGACGAATAGGAATCAGGAAAATAAATCACGATCAGGACGTAGAAACACTGGGCTCTGAAGACTCGCAGTGGGGTCCTGAGTAAATTGCTTTAATCTCTCTGGGTCTCAGTTTATTCCCATGTACAAATGAAGAGGTTGGACTGTCTTCCTCAGCATCCTTACAGCAAAGACAGAATATGAGACAGAGGTAAATTAAGTGTGCTTTACAAAGAGTTAAGCAGCAGACTATGGGTTAGCTTCCTTCCACTCCTGGGATTTCAGGATTCTAATCGCATGAGCTCTCATCAAAGGAAACTTCATTCTCAACAACAGAAACAATGAGAAAAATGAGCTCAAACTGAAAAATAGTGGTTTTGCACATATCACCCTCTTCCCTACTTATAGGGCGTAAACTTACATGGCTCGGAAGGTTCGGGGTCCAAAATTTCTCATCACTGCACATATATGTTGATTTAACAAACTGCTTTCTCTTAATTCTTTTGTAATCAGGGCTGTCTAGATATACAAGAAACAAGTTGTCAAGAAAGGATGTATTTTCCTTTGCAGGTGCTAATAATTAGAAAACCAACAGCTTCAAGGAAAGCATGAGACCATAAGGAATATTACGAAAATTGCAAACATGATACATTTTTACAGAACTTCATTCACTCTTTCTTTTAGGTTGGTTTATATACATCTATGCCAGACAGATTTATTTAAAATACTCTAAAACAAGAACATTATAACTTTCATACTTGGGATACTGAGTGCACAACTGTACTTTTAAACTAATTGAAACCTGATGATTTCTTAAATGTCTGCTCTGTCACACACATAAAAGTGAATAAATGATAAGATCGCGTCACAGACTGACGTTCTGGGAATAATCACAGTCCTTAGGAAATTTTTGTTGTATGACTTTTGTTGTGGCAAGTAATTAATTGTGGACGTTATTCTCATTCTCCAAACCCAAAAAAGCTGCTCACCTCTCCAAACCTACATTTCCTTTCATTAGGTGATGATGATGTTTACACCTCAAATTTGTTCTTAGCATCAAAAGAAATAATGAACGTAAAGTATTTGTCATAGTTTTCTTTCTCTTTTTCCTCTTTCTGTGCCTCCTTTTCTCCTCCTGCTCCTTCTACCGCACCTCCTTCCACCTCCTATTCCTCTCTCTTTCATTTATGTTATGACCCGTACCTCTGTCTTCCTTTATCCCACCCCCAGACTCGTGTCCTTAGTCATATAATACTTGTTTGCCAAAGGAATGAATACAAAACAGCAAATCCAGCTGTTTTAGCGCAAAGAATATCAGACTGCTAACATATGCTCTATTCTGAAAATGGTAGTCTGCATACAAAGCATATTTCCATTTTTAACTTTGTTTCGTTTTAATGAGCCATAGCCAGATTAAAGGATTGATTCAGATTATCTGTACAAATATAATACCTTTGTTTGGAAGCATTCGACTGCATTTTCAGTTTTGCAGCAAGGTGGAATTATTTTGCCATAGTGGGTAGCCAAAGAAAGAATTGTGGGTGCATACAGAAAGGGGTGTCTTCTTGCTATCTCATAGATGTACCTATGAAATGAAAAGGCATTGTGAGATTTACAAACATATAAAACTAGGATAACCATTAGAACTGGAATCCGGAATCATCCACCTCGACAGTCCCCATGGCAAAGATGGTCTAAGGGCAGGCTCTCTATTTCTCTGGCTTAGACATGCAAGACAGCAGCATGCAAGGCAGAAGTGATTGAGAGTTAGATATAGGATCCCCTAACAGAGAACCTGTGTTCAAATCCCTGCTTCGGAATGTACTAGCACCGTGCCCTCAGCCAATTATCTCAACTTTCTAAACTTCAATTTCCTAGTCTGCAAAATGTGAAGAAGAATGAAATGAAAAAGGACAGGCTTCAAAGGCAGGTAGTGAGCACTAATCTGATCACGCATGCCAAGCACACGTGGTCCTACAAAATCCTAAGTGTTCAATAGCTGCTAGCCATGTTTAACGTATCTTAAACATTCCTGAATCTCTATTTTGTTTTTTTATTTCCGGGTAATTCAGTGAACACGAAACACCAAGTATTTGGCTCCAGAAGGAACCACTTTGTGCGGTACTAAAATATTCCTGGGCAAACTAAAATGGAGAGATTAGAAGGAAGGAAAAACAAAACAAAACAAAACAAAACAAGGTGTATCTCACAACTGTTGGGTCCCGTGAGTGTTGTGTACTCATCTACCTAGCATGCTATGGAAACAAAGTTGCACTCCAAATGGTCCGCCTGATTTCCTAGTGCAGGACCTCAGCTGGTGCAAAATTATTGCCACTTCTCTGCCTTTTAGAGTACCTCTGTAAATTGCAGAAATACTAGATTACGCTTGGTACTACTCTCCTGGGGTTTTAATCTACCTTTAAATTGGATCCTTACCTGTTCAGGAACATGTCCCTGTTTTCTTCATATGCTTTACAACTGGTGACAGGTTCTGGAACTTGGAAGGGTGGGATGGATGACGGAGTAGCCTTTTTGTGTGCCAGTAAACAGTTATGTCTTTCCTCTTCGCTTTGGCTGCAACAATCTGAGAGTCCATACTTTTCAGAAATTTCCTTCTCATGGCAAAGTTCATCCAGAAAGTCAGATAGCTATAGGAAATATTTGTTTTTAAAGAAAGACAACTAACTGTATTTTGAAATTCTGTGAAACACATGAGAAGTTTTCTAATACCCAAAATCAGAACTACAAATTAAAAATACAAATTCCAATATACTTTATTTAGTTTCAGCCAGATGAGAGCTTTCTCTCATGTCTTTTGGGAAGTGGAATTTTGGTGTCCAACCTTGAGAAATACACATGACTATTAAATTACCTTATCTTAAAAGAGAAAACACCATGCAATATTTTATCCCCCCCCCAGAAAAAAAATATTTGAAATATTTCATTTTCCCCTCTTATTTTATCAACAGTTTGGCTCCATGATATCTATGAGCCTTTTAAAAATGCGTAAGCCACTTTTTTTGTTGCCTTAATTTTACCAACATCAGATGATAAGACCGATAGTCCTAAGAATGCCTTAGAAATACATGTTTCATTCATCTCAGCAAATTTTATATAGCTTCTATAACTGCTAATATTTAGAGAATCCTACAGCTCTTAAGCAAGACTTTGAATTCTCAATCCACATAAAAATCATGCCTTTAAGTTTACGTGATAAACCGCCAATCTGTAACATTAACGTGAACCTCTCGATGTAAAGTTGCAATATGGAATGTATTTTGCTTAATTTTTACATTAGCAGGACAAGCCAAAAATAGAGATGCAAAACAGAGAGTTTTATGAAATCATCAATTTCAGAGTTGCAAAGTATTTTATATCTTTAAAAGGGCATCTCCTCTAAAATATTCCAAATACATTGACTTTTGGCCATTCATCAATCCCACCATGAGAGAAGATTCTCTGGGCATTTTGTCCCATAATTGGGTAACTCTAATCATTACAAAGTTCCTAGGTTTTTGTTTTTCTATTGAAATAAAATAAGCAATAATAACTATTATTTATTGATCTTCTACATTAAGGTATATTTTAAAAAAACTATTCATTGTTTAACTGAAACTCAATTATAAATGAGTTTCATATTTTGTTATTGTTTGTTAAATCTGGCAACCCTCAGTATGTGCCTCACTTTCACTACAGTGTAGAGTATAGTGTAACGAAGCCAATAAGGGTGTTAATTTTAAAGCCTGACGGCCTAGATTAAATCCTTGTTCTGGACTCCCTCAAAAAAAGTTACTCAACCTCTCTGTGGCTCAGCTTCCTGAAAGAATAGCATTTACCTCCTAGGATTATTGTAAGTATTTAATAAACTAATGTTTGTAAGCAAAGCTGATATTCTACCAGTAACCAGTAACCCCAGTGAGGGGTTCTTCTTCGCTCACTTGGACATCCATCTGAGTCATCAGTGCTATGCTCCATGTCATAAAATATTTTTATTATCAATGAGTATGTAACACTCCCTAGGATAATGTCTGTCACATTGTGTGATTAATAAAAAGTGACTTCTTCTGTTATTATTATATCCGTCTTTATGACAAACCTGAACTGAAAGCTACTATTATTCCTTTTTTTATGGATAAGGAAACTAAATCTCGAAGAAGTTAAGTACCATGCTCATGGTCACCCAGATATTCAACTTTCAGAACCTTCGCTCTTAGTCACCATGTTTATATTGTCTCTTTACAACAGGTACTCACTGCTTTTTCTTCAGCAATTCAGAATTAATCCAATTCTTCTTTCATCCAACAAGCGTTCAAATATTTAAGTGTATTTCTCATGGCATCCCTGTATCTACTCTTTTGCCTGCTAAACTTTGGTCAAATACTATAGTGAGATATTATTATTATTATTATTATTCACTCACCTGATTTTCTAAACACCCTACAGGCTGCTTACTGCCCGTGGATTTCTCAATTACAGTCAGTATATCTTTCACCATTTTGCTTACTTCTTTGTAAGTGGCTTCTTGAACAAACTGAGCAAAAAATATGGTAGCTCTGGAACAAAAATACATATGAATGCTTAAGGAATAGACATGTCAAGCTGCTTTTCTTCAAATGTAGTTTTCGTTTGTTTTTGTTTTCTGTTATGTGACTTGTTTAGGGGATGACTTTTGCTAAAAAAAAATTATGTGAAATTAGATTCTAGTCATCCAGAAAGAAACGTCCATCTTCTTGCCCCGTACCCCCAAAGTATACATATATCTATTAAAGAACTCAAAGTGGATTTTCCTTAAGAGCGGTTCCTGCTTTTGTGGTCACCCATCCACTGCAGTGAACCTACAGCTGAGGGTATCTATATTCTATAGTGCCTTTCAAATTTAAGCAAAGAATTGGTCATTAGACGTCTGCCTGTATCTGCTCTTAGTTGATCAAGATCTGATCCAAGATGGTATTCATGGATTAACCAAAGAATTGTCTTAATAGGGTTCTGGGTACAAGCAGTAGCAATAAAACACTATTTTAAATTCCTTATTAGAAACTTCAGGAGCATAGAATAGACAAAACTCAAAAAAAAAACATACTCTCTACAAATAACAAAGTAGAATATTTTACCTCCTATTATTTGCTACTAGGATTTACATGGTATTCAGAATACAGAATATTGTAATATCATCCTATTGGTATTGATGTGAAAAACTCCTGCATTTATATATTGTGGTTACCACTGATCTGATACTAATCTTCAGTTTCTAAAATATGATTTGGTTTTTCCCATGGAATTTCAAGGACTCTAGAGGTTAATTTAATCTAAGGCATGGACCAACATTTCAACCTCTTCAATATCCATTTGATATCCAATATAAATAACTTCTTCAATTAGCTTTTGTACTTTTCAAAACCCATAGGGCTATCTGGCCTCATTTAATTACCTAACTAAAATGATGATTGCTTTGCATATTTGAAGTGCATTTATATGAGCAAAACTTACAGGTCAACGAAATTCATCTCTGCAGAACATTGGGAAGAATCCAATATGGAAGCTGGAAAGCAAAAGAAACTCCATGAGAAATGGTGTTTTCAACTGCAACCAGGAAAGTGATCGTTCTTATATGTAAATGTGTATGATTAATTTAGAACTGCACAACTGAGAAGACATTAGGGAGCATCTATCCAAACATCTTAACTTTGTACTTGAGGAAGCTAGGAAACTAAGGAATAGCTAAGATAACAAGAATAATTTATAGTAGACCTAGCACTAAAATTCAATTGTTTGGTTTCCCCCTGTACTGTGATGCTCTAATTGGCTTGGAAATCAAAGGATTAAAAATACATTTCAGACCTCCTTTTGAACATGATTGCATCACAGTTTGCTTGCTTATTTATATCCCAGCCACAATGTTTCTTCTTTAGTCAAATAATGATCCATTTTTTCTGAAGTAAAGGTGAAGATGTTACTTATTTTATCAGTCTGAGGGGGTTTTATATATGAAGGAGCCAGGATTATAGACTCATATATAGAGATATAATATAAATATATTTCAAAGTTAGCATGTATGCCAATTATATAAATAAAGTACAAAACATTAATTCAACATGGAATGTATAAGTCATTCGTAGATAATCTGGAGCACTGCCATGATTTTGTAAACCTCTTATAAAGCTACAAGTTTATCATACATTTAAAGATATTCCCCATTAAATATTTTTCTTCTGTGTGGAGCAGGAAGTATAAATAAATCAGGAAAAATGAATAAATTCAAATGTAAGAATTTTGATGTAGAGAAAAGACAAAAAGGAAAACAAAATATCTTACCTATTCCATATGCATTTCTGTGCATTGTTCGGGGTTCAGAAAAATTTAGTAGGAAAGTTAAAAAAATTGATATGACCCACTTCATGGTTGTTAGTTATTTTTTCGTTGGCAATGATGGGGGGAGAGTATTGAAAATCATGCTGAAATTCTTTTATACCCTTCTCAAGCAACGCCTGTTAATTAGTAATCTTCTGTTAGTATATCAGTATATGTGTTACCTTATTTCCTTAGGTTGCAAATGGGACAACTTGTCGATAATTAACAGCACAGGGATTATTTGCATTTTATGTCCAAGGACACAGACCTCTTTTCAAAGGAAAAAAGGGGGAAAAAATTTGCAAATTCATCCCATGTTGCAAATGTTAACAAATACTCTTCTCAATCTACAGAGTATTCAAAGAAATGTTTTTTTCCTGAATTGCACAATAATGAATATATTTCAAATTAAAAATCTAATGGAGCCATAAAGATGAAGACTCCAGACTTTGTATGAAATTCAGCTAAATGCATTAATTCCTTTAAAAAAATATTAATTGAATGCCTATAATATGCCAGGCACTGGACACAGTATTTGACCAAATCAAACTTCACTGAAGAATACATTCATTGCTTGATTATTACATGGATTAACTCAAAAATCCTTTTCACCTAATTTCATGCCACTACAGTCCATTTTTAAGTATTTAGTATGCTGTGTATGGCTTAACAGAAAACTTAGAGCACAAACTCTGATGAACCAAGCCCTATAATAATTTTGCTTGTTACAAAATAATTTTGCATGCATGCCAAACTGAAGTGGGTCACTTGCACTCTTCATTCAGCAACTCAAAATGATTTTGTTAACACTAACAAAGGAGCACTTACAAATGCCACCTGATTCTAGGAGGGGTTCACCTCGTTAAACCACTGGAGGAACTTTTAAAATTCCTGTTGCTTTGACTGAACCCCATACTAATTAAATCAGAATCTTTGCAGATGGGATCTAGGCATCACTATTTTCTAAAATCTTCACAGATTATTCACTATTCTAAAGTTAAGATTAAAAATAAATGAATTACTGTAGGAAATAAATAGATACGGTGCATTCATTTAAAAAAAAATTTTAACATTTATTCATTTTTGAGAGACAGAGCATGAGTGGGGAGGGGGCAGAGAGAGAAGGAGACACAGAATCCGAAGCAGGCTCCAGGCTCCAAACTGTCAGCACAGAGCCCGATGCGGGGCTTGAACTCTGAAACCGCAAGATCATGACCTGAGCCGAAGTCGGACGCTCAACCGACTGAGCCACCTGGACACCCTGATATGGTGCATTCATTAAGTGGAGTGATATTCAGCCACCCTAGTAATTTTGTGGCAGAATACTTAATGATATGGAAATATGCTCATAGTAAGTCACAAAGTTAAAAAAACAATTGTGTAAAATTAGTCAGTTTTTGTAATTCCTCCTTCCTGCTCAAAAAAAAAAAAAAAGTAGAAGACAGGAATAGTCGATGACAAAGTTACAACACTGGGTTTCTCTGGATGGTGGGATTGCAAGTGAATTTGTCTCCCTCGCTTTCCCTCTCTCTTTCAAAACTTGTTCAATGGAAGTTTGATTATGTGATTTAAAAATAAAATTTAAAATACTAATTGAGTGTATTTTTTAAAAATAAATAATACGGCTTAAGTCAGAGAAAGACACATACTATATGATTTCACTCATCTGTGGGATTTAAGAAACAAAACAAGTGAGCAAAGGGAAAAGAAGACAGAAAGAGGCAAACGGAGAAACAGACTCTTAACTGTAGAGAACAAACTGCTGGCTGCCAGAGGGGAGGTGGGTGGGGAAATGGGTTAAACAGGTGATGGGGATTAAGGAGTGCACTTGTCGTGATGAGCACTGGATCATGTATGGAAGTGATGAATCTCTGTATTGTACACCGGAAACTAATATTACACTGTAAGTCAACTACCTGGAATTAAAATAAAAACTTTAAAAAATAAACAAATGAATTACAATGCAACTCACTAGAGCAACCATTTAGGCTAAGGTTTATCAATGCCTTTTTACATAAACTTCTAGCCCTTCTGGGAGATTTGGCATAGCATCGACAAGTTCTTTATTGCTGGTCAAGTAAAATTCCCATTTTTTTGATAATTTTTGTTTATTTTCTGCCACGTGTGGCTACGCTAGATTTTGCCTCCTAAGGAACACACTGATGGGAACAAACCTCCTTCCTCACTCCATAGTGAGAGGCATTGCTGACCTTGCCTGCCCATTTGAGTATGGGTGGGTCACCACTCTCCTACTATCCCTGATGAGGAGTCTTAACTCCAATATATGAAAACAACAGCATTAATTATGAAGAACTAACCCCATTTTATGGAACAAACTGTAAACAGTGTTGCTAGGCAGGGGCAAAATGTCTTTCACAGTGTCAGATCCACAGTTAACCCTTAGTAACATTAACTGAATGAATGCTGAATGTATTTGTTCAGAGAGGAATTTAAGGTGGAGGAAGACAGTGCATTTGGCGAATCTCAGATTCTATAAGCTCTGAGATCATTGTAACTTTACAAACCATATTTCAAGTTTTATGCTGGTGTGTGTGTGTGTGTGTGTGTGTGCATATATTCTGCATGGCTGGACAATCTAATGTCATTATTTCATCAAAAGGTTAGAAGGGTCATATGCAAAATGCCTGGCAAGTAGTAGGCATTAACTAAAGTGTAATTATTTCAATACGATAAATAGTCACATAACTACAAATACTATGTGCACATCAGGCTGAGGCGTGTTGTGTCAGCCACCAATTGATCAGGCTGCTGACAAGCCTAAACCAGGAGTAACAACCTGTCTCATCAGCCCAGGTCCTATTTGAATCTTTCCTCTGATAATAAATTGGCTTTGTGCCATCCTTTAATCTCCTTCCATATTCTCCATTATGGAGCAAGTCTCTGATATTCCCTGCCCTGTGATCAGAAAGGCAGTAAAGTGTCACTGTTCAACATGTGAGCTCAGGCACCACGTTTGAATTTCTGCCCAACCACTTAGCCCTACATGACTTTGAGTGAGTTAGCTAATTTTTCCGACCCTTATTTTCATCATCTATAAAATGAGGATAGTGATAATACCTCATTCATGACTAGATGAGGATAAAATAAATTAATGAATGTGAATGGCTCAGAATAGGGTCTTGGGCAGAGTAGCACTTAATAGATGGAAGTTTTATTTATTCATTCAAAAAGTTGAAGTCTGCATACAAGACACTGTGCTTTGATGGGAATAATCAGCAAAACCTCTCACTTGGGAGTAAAGAGCAAGGACTGTTCCTGTTGGCATGTTCCTTAGGAAATGAAACTAGGGTGGCCACACAGCGGAAAATGAACAGAAACCATCAAGTGAATGGGAATTTTACTTGACAAGTAACAGGCACCATCCCTGCTCTCACTGAGCTTACATCTAATGTGAGACAGACAGTTATGCCCACAATCACAACATGGCATGATGGATGCAGTGATAAGTGGGGTCAGGAGGAACATGTGACATTTTTCAAGGGGGTTAGGGAAGGCTTCCTGGAATAAGTAACCTCTCAGTGGAAACCAGACTAAAAAGTGGAGGTGGACCAAATAGAGGGAAGAGTGTGCTGGGCAAATGTACAGAGCAGTGCAAAGGCCCAGAGGTAGGAGCATGGCATATTTAAGGAACTGGAAGAAATGCAATTTCAATGAAATACAAAGTTTGACGATGAGGCAACTTGCTCTCTAAAGAGAATGTCTGACACAGTTATCAGGGGCCATATCGCAAAGACTTTTTACATCAAGTTTACACCTCCTCCTAAGAGAATGGCAGACTAAAAAGGGAGCTGATACAAATCACATTTGTGTTTTGAAACCATCTGTCTTATCATAAAAGGGAACACGATTGTGAAGACCACTTAGGAGGTTTTTGCAATAAAGTGGTCCAGTAAGCAGCCTGGATAAGAGTAGTGCTAATGGGAAATGACAGTTGCAGGTAGAGTCAAGTGATATGAGTGAGATGAAATATATCAGTTTGGGATATATCGAGCTTAAGATAGAGTAGCCAGTTTAGTCAAATAGTCCTTGTGTTACCCTGTTGACTTAGTGTAATTATTAAGCAGAGCACCTTGGTTTTGCATGTTGAAGTATCTTTAAGACCTCCAAATGGAGAAGTTGATGAGCAGTTGAATAGTACTCCTTGTCCTTTGGAACAATACCAAGGCTGGAGATGGAGGTTCAGGAATCGTCAATTTGTAGAGGGTCATTGTAGCCGTGTGATCAGAGGAGAGAGACCGTAGTGAAAAGTACCCTGAGGAACACCAAGTTTCAAAGAAGAGCTTTGAACCACAGTTTGCCTACTAACTGCAAACAATCCTTGATCTATATGTCATTGTTCAAAGTTTAGCCCTAAGTACACAGTTCACATCAAACACGTTTCCATTGGTTTGATTCTGATTCTGTTTACTTTTTATAAATTTGTGAAACTGCTCAGAAGCAACGGAGCATGGTAAATGGGATTTTGGTATCAGATTCCAATCTTGATTGTGCCAATTATTAGCCATATAACATTTGGCAAATAATTTGCTTTCTCTGATCCTTAATTTTCTTACATATATAATGAAATGATAATATTTACCCTGAATTTTTATATATATTTATATATCATATAAATCTCTCTATATAATATATATTCTCGATATATAATATATTATATATGCATACATATATATACATATATGAACTATACATATATATATATAGAGAGAGAGAGAGAAGTAACGTAAAGTATCTGATACCTAAAAGACATTTTTTAAATAACAATAAATACCATCATGATTACCATTGCTATTAGTGTTAAGTGTGAGACATACTCTTCTTCCAAGCAGTTAAACTGTATGTGTGTTTACTAGAAAAATGCCTTCTCTTATTCTTCCGGGATAATTTTCATATTTGTTGGTTTGAGTGGCTAGTTGTTTGAACATTTGGCTTTTATCTTTTATATCACTTTCCCTTCCTCACCAATGCTTGTAAAAACTTTATCTATCTTTTAAAGTCTATATAAAATAATTTTCCATGACCCCTAACTAGAAAAGAACTCTCTCACGTTTGACAAGTTATAACACCCTTTAGACTGTTTTCACATGGTACTTCTTTCGACCTTATATCATGTTGGTAAGTTTACGCGATTCTTCCTGCATAGTTGACTTCTTGGATTCAAGAACTCATCTTTGTCACTCCTACAATGCTTAGCATATTGTCTGGCACAGAGCAGAACCTTTATAAGTATGAAATGAAAGGCAGTGAGTCAGACTGTCATCGTCAGGATTTATGAACTAACTGCCCTCAGTCATTCGTTTGAGTCAAATGCCCTTCTCATGTTTACATTTATATTTTCTCTGATATTTGGAGTCTAAAAGCCCTGGGACAGATCTGAGAAGACGATAATACTGAGGGTCTTGGGAGGAAGCTGATAGGTCTGGTTGCAAGTCCTGTAGACTGAAACAAACTCTACAGAGAAGACATAACCCACATTCCAGTAGGATGAATGTCTTCAAAGTCCTCTAGCCCCTTTAGATTTAATTACATTTAGTAATTAAATGTAATTTAATTACTTGGGTCCTCTTGCCCCTTTAGATTTAATTACATTTAGTCCCATGTTGATCCCACCTACAGAGAGCAGCCAGAATTACCACTGCTGCCCTCCCCAGTTTTCTAAAGCTCCAGGAGTCTTACACTTGAGTCCCCCTGGGGACTACTGCTTGCATTTATCCTTGACATCTCTGGTTCTTATTTTCTGGTGCTGCTAAATTCTCTTTACCTGTGCTTTCTTTTTTCTGCTGTACATTTGCCTCTTCCCAACCCTGAACCCCATGTTGCATGTCCCCCAATCACGTTTTCAAAGAGCCCCCAACACAAGTTTGTATCAAAGAACGTGAAATCAAACATGAAAAGGCCTTTTCAGGGGTGCCTGGGTGGCGCAGTCGGTTAAGCGTCCGACTTCAACCAGGTCACGATCTCGCGGTCCGTGAGTTCGAGCCCCGTGTCAGGCTCTGGGCTGATGGCTCAGAGCCTGGAGCCTGTTTCCGATTCTGTGTCTCCCTCTCTCTCTGCCCCTCCCCCGTTCATGCTCTGTCTCTCTCTGTCCCAAAAATAAATAAACGTTGAAAAAAAAAATTAAAAAAAAAAGAAAAGGCCTTTTCAGCTCTATCAATACCGCCTGATTCCTCGTTGAGCCCTGACTAACCTCCTCCTTTCTTGTTCTCTCTTCAGTCCTCATTTCTTATCTTTTCTTATCTTGTTCTGTCTCCTACACTCCTCTTCCTATTACTGTTTTCAGGCAGAGCATATCATCTCTCCCTTTGCTTAATTTGAGCCTGTCTAAATTATGCTTTGGAGGGAAGAGGCCAGCTTTCACATTTGCCCCCCCTCCCTCCCCAAGAAGCTATCAAAGTATTTTCCTTCATTCCTTTATCAAAGAGATTTTGCCTCTGGTTTTTAGAGGGGATTTTTTTCCTTCCTCCTACACAAAGAACAAAGTGAGAGGGGTCAGAATCAGAAAAGGCAGGCAATCTGCCTGTCAAACTTGAAAGGACGGCAGTGTCATGAGGTCAGTCAGCAAGGTGAAGGAAGACATCAGTATGAGTCAAGCACAGATAGAGTGAAGTCAGTTAAGGGTCAATTGGAAATACATTTCATAGAAACCTGTGTTCCATTAACAGAATTTCTCCTTATATGGGTCGGCTGTTTCCGGTAGGTTAGGCACGGGTCCTTAAAACAGCTGAACTGGACCACATAGATGATACTACTTGAGGAAAACATCATACTTTGTGAGCATCTCCAAAAAGTCCTATACAATAACTTGTATAGAAAAAAAACATTTTCTAAATACTTTTGTGCAATGACATACACTTTCTCTGATGAGGAAATACTTCTGACCCCTCTTTTCCTGCCTGCTATAGCAATGACAGGTTATGAGACATAACAAAGGGAGCCTTTAGCCTTACACCCTCATCAGTGTCATTACTGGATACTCTCTTTCCTTTACAAGGTTGTGAGATGGTTTATTTTCATAGGAAATTTAGAAAATATCCCGTACATGATCCAGAGATTTCATATAATTCTTATGGACTGAACGTTTGTGCCCTCTCAAAATTCATGTGTTGAAGTCCTACACCCCAATGTGATGATATTTAGAGACAGGCCTTTGGGAAATAATTAGGTTTAGACAAGTTTATGAGGGTAGGACATTCATCATGGGAATAGTGTCCTCATGAGAAAAGACACAAGAGAGCTTTGTTCTCTTTTTTTTCCTCTCTCTCCCTGCCATGTGAAGACATTCACCTGAAACTGAACCTTGGACTTCCCAGCCTCCAGAACAATGGGAAAATAAATTTCTATTTAAGCCACCCAAGTTAAGTTTTATATGGTATTTTGTATGTCAGCTAAGGTGGACTAAGACACACACACACACACAAATCCCTGTAAATATACATTCTTCTGGAAAATACATGGAATACGGGGAGCCTGGGTGGCTCAGTGGGTTAAGTGTCCTACTTTGGCTCAGGTCATAATCTCGTGGTTTGTGAGTTCGAGCCCCGTGTCAGGCTCTGGGTTGACAGCTCAGAGCCTGGAGCCTGCTTCAGATTCTGTGTCTCCCTCTCTCTCTGCCCCTCCCCTGCTTGTACTCTGTCTCTCTCTGTCTCTCAGAAATGAATGAATGTAAAAAAAAATTTTTTTAATACATGGAATAAAAAAACCTAGAATTATTATCTATTATTCTTAAGCAAATCACACTACTTCTCAGAACATAGACTTTATATTTCTAAACAAGTCCTCTTTATTTAGGGAAATGCTTCCTGCTTTTGATGTTCCTAAAAAAGTATAAGAGCTACATGTTTCTAGTATTGTGTAGGAGATAAGAAGTTTGTAGTGGTTTGAACTGTGGCCCCACAATTTCTGTCACGAGAAAAGTAATAAAATGGGCCAGAGCATACCTCTATTTCCATCCTCAATACCTCACAATCATTCTTGAATTGAATCAGCTTTGTTTCAAACAATAACTCTGTGGTCCACCCCATCACAAACTTAGAAAGGCTAGCTCTCTTATGCAAGACTGTTCTGAATATAGAAGAGCCATTCTTTCATCACTGAAAGAAAGCAATGGATCAAATATCTGGATTTTTTGTGGTGGTCTACATTTTTCTTCTTATTGCAATTAAAAAAAAATCAAGGGATCATCTTTCCAATAATGCAGTCTTCTTGATTTTGGCACATACTCTGCTTGATAGCCACTGGAGCTAACTCTGCACTCTGCTCTCTCATAGCCTCTGCTCTTGTGCCCAAGTGGCAAGCCCAAAGTCATAGGCTAACCGAGTCTGAAACTTTAGAGTGTTCTGCCTTGTTGAGGTCTCCTTCTATCACTGGAAGTGTTCTTGACTCCTAAAATTCAGCTGTGTGGCTCTTCACATCACCAACCAATTATCTGACTCGAGTAAGAGCCTTCACCTATTCAGACAGGATGGACCTCCTGTCTCCGTCACTTACTACACCCTCCCCACTCCCCGTGTTACTGCCTCTTAGTTTCCAGTGACACTGTCTTTAATTCAGTTCTTCCCTGGAGGTTCTTAAGACCAGCTCTGTAAGAAACCAGCCCTTAGGGTGCAGATATCAATGGATAAGCAAATAAATGAAGAAATATGCAACAGACAGAACTGAGTAAGACCTAAGTGGAGACAAAAAGTAAATTTGGAAAAATGATCTGTTCTTTGGCATGCAGTATTTTTCAGCTGTTGTCCTGGTAACTATTTATAGTCTAGTGCTAAAGAAATTACACAGTTTCACATGAATTAAGTGGACAAAATGTTGTTAATCTATATGTCAACCATCATATGTAACATTTTATAAACAAAAATTTTTCATTAGGCAAAAAAGATTCTACCTTTCCCAAAAGATATATCGCAAAATGCTAACACACTTTCTTTGGTGTCATACAAGTATTCACATACTTATTTGTCAGTTACGCACATAAGAGATAATTTGGGTAATTTTAGATCAATTGAGCTGATGCAAAAGTGACACCATCAAATGGAACTATGGCTAATCAGCTTTAAACATTCAGTTCTTGAGGTATCTTAATTTGGGGTAATTTCCTTTATTTGACATTTTTAAATAAAATGTATCATTATTATTATTATCTTAAAGCACAAATTTGCATGATTCAAATTTGCATAAAATTCACTTTACTATATTTACTATTTCTGAAGTTCAAGAAATTATTATAAGCAAGGATTCTGTGATTTATACTTGAGAATATTTATAGCCCATAGCATAAATCAGTTTATTCCTCTAATTTTATTGAATCTGCATTATGCAGCAGGTTATGTTAAATGCCAAGAGATATACATAGACTTCTTTTTTTTTTAATTTTTTTTAACATTTATTGATTTTTGAGAGACAGAGAGAGATAGAGCATGAGCAGGGGAGGGGGATAGAGAGAGAGAGAGGGAGACACAGAATCCAAAGCAGTCTCCAGGCTCTGAACTGTTTGTTACCACAGAGCCCGATGCGGGGCTCAAACTCAGGAACTGCGAGACCATGACCTGAGCCGAAGTTGGACGCTCAACCGACTGAGCCACCCGGGTGCCCCGAGATATACAGACTTCTAATTGATGCCCTGTCTGGTGAGAAACACCATCTAGTTGGAGACAGAGATATATAAATGAACTGATACCATTAAATGGGCCTGCTCTCAAGAGTCAGAACCATGTGTATTCAAATTCCAGGCCTAAGATTCAGATTTTACATTTCAAATGGATATAAAATCTACTATAATTATAATAAAATGTGAATGCTGTAATAATTTAAGTACAAAGAGTGAAGGGGCATCAGGAAAAGAAGTGAGCCACCTAATGCAGGGAAGTTTCCTCAAAGAAGGTGACCTTTGAGTTGAATTAAACAGATAAAGAAGACAGAGAAAGACATCCCAGGTAGAAGGAAAAAGCATGCATAAAAAAGCATGGTGTGTTAAGGAATAATATGAAGTTCAAACTGATTAGAATCTTGAAGGGAGGGGTGAGTTAGTAGCTCAGCTGGTTAAGCATCTGACTCTTGATCTCGGCTCAGGTCATGATCTCATGGTTCATGGGATTGAGCTCCACATGGGGCTCAGCCCTGATAGTATAGAATCTGCTCAGGATTCTCTCTCTTCCTCTCTCTCTCTCTCTGCCCCTCCCCTGTTCTCTCTACATAAATAATTGAACTTAAAAAAAAAGAATCTTGGAGGGAAAGTGAAAAAGATATATGAAAGATAATCACTTTGTAAAGTGACTGAAGAGGAGCAAAGAAAGATTTAGGTGAGAAGGATGGGTAGAAATTGTGTGATTCAAGGTGTAATGTCCATATATGCCACACATCTCATATAGCGCAGTGATCATTACACTGTCAGCCACCCTTCGGAAATCGAATTCCTAAAATGTTGACAATATTGATAAAAAAAAGAATTACTGGGCCCATGTTGTTCAACTCCAGGTGAATCCCTTCATATTTTATTCCATATTGATGATGTCCTCCGGGTTTATGCAATACCAGCATGGGCCCATGTGAAGTATACTCATTTATCACTTAAGATTTAGAGTAATGAATAGAGAAGCGATACTTACATACTTGTTTATTGTCCAGTCAGTGCACATGAAGTTTCTTCCTAATGTGCAGACAGCCTATCTTCCTGTTCAGATCCAGGTATCATCTCTTTGTTGGTACTATCTTCTTTATTGTCAAATGCATCTCATTCTTGGCTAATTTTATATCTGCCATCTCAAGAGTAAGGTAGCGATGTTGTTATTATTCACAATGTGATGGCTCCTTGGAGCCTATTTGTATTGAAACAAATAAATCTTCTTGCCTCTGTACTTCTCAATTGTCATTTACTTAATGTGATATTGGTTACATCATTATTTGTGGTGATGCATCATTCATCATGTCACTGTGAATTCTGGCTTCCAATGATTCTCTTGAATGTTGCTGCACTTCATTGATGACAATCACAAGTGCAAGTCTCTGGTCATCTTAAATCAATCATTATGACTTTCTTAACACAAACATAGATCAGCACATCTTCCACCCATATTTTCTACGGAACTCTTATTATATCATAATCACTGCATTTCTAGAATGTGATCTCTTTCAATGTTAACTGTGTTTTGGTTTCGACACACAGCCACCAACAGGGACGATAGGTGAGGGTTCTGTGGTGAAGAAAGGAAAGTGATTCCATTTCTGCAAGGGATATTTGGCAGGGTGTAAAACGAACCCTGGGGAGCATGACATAACCAAATTGACAGAGACAAGAGAGGACGTCAAGTGGAAGGGCTCAGTAGCATTGCAGAGCAATTGTCTCCAGAGCACTTGGAATAGATAGACATGTCTACGTCTGAAGACGACTTGACTTGATGTGGAGTGTTTGAAGGGATTGGAGTGACCATCCTGGGTGTCCATGGAAGGGAATACGTAAAGGACACCTGTCACCACCCACCATCTTTGTGTACTGCAGACAGAGACTGCCCTGTTGGAACACAAACAAAAAAAAAACTATTGGGTGGGCCCACACATGTAGCTCAAGCCAAAAGTCAGTCAACCTCCCAACCCTAAATTCGTCTTGTGTCCAGTGTGAGTGAGTCACCCAAAACTCACCAGTCACAACCTCACTGAAGAGAGTAGGAGAAAAATGGAACTGACTAAATAACTTTGAAAAATAAGGTATTGACTGGAAATTATAAGTTGTATATACACCGTACTCTAGTTGGTAAATTTGTTTCATATGGAGATATATGCCAATAAATTTGAAACTCCTTCATACGTATCCTGGTGTTGAGCAAATAAGTAAACACATGGTAGATAATGGGAGCCAAGTTTCTCCCTATCAAAGAGGGAAGTAACAAATATGAGGAAGAGAAAGACTTGAGTGAACTTTGCATTTCTGGAGTAGTCAGAGACATCAGCACGAACTCATATGTACATAGATAGGTGATAAATGATGATAGGTAGATAGATAGATAGATGATAGATAGATAGATAGATAGATAGATAACAGATGATACAGAAATAATTACAGGTACGTGTGTATACATGCGTTAGTATACACACCTACATTTCTTAGCTCTGTTCCCTGAAAGAGTCTAGAAGCAGTGATACCTCACTAACAGCAATTGCAACCAGTACTCAGATCATTGTCTAAATACCATTATCTGTGAAATAGAACCAAGGCTCCTTGAAGAAATGGCTGTTTTCCAGGTCTGGGGGAAGGGAAAATAATAAGATGGGCCTGGAGTATCTCAAAGTGCCAGAAAGTAGTGTTCAAAAAACAAAGTACGGTGGCATATCAAAGGGACCCAGAAGCCAACTGAAAGAACTCACAAAGGCCAAAGCCAAAATAATTTGAGTAACAAAGTAAATAATGTAACATTGAATTATAACCCAAAGTACAAAGCAAATATACATGAATTCATATATAAAGTGAATGAATACATTAATAGAGTGAAGTGACAAATCTTTCTTACAGAAGAATTCTAAATAATGCCTGTCAATACTCGCACTTCCAGGAGCTTCATCCTCTCCCTCCCTCATTTTAAGTGTAGGCTAGATTCAGTGACTGGCTTCCAAAAAGACAGTATGTAAAGGGAAAAATAACTTTACAACGGAGTAATCTGGCAAACGCTACCTCAAACAAGTGCTTGATCTTAACATCCCTGGTAACAAATCATACAGATATCATGTGTTCCCTGATACGGTATGAAGAGCACCTCACACACACGCACACACACACGCACGTGCACACACATGCACACACAAGCACACACACACACACGCACACACACACACACACATCACTGTGTCTGCACCATTCTGGTGGCCCAATCAGGTACACTGTGCAGCAAAGAGCACACTGCAACAACTGTCCAGCCTGAATGATGTGCTGTCCAGGCTGCCCTCTCAGAAACAGAGCCATCCTTGGGCTCCTGGGCCACGCAGGCTCAAATGTCTGAATTCCCTGGGGGAATCTGACCCCTTGGGAAGCAGGGAAGCCAGACTCTGGGAGTTCCATGTTTCATAGGATCTGTCTCCGAAAGTCTGAAGTCCTCCTTCAGTGTCAAGGTGGCAATGCCATCCAGACAGGGCCCCCAGACTTTATCCCATGTGGGTTCAGTTCTATGAAAACATCTTATTCAAAATTTCTAGATCTTCCTCCTGGGCCTTTGATGGGCCGGCCAGTGCCTACCATCTCCACTTCTCCCCTTCTGGGCTCTCTCCCAACTTTGTGATGATTACTTCCAGTGTGGAAAAGTATTTGATATAGTCAGTGATGAGGCTAAAGTAAGTGGTGGGTGAGAATGGGTAGGGATAGGGAGGTGGGGGACTGTGGAATGAAACATTCCAGAAATGGAAGGATCCGTTTTTAACTTGGTACTAAAATCTTTTGTAAACTTCATACTTATAATGAAACTATAAAGTAACATTATTAGGGACACAATAAGCAAGTTGTTGATGGCATGTACATATGAAACCAATTCTATAAAAATTCCTAAAGCACAATAAAACTAATAAGGCTATAAATGACTTTAGGTATGTAAATTCATTTTAAAAAGTATATAAATTCATAGATAATTTCTGGTATCCGTGGTTGCCTCTGGGAACAGGGATAAGGGGTTAGGTATTGAGTATAACATCTCAATTTTTACAAGAACATTTTACTTTCCAATTCTTGCACTCCCTTACTCCTATATATCTGGCTCACTCTCTCTTGTACTTTTGTCCAGATCTTCTGTCCCCTCCCCCAACAGTGCTTCTCCAAACTTCTTAAACTTCTTACACTTCGTGTATTGTCATCGTAAACTGGCTTAAATTTCTATCTAGCCTGTTTTTTTTTTTTCAGTTCAATTAGCCATCCTTATAATTACTTCTAACCTCTTTGTCCCTCACATTTCTTAGTCCTCGGAGTACTGAAAAGCCATGTTCTCATGGCTTTGCCCATACTAGTTTTCATTTTTTCATTCAGAATGATCATAATGTTAAAATATTGCTTTGAATGTTTATAATCCATGACTCAAGAGAATATTCATGTTTCTTTTCATCAATTAGCCCCCAAAGAACAAGACTAAAGTGCGAAAAGAGAGGCCAGTGGGACTTGTACAGAACCTACAAAAATTTTCAAGATGGCGATTCATCTGTGAAACATAACAGCCTCGGACAATTATGTTAGATTATTTTCATTTTTTATTAATTACAGCACAGAGAAAAAGGGCAAAATGTTTAAGAAATGTGTGTTTTCTAGACAGGGTGTTGGTTTTGCACCAACAGAAAAGAAAAACAGATGAATAAGCTCTAGATCTTCATTTCTCTTATTCTCGGGGCAGGCTGAAAAAACAAAAAGACAGATATAAATACTGTTAGTAAAATGGCATGTGTTTGACAAACCTATTCAAGTGAATAGTAAATTGCTTAGATTGCCTTCCTGCAATTTCTACCAATGAAAGCCCTTCAGCCTGTCCTGGACTCTTGATTCTTCTGTTGGGCTGGTGGAGAGGACACACCGATAAGTGTTGTAAAGTCCTCACTTCATCACTGATGTCATAAGCTCCTCAGGCTTCAAGGTCCCGGGTTTCATCATCCCTCCTCAGGGTCACTTACTTAACTCCTGCTTGTTACCTACGTTAATAACCAACAAAACAAGTGCCTTCTCAAAGTAATACCTTTCAGAAGAAATTCTTGCCATTTAGCAATAAAACAAATCACATTTTGAAAAGGTCAAATTTACAGAGATACAAAGTTACTTCCTCATCCGAACGCACAATATGTAGGTATTATCAAGTGGGCAGAGAGTAAGTGACAACCAAGTAGAGGTGGTAGACCTTACAGTCAGTTTGGAAAATATGAAAATAAATTCATGTTAGAAAATAGTTGGACAATTTGTTTTAAAAAAAAAGGGAGTTGAGGGGTGCCGGGGTGGCTCAGTTGGTTGAGCATCCAACTCTTGATCCCACTCATGATCCCAGGGTGGTGGGACCAAGCCCTCTGTAAGACTCCGTGATGAGTGTGGAGCTTGCTTAAAGCTCTCTCTCTCTCTCTCTCTCTCTCTCTCTCTCTCGCTCTCTCTCTCTCTCTCTCCCTCTGCCCCTCCTCTGCTTACTCTCTCGGTCTAAAATAAAATGAAATAAATAAATAAATAAATAAATAAATAAATAATTTACAAATTAAAAAAGAGAGTTGATTCTATTTTTTAATTTCCCCCCAAATATTACAACCCAAATCACTGAAACATGTTTATGTTTAAACATTTAAATTTTGAAGTGCACCTTAGTAGCAAATTAATCACTATAAAGTGCAAGTTCACGTACAGTAGATCTACCATATTCTCCAATGAAATTACTTTGTTACTGGGCTATTAGGTTGTACCATGTGAAATCATTACTATGCAATTGGTTTTCATCTTTAAAAAATGCATTTGCATATGGTCCAGCCTAACACCTAAGTACCCCACTGCTGAGCCATCATTTGGTTTAGTGATTCTGTCTACTATGTCATAATAGGTCAGAACAGGACAGTGGTTAATTCTCAAGCTTTGGTTTGGATTTTGAATTGTGGCTCCACCTCTCACTAGCTGGGTGGTCCTTGGGTAAATTATGGAAACTATGCTGTGATCTGTGCCTTCATTTTCTCATCTGTGAAATAGGAAAAATAATGGCACTTAATTCAGACAACTATTGTGAGAATTAAATAAATTAATATATATAAAGGTCTTAGAACAGTGATTGGCACTGGCCTATATGGCTCTTGGTAAATAGCAATCTTTGCTATTTTAAAAATAACTATTATAATTACTTTTTTTAAAAAAATAATGCGAAGTATAGTTACCTGAGATGTTGTGATTGTGTTGTTTTAGGCTAAGGCAGCTTGAGCTGTAGCAACAAGTTTTGGACCCTAAGTAAAGAAAAATGACAGATTTGGGGAAAATATTAGCATCACTATTAGGATAAAAAATTAACATTTATACAGCCATTTGTGATTACAAACTAATTTTACATGCATCACATTCTTTAATTCCAGTTTAGTACTAGAATATCTACAAGGAAGCTTACTGACATCCACTGTTCCCAAAGGAATAAAAACATTACTGTCAAGTCATAGAGGGAAACAGTAAATATAAACTTCCCCCATTAACCTGTAAAATCAAACTCAGATTCAACCAAGTTACAAACCAGCATTTTTCAAGAACATGTTTAAATAAATTAGTGTTCTGGCTTCATGCTATCTCTACCAAAGACTTGAGCCTCACAAATATCTATCTATATTCATAAATATCACAACTTTGGAAACAGAACAAATACTGTAAACATTTCCCAATATGCTCCAGTGAGGCAGGAGATAAAACAAAAACAAGAGCTATTTAAGTAATTTTGTTGGGTAATTGTATGTGGAATAAGATTCTGATCCTAAATGTACAGAGTATCCCTAAGATAGATGAAGCCCTAAGCCCTCGCCTGATCGAACATAACAACAAAGGAAATCAGCCATATGAAAATGAAGAAAGTCCAGCACCTCTTCAGCAAAGCAGGCCTCCTTGTCTTCAGCTGCGCAGCACTTGTCTACAAAGCTTCCAAAATCCCCCATGACAGTTTTCAGTTGTTCATCTGTTGCCTTGGGCTTGTGTTTCAACAGCTCAACAAGTGCACTGCATTTGAATGAAAACAAAACAAGAACGATAAAAATCAGAAAAAAGTTTACTCACATAAAGAAAAATGGAGATGGAAGGAGAGTGGGAGATGTAGGCTTCCACTTATGGAATGGATAAGTCACAGGAATAAAAGATGACAGCTTAGGGAATACAGTCATTGGTATTGTAACAGTGTTGTGTGGTGACAGAGGGGAGCTAGACCTGTGGTGAGGACAGCAGAATGTATAGACTTGTAAAATCACTATGTTGTACACCTTAAACTAATGTAACATTGCATGTCAACTACACTTCAATTAAAAAAAAGGAAAAAGAAAAATGGAGACGGTAAAGATAGCTGTATTATTGTTTATAAGTCTTGGAGTGAGGTAATTCTGAGCTTGAGGCTCAGGCTTACCACAATAAGCTTTAATATTCTCATTTGCATAATGAGAATAAAATCTTCCTTCCTAGGGTTGGTGGAAGGATCAAATGAGATAATCAATGTAAATTGCTCAGCACATCTAGTGTCAATAAATCTCAATAAATCAATAGATCTCTTTACCGTAAATGTCTAGAAAGGATAGGTCATTGAATTTTTACATTCTTCACATTTTAGAAGTTATACAATATTGAATTGAATTTTATAGTGATTTAAGAGCTAAAACTGATCCTTAAAAGTTTAATTGTCTTGTTGGACTTCATCTAAAAAGTTTCTAAGAATCTTTATATTTGGTCTGTGAAATTTACTCCATTCAGTTAATACTGGGAAGGCCATCAGTAATAAAACTAATCAAACTTCTGGGAGGTGATGGTTCTCTCTCACTGACATCTGCAGAGATAATAGTACTAGAGAGAGAGTCACATGGGTATGATAAGTTTTGCAATATTACTCATAAATCTATGACTATGATTAGAACCTCGAGAGATGATAGCAACTTTGTGGTGCTAAATGTCATGCACTTTTAACTCCTGTGACATCAGTAGGGCATCAAGCCTCAGAACTCTTTTTTCTATATGGTTTCCACCCAAGTTCCATTCTCAAAAGTTATATCTTGGGGATTTGCCTTGTCTGTTGGCTGCCATAGAACAAACTTAAAATAGCCATTCATGCCTAGAAATAAATTCACCAATTCTTTCTACTAACTAACTTGCTCTTTGCACAAATGTATCAGTTAACTGTTAATCTTTTTCTACTGGACTCATCTTAAAACATTATTCCACTGCAGCTTTTATCCACAAGATTATTCTGAATGATTTGTAGGCAAGATTGTAATATAGAGGTTTTTTGCTAGGAAAACAAAAAGCTATCCATTTTATTCTTGACACTTTAATCAGCTTACTAAGGCCAATACTTAATTAAATACTCTTTTCTAAGGAATATAATCACTGCTTCAGAAAAAGTTACTCATTTCAATTTACAATTCTCACTCTCAAAATGATAAATGCTTACAGTAATGAAACACTACTTACGATTGTTTCTTGATTTGTTTCTCAGCCTCAGGAAGTGTGCATAAATCTGCATGGAAGGTGAATGTTTCAGCACTAAATTCTTTGGGAACATATGTTTCATCGACTTGCAGAGCAGAAAAGCATGGTCGTCTGTTCACCAAGGACTCTGTGCAGCATTTGGTAACTCTCTCGCTCACGGGGGTCTTCTCATGCAACACACACAACCGGTTCAGGACCACGGACAGCTAAAGAACAGGTGGAAGAGCAAAAATTGAAAAAGCATAATAAAAGTTTTCCATGAGCCTCTACTTTCCAATGGACGAAAAAACATGTTATATATTAACTAGCAAGACTGAATCCAAGGTTGATTTGAGGTAGCGATTTGCTTATCTTTAAGAACTACAAGTAATAAGAGACTTTTTAAAGTATTTTCTCCTTTAAATATGTCTACATTTTAAGAATTATTCACTTGAGAAAATAACGATTAAAATAATTTGATGTGAGTCCTGAGATATGTGTTGGAGTGGGAAGGAAACAGTCTTATACTTTAAAAAAAGACCCCAAAGATTAAGAAAGATTTTTAAATGCCAGGGGAAACATTGAAAACTCATGGAATTTTTTTCAAAACAATTTATCATTTTGGGGATCTTATACAAATTCTCACTGTGATGGCCTGGGTAATATAAGTGGCCAAGTCCTGGCGGCCACTACCACACATATACACACATGTGCATGCAAGCACATGTAGTCCAGCCTGCTTCTGAAAGTTAGCTTTGTCAATATCTAACGGCAAAAATTCATCATGCTTAACTTATTGTACTTAAAAGACTCACATAGTCTTCAGCACAGGACAGTCTTTCTGATTCAGGATGCGTACAACACTTGCTGCCCACTTTTCCTAGGCTTCTTGAGACCTCCACGAGAGTTGGAGTTGACACTTGAGGTACTTTCTTGGTGTAACGAACTAAGAGCCTATAACAAAATAATCCATGTGTTTTCAGCCAGGCAAGAAACTGTCTTTCTCAAACACAGCAGGTCAAACAAAGAACACTTAGCCAAAATCAACAAAATGACTTTCTGTTCATAAAATTATCTCCATATCCAGGTCAGTGGAATAGCATGGGGGAGGACCTTGTCCTGAGTAACTAGGTAAGCCTATCTTTGATTCCACCTGTGCTGTATACTCTTTTTTTTTTTAAATTTTTTTCAACGTTTATTTATTTTTGGGACAGAGAGAGACAGAGCACGAACGGGGGAGGGGCAGAGAGAGAGGGAGACACAGAATCGGAAACAGGCTCCAGCCTCTGAGCCATCAGCCCAGAGCCTGACACGGGGCTCAAACTCACGGACTGCGAGATCGTGACCTGGCTGAAGTCGGACGCTTAACCGACTGCACCACCCAGGCGCCCCTGTGCTGTATACTCTTAAGAAAGTGACTGACCTTATTAGAATTCGGTGACACTAGTATATTTATTAATTGCTTCTTTCTTTCAATAAAACCCACTGACAGCTTGATATATATCAGCCTTGTGCTAAATTTGAAAGATATGTATAAATTTTCTCATCTATAAAATGGGAGAAACTATACCTGACTCAATAGGGATGGTACAAGTATTAAATTAAAATTTTTAAAAAGCATGCAATCAACCTGGCATGATATCTAGCACATAGTAATCATTTACTCAGAATTCCAATCACCACTGAAAGTCATATATGACTATAATCTACTAAAAGGAAGAGACTATACCTGGTTCATTGTTGTTGTTATCCCTAATACCCATAGTTAGAAGAGTGCTAACATAAATATCTACTGAATGATGTGTCTCTTCTTGTCTTTACCTCCATAGATAAGGCTCTAGTAGATCAGGCCATTTGTCCATCGGCTTATATATTACTTCTCGAGCTACTATCATTCAAAGCCTACCATTTCCTCCTTTGTAAAGCATCACTGTATTTTGTTTGCC
The DNA here is from genome assembly GCF_016509475.1 of Prionailurus bengalensis. Lineage (NCBI taxonomy): Eukaryota > Metazoa > Chordata > Mammalia > Carnivora > Felidae > Prionailurus > Prionailurus bengalensis. Next base: position 146,847,770 of record NC_057344.1, read on the forward strand.
CATAAGCTGTTCTTTAACCTTCAAGAGGCATCCTCAGCTCCTATATTCCAAGATGTGGTATTTTCCTTTCCAATCTCAAGAGACCAATTTTTTAAACCACACTCAAACATAGGATTCTCCATCCCATTAACCATTTTCTGTCTCCTCCTCCAGTTTTTCTTGATGGAGAGAGATGAGAAATATATACTGTATTTTCGTGATTAAAATCTCTATGATAAATGGTATCTATATTAAGTTTTAATAAATTACAAATTGATCAAGAAAATAATCAGCCGATAAACAAAAATACATACGCATTTTGGAAGCCATATTCTCCAAGTTTTTCAAAAAGTTCACAGTTTGTTTTGACTAAATTGTGAGGCTCTTCCACAAGAGGTTTAAATTCATCAAACTGAAAGAGAACAGAATTGTGTTGACAGAATTCTACCTCAGGACCATACAAAGGTTGCTTTTCATCCTTCTAGGCAGAAAGAGATCCTTCCACCCTTTGCCCAAAGTCATTAATTAGATCTTTGATGCCAAATCTATTACAATATGTCCAAAATATTTATTTTATTTGGTGAGACTGTATAGTAAAAGGGATTAAGAAACTCAGGCTCTAGTGTGCTACTGCTGGTTTTTGAGCCAGGCCACTTGACCCATTTTCTAACTATGTAACTTTACTTTCCATATCCAAGGTTCAGAACCCTTACCTCTACAATAGGGATGAAAAAATAAAATAAAATAAAATAAAAATAAGAGAAAAAAAGAAAAATAAATAAACAAAATGGGGATGAAGATGGTATTCACCTCAGAGAATTGTTCTATAAACCACTTGAGTTAATACAATTAAAACAGTACCTGGAAGATAATAAAAGCTCAATAAATGATGGCTATGACTTTATGTATCATTATCATTAAACCATATCTCTAGTTGGATTCTGAGCTCCCTGAGATAAGAGATTTTTACCTTGGTCAAGGACTCCAGTATGGTACCTGGCATAGAGTAGGTTCTTGGTAGAGCAAAGAATGACTTTTCTTTGATTCTGAATTTTGGAAACCACTGTATATGCCAGGAGTGCTAACTATCTTCAACATGTTACAATCTGTTGGGGATGGCTAAATATGGCAAAAATCCTCCAGAACAGGTTTTCTCTCCTTACATAAATTCTTGTAAGACAATTCCTAAACTTTTTCCAAAAATTTTGAAAATATTCTAGATGACTAGATCTCACAGTCTTCCTTAAGATGCCAATTCTTTTTTTAAGGAATATAAAACTGTTTATTAACCACTGTTTACCAGCATTTACAATAAAGTAAACAATGTACAGCTGGATAACATTCTAAGACTCTACTTCTTGATATTTGATCAATCTTGGAATCCGGTTAACTATATATCTAAGTCCCTTAATTGAAATTAATATTTATCTTATTTTGTTCCCAGGAACACAAAAAAGAAAAAAGCGTGGTCAAGATTTTTTGAAATTAGAGGTTGCACCCTTTAGATCTTTCCCTTCTAGGCTATTCTAAGTCTTATTAGCCATCTATTTTTCCTATAATGTTTAAGAGCACAGAATTAAAGCCATGTCAAGAAAAGATATAAGTTGCACTATTTAACAATTTACATTCTTGCATTATTTTTCTTTCTCATTATGAAGGCTCACCAGCCAGACAGCTCCATTTTTTTTTCCCTTGAGAAACCTACCACATGGGCATAGCAAGCAGGAGGATCATCGGTGGCACAGCACTTCTCTAGGGTGGCTTCATATTCCTTGGCAAGTCTCAGTAGCAATGAGACAGAGTATTCAGGGTGCCTTCTTGAGTATTCATACAAAAACCTAATTCAGATGAAAATAAAATAGATTTAATTGGACGAATGAGCAAGACAAATCACCTAACTAGCCTCAAGAGTAACTCATATCCCAAAGATCTGAGTTCGACTAGACCCCATGCAAGGAAGGTTAATGACTAAGAGTCTGGGGTTCAGAACTAAAGCTACCTGCATTCAAATCCTGGCTATGTCACCTATTTTACTATGTCACCTTAAGCAACTTATTAAAACTATTACAGACTTGGCTGCCTTCTCTGTAGAATGCAGATAATAACAGCACCTATCTCACAAGGTGGGTTGCAAGAAATGCATGACATAATCAATGCAAAGCATACCCTGTCTGGCACATATTAAATGTTTGATGAGTGACTCCTGTTTTTATTATGTATTTTTTTTATAATTTGGACTATATCTCAAAAAGGTTCTGATAGATAAATAGAGATATATTCTTAATTTTTTCTTTTTCCCCACTGCATGAATAAAATCTTTCATCTTTATGTAAAATACATAGTGCACATTACACTGTTATAATCCAACAACAGAAATGCAAAGTCTAACACCCCACTTACTGACTATATGTAATCATTTATTTTGTCACAGAATTTCATGCTGCCCTGCCACGCTACTGTTATTTCTGGTCTGTTCAACCAAGTATAAAGCAGACTTTATGAACAACCAAATATAAAGCAGATTCCAACTTCTCTTTATATTTTTTTATATAGATAGATAAATGGTAGGTAGATAAATAGATACAGATATACAGAGATATAAAGATGTATTATGTATATTCACACATATATATTGTAGTAAGTTCAAGAAATACTCTTTGAATGAATAATATGTGTATAATTTATGTATATACAAATGTTCCTAGAGGTATTTCCAGAAATATCCCTGAGGAGAAAAGGAATGGAATGGGGGCAAGGATAGAAACTTTTACTACTTCCCTCCTCTTCCCTATTCTCTATTGATTGAGTTTTTACCATAACTATGTATTAGTTTATAATAACTTTTAAAACTAATTAACTTTTGCAAAAAAAAAAAACTTAAAAACTAGAAGAGGCAAGGATTAAGAAGTATTGTAGACAACACAGAAATTGTAGCAATGCCAAAGGAAAGCCTAGTATCTCTTCCTGAATCTTGAGACCATAGAAAAGCTATGGAGGGATTATTCTTTATCCACTTACGTGCCCAGGAACACATCCTTTGCCTCCTGATAGTTCTTGCAAACTTCCTTATCTTCAACAAAATCAGCAGCTAACGGGGACAGGTCAGCAGGCAACTCGTCTCTTTCCACCTCGCTGATGCAATGGGATTTTTCCAACACAGGCTTACCACAGCATTCCTTCAGCTTAGTGGAGATTGAATCTTGATTTTCACATACATACTTGGCAAGATCCGCCTGTAAGCAGGTTGATAAAAATTTTTCAATGTAAATTGACATCACTACACTTTCTCCTCAGACCTTTATTATGTTGGCAAAACATCTTTATTGTATTCTAAGACCATACACATACCAACATGCCTTCCATGAACACTTTCAGTCTGTGCTCCCAAGACTAGAGACTCGGATAGAATTACTAAAATATTTCCACTTGATTACAAAAGACCGGTCAGTAACAGGGGCCCATATTGGTTATCATTAATTTTATATTTCTACCACTAAGGCATTTAAATTTTTAAATTAAAACTCAGTACTATTTTTCCAAATATTTCCCTCAAATTAAGTACAGGCATTTTGAAACCAGATAACTAAATAAAATATGAGATATTTTTTGAAAAACTAGTCAAGACCATAGTCACCGTTTCTATTTACACACGTAAAATATTTGCCTTAAATTTTCCAGAAAGTATCCTGAGAGATTAGGATTCTGGTATTTGGTCATATTTTCAAGTTTGGGGAAAAGAGATCTCATGCTAAATATTTGCATAGTTAACAAAGATGGTTAACTAAGAGAATATAGAGGGGCAAAAAATTACATAATTTCCAAAGATCTCTTTAGCAACTAGCCCTTCTCCAATTCCACCCACCTCCCAAAAAAGTTTTCTTTGAAATCTACCTTTCTACCAGCTGTCCTACTTCAGTGAAAGCCTTTGTTCTCAGAATATGACTGAAAGGGTTACAAATTAGTGAATGCGTTTATCAGATCATTTCATGAGTGAGGTGGCCAGGTTTAAATAAATGACAACAACAAAAAAGTACCATAAGGCAGGCAAAGAATTGAGCAGATTGTGCATAGAAAACAATCTCAACCCACTGTCAGCTTCACGAATAATACTAAGCAAATTCATACTACCAACTGAACCATGTGTGTTACCAAAGAGTATACTTTACCCTGTCATCTGCACATTCAAGCAGGTCACCATGGCAGCATTCCTTGTGGATTTTGGCAAGATCTGTCACTAACTTGGAAACCTCTGCAAAGTCAGCCTTGGGAAATTTCTGGCTCAGACGAGCTACTGACCTAAGAAGAAAATTTCCCATCCAAACATTAATAACATGCAATATTTTATGTGAAATCACTAGGAAAATACTACTTGAACCAAGAAAATTCAGGACAAAACAGCATAAAGAAATAATTTGTAAAATTTGTTGGTTCTTTTTTTTTAATGCTAGTTCTGAACCAGATGGTTATCTTAGGACAAAATATTTCTTTAGGGCAGAATTAGCCATTTTAAGAGTGTGTGTGTTGGATAGAAGTCCAGCCATTCATAAAAACAAAAATCAAGAAGAGATTCTAAAAGAGGCAACATAAGGGACACCAGGCTGGCTCAGTCAGAAGAGTTTGTGACTCTTGATCTCAGTGTTGTAAATTCAAGTCCTGCTCTGGGTGTAGAGATTACTTAAAAATAAAATCTTTAAAAAACAAAGTGAAATAAAATAGGCAACATGTGGAGAAGCATCAAGTTTGGAGCCCAGACCTGGTTTCTCAATCTGGCTTTATCACCTATTAGAAGTGGGACCCTAGGCAAGACTCAGCCTCTACCCAGTCACAACAGCATGCTAAATTGCAGGACTGATGTGAGGATTAAGTTAGTTGATCCATGCAAAAACATTTTACAAACCAGAACATGCCATGCAAACTCCTGTTATCTTTTTTTTAATCGAGCTCCCTGACTTCTAAAGGTGTCTGAGAAAAAAGAAATTCATAACTTCTACAAAATGAGGGAATTTTGATTAAGCACACTTTCACCAAGAAATTGATCCAACACAGTGTCTAAACTGTATGACATGTAAAAGGCGAATATCCGTATGCCTTCCCAAATCAAGTCAGAGTCTCCTAAATCTGTTCAAAGCTTCTTCTTCCCCCAGACCAATCACAGCTTGTTTAATTGTTTACCATTTCCTGTTAGGGTTGTTTTATTTACTGAGTTAGTTGATTTTGGTGGAGTGGATGGGAGACACGGCAGGCAAAGATAGCTCAAGTGATGGTATCTAGAGAGCTCGCAGAATGTCTATTATTCTCATTCCTCTCCTGTTGCTGTTGATTCATTGTTGACTACCATGTGAGGAATAGGGGAGAGGGGATTTCTCTTGGCTTAGAAACTGAAGAATGTTCCTTCCACCAGCGAAGTAATATAAAAACAGAGGCCCAGACAAAAACAAGAGATTCACGACAGAGCTGAAGCTATAAGAAAATGAATACTAACCTCGATGGCTAAATTGAATTATCAGAACATAAAAGGACAAATATTTCCACATAATGGATGGGGAGGGTGGGTTAAATTCAGTAGAAGACACTGACTACTGCTCTGTAAAAATACTGGATCATTAGAAAGGGATCTTTAGTTTTTGTAAATAAGTGGGAGATTAGATACCTTAAAGACAAAAAAAGATACCCTCTAAATTCTTTGACGACTTAGAAAAAATATGATTAAAAAAATTATGAGGAATTGTCACTGATGTTCTGATTTTCACTGCTGTTAATTTCTGCCTTTTAAACAACCGAAAAGATGCGTGTGAAAGCATCACATAAGGTGCCACATAAATGTACATTTTTGTCATCTGAACCATAATCATCTACATCATTACAAAGATTCAAACTAAGTTTAAAATACCATGCTTTGAAAGCTCTTTCTCCGAATTTTTGGAGGCTGGCACACTTGAGTCTCTCTTTGGCGGATGAAGCCAGTACTTTTTCTCTCAAAGCATCAATCTGCAAAAAAGAAATGATTTGGGAAAAATTAGAAAAGGAAAATTCCATGCGAAACACCCCTTCATAAGTTCAGATAAGACTGTGCCACATGGAATTTTAAAGAGATCATTTACACCTAAATTCCCAAGTGCTTACTATTGGCAAATAATTATTTTGCTATGGAGGAGGAGGACAATCAGTCTGGTCATAGCGTAAGCCTCTAGGTGGTTAAGAACCAGCATGGAGGCTTCTCCAGGGAAAAGGGACCTGAAGGGAAATGTGGAGGCACAGAGTACACTAATATCCCAGGGAATACAATTTTTCTGACTTCTTGATTTCACTTACAATTGATCTCAACCCCTCCTCCACCAACTCTCACAACATCAATAAGCTCCTCAGAGAATACAGTCCATAATAAATATTTATGGAATGGGTGAATAAACCCAGCCTTCTAGAGGCAGTTGAATTATCTCCTTCGAATTCCCTACCCAGTAGAAAAAAGGCTCGTGAAAAGATTAACAAAACTGTGGCCCCTTGCTGTGCAGTTTTACAGATGAGTTTCTGTATGTCACTGTAGTGACCCACGCCATAAAAGACGCAGGATATTTAGACACATACACAGTGATTTCCTCTATCAGATCCACCATGGCAAATCTGAGAAGGAGGAATGAGGAGGTCATAGGTCTTCAAAGAGGGTGAAAGATCTTTGGGGGAGTTAAGAGCGAGGGAGGCTTTTCTGTCCATGTAAAGAAGTTTGTATCAGAGACAGGCGTTCCCTAAATCTAGCCACATGATGTGCAAAGTCTGAGGTTTGGTTATGAGTTGGCCCTCCTGTTCTGAGGAATACCTTTGGTGTCAGGCAGGCAGCTTTATCTGCAGCTTCGCAGCATTCTGTAAAAACTCCTTTGTATTCTTCGGCGTAGTAAAGGAGTTCTGGGGCATAAAAGTAAGGATGTCTTCTGGCAATTTCATATAAGTATCTACATGTTTAAAAAGAAAAACAGGCAGTCATGTTTCTGCAGCAAACAATATTACAGGAACAATTGTAATCAACAATCTCATCTAATTTACCAGTTAATCTCAATTTGCACACGATGACCTTGACTTTGTCATTCTGTAAATCCGTGAAAAGGCTAAACTTATACATATAAATTATATATATATATTTATATATGTATAAAGTTTTATATATATGTACACACATATACCCACACAAATGTATAAAATGGTTAAATTTTGGTAATATAATGTTTTTGACTAAAACAAAATCAGCTCTGAGAGTAAATACATATCTTCATAATATTTTAACAGACCTCAATCTCAGTTTTTTATACAGAACATGTCCTGTTTTAATGAACTCCAAAAGATCTTTGATCACATTTTTTATCATGGAGAATTTTGTAGTATCAAATATAACTTCTTTGAAAATTATCATTAGAATGAAAGCTTCTAAGCCTTAATGCTGAAAATGTTTTTTATGGTAGCAATTGTTATCATAAGCCTTGATCTATTTCCTAATGTTTCATTTTGCAGCATAAAAATCTTATTACTTACTTGCCCAGGAACCTCTGTTCATTTTCGTGGAAGGCAGTGCACATGGCATCAGCCTCTGGGGTCACCAGCTGACCGAAGCCGGGATTGTCATCTTTGTGCTGCAGGAAGCATTCGTTTCTCTCAGGTTCTTTTTTCTCACAGCAATCAGCCATCTCACCATACTTGTCGCGAAGAGAGGCAACTGTACACAGTTTATCTCCAAAGAGTTCGTGCTAAATGGAAGAGAGCAGACTTCAAATCATGGGGAGGTACTTTGTTTTCTTTGCACCCAAAGAGCAGCCTAAAAAGTTTCATGTATCGGTAAACCTTGGTTAGGAAACCATGTAAATTTAACATCCACTTTTTTCCTCAGGTGTAGAGAGTTTCCCAGGATTTGACCATCTATGTAATTTTTGCAGGAATTAGCCATCACATGATTACTGACAGTGAATAAAAAGGAAAGGCAACAAGACAATCAATGGCTTTAAGGACTGAACATTGCTCCTATTTCTACGGGCTACAAGCTGGAAGAGCTAATAAAAAAATCAAGGGAAAATAGTCTTCTAAGTGGTAGGTGAATTCACATGAGGAAAGAAAGTACTCAGAGAGTTTCTCATTTGATCTGCTCTTTTCTGAGGGTCCAGCTTTTAAGTAGATGCCATTCAAAAACGGAAGAGTAACACAATTTACTGTTTATTAACTATTATATGAAAATATAGATCTTTTTTATTCTAGAAACATTTGTCTCAAAACACATTCCATTAAAGGTATTCTTTCTGTCCCCCTTCATTTTTATCATGAAAGTAATTGGAACTCCAGGGAAAATAAACTGCTGAAGACAGAATTAATTTGCAAAGCAAATATATTTCTAGAGGTCATATTTAGAGTCCTAAGATCATGTTAAAAATATTGAGTTAAAGTACCGATTCTACCTGGAGGGGAAGATACGTGGAAAGAAGGAAGTAAGAGAAGGGAAGCCTTCACTGATAAATAAAAACTGACCTTGCCCCCAGCAAGGTATATACAGATTGAATGGGGAAAGAAACAAACCTCTCCCTGTACTGAAGACCCACCTAGAAATACCACAAGTTCTAAGTTCTTCAAAATGAATAAATGCCCTGATTGTTTATTGTATGTAAAAATATGACTATCCCTAAAATGAGGACTAGATACTTATACTATCATTTTACCCAAGTAACAAAATTGACACAGAAATCAGATGAGTGCCTTCTGAAGATAAAAAACATGCTCTCGCTATTAGCCTCTATGATAGAAAGCACACTTCAGATTTTAAAAAGAGACTTTTACAAATAACGAATTTCCATTTAAGTACACTATCACTGAAGAAGAAATAGAAATTGGCAATGAAAAAGAATGAAATCTTGCCATTTGCAACAACGTGGATGGAACTGGAGGGTATTATGCTAAGCAAAATAAGTCAGTCAGAGAAAGACAGGTATCATATGATTTCACTCATATGTGGAATTTGAGAAACTCAACAGATGAACATAGGGGAAGGGAAGGTAAAAGAAGATAAAAACAGAGACGGAGGCAAACCGTAAGAGACTCTTAAATACAGAGAACAAAGTGAGGGTTGATGGAGGGGAGGGGAGTGGGGGGATGGGTTAAATTCATGATGGACATTACCGAGGCCACTTTTCAGGATGAGCACTGGGTGTCATATGTAAGAGAGAAATCACTGGGTTCTATTCCTGAAGCCAAGACTACACTATATGTTAATTAGCTTGAATACAAATAATAAAGAAACAAATAAACTATCACTATTGTGTGTGGTCTTAAAAAAGAAATGTTTTTAAACCTCTGGCTGTAGCTAGAACACCTCTATTGTAGAAGAAACAAAAGCTAGCCTTGCTTTTGAGACTTGCTTACAAAGGAATAATTGAGGAAACTAAACTTGGATTTTTTCCTTTGAAATTATCAGGACTACCAAAAAGAAGAAATGATAGTCAAAATCAGAATGTACTTACAAGTGACTTTTCACAGTTGGCTGCTGACTGGTCAGCCACACATCCTTTTGCGAACTCAGTTACTTCATTCACTAATTTTACATGATCTTCAAATGGACACTGCTGGAGATACTGAGAAAAGGCAACCAGTACCCTGAAACAAAGGACATAGAAACATGAAACACGGTGAAATTTTAATATAAAGTAGTTTGCTATGCTAAACAACCAATCGTGTATATGTTCTATATTTTATACAACTTACTATTAGCCAGAAAGTCTATCCACATCAGCTATTATCTGAAGCCATATGTGGCTGTCTAAGCAAAGAAGACATGTATTTATGCCATGTTTAAATAGATGTGCATGCATGTCAGCAGATGCACAAACAGAGCAGGCAAGCAAACTGTATTCTAAATGTCTAATTATGAGGACTAGGGACATTACATAGGCCCTTTGTCTATTTAAACACACACGCACACACACACACATGTCTCTCATTTAATCAGACTGTAGCATGAAATTGACCTTTAAAAAATAAACCATTTTCTCACTTTTTATTAGATTAAATAATATTAAAATGGTCTCAAGAGCCACAGACCTATTTGCTAGGTAAAGGAATTTAGTAAGTGAGCAGCAAAAGAAACCATATACTAAAGTCTTTCCCACCATGCAGGTTATGTAAGCATTCCAGAGGTACACTATCCCATATAAGTGGCCAGTAGCCACATGCGACTGTATAGACTTAAATAAATTAAAATTAAATGCAACTTAAATTTTTGATCCTCAGTTGCACTTGCCACATTTAACATATTCAGTAGCCTCATGTGGCCAGTGGCTACCATATTGAACAGCACTGATATAAAATATTTCCGTCAATGCACAAAATTCTATTGGATAGTATTGTTCTAGAGCCTGGACTCTGATGATATGGGAATATAAGGTCTTTAGAATAATAACCAACTCTATTAGAAACTTTCAATTTGACTCTTCAATATCTTAACTTACAGGCCTCTGAAATGTTCTTCTCCCAAATCATTGAACCGATGAGCAATCTCACTCTGATCTGAAAAGGAGAAAAGAAAAAAAAAGGTTTACATTCTGAAGAAAACAACTTAGTCATAATGTTACTTTTTGTGTTTCTCTCCATGCGAATTAGATAGTCATTTGCTCCAAAACCTTGGCCTTTGATCCCTACAGAAAATCTGAGGATGATGGTGAACTATGTGTTCTGAATTAAAATGGAAGAGTTCTTCTATCACCAAAGATACTATTTGAAAAATCATGAAAATTGTTAAATATTTATAGCTTTATATTCAAACTTGGATAAGATCTAATGCTCCTGCAGTGTCCATTAAAAGCTACTGACAGGACAGTCTGAAATGAAAAATATAAATTCTATTTATAAGATTAACAACACAGGTTTTGGGTTTTGTTTCTGTTTTGGGTTTTTTTTCATATCTGTATCTATCTATCTATCTATCTATCTATCTATCTATATCTCAACGTGCAGTACCTAGGCCTTTGGGAATGTGGAGCTATGAATTCTAACATTAAACTATATTCTGTGAAGTTAAAGTCACTCTCGGCTCCTTCATGTGCAGAAGGAAATTGCAGCTACTAAACAATTCTCACCATTTTTTTCACCTAGGACGTTAGAAATATATTAATAAGATAACTTCCTAAGGGATCACAAATATAAAATACCATCACAGTCTGGAAATAAATGCTAACAGAAAACACTTCTTTAAAGATGCAGGGTTTTCTAAAACCATTCTTTTACTAGGAAAATAAAACAAAGGTTGAATAATAGGAAAATAGAATTCTTACGTGCTTCTCGACGAGTCACGCCCCTGGAATAAGCAGAGCTAAAGAGGAGGAGGAGGGAAATAAAGGTTACCCACTTCATTGTGCCAAAGGCTTGTGGGGTTGATAGAAGAGAAAAGGTAGGACGAACAGAGGGAAATTAGCACTAATATACTTCTTTAACCAATAATTGTAGATTATTAACCAGACTCATCTTGGTATTTCATTGGCCCCCAACTGATTACAAAATTCATATTATTCTTGCCAAAAAAAAAAATCGTTTGACTAAATCCATTGCGTATGTTTGCCATCTGGAACTGTTTTTTCCACAAGACCTTGTCAATTCATTAGTTATGTAAAACATCAAGTTTTACATAAGACTTTAAACGATTTGTCCCTATTATTCATTACCATGTTCTTTATTTGTGATTTGCCATTTGAATATTTTAATTTTTAATATGTGCAAAATTCTAACCAGAACGATGACTTAAATTAGAAATTAAGACTTACTAAAAGAGCTAAGCTTTGAACTGTATCTATTACTAACTCCAGCTATGTTTTTATCATCAAGTAATGAAAAATTTGCACGTGCACGCGCGCGCACACACACACACACACACACACACACAAGAGGGCTTCCATGTCATTCTCATTCTCCTGAAATGTTCTGTCTAAAAAAAAGTTGATGTTACCTCAGATGCAAGCTAAGAAAAAGCCACAGCCACAATAGCAACTAAAGTGGATGTCCAGAAGGTCTACATTCTTATCCTAGCTCTGGTCCACAAATGATTCAGGTTCTGTGGCAGGATATTTAGATGCATTGTAGGCATATCTCATAGAATTTTCAGTTAAGGAGACATGGGGAAGAAAATGGGCACAGTGACAGTAATGACAATCTCTGCCATAAAAATATACACAGGGCAAGTTGAGCCTTGATTAAACCTCTAGAGGTTATAAGAATCCTAAACCTTCACCAGGGATCACATTCTTTCCATCCCTGCTTCACACTTTTTTCCTTTCTTCCTTTTAATAAAAAAAGTCACATGTTCTTCTTTAATGTTATTTTTATTTTAAAACAAATTTAACATTATGTCTGAAAACAAAGCAAACATGACTCTTCCCACCCAAGATTCTGATCTCTACCTGTGAAGGGCTGTTCTATCTCTGCCCTTTTGCTTTAAAGATAAAGAACCACAAATTTCAACCAGTAGGAAAATTGACTTTGTCTGACACTACAAAGCAATAATTAGTTTCAAGCCAGTTATTTCACTTAATTAAATAACGAAGTCGATCAAAACTGGCAGTCAAGTGTCGTATGGAACACGGAGGCATAGAGACTAACAAATACCCCAAGAGAAGCATTACCTTTTTTATTCAGTCACATGATGAAAGGAATACACTTCCTATGATCATATTTTATTTTATGTCATTTTCAGGTATGGGTGCTACTTAGATAATCAAACACAGAAGAGGAGATCCTAGATAGGGAATAGGAGATAATAGGTAATAGATGATAGATACATAGATAGATGATAGATGGGTAGATACGGAGTTTTCTTAAGTAGCACGAGGGAGTGCTGAATAATGGAGCTATACTTATCTTTCACGCCACAGACAAAAAGAAATCAAAGAATATCTTCCTGTAGAATTATTCCCATTAGGATAGAAATGGAATAGAATAGACTAGAAAACCATTTTTAATTCCAAAAGCCTATATTAGAAAATTTAAAAAGAATACCATTTTATAACTTTCTAACTTTATAAATAGAAAAAAATAATTTTTTGGGTAAATTATATGTAATTTTTTTTGTCTTCCAAGAGAGTAAGCATCTTTTATTTGAATTCAGGGTGCAACCCTAGCTTTTCTATCAGTCCTTGAGGAAGGCTTGACCAAACAGGCAGTCCTCATCATTGGATATAATTGTATCGCTAAATCACAAAAACAGGCCTTTGTCATACACACATACACTTTGTGCATGTTCTTTGATGTAACAAATGAAAATAATATTAGTCTCTCCATCTACTTTACACGGCAATACTATATTGTAATACGATGGTAAATATAGATCACAAAAGAAAAATCAAATTCATCATGGTTCTAGAAACTTAGAATTGATTTTACCATATTTATAAAGATCTCATAACTTTCAAATATAAAATTGAAAATGCCTGAAAGAATTTTTCCTTACGGTACCAATATGGTGTTTCCATGGACATATCCTTATGAGAAATTAGTAGATGGCTGAGAAATTAAAATATTTAATTCTTAACAGTATCTGCATGCTTAAAATCCATCTTAATTAATAAGAAACACTTGAACATTTATATTTTGTGGATTCCCAAAGTAAGAATTCCTACATTTATCTTCTATTAGTTCTGCATGTACATTCTATATTGAAAGGAATAAAACCACATATTTGTTAGTTTTTCTAAATATTCTGTTCTTCAAGCTTTTAAACTCTTATGTTTAGTTAGTCATCAAAGGACTCTGGCATGGGAGTAAATGTAAATGTTTAAACCAAGAGTTATAAATATGGCTTACAGAATCTAGTTTCTAAGTAAATAGGAAACTAGCTCCAATGATTTTTAGACATTTTCCCATTTTTGTTGGAGAAGTTTAAAAAGAGAGTAGGTAAGAAAATTCCTTCATATGAAAAGAATAGTATACTGATCATTTAGAACAGGAAAAATAGCTTAGTTGAAATATAAATATACCTGGAAATTAAATCTAAGTCTTTATCCTTTTTCTTCTTTTTTTTTTTTTTTTTTTTTTGACCAGATAGAAATGGAAGTTTTGAAGCACATGAAACAACTCTTTGGACCAGTCCCTCACTTCCTTGTCACCTTCATCATAACCTTAAACCTATATATACCTTTCTACTACCCTCTGGGATTCCTGAAGCTTCTCACCAAGTCATTCAAACCAGGTTTCCCTCCATCTGGCCATCTTCTTAGTCCAGCCCTTATGCTGTTTCTTTCTATAATAGATGACTGCTACTGGATTACCTTCTCTTGAAATAAAGTGAGGCATGCATAACAATGTGGAAACCATCTCCAATAATAGCCTCAGTATTTTAACAGAAGCTTTCGAGAGACAAACACTTAAGTCATTCCAAAATATGAGAAATTTGGATCCATTTGGAGAGAAAATTGGAGACAGGGAAATCTTTTCATAACCTTCTTCCTACTATCCTGTGGACATATGCAGGTTCTAGCTGACATGAAGGGCCTGCACTGCTACATAAGGAGTATAGAAGAGTAGACAAGTGAAAGACCATGAAGCATCAAACTAACTAGTTGAAACATTTAACTGAGTTAATTTCTTATTCACTTGTGAAGAATACATTTCCCATTAAAAATTCAGAAAATTAATTTTCAAAATGTATAGACTTACACAGACATTTCTAAAGGCAAATTAAAAAATTGTAATCCAAATATCAATTGTCCCCTTATCTCCCTCCATAAGCCAATCCCCCCCAAATACCCACTTCATTAATGAGAAATACAGAATTTGCTGGAGATTTCATAGAAGACAAGGAGAACATTTATATTATAATAACCTCACGACATAACTATCTTTGGCTTGTTCCATCTCTTAAGTCCCTCCCTCTCCAAAGCTCCCATGACAGAAGGGTCCCTATTTCTGCCTCTCCTCATGGTACACTGATCCTGTGGAATTTACTGTGAATTTCACAACCCTTTACTATGCAGTTTAATTCAGTTCAATGTGAATTTCTAGCTCCAAACTCGAACACACATATCCATTTATATCTCCATGCCATATGGGTCAAGTTGGATTAAATTATCTTTAAGAACCCTTCACCTTGAACATTCTCTGATTCATATTCCAAGGTAGCAGTCTTATAAAATGAGAAAAGGGCCTGACTGGTAGAAGGTAGAATGAATATATGAAGTTAAGGTTTTGGGATACAAAGTTGAGAATTTGTTCATTGCTGACCTGCCCAATGGCTCCTCAGGCATCACTCTCTACCTAGTTCAGGTTGACATTTTTAAGAAATAAAAAGATCCTTTAAACTTGCCTAAACTATATAAGTAAAATGACACTTTCTCATATCTTTTTATCATTTTTCCATTTCAAGAAAAATATAGCTAATGCCTGAAAGCCATGCTTATTCATTCTTCATATAAGTTAACAACCAATAAAATCCATAAACATATATTTTCAAATTGATGCCAGTAACTCTTCTCTTATAATAATAGCTACAAATGGAAATCAAACAAATGAATATGCTGCTGAGAGTTTAGTAGTGTTAAAATATTCCTCTGCTAAAACTTTAGTGGATCATACACCTGAAACTAATGGAACATTTTATGCCAGCTATATTCAAATTTTAAAAACTAACACAGCAGATGAATGGATAAAGAAGATGTGAGATATATATACATATATATATATACATATATGTATATATATATATACAAACATACATACAAACAACATATAATGGAATATTACTCGGCCGTAAAAAAGAATGAAATCTTGCCATTTACAATGACATGGACAGAGCTAGAAGTATCATGCTAAGCAAAATAAGTCATCAGAGAAAGATAGATACCATATGATTTCACTCATATGTGGAATTTAAGAAATAAAACAAATGAGCAAAGGGGGAAAAAAGAGAGAGAGAGAGACAAACCAAGAACAGATTCTAGAGAACAAACTGATGATTACCAAACGTAGGGGGGGATGGGTGAAATAGGTGATGGGGATTAGGAGTACACTTATCTCAATGAGCACTAATGAGTAGAATTGTTGAACCACTACATTATACACCTGAACCTAATAGAACAATGTATGTTAACTATACTGGAATTAAGATAATAAACTTAATTTTAAAAACTAACAAAAACTAACTACAACAAAAAACTTCAGTGGATCAAATTTAGGAAGTTTTCATTAAAGGATGATTTTTTTGTCTTGATGTCTTCTAAAGCCTAGAATTTATTAGATGCTTTGTAATCTCCCAGTGCCAGAATCTAACTAAAACTCTAGCCCACCACCCAGCTGAACCTTGGAAGTTAAGTCTTGAAATTCTCATCAACTTTTCAAGCATCTATGTATGGGCTAACATTAAGAAGTGAATTATTTGATCCAAAAAAACTTGTAACTCTTAAGAAGTATATCAAATAAATAATTGGCCTAGTTCATCTTTTAAAGAGAAATTCATTTGTAGCTTAACTTTAATAAACTGTACAATGTAAATATTTTCAAATGATTTTTAAATATAATTATTGCACATATAAGCATTGAATTTTTCAAAATCAGTTTGTCATCATAGGGGCACTAATAAAAGCTCTTTTATTAGAATAATATCTACAGGAATAAAGTTTTTATATATAAATATAGTTAATTTAATAATAATTTGTTGCAACAAAAATGTTAATTCAAGTAGAATAAAGACATAATTTTAGTAACATATGATGTTGATAATGGCTCTCTGTTTCCAAAATGCTTCTGATTCAGTTATGAGACATTCAGTATATTTAACACCAATGGCTTAAGTTATTCAATAAAATCCATACAATTACTCTTTCGATTTAATTTTAATTTTGTCTTCCCACTAAATATTTATTCACTCATTAAAATTATATTAATTAATCTTGCAGCATTTAATGTCTTGAAGGCAAATGATGGTTATTGATGAGTCCAAATTTCTCTTTGTTGTTACACGGAAAATTGGCAAAAAAATGCACATCAAGAAAGATGGTATCTACAGCAAACATTGTGCTGGCATCAACAAACCCACTATTTATTTAAGAACACCAGCGTTCTTGCTGACAGGGCACAATCCAGAAAATCATGTTTTATACTTATTTTAAGTAGTACAATCTAGTCTTTCATTCATGCTAAAAATGTATTGACCACTGAATGTCAAGTATTTGCTGGTGTATGAGGATACAAAAGATTAATAAGACAGTTGCTGACTTCAAGGAGCCCACAGTTGAATAAGGGAGACAGACACAGCGAAAGATCATTATAACACAACATTATAAATTACTGTGCATGTAGGATACAAGATACTTTATCCTGGGGTGATAAAGAAGTATCAGAGGGGCACCTGGGTGGCTCAGTCGGTTGAGCAGCTGACTTCGGCTCAGATCATGATCTCACGGTAAATGAGTTTGAGCCCCGCATCAGGCTCTGTGCTGACAGCTTGGAGCCTGGAGCCTGCTTTGGATTCTGTGTCTCCCTCTCTCTCTAGCCCTCCCCTGTCTGCGCTCTGTCTCTCTCTGTCTTTCAAAAATGAATAAATGTTAAAAAAAAAATTTTGTTTTTAAAAAGAAGTAGCAGAGAAGCTCTAAACACAAGGGCAATCTCATGTGTAAATAAGATGTGTGGGCTCTTAACTTCTTGACTAACTGTATGAGTCAACAGGCTGTAAAGCTTCAAATTTGCATTCTCTGGTTCATTTTTGCTTGTGAAGTAACTCTGCCTGAAGAAATGAAATGAATGGGTATAGGACTGAGGGAAGTAAGGATGGTATGAACATGTGTGATTTCTAAATAGCTGATAAAAGACCAAAATACAAAAAGCAAAGAGTCGGGCCCCAATTTAGAAGATGATGGAAATTCTTGCAGGAGTGAGAAAGAAAGGAAAGGCAGACTGGCAGACAGAAAAGAGAAGCAGAATTTGCAATTATTTAGATTTCCAGGTAAAGCTAAGGATGAGATTGGGCATTTTAAGATTATAAGCACAAAACAATATTCTTATAGAAACTTACAAATTTCCATGGGAAAATAGTTTATCTAAGATGATTGACAAAGCTGTGGACCACCCAAATGTTTAGTGATGAAAAATTGTTCCTGATTCAAGATATATTTGTTTAACCATGTGCCTAGAAGTCTGAGAGGGCTTTTCTAGGGATCTAACGTTTATGCTGAGGAAGTTTTTAAATGGACACGAAGAATAAGGGAAGAAAATAGCTTTCTAGGCATAGGGGACAGCATGTGCAAGTGCTTGAGGCAGGAGAGAGCATGAAAGAAACTGAGAAACTAGGCAGAGTTGGAGAGAAGCACTGTGTGAGATATGAGAGTAGATGCCTTTTATGTCATCCTAGCTATGGTATTTTTGTTTTATTCTGAAAGCAATGAGAAGTTGAATGATTTTATTAGCACAATGATATAATCTTATTGATGCGCAGAAAGATTACACTGGCAGCAGGGTAGGGAAGAGACTAGAGAGGGCAAGTGTATATATAGGAAGACTAATCAGGAGACTAATGCAGTAGTCCTTGCAACAGATGGTGAGATCTTGAGTTACATCAGTGATGTAGAAACAGAGACAGGTGGACAGATTGAAGAGATATTTAGGGACAGTACTAGCCAAGCAAGAAATCCTCTTCTTTAAAACCCATGCTTTAGAAGGCCTCCATTGGCCTCTTTTGGCTAGGCACTGTCTCAAAAGCCATTGAGTCCACAAAACCAAGAGAATGCAACCACCAAAACCTGTCTTCCTCCTTTCCTGAACCATGATTCAGGCACCCAGACCCTAGAACTCTGTCTAGCCTGCCCTGAAATTTTTCAGGAGCCTGAGAGGGCCTCTAACTTGGGTATATCTTCCCAAGGGCAGACCATGTCACTGATATATTCACTTCTAGGCCTAAGAAGTGGCCAAGAGACAACTGTTTGGAGGAGATGTGGATAGAGCTGGAACATATGAGGAGGCATTTCCACATGTACATACCTGAGGCCCTTCATAATACAGAATGAATACAGGGGTAGGCAGAAAGGAGAGATAGGTCAGAGGTTGGCGCTGGTTCTTCCCAGCTCAAAACTTCAAGGAGATAAAATTAGCAGGACTTGATGTATTGAAAATGAATGATGAGAAAAATAGGGGTCATAATGACTTCTAGCTTTCCACCTTGTATAATTCAATGTTTGTGGTATGACACACCGGTCCATGGTACATTAGACAAAGACCAGAGCGATGTAGAAAGATCATTCATTAGTATGACTTAGACATGTTTGGTTTCAGGTATCTTTGATACCTCTAAGAAGAGATGTCAAGTAGATGGTTATAGAGTCCAGAGGTCAGAGGTAAGGCCTAAGCTCGGAATATTATTGGTGGGTTATCAAGAAGTACAGGATTGAGTTGGCCTGGGGAGTTGGGATGAGCACTGGGTGTTGTATGGAAACCAATCTGACAATAAATTTCATATTTAAAAACAAATCCTAAAAAAAAAAGAGAGGGAGAGAGAGACAGCCTGGGGAGAGAGTTGCGTGAAACAAGGACAGGCCCATTATGAAGTACTGAGAAAGATCAAAGATCAAAGAACAGATGGCCAAAGAAGAGGGGGAGAAAGCAAGGCAATGTTATATCGGGGCACATAAGTGGAAAAGGTAAAGAGTTACAGATATTACTGACATGAATGGTAGGCAAAAATTGAAAAAACAGGGGTGCCTGGGTGGCTCAGCTGGTTAAGCATCCAACTTCAGCTCAGGTCATGATGTCATGGTTCATGGGTTTGAGCCCTGTGTCAGGTTCTGTGCTAACAGCCCGGAGCCTGGAGCCTGCTTCAGATTCTGTGTTTCTTCTCTGTCCCTCCTTTGCCCACACTCTCTGTCTCCCAAAATAAATAAACAACAAACAAACAAAAAAAGAACTGAAAAAACATCTGTTGCAAGGGAGTTACTAATTTCCTGAATAGAGCCGTGTTTGATTAGAATGATAATATCAAAAACCCAGATTAGAGTGGCTAGAGAAGTAAACAGGAAGTGAGAAATAAAATCTGCAGTATTAATAAATCTTCCAACAAATTTGGATGGGAAGGGGGACAAAGAAAGAAGGTTGAAAGTCAATGACTGTTATTACTTGTGATCATTTAGAAGCCAGTGAGAAGGGTTCCGCTCATTGTGATTTCATTTTCTCTGTAAAACAGTGATTGTTAAGAATGAAAGCCTTGGGTGTCAACTATACTCAAAAAAATAAAATAAAATAAAAAAGAATAAAGAGTTTGGAGTTGAATATTTGAGGGAAATGGAGAAAGCTAAAGTAGTCATTAAAAATGAGGGCACACACTGAGCAGGGAGACTTATTGCTTTTGACTAAATTGTAAAGTAAGAAAAATTAATCCTTGGCACTCATTTCCCTCCCCAAACCCTCACCGGGGCTCATGATAATCCCTCTCTCCCATTCCACTGCCCTCTACAAACCTCAAACACATGCTTTGGACTCACCCCCAGCACTGCTCTTCTCCCAGGTGCCCAAAGCCCCCACTGGTACCCTGCCTCCAAGTTCTATGTGCCTCCTCTCTAATGGACACCCCACACCAAAACTGTCATTTCTGAATTTATGGGCAAATTCAGGTAGGTGTTGAACATCAACAATCACATAAAACTAAATCCACAAAATCTAAGAGCCTCTCCTTATCTCAGTCCCATGCTCACAACCTTCTCAATGCTGTGTTTCCTCTACAAAACCACACCTAACCTTCCTAGAAATAGAGCCATCTTAGAAGGGACTGCTCTGCTGTCGATGACTTCCTAATGGATGGAATCTCAGAGAGCTAACAAATGAAGGACAGAACCTGAGGATGTGGTTCCATGGTTCTTCAAATCTCGCCAGGTAGGTCCTAACCCACTAGGACAGAAGGTTCACTAACCCTTATAAATAACCACTGGGGCTTGAACTTGGTGCTTTTACTTTGGAATCTCTATTTGGTTGTTCAGAAACATTTTTCTTTTTCTTTCTTTCCGTCTTTCTTTCTTTCTTTCTTTCTTTCTTTCTTTCTTTCTTTCTTTCTTCCTTCCTTCCTTCCTTCCTTCCTTCCTTCCTTTCTTTCTTTCTTTCTTTCTTTCTTTCTTTCTTTCTTTCTTTTCTTTCCTCCTTTCTTTCCTTTCCTCCTTTCCTTCTCTCTTTCTTTATTTCTTTCTTTTCTTTCTTTCTGTTCAATTTTAATACTATAAAATTCCTTCCTTCCTTCCTTTCCCTCTTTCTCTCTCTCTCACCATTGAAGTTGTTACATTGACCTTTCCTTACAACTGAAATGCTGCAATATATGTCCTACATCCTCAACATAAGGCCCTTGAAGGCACAAACCATGTCTTATACTCACTATCTAACACCAGATCCATGAATTCCTTGGTTATAGGAATCATCCAAAACTTTCACTGAATGCCAGTTTAATTTGACTAATCAAGAGGCAACCACACCCATATGGTAAGAGGCCTTGAGTAATCTGATATACCTACTGTATGTTTTCCCACATTTTTCGTTCTCATTGAATTTCAGTCTGGGAATTCATTTAGTTAGAGAGAGAAAATCAAGGCAACCAAGTTAGCAGAAGTTGACTTACTTTGATCTTGACCAACTTAAAAAACTAAAAACATTCTAGCCAGTAGGCTTACCAGGGTCTATTTAAATAACTCCATGATACATCCTGTTGGCTCAGGAGCCACATTCATTGCCCAGAATGTTGCTCAATTCTTAGCATGTGCCATACAGCTGACATTTTCTTGCCCTCTCCATCCATATCCAACCAGTTCCAAAGCCAATACTAATTCACATTTATATTCTTTTGTATTCAGTTTAGTTGAGTAAGCAAAGGGGGCGCTGGAGTTCAAATATGAAAATCTTTCCAAGGACTCAACCATGTGAAGCAAGGCCATTTGTTGAGAAACTTTGTCAAAGGCACTTACCACATGAGTGCTATTGCTTCTTCATCAGCCAAATTAAACTGACAGTTAGTTAACCTAAATCAGTCCACTTAGGAATTATTCTGTGGTTCATTCTAACTATACCTAAAAAGTGTGAGCACGTTCCTGGGAAATATAAAATATGAAATGTGTCTACCAGGATGGAGAGGGGAGGGGATTTTACTCTGTAGGAAAAATCTGGTGCAATCAGATATTAACATAGACACCCTTCCTTTTAAACTCAAACATGTTTTTAGAGGGAAAAATTATTATATTGCATACTATTTCTAATATTACTTGTTATCCATACTCTGTGGTAGGTCTAACTTATTCATATGTTAGAATCTCTCTAATTGTAGCCTTGATCATCTAGGAAGAATTTCTATACCCTGTGAACTTTAATTTATTTCCTAATGCCCTACAACACAATCCAAAATCTGTATTAGCTTGCTCCTTATTGCCAAAAATCTCTACAATCTACCAACTATAATAAGATACTGATTTTCATCTATCTTTAGAATAGTTTTTCAAACAAGGTCATGAAATAAATTTAGAGTAGCATGGTCAATATTTTTTAGTAAAATAAAATGAAGAGAATTGATCAGATTGCATTACATATAATAGGATAAATATCATTCTGTGGAATATTTGCTATATACATCCATATCAGGTCATCATGTGAAGTGTATTTCTTACTATGGTCACTGTCAAAAAACTTAAAGATCCTTTCCTCCCCTTAAAATCTATTTGAAATAAGCTCAGTATGTCAGTATGTTCAAAATCAATTTGGCATTTTCCCACCAATCTAACTTTTTTTCCAAATCTATCCATGTGGCTTATCATACTGTAATTCTCCATGTCATTCATTTGATAAACTTATAGTAATTTTAATACTAAAAAATTTTTGATCCATCCTTCAAAATCTCACATGTATCCTTATCCCAGGACACTGACACAACTCTGGTTCAGGCTCTCACCAAATCATGCCTGAGTTATTAGAACAAACTCTTAACTAAATAGTCTTACCTTGAGTCCCTATATACTCTGATTAGTCCTAAAATTTTCCTCTCCTTAAAATCCTCTGATGTCTATTTTAAATAAATTCCAGGCTCCTTTCCCTAATATTCAAAATATCCAGGAATCAATTTCCACTAGTTGATAATATAAATAAAAGCAGAGCCTATATCCCCATCACTGCAATATTCCCAGTGGATAACACATGACTGGCACACAACGTATGTTCAATAATATTTGTTGAATGGGGGCACCTGGGGCTCGGTGGGTTAAGCATCTGACTTCAGCTCAGGTCACGATTTCTCAGTTCACAATTTTGAGCACCCCCCCCCCATCAGTCTCTGTGCTGACAGCTCAGAGCATGGAGCCTGCTTCGGATTCTATGTCTCCCTTTCTCTCTGCTCCTCCCTAACTTGCGCACGAGCACACCCACTCTCTCTCTCTCTCTCAAAAATAAATAAACATTAAAAATTGCTTTAAAATAATATTTGTTGAATGGGTAAGTAAATGAATGAACAAATAAATGAAGAAATGGTCTCTGTAACATATCTTTTATTTCTCTTTCACCTGTCCGTTCCTCCATTAAGTCAGTGATACTCATTGTACCATTTTTGCAAGCCTACAAAGTATCAAAGTATACAACACTGCACAGGTGAGAAGACTGTGTAAGTTCATTTCCAGACCAAAGTGTCTCTTAGGCTGTCTCCCACCATGATGACTGACCCCTGCTTTCTATTTACATACATCCTCCTCCTCTTCAGAGCATACCTCAGAACCTCTCTCCCTAGCCTCACGTCTTTTCACTCTCTTCTGCTAATCTCTACTACTCTGTTTTAATTCTTATTCACATCTTTTGAGTTTTTATGGTTTTATTAAATTTTAATTATTTTGTAAAAATAAAGCGTTTTCCAATTCATTATATTCTCCACAAAATCTCAGTCTAGTATTAGACACTTAGTAGATACTTGTTAAAGCCACGAATTACATTAAATGAGTAAAACTTTGCAAAGTTATTCTATTGTGAAAAAAACTAAGGAAAGTTATTGAATACACTTATCTCTAGCAAACTTAAGATTCATATAAGTAATCACATGCACTTCTGGCACATAGTAGATTCCCCATAAATATTTGTTGCACGAATGAACAAACAGCTTCCAGTCTAGTGTCCATAAGCTCCTTGATATGCATAAAAGCACAATAAAAGTTCATGAGCTTATTGTCAATACTGCAAATAATAGTAATAGAAATTTTGTGTTTATTCATGGTAAGGATGCAGACACAAAAATCTCAAGTGACTGTCCATTAGGTTAAAACTGTATCGGCTCTGCTAAAGTACCGGTGAGTATATCAGAAGGAAAATGACAGTCATTGATTTAACATTTATAACGTGCCAGGAGTGCTCAGCATGAGCTCATTTGCTCTTTAGAACAACCTTAGGAGGACAGCACTGTTACTGTCTCTATTTTACAAATGAGGAAACTGAGGGTAAGGTAAAGGGAGACTAAGGAGTTTGCCCAAGGTCAGAAGTTAGTAAGCAACAAAGCAGCGATAATGAACTCACACAGTCTTGTGACAGGAGGGTATAGATCTAATCTATGTATAGATTTAATCTGGGTATAGATCTAATCTATGAGGTCTTTTCAAAAAAAATTTGGGCAGTTATTCTCTACTAATAGTCCCTAAAAAACTTCCATTATATTCACAAAGTTATGTCCATTGGCACTGGCAGTCAAAATATTTCTCCTCGAGTTTGAGCAGCAGAAGCTGGCATGGGGATATATCCCTTTTGTTTTCTGCTTTATTCTTTGTTCCCCTAAAATAAGGTCTCCAAGTGTCACACAGTCCTTGCTTTTTATAATGCCAGTGGCTATAGCAGCAAGATAAGTAGTTGGTAGAGGTGGTGGTGCTAGCCAGAAAGGAAGACAGACACTGGTTACCATGTCGGGAATTCAGCACTAAAGTATCCGTGAGTATTTCGAATTTTAAGTAATCTGACAATATGTTAAAGCTGGAATCCACTATTCCATATCATTTGATTCTACTATTATTAAAACAGTCATACAAAGCTTTATTTTAAAATATATTTAACCAATATTCTTTTCAATTCTTGTTTTGCCACTTCTAGAAGACACGTAGAAGGAACACTCTTTCATAACTCTAAAAGCAAAGTCCTCCAACCCACACAAAGACCTGCCCTTCTAGGAAGATTAGGTTTGAGCTTGTTTGCAGTTTAGCTGTACTGATGATTGCCTTTCAAGTTGAGTAGGTTAGATGAGACATCTGTGGAATTTGTTTGAAGACAGATGGGTGCTCAGATACAAAAATGCTGGATTAAGCAGAGGCAGAGTGGACTGGAATGATAAATACCAATGCAAGCCATGTAAAGGCAGCAACCCAGAAAAAAAAAAAACAACAAGGTACTCATGGTAATGAGCATCCTTTTCATAATAATTATCTAGGAGTGTTGTGGGTGACATATATAGGCACTCCATAGAACTGCCACTGCACATTTTTCTGTCTCCTTCTCATTTCCATTCAGTTCACTCAAATTACTATCTAATGTCCGTTAGATTTCCCATATACTTCTAGTATCTATGCTAGCTACCACGTGAAGCATTATCATGCATCGGTTAAGAGCACAGTTACTTCAACTCTTTGTGCCTTGATTTTCTCTCCTCCATAATGGGGATAATGTTCATTCACGGGGTTACTATGAGAATTAAATCAGTTAACGCGTGTCAAGTGTACCCAGTGCTTGGAACATATTGGCACTCAATGCATTTTAGCGAGCATTCCCATTATTACCATGAGAAAAAACAGGCTGGGACCAGCAAAGTCTCTTACCTAAAGAGTGCTCAAATAAAACTGCACCTATAGACATACATACACACATACTTTAAGAAGACAAAACAGCATGTGGCTAACCACAGACTGGCCTCCAGAGACTTGACAGTTGTCCATGTAGCAAGAGCTGGAGACAGTTCTGGAGGCAGTGTACTCAGAGATGTGGCTTGATCTAGGTCTAAGAATATGGGTTCAACCTGGACATGATGCTATCTTCATTATTCAGATCAATACAATTTTAAGAGACTAGAGCAAAATCTTAGGACTGGCTTGGGGAAGGGTGGGGAAAGGAAGATGGGAGAACACAGGCCAGGTTGAAGGAAGGTAATTGATAGTTCTGTTTGGCCCTTAACGTTTGGCCAAACTTAACGTTTGAAATATCTTTTAGACATCCTGATAGAAATATCATATTGTTCAATATGTGAATCAGAATTCAGGGGACAAGTCCTGGCTAGAGATAAAAAAAATTGAAAAACTCGTACAGAGATGTGTTCAAAGGCCTGAATTTAAGTGAGATGATCTGATCACCCAGGAGGAGAGTGTAGACAGAGAAGAGATGGGTACTGAGGACAGAACCCTCATTACTACAAGACGGAGGGGTCTGGGGGTGGAGGAGAAACCCTCATCAGAGACAACTAAAGAGAAGGAATGGCTATGAAGTAAGAGGAAAATGTAAGAGTGTCTGTGGTGTAGAAATCTAGAAAAGAAGACCCAGACCTTATGCTAAGTAATGTTGCTGGTTACTGGAAGTTAAGATATCTATTGCTACTTTACAGGTACCTTGAAGACAGCAGAAGCCTTAAGTTTCTACTTCTCTCATTTGTGCATCACCAACAGCACTTAACACTTAACTGGGTGGCTCAGTCAGTTGAGCATCCAACTCAGGACTCTCAGGTCATGATCTCATGGTTCATGAGTTTGAGCCCCACATG
The DNA here is from genome assembly GCF_016509475.1 of Prionailurus bengalensis. NCBI lineage: Eukaryota > Metazoa > Chordata > Mammalia > Carnivora > Felidae > Prionailurus > Prionailurus bengalensis. Next base: position 146,874,465 of record NC_057344.1, read on the forward strand.
GGGCTTGCTGCTGTCAGCACACAATCTGCTTTGGATCCTGTGTCCCTTTCTCTCTCTGCCCCTCCCCCCATCCACACACACACACACACACACACACACACACACACTCTATCTCAAAATTAAATAAACATTTTAAAAAAGGAGAGCTAAATATATGATGAAGCATACAGTGAGAACTCACTAAGTCATTGCTGATTGATTATACACACAGGTAACAATCAAAAATCAAAACCAGATCTACCTTGATAGGAGAGGTAATAAATTTCTGTTTTTACTGATCTCTAGTTCCACTGAATTGGAAATGGGAATCTCTGTGTAATCCCATTTGGCTATCTTCATGAACAATTACTAATGATTGACTAGTCACATCACACTCTGATTTAGTGATGCAATATCTATCTTGGTGTTCATTCCCCAGATATCTTGACCCTAAGATTTAAATAATCTTGTGCAAAAAAAAAAAAAAATGAGATAGATTTATTGTTGTGTTTCATTTGGACAAATAGTTGGTTGCAAACCTTTCTTGAGAAGATACATTGTATTAAGATCAATTTGGGACCTTTATGAAATGCACAAAAATATGAATATGCACAGCAATTTCTCCCCACAATTTTACAAATGGAAAAGCAAAGACAGGCCAAACAAAATCTATAATACAAAACACTAGGCCATGATTGCTAGATAGAATTATAAGCAATATGCACTTCTATTCATTCATAGTACTTTAAAATTTTAATATAACTTAAAACTTTAGAATCACCTCTGCACTTTTTTCTAATTCCTTTTGCACACAGCAAAGTATCCCGTCGAAATCCCTCAGTATACTAAAGAATGAATTCACTTACAGGTTTTAAAACTATAATATCAGACCATCCATTGCATTGAAGGTCAATGACCTGATGTTTACACTTTAATCCTTTACCACAGATAATTTGCAAAACCCAGGTGGACAGCAAATACTTTACAACTCTAATCAACAAAGAGTGAACTATGTTCATTGAAAAGTATACTCTGGGCAAATGAATTACAGAAAGTCCACACACAAAAAGTGACCCTCAAAGAGTAGCCTAGGTTTTGGGAGAAGGAGAAATGCTGAGTCTAGTATTTGCACTTTTAGTTGGGGAGATCTCATGAGCAGAGATTCAACAAATGAGTCCCAACATTCTATAACATGAGTAACAGCTAATAGCTCTGAAAAGCTTCAGTGATAAATACAATAAAACAGTCACTAACTTAAATGTGACAGTGATCTAATTTGGGAAAATACTAAGAAATATTCATTATGTCTCACATGTTCTGCTAAACCCATTTTAATGCACCAGTGGAGAGACATTTATAAGGGACAAGGTGCTGAAGTAAAACTAGGGATTATAATACTAGTTTTCTATACCTGGAAAGATCACTTTACCTTTTCCAATATGAAAAATTTTTGAATATTGCCATGGGTGGCCCTGGTATACCCAAATTAGAAAAATAATTCCAGAGACATTAAGCTTAGTTTGTAGAAGTTCTTTCTCCCTCTAATCTGCTGTCAAAAACCCATGATGTACAAAAAGAAAATGTAGCTCTTACATTGCCATTTCCATATTTGGAGAGAGAAGTGACTAAGCACACAGACTGTCCAAGTATGATCCTGCCTCTGCCATTTAGTACCTTTTGCCATTGGACAAGCTACTTAACTTCTTTATGCCTCAGTTTCCTCAGCTATAAATTGGGGATATGAATTGTGTTTGAAAGGATTAAGTGATTTAATACATGTAAAATGTCTAAAAAGTACCAGACACATAGCAAGTAACTCAATATGTATTGGCTATTATAATTACATCTGTATTATTGTTATACATTGTAAGCACACAAGTACATGTGTATGTGGATATTATGGTGTCTAAAAATAAAAATTTAAAAAAACACAAGCAAATGGAAATGAAGCATCCAAGATGTTTAACAAACAGAATATACTTTAAACGGCAGGAGAGAGAAAGAGGAGAAAATACATGGGCCCACTCACATATATCCTTCATTACTGAATGATATGTGCACAGTAACTCTAAGAAATATTTGCAAGGCTCACCTACACGCTCTTTGTAAAAACCTTTACATTTTCCCTGTTTCAAAGTCTTAGACTGATACTGTTAAAAGCAGCCAGACAAACAAAAAACCAGACTCTTAAACACAGAAAATGAACTGGGGTTTGCCAAAGGGGAGGTTGGTGGAGGGATAAGCAAAATAGATAAAGGAGATTAAGCAGTACAAAGTTCCATTTATAAGTAAGTAAGTCACAGAGATGAAAAGCACAGCATAGCAAATATAGTCGACAATATTGTAATATCGTTGCATGGTGACTACACTTATGGTGAGCATTGGGCAAGGTATAGCATTGCTGAATTAGCACACACATCTGAAACTTATGTAACATTGTATGTCAACTATACTTCAATTTAAAAGAAGCAGCCAAGAGGCACCTGAGTGGCTGTCGGTGAGTGTCCCACTTTGACCCAGGTCATGATCTCACAGTTCCTGGGTTTTAACCCCACATCAGGCTCTGTGCTGACAGCTCAGAGCCTGGAGCCTGCTTCGGATTCTGTGTCTCCCCCTCTCTCTCTGCCCCTCCCATGCTCTGTCTCTCTTTCTCTCTCAAAAAATAAATAAACATTTAAAAGAAGAAGAAGAAGAAGAAGCAGCTGCCAACAGCAGACAAGACCTTCCAGCCTTAGCAACTTTAAACATTTAAGAGTCAAAATTGCTCAGGGAGGGGAATGATGTGGGAAACAAACGCTGAAGGAAATGTAGATAAAATTAAATTTCCTTATAATCTGCATCCCATTGATAAATACTTTGAGGCAGGCAGAGTATAACATTTCCCCAGGAGTTCCCTACTGTCTTAATGTTAATATTTTGCTAGAGGGAAAGACAACCTTAGCTTGACAATGGTTAGACCTCTAGGATCCTGTGTCTTCTTTAGCATATAAAAACCACTTTGGAAATTTCTCCTTGCCTTTACTTCCCCCAACTCTCAAGTATATAATCTGTCACTCTTCACAACCCTGGGGCACTTCTTCCTGCCCCTGGGTCTTGTCCCCATTCTTTAATAAAAATCACCTTTTTGCACTAAAAAAATTAATAAACAAAATAAAAGAAGCAGCCATAATTAACCTGGGATCCCTAAGAGGGAAAAAATTTTTTAAATCTAGAAAATATTTTATTTTATTTTATTTTATTTTATTTTATTTTATTTTGTTTTATATATGCATGCTAAGTGCCTAGAAAAGTGCCAGACACCTACCAGAATCCTGATATAAGATGAGTGTTAAAACGGTTCTGGCTGTGTTTGGAGTGAATTACTTCTCTGACAGCATTACAGCAACAAATGCAAGAGATAATAGTTACTCTGTATTATTTATAAGTTTCCTTCGGTGTTCAGGACCATTTAAATTTTTTTTTTAATAAATTAAGGCTCACTGTTAAACAGTCCTACTTTGTCATTCTCCCAATCCTCAACAGGAGGGCTCATTTCTCTAGATTCTTACCTTCTGTCCTAATGTGACAATAAAGAATACCTCAGGGGGTGCCTGGGTGGCTCAGTCAGTTAAGCGTCTGACTTTAGCTCAGGTCATGATCTCACAGTTTGTGAGTTCAAGCCCCGCATCAGGCTCTGTGCTAACAGCTCAGAGCCTGGAGCCTGCCTTGGACTCTGTGTCTCTCTCTCTCTCTGCCCCTCCCCTGCTTACACTCTGTCTGTCTGTCTGTCTGTCTCTCTCTCTCTCTCTCTCTCAAAAGTAAATAAATATTTAAAAAAAAATTTTTTTTAATTCCTCAGGATCACCTTGCTTCATATGAAGACTCCCAAAATCTTCGGGGTTGATGCTACGATCACTGGATATTTACCAAATATTCAGAAACTGAAGATGACCTGTCCCTATAACATGAAATATCAGCACCTATGAAATGGGATAACATTTGATCTGAAAATTTTTTCCTTTTGTCCAAAAAATGTTTTTTTAGTCATAAGTAGTTAGGCTATTCTATTCTGAATGCATTGGAGGGGGGATGTTACAGGATGAAAAGCATGGACATAGTTCCTTTTGATATTGGCTTCTAAAACTTAAGCTCTTGGGGGAGCTGAAAGTATTTGTGAGGTACAGAAAATGTTTGAGACAAGTATTTCAGGAAGAACAAAGGACATGAGGAGACACAGGAAACAACCTATCAGGCTGGAGAAAGGAGACATGGAGGGAAGTACAAGAAAATGTTCCCTGGAGGCTGGAAAGAAAGGCTTCCCTAGAGACTCTTTTTCTTGAAAAGTAAAGGAAAGGCAAAGAAAAAATTAGCATCTTGAGAGAGAGGCGGGCCCTGTGTTCTATCCCAGGAAGGGCTTTGGGAGAGTGCAAGACCCCAGAAGAAATGACTGTGTGGTGTGTCTTAAGCAATTCTAAACTGATGAAGCTAAAACTTTCTCCACTGTAGCAGGTTCAAAATTGAAATGAATTTGACTTACAAAAAATTAAGGAAAGTTACATTCTTGCACAGCTGCTTTACTTACAAAACACACGCATGGACACACACACATATACACACATACCTACATGTATTTAAGTAAATTAAAACTAATTTTGCAGGGCACCTGGGTGGTTCAGTCGGTTAAGCCTCTGACTCTTGATTTCAACTCAGTCTATGATCTCTCAGTTGGTGAGATTGAACCCTGAGTCGGACTCTGTGCTGGCAGTGTGGAGCCTGTTTGTGATTCTCTCTCCCTTTCTCTGCCCCTCCCCTGCATGCACGGGAACATACGCATGTGCACGCTCTCTCTCTTAAAAAAAATAAACTTAAAAAAAAAAAAACTAATTTTACTTTGAAAATTGATCTAGCCCTCCCCCAATTTTTAGCAAACTCCAAGACTTTCACAAATGCATGATACGTTTAAGAACCCAAGAATCATGTATAATTAAAAAATCATTTAAATAGTCATTCAGGTTCATTTTTTCTATTGTTTATAAGTCATATAATTTTATGAAAATAAATAATATTCTAACATTTTCAGAAGAAACCAGATGTAAGTGCCATTTTCAAAAGCCCCTTCATTTTGATTACATTGTCAGTATCTTGAAATCAACATTTTCTAATACATAGTCACAAAATTACATATATTTACACGTATTCAATGACATCACATAAAATGTTTTAATAGTTTCAACTAGTTATTATCTTTAAACAATGAGAGCCAGATTACTGATTCAATCTGACAAACTGAATTTGCTACATCTTTCTGTTTCCATTTTACTAAGTATATTTATAGAATTAAATTACATACCCTACTTAAGACTTGTAGAGAGATCTTTAGCTCATTTTGAAATATATTAAGCATTCATTGTTTTAGTCAGTTATTTCCCATATATTTACCAGTGCCTGCAGTATGCCAGGAATTATGCTAAAGACATAAGCACGGGGCACCTGGGTGGGTCAGTCGGTTAAGCATCAGACTCTTGATTTCAGCTCAGGTCATGATCTCACAGTTCGTGACATGGAGTCCCAAGTCAGGCTCTGTGCCCAACAGCATGGAGCCTTCCTGGGATTCTCTCTCTCTCTCTCTCTCTCTCTCTCTCTCTCTCTCTCCCTCTCCTGCTGCTTGCACATACCACCCCCTTCTCTCTCTCAAAATAAATAAACTTAAAAAAAAAGAAAGAAGCAAAATGCTTTACTCCTGACACACATTGTTGAATAAGTAAAGAGTAAATATTTTCAACAAAAAGTTTTTAACATGCTTTCAGAAAATCCAGTATATAAGTAAAGATTTTAGTGGCATGAGATTACTCTAGTAGACTTCTGTAATTTGCTAAAAGTGGGAGAAATTGGAAATGCTAATGAAATACCATTAATTTGAAAAATCCAGAGGAATAGTTGCTCAGCTTATCTTTTTAAATTGTATGTCTTTAATGAAGTTGAAATGAAATGTATACTGATCATCTCATATTTCATTTGGTTTACATGATTCTTTTATGTTAATATGCCATCAGTTATAGATATAATGTAATAATCTAATAATAATTTAATTTAACAGTAACTTCTGTGAGGGGAGGAAAGAAGAAAAAAGAAAGCATTAAAAAACACAAATCTAAATAAATAAAATGAAATAAAAATGCAAATCAGTTGCAAGATACTTCCTAATTTTAGACATGTTATAACAATAAAACAAATGCACATCTTAGATTAAGAAACTATGGTATTTTAAAAGCCATCTTTTGAAGTTAGTATTCTATTTCCCTCGAACAGAATTATCTGTACTTCAGCTGAGCGTAGAGAATATAAATCTAAATGACCCTGTTCCTTGAAAATCAATACACTTAACTTTCCTCAGGGAAAAATTTAGCAAAACAGGAAGCTTCACTGCTTCAAATAACAAATCTATTTGAACCTATCGATTGCCATCAGAATTGTTCAGCTGACTTTCATACCTAAGAGATTACACATACCCTCTTGTATACTCTATCAATTTTCAATATACATCAAATTCATAAATCACTGTAGTATCTGATATTCTTGTCTCAATGTAAAAGAATTTCAGGATAAATTGTAGCAAACTTCATGTTTATACCCACACCCCATAGCAAGCTTACTACACGAACAGAGAAATTATAGAGCTAATAAATTTAACACATTTTCACAGAATTTAATTCAGTTTGATTCAAATTAATACCAAAAAAATGGTATTCTGGGTGTTGGGAAAAAAAATAAACCAAAAGATATGTGATACCATTCAAATAATTAAATAATCAAGTAATAGAAATAGTATAGGGGTGCCTGGGTGACTCAGTCGGTTAAGCATCTGACTCTTGATTACGGCTCAGGTCATGATCTCACAGTTCGTGAGCTCGAGTCCCACATGGGGCTCTGTGCTGACAGCATGGATCCTGCTTGGAATTCTCTCCCTGCCCCTCCCCTCCTCAAAATAAAACAATTAATTAAAAATAAAAAAATAAATAGTGTATCAGACCTAATTCATCAGAGTTAGTCACAATGGCCCTTCCATATTAAATAGCCTTTTAAAGATTGAAATATATGAGAGAATGTACAGTAGATCTTAAAATTACCTCCCTATCTCTGAATTTGCTAACACCACGGTAATGAGTTACTAGAGAAAAATGGAAACCCACAAAGCAATATTGAAATACATGTGGGGCTGGCTAGACCCCTTAGGTGACTGGTTGGCACATAGTTAATGCACAACAAATACTTGTTCAGCAAATGAGAGAGTAAGTGAGTGACTCACTCCACATACCAACATCCTCAATTAAAATGTATGCCTCAGGGCAATTATAAACTTGTATACACAAAGGAGCTCTAAAGTTGCTTGAAAATAGTTAAAACTGTGAGTGTTAAATCTGCTATTTCTAGAGATCTACCATCACAGATATGTATTGACTTAGGAGAGTAACATAAAGGTAAGCTCGACTGACTCCAACAAAGGACAAACAGATAACAAAGTTTTAGGGAAAAAGCACTTTTCTGGACATGCTCCTTATAAGTAATAGCTGTCCTTTAAAACAACACAACGGTTACTGCCTGTATCTTCATGGGTGCTTTAGTCGGTGTGGCACAGAAGATTTCATATGATAAATTGAATCAAACTGAATTTAATTAATTCACCTTAAGAGTTTTCAGGCAGAAGCAAGTATTGCAATAAATTTACTTTTTCTTGTGTCTTATCTAATACAGTGAGAATACTTTTTTATTATAGATTTTTTTTCTTGATCTTACTATAGACTGACATTGATGAAGCGAATTCCTTATATAAAATGTCTTAGACTGCTATTGCTCTATTCTCAGTGTTCTGTGGTTTCCCTAATCCACCAATCCCTCTTGTTTTGTTTTGTTTTGTTTTTTAATTTCATTTAATTGATCTGTCTTCAGCATCCATAGCTTTATGCTGCTCTCTCTAAATAAAGGTTCTCATCTGTGGGTTCACACAACCCATCAGAAATACCAGAAAGCAAAAGTCAGAGTTGACCTGGAGAAGCACCACAAAGGAGGAGGTTGGGAAATCTGAAATTCTGAAACAGCATACTAACAAGTTTCTCTGTACACATGAAATTTAAATGTGCAAAAATAGAGCATCTTGAATCTGAGAAAAAAAATTGTGTATCAGGAAACTTAAGGTTTTCTTATCTCCTTTTTAGCCTTGGGTGAATTGAAGTTCTTAGATCTCAGTTCAGCTTGATGGGTTTTGTAATCAAAGGAGGCTGGAGTAATTTGGATATTTCAAAACTCCAACTAGATTAGGGTGACCATCAGTAACAAAGCTATATTGGGTTTACCTGCCTGACAGGAGTTTATTTAAAGTGATGTTGGACCAGTAACTCACTTCTTTGAGTCACAATTTCCTTATCTATGAAATAAAGGGGTGGATCTCAATAATTCAGAAGGTTCTTTCCACAAGTTTGATTTCCCTGAAACTTCTAAAAAGTGAAGATTTTTCTCTGTGTCTAAAAACTAGTAAGTCCCTAAGAGTCAAGGCTGGGAAGCATCAGGCAGGGGAAATGAGTTTTTATTCCTAAAAAGAAACACTTAAAGAGTACTTATGATGAGAGGTACGTGGGTGGCTCAGTTGGTTTAGCATCCAACTTCAGTTCAGGTCATGATCTCACGGCTCATGGGTTCTGAGCCCTACGTTGGGCTCTGCGCTGACAGCTTGGAGACTGCTTCAGATTCTCTGTCTCCCTTTCTCCCTCTGCCCCTCCCTTGCTCACACACACTCTCTCTCTCTCTCTCTCAAAAATAAATAAACTTTTTTTTAAAGTACTTATGATGAAACAAAACCAATGAACATAAGGGTAGGTGGGGAAAGAGATGCAAACCAAGAACCAGACTCTCAACTATACAGAAAAACTAATGGTTACTACTGGAGGGGAGGTGGGTGGGGGATGGGTTAAACAGTGATGGGTATTAAGGAGTGCACTTGTGATGAGCACCAGATGTTGTATGTAAGTGACGAATCACTAAATTCTACACTCAAAACTAGCATTGCACTGTATGGTAACTAGCTAGAATTTGAAAGAAAACTTGGGGGGAAAAAGTATTTATGATGGACCAGCCCCTGTTCTAAGCACTGTACATACATGCATGAATTTAATCCTCACAACTGAGGCAGGTACTATTATTATGTCCATTTACCAGATGAGGAACTGGAAGTATCAGGTTAAGTAGTCTAGCTTGTTCAAGGGTGTATGCTAGTAAGTAGTGGGGTCAGGATGCAAACCCAGACAGCTGGCTTCAGGTATCAGTTCTCTTAACCACTCCAATCTGCTACATGTCTAAAATTTACAGAGCCCACACACTTGATCCATACGGTTAATGCCTAGATGCATGGATTTCTTCCAGATTCCTTACATATTAACCAAGGTCATGAGGCAGAACTGATTATATGTGTGTTGTCAGAGCTCTGGAAGGAAATATGTCAAAACTCCTGATGTTTTAACTGTGGTTAAAAGTAACCTATCCTTGGGGAGCCTGGGTGGCTCAGTTGGTTGAGCGCCCGACTTCGGCTCAGGTCATGACCTCACAGTTCCTGGGTTCGAGCCCCACATCAGGCTCTCTGCTGACCGCTTGCTCATAGCCTGGAACCTGCTTTGGATTCTTTGTCTCCATCTCTCTCTGCCCCTCCCTCACTCATGCTTTGTCTCACTCTGTTTCTCAAAAATAAATAAATTTTAAAAAAAGGTCAAAAGAAAAGTAACCTATCCTTGTAAAAATATTAGAACCCTGAAATTCCATTCAACATTATAATGATATTTGCTATTACATTTTGAAAATAGAAGCCCCACAAAGAATTCAGCTCTCATGGCCATCCTTCTTATTACAGTCTGAATTTCATCTGAATCTCTACCCTGCCTTTTAAAGGCTTTCAGTGGATCCGTCCTCACCCTTTATTATAAAACAACTCTCACTCTTTTTTATGTATTTAGTTTTTAATGTTTATTTATTTTGAGAGAGAGAGACAAAGTGTGAACCAGGGAGGGGCAGAGAGAGAGAGAGAGAGAGAGAGAGAGAGATACAGAATCTGAAGCAAGTTCCAGCCGTTGAGCTATCAGCACAGAGCCGGATGGGGGGCTTGAGCTCATGAACCTCCAGGTCATTACCTGAGGTGAAGTTGATGCTTAACCAACTGAGCCACCCAGGCACCCCAAAACAACTCTCATTCTTGACTGCAGGCTCCTTGAGAATTGAAATTTTATCTGTCTTGATTATCACTTTTTCCCCAGTGTGTAGGATACTTGACATTTAATGAGTATTTATTAAATAAGTGTGTAGATAACTAACAAGTTTTTGTTGAATTAATAACATAAAACATGTAAAATTATTTTTTAGACAAAAGTAGCCAATGTCTTCTGCTCCCTCTTCTTTTGACAAAATAAATACATTTAAGGGAGAGCAATATTACTTCTGATATTATATTGATCAATTTCCTGTTTTCACAACCAAATTATTTGATCCATAAGTATGGCAAATTGTTACTTGAATTTTCTGAGACAAATTATTTTTTTATTTAATTTAATTCTGTCCAATATTGTCTTCACTTAAAAGCATAACTGAATCTGATTTAATTTAATACATTTTAAAGCTTGCTATTTAAACTCACAAATAAAAATGATGGTGCACTTGGGTGGCTCAGTTGATGAAGCATCCAACTTTGGCTCAGGTCATGATCTCGCAGTTTGTTCATGCCCTATGTCAGGCTCTGTGCTGACAGCTCAGAGCCTGGAGCCTGCTTTAGATTCTGTGTTTCCCTCTCTCTCTACTCCTCCCCCTCTCATGCTCTGTCTCTCTCTCAAGAATAAAATAAAAAAATTTTAAAATTAAAAAAAATAAACTCACAAATGAAAATGAAATTATTTGCTAGACTATGAGTATTTATTTTTAGTTAAAAATATGATCTACGGAATTTAATTAAATAGGCACCAGTCTTTTATTTCAGCACCTTATAATCATTATAACAATGCTACATACCAATACAACATAATTTATTCTATAATTTTAAATATAATTCTTCCCAAAACACTGGGACACAAGGAGAATAGTCCAAAGAGAAGAACAAACTTGTCTAAAATTAAAATGCAAATAAATGGTAGAGCCAAGACTAAACACTAGGTTTTTCTAGTTGGGGTCTAGTAGTTTTTCATTATCCTAATTTTCATTGAAATACCAGAAGTAGATAATCAATGAAAGAATAGTGTTGGGGAGGAAAATTTTTCCTCTACTTTTCAAAGATTGTTCTGGGTAATCTAAGAATTAAACTAACATGAGACTGACTAGCAAGAGAAAATAAAATTTAACTTCCTTTGTTCGGAACCCAATATACATGAAAGGTTTAAAAACAAAAAGGTAAAATGAGGTATATATGTATCCTGAACTATAGAATGGAATACTGTCTTGGGCCTTCAAAGGGGAAGAAGGCAATTCACAGGGTAATAAGTAGCGATATTTGGTAATTAGATGTTTGCCCTGCCATACAGATGGGTCACTCAGATAAAATTTACCTTTAGTAATAACTCTTATTCTTGGAAAGATCTCCAATTTAGATTCTTCTTACTGAGTGGGCAAAAGTTTTTCTTGGGCCCACAGGGTCGCAACTGCATACAGTTCAAAATAGGTCACATGTTAGCATCAGACATTTTGGAGATTCTTGTTCCTTCAATTGGAAGATTTACCAATTACTATCCAAATATCCAAGAAGTGTATATGCTGAATATATGTCTAATAAAATATTTTAAGAGCAGCATTTGCCAAAAAAAAATTATTTTTGTGTCATGGAACAGAATAAAATCTGGTTTTGTTATGCATTGTAGAGTAGAAAGAGAACTTTGTTCTTTTAGAAACTGAGAACTTTATCACATTAAAACTGGGAAAGGGGAAACTTGAATTCGCTTTAGGAGGTGCTCACTGAGTAAATAAATGTGCTTGCATACTAAACATCTGTTAAATGAGTTTTGATGAAATTCAACCCAAACCAATTATTGTTGGTATGTTTTCATTGAAAGATCAGTCTTTGTTAACCAGTGCAACAAAGAGCTCTTCAATTAAAAGTGAGATATCCAGTTTATAGAATAAAATCAAGTTCTATTTCTCTTTCAGCAACTAAGAAACTAAAACTAAGAAAGCCTAAACCTGAGTTCAGCAATTAAGTTGCAAGCCTAATCCTATTGTTTGCACACAACCTGTTGAAGACCCCTATTAACTGTTTTAGGCCACCTGACATTAAATTGAATACACTGAATGAAAATTAAACTCTAAAAAGAACTACTCCAAATGGCGGAGCAAGGGAAAAAACAAACCCAAAAGATAGTCACCCAGCTATAAGAACCAAATAATCTATAGTAGAATATGATCACCTGAATCTTGAGGTAAACATTAATGATTACATTGTGGATGATGGGTCTCAGATTAATAAATTTGTACTTTCACTGAAAGAGAGTCAAGGTTATCACTGCTTCTCTGAACAAATTCTAAAGCCCACGCATGGTAACCTTTGAAATTTTAACAGAACATCACCAGTCTTGCACTGATTGCTTCAGTTTACATGCCACTGGTCATAGAACTTTGAACTGGCCATTTTTGTTTGGAAAACTTGTAGATATTGTATCTCTTTAAGTTAAACAAACCCTTGGACATACACACATGCTGTTTAATGAGCGTTGTCCCCTACAAATGGAAAATTTCACGGGTAAAGAATCAAGTGGAATAGTACAAACCAAACCTAAGAGTTCTGAACTGAAAAATTATTCAAACATTCTGTCTTTTCTCTCACCGCACTTTATATGAAAAGACATCTGTACCTTTCTGTATTATTCTTCAAGGGAATGCTTCTGTATGATCTGGAGTTATACCTATTTAAAATTAATGTTAAAATATCTTACTATGATACCATAAATGTCATAAAACTTGCTTCTTTCTGCTTTACAGTACCTTCTATTCAATACAGAGGAATTTCTAAGCAAATTTCTGGTAGTGTAATTCTATTTTTCTATTGGATTTCATAAAAAATTATAGGCAAATTTTTATAGGGAAATAAAGAACCCCTTGATAAACTAAAGCCACATTTAATTCCATACAAATAGTGTCAGAATTATTTAATTAAATGAAAGAAATTAATTTCCCATAAACACTGCCAATAATGTTCAGAATATTAATAATATTATTGGCCCTTAATTACAACATTTTGTAATAAAAATACTAGAGAGAACATACAGCCATGTGAAACTTTAACAGCATTCATTTATATTTTGTTCTCTTATTAAAGTTTTAAGTACATTTGCTTTTGCTTTTTGGGTAGGTTTTTATACTGCTTCAGACTAGGCTAGAAGATGGAGGTTAGAATAAAGTATTTACAATGCAAATTTTAACCTATTCCAAGCCCTAGTATAATACTGTAGTTAGTCTTGGTAAAAATTCAATGAACTACTTTTATTATCTTTCATTTCCTAAACTTTTAACACAATCATGAGCAAAGATATGATTTAAAAGCTGAGATCCAACCTATACATCCATTTGTTATAGAGCAAGTTGTGTATGACTAGCCCATAACATGACAGTAGCAGAAATTCAGTGGGAAGTCCTTCCTTCTACACCTCAATCCAACATAAGTATTATTAAAACATGTGTTCAGGGGCACCTGGGTGGCTCAGTTGGTTGAGCATCTGATTTTGGCTCAGGTCATGATCTCAGGATTCATGGGCTTGAGCCCTGCATTGCTTGCTGCTGTCAACACAGGGCCGGCTTTGACCTGTCTATCCCCCTTTCTCTCTGCCCCTCCCCTGCTTGTGCCCATGCTTTCTCTCTCTCAAAATGAAATACACATTTTTAAAAACCCACATGTGTTCAAATGCATATATTTTCATGCTGTTTATAGTACAGAGTAGTTTAAAGCGTTTTAATTTGCACACCATTGGGTGAGGCTCCCCTTATCCAGTTTACTACAGGATAGTCAGTCCCAATAATCTTACATCTATCCTGATTCATACATTTGTGTCACATCTGCCTAGTCTTGGTAGACAGTTGATTTTCTTGTGTTAAGCCCACTGGTATTCCATCAGAACAAAGAAAACTTTAGGAAGATTCTCTTTTATCATGATAACTAAGAAGAAATTGATTATTTAAAAATCTGGAAACATCTATAATATTTTAATTCCCCCAATTAACAACAACAACAAAAAAAGGAGGGTGCCTGGATGGCTCAGTCAGTTAAGCGTCCAATTCTTAGTTTCAGCTCAGGCCATGATCTCACGGTTTGTGAGTCCGAGCCCTGCATCAGGCTCTGCACTGACAGTTCGGAATCTGCTTGGGATCTCTCTCTCTCTCTCTCCCTGTCTCTCTCTGTCCCTACCCCCCCCCCCCATGCTGTCTCTGTTTCTTTCAATAAACTTGAAAGAAAACATCAAGAAAAAAAAAGTATAGCCACAGCCAACAAGGGGACTGTCAGGGAGCCTGGAGTTCTGGTAGCTTCACTCCTGCTCTGAAAAAGGGATCCTGGGAGTACACGATGCCTGTACAGCAAGCAGAAGCAGGCTTCCCTTAAGGTAACAGATTAACAAAATGGTAAATCCTGCCAGGCACAGGAATCAACACATAAGTGCTCAGTTCTTAACAGGAATTTTCAGCTCAACTTGTAGTAAGGGCCTACCAAAAGAAAAGTGTGTCATAGCCATGGTCCCTGCAGGCACTATTACCTGCTAATGACAGCTGTATAACAACTTCTCATTCTTTCTTCAATTCCCTCCAAGTGATTTCTGTCTCCACCACTACACTAGAACTTCATCTCACTGCAGTGTTCAACTCCAATAGGAAATATTTGCTACCTATTTCATGCATATGAAAGGACTCAGAGGCATTTGATTTGCCTCTTTTATGTTGACCTCCACGAAATAACATTATTCTAGTTCTCCATTTTCTTCTTGAACCAATTGGTCTCCTTCTTAAACACTAACAGCTCTCCCTTTTATTTTCCAACCAAGGGCTTCTTTGCCTTCTATTGAATCAGTCGGAAATCATTTAGTTCTTTCTTCTCTTGGTCTCTCGTTCACTCATTTCTATTTGGCTGTAGTCATGTATCAATGGGTATACATACTTCAAACCACAAGCAATCCTGTATATCCCTCTCCTCCAAATATCTTCCTAGAAGGTCATGTGTTATCATTATTCTCCTTCTGCTCAAAAATTTGTACAGACTCTCCTTCGCCTATAAAATGAAATCCAAATTAATCATGTGCTGACAAAGAGCACAGAGAAAAGCAGCATCTATTCAGCCTAGAAATGAGAGTCTTTCAGAATCTGTTTCACTCAACCAACTTGGGATAAAAAATGCAGGGTCTTTTAAGGCAGTGAAAAGCCAATGGATTGGTGTAATACAACATGACAAAAGGAGAAGATTGTACACAATGAACTGGAGAGCCAGGTCTCAATTAGGGGAACAAAGTATTAAAGAAGAGATAAGAAATGGGCTTGGGATAAAAACGTTAGGGATCCAAATGTGCCTAACACATAAAAAGAGGTAGATAAGAGGAAACTGAACTTAGAATGGCGTGAGATGAAAAAAGGAAAAGGAAAAGGAAAAGTAATGGCATAAGCTAGAGGAAGGTAAAAGAAGTAATTCCGTAAAGATCTGGATGTCAACAGTGATCCACAAGTAACTCACAGTGACAGGGAGAGGAGAACCTTAAAGTGAAAGCGTACAGTTATTTCAGAAGTAAATGTTGAGGAATAAAGCCAATTTCCTGAAGGCAAGAAGACAGAGACAAGATAAATAGACATTAACCTGAAATATATATACGTATTTAGCAAGAATGATATTTTTTGAAATATTTTCTTTTTGGCTTCCCTTTCTTGGGGAGAATTAAAACTGTTAGAGCAAGAATGCAAAAAGAAATCAGTGTTAATATTCACCTATCATTATTAGATTTTTCAAGTGACACAATAATCTTGAGAGATTTTTGAGAAAATCTCAGAGAAAACATTTACTTTAATCGTGTTCATCCACATATCAAAAGCAAAACTTGAATGCTCTCCACCTACATTGTCTTTCTTTTCTTTTCTCTTTTCTTTTCTTTTCTTTTCTTTTCTTTTCTTTTCTTTTCTTTTCTTTTCTTTTCTTTTACAGGCTTAGACAGAGAGAACTCTCAATGAGAATAAGGGACATTTCATTCTAAGAATAAAATGGAGCTACTTTCCAGAGGAAGAATAGGAGGCACAAAAGAGAAATTCAAAAGGAATGAAATTGGAATGAATACATGGCTAATGTCACCCTGAGACCTATTATCTCCAACAGGGAAATAAGATGAAGACGGAAACTCAGATGAGTTAAGGAGGAAGCCCAAAGCAGTTTCTACTGATTCCCATTTGGAACTGTTAGAAAGAAGACGTCTTCTCAGGGTGTTCACCTGGGCCAACATAAGGAAGCCCCTGAAGAGCAGAAATTAACACAATAGCAGAAAGACAGAGAGTTTTTTCTATGTGATCCACAACATTGTCTTCTTAATTTATAATTACATTTTACATGCATAAATGAGGTATGTGTGGTAAGATCATATGCCCAGCTCATGGGTAGAACAAACTTATTTGGTGAATTCATCTGTTATTGTATCTGAGTGTAGCCAAATACAGTCTTCACAGGCCTTCATTTTAAGTACATAAAAGGCTGAATTTAGATTTTTTTTTTTTTGCCCTGTATCGATAGCACACTGTAGAATCTTGTGGAATAGGACAATAAAATTCAGGAATGCTAGAGAAAAGACTAAAAAGTAGTCCACAGCAATAGCTTTTAGGAAACTAAATCCTAATCATTCCTTTAACTTAGTTCCAAATCAAAAAAGAAATGAAGTACTGAACAGTGACCATCGTTTTGATCATCAATACTGACCTTCTTGAACTGCCTTGTGATAAGAACATGTTGTTCTGGGCAGTTCTCAAGCAGAGTAGCCCAAACCATTAGGGAGTAACAGTCCCTTTGGCAACAGTTTAATCACTAAGTCCAATGTCACATGGAAAAATAATCTAGAGCATTCACAATGTGTCTTATTGCAGAGAACTCACCCACTCATGTTTGTCTACTATGTACTCTACCACAAAATTTTACTACCCTTACAGATAGCCTATTGACTCTGGTCATGAAATAGTAACCATGGGGTTAGGGGTCACACACTACCTTCAGGTAGAGATCACTCACCTCCACCCTCCACCACCCCATCCCAACACCAAAAAGAAAGAAAAAGAAAGAAAGAAAGAAAGAGAAAGAAAGAAAGAAAGAAAGAAAGAAAGAAAGAAAGAAAGAAAGGAAGGAAGAAAGAGAAAAAACAAAAAACTTGGGACAGGAATCTCTTTTTTTCTACTTTTCCCACTCTTATTCTCAATATTTTCTCATCATTCTGAACTAAGTGCCAAATCTCCTTTATTTCAAATAGACCTTTGGCATTTATTTCTAGACAAGCTACAAGAATTCCTGACTTTCCTTTTTTTTGTTTGTTTGTTTGTTTGCTTGTTTGTTTTTAATTTGAGTTTCCTATCCTCACTTTCATAGAGAGAATTTCCTCTCTCTGACCCTTTATTTACTTCTAACTTTGATATTTGATGGGATTTTAAAATATCTGGCCTTTTGGGAAATAACCAGTAGCATTTGCCATTCTGAAGCCACCAGATAAATATGAACTAAAGTAACACATCTGCAATCCCCACCACCATTTTAAGGAGTAGGTCTCAATCTTTCATTTGCCTAAAATCATCAGTGGGGTAATAGGACATCTCTTAGCCAATCATATTTTTCCAACAATATTCCATACTAATAATGATTTATTCCTGATTTTAAAATTATTGCCCATATCTAAAGGCAATAGTGCATCAATTCAATGGAATATTTGCCCTGTACAAAGAAAGAAGAAAAAATCCTTATAAATACACTAGAAATGATATCTAAGGTATATCGTTCAGGAAAAAAAAATATGTATAATAAAGTAAAATAAGGGTAGTTATGTATAAAATAGGAGCAGGGTGTAACATCTACCACTTAGGTTAAAAGGCAGTGAGCATGTTGGGAGGGACATACTTATAAATACTGAATACTTCATGACAAAACAATCTGTGGAAGAATTGCAACAAAAATGGTTAAAAGGCTATGTAACAAAATGGTAACACTGACTCCTTGGAGAGGAGTTGGATGACAATGGAACAGCTATGGAATGGATGCTTTTCATTGAATAGTCATTTATGACTTTCTAAAAACTTGAATCATATTAATGCATTCGCCATCCAAAAATAACTGAAAATAAAATTGAACAAATATTTAAAATAGACAAACAGGGGTGCCTGGCTGGTTCAGTCGGTTAAGCATCTGACTTCAGCTCAGGTCATGATCTCATGGTTTGTGGGTTCAAATCCCCATGTCAGGCTCTGTGCTGACAGCTCAGAGCCTGCCTCAGATTCTGTGTCCCCCTCTCTCTCTGCCCCTCCCTGGCTCACACTCTGTCTCTCTCTCTCTCAAAATAAACAAACATTAAAAAAAAATTTTTTTAAATAAAACAAACGAAAAAAAATTGAAGCTAAAATTAAATAAATACTTAGAACTGGTAAATTTTCTTCCACCATCACATTAATCCTAGGAAAGTATAGATGATGTCTGAAATCACATATTTCAGATACCTTCTCATATAGTTGACAGAAAAAATTCTGCATTCTAGTTGGACACTAGACATGAAGCTATATTGATGGGCACTTTACTGAGCAGCTCTCTAGGACTGGGTGGTTTTCTCAGGAAAGACACCAGCTCTTATTCATCCCTGTATACCCAGTACCTGGAACAGTAATTTTCAAGTTATGCTCTATGGACCCCTGAAGTGCTTCAGACATTTTGCAATTACTTGATTTGGCTTATTTCTTTTAAAATATATATAGTTTAACACATACAGAAATCCATATATATATATATATATATATATATATATATATGGCAGAAAGGAAAATATCCTTAGATTATGAGTGAAAAAATTTTGTGAGCCTCAGTTGAGATATTAGGGAGGAAGGAACTACAAATTAATAGTTAGAAATGCATGTGTCATGTTCAAGTAAAAGTCAATCAACATTTAGGTATATCTGTCTATTATATACTTTTCTCAAATCATAATAATCACATGTGCAAAGAAAAGTGAACTTCTAGCAGGTAGCACCTTAACAGTATCATAGTTTTATCACTCACTGTAAATTTGGTGGATTCTTGTCTGACATTTATGATAAATAATGTAAATTGTTGTGTTAAATATTGTTGGTGATAGAGCTATGAAATAAAATTATTGTTATTCCTATGAACCGTAGTTATTCTGAGACTGAAAACTATTTTATTTTTCTTTTTGATTTACTTTTTTAACCATTACCATTTGCAACTATTTTTCTTTTTCTCCAGCTTTATTGAGTAATAATCAATGAAATGGTAATATATTTAATGTGATGACTAGATACATAGATAATAGATGATAGAATATATATATATATATATATATATATACACATCATGAAAGATTCCCACAAAAAGTTAATTAATACATAAATCACCTCACATAGTTACCTTTTTTTTTATTGGTGGGAATGCCTAAGATCTACTCTTGAGGTAATTTTTAAATTATGCAATATAATGTTATCAACTATTATCAGGATTATAGTCATCATGTTATACAGTAGTAGATCCTCAAAAATTATTCATCTTATAACTGAAAGTTCGTACCCTTTACCAACCTCTCCTCATTTTCCCACACATACCCCCACCAGCCACTCACAACTACCATTCTATGCTTTCTGTTTCTATGAATTCAACTTTTTGTTTTAAGATTCCACTTACAAGTGATACCAGGCAATATTTGCCTTTCCCTGTCTGGCTTATTTCACTTAACGTAATATCCTCCAGGTTTATTCATTTTACTGTTAATGGCAGGAATTCCTTCTTTTTTTAAGGCTGAATAATAGTACATTATATATATATATTTATTATTATTATTATTATTATTATATATTTTTATATTTTTGTTATCCATTCATCCATCAGTGGATACTTATGTATGTCCTGGCTATTGTAAATAATGCTGCAATGAATATAGAAATACAGATATCTCATCAAGATAATGATTTAATTTCCTTTGGATATATACCCAGGAGTAGGACTGCTGGATCATATGGCAGTTCTAACTTTAATTTCTTGAGAAACATCCATACTTTAGTGGTTGTACCAGTTTAAATTTCCACCAGTTTACATTGCCACATCCTTGCCAGTATTTATGTCACCTTTAAAAAAAAATGTTCAGTTACTTATTTTGAGAGAGAGAGTGTGTGTGAGTGGGGTGTTGGGGGGGCGGGTACAGAGAGAGAGAAGGAGACAGAGAATCCCAAGAAGGCTCAATGCTGTCAGTGCAAAGCACAAACGTGGGACTCAAACTCATGAACTGTGAGATCATGACCTGAGCCAAAATCAAGAATCAGACACTTAACTGAATGAACCACCCAGGTGCCCCTAGCTCATCTTTTTTAATAATCAATATCTTAATATGTGAAGTGATATCTCACGGTGGTTTTTACTCGCTTTTCCCCCATGAATAGTGATTTTGAGTGACTTTCATATACCTGTTGATCATTATGTTTTCTGGAAAAATGTATATCCAGGTCCTTTGCCCATTTTAAACTGAGTTATTTGGGGTGTTCTTTGTTTGCTTCTGTTTTAGTTTGGTTTGGTTTTTGTTAATTAGTTGTATGGGTTCCTTGTATATTTTGGATATTAACCTCTTATAGGATACGTGCTTTCAAATATTTCCTCTCATTCCGTAGGTTCCCTTTCCTTTTTGTTGATAGTTTCCTTTGCTACAAAGAAGTTTTTTAGTTGGGTGCAGTCTCACTTGTTTGTTTGTACTTTTGTTGCCTTCGCTATTGTTGTCAAATCCAAAAAGTCATTGCCAAGACAAATGTCAAGAGAATTACCCCCTATGTTTCATTTTAGGAGCTTTATAGTTTCAGCCTTATATTCAAGTCTTTATTCTGACTTGATTTTTGTATATCAAGGACAGGAGTCCAATCTGTTTTTTGTTTGTGGTAATCCAATTTTCCTACTATCATTTATTGAAGAAACTGTCCTTCCCCCATTGTACATCCTTAACTCCTTTATTGTAAATTAATTGACCATATATATGTGGGTTTATTTCTGGGCTGTCTATTCTGTTCCATTGATCTATGTGTTTGTTTTTATGCCAATATCATACTATTTTGATCACCATAGCTTTGTAATAGCCCCAGTTTAAAATCAGGAAGTGTGATGCCTTCAGCTGTGTTCTTCTTATTCAAGACTGCTTTAGCTATTCAGGGTCTTTTGTGATTCCATACAAGTTCTAAGATTGTTTTTCTATTTCCATGAAAAATGTCATTGAAATTTATTTTTTTTATTTTTTTTAACATTTATTTATTTTTGAGACAGAGAGAGACAGAGCATGAACGGGGGAGGGTCAGAGAGAGGGAGACACAGAATCTGAAACAGGCTCCAGGCTCTGAGCTGTCAGCACAGAGCCCGACGCGGGGCTCGAACTCACGAACCGTGAGATTATGACCTGAGCCGAAGTCGGCCACTTAACTGACTGAGCCACCCAGGCGCCCCTGTCATTGAAATTTAGATAGCAATTGCACTGAATCTGCAGATCACTTTAGGTAGCATGGACATTTTAACAATATTAATTCCTCCCATGCATGAACATACTCCTACAAACATTCTCCCTGTGTATCCTGCCAACTCCTTCCCTCTGTGTGTGCCTGCCTCTGTGTCCAAATCTCCCCTTTTTACAAAGACGACAGTCATGTTGGATTCAGGCCCATATTAATTACCTCATTCATCTTAATTTGGTTAAATCTGCAAAGACACTATTTCCTAATAAGATCACAGTCTGAGGTGACAGAAGTTGGACTTCAATATGTCTTCTTTTGGAGGATACAATTCAGCCTATAACAGCTTCTCTCCCCAAGTCTCTTAGGTTTCTGCTTTCTCCATTTAATGTTAAATCTTTTCTATCCACTTTCCAGATGTCAGAATTTTGTTACATATTTCTTCAGTGCTGTTACTCATTTTCCAGTTCTCTTGGTCCTTGTAAGTTTATGTTTTTGTTATATTTTTACTATTTTGATTGGGAGTAGAGATAAGTAAGCGTGTGTGCTCAACATCACATATAACAAGAATATCCAGAATAATCTTTTTGAAACTTCAATCATATTACATCATTACCCAGATCACACCATCCAAAGACTTCCCCTTAACACTTACAATAAAATCCTAAATCCTTATCACAGTCTGCAAAGATCAGCACCAACTTGGGGCACCTGGGTGGCTCAGTGGGTTAAGCGTCCGACTTCAGCTCAGGTCATGATCTTGCAGTTTGTGAGTTTGAGCCCCATGTCGGGCTCTGTGCTGACAGCTTGGAGCCTGGAGCCTGCTTCAGATTCTACCACTACCTACCACTCTCCCCTGACATGCCCCACTCCAGCCAAATGGTCTCCTTGTTATTCTTCAAAATTTCCATGCATGTTCCCAACTCTGGCCCTTTAGATCTGCTCATTCCTCTTCCTTAGGATACTTTCTGAGTAGTGAGGCTTGTATTCAAAAGTCTCCTCCTCAGACCACTGTCTGACTTTGATTTATCCCAAAACCATTTATCAGAGACCAGGAATGGGTGCAGAGTTTATATGGGAGGTGATCTCTGAAGGCAGAGTGAGGAAATTGGAAAGTAAGCTAAGAAAGAGAGGAAAGCTAATGAAGGATGTGGGTGGGTAGGTTGCTACTATGGGGAACTGTGGCTCCATCTCACTGGAGACTTCTTGTGTAACTGAATGGAACACACTTCAGAATTGTCACCATCTCTACCCCTCACTGAATGAAGATTGTTTCTGGGGACATTAATACCTAGACTGCCCTCATAAGCTGTCACAGCAAGTACTTAAGGAGGCAACATAATAGGTTCCCAAAAAACATTTATCATATGAATAAATAGGATGTGTAGAATTTTTGTAGACATTGGATAGAATAACAATAGGAAAAAAACATGAAAAAAATTATTGAAGTATACTAACGATTTAAAAACTAAAACAAGATACAGAATAGTGTTAGAATGTGCTTCTGCTTTTCTTCCTTTTTTTAAAGATATATATATATGTAATATAAAATATTCTTTAGTATTCTTTAGATTACTAATGTTCTATATAAGAAAAGACCTCAAAATACAGTGGGTTAAATAAGATACTAACTTTATTTACCTGTAAGTTAAGTCCAGATATAAGCAGTCTGGGACTGAATAGGGTAGCCATCCATGATATGATGCTATCCATTTCTGAACTCAAGATAATTGTTCCACTCTCTCCATCCTCCAGCTGTGGGAAGAGGGAAAAGAGCTAAAGGGAAGTAGCCTCTTTCTTTTTAAAGGCATACCCAGGGTCGCCTGGGTGGCACAGTCGGTTGAGCGTCCGACTTCAGCCAGGTCACGATCTCGCGGTCCGTGAGTTCGAGCCCCGCGTCGGGCTCTGGGCTGATGGCTCAGAGCCTGGAGCCTGCTTCCGATTCTGTGTCTTCCTCTCTCTCTGCCCCTCCCCCGTTCATGCTCTCTCTCTGTCCCAAAAATAAATAAACGTTGAAAAAAAAATATTAAAAAAAAAAAGGCATACCCAGAAAAGGTATACATCGTATTTTACTTACATCCCATTGGCTGGAATGTAGTCACATGGACAAACCCAGTCCCGAGATTGGCTGGAAATGCACTTGTTATCCAGGGTACTTGAGAGCCCATTAGAAAGGGAAGGTGGTATCAGTGGGCAACTGGCCACAGATGGCCACAGTGTCACGTCCACAGATTATTTATCTTGCATATGAAGTAGAATCCCAGAAGCTAGGTTAGAGACTGGTTTACTTGTTTGGAGAACCATTTTGCATGGCTTAAAATAATTGCCATGTATGTATATCACTGTAGTGGTATTAAAAGTTATTCTCAATACACTCAGATGTGTGATAAAAACACAGCTTTTTTGTTTTCCATAAGTCATCGTGAATCCCTCCCACTGAGTAGTAGGGAAATGGATACATTTTTATTTATTTAAAAAAAATTTTTTTTTCAACGTTTATTTATTTTGGGGACAGAGAGAGACAGAGCATGAACGGGGGAGGGGCAGAGAGAGAGGGAGACACAGAATCGGAAACAGGCTCCAGGCTCCGAGCTGTCAGCCCAGAGCTTGACGCGGGGCTCGAACTCCCGGACCGCGAGATCGTGACCTGGCTGAAGTCGGACGCTTAACCGACTGCGCCACCCAGGCACCCCTACATTTTTATTTTTGAAGTATAGCATCCGTATCAGTTCAGGTTGCCATAACAAAATACCATAGACTGGGTGGTTTAGAGAACATAAATCTGTTTTCTCACAATTCTGGAAGCTGAAGATCCTAGATCAGGGTGCCAGCATGGCCAGGTTCTGGTGAGAGTTATCTTTCTGGCTTGCAGATGCCACCTTCTCCCTGTGTTTTCACACAGCAGAGAGAGAAAGAGAGCAAGCTCTGGTCCCACCTTTGTGACCTCATCTAAAGCCAATCACCTCTCTTGGGGCGCCTGGGTGGCGCAGTCGGTTAAGCGTCCGACTTCAGCCAGGTCACGATCTCGCGGTCCGGGAGTTCGAGCCCCGCATCGGGCTCTGGGCTGATGGCTCGGGGGCTGATGGCTCGGGGGCTGATGGCTCGGGGGCTGATGGCTCGGGGGCTGATGGCTCGGGGGCTGATGGCTCGGAGCCTGGAGCCTGTTTCCGATTCTGTGTCTCCCTCTCTCTCTGCCCCTCCCCCGTTCATGCTCTCTCTCTGTCCCAAAAATAAATAAACGTTGAAAAAAAATTTTTTTTTTAATAAAAAAAAAAAATAAAGCCAATCACCTCTCAAATGTCTCATTTACAAATACAAGCACACTGAGGATTAGGACCTCAATATACGAATGTTGGTGGGGGACACAATTCAGTCCATAGTAGTATCTTTACCCCTCCTACTTGAAATAGTCTGCTTCATAACTCTGTCTTTTGTTTTGTTTTGTTTTGTTTTGTTTTGTTTTGTTTAAATGCCTACTCTTTCAAGTTGCCCCTACCCCCAACATTTTCCCCTCCATGGCATCAAGCTATATGAATACACAGGGTTCATAACATTGGGGAAAGCGGCAGGTCCGCGTTTGTAATTTGGATGTGCCCAGCTCCTGAGGTATAGGTGGTAAGAACTCATCTCTGGACACTTTGCTATCTGTTCCTGAATCTACAGCCTATGAAGAGAGAGGACACAGAGGGCAGAGTGTGAGGAAGGGTCAGGAATGTGAAGCATACCCTGTCTCTACCCATCCTTACTGCTCTACCTGTGTATTCTGTTAGTGTTCCCCATGGTGAAGCAGCACCTCCCTGCAGAGCGGTGGACACCCAGCACACCAGAGGAGTGGATCATAATTCATTCACTAGAATAAATGTACCCAGGCCCTTACTGACCTAACACTTCTCCCCTCCAGGATTTCAGCCTGGAGAGAGGAGGTCAGAGCATGTGTATCTATCTCATGGCTGTCTTGCTCTCTCTCCTCACAATCTCCTGGG
This sequence comes from Prionailurus bengalensis, assembly GCF_016509475.1. Classification (NCBI taxonomy): domain Eukaryota; kingdom Metazoa; phylum Chordata; class Mammalia; order Carnivora; family Felidae; genus Prionailurus; species Prionailurus bengalensis. The sequence goes on from NC_057344.1 coordinate 146,900,105, forward strand.
GACAGAATAGGCAGATGCAGGCTTTTCTCTTTCCTCAAATCCCTCTTCTGCCCTAGCATCGCAAGCCTCATGGCCTAACCATCATCATTAGAGGCAGTCAAAGTGGGAAGAAACTATGATGTAAGTCCCTCTGATCTGGTTCTTGACATTAATAGGAAATAAGCAATTTGGAAAACTCCTTTTTCTTCCTCCACAAAACCTAGATTTCAAGGCTTCTCTAAGAATTTTTCTTGGCAGACAAAAGGTGCACCATTATATTTTGTTTTCACTTTTTATTTAAAATTTGCAAAATTATGTAATAGCAGAGAGAATAATAAAATGTATGCATCACCCAGGTTCAGAAATTATCAACGTTTATGGTGATGTTTCATCTGTAACTGATCTTTTTCTTCTGGATTATTTTTAAACAAATTCCAGATATCATATTGTTTCCTTTTTTCTTTTATATTCCTTCCACGAGTCCAAATTCTACTAAGTCCTAAAAAATATCAGTTGGGTGCCTTAGGCTAACTAGGAAGAAAACTTTGAGCATGGAAATGCAAGAGAAAAAAACTTTCCTGGAAAATTGGAGAATCACCAAAAGACTCATGGTTTTCTTTGTTAAGTGCTTTCCATAAACAATGCTTTTTATTGAGGTGCCCGGGTGGCTCAGTCAGTTAAGCATCCTACTTCAGCTCAGGTCATGATCTCGCAATTTATGAGTTTGAGCCCCACGTCAGGCTCTGTGCTGACAGCTCAGAGCCTGGAGCCTGCTTGGATTCTGTGTCTCCCTCTCTCTCTGCCCCTCCCTTGATCATGCTCTGTCTCTCTCTGTCTCTCAATAATAAATAAATGTTAAAAAAAGTTTTACAAATGTTTTTTTAATTTTATTTTTACTGGTAAACGAACACTATTTTGTAATTATTATCTTATTTTGGCCTAACAAATTTCACTTAAAAGTCTTACATATTTAAAACTTTACCATCCTTTCAGTGACCAATTTGCAACTGACTCACGTTAAACAAAAAAAGTATTTGACAATTTATCTTTCCCTTTTGAATTTTCTGATTTGAAAGTATAAGAGTCATTAGGTTATGATATTAAAGGAAATGCAGAATGGAAATTATGTGTGTACTGTGAGTATAATTATATTTAAAAAAATAGATACATAGGAGAAGAGAGTGGGTAAATTAGTAAACAAAATAGTCATGTGATTACATATCTTGAATTGAAGCAGAATTTTTCTCCCACTGAAGTTCCAGATATTGTATAATGTAGCTACAGCTATAGCACTTCCATAGAGAAATATTATTTTTAAAATAGAAAAATATAGATTCTAAGGACTTTTTATGTATAATCCCCTAATCCCTTTGTTTCTCATTGCATTTGGTGTCTTGCCAAATCACAAATTACGTCCAATGTTTACCCAGTTATGCAGTGTATACCAAGAGCTCCAGGTGGCTTTTTACAACAAAGTTAAGGCAATCTTGTTTCTATTAAACACACTCCATGAAAATTTTCAAAGGTAAATGATGCAAATATATTTTGACAGGGAGACCAAACACTTTAGAGTAATTGAATCTCTTATGTGCACTCCAGGGTGCATGCGAAGGCTCTGTACCACCATCCGTAGAGCGAGAATTCTGCTGAGGACACAGAAGACACTGAGCGGGTAGTTAGGAAACCTGAGTTCTGACCTGTGATCTGCTCTAATTGCTCCGCAATTTGATGAGTTTTCTGACCCATCTGGGCCTCAGTCAGCATCTGCAAAACTAAAAGATTATCAGCTTCTCTTACAACAGAGTGCTAACAGGCTGACAAAGTTAGAGTGTTATTGTTATTTTAACATTGTTGGTTGTGAATCACAATCCAGGTTAACTGAAGATAATCATGGAATGTGTCTGATTAGCCGCAATACTGAGGCCTAATTCAATTCTACGAGCTGAATGGAAATCAGAGTTTGAGAGAAAACCAGCAAGTTTTGTAATGAAAGGATAAGAAGAAAATAAGTTGTAAAATACCACAAAGTACTCAAAAGAAAAGCATGGAATTTTTCAGAAACATTAGCTTTAATTAGCCAAAAATGTGTATATTAATGAACTACTCCTAAGTTATGTTTACTTAGAATGCCCCCCCACCCACCCACCCACTCTTTGCTAAAATGACATCCCTGATGGTGGCTTAAATTCCTGTGCTCTGCTAATCTTTGTCAATCAGTGCATGCACGTGGATGCCTGGCCTGTTTGCAAAGTTCTTTGGCCTCTTTTAGGTGCTCAGATCACGTTTGCGGAAAGAAATTGAACTGATTATACAGGCTTTTGACCGCCACTTAGTATATAGGCTGGTGCAAAGAAAGCTACCCAGTTCCAATAGGGGCAAAGGGCCTTGGAGAATTGCTGCTCCTTCTTAAAGACAATTATTTAAATGTCTAATAAAGGAACCCCTGGGTGGCTTAGTCAGTTAAGCATTGACTCTTCATTTAGGCTCAGGTCATGATCTCTCTGTTGCTGCGATAGAGTCCCACATCTGGACTTTATGCTGCCAGCGTGGAGCCTAATTGGGATTATCTCTCTCCTTGTCTCTCTGCCCCTCCCTCACGTGCTCTCTCCCTCCTTCTCTCAAAGTAAATAAATAAACATAAAAAAAAATAGATGTCTAATACATTTTAACTAGTACATAAATCATAAGACAAGAAATTTACAAGTAATATAATTCACATAAAAGAAAAAGAAAACACCGTGAAAAAAAAAAATCTGTCTCTCGGACTTCCAGGAATCAAAAATCTCTGAAGGGGAGCATACCCCATACACTTACAATATAAAAATATCTTATTTCCCTAAATCTTAGGTACTTTAGAAAGAACTTAAAGGTAAAAATAGCACACATCTAAAAGGAATGTTTGGCATTGCCTTTGTGTATCATTAAGCAACTCGAATTATGTTGTCAGCCAGCTAATATTTCAACCACCTCTGGCTTTCTTGGTGTTTATCCAAATATTTGTTTTTTCACATAATGTCCACTCCATGGCCGTGATAGCTTTTAAACATTCAGTTCCTCTACCTTTGGACTTCAGGACATTAGTAGATGATAGGTATCTCTATAATGTTTCATATGAGAGTAAACATATTCCATAGTGCTTGAATATGTATAATTATAATAAAACCTAGCATTTACTGGGAAGTCATCATGTACCAAGCACTGACTTTTACAAATACTGTTTCATTTAAGCCCTCAGAGCAAATAAGGAAATTGAGGCTTGGAGAAGGTAAGTAATTTACCCAAGGCCATAGTTAGTAACTAGTTAGTAACTAAATCCGGATTCAAATCCAGATCTGACTTAAGCACTGGCTCTTAGCACTCACCATACCATTAGGTGCAAGAGCAGTTTTTTAAATCTTACAGCCAATGCTGTGTTTCAGGAATGCAGTATGTATACTGGGAAAGACTTGGATAGCGTAGTCTTTCCAGTTCTTCCATATATAACCACGATTTTACCTGTGCTGTCACAAAAGAAGGAGAGGGAGAAGAGAGGAAAAGGGAGAGAAGCAGGAAAAGAAGAGGAGGGCATTTTGTATTTTTCTCCCCTGGAAAATAAAAATTAAATTCCAAAAATATATCATTTGGATCATATTAGTGGGTTCTTAAGGGATTATCTCTCAGATCCAAACCCATTCTTCTTTTCTCTATTTTGTAAGGCTGGGACTCTGACTCTGAAAATTTTGTTTCCCTGTTGTAAGCAAATTCTTGTTAAAATCTGTCAAAAGGAGCAGCAGAAGGAGGTTAAAAGCAGGAAGAAGACCAATATATATAAGAAAGAAACAACATGGGTAAAAGCAGAAGCTGATGGAATGGGAAACAAAGATGAAACAGAAATTCATTAAAAACAAAAATGGTTCTTTAAAGATATAAGTAAAATTTTCCAACCTCTGGCACAGTTGATCAAGAAAAAAGAGAAAACACACCAAAAAATTGAACTGGAGAAAGAACACTTATCAGGAATTATAACAGAGATGAAATGATAATAATAATAATGGGGGTTTTTGCCTCCAAGCTTGATGGACCAGGTGATTTAACTCTTACAAATCAACAAAATTCCAACACCCAATGGAAAATGTCCTAGAAATAAAGGGAAAATATGAGATTATCTGATCATCAGAACATATGATAGGAAACTACAAACATATACAAAATAGAAGAATAGTATATGAATCATGGAGGAAGCTGGGACCCGGACATCTAAGGAGAGAGCACCACTACAGTTGCTTGTATTTCTGTGGCAGCACAATAAGGCTGGTTCTGGAAATATACAAAGAAAGTGGAAACTAGGGGCACCTGGGTGCCTCAGTCAGTTAAGCATCAACTTCAGCTCAGGTCATGATCTCACAGTTCATGGGTTCAAGCCCCTCATAGGGCTCTGCACTGATAGTGTGGAGCCTGCTTGGGATTCTCTCTCCCTCTTTCTTTCTGTCCCTCCTCCACTTGCTCTCTCTCTCTCTCCCCTGCTCTCTCTCTCTCAAAATTAAAAAAAAAAAAAGTGGAAACTTGAAGCAATTACTGTTGTCAGGGTAAAATTGCTATAGTAAAACTGACCTGAACAGCCAGCCTAACAAGAAGGAGCAAACAAAAATTAGAAAATATCAAAAATATATTATTCACAGCAATAGTGAAAGCATACAACATTTGTGTACAATAATGTACAATCTTTCTGAATGTAATGTGGCAATATGTACCAAGAACCATAAAAATGGTCATACCATTTGACATAGTAATCTATACTTTATATTGTATCCAAAGACAGATCAGAAATGTGTCCAAAAATATATGTTCATAGTGGTTCATGACAGTATTAAAATTTAGCTACATGCACAAACATGGTCTATGAAGATAGGGACCTCCCTTTTACCCTGGTTCCTTGATTACTTGCATAATTTCATTACACTTACATAGAATGTCTTTAGCCCAGCTTCCAATTAATCAATTCTAAAAACACTAAAATTTTCCCTAATAAAATAATATCACGATGGTCATTCCAAATGCAAGGTGATAAAAAATAGTACTAGAGATCTGAATTGGACAAATTGCTGATCTCCATTTCAAGCAACTGGATAAAGCATAATTAAGAATTAAGACAGTAAAATTGAAAAATTAGCAAGAAAAAAGGGGTTAATTAAATAAGAGTTAAATTAATATGGGGAAGAAACAGAAACTAAATAATTTAACTCCACCAAGGAGTTTTCCTGAATCACCTCGTCTAGGAAGCCTTCACAGACAACCTGTGATCTGGAGTTATCACACTCTCTCTGAGCTCTTATTGCCCCTATATATTCCCCTAATACATTATTGCTTACAGTACTCTATAAGGTGAAGCTCTGTTTATTTCTCTTATCCCCTACCTGAGGGTGACCCTTGAGACTCAACAATTTGTGCCTCAAAACCTGCTCAAAGAAGGACTTGATACATGTTGATTGAATAAACTATGGATGGGAAAAGTAGGGAGGAGAGGATATTCTTTCATGAAAGGGGGACAGACCTGTAGAAAAGATAACAAACTGTAGGGATAAATTCATATTTCTTTTAGTTTAAAAAACATGAATCGCTACATTTCTCAGTTTATGAACAAGACCTGTGCTGAATTTGCTCCACTTGCTTCTCCATATCCATGCTACATTCTTCTCCACCCTGCTATATGTCACAGGAAGCTAACCTGGGTGACCTGCACCAACCCAATCTCTTGCCCTCCAGGTGCCAGGGGTTTCTGTCAATGGGAAGCTCTGGTGGCAGACTGGGATTGGTCGGAGAATGAGGTGAGGATGTTAATTTCCCAGGCTCCCTCCAGGCTGCTCACCATGGATTGGCTGTATCTCTCTATGGAAAGCTTCAGCTCTGGTAAGACAGCCTTCTCCCTACAGCTACCCTTCCTGGGTCCCAGTATCTGCTCCCTTCCTTTGCTTCTTGAGGCCTTGGGGAGCACGGTTCCCCCATTTTGCTAACCCTGGAATAACTTAGTTTTCTAAACTCTGCCCACACTTTTAAAGCAGTCCTCCTCTCAAATTGCCTACTTTGAGGTGCTTTCTGATTTGTGCCAGAATCCTGACCATTCAAAGGCCTTAGTTCACAATTCTGCATAAGCTCTTGAAAAAGGGACAAATTTTATGCTGGACGTTATGGTCTTCTAATGGGTTTAGGGAGGTTTTTAAATCAAAAGATATAATAATGAATAGGAAGAAAATATTTTGAGGCAGTGTTAATTAGCAGAAAAGTGTTAAGAGAATTACTGTGGCAAGGGTTAATGCATTTAGGAATTACTAATATAAACCAGTAGAAACTATAACTGTAGTTAGAAAATAATGAAAACAACCTATAAGTTATAATCCAGGAAAAGCATTATTATTACCAGTATACCATCATAACAATGATGCAACTTAATCCTGAAATTTTAAAGAACAATAAAATATTAAGAATCACAATACAATAAGTTTCTCTGTTATGCTATCCATTTTTTAATCCCATTCTCCTAGTGTTTAGAACAGTACTTGTACATAGGAACTGAGAAAGTATTTATTGAATGAAATAATCAGGAAGAACACTGAAAACAAAACAGAAAATGTAATCTTACACTTGGCATATTGCATTCTGGTCATTACCTAACAATAATAACATGACAGACCTAAAAACAAACTCAGAAAATAGTAAATGCTCATGAATACATAAATGAAAATTATTGGTATGTAAATAAAATAAAATTATTGGACCTGTACCATAACAATAGATACCACTTATTAGGTTTCTATGCTGTGTTAGGTACTTTAGATATGTTATATATGTTAGCTTCAATCCTCACATTCCTGCCTGGTGGAGGCAGTCAAGGAAGGCAACTAAGAGGAGGTGACATCTGTGTGGACTTGGAAAGGAGGAACAGGAATCATTCATGAAGATGAAAGGACAAAAAAAGTTTTAGGTAGAATAATATCATGCACGAAATCACAGAGACAAGAAAGCAGGTTGCATTTCAGGAACTTTAGACATTTCAGTAATGAGAAAAGAAAAAGATTGGAAACAAAGAGGAATTTTATCCCAAATGCCACAAGGAGCCATTATTTCTGCCTAGAAATGTCATTGTCTAATATTTGCTTTAAGAGTGTGTATGGAGCAGCAGTGAAAAGATGATTGTTCTAAAGATTAAAATGGATAATAAAGATAAATAATAAGTATACTGTAAAGCACTGTCCAGACACTGTGTCTTATTTTTCTTAGGTTGTCACCATACTAAGTAACGCTCTGACCTCCTGTACCAGTCTACTTTCTCAAACCCACCTATGGCTTTGTGCCTGGTTAACTGTTCAGTCTGTTAGGCAGACTCCCAATGGCATGCAGACCAACCACATCTTTTGAAGTTGTGTGTCCTTTGTCTAATGTGCTGCTCTACAGAACTCAATGGGACAAGGGTGCCACCTCGTGTTGCATCACTGACTGTTCACAGTCCCCAACATGCTTTCTTTTCACTTGAGCTACTTGTGGATGCGGCCACTGAAGCTTCCCCCCCCCCCCCCCCCCCCCCCGGTTGTAATTTGGAAAAGAAAATTGTTAACAAATGTTCTCACAAATGCAACAGAAAGGGAGCCCAGGACCTTTTCAATACAGTGATAATGCTAATGCCTGAGCTTTAGTAGATTAATTGCTTTATGCTGGGAAATGTTTAGCCTATGTCCTTTAAATTCCTGCTATCATTGTTTTTAACAGAGCTATTGTTAAAAAAAAACACTTATCTTTTAAAATACAATGGGAATTATAATCTAGGAACTGAAATAAGTTAAGAAAAACCTGCCCTGCTCAGTCTCATAAAGGCTCATACTCAATAATAAGTTCTGAGAAGGGATTCCAAGAGGTTTTTTGAAAGCACATTCCTTGATGTCTGCAAAAGAGGCTGCAAGCCTTTGCAGGCAGACCAACTATTTAAACTATTTTCAAAGAATTATTGGAGAAAGAAGTTTCCTTAAATTCCTGGAGAAGGACCATGCATGGATTCTTTTTGCCTCCTCCTCCCCTCACTTCTTCACAAGCAGCTTTGCTTTATTTTTCTCCTCTTCTAGCTTCGTTTTCTCTCATATTTACTGAAAAAAAAAATGAGCTCCCAATATCTGGGAGCTTATTGCTATTTCTTAAAGTATAAGCCAGTATATTGCTATTGTACACACATGGTGAATATGTAATATAAATTAGCATCTGTCCAAGAAAATAAAACCTAACTTTACTGAACACTTTTCCATATATTAATTCATTTAATCCTCACCAAAGCCCACTAATATAAGAAATATTGTTCCCATTTTAAAATGGGAAGTTGAAGCTAAGAGAGGATTATATAAGTTCACACATCTAGGAAGTGGTGCAGTCAGTTCAAATCCATAGCCATTATGCCCATAATCATTATGATTTATTGACTCTAACTATAAAACCTCAAATCAAAAGGATATGCCAGTACCAATGACCTCATAAGTACAACCAAAAGATGATTAAGTTAGGGGCACCCGGGTGGTTCAGTCAGTTAAGTGTCTGACTCTTGGTTTCGGCTCAGGTCATGATCTCACGGGTCATGAGATCAAGCTTCCCTGTGTGGGTCTATGCACTGACAGTGCAAAGCCTGCATGGGATTCTCTCTCCCCCCCTCTCTCTGGCCCTCTCCTGCTCTCTCTCTCAAAATAAATAGACTTTAAAAAGGAGATAATCAAAGTATGTGTAAATGTCAACACAACATAAATTTGGAAATTAGATGATCATTTTGCAGTAATGGAAAGCTTCAGTAATCAAGATAATGTGGTACTGGCATATGGATAGACATAAAAATTGATGTAGTAGAATTGGGAATTCAGAAATAAACCCATACACCTATGGCCAACAGATTTTAGACAAGAATGCCACAACTCTGTGGGGAATAGTCTTATCAACACATGGTACTATGACGACTAAATAGCATCATGCAAAACAATAAGGTTGGACCTTTACCTCACACCATATACCAAAATTAACTCAAAATGTATCAAAGATATAAATGTAAGAGCAAAAACTATTAAACTTTGTGAAGAAAGCATGGGCAAAAATCTTTGTGATCTTGTATTAAGCAATAATTTCTTAGCTATGACACCAAAAGCACAAGCAACAAAAGAAAAAATAGACAAACTGGATTTCATCAAAATTAAAAACTTCCATGGCTCCAAAGGGCACCATCAAGAAAGTGAAAAGTTGGGGTGCCTGTGTAGTTCAGTCAGTTAAGCATCCGAATCAGTTTGGGCTCAGGTCATGATCTCACAGTTTCATGAATTTGAGCCCTGCATCAGGCTGTGTGCTGACATCAGGTAGCCTGCCTGGGATTCTGCCTCCTTCCCTCTCTCTCTGCCCCTCCCCCACTCATGTTTTCTCTGTCTCTTTCAAAATAAATAAATAAACTTTAAGGAAAAAAACAAAAACAAAAACAAAAACAAAGTCAAAGTTCAACCCACAGAATGGGAGAAAATGTTTGTAAATCGTATATTTGATCTGTATCCAGAACATAAAAAGGACTACTATAACTCAATAATAAAGTTAAATAATGCCAATTTTAAAATGATATACAAGTGATCAGTAAATACATGAAAGGCTGCACATCATTAGTCATCAGGGAAAATTCAAATCAAAACTATAATCAGACACCATTTCACACCCAATAGGATGATCATAATAAAAAGATAGATAATAACAAGTGTTATAAATGATGGAGAGAAATTAGAACTTTCATACATTCCTTGTCGAACTGTAAAATATTGCAGTCACTTCAGAAAACAGTATGGAAGTTCCTCAGATGGTTAAACATAGAATTACTACATGATCTATCAGTTCCATTCCTGGGTATACACCCAAGAGAGATGAAAATATATTCACACAAAAATGTGTGCACAAATGATCATAACAACATTATACAAAATAGCCAAAAAGTGGAAAAACACAAATTTCATCAATTGGTGAATAAATAAACAAAATGTGGTATAGTTATAGAATGACATATTTTTCAGTAATAAAAAGAAATGAAGTGATGATACATGTCACAACATGAATGAACATTGAAAATATTATGCTGGGTGAAAAAAATTGTCTCAAAGGAACATGTATTGCAGATCACGCTTATAAGAATTGTCAGGAATGGATAAATTGATAGAAACAGACAGTAAATTAACAGCAGCCTAGTCTGGGGAAGATGAGGAGATTGAAGGGTGACAGCTAAGGGATGCAGATGTTTTTTCAGGATAATGAAAATGTTCCAAAATCAACTGCAGTAATGAATCCATAACTGTGAATATACTAGAGGCTCTTGAGAAGTATAGTTTAAATGGGTGAATTGTACAGCATGTGAATTTATCTCAATAAAACCATAAAGAACAAGTTAGTTGTATGTGATGGTCACTTAGAAAAATTTTGCCTTGAACACAGAAGCAGAGATTCACATGCTGATTCTGAGAGAATATCATGAGTCAAATGTGAATGTAAAATATTGCAAGTCTCTAAGCCTCATGGAGCTGCCATTCAGATATGTATTAGAGACATTATTGCTTTCCAAAAATAAGAAAGTTAATGAGCAAACAAAGGAAACATACATAAAGTAGTGAAACTGCTGCAAAACAATACCTTGATGATATTGAAGATACAAGTTCATGCAGATAAGTCATTTCCAGAGACAACTAGAGTTTACTTTCAGGTTCCCTTTGCAATGGGATCAAAGATGAAATTGAGTCTATATTCTTGAGCCACAAATAAAGCATTGGTAAGCTTGGAGAATTTTCAACTTCTTTAATCAATTTTAAAATTACAACAAATAGAGAGTCAAGAAGTTGTATTACTTCAGGAGAACTCCTTGCTCTTGAATTAATATTTGGAAATCATAAACTGCTAAGAAACACTTTCATTTCAGTGATACATTAATGATGTAGCATGTAATACCTTAATGATGAAGAATTGCTTTTGAAAAATATTCAGTTTTACTTGGAAGAACCATTCAAGAATTCAAGGCAGAAGTTACAAGGAATATTCTGAGTAGATATGTAGAATATTTATATATAACAGTAGATTAAGTAATATAGTATATATAGTGAAATTTAAGGTAAATTCCATACTTATGTTATTTTTGTATGTTGCCATACCTAAAAATAGATATATACTTAATGAAGGCAAGAGATCCAGAAGGGAAGAGAAGGGCTGGGGGAGATGAGATTGAAGGGGTGATGTCTGAGGATACATACATGGATTAAGACATATACATGAATATATATATTATGTTTATTCACTTTATGTTAAATTGGAAGTCATTGTTTTTTAAATTTTAAGTATGAACTGATATTCAGTTATTAAAGATTTTGCAATCTAAAGCTCTTTAGCTATAATGCTGCAGTCACAAAAATCCAAGTCTCTCAGGGGCTCACAACAACAAAGATGTCATCTTACTTGTCATTTGGGAGTTAGCTCTGTGCTCCACATTCTCTCTCCTTCAAGATCCAGGTAGAGAAGGGGCCTCTGTGTGAAGTTTTGTCATTGTTATGGCAGAGGGAAAGGGGAGAGAGCAGAACCTAGGATAGCTCTCATACCTTTGGATCAGCAGTGGCACACATAACTTCTGCTTCTGTCCCATTGACCAATGCATGCTTCCGGTGATACCTGATATCACTGAGCTGAGCATAATCTTTCCACAGGAAGGGCACTGCTGGTCACATGACTGTGCCTGACATCACAGGATAGGGAATCATCGACTTGTCACAGAAAGAAGCAGCAAATATGTAAAAACAATAGTCTACCACCACAAATCATAGAAGCTGAAGAAAACCTTAGAGATCATCTGTTTCATCTCATTCAATCTCATTGGTGGATGAAAAGTGGGAGGCCCAGAAAGGGAAAAGTGATTTCCTTAGCTATGTAACTAGCTGAGGCCAAATCTCTGATAATCTCTCCCTATAGTAGGATTCACCTTTTCATTTACATGAACAATCTTAAATGAAAAATGAATAGTGGGTAGACCCAACTATGAACCTGTACAATAGAAAAAGAGATGCCAAGAGTAACCACTTTCAACCAGCAAATTCAAATTTATTCTACTACCGATAAGTATCTTTTATATCCAACAGGGTACTTAACTAGAAGAAGAGAAACGACTTCTATTTATTTTTAGATACAAGTCAGGTCTCAAAAATTATGGAGAAAATGTTATTAATTCAGATTAAACTTTAAAGTGTATTGTGTCACACCATGTTGTGAATAGCAGAAAAAATAAATAGTCTTTCCGTATTTGTAAATTATTATCTGATTCAGTAAAGAAGTCCCACATGATTGAAAAACAAATGAAGTTCTGACATCAGTCTTTGGGTTTTTTTTCTCTTACTTGCTAAGGTATGTGAAAGTGTCAACCGATGTCATGTCGTAACCACACCTACTCATCAGTTGCAACCATAGAGCAGCTTGCATATAAGAGTTTGGTAAAAGTCAGTGAAAGAATTCTGAAAATCAAATGGCTATATAAAACTCACAGTAAAAAACATATATTTTATTATTATTTATAAATCATGTGCTATCCATCCTTTATGTCAATAAACTTCATAATAAACTTATGAATATGTATATATAATTTTTTCAGAGAGCTCAGCAAGCACTGAGAATACAGAAAGCTTCTGATATTCATCATTCTTTTTATGCTCATACATTTAAGAACCTGCAAAGTGTTAAAGATCTGTTTCTAATTCTTATGGCAAGTGCAAAAAATGTAGCCTCCTTAAGGGATTAAAACCCAACAAGGACAGGGGTGCCTGAGTGGCTCAGTCAGTTAAGCATCATACTCTTGGTTTCAGCTCAGGTCATGATTTCACAGTTGCAGGGTTTGGGTCCACGTGGAGCCTTGAGTGGGGCACTAACAGTGCAGAGCCTGCTTAGGATTCTCTCTTTCCCTCTCTCTGCCCCTATTCAGCTCATGCGAGTGTGCTCTCTCTCTTTCTCTCTCTCAAAATAAATAAATAAATCTTAAAAAATCCAACAGAGGAAGTAATTAGCATAAATATAACTATCATGCAAAGCAGTATGAGCAGCCAAAAAGAGTAGCAAAAGTAGGGGCGCCTGGGTGGCTTAGTTGGTTGAGCATCTCACTTCTGCTCAAGTCATGACCTCGTGGTTCATGAGTTCAAGCCCCACGTCAGGGCTCTGTGCTGACAGCTCAGAGACTGGAGCCTGCTTCAAATTCTGTGTCTCCCTCTCTCTCTCTGCCCCTACGCCCAGCCCAGGTGCACTCTGTCTCTCTCTGTCTCTCAAAAATGAATAAACATTAAAAAAAAAAAAAGAATGTCATTTCCTCAAGTCATACACAAAATTAAAAAAAAAAGATTAGTAAAAGTAGCAATGAAGCAATGTTCTAATGTACTTTTACTAGAAACTTCAAATTTAGAATTAGAAATTAGAGTTATATACATTCCTAGTCATGAGAAAAGCTTTATTACAAATTAATAATTAGAATTAGTGCTTATCACAGTGTCTTGTACATAGTAAATGACCAACATATGTCTCTTGAATTGTGCTAAAGGTAAATGTGCCAGAAAAAAATGAAATGAAATGAAATGAAATGAAATAAAATAAAATAAAATAAAATAAAATAAAATAAAATGAAAATCTGCAAAGCAACAGAGATTGCCACATATTGGGTTTAAGAAGAGGTCTACTAGAGGCGCCTGGGTGGCGCAGTCGGTTAAGCGTCTGACTTCAGCCAGGTCACGATCTCGCGGTCCGTGAGTTCGTGCCCCGCGTCGGGCTCTGGGCTGATGGCTCAGAGCCTGGAGCCTGTTTCCGATTCTGTGTCTCCCTCTCTCTCTGCCCCTCCCCCGTTCATGCTCTGTCTCTCTCTGTCCCAAAAATAAATAAACGTTGAAAAAAAAAATTAAAAAAAAAAAAAAGAAGAGGTCTACTGATGGGCGGCTGGGTGGCTCAGCCAGTTAAGTATCCAACTTTTGATTTCATCTCAGGTTGTGATTTCACAATTTAGTGAGTTTGAGCCTGTATGGGGCCTCTGCACTGAAAGCAAAGAGCCTGTTTGAGATTCTCCCTCTTTCTCTGCCCCTCCCCGCTTGCACTTTCTCTGTCTCTCTCAAAATAAATAAATAAACTTAGAAGAAGAAGAAGAAGCCTAGTGATAATTAGGCAGTATAGCAGCAAGAGGCATGGAGGGGAGATGATACCCTAATAAGCACACCCAGGTAAGACAGATGCTAGAACCAACTAATCTGGAAGGGCTTAGGTATTTGGCATCCTCAGAGATTCTGGAACTGGGTTCTAACCTTGAACAGTTTCCTCAAAAAAGCAGGCTTGAGGAGAGATAGAGATAAATTAATTTGTCTGGCCCCCCATTTGAAGTTACACTGAAAGAGAAACTTCAGGCTTTTTTTCAGGGCTTCCAAAGAAATTGTAGACTGTTATTTTACAACATAATTACAATGTTATTATAGTATAGGTTTCATAAAGATTTTTTGGTTTTTATCATGTTTAAGCTGAGGAGGCTTCCTAGGAATTTAATTTAAGGTATCAAAATGAGTAGATTGATTTTGTTTCCTTGATTTCCACAACAGAATGACATATTTATTGTTCTTTTTTATGATATGATACGTGGAAATAAGATGCCATCATATGTAGAGTCTACTGCACTTAAAAGATTAACATACAGGGGAACCTGGGTGGCTCAGTTGGTTGAGTGCCCAACTCTTGATTTCGGCTCAGGTCATGATCTCTTGGTTCATGAGATTGAGCCCTGCATCCAGCTAGACGCTGACAGCTCAGAGCCTGCTTGGGATTCTCTCTCTCCCTCTCTCTGCCCCTCCCCTACTCAAGCTCTCTCGTCCTCTCAAAATAAATAAGTAAATACACATTTAAAAAAATAAATAAAAGATTAACTTACACAAACAACAGAATTTAACTTGTTAAAATGAATAATAAAAATGGCCTTGACAGTTTAAAAAAACAAAAAAGTAAAAGTACTATATATTAAAATGCATAGGATAAACTCAGTGCATCTGGAGGGAAATTTAAAACTTTAACTGTATTCATGAGGGCTGGGAAAAGAGGAGAAGGGGATTTAAATTTGTTAAGTAAATATTCAAATTAGAGAGAAGAGAGAGAAAACCCAACAAAATAGCTCCAGGAAGGAGCTATTCCCCCACACTAAAGAAATAGCAAAGAAACAATTAAAAAGAATAGAAAATCTGAAAGCTAGTTTTGAAAAGGCTAATAAAATAAGTAAGTTTTTGGCAATCAAGGGGAAAAGATCAAAGAAAGAAGTCACAAAAGCCATATATTAGGAATAGGTGAAGAGGAAATCCTTAAAATCACAAAGTAATAGTATGCCATTACTTTTTATGTATTCCATATTTCAATAGATAGTATCCGTATGATTCTAAACTCGAAATACTCCAAGTATATATGGTAAAAATTCTCTTCCCCACCATATCCTCCAACTACCCTGCATCTTTCCCAAAAGCATCTTAACATTTGTCATTTATTCATGAATGCTTCCAAGGACATTTTACTCATTTACAGATTAATATAAATATGATTTCTCTTACCCCTTTTCTCACACATAAAATAAATTAAAGTGGTGTGGTTTAAAGGATTCTTCAGGACAAAATTTACAGGCATGCTTCACAAAACTTTAGAGAAACAGATCATTCCAATCCTATACAAGTTGTTTCAGATCATAGAAAATAGGGAGAATTACACACTGACACCAATGTGGATTGGTTCATTCAATACCTATTTCACCTCCTTAGAAACCATATAAAACATTGCGTTTTCTCAGAATCTCTCTTGCTTAAATTCCAGATGTGATTCAGTCTCTGCTGTGTAACTTAACCCATATGAAACTTCAATTTGAAAGAGAATCAAATGGGGAGGGAGGCAGGGTCGTGGTATCTACTAGGCTGCAAGTGTATCATGACAAACCCAGAGCTGGTTCCTGAGCCAGTAGCTAGCAGCAGTGCCCTAACCGCAGATGACTTCATGACTAGCAGGAAGTAATGTGATTCTGGAACTGGCAATAGAAAAGTCTCTGGATCCCACCTGATGGGTAACTTCCTACATCATTGGCTTCCTGATTATAGCAGAGATGGCAGGCATAATTTTTCAAATTTTTTAAATTCTTGATTGCATCACTGGCATTATCTATCTTGATGACCCAGTTCTACAATATGGATTTGGGTGTAATTCCTGAAAATTCAGGTAAAAGTCCCCTTCAGCTCTAGTGATATATCTCTAAGTAAGCCATGTAACATCCTATAGGATAAATCCCTTTTTGTGTAGCAGAGAATCTGTTGTCTTAAACTGAACACAAACTAATATACTACTCAATTTACCTTATTTTTATTTTTTTTAATGTTTAGTTTGAGAGAGAGAGAGAGAGAGAGAGAGAGAGAGAGAGAGAGAGCAGGGGAGGGGCAGAGAAAGAGGGGGAGAGAGAATCCCCAGCAGGCTCTGCACTGTCAGCACCGAACCTGACACGGGTTTTGAACCCACGAACTGTGAGACCATGACCTGAGCCAAAACCAAGAGTCAAATGCTTAACTTACTGAGCCACCCAGGTGCTCCAACAATTTACCTTAAAACTAAAACTGGACAAGGACAATACAAGAATGGAATACTGTATGTGAATGCCATTTTAAATACAGGTGCAGAATCCTAAATAAAAAGTTAACAAATCACATTCAGCACTGAACAAATAGAGATAGAGGTGGCCAAGTGGGGTTTATTCCAGGAACTCGAAAATGACTCAGCCTCAGAAAACCAATTAATGTGATTCACCACATTAACAGATTAAAGAAATAACTTATGATTGTTCCAATTAATGAAAAAATGCATTAGAAAAAGTCAATACACATTCATGATTTTTAACAGTAACACCAAAAATAGAAGAAAATGTGCTTAACTAAAAGTCATTTTTTAAAAACCTTCCACAAACATCATACTTAGTGAAAAATAAGAAATTTTATTTTTAGAATAATAATACAGAGATGCCAACTAAAGCCCCTGCTTTTCAAAAATGTAATAAGTTCTCAGAAAATGCAGTTAGAGAATAAAAACACGTAAAAATTATAAAGAAAGGATTTTATCCATATTCTTATTTGTCCTCATTGTGTAGCATTGTGTAACTTTCATAAACAGCATCAATCACCTCTGCCAACACCCAAACTTCCTTTTTATTTGTCTAGTGGCATGAATTGCCCAAATGGCCAGTTGGTTCTGCGCACTTTTTTTTAAAGTTTATTTATTAATTTTGAGAGAGAGAAAGAGAGGGAGCATGCACAAGTTGGGGAGATTCAGAGAGAGTGGGGGAGAGAGAATCCTAAGCAGCCTCCATGCTGTCAGCCTGCTCAATGTGGGGCTCAATCTCCTGAACCTCAAGATCATGACCTGAGCCAATACCAAGAGTTTGATGCTTAACCAACCGAGCCATCCAGGCACCCGGGATCTGTGCACTTTCAATTCAATTAAACTTTGTTAATGTTCTCTGATGAAACCATTTATTTTAGGTATTAAGTCTTCTAAACTAGTAAGAACTAGTGTTCTGAAGACAAGATGCAAAAAATTTTATAAGTACAGCATTGGGTATAATTTTGTGAACCACCACTTCAAAAACATTGCTTCTCAAATTTGTGCATTCTGGCTGTGAGAAAAACTGCACCACATGCTGGTTGCAGGTTTCAAGCACATAATGCCTCATATGAGACAACATCCTAGCCTCTCAAGGTATTGCATTCCCTCCTAGCACTATAAGTTGATATTTAGAAGTACATTTTGACAACGTAGAAGGTGAATGGTAAGGGATAAACTATTAACTATAAAAATCAGTTCCTTGGAGTCAGTGCTGTGTGGAATACAGTGACCATAAATAAGACAATCAGAGACTCCATGCAATAGTGGTGCTAACAAAAGCATGGCAGGCCAAGAAATCTGATCTATACTCTTTCTAAAGACCTGCCCTCCACCTACTCTACTCCAGTTTATGGTATTATAGCAGAAAGATGCTAGTGGTGGCCCTCATGATCCTCACCTCCTTGTATTCATGCCTTTCTATAATTCCCTCCCCTGAGTGTGGGCAGGACCTGTGACTTGGTTCTAAGCAACATACTATAGCAAAGGTAATGGGATGTCATTCCTGTGATTATATTATATGGTAGAAGGTGATGGATCTCATTTTTGTGATTACATCATGTTATTAAAGACTCCAGCTTAACACACTAAAGTTAGAGATTCTCCTTGCAGGTCGGACTGGCTACATAATTTGTGGGGCTCGATACGTAAGCAAAATGCGGGACTTTTTATTCAAAAATTGTTAAGAATTTCAAAACTGCTACAGAAGAACATTAAACCAAGTGTGGGGCATTGTAACCACAGGACATCTGTGACCACGTAGAATACAAACTCATAAAACCAGCTCTGCTTGTGGTTTGATGAAATAAGTGCCCATGTTCATGAAGACTGTATATCAAGGAAATGTGGACAGCTTCTGGACAACAGTCAGCAAAAAACCAGGGCCCTCAGTCATATAGCCAACAAACTGAATGAGCTTAGAATTGGATTCTTCTCCAATCAAGCTTCCAAATGAGAATACAGTCTGTTCAACACTTTGCTTGCAGCTTTGTGAGACCCTGAGCAAAGGACCCAGTTATGTCATATGCAAATTTATGACCCATGGAAACTGTGAAATAATAAATGTGTGTTGCTACAAACTGTTAATTTGGTGATAATTTTTATGGAGCAATAGAAAACTAGTGGATTTATGACATAAAAGGTTGAGGATAAGTTGTTCTGCTGCTGTTGGTAAATTAGGATTAAGTAATGGTGAACAAATCACCCTACAGAAGTAAACACTGACATTGTTAAGTCCATATATAGTCTCTATTCCTACAGGATGGCCATTTTATCCATGAGCCTATTAAAAAAGTAATGATGTGTCTATGGAAAGAGGTTGACCCACAGTTAAAGGAATTGTCATTTTGTCCATCCGATCAAGATACTCCTCTATGGTAAGGGCTTTTTGATGAGCATTGATTCAGGACAATACTCTTCTGTTTTAGTTCCATTAAAAAGGGTCTATCCATGTATTTTTCTTCTCAAACCCCCTTGTTTCTAAGATTATACTCTTCTTTCTTCCAGTTCCATTAGCTAATGACCATGAGTAAGTCTGGATTTGTGGCTGATAACACACCTTTCATAAAAATTGGAAAATGATCTGAAATACTAAAAATTACACCCATTGGTCCTTAAGGGCCAACCATGAATGAGGTTGTAAGGCAGTAACAGTTGCACTTCCCCTCGGCACCAACAAATCATTTAGATGAATCTATTAATTAGAGTCAAGTATGTAGGTAATAAAGAATTTCCTGTGAGTCCCTAGATGAAGCTGAGGGAGAAATGACAGTGTTGTAGAAGTTGCATCGTCAGAATGTGGGTCTTCTGCCAGTTACTTGTGCCTCTAGACATTCTTAGGTATGGTTCCATGTATATTACTTCCGTTAGATGATGGAATACTGGTGGACATGACCAACTTTTTGGTTATTTTGATTTTAAAATATGTTGTTCATCATTGGCAGCTCCAATCAATACTTACTTGGTCTCATGGAAAACAATTTACTGTCTACCATTATTGTAATCATTCCAATTTACCTCTATTGATTGAGTGCTTCTAATTAGCTTCTGCCAATCTACAATCTCTTCATCCTCACTGAAATGAGGAGAGTATGCTGGAATTCTCCTCTACAATGTATTTCTCAAGGACTTGGTGAAGGGGTTGTCTTCTGGATCCATTTTAGTAATATAGCTAGGAATGAGGAAAGCAGAATGTATATAACAAATTAATCCAACATTTCCACCTCCTAAATCTTTTAATTCTTTTCTCCTTTCTTCTTTGTGGTATGTCAATTTCTCTTAATATGAGATATTGTCTAGATTTAAGTCAACCAAAAAATAAAACAACTAAAACTGCTCTCAGATGTTTAAGCTAGTACATTGGAAGTCAAATTCCTCATAAGAATACCTGTATAGGTAAACTCAGTTAAATCTGAAACTTTAGTCTTCCTTTTTATTGGTCTAGAATGCTCAGATTCCATGCTGATATGTATTGGTCATATTTCTTGTAGCTAATTTTAAACTTTTGCCATAAGTTAAAATTTTGAAAATGTCATTTTTTTTTAACTGTTCAGCATATTTAGAAATGCTCCCAGCCTCCTACGGGTGCTCATCTATATCAATCAGGATTTTTAGTTGGAAACAAAAAATAACCAAGCTCAACTGATTTAAGCAAAATGGGACATTATTAAAAGGATTTGGGGTAGCTCATGGAATTATTAGGAGGCCTAGACAATTAGAGTCAAGACTTCATCAAACAGCAGTCGTTGCTGCCCACAGTGCAAACAGTTGGCTTGGATATTAAATGCCATTAATAGCATGGGTCCTAGTACTGCTACAAAACTTAATCTTGCTGCAATGACCTACACAGCTGTCCAGAGTTCCTCTCATCTAATGCATGGACTCCCAATTCCAAGTACAGAACCAAGATCACATGTCCACACCCTAGGTCCAAGCAAAGTTAAGAAAGTAAGTACTTGACATTTCAGCATTTTATGGTGGAAAGTACACTCTGTCTCCCATCATATTCATAAAATGGGAAGTTCCCAAAGCATAGGAAGGCAAATTACTTGATGAACAGCCAAAATGAATGATAAATGTCAACTATGGTTAAAATCATGTGTAGATATATGTACTCTACGATCCCCAAATTCTGCTGCTAGAGTTTCTAAAGAAATTCTCATGCATGCCCAAGACAGAAACAAGGATTTTTTTTGAAACAGTGTATATAATAACAAAAATGTGAAAAGAACTCAAAGGCTATTAGAATTAGATCAATAGGTTGTGATATGTAAATTTCAGGTCTTTTTTTTTGTTGTTCAGGTATTGAGAAACTACTGTGTCAGATATAATGCTAAACACTGTGTACAGAGACTGGGGTGGATGAGACATTTACAAGTATGAATTTTTAACAATATTGCCTTTAGGACTGCCCCAATGGAGTGGGAAGATAGACACATAAGTATATCACCAGGACATATGCAACATATCGAAGACTCAAATGGATCATGCACATGGTACGATAATGGTACAGTGAGAAAAATATAATTGCCTGCATAAGTGGGAGAAGTATCACAGAGAAAAAAGATACATATGTAAGTGAGGCCTCAAAATGTCTACAAGAGTATGAAATAAATGAGGAGAGATTCATTCCAGGCAGTAAAAATTTTATTGTAAAGTCACTAAAATTTGTTATATATAGCATAGCTCAGCATACACAAATCAATCAATGTGATATACCACATTCACAAAATGGAGGATAAAAACTATGTGATCATCTCTTTAGATGAAGAAAAAGCATTTGACAAAATTCAACATCCATTCCTGATTTAAATGAATGAAGTAAGTATAGAGGGAATGTACCTCAGCATAATAAAGGCCATAAATGAGATGCCATAGCTAAGATCATATTCAATGGTGAAAAACTGAAAGCTTTACCTCTAAGATCAGGAACAAGATAAGGATGCCCATTTCCACCATTCTTATTCAACATAGTACTAGAAGTCCTAGCCAGAGTAATCAGGCACAACAAAACAAAACAAACAAACAAACAAACAAAAAACACGAAATAAAAGACATCCATTTTGAAAACAAAGAAGTAAACTTGTGTCTGTTTGCAGATGACATATTATTATTATATGTCAAAAACCCTAAGGACTTTACCAAAAACTATGAGAACTAATAAATGAAGAGTTGAAGGATACTTAATCAGTATACAAAAACCAGTCACTTTTCCATACTCTAACAATGAACTATCAGAAAGAGAAATTGAGAAAATTCCATTTTACAATTGTGTCAAAAAGAATAAAGTACATATGAATAAAGTTAATACGCAAAAGACCTATATACTGAAAGCTATAAAATATTGATAAAATAAATTGAAGAAGACTCAAATAAAAAGATATTACATGTTCATGGATTCAAAAAATTAGTATTTTTAAAATACTAATAATGCTAATACTAATACTATGCTACCAAAGAAATCTGTAGATTCAATCTAATCCCTATCAAACTTCCAATGGCATTTTTCACAGAAATGGAAAAAAACAACCCCAAGATTTGTATGGAACCACAAAACACCTTGAATAGCCAAAGCAATCTTGAACAAGAAGAACAAAGCTGGAGGCATCACACTTCCTGATTTTAAACTATATTACAAAACTATAGCAACCAACGTAGAGTTTGGCATAAAAACAGACACATAGATTAATGAAACAGAAGAGAGCTGAAAAATAAACCCAAACATATGTGGTCAACTAATTTACAACAAAAGGGCTAAGGATACACAATAGGGAAAGAATAGTCTCTTCAGTAAACAGTATTGGGAAAACTGAAGAGACACATGCAAAAGAATGAAACTGTATCTCATCATCATTTTATACATCATTTTTCTGTACACAAAAATTAAGTCAAAATAGATTACAGACTTGAAATAAGACCTGAAACCATTAAACTCCTAAATGAAAATATAAAGGGAAACTCCTTGACATTGGTCTTAACAATGATTTTTTTTTTATTTAACACTGAGAGTGAAGACAATAATAGCAAAAATAAATTAATAGGATTACATCAAACTAAAAAAGCTTATGCAGAGCAAATGAAACCACCAACAAAATGAAAAGACAACCTACAGAAAGGGAAAAATGTTTATAAATCATTTATCTGATAAGGGGTTAATATCTAAAATATATAAAGAACTTATACAACTTAATAGCAAAAAGAAAAAAACAATTAAAAAAATGGGCAGAGGAATGAATAGACATTTTTCTAAAGAAGACATACAGATGGCCAATAGGCACATACATGAAAAGATATTCAACATCACTAACCATCAAGGAAATGCAAATTAAAACCACAGTGAGATATGACCTCACCTGTTAGAATGGTTATCAACAAAAAGCCAAGAAATAACAAGCGTTGGAAAGGAGAGGAAAAAAAGAAACTCCTAATCAATGTTGGTGGAAATCTAAATTGGTGTAGCAAAAAACGGTATGAAGTTCCTCAAGAAATTAAAAATGGAATTACCATATCATCGAGCAATTCCACTTCTAGGTATATATCCAAAAGAAATAAAAACAGGTTATTGAAGAGATATCTGCACTCCCATGTTCACTGTGGCATTATTCACAATAGCCAAGAAATGGAAACTTAAACTGTCCATCAATGAATGAATAAAGAAAATGTGTTGTGTGTGCCTATGTATTACATTTATGTATATATGTAAATACACATACATACCACATAATACACACACAATGTATACAATTGTGTATATATAAAAATAATATATACATATATGTGTGTAAATATATGCATAAATTTGTGTGTGTGTGTGTATATATATATATATATATATGCTATGGGCTGTCATTCAGCCATGAGAAAGAAAGAAATCCTGCCATTTGTGATAACACAGATGGACCTTGAGAACGTCATGCAAAGTGAGATAAGCCAGACAGAGCAAAACAAATACTGCGTGCAATTACTTATAAATAAATTCCCAAAAAGTCAAACTCATATAAACAGAGTAGAAAAGTGGTTGCTTGTGACTGGGGTGTGGGGCAAATGAGGAGAAGTTGGTACACACTTCCAGCAGTAAGATGAATAAGGTCTGAGGATCCAATGTAAAACATGGTGACTCTAGTTGATAAGACTATGTTTTATAACTGAAATTTGCTGAGAGAGTGGAACCTAAATGTTCTAAAAATAAATAAATAAGGTGATGGATATGATTAACTAAATGGAAATAATCCTTTCACAATCTATACATTTATCAAATCACCACAATATACATTTTAAATATCTTACTATGTTATTTAATTATGCTTCAATAAAGTGTATATTTTTAAAAATAAAAAATAAAATAATAATGAAGTTGAATTACTTTTCTACCTTAAACTTTTTAAAGTTTTTTTTAAAGCTTTTGAAAATGTTGCCATCTAGTGGTGTCAAACTTTTTTAAAAAGTTAGTAATTAGTAAATCCTTCAATTATGTTTCTTAGGAAAGTTTGCTTTAGCATTTTTCAAAGAAATGTTATACTTGTGCCTCTGCTTTAAGAGAAAGCACTCTGGATTTAGGATACTGGGTTTTAGAATTTGGCTTCTGAGTGATCACAGGCAAGCTGCTTAATTTCTCTATAAATAGTACCTACCTCCCAAGATTGTTAAAGAGAATTAATGAGAAAATCCTTATAAAGTTATTTAGTGCAGGCTTTGGCTCATAGTATACACTCAATAAGTAGTAATTGTTATATTGCTCAATGGGAAAAGAGTTGCAATCTTTCAGTGGCATTGAAGTTTGAGTGATACAGAGCTTAGAACTATGGGACTTTATATTGTCAATTCTGACCAGAGTATTACACTTCTTTCTGGGAGTAGTAGAAACATTGTTTTGGTATGTGGTTGCTATGTAGATGGCAGGCATTAATGACTAGTATTATCTAACTTTGAAAGATCCCTGAATCAACTATGATTGTGATTTACTGTTAAAATGTTTCTAATTTGCCCCTGATTTGGTCTGTTAGCTATTCTACAAGAAAATACAAATCTTTCTAGGAGAGCATGAATGGAAGTAAGAGAAAGACAGCTTCACTAGTTGGCTAAAAAAATTGAGTCTCAGAGAAGATGCAGTCAGCCCTAAAACTGCCTGTCAAGAAGGCAAGGCAGATGGAAATGGTCCTCTCTATTTATGACATCCGTTCAGCTCCAGTATTGCTATGATTTATTTTATTCTTCAAGACAGTCCTTGAATCTTACTTTAACTTGATTTCACCTGTCCGGCGAAGCATAAACAGTGCGATTTTAAAAATGCTTTTGACAGAAATGTCTCCTGAGATCTCCAAAGATACGATGACAAAATGTTAGTCAGATGACACCACTATTGAGAATTTACAGTTAGGCATCTAGCAATATTCATAATTTTAGTTAGTGGACTGGAGTCAGTCTGGAGGGAAAAATATGCTGCAAGACTGTGTCACAAACACCCCTTCTCCAATATTTTAATCAAAAACTGGGATGAATAAGGCATGCTTTGTTTAAGTTGCAGAAAATTCTGGATGGGCTGATGTGGTAGAAAGCTTGTAAGATGGCCCCAAGGATTCTTACCTCTTGGTATTCACACCTTCATGTAATCCCCTCTCCTTGTGTGTGAACTGGTCCTAATCACTCATTTCTATAAATGTAATAGAACAGAAGTGATGGGAGTCACTTATAAAATCAGATTACAAAGAGATTATGGCTTCCATTTTGCATGTTCTTTCTTGTTCTCTTGCTAACTTGCTGTGATGGAATCGAGCTGCCTTATGGAGAGGTCCATGTGGCAAGGAACTGAGAGAGACCTCTGGCCAACAGCTAGTGAGGAGTTGAAACATTCAGTCCAATAGCCCACGAGGAACTGAATTCTGCCAATACCCACGTGAGTGAGCTCAGAACCAGGTCCTCTCTAAGTTGAGGCTTCAGATGGGACTGCAGCCCAGACAGCACCTGAATCCTGGTGAGGGCCTTTGAGGCAGAGGTACCCAGATAACCCAAGCCCTGGATTCTTGACCCACAGAAACAGGGAGATAATAATGTTTCATATTTTTAGCCACTAAGTGAGCTGATTTGCAATACAGCAATATAACCATGAGGTCAGCAAACTACAGCCTGTGGTCAAAGCTGATCTGAGGTCTGCCATTGTATGGCCTTTGAGCTAAGAATGCTCTTTACATTCAAAAGATTCCTTACTTCTTTTCTCTTTCTTTCTCTCTTATTTTCTTTCTTTCAGTCTTTCTTTCTTCCAACATGTAACAAAGACCCCTGGCCCACAAGGCCTAAAATATTCACAATCTAGAGTTTACAGATACAGATAAAGCTTGCCAACCCCTGCAGTAAATGATATGACTGATAACAGAATAAAGATTCAGAATGATTACCTTAACTGACTAGAATAAAGAAGTGAAGGGGCGCCTGGGCGGTTCAGTTGGTTAAGCGTCCAACTTCAGCCCAGGTCATGATCTCGTGGTTCATGAGTTTGAGCCCCACATCGGGCTCTGTGCTGACAGCTCGGAGCTGGAGCCTGCTTCAGATTCTGTGTCTCCCTCTCTCTCTGGCCCTTCCCCTCTCAAGCTCTGTCTCTGTCTCTGTCTCTCTCAGAAATAAATAGACATTAAAAAAATTTTTTTTAAAGAATTTAGAATAAAGAAGTGAAGTAAATGAGATAAAATTTGGCTGTAGTTCACACAATGTTCTGCTCTTAAGTTCAAAATTTCAATCTCAGAAACATAGGATAATGACTATGTGAAAAGTATGAGAGGATTTTAGTAGGTCCTGCACTCACAAAGAGCTAAAATATAAAATGGATGCTTAAAAATGGTTAATATATGGGTGCCTGGGAGGCTCAGTCAGTTAAGCATCTGACTTCAGCTCAGGTCATGATCTCATGGTACATGGGTTCAAGCCTTGCATCGGGCTCTGTGCTGACAGCTTGAAGCCTAGAGAGCCTGCTTCAGACTCTGTGTGCCTCTCTTTCTCTGCCTCTCCCCCACTTGCTGTCTGTCTCTCAAAAAATAAACATTAAAAAAAATTTTTTAATGGTTAATAGAATCCAATACTGCATTTACATAAATATAAATCCAGTTCATAAAGAAATACAACCTCAAGACTACTCTACATTAGTCAGAACACATGTAGAGTATGTCAATAGAGATCTTTGAAAAACTATTTTGAGACAATGGAAAAGGCTTTTGTATTTAGTTTTATAGAAAAGGCTTTTAAATTTATTTCTTTAAAATAATTGCAAGATACAACTTTTTAAACCAACATGATAGTGGAATCACTAGTGTTCAAAATTATGTATTTTATCTGTATTAATCTCACTCCATATTTTTTTACTCAATTCTTCCTTTGATGTCTACTTGTGTTGAATAACATGTTTATATTTGGCTTCCTCCCGTCTTTCCGTGTATTCCAAAAGGAGTAGAGGGGAAGGGAAAGACATCTAAGAATATACCTGTGTTTGTGGGAGATGGCTGGCATATTTAAGAGTATTGTATTTTATGGTGAGGATGCGGAGAAAAAAGGAAACCTCATGCACTGTTGGTGGGAATGTAAGTTGGTACAGTCACTGTGGAAAACGGTATGGATGTTCCCCAGAAAATTGAAAATAGAAATACTATATGATCCAGTAATTCTACTATTGGGTATTAACCCAAAGAGAACAAAAACACTATTTCAAAAAGATGTATGCACCTTTATGTTTACTGCAGCATTATTTAGAAGAGTTAAAATATGGAAGCAACTTAAGTGTCTGTCAATAGACTAATGGATAAGGAAAATGTAGTATACACACATACACACACACACACACACACACTCACAAAAACACACAGAGGAATATTATACAGCCGTTAAAGGGGATGAGACAATGCCATTTGAGACAACATAGATGAACTTGGAGGCTATTATGCTAAATGAAATAAGTCAGATTGAGAAAGACGAATACTATATGATTCCACTCATAGGTAGAATCTAAAAAAACAAACAAACAAATGAATAAACAAACAAAAAGCAAAATCAGATCTATAAATACAGAAAATAAACTGATGGTTGCCAGAGGAAGTTGAGCAAAATGGGTGCATGGGAGAGGGATATACAGGCTTCCTGTTATGAAACGATAAATCTCAAGAATAAAAAGCACAGCATAAGGAATACAGTCAATGATATTGTAATAATGATACAATGAGACAGATGCTAGCTTCACTTGTGGTGAGCACAGCATAGTGTATAAACTTGCCAAACCACCTATAAGTTGTACACCTGAAACTAATGTAACATTGTGTGTCAACTATATTCACATTTTAAAAAAAAGAGAATTGTATTTTACAACCTCTTAAAATTGGGTCTATTTCTGTCTCTTCTGTGTTTGCATATACTGTATTTTCAGTACTGTACACATCTGTGCTTACAAAAGTATCCCGGAATTTTGAGGTAAACGTCATTGTAGAATAAAATGCACCCAGGAACCAACAAACAAAAAGATAATTTTAAACTAAGTCTAAATTCACATTTATACATGCCATGAATGAGAAGTATAGAGACTAACTAAAAAGGTTTCAGCCTACTTGAATACAAAGTGTTTTAAGTCTGACTGATGATATAATGTATTGGAGAGACTCAACGGACTCCATTCTTTCCTTATTTACAATAAAATCTACTCTCTCCTTGCTTTTCTATAAAGCTACTGCAGTTTATTTTAACTTTATAGTCCATGACTCCTTGTTGTTTACTCTTACCCATGAGAAATTGTTCTGAATGTAGTAAGCAGTGACTGACTCACATCTAGTCAGCTTCCACAGCAGCCAGACGGAGGGCAAGCAGGAGAACTGGTGATAAAAATAGGCTTTGATGCTGAACCCTGCAAAGCAGACTGTGGAGGCACTAACAAAGTTCCTCTTGGGAAGATTATTTCTCCTGCAGAATGAGTGAAAAGGAACTGCTATTTTCACACTGTAGAGGGAGGTGCAGGCTTGCACTGAGCTGATTCAGTGGTGAAAAGGGAAAAGAGAGATTAAAGGAAAAGAATAAACACACAAAGGAAAGGAAAGAATTGGAGTGATAACATTTCTGCTTATTTTCAATCACTATGTGAATGAAATTACTTAAATACTTAAGGTTAAATTTTTAATTTCAAGCCTACATTTGGGTAATGCTTACATTTGACTTTATTTTGTTCTACTAGCCCAATACTTGTAGCCCTTAACAATAAATTTTATTTAATATTTAAATCGTAGATCACGATACTTAAAAAAGAAAAACACCTTTAACTGCTAAGGATGTAGATGGAAATCACCATGTGATAAGCTTCCTAATTATGAGCGTCTGCATAACAAAACTATTTCTTATAGATTTTGACTATGAAAAACTAGCAGATGCAAATATATATTCATTTATATTTATGTCCAGAAAATACTCTTTTTGTTATGAGGTATATAGTTATGTGGCTATTGAATCTTCATATTAAATTTGAGTTTTCTCTGTTACCATGTATTGACCTTAACAGATTCATAGGTAACTTAGAAATGAAAATGCCTCTAAATTTAGCATTGCTTAATATATATTTTATCACTTGATTATTATTAAATA
This sequence comes from Prionailurus bengalensis, assembly GCF_016509475.1. NCBI lineage: Eukaryota > Metazoa > Chordata > Mammalia > Carnivora > Felidae > Prionailurus > Prionailurus bengalensis. Next base: position 146,929,367 of record NC_057344.1, read on the forward strand.
TGCTATGATTTATATGATTAAATATCATATTGTTATAAACTGTATATCCATACAATGCAGAACTTTTATTTATTTTTCTCCTGTTTTTATGATGTAAACAAAACAGCAGTTACAGAAAACGAAACATTGGCATGCCCTTCTAATTCAGTCACTGTTTCTTTTCCCTAGTTCCCTTATTATTGTGCCCATATTCATGCATCTTTTAAATTGCTGCTTTCTTAATAGACAAAATGTTATACCTCACCTTTTTCACTTAAAATTATGTTAAAACTGTTTTTCTGCTTGCTGCATGGATTCCTCATCTTAATGTGTAGATAATCAAAGATTTTGTAAAATGAGGTATCACCTGTGGAAGGCTGGCTAACTAGTCATGTCCACAACATTCCACCCACCTTGCGAAAATTTTCACTGTCCCCTCATTTCACAGGCTGGGACACCCAGTTTGTTCCCTGTCCCAGAATTAATTGAATACTGGGATATCAATTCATCCTATCAAACCTGAGAGACATCTGTGATGCTAAAATAGCAATTTATTCATTTACAAGGAGAATTAAGAAGTAAAGGTACAAGCCTATCTCCTTGTGCTTGCTTTGACCTATCACGTTCTCTCCCTCCAGGCAAGCTGCATAGGAGGTTGCTTGATTAGAATGGACCACAAACACGGAGTCCCTAATGCAATTAAGTGCCTGTCCCCACAATAGCTTCCAGCACTTCTAAGCAGTATAATAAAGTCCTAAACAGTACTGCATGGGAAGAACTGTTTTGTCTGGAAGACTTCTGCCTTTTTGTCATTTCCACTGGGGAGCAATCCTGTCGTCAACTGACACATTCATTAGGAGTGTCAATAAGTTCACTCTGGTTACAGTTATGTTTTTTGGACCTGGGAGCCATTTTCCGTCTTCTGCCTTGATCCCTTATGCTTTGAGTTTTTTCTGCCTCCTTCTTGCAAAATTATCTTTTTTCTTTAATCTTAGTTATTGAGAAGCACCTCACTGAATATACCCATGTGCCCCAACTATCCCTTCCAAATGGCAGTATAGTATTCCATTGAGTTTCTCTATCGTTAGCCATTTGCTGTTTTTCCTTCCCCATCCTATGAAATTATAATGCGTACCATTTTTTTTCTTCAGAATTTTTCAAAAGAATAAATTCCTAGGAGTGTTAGAAAATCAAAAGGAGAAGACTATGTAACTTTTTATATTATTGCCTAATTACTTCAGAAAATGGTTTGAGCAATTTATCCTGATGCCAGCAAAATACAGCAATTTCAAAATAATCTCACCATTAGTCATTTAAATTTCTCCAAAATTTTAATATGTTAATAGGAATACAACTATAATATGTCACTCTTTGAGACTGAATTTTTAATTTCTACTGAAACCGGTCACTTTTGCATGTCTCATTATTAATTTTTCCTTGTTAAATCAAATTATATTCTTTTTTCATTTTTTTGAGAATTTGATATTTAGGTTATCACTTTCTATGAACTCTTTATATGATACAGATATTGTTTCTGTCAAAAAAGAGGCTAGGGGCGCCTGGGTGGCGCAGTCGGTTGAGCGTCCGACTTCAGCCAGGTCATGATCTCGTGGTCCGTGAGTTCGAGCCCCGCGTCAGCCTCTGGGCTGATGGCTCAGAGCCTGGAGCCTGCTTCCGATTCTGTGTCTCCCTCTCTCTCTGCCCCTCCCCCGTTCATGCTCTGTCTCTCTCTGTCCCAAAAATAAATAAACGTTGAAAAAAAAAAAAAAGAGGCTAAACTTTCCTAATTTGTTGTTTTAAAATATCCAGGTATGCTCTTCTACATTTTATAAACCTCTTCACGTTGTGTCCTGATCACTCATCATATTTTAATCTTTACTTTTTTGATAAAATCTTCCTCATTCACTTCCCCACTGTTCCGAAATACCTGATTTGTCATATGTTAAATTATTTTTTAATGTTTATTTACTTTTGAGAGAGAGAGACAGACAGGACACACGTGGCAGAGGGAGCAGAGAGACGGAGACACAGAATCCAAAGCAGACTCCAGGCTCCGAGCCATCAGCAAGCACAGAGCCCGACCCGAGGCTCGACCTCAGACTGGAAGATCATGACCTGAGCCGCAGTCGGATGCTTAGCCGACTGAGCCACCCAGGCGCCCTATGGTATGTTAATATAAATTATTACATATAGCTGGTTTTCCTCTCTAGTATTGCTTAGGAAATTTATCGACCATCCTTAGTAAGGAATAAATTCCTGCTGCTCTGGTTGTACCGTATGCAACGTAGAGTTGTCCCTGAAAGAAGCAGCTCCATTGCAAATCAATGCCAAAAAAGCAAAACTTTCTCTGTGAATTTTGATTGAAGCTCATATTAAAAACTGCTATCTGTTCTCTTTGTTCATTATGTTTTAATATGTAGGATCTGTCTCTCACAACTGAAGTAACAAAGGCCTGGATTTCAGTTGTTTCAGAGAATTATTGCCTATCTTTTTGAAGTGTTCTCCACAAAACTCTCAAAAGTGATTTATTTCGATTGAGACTTCCTGGGTTTCTTTTTTTGAATGCATATCATATCACAACATATTATATCACATTATATTATATATTACATAATATGTTTAGTCACTTAAATTCTTTTGCATTTTGGCTTTCATCTCAGTATTATAAGATGGAAACTTAAAACCAATAATTATATGTTAAAATATGCTAAAGATAATATTCCTCAAAGTACAGTAAATTCTCTGTGTTATTTATATCACCTAATCAACACTACAGATTTTAAAAAAATGGATGGAAGGAGGGAATAAAAGAGGGAGCAAGAGAGAATGAAAATAGAATTTATAATTATAGTTGTATAACTTTTTGCAGCATATAAATGAAGCATAAATTGTATTTCATATATTATTTGTAAATGACTGCTGTTTGCACTTCTAAGATGCAAAGCTCTCTGCCATTTCTGATAATAAATATCACACTTAGACACCCTGCAAGTGTAAGGTATTATTTTGTGTATCTCTCCTTTGTATTCCCAAATTCTAAAAACAGGAATGTATAGGTTTAGATATATATTGCCCAGGGCAACAAAAAGGGCCTTTCAGGTATGCAAAGACAAGTCTTTTCCTGTTAGCCTGGTCTTGTCTGTTTCACTAAAACTCATGTCTATATCTCTAGATTGCCACAATGTTCATCAGCAGTAACACAGTAGTGTATAGGGAAACAGAAAGTGAAAAAAATTTAGAAGAGCAGAAGACTCTGGATTATTGGTTCTGAAATAATTAAGACACTTAAAATATTATTATAATAGGGAGATTTGGTTACAATGTCTCACTCTTAGTGTAATATGTGTAAAAAAGGGGGTTGGGGGTAGGAACAGGGTGGAGAAAGCAGTGGAATGTTGTGATTCTTACACTACCCCTGGGTAAGCCCCAAAACCATGTTTAAAGTTCCTGGTATTCACCTAATGTAGTCAAATTACTTTGGAGGACAATGATTTTTAAGTCTTTACCACCCTCAACAAACATACTTGAAGGTGGAATTTCACACTTAGAGATTACAGCAAAGTTTTCCATTAAGACACTTGGGCCAATACGTGGCTTTGTTTGCAACAGCAAAAAAAAAAAAAAAAAAAAAAAAAAAAAAAAAAAAAGTATTATTTACCTTATGAACATGGAACCAACAGAAAGTATTAAAAGCTATTGAGAGGGGGGCATCTGGGTGGCTCATTCAGCTAAGCATCTGACTTTTGATTTCAGCTCAAGTCATAATCTCACAGTTCATGGGTTTGAGCCCCTCAATAGGCTCTGCACTGACAGTGTGGAAACTTCTTGGGATTCTCTCTGTCTCTCTCTCTCTCTCTCTCTCTCATTCCCTCTGTCTCTTTGCCCCTCCCCACATGCATGTACATGCACTCTACCTCTGTCTGTCAAAATAAATAAATAAACTTGAAATAAAAGTTATAGATAGTTACAGCGGATTTTATTATTTTGGATTTAATATGCATCCTAAAACCCTAATTGAAAAAAATGTTTTAATAAGAGAAATGTGTCAAAAACATATACATATAAAGAGCTTTGGTAACAGCATGTAACTTGAATTCTCAAAGGATATGACTTGCCCCTAAACACCCTGTAGGAAGTGATTTTTCTAATCTGTTCCTGTTTTTAAAATATAAGATATTAATAGTCACACCATAAACTATCTGAAAAAGATACTTTATTAAATGTATATGACCTTCAATTAAAGGAAACAAAATGTCAGCCTTTAGATTTTATACACTATTGCATAATTTTCCCATTAATAGTTTCATCCTGCCTTTTTCTAAATGTTCTAACTTCAAGATGAAGGTTGAGTTAGAAGGCACAGAGTAGAAGTTGCACAAACTGTTGCCAACCTAATCTTTTAAAAAGTATTTTCAACAATGAATCTCTATTCCCAACCACCTCTCATCGAAACTACTCCTCAGAATCCTAGAGTTTCCAAAACCTGGACCTAACTTTTCTACTTTATTCCCAATAATCCTCAGTGCTCTTCTTTTCTTCCAGTTGGGCCTATTAAATTCATTCATTCAATAAATATTTGTTGAGCATTTATCATGTGGCAGGCATCAAACCATAATGTAGTGGTAGCGCGGACTCCAGAATCAAACCACATTAAAATACAAACTAAAATGCCACCTACTATGAGATTCTTTAACCTCCATTTGCCTCTGTTTCCTTATCTGTCAAAAAAGGGTATTATAGTATCATAAGTTTTTTGTAAAGATTAAAGGATATAATACATGTCAAGTACATAGAACAGTTCTTGGCACATAGACACATAGGCACATAGCCCTCAATAGACATTAGGTGTTAGGGGCACCTGGGTGGCTCAGTCAGTTGAGTGTCCAACTTCAGCTCAGGTCATGATCTCATGGTTCATGAGTTTGAGCCCCACGTCAGGCTCTTTGTTGATAGCTCAGAGCCAGGAGCCTGCTTAGGATTCTGTGTCTCCCTTTCTCTCTGCCCCTCCCCCTGCTCTCACACACACATTCTCTCTCTCTCTCTCTCTTTCTCTCTCTCTCTCTCTCTCAAATAAATATTTTTTAAAAATTAGAAAAAAACATTAGGTGTTATTACAGAGTGCATAGTATTTAAGAAAAACAAAAAATTACAGCAAAATTGATAAGTGCTATTCCAGGGGAAGTACAGGGTGTTATGGCAGGGCTAAACACAAAGCAACTACATTGTCAGGAAAGGTTTCCCAGAAGAAGTGACATTGAACGTGAGTCCTGAAATATAAGTTGGAGTAAGCATAAAGGAGTGGTCTAGGCAAGGAGAGCTATACATGGAAAGGTCCAGGAGCACATTAACATGGTACTTTAGAGACACCGAGTGAGATTCAGTTGGGGGGTAGGGTGGCAGTATCCAGGTCCAGAGTCTTAAAGACAATTTCAACTTTAGACCAAGAATAATGAGAAGCAATTTGGGGAACTTTAGGAAGAAAGGCAATGTGACCATATTTGGGTCTGAAAATAAATAGCTGCAGCCTGGAGAATAGATTGGAGGAAAAAAGGGAGAACAGGATCAAAGACTAGATAAAAAGCGTAGTCCTTGCAAAGTCTTTCTTTACTGCTTGAGCTCTCATTGATCACCACTGATCACTTTCTTTCTTCTAGACTCCAAAGCACTTTTTTTTTTTTTTTACTGTGGCAGTATGCCTTTAATCCATAGGCTTACCACAGTGTTAATATCCGAGAGGAGACAGAATGAGAGAAGAAATAGTCATCTGCCTTTCCAAGCACAGCTCCAAGAAAGACTCACAACTGTACAGGTGTTGTAGGTCAGATTCCTAGAAAGTAGTCCCTGACATTGAGTTTAGTGTATGGGGGGTATTCATGGAAAAAAGGAATACCCATGGAATCGACATTTATGGAAGAAAGGAAAAGGAAGCAGGAGTGAGGAGAGGAAGAAGTCAAGCGACAGCCTCAACCAACCCCTTTGGAACCTTTGGAGCTAGAATGGCCTTTCAGATGGCAAGGGCTTTATACTCCACATCAATCAACTATTGGCTATAGGACTTCTTGTGTGATTCTCTGTAACTGAGGCAATCTCTGAAAGCTATTTATAGATAGTCCCTTCAGCAGCTGAGGCTCAGTCCTACATTGAAAAGGGATTCGGGTGGTGTATCAGAGTGTCACCACATTGGGATAAGATAGCCCGAACTCCTTATTCAAAAAACCTGACCATCAGGTCAGCCCATCAAAATCTTCATCACACTTTACACATGGCCATCTTATCATACCGCCTAGTAGCCATGACCTCCTTCTCAGAATAAAGATGAATTTCCAGTGTAGAGAGACAAGTGAAGAGGACTAAGGGAGGAAAAAGAAGAAGCTGTGTTTGTACTGAGCTCCAAATTTAGCTAGAATATTTTGGGAAAATATGTCCAGGTATATACGTCAGATAAGCAATTGCTGTTGGAGGGCTATTGTCATCAACTAGCTAGAGATACACAATGCTGTGAACTCCTGGAGTACTTAGATACTGAACTTCAACTAAACTGAATATAGCATTCCCCCAGGCTATGCATGGGACAACTATTTTACTACCCAATGCTCTCATTCTTGAGGAGATAGATAGATAATTGGTAGATAGATAGATAGACAGCTATACAGATACACACACACACACACACACACACACACACACACTTGACCTATTAAATGGTGTTCTCAACATAGGAAGCAGATATTAACTGTGAATGAAGAGTTGACTGCGTGATCCAGTTTGCATCTGTGGCTCAAATTCAAAAGTGAAAAAGGAATATAATCCACTCTTAGAAGATGTCTATGTCCCTTAGAATACCATAAATGAAATATTTGTGACAATCTCTCAACTTTCTTTGATTCTTTTGCTGGGGCCCTTGTACTCTCGAAGAGAAGAGTGAGAAACCCCAATTCTTTTTTTTTTAGAGATAGCATAATTGGGGGAGAGAGGCCGAACAGAAGGGTGGGGAAGAGAGAGAGAGAGAGGGAGAGGAAGAATCTCAAGTAGGCTCCGTGTCACCATGGATCCCAAAGCAGGGACTCAATCCCACACTTTCCCATTGTCCCACTTTCCCACTGAAAGTACTGACAATCCTGGGATCATGACCTGACCAAAATCAAGAGTAAGTTAGCTCAACCGACTGAGCCACCCAGGCACCCCAAGAAACCCCAATGTCTTCCAGAAACTATTGCAACAGTAAATCTGTGCTGGTATGAGAATGTCCATCCCCAAGACCTTAGGCCAATTCAGAGGGGATGTGCAATCTAATCCACATTTGAGAGAACATTATCAGGAAAATGGTCTTCCAGACCCACTTGGAGCAGTTTAAGTATTTGGTAATACTCTAGCCATTGGGACACTTAGGTAGCTTTTTGATTCCCCATGATCCAGATATGTCAAAAAATGTAGCCTTGTATGACTGCGTTGGTTTTGTGACCCTAGCAGTACTATACCAGCTCATCTCTGAGGAAACTCCAATAAATGTATCTTTGAGAACTTTGGGTTTGAATGTCTGTGATAGATTTTGTTACATGAATCTAGCTAATGCTGAAAACTACATTTCTCAAAATTCTTTTCCCTCTATAGTACAAAGTTAGAGTTGACCAAAAGAGGAACTACATGAGAAGTTTGGAAGGCAAAAATGAAACAGAAGTCATTACCTTTAGAAGGTCATTGCAGTCAGACATGGTGACAAAAAAAAAGACACGGAGTATTAGTAGGTGCCAGCTTTTCCTCCCCTGCATTTGACTCCTTCCCACCTGCTTTTTCTGCTGGCCAACTGTGACTCCATGCCCTCTACCAGGTACTTGACTGTAGATCCATGGAAGCAATACCTAAATGAAGGCAATAACTTCCTAGAAGCTGCAATTTCCGTAGATCTTACCTTCACTTTGGCATCCTGAAGGACTTGGCTTCTTGATTTTCCCTGCAGGCTTCAACTTGTCCACCAGACAGGTATTGTACTGGTGTGATGAAAGTACTGACTGGTGATGATCTTTCTGAGTTTCTAACTCCTTTCTTCCAGACTTTCATTTAGAAAGCTCCTTTCACGTTTAACAAATCCCGTATTCTTATAAATTATATAGTGGCTTTATTATCCTGAAAGAAGCTTGAATGATATCTTTTCCAGCCAAGTACATTAGAGAAATTGGATAAGATATTAGGGTCTACAAATGATAATTATCTTTCAAGAGTGGAAGAGCTTCTTCACCTCAATCTCACCCATACCCTGCCTTGCATCTCCTTCTCACATCATAAAGAGAGCCCTCCATCATCTCCATAGAGGAATCACCTCTGTAAGGGTCCCTCAGATTGAGGTGTACTCTGCCTGTGCACGTATTTCTAGAGAAAGCTATTGATGGCAATAACTAATTACACAATATACAAAACTGCATATATTTCCTATAAACATTGCCTCTAAGGTCTGGATACATTTACCTGAGAGATCTTAAAACTCTTCTGTGACCTGATGTCCTTAACAAGGAATAGCACACATGACAAGAGAGCTAAGCATACATCAGGTGCAGTGTATCATATTCTTCTTAGAAAGTTCAACTCCAGGGGCGCCTGGGTGGCTCAGTCGGTTGAGTGAACAACTTCAGCTCAGGTCATGATCTCGTGGTCTGTGAGTTCGAGCCCCGCGTCGGGCTCTGTGCTGACAGCTCAGAGCCTGGAGCCTGTTTCGGATTCCGTGTCTCCCTCTCTCTGACCCTCCCCCGTTCATGCTCTGTCTCAAAATAAATAAACGTTAAAAAATTAAAAAAAAAAAAGAAAGTTCAACTCCATATCATATATATATAGCAGGTTCATGTAAGGCAAGAGGAATCTATGAAATTATTGATGTACAAGGTTATTCATGCCTGAGGGTCTCTGTTCAAAGACTGACATGGCCCTACAACCACAGCTAGAAGTGAAAAACTTCATCAGTGGGTGAGAAGAGGCAAACGCTTGAACCAAGAAGCATCTGAAGGAGCTCCAGAACTACTAGAAACAGCCCTGAAGAATCAAGGTGTTGCTTGCACTAATATGAGGCCCAGACAATGTAACCTGGTTAGATCCATTCACGATCCTGAATAGACCCATGAGGATGTCTGGTAATCCTTTTTCTGACAGAACTTTCTGATGCAAACCACTATTTATAAGGTTTGCATCTAGAAGCAAAGAAGGGTCAGGATGCCCTGGGAAAAACTATACCCTAATCCCTCAGAGTTCATTAAAAAGGGTTTGCCCTAGCCCTTCCCCTTCATGTAGTTTTAGCACAATTCTCAGTGCTTCCACCACAATGGGGCACAAAGTATTCGTTACATTGGATCATATTCTGCTTCAGAGCCTGCTGCCTTGCCAATTAAAAAGGTGTTTCCTCTCGGGGCACCTGGCTGGCTCAGGCAGTTAAGTGTCTGACTGTTGATTTTGGCTCAGGTCATGATCTTGAAATTAGTGAGGTTGAGCCCGCATCTGACTCTGCACTGATGCTTGGGATTCTCTCTTCCTCTCTTTCTGTCCTTCCTCTCCTCTCAAAAGTAAATAAATAAACTTTAAAAGAAAAGGTGTTTCCTTTCTATAAACGACCTGGCAATATACAGTGAGACCATATACAGTGACTAGCCTTGTATTTCTAGAATACTTCCCTCAAATTCTTCAATGTCTTAGTTCATCCCTTCCTACTCACTATCCACACAGATGGAGGTTAAAAAGAGTGACCAACCAGACACAGAAAGACATGTCCATGGCTACATATCAAATAATTAATATGACCACATCATCCATATTAAAACAGAGAAACTGGCCTTTCACAATTTGTATATATCCCCTCTTCAATAAATATGTATTTCATGTCTACTGTTTTCCTTTATACCTAGCATCACCATAACTTTTGGCTCGGTCAATTCCTGGAAGAAATCCAAAAGAACCCAAAGGAGTCATGGACATCTCCTGATGCAAGGCTTCTGCACGCGAAGTCTTCAGCTTCTGGAACCAGCATTGTCCTGACTTCCGACGGATTGCCAATTTCTATGTCTATGACCACCTAAGTCAAATCCTCCAGCTACTTCCCATAGTCTGTCCCCCTCAAAGAATTTCACCAGACCTTTCACCCAGGCTTCCATTATATGGCAAATGGAATTGCTCCATTCATCCTTTACTTTACCATCATCATCATAACACCTTCCATCTCCTTCTTCAGATAAGTTCCTGCCCTTTAACTGAAATCTTGAAGATATCAATTTCCCTAGGCCCTTCTCAAGTGCATGTTTTTGGCAGGTAAATGAGAGAGTTTTTGCCTAATGACTCTATTCTGGTAAAATAGGAGATAAGATCATCTTCTAAAAGGGAAGGGAGGGCAAAGATCGGAGGAAAATGTCATCCTTCATCTTCAATTCATCAGGAAGTCCTATTTGCTCTGATTTTAAAATATACCTTGAATCTAACCACTTTTAGTTACCTCCACTACTAACATATTAGTGTAAGCCAGCATTATGTCTTGCCTGAATCTACTAAATGAGCATTCTGACTGCATCTTTTGGCCTCTTCCACATAAGCAACTAGGATGCCCTTTTCAAACCATGTATCACAGCACTTTCTTGCTTAATACACTTCAGTGGCATCCCATCTTTCTTTAGGTAAAGACAGAAGCTTTACAATGGCCCTCTGTGATTGGCCTTTACCTGTTTCTTAGACTTATATGGCAATATGCTGTTCATAGCTTTCTGACACAATGGCAGTAATAGCCATCTTTCAACTACTTGAAGCCACAATAATTCCTTTTATCAGAAGGAATTAGGATAGATGTATTTTATCCCTCCTTTACCTAGTTATCTATTTCCCTTTACCATGTCAGATCAACAATAATTTCTCGAGAAAGAACTATTATACTCTTATAGTACCATGTACTTCTTCCCTATAGTAATTACCATAGTTTCAGTTTTCCCTTAATTATGTTTTCCATTAATTATTTTAATTAATTATTAATTATTTTCCATTAATTATTATCTTATTTACATTTGATTATATCAATAGTTACATTATTATATCATATTTATCGATAATCTATAAGATAATTTGTGGATTCTTGTATAATGTCTTTCCCCCACTTAGCTTGTAAGCTGAGTAACAGTCGTACCATGATTATTTTTGCTCACTGTTGTATTCCCAAGTTCTAACCCAGAGCCTAATACATATATGGTAGGTACTCAATAAGTACCTGTTAAACCAATGAAAGCTTAAATTGACAATCTTGAACACTAAGAAAGACAATACAAAGAGCAGACTCTGTGGCTCTTCATAAGAGATATGTACCACCCATCACTACTTTCTAGATTTCTAACCATAAAGTAGGGGCCTTCTACTTCCAGTTTTACCATTCTTGCATCCAAAATTAATTTTCACTAATCTCTGTACACTTGACATTAAAACTCCACTCTGAACCCAATGCTTTGCAACTTACCCCAACTGCCAGAGACAATGAGCCAAAACACACAGGAGGGAATGATTTGGACTTTGCCATTATTATAGCCAGCCCTGGCACTGCATCCAATGGAGACAGTACTTAGTAAAGAAAACACATATGAACAAGCACTGACGTGAATCTCTTATGTAAGGTCCAGGGGGTTTTGTTGAGGCACCACTCCATGGCCAGAAATGGCAGTTATGTTGCCTACAGAAACACGGGTTGAGTCCCTATAGAATAATGAAAGTGAAGTCATTTGAAGTGGGCATGATCATTAGAACATACTTTTGAGAGCAAGCCAAGAATCAGAAAGAGGAAACCAAATACCAAAGTCTAGTTCAAAGGACAGAAGCAGAACTGTAATCTGGAATGGAGCCACAGTAAGAGGCTAGATGGACTATGGAATGAATGGGTGCAGATCAGGAAGCAGGGAGTTGTGTACAAAATAATCATAGTGAACAGATCAGAATAGACAAATACCTGGGGCCATGGGCATAAATGACTGATTTAAGGCACAGAGGTGGAACAGAGCATCCCACCAAAGAGATTTGATACCTAGGTTTTCTAGGGAAAACCTTGGGAAAGTCTTCCCTTCCTTGAGAAGGAAAGCCTGGGTGTTTATGCAGGGGTCAGAATAAAAATCTCTCCAACCAATTTCCTTTAATTCAGGCCCCTCACATATTCAACATGTGATCCACACCCAATAACAATTAAGCTTTAGTAACAGGGAGGCTTCAGGGAGCTTCAGGTACTATAGCCCTTCTCATATGAGGAGTGCTAAGTCCTCCAGCTTCATTGCCATCTTACTTCTTTCTCCCACTGAATTCTCGTGTTGACCCAAGTTATGACCTATGATTTGTCTTCTAGCTTTTGACCTAACATGTATTCCTTGCATTTGACAACAGATTCAGTTTTATCAACTTTTTTCTTGGGCAATGCTTTATACCTACCTATTCTTTTGCCTCCTTTTTCTTCTAGCTATTTCAGATAATTAACTAATTTACCTAATATTTACTGCCTCTGGAGTCCCTTCTCTAGCTTAAATTTGAATGGCTGATTTCTCTACCTAATCTGCTCTAAACCTTTCCACTCTTAGAGTAGCAAGGGCAGGACTTATTGAATATACAACTTAATACGCATTTAATTATTATCTTATAAATATTTGTCCAATTCCTTGCTGTTTCTTGCATATGAGCCTATTTTACTAAGTAAATCTTAACTTTCTTTAGAAATGAGATTGATTTTATACTACCTCTCTCATACTGAGAATACTTAGTATTTTATCAATATATTGAGTTTGAAATAATAACAAATTATAGGTGAGGTACAATGGGTATGGCAATGTTTAACCTCATTCAAAGAAGCCTTCCTGAGAAGTTAAGTGCTACCAGATCCCATTCAACACTTCTACAATCAAATTTAATAAAGTATTATAATCTTAATAAGTAAGATACGTATATATATCCTATACAAATAATGTATTTGTTTTTAAAGAATGTTTATTTTATCAAACCTTGGAAATTTATCATTGGAAACATGCTCAGAAATTATTTAACATAATTTCCTGATATATTAGAGAGTACCACCTTAATATTGATCTCTAACCTATGAGGACAATGATTAAAACATAACTTATTGAGAGAAGCCAAAGACAGTTTTCCTGAAAAAAAAAAAAATGGCATTCAAGACAAACTGATTTGTAGGTATGAGTGAGCTAGGTGAAGGGGGCACACAAAGCATGGGGTAAAGGCAGGGGGAGGAGAGGCAGAGTGTCCACTGAGTTTGAGTAACTGAAACAAAGAGTAAAGGGAGAGTAAGGGCACAAGATATCCTAGAAGTGGCCAAAATTTGAAAACCTGGTCGAGAATTATGGACTTTATCCTAGGAACAGTGAGAAGCCATTGACAGGTTTTATGAGTAGCATAATATAAGAAGATTTGCACTTTTTTTAAAAAAGTCACTGTGGGGACACCTGGGTGGCTCAGTTGGTTAAGCGTCCAACTTTGGCTCAGGTCATGATCTCACAGTTCATGAGTTTGACCCCGTTGTCGGGCTCTCTGCTATCAACTTGGAGCCTGGAGTCTGTTTTGAATTCAGTATCTCCTTATCTTTCTGCCCCTCCTCTGCTCACGCTCTGTTTCTCTTTCTCTCTCTCTCTCTCTCAAAAATAAATAAACATTAAAAAAATTTTAAAGTCACTGTGGACTTCTGTTTCTAGTCAAGATGAGTAACCAGGTTTAGGTTTACCCTTCTGCCTGAAATAAGTAGAAAAAATGGATAACATCTGTAAAATAATGGCTTTGAAGATATTGGCTATCAGTCTATGAAGGACATTTGTCCCCTGTCAAATGAGAACAAATAAGGTAAGCTATACTATCCCCAGCTTACTGCCTAGAGAAAGGTTTCAGGCTGCAGTGCAGGAGGAATAACCCTGAATTGAAGAGAAGGAGCTGGGAGTCTGAGGAAGTCAAGTAGGCTAGAAGTGGCAGAGAGAAGAGAAAGCATGGAGAGAGAATTCTAGGGATCTCCAGAGAGTGTCTCTTGAATATTCAGTTAAGTATTCATTAACACATACATGTGAGGAAACTATCTGAAGCTGGGGGAGAAAGGATTAAAGGAAGAGTATTCATAGCTCAATATGGACTAAGATAGTGCATGTTCCCAACAGCCAGAGTGGAAAGCTTTAGGATACTGAGAAGATTATTGCCCCAGTGATTGGTAAGATTTCATCATAGACTAAATCTTGTCTGGTCCTATCTAACACAGCTTAGCGGCAAAATTTCTTAGAACTAGTAATAATAAGCAAATCTTAAAAGCTGCCAGAGAAAAAAGACATATGATACAAGACCAAAGATAAAGATGAGAGTAAATTTCTTATCAGAAGCAATTCAAGCTAGAAGATAGTGGTACAACATCCTAAAAGTATTGAAAGAAAAAAATCAACCCAGAATTCTTTACCTTGTGAAAATATTTTTCAAAAACAAAAATGAAATAAGGACTTTTTCAGACATAAAACAAAGCTGAAAGAATTCATCACCAGCAGACCTTCACTGTAAGAAATAGTAAAGAAAGTCCTTCAAGAAAAAGGAAAATAATACCAAATGGAACCTAAATCCACATAAAGGCATGAAGAGCATCAGAAATGGCAACTACATGGGTAAATACAAGGACTTTTTCTTGGAGAGTGATGTTAGCAAGATGATGGAGCAGAAGATAAAGGACAATTAGATAGTGATCCAGGAATGAAAATAGCCCTGGGAGAACTCAGAGTCAAATTAAAAACCTATAGCAACTTAGTGGAGCAAAAAAAAGGGGGGGAGGAAATAACTGTACAAGATGATCACTGGTGAGATTGGCACAGCTGAGATATCTGGAGGTGGCTAGGAACAAAGCAGAAGGATGGAGGCTATCAGTAGCAATTCTACAGTGGCAGGTGCCACTGTGATCCCTAATGGCCACCTCTGTGGAGAACCCTGGGAGACTTTGCTGCTGATTATCTCAACAGCCCTTGCAACAGCGGTGGACTCTCTGCAGCTTTCATAGCGGAGGACCCTCTAGTGTTCATCAGCAGACTTCAATGTCCTGGTCCACATGGAACACCCAAATCTTTTCCATTGTAGTGACCAACAGCCATAGCAGCCAGGGAGAATCCCAGAAAGAGAGATGCTGCTCTACCTCCCTCCCACAAAGAAATTGCTGTTGTAATTCCCCAGAACTGGGCTGCCATCTTCCCTCCAACCTTGCACTTGCCCTGTACCCAACATTGGAGCATCTAAATATATAAAGCAAATATTAATAGATACGAAGGGAAATAGACTACAATGCAAAACAGTAGTGGACTCAATCCCCCATTTTCAACAATGGATGGACCGTCTTGACGGAAAATCAACAAAGAGACATTAGACTTGAGCTACACTTTAGAATAGGGCTAACAGACATACAGAACATTGTATGCAATAGCAGCAGAATACACACTTTTATCAAGCACACATGTAACATTCTCCAGGCCATAATCCTTAAGCCACAAAACAAGTCTCAACAAATTTAAGAAGACTTAAATCATATCAGCCTCTTTTTTTTAGCCACAATGTTATGAAACAAGAAATCAGTAACAGGAGAAAACTGGAAAATTAACAAATGTGGAAAGTATATCTACTCCTGAACAATCAATAGTTCAAAAATTAAATCAAAAGAGAATTTAAAAATATCTTAAAACAAGTGAAAATGGAAATACAGCATAGCAAAACTTTTGGTATGTAGCTAAAACACTTGTAAGAGGGAAGTTTATAATGATAAATGTCTACATTAAGACAAAGAAGAAAGATCACTAATAATCTAACTCAAGGAACTAGAAAAATAAGAACTAAGCCCAAAGTTAGCCAAAAGAAGGAAGTAACAAAAATCAGAGCAGAAATAAAATACAGACCAGTAAAACAATACAAAATATCAACAAAAAAGTAAGAGCTGGTTTTTGAAAAGATGAACGAAATTGACAATCCTCTACCTAGACTAAGATAAAGAGAGAAGACTCATATAAGTAAAATAATATATGAAAGAGGAGACATTACAACTAATAACCCAGAAATACTAAGAATCATCATAAGAAATGATTATTAATATTTATATACAATTAATAGTTAATAATTACATACCCACAAATTGGGTAACCTAGAAGTAATGGATAAATTCCTAGAAGCAAACAATCTATGAAGCCTGATTCATGAAGAAATAGAAAATCTTAACAGACAAATTATTAGCAAGGAGATTGAATGAATAATCAAAAATTACCCAGCAAAGAAAAATCAGGGACCAGATGGTTTCACTGGTGAATTCTACGAAACTTGAAGGGGAGGTGACACTCACAAACTCATTTTACAAGGTCAACATTACTGATACCAGAGCCAGATAAAAACACTACAAGAAAAGAAAACTAAAGGCCAATATCCCTGTTGAATATAGATACAAAAATTCTCAACAAAATGCTAGAAAATGAATTCAACAAAATATTAGAGGATTATACACCATGATCAAGTGAGATTAGGTATAGAATGAACATACCAAACATAATAAAAGTCATATATGACAAGCCCACAACTAACATCATACTCACAGGTGAAAAGATGAAATCCTTTCCTCTAAGATCAGGAACCCAGAAATAAACCCACACATAATATGGTCAACTAATCTTCTTCAGAGTCACCAAGAATACACAATAGGGAAAGGATAGCCTCTTCAATAAATGGAGTTGGGAAAACTGGGTATCTACATTCAAAGAATAAAATCAAATCCTTACACTATACAAAACAAAACAAAACTCAGGGACACCTGGGTGACTCTGTCAGTTAAGCATCTGACTCTTAATCTTGCTCAGGTCAGGTTCTTACAGTTCATGTGTTCAAGCTCCACATTGGGCTCTGTGCTGACAGCACAAAGGTTGCTTGGGATTCTCTCTCTCCCTCTCTCTCTGCTCCTCCCTCACTTGGGTGCACATTCTTTCTCTCTCTCAAAATAAATAATAAACTTAAAAAAAACTCAAAATGTATTAAAGACTTTAATGTAAGATCTGAAGCTGTGAAATTTTAAAATAAAAGTGAGACAAAGCTCCTTGACATTGGTGTTGGCTATTTTTTTAATTTGACACCAAAAATAAGGGCAACAGAAGCAAAAATAAACAAATAGGACTACATCAAACTTAAAAGTTTCTTTACAACAAAGAAAATCAACAAAATAAAAAGGCAATCTATGGATTGGGAGAAAATATTTGCAAAGCATACATCTGATAAGAGGTTAATATCTAAAATATATAAGGAACTCACATAACTTGATAGCAAAAAACCCAAATAACCCAATTAAAAAATGGGCAAAGGACCTGAACATTTTTCCAAAAGGAAATAAATATATAAATGGCCAACAGGTATATATGAAAGTGCTCATTATTACTAGTCACTGGGGAAATGGAAATCAAACTCACAATGATCATCTCATACTTGTTAGGATGGCTATTATGAAAAAGTAGAAAGATGCCTAATTTTCGAGAGGATGTGGCAAAAAAAGAATCCTTGTATACTGTTGGTCAGAATGTAAATTGATACAGCCATTATCAAAAACAGTATGGAGATTCCATAAAAATAGAACTACTATATGATCTAGCAATCCCACTTCTGGTTATACATTGAAATAAAATCACTATCTTGGAGATATTTGCACTCCCGTATGTATTGCAACATTAATCACCACAATAAAGGTATGGAAATAGCCTATGTGACTACCATGCACGCACACACACACACACACACACACACACACACACACACCCCACATACACAATGGAATATTATTTAGCCTTAAAAAAGAAGGAAATCCTGCATTGCAACATGGATGAACCTGGAGGACATGATGCTAAATGAAATAAGCCAAACACAGAAAGACAAATACTGTATGATTTCACTTATATAAGGAATCTGGGGAAAAAATGTGAATTCATAATAATAGTAGAATAGTGGTTACCAGAGGCTGGAGGTTGAGGGAAAAATGGAGATGTTTGTCAGAGGGTACAAACTTTCAGTTACAAGATGAATAAATTTTGGAGACCTAATGAATGTTTAGCATGGTGACTAGAGCTAATAATAATGTATTACAACACTTGAAATTTGCTAATAGAGTAGTCCTTTTTTAAATTTTTTTTTAACATTTATTCATTTTTGAGAGATGGAGAGAGACAGAGCATGAGTGGGGGAGGGTCAGAGAGAGAAGGAGACACAGCATTGGAAGCAGGGTCCAGGCTCTGTGCTGTCAGCATAGCTTCAGGGCTCGAAGCCGTGGACCACGAGATCAAGACCTGAGCGGAAGTCGCACACTCAACCGACTGAGCCACCCATATGTTAATTAGCTTGATTGTGGTAATTATCTTACAATGTAAATGTATCAAAACATATTGTCTCTTTTCCTTCTTGGCTGCTTGAAACTCTGCCACCATCAGGAACAGCACAGTAACCCTTCCAACCAGGAAGTTTATGACCACCAGCTGATTACTTCAGTGGAAAAAAATGGTCATTGATGTTCTTCACTACAGAAAGGCAACTGTCAAGTACCTAAGACAGAACTTCTGGAAAAACTAGCCAAAATGTACAAGACCATAGCAGATATCATCTATGTATTTGGATTCAGAGTCCATTTTGGTGGTGGCAAGACAACTGGCTTTGGCATGATTTAAGATTCCATGAATTATATAAAGAAAAATGAACTCAAACGTAGACTTGCAAAACACAGCCTTATGAGAAGGAAAAATACCTCAAGAAAACAGCAAAAGGAACACAAGAACAGAATGAGGAAAGTCAGGTAGACTGCAAAGCCAATGTTGGTGCTGGCAAAAAGTGAGCTGAAGACTGGAAAACAGGAGTAAAGATTCTGCAGTAGCTTTATCTGTGGTGACTGTGCAGATTTTTTTTTAAATTTTTTTTTAATGTTTATTTCTGAGACAGAGAGAGAGCATGAGTCAGGGAGGGGCGAAGAGAGAGGGAGACACAGAATCAGAAGCAGGCTCCAGGCTCTGAGCCGTCAGCACAGAGCCTGATGCGGGGCTCGAACTCACAGACTGCGAGATCATGACCTGAGCTGAAGTCAGACGCTCAACCGACTGAGCCACCCAGGCGCCCCAGACTGCGCAGATTTTTTATGAGAGGATTAATAAACTGAGAACTTAAAAAAAAATACATTGTACACCTTAAATATATTACATTTTTGTCAATCATATATCAATAAAGATGGAAAAATGAAACTAAAAGACTTTTTCTTATTTAAATATCTTCAAAATATAACTGACTCCTTAAAGAAACAAACAAAAATAACGTATTATGGGATTTATAAAATATGTAGAAGTAAAAATATAAGGTGAAAATAGTAAGAAGGCCAGGAAGGGAAAATAGAATTATACTGTTGCAAAGTTTTTACACTACTCATTAAGTAGTGTACAATATCATTTGAAGGTAGAATGTGATAAGTTAAAGGTGTGTAATATAAACCTTAAATAAACCACTAAAACCCTGTATCTCTTTATTGTGAATAATAAGGAGTTCTAGCTAATAAGCCAACGAAGGTAATGAAATGGAGTAAAAATAACACAATTGTTCTAAAAGAAAGCAGAAAAATAAGAAAAATGGAAACAAAGATGGGACAAATAGAAAAAAACAGTAAGATAATATCAATCCAAAGATGTCAATAATCACATTATATGTAAATGGCCTAAACACTCATTTAAAAATGAGAGATTGTAAAAGTTGATAAAACACAAGACCCAACCATGTTAACGTATAGGTTAAAAGTAAAATGATGGAAAAAACAACAACAACAACACCATGCTAACACTAACCAAAAGAAAGCTGGGGTGGTCATATAAATACGAGATAAAATAGACTTCAGAACAAATAATATTACCAGAGTTAAAGAATGACATAAAATGGACAAATTCCTTGAAATACACAAACTACACAACTCATTCAAGAAGAAATAGATAAACTAAATAATTCTGTAGCTAGTAAAGAAATAGAATTTCTAGTTAAAAGCCTTCTCACAAAGAAAATGCTAAGCCCATATAGCTTCATTGGCAAATTCTACCAAACATATAAGCAAGAAATAATACCAATTCTACACAAACTCTTTCAGAAAACTGATGAGGAGGAAATACCTCCTGAATCATGCTATGAGGACCATATTATTTATATCAAAACCAGAAAATGACATTATAGAAAAAGAAAACCTCAGACTAATAGATCTCATGAGTATACGTGCAAAACATCTTAACAAAATGCTATCAAATCAAATACAGTAAGTGGTTCTGGAGTGGCTCAGTTGGTTGAGCGTCCCACCCTTTGTTTCGGCTCAGGCTCAGACCATGATTTCACAGTTATCTAGTTGGGGCCTACTCAGGCTCAGTGCTGACAAGGTGGAGCCTGCTTGAGCCTGCTTGGGATTCTCTCTCCACCCCTCTCCTGCTGGTGTGCACGTGTGTGCTCTCTCTCTTTCTCTCTCAAAATAAATAAATAAACTTTAAAAAATAAAATATAATAATATACAAAATGGATAATACATTATGACCAAGTAGAGTTTATCCCAGGAATGTAAAGTTATTTTAATATTCAAAATCAATTAATGCATTTTAATAACAAATTGCAGAAAAAAACCACATGATCATCTCAATAAACAAAGAAAGAGCATTTGAGAAATACAAAATCCGGGCTTAATAAAAAGTCTTTTGAAACTAAGAACACAAAGGAACTTCCTCAACCTGATAAACCATATACATGAAAACCCTACAGTTAACATTATACTTACAGTGAAAAACTGAATGTTTTCTTCTGAAAATCAGAAGCAAGAAAAGGATGTCTATCATACCACTTCTAATCAATTTTGCACTGCTGGTTCTAGCCAGTGACAACAGCAAAAGGAAAAAGAAAAGGAGAAGGAGAAGAAGGAAAGAAGGAAGGAAAGAACATAGGAAGGGAGGAAGGGAGGAAGGAATTAAAACATCCATATATCCATAGTGGAAAAGAAGTATAACTCCCTTTATTCACAGACAACACAATTTCTGTGAAGGCGTCACATGAAGTATACAAATAAGTAACTAGAAGTAGTATGGGAGTTTAGCAAAGTTACCGGATATCAGATTTATATATGAAAATCAATTATATTTCTATATAGAGTACAACATCATTTCATGTGCTTATTTGCCACCCATATCTCTTAGTGAATTGTCTAGTCAAGCATTTTGCCCATCTTTAGATACCATATGACCCAGATATTTGAAAACATTCCTAGTCATATCCTAATCTGAGGAACCTATGGATGTGTAACCTTACATGGCAAAGAAGACTGGGAAGATGTGATTAAGGTTCTTGGGATGTGGAGCCTACATTATCCACATGAGTCCAATGTAATAATCCAAGGGTCCTTAAGAGGCAGAAGAGAAAGAGAGTCAGAGAAGATATGATAATGGAAACAAATGTTGGAGGGATACCCCTTAAAATGAAGAGGCCATAAGTCAAAGAATTCAAGCAACCTCTAGAAGCTGGAAAAACCAAGCAAACAAAATTCCAAAGCATTCAGAAGGGATACAATTCTGCCAATATGTTGGCCTTTTAGCTCAGAGAAACCCATTTCAGACTTCTGACCTCCAGAATTACAAGATGATAAATGTGTGTTGTTTTAAGCCACTGGGTTTATGGTAATTTAGCACAATGGCAATAGGAAACAAGTACCCCTGATTTCTGAAAAGATTCTTTTATGGAGTCTTTATTTTTACTTGGATATTCTGTACAAGAATGGAATGAAATTAGTAAGTGGTATATTATTGTATAACATCTAAATTTGATATAACGTTCAAGGAATAATAAAATAGAGAAAACATATTTGGTAAGTTTTGTCTTGTAAAATACTGGTCAAAGATACTATGAGTGAAAGCAAAAAAAAAAAGACAGTAACTGAAAACATTTGGGTTGAAATATTTACATATTTAATAAAACAAAATCTAACTTGAGAATATACTCCATTTGGAATAATTTGTTTTGAGTTTGCCAGGTACTTATATTAACCTATAGAGACAGTATGTTCCCAAATAAAAATACTGAGGTCAACAGAGGACAGTCAGCTGAGAGCATCAACAATTTTAAATTAATTAACTACAGTGTTAAAATATTAAAATACAATGCTAAAGAAGTTTAGAGATATTTTTATTAAAAATTACAAACCTAATACCATATTAAAATGTATTCTTCATAGGGGCTAGGGGTGGGGGGAAATGGGGAGATGTTGGTCAAAGGATACAATTTTCCAACTGTAAGATGAGTAAGTTTTGGTGATCTAAAGTACAGTATTAACAATAATTAACTATATTAATTAACTATAATTAACAATATAATTATATATTTTCATATAATTAACTATAATTAACAATAATGTATTATATATCTGAAAGCTACTAAGGAGGGTAGATTTTTAAAAATTTTTTTTAACGTTTATTTATTTTTGAGACAGAGAGAGACAGAGCATGAACGGGGGAGGGTCAGAGAGAGAGGGAGACACAGAATCTGAAACAGGCTCCAGGCTCTGAGCCATTAGCACAGAGCCTGACGTGGGGCTTGAACTCACGAACCGCGAGATCATGACCTGAGCCGAAGTCGGACACTTAACCGACTGAGCCACCCAGGTGCCCCAGATTTTTATTTTTTAAGTTGGCTTCACATCCAGGGCAGAGTCTCTACTCATGACTCTGAGATCAAGACCTGAGCTGAGATGAAGAGTCAGAGATGCTTAACTGACTGAACCACTCAGGTGCCCCCAAAGAAAGTAGATTTTAAATGCTATCACTACAAAAAAAAAAAAAGTAATAATGTGAGGTGATAGAGGTTTTAGTTAACTTTATTGTGGTAATCATTTTGCAATACAGACAGTCTTCAACTTACACTTATGATATTGTACCTTGACTTTATGATGGTATGAAAGGAATACACATTCGGTAGAGACATACTTCAAATTTTGAATTTCGATTTCTTTCCCCAGGTTAGTGATATGCAGTACAATACTTTATCGTGATGCTGGCAGTGACACTGTGCCAAAGATGCTGTGAACCACGTGATCATGAGGGTAAACAGCCAATAATACACTTACAGTCATTCTGTACCAGAACAGCCATTTCTGTTTTCCACTTCTAGTACAGTGTTCAGTAAGTTACATGAGATATTTAACACTTTATTATAAAATAAGCTTTATGTTAGATGATTTTGCCAAACTGCAGGCTCATAGTAAATGTTCTGAACACTTTAAGGCAGGTGAGGCTAAACAATGGTGTTTGGTAGATTAGGTGTATTAAATACATTTTCGACTTAGGGTGGATTTATCTGGACACAACCCTATCATAAGTTGAGGAGAATCTGTATATATGTGTTTCAAATCATCATGTTTTATACCTTAAACTTAACACAGTGCTATATGGCAATTATATCTCAATGAAGCTGGAAAAAATATATTCTTTAGAGTAAAAAAAAAACATGGTATGAGACACAGATATGGTCAATAAACAGATTAAAATGCATGAATGTCTAGAATAATTATTGATTGTTATTTTTAATATACTGATAATCAGTATTAAGCAGCTTGTTTTTAGTTTACCGTATCCAGATTTGTTTTGGAAAATAGTTTTTTAAACAGTCTATTTTCTACATCGGTCCATTAATATAATAAAACTAATTTGTCAGTTAATACACATTTGAAATTATTATGTAATTTTAACTGTTTAATGATTTATTTCATTCTTAAAAGTATCTAAGTCTGGACAATAAATTATATAGTCCCTCCAGGCATAAGGTCTAATAGTGATTTATGCCATTCTACTGTCGTCCCTTTGTTCTCAGACCTATGTGTTCTGTCTTAGACAAAGCCATATTTGAATCTTGTAAGACAGTATTTCCCAACTTGTTCCATGCATCATAAATGAGTTCTTCAATAGACCATTCCACCATTCTATGGTCATTGCTTTCTAGTTCAGTAATCACACAGGTTTATAAACCATTTAAAACTAGTAATCACATAGTTGTTATTCTTTTGTCTTAGTTCATTTATAGTAAAATTAGTTCTTTGGTCAGATTCAGTGTTGTGTGAGGTTCCCTAATGCTGAATAAGGCATTCTGACATTGAAAAAATAATTTTTTTTAATGTTTGTTTTTGAAAGAGAGAGAGAGAAACAGTGCGAGCAGGGGAGGAAAGAGAGAAGGAGACACAAAATTCAAAGCAGGCTCCAGGCTCTGAGCTGTCCACACAGAGCCCAATGAGATCATGATGACCTGAGCTGAAGTTGGATGCTTAACCAACTGAACCACCCACGCGCCCCTAAAAGATTTTATTTTTAAGTAATCTCTACACCCAATATGGGGGCTCGAATGCCTAACTCTGAGATCAAGAGCTGTATGCTCCAACAACTGAGCCAGCCAGGCATCCCCCACTCTCTTTTTGTTTGCATAGTTTCTAAGGAGAAGGTGAACATAATTCGTATCTTTGCTCCCCTATAGGTAAGATACTTATTTCCTTTGCTGCTTTCAAGACTTTTTCTTTGTTTTTTATTATTTTTCTTCATTTTACCTATGCCTATGCCCAGGTATAGTTTTTTTGTTGGTTTGTTTTTTGTTTTTTGTTTGCATATATCCTGCTTTGTGTTCTCTGAGCTTCCTGGATCTGTAGCTTGGTGTCTGACATTAATTTGGGGACCTTTCTCAGTCATTATTGCTTCAAATACTACTTCTGTCGCTTTTCTCTCTTTTTTCTCCTGGTATTCCCATTATATACATTTTCCACCTTTTGTAATTTTCCCACAGTGCTTGGTTATGCTGTTCTGTTGTGGGGTTGTTTTTTTTTTTTCAGTCTTTTTTTCTCTGTGTTCTTCAGTTTTGGAAGTTTCTATTGTCATTTCCTCAGGCTCAGCAATTCTTTCTTCAGCTGAGTCTGTCCCACTTATGAATCCAATAAAGGCATTCCTCATTTCTTTTTTATTCCTTCTTAGAATTTTCATCTTTCTGCTTATATTATCTATCTGTTGTTGCACATTATCTACTTTTGCTATTAAAGCATTTAGCATATTAATTATGTATTTTTGTTAAAATTCTTGGCCTAATAATTCCAACATTCCTGCTGTATCTGACTCTGGTTTTGCTGATTGTTTCAGTCTCTTCAAACTGCTTTTGGTTTTTAGTATGCCTTGCAGGTTTTCATTGAAAGGTGGACATGATGTACTGGGTAAAAGGAACTATAATAAATAGGCCTTTAGTAATGCAGGATAGGTTGTGGGGGAAGGGATAGTGTTCTATAGTCCTATGATTAGGTCTCAGTCTTTGGTGAGTTTGTGCCACTGTGAATTTCAATAGTGTTTCTTAGCCTCTCCCCTTCTCACTCCACCTCAGGTGGGATATGATGGCTAGAGTAAGCTGGCATTAGGTTAGGCTCTGATAAAACCCCAGAGGGTTGGGGTTTGGTAAAATACTTTCTTCTGAGGACGGGCCTTGTTAGGAAGAACATAATCATGTGGAGTATTTCAAAATGGTTACTTTTGAAAGTAATCAGTAATATCAAAATTTCCTCCAGTATTCACTGTGAGGACCTAGTAGGGCTCCTGGAGGTAAAGATCAGCAAAGCATGGGGGCCCTCGATGATTGGATCCCCCTGGAGTTTTACACTCTCAGCCTTGTCCACACTAAGTCTCCAGCAATTTGTCAATTACAGTTCAGGTTTTCCTACCCCAACACTGGTTGCCATGAAGATTTCTGCTCCTGTAAGTTGTGATTCTTTGTCCATCTGTCTGTTTCTCCAATTTATGGGTGGGGGGAGTGATTTGCCCTGTGACCTCACTTCTCTGACAGATGTAAGAAAAGTTGTTGGTTTTTAGTTTGTTCAGCTTTTTACTTGATGTTAGGATGAAGTGGCCACTTTTTTTTTTTTTGGAGTGGCCACTTCTAAGCTACTTACATGCTAGACTGGAACCTCTGCCTAATTTTAAAACTTACTGTTACATGTGAAAATATGAAAGATTAGTTATAATTTACCATATTTTCTGAGTTGTTATATGATATAAATTATTTGCTTATTTGAGAATTCAAGGTCATCGGGAGAATCCCTTATATGTCAAAGGTTTATTATAGTATTTCCTGCATATAATGCCTTCAAAAACTATGCACTTTTTAATAAGCTGTACCCAGTGCTCTAAATAGCGTATATCACATAGTAGTTAATAAATGTCTGTAGAATAATCAATAAATGAATGAATGAAAAGTTCCTTTGGATACTTTCAGTCTTATCAGATCAAACTTTCTAATGAGCCCAATTTGTCCTGAGAAAGATACAAGCCAGGAATTGCTCTAACTTCTAACATTTCTGCTAGTTGTTAATATACTTGCTTGCTCTAAATCTGAACCCTGAATATGTTTCTTTTCATGTTCAATTTGAAAGTAAAAACTCAGGAACTCATGAATCTCTATGTAGGAGTTATTTTATGCAATAACTACTTTACATTCTGCAAAAAAACAAGGACAAAAATTACCAAACTAACAAACATAAAATGGAGAACAAAAATTAAATGCATGTAGCTTATTTGTTTAATAACCAATAGTTAGTGCACATTATTTAGTTGTAGATTATCCTTGGCATATTTTATGTCTTAGACTGGCTTTCTCTTGCTTTATATCTTTACGTTTTTCCATTCCTATATTTCCTTCTTTAACCAACCTAGAACTACACACAAAAAGCAATATGATTTTAATTTTAATCTAAATAAACTTTAAGATATGAGACCTTAAAAAAAAACTTTCTAATGTTTATTTTTTGAGAGAGAGAGAGGAGCAGAGAGAGAGGGAGACAGAGACTCCTACCTAAGTAGGCTTCAGGCTCTGAGCTGTCAGCATAGAGCCTGATGTGGGGCTTGAACCCATGAACCGTGAGATCATGACCTGAGCCAAAGCCGGATGCTTAACCAACTGAGCCACCTAGGCGCCCCTATAGGAGACATAGTTTTAAAAGAAAATCTAATGTAAAATGTATATTCATTACCCAATAACATGTAATTAAATATGAATTGTGTAGCAACTGTGTTCTACTAAAGTGACCGGCAGTTAATTACTATTTCTGCTAGATTGTCATTCTTCTAGCCCTCAGCTTAGTTATTTCTTACTTGGTTCTGCTTCTGGAGCAGCAGGCTAATAAAATTATAAGTTCCAAAAGAGAGTGATCAGAGGGTGAAAGAGATCTCAAAATCATGTCATATGAGGAGTAAATGAAAAGAAGGAAAGAGAAAACCAGGGTCATTGGATGGACAGCAATTAAAGGGAGGCATATTTCATCTCCACATCTGCCTCAGATTTCTTAGCACAGTCCACAAGGCCCTGAATGATTTGGCTTCTGCTAACTTCTCCAGCCTCATCCTGCAAAAATTATTCCATTCACTTTTTGTGTTTCAGCTCTTTTGACACGATTTGATACCTCCCTCTTCAGGACTTTTATACATACACTACTTTGGCCAGCAATATTCTCTAATCTTTTGCCTGAGTAGTTTCTCCCATAGATATCAGCTCAAGCACTATTTTCTCAAGAAAACTCTACCCTCAAAGAAAGGTCCCTAGGTTAGTTTTCCCTTTAGCAGTTATTCCCTTTGGCAGTTCCTTTGTATGTCTCTCACACTAGACTATATGTGTCAAGGGATAAAGGACCATGTTTGTGTCGTTCACCATTTTCTTGCCATCACAGAGACCATGCATAGTAGGTAGGCAACAGATACCAGGTGGATAAATGAAAACTCATTCTTATGTTGGATAAATTTTCAACTTAAATTCCAAAGTATCTTAAAAAAAAAAAACACCAGAAAATAGCAACAACATAATAAAAACAGGTACGTGACAAAAACGAAGGAGTAACATTGGATATTAGGAATTTGTGGAAACTGTGGGGAATTGAAGACAGCATGTGTTGTATAAAGGCATTCAAATTTCAAACAACTTTGAAATGCTGTGATGACAAAATATAGCATGTTCATGTAACAGTTTTGGTTACAGACAGCCATTTTGCAGTGCTTATATTTAAATGATACACCCAGGGCACCTGGGTGGCTTAGTCGGTTAAATATCCGACTCTTGATCTCAGCTTACTCAGGTCTTAATCTCAGGGTCGTGAATTCAAGCCCCATGTTGGAGTCCACGCTGGGCATGGAGCCTACTAAAATAAAATAAAATAAAATAAAATAAAATAAAATAAAATGAAATATCCATTTTATAGTCAATATAAATAATATTATAGAGAATACTTGATGGCATGAAAGTATGCTCATATACTAAGTTTTTAAAAATCATGCTTTTTTTAATGTTTTACAATGAGCTTGTATTGCTTTTGTATTCAGAAATAAATTGTTTTTACAAGGTAAAGAAGTAACTCAGGTGGCAATATGGAGAATAAAATGGAATAGACTAGGACCAGAGGCAGGTAGATTAATAGACTATTGAAATAGTATGGGTGAAAGCTGGTTGAAGCCAAATTAAGGCAGTGGCTGTGAGGACAAAGAAAGTAATTAGATATGGATGCAGAATGAATAGGATTTGGTAATCTTAGATCTATTTAGGTTGGAGATAAAGGTTAAGGAAGCATTAGCTTAAACACAGTAATTCCGCTAGTAACCTTGAATCTATATGGGTTG
Organism: Prionailurus bengalensis; assembly: GCF_016509475.1. NCBI lineage: Eukaryota > Metazoa > Chordata > Mammalia > Carnivora > Felidae > Prionailurus > Prionailurus bengalensis. The sequence goes on from NC_057344.1 coordinate 146,958,031, forward strand.
GAGACAAGGGTTATGAATTCATTAGCCTTAAACATGGTAATTGAAATGAGATTCCTTCGGGAGAGAATATAATATAGAAATAGGGCAATGGCCTGAATCATGGGGAAACTCTTAACATCTAAAAGCCAGATGGAGGAAGAAATGCCTATAAAGAAGATCAAGTAGGATTGGTTAGAGAGATAAAGCAACTAGGAAGTTGTCATGCAAAATTAAAGGAAGTGGTTTTCAAGTAGGGATTGGTTAACGATGCTAGTAGAGAAAGCATCTTGCATGCTTCTGATGTTTGCTTCCTGTGATAGGACCTAAACTAGGTTCAACGTCTTTCCCTATACTTGGGGAAATTGACTGACTTATATGACTAGTGAATTTGTGAAGAATGTCTGATTTAGCTTTGTCCTCCAACCTACAAGGACAAGGTTGTCTACAGAAACCAAACTGTCATTTGATCCTCTATGCCGTCCTTGGGAAGTGTTGCTTGGGACTGAAGGTACACATTGGCCTAATTGTGGGGATAAGTTGGCAGGCCTATTTGGTTTTCATACTAAACAACATCAATCAACTTACTCTTATCAGTAATAAAGTGATATATCGGCCCCCATTTCTATCCTTTATTTCTCAAATTGCTCAGAACCTATGCAAGAAGGGAATTAGTTTATTGAGATTCCTTAGAAAATGCGACAACTCATGTCAAAGTCCACAAGAGTCAGGTAAAGTAGGGGCTGAAACAAGGCTAATGACTTGACAATTAAGAAGTAATCATAAATCATTACTTTCCTTAATAAAGCCAGTTTCTCCAAGGAAGACAACTGAGGGAATGTCTCCATGATGGTGTTGGTGGGGAAACTATAACTACTGCTCCAATCTTTGTTCTGTAAGTTTCTCTAAGAATGGGATTGAACCACCCAGGGGACTACATTAGTCAGGGCTATTTTAGTTGCAAATGAATAAAACCTACCTTAAAATAGCTTAAATGAGGGTGGCAAGGGTGGGTGAGAGAAAAGGCAGAACTTAGTGGCCACTTAATTAATGGACAATAGACCTAACCCTGGATTTCAAATATCATTTTGACTCTACTGTCTATTGCTCATACCTGCCTTCTTCCATCTTTGTTGTGTGGCAAGGTAGGCTCCATGTTATGTCAGCATCTCTAGCCTCAGTAAAATTTTTATAGATAACTGGAAACATTGGCTTGGCTCATGTGCCTATCTTTATGACAGGGGAAAAAAGTCATATAATTGACAGATTTATCACATAGATGAAAGGCACTTCTTGAAAAGATGGACATACAAAAAGTAAGTGATGGAATATTCTCCACAACATTCCACCCCTTGGTTACCTAGCATCTACGCTTGTGCTTCTTTCAGTATATATAATCTCAAAAATGTCCTAGCCTAAGACAATGCCATTATTCCATGGACAACTGAAATACTTTCTTGGGAAACATGCTAAAGTCTCATCCAATTATCGAACCTTACTTGAAAACCTAGAGTTCTGATGTGCATTTCTTTTGTTCAGGTCTGGATGTAGCTCTTTGTGGTACAACATAATGAAGATAATTTAATTAGATAGTGGTATAAACTTAACAAGGTGAGTTAAGGGCACCCTTAATTAGCTAGTGGATGAGGTCCTTGGTTGGTTAATATAGTGGTCTTGAGTTGGCTCTCTGAAAGGTGCTCCCTTATCCCTTATACAAAAGTGGGTATCGGAATTATTGGAACAAAGCCTAAAACTCAACATTCAACAGGTTGTTGCTTGCGACAACATATTAAGTATTGCCAAACCTCCTAGCTAGGGATAAGGAATCTTATTATTGTGCACCTCACCTAGACTCATTGGTTTCATATTTTAGATTGTGTCATTTGTTGACACTGGTACTATTACTACTCAAGAATAAAAACACAAACATTGCCATTTTGAGATATTTTATTCTCTTCAACAGTCTGTTTTGAATTTCACATTAATTTTTTATTCAAATTCAGGGAATTCAGTTTAAGGTATTATTATTAGACTGCTCTCATCCCTCCTCTAAGATTTTATCTGGTTTTTAGAGATAAGTTCTTTACCATCATGACTTTGGCAGAGGGGAATCTGGTTTGCTTGGTGTCTAAACTTGTTGCTGAAAGGTCTGTTGTTGATACAAATTGTAATCTACTCTTTCAAAGTGTTTTTCCTCTGCCCTTACCTCTAAATGTATGGATATTAGTGTCTTCTCTCAGTAGGATCCTCTATCCAATCCATGGATTCATACCATAGCTTCTGACATGAGTTTCCATCACCCTGCCTGCAAGCAGTTAGGCTCACTGTGAACCAAGTTTACATACCTCTTAAGAAATTCTGTATCTCCTTTTCAGTCTACTGTCATCAAGAAAGATGCAAGAGTGGGAGTGATTATCAATGCTGTCTGGTCCTCTCTGCCTAAACAGGTCATGCTGAGCTTCTACTTGATTGTAGTTGCGTGTGTTAGGCAAACTTCCTGATGGGAAGCAGGGCACAAGCCACAAGCTCTGTTTTTGAATTCTGAAATCTTCTTGGCAGTATCTATCCCTTATCATTTGGTGTTCTAACCCTGAGGAGAGAGCCAGGAAATACATGTCTCAAATCATGGGCTCTTTTACCCTTTTGTAACACCACTGAGGCTGCCTTTATTTCCTTTTCAGGCAAGTTCACTTCCCATGGTGACCAAAGGCCATAGGTAAAGTTTTTGCTTGATTCTACTGTGACATGTTTCTTTCTTAATAATAGCTAGCCCAAATGGTGAGGCTGTTTCTCATTGGCTTCATTTTGTTAATCTGCCCATTCCTGAATCATCATTATGACTGAGTAATAAGGGTACTTTTGCTGGTGTGATTCATGGGTTCACCTCTGTGGTATGAAAATTAGGTCTAGGTAATGGACAGTTACACCTGGGGGAAAGGATAGATCTATATTAGTTAGGATAACTTCCAAATCTGTGGTTTAACCCAAAAGAATACATATAAATTCTAATACAAGTGAGTCCATCCACCTTGTGGCTTGGCCATCTTCAACACATGGCTTCTAATACAAATGTGTTCATCTGCCTCAAATTGGTGGGGAACGGGAGATCTTGGACTTCTCATGTGCTGTTTTTATGGACCAGAGCTGCAACAGGAGCACATCACTTCTACTCACATTCCACTGGTTAGAACCTAATTGGCACACCTAACTGGTAAGCCTACTTGCAAGGGAGGTTGGGAAATATAATATGTGTATCCACAAAAAGAATCTAGTGTCTACAAGAGTTCACTATTCTGGTCACTAAATATCTATTTTATATCTCTTCCCACACAGAGAACATGTCCTACTCCAATGAGACAACCTAAAGTTCTGTTCAGTTACTAGGTCAGGCCTAGAGTCTAGGTCTTTAGGTAATGTGCAGGCCTCTTCATTAGGTCCAAGTGTAACCTATGAACTAAAAGGTTAAGTTACCTCTATTATTACTCCATGTTCCAGCAAACCCAATGTACATTGGTAGATCAGAGACAGGTAACTACACTATGCTCTCATTAGGAAAAGAGAAAGATATGGGGCGCCTGGGCAGCTCAGTTGGTTAAGCATCTGACTTTGGCTCAGGGCATGATCTCACGGTTCATGAGTTCGAACCCCATCTCGGGCTCAGTGCTAATAGCATGGAGCCTGAAGCCTGCTTCAGATTCTGTGTCTCCCTCTGTCTCTGTCCCTCCCCTGCATGTGCTCTGTCTCTGTCTCAAAAAAAGACATTAACAAAATTAAATAAAATAAAAAAAAGGAAAAGAGAAAGATGTGAGACATTAGGAAATGTGGATACATAACAATGATGAAATACTGTGCAGACATTTTGTGATCCACCTTCCCTCAGAGTACAGGAAGGCTTGATAAGACCTCAGTCTTTAGGAGGAAGTCCCTTGTCCTTTGTCTTTTGTATAGCCCCTTATACCAGACTCTGATATGTTGTCCATTATTCTCCATGGCCACATCCTATGAGGGTACTGGATGTTGTAAGGTGTTTATGCCCTATTTCCTTATACAGGCTTGGGGTTGAATAGTTGCCTCACTGTTTTAACACTTGAACAACATTTGAACCAGGTTAATGATATGATTATATGCTTAGTAATAAAATTCCTTCAAAAATTTAGTCCTGTGATCTACTTGCTTCCAGTGACTACATCCCAAGTTTTTTGTTTTTGTTTTTGATAGAGAGCATGAGCAAAGGAGAGGGGCAGAAAGAGAGAATCTTAAGCAGGCTCCACACCCAGCATGGAGCCCAACCCAGGGCTTGATCTCACAACCATGAGATCATGACCTTAGCCAAAATCAAGAGTTGGACACTTAAGCGACTGAGCCACCCAGGCCCTTCTCTTTTTTTTTTTTTTTTTTTCTTTTTTCAAGTTCATTTATTTAAGTAATCTCTACACCCAACTTGGGGCTTGAACTCATGGCCCTGAGATCAAGAGTCACATTCTCTTCTGAGCCAGCCAGGCACCCTGACCCAAAGTTCTTTCTTACATAATTCTAGAACCTGATTTACTTCTTTCCTTCCTTGCTCCCATGCCTTGTCCCCATGTCTGTTTTTCTAGAACTCCATTCCAGCCACCTTCAGGCCATCTAAAATAATGGCCTTTGATGGAAACACCAAAGCCTCGATACGATCTTTGTTCCTGTACTGTACTCAAGGCCTCCTCCATTTCATTTTTTACCATTCAAGGTCCAGAAAGTCAGCTTTTCCAATCCTTTCAAGTATTCTTATGCATTTTCATTTCGGCAATTCTTTCCTTGAGCTTATCTTTTTAGTAAAACCTTGCTAAAGGCAAAATGTAAAATTCAAAATACACTATTGCTTTTATTCTGTTGAACTATCTCCTCTGGAGCTAGTCTCAGTAGATAGGTGATATGATTTTCAATTACGTTGCCATTATAAAACCTGCGTCTCCTTCTTCCAGCCTCCTAAATCAGTTTCTCCAACCTCTGCTACATCAACACTAAACCAATGCAACACATTTTAGATTACTGTCCTAGCAGTACCCCACTTCTGGCACCAATTTCTGGATTAGTTATGGTCATTCTAGCTCCTGTAACATAAATTCTCAAATCTCAGTTTTTTCTTATAAGAAGTCCAAAAGAGTTTTTCTAATTTGGAGGTGGCAGTTTTCCAAGTAGTGATTTAGCTACTCATGTTCTTCTCTTCTGGCACTGGCATCTCCAACATACAGTTTTCAGGGTTATGATACTCACTAGCTGATGGAAAAAGAGTAAGGGAGGATGGGAGGAACTTTATTAAGCCTGGAAATGTGTGCATCACTTCCATTCACATTTCATTGGCTAAAAGTCAACTACACGACCCCAACTAACTTCAGAGGAAATTGGGAAATTCAGTCTAGCTGTATGTCCAGAAGAAATGTTTTATGAATGGCTACTCAAGTCTCTGCCACAAGGTTCTAAAAAAAAAAAAAAAAAAAAAAAAAAAAAAAAAAAAAAAAGCTAGATAAAAGCAATATAAAGTCACTCTAGGGGTCTATTCTAATAGGTTTGACTGCATCTCAGTCCCAACAAGATATTCATTTCACTACTATGTAAACTTATTTTCTTCTAAGTAATGGGATTAAAGACAGTATTTTTGATAGTGTTCTAGGTAAAGAAGTTAGATTGCAAAGGGTTAATGAGTTAAATTCAGATAACAGACATTGAACATAGAATCCTCTTTAAAAGCCTAATTGTGAAGGGAAGGAAACAGAGTGGAACCAGAAATGTGGAGGTTTGAAGACAGAAAAGGTAATAAATGGAAGAGAAAGAGGAGATTGAAACTAGAATGAAGATGGATAATTCATCTCATATAAGAGCCAGAAATGTCTCATTCCTCTGATACTGGAGAAGAGGAAAGTTCTGGAAGTATCTAAGTTTATGGTATTTAGAAAATTGAAGGAGTTGACACGTAACAGCATCAATCTTTTGGCGTTTGAAGTAAAGTCATATAATGAAATGTGACTGGGACTTAAACACTGCAAAAAGTATTCTGGTGGGAAGGGAAAAGAAGGTGCTGATGAATATACAGGGTAGGAGGGAGTAATCCAGCTGAGGTTCTAGAACCTAAACCTGTAGTGTTAAGATACACAAATGTAGTATCATGTTCTGCACAGGACCTCGGCAAAAACTGTGGGAGAGGAACAGGCAGATAGTTAGCTTAGTGTGTATATTTACTATAGCACCTATCACACCATAAAGCCCCTGGAAGCAGAGACTTTGATTTCCAAAACTATGCACACAGTAGGAACATGATGAATTTTTGTTTGAATGAATTGATTCAGTCATTGCCAATTCTGCCATAGTACTCTGTAGAGTACTGGCAACTGCCCACATTTCATATGGTATGCCAATGCTAAAAAGAAAAAAAAAAGCTAAAAAAAATTCAGGCACACTCAATTAAACTTAGCAGTCTTAAAATGGCAACTATGTCAGCTGAGACATAATTTTTATCCTGTGCCAGTACATCTGCCTTTGACGTTTGCTTCATTTTCCTTATGCCACTGTGCTCTTATTGGACCAGAAAGGGATAATTCTGAGTTCAATAAGCCACGCTATTATTTCAAAAGTCCTGGAAGTTCTTCATACACCTACGAATGAACTCAAAACCTCCTTCACAACATTCCAAGAGATGCATAGACAGGGATGATTATTTATGATGCTCACTTCACAGAAAAAAAGCCGAATCGGTGAGGGGTGGAAGAACTAAATCAGGGTCATTTGGTGAATTCTCTGCAAAGTCTGGCACGTATCGTGCTTGCTTCTCCCGTCTTTTCCCCTTTGGAAACTTTAAAGTAATCTCAGACATCACCTAATCGAACTCCTTCATAACACACAACTAACTGTAAACTCAGATTCAGGAAGTCTATACCTCAAGACTCAGGCCAAAGAGGGCTCTTTCCTCTACACGACGCCATCTCTTAAAGATCCAAAGCCTTAATCACGATTTGGCGGTGGAAAAAAAGGCCAGGAATAAAACTACGTACGACAGTCCAGAAAGAGGCCCCACCTCCCGGATCTGGCGGTCCCGGCCTCCAGCTAACAAAGTGTCTGCACCGCGCGTCCGCACCGGCTTCCCACCCGGTCCGGGGCCGCTGCTCTCCAGCCCGCCCGCCTGCCCCACGCGCTGCAGCAGTGCCAGCCCGCGGGGGCCCGGAATCTGGCCCTCGAAATCTCACTTTCGTCTTTGGGCCACCCGCGCGCCACGGCTCAGGCGACGGCTGATGGCGTCACCTGCACTTCCGCCTGCGGCTGCGTTCTAGTCACAAGCGAGGAAGGAAGAAGGGAGGTCTGAAGGGCTGTATGTGTGGGGGAAATAGCGAGGAAAGAGAAGCAATCCGGGCGCTCGCAGGCGCTCCGACTGTAACCGCGGGCCTCTTCTGTCCCCGCCGTCCCTCCATCGGAAGTCGCCCTGGGCACACTTCCCTCGCTTCCTCCTGGTCTCCCCTTCTCTGGGTCTCCCGACACCCGGGTCTCTCTTTACGCCTCACCCCTCCCTCCCTCCTTTGCTCCCTCACACTCCCTCCCTCTCCCTCCCTCCCATCGTCAGGCTCCCCGCCCTTAGTATCGCGAGACGAGGTGAGAGCTGGCGGAGCGGCGGCGGCGGCGGCGGCAGTAGAGGTGACCGAGGCGGTGGCGGCGGAGGCGGCACCGAGCGCTGTGTCGGCCCCGGTGCGGCCGAAGTCGCGGTAGAGCGTAGCCCCCACGCCCCTCCCCCGTCCGCGCCCCCCCTCTTTCCCCGGGGATGGAGAAGGCGACGGTTCCGGTGGCGGCGGCGGCGGCGGCGGCGGCAGCGGCTGAGGGAGAAGGGAGCCCCCCGGCGGTGGCGGCCGTGGCGGGCCCCCCCGCGGCGGCGGCGGCGGCGGCGGCGGCGGAGGTCGGCAGCGGCGTTGGCGGCAGCAGCGGGGCTCGCTCGGCCTCTTCTCCTCGTGGGATGGTGCGAGTCTGCGACCTACTCCTGAAGAAGAAGCCGCCGCAGCAGCAGCACCACAAGGCCAAGCGTAACCGGACTTGCCGACCCCCCAGCAGCAGCGAAAGCAGCAGCGACAGCGACAACAGCGGCGGCGGTGGAGGCGGCGGCGGCGGCGGCGGTGGAGGCGGCGGCGGCACCAGCAGCAACAACAGCGAGGAAGAAGAGGACGACGACGACGAGGAAGAAGAGGTTTCTGAGGCAAGGGCCTGCTTTCAAAGGAAGGAGGGAGGATGGGGCAGTAAAGGGTAGGGGCCGAAGGTGGGAGGGGACTTGCGGTGGGACAGATTCCTGTGGGTCGATCTATCTCAGCGGCCAGGCTTTCCACTGCCCTCTTTCTTTCCCCGGCCTAAATCGTGAGGTGTGGGGATGTGGGGGAGGGTAGCTGACACGTGGGGGTGGGAGGACCACAGAGCCCACGGAGTTGGTGAACAGCAGGTTATCCCGGGATGGTTCACATGGTTAAGGATGGAGGGAATTGGTTAGATTCCCTGTTTGCACACCCGGCGGGGTCTGCCTGGGGTCAGCAGGGCCCTGTTATTCCTGGGGCGGGGGCGGGACCAAAGCGGGAGGGGTAAGATAATAGGTAGCTGAGTCTCTTGGGGAATGACTGGGAGGTTGGTAGATTTCTCCCACTTGTGAGGTGGAAGAGAGAGCAGTTTGGAGGGGAGGTAAGGTTGTAAGGGACTCAGAGCTAAGTATTTGTGTATGTGAGAGACACGTGAGAAGCTGTACTTTTCCATACTGTTCTGCTGCAGGGTTTTTTTTTTTTTTTTCCGTAACTATTGTGGCTGCTGAAATAGCTTTTAGTTCTTTGCTCTCTCAAGGATTTTGGATGAACCGATCTTATATCCCTATATATTTATATGTAACTGAGTGGCTGAAAATATATTTGACTCTTACATGTACATACATATACATCTTCAGATGCTTCCTTAGTGAGGAGGAATTCAGCCAGGCTCTCTCGTTTTCCAGATATTCTGGGGCAGCTCAAGAGTGCTTTGAAGCCAGTCTTGGTTGTGGTGAGTTGGAATAGGAAGGCCTCTTGGTTTGTCCTAGTGATCTGGTTTCATAACTGTTTTATAATTTTTCCTGGGTCCACAGACAGGCGGCGTTGCAGGACCTTATTCTTCAAAGGCCATATAACCCAAAAGCTCAGTAAAACATAGCATACTGACAACAAACGAAGAGTTAGCCTTACTAGTTATCAACTCTTTTGTAACTCTCTTGTCCACTCCCTGAAATGGAAGCTAGAAAATCTTGATTCGGAGAAAGAAGTTGTAACTTAAGGCAGCAGAAGGAAAACCGCTTTAAAGGCTGATTTTAAATCCAGTTGTACGAGAACAACTGAATTATCTAGAAGTAGCACTTGCCATTTATTCTCTTCCACAAACAACTTATCTTGGTGCAAAGCTTGTTTTTTGAAAATTGCATTTTTGGATCTTGAGTTCTGTTCAAATAGAGAAATACCTTTTAAAGAGTTTGAGACTTCCCTGTTGGAAGACCAGATTCTCTTTTACCTCAGACTGGATGAAGTTATATAGGTAGAGATGTAATAGTTAAAGTATGTGTGCCAAAAAGATGAACACTCCCTGCTATTCTGTATCCTGTTGAATTCTAAGCATAGATTTGTATTGATAGATTTTGTATTGATTTTAGTTGGAACCTCTCAATATATAGTGTGTTGCTCGGGCTGCATTTGAAACAATGGAGAAAAGGGTGTGACAGGATTCTTATTTTCAGTAAAATCAATTATGGTAGTTAGAATCATTTCCTTGTACAGTTCTTTACAGAGATGAGAAACATTTTAGAGATAATCTAGTTCAGCCCTTTTATTTTAAAAATGAGGAAAACAAGGCTTAGAAGAAACTGATTGTGGTGGAGTGTAGCAAAAGTAGAAAATCAAAGTTTTCTAATGGTTCCGAACAGTACACTTTATATGGCAGTTTATTTCCTCGCATCCCCCTCCCGAATCTTTCAAAAAACAGGCAATGAATTGCAAGGTAACACAAACATGCAGCTGTGATCAGAATGCCAGTATTTTATTAAGATTTTAAATACTCCCACAGAATATTAAGCTCTGGTTTAGAACTCAATATCAAGTTGAGTGTAGTACTTTGGGGAATATTCTGCTGTAAACTTCACATACCTAGGTAGTTTTGTTCATTGGAATTTGGCCTAATAAGCAAAACTTTTAGTAAGTTTATAGGTGTGTTAGTTTTGTGAAGCAGGTTTATTTTCTTCAGAAAATGAAAATGATATGTTTTGACTTTCATCAACTAGGGAGTTTCTTTGTTTTTAATATGCTTTATTTTGTTCTGTCCACAGTGGTGTAAACAACGGGTTTGTCATTTGTTATGAAGATGAGTCAGGAGAAATAAGTGTAAGAAAGTGCAGCCATTAAAAAACATCCGTATAGGTACATGATGAGGGATGAGCAAACAGAAAGGAGTACAGTATGTCTTTGCACCTGCCTCCATCCTTGACCAAAATAAAGAAATAAATAAACCTCATAGTCACTGTACACTATAAGCTAATTGGGTGAGTTGTGCAATGTTTTTCATTTCATTATCATTTTATTGACATGTCAGCAGAAGTTTAACTTTCTAGAGCTAGGAAATCTGTGGCTAATACTCTTTGTATTTAAGTCCATTTTCTAATTCATTCTGTTACTGGCTACACAAAACGTGGATGACATGATCCCTGAGGTTATCCTTCTAATAAGAATTATCAAAAGGTTAAAAAGAAATATGTCAGGTTATAGTTTTTGTATATAGTTTTGGTTTCAGGTACTTAACCTGAAAAAGTGGATGATAATTTAACAAAAATATGTATATTTACTATGAAGAAATGTTAGCTGGATATTCTTCATATCTGCTGAAAGAGAAAAGTTCGAAGGAAAGGAGATTCAATTTAAAGAGTAAGGAGCTTTGCTTGAATGTTGAAGAAGATCTAATTTTTAAAAAAAAATTTTAATGTTTATTCATTTTTTGAGCGAGAGAGAGAATCACACACACACACACACACGTGCGCGCGCACACACACACACACACACACACACACACAAGTGCGAGTGGGGGAGGGGCAGAGAGTGGGGGAGACAAAGAATCCGAAGCAGGCTCCAGGCTCTGAGCTGTCAGCACAGAACCTGATGCAGGGCTCAAACTCATGAACCATGAGATCATGACCTGAGCTGAAGTTGATTGCTTAACCAACTGAGCCTCCCAGGTGCCCCACAAGAATCTAATTCTTATCAAATGTTACAGTAGGTTATTGAGAATTGGATTTTTTCTTCAGTGTTTCAGCATAGGATAATCATGTTTTAGATAATTTATGTAACTTCATCTATACCTGAAAACAAAGGATAAGACCAAGAGCTCTCCTCTGCCCTCTCCTTCCCCCCTCATTTGACTCAAAATCTTAGATCAAAAATTGAAAAATGCATGGTATCCTTGGTTTTCAGCGGATGACTGACTAATACAGAAAATACACAGAAGTGTATTTCCTAGCATGAAAGGCTTGATGCACTTCTTTTCAAATTAGTGGACTAAATTAAATTTCTTACTTGAATATTACAGGAAAACAATGTTGAAATTTCAAGAGTTGATACTTTGGAGATTTCAGAAATAACATTGCATTCTATTGAATGCATTTTTAAATGTAATTGAATGGTTTGCTAATGCAGAATTCAAAGAGGGAAAAAACTTGTTAAAGGTAGGATTCATGTTCAAAAGTAATTTTTATTAAAGAGGTGTGAAATGTAAGTACAGTAGGAGTGGATTAGAATTCCAGCTCTTTTTGGTAGATAACTTGGTGCTTTAAACTCAAGAGACAAACCTAGTGAAGAAATTTTAGACAAGGGGAACCAGTGAATAAATTAGTACTGACTTACTTTTGAACGGATTTGTAAGGCTAGGGAGAATTTGTAGATATGGAAGAAGTAGGGTTGAGAATGAGAGAAAGAAAAATTATTTCAGTATATTATGTTCCTTCAAGTTCGCTTCCAGATCTTTTGTTGTTGTTCTTTAATGGAAAAATGCCACCCCAGTTCCTTTGTTGTAACGGTAGAATCCCAGTTGAGTCCAGAGAAGCTTACTTGTTACCCAGTTTCATCTCTTAATTGATGAAGCAGTATTTGTAAACTAGATGTTAAGATCTTTGAAGAAATAGTTATGTCATAATTATCTTGTTTCATAGTCTGCCTAAGCACTTAGGAAAGTTCCAGAATTCATTTAGGAAACCAAGAGGAGTTTCTTCCTCTCATCTTGGATCCAGGGCTGCCAAATCGCGCCGAAGTTTGGATTTCAATATCTTTCAGTTGCTAATTTACTTCTCTTACTGATGGTGCTGTTCCCTAGGTGTTAGGCTGAAAGACATTTAAAGCCAGTTTACTTTGTTGAATGCCTGATAACTACCTTAAGCCTCCTACATATATTTACATTTTAAAAACATAGTAAGAAACTATTACTTATTCAGAGCCTACTGTGTGTCAAGTCTAACATAATGGTTAAGAGCACGGACTAGAGCTTAGAGTCAAATATGATCCATCATTCAATAGGTTTGTGATCTTGGGCAAGTTACCTTAAACTCTCTGCGTCTCAGTTTCTTACTGTGTAAGTCGTGATAATGTAGATCCTATTTTATACCATTGTTATGAGAATTAAATGAGATAATACAGGTATCCTGTATTCTCATTTTATTTTCACCCTGTCTCTGTGGAGTAGATGTCCTCATATTTCTTTAATTATTCATTAAATGCTTAAGAGTTCCTGCTTTGTGCTGGGCATTTTGCTATACTGGGTAAGTAATGTTGAGCAAAACTGTTTTAATGCACATTGATTTTAAAATGCACCAGTGATTAATGAGAGTAAGAGTAAATGGTTAAATGTATATGCTGAAATCAAGTGGGTGAGTTTCAGAAGTATACACATGTTGGGAGGGGATATTCATAATAACTTTAGAGGCAAAAGATACAGGCTTAGAAGGGTTTTAGGTAGCTTCATCAGGGTCACACAGCTAATTAGCAGAGCAGGACTTAACCTGTCTGTTTGATTCAAAGCCTACTCATTCATTCATTCATTCATTCACATATTCTGTTATGCTGTTTGATGTTAAGTGTAGCATCTTGAAATTTGACATTTCAGATAGTGTGAAAACAAATTCAGGTAGTGTAGGGGAAGATCATTTTAGGCAGTAGGGCAACCAACTACTGAAGACACGTTGACTATTCCAAGCTTTTCTTTCCTTTTCTTGTTTCCTTCTCTTTTTCTTATTCAACTCATTAAAAAAGAAGAAATATAGAAAACTGCAGATAAGTATATCCATATTCCCACCATCTAGAATTAACTATTAACAAAATGAAACTTTATAGTGAAAACTACCCTCTCTAGAGGCAATCTGTTGCTTCTTCCTCCCTCTCAAGATTTTTACTTTCAAGGTTGTTTCCAAAAGCTAAAAAAATATTTTAAATAGAAGTTGTCAACTTGGGATCTGGATAGGCTGTGAATACCTGAAATTAAACCCAAGATTTTGTTGAAGGTGCTTGTGTTTTATTCTTTCTCCCCTACCTTCATAGTGTGTGTGTAAAACTGTTATTAGATACTCAGAGAGGTCTGTGACTGCCTTCTCCCTCCCTCCCACCTTCTTAGTTTGAAACATTCTCACTGCAGTAGTAGTGGGAATTCGGCAGGCATTTATGTGCCTGCTTATAACCAACGTAACGTGGTAATGCAGATGACCTATTTGTGTTGTGAAGTCCAAGACTTATTTGTTCTTTCTGGTAAACTAGCCCTATGCTTACTCTTGTCTTAAATCCTCATATTTTGCCTTTTAATTGTTTAATTGATGAAGTGGTTTTCATCTAGTCTCTATGGACTGTCAGATTTGAGGATGGAAATACTGCGTTACACATCTTTATATCTCCTGCTGCATTGTACCATGTGTGTTATGTAAGTCTTAGTGTCTTACCTCTGCTAGGCTTTCATGAAGTCGGATCTCTGAAGTAAAAATAACTAAATAAGTAATAAATGAATAAATATTTCTTCTTTAGCCACTTACTCTGGAAATATTTGGGATCATCAGAGCAGTACATTTTGACTTCCCAAAATTTGCTAGACTGTTTGCTAGATTGCTTCCACTATCATCTAGTTATACTATCCAGTTGACTAGGAAATCAATTTTTAGGCAGTGTATTTGTATTTATGACAGTTTATTCTACATTCTTAGCACGGTGATTTAGTGGGTTAGGAAATGTACATATAATGAATTTTCATGTAATTTTTTCCATACTTGACCATAGATGAAAAAAATTTCACTTCACAGTAGTATGTGGGGTAGTACCTGCTGATACTACTTGTGTTTTTATTAGGACCATTAGAGGGCACCAACATCCATGGTAATCTATGCCAAATCTGACTAACTTCCTTTAATTTTCACCTTTTGAAAAAAAAAAAATTAGGTAATTGCAGGTGAAGGGTGGATATGAATACACATCTAGTCCCTGGAACCTTACCTGTCTGATAGTTATGCTTATCCACTTGCCACTCAGAAGCAAAATACCCTTCCTTTCTTAGGATTTTTAATTTCTTAATATATATATTTTTGTCTTTAAAAACTTTTCTTATCCAGTCAAGAGGGGAAGTGGAATTTTGGAATGACATAGGTATTATTTTATCATGATTTATAATTTAGGTTTTAATTATTGAAAAGGGACATGTTGGGTTTTATTTTTCCCCAAAATGCTTTGAAACTCAAAATTAATATAGATCTAATTATTGAAAGCACAATGTAAGTTGCCTTCTGTTATAAAACCCTATAAACATTACCTTGATCTTTAAAAAGTTGACCTAAAGGGTGCCTGGGCTGCTCAGTTGATTGAACGTCCAACTCTTGATTTCGGCTCAGGTCATGATCCCAGGGTCGGATCGAGCCCCTTGTCTGGCTCTGCACTGAGTGTGGAGCCTGCTTGGGGTTCTCTTTCTTCTCTCTCTGCCCCTCCCCTGTGTGTGTGTGTGTGTGGGGGGGGGGGGGGCTCGTGTGCTCTCTCTCTCTTTCCCCCTCTCCCCCAAATTAAAAAAAAAAAAAAGTTAAGCTTACTTCTGGGTAAGACTAGACATAAAAGAGGGTCAGTTACAAAAATATGTAAAGATCACAGTACTTTGAGAATTCCTTTTGGAGCCAATATTATTTAATATGTTTATAAACAATTTTGATAATATGATGAAATCCCTTTCAAGGTGTATAGATAGATCATAGTGAATTGTGTGTAATGGACAATAAGATTGTTGATAATAGGTTAAAATGTTAAATACGCTTTTATGAGTCATGGCGAAAAAAATGTGCTCTTTTTTGGTAAATGATCTGAAACAAAGCATGCTTTTTCAGTAAAATTCAGCATAGTATTGAACAAGATGAGTTAAGGTATTAGAGAATTATAACTTATTTTAAGTAATTCTATGATACATCTGCACAAAACAGATTATGTGTATTTTTGCCGGCTGTACCATGAAAATGTTGACTAAAAGTAGGAAAGTTCTAGAGTGGAATAGTTTAAAAATGATTGGAGGGTTAGGGATGGAATCCATGATAAAGGAGGACCGTAGATTATACTTAATTATATACTTAACTGCTTGTTACTTAATATTCAGATTAATCAGTACTAAAACTTGAGTTATGGAGAAAAATGTGAGGTGCATTAGATACTATTATTTCAGTTTTGAAAATGAGTCATCTCCTCAATTCTTATTTCTTGAGCTTATTTGCAAGTACACACTAGACATGACAAATTTACAAAACTAGTATACCCGTGTCTCTCCAGCAGGGCATAGTCCCCACCTGAGGTACCACTGGGTCTCATTTAATCTTTCGTTTCTGTTTTTTTTTTCCTGTTCCCCTTGTCCTCCCCCAAAAGAAAGGAACAGAAAAGAAAATAAAAGGCAAGAAATAACCCCCTAAAATTAATTTGTGGTCTGGGTTTTCCCTCTTGAATTCTTTTTTTTTTTTTTTTTTTAATGTCTATTTATGAGAGAGAGAGAGAAAGAGAAAACAAGTGGGGGAGGAGCGGACAGAGGGGGATAGAGGATCTGAGGCGGGCTCTGTGCTGACAGTAGAGAGCCTGATGTGGGGCTCAAACTCAGGAACTGTGAGATCATAACCTGAGCCGAAGTTGGACGCGCAACCGACTGAGCCACCTAGGTGCCCCTTGAATTGTCTTTTAATTAAAGAACCTTTGAGAAATAGAGAGATCTGTAGAAAAATTAGTTTTATCAGTTTTGAATTTAGAATAAGCATTAATGTATAGTTCTGTTTTCCTTTCCCTCTTTCCTGTCACTCTAAATTTGAAACCTGATAGGAAAAGGAAGCTTCTTGTTTGTGTTATACCAGTTGTATTTCCAATTCAGTGTTTGACCTCAGAGTCTCTTACGTTCTCTGTGCAATGTTTCCCTCTTACTTTTTTTTTTTATTTGAAGTTAATAACAGAAATACAAAACCTCTAATATAGTTTTTAGTAGTTCAAGATGCAGTATAGGAGTTAATTCTTTTTCTTGACACGCATTTATTATCTCCTATATGTGGCTGATTTCAGTATATAATAATCTCAACCATTTCCCTCTCAGTGAATGTTAAAAAGTTAACTATATTTAAAATAATAGCTGTATATGTTGAACAAATTGATTTTATTCATGTTGTAGGTTAGTAAAACTTAACTTTACGTACATGAAAATTTAGCACAGTGGTGGAATTTTTTAAAGATTTTGAGGAAATATCACTATTATTATACTCTTAGAAATAAGTTTATTTAAGAGCCATTATTGGGTCCTAGCAAAATCAGAGATTATGAGGAATTTGAAGAAACTGAGACATTATTCCTACCTTCATAATATTTAAATCATGTTGAGATAAAACTAATAATAATTTAGAACTGTGAAGATGATTTTAATCCTGTATAATTATTTGGGAATCTGTTAGTTTTCAGTGCAACTGTGTGCCTTTAGAATTTATCTCATTATAGGGATTGTTTTATTTCTGTTTTGAATACAAGTTGGGTAGACTTGGGTGCCCAGGGTGGCTCAGTCAGTTAAGCGTCCAACTTCAGCTCAGGTTATAATCTTATGGTTCATGAGTTCAAGCCCCACATCAGCTTTCTGCTGTCAGCACACAGCCCATTTCAGATTCTGTGTCCCCCCTTCCCCCCACTCACTCTTTCTCTCTCTCAAAAATAAACATAAAAAAAAAAAGTTGGGTAGACTTTACATCTTTTATGAGTGCCTCTTGGAATACTCACTAATTTTTGGTGTTAGGTTCTGATTTTTTTTTTTTTTTTTTAAGATGAGGTCTGTATGTGCTATTTTTCTAGAATGTCTTTGACAATTAAATTACACCAAAGACTTATCCATCCTAATTTACCCTGAAGATTTTGTAGTAAGAAGAGGTTATAAAGATATACTTGTGGTTAATGCAGGTATAAGTATATTAAATTATGAGAAATTGAATTATAGAACAGTGTAGAATACAATGTTAAATATCTTCTAAATTAGATTTTAAATATGGTGTTAAATATGGTGTTTAAACATTATTAATTAATTAAATGTATGCACATGTGTAGAAGCATGTACATATTTATAGAAAATTTGACAAAATCAAAAAGATCCAAAAAAGAATACAAAAATCTCCTATAATTCTACTTTCCAGAATTAATCATTATTTAAAATTTTTTCTTTTTTTCCCCTTGGTGTATGTTAATCAAATTACCTGTCACACAGAGTAAAACTGTCACTTAGAAATCTTGTCTGCTAAAAGTTTCATTGATGACCATACTTAAAATATGTCAGTTGAAGAGAGAAATCTTCAGATAATGGTTGCATACTTATTTAACTATAAAAACTAATGAGTGCATTCCTACTTTTAAAAAGTCTTCTAATACATGAGGGTTTCTGTCTCATTTTTTCTTAGAGTAAATGCTGCTAACAGCTTGGTGCATATCAAATGTTCTAGTTTCTTGGTGAGAGTGGATGAATGAGTGTGGGGTGGAGAAAGGGGTATGTGTGTCTAACAGTACATTAGGATTTGTCTCATTGTTCTTACTGACTTATGAATGTTCCATAGTATGAATGTTTATGATTTATTTCCTCCTTTATATTGGTAGACATTTTCATTGTTTTCAGTACGTTGCTATTACATGTATAATGCTGAAATGACCATTCTTTTACGGTTATTTTTAAATAGAAAAATATTAGTTTAGGATGGATTCCTGGAAAGAATTACTAGGCCAAAGGTTTTGCACATGTTAAATTTAATAAATACTCCCAAGTTTTACTTCCATCAACAGGGTAGTAAGAATATTACCGGAGGGGTGCCTAGGTGGCTCAATTGGTTAAGTGTCCGGCTTTGGCTCAAGTCATGATCTTGCCGTTCACAAGTTTGAGCCCCACGTTGGGCTCTGTGCTGACAGCTCAGAGCCTGGAGCCTGCTTTAGATTTTGTGTCTTCCTCTCTTTCTGTCCCTCCCCCGCTTATTCTCTCTCTCTCTCTCTGTCTCTTTCTCTCTCTCTCTCTGTCTCTCTCTCTGAAAAATAAATAAACATTAAAAAAATTACTGGAAATGAGCAATCTTAGTTTTTAAAATCTTTTAAACAAAAAATAATGTTTTTGTTTTTATTTTCCTGATTACTGTTGACATCAGTTAAGTTTTTATGTATATTTTTCATTTGTATTTCTTTTGAAAATTTGCTGTTTTATGCTTATTATTCTATTAGAATTGTCTTTTTCTAAGTGATTTGTTGGTGCTATTTAAATTTTTTTTTTTTCAACGTTTATTTTATTTTTGGGACAGAGAGAGACAGAGCATGAACGGGGGAGGGGCAGAGAGAGAGGGAGACACAGAAGCGGAAACAGGCTCCAGGCTCTGAGCCATCAGCCCAGAGCCTGACGCGGGGCTCGAACTCACGGACCGCGAGATCGTGACCTGGCTGAAGTTGGACGCTTAACCGACTGCGCCCCCCAGGCGCCCCTAAGTGATTTGTTGGTGCTATTTATATTTATGCATATTAATCTTTCACAGTATTTGTTGTTCTCTGCTCATAGTATTTTCACAATACTATGTGAAACATTGAAACATTTTTATTTTTATGTAGTAAAATGAATTATTCTATTGTGACTTTTGGAGACCTTCTTTAACCCAATATTTTAAGAAAAAATTCTTAGAAATTTTAATACTTCTGTGCTTTGTTTTCAAAGATACATGGATATCTTTTTGGATATAATACTTCGTTGTAGGGTCCATTTCTTATTTACTCATTTCAGTATCATTTGACTTTGTTGACCGATTTTTGTGTCTTAAAAAATGCTACCCTCTTTGCTTATGTTATACCGTCCTCTTCTGTTTCTTTATTACTAGCTGCTTTTTGGTTGGTCTTCTTACTTCTTCCTACTCCCCTCATTGTAAATCCTTTGATTATTTAGTACCTTATTGCTCAATCCTGAGCCCTTTTCAGTCTTGTACGTAATCTCATTTCTTAGGTGATTTTATCTAGTCTTATGTGTTTACATATGCATAAGTTAGGGACTATCAAGTGTGTCTTTCCAATTCAAACTTTTCTTCTTGAGTAGTGGTTTGAACCTTTTTGGTCACCCAACATTTGTGCAAACCTTTCTTTTAACACATACTTTCCTTTCTCAAGGGAATCGATCCTAGGTCCCATCCAGTTACTATATATAGCTCAGCCCTATATAATGCTTTTATTCTTAATTCAGCCAGTAATCTAAATAAATAATGTATCTCTCCTTTTGCCCAGCCCATTGTACAGTAGTTGATAGGAATAGGATGATTATTAAGGATAATCATAATGATGCTTCTTTGGAGAGGGAAAGAATAGAAGTAGATAGCAGTTGTTGGTGCATATTAATACTGAAATCCTTCTGGACAGAAGACTCTGCCTTGGCAACTATGTCAATTCCTTGGTTATACTCTGTTTTGCTCTGTGGGAGGAATGCACTTTGACTATTGCATGTGTCCTTGGCTTTGTTCTTAGGTGATTCTTCCTTGTTTGTTATCTTTCTTTGCTACATCTGAAGTAGAAGGCATTCAAGAGTATGACATCTCTAGGAATTATGCAACTTTTATAGCTCCCTGCCAGTTGGTATAGATTTAGGAGCTGCAGGGTTATGTAAGGTTCAGTCATAGGTTTTTATAGGCCACTAATATAGTTTGGTGGTAAAACTCTTACAAAAACTTAATAGATTTCTATTCTTCCCTTTTTTTAATTATTTTTTTTATGTTTATTAATTTTTTAAGAGAGACAGAGACAGAAACAGAGTGTTAGCAGGGGAGGGGCAGAGAGAGGGAGAGACACAGAATCTGAAGCAGGCTCCAGGCTCTGAGCAGTCAGCACAGAGCCCTGTGCTGGACTCGAACCCACGAACCATGAGATCATGACCTGAGCGGAAGTCAGATGCTTAACCAACTCAGCCACGTAGGCACCCCTGTTCCATTCTCTTTAAGTCAGTACCATATGACATTATCTTCAGCAAAAGATCTCTTTTAGTCCTAATTTTTTGAAATCTACTCATCCTCTTACTGGTCTCTCTCTGTTCTAGACCTGTTCCTTTTTCTGTTACTGGGCTACCTTGAGGGCATCTGAAATAATAGGCTTGAATGGTGTATCCGTCAAAAGTTTTACCAGAGAAGCAGAACAAATAGGAGATTTGTATATGATAGAAAGAGAGATAGACATATATTAAAAGACTTACTACAGGGAATTGGATTACAGAATTCTGGGAGCTGGCGGAGTCTGAAGTTTGTAAGGTAGGCATTTAGGAAGGGAAGATCTCAAATAGGCTAGAACCCAAGGTCATATGCTGACATGGCTCTCCCAAAGCAGTTAGGAAATGAAGATCCAGGGAAGGGGGAGCAATTGTAGACTCAGCTGCTATTCACAGTCTCATTTGCCAGGAAGAACCCAATCTCCTTTAAGATCTTACCTATTAGGTCATGCTCAGTAAGGATGATCCCCTTAGCTTAAAGTCACCTGATTAGGGACTTTAATTACATCTACAAATCCCTCCACAGTAGCACCAGGATTAGTTTAGCCTAACCAAGTTGACACATCAAGAAACCATCACATATGGGAAAGCAACACTCTTCACCTGTTCTTTGCTACTATGTGGCAAAGAACCTTTGAGGTGACAAAGTTCTCTCTTTTTATTTGGAGCACAAAAGTAGCTGCCTTTGCTGATCTCAGAGGCCTGGATTTACTGGACTAGAGCTTCACTCAGTGGCACTGTTTTTATGTTTATCTCTGCTCACAACTCCCTTATTCATGGTTGAGATGATCTTCTTGCCTGTTTAAACAACCAACACCCCACCAATATTCTGAGTTTTTCTAATTGCTTTTCTTCAAGCTATACACACTTGGTAGTTATGTAATGTGCCCTCCCCATTATTACAGACAAGAGTTTTACTAAATGGTTTGTCACTGCGTAACAGAGGTTGTTAGTTTTCCAGCCTGACACATTTCCTTGCTATCCTCTAGCCTTATCAGAGTTTTTAAGAATTTGTTATGGCAGCCCTTTACTTCTAATTTAGTGTATTGATTAAAATATAAGATAGGTTGTTGGAACAAAGAGACTCCAAAACACTTGTGGTTCAAGCAGGATAGATTATGTGATAATACTCTAGGGAAGTCCTTCAGGTTGTGCATAGGTCTAAGTGTCTCCTGTTTTGTTACACCATCCCTTAACCTGTGCTGTCCAATATGGTAGCTGCTACCAGTATGGCTACTCAGTGCTTGAAATATGGCTAATACAAAAATCCAGTGGCTGGATTTTTAGATTTGCTTTGTTTTAGTTTTAATTAGTTTAAATAGTCAACCTGTGGCTAGTGGCTACCATGTTGGAGAGTGCAGATACAGAACATTTCCATCATTATAGAAAGTTTTATTGGGCAGCTCTGCCTTAGGGTGTTGACTTCATCTACAAAGTCTAATCTGGCTCACTAGCAACACATCCATGTTCCAGCCTGTTATGGGCTGAATGGTGTCCCTCCCAAATTCATGTTGAAACGTTGACACCCATTGTTGTTGAGAATGCAAACTGGTACAGCTGTTGTTACCAGTATGGAAGTTCCTGAAAAAATTAAAAATACAACTACCCTACAGTCCACTAATTGCATTACTGGGTGCTTACCCCCCAAATACAAAAACACTAATCAAAAGGAACGTATGCCTCTGTGTGTTTATTGAAGCATTATTTACAATAGACAAACTGTGGAAGCAGCCCAGGTGTCCAATACATGAGTGGATAAAGAAGATGTATGTGTGTGTGAGATAGAATATTATTCAGCCATAAAAAGTGAATGAAATTCTGTTTGCAGCAACATGGATAGAACTAGAGAGTATAATGCTAAGTGAAAATAAAGACAAATACCATATGATCTCACTCATATATGGAATTTAAACAACCAGACAAGCAATAGAAAAGAAGGGAGAGACAAATGAAGAAACAGACTCTGAAATATAGAGAACAAACTGATGGTTACCAGAGGGGAGGTGGATGGGAGAATGGGTGTAATAGGAAATGGGGATTAAAGAGTACAGTTAACATGATGAAAAAAAAAATAACATAAAATGATTTTTAAAAAAAGGAAGACTTAACCCCTAGTAACTCAGAATGTGACTGTATATAGAAGGTAATGCCTTATAAAAGGGAATTAAGGTTAAATCAGGTCATATGGGTAGGCCCTAATCCAATCTGACAGGTGTTCTTATAAGAAGAGGGAATTTGGGGGCGCCTGGGTGGCGCAGTCGGTTAAGCGTCCGACTTCAGCCAGGTCACGATCTCGCGGTCCGTGAATTCGAGCCCCGCGTCAGGCTCTGGGCTGATGGCTCGGAGCCTGGAGCCTGTTTCCGCTTCTGTGTCTCCCTCTCTCTCTGCCCCTCCCCCGTTCATGCTCTGTCTCTCTCTGTCCCAAAAATAAAAATAAACGTTGAAAAAAAAAATTAAAAAAAAAAAAAAGAAGAGGGAATTTGGACACGAAGAGACACTAGAAATGTGTGCACACAGAAAAAAGGTCATGTGAGGACACAGTGAAAAGGTAGCTTATTGACAAGCCAAAGAGAGAGACCTCCAAAGAAACCAAACCTGCTGATACCTCAATCTTGGACTTCTAGCCTAAAGAACTGGGAGAAAAAATTTTGTTGTTTAAGCCATCCAGTCTGTGGTATTTTGTTAAGACAGCCCTGGAAAACTAATGCATAACACATGAGGAATAAGAAACAGGCAAACACAAATAGCTTTCTTTTAATGAATTGGCCAAGAAATTGCAAAATTACTTTCTGGCCAGAACTTAGTTGTATGTCCATTCCTAGGACCTAGGTCTTGTATATGGCCATCCCAGGACCTAGGTCTTGTATATGGCCATCATACCCAGATATAATCTGTGGAGAAGTGTTTTACTAAAAGAAGAAGAGTGTGGATATTGGAGGATAATTAAATGTCTTATACCAATATAATTCTAGGATTACATATCCTTGTGTCTCACAGTACAACAAAAGTCATTCCTGGCTCCTGAAATAATCTTGTTGGCCCAGCTTGGGTCATGTGTCCATTCCTGAACCAGCCATTGATAAGGAAAAAGATGCTTTGTTCAGGCCTAGGTCATGTCTTTCTGTACTTTCTAGGAGATAGACTAGGAGAGGTCATTTTCTCCTGAGTTTCATGGAATGGCTTCCCAAAAAAGTGTTCCTGTTGCCAAAATAGTGAGGTGGCAGAGTGGGAAGAGAAAGAATACTGGACATAAGACTTCCAAGCTATACCTGGAAATGTCCCTCCTCTCTCCATCTTTGCTGCCATCATATTAGTCCAGGGTGCTATCTTACTGGGACTTCATAGTAGCTTCCTAATTTGATCTAGCACTCTTCTTGCCTCCTCACACTACATTTCATTCTTCATGCAACAGCTAGGCTAATCTTTCTGAAATGTAAATCCTCATTTAACTTCTCATTGCCCTTAGAGTAAAATCCAAACTCCTGCCTTGGCTTATAAGATTTCATATGGCTGATTCTTCTTACTGTTCTAGCCTCATTTTATATCCTTTTCAGTTCATTCCCTATTGTCTTTTTTTTTTTTTTTTTAATCTTTGAGCGAGAGGGCTGGCACAGATGGGAGAGGGGTGGGGAGGGGGAGAGAGAGAGAAAGAGAATCTCAAGCAGGCTACATGCTGAGCCCCAACAGGGGGCTCCATCCCACGACCCTGGGATCATGATCTGAGCCGAAATCAAGAGTCAGATGCTCAACCAATCCTGAGCCACCCAGGTGCCCCGTAGTTCATTCACTATCTTCTAGTCCTACTAGCCCGTTCTTGGAGCATGGAGACTTTCTCACTTAGGGTCTTTTTACTCTTTTTCTAGAATATTCTTCCCCTGGTTCTTTGTCTCCTCTCTTTTAGGTTTTAGCTTAGCTGTTCAGGGTTGTTGGAAGAAACTTTTCCTCCTTACATCTCTCCTTTTCTCCACCCCCCCCCTTTCAGTTTTCTGCCTGTCACTGTTACTGGGGTGGGAAATAGGAGGCTCTCTTGGCCTTTTGCCAGGCTTTATTAGTATTAAATACTTGAGTGGACTCCTGTTTCTTACCACTTAGAAAGGGACTTGTGGGTGGTGGGAGTAGGAAAATTTGAGTGTTTAACATTCCCAGATTAATAGCTGTTTTTGTTTTTGTTTTTGTTTTTGTTTTTATAAGGGGGGAGGTACACGTGGCGGATGGGTAGGGGGGAGAGAGAGAGAGAGACAGAGAGAGAATCTCAAACAGCCTCCACACTTAGTGTGGAGCCCAACATGGGGCTTGATCTCATGATCCTGATAATGAGCTGAAATCAAGAGTCAGATGCTTAACTAACTGAGCCACCCAGGCACTCCAGTAATAGCTGGTTTTTTTTTTTTTTTTTTTTTTTATTCTTGTGTCCACATCAATTTTGGTTATTTGGTTGGACCTTTTGAAATTGTTATTTTATTCATTGAAAGTCATCAAATATCTGTGATTTTGTATGGCTCACCCTAGTATGTTATAATGCTTTGATTTTGTAGAAGGCAGTTGTCATTGATTTGTCAGGAGTTCTAGATAGTGTGCATTTAACTTGTTAGATGACTTTTGTAAACTGCCATAAAATATGCCCATTGAGATTTTAATTGGAATTACATTGAAGTATGAATTAATTTGAGGAGAAATAGATGTATAATACTGAGCATTTCCATCCAGAAACATGGTGTGCTTCTATTTTCTTCAGGCCGTCTTTAATAAAATTTTATTGTTTTCATACAGGTTTTGCACATTTTGGGGGGATGGATTTATTCCAGATTATTTTATAGTTCTTATTACCATTATGAATGGTATTCTTTCTTCCATTACACTTTGTAATTAGTTATTGTTGGAGGATAGGAACCTATTGATTTTCATATGTATATGGCCACTTAATTGAATTCTACTATTAAGTCAGTTTATTCTATTGAGTGTTCTGACTAAATTGTTATATTGAATTTAATAAATGATTGTCTTCTTTCTCTTCTTTTTCAGTACTTATACATCTTGTTTTTTCTTCTTCTTGCATCAGTTTTGAACATTCCCAAAATGTTGAATAAAAGTGGTAATAGAGGCAGTCGTTATCTAGGGAGTGCTAATGGGAGCGATGCTGTGTCACTATTAAGTATAATGCAAATATTCTTTGTTAATTTAGTATACTAAGCTAAAGTAACTCTTTCTCCTAGCTCACAAAGTTTTATTGGAAATGTGTACTAAATTTTATCAAATGCATTTTTGGCATCTGTTGAAATGAGTATTTCTTTTCCCTCCCTTCCAGTCTATTCATATAATGAGTTCCAATACTAAATTTCCTAATAGTAAACTGTTTGGAATATTTAGTGTTATGTATTTTTTTTTTTTTAACACACTGTTGGATTTGATGTCATTAACATTTCAATTTGTATTTTATGAGATCCATTTCATATTAGATTTTCAAATTTCTTGGGAGAAACTATATATTCCTTTCTTGAGTCTTGTAAAAACAGATTTGTGCTTGATAGAAGCAATTTTATGTATCCTTTTTCTTTTTAATCTTAGTTGTTGTGGTTTTTTTCCAATGCCTTTTTAAATGCTTATTTTGAGAGAGAGTGTGTGTAAGTTGGGGAGGGGCAGAAAGAGAGGGAGAGTTAGAATCCCAAGCAGGCTCCATGCTCAGTACAAGAGCCTGACGCGGGGCTTGATCTCATGACCACAAGATCATGACCTGAATCAAGAGTCAGACCCTTAACTGCCCCTAGATGTTGTGTTTTTAACACTTAAATGTCAGAAAGGAGTTTGATAAAGTGCTTCATTTGATCTCTTTATAGCTAGTTAATTTTTAGAAGTGGCTTAAATAATGCATACCTCTTACTTTTTTCATAATTGTGAAAAATTTAATTGTGGTAAACAACATAACAAAATTTTACCATTTTAACCATTTAAGTGTACAGTTCAGTAGTGCTAAGTATATTCACATTGTCGTGCAACAGATCTCTAGAAGTTTCTCAACTTGCGAAACTGAAAACAACTCCTCATTCCCCTCTTGCCCCATCTGGTAACTGCTATTCTACTTTCTGTTTCTATGAAATTGACTACTTTAGATGGCTCATATAAATGGAATCACATAGTATTATTTTTTGTGACTGACTTAAATTTCACATAGCATGATGTCCTTAAGATTTTTCCATATTATAGCATATGACAGATTTCCTTCCTTTTTAATAAAGACTGAATAAGCCATTGTGTGTATATGCCACATTTTGTTTTTCCATTCATCCATTGATGAACATTATAGTTGTTTCCACCTTTTGCCTATTGTACCTTTTGTTTTTTACAGTTAATTCATGTATTTTAAATTTAAGTTGGCTTATGGAGGGAGATAAGAACTTAATCTTACATTTTTAAATGGTTAATCGGTTGAATTAGCTATTTCAGACTATCCTTCCCACTATTTGAGGTACTACCTTTATTTCATGTATTTGGATAATAGAATAACAGACTGGATTATATCTGCTCAGTCTATACATTTTTATGCACTGCATTTGTATAACCTGAACGCCCACGTACTAAAATTAGTTGTTTGTACTAAATAGTTTCCTGTGTTATTTGACACGTAGCTAACATATGTATGGTTTTATGGTTAACAAAATAATTTTCCATGTTTTTCATTTAATGTAGTCTGTGGTCTTTTGAAACAAAATTTTTTTTGTTTTCTCCTAACCTCTAAGCCTCTTAAGCAGGCTTGGCTTCTTTCTTTCCTTTCTTCCCTCCCTCCCTTACAAATTTCTACTTAAGAGGCACATGTGCTTTTATGAAGAAGACAAGAGCAGTGCCAGCATCTATGTAGTATTCTTACTGATTTGTGATGTCATTAGTCTTAACTAGGCTGTCTTTGTTTATAATATTTTCTTTAAGTTTATTTATTTTTGAGAGAGACAGAGACAATGTGAGCAGAGGAGGGGCAAAGAGAGAGAGGGAGAAAAAGAATTCCAAGAGATGCAGGGCTCAAACCCACAAAACTGTGAGATCATGACCTGAGCCAAACCAAGAGTCGACTTGTAACCAGCTGAGCCACCCGGGTGCCCCACTGGGCTGTCTATGAACTTGAACATCTCCATACATACTTAGGGCAGGACCTACAGATTCCATGATGTATTTTAGTTATTTTGTACTATCATTCCAGTGTTCTTTAGTTTTGTTCCAATGTTTTTGAAGTATATTTCAATAAACTAGGAATAATTTATAACTTACACAGTTGGTAATTAAGCAATACCAGAATAGAGGAGCTACTTACAAGACTCAAAGTGGATAAAATTTTAAATTCCATTGGCGAGATGACACGTGTTTTGAATTAAACCTGTGATAAAGTATGCAGCCATGACACTAAACTGTGACTGGTCTTTTCAGTCTTTCTAATTTTTTTATGTTGGAGGAATCTTAAGGGAGATTGCATTATGTTTTTTTCCATTTTTGTTAAGGCATATAGTAAAAGTAAACTGTAAAAATTTAAATAGTAGAGGAAGATAAGGTATAATATTTGAAAATCTCCCTTCTTTTAGAACACAAGGTGTAAATTTTAAGTGAACTCAATTGCATGCTTTTTTTTCTGTACATTTGCACACATATATCTACATGTGTATTTATGTAAACAAATTTTTGTATAAATGTCATCATAAAAGTATTTTGAAAAATTTTTTTAACTTAATGGTTCATTGTAGTCTTCCCATATAAATATACATATCGTTTATCTTATTTCCCTTAATGGTTGGGGAGTATTTTCTTGTTAGGGATCATGACTTCCCTAGTTTTATACAGTGTTTGTAGCCAGTGTTTTGGTTGTGCCCAGTGTTCTGCTATTAACAAATAGTACTGCTGTGGATCCTTTTTGATATATTTATCTTTGTGTGTATGTTTCTGTAATTTGCTAGGATATATTCCACTGGTGAAAGTGCTAGACCAAATGTGCACGGGTCTGTTTTTTATAATTGCCATTTTATTATGTGTGTCAACACCATATTTTTTAAACTAGTGGTTTAGTATGTTTTGTGATATGGTAGGTCGAATGTTAGCTTTCAAGCCCTATTAATACCTGTTCTCTCTGGGTGTTGTGCTTTGTTGACTGCTTTATCCATGAACAGCCAGATAAAATATCCCCTCTTCCCTGAAGTTGTTCATAACACTTAGCCCACTGAGTAATTATAATCTCAATAACTAATATTTTAATAACTAATATTTTAATGAGTGCTTACTATATACCAGGCAGTTTGAATTGCTTTATGTCTCATTTAATCCTCACAGCAACTCTGAGGTAGATAATATTTGTATATACATTTTATAGTTGAAAAAACCAAGACAAAGAATAACTTGCTCAAGGTCACAGCAAATGATGGAAGTGGAATATAAACCGGGGCAGTCTCACCTAAAAGTCTGCTTTCTTAACTCCTATAAGCCACTGCCTTTTTTACTATTCTTCTATGGCCTCCTCAGTAGTTAACTCTCAAGAAATATGTTTTGTATAAATTTTTAGAGATCACACGCTGATTTCATCTTTCGTCTAGGTCCTCTTTACAGATCTGTGTGAATGACACCTTATTCTAATTATGTAAGTAGTAATAGTCCTGGTATATTTGAGTTGATTAGAACATCAGGCTATAAAATTGTTCCCACCTCTCTCTTCCACTCCCAGAAGACTTTGTCAAAGTGTAGCTAGTTAATATTGCTCTGTTCTGTTATGTCTTATTTACCTAACTCCATTTTGGGAAAAATCACATGAGTGATTTTGGGATCGATTTTTATAGATTGTGAGTGAATAGTATACTATTCTTAACCTTTTCTGGAACATCATATCAAAATACATACCTTGTAGATGATGTCTTTTATAGTAAGTTCTCAGAATGTAAAGTGAGACCAAGGCTGTTTTAGACTCTGCTATACCTCTTAATTCATGTTGTCAAGTAAGTATGATATGCGAACTGAACCTCTCAGAGACTCACATAAAAAGGGACATAGTAATACCTTCTTTTGGTGGGGGTCAGATGAGCTAATGTATGTGAAAACATTTGTAAACTATTAAGGGTCTCCATAAATGTTAGGTGTTAAAAGTGAAGGATTAGGAAGGATGAAGAGCTTTGTGAAAATAGTTACTGACCAGTAAGATGTTTGGCTATTTAAAAAGAAATACGATTTAAAATCTATAATTTAGAAAAATCTCACTCTTTCATTTAAGTTCCTAATTCTGTTTATTTTATTGAGTTCATAGATTGCCAGTAAAACTCTTCAGCGGTAATTGTGCATGTGGGTTAATTTATTTTAGATGGAGCCAGTGTTAGCATAAGGAATGAGATTCTGTAATGAAGATTCTACAAATGATAGTTGCATGGGTTAGATGCCCTTTTAGGATTATATTCTGGATTTATTAGGTCTTTAGCATTTAAATAGAATATGTCGTTAAATTGTCCGAGAATTGAAAAAATTTGTAGTACTTTATCTTACTGTTGTTAATAAAGAGGGAGTGATAAGAGTAATGCAAGATTCAACATCCTTTTCTTACTCTTGTATCTCCTTTTCTGGGAGTGGTGAAGCAAACCATATTTCTGTGACTTCTGCTGTAGGTTTAGCAGATGATTCTGTGATTCTAGATAAAATGGCAAAGTATCAAAGCAAAGATTTGACCACACTGTTTTCTAAACTTGGAACGTTAAAACACATCTTTAACTTGCTTTGTGGATTGTTTTTACATTTGTACATTTTCTTAATTTTTTTTCTTATTCTGCCCCCATGTAGCCATTACCTCACAGTCCAACGCCTCTCCCTCATTTGACCAGTTTTCTGCTCCAACCCAAAGTTGGAGTTGAGTTCCAGATCCAAACTGGAATGTTTTAAGTTGTGGATGTGCCTTAGTATTTGGGAGGTCTTTTCATATGTGGAAGTTTCTTATTTTACCCTTATCAGCAGATCCTCTTGTCTTTTATACCAAAATATAAAAAAAACAAGGGCTTGGCATTTCGACTTTTTGTCCTCCATGCATGAGCAGCTTCATTGTGTATCCCATGGAGCCCAGAATAGCAGCTTTGCTTGGCTTGAGAACCCATTCATTGGCTTAGGTAGCCTTGAATGTTAAGTTTCATACATCTTAATTAAATAGTAAGGTCTTTGACTTCACTACCAGAAGCAGAAGTTTTCCTGAATATCTTAATCAAAGGACAATTAGTAATAAGGGTCAGATTCTAATTTCATTACACTCCAGGCATGTGAGTACTTGACAGTTTCTGTTCCTAATATAAAATTACATTCCATTATGAAATAACCCATTCATTGCCTTCGTATTTCTTTTTTTATGAATATTTCACCTGGAAAAAAGCATTTATGGAAAGAGTTTGAAATTAAGTTGGGAAACTTGTTTTTGAACCCCGCCTTAATACTATATGACTTTGGGAAAGTTACTGCTTAACCTCAGTTTTTTTCATTCATATTAGGGCTAATGATTTTTTTTTTTCCTAACAGTTTTTCTAAAGAATGGACATTGTATATCTAGCACACTGTCTTACATGTTGGGAGGTGTTAGATACTTTTCTTGATTTAATTAAAATCTTGAGTGAAGTTGTCATTGTTCTTTTTTAGTCAGGAGCAGTTTTCTTTACCTTTTTTAGGTCATGAATTTTAGTTACTAGATTCTGATGAAAACTGTGGACCTATTCCCCAAAACGTACTTAAACGCATACATATAGCATTTTGTATATTGTTTCAGGAGGGGTTCTTAAGGCATAAGTCTATGAACCATGAATCATGAATCTTAGGTGAAGAGTACTGGATTTTGTCTTTTATCCGTTGAGTTCATTGACCTTCTGTACTTTTTATCACCTCTAAAATTAAAAAGAAAACAGTATTTTTCCCTACCTCTGCCCCAGTAATAACAATAGTAGCTACAGATTTTAAATTACTGTCATCTTTCTTCCTTTGTTCTCCTTCTTCTTGAAACTATTGGAATCTTGACTCAGAGAAAAACCTTTTTGAGAGGTAATTGGTTTTTATGTCTGCTTTTTTATTCCTAGAGGTATGAAGGATATCTTATGGAACAATAAGATGTACTTAATAAAGCTTACAGCTGTTTCCTCATGTATTTAAAAGCAAACTGTAAACATTAATTTTCTTTCTTCAGTCTTATTTTATAGTTGTTGTTCTTTTAAATATGGTGCGTTGAGCACATTCCTTAAACTTCCTTTTTTCCCAGTGTCCCACTGATATTTTAATGATTGAATTAAACCACAATTCTGAAAAGCAGGAACAGATGTTATCGTATTAGTCAAACTACCTTAAAGAGGAACAAAAGGACCTCATTAGGTCTGTGAGTTTAATGTATGTTAGCATGTGTGTGGGGAAGGAGGGGAGAAGATCCAACCTAGGTGTGGATAAATCCGGATTTGAATGATGTCATCAGCACTGTTTCTCCCAACATTTTTAGTCTCTCTTTTCTTCTGTTTTAGCTTTGTTTTCAGCCAGGCAATGATGGCTGCCAAAGGAAAGGGGATGGGATATTCTAGCCAGACCTGAGTCATGTTGCCACCCCTGTTGTGGTTGGGAAGAATCACCTCCTAAATCACATGGAATGTTTTCCCCACAGACAAGAGGGATTATGTTACTAGAAAAAGGGGGTGGGGAGAAAGCATGTTGAACAGTAAAATTACAGTTCACAGTCCACTACAGGTACCATCAGAGGACCAGAAATTTTGAAGAAGATAGAAAGTTCACCGGATCGGATTGACAGCATAATCTCAGAAGGAACGGAACCCAAGATACCAGAGGTAAGCTCAGGTTTTCCTAGGGGAACCTCGGAAAGGCTCCAAGCTTGGAGTCAACAAATGCAAAGAACAGTAGTGGGTAATTGGGTAATAATCAAGAATTTTTAAAAGAATTAGTTTCCAAAATGCTGTTTAGTTGGGCCTCCTTCCCGCCCTTTCTTCAACCTAAACAACTCTGGTGGCAGTGATGCCTGCCTTCAGGCCTGAAGTCTAAGAACTGTGCTCTTAGGAAAGTAGACCAACAATTCAGTAGGGCAACTACTGAGATGTTGGAACCTGAGAGAGAAGCAGAGCAACTAAAGCATGCTACTCCAGAGGAAAACGGTTTTCACGGTTACCAGTGAGCTTGACTTCCAATGCAGGTACCTACCTTTCTTGGATGCCTTATTTATATGCCCTGACTTGCTTAAATCATGCTTACTACTGTCCCTTTTAAGAGAGAAGCCACTTGGGTAAACAAACCTGAACAACCTCAGAGAAGGCGCACTTTGGCTTCCCATAGTCTCTAAAATAATCTTTTCATTTGCCAATATAAACAGACAGGGATAATCAGACAATTGAGGAGAATCAAGATGGAAGAGGATTAAGATGAATAAAAGAACAACTGATGTCAGATATAATTCGAAGATAACTTCAAAGAAAAACTGTAATTGGTATTTCATTTAAGATATAAGAACATGTTGCAATCATTAATCATAATTTCACTGAAAAAGGGGCAGAGAACCAGAAGAGATTTTGAAAATTATAAAAGAAAAATGTTAATGGATTAGCTAAATAACAATTTAGCATGAATTAAGACTGAGTGGTGATTTGGAGCTAAAGAGCAAATCTCTGCATATATGAAGCAAAAAAAAAAAAAAGAAAACAAGAAAAATAAAGAGATATGGAGAATACCTCACAAAGTTTTCACATCTGTAAATTTGAAAATACGAGTTCTAGAAGCAGAGAACAGGAACAGTGGGAAGGAGAAAAATAATGAAAGAAATAATTGAAGAAAATGTCATGAGCTGGAGAAACATAATGAATTTCAGATTGAAAGAGCCCAAGCAGGATGAATGGAAAAAGAGTTACATCTAGACACATCTGGTAAAATTTCAGAACTCTAAGGATAAACAGAAAATCCCCAATTATTGCCAGAGAAAGGGAGTAAAAAATGGAAAATGAAATGACTGAGTTCTTAGCAGCCTTCATGAATGCTTGAAGACGGTGGAACAGTATCTTCACATTTGGGGGATAAGAGATTTGGACCTAAATTTTCTATACTCAACCACACTATTTATCATAAGAGGACAAGTACGTTTTTTTATACTTGGAAAAGCTTTGCACCTTATATGAAAATATTTGAGATACTATAGTACAATGAAAAATTTAGTCCATGAGAGAGGATATAGTAGTAGGGCAGTGTGGGTGGGAGGAAACCTGGTAGTAGTTACAGTGGCAATTTTGGGCCTTCACAAAGAACTGAAGAAACCTAAAATAAAATTCAAGACTCATCTGCCTGGGATACATGTTCAATTCTCTTTCAATTAGTAATGTCTAAATGATAAAAAATTGTATTTCCCTCGGTAATTAGTATTCACTTGGGTACATTATAAATGTACTTAATTGATTTTTAGTTTTAGAATCAACTTAGAAGATATATAAAATAGGTTATATTATAAAACTTTATAATGTAAAAAAGAATAATTAGTAGGAAATTGAGGGCAAGAGAGGAAGGGTTAGTGCTCATTTCTTCAATGGACAGTCAATAGATAATATAAAAATGGTGAATTGAGAAACAGAAGTAAAATAGTATTAAAGTTAACCTGTAACCACACTAGACACTAGAAGGCTATTAACAGCGTAACAGTGTATTGCCATGTTGATGCAGACAGGTATGAAAAAGACCTGTTGTTCATTTTGTGCCTTTGTGGCCTTCGAATTTTGAAAAAAAAAAAAAAAAAATCTTACTTGCATATATCACATTTATAACATTAAAAAGATTGCAGAAGTTTCATCTATCTAGTTAGATAATAGTGATTTTATTTATCAAGTGACATTCCAGGGTCACATGGTTTTTAGAAACTAAGGTAGAAGTAGAAGACACTTTGGGATTAATTCCAGGAAATCGGAAAGTTGCATAGAATACCAGTGTGGCTATTTTTATGTAGAATGCATAATTATTTCTTGACTGGCATATACTCTTGATTTTATATGTCAATTCCTGAATTCTTTCCATGATTCTTTTTAAAAAAAATATTTATTGTTAAAAGTTTGGATATATGGGAAAATTTTGGAGCGCTTTTTCCCACCAGTGACTCTTAATAAGATGACATTTTCTTTGATGTACTAAAGACCAGGATTAGAAGCCTAGTTTGTCTGTAAGGAGGAAATCCTGTGATCAGGGAGAGCCACAGCTAATAGACGCAGGGTGTGTCTTCTGGAAGAACTGGAAGAAGGAAGATGGCGGTAGAAATGGCCTTTTTTTATCCCTCTAGAGATGGCACTGATATTATGTCCCTAGCTAGATGATATTTGTTGCATGAAAGGATTAATTTTATTTGTTTGTTTATTTTAATAAAGTTAATTTTATTTATTTATTTTTTTTTAAATTTTTTTTTTTTCAACGTTTATTTATTTTTGGGACAGAGAGAGACAGAGCATGAACGGGGGAGGGGCAGAGAGAGAGGGAGACACAGAATCGGAAACAGGCTCCAGGCTCTGAGCCATCAGCCCAGAGCCTGACGCGGGGCTTGAACTCACGGACGGCGAGATCGTGACCTGGCTGAAGTCGGACGCTTAACCGACTGCGCCACCCAGGCGCCCCAAAGTTAATTTTATTTTGATACCACTTTAGTGTAAAGTGGGTTAGCATCCTATTTATGGTGTATGTAGGTAAAATTTTTTTTTTTTTTATATTTATTTATTTTGAGAGAGAATGGAGGAGGGGCAGAGAGAGAAAGGGAGAAAGAGAATCAGCACAGAGCCTGACACAGGACTTGATCGCACGAACTGTGAGATCATGACCTGAGCTGAAATCAGAGTTGGACTCCTAACTGACTGAGACACCCAGGAGCCCCAGTAAAATGTTTTTCTTTAAGCTTAGTTACAGGAGTCTTGCATCAGAAACTTGATCTTTTGGGAAGCGGATTTCTACTTGTATGTTTTGCAGATTTGGTTTTAAAAATTACGAAATTTTATGATATTATTGCATTTAAGTATTGAAAGTGTAAACTGCATAAGACCCTATATTAAATTGTACATAGTTTTCTAAGTAAGTTGAAATGCTAAAAAAAAATCAAGTTATGCAAATGTATATTCTTGAAACAATTATGAAAAATACTTTAAAAACTAAGTGTTTTACTGGAAATTGTGGAATTTGTATAAGAGGGCAATGGTTTCTTTAAACATACAAAACATATTAAGTATAAAATTATGTTTGGCAGTTCAGTTATGCTTTTAAATATTTTGAAAGTTATTAGTTATTCAGTGTCTACCCTTTAAAAAATATCGACTGTCTTCACTGGGAGACATTGGCATATATGTTCCTGAAGAAAACGGGAGTTGATAGGCTTTCTAAAAATACTTGACTGTGATAAGAAATTGGTGATGGAGGAGTCGAAAGATATGAATGTGGGTTAAATTTGACTTCATAAAGCATGCTAGTGAGATATCTGTCACACAAATGAAGGTTGTTAAATAATAACTTCTATTTTCTTATATTGTGATATTTTTTTGTTGGAGATTTGGCAGTAAAAGTGGATATTTGAAATTTGTGGGGGGAAGTTGAAAGTAATGGTAACAGATAGGTGTGTTGTGAGATAGCCTCATAATGACCAAAGAGATAGTTTACAGTTACATAGAATGAAATCAGTATTTCCATACACACACACACACACACACACACACATACACATATGTGAGGGTTGTGTTGGAATCCTGTCTGTATATCCACCTTGGGAACTTCCGAAAGTCAGTTATGCTCTGAGATATCTTTATGTGAAGATCCTTAAAGATTCTTTATCTATGGTCAGGATGAGGTTAGTGGAATAGGGAATGGTACCCTATTTTGTAATTTTTGGTCTAGCGTTTGGTGGATAGAGACAATTTAATGTAATACATTTCTTAGGATATGGAGTTATGAATCTGAGAGAGTAGTCAGTCTTTTGGTATTTGCAGTAATTGTTTGCCAACAAACTATTCAAGTTTTGTTATGAATATATTAGGCTAGAAATAGACTGGTAACAGGCATCATGAGAGACCTTATTGATTGGAGCTTGTTGCCATTGACTTCAAACCATTCAGGAACCAAAGGAGGAGAGCCAGTGACAGTATTGGAAATCCAAGGTTACTTGGATAGTTTTTACACCCTAATTATTTTCCATGCCTTTGGAAAATATCTTAAGCATGTTACCTGGAGCTGTTTCTTCAGTCTCCTAGAGTAGGACAGTTGTCCTTCAGAAGGGTGGTGGAATTTGGTGACTCTAAAGAGTTGGTTTTGGACTTAAGCCTTTTCTTTTAATTTGTATTTTTATCCTCAGCCCCTTTTCGTTCTCTACTTTTCTACCTGTGTGGGATGTGTATGTGTTGGGGGCGGGAGGTGGAGGGTTGGGACTGTAGATGTGTTTGTATTTCATTTTGTTGGTAGCTACTTGTTGCTTTGGAGTAGAAGACAGCTAATGTTTTGCTGACCAAATTGAGAGTGCAATACTGTCAGTAGATTTAGCCAGTTTAAAACTAAACAAAACATTGAAATAAGTAATTCCTTTTATATATGTACTTATAAATTTTTATTTGAAAATGTACAGTACAGACAAATTTGGGAGGGGTGAGTGTGACCTAAAAACAATAAATATTTTATCAATTTTGTATACATAGAACCTATTGTGAAATACGGGAAAAAGAATGAATTCATGGTGTGACCCATCCTGAGTAGAGACAACAAATGCAAGTGTCCAACAGGCACACTGTTATTGGAGATGTGAAAAGAGGAACAAGCTGCTTTGTTTCTTACTTTGCTTATTACTATGTTACTTATATTTGGACAAGACTGTGTTTGTATTCCATTCGTACATAAGACACATCTGGATGAAATATTTTATTTAAATATATTGATATTTGACCCTTTTTGAAAAAGAGTTTTAGGTTTTATTTATTTGTTGGCTTAAAGAAAAATGAAAAGGGATAGTAATTCAGAGAGGAGGAAAAAAAATCATTGAAGATTTTGATGTTAAACTTTGTGGAGAAAGAGGTTCAATTTTTTCTAGATTATGGACTCTTGGAGGTGGACTGACTTTGTCATTCTATATCCATTATGCAGTATAAACCCTGTCACCTGGTGAAAACAAACGTATTTGTATTAATGCTTGACGAAAGTGGTAATGATGATCTATCTAAGAAAAAAGCTTGCTAGGGCTTTTTATAGTATTAGTATTGAAAAAACTTATTAAAGCAATAAAATAGGTTATTATAAAATATTTCATTGTTACCTCAGTTTAGAATATACTCCTGGATGGCCTTTGTATTACTCTCTTTATGAAGTTACAATTTTAAATATCCTTACCTAATCCTTCATTACCTAAACCTTTTAGGTATTCCTGCACATATCCATAAGCTTGTCCAACTGTTAACATTTAGTATGGAGGTTCTAGTGTAGGTTTAATCATTCTTATTTGTAAACATTTTTATCAAAATTAAACCTGGAATGTATGACAAGAAGCTGAGATAAACTGTTTAATGCTCTTTATGTTGATAAAAATTGCTTATGTATGGCTCTATCTTCTTACTGTGTATTTGATTTTTTTTTTAATAATGATGGAAGGAATCCTTTAGAATTTTATGCCTTTTTTTAATGTTTATTTTTGAGAGAGAGACAGAGTGCTAGTGGGGGAGGGACAGAGAAAGAGGGAGACAGAATCTGAACTAGGCTCCAGACTCTGAGCTGTCATCACAGAGCCTGACCAGGGGCTTGAACTCCTGAACCACGAGATCATGACCTGAGGCGAAGTCAGATGCTTAACCGACTGAGCAACCCAGACACCCCATAGAATTTTATGCCTTAAAAATGTACAGTTTGAAATAAATGTGGAAGGGAAGCAAATATATCCACCATTATTTAATTAATTTCCTTTGGTAAAAATATACCCAAAGAATTCTGTATCTTTAGAATACTAAATTCTGGCAGAAACTTCAATTTACTCCTTAGTTAAAGAACCAATCAAACCTGGATAGAATTTATAATTTAGCAGAAATAGATGTAAAAAAATTGTTTTTAATTTTTAAACAGATTTGTTAATGCCCCATTTTTTCTCTTCTCCCATCCGCATCATTGCTGGGTTTTTTTGGTTTGTTTGTTTTGTTTTGTTTTTTGTTTGGTAGACAGCAATGGAAGTTCCTTATCTGTCAGGGAATGAATTTATGTGATTTATTTTGGTAAGGGGCAGAAATTAATTGAGAGGAGGTGTAACTTTCATTTGCTATTCCTTGAAAAGTAGAAATGATGAACTAAGGATAAATCTAGATATGTTTTTAAAACTGAAGCTGAATTTTGATCTGGGCTTTTAAATAGATTTGTATCATTAATACTTAATATTTCTAGGGAAGCAGTCTGTCTCATTTAGTGTCAAATATAAATTAGTCCAGCTTCTTTAGAGTATGGTAACATAAAAATTTAAATACATATATCAAGAAATGCACCATACAGTTATGTTAAGGCATGTGTAGTGTGTATGCCCTTTTATTGGGCATGCTTATTGCAGCATTTTGAAACATAGACAGTAGAAATACCATCAGTAGTACAGTTTTTCAGTGAAAATTTTAGCAACTGCCAAAATGGATAGATCTGCTTGTGCTAACCTGAAACAATTATGGAGTATTAAATTACAAAAATAGGGATGCAGAAAAGTATGCATAATATGCTTCCATTTGTATAAAAAACTAATCTTACACTAAGATATACATCATGTATGTAGGTTATTTCTGGAGGAATACACTAGCTAATTGTACCTTGTAGGAGTTGGTAAGAGGTAGGTTAACTTCTTTTGTTTTCTTTCATGTTGAATGTTTTCCACGAACATGTATTACTTTATAGATAAAAACCATAGTTAATAAAAAAGTAAGTTATGGTGATAATGAAAAGAATATTACTGTGCTACTAGTAGATAGACATCTAGAATCCTCAGTTATAGCATGATTGGTTTAGGAGAAATATTATGTAAAATCATGGAGATACTGTTGTTTTAAGAATGTTTGGGCTTTCAGAAATTTGACCAGATTTTATTAGTCTTTTAAGTTCTATTTAATTCTTTAATATATGTATCTCATTAATGCTTGGTCCAGGCTATTTCACAGCTGGGTTTCAAATTTCTGCTTAAATAGAACTTACAGTTAGAAAAGAAAAAAAATGAAGATATTATAAAATAATGACTACATTTCATACATTTTGAGAGGTGAAGTTGGTTTAGATTTTATTTTTCTAGTAGTTTGCTTTTATGTAGGACAATGAAATTGTTACATTTGTCCTGCCACCAATGATCTGTCCTTGTTTTGCTCGAAAATGTGGATTTTGAAACAAAAAAATATTTGATGGGAATAAAACTCCCTTAACTAGGAATTTTTGATTAAAAATAGTTTTATTTAGATGAGTAAACAAAATGTTAAATCATACAAAATAATGTTGCTTGCTTGTCATCAACACATTTCTGTGTGTGTGTGTGTGTGTGTGTGTGTGTGTGTTTGGTTTTCTTGTTCCTTATTCAAGGAAACCAATGCTGGTCCTAATAAATTTTAGAAGATTTTTACCCTATTTGGTATTTATTGAGCTTCTTCTGTCCTTTTCCCCCTTTTTTGTGAGAGGCTTTTCTCTCCACTTTGGCCATTTGAATCTTACTTTACTAAGTATTTTGTTTTATAATTTGTTATTTACATATGTTGGTTTGAATTTGCATAACTGTTCATATGTTAACTACTATTTGCACTTTAATGCTTTTGCTGCTGGCAAAAAATAAAAGACCTTGTGCCATTGAAATCAGTTTTAGACAAATGGCAAAACAGGGTTTTTTTTTGCCAAGATATGAAGCTGAATTAGAAGGAAGGTAGGTGGCTCATTTTAGGATGTAGGATTTTAAGACTGATACATATGAATCTCTTTCATAACCTTTGTCCAGAGTATTTAATGCTGTGGTATAGGTTATCATATTAACAAAACGTACTAGAAAATAAAAATTAACAGTAAATAATTATTTTGCTTATATAATAAAAAAATTAAATAAGTTCTGAAATATATATTCTGCTTATAGTATCAAATATTTCTAATATCTTATTTCAGTGACCTAAATAATGACCTAAATAGTGACCTAAATAATAATGTTTTTGTCATCAGAAGTTATTTCTAATGGTAGCAGTAATTTAAAAGAGATTATGATGCATTACTGGATATCCAACAATTCCTTTATTCATGCATTTATTGTTTAATCAACAAATGCTTAAGTGCTTGCTGTATGCCAGATACTTTGCTGGCCCTGGTTATATATTGGCGACAAAATGTTTCCTCCTTTGATCAAGCTTCTGATCTGTAAGAGGGAGAGAGAGAGATGATAAATGGTTTGTAAGCATCCATAATTCTGTAGGAAAGCTGTAATCACATATTTTATTGGTAAAAATTTAACAGTAAATATCTAAAAAGATAAGAAAAACACCCTGTGATCCTAGAATGGAAAGGAAGGAGATAGTAAATGGTCTGATTGGTTTGAGGCATAGAGGGCCTGATTGCTTGTCAAATAAAGTTGGAAAGACTATTTTTTGGTTTATGGGGGAAAAAAAAGTGCCCTAAAGTGAGTTCTTTGAACTCAAACCTATCTTTGCTTGCTTATGTTGGAGGAAGATTTGAAAAAGAGAAACCTTGTTGACTTCTCTTAATCCAAGGGTGAAGCAGTTTATTTGATGCATAGAAAGAATTGACCTGGAAGAAAGGAAGTCGTGAAAGCCACTTTGCTAGCTAGTTTCTCTTAAGCTAGGTCTTAACAATGGAAATTATTTTGTTTGAGAAGCCTCCAAATGCCAGGCATACCCATACTTAGATGTAAGCACTATATATGGCTTGAGGGAAAACATTTTTAATATCTTTGTTTCCCATTAATTCCACACAAGCCTTTGGAGTCAGACTGTTCTGGATTTCAGTTCCAACTCTGCTATATAACTGCACACTGTCTGAGACTTGATTTCCTTATTTGTAAAATAAAGATAATATCACCTGGAGGAAGTATAGTAGATAGAGGACAGACTCTGGAGCCAGCTGCCTAGGTTTAAATCTTAGCTCCTCAACTTAATTAGCTTAGTTGGGAATAAATTGAGCAAATTTCTTAATCCCTCTGTGCCTTAGTTTCTATATATGTAGAATGGAGATAATAGTTCCTCCCTTTCTTTTAGGATTATTGAGAGAATTAAATGAGTTAATACATACAAAAGACTTGAAATGGCATGTGGCATATAGTAAGTTTAATGTAATTGTCAATGTTATT
Source organism: Prionailurus bengalensis (assembly GCF_016509475.1). Classification (NCBI taxonomy): domain Eukaryota; kingdom Metazoa; phylum Chordata; class Mammalia; order Carnivora; family Felidae; genus Prionailurus; species Prionailurus bengalensis. The sequence goes on from NC_057344.1 coordinate 146,999,855, forward strand.
TTAAATTTTTATGGACAGGGTTATTGTGAGGTTTAAATAACATGTTTATTAGGAAAAAAAAACCCTTCTATATTTCCTGACGTATTAAGGGTACCCCCTAAATATCAGATATTAAGGAGTAATTTTTCTTATTTAATATTCATATAAATCTGTTAAGAAATTTTATGCTTTATTGCCTATACTTGGAACAGTTTCTGATATACAGTAGATATTCCATGTTGAATGAATGCTATGCTGTTTTACAGGTTAATAATCTGAGGCCCAAGAGAACTACAAAATCTCTTTCCACTAAAACATGACATCATTTTGAGGAGACATTACTGGCAATGTCATTCATATCATGACTTTTTTCAGCTTAGATTTGGCCAAGTTAATAGTAACTCCTTCATCTAATTTTTTCCTGTTTTTTTTCCTTTCTTTTAAAAATTCGTTTTCTTTAGTTAGGAAAATTTAGACTAGAAGACTGTTCACCTTAGGAATCACACCAAGTTTAATTTGTGTGGCACTCCTACATGTGCACAGTTATTTTATTAATGCCACAGAGCATAAAACATTGTTTCTTTCCCATTGCATTTTTCATATTCCAGATTATGTAAGGAAGCAATTTGACAAGGTAACAAATTTTACTAAATAGAGGATCAGTTACAGTAATGAATATAATATAATTTGGCTCTTCAGTCAGTCAGCAACTTTATTTGCTGTTTAATGAGTCAGGTACAGTTTTTGAATTTCTTTTATCTGAAATATTTTAACTCTTATAGTATTTGTGATAAGGGGGTGAAGGACCATTTCTTTGGTTAGTAAATGAAATTAAAGACTTTGTTAGAAAATGAATATAACCATGATGGGTTATGTCTTGCCTCAGAACTTGTAAATCAGTTGAATGTTAATGTCATTCTCTTAGGTATTTCCAAACAGATTTGTTTCTAGAATACCAGTTTACTATTCACAAAATCTACATTAAGGGTTATTTTTGACACCCTTAAGTCAGCAACTATAATGTATATGTTATGTAATGCATTTGCCTAATGTAGCAAATTCCTAATTTGGTATTACCTTGCCTCTTTCTTTGCGTATTTAATATAGCCATTAATCTCACTACAAGGCTTTACTAAGGATAAATTGCTACGTAACCCACTTCAACCTCTTTTGTTCAACCAGGAAGCCAGACGTGTTTAAATAGCTTTTTTAAAAATGTATAATTATTTCTTTTTTTGAAATTTTAGGATTTTAAAATTTGGAATGATAAAATAAGAGACTTTATTTATTTTGTCTGTTAAAATTACTTGACAGAAGTTTGCTTTGGAATAGAGCTGCTGTATCTTTAAAAAATACACAGTGAGTCACCCCCTGCTCTTTTGGTAGATGCCTGGCTAGTGAACAGCTAAGCTGCTTTAGGCATGTAATAGAACATTCCATTTCCTGTTCCCTTGCTGACACAGAGGAGTGTTCCTGCTGGCAATGATCTAATCATAGTGCAGTAAGAAACATGGCAGTTTGATAAAACATGGTGGAGACAGCGGCTGAAATGGAAGCATATGTTCTAGAAGACATTCTTGAGGTAGGGCTAGGTTTGTAAATGAAATGAAAGTTGAAATCTGAACAAAGAAATCTTATCTGCCGGAATTATTTTACAGATGAATAGATTAGAGGAGAGAGCATAGAGAGACAGAGCATAAAAGCAAGATCTGGTCAGACCTTATTCCTTGTGAAAATGTGCCAGTCTGGTTCACATGATTATTGAACAAGTCTAGAATTATTTTGTTTAAACTTCATGTTTTGTAAATTGTAGATGTATGCTTAATAGGAAATAAAAAAAAAAAGAAGAAAGGGCCTCGGACTTAGTGAAAAAATGTTGGCTGGTGGTGGTGACCTTTAGATTAACTCATTAGAAGGTGGGGTCTACAAAGCAGCTTTGAGTAGGTTTAGTGTCATATGTCTTAGAATTCATTTACATATTTAAGCCCAAAGCTCTGCTTGCTGTAACTATTAAAAACAGCTGGTTATCTTAGTTTCTAGGGTAAAATTAAGCATATATATCAATCTGATTGCTTAATTTAGCTGGTACATTCTGGTTCTGGATTTTTCATGTGACTTTGACATTATAAAATTAATTATTAAGTTAAAAAATAAAAGGCCCTAAAATTTAAGGCACTAATGCTTGAGAGCTCACAATAAAAATCTGCATTTTGAGTCATGAAGATTTTAAATTAATTTTCTTTTTATTCCTGGTTGTATCAATTTTATAAGAACCTCTTTGAGTATAAATCAGTTCAAGGAAATACATGTCAAAGTGGAAGTATAATGGGCTTTGGCCTTGGATATAGTATAACTACCAAACATTTGTATTTGTAGGTATAGATATTTAAAATACATTTTTAAATCTGTGGATGTGTAGAGTTTTTTCCTCCCTCATTAAGAAAAAACTGGCTAATTTAAGATAAAGAGGCTCATGATGGTGAGTGGTATTCCTAATATTTAGACTGTAAGACAATTTATTAAATATGTCACTGTCTTCAGGAAGAGATTGTATTAGGAGGAGAGGGCTTGGGAAAATAAGCTGCAAAGGGAAGCTAGGCGGGGTTAGCAGGAGAAAAAAGCCTATGCGCATTATAAAGTGCTGCATGATCAATGAGCATTTTCTGGAGTCCCTCAGTGTGTGCTTGGAGCTGACATTGCAGCAAGTCTCATGGCTGTTCTGCAGAATGAAAACTGATTCCATTGTATTATCTAGCTCCTTGCAGACACCTGCCAACATACTCTTTCCCCCCATCCTAAAAGCTTATTGTCTGAGTTGAATTCTCTGGTTAATTTCCATTCTTTCTGTCTCTCTCTCTCTCTCTTTTAAACTTTGATACTATCAGGTTTTCTTAGAGATGGTACGTATTATCTACTTAGAAATAGGGGTATGTACTTTCATCAAGGAACTTCAGTAATTAGGAGTGGTCACATGACTTGGGGGCTCAGTTTAAATAAGTCTGATTAGATTATAAGGTCTAGTGGTATATTTTAATGTTTTTAAAACATTTTTTTTGTGTGTGGATTTTAAATAACTGTACTTTACAGATTACAGTAAATCTATTGCTGTTTTCATTAGCCATTTAAAATTTAAGTATGTAACAGATTTTGGAAGTCTGAGTTATTTTCTGGGAAAAACCCACTTGAGTATAGTTTTGTGCCTTATGTATATGTTTTTCTAATGCTGTCTTAAAAATTGACATTTCATTATTTCCACTAAAATTGTTTAGTGTTATTTTCTCAGTTTGTTTCCTGTATACCTGTTGCATTAAACCATACTGAGTGGTTTTCTCCTTATTTAATATTATTTGATTTAACTGCATATTCATCAATAATTGGCAGACTAAGTGTGAAAAATTACCAAGTAGTAATAAAATATGCTTCTTTTCCAAAATTGTAAGTAGTCATAATGACCTATGTAAATAAACTTATTAACTGTCTGAAACTAAATGTACCATTTTTTAAAGTACCTCATATTGCACGTCAATAGATAACATTTTGCACTACAAGATTTCCAGGAAATTGTTTTGCTTTTTTAAAAAAGAATTAACTCTTTGTATAAATGTCCAATAATGAATAATGATGTTCATCTATATACCACAGTGATAATTTTATTATTATACCTAATATTGAGCTATTTTAACTTTGTCACTATAATTTTCATCTTTGTTACTTTTTTGAATATCTCAAATTTTATGTAGATTTCTGCTTATTTATAGTAAACATTGGACCCCTTCTGTTTTTCTCTGTGTTCAAGTGTAACCTGGTCCTTTGAATCATAAATTTCTTAAAGGTACTCTTATTAAATCTTAGTAAAAAGAAAACTAAAATCAGTATTAGTGGATATAGTGCAGATTAATTCTCATGGTGCTATATAGTTTACCTTTTAAGTTGTGATTGTTTATTATGTGTACTTATGTGTATTTAACTTGAAGTTTTAAGTGATCTTCAAAATCTTAAATAAAATATTGTTAAGTACCTAAAACTTGAAATCAAACTGGCAAAGATTGATTTCAAATTAATATCATTGCTTCCTAGCTCACCTTAACTAATAACTTGGGAAAATAGCCAAATATAGGTGATAGAAAGGGCTTGGGGACCAAATATATGTCTTTTTAAAAAATTAGGTTATTTTTGCTGAGACATGATTATAATTTTAGAATTCTGATGCTTTTCCTATAGGTCATATGTAATAATGGATCTTAGTACTTAGATCAGTAAGAAGAAATAGTCCTCTAAACTTTTTTTTGTATATTCCAAATTTGTGTGGCCAAATGATGTGTATATGTCTGAGAGGTTTATATATAAGCTTTTTATAAGATAAATCATATGAAAGGTCATTTCAGAAACTTGATTACTATATATTCTAGTTTTATTATTTATAATTGAACCAGTTTTAGTAGTTGTCTATAAGAATTACAAATGAGAAAACTTCACAAATATTTTTATCTTTTAATTTTAATTAAATTCAGAATGCTTTTTGGGGGGTATAGCATTTGATATATTTTTGTTTTTAAAAAATCGCTATTTTATGAAAATAAGAATATTTACAGTGTGAAGTATAATAACTGTCATGCCCAGTCTTGTTCCTTTGTTAACCAAAGCCATGGTTTCTAGCTTCATTTGTACTTGATTTTATAGGTTGTTATATGTAAGCTAAAAGCCCCCAACTTTGTTTCTTCCTTAAAGAAAGATCCAGTAGGTTGAGGATTTGGCTGAACCCTTTAGGGTAGAACTAAATTAAGGATCAGATTTAAACATAGGAAGTAGATTTATTTTTTATTTTTTATTTTTTTTTAATTTTTTTTTTTTACATTTATTTGTGAGAGATAGAGACAGCACGAGCAGGGGAGGGGCAGAGAGAGAGGGAGAGACAGAATCAGAAGCAGGGTCCAGGCTCCAAGCTGTCAGCACAGAGCCCAATGTGGGGCTCCAACCCACGAACCACGAGATCGTGACCTGAGCCGAAGTCGGACGCTTAACCACCTGAGCCACCCAGGCGCCCCAGAAAGTAGATTTATTATAGAACCATTTATATTTATCGTGACATTAGAGGGTTTTCTTGCATTTGTTTTTGTTTTCTAAATAAGATTGAAAGAGTCACAGGGAAGTTATGTTATCCTTTTGATTTGTCAACATGATGGACTGATGGTAAATAGTATATTTTAGTTCAAATGGAAAATCCACTTTCTATTTACCATGAAAATTATTTTTAGTAATTATATAAAATCTCCATGAAGTAGACTCTGACCAGCTACTTGCTATATATCTTTTTATTCTGTAGAATATATTGCTGTATAAAATGTACACTATTTATATATTGTATCAGCAAGTCTTCTGTGGGAGACAGAAAAATTTAGCTAAATATGTAAATTATTTGAATTGATACAGATAACATTTTCCATTTATTAAGAGGTTTTGGAAAGATTAGATGTGTTGGGCAGATTGAATCTTATAATTTCACTCCATTATTTATTGAGTACCTTCACTGTGATAGGTGCTTGAAATTCAGTGAGATTAGTCCAGCTAATTTTGCTTCACAAACTAAAAGTTCAGAAGACAAAATGTCTGCCATTAGTGTTTAAGTATTCTTGCATTCAGAATGCATTCAAGTGTGTATTTGAATACTAGCATTTTACTTCATTTGTTCGAACAGTTTGAAACCCGTGTTTTCAGTATTCTGAATTTTTCAGTAAGCATGTTTTCCTTTATCTGAGCACATATTTTTCTTTATTTAAGCACCTTATCTTTTTTATGCTTATCTGTGTAATTGTTAGGAATATTTATGAACGTTGGGCTCTCCAGAAAGTCTCCTGGATCCCATTTTCTACCTTTTGTCCTTAAAGATTTTTCTGTTACCATTTAAATCAGCATATTGTGTATATGTGTATATGTATGTATACATACAACACACACATATATGTTTGCATATACTGTACATAACACACATTCATGTTCTTGCTGTATTATGCATTATGAATACTTTTATTTAAAAATTGAGTTTATCTTGGAGGGAGGGGCAGAAGTTGTAACATTGCTTTCATACACCAACTTTGGGGGAATAGTAGATGGTAGCTAAAAGACACACGTGTATTAGTTTATAATCCCTATAAAGAATACTTATTGTTTTAGTAGAGTAGGAAGACTCCACAAATAGCTTGCAAAAACATAGTGTAACTAGAAGTATGTGAATTAATCTATTACTTATATGAGAGTAAGGGCAGGGTCGTCCAGATGCCACTAGTCCCACATTAATCCATCATAGTCTAGTGGTTAATACATGCTGTGGTGTATGAATTAGGAAAGGTCTGTGTCATGTATTATCCGCATATACATACAAAACCATTGACACTTTCCTGGCTCTGCATTGTTAGGGGTCCTTGTTCCAACACTTGACTAAAGAACTCATTCCGATATGAAATGCATTGATCACTACAAAGTTAGCATTAAAGTTCTGCTAAACCACTGGTGTTTGGTTTAGTGTATAGCTTCCAGATTTGCAGACAAAGGCCTTTCAGGAGGTGTTTGTAAACATTTAATGTCTGTGATAACTTTTGGTTACATGAGTGTTTAGATCAATATTGGTCATTAATAATTTGGTCTTGGATGGAATCAGGCTTCTAACTAGCTGGTTAAATATGGATATATGTTGTACATTGGACGCCCACATAGTTTTATGGTGGCAGTATAATTGAGCACATTAGTTACCATTTATTGAAAATTTATTGTATAGAGGGACTGTGCCAAGTACTTCACAAACATTATTTTATTTAGTCTTCTGAATGACTCTCTGAAGAGGTAGGTATCCATTTCCTAGAATGCTTATAAGGAATAAATGAGATAATGCCTATAAACATTCAGTGTAGTACTTAGCACACAGTTAATACTTAACTGTTAGCTATTTTTTAAAGTGATGATAACCCTCATATACTATTTTATGTTAGTATCATCCTCCCATTTGACAGACCAAGGAAACTTTAGCCTCAGAGAGGGTTATCCTTGCAGTTCTCAATTTTTTTGATCTCAGGATTCTTGTACCTTCTTAAAAATTTGGGGGGACTCACTAGGATTTTTGTTTATGAGAGTCGCATTTGTCAATAATTTGGTTAGAAATTAAAATTCAGAAAGTTAAAATTATTCATTAAAAAATAGTGTAAACTCATTACATGTTAACATACTTTTATAAAAAAAAATAACTTTTCCAAAAGAAAAGAAAACTATGGGAAGAGTGGCATTGTTTTACATTTTTTTCAACTATCTTTGAAATCTGGCTTTACAGAAGATAACTAGATGCACATCTGCTTTTATATTCAGTCTGGTGTACTACATCATTTTGTAGAGGGTCTAAGAAGAAAATCTGATCTTACACTTATATTAGGATAAAAAAAGGAAGAATATTTTAATAACTCTTTAAGATAATTATGGATATTCTTTGATACCACTCTTAAAACTACACAAATTGTAGTTTCCTAGAGGTTAGTTGCAGTGTGGAATCTAAAAAACCATTATCAGGGAATTCCTTGAACTTTGTTAGATTAAAATCCAGTCATTTAGTGCACATTTTGAATGGATCTTGTACTCCTGCATGAGTTTATAACATCATACATTGGTCATTTTGGAAAATGATTTCTAACATACTTATGGACCTCCAAATATTGTTACATTTCATTCTGCAGTATTAAAAAACACATGTGTTCGTATCACCATTTATCTTATAAAAGTCAAAAACTAGGAAGCTGTCACAATTCAGTGTCTGATAAGACTTTTCCAAAATTCTCATTTTTGCTTGAAGGCTTGAATTTATTACTGGTGACAAAGAAAATGAGTTTTCCTTGAAAATGACAGGCTCACTTCATTCATTTTGAGAAAATGTCTGCCAAATAAGTATCTGTCTGAAATGAAAATGGTATTCCATGAAAAAAAGCTACTGGTTTAGGTTACATTTATACAAGTGTTTGTCTTGAGATAACCACCACACTTAAGTATGTAACAGAAATGTTTTCCATTTTGTCACACAGGATATTAAAAAGTCATATACTCAAGGATGGAAATTTAAAAATTAGTACTTTCTTACTGTTTGATAATGGAAACAGGCTTTCTCCTCTGCCCCCCTTTTTAAAAATTATCTGTGCATGGCAGAAAAGAATATGATGCTTGGTGCCATGGCCTTGATTCCTGTTGAGGAGCCAGCATTTTTATCCACCATTACTTTTATATCATCATTACAAATGTCAACACAGTGAAACAGGCAAACATCATCTTAGTTATTATAAGAATAGTTTTGACCTCACAGATTCTCTGGAAAAGTTGGGGATCCCCATGGATGCTGTGGACCACACTTGACTAATGACTGGTTTACAGTATATTGCCCAAGTTCTAAGATTTAGATTTAAGTCTATTTGATTCAAATGTTTTCTTTTACCATTTTGTCAAATTTCTTAATTCATCACATAGTACCAACTTCTTTAATCTCTTTTGAAACTCCCTGTGGGACTTTTTCACTCTTCAGTTACAATATAGCAGGCTTAAGAAGTGGGAAAAAAACTGGGGCACCTGGGTGGCTGTCTGTTAAGCGACCCACTTCAGTTCAGGTCATGATCTCACAGTTTGTGGGTTCGTGCCCTGCATCAGGCTCTGTGCTGATGGCTCAGAGCCTGGAGCCTACTTCAGATTCTGTGTCTCCCTCACTCTTTCTGCCCCTCCCCCTCTCGTGCACTGTCTCTCCATCTCTCAAAAATAAATAAGTGTTGAAAAAAATTTTTTAAAGGGAAAAAACTTTGGAAATTTAAATAATTGCTTAAAATTTTCAGTCCTAGGTTAATCATTCGGAATTTATGAAAAAGGAGTTTGAGGACTCCTAAGTGAAGTAGTGAGTAAAAGGAGAAGCTAGAAATAAGTAGAAATGGTTCTACTTATAGAATAACATTAAATAGTAACACTTTTGATTTTGATAAAGACAGTTATTAAAAACTGAAATGGATTTGTAAATTCTATCAAATGTTTTATGTTATAATTCTACTGAATGATTAGGAAAGGAGTTCATAAACTTGAATACTCATTTTAGCAAGTGAAGCAAATATATGAAGTAGTTGTCAAATTTTAATATTTTTCATTTTAAAGGCTATTTATTGGCTTCTTTTCTATGTCCAGTGTCAGGTGTCAGCTGGTTTTCATCCAGCCAAGGAAGTTTTTTCTATGGGACTAGCTCTTTTTTATATTGTCTATGAAAATGAAAAATAAGATTCAGGTCAGGTATATCTTGATTATTATAGAGTAAGCTGTTAGTTTCAAATTCCTTTGTGTATTAGCAAAATTATATTATTTAAAATCTAATTTCTACCTTTGTTTTGTATTTATATAAACATGTATATTTATATGCCCTACATTTTTGCCAGTTTTGAAATTGGCATTGAAATCATGTGTTCCCATAAGAAACAAGGAATGTCAGTAACATCTGTACATCTCTTGTCTTTTCCACTTCTCAAATGGTAATAACTCTTCTCCCCACTTGAAAATTCCAAAAGATTGTTGAGATGAGAAAAAGCGTTGAGCCAGTGTTAAACAGCTTGTTGGTTTTCTCTGCTGTCTTAATTTTTTGTTTAGTTTTGGACCTTTTATTATTAGCGTCTTTCTCTGAGTTTGGAAACCTGCTGCCCACTTCATTTGATTTCTTTTTTCTTCTGTGAATTGTCTCCATTCTGATCCTCTACTTGATGTTTGGTTATTGTGTTCAGCCTGACTCCTTGATTTCACACAGATATTCTCATTTGTTGACCTTCTCATTTGTCTGGCTAGTGTTTATCCTTAGCTAGTTCTATCCTTGAATTTGTCCTGATGCCACTTCCCCAGTCCTTGTCACATGTTCTGCATTTTTAATTTATGCCCTGTCATCGTAACAAAGACCAATATATATTTGTGTGGACTGTTGAAGCAAGTTTGAGAAATACAGTTTCTAAATTCTTATATTTCATGAGGAAATACTGATGAAGATTTTCCAAAAACATGCTGGTGTTTAAGTGTTCGCACATATTGTAAAGTTTTCCTTCTTAATATTTTGTCACATGTGTAATAATTTGTTACCTTCTCAAAATATCTTTCTCAGTTTCTCTTTCCTGTTTTTAATTGTCTCTGTGAAATAAAACAAATGGAGAAGAAAGTTGCCCTCCCATAAAACTGTATCTATTTAAAGAACCCAAATATTAAGAGTAAGCCTCACTTATGTCATTTTAAACAATCTTGGCAGGTGAATCATTATTTTATAAGTGTATGAATTACAAAGATTTATCTTTTATCAAGTAAGAGTGCTAAATTATGTTGACATTGACTTTTAAGTGTTTTTAGATTATATTTAATGGACTTTTACATCTTGAGCTTATAGTGTTGTATGATTTTCTGTGAATAGTTTCATTCTTCTCGTGTCTTTAGTGACTTAGCATTATATATTGAACACAGTAAATGCTTGTTTTTCATTTTAATTTGAGGTATTCTGTATAGTGAAGGAGCCACCTATCTTTTTCCCTTGAGAAGTTTTTTGAACTCTTAGCTTTGCTCTGGTGTATACTGTATGTACATGGAATGAGGAAGAAGAAAAAGTCATTCATATAGTTATATTTTATGTTTTATAATCTTTGTATGCTATTTGGTATAAATATATTTTATTCCTGATTTTCTTAATCTTTAAAGTTAGGTTGTAGCATATAGTTTCTCTATGATCCCTTCTAGATGTTAAAGTCTATAACTAGTCCTCTTAAGGTATTGACTTCAATAACTTCCAAACAGAAAATTTGAGATAATGGTCCCGTATATTTCAAAAGCTTTATAACCCATTTTACTGCTTCATTTCACATTAAAGAAACAAATCCAAATTCAGTTTTGCATCTGATCTATTATTTGACTTATGCTACCCACCCATCTTTATCTTTACCTTATTTATTTTGAACTGCTTCAGAATACAATACATTGTATTCTAATATTCTGTTACTGCTCACATTGTCTACCAGCTACCCTCTTCACTATCTATTCATTCTTTAAAGTCCTATTCCTTCCCTAGGGTTTTTCTCTCCTTGGTCTCCCTTTCAAGTTCATTATGTCTCACCGTTTTCTGCTCTTAAAAAGTTACATGACACTGTACATTTAAAATATTACATGGTCTCTATTATATCCTTGAATAAATGGAAATTCTCTAATATGGCTACCTTGGCACTCTAACTTTTTAAAAATTACTCATGTATTTATGTAAGATATTTTATCCTGCAAAAGAATTTGAAGTAGTTTATAAGAATATATACTCTAAAAGTACAAAAGGCAAAATTAGTAAATTAAGACCAGAAATAAAAGTAGTATACAGCAATGTATAAACAGTATGTGATTGCTAAACTTAGATCGGATTAACTAGCAGCCAAAGCCAAATTGGAAACTTGATGAGTTTTGAGCTTTGCATTGTCCATAAGTTTCACAGGCATACATTTTGTGCAATTTAGGTGTAAGAAATAATTTTTGTTTGGGCCCCCATAAGGGAGGTACTGCATGTTGTAGTAAATGATGTCTTCAGCGTTCCAAAAATAAGCTTAATATTGTTTCTATAGAATGTAATCTAGTAATTATGATAAAATGCAATTTGGTTAAAAAAAATATATGGTCTGAGTACTACTCAGTTTTCTGATGGTCTGGTTTGTTCCAGGGATAAAATTTAGAACATCTAGAGCAGAGGTTGCAGACTAGTGGGTTCTTGGCCATACCAGACTTTGCAATGTGCTTTGGATAGCTGACAACATTGACCCATACGGTGACCACTTATTTACATTTTCCTTAATTTTCTTTGCACTGTTGTGTCTTGTTTTTGTTTTGATTCCTGTATCTGGTTGAGCTGTTCCCTTATATTACTAATTTGCTAAGGATTTTTATCATCAAAAGGTATTGTCAGGTACTTTTATCTGTATCTTTTGAGGTGATCTTATTATTTTCCTCCTTTATTCTGTTATTATGTGAATTATATAAATTAACTTTTAGATTTTAAGCCAGCTTTGTATTTTGGGGATAAATTCCATTTTGGTCATGATATATGACACCTTTTGGATATGGCCAGGTTTGATTTACTTATATATTGTTGAGGATTATTGTTCTTTATAAGGCAAGGCATATTGTTCTTTAGTTTCCTTTTTATATAAAACCTTTGACCATTTTTTTGTATCAGAAAGATGTTAGCCTCATTAAGTGATTGGGAGTGTATCTTTTGTAAATTTTTTTTTAATGTTTATTTATTTTTGAGAGATAGACACAGAGCGTGAGTGGGGAAAGGGCAGAGAGAGGGAAAGACAATTCAAAGCAGGCTCCAGGCTCTGATCTGTCAGCGCAGAGCCTGACGCAGGGCTCGAACTCAAGAACTGTGAGATCATGACCTGAGCTGAAGTCGGATGCTTAACTGATTGAGCCACCCAGGCACCCCATGGGAGTGTGTCTTTTCTAAAGTGTATGTTTTCTAAAAGCTTGTTTATAATTGAATGTTTGATTGAATTGGCCACTGAAGTCATCTGCAACTAGTATTTTGTTTTGGGGAAAATTGTTAATTAAAAATTCACTCTCTCTGATAGAAGGCTATTTAGCTTTTCTTTCTGTCTGTAAGTTTTGATAATTTGTAAATCTTGTAAGGAATCTATTTTAATCTAAGTTGTTGAATTAATTGACAGTTGTTTATCATAGTCTTGTATTCTTTAAATGATGGTAGGAGCTACAGTAGTGTTCCCTCTTTCAATCCTGGTTTTGGTAATTTAGATTTTCTCTTTTTTTTTCCCTTGGATAATCTAATATGAAATTTGTCACTTTTATTTTTGGTAAACCTTAAGGTTTTCATTTCATGTCATCAATTTTTCTGTTCATTTTCTATTTCATTAATTTCTGCTCTTGCATTTCCTCCTTTATATTTTCTTTGTATTTAATTTGTTCTTATTACTTTAGTCGTTTTTAAGTAGAAGCCTAGATTACTGTTCTCAACTTTTATTCTTTTCAACTATGAATATTAAAAGCTATAAATGCCTTTATGCACTGCTTTAGTTATATATATATATATATTACAAATTTTGATGTGTTATATTTTCATTATCATTTAGTTCTAAATGTTAACTAATTTCCCCTGTGATTTCCTCTGACTCATTCAGCTTTTCTCAACTGGGGTTTCATGGGACAATTAAGCTCTGATTTTTAAGACATCTGTTTTTCCTGTGCATGTAGAATAGTACTGATTATATATCATCCTTGTGAAAATTGAGAATATAGTCACTCAAGTCATTTTTGGTCATTTGTGGTTCAGATGAGGAATTCTTTTCTGAGAAAGGTTCTAGGAGTTATTAAAAAATGGTATATTTCATTTCTCATATGTTGGGATGCTACAGGTTTCCAACTTAATTATGTGTGGTCAGAGAATATACTATACTCTGCTTTCAGTGGTTTTGTTTTGTTTTTGTTTTTGTTTTTGTTTATTTATTTATTTTGAAAGAGAGAGAGGGAGGGTGGGAGGAACAGAGAGAGAGAAAATCCCAAGCAGGCTCCCATTGTCAGTTCAGAGCCTGACATGGGGCTCCGTCTCATGAACTGTGAGATCATGACTTGAGCTGAAATCAGGAGTCCGATGCTTAACCAACTGAGTCACCCAGGTGCCCCTGCTTTCAGTTTTTAAAAATGTATCACATCATGATTTGGACATTTTTTGGACATTTTTAAATGTTTCATCTTTCAAAATTTGGTCCATTTTGGTAAATGTTCCATACGTACTTAAAAAGAGCGTGTTTTCTGCAGTTGTTGGTTGAGTATTCCATAAATGTCAATTAGATTATATTAGTTAATAATGTTGAAGTCTCTTATATCCTTACTGAGATTCTATTTGTTCTATCAATTACTGAGAAACAAGTTTCAAAATCTAGAATAACTTATTTTTTTTTCTGATCATCAGTTTTTGTTTTATGTATTTTGGAGCTCTGTTATGAGGTATATAAACTTTTAGGATTATTATATTTTCTGGCTAAATTGATCCTCTTATGTAGTTAAATGTCCTCTTTATCTTTGTTGGTATTCCTGGTTTTATCTGGATTCTAATTTGATATTAATAATAGCTCTACCAGTTTTGAAACAATTATTTTTTTAAATGTTTATTTATTTATTTTGAGAGCATGTGTGCATGAATGGGGGTGGGGCAGAAAGAGAGGGAGAGACAGTCCCAAGCAGGCTTTACACTGGTACACAGAGCCTGATGCATGATCTGATCTGAGATCAAGAGTCAGATGCTTAAGTGACTGAGCCACCCAGGCATACCACAACTAATGTTTCCATAGTATATTTTTCTCCGTGCTTTTAACCTTTCTCTGTTTCTATATTGAAGTATGTTTTCTGTAGACAGCATAGAGTTAGCTCTTGCCTTTTTATCCAGATTGTCCAATCTCTGCCTTTTAATTGGTGTTATTTAGTTCATTTTTATTTAATGTAATTATCAATATTTTATGTTTAAACTACCATCTTGTTAATTGTTTTGTTTGTCCCATTTGTTTTGCTCCTTTTTTCCTTTGTTCATGTCTCTTATTTGATTATTTTTAGTGTTTTATTTTATCACCTCTCTTGCCTTATTACCTCTTTTTATTATTTTTTTTTTGAGTGATTGTTTTGGCGTTTCTAATATACATGTTTTAATTATAGCTACCTTCACATAATTTACCATTTCACATACAATGTTAGAAACCTTACAGCAGTTTATTTCTCCTTTTATGTCTCTTGTAGATTACTGTCATATATTTTATTTCTGTATACATTGTGAATCTCCAGAATAGATTACTTAAAAGTATTTTTTAATAAGGAAGACACCTATTTTTATATCATTTCTGGTGTTCTTTATTACTTTGTGTGAATCCATTTTCATTAGGTATCAACTTGAATAATTTCCATTCACCCAAATAATTTCCCATGTTTTTTATAGTATAGGTATGCTGGCAACAACTTCTCAGATTTTGTCTGCTAATGTCTTTTTCCTCTTATGTTTGAAGTATATTTTCACTACATACAGTATTCTTGATTGAGTTTTTTCTTTAACACTTTAAAAGTTGTCTTTCTTTTGTCTTTTGGCTTCCATTCATCTTTTCTTTTCTTTTCTTTTCTTTTCTTTTCTTTTCTTTTCTTTTCTTTTCCTTTCTTTCGTTCTTTCTTTCTTTCATTCTTTTTCTTTCTTTCTTTCATTCTTTCATTCTTTTGTTCTTTCTTTCCTTCCTTCCTTCCTTCCTTCCTTCCTTCCTTCCTTCCTTCCTTCCTTCCTTCCTTCTTTCGAGTATTTATTGAAAATATGGTTACTGACAGGAAGCTCCTGGCTGCTGCTGGGTTACTCTCTTGACTCACAACTGGAAGTGTTTTTTGTTTTTGTTTTGGGGGGATGGGGAGCTTCCAATTTTATTTTCTCTTCAACATTCCATCCCAAGATAGGTAGATCTTGTTGGCTTCCATTATTTCTGAAGTCAGCAGTCACTCTTAATCTTTCTTCCTTTATACATGTTTCTCTCTGGCTGTTTTAATATTTTTTCTTTATTATTGATTTTCAGTAGGTTTTTTTTTTTTTTTTTTTAGTGTTTATTTTTGAGAGAGGGAGGGAGGAAGGGACAGAAAGAGAGGGGGACAGAGGATCTGAAGGAGGCTTTGTGCTGGCAGCAGAGAGTTTGATGTGGGGCTTGAACTCATGAACTGAGATCATGACCTGAGCTGAAGTTCGATGCTTAACCGACTGAGCCACTCAGGTGCCCCTGATTTTCAATAGTTTTATTGTGACATGCCTTAGTTCAGTTTTCTTTGCATTTATCCTGCTTGAAGTTTGTTGAGGTTATTAGATTTGTGGATTGATGTTTTTGTGTTTAAACTTTGAGAACTTCTAGGCATTATTTCTTCAAATATTTTTTCTACCCTTCTTTTTTCCTTGGATTTCAGTTACATACTATATTGTATTGTGTCTGTCTCTTTGTTTAAAAAAACAAATGTTTATTCATTTTTGAGAAAATGAGCATGAGCAGGGGAGGGGCAGAGAGAAAGGGGAACAGGGATCCAAAGTCAGCTCTGCATTGACAGCAGTGAGCCAGATGTGGGGCTTGAACTCACGAACCACGAGATGTGACCTGAGCTGAAGTCAGATGCTCAATTGACACAGCCACTCAGGTGTCTCTATATTGTATTCTCTTAAAGGTAATGTTGCCTCTTTATATTTTTTTCAGCCTTATTTGTCTTCATGCTTGAGTTTGGATAATTTCTCTTGCTCTATCTCAGGTTCACTGGTCCTTTTTTCTGCATTGTCATCCATTGAAATCTAATAACACACACTTTTTTTCAGCTGTGGAAATACTATTTGATCCCTTATTTTTATAAATTTCATTTCATGTTCATGTTTTTCTTTGAATTGTTGAGCGTTTATAAAAGAGCTTAGAAGTCCTTGTCTGCTAATTCCATGCCTGTCTTTATTTAAAGCTCCATTTCTATTTATGTGTTTCTTCCCTAGTTATGAGACGTATTTTCTTGCTACTTTGCAGTTTGAGTAATTTTTATTTGATGCTGGATAATTTGATACTACATTGTTGAATGTCTGAATGTTATTGTCCTTCTTTATAGAGTATTGAATTTATTTTGGGCTAGCAGTTAAGTGACTTGTGAATCAACTTTATTCTTTTTATTTTTACCCATCTTTCTTTTAAAAAAATTCTTTTAATTTAAATATTTATTTATTTTCATTAAATTTTTCTTTTAATTCCAGTAAACACACAGTGTTATATTAGTTTTAGGTATATAATATAGTGATTCAATAATCCTGTACATTACTAGGTGCTCATCATGATAAGTGTACTCTTTAATCCACATCACTCATTTCACCCTTCCTCCCAACCACCTCTCTAGTAACCATCAGTTCTCTATATAGTTAAGAGCCTGTTTCTTGGTTTCTCTTTTTTTTTCCTTCTCGTTTGTTTTGTTTCTTAAATTCCACATATGAGTGAAATCATATGGTATTGTCTTTCTCTCACCTTTTTTTTTTTTTTTTTTTGAGATTTTGAAGCATTGTTACGGCATCTTTCTAGTAGCCTGTACACTAGAGTAGCCATTTTATATGTGGCCTTTCTGGAATCTCTACCAAATACTTCATGTTTTCAATGACATCTCTGTCTGGCTGGTTGGATATGGATATATCCCAATCCTGTAGGAGCTCCTACAGTTGTTTCACTTACAGCTCCCTAGTAGTTATTTTCTCAATTCTTCTCTCCAGTTTTGTTTTTTTGGTTTTTTGTGTGTGTGTGTTTTTTTTTGCCTCACACATACTAACTTTTCTTATCTTCTGCAGTCTCTAATCTTTGTCTCCTGAGCAAAGTAGGACTTCAGCAGTTCTTTGCTTTGTTTTTCTCAAATAGTGCTGGATGTGGCAAAACGATGGGAAGGTAGTAGAGTTCCCTTCTTTGTTTCTTTTTCGTTATCATATCCTTTTTGTCTGTTGTCCATTGTTTGAAAAGAGATGGGAAGCCCAGTTAGGTACCAGTTACCTTGTTACGATGGTAAAACATACAGTCACTGTATTTAAACTGCGGGGTTGTGGAAAGAATTATGTTAAGTAGACTGAATAAGCTCTGGCAAATTTGCAATGGAATGTCTTTCATTCTTAACACAGTGCCACATCTTACAGTCTTTCTAGTCCTCATCTATTTACTTGTAATGTCATTTACTCAATAAATGTAGGCAGTATGTACTCAATACATAGAGTGTCATTGGCAGTTCCATTGTAGATGCTTCTGCAACAGATGACTGCCAGTATACCATGTTTGTATAGCACATCTAATATGCTATGTTTCATATTTCATGGTACATTTTAAGAAGCCGTAAACATTTTTAGTTAAAAATTCCAAAAATTCCTCTCAACTGACTATGTGTAGCAAAGTGAATGCATTTTGAAGTAATTTAAAATAAAGCGTTTCAGGTTATTACTAATGACTCTATTGTCAACTCTTGAGGAATGGGATGGAAAACTTCATTAATTATAATAAAATCTCCTAGAAGACTTAGAAGTTATAGAATGTTTCAAAGAAAGATAAATGAACGATGTTATTTTCTGATATATCTCCTTTTAGTCCGTTTCTTTTTCTTTAAAAAAAATTTTTTTTTAACATTTATTTATTTTTGTTTTGTTATTTATTTGTTATTTATTTTGAGAGAGAGAGAGCCAGTGAGAGCCAGTGAGGGGCAGGGAGAGAGAGAGAGAGGGGGAAACAAGTTCCAGGCTCTGAGCTGACTGTCAGCACAGAGCCCGAGGCAGGGCTCAAACTCACAAACCATGAGATCATGACTCGAGCCGAAGTCAGACGCTTAACCGATTGAGCCACCCAGGCGCCCCTCTTTTAGTCCATTCTTTATGCAAATACAGATTTGCACATTTTTGACAAATTGGGATCATATTGTTTAAAAATATTATATATCTTGATTTTTTTCTCCCTCACACATTATTTATATTTTTCTGTGTTCTTTCAATTTGTGCTGGAAGTATCAATTTAGAAAATGTGTCGAATTTATTTTTATTTTTATTTTGGTTATTATAAGTAATCCTGCAGTGATTATTTTTCTGTTTTCTTCTAGATTTCAGAAAACTTCTGGTAGATTTTCTAGATCAAGGGATATAGACTTTGAAACCTTTCTGTTAATTACATTAATGCATATTCATTGTAAAGACTCTTGAAACATAAAAGAGAAACACAGATATTTTATTATTTGTATTGTAGCCTGTATGTTCACATCTGAATTGTTTTTACTAGACTAAAAATTTTATGTCTTGAACTTTTTCCTGTTTTATTATTTTTTTTTTTTGAAAATAATCCTTTCGGTGATTACCTAATATTTTGGGTTGACAATATAATTTACTGTGTGTGTGTGTGTGTGTGTGTGTGTGTGTGTGTGTGTGCGCGTGTGTATTTTCCTAAGAAAGAGTGAGTCGGGGAGAAGGGCAGAGGGAGAGAGAGAGAGAGAGAGAGAGAGAGAGAGAGAGAGAGAGAATCCCAAGCAGGCTAAGTGTTTGGCATGGAACCCGACGTGGGGCTTTATCTTACTACTCTGGGATCATGACCTGATCTGAAATCGAGTTGGACACTAAACCCACTGAGCCACCTAGGTGCCCCTTACTGTGTGTTTATATTGTTGGATATCTGGGTTACTTCCAGTTTTTCAACTGGAAAAAAGTTTTCAAAATATCCTGTAGCCATTTTGCTAATGGAAATGTGACTTTTTTTTTTGAGACCATCTTTATGTATTGATGTGAATCTTTGTCAAATCTGCTAGAAAAATTTTTTTTTCTGAATTTAATTTATATTTTTTGTTAAAGGTATTTTTTGCAGAACTTTTATATACATGTGTCTTTTTTGTGATTAATTTCTCTTATACTTAGAAAAATCCTTTTCCTTTTGGAGATTAGATAAT
This sequence comes from Prionailurus bengalensis, assembly GCF_016509475.1. Classification (NCBI taxonomy): domain Eukaryota; kingdom Metazoa; phylum Chordata; class Mammalia; order Carnivora; family Felidae; genus Prionailurus; species Prionailurus bengalensis. The sequence goes on from NC_057344.1 coordinate 147,019,331, forward strand.
ATTCATCTATATCAAGTCTTGCTAGAATTTATTTTGAATTATATATTATGTGATAAGAATCTTAACTTTTTTCCCTATGGCCATTAAATAGATGATTAATTACTGAGAACATACCCTTTGTATTCCAGGATATCTATTCTTTGCAGAATGAATTTATTTTCTTTAACTAGGATTGACTAAATTCTGTGAATAATCCTTGAGTAAAAACAGAGCTTGATATCCAGAAAACCTATAGTTAAACTTGAACACTAGTACCCAAAAGGTATACATTTGGCATTGAGTTGTACTCCTATATAGTCTATCCTTTGATGGAAAGGAGAGAATGATGGAAAGGAGAGATTGGTAGTTGACATGGGGACATCTGAAATCTAGAGATTGATGCCTGATTGTAAGAGTGCAGGATTCTCTTTTCTTCATCAGTATCTAGCATAGTGCTGAGTACATTATAGGTATCTTGAAGTGTTTGTGTAATACCTGAGAGAAAGCATGAGAAAGAAAGGTTCTGGTGTCTTTTATGTAACTTATGAAATGTTTGACTAATTTTGAATATAAACAAAAGATAATAGGCAGAATGATTAAATGCCTTTCAATGAAGTTATTTTTATCTTCATATAATAAAATGATTTTCATGATATAGCTATTAATTTTTATCTATTAAGCCGTAGTTTAACCTTGGTTTTGCATTAGTATCACCTAGGGTGCTTAAAAAAATATTTATGCCCAAACCATACCCCAGAATGATTAAGTCACAGGCATACATATCTATGCCTCCTATAATTTTCATCTCCTTAAAAAAGTTTTTGACAACACAGCAAAGTGTATCTTTTGCATTTCGAGGAATACTTTTGCAATGAAAATTTATATTGGTTTAGTATGTATCCTTTTTGAAGCCAGAAAAACATCAAACACCAAAATGTTCTCATGCTCACCGAGATTTACATATGTTTTTTAGTCTATCACGAGTTTTAGAATCCAAAACAAGAAACACCGAAGATCTTTTGTCTCTTTCTGCATCAGTTATGGAATGGTTTGGATTACAAAATAAAGAGAGAAGAAACACTTCTTTCCAGATTATGTGAATATTGAAAAAGTCTACCATGACCGACTATGGAATCTCCCCATCTGAGATTTTTTAGAAAGTACCAGCCAATTCAAAGGTCGGTTTCCATCCAGTGGAATAAAGAAGCAATTTTACTTCCTTGGCATTATGGACTAAATTATCTTTGTCCCCTTGGAGGACATTAGTACTCTTATTTGTTGTTGTTCATTCTAATGTACAGCTAAAGTTGAGAATCATTGCTGTAAGACTGTGGATAAAGAGAATTTAAAACAGTGTGCCCGTAAACTCTCCAAGTGTCTTAGTCAATTTGGGCTGTTATAACAAAGTAACATAGACTGGGTGCCTTATTAAACAACAGAAATTTCTTTGTTTTTTTAAAGAATGTGCACAATTTTTAATGTTTATTTTGAGAGAGCAAGAGCACATGAGCGAGTAGCGGAGGAACAGAGAGAATCCCAAGCAGGTTTCATGCTGTTAACGCAGAGCCCAATGTGGGGCTCCATCTTGGACCCTGAGAACATGACCTGAGCCAAAATCAGGAGTTGGACACTTAACCAACTGAGCCACTCTGGCATTCCTAAACAGAAGACATTTTTATCTCATAGTTCTGGAGACTGGGAGTCTGAGATCTCAGGATGTCAGCGTTGTATCGGGTTCTGGTGAAGACCTTCCAGGTTACAGACTGCCAACTTTTTTTTTTTTAAGTTTGTTTTTTTAGAAAACCAGGAAGTGGGGGGCAGAGAGCGGGGGGGACAGAGGAGCCAAAGCAGGCTCTGTGTTGACAGCAGGGACTCCGATGTGGGGCTCAAACATACAAACTGGGAGATCATGGAAGTTTAACCGACTGAGCCACCCAGGTTCCCAGCAGACTGCAACTTCTTGTTGTACCCTCATGTGTTAGAGAACAAAGAGGGTACTCTCATTACCCTTATAAGGGCACTAATCTCATTTGTGAGGGCTCCATCTTCATGACATCTAATTTTAATTACTTCCCAAAGATCCCACCTCCTAATACCATCATCTTGGGGGATAGGATTTCAGTATACAAAGTTTTGAGGGGACACAGACGATGTAGTCCAAAATACCAAGGAAGTAAAATTGCTTCTTTATTTGAATGCTAGATGGAGACAGATCTTTGAATTGCTGGTACTTTCTAAAAAATCTCAGATGGGGAGATTCCATAGTCTGTTATGGTAGATTTTTTCAATATTTAGATAATCTGGAGAAAAGTGTTCCTTCTCTCTTTATTTTGTAATTCAAACTATTTTATTCCATGATTAATGCAGATAGAGACAAAAGTTCTTCTGTGGTTCTTTTTTTGAATTCTGAAATTCATGATGGATTTAAAATATATGTAAATCTCAGCATGAGAACATTTTGGTGTTTGATGTTTTTCTGGCTTCAAAAAGGATACATACTAAACCAATAAAAATTTTCATTGCAATAGTTCTCCTCTAAATGCAAAAGATACACTTTATAGATACGCTGGGTTGTCAAAAACTTTTAAGGAGACAAAAAATATAGGAGGCACAGATATGTATTTGAGTCCCCAAATAAAGGTCTTGTCACAGTTAAATATCTTTGGTGGTATAATAGTCATTCAGCAAATGTTTATTGACTCTTGTGCACTATTCTTGGCTTAGACTACAGCAGTGAAAAAGATGAAGTTCCTACTTTCATGGAAAGTCAGTTGGAAAGACTGACAATGTACAATTTGACTAGAAAATAAATAATACGATGTATAGTCATCAATAGTATTAAAACATAAAGCCAAGGTGATGGGGTACACTATAGCAGAGAGGAGGAGATATTCATATACACAGAAAATACCACTCTGAGAATTGATGGATCTAGGCAGAAACCTGAATGTTGAGAAGAAGCTAGCCATTTGAAAATCTTGGTGAATTACAGAGAGAGGGAACTGTAATTCTGAATTCCTGGGTTATGCTTCTAGTTAATGTTAAGGCATTAGAAGAGGTAGACTTAATGCGGGTATTTGTGTAAGATAATGGGAAATTGAGACCGTGTTTTCTTCAGTTAACTAGAAGACTTCTTGCCAGGAGGTGTCTGGGAGCCTGACTTCTCTTTGTCCTTCTGGGTTTCTATTTCTGTTTTTTTCTTTTACTTTCCTTGTCTCTTTTATACCCTCCCTCCCCCACTCCCCAACACATAGACTATATTATTTATTCTGCAGTCTGTGGGAAAGGGCCCAGGGCAGACATGGGGATGACTTCTGTAATAATCTCGAGGCATAATTTGAGGCAAATGCAGCCAAGACTAGAATGAGATATTTTGGGAAAAGACTGGGGAGTTTTTAAAATGTGCTACAGCCACTTTCTCTTGAATTTGCTCCTAGGGAAGAGGAGTTACATGTTAAGTTTTTTATTTAAAAAAAAAATTTTTTTTAACGTTTATTTATTTTTGAGACAGAGACAGAGCATGAACGGGGGAGGGTCAGAGAGAGAGGGAGACACAGAATCTGAAACAGGCTCCAGGCTCTGAGCTGTCAGCACAGAGCCCGACGTGGGGCTCAAACTCACGGACCGCGAGATCATGACCTGAGCCGAAGTTGGCTGCTCAACCCACTGAGCCACCCAGGCACCCTGAGTTTTTTAATGATGAACTCTTCAAATTCTTGTGTATCTTTTTATATAGTACAAGTTTTAGGTTACCTTCCTTAAACAGGATGTTTAATCTTCACAATTCCTAATATTTATATAATGTTTTGTTTGTGATTCATCTAATTTATTATGTAATTCATGGAGAATATGTGTTTAGTATTATTTTGAAAGTAAAGAATGGCTTTGATTTTGTTGGGGGATGTGTGGTGGGGATCAGATATCCAACAAAAGGCATTTTATAATTTTGGTTTAATCTTTGTGACTTGGGGTGAGGGTGTAGTATACTAAAGTAAATTATCTTTTTTTTTTTGATACTAGACTTTTTTATACTAACAGATTATTCTTGAGGTATAGTGTTTAATTATGTGACTGGCAGCATTCCAGTTAGTCCATTTCTTTTACAAAAATATGGATTTTTGATGAAATTATGCATATATTTTAAAGCTATTTTGTCAGTATGCCATGTAGACAGCCACATTTCATAGGAATTCTTGAGGTTTTGTTTGTCAAATAGATCTGTCCTTAAATAATTTAACTCTTTATCAAACGAAGCATTCCTGATGGCTGTTTAGTTAATTTGGTATACATTTGCAATGTACCAAATGAGATTTTTCATTTCCAGTGAGAAACTAAATAATGTGTTTGGATAATTTAAGAGTTTCAGTATATAGACTTATGTATTTTTGTTACTAATTAAATGATAGTTCACATTATTTTATTATTATGATACTAGGTGATAGACAAAATTGGTGATATTTTAGTAAAACTCCATTGAAGGTTTTATTTTATTTTATTATTATTTTTAATATAATTTATGTCATATTGGCTTACATACAATACCCAGGGCTCATCGCAACAAGTGCCCTCCTCAGTGCCCATCACCCACTTTCCCCTCTCCCCCACCCCCAGATCCACCCTCAGTTTGTTCTCTGTATTTAAGAGTCTCTTGTGGTTTGCCTCCCTTCCTTCTCTGTAACTATTTTTTTCCCCTTCCCCCATAGTCTGTTAAGTTTCTCAAGATCCACATATGAGTGAAAACATATCTGTTTTTCTCTGCCTGACTTATTTCACTCAGCATAATTCCTTCCAGTTCCATCCGTGTTGCTGCAAATGGCAAGATTTCATTCTCTCTCATTGCCAAGTAGTATTCCATTGTATATATAAACCACATCTTCTTTATCCATTCATCAGTGCTGGTATAAACATTGGGGTACAAGTGCCCCTATGCATCAGCACTCCTGTATCCCTTGGGTAAATTCCTAGTAGTGCTATTGTTGGGTCATAGGGTAGTTCTATTTTTAATTTTTTGAAGAACCTCCACACTGTTTTCCAGAGCGGCTTTACCAGTTTGCATTCCCAACAGTGCAAGAGGGTTCCTGTTTCTCCACATTCTCGCCAGCATCTGTAGTTTCCTGATTTTTTCATTTTAGCCATTCTGACCGGTATGAGGTGGTATCTCAGTGTGGTTTTGATTTGTATTTCCCTGATGATGAGTGACATTGAGCATCTTTTCATGTGTCTCTTGGCCATCTGGATGTCTTCTTTGGGAAAGTGTCTATTCATGTTTTCTGCCCATTTCTTCACTGGATTATTTGTTTTAGTGTTTGTTTATTTATTTTGAGAGAGAATTCCAAACCGGCTCTGTGGCTTATTCCTAGGAACCATGAGATCATGACCTGAGCTGAAATCAAGAGCCAGACACTTAACTGACTGAACCATCGAGGCACCCCTCTGTTCAAGGTTTCTATAAAGCAAATGCTTATATACAATTAGTAGGTATATGAAGTGCCCGTATGTTTCAGTTAGCTTAGGATACTTCGAGTTTATACTTGTTTTTCTGGGATAGTTTAAAAAATGTTTTGATTTAGACTATATATACACACACACACACACACACACACACACACACACACACATATACACACACATATACATATATATATGTGTGTATATATGTATATATGTGTGAATATATATACACTCTAATGTTAGGGTAATGATGGCAGTAGAACTCTGAAGTTACATTGGTTCATACAGTTTTTCCCAATATTTTTAGGTTTTGTATCACTAGATAACAGGAGCTGAATGCCAAGTATACTAACACAGTTGAATACATCAAGTCAAAGAGTAAATAATATGTTTAATGAGATGCTCATTCACCTGAATTTCTGTGTGTTGGCTCAGTTTGGTTAATTGTTTTCTCTTGAAAGTGATTGTTACAGGATTCTCTTCTTTTAAATGTTATCACATATTTACTGTATTAGTTCCTTATTTGTGGGAACTTAATATGTCTTTTCAAGCATGCCAGTATTTTTATTACAATTGTTATTTGCTTTTGTTAATGTTTTGATTACAGTTGCATAAGTTTTAAATGTCCCCAGTTCTCTTTTTCCCTGAGCCATGTTATTTTAATGTGCTGTTTGCAGAATGTGAGGTTTGTCAGGATGCATTTATTGCATTACAGCACAATTGTCTGTATTGCTATAAACATTACATGATGTAAAACAGTATTCACTATATCACCATCGGAATATAAGACTTGAATGGTATTTGTATAGTATCTTCTTTCCCACCTTCTACCACAAGAAATCTTAATGTATATGGGATATATTCGCAGCACATGATCAAAGTACTTTTTCAGAGCTGCTTAATTTAGAGTGATCGGTGGGGAGTTGGTGGCTCAGTTGGTGCTATTCAGAATATATCCTGAGTTCTAAATAAGCAGCAAACAGAACATTTGAGTCAGAGAATGTTTATAGATCTCCTTCTGAAAATTGAATATTAAACTTATTTCAAACATTTTAAATGCAGAAATAAAATATGCTTTTATTTTAAATTTAACAAGCATTTACGTATGACCTTTGATGTATAAAGAACTTGGTGGAAATCGAGATGACGTAGACATATACCCAGACATGGACCCTACCAACCAGGAGTTACTGATCTATAATTGAGACTTATGTCCAAATTAATTAACTTAACAGTGTCTATTAATTTCCCCATGAGGTTCTTTCAATAATGCAAATGATAATTAATTTTTAATCTTTTAATATCATATTTGCTTAAACCAACTACAAAATAACTCTTTCCCTAGGATGAAGACAAGTTTTTTGTGGAAACACTATGTGACTCAAACTGTGTGTGCCCACTGCTTCCTGTCTGCCAGTAGATAACAAAATCAGTGAATTAAAAAAGTAAGATATCAGTGGAGAAACCAAGCCAGGGCAAGTTATGATGAATTCCCTTGAACATGTATTTTCATGATTGCGATTTTATTTATGTCTAGTGAAATTATTCCAAAATAAGAGTTATTTACCGATAACTTGATTTTTCAGGGGCCATTTGAATAATTCTGTGAGCATTTTATCTGCCTGTGCCAAAAACAATAAACAAAAACCCCCCCACAAACTTAGTTATGGAAAGCTCTTAATATATTTCAGTCCTTGGAAATGGTCCTTGAGGTCAGGTGCTAAATAAGGGATCTAGTATAATAGGCACTTAAATATAAACTTTAAGATATAAAGGAACTATTTAAATGTCTACTTATTTTATAAAGTGTGAAAAATATTAGTTCTTGTCTAGTCTGACATTTTATAAAATAGTTTTATTATGATTCTTCACATATACCTTTGACATTAATGTCTTTAACACTCCATCAGTGTTTTGGGTCATTAGCACTGTTTTCCAAAGCACCTCTTCCCCTTCAATTTAAGATGCGAGATAAAGTACTAACACAGCTGTATATGAAGGTTGTATCTCAAGCCAGAGACATCTATACCTTTAAGACACTTAGGATTTTCAGTTTTCCGCTATCTAGCTATTTTTGACTCCACAATGAAAGCATTTACTGGGTAGTTTTTAAAAAGTTTTAAAAGTCTTCTTTATAATAACATCAACATTTAGAATTGAAGACCAAGAATGCATTTTTATTCTTGTTACTTTTCTTTGCCTTGAAAAGATTGGCATGTGAATTTTATATTTACTTTATTTATATCCTAGATATAGATACTATTCTTAGATAAAATTGTTGGGTAGAGAACAGTATTTGTTGTAATAACAATGATCTGTTTTGGTAATTACTGAAATTTATCAAATATGGTACATATATACTTATAACAGTTTGAGTGACCAAGTATCTAGTGTTCTAATGTTATTTGTGCTCATTATCGTTTGGTGTGTCAAGAATATTCTTTTCTGGGGCACCTGGATAGCTCAGTCAGTTAAGCATCCAACTCTTGATCTCTGCTCAGATCATGATCTCATGGTTCATGAGTTCAAGCTCTAAGTCGGGCTCTGTGCTGACAGCATGGAGCCTATTTGGGATTCTCTCTTTCCCTTTCTCTGCCCCTCCTTTCTGTTCTCTAAAAATAAATAAATAAACTTAAAAAAAAAAGATGAAAAAAATTCTCTCCTCTTAGATTTCATCCAGCCTTGGAAATTATTCATTTAACAAATATTTTATTGAGTACCTATCCTGTTCTTTGGAGCTTGGGTTATGTAAGTGACTGAAACATAATAATCTTTGCCATTTTGAGATAGTATAAAGACTTCGGCACTGATTTAAATGAAATGGGAACCATTGGACAGTTTTGAGCAAAAGAATGATAAGATCTGACTTATATTTTAAAGGGAATTGGAATACTTGGAAATCTGACTCTTATTATTTGAGCTTGATTCAGTTTTAGATATTATATATATGAAATTTATATATATTAAACATAATATATATGAAGTTTAAGAAAAGTTCGGTCGTTTATATGGGTAATGAGGGTCTGTTAGAAATCTCCTGCTTTGCTGCCTCCTCTAGGGTATTTTATTGATCAGTGGAGCCAATGAGAAGGTAAAGATAGTAAAGGCAAGGCTCTATACTTTCCTCTGAGGGAAAAATCCTGGAGGAAGAAGAGCTCTCTTTTTTGGAGATGGGGAAGAGAAACAAAAGATAATAGATTAAGATATGTAAGTTGAGGTATCTATAGCACATCCAGAAAAAAATATCTAGCAATTCAGATAATAGAGAACTGACACTCAGCAGAGAAGTCTGTTTGAGAGAGAGAAATATTTCAAAGTTATCAGTAGAATAGGTCATATTTAAAACTTGTGTTTATAGATGACATTACCTTGTTTGTATAAGTTAGTTAAAAAGGCTGAAGTTTGAATGGAGAGGACGTATCGTATTTAAATGATTTGGGCAAGGAAGAGAAGCTCAAAAGGGCCTGATTAGAAAATACTTGGAAAAAAAAAAGAAAAAAAAATAGTTGAGGTAATGGGCACATTTAATTGTGAACTGAAAAATGATCATAAGAACACAGATAGACTGAATGAAAGTGGAAAGGTTTAGGGTCTTAAAATGCAGTTAGGTACAGGTGTAATAGAGAATAACAAAATGATAGAATTAGAGTGGGTAGATGTTAATAAATGTAAAACTTCAGCGTTAGAAAAAGATACAAGTGTTCAAGATATAACCATGAATATAGGTTCTCATTTTGACTAGGTTATCTTTATTACACCTTTCAAATTTTGGGATTCTTGGAATGGAGCATTCATGTTTTTTCTCTTTGTTGAATTCAAAGGAAATATTTATAGCAGCAATCTGTCTTTTTAATTCACTTTTTAAATTCCTTCTTAAATTTGATTTAAAATTTGGAGAGCAAAATTTGCAATTATTTTGCCCTTTTTTATGGTAAAATATACATAACAGTTTACCATTTTAACCATTTTTAAACATATGGTTTTGGTGCATTATGCCCTTTTGTCAGTTATCTTTACATTAACTTTATTTCTGTGAACTTCAAAAATATTTTTATTTTGGTTAAAAAGGTTCTTTGACCATAATGGAATTAAGCTTAAAATAAAAAATAGACTTCTGGAAAATCCCCAAATATATGGAAATTAAACAGCACATCTTAAAAATAATGCATGGGTCAAAGGAGAGGCCACATAAAGAATGAGAAGATATTTTGAATTGAGTGAAGTATACCTGAGTTTGTGGTATGCAGTTAAAGCAGTTCTTAGAGGGAAATTTATAATATTAAATGCTTATTTTTTTTAAAAAGTTTTCAAATCAATAATTGAAAGTCCTACATTAAGAACTATAAAAAGGGGCTCCTGGGTGGCTCAGTCGGTTAAGCATTGCTCAGGCTCAGGTCATGATCTCATGGTTCGTGGGTCCAGGCCCCATGTCAGGCTCTGTGCTGACAGCTCAGAGCCTGGAGCTTGCTGTAGATTCTGTCTCTGCCCTGTCTCTCTCTCTACCCCTACCCCACTCACACTCAGTGTCTCTCTCAAAAATAAATAAACATTAAAAAAACTTACTAAAAAAAGAACTATGGAAAGAATAAGATCAAGGCAAGCAGTATAAAGATGATAATAAAGATAAAAATGGAAATCAATGAAATTAAAACCAAAAACAATGAAAGTAAAACTGAGTTTGGTTCTTTGAAAGGATCATTATGATAAAGCTTTAATCAACACTGATTGGGAAGGAAGCAAGACAGACAGACAGACACACAGGTTACCCATATCAGCAGTTGAAAAAAGGGACATTACCACAAATCCCACCCTTATACATTGAAAAGTTAATTAAAAGGGACTATTATGAATAACTTTGCCACCCAATTTAACTCAGGTGAAATGGACAAATTCTGTGGAAAACAGACTATCAGGTTTCACTCAAGAATGCATAACCTGAATATTATCTAAGAGAGAAATATTTCTAATTAAAAACCTTCCAGCAAAGAAAACTTCATGTCCAAATGGCTTCATCTGTGAATTTTTTGAAACATTAAAGGAAGAAATAATTCCACTTCTATACTAGCTTTTCCAGAAAATAGATGATGAATGATTACATCCCAATACCTTCCTAAGCAGACATTATAAAAAAATAAAATTATAGACCAATATGTATTATGACCCTAGATGCAAAATCCTAATAAAATATTAGCAAATAGAATCTAGCAATATATAAACAAGTTTATACAACATGAACAGATGGTGTGTATATGCAAAATTCATTTAGCATTTGCTAGCCAATCAATGTAATTCACTATATTAACACATTCAAGAAGAAAAATCATTTTACAATCTCAACAGATACAGAAAAAGAGTTTGATAAAATTAAACTTGCGTTAATAAAAAAAAACATTGTCAGTAAACTAGGAATATTAAGAGAACTTTCTTAGTTCTGATAAAGTGAATTTATAAAAAATCTACAGCTTATGTCATCATACTGAATGGTGAGATTGGATACTTTTCCCCTAAGATTGAGAACAAGGCAGAGATGTCCATCTTATCATTCCTACTCAACACAGTACTGGAGATCCTAGTCAGGTAACTTAAAAAAAACAAAACAACAGCAACAACCACAACCCAGCACAAATACAGGAAAGAATGAAATAAAACATCTTTTATTGGTAAATGACATGACCGTCTATGTACAAAATCTGATGGAACCTACAAAAAAGATAATAGAACTAATCAGTGAATTTAAACAAGGTCTCATAATTCTGTATATTAAGTATGAACATTTCAAAAATGAAAATTTTAAAACATATCAAAATAAGATCAAGAAAAATGCAACACTTAAGAATAAACAAAACTTAGCCGCCTGGGTGGCCCAGTCTTTAAGCATCCTTCCTCTCAGGTCATGATTTCACGGCTGGTGAGTTTGAGCCCTGCACACGGTCTGTGCTGACAGCTCAGATTCTGTGTCTCCTTTCTCTGCCCCTCCCCAGCTCATGCTCTGTCTCTTTGTCTCTGTCTGTCTCTCAAAAATAAATAAAATATTTTTAAAAACTTAAAAAAAAGGGTAAACAAAACCATGTATATTATTTATGTGCTGAAAACTACAAAACATTCATGAGAGAAATTGAAGGTGATCTAAATAAATGAAAACATATATACTATATTTATGGTTTGAAAGACTCGGTACTGTTAACATGTAAATTCCATCCCACTCATCCCCCCAATATGGCCTGTAGACTTTGACATAATCTCATTCAGAATCCTATCAGAGCTTTTTAGTTTTGTTTTTGTTTTTAGTAGAAATTGACAATTTTCTGTTAACTATAAAGAAAAAGACCCTAGAATAGTGAAAACAATTTTGTAAAGAATATAGTTGAAGGATTTCAAGACTTAACTATAAAACTGTCTTAACTAAGACAGTGTAATATTGATGAAAGGATAGACATGTAGATTAATAGAACAGAATAGAGTCTAGAGAAGATCTGTGTGTGATCAACTTGATTTTTGACAAAGGCGCCAAGACACCTTTCCTCTCAATAGAGAAAATGTAGTCTTCTCAATGAATTGTGCTGAAACATTTAGATATCTTTTTATGGAAGGAACTTCAACTCATGCCTTGCACTTTATACAAAAATTAACTTGAATTGGATCATAATCCTAGGTATAAAAGTTAGAACAATAAAACTTCTGGAAAATAACAGAAAATCTTTGTGACCTTGGGTTAAACAAAACTTTTAAATAAGGCACAAACAATGCAAACATAAAAGAGAAAATTATAATTTGGATTTTATCACATTTCAAAACTTATGTTCTTTAAAATATACTGAAAAGAAAATGAAAAGATAAGCCATCAGCCTGGAGAAAGTATTTGCAAGCCATGTGTCTGATAAAGGATTTGTATTCAGAGTATAGTAAGAATTTTTACAACTCGATAATGAGGAAACAACCAAAAAAAAATGGGGAAAATGTTCTTAACAGATCTTTTATTGAAGAAATACACCAATGGTGAATAAGCAGAGGGAAAGATGCTCAATATCATTAACCATTAAGGAATTGCAGAGTAAAATCACAATGTAACTTCATCCTAGGAAAATAGGAGGAATAAAAGAAAGGAAAAAACTGATGGTACCAAATGTTAGTGAGAAGTCAGAGCAGCCAGAACTCCAACAGTGCAGGTACAAAAGCAAAAAGCTATTACCATTTGGAAAAGTCTGTCAGTTTCTTACAAATTTAAATATAGAGTTATCATATGACATAACCATTTTATGTATGTACCCAAGATAAGTTAAAACATGCTCACATGAACCTTGTACTCAAATGTTCATTAGCCAGTGAATTAACAAATTGTGGTACCTCCATATGATGGAGTACTATCCAGCACTAAAAAGGAATGAACTACTGTTGCATGCTGTAGCATCACTGAATCTCAAAGGCATTATACATTTTGTGAAAGCTGCAGTTAGAAGTCTGGATGATTCCATTTCATTCTGGAAAAGAAACACTGAAAGTAACAGGAAACATGGTTGCTAGTAGCAGAGGGTAGTTATAAGGAATTGAGCCTACAAAGGGGCAAGAGAAATATTTGAATGCTAAGAAAGACTTATCGTGATTGTGATGGTAATTACATAACTATGTATTTGTGAAAATTCAGAGATTTGTACAACTAAAAAGGTGACTTTTATTCTGAATTACACTTCAGTAAACCCGACTTTCATAAAAACTTAATTGAATACAGAGGGAAAAGAATGAAGAGAATATAATATTTTTCTGATTTTGCTTCTCTTGAGAAATAAGCAGTTGCTTTAACTGAAACTTACTATGACTTGATTTTGATGCCTGACTTTTTTCATTCATTTAAAAATAATTAGGTTGCATGTACATACTTAAAAATGAATTATATATATCAGGTTAATTCTTTGTATCTAAAAATAATACAGATTGTTATGATAGCTCTTTTGGGATTTTTGTTAGAATTATGTAGAGATGGTTGGGTTATTCCTGATATTTTTCTTTAAAGATCTGAAGTAGTTTTTTTCTTATTTGCCAAAATCACATACTAGGAAATTACATCATCTTTTTTTTCTTTTAAGGTAAGCAAGATAGAAGGGTACAATCAAGTAAAAAAATTCTTCTCATTGATTTCAATCTTCAGTTACCACTGTTAATAATTTGGGTTTCTACATCTTGAAATTTTTTGTTTGTATTTTACACATGCATATGTTTTGGTTTTAAAATCAACTTAGATGGATACATACCATGTTTGCTTTTCTGTGGCTTACATTTTTCACTTAGTGTAATTTGGGTATCTTTCTGGATTGATAACCATATATTCATTCGGTACATGTTTTTAAGTATTTACTGTTTATTTTTTTATTTTTTATTTTTTTTCAACGTTTATTTATTTTTGGGACAGAGAGAGACAGAGCATGAACGGGGGAGGGGCAGAGAGAGAGGGAGACACAGAATCGGAAACAGGCTCCAGGCTCTGAGCCATCAGCCCAGAGCCCGACGCGGGGCTCGAACTCACGGACCGCGAGATCGTGACCTGGCTGAAGTCGGAGGCTTAACCGACTGCGCCACCCAGGCGCCCCAAGTATTTACTGTTTAAAACTAGCAAGGAAAAAAAATAGGGTCCTTGCCTAAGCAACTGATATTCAAAAGATAATAAACAAATTGGGGGAAAATGTCACTATTGATAGGCTTAATGAAGGTAATTAGTTAAAAGGTAAAAAGATGAAAAGTGAAGGGACAGAACGAGCAGGAAATGTGCATTAGATAGTTGTAGTATAGGACTTTATATCTAGATCTGCTTTATTCTGCAACTAAATTAATCGTTCTGTTGATTGGCATGTGGATTACTTATAGTTGTTTTCTGTTATAGTCAATACTGTGATGAACATCCTTGTACATGTTTTTTACACGTACAAGTATTTCTGTAAACTAAATTCTTAAAAGGAAAATCACATTTTTAAATGTTGATTATACATTCTGCCAAATTATCCTGTAAAACATTAGACATTATCTGTCAGTGGATGAAAATTGCCTCATTTTAATTTTCATTTACCTGAATCCCAGTGAAATTTTGCATATTTACTGATTGTTATTTCTGCCATAAATTGCCTACTTACACCGTTTTGCCCATTGTGGGATTTGTCATTTTCTTACTGAGATTTTAGGATTTCTTTATAATTCTGTTTATAATATATACATCATATTTTATAATACTTTCTCAATCTGTCACATGTCTATGGAATCTTTAGATTTTTCATTTTTATGGTGTCAAAATCTATCACTCTTTTCTTTCCTAGCTTCTCGGTTTTGTGTCTTTCCAGAAAAGCCTTCTTATATTAGTTTTAGTCTCATATATTTTTTTCTGTGACTTCTTTAGTTTTATTTATGTTCGTAGTAGATTTTAATTCATCTGGAATAATATATATATATTATCTGGAATTATACATATATATAATATAATCTGATATATAAGTAAAATCTAGAATTATATATATATAATATAATTTGATATATATATATTTTTTTTTTTCATTCTGTGATAGGGACCTAACTTTTTACCAGTTTCCTAACCATTTTCCCCAAATAATTTATTGAACAATATATCTTTTACCCCCACTGACTTGAGATACCACTTCTATCATATTTAAAAGTCCAAAATATGTGTGTTCTGGATTTAATACTCCATTGTTTTAATTAATTTCATTTTACATTTAACGCCTGATAGGGAATCCCTGCCCATTGTCTTTTTCAAAAAATTTTTGGCAATTTCTGTGTATTTTCTCTTCCAGATGAACTTTAGAATCAACATGTCAAGTTCCATTAAAAATCCCTTTGGGATTTTGATTGGAAGTGCATTGAATTTACAGATTAATTTGGGGAGAATTGACATCTTTACACTATTGAATCTTCCCATCCAAGAACATGGTATGCCTCTCCATTTCTTTAGGTGTTCTTTTATGTCCTTTAGTAAAGTTTTATGGTTTTTTGATGTAGGTCTTAGACTTTTCTTGTTAGGTTTATTCCTAGGTAGTTTTTGTTGTTATTGTGAATTACATCTTTTCTTCCAGTTTACATGTTGTTTTTCAATTGGTTATTGCTAATATGTAGGAAATCTATTGATTTTTGTGTGTTCATCTTACCAAGTACTTAGTTTTCAATGGATTCTCTTGAAATTTCCAGAAGGATGATTATATTTTCTGCAAATGATGGCATTTTGTTGTTTCCTTTTTTTCAGTATTGTATGTGTTTAGGGGATTTTTTGTTTATTTTGTTTTTTTCTGGTCATATTGCATTGGTTAGGTTTCCAGATCTGTTTACTACTAGCTCTGATTTGGGCATCTTTCCTGATGGAATCCTTTCCAATTTTTAAACTTTTACATTTATATGTGGCTGACATTTCTGGTAGAGCACGTTATCAGGAACAAAAGTTTCCTTCTTGACTTAACAAGTATTTTCATGGTAATGAATATCGTGTGTTATTATGTGTTCTTGTTGAGATGATATATATTCTTTTCACTTCTAAATTTTAATGTAGTGCATTACATTGATACATCTACCTACTGGTTATGATGTTTTCAATTTTTAACTGTTACTGAGCAAGTATTTATTTGGATATTGCATTATACCAGGAACTTTGGCACACACTGTTGATAGTGCTAAATCTGAATGGTTCTTGTCTTTCTTTAATTGGAGAAGAGAACTAATTAACAGATATCCAAGAATAAGATAATTTTAGGCTGTGATGGTACTGTGCAGAAAATACGGATAGTGGTGTGGTAGAGAGATGACGCTGGTACTTTCTTTGGTAGTACAATCTGAGAAGGTAAAGTATGAATTAAGACATGAAGAAAAAGCATTGTAGGCAGGGGAAGATCACTATTTCTGTACTTAAAGTGAGTTGTATTTCTTAGTATTTTCTTTATCAACCCTTTCTTGTATGTGTTGTATGACACAACTGCTGAATTTAATTTACTAATGATGTGTTTCATTAAGTTTTTGTTTTGTTTAGTTATTTTGCTATTCCTGCTCAGGTTTGCTACTAGAGTTTTTATGCTTATGAGCTAGGGAGTTTTCCCATCTCTTTCCTGGGCTTTGTAAATAATATCATAATGCTCTGTTCCATCTAAAGGGTAGATCTATGACTACCTTTAAGATATCTTCTGTTGATATATTCTGTTTCTACCTTTTCTTGAGTTAGTTTTGATTATTCCTTTTCCTAGAAAACCATCCATTTTGTTTAGATTTTCATGTTTCTTGATTTATAGTTTTTCTTAGTTTTCCGATTCTAATGACTCATGTTTTTTTTTTTCCCTATTATTTTCTATAATTGAATTGCCAAAGGCTTGTCTCTTTTATGCTAGACCTACCTAAGAAGCAGTTACTGGCTTTATTAATTACTTCTGTATCTCTTCTTAATTTCTTCATTTCCATTATCATTATAAATTATACTGATACATTTTGACTTGGATTTTATTTTTGAAGATTTTTAAGACTACATTTTTTCTATAAGGACAGTTATGGCCAAATCCCATAGGAAATAATATGCTTACAATCTTAATTTTTATTTTGTCTGTATTCTGAGATGTTTTTTTTCTTTTTAATTTTTAAGTGTCCTTTATTGTTAAATTTTAGTTTCTGTTAGCTTTATGGACCAAGAATGTAACCTGTATTACTATTATTTTTTTAATCTTTTGAGATTTTTCCTTTCTTTAAGGTATGGTCAGGCTTTTGTTTGCTTTCAAAGACTGTATTCTCTGTTCATGATATACCAGGTTCTGTATTCACTATGATATATAAGTATAATTCATTAATTCTATTTCTGAATCCTCCATATCCTTGCATAATCTTGCTCTCCTCATTTTCTGACATAGATTATGTGGAAAGTATCCCACTAAGTTGTGTGAATTTTCTAGTTGCTTTTATTTCTAGTATTTTTACTTTATATATTTCAATGTTATATTGTTAGGCACATAGAAGTTTGGCTGTTACACACTCTGGTGTATTAAATCTATTATCATTATAAAATATCCTTTTTCCATTTAATGCTTTTGCCCTTGAGTTCTTTGATATTAATAGCACCTTTGACTGGGCTTACTTTTTCATGCTTCTGTTTTTAGCCTTATGACTAAAAATTATAGCTCTCATGATAGCATATAGTTGAGGTTTTTTTATTTTCTTTTGTTTTAAATCCTATTTTGTTTGTCATTTTTTCAAATAAGAGAAACTTTCCCCCTTGCTTTTCTATTAACTTGGTGTTTTGGTCTTTGGTCTTTTTCCTCCTATTGATGGTTATTATAAAGATGTCTTTTATTGTCACTCCCCATCCCACCCCAACCTGCTGCCCCTTATCTTTAGACGTATTTATTAAGTTTTCTGTATTTTGTTTCCTTCCCACTTTGAAAACTATGTGTTTCATTTCTCTTTTTCAGCAGGCATTGAGTTAAATTAAACCATACTTTTAATTAGTTGCTTTCTTTGCTGAACATAGGTTTTTGGCATTATATCATTCAGTCTTGGCTTTCCTATTTTTTAAATTGATATTTTAGTAATATGTTTATGTTATAATATGTTTTCACTTTTCTGACTTTAAGGAATCACTTATTAACAACCAACCTGAGATGATAAAGATAGGTTGTATTATACTAGTTTCTTTTCCAGCTGCTTAGTGTTAATGATTACCAGGGCTGTCCTTTTCTTGGATTCATTTTTGTTGTTGAAGGCATACATTCTCTAAAGTTAGAAATATTTGTCATTTTAAAGCTTTCAATTTGCGTATCTAAAAAAATTATTCTACAGTTTAGAATTTTACTTTCAAAGTAGTTTTGCTTCAGAACTTTAAAAAAAATCTTTTTTAGCATTTATTCATTTTTGAGAGAGGGAGCACACGTGTGAGTGTGAGCAGGGGAGGGGCAGAGAGAGAGAGGCAGACACAGAATCTAAAGCAGGTTCCAGGCTCTGAGTTGTCAGCAGAGAGTTTGACGCGGGGCCCCAATCCACAGACCATGAGATCATGACCTATGCTGAAGTCGGACGCTTAACCGATTGAGCCACCCAGGTTCCCCTGTGTTTTAGAGCTTTAAATTGCACAATTTTCTTCTAGCATCTTCAGTTGTATTTGGGGAGTCTGATATCAATCTGATTTTTAATTCTCTTATTAACAACTCTCCTTATAAAGTTTCTACACTTTACATCCTTGGAATGTTCAGATTTTACCAGGTTATGACTGTGTATGTTTGCATCTGAGAATGAGTATGTATATCTGCATATGCATTTTAAAGCCATTTCATAAGAATCATTTTATTCTAAGGCTGTTTTTATGACTGATGGATAATGATAAATACCGGAGACAGGTTATAATAACTTATAATTAAAATGCATTGTACTATTGATATTTTGAATTTGGGTAAAGTTTTAAAAAATCTGTAACTTTAATTCTATTGTAGAAAAACTACTTATAAAATCTAGATTTGAGAATTCCATATAATTTTACTTAATTTAAACATTCATATTTGTTCAGTTTATAAAGTTTATATGTAATATTCATAAAAATTTCATATTGAATTGTGATTTCATACCGAGTTGTTGTAGGCAGTTAAGTACTTTGAAGCTTAAGAAAAAAAGTCATGTTTTATATTAGCTCTGTGACACCAGTGCTATGCTGACCATTATATCACCAATTCTTAGCGTATTCCTAGATCTTAACTAAAATTTATTAGATGGATAGATGAGTATGAATGAAGCAGTGTAGGAATAAGTCAGTGTTTTCTTAATAGATTTTTTGAAAGCTAAATTTATTTTTAGTCAGGTTCACTTTAGTTTATTTACAGGAATCTCAGGGTACCGATACCATAATGAGTCATATTATTAATTGATATTTTTTTACAGGAGGACTTTAAGTGGGTTTTTATTTTATGTTATTTTATTTCAGCATATGCATAGATCAGTGTTCAGTGATTGTATTGAAGGTTTTATCTTAATGCTACAGAAAAACTATATCCAAATATACTAGTTTTGGAATACTTTACTGTTTTAAGAATTGTAGTATTTTAGCTGAAGTTTACCCTATTTAAGACTACAAAAAATACGGATCAAAGAAATTTTTATTAGACTTTAGGGCCAGGTGTAAAAGAGAAGAAATTATGATGAAGGTAATAATGAGTATTTCTTATTTTATCTATAATTAATCTGTGTTTGTCTATATACAAAGAACTAGGAAGAACAAATATATTTTACTGGTCTTGTTTTAGAGACATAAATCTGTTTATTCAGTCATTGTTGTAAAATTATACAGATTGAAATTAGTTTCTTAACTTTAATATTTACCTTATTATATGCAGCTTTTTTAGTATCTTTTTATAAGCAACAGATATTTTCGTAATGGTAAATAATACCAAGATTCAGAAACTGTTATTCCTTTGAATTAAGTTTATGTAACCTATTCTGAATATTGCTTGAGTTATTCTGTAATTCAGTACATGATGATGGTCTCAAGTCAAGTTGTTCTAATGAACCTTTATTTTTGGTAGGTGAAATGGTATCAGTTATGATCTATGTCTTTAAACCCAGTCTATGTCAGAAATGACAAAACTGGTCATAAAAATCAAACACTGACATTTGCTAAAAGTAAAAATCATACAAATTGTAAAAGGTTTATCATAAACATTGTTTTGGAGGGATTTTTCTGCATTGACTGGATTAAGAGAGCTTCAGATTTTAAGTATGGTGAGTTTTGGTTTGAAGATACCTTGTTTTCCTGGAGCAAGTGTAAGAATTCTTTGTTATTCTAAAAACATTTGTAATATAATCAAGGTCTAGATGATCTTTCTTGAAATGTAGATTATCATCTTAAAATTCTGATTACCAGCCTTAAATTGAATGATAAATGGGCAAGGTAGTTTCCAGAACAGCAAAAGTGGTAATTGATGGATAGGGGTGGGATAGAAGGGTGGGGAGTATTAAAGGTCAAGAAGTCCAAATTCTGGAGCTGCTAGCATTCTCATTTTTTAAAGTATTTTATCCTCAGAGAGTGACTCTTTTTCCCATTCTCACCTCACATAGTCTTTCATTTGATGTATTGAAGTAAGTTCCTAATTGATTTGTCTTTGTTGTCACATCTGTCCAAAACCATCTTTTTAAAAATTGGTTATCTTAATACTTAAATCCTTCAGTAACCTACCATATGAATTCTGAATTTCTCAGCACAATATTGAAAGGCCTCCTCTTCCTTAAGCATTATTATTTTTTTTAACCATTCTCATTCAGAATTGTTTTTTCCTTTCTCTATATAATGATATATTAGTGTCTATTTAGTACTGTTTTTCAATCTTGTTTGGTATAGTTACTTCTTTGCACATAGAATTGCCTTTCTCTGTTGTATATTTGTGGAAGGCATCGATTATAATAAAATGATTTTTGTATTTCCTTTCTCCTTTGGCTGCCTTACTGCTTTTTGCACATTGTATGTAATTGGTGGTGAATATTTGTTAAATCAGATGGAACTGGTATATTTGATGTCTAGTTAATCAGAATATACTATATCTTTATTCTGGGGAGTAAATATCAGTTTATTACTAGATGGACTTCTCTCTTTAATATAGCAGTGATAATTTATCTGTTTTGATAAGGAGTTAGTTTGAAATGTAATGCTAATATTTACAGTTTGGCCAGATGGCTCTTCTTTTCCAAATTTTTATATGGCATTGTGTTTTAGTATAAAAGGACTGGGAGTACCATTAATGGTATAAGCAAATTCCTTCAGTGCTGACCTTTTTGTTTTTTGGGTTTTTGTTTATTTTTATTTTTAGAGAGTGAGAGAGTGAGCATGAGTGGGGGAGAGGGGCAAAGAGAGAGAATCCTAAGCAGGCTCCATTCTGAGCCTGACATGGGGCTTGATCCCACGACCCTGGGATCATGACCTGAGCCGAAATCAAGAGTCAGATGCTCAACCGACTGAGCCACCCAGACATCCTCAAGTCCTGACCTTTATTAAAAGACCTTGGTTTTCATTGTTAAGTATTTGCATATGAGAAAGTAAAAAAGAATTTTGATTACCTTGTTAATCTAAATAAATAGTAGTACTGTTAAATAACAATTTTTTTTAAACAAAAGCAACTTCTTTTGATTAAAGCATCATCTTTAATCTTTCAAAACCAAAAGGCTTTAACTTGCACAAAAGCATAGAGACAAGTATGATAAAGTCACTATAAACCTTTTTCTCAGATTCAGTGTTATCAAGAATTTGCCACACAACTTTGTTTTCCTGAATATTTTTATGGCACATTTCTAGAACTATTCCTGTATATGGCTACTGTAGTATGCATCTCTAAAAGATGAGTGTTTTCTTACTTAACCATAATTTCTTTATACTATGTAATATCCAGTTCATACTCAGATTTCTTAACTTACAAAAATTTCATAAGGTTTGTATTATTTTGCTGGTTATGTCTTTGGAGTCTCTTTAATTTAGAGCAGTTCTTCATTTTTACTTTCTCTGCCTTTTTCAATAAACATTTTCCACATTTCACTTTTGTCTGTCTGTCTGTCTGTCTGTATTTATTTATTTATTTATTTATTTACTACTTAACTTTGTGGTTCTCAGCTTCTCACCTCCCAGGGTCTTTTTGTCTGTTTTTGTTTTTCCTCCAAGGGGACATTTGGCAATGTCTGGAGATTTTTTTGGTGTCACAACCTGTGGTAGAATTGCTGCTGGCCTCCAGTAAGGTAGAGGCCAGGGATGCTGCTAAACATTCTGAAATATATAGGGCAGCCCCCAACAACAGAGATAATCCAGCCCAAAATGTCAATAGTGCCAAGAATGAGAAACAATGATTTAACTTGCTCCATTAACTTTGCCTTAATTTTTATAAACTAGAAATGATTTCTGAGGGCTCTATTAGATTATTATTTTCAGAGGGGCAAGAATACTTCATAGGAGATACTGTGTATTTTGTGTTGCATAACTCAGGGGCATATAATGTTAGTTGTCTTAATATCAGTAATTACACAGTATGTTCAAGTAGTGACAGCTTTGTCCCTAAATATAGAACTTAAAGTCAGAGAGCAGAATGAAAAAACCCTTTTACTCCAGCATGGAATTTTCTAGTGGAAAGAATATTGAACTAGTTAATTGGATAACTGGTCTCTTTGTGCTAGATATTTAGAAACCTGCTATTTAAATGAGGGTCCTGTGCTTCTATTTTCTCATCTGTAACAATGAATTGAACCTGGTAATTTCTAAGGCCCTTGCATTTTGATGGATCTTTATATTAGACAAGAACTTGATGTACACACACCATTTCATAAAATATCCAGCTAGTGAAAACAATATATCCAAAATAGTTTAAATATAACTTAAATTGTCATGCTTTGAATATTAATAACTTTGACAAGTTATTTCCTTTAAAGAATAAATTTAATAAGGACCTACCTTTCCTTTATATCTCTCCCCTCTTCATGCAAATTATCTTACATTTCATTTAAAAAAATGTTTCAAGGGTGGGAGGGAGGGAGGGTAGGGGATGGGTATTGAGGAGGGCACCCGTTGGGATGAGCACTGGGTGTTGTATGGAAACCAATTTGACAATAAATTTCATATTAAAAAATAAATAAGTAAATAAAAATTCTATGACAAAAAATGTTTCAAAATATTTATGTGAATGTCTTTTATCTTTTAATTTTTTTAAGTTTATTTATTTGAGAGAGAGAGTGTGTGTGTAAGCAGGGAAGGAGCAGAGAGGGAAATACAGAATCCCAAGCAGGTTCCATGCTGCCAGCATAGAGGCCAACATGGGACTTGAACCCACAAACCATTAGGTTATGACCTGAGCTGAGATCAAGAGTCAGATACTTAACCAACTGGGCCACCCAGGTGTCCCTATGTGAATTTCTTATTCAGGCCATTTTTAATGTTCTAGAACTTGGCTGTGGTTCAAAATGAACTTTTTTGCTATGGAAATAATGTAATAAAAATGAGTAAGGTCAATGGGAAAACACATTTTAGTTTTTAATCTGAATTAGCTCAGGACATGGTAGAGCCGGATATGCTCATAACTCAGTTGACCTTTGAATAAAGGATTATTTATTTTTGTATTTTTATGACTGCATCCCCTATGTCAATCTCTCTCCAGTTGTTCTGTAATGTAGTAGAAGAATCTTTCCAGTTGAGGAAAGAGGAATTGGTATTAAGGGAGGAAGTTCTCTTCTACTTCCTACAGCGTTTTTCCTCCTCCCATTCCCTTCTGTACTTTTTACCCTGTAATAGTGTTCATTTGTGTGCATACTTTGGCTCTCTCATTAAAGAAATAAGTTCCTAGATAGTAGAGTTGATTTTGCACATTTCTGCATCTCCTCTACTGCTAACTAAACAGTAGTATCTCCTGCACAAAGACTGTTGGCCAATGATGAGCATTTTGCCCTACCTGTTACTTAATGTTGCCCTATGTATGATTTTTCAATATCTGTAAGATATACCTTTAAATTTATTTTTTCTAACTACGTCTCCCCTTTCCAAATACACTACAGCCTTTTGGAATCTGAAGGTGAAGAATCCCCAAACCATCTTTTATTTACTCAAGAATTATTTGAGTCCTGACAATAAGATGGGCATAGTTCGAGTTGGTGGATATGTATCAGTGAGCCAAACAAAGTTCCTCTTTCCATGGAGTTTAGAAAGGCAATAAATATTATAGTAAGTCACATGTAATACATTTATGAAAAAACTGCATTATGAATAAAGATCTAGAGATGGCTGAGAGACTTGCTTAGGTTGCACAGGTAGCATCTGAACCAGTGTTGGTACCTAGGTCTTTAGACCCTAACAGTGTCCTTTGAATTAATTTCTTCTTCATTAATCTCAAACTGGGGGGATATCTATCTCCATTCCTATTCTTTTCTTTCTCCCCAGTGCCTTTAAAAAAAATCTTACATATAGGGGCACCTGGGTGGCTCAGTTGGTTGAGCATCTGACTCTTGGTTTTGGCTCAGGTTATGATCTCACCATTTGTGAGTTTGAGCCTGGCATTGGGCTCTGTGCTGAGGGTGTGGATCCTGCTTGGGATTTCTCTACCCTTCTCTCTGTCTGCCACTTCCTGGCTTGCTTTCTCTCCCTTGCTCCCAAAAGATAAACAAACAATTTTGTGTGTGTGTGTGTGTGGGATTGAGGCCTGGTGTCGGGCTCTGCGTTGAACATGGAGCCTGCTTGAGATTCTCTTGTCCCTCTCTCTCTGTTTCACCTCTTTTCTTCTTCTGTCCCTTTCCCCTGCTCATATGATCTTCCCCCACCCCCCCCCCCCAAAAAAATCTATATTTTAACTTATCAAGATTTTCACAAAGTAAGAATAGTGGACTTAAAAATCAACTTTTGTGGAGAAGTTTGTGATCAATAAGAAAACATATTTCTCTTAAAAAATGTTTTTTTTAACTCAATATAGAGAGCAAGCATGGGAAAGAGGTAGAGGGAGGGAGAGAGAACCCAAGCTCAGTCCCAAGACCCTGGGATCATGACCTGAGCCAAAATCAAGAGTTGGTCGCTGAACTAACTGAGCCATCCAAATGCCCCGAAAACATATTTCTGTACTTAATACTGTCATGAAGAGATTGAAATGTATTTTTCTTAATAAATTTTCACCGAGCTCAATTAGGGCAACAGCGTGGCATAGGGGACTTTATGTCAGAAAATCACTTTTGATTGAAAGTTAATACCTTCTGTGAGCTAACTTTCTGACCTTCCCTACAGTAAAATACTCTGTTCTAGAAAATAGAAGTTTTATGCTTGTCTACCAGTGCCACATTCCTTTTTCTGTTGTCTTAGATAAATTTGTTATTTTGGTCAAAATCTTTTCAAATTTATCTTTCTGCAAGCAGTATGTCTTTGAACAATTTTAATACCTCTGATCTATACTTTGATTTGGCACTTAATCATGCACTGCTCTTTGAGATACTTTATTTTCTAAAATTCTAGTCTGAAATATTATTTAATTTTTCATTTGTTTATTTTACCTATGTTCATTTTTCCATGTTCATTTCCTTGTTTTTCTTTTGTCTTCTCCCATTGGATTGGAAAGTTGTAGATATTTTAACAGAAAATTTCACTAGGAAACAACTTTTTCTTTAAAAAGACTTTTCTGGGGGGGGTGGTGTCTGGGTGGCTCAGTTGCTTGGGCATCCCACTTTCGGTTCAGGTCATGATCTCACGGTCCATGAGTTTGAGCCGCGTATTGAGCTGTGTGTTGACAGCTCAGAGCCTGGAGCCTGCTTCAGATTCTGTGTCTCACTCGCTCTCTGCCCCTCCCCCACTCTCTCACACACACACACACACACACACACACACACACACACACACTCTCTCTCTCTCTCTCTCTCTCTCTCTCTCTCTCTCTCTGTCTCTCTCTCTCTCTCTCAAAAATAAACAAAAATTTAAAAAGACTCATCTGGACTTCATTGAAGATAAGAAGACATAGTTTTTATTATGCTATAATTTTGAATCACAACTTGCTATGGCTAAATTGTGTCCAAAAGTCTACTTCTTAAAATATAACATTTATGCTTATACCACTACCTTAAAGGATAGTTTACAACTAAAAGAATATAATCTTGTTTTTTTCCTAACTCCCTATCATTTTAACAGTTGTTATTGATTGACTAAAGTTAATATACTGCAAAATTTTGTGAAATTTTTCAAATATTTACAGAGATTATTTTCAGAGTATTCAGTGTCTTTGTATTTGAAGCATTAGAAATCTGAAATCATGCTAAACTATGTTAATCTAATGGAAATTTGGAGAGAAACATATTATTTCCTCCCAGATTAACATTCAGTATTAAATATGTGTTGGTTAAATATAGCAGTTATTCCTGGTTATTAGATAGGTGATTTTTAAAATTTTTTTTTTTTCAACGTTTATTTTTATTTTTGGGACAGAGAGAGACAGAGCATGAACGGGGGAGGGGCAGAGAGAGAGGGAGACACAGAATCGGAAACAGGCTCCAGGCTCTGAGCCATCAGCCCAGAGCCTGACGCGGGGCTCGAACTCACGGACCGTGAGATCGTGACCTGGCTGAAGTCGGACGCTTAACCGACTGCGCCACCCAGGCGCCCCGATAGGTGATTTTTAAAGATCAGTTTCTGATCATCAGTTTCTGATGTTATAATGGCTAAAAATTTATTGCTTACGGTTTTTTCATATTTCTCACATTTAGATAGTAGGCATGAGCATAATTGTGTTCTAGATTATTAATTTCTTTTCTATTTTAGTTATTAGTGTTAGAAGTACTTTAGATTTGTGAAATAAATATGTAAATTACTGATATTTTATATAGTAATTATCAACTTTTTATCAGCAAACAGGAGAATATAGCTCAGTACTTACTTGTAAGTAGCAGAATGGTAAGGGAGATCACAAGACTTCCCCATGTCTTAGGTGTTTGCTATATTCTAATTCTTTACATTTTAAAAAATTGAATTTGGTATATGTTACTATATTACTGGTTCTCAGTGGGCCCATAGTCCCTCAGGGTCCCAGAGACCATTTCAGGATATCAAAGAGGTCAGAACTATTTCATAACAATACTGAGATGTTGTTTGCTTCTTTTACTCTATTGACATTTGCACTGATGATGCAAAAGCAGTGGTAGGTAAAACTGTTGGACTGTAGTCAAGGCAATGGCATAAAATTGTACTAGTGTCGTTTATTCTTCTGTGTACTCACAGTTAACAAAAAAAGCCAATTTCACCTTAGAAATAATCTGGGGAAAGCAATAACTATTAATTTTGTGAAATTTGCACCTTTGAATACATGTCCTTTTAATATAATTGTGACAAAATGGGAGGTACACATAAAGCACTTCTGTGTTGTTGTTGTTGTTGTTGTTGTTGTTTTTTGAGATGTGAGGAGAATTAGCCATTCTTATTTTCACGAAATGCCATTTTTACTAGAAAATATAACTGATGGACACAGTACACTTACCAAACTTGGGTATTTGGCAAATGTTCTCATCAGAAATGATGGAAATGAGCTTGTCCCTTTAAGGAAAACTTTTGGCAGTATTTGTTGCCAATGATAAGGTTAAGCTTTTAAGCACAACTTGGAATTTTAAATTGTATTTGCCTGGGCTTTATAGTACTTAAAAACTTTTCTGATAAAACCAGTGGTGATATTAACAAATGTGATTTTTTTTTTGATATTGTAGGTGAATATTAATATATTTAATCCTTCTCTGAAGTTTTTGAGAGTGCAGTACTTTATAAGTGTGTAAAAGGGTCCTTAGAGCAAAACATTTAAGAACAGTTGATTTAGGTCCTCTACTAAAGTCAGAGGTTTCACAGTCTAAGTCCTCATAGTTCCCCGTATCTCACTCTTGCCCCATTAAATTAAAATAGAAAAGAATACCTAATTTTAGTTTAAAAAAAAAAAAAAGAGACCTGCATATGAGTAGCACATTCTTAAGTTCTTCTACAAATGTAATTTCTCCTTTAAACAGTGGGCTTATCTATCGCTTGAATTTATTTAGGATTGTATTTATCATTATATTTACATTAAAATATATTTTTTCTCTCTTCTTCCTTTTTCTTCTATTTACTTCTCTTACCACTTCCCTTTCTCCTTTCATTTCTCCCTTCCTTCCTTCCTTTTTTTTTTTTTGTGTGTGTTTGTTTTCTAGGTGGAGTCTTTCATTTTGGATCAGGATGATTTGGAAAATCCAATGCTGGAAACGGCTTCCAAGTTGCTCTTGTCAGGTACTGCTGATGGTGCAGACCTCAGGACAGTAGATCCAGAAACACAAGCCAGACTGGAAGCTTTACTAGAAGCTGCAGGTAGGTCTGCAGACTTTACATATGTAATTGATCTATCTAATTTTCCAAAGTTACATATAAATCTAATAAAAACTACTATATTAGGGGCACCTGGCTGGCTCAGTCATTAGAACATGCAACTGTTTTTTTTTTTTTTTAATTTTTTTTTTTTTTTTAACATTTATTTATTTTTGAGAGACAGAGATAAAGCATGAGCAGGGGAGGGGCAGAGAGAGAGAAGGAGACACAATCTGAAGCAGGCTTCAGGCTCTGAGCTGTCAACCCAGAGCCCGACATGGGGCTCGAACCCACAAACTGTGAGATCATGACCTGAGCTGAAGTTGGACGCTCAACCGACTGAGCCACCACCCAGGCACCCCATAAGAGCAGTGTTTTAATTAGAGATTATATACATAGTCAAAGATTTGGCACCATATATATAAAATATAAAGGAAAAGAAATTCTAAATCTCTGTGATTGTTAAAAAAAAATTTTTTTTAACATTTATTCGTTTTTGAGAGATAGCATGAGCAGAGGAGAGGCAGAGAGAGAGGGAGACACAGAATCTGAAGCAGGCTCCAGGCTCTGAGCTGTCAGCGCAGAGCCTGACATGGGGCTTGAACCCACAAACCATGATATCATGACCTGAGCCAAAGTCAGATGCTTAACTGAATGAGCCACCCAGGCGCCCCTCTATGATCATTTTAAATAACCATAAATAACCAGATTTCCCTCCACTTTAATTTTTCTAAAGTGTATATAAATATATTGTGAACCTTAATTGATCATTTTTTTAGCATCCTGATTTGCTATACAGTGTACATGCAGTACATGCAAATTGCTACTTTATTATATAGCATAAAACCAACCTACTACTATTTGGTAATCCTTTCAATAAATATCTTGTAACACAGCATCTAAATATTTGAAGCACTCATGGTTAAATTTGATTTCTATCCTGAGTAAAATTATAGAATGGATTATTAAAGGGATCTTGACCAAATACAAATGAAAACATAGTAGGGGCACATGCAAGGTTCTGTTCTGGAAGATAGAAAACTATTTGTACAGAATAGTTGATAAAGAATGTTAGCATTTGCCAGAAATTTGGTGTTGCTCTGGGAGTTTATGTGAGAGAAATGAGATATGTGAAATTATTTGAAAATGTGTTGTAAGAGGAAAAGAGAATGTTTGTTCTGAAGATGGGAAACCTCAGGTTGAATATAAGAGGGATATTTGTTTTTGTTTTTGTGCTCCCAAGAGGCAGAACCAGATTGAAAAATGCTACATGAAAGTAGATTTCAGCTGATGAAAGGAGTTACTACTAATGGAGGAAGAGTTCCTTTTCATAGGATACTAATAGTTGCCTCATTTTCTCATTTCTGTATTTATTACCATTTTTTCCGTTTTTTCTACAGTAGCTAGCCTCCCCCCTCCCTCCCTTCCTTCCTCCTCTTCTTCTCGTCTCCCTTTCTCCTTTATTTCTTTTTTTAAATGAAATATTTTACATGTAAACCCAGAGGGAATACCCATCATCCAGCTTAAACAGCCATCAGTGCGTGGACAGTCTTGTTTCATCTTAATTTGTTACCACGCTGCTGAGATCCCCTCCCTCTCCCCTCCATGTTAATTTAAAGCAAACTAAGCATTATATAATTTCATATATAAATACTTCAGTATATACTGCAAATTAAGACCTTTAAAAAAAATAACCAAATACCATTGCATATAAAGAAAAAAATAATACTAATTCCATCATTATTGCCAAATACCCTGTCAGTGTTTCGATTTCCCCACTTGTTTCATAATGGTCTTTTTTAGTTGGTTTATTTAAATTAGGATCCAAACAAATTTTTCATTTTTTGTATAAGTTTTTAAATTCCAGTATAGGTAATATGTAGTGTTATATTAGTTTCAGGTATACAATACAGTGATTCAGCAATTCTATACATAGTCAGTGATCATCATGATAAGTGTACTCTTAGTCTCCTTCACCTATTTCATATTTACATATTTTTGTATGTAAAATTATACGTGTTTTTCATGTTAAAGTTTCAAGTTAATTTGAGTTCTTAATTGTTAACAGGTTCCTTCTTCCTCTTCCCCCCCCCCCCACTTATTTGTTGAATAAATAGATTTTATTTGACTCATTTTATGGCACTTGTGCATGTTGTATTTCCTGTAAATCGGAATTCAGATCCAGATATTTGACCAGATTCAAATTCATTTTGGCTTTGGCATGAACAGTTATTCATGGTGTATGTATTTCCTGTGTATCACAGAACCACTCTTCTGGTTTCATTTTTCATGGTGTAGAGATTGATCATGGTTTAAGTATCCTGAGAAAGTATGCCTGAAAAATAAGAGTTTTTGATTCTGCCTGAAAGTGCCTTTGATGCTGTCCTCATACTTGATGGTTTGACTACATATAGAATTCTAGTGTAAAAATAACTTTCAGACTATTGAAATTATTACTCCATTGTCTCCTAATTTCTGGTGTTGCAGTTCTGAAAGTTAATGCCACACTTATTTATAGTAGTCTGCTATCTCTGCAACTTTTCCTATGTCTTCCTTCTCCATATCATTAGAATTTTCGGCATTTAAAATTTTGCTCACATTTTGAATATTTTGGCTGCCCTTTACATTTCGGATTTTCTACAAAAAAAGTCTGTTTTTTTGTTTTTTGTTTTTTGTTTTTTGGTTTTTTTTTTTTAGTCAATAGCATAGCCATAAAAAGCTACACTGGAAGGTATATGTGCATGTTTTGTCAACTGGTGGGTTTCACTATGCAGTATTTATTATATATTGTAAGTGATATATATTATATAATTGGTTTACTATTACAGCACAACAGTTTATTCTAAACATAGTGGCATGACATTTACTATTCCTTAGTTTCTGTAAATAAGACATATGGGCACACAGTGTGGCTAGATTTTCTTGCCCAGAGTCTCAGGGGCTGAAATCAAGGTATCTGCTGATGAGTAGAGTTCTCATCTATAGGCTGTAGGAGAAAATCTGCTTTCAGGCTTATTGTTGTTGATAGGAGTTGTAGGACTGAGATCCTGATTTCCTGTGGACTGTCAGCTGGGGCTGCTCTTACCTTCTTGAGGTTGCCCTCATTCTTTAACATGTGGCCCAGTCCATCTTCATGCCAGCACAGTAGAATCCTTCTAATGGTAAGAATCTCTGATTTCCCTTTCTCCAACTAGCCTAGAAAAGCTTTGTTTTTCATGGGCTCATGTGATAAGGTCAGTCTCACTCAGATAATATTCCTGTCTTTAGGTCAACTGTGCCACATTATGTAACCTAATCATGGGGATAAAAGCTATCAAATCCACAGTCCCAAGACTGTGAGTTCACAGAGGGAGTTCACCAGAGCTGGGTAATCTTGGGAACATTGTAATTCTACAATGTACACAGTGACTTGGTAGAGACCCTTTCATTTCTTTGAAAACTCCCCAAATGTCAGTATCTTTAAGTGTTTTCTCTGGGGTTTTTCAATTTCTTGACAGAGACATTTACCAGTTTTTGTCTGGTGAATGATAAACCTGGCTACCTGAATTTTGGGAGCTTAGAGTGGGAAGAGGCTGAGGATCTCACTGTTTGACATGCATACACTTATTTAATCTTCATTTCCATTTAGTATAACGTCTCTTTCTTATCTGTATCTAATGACTACTAATCCTGGGCCTTTCTGGTTGGTTTCTATAGAGAACAATCATCTGGCTGTGCTGTTTGGGAATGGAGTCTTTGAGTGTTTGCTTCTCACAGTGTTCAGCTAGTCTCTCTGTATAATGACCCAAGCCTTACCCCTGTATCTGGGACCTGTACTTCCTGAGTCCTGATGGGCTGATCACCTTGTTTCTCTTTTGATATCTATGTTTCTGTTTATTCTGTTCTGCTAAGTCCATTACTTCTCTTTTTTTTTGTCTTCATAAGTGGGAATTAGGTTGAGTAAGTCTTAGGGACAAAAGAGAAAATAATTATCTTAAAATCAGAAATGTAGGTAATTTTTCAATGTACTTTTTCTCTTCTGTATTTTATGTAGCCTATACTGTCTTATTAGGACATTTTTGGTCACAAGTGACATGGTTCTGTTGTTCAGTTGATTAAATGTTAGAATTGGGAAAGAATCATTTGACCACATCTTTTCTGATTTTTGATCTTCATTGATTAATATTTAATAACTGGATAAGACCAGTAAAAAAAGGATCATCATAATCCAGAGTAGCTACAATGAATTCATTTTCAATCAGTGTGTTATTTGAAGGGTTACCATTTATATCTTAGGTTACTTCCTACCTAGTTATATTTAATAAAATGGTTATCTTTACTTATGAAGATATGAGAAGATAAAAATTTAATATGGAATATTTTGTTTTCACTGTTCTTTCTTTTTAAGGCAGTGGTTACTTTCTACTAATCCAGATATATCCTCTTCCCTAGTTCTCTTGCTGTTATTGACAAATAATTGTTATATAACTGATCTGAATTGGCTAAAAAATTGGAGCTATTGTCTCATGTGAAAATGCATCTGTGGCTTTGGTTTCTATAGTGTTAGGATACTTAACTAATCATAAATATCTTAATAAATACTACTATAGCAGATTCAGACTATGGATTTTATTTTTAGTGACACAAATTATATAGTAGGTATCAGTTTTATCAGACTGAGACTGTCTTTATTCCTTGCACATCTTGATTGTAACACATACCAAATTTGATTGCTCTGACCATTTGTTATATCTAAAATCATAAAGGTTTCCTGCCAGAATTATTTTTGGTTCTATAAGATGTAGTATTTGATATCTTGGGTTTTTCAGAAAGAAAAGGAGATAAGTATAAACTTTTGTAAACTTTATTATTTTTTTTTAATTTACTAAATGTTTATTTATTTTCATTTTTGAGAGAGAGAGAGACAGTGTGAGCATGGGAGGGGCAATGAGAGAGGGAGACACAGAATGTGAAGCAGTCTCCAGGCTCTGAGCTGTCATCACAGAGCCTGACGTGGGGCTCCAACTCATGAACCGTGAGATCATGACCTAAGCCGAAGTCAGATGCTCAACTGACTAAGCCACCCAGGCACCCCAATTTTTGTGAATTTAAACACAAACTTATGTGATGTTCTTAAGCCCTTCCAATGTGAAAGGATATGTTTATTATTACCATTTGAGTGGTTTTTTTTTTGGATTGGTGTCTTAGTTAATTAGTTTGCTTTAAAACCTGTGACAGTGCTTCTTGAACTTTACTG
This sequence comes from Prionailurus bengalensis, assembly GCF_016509475.1. Classification (NCBI taxonomy): domain Eukaryota; kingdom Metazoa; phylum Chordata; class Mammalia; order Carnivora; family Felidae; genus Prionailurus; species Prionailurus bengalensis. The sequence continues at coordinate 147,052,807 of NC_057344.1, forward strand.
TGTCTCTGAATTGGTTGGGGATATTTTTTTAAAAATGCAGGTTTTGGATGAGTAAATCTTCGGGCCCAAAATTCTGCAGTTCTAACATGCTCCCAAATGACAGCAATGCTTTTTGTCCATGTACCACATGTTGAGGAGCAGTGATCCAAAATATCTAGGTGTTTATCTTCAAGATGGAGCAGATGTTTTTAATCCTGGCTGTGCATTAGAATCTTGGCACTTTAAAAATATATGTATGCCTAGGCCCCACCTCTTACTTAATACATCTTTAGATGGAGGAGAGCTTAGCATCTGTATTTTTGAAAAGCTCCGCTGAGATGGGCAGCCTGGATTAAGCACCACTGAGTTAGAATAGTAAAGGTTAAAGATAAATTTGCTTTGTAGTGATATCTGGAAAAGCAGTACATTATATTCATGCAGGTGGTTACTAACCAGTTCTGCTTTTGAATTTGTTTTCTTTTGGTGTTCTGAATGATTTTTAGATATGATTTTGAGTACATGTAATAAGTTATAGATGTAATTTGAAATAAATAGGTGCTTATATAAAGGTTATCTTTTGTATGTATGGCCTATTATGTCTTGTTAGGCCATTTTTGGTCACAAGTGGTAGTAAGCCACCTAAACAGTCTTAAGCAAAAGTGGGGATCTACCGAAAGTATGGGGATTGTTCCGATTCCTGGCACTAAAATAACGTTATCAGAACTCTGTTTTCTTTATATTTCTCTGCCCTCCTCTCCTCTAATTGACGTATTTTGTGTGTTTTTTTTTCTCTGTAGTCATGAAAGTGGCCAAATAGCTCATCACTCACATCTTAGCAATTTAGTAACCTTTGAACATATAGGTCCTACCAAACCAATGCAAAAGTCTGAGTGAGGACTCCTAGTTGTTCCAGCATAGGCCAAAGACCCATTTCTGGCACCAGAGAGTCACAGGGTCAAGCACTTACAGACCACATGGAAGGAATAAGATTATTAGAGAATTGGAGAACAGTGATTTCCCAAAAGATTCCAGGCAGACAATATATATGTCAAGTGTAACATTTGAAGGTTGTTTGCTAACATATATAGAGTTAAGTAACTTGACTTTTGCTTTGTTTCTTCTTTTGGGTGTGTCCATATTGGTGTGAAAATAATATAATAGGAATAGGCAAATTATCTACGGCTGATGGTAAAGCCTTTGCAGATCCTGAAGTGCTTCGGAGGTTGACGTCGTCTGTTAGTTGTGCGTTGGATGAAGCTGCTGCTGCACTTACCCGGATGAGAGCTGAAAGCACAGCGAATGCAGGGCAGTCGGACAAGTAAGAACATTTTCTCTGTGATTGATATAAAAACGTTTTCTTAAAAGTAGCTAATGTTCACTGAGCTTTTATTTTGTGCATGGCATGGAAGTATATGTGAAATACTATATGTGATATCTCGTTTTTACTCACATAAAGCCCTAAAGCAATGGATTTTGTTTTTACTCTCATTTTACTCATGAAAAGCTCAAGGGAAGCAAATAACTTAATCAAGATCAAATAGCTGACAAGTGGCAAAGCTCAGACACCAGTGATGCAAGACTGACTTCTTAGCCAATATGTTATAAAAGAGCTTTTGCTTATTTAATAGATTTTGTTGTCTTTTAATGTTTTGGTGACAAAGAAATAAATGCTTTCTAATTAGTCATCCCATTTCTAGTTCATGTGCATTGTTCTGACCATTTTATTTTATTAAAAAAAATTTTTTTTTTAATGTTTATTTCTGAGACAGAGAGAGACAGAACATGGGTGGGGGACGGGCAGAGAGCGAGGGAGACACAGAATCAGAAGCAGGCTCCAGGCTCTGAGCTGTCAGCACAGAGCCTGATTCAGGGCTCTAACTCACAGACCGCAAGATAATGACTTCAGCTGAAGTCAGATGCTCAACCGACTGAGCCACCCAGGCGCCCCTGTTCTGACCATTTTAAATAGCAAAGTTTTAATTTATTTGTTTTATGAATGTTCAAGAAATATCATGGATCTAGTTCCCATAATTTGAATGTAAGTGAGTCCCAGGGATTTTATTTTTGTATCCCCTACAATTTCTTTTCTATAGTACTTTATAGTTACGGCTCAGTGAATATTTTGTGACTTTGCTATTTTAAGTTTTTCTGGTGATCTCACTCAATAAAAATCATACCATCTCATATATAAAACCAATTATGGATAATATATGAAAAATGGATATAAGCTTTAAGGAAGCAAATGGAAAAGAATTATTAATATGTTACATTTTTTTGATTACTCAGAGGCTTGTTTTCCTTTAATTAAAATGAAGCCATTTTATTTATTTTAGCAGTTGCCTTTAACCAGTTGAGAAAATGGGAGTATTCTTTTATATATGGGTTTAGAGTGTAAAAAATAGCATTTAAGGATTGTCTTTTGGGGCACCTGGGTGGCTCAGTCATTAAGCATCTGACTTTGGCTCAGGTTGTGATCTCAGGGTTCATGAGTTTGAGTCCCATGTCAGGTGAGCTTGAGCCCCACTTTGGTGAGTCCCACTTCTCTCTGCCATCCCTCCCCAACTCTTCTCCTGGGATTCACTTTCTCTCTCTGCCCCTTGCTCACTTGTACCCACTGTCTCTCTTAAAAAAAAAAAAAAAAGGGATTGTCTTTGTATAATAGTGTTTTTATGTAACATCTTTTAAGAGCATGAAAAAGAAGCTGTATAGTATTAACAAGAAAATTTGCTGTTTCTCTTGGCTCTGTATTCATCTTCATTGGTTTAGATTTTTGTGTTTTTATTAATTTACTGTTCTTCTCATAGATTGACCCTCTTTCTTTTGTTAACTTCAAGTTCTGTTTCTTAATTAACAGTTTTACTACCCTGTAATATTATTGATATTCTCTTAAATATGGTGCCTGTTTAGACTGTCAAGAAAGAAAGTTAAAAGCACCTTGAAGAGTATATTAAGGCTAGTTCAAGCAGGAAATAGAACAGAAAAATAAAAAGTCACTGATTCTTTGGCATTGAGTATATTAGAAGAACAGAGCATGTTTGTGACAATCATTTATTCAGCAAAGCTTGAGAAATATAGTGGAGTGCATTGATGTTATATGCTAGATTTTATTAGTTAAGTGTGGTGCCATGTGCCAGATCTCATAAGTTTGAAATTCGAACTGTTGCTACAGTAATTCCTATAAGCTTGTTTTAAAGCTAGCATACACATATGGAAATGTCTGAATGCAAGCCTGAATGGGATAGTAGAGTAGGGTGTGGGTGTGCCTGAGGAAGAAAGAAAATATAAGAGTCCATGTGAAAGAGAGAAAAGATGTTCTTACTCAGAAATGTCTTGTAGGAAGGATTTGTCTTACATTTGTTTAAAGGTAATAGAGAACACCGGGTCTGAGGACTGTTAGTGTCCTTTAAAATGGGAAATTACGAGACAAGGACACTAAGTGTTGTTCAAGACATTGACGTAGGTAAGGGGACAATACAGTTAACAAGTAAGTAAAATATGTAACATGGCACACGATGATGAGAACTATGGGGAAAAATTGAATGGGAAAGTGCCAGGGCAATGTTTGGGGTTGGAAGTCATGGTGCATTTTTAAGAGTAGTCAAGGAGATCCTCCCTTAAAAGGTGGCATTTTAGCAAAGACCTGAAATTGGTAAGCTGTGTCTGAGAGGTCTTGCCAGAGGAACAGCAAATACAGGTATCTTAGAGTTGGAGCTTAATTAGCATTTTTTATGAAAAGCAGGAAAGCCAATCAGTGTGGCTAAAGTGGAAAGAATAAGAGTGATGAATAGGTGATGAAACCAGAGAGGTAAAAAGTAGGAGTGTGAGACCCTACCACTGGACAGATCTTGTAAGTACTTTGGCTTTTAGTGTGAGATTGGAAGCCAAATGGAGGATTCTGAACAGAAGAATGCCATGATATACTTTCCTTTAAACAAGATCTCTCACTCAGGCTGCCATGTTGAAAGAGTCTGAAGGAAAACAAAGGTAACAGCAGGGAGACTGTTCAGGAGACTTTGCCATTAATCCAGGCTAAACATGATGTTCTTGAATCTGGGTGGCAGTAATAATAAAGGTATAGAAGAGAGGTTCCATGGATGACTTCAGTACCAGAAGTGACAGGACCTTGAAAAGGATGATATAAGAATTGACTTATATTTGAAATAAAGAGAATGTTAATTAAGAGCACTGGATTTAGTGTTTTTCTTTGGATGGATTTTATCCAAAAATAGAATTTTTTAGAAATGTCCATAGTTGGAATTATTTTGGCAAGTTTATAGGGCAAACACTTTACTCTCAGTCTAATTTTCTGTTGTTCCACTTTTTCTACTTTCCTTTTGCTTGAATTTAGCATTTGCCTCGCCTGGGTATTTTTCAGATTTCGACTAAATATGATACATAAGTAAATACTTCAAAAAAGAATTTCCTTATCGTTTATCCATATTTTACTCAAAATTATATGCTTGTAACTTTCCTGTCTGATTTCCCTTTAATTGATGGAAGGATTCAAGTAGACCTTTATAATTAGTATAAGTTTTACCTGTTTTATTAAATACATTTTTATTAACTTTTATATAAGTTTTCTCATGACCAAGCAAAAAGGAAGTATAATTATTACCTGTATCTTGTTCATGTGATTTTCCATAAATTTTATGTTTTAGAATTTTGGGTTTTTTCCAGTGATAGTAAAGTGGACTTTGTACTTCAGTGCATAGCTATAAACATCTTATAATGTTGATAATTCTAATTCAGTGAATTTTATGAGTAGATTTTAGTGAACTGAGTCATTTTCAGTTTTCTGTTTCTTATGGATCATATTGAAGTGATCATTCTTGTTTAGCACGACTGTCCAGATTAACCTCAAAAACCAATACTTACGGTGTGTAATTTTTAACATTTTTATATGCTGATGTTATAATATTCTTCCCTAATAGCCGCAGTTTGGCAGAAGCCTGTTCAGAAGGAGATGTAAATGCTGTGCGAAAGTTACTCATTGAAGGGCGGAGCGTAAATGAGCACACTGAGGAAGGGGAGAGCCTCCTTTGTTTAGCTTGTTCTGCTGGATACTATGAGCTTGCACAGGTTTGTAGTATCAAAATAAAGCACATGGGCTGTTTTTGTTTTTGTTTTTTAATCTAGCCTACTTTGACAAGAAATAATAAAATAAACTCAACCATTAGGCTCATTTCAACAAATTTTTGTTAGATACATGTTGTGGTTATGGGCTCTGACTATAAATCACTAGGTAGGTGTTAACGTAAACATGTTCCACATGTTTTGATGAATATATTGTTTTCTAATATCATTTAAACTTTTTCTTTCATAAGGTTTTGTTGGCAATGCATGCAAATGTGGAAGATAGGGGAATCAAAGGTGACATTACACCTTTAATGGCTGCTGCTAATGGAGGACATGTCAAAATTGTGAAGTTGCTGCTAGCTCATAAAGCCGATGTCAATGCACAGTCTTCAACAGGTTATTCATGTTTCTTCTTTCAGTTTTGTTAAATATTAGCACCTTTTGGTAATAACTATGTCACATGAAAATCATCATTAGTACAGCTTTTGCAGTGCTCTAATTATGAAGTACTGCACATTTTCCTAAGTGTATGCATTAGATTTAAAGTATAGAAATATTTTGAATAAAGTTTCTCTTTTGTGTCTGAGGATGATTACTTGGCCTTTTGAGGTTCTTTTAGATTAAATTAAACTCTGGCCCAGTTAGAAGGACTACCCTCTTGGAAATGGGCTATAGTTCTTCAATCCAGGGTTCCTATTTTTCAGGGAAGAAGGGAAGGGAGGATAGGGAAAACAAGAAGGATATGGAACAAAAGGCAGGTCTATCATTGTCTACTGTTACTAAATTGTGGCCTATAGAAAAAAAAAATTATGAAAACATTGTGTCCTACAATGGACATGACTTTAGTTTAAACTAACTTTATTTTTTTCTTCAAACTTAGGCATGGATGGATTTATATAAAACTTCTAAAAATTAAATGAAAATATATTTTGTGCATCTTCATGCAGGATTTTCAAATTTGTTAAATAATTGAAAGAATTTTTATGATCTTATAGGTTCTGGTTGGAAGGGGTTTAGAAATCATTATTTTACCCAGAAGGTTTATTTTTTCCCCCTGTAACACAGGAGATTTTTATCATCAAGAAGGAATGTTTTTGAAATTATGTAGCTTTGATCAGTTAACTGATAATTGAATTTGTAGGAAATCAAATATATATAATTAAAAGGAACAGTATGAGATGTACCTATATATGATAAATAATTATCCTCCCAACATAAAGCTTCTGAAACATTTCTCCAATTAAGGTTACAATGAACATAACTTTTTTTTTATATGAAAAGTTAGTTTCAGAATTGCTCAGTTCTTTGATAACTCTACAGTCGTGTTAAGTGTGTCTATTTTCCATATATATTTGACCCTGATACTAAATGGAAAGAATTGGGAGTTGATTTCAGTAAGATAAAAGGCAATGGGAAAGGAATGATATATATTTTCTAAATTTATTAAAATTATAGTCTCCCATTTCAGTTTTCTTCCTGATGCTAACTAAATCAGGATCTTTTTATTTTGATATTTTATGTTAATGTCTTTTTGTTTTTCTTAAAATAGGCAATACAGCACTTACATACGCTTGTGCTGGAGGCTATGTAGATGTTGTAAAGGTGCTCTTGGAATCCGGTGCTAGTATCGAGGACCATAATGAAAATGGTCATACTCCTCTTATGGAAGCTGGAAGTGCTGGACATGTGGAAGTAGCCAGATTGCTGCTAGAAAATGGGGCTGGCATTAATACGCATTCCAATGAATTTAAAGAGAGTGCCCTTACATTAGCTTGTTACAAAGGTACGGTATAAAACATTTTTTTAAAACAAAGTTTTTAAGTACATGAGATGACAGTTATTTTATATAATAGAGTTTTTAAATTAAAAAGCAAATTAAGAGGTGGCAATAGAATATGGTATGTAATTAACCTAAAAGGGTTTAAAGTGTTTCAGAGTTTAATATGTAAAATTTTAAAATATAGACTTAATATAAATATATGTCAATGAAAAATGACTGTTACATGATTCAGTTGTTTTATCAGAAACAGTTACTTAATTTTAATTATGCACTGTACTTTTTAATGGTTTTTGTGTCAGAATATTTTTCATGGTTCACACGAAAGAATCCTATTGACTCCAGAAGTATTTAGCCTATAAATTTAAACGTAAATACAATCAAAGTAGCTAGAATGATCCATTAATAGGAATGTTCTTAAGCTATTTCTCATGATACTAAGAAGAAAGGAGAAAAATTGAAGAGACTAGAGGAGATTTGAGAAATGAAAAGTGGTGTGAAGAGAGTTTGAATTCTAAAGAATTCTAGAGTATCGTCAATACATTTCATAAAGTTAGAAGGAAGAGCTGGTTGAAAGTGAGAAAAACACGTACCCATACCTTTGTATATGTATATGTATATGTATATGTGACTATAAAAGGGGTATGTGATATTTTAAATGATGTCAATCAACCTGAAAATATTGGTAATACAGAAACATACCCTCCTTTGAGAGGGCAAGACAATTGTCTGGAAAGTGTCTTGGTCTTCAGCTAGTTAATGCTCTAGATTCTAGATTCTAAAAAAGATAACCACAGAGCCAATACTTCTCAAAGTCTACCTTTTTGACAGATAAATGGCTATTAACTAAGGAACTTTTTAAAAACCAAATTTTATGTCTGCTTTCATACCATCTGCAGCTGTGTCATCTTTGTATCATAAAATAAGTGATAATCTTGACCATTAGGTGTCAAGAAACAGCACTTACAAGGCAAGGTACAGAGTTCAAGGAGGCACTTCCTCTCAATGGCTGAATCACTTCACCCACCAAGCTTGTGAGAGAACACTTCCTTAAATTTTACACCTAGGCCCTTGATTGCCCTACCCTAGTACTGGCTCTGGTGTTGTTTTGTTTCATTCTATTTTAGAGTGGCCAAGGTTGTGTAAGGTCATCTGGAAAAATTTCCTTTACAAACAATGGTTAAAATAACCCTTAAATACATACATGACTAAAATATAAGTTAAATGTGAAAATATGCTCTATCTAAAGTGCTTTTGATTGGTGTTAACAGAGCTTCAGGTAAGGATGGTTAGGAAACACAGCTGAGATCCCTTACTTCCCTAGTACTGTTTGGTAATTAGGCAGAGGCTTATGTTCATTGGGAGGAGAGGAATTAAGCCTTGGGACAGCCTCTCCAGGACAGGCTGATTGATTGGGTGGCTCTCTCCCCTTTTCACAAATACTTTTGAACCCGGAACTGGCTGTTTTTACCACTTAGTCCCAGCTGGCCAGAAGAGCTTTGAGACCGGGCTACATATAACTACTCTTCCCTCTCTCCTTTGCTTATAGCCCCACCCTGCTTTCCAAGGGGCGTCTGAGGTTGGGGCTTGCAGGCTTTAATTAGAAGCTGGATATAGAACTGAGCTGGTGGAGAACATCTCTGCTACTTACAAGGAACCATGGACCCTCTCCCTTTCCTCTAATTTTGGGTGAGGTCTTCTAGGACATAGATTGACAAGGAGAAGATGCGGAAGGGATAGAACTCAGGCTGAGACTGAACATTGATGTGGATCTTTGGGAAGGGAGAATGACAGAGAGGAAAGGGAGGGAGGTAGGTAGCAAAAACAAAATACGGCAGATGCTAAGTTACTTATTGTAGTTAGTTTTAATTGTTTATGATTTTACCATCTGCTCCTTCCCCTTGGTCCTGATTGAGCACTGACTGCAACTCTTAACAAACAATATTGGAAAAAAATTAAGTCATTTTTCTGTTGTTACTTGCATAGTGTCTGAAGTCCTTGTCTTTTTAACTACTTGTAAGATGTCTTTATTTGAACTGAAGCATATGGTTTATTTGAAACTACATAAATGTAAATACAAGGGTAAGAGTGTGTGTGTGTATGTATATATTATGTACACATATATGTATGTGTGTGTGTATGATATCTAAATAAATGCGTAAGTGTAAACTAAATGGTGTGGTTTTGAAAATATTTTTTTATATATACAGTTCCCAATTTACAGGCAGATTGTTCTTAAAAAGTCTGTGAGTTAGTAATTGAAACTTAAAACACATTTCCTCATAGAAATAACTTCAATTATTATTATCCCAGGCAACTAATTCACAAAAGCTAATTTGTTCCATACCATAAATAGAGCATGCCTCAGCTCTTAGAAAAGGTTATAGAAGGGATATTTGGGGTTTTAGATTTCAGGGACATCTTTGCTCAGTTGCATTGGGGTTGTAGTAGCGGCAACAGGGTGTAAAAAGTAGAAGAGCAAGAATCACTTGTATAATTTATGTGTGACAGTTGAGGGTGGCTTGTAGCTGACTTTAGTGTTATGCTTATAAATTTATTGCTATAAGTTAAATATAACTTTTTAAAATACTGTAACTTTTTCTTACATTTTTTGGAATAATAAAATATCTTATAATAATCTTACACATTTTGGTTTAGGACACCTAGAGATGGTGCGATTTCTTTTGGAAGCAGGGGCAGATCAAGAGCATAAAACAGATGAAATGCACACTGCTCTAATGGAGGCTTGCATGGTAAGACTGGTGAAATACATACATGAAATGTATCTGTATATTTCATAAAGAAAGTGCTAGCGTATGTTGGGGACCTTATTCTTGAGTTCAAAGATTTGTTTATTATAGATTTATTGTAGAACAGAACCTCAGCTATCTGAATTGTGACCAGTGTTCAGAGCCAGTTGTACAATATTAACTTCTACTAAAGATGCTTTCTGGAGCTTTACCAGAACTACTTTTATTTTCCTAGTCTCCCATAACTATGCTGGTTTTACATAGTTGGGACAAAAAGCAACTATTTACAAAATTGATCAAGGATATTAAGAAGAATATAAACCACAAGTATGCATATAATACTAAGCATAGCAAATACATCAAACCAAAAATGTAACTTCTGAAAAATTTGAAATTAGAGTGTTATTTGTGTAACATAATTCCCCCTATATGAATGGTGTTTTCTGAGCTTTTAATTCCTTTGGTAAGAACTCTCTTTTTAGAGTTTGTACTTAAGAACAGGTAATAATAGTCCTCTTAAACTTTTGTATCTCAGTATATGATTTGTGGCATAGAAATGGATCAGAATAACATTGTAGACAGATTTACGAGAAAAACATGCCAAAGATGGAAAAAGGCACCAAATGAATTTAAGTTTCTTATTTCAACTTCCCTTCAGAGAATGATTATTGAAAGGATGTTAAATTTTAATTACTAATTTTTAAAAATATTAGGTAACTAATTAAAACCTGAGTTATCTTTGTTTTCTTTATTGTCATGCTAATATTTCCTTTAGTAAATTATCCTTTGAAGAAACACGAGTTTTCTTTCAAGGTCTTAAGTTTCCATCTGTTAAAATTAGGATAATATCCTTCTCTCGGGTTGTTGTGAGGATTAAATGGTATAATGCATATAAAACACATCAGTAATATCCCCATGATAAGGAACTTAAAACATCCTTGTGACCACTAGATTAGAAAGTATATAGATTAAGAAATTAAAATAGAGCATTTTGTAGACCTAATCAGTACGTACTGGAAGTGTTATAAGTAGATGAAAGATATTAGTAGTGGCCCGACATTTCAAAGCTTGCTAAGAGAATGGGGTTTTAAACTGGACTTTAAAAGAAATGTAGGAGTTGACTATATATGGAGGTAGAAAATTCTGAGCCGAAGGAAGGCAAAGTAACCATTGTAATGGGGCATTAAAGTTGTGTAACATGGCAAGCACAGAGGTAAAAATGGGTGTGATGTGTACAAAAAAAGATGAAATGTCTGTGAGGTAATATATAGAAGGAAAATTTATATTAGAGGTTAAAAAAAAAAAATTAGAGTGTCTTGGAGTTGCCAGTAGTTAGGAAAGCTGTTGGAAAGGGAGACCAGCAAAGGGGACAGAAGATAGAGAGAACTCCTTTCTCTTTTAATTTTTACTGGCATTTAAATGTTGAAAAACAAAAGGAAGTACCATCTACATATTGTGTTCCCTTTCCCCTAACACATTATCTACAATTCTCTACCTTCTCCAAAAAATACTGCCAATTTTTTTCCTGCCTAATCAAAAGTTTGCTTCTCTTGAAGGTTTCGACGAAAATTGTACTTTCCCTTTCTAAACTTTATCTAGTTAGCATTTAAGTATATACCATGAGGTGCTGATGTTATTTCATAGTAGTCTTTTGTTTCATGTACTTAATGTCTTTTTTTCCCCTAATGGTTATTAAGCTTCTTCATTGAAGGAAGGTATTATTTTTCTACATGTTTCATAGCCTCAACCTCTATTTCCCCATCTATGCCACAGAAATACAGATAGGTCTTAATTAATACTTGATTTCTCATCTGCTAAATGTAGATTTATTATTCTTATTTGACTGTCAGTAAACCTTCATTGTACAGTAATTGAGAAATCTTCATATTTTTAACAATTGTTTTTAATGGTGCTGATTTAATTTTTTTAATTGCATTGCAATTAGGATGGCCATGTTGAAGTAGCTAGGTTACTTCTTGACAGTGGTGCCCAAGTGAACATGCCTGCTGATTCATTTGAGTCACCATTGACTTTGGCTGCATGTGGTGGGCATGTGGAACTTGCGGCTTTACTTATTGAAAGAGGAGCTAGCCTGGAAGAAGTCAATGATGAAGGTTATACACCACTGATGGAGGCAGCTCGTGAAGGACATGAAGAAATGGTGGCATTACTTCTAGGCCAAGGTAACCAAACCAGTGAAAACAGTAAAGCATAAATGTGTAAAACATAACATTATAATAGTACAAAACTGGGTTTCTGTATTTTCTCTTTCTAGTAGATATGTAACAAGATGTTGTCACAAAAACAACGTATTTGCTTTGAAAATAGCTTCCATACTGTGCTAAACAAAATCAAATAGACTGCTTTAATATAGAACTTTTCAGGCATCATGTGCTTTGTGAATATAAGCAGAGAACTGGGGGTGAGGTAGGGGTGTAGATTATGTAGAGGCATATATGAGATTTGACATTTCTCAAAGTGGTATATTGAGAGAATTTCTCTTGGGGCAGGATACCTGTTAATAAATATTTGATATATCTAGGGTTTCATGGGACACAGTATGGGAAATCCTACCATAAGGATGAACTTGAGGAGAACGTAAGAATGTATTTGTAAGAAGCTGTAAAAGAATCGGCACACAGTAGACTTTTCTTTTGAGAAAAGTGAAATGGTTACTTTGCGGTATTAAGCCATATTCAGTTTAGAAGTAATCTCCTATCTCTCTATATATTTGTAGCCAAGTTTTATATCTCTTTTAGTAGTAAGGTTTTTGTTTGGACAAATTTAAGAGGAGTGGAACATTAAAAAAAGCATATTGGCTATAACTTTAAAAGCAGAGGTATTGTAGCACACTTCTTAGGTTTGAATCACAAGTTTCTAACCTTCTGTGCCTGAATTTAGTCTTCTGTAGGGTTGCTGTGAAAGTTTATATATCTATATCTGTAGATATAGATATATAGGCACACTTATGTGCCTTCTGGCTGAATAAATCTTACTCCAGCTGTGTGCATCAAATGTAGACTCGTGGATGTATTTTTAATAACTTTTTCTTTATTCGTACTGCCTCTCAGTAGGGGAGAAGCACTATATTTAGCAAAATAATATAAATGTTTATTTTTGAAGTATAGTTTATTAGGAAACAATCATGTTTTGCTTATCTCTGGAATTAGTGAGTTCCTTAAAATAATTAGAATTTTCATTCTAGGAGCAAATATCAATGCACAGACAGAAGAAACTCAAGAAACTGCCTTGACTCTGGCTTGCTGTGGAGGCTTTCTGGAAGTGGCAGACTTTCTAATAAAGGCAGGAGCTGATATAGAACTAGGGTGTTCTACCCCTTTAATGGAAGCTGCTCAAGAGGGTCATTTGGAGTTAGTTAAATACTTATTAGCTGCAGGTAGGCATTTTTGCATTTGGAAAGAGTTTTTTACATGATATATCCAAGTAAAAATGTTATAATGCAAGTAACTTTTTTCTGATGTTATGATACACTGATTGTGTGTTTAAAAATGTGGTAAAAAGTTGTGGTAACTTTATAACTAATTTACCTTATTACCGTTTGAAGCATCTGTAGCTTTAATTTCAAGCAATAATCTATTTCTGATTTTTTTTATTTTTTACTTTTAAAGATGCTGTCAGTCTTCTTTATTTCTAGAAATGGATGACTATTTTGTCTAATTTGAAGACATATGGCTTATTTAGAAATTTCTGTGTCCATCATTTATGTCTTACAATTCTTTTATTAAGTCTCTGTATTGTTTAATACTACTATAGGAGCTAACGTTCATGCAACAACAGCAACAGGGGATACAGCACTAACATATGCCTGTGAGAATGGTCATACCGATGTAGCAGATGTCCTACTTCAAGCAGGAGCAGATCTGGTAAACTATGTCACTTTTTAAATCCTAATACTTAAAACCAAGACAAATTCATTAAAAGTTCAGTGGAGATTACAGATAAAAGGTATTTCTTTTAATTTTCTGTTGGCCTTTTTGCTATTTTTTCTCTCATTTGGTCATTGTTTTTTCCTACACTCTTTGGTGTCTGTTTTTTTTTTCTTGTTAGTGGGGTCATACAATCTATTTCCCCTTGTCCCCCATAAAAGGGAAATTTTGTATTAGATACATTAATACAAAGTTTTTCTTAGGTACTTAGCTATTTTTAGAATATAAGTATTTAATACTCCTCAACTTACAACTTAGTAAGAAGGATGAAATACTGAGTTTATTGTAGGGTGGATTATGAAGAGATGTCACAGCAAAAGTACAGACAATAAAGAAGCTCAGAAGATGTAAAGACGTCATCTGAGATATTACATTAAGGTTTAGAAAGGTGGATATGGTGATGTGACAAAAGAGATATTCCTGTTGGAAAAAATAGTGTGAGGACAGCCTGACGGGGAAAGAAAAGCAAACGTGTGTGGGGAAAATAGTCTTCCAGTTTCACGTGTGAGGAAGTAGAAGTGAGACATGAAAAGGTAGTTAAAACTTAAGTACCCATATGTTCATGGGGCTGAGATTAACAAGCAAGTGTGTGTTCTTGTAGAAGTTCATAGTTTATGACAAAAATTCACAGGCAAGCAGAAACAGACTCCTCCATTAACTAGTTTTGCCAACTTTAACTTCTCTTTCCTCATTTATGGAAGGCGAAGAGTGGAACTGGATTACTATTGTGGTCTCTTTCAGTTCTGTGTATGTTAGTACAGCTCTTGAAGCCCTTATGGCACATATTATACTCTAGTTAGTTGTGTGCCTATTTCTTGAAGATTAGATTTTGAGCTTTCCAGTGTTTACCACAGTGACTGTGAAACATACAGCAATGTATCTTGCTTAGTTAATTGCAATTCAAACAACTTAGTGTGTGGCTTAAGAGAAGACTCAAAAGTTGTTCATCAGATGTGAGTGTTAAAAAATATATATATTGTATGTATTATAACTCAAATCTTTATATTTTAAAATATAACTTGGAAAATTTCTCCAAGTGTTCTCATTACCCAGCAATAAGAAGAAGGCAATAGATTCTCCATTTTTTGAGACCCAGAAATCTCTAGTAAGACGTTGTAATTGGTGGTTTTTGAGATATTAAGTCACTAGCCTTGTTGTTTTCATATAAGATAATGTGGTTTTAATGGGAGGTCCATAAAGAAAGGGAATGATGTACTTGCAGAAATTCATACAGGTTAGATGAAGGTTACAAAAAGAAAATCACTTGGAGTAGATGGGGATAATGCTGATTGGAGAAGGATGTGCTAGAGTGCCATTCACTGGTCAAGTTCCACAGTCCTTTTGGTAGAGAGAGAAGGAAAAATTACCCAGATGGATTTAGATGAAGGTGTCACAATCACATGAATATAATTTCAGTTCTTAAATTACATCTGTAGAACATGTTTCTAATTTGAGTTTTAAATTTAAAAATGTATTCCTTAAATTTATTTCATTTCAAAGCATGATATTTAATATCTTTAGACTTAGAAATTAGTCCAGTTCTTTTCCTTTTTATTTTCATGAAAAAGAATAACTGTACACTAGCAATTAAATATCAATTAAGTCTGTGTTTTTTACATAGGAACATGAATCTGAAGGTGGAAGGACTCCTTTAATGAAAGCTGCAAGAGCTGGTCATGTTTGTACTGTTCAGTTCTTAATTAGTAAAGGTAGGTTTGGGTAAGCAGTAGTTTTTTTTTCCCCAAAGATGTCTATTCCCTGCCCTTGGATATTTAGAGATTGAGAGGTAAAGGACAATTTTTGGGTATGACTGGTGGAGGGATGCTACTGAGATTTTGTGAGTGGGTGGTTGATAAATATCCTCAATGCATAGAGCATCTCCAAACAGTTCCATAGTCCCAAACTATGAAGGATTGTCATACTGAGTACCATCCTTGTGAAGGAACACTTACATAAAGAAAAATTTCTCTATGTAAAATTTTGAGGATTTAGATAACTTAAAGTCTGTTCTGTTTATGTAATAATGTATCCTGAAACCTGGCTTCTTATGCCACTGAATTACTTTAAGGCAAGTCACTTTTCTACTCTACATATCCTTGGGCCTAAGTTTCCTTCTTTGTAAAATATAGAGAAATGGTCATAAATACGGTATAAAAAGTATTCAAAACTGAAATGTGATAAAAACCAAAATGCATGGAAGATTTTCATCTATGGTCAGTAATTCTACTTTGAATATCAAAAACCATTTTAAATGACTAATGTATCATATTATTACTTCCTTTAAATTATTTGTGAGGTGTTTACTGTGTAAGTTCAAGTTGAAATAGTGTTGTATGCAGAATTCATCATACTTTTTTTTTTTTTAATGTTTATTTATTTATTTTTGAGAGGAGAGCATACACACACTTGTGTGACAGGGGCAGGGGCAAAGAGAAAGGGAGACAGAGAATCCCAAGCAGGCTCCACGCTGTCAGCACAGAGCCCTATGCAGGGATTGATGCCACGAAACCTGAGATCATGAACTGAGCCAAAAGTAAGAGGCAGATGCTTAACTGACTGAACCACCCAGGCACTCCACAGATTTCATCATATCCTTAAGTATAGGATATGAAAGATTTTACTGTTGATTCCACATTGATAAAAGAAAGACTATACAAGCCATGTACAATTAAAATGGCAATATATACCATTTCCTTCTTAGCAAAAATACTAAAGAAATCTCAAGTTTGTAATTGTTAATAATAGCAAAAGAAACTAAGTCAGAAATAAGTTACTGGTCAAATTACTTTAGGCAATTTGAACACTTATTTGTGATGTATATTTATGCCATAGTATTTTCAAGAATGGAATTATTTATATAATCACAATCCTCTCTCTTTGATAAATTTTAATTAATCAGATTCCATTTTCTTTCTGCTATTTTATATCCATTTCCTGCATTGCCTAGCACACTGTCTAAATCAGAGATGAATTCATATTGGAGGGGCAGTGTACCTGTTTTCATGCTCAGATATTTCCCAGTGAAAGAAGCCAGTATTACTATTACTTTCTATTCCCTGGTAATTCTCTACATACCTAGAGAAGGACTTAAAATGTAGATAAAATTTTGTTTTACTTTTTTAAAACTAATTACATTAGGAGTAATATATACATTTATTTTTATCTTCTACCAGTGCATATTAAAATATTTATGGATGAAATTATGTCATGTTTGTCTGGGATTTGCTTTAGAGTAATTCAAAATGGGAGAGGAGAATTGATAATGGGTTTATGTGAAATGAGATTGGCTGTGTGTTTATAATCATTGAAGCTGGGTAATGGGTATATGGATATTCATTATGCTATTCTCTCTATTCTTTATGATTTTGAAATTTACCATAATTTAAGAAACCTCAATCTCCTAACATGATTTCCCATGTCTTGTCTGTTTTAGGAGCGAATGTGAATAGAACCACAGCTAATAATGACCATACTGTACTGTCCCTGGCTTGTGCAGGGGGTCATCTGGCAGTGGTGGAACTACTTTTGGCTCATGGGGCAGATCCTACTCATCGTTTAAAAGTATGTAACTCAAATGTTTCGGGTAGCATTGTGAATTAATTCTTCACTCTTGAACATTAGAAAATATCATCTACCAGTTCGATTTATAATGGCATTCTAAACATACTCATTTTCTTTTGTTTTATTAGAGGAAAGTGTTCTTTACTAAACCTAAGATTTGAATTGCTAGGGGCTGTTAGCTTTATCATCCTTAATGGTTCTATAAGTTAACTTATTTTTTTTTTTAATTTTTCCCTTTCTGTGTCCACTCTTAGGATGGCTCAACTATGTTGATAGAAGCAGCAAAAGGTGGCCATACGAGTGTTGTTTGCTATCTTTTGGACTATCCTAATAATTTGCTTTCGGCCCCTCCACCAGATGTCACTCAGTTAACCCCCCCATCCCACGATTTAAATAGGGTAAGATTCAAAACGAAAACATTTTATATCATATCTTCTTTATCCTCCTTTGTCTCATAGTTTCAGTTTAAACAGATCTGACTATACTTTGTTATAATATGTAGTTCTCTTTATAGGTATGCAGTTGAAATGGTTAATGATATAATCTGGTTTAATATTCAGATTGTAGATTGATGTGATTTTGCTTTGTTTTCTTACTATGGCAAGAATAACCATTTGAATTCAAAGTGCATTAAAAAAGCGTTGTGGAGAATAATTTGGCAACAACATATTTTAAGTAAATATATCAGTGTCTGAGATTAATACCATATTACAAATATTTTGAAAAAGTCTTATAACTTAAAGCATGTTATTTAATGGAGTGTGTAGGAAAAGCAGAGATATAATCAGTTTCCTTTGTCTTAGGCTCCTCGTGTACCAGTTCAAGCACTGCCCATGGTTGTCCCACCTCAGGAGCCTGACAAACCACCTGCCAATGTTGCCACTACTCTTCCCATCAGGAATAAAGGTCAGTTATACTTCTGAAGACTGTTTTGTACATGTTATCCAGGTAAAAATGATAAGATTACCAAAAAACCTAGCCATTTATAATTATTTTTCCACAAAAGGTGAATATTACTAAGTTGACATAATTAAAATTTTTTTTTACTAGTGAAAAAGGCATGTTACTGTGAGAGAAGATAGTTAATAGCACTGATTTATGCTAGAATTGTCAGCATTAGCAGGAGAAATTCAGATGCTCATCTCTGATGCAGTTCTGATTATCCACCATTTCTTGTAATAACTGGTCATTTCTATTCGTGTTAAACTGTTAGGCTGGGTATAGTTGGATGACATTTTTGTAAATTACTTAAATTTCTGTAGTGATCTAAGGCATAAAATGAACAAGTTAGATCAAAATTAAACTATATTTTAGAGTAACTGGTTTAATGTAGATTTTATATCTGGGCTACCTTTCTCAGTCAATAATTGAAAGTTACTTCAGATATGCTTGTTTGTTTCTCTAGAACTCTGAGGTCCATATTTGACTTGTGGATGTTACACCATGCATGTTTTAAGTCATGTCCCAAAACATTACAGCTACCAGTTTGAATCAGTTTTTCTTTTTAAAAAGTTTCACCTGAAGAACCAATGTGGTTTTAATTTTTTGGTTTTTAGCTACCTATATTATTTTACCAACAAGAATACTAAGTATTTCCACCAGCTCTTTACAGTCACTACTACCAGTCTAGAGCCTTGGCACCTTTTTCAGTTGGTGTAGCAAACAACTGATTGCTGTACCCATAGCCAGATCTGTTTATTCACCTGGCTGTCAGAAGATACAGTGGATGGCGTAGTCCAGCATCTTTTCTTCCAGGGAAACTGAATCCCAAATCTCTACTGGCCAGGTAGCTGTGTGAATATGTGAATTTATATCTTGCCTTTATCAGTCTTGAAGATGGTAGTCCCCCAACAAAGACAAATTTTAGCTGGATTTAGATTTCCCGGTACTTCTCAGTGGTTTGGGTACTCTTTGTGTGTATGTGTGTGTGTTTAAAAGACATAGACTATCAAATGTGGAAAAACCTTGACTTAGAGGTCTAAGTTTTCCTTACATCTTAATAATCTAGCGTTATTTTTCTGTTCTGATGATAAGTTTTTACATCTCTATGACCAGATGAAGTATCTACACATAGCCTTAGATTTTACTTTAATTGCACCACTTAGATCTCACAGACCTGCATCCCTCTATTGTCTAATTTTAGCCATGTGATATTTTTAAAATTAATTTCCCAGAGATTTCTCTATGCACATAAAATACATACATTTTATATTTATGATAAAGAAGGTGGATTTGTTTTTAAACTTCTTAACAGTGCATTTTCACCTTCTGTGGATATGATAACTTGGTGCATAACTGTTGGCACTAAACCTCCCAACAGTAACTCTGTAATGAGGATGCCATTCATGTGCACTTCTGAGGGGGTTTCTTTTTCACACAGCTGCTTCTAAACAAAAGTCCAGCAGCCATTTGCCAGCAAACAGCCAGGATGTACAGGGTTACATCACCAATCAGTCTCCAGAGAGCATTGTAGAAGAGGCTCAGGGAAAGTTAACAGAACTGGAACAGAGGATAAAAGAAGCCATAGAAAAGAATGCACAGCTGCAGTCCTTGGAACTGGCTCACGCTGACCAACTTACCAAGGAGAAGATCGAGGAGCTGAACAAAACAAGGGAGGAACAAATTCAGAAGAAACAAAAGATTTTGGAGGAGCTACAGAAAGTAGAACGAGAGTTACAACTGAAAACTCAGCAGCAGCTAAAAAAGCAGTATCTAGAGGTTAAAGCTCAAAGAATTCAACTTCAGCAGCAGCAGCAACAGTCTTGCCAACATCTGGGACTGCTAACTCCTGTTGGGGTTGGAGAACAGCTTTCCGAGGGAGACTATGCACGGTTACAGCAAGTGGATCCCGTTTTGCTTAAAGATGAACCCCAGCAGACTGCTGCTCAGATGGGTTTTGCACCAATCCAGCCTCTGGCCATGCCTCAAGCTTTGCCTCTGGCGGCAGGTCCCTTGCCTCCAGGGTCCATCGCAAATCTTACAGAACTGCAAGGAGTGATAGTTGGACAGCCAGTACTGGGCCAAGCACAGTTGGCAGGGCTGGGGCAAGGAATTCTGACAGAAACACAACAAGGGTTAATGGTAGCCAGCCCTGCTCAGACCCTCAATGACACGCTGGATGACATCATGGCAGGTGGGTTTATATTGTTATGAGCAGGTATCAAATATGATTTGCTTAAGGCGAGTAAGAGTGTGCCAGAATTTTTTGCCATTACCCAACTTGAGAACTATTTTTGGACTCTTGACCCATGTATATCCTTAGAAGTATTAGTTCAATCTCAGAAGTTCTCAGACGGATACAGGTCGAATTAAAGATTAGCTCATGCAATACAAGTGACTGAAACTTTTTGGCTTAGCTGGGTAGGCTGGGGATCTAGGTTTTTTCAGTAGTGGGGTTGATGTTTGAGTTTTTGTTTTTGATTTTGTTTTTTCTCTTTAAGTTCAGAATACTAAGATTGAATTTTGGCTTTTGTGCTTCTGTATTCACACCATTAAACTGGGAAATTGATAGAAGTTGAAGTGCAAAACTAGTAGGACACATCAGGAAGCTTATTTGTGAACAGAAATACTTTATATCCTAATGGATCAGACTTCAAACCTGATGGATATTAAAAAAAAAAAAAATTAAACACTTTTACAACGATAATAAAGTACCAAACCAAATAGGGTTTGATTGTATGTCAGTGATTTTATCCCCTGTGAATGTTAATGTGTAGTCTCTTTCTAATTGTATTATGGGAAGTTGTGGTCCCCTGACAGTATCATAAATGATATATCTTTCAGTGTGTAGCCAGAGAAATTATATTCCATTATAATTAGTTTCATTGCAAGAAGAAATATTTTAGAAGGTTGTTTTATTGATTCTAGTTTTTGGTACTTTTTGTGAGTTCTGTAACAAAGTAGTAGAATGAGATTCTACAGGATTATAAGCCATAAGAATGCTATACTGCGAAGGATAATTTTCTTGATTTAAGAAAAAGATAAAAAAGAAAATTTGAAAAGGAAGGAAAAGAGAAAAAGGCAGCAAGTAGTTGAAATTTGATAGTATTTATCTGTTCTCTTCCCCCTTTTTTTATTCTTTGTTCTATACTTCTATATGATTAAGTTTTTCTAATTTTGAAACTGTTTTGGCAGCACTATATAGTATGATGAGGTTATATATAATTTATCTTTCATCTTTCAAAAACAGAAAAGAAAATTAAATTGTATAGTGTTGAGATATTTAGCTAACATTCAGAAATTAAGACACCAGCTAATGAGACAGATTTTGTTCTTACAAATTGCTCTAAAGTTTCCTAGTTCTCTTTTAGTATCACCCCAGCAACAATATGTGGAATGAAATTCTTTGCTAATCTTAGAGGGTGCAATAGTCTAATAATCATTAGTAAGAACTGTGAAGATTCTTATAGTGATAAATATAAAATATTTCTATATATTTGAAAATTACTATTAATCACCATTAGCTGCTTATAATAATTGGGATTGCAATTAAAGAAATGTTAGTATCTTATGAAAATTGTACATAAAATTTTTCTATAGATTTGAAAATTACTATTAATCACCATTAGCTGGTTATAATAATTGGGAATACAATTAAAGAAACATTGGTATCTTATGAAGATTGGAGCACAGTAGCCAAAAGTCCCAAATTTGGTGTTACTTACGTGGCCATTAATCTAGGTCATAATGGTCTTCTTTCTATTATGTTGGTTGAACTACCAAAAAATGTATCAAGTTATTTAAATGAAGAATGGACATTCCTACCAGGGAATACTTAAAAAAAAATTTTTTTTTGATATGCTATCAGAATTTACATGATGTTCTTGGGCATAGTTATCAACCTTGATTTGCCAGTTGTACAGTTTTTATGCTGATCAGAATTATCAGAGGTTTGTAAAGTAGTTTTTCTGTTAATTGGTTTACCAAACAAAAACAATTAAATTCTGCCTTTGTGTTCAGGTGTTTTCATATAAAAAAAATTTCAAAAGCACACAAGTTTTTAGGAAATAGGACAAATACTTCCCATTATAAAAATACTCTTCCTCTTTATTATGCCCATTTATATGGAGAGAGGAGAGATGACCAGACGGAAGAGCAGGATTAAAAACATCCAACCACTTACCTGCGGTCCATCCCTGTCATCATGCATGTGCAAATGCATAAACATACACATATACTAATGCACTCACTTCTACGACTTTTTTCTTTAGACAACTTCTTTGGTAGTATTTGTTCTTTCAGTTGACTAATGATCATTTCCATTTCTTTCTTTGGGTTTCTTAATATTTTGTAAACTCATTAAGTGCCGTATTCCTTCCCCACTTAAGCATAACCTCTTCTTTTTCTTTAAAGAACCTAAATAAACTTGTTCTTTATTCCAATTTATTAGACTCCTCTTGTAAGATTCAGTATCATTTTCTGTAGTACTTGGCTGACCCAAATCTTCTGTCTTGCCTGTTCTCCATCCTTGTCAGAGCAAAATCAGTTCCCTATTTAGCCAGTCTTAACACCTTGCCTTTGCTGTGCTCTCAAGTTCTTTCTTTCCTTACCTAATGTTAAAACTTTTCTAGAGCATCTGGTGCTCCTTCTCTGAAATCAGACCCTAAAATGAAGTACCACATGTAAAGATCTATACCAGAGTTCCTTCAGGTACCTGCATATTTATAAGTTGTTACTTTTAACTGTAGGGAATGATTGAGTGACAGGCAGGTATTTAGTTCTAATAAACCAATTTCATAACTACCCGAAATGAAATGAAATGAAATGAAATGAAATGAAATGAAATGAGGGAATTGGTGTTTCCTCTCCTTTTAGATGAGGTGGCAAGAACAAGCAATTTGACCCAAAATAAGAAAACTAATTTTAGTGTGTTCTTTAAAAGAACTTATTCCAGTTAAAATGTAAATAAAAATATAGTCATTTAATAGTAAAGCTTAGATTTTTTTTACTATTGTGAAATAAAAATCAGTTCTTTGGACAGATTGGTGTTCATTCTGTTTAAGCTGATTTTTGTATTTAGCATTTTTATTTGTGAAAATCAGTCAAATCAGAGGAGATTATGGAATCTGTTTTAAGAGCCATAGATTTTATATGGTTTTGAGATTTTATATCTAGAATGTGTACATTTAAATTAACTTGATTTTTTTAACATAAAACTATCAATATGGAATAACAATATCAAGGTCATTAGATGATCAATTTAATATATTAGTACATGCCCTTTTCTATTTATCTGGATCCCTAAGGATTCAAACAGTGTTTTGTTTTGTTTTGTTTTGTTTCCTTTCTTTGTTTTTTCTTTAGCTTTTAAGTGGACTTAAAAATGTATAATCATAGAATGTGTGTTGCTATAATGTATAGTGTATGTTTGTGCCTGAACTAAGGATTTCATGTAAAATAGATTTCTTAATTGACAATCATGTTTATAATTGTTATAATAAGGTCAATTTCAGTTTTATTCTTGGCAGGATCATAACCTCTTTTGCCTGGTTTCAGATCCAGTTGTGAATCATGATTGTTTTCTGTCTGATGTAGTTGATAAGTATGTTGGTAACACACATCCACGTTACTGTTGACCATTCAAAGATTTATGCCCACACTTCAGTGCTATAGCATTTTTAATAGGGGGGAAAAAGGGTTGGTGCTCACATATCAGCTCCAGAAGTGAATCCATGAGGGAATATAAATACCCTCAGTTGCCACCACTTCTGGAGTCCTCCCACCTCAAGTACTGACCTAATTAGCCCCTTATTAATTTGCATATTTTGGTGAAAATAATATCATGGAAAAATTATACTTAGAACTAACAATAATCTATATTTGAAGGATGATTGTGCATACATTTATTTCTACCTTAATCTTTTAATTTTGTCCTCGTCAGTGTGATTGCTGGTTTGATTGGTGGGCATTTTAACCCCCTCAGAATAATTCTACATGTGGGAAACTATATTTCTGTGTGAGGATCAAATTTTTATATTTTACTATACGGTCCTACTGAGGACTACCATTCAGAAAGTTACCATCCCCCAGTCTGCAGTTAGTAAAAGAGTAGGAAGTGTTTTAAATGATTCTATAGTGAGGTTCTCCCTAGTGATATTACTTTCATTGGAATATAAGGTGTGACATTGGCAGGTTAAAACTCACACTTTCCTCCGTCTGAACTTGACTGTTTTACCTTTTATTCGTTTTCTGATTAAGAAGCTATAATGAAAAAAAGAAGAAGCTATAATGAACAACTATCCATTTGCATTTATATTCAATTTTAATTCATAAGAATATTTTTGTTTTCAGGGTTATTTTGAATTGAGGTTTTATGAATACATACTGTAAGAGAGGAATTTGGTTTTCACATGGATTATTATTTAGAAAATGGGTTATTCTCAATATACTTTTTATTTTTAGATTGTTATCCCAAGTCAGAAATAACCAGAAAAGTGAGTTATTAGTGCTGTGACAGTTTACCTATAGACCTTTTGTTTTAAGAAGTCTTTAAATATTTTCTAATAATTATTTCTTACTGTTACCTAACAATGTTTCATCCTTATTAAGTGCAGTTATTTTGTTCAACAGCAGTCAGTGGAAGAGCATCTGCAATGTCAAACACTCCTACACACAGTATCGCTGCTTCCATTTCCCAACCTCAGACTCCAACTCCAAGTCCTATCATCTCTCCTTCAGCCATGCTTCCTATCTACCCTGCCATTGATATTGATGCACAGGTAAGCGCTAAATTCAGGATGGATGGTTTTTAACTAAAATTATATCATCAGTAAAAACATTAATCATCTTAGACTTAAGTCATCTTAGACTGTTTTGTCTCCAGCCAGAGATCTGAGCCACAGTTAGGAATGCGAATCCACATTTTAAAAAATAAAATTCCAAATACAGATTATTACTGATAATTATGTGATGGTCTGGTTTTCAAGGTCATCAGTAACTTTTTTTTAACTGTAGTCTAGAAGAGGTTGTTAAAAGAAATAACTTATTTATAATTAGTATGTATTTTCTTCTAATCTTAAATTAGAAGCTATGCTTCTAATTTATAATAGGTTACACATAAAAGATTCTTCCATTTATGTATCGTATATACTTAATTGCATTTATATTGTCTTTGAAAGTTCTGATCTCGCCAACTAAAACATGTAGTGACTGTCTGTGTCTTAGGACTAAGTCAAAACAAAACAAAACAAAAAACCCAATTAGAAAATTAGTTTACCATGTAATCTCAGGTCAGAGTGAAGTTGGAGAGGGGAGGATAGCTTGCGTTTTGTCCTGGAAAAAAGCTTAAGATAAGGCCTAGCTTAGAAGACTGCTGAATAAGGTAAAGGGTATATGGCCTTATTCAGTACTGAGAACTGTTTGGTTTATTTAGTTTTGTATTTTGATTTTTACCTGGGGTTGGGGAGTCCCTGGCTAGCTCAGCTGGTAGAGCACATGACTCTTACTCTCAGGATCGTGAGTTCAAGCCCCACTTGGACATGGAGCCTACTTAAAATAAAAATTAAAAAAAATTTTTTTTAATTAAAAAAATATATATCTGGGGTGGGGAAGGCATGACATGGGTGAAGGTGGCAGTATACATAATAAAACTTTTTATTTTGTAAATGATCAGTTCTTTGTAACCCTGAATTGCCTAAAGTGTGTGTGTGTGTGTGTGTGTGTGTGTGTGTGTGTGTGTGTGTGTTACCATTAAGGCTCTGTACTCTCAACCTATTGAAAATAAAGCTTCTGGGGCTTCAGGGTGGCTCAGTTGGTTGAGCATCCGACTCTTGATTTGAGCTCAGGTCATGATCTCATGGTTCGTGAGTTCGAGCCCTACTCGGGCTCCAGGCTGACAGTGCAGAGCCTGCTTAGGATTCCTGCTCACTCACTCTGTCTCTCTCTCAAAATAAATAAATAAAATTTTTTAGAATGTTTAAGAAAATAATGCTTCCTTTTCATTAAAATGTTTCTTGGTAATACTGTGAAAAAGGAATTACATTTCTATTCTTACTTGCTTTCCAAATGTTAAGTTATATGTACTTTTTTTTTTTTAAGCACTTAAAGTTGTCAGGGCTATTTTAAGGAATTGTCTGAGTTTCAGACCACATATATGAAGTAACTACTTTTAAATAACCATTTTCCTGATGAAGAAACCAAGGCTAAGAGAGAGATTAAACATCGCTGAGGATCAGTTCATTTAGCTAAGTGATAGGGTTGAGAGTCATACTTAGGTGGGTTTGACTTCAAAGACACCCTCCTTAACTACCGTACTCTATAGTATGTTTTTTAAAATTTTTTCAAATTAAAAAAACTATGAAATATTCATTTATGAACCACATGGTTTATATTTAATAATATATAGCAATATAGAACTGGGTTGAACTTGGTATTGAATTTGCATTATTTTCCTCCAGGCTTTTTTCCCTCTGAGGCTGTTATGTTGTAACCTATAGCTGTTATGTTTTAACCAGAGATCTAATTTCTAGTTTTTATATGGAATTAAGAATTGATCCATAAGGAAAACTAAAAACCTCACCAAATATAAAAGGATTTTTAAAAAAATTCTTTTGAATAAAATAGCCACAGAAAAAATTCCTCATATGATCATGATTTTATTGAGTTTGAAATTGTTATAGTGGTGGTGAAATTTTACCAGACTATACTACTCAACCAGCTATTGCTGTGTTATAAGTTAATTTCTAAGAAGTTACATAGAAATATTTCTAATTTTTTTAAATTAAAAAATCTAATATGTTAATTGTAGTTGACATGCTTATGTAAAAAGATTGACTGTGTTCTTCTTAAATATGTGGTCTCTATATTGAGGTTTTTCAGTTGGGATAGTCTATCATGAGTTACACTGCTTGTCATAGAGTTTACAAAGTTCCTGCTTAGAGATACTAACTATTCACCCAACAGCTAATTTATGGTGGAGCCGTCTTTCAAACCACCCCATCAATCTAGGTCTAGAATCTATGCTCTTAACCACTGCACTATGCTACCTCCTTTTCAACTTTTTATCTTAAGTATGAACACTGATTTTAATTATATTAACCTGGTAAATTAGATTATAGAAAATAGGTCCACCACCTAGATGGCATCTTTTCTTTCTTTCATCTTTGCATCTTTTCAGCATGTTTCCTTGGCCATAGGGCATATTTACGTCAATTCTTAATTTAAAGAAAAACAAAACAAATGTTAATTTTTTTAAACCTTCAGCGTATGTGTCTTTTAAAATATGCTAATGAGTCTTCACATGATCATACTTTAAACTCATTTAATTGATCATTATATGCAGAAACTAATATTTTTAACAAGGATGAACAGGAATCATGTTTAATTTCTGGAACTTGAAGACTGCTGAAGATGAGAGTTTTCACTCTTTATAAGGTTCCCCAAATCTTACATTCTATAACTAAAAATTACCTTTGGTGTGTAAGTATGTGCCACAGGCTCTCTACCTCTTACATAATTGATTTTATGAATCAAGTTTGTCAGGATATATTTATTTTTATTCGTTTTGTTTGGTTTTGGTTTTGGTTTGTTTTGTTTTGTCTTGTTTTAAGTAAGTTCTGTGCCCAGCGTGAAGCTTGAACTCACGACGCCAAGATCATGAGTTGCATGCTCTAGTGACTAAGCCAGCCATGTGCCCCTTTCCTGAATATTTTTGATATATTTATATTAAGTTATATCTATCTACCTATATATATAATTTATAGATATAATTTATTTATATATAAAATATATATAATAACATTTAATATATTTTAATAGCATATACTGTGCTGTTATCAACATTTACTTTAGGAAACATCAATAAATGATAGTTTGAAGGAATTATTTGAGACTTTTACTGTCTTTTTTCATAACGTAGCTCTAATCTTTATTTTGCTGGAATGGCATAACAAAATTTGTATCTGGGTACTGTTAGATACAGAAATTAGTAATCATGTAGAAACTTGTAAGAAATATAGGTTTTATATGAAACAGTACATCTGGTTGAAGGTTAGAGTTGAATACTGGTAAATTAAATATTTTCTGTATTTATTGTGTGAAATAACATAAATCCATGATTATCTTTTAAAGAGGGTAGACATTAAATTTAACTTAAATGTCAGGACTGAAATTATAATGTATGTAAAATTATGTTTTGCTTTTAATGGATAAATATAAATATTTTTTGGATATTTTTCCCTTGTTGGTTTTGCAGTATGGAGAACAGTTTCATCACAATGATTTAATGAGAAATATTAAAGAGACCAGGAAAAATGAGTTAATAGTGGTATGCAGTATGCTGCCATTAAAGCATTCTTCTTTCAAATGCATGCATTCTACTTGTTTATGTGAAGTTTTAAGCAAGTTATTTATTATTTAACTGATTATTGTCACTATTCCCTGATAATTCTCATTCTTCCTAAATGCTTTTTTTTTTTTTTTTTAATCTTTTTTGTATTTTATGTGCTACCTCTGACATGTTTAGAGAATGAGAGATTTGGGATTATGAAGGTTATGGAAGTCTAAAAAAAGCTTAGCCCTTGAAGTCCTAATAATTTTCAAAGTAATTTAATTATGTAGGTATAATTAATAGATATATTTCCTTTTTTATTTTTTGTTTATTTTTACAGACCGTTCAGGTATATTTTTCACCTATATCCCAGCTCATTAAAAGTTGCTTTTTCCGTTAGTATTGCATCTGTCTTATGATTCCTTCTTATTTTTCATTCCTACATAATTGAATAGTCATGTTGATAATTTACATAATATTTTTACATTGAATATAATTTTAGCATTTTTATAAGAATAGAGTCATCATAACAACATCTGTTACATACAAAATTGTATATTTTATGGTATTATAGGCTAAATGGAAATTTTCTTTAGAATGTAGACCTGAATGAGCTTTTAACAAAGCTTTGGGCATCTCTCTCCCTTTCAGCTTTCTCTTAGATATAGATACATGACAATGTGTGTGACTTCTTAGCCAGTGTTATATAACATGACTTTAGTGATACATTGCCTTTCGGAAAGTCATCAACCTATATTGTTATCATTATTTCCTTGATTAGTAATCTTGAAAACACCTATTTTTTTTTTCTGTGCCTTATCAATCATTGTTAATTTTAACCCAGACTTTTGCTTCAGTTAATTTGTTTCTTGAGGTATTACAAATCAGGATAGTGTTTCTTACCGTTTGGGGATTGTGTAGGTGTGTATTAGGAAGGTGGAAACCTCACTTCAGAATCTTTAAATTCTTTCATTATTGTCTTTAGAAGATTATCGTAAGATATTAATGAAGTTGCCCACTCTTAAGTTCCCCAAGGAATTTGACAAGCCCTCTTTTCTTAGCTTTAAATATTTTTCCTTCAACTCTCATAATACCTTGTTTATATTTCTTTCATAGTTTGAACTTAAATTTTCCCTTTGCTGTAATCACTAAGCTCCTGGTGAGCAGGGACTGTATTTATTTATCTTTGTCAACCCTGAAGTACCTAACAGAGTACTTTGAACATAAAAGGTGCTTAATAAATGTCAGTTGAGCTGATGTTTTATAATGTGGGAAAAAACCAATATTTTACTAATCCACTAAAATTTCCCATGCTGATCTTTTTCAAATTTTGTTTGTTCAGTTTCTATTTAAAATTGGCACCACTTTCCTAAATTACTCTTTTAACCCCCAGAAACTCTTAGAAACCTAATAAACTTCATCATAAAGTGGATTCTTCATCATAAAGTTGACTCTTCTAATGGTCTGTACACTAATAGAGAGAACATGTAAGGCAGAGAGACTTAACATTATATTGACCTCCATTGGCCGTGCCATAGGACTGGTTTATGATGGGGAAAGGAGGATTTTGATATCCAGGATCTCCTTGGTTTTTTAAGCCGACCCTTATCAGTTATTAGCTTGTGTGACCATTGGAAGGTTATTTCTCTGAGGCTTTGTCTCTTTTTTTCTGAAATCAAACATAATAATTCCTTCCTTATAAACCTGAAATGAAGATCAAATACTATTACACAGTCAGAGCGGTCACTCATTTAAGTATTCATGTCCTTCTTCATTGTTGTAGTTGGTGCATCTCTCCCTTGTGGCCATCCCTGATCTCTGCAGTCAGTAGCTCTGCTCTCTGCCAGCCTCTTCTGCAGAGCAGCTTTTGCGGTCTCCCTCTTCATCACTGACTAGTAGGCTTTTTCTTATTTCTTGACTCTATCGATTTTGCCTTTTGTCTCTTGTTATTCTTTTTTTTATGACAGAGTTTGGTTTTTAGAGTTATTGACCTTCTGGGAGAAAATGCCGTTTCTTTTTGTATTTATTACATAAATATAATAAATGTTATATAAATATGTAAACATAATAAATATATATTTCATATATGTAGTCGTTTGTTTTATTAGAAATAGTCTTTGAATCTGTAATCCCATATAGCTGTTGTCATTCATTTAACTTAACTGTCATTTATTGTTTCCTAGGCAAAGCATCACTTAGTGTTGCTAATCTAGAGTACTCTTGTAGTACTTTCCTCTCTAGTAGTCTGCCCCATGAATTCCAGCCATCCTGACCTCTCCAAACTCTGCCTTTTCAACTCAGGGAGATTGACAGGCTGTGTTTGGGTACCCAGTCTGCCCTGAAGCCTTGAAACTCTCTAGGCAATAAGTTGAGTTAATCATTTCTGTCCTCCGAGATCACTGCAATCCATGCACTGCCTCTCTAAACACCATCATTTCAAATAGTTTGCCCCCTCTCCCCCCTTTTTTTTTGGTTCTTTGAGATAGGAAAACAAATCTTGTCTGTGCTGTTGTCTATGCTACTCCATTAATGGCTAGAAGTAAAAGTGAGTCCAACAGTGTTTAATTTAATCATGTAGTTGTAAATAGCATATGGTTGGAAAATCATACTTTTTTTTCCTTCATGCCTGCTTTAAGAATTGCCCATAAAGTTCAAATGTTATTTTGTAGCCTTTACAAAATCACACGTTAGCCGCTGATGGAAAAAGAACGACTTAATACCCGAATGTTTGATACAGTAGAATGGTACATCTGTATCTGTATTTGGTATAAGTATATATTATATAATTGATGCTGTCATTTGAAAATTATCTAATAAGCTGATCAAAAAATAATTTTTTTATAGACTGAAAGTAATCATGATACGGCGCTAACACTTGCCTGTGCTGGTGGTCATGAGGAACTGGTACAAACACTGCTAGAGAGAGGAGCTAGTATTGAGCACCGAGACAAGAAAGGTAGGGCTTACTTCTGTTAATTTTTTTTTTCTGGAATATTTGTATTTTGTGAAGAAATACTGCTTCTAGGCCTATTGTGATAGATATAATGGAAAACACTATTGTTCTTTTGCTTAGCATGTAGTGAGAAGATCATTATTTTTCCTCTAGGTTTTACCCCACTTATCTTGGCTGCTACAGCTGGTCATGTTGGTGTTGTGGAAATATTGCTGGACAATGGTGCAGACATTGAAGCCCAGTCAGAGAGAACCAAGGACACACCGCTATCTTTGGCTTGTTCTGGGGGAAGGCAGGAGGTAACATTTTCTCCATTATAATAATTGTCCATCTGTTTAGCAAATATATGTTTTAACTTTTATGATTTGATGGTAATAGAGGATTGGCATCGGGATTTATCACAGTAACTGTCCTTTTGCTAATAGATAATAATTTCAAGTATTAGTGTTAGCATAAGCTATCGTGTCAGAAAAATCATGTTTATTATTCTGTTCATCTGAAAGTAGTATCTGCCATAGGAATCCCTGTGTTGCATTCAGGCTAAGGAAATGATTAAGGCATTCCCAATCAAATCTGTAAACTCCTCATAAGCAGGGCCTATAATCATTCATCTTTTCCTATCCTAGAGTACCTAGCATGAAAGGTACTTAAGCTCAGCTTCTTTTGCTCTCTTTGTATAAGATTAGTAGGGAATTAAGAGCATTCAATTTTTAGTTGTTCTTTTCATCTTCCCCCACTCCTCAAATCTGGAAGAAAGGTTCTCAGATAAGATTGTATGATCTTTTCATTTTTTTTTAAGGAAAGTAGAACAGCTGGTGTGATCAGGCATAGGCGCAAGAAGTTATAGCTTTACACCCATGTGTGTTTTCTGGCATTTAATGAACAGCTGGGCAACCTAATGTTTTAAATCTGTTTTTTAAATCCAGTTGTAAGGATTTTGATTAGCCAGTTGTGCTGTCTCTGTGGACTGACAACTTTTCAATTAGGGAGTTGTTGAATCTCAGATTTAGGAAGTACCCTGGGTTAACCAGGTCAGTGTCTTACTCAGTTTAGAAATCTTTTACTTTTTTTTTTTTTTTTTTTTGCCATCCTATTATAAAGTTCTCCTAATTATCAAACCTGAATTATGCCTTCCCTAAGTTTCCCCACTATTCTTAATTCTGTTCTTTGATTAATTGAAAGAGGTTTATACTCTTATATCTACAGATATTTGAGGCTGTATGTGCCAGTTACCTGTTCTCTATTTGAAGTGTACCCTATTCTTTTGATTATTGGTTTGAGGATATCTTTTCCAAATCCTTCAACTGGCTGTTCTATCCATTATGTCAGTATACCTCCTGAAATACTCTATCTAAAATTACTCTGGCCAGGGAGGTGGTAGGTTATTACTTCCCTATTTGTGCAAAACCAAACTGCCTCCCACCCTTTGCCTGTCATAACACATCAGGTTATATTGAACTCTAGTCAGCTAAACCCACTGGAGTTTTTAGTAAACCAGAAGATAAAGATTTTTAAGAGGTAGAATAATTCTCGTGCAGGAAGAATGGGAAATCTAATAAAATGGTACGTGTATATAGAAAGATAGGAATTAGTGATCCTTTATCTTGTGGATTAAAAAGAATTGGAGCCTAGTGATAATAGTTTTTTGTGTTTTTTTTTATACAATTGTTGCTTTGGCCAATTTATAATTTTTAAATTTATAATTTTTGCTCCTTTATATTTGGAATAGACTATAGGTGTGTGGATAGTTAGACGCACTTTCTAGAGATGTTTTGCGTAGGAGACAACAAAGAATATGTCTCTACTGTGCTGTTCCTTCTGGTTGATAATGTGAATACATTTGTATTGTTTCCCTGCCTGCATTCCATAGTAGAGGTGGTTGGTATATTAAAAGGATTTTAACCCAAATAATAGGAAGTAAATAGTGAAAAAATAAGCTACTTAATTTGATAAATTATCTCCACCACATCAGAAAATGTAGTGATTCCTATTAATCTCAAGTCGAAATGGTATGGCAGAAAATTTTGCAATTAATAACAACATTAAATTGAAAAACTTAGTTGGGAATGAAAATGGTTCTGTTTTGGAATATGATGAAGGTAAAATTTTGATATAACTGAAATTTTCAATCATTGTATAGCTTGAAATAATACTTGCTTCATAAAATAACAATTTTTTCAGTGTTGAATCAAAAAAGAATCAGTTGATTTCCTTCCTTTCAAAGCAGTATTAAAGCCTATAGCATACTATAATCTTTGAGTATTTATTTCTTTCTGGGAATAGACCATTCCCTTTGAGAGATAACTAAGCTCAGTTATCTTTGTGTAATGGAATTAATAACTTTAGAAATTTGATTAGGGTTTTCTACTTTCTTGCTTAAGGGACTCTGTAAAATTTAGCCTAATACCACTTTTTTGGTCTTGTGTTTATAACCTTGTCACATAAGCCACCTACTGTTTCTGGCTCTAAAAGCAAAAAAGTGATGGACAGAAAGTCGTAATCTAAAATTAGTCATAGCTTTATTCCTATGAGTAAAGTTTTAGCTTGTATGTTAAGATAAAGCACTGTTCATTAACATTTATTTGTTATTTCCTAGTTAGTATTGTAGGATATTTTACTAATACTAAGTGCAAGGTAGGGGCTCCTGGGTGGCTCAGTCATTAGAGCGTCTGACTTCAGCTCAGGTCAGGATCTCGCAGTTTGTGAGTTCGAGCCCTGTGTCGGGCTCTGTGCTGACAGCTCAGAGCCTGGAAGCTGTTTCAGATTCTGTCTGTGTCTCCCTCTCTCTGCCCCTTCCTCGCTCATGTTCTGTCTCTGTCTCTCAAAAATGAATAAACGTTAAAAAAAAAATTAAAAAACAATACTAAGTGCAAGGTAAGAGCTATGATCTTGGACAGTCCTTAACTTTTCTCTGCCTCATTTGTAAAATGAAGGTGAAAATACTAGCACTTGTGTCAAAGAGTTGTTTTGTGCATTAAATGGCATAATGGACAAAAGATGCCAATAAGTACTTAAATAAATGGTAAATGTTTTTCAGCTATCAGAGACTGTAAATTAAAACCCCAGTGGGTTACCACCACACACCCAACTAGAATGGCTAAAATTATAAAGACTGGCAATACCAATTTTGCCAAGGATGTGGAGCAACCAGGACTCACTTATTATTGGTGGGAGTATAAATGGTATAACCACTTTAGGAAAAGGTCTGGCAATTTCTTACAAAACTGAACATACACCCAGAAATTCTACTAGGTGGAACCCATGAGCAATGAAAATGTATTTCTGGAAGAATGTTCATAACAACTTTATTCAAATTTACCAAAAACTAGAGACAGCAAAGCTGTTCATCAGTAGGAGAATAGATCACCTATAGTATATTCATATAATGGAATGGTATGCAATACCCGCCTATGACTTTCAAACACTGATTTCATCTATATGAGGATTTAAGATAGATGAAATTAGTGTATAGGTGAGATTGACTGGGAAAGAGGCATGAATAAATAACAGGATTTAAATTACATTAGTTTTGGGGTGCCTTGGTGGCTCAGTCAAGTGTCTAACTGTTGATTTTGCCTCAGGTCATGATCTCATGGTTGTGAGATTGAGCCCATGTAGGGCTCAAGATTCTCTCTGTCCCTCTCTCTGTCCCTCCCCTACTCATGCCCTTTCTCTTTGTCCATTTAAAAAAAAAAAAATTATTAGGGGCCCCTGGGTAGCTCAGTCTGTTGAGCGTCTGACTTTGTCTTAGGTCATGAACTCAGGTTTTGTGAGTTCGAGCCCTGCATTGGGCTTGCTCCTGTCCATGCAGAGTCCTCTTTGGATCTTCTGTCCCCCCCGCCACTCTTTGCCTCTCCCCAGCTCACGCCTTCTCTCTCAAAAATAACCATTAAAAACAAAGTATTAAAATTAAAAAAAAATAAATTACATTAGTTTTATCCATTTGTCAGTACTCAGTGAATATACACCCAAGTTTTGTGCATTGGTTGTAAGTTATATATTTTACCCCCCAAAAATTTAAAGCAAGTAATATTCTAGATAATGATACACATGCTAATGCACTTAAGGGAAATTGCAGGTGTCCATTTTACTTTGAAATGAGATGCATCAGAAAATGGACAGATGAAAGATGTAATAAAGTAAGTGTAGTAGAATATTAATGGTAAAATCTAGGTAGCAAGTATATGTAAATTTCTTAAGCTTTTCCATATGTTTAAAATTTTTCATAAAATATTGGGAAAAAATAAATATTACTTTTATTCCAAGTTTTTATTTTTTATTTATTTATTTTTTTTTTAATTTTTTTTCAACGTTTATTTATTTTTGGGACAGAGAGAGACAGAGCATGAACGGGGGAGGGGCAGAGAGAGAGGGAGACACAGAATCGGAAACAGGCTCCAGGCTCTGAGCCATCAGCCCAGAGCCTGACGCGGGGCTCGAACTCACGGACCGCGAGATCGTGACCTGGCTGAAGTCGGACCCTTAACCGACTGCGCCACCCAGGCGCCCCTATTCCAAGTTTGTAAACATTGTTATTGATTATAAGTTTAAAAAAATATTTTTAAATCATTATAAATGAAAAAATCTTATTCCGTTTTACCACTATGTGATGAAATAACAGAGAAATGCTAATTGCTAAGATAGCATTGCACAACAACACACTGAGATCCAGCAGATCTGAGACCCTGGTCTTTCATGAACACACTGTGCCATTTTAATGGATTTTTTGGATTTTTGTGCCATTTTTTGTGCCATTTTAATGGATTTTAATGGATTCCAAAATGGATTTTTTTTTTCCCAAAATGGATTTTAATTGAAAAGCCTGCTTTCTGTTGGCTTGTAAGAGCTCTTGCTATCATTTGAAGCTGATTTTGTGCAAAGGATTAAAAAAAGGACTTTCCTCTGTTTTCTTATACGATATACCAGAAAAATAGAGAAATCAGAAATACACACTTTGCAAATTGTTTCACCATAAGAAGAAAACACAACTTTTCCTCTTTTCTTTTCAGGTGGTGGAGCTGTTGTTAGCTCGAGGGGCAAATAAAGAGCACAGGAATGTTTCTGATTACACACCTCTAAGCCTGGCTGCTTCTGGTGGCTATGTGAACATTATCAAAATATTACTAAATGCAGGAGCTGAGATTAATTCTAGGCAAGTTTTATTCTCTCTCTGTAAGCCCCTTAAGAGTGTTATGACAAAGCTATTTGTAGAACACTTGTATTTCTTATGCCATATTTAGAAAATGCCTTCATTACGAGTTTAGAATCCAAATTGTTAGAGATTTTTAAGATTAATTTTATTTAAGTATTTAAAACTATTCTATTGATATAGAACTTGAGAAACCATCACTTACTCTATTTCTTATGGTACTAAAAGTAAACAGTTTTTATGCTTTAGGATGGAAAGCCCATCTTAATAATCACTTAATAATTTAATAGTTACTTTTCAGCCCAAGTCATTATGTTGGATGAGCTACAGAAAGTAGTCTAGGTCTAGGTGGTAAAAGATTTCTAATGGAGTCTTGGTAGTATCTCATAGATTTACTAGGGCTGAGAAAAATTATTATTTTAAATAGTCCTGCAAACTAAAGAATCAAATCCTGAAATAGAATTCTATAAAATTCATCCAATTTTTTCTGGGACATTTAAATTTTATATCTTTTCCTTTTGTTCTCCCCATACCTCCACCCCCAGAACTGGTAGCAAATTGGGCATTTCTCCTCTGATGTTAGCAGCTATGAATGGGCATACAGCTGCTGTTAAGCTCCTGTTAGACATGGGCTCTGACATAAATGCTCAAATAGAAACCAATCGGAACACTGCCCTTACCTTAGCCTGCTTCCAAGGAAGAACTGAAGTGGTTAGTCTTCTGCTTGATAGAAAAGCAAATGTGGAACACAGAGCTAAGGTAAGAAAAATCTGAGATTTATACATGGATTTATTTATTGCTTCGATATTTAAGGTGTACAGTAGCATTACGCTAATTATAATTTTAGTATTTTCTAGTAACATATATCTTACATACGTATTTAATCAGAAATCATTCTGTGTACTCAGTCAAGCATTAACTCTTGAAAATACTTTAACACTAAATTTTTATAGGTAAAAATGACATACTAGGGTTATCAGCTAGAAAATACGTACTTTGTGAAAGAGAAGAGAGGAAACATTTATTAGTGCCAGTTATATGCCAAGTGCTTGCATCTTGGCAAGTTTTTTTCACAATAAATTGACATTAAGTTGAATCATCTTTCTGGATCACACTGTAACTCAGGCTGTAGTGTCAGTGCTGAAATTTAGTTGTGACTCTTTGTAGCAACTATATCAAGTTGTTCCCCAGGTGGTTCTTTAAACATTTTCGCTCTTTTCAGTCTCTCATGTGTTGCTTTTATTTTTCGCTAAACCTAGACTGGCCTCACACCACTCATGGAAGCTGCCTCTGGTGGATATGCAGAGGTGGGCCGAGTTCTTTTGGATAAAGGTGCTGATGTTAATGCCCCTCCAGTGCCCTCTTCGAGAGATACAGCTTTAACCATAGCAGCAGATAAAGGGCATTATAAATTCTGTGAGCTTCTCATTGGCAGGTATGATGTTATCATGCCCTTCATATGTGACTATGGTGTTACTAGTGATTACTATTCTCTCTGGGCAAATTGTACTATTAAAATATCAAATGTGGTTACTTCTGTAAACTACAATTGCATGTTTCGTTTTATTTTTTACACCTACTTCTGTTATTTCCCACCTATCTAGAGCTATGCTACGTTGTCTGATTTATTTCAGTGCAACCTAGAAATACTTCTCTTCTTCCTTTCTTGGGTGTGTATACACTTTTAAAGTACTATAATACGCTATTTGAACATCCAGCTGTTGGCCTGCATATTCACATCTCCGACACAGTTTGAGTTTTCCAGAGAGTTGTCGCTGGAAATCTTAAAAATCTAGCAGCAGTCTAAGATTTTGTTGTTGATTTTGTTGTTGTTGTTATTTTTTAATTTGTTTGTATTTTGTTTTTGTTTTTGTTTTTAATAGCAATTAGGGCTTTTAAGTGACAGTTACAGAATTGTTCAAGGTATCAGACAGGATCCAGGGGAATCCCTGCTTTCAGTCACTTAGAAGTTCCTGCCAGTCTTCCAAAGATGCTTGCCAGCTGAATTGGATTTCTTGCTTTAACAGTCTTAAAGACATTTGCATGGTGTCCTAAGCAGTAATATTTAGTAGTAGCTGCTATCACCTGTTATTCACCATGAGTCTTACCATGATGCCCACTGAGTGCTAAATCTGCATGTTATTTTTAGATTCATTCTTTTCTGAAGCCACATAATAAAAAATACATAAATACAAGTAATCTGAAATAGATACTAGTGCCTTGTAAGATACTGTTTATGTCTCTTGCATACTGTTTGTTTAATGTATTGATTATGCTATTAACAGGATGTACTTATATTTTTCACTAAATAAAACTTCACATTTTCTCAGGATTGAAACCCAGAATTATGCAGTCATTAAAATAAGAAAAGCAATTATTAGTATACAGTTGTTTTTTAATTTGAAGACTTTTAAATTTGATGGTTAGAAATTCCTTGTAATTTTGAGAGAAAAATGTATTTAAGTCCTTGAATATTATATCTAATATTTCACTTTTACAGAATATTTTTCATATGTTAATAGTTGATTTTTATCGTTATCTGTGTCATTCCATTTATTTTAAACAATACCTGTGTCATTCGTTTAGGGGAGCTCACATTGATGTACGTAATAAGAAGGGGAACACTCCATTGTGGCTAGCAGCAAATGGCGGACACCTTGATGTGGTTCAGTTACTAGTACAAGCAGGTGCAGATGTGGATGCAGCAGACAACCGCAAGATAACTCCTCTGATGGCAGCATTTAGGAAGGTAGAAGTCTTTCATCCTCATTCACTTGGATGTTTTTCAACTTTTCTGGATATGTATAGTTTAGTGATTACTACAGACTCTCATTTTAGGATTTAGCAGTAGTGATGAAAGCAGTAAAATAATAAGCAAATAATCACTCATGGCAACACTGAAAGGTAGACACAGGTATCCCAGAAAAACCATTAATATTACCCATATTGATAAGTTAAGCTAAGTAAACTTTTAAAAAGTAGTTCTAAGTAGTATTTCCAAAATCTAGTTGCAATCTTAATCTTTCACACAAAATGTAAATCCAGTTAAAAGTAACTAATTACTTATGGATGAATGTTTTCTTGTATTAGCACAGCAGGGAAAAAATTAACTTAAATTGGTTTTATTTTTAATCATTTGCTTTAATTACTAGGAACAAGAGAATTATATAATGAAAACCCAGCCACCAATATTTTGAAATGCCTGAAAATCAAATGAACTACATTTAGAAGTAGAAATAAATTTTGTGAAAAGAGAAACTTTGTTTCTCTTCCTATAATGCATAGCACAGAGTGATTTAATAGTTTGGTTGGTCTCTTAAATTCAGCTTTAATTTGTTACTAGGAAAACTGGATTACTGTTCAGTGTTTAAAATTCAAGTTTTGTCATTTTGAGACAGGTAGGTAAAATCCCTTGGTAGGTTCCAAATTATTTTGTTGTATTGAAGATTTTAATATATAAATTGCAAGAAATCATATTTCTTCTTTTTTTTCTTATTATTCTGTCTGTGCTTTGTACCACCTTGTCCCTAGGTATTCTAGACTACCTAGACACTGAATCTCTTGTTATTTCCTCTTTTTTTCTCTTTCTCTTTCTCTTTCTCTTTCTCTTTCTTTTTCTCTTTCTCTTTCTCTTTCTCACTACCTCTTCTCCAAGCAAGGTAACATACCATTCATCTTCCTAACCACTCCACTATGTTAGTATCCTCTTCTAGAACTTTTTCCTCCCTTCAGTCTCTGTCATCCTTTGAAACCCAATCTTAGTTTGTTAGTCAAAGCCAACATAATATGGTGCCCTTAGAGCTCATCCCCTATTTTGAATTTCTGATGTGGAGTCTTCTCCTTGCTTGGTCTTTTGTTTGTTACCGTCTCTTACATCACCATTGTTCTCATCTCAGAAATACCCATATTCTTCATTATTTTTCCAGACTTATTCATTCTTTGTGTATGGTTTAAATCTCCCATTCTACAAAAACACTTGCAATCCTATTTGAGCTCACAGCAGGACATTTAATCCTCTAAACATTGTAGAAGTTCTACAATCTGTTACTTTCATTTTGTTACATTCATTTTGACATTCATTTTGTTACATTCATTTTGACAAAAATTATCTTGTTACTACTCTATCACGCATGTCTTCTTTTTCCAAATAGACTTAATTCCTTAAGAACAGTGTTTATCTTTTATATTCTTTTGTATTCATCCCATTATTTATTTATTTTTTAATATCTACCATGTGTTACTGTAATGGTTGGCCTATTACATTGTACAGAGTACAGCAGTTGCACTTTTTTTTTTTGTTTGTTTTTAAAGAAATGTATGATTTAATAAGAGGAAGTAAGATCCACATACAAAGTCAGGTAACTGAGGTGTCCCATATAATTTAAATACCATAGAAGTGTTGGCAAGTTATCAAGAAATGATGTAAATGGCATTGAACTATTCATTAAAAGATAGGAATAGGAATAGTTTAAAAAGATGTAGATGAAAAGGAAGAGATAGGGAAATATACTAAATATAAACAGTCTGTTTATCAAAACTAGTTAATTCATAGGAATTGTGTTCAGAGAGCAATAGTATAGATTGGAGAAAGAGTCTCTTGAGTCCTGGTCTAAAGGTTTTGAGCTTTACTTAGTGAACTGGGTTACAGTGAATAATATAATCGTAGCTCATGCTTTAGGAAAGTGTATCTTATTTCTTTTGTACTACTAGTATAGTGTTATGCTTTTAGTTTTTATCTGAAAGAACAAAATTGTTATTTCTATTCTTTCAGGGCTTAGAATTGAAATAGGATGCTCACTTATGAATTAGCTAGAAACAAATGAATTTTTTTTTTTTTTTCTTTCAGACATATCCCCATTTCTTCATACTAATTTTTGGCTTGTTGGCTTTTCATTCAGTGTTGTTTAGAATTTTAGATCAGGTTATTCTGTACTGTTTCGGAGGGGTGGGATGAAAATGAACAGTATAGATTTAACTTATCAGAACCAAAGTTTGTCTCTTTTTCATTTACAGTGCAAATGATATCTAAGACTTTATTTTGTGGCACTGATGTCAAAGTAATCTTAGTTAAGACAAGACTATAGATTTACTGAATCCTGTTAAGAGTCTGTTTTCAATCTGATATTGGTATCTGTTTTTTAGGGTCATGTGAAGGTGGTGCGCTACTTAGTCAAAGAAGTCAATCAGTTTCCATCAGATTCTGAATGTATGAGATACATAGCAACCATCACTGATAAGGTAATAATAGTGATTAAGTTCATCCCAGTATATGAGCTAGGGATCTCATTTGGTTTTTTTGTAAGTGTGTGTGTGTGTGTGTGTGTGTGTGTATCTCACGCTAAGAAAAAAGTCTTAGTCTAAGCAATAATGTGTGGTATGTAGTAGTTTTCATTTATCTAGTATTTGGGAATGCAGTATTGTATTTAAAAGGTGCTTCAGATTATTCAGTTACCTAATGAAGCAATAAAACATTCTCTAAGACCTAACTAAAACTGAGCATAGTACTTTTTATAGTCATGGGCAAGGAAACTTTATGTTTTCGATATAATATAAAAGTTGGAGTAATTATCAGCTTAAGAATGAATTGGCTAGGATTTTTGCCGAAAAAGTAGAGAAAGTGAAATAAATCCTATTAGAGATCTAATTGAGATGTTTCCCTGGTGATGTTTTAATTTGGGGTTTATACTAACATTTGACTAAAATCCTAAGACATGTGTCTGAAAATGCAAAGAGGTCAATAAATCTAAAAATGTCTTTCTCAGCAGTCATTACATAATAGTGATCACTTTTTTTTCATGAGTTTTATTTAACATAGCTAATTCATGGTCTCGCCCGTCTGTACATTTCTCTATGATAATTAACATTCCTGGATACCACTGTTTTTTGTGGTTTTTTTTGTGGGATTTTTTTGGAGGGGTGGGGAGATTAAAAATAAGGCTTTCGTTGAATAGGGAAATAGCCCTTTCCTGTTAAATAGTATGTCCCGAGAATGAAATCACTGAGAAAAATATGTAAGTACCCATGTCTGTGATTTCTTTAAGTGTGATTCTTGCACAGGAAGTTGTAGCAACAAAGCTTAAATATTTGAAACAGTTCCCGTCAATTAAGTTCTTTAATTTTTTAAACCCATTTTCTTTGTTGACGTTGACCTTTCCCTTCAGCCCATTAACCAGCTGGCATAAATTATTGAAGCTGTGTTTGCTATATGATTTCTTACATTGAAATTTTAGGAATGAGTAATTTTAGTTTCCAAAATATCAGTCACATGGATGTTATTTTGAAGGACAGTAGAGGCTCTTTGCTTGTGTAACTTAAAAAACATATACCATTTAGATTGTGGTTTTGTTTTTACCCTTTTTTGCCCTACCACTGATGTTTATTGCTTATGTTCATTCAGGTACCTTAATTAAATATCTTTGTGTTTTCAGGAGTCTCTCTAAATGTGAATTGTGTTTTGAGGCTGCAAACATCTTAATTTTTTATTTTAGGAGATGCTGAAGAAGTGTCATCTTTGTATGGAATCAATAGTACAAGCCAAAGATAGACAGGCTGCTGAAGCAAACAAAAATGCCAGCATTTTATTAGAAGAGTTAGACTTGGAAAAGGTAATGATAACCTTTACATGTGAAAAATACCAACTTTTTTCCTTTTCCTTCTCCCTAATTTGTAATCTGTTATCTTTTATTTTTCTTTCATTTTGTCTTTTGTTTTTGGTTTAAATTATGTACATGTTTTTCCCTCAAGTTTGGTTCAAATTGAATTATGACTATCTTCAATATCATTAAAAGAATTTTCTTTGTAATCAAATTAACTAAATTTTATTATAGGAATTGAATTCATCTGGAAGTCAGAAAACCTAGCCTCTAATAATCAAGTTGAGTCTTAACGAATGAATGATCTCTTAATCCCCATCCAAATTGATCTTTCACTGATCCTACACCTTGTAATTTGTTGCCAGCAGATTTATCAGAGTACCAAATGCATTACCAACACATAACCAACCAGTGAGTTACGGCCACTTGGTAGAATGTTTAATGAGTTTATTTTTTAAATGGATGATTTCTTTTGTACTTTTCTCTTTCAGGCAGAACAACATCATTCCCACCTATTCTCACGGGCAGTAAAATACTCCAAACAACATTTGGTTTTGACAGTCCCATAGTTCCTTCTTTCTCCCCCTTCCTGTCAATAACTCTGCATTCTGGAATGTAATGCAAATAGTAATCACAGCAAGAAAA
The DNA here is from genome assembly GCF_016509475.1 of Prionailurus bengalensis. Taxonomy (NCBI): domain Eukaryota; kingdom Metazoa; phylum Chordata; class Mammalia; order Carnivora; family Felidae; genus Prionailurus; species Prionailurus bengalensis. The sequence goes on from NC_057344.1 coordinate 147,096,503, forward strand.
GAGTTGGTTGACATTGAATATTATGGAATACATATTCTGCCATATTTCATCTTTTTTAAAAAGGTTAAAAATGCTTCAGATTTAATATTACTGTTTAAATTTATAAAGGATATAGAGTGATAATTTTAATCTTTTTGATTTGAGTCAGCTCCTTTTTTATTATACTTGCTGACTTTGTTAAACTGTATTTCAACTTACATAAACAAAATATGAATTATTCTCAACATTTTATTCTAATTTATTTATTTTTTTTAAGTTTATTTATTTTGAGAGAGAGAGAGAGAAAGAGACTGTGCATGCACGAGCAGGGAGAGGCAGAGAGAGAGCGGGAGAGAGAATCCTAAGCAGGCTCTGTGCTGTTACTACAGAGCTGGACTCAGGGCTCAATCTCACAAACTGTGAGGCCATGACCTGAGCTAAAACCAAGAGCCAGATGCTTAACTGACTGAGCCACCCAGGCACCCCCATTTTGTTCTAATTTAAATGTGAAAATATGCTATTATTTTTCAGAAAATATACTTAATACTGGAGGCTCTTCATTTTTTAAACTCTGGTTTAATTTCTGATCAAACAAATTCACTTTTTTGGTCATTTTGAAATTTTAATTTTTTTTTAATGTTTATTTATTTTTGAGAGAGAGAAAGAGACATAGAGTGTGAGCAGGGGAGGGCCAGAGAGAGGGAGACACAGAATCATACCCAGAGCCCACCGGGGCTCGAACTCATGAACTGCGAGATCATGACCTGAGCCGAAGTCGGACGCTTAACCGACTGAGCCACCCAGGCGCCCCATCCATTTTGAAATTTTAAAACAACATGAGCACATTGAGAGGTAGATAGTTATTATAACTATTACTTGACCTGTTTTCATATTTAGTTTTATCTAATATTTAATGCCTCTTAAATACCGAGCAAAATAATAGGGCCAATTTGTATGATAAAATGTATTATTTTGGTCTTCTCACTAAAAAAAGTATTACTCCTTTCCTCTTACAGAGGGAGAAATTAAATCTATGGGAAGTTAAATAACTTGATTAAGCTAGGGTAGGATTCGAACCCAGTTTTTTCCTTCCAAATTCCCAGGGTCCCACTCATTCCTTAACTGACCATAACATACCTCTTAGTTCTTTTTAGTTCTTTCTTCCCAAAGTATTATAATATCCTGTTTTTGCATTACTCTCCTATTTTTGCACTAGAATTCTTCTGTTTCTAAGTTGTATTATGATACTTACTGTTTCTTTTTGCATTTTTATCAAATCTAGAAAGCATCCTTTCTACAACTGAGACATAAAAATCTGTTTTTAAATAAAATCTTTAATTTCTTCATGCCTTTGGTACTTACACATTACATTAAATACATCTAGGGACTTAGTGCATACCTGTAGATTATAGAGACAGGAGACCATTTATAGGAGATATCTTTTTAAAGATATCTGTTCTCAGTCAACTTCAGTTTTTTTTCTTTATTACAATAATGTGTTCAATTTAAACTGAAATATGCATAAAGAAAAACATGTCACCATTGTAAGATAACTAAAGCTAAAAACCTGGCATGGTAACAAAGTCTGCACCTCTGCAATTACTTACAAAGTCTTTTAAGACTGTATGTAATATGCCCACCTATATTTCTTACACCTCTGATCTTATTTTTTTATTACTTTTGGTCACTTTGCTCCATCCATACAGACCATCCTCTTCTGCTCTTCCTGTGACTTCTGCCTTGAATGTCCCTTCATTTGCCTCTTATTTTAGTCTCCCTTCCACAAACACTCTTGCTACTTTTCTTCCCTTCTTTATTTTCACTCTGTAACGTTTGAAATGTATTTTATTTAGTTATCTTATTGGACTCTCTCTACCACTACAATGTATGCATCACAAAATGGTGCGTGGCATGTCATAGGCACTCAATAAATATTTCTTGAGCGAATGAATATTCACACATATGGAGATGGTGATACTTTTTATTAAAAAGGGTCATGTGAACGCATTGCTCTAATACTTGCTTTTTCCTCTCTCAGTAATTGATGGATATTGTCAGTTGTTAGTGATTTAAATAACTGTAGAATAGGGGCGCCTGGGTGGCGCAGTCGGTTAAGTGTCCAACTTCAGCCAGGTCACGATCTCGCGGTCCGGGCGTTCGAGCCCCGCGTCGGGCTCTGGGCTGATGGCTCAGACCCTGGAGCCTGTTTCCGATTCTGTGTCTCCCTCTCTCTCTGCCCCTCGCCCGTTCATGCTCTGTCTCTCTCTGTCCCAAAAATAAATAAACGTTGAAAAAAAAAATTAAAAAAAAAAATAACTGTAGAATATATGCCATAGTAAGTTTGTTGCCAGTTTTTTGTCACTACAGGTAATGTTACTATAAAATCCTTATACATATTTCCTTATATTTTGGTGCTTTTATTTTTATAAAGTTTCTTCACTTGGGTCAATATATTTTAAATTTGATATACTTCCAAAATATTTTCCTACTGTTATCAGCAACACAGGTGTCATTTTCTTGATTTCTTTCCAACATTTCTTAACCTTGATGTTCCAAGAGCCTCAGATTTAAAGTAAGTCAAAAGGAACTGCTTTCAAATGTCACTGCATATTTTTCCATAATATTAAAACTCAAACTAATAAATAATTCTTAATCATAAGTTAATTAGATGTAAATCGATTCTGCTGCATGCACTGATACTTTATAAACAATTTTGAATGGGGGCGGTGTAGAGATAAAATTCTAGATTACACAGGAGGTACGTCTCTCCTAAACTCTACCCCAGTATTTCTGTTTGAAAAATTATCAGATTGGTATCTGATAGGGTTTGGTTCACTTTTTTCACTTATTATTTATGTCTGGGAAAATACCTTTTTCTTTTTTATTCTTTTGCCTTTTGAGACATAGTATATTCTGGCTCCACCATTTCTGATTTAAGAACATCTTGGAGTTGGTCTTGTCTGGTCCAAGTTGAATGTTCTATATAGGTAATTTATTGCTTGTATAATAGTGCTTCTCTGATCAGCCTTTCTAATTTGAAAATTTTGGTTAATAGGTTTGTAAAAACTGCTGCTGAAAATACTGCCCATTATATTTATCAGATTCTCTTATCCTTGTTCAGTGAACATATATTTACTCAGCATTTATTATGTGGAAGAGTCCCTGCTTTGGAGCAGTTTAGCTGGTCAAACTGAGGACTTCTCTTGCAGTTAATTGCTTGCTCTCTTAGGAAATTAACAGCTAGGTTATACTCATGGCTGTTGGTATCCTAGTGGATACTGTTGATCTGCATTTTTGATATATTTCTTTCACCCTTGCACTTTATTACTTATTGTTTCTCCCCCTATCTTTTTCCTTATAAACTTGCGTTACCTATGTAGGGTGTAGTTTTACAATATTCCTATTAGATATTTTCCATTGGGCTTTTTTGCCTATACCTGAAGCTTTTAATATGCCCATCCCGTAATCTTAATTTTATACATTTCATTCTCTGATTATCTTTTCAGCTTTACTCCCTCTAGAATTCTACCTCCAACAATCCTGACAACTCTGCCTACCAAAAAATTTAGGATCCACTTCTAACACCCTTCACTGTTCTTTACTCTTTCTTTTATTTCACTCCCACCTGTAGCCTAGTAACTAAACGTGTAGGAAAAAAACATTCACTTGATGACGAATTTTACTTTAAATGGGTGACAGTGAACCCTTTAATACTACCTAGTATACTGTGTTTCCCTAATTTCATTCATTCTCCCACTTATCAAGACCACTATTACTTTCTCTCCTTTATCCTCACTTCCAATACATCTGCTCCTTTATCCTCAACTAATGACCTTACATTTTACAGTGAGAAAACTGAGCATCAAAAGTAAACTGTCAGACTTTTCCCCACCCATTTCCCCATCCACCAATTTCTACCCATATTCTTCCTCCCAGTTACTAAATAAACTTTTTTGTAACCAGCCCCATCTGTTGAACTAGATCTGGTCACCCTTACTCAAAAACATTGTGGCAATTTTTTTCTCTTTGTCCTATATCATTTTTCCTCTTCTTGTGGATCATTCTCATCTTCATACAAGCTTATTTCTCCAATCTCAAAAAACCTTTTGATGCCTCCACTCCCTGTCTCCAGTTTTCAGCTACAAACTCATCCCTTTGCTTCCCTTTGCAGCCAAACAATAACAGCAAACTCATCTATTTTGGCTCTTTCCAATTCTTCCTTCGTTTTGAACGTACTCCTATCAGGCTTGCACTCTCACAACTCCACCAAAACTATGCTTTTATGGTCTCCAGTGACTTTCATGTAGCCAAACCCAGTGCTCAGTGCTCTATCCTCATCTCATGGAGCCTAATAATACCTGACCTACTTCTTCACTTGACCTCCATTGCACTATACACTCTTGGTTTTTCTCTTACCTCCCTGGATGTTCCTTCTGTGTCTTCTTTGCTACTTCCTCCTCTTCTCTCTTAGTTGGCAAGCCCCTTGGCTCATTACATTATCATCTTTTTCCACTGGTTACCTCATCCTGCTTCTTAAATTTAAATAAATAACAGCTGATCCCAAAAATATATCTTTAGCACAGATATCTTCCCTAAACTCGTCTCATCTCCTGCTAGTTACTCAACATGTCCATTTGGATACCAGTTAGACATCTCATACTTGTTTCCAATGTCAACTCCTAATCTTTGCCCACCCTAGAGCCACAACTCTGTCTTGGAACTGCTTATGCTAAAAGCCTTGAGGTCATTGTTGATTCCTCTCTATCCTCCATTGTCTTAGAAAATCTTGTTACCTTTGCCTTATAACTGTATCTAGAATCCTAGTCTCTTTTCATCACTTCTCACCCTGGTTCAAGTCATTAATATCATCTCTTACCTGTATTACCCAGTAGTTATTTAACTGACCTCCCTGATTCCCATTGCTCAGCAGTCTATTCTCCATCGTCTTAAATCATTTAAATCAAATCTGACACTCTTGCTCAAAACCCTACAGCACTATTTCAGACTGAAAGATAAAGTCTTTGAGACACCAAGGTGATCAGACAGACCCTCTGATATTCTGTTGCAAAGTCATTTTTGTACTATTTTCAACCACAGGGGCCTGCTTGAACATACAGCTTATGTATTGGCTGTTCTCTTTGCCTGAAATATTTCAAATCTTTTAGATATTCACTTAAACTTTACCTTTGTAAGACTTAACACTGATTACCTATTTAAAATCAACCCCCCTTACCCGTCCCCATATACATACTTCTCTTCCCCTTCTCCAGTATTATACATTGTACTTAACACCTTTTTGAAAACTAACATATTGTCATCGATGTGCCTCCCCCCAACTAAATGTTAGTTTTATAAGCTTCGTGAGGGTAGGGATATTTTGTCTGGTTTACCTACTAGTCCTAAAAGATTAGAACCATGCTTAGTATATAGCAGATTATCAATAGATTTTCCTTGGATCCTTCCCTTCCCTTCCCTTGAATACTCCTTGATCTCTTTTTCTGTTATTGGTGTCAGTACCTATGAGTCAGTAATGAAATCTTGATATCACTTTCAGCTGCTCACTTACCCTTGCTTCCCGTTCACTACATCCATCAAATGAATTCATGTAGTAAATTAACTTAATCCAGCACCTGGCACATTTAAACCCTCTACATATCATCATCACCTTTAAAACTAAGCTTTGTCAGTCTCTGTTTCTTCCTTTCCTCTCAGTTATCACTCCTGATACCTGAAGTATCGCAGTAGGCTTAATAGTCTCCCTACATAAATAAATAGTTTTGCTTCCGTCACCTTTTGCCTTCATTTTAGTCTTTCTCCTTTCCAATGTAACTTTTCCACAGTTTCCATAGTTTTCTAATACACAGGTGGAATTGCATTACACCCTTCTGAAAAACTTTCCGTCTGTCTTAGTTGTCTGCTTGGGAAAATCCAAACATTCGGGTCCTCCTAGCTTACTCCTCCAGGCTCATCACTCGCTGTGGTTTTCTACTGCTCACATAACTTGTTCACTTTCATATATCCAAATTTGCAGATGGTTTCTCTTTAGTCTGGACTACTTCAATTCTTAAATTTTTACCTTAAAAAGCTTAACTCTCAAATATCACTTTGTTTCCTAAACCTCAATTAGAAATCACCAGTTAGTAGTGCCCTTTCCTTTTCCACAATAAGGTTATTCTACAACTTGACTCTTTTCTTCAGAGCCTCTACCCTTCCCCCACATATACTGAAAAACATACAGCAGTTCCCCAGTAAGTGAAGTGAGGTGCAAGTTTGTACCTTGTGAGAAAATAGAGGATGTAGGCTGAATTTCTAACCCTGTTTTCTGTACCTCCAGACTTTCTTAAGTCTTCATGGCTTATTCTGTTTTCATCTGTTCTCTTTGGGACCTTGCATCAGTTGTTACCACCTCCCCCATACTTTTTTATCTTTAGTGTCTACTGTTTAACTCCTACCCTCTGCCTGCAACTTAAGGTAATTATTATAATGAAACTTTACCTCAAATTTAGCATTTTGTTTTCCAGATATTTTAAGAGAATAATCTATGTCTTGTTCACTCTACTTTTTAAATTTTTTTAAATATTTTTTTTAATGTTTACTTATATTTGAGAAAGAGAGAGAAAGCACAAGTTGGGGTGGGGCAGACAGAGAGGGAGACATAGAATCCGAAGCAGGCTCCAGGCTCTGAGCTGTCAGCACAGAGACCGACGCAGGGCTCGAACTCACGAACCGCGAGATCATGACCTGAGCCGAGGTCGGATGCCTAACCAACTGAGCCACCCTGGCACCCTCTACTTTTAAAATTTTAATCCTCAGAACCATTTACTTACTCCCTCACTACTGCAATGAACTAACTATAGCAGGGTTACCAGTGGCATCTCAACTGCCAAATCCTATTACTTATTTTCAGTTCTTATTGATACTTGTGATACTTACCAATGTTGATTACCTTCCTTCATAAAACTCTTCTCACTGAAGCCATTTTTCTCTTGATTGTCTTCCTCTGCCTGATTATGCCTTCCTAAAGTCTCATTTGCTCTTCCTTTTAAATATTGGATATCCCATATATATATATATGCACACACATATACACACACACACATACACATACATACATACACATACACATAAATACATATTCATATAGTTAATAACTTTTTCCCTTTGGTGATCCACTAGTTTCATATACCTCCTGCAAACTTATGATGCCTCTTAATAAATATGTATCTATCTTATCTAATTCTGCTTAATTTTTTAGAGCTTCATGCCTTTATTGGTTCTTTCACAGCCATAGTCTGAGATCTGTCCTTCAGAAAGAGTTTCCCTAGGACCTCTGAATTTGTGCCCCACTTTTTAGTGAGTCGAAAGGGTTAGTTAGAATCTATGAGATTATCAAAATACTAGATAATACTTAGAATTTATAAGATGTAGAAACGAGTAAATACCTTGCCTTTAGGGCTGAACTCTACTGTGAGTCTGATAATCTAGACTTACTGTTGTCAAAGGCTAGACATACTGTTGTCAAAGGGCCAGTCTCCACTGACTGAATTCTGTAAGCCCTAAGGGCACTTACGTACCCAAGACCCAGCTACACCTACAAACTAGTCTACCTCAGCCCATCACCCCTACCCACATCTAGGCCAAATAGGTTTAGATGACTGCTTTCTGATTTAAAGCTCTCTATTTTTTTTTTTAATTCTTTTTTTTAACGTTTTATTTATTTTTGAGACAGGGAGAGACAGCATGAACAGGGGAGGGTCAGAGAGAGGGAGACACAGAATCTGAAACAGGCTCCAGGCTCTGAGCTGTCAGCACAGAGCCCGACGCAGGGCTCCAACTCACGGACTGCGAGATCATGACCTGAGCCGAAGTCGGCCGCTTAACCGACTGAGCCACCCAGGCGCCCCTAAAGTTTTCTATTCTTAAGGTAGTTCTTTCCCCCTTGATACCAGTCACAATGATCTCCTACCACTAGACAAATAAAAAATCCAGCAAAACCAAAAATCATCCTTGGCTTAACCAGTGGGTTTCGCTTGTCATTTTGATCGCTCATAAGCCTTTCTCAAGGCTTTTCTGTACATACAGCCATGACACAGATAAAGTATGTTTTATTATTCCTAATTCTGAATTGGAGAGTTTTAATATATTTTTTAAATTTTTTTTAATGTTTATTTTTGAGAGTGAGAGAGAACGCAGAAGAGGCTTAATACATATTTATGGAAACGGTTGCTTTGAAAAGTTTTTTTGGCACATCCTTCATGCTACTTTCTACTCCTCCTTTTCCTCTTTAACTTAAGCTTATCTGACAAAGTCAGCTAGGCAGGCTAACCTCACTAGAGTTCAGCGGGAGAATGCACGTTTTCCCAAGGGCAGGCAGCTAGCTCCATTAAAGCAAGGATTCAGTGAGCAGAGTCACACATGCTTACTTCCTTCTTTCAAACTCTCCAGTCAGATACTATTCCTCCTCCCATGTAATGATCTAAGGAATGAAGGTCAGCAGTTTTTTCTTTCCAGTCCTTCTGCAAGGTCAAAAGCTCCTCTTTCACTTGTCTTCAGACTGGAGTTTGTGTGCTTCTGGAGGCCTAGCAAAACTTTCTAGGGCTACCATACAGACAACTTTTGTATCTTTAACTTCCATTTGTATTCTTTCCTGAAATCCCTCTACCTGAGAAAGTAGCAGTGTTCTACAGAGTCTCCTTAATTATTTCCCTTTTCAGGAGCAAAAGATTTCTCTTCACCAGAGAGAATGTAATTATGGTGCACTGCCCCAGGGTGTAAAAACTTTCAAGGTGGGCAGAAACTTTCAGGTACCTAACAGACATAATTTGAAACGACAGTAAAGTCCAGCAAAAGCAAAAACCTTAAAAAATTTAACAAAAATGAAATGATTTGTCTTTTGGGCTTATATTTGAGCTCTGGTTTCATTAGTTAGCATATTGTGACATTTTCCATAAATTGAGTGTCATTGTTTTGACACATATATTTAAATGTACACATAATACACAAAACACTAGATTATGGGCAGGGAGTACACAGTTTGAAAACATCTTTTAGAGGACAAGGAAAGAAAACAGTTTGAAGATGATTTTCTCACTTTATGAATCAAAGAGGAAAATTTAATTATTAATGTCACTTATTAAGAGATGTTATACTTTTATTCTTACTCATTGTTTTGACTATGAAAGTAACACCATTAAGTGCCCACTTTCACAAATAGAAACAGGGTACAGTTATATAAAATAAAATTGAAAGCCACTATCTTTCTGCCACCCCTCCTCCAGGCTCACTTTAGAGTAGTCATTAGCTTTCATTTGTATCCTCTTTGCCTTTTTCTCTATTTCTACAAACAGAGCCACATAACAGGTTCCCTTCCCAGTAAGTGAGATCATTGGACTGCCATGTGCATTCTTTTCTTCTAACCAGTGTAATTTGGGAGCATATTACCAAGTATAGAACACTTAAAAAAATTGTTTTCACGTTTTTTTTTATTTTGAGAAAATGTGCAAGCAGGGGAGGGGCTGAGAGAGGGGGAGAGAGATTCCCAAGCAGGCACGGTGCTGATACAGCATAGAGCCCAATGCGGGGCTTAAACCCGTGAACCATGAGATCATGACGTGAGGCAAAATCAAGAGTCAAACACTTAACTGACTGAGACACCCAGCTGCCCCATTAATGGCTGCCTAGTATTTTGTGAATGTGTACTGTTGTTAATTTATTCCCCCCATTCTTGGCATTGATGGATTTACCTTGTTTCCATTTATTGCCACTATAATCAGCTCTGCAATAGAAATTATTTTTTCACTATGGTTATTTTATAGAATAAATTCTTTGGATAAGCAGTTTGTAATTTTAACAGGAGGCTTTTGAATTACCTTTCCTAAAATACAACTATTTATACCCACAGCAGTATAGGAAGGAACTCATTTTCCCAAACTTGTGTTGATCCATGATATCTTTTTTAATTTTGCAATATTAATGAATAAAACATGGTAACTTATTATTTTAATTTACATTTTTTAGTGATTGTGAAAGCTATGTATCTGTCATTTATCCATTTTAAAATTAGATTATCTTATATCATTAATTTGATCTTGACATTTAAAAATATTATTTTCTCTTTACAGCGATTCGACTATAATCTTGATTAAATAGTAAATTGAACTAGATGACTTTGAATTTTATGGTATTCTAGTTCTCTTATGATAAAATGACATTGTGTGACAACTTTTTTTATAAAGTAAATCTGTTTTATTTATCCTTTAATAGTTAAGAGAAGAAAGCCGGAGGCTGGCCTTGGCTGCCAAAAGAGAAAAGAGAAAGGAGAAGAGACGAAAGAAAAAGGAAGAGCAAAGAAGAAAACTAGAAGAAATCGAAGCCAAAAACAAAGAGAACTTTGAACTCCAAGCTGCTCAAGAAAAAGAAAAGCATAAAGTTGAAGGTATTTTCTCTAACTTACCATCTAATTTGATTTATGTAATACATTGTATTCAAAATGATATTTCCTTAAATATTAATAACTTAAGGTAAAAGTAGATTTCTGTCATTAGCCCTTAAGTATTGTGTGCTATTTTCATTTATTGACTTCTCCCTAGCTTTTTATTGTGAAGAATTTCAGAGCTACAAATTGAAAGAATGATAAAATGATCACCTGAGTACCTTCTACCTGGATATTAAAAATAAACATTTTACCATATTTGCTTTATTTTTTTTTTCTTTCTAAACATATGTGTATATTTTTTCTAAGCTATCTGAATGTAAGTTGCAAACATCTTGACATTGTACCTATAAAACTTCAACACTTATCCTAGGGATGACATTTGCTTACATAATCACAATACCATTTATTATACCTACAAAATTAAGTGTAATTCCATAATATTGATAATCCTAAACATATTTAGAATTTTCTCAAACTGAGGGAGTTATTTTAACTGGATTCTAACGAAAAGATTATTTGATATTGAAAATATTGTGAGGAGAAACCACTGCCAGTAAGCCACCAAATATATACGTAGTGTGTGTGTTTGTGTGTGTGTGTGTGTGTGTGTGTGTGTGTGTGTGTGTGTGTGATTTCTCTCTCCTCCAGCCTTTTATTTTGAAAAATTTCAAACTACAGAAAGGTTTATGGATTAGTATGATGAACACCTGTATGTCACCTGGATTCTTATAATATTTTTGGCACATTAGTTCAATTTGTTTTTTTTCCTTTCTTTTTGAATAGATTACATGTAAACTGGGCACCCCATGCAGAATCGTCACTAAATACTTGAATATGTATTTCCCAGAAAAAGAATATTATTTTATATAACCACAATAACATTATTTTACCTGAGAAATTTAATAATTATATAATATGTGATATACAGTAATTATTCACATTTCCCAAATTGTCCCCCAAATATTTTTTATAACTGCCTACTATGTATTGTTTAGGACTTAGCACAGAGAGGAGATCAATCATATCTATTTCATTACTAATGAATGCTGGAATGATTGATGACTTTACATCTAATTGTCAACTAATAGTCGCAAAGTAACTCCTGATTTTATTGTTCTTCAAGTGCTTAAAGCTAAATATATTCTATGGGGCTCCTTGGTGGGTCAGTCAGTTAAGCGTCCAACTTTGGCTCAGCTCATGGTCTCACGGTTTGTGGGTTCAAGCCCCGCATCAGTCTCTGTGTTGACAGCTCAGAGCCTGGATCCTGCTTTGGATTCTGTGTCTCCCTCTCTGCCCTTCCCTGGCTCGTGCTGTGTCTCTCTCTCAAAAGTAAATATTTAAAAAAAGAAAAAAAAAGCTAAATATATTTTGAATCACTTAGAACTGTCTAACTTGGTATTACTACTTTTACAGATGAGCCTGAAGTCTTGACAGAGCCTCCAAGTGCCACAACCACTACTACCATAGGTATATCTGCAACCTGGACAACTTTGGCAGGTTCCCATGGTAAAAGAAATAATACCATAACCACAACCAGTTCAAAGAGGAAAAACAGGAAAAATAAAATTACTCCAGAAAATGTTCAGATTATATTTGATGATCCACTACCAATCTCATATAGTCAGCCAGAGAAGGTAAATGGAGAGTCCAAGAGCAGCAGTACCAGCGAGAGTGGGGACAGTGATAACATGAGGATTTCTAGCTGCAGTGATGAAAGTAGTAACAGCAACAGCAGCCGAAAGAGTGACAATCATTCACCTGCTGTGGTGACTACCATGATGACCAGCAAGAAGCAGCCATCAGTTCTGGTTACATTTCCAAAAGAGGAGAGAAAATCTGTTTCTGGAAAGGCTTCAATAAAGTAAGTCCCAATTTTCACTTTTATTATTTATAGTATCATCATGAAATGCTTTGTTGCTGAATTTTTTAGTAAAGCAAGCAAATTAATTGGCAAAATAAGGGTTTGTCTTTGTGCTAAAGAAGTCACAGTTTCATTTTAATTGAAGAATAAGCTATTTTTTAAGTTTTGTGTTAATGAAAGATAAAATTATTTTTACTATGTAACTTCTTTATTTTAGTTGTTAAATTTAGCCCATGAAAAGTATTGACTATGGTTTCTCAGGGGTTATTACTGTAATTCATCTCTGCTAATTTTGACCTCATGATAGTATCTTCTTAAAAATTGTTCATATTATGCTACATATTGAAAAGTGAAAAATAAGTTCTTCATTTGTTTACCATATTTATTCCAAAATAAAAGAATAAAATTATGTAATAGATTGCCTCTATTATTTAAAATTCTGTATTCTGTATTTAATGTATTTTTCCCCTCTGTTAAAGATTGTCAGAGACTATCAATGAAGTGACCAGTAATTCTCTGTCTACTTGCACAAAATCTGGTCCGTCTCCCCTTTCCTCTCCAAATGGGAAGTTAACAGTAGCAAGTCCTAAGCGTGGACAAAAGAGGGAAGAAGGATGGAAGGAAGTTGTAAGAAGGTGAGTGACTGTTCCTTGTTTTTCTCATTGTTTATATGTGAGATGTTGTTTACCTTACAGTTAGATTCCTCCAACTATTCCAAAGGTTGCAAAGAAACTGGTGGCCCTAGGCTGAATCTGAATCTAGCCAACAGAGATAGCCTATACCATACTGTAGATGAGAAAAACAATTGGATATAAATGCTTTTAAAATTAGGAGATTAAAAAGTTACATAATGGCAGTATCTGCTTGACCCTAGGTATTTGCTGTCTGGTAGAAAACTAATGTAAATACTTTAAGGTGATAAATTGTGTTTCGAGTACTCAACTTGGTAATCTCAGAGCCCAGTATGTGGTATCTTTTACATACTTGTAAGTATTTGAAGAATGAATAAGTATTGGTTTTAAACTATTGTTGTTTGTAGACCACAGGATATCTTTATTTTAAGAATTTTAGGACTAAAATATTTGTTTATAGTTTGCTTGAAATTTTTAATGTTATGTATATTAAACAAGTAAAACAGTATCCCAGAAACTAAAAGGTCATAAGATCCCACAGAGGATGTATTGTAAATCTTTGATAACCTGTTTTAAAGAACTTCCCACAAATTCCAACAAAAAATTAAAGTTTTGAGTATTTGAACTAAGAGCTGTGATGAACCAAACTTATTCCTATTAATCCCACAATGCACTGTATAGTTTTTTTTTTCATATTTTTGACCAAAGCTTCCCCACACCACCATCTCTATCTTCATCTCTGTCTCTCTCACATTCGTGCACATTGCACACGCACTCATTCAGATACACACACTTTTGTACTAACCAAAATCACAAGATTAGAGTACTGTCTATACAAAAGTATGGTAACTCAGTTTTTCTCCATGTATTTTATATTGTGGTATACTAAGAAATTCTTAACTAATTTGAAAGTAATGATCACTGACTTATTATTATTCCCTTCAAAGGAATTATTAAGTAACTTAGTTATGTATATAAAAGTACAGGGGTCATACCTTACCTTTTAAAAAATACAACATTTTAATTTAATATCTAATCTACCATTCTAAATAAATAATTTGCTTCTTCAATAAAGCATGGTTGGCTCATCTTCTGATGCCTCTAAAATAATACAAGGTAACAATGCATTTTTAATATCATCCTTTCAGTTATATATTAGAGAATAAAAAGAATGTGAGTCAAACACCCAGAAGTGCCCACAAGAAGCGTTACTTGTTTCTTCAGGCTGGATTAGGTGCCCCAACCAGTGTATCTTCATGATACCTTATTGGAGCACTCGTGGCATGATGTTCTTTTCCTACTTGGTATCTACATAGTCAGTCTATGTGGGCAGGAACCTATGTCTGTCTTATTTGCCATTAGTATTTGCACTAACACAGTGCATGTCTACATAGTATGTACTTTATAGATATTAACAAATGATGAAAGTCAAAAAACCAAACCATCTTTGGTAATGAGATGAGAAGCTATGATAAAAGCGCTTGCTTACGTGACCTCTCTCATTTTTTCTCTCTCCTGTCACTTAGTTGTCTTTTATCACCTAGAGTAAGAATAGATAGAAGAGGCTAACTCAACAATAATCTATTCTGTGTTTACAGAAATGTATCTTAGTAATCCTCTCTCCTCAATATTTTAATCATAACCACTGATATTAGTGATATATCTTAATTTACCTTTGCAACTTTTAAACAGGTCAAAGAAAGTATCTGTTCCATCAACTGTGATATCCAGAGTGATTGGAAGAGGAGGCTGTAATATTAATGCCATTCGGGAGTTCACTGGTGCACACATAGATATTGATAAGCAGAAAGACAAGACAGGAGACCGGATAATAACCATAAGGCAAAACTTTGTCTCTTTTGTTTTCTCCCTTTGTGTTTTACTGCATTATACTTTAATGAAATACAAGCATTTGAGTTTTCACTGGAACTTTGTGTTTAATAGCATACTTTTTTTAAATGGGAATTTGATTAGTGTTTGAGAAGAAAACCTTTACAGTTTTTCTCTCTAATTCATATGCTCTTGTGAAATATTTCAAAGGGCTCTAAAGAATTTTTCTTTTGTGAGTGTGTGACAGAGGCTTAGATAATCTTTTCCTTACATAAACTGTTCATACAACATTCTTAAAATTTTATTCTGAGACTTTTTAAGAAGGAATAGGTTTCTTACCCATTTTAAGCAGTAGGTTTCCCTTTTGCCCTTAAATTAACTTTTGAGATTTATTATTCTGAGGTTGTATCCTTAGACTATGAGGTCAGTAATAGATTTAACTCTGAAATGGGTATTTGTCTTACATTGAAGATATCTGTACCTTAATCCCCTTTAAATAAAGATAGGATATTCTAAGAAATCATAAGTTTGGTTATGAAAGGCAGGTGCCCCTTAGGAGCTGATAGTTATATAGTCTACCTTTAAGGGAGGCAATTAGCCATCTCTATTTTGTATTTATTCTCCTATCTTGTTTTTCCCTTTCCTGGGATAGGTGGGTAGTCCCAACCTGCTTTATCTAGACAAGAGGGAAGCAGATACCTTCTATGAGTAATTTCCCCCTTAGGGTTTCCATAAGGCTTTCCTTGCAATCAAATATTTTCCTGAAGATTTAACACTAGGGTTTGACCTGATCCCCATTGTTGGCCCTGTCAGGATTCCTCTCTCCTTCTGAGACATCTTTTCAGAGGAAGTATGAGAATCATTCTAATAGAGTTTAGTCAGAGGTGGGGGTCATAGATAGGGTCATCTTAGGTACCGGGACTTAAAATAAAACACTATTTTTTTACTCAGTTTTTTTGTTGTTGCTCTTTGTTTACTTACATTGCTTTTAACATTGACCAACTGTTTAATTATAGTGTTATGGATTACACAGGCTTTTAAGTGCAGTGGTTTTTCTAACTGTAATGCATTTTACGATGGGAAAATGACTTCTTAGTCTAAGGAAACAATAGCAAAATACATTTTTGAAAAGTCGTTTACTATTCCTTTGAAAACTATAACGGCATACCAGGCCAGTTTATTGCTCTGTTTGCAGAATACCTCAAGAATAGTCAGAAAATTGCTGCCTAACCTTTGTTATTTGTTCTCTGTATGTATGTGTACACTCACACAAATGAATTTAGGCTATACCTATTAAAAAGGAGGGGAAATTGGACCTAACTTTTTCTTCTTGGTCAACTTACAGGGGTGGCACTGAATCAACAAGACAGGCAACTCAGTTGATCAATGCTCTGATCAAGGATCCAGACAAAGAAATTGATGAACTTATTCCAAAGAATCGTTTGAAAAGCTCCTCAGCAAATTCCAAAATAGGGTCGTCAGCACCTACCACCACTGCTGCTAACAGTTCCTTAATGGGAATTAAAATGACGACTGTAGCTCTGTCATCAACATCTCAAACTGCCACAGCACTCACGGTGCCTGCAATTTCTTCTGCATCTACTCATAAAACCATTAAGAACCCAGTGAATAATGTGAGGCCTGGTTTTCCAGTTTCTCTTCCATTAGCATATCCTCCTCCACAGTTTGCACATGCTTTGCTTGCTGCTCAGACTTTCCAGCAGATCCGTCCACCAAGGTTGCCCATGACCCACTTTGGAGGTACTTTTCCACCAGCTCAATCCACTTGGGGTCCTTTTCCTGTCAGGCCTTTGAGCCCTGCCAGAGCTACTAACTCGCCTAAGCCTCACATGGTGCCTCGCCATAGCAATCAGAATAGCAGTGGTTCTCAGGTGAATTCAGCAGGTTCTTTAACTTCAAGTCCAACAACTACAACCAGTTCATCAGCTTCAACGGTGCCTGGTACATCTACAAATGGCAGTCCAAGTTCACCTTCTGTCAGAAGGCAGCTTTTTGTCACAGTTGTGAAGACATCCAATGCCACCACCACAACAGTCACAACCACAGCAAGCAACAACAGCACTGCACCCACAAATGCCACATATCCTATGCCTACTGCCAAAGAACACTACCCAGTATCATCCCCATCTTCCCCATCACCACCAGCCCAGTCAGGAGGGGTTTCTAGAAACAGCCCTTTGGATTGTGGAACAGCATCTCCAAATAAAGGGGCATCTTCCTCTGAACAGGAAGCAGGTAGTCCACCAGTAGTAGAAACAGCAAACAGTAGACTTTCAAACAGCAGCAGTTCTTCTGGGAGTTCATCAGTTCATTCTACTCAGCAACAACCTCCGGGATCTGTTTCTCAGGAGCCAAGACCACCTCTTCAGCAGTCTCAGGTTCCTCCCCCGGAAGTTAGAATGACTGTTCCTCCTTTAGCAACAACAAGTTCTGCTCCAGTGGCGGTGCCTTCTACTGCCCCAGTGACTTACCCTATGCCTCAGACACAAATGGGATGCTCCCAGCCTGCTCCTAAAATGGAAACCCCTGCTATTAGACCACCCTCTCATGGCACAACAGCCCCTCACAAGAATCCAGCTCCAGTGCAGAGTTCATCTGTTGCAGTCCTAAGTGTCAATCACATTAAAAGACCTCACAGTGTTCCCTCTTCTGTCCAGCTACCTTCAACCTTAAGTACACAAAGTGCTTGTCAAAATTCAGTACATCCAGCAAATAAGCCTATTGCTCCCAATTTCAGTGCCCCCTTACCATTTGGGCCCTTTAGCACATTGTTCGAAAACAGCCCTACTTCTGCTCATGCCTTCTGGGGAGGATCTGTTGTTTCATCTCAGTCAACGCCAGAATCTATGCTATCAGGAAAATCCTCATATTTGCCAAATTCAGATCCTTTACATCAGTCTGATACTTCCAAAGCTCCAGGTTTTAGACCACCATTACAGAGACCCGCTCCAAGTCCCTCAGGTGAGTTTGTATTTTCTAACATTCTGCAGCTGTTCCTTTATACAAGTGATAGGAAAACTCTTGGTCATTTTCTAATATTTTTATTCCATGAATGGGCCAGATAGAGATTGTTGTATTTAGTTCACTCAAATGCTGTTTTGAGTATTAGATGTGTTGAGTATGGGTTTTTATATTTTAATTCTTATTTTTTTGAAGTTTTTTATTTATTTTGAGAGAGACAGAAACAGCGCAAGTGGGGAAGGGGCAGAGAGAGAGAGAGAGAATGAATCCCAGGCAGGCTCTGTGCTGGCAGCGCGGGGCTCGAACCCACAAAACCTTGAGATTATGACCTGAGCTGAAACCAAGAGTAGGACGCTCAACCGACTGAGCCACACAGGTGCTCCAAGTATGACGTTTTTTAAAAAAGTCTTTTTAGAAGCCACAGTGGACTTTATCTTGAATTTCCCACAGATAAATTTCTTCGTCAGATATATTTTTCTCTCTCAAAATAAAGCAGTCTTTTTTGTTTTAATAATAAGTTAAAATTAAAAAAGGTTTATTTCAAAAAGTAATAAAGCTTTTTAAAATTTGATTTCATTTCTGTCTTTTTTGTTTTTAAAATAATAAGAAAAACAGGGGCATCTGGGTGGCTCAGTCAGTTGAGCGTCTCACCTTGGCTCAGGTCATGATCTCACCATCCATGCCCCTGGCTCTGTGCTGACAGCTCGGAGCCTGGAGCCTGTTTCAGATTCTGTGTCTCCCTCTCTCTCTGTCCCTCCCCCACTCATGCTGTCTCTTTCTCAAAAATAAATAAATATAAAAAAAAGAAAATAAAAAAAATAATGAGAAAAATACAGAGCCACATAGTTTTAATAAGGTAGCTCCTAATCGTATGTGCTCTTCAAATTAAAATTGAATAAAATTAGAAATTCCTCTTGGTCAAACTAGCCGTTTATTGAAAACCGTATAAAACTGACATACATCACTGTGTAGGTTTAAGGTGTACAGCATAATGATTTGACTTATATTGTGAAACGATTACTGTAATAAGTTTAATTAGCATCCATCATCATATAGATACAATAAAAAAGAGGGAAAAAATTATTTTTCCTTGTGACTTTTTTTTTTCCTCTTTGGATTTTACTCTCTTAACAACTTTGATATATATCCTGCGGCAGTGTTAACTATAGTCATCATATTGTACATTACATCCTTATGGTACTCATTTATCCTATAAATACCTTTTCATCACCTTCCTCCAGTTCCCCTTTCTCCCACCTCTGGTAACCACAAATCTGATCTTTTTCTATGCATTTGTTTGTTTTTAGATTCCACATATTGAGATCATACAGTATTTGCCTTTCTCTGACTGACTTCAATTACCGTAATTCCCTCCAGGTCAACCCATGTTGTTGCAAATGGCAGGATTTCCTTCCTTTTTATGGCTCAATAATATTCCTCTGTGTGTGTGTGTGTGTGTGTGTGTGTGTGTGTGTGTGTGCGCGCGCGCGCGCGCGCACACACATATGTATGCATGTGCACCCACGACATCTTTATCCATTCATCTGTTGAGGGACACCTTGGTTGTTTCCATGTCTTGGCTATTGTAATAATGCTGCTGTGAACATGGGAGTGCAGATATCTTTTTGAGTTAATGATTTTGTTTCCTTTGCTATATTTCCAGAAGTGGAATTGCTGGTTTATATATAGCAGTTCTATTTTTAATTTTTTGTGCAGTCTCCGTACTGTTTTTCATTGTGACTCTAAGCTGGCCTTATTTCAATATTTAATAAGCACATATGGCTAGTGGCTACCGTAATAGAAAGTACAATATCAAATATATCTGTTTTCTTGGAAAGCTCTATTATCATTTAATATGATGCTGATATTTATAGAGAACTTAAAGAAAGATCTCCTAGTTGTAAGTGATTGCTTTTTTTATTAACTTTTTACTTTGAAATATTTTAAATTTATAGAAGAATTCTTCTGTAATTACCCCATCTTCCCCTAGTATAAATATTTTATATAATCCTTTATTTTTTAAAACTAAGAAGTTAATATTGGTACAGTACAATTGACTACAGACTTTATTCAGATTTCACCGGTTTTTCTAATAATGTTCTTTTTCTGTTGCATTGTCCAATCTGGGATACCAAGTTGTCTCTAGAGCTATGTATTTTAATGTGAACATTTCAAGTAATTAAAGATAAGCCATACCAGAGATAGACAAACTATTGTCCATGGGCCAAAAATGGCCTGCTGCCTATTTTTACATTTGTTACGTTTTAAAATTGAGATTTAATAATAGTGTAAGATTTTTTTAATGATTAAAAATATTTTTTAAATAATACTGTGTGACACAAAAAAATAGGAATTTGAATTTCAGTGTTCATAAGTAAAGTTTTATTGGAACACAGCCATGCCCATTCATTTACATATTGTGTTGTAGCTACTTTCATGCTTTAATGATAGCCTGAAAATATTTACTATTCAGCCTTTTGCAGAAATGTTGCTAACCTGATCTGTGTTATTGAAGTGATGACATTCTGGGACTAAAATTTCTAAATTTAATGGGAACTGGATGTAATTTTTACCTATTCCTATGACATGTGAATACAATGTAATGAACATGGTCAGTAAATGTTTCTTTGCTGGGGACTGATGGAAGTATTTATGTGTACTTACAAAATAATACAATTTCTCTTGAGTACTGAAATGTTAGAATTAAGAGATCATCATATGCCAATGCATTGGGAATGTTTTTATATTTCATATTTATGATAGTTGGAATTTATTGAAAATACTTCACTTTTCAAAACAAGGTGAATTCTAGGTAGTGTGTTGAGAAAGACTAAAATTAAGATTTAGAGAAAAAGGAAACAAATTCTTATTTTGTGGAAGGGCAGGGAAAAAAGGCCAGCTCTATAAAGGAACTGAGGTTTTTGGGGGTGTATAGAGCCAAAGTTAGCATGAAGTTTAATTTGAGAGTCTGTTGGGAGTACTATTCAATTCAGGTCAGCAAAACAGGCATGTTTGCCTTCACAGTTCTACCACTATTACCACACTCAAGAGAATTAACATTAATTAGACAATACCAACCAATATGCAGTACCATCCTCCCGTATATAACCATTGTGCCTGTGTGTTTCTTTCTTTCTTTCTTTCTTTCTTTCTTTCTTTCTTTCTTTCTTCCTTTCTTTCTTTCTTTCTTTCTTTTCATCCAAGATTCAGTCAAGGTTCACACATTGCTTTTGGCTGCCATGTTTCTGTGGTCTCCCCCAGTCTAAAATCTCACTACCTTCCTTTGTTTTTCTTGACATGAATCCTTTGAAGAGTCCAGTTGTTCTGAAGAATGTCCCACATTTTAGATTAGATTCATCTGTTTCCTTAGTCCATGATTGATTAGATTCATCTGTTTCCTTAGTCCATGATTACATTCAAGTCAAACATTTTTGGCAGGAACTTCAAACGGGTGATGTTTTGAACCTCACACTGCATTACATCAGGAGGCATTCACTGAAGATTATTTCACTATTAGCTATAGAAAGGATGGCCACTTAGTTAAGATGCTGATCATCAGATCTGTCCATTGTAGAAGTATAGCTATGTTTTTCCTCCCCTATAGTTTTTTTAGACTTTTTTTTTTTGCGTATACATGATTGAGTTTATTATAAAAAAGGTAAGAAAAAACAGGGTTTGAGATAGGAAGGATACAGGTGGATAGGCCTCAACAGCACTGCCACTGATCTACCTGTTCTTTCACATCAAGAAGTTGATCTTGCGAGTCATTTCCATGTTGTAGATCCACTGGCAGGTTTCATAGCTTCCCCTCTGTCATCGGCGACAAGGCTTTTCATAGTACCGCCGCCATCGCTTAATGTCCTCAATGAGCCCATCCATGGTGAGGATTCTGTTTAAGGTCCTGTGGGTACCTTCCACATTTCCTTCCTGTACCATCACAGTCCTGGCAATGAACTTCAGATGTTTTGCCATGACCTTGGGATTTAAATCTTTACTCTGCAGGACCCCATGCTCTCCAGAGCCAGCTGCTGGGAACCTTAGCTCCTAGACTTTATTTTTTAAATAGCACTTTTAGGTTCACAGAAAAGCATAGAGAAAATTGAGAGGAAAGTACAGAATTTCCCACATATCTCCTGCCCCCAGCAGGCAGAGCCTCTGCCATTATCAGTATCCCTGACCAGAGTTGTGCATTTGTTAGAATTGATGAACCTCTATCAACACATCCTTATCAAAGTCTGTGGTTTTCATTACGGTTCACTTTTGGTGTTCTACATTCTGTGGGTTTGAACAAATGTTTAATGACATGTATCCATCAGTATAGTATCATACAGAATATTTTCAGTGTCATAGAAATAGTCTCTGCTTTGCCTAGTCATCCCTCTCTCCCTCCTGAGTTTTTTAAAGATAAGTTTTTATGTAATTCCTTGGCCATTAGGCCAGTTGAAATTCCAATGTTGATATTAAATCTACATGTATTCTATAATTAAAGTAGCATATATTAAAATTAAATATAAAAATAATTTTCCTTGATAATTGTTCCTTTTTTATAGTTCTCTTTATAGAAGGGGAAATGAGTCAATGGACTGGAAGAAATAGCAAGGAGAAATCTAAAATATTTGGGGGGTATTTTGGAGGTCTCTTAATTTTAATTTAGTTTTTTTTTTAATTTTTTTCTCCTACAGGTAACTATTATAAATTATCTTCTGTCTTTCAGGTATTGTCAACATGGACTCGCCATATGGTTCTGTAACACCTTCTTCTACACATTTGGGAAACTTTGCCTCAAACCTTTCAGGAGGTCAAATGTATGGACCTGGGGCACCCCTTGGAGGAGCACCCGCAGCTGCTAACTTTAACAGACAACATTTTTCCCCACTTAGTTTGTTGACTCCATGTTCATCAGCATCGAATGGTGAGTATTATACATTATAATTCCATAAGAAGAGTTTGTATATGTTTCCTTAAGAGCAAGAGGTTTTAAGTGGGCAAAGACAAAAGATGACTGACGAGCTGTGAACAAGTCTTGAATATATCAAGACTAATGAAATGGGAACAGAGGAACAAACATTTTTATAAATAGCAAATGATTAAAAAGTCTGAAATACATTATAATTTTTGAGTGATTTCACCTGCTTAGTTTTTTGTTATACTCCTCTTAACATTAATTTTTATACCTAAATATATAACAGATCTGGATCAGTGTCTTCTATGTTGAGCTGAAACTAAACCATCGTAGGAATAAACATATTCCTTAAGATGTCTACATATAGGTGATTCATATTCGTGTGTGTGTGTATATGGATAATTTTTGATTTTCATGTTCATGGAAAAATAGGAATTGGGAGAAAAGGAGTTAAAATTGCAACATGACTGCTCATTGAAAAGGGTTAACCTGAGGGGTAGGTGCCTGGGTGGGTCAATCAGTTGATTTTTGCTCAGGTCATGATCTCACAGTTTGTGGCATCGAGCCTCACGTCGGGCTCTATGCTGTTAGCTTGGGGTGAATTTAGGATCTTCTCTCTCTTTCTCTCTCGCTCTCTGCCCCTTCCCTGCTCATGTGCGTAAGTATTACTCTGAAATTTTTGGTAGCTAATCTTTAGAATGGGTTCTCAGAAGCAGAGGCTGTTTTTATGCATAATAAAAACATACTTATTAATATTTATTTAGGAAATAAATTCAGGGATTTTGTGATAAAATTCAGAAATTATGATAGGTTGTTTTGCCCTATAGTTTGTTTCACTGTGTGGGCTTTTCATTGTTTTTTTTTTATTTTTTGTTTTTTGGTTTGGTTTTATGTTTATTTGATTTTTGTTTTAGTTGAAAAAACATTGTGCTTTTTGTAACAATGCAACCAATATAGGTTAAGTTTTCTAATACATTGCTGATTGATACAGAATATCACTGAAGCTATTAAAATTGTTTTCATTGATTCATTCCAACATTTTTTGAAGTTTCAAAAAGTTTCAGGGGTGCCTGAATGGCTTAGTTGGTTGGGCATCCGACCTCAGCTCAGGTCGTGATCTCACAGTTCACGAGTTCGAGCCCTGCATCGAGCTCTGTGCTGACAGCTCAGAGCCTGGATCCTGCTTCGGATTCTGTGTCTCCCTCTCTTTCTGCCCCTCCCCTGCTCATGCGCTCTCTCTCTCGCTCTCTCTCGCTCTCTCTCGCTCTCTCTCGCTCTCTCTCGCTCTCACTCTCTCTCTCTCTCTCTCTCAGAAATAAACATTAAAAAAATTTTTTTTAATTTTCTAAAAGTTTCAGAAATTTTCAAACTTATAGAAAAATTGAAACAATACTTTAAGAAGCATCCATATTCCTTTCAATTGTTAACTCCTTAAAATTACCAATTTTTTAAACATTTTGCTCCATTTTATGTAATCTCCAGTTTTTTATTGTTGAAACGTTTGAAAGTAAGGTTTAGATATGACACTTGTGACCTAAAAGCTTTAGTGTCCATCTTAAAAATAAGGACATTTTCTTACACAACCACAATACCATTATCAAATAAACGTTAATATTAGTAATGTCACGTCATATGTACTTCCTATTCAGATATCCCCAATTGCCCTAAAACATTTTTTATACATTTTTTTTCCCCCTTCGAACCATGAATCACTCAGGGTAAATGTGTTACATTAGACTATGTCTCTCAGGTCTATCTTAAAAAAATAATTTTAAACTTGTAAGCATAGTACAAAGAACCCTTATATATTTTTCTCAGATTCACCAGTTGTTAACATGTTGCCACATTCTTTAATTTTCTGGGTGTGTAGGTGTATAGAATTTTTTTTCTGAACCATTTTAGAGTTACTTGCAGGTATCAAGCTATTTTCCCCTGAATACTCTAAAGGATTATATTTCTTAAAAATAAGAATATTCTCTGCTACAACTATGGTACAATTAGCAAATTCAGCAAATTTTATGTTGGACAGTATTAGCTAATACATAGTCCATATTTACATTTACTAGGTGTCCCAATAACACCTAGTAATTATAAATATTATAATTATGAACAATAATAATTATATAGTTTAAATTATATAGTTTAAATAATAATAAATATTATTTCCTCTCATCCAAGATTCAAATCAAGATCACAGATTACATTGAATTCCATGTCTTTTTAGTGTGAAATATTCTGGAACTGTTCCCTCAGTCTTTCTTTGTCTTCCAAAGAAAGACATTTTGAAGAGTACAGGTCAGTTGATGATAAAATTCCCCTTCATTTGTTTTTCTGATATTTCTTCATGATTAAATTTAGGCTAAGTGTTTTTGACAGGAATATTAGTATGTAGTCAATGTTGTGTCCTTATCTCAGTATATTGCATTAGAAAGTATAAAATGTTAAGTTTGTGCCATTATTGGCACTGTTAACTTTGAATCATTTTGTTAAGATCATGAATACCAGGTTTCTGTACCGTCAAATTATAATTTTTCCCTTTGTAATTAGTACGTAATCTGTGTAGAGTTTCTGTGAGACTGTGTTCTTATTCCTCATCATCCTTTCAGGGGGAAGAAGTAGCACTTTTCTGAGTAATATAAAAATTTTACTTTTGAAATGATGTTAATGTTTATAAATTCCAAAAACACCACACCCAACTTTGTTGAAGGAAAAATGCTAAAATTGAACATAAATAGAAACAAACTTATCTGTATTGCAAATTATTAACATAAACCTACTAAAAAAATAATCCAGGGGAGCCTAGGTGACTCACTCAGTGGGTGTCCAGCTCTTGATTTCAGCTCAAGTCATGATTCGCGATTCACAGTTCATGGGATCAAGGCCTGCGTTGGCGCAGAGACTGCTTGAGATTCTCTGTCTTCTTCTTTCTCTGCCCCTTCCCTGCTCATGTTCTCTCTCTCTCTCAAAAATAAATGAGCATAAAAAATTAAAAAAAAAAATAGAACAATTCAAAAAACTTGTGAACATAGTACTTTATTATATACCCTTCACTCTAAAGACGATGAGATTTCAGACAAATCTTCAATTCTGCTTAGGACATGTGATTTTTATAATGTTACGGATAAGCAGTTCTAAAATTATGGGGTTTATTATAGGATTGGGTTAATAAGTATATTGATGATGCTGGGATGCATGGTCTTCACTGTGAGAAAAGAGAGGTGTAAAATGGGGTAAGGCAAGGAAGAACCCTATGGAATTGGATTAGAATTAGAGGATCACTGTGAACTCATGATTTTTCAGTTATCTATATATTGGAGTGAATCATATAAAATTGCAATTTTCCCTCTAGCGCTATCTACTGAAAGGGACTAGAAACAATTAATCTTTAATAGCAGTGAGCACATCCAGTGTTTCTATCTATCTGTTAAATATTTTTGTCCACTGAAAGAAACTATGCTTTTTTTTTTTTTTTTAAAAAGAGGGAGCGCATGAGCACAATTGGGGGAGGGGGCAGAGGAAGGGAGAGAGAGAGAATCTTGAGTAGACTCCATGCTCAGTGCAGAGCCCGACACGGGGCTTGATCCCATGACCCTAGGATAATGCCTGAGTTGAAATCAAGGGTCAGATGCTCAGAGGACTGAAACACCCAGGTGCCCCAGAAACTAGGCTTTCTTAGCTGATTCTAGAGTTGGGGGAGGGAAAGCATAAGGGGAGCCTGCAAAGTCTTCTGGTGTTAGTAATTGTTTAAAATGATGGGGACATGGCAACACACAGGAAGCAGCTTTACTAAAGGGACTCCCACTGGCCAAATTCAGGAAAATTTGACTACCACAATGAATAATGGCAGCTCATGGGATAAAATAAAAATCCGTAAGTTCGTAATGATTATGAATAAGATTTTAGAATTTAATTAGTTTTTTTTTAAGAAATTAAAATTTTACATGGGAACTCTCTTCCTTACAGTATAAGGACAACTCATACATGTGGGAGTTATGATTTGAGTCATTGTTTTGCAACCATTAAAGTGATTCAGGCAAGACTCTCACTTTTACCTCTAATACTGAATTTTTAACCAGTCTGCACTTTCTTCACTTAGTATAGATCTTAATACTGTTATTTTTTAATGACGATTTAGTTTGTTAATCTGTTCATAGGAATGTAATTTTGTATTTTCATTTCTTCTAGTCTTTCAAGATTTTGTTTTCAGTATTTATCTACATACTTTTAAAAGTTGCCGTTCTGGATGCTGTTGTAGAACTAACCACAGAAGCATGTGACTTACTTTTCATAATGTATTTGTCTGGTTTTATGTACTTGAACAGGTTCTGTCATATTTCTCCATATAGTCTATACATCTTCTCACTCCCTCTCCTTTAGGACACCAGATATTAGGACCTGGCAAGTTAATAAGTTGGGATGTGGCAGACACCAGACCCTTCCTGTAAATTTTTTGTTAGAAAGCAAAGAACCCTTTCTTGAGGCCCCAGAATAATAGATTGGTGATACCCAAGAACCTTCTGCATATAAAGGCTGGGTAGAGATCACCTGAGCCCTTATTCCACTCAAACTACTAAGATCTGTTTTACCAACACTCAGTCAGCTCATGCATTGGTACTGATCACTGGCCCTAGTCTGTGCATTTCAGTCCTTGGCAAATTTAGTCAATGGGCCGTGTTGACATTCCGTCTTATAAAACTGTTGTCAGATCAAAAAGCGGTAAAACATAATTTTGAAAGGAAGAAACTAATTTTACATTGTGACACAATATACGTGTGTGTGTATGTGTAGTTGAAATAATATATTTACAAAACAGTTGTTATCCTTACAATGTATGTTGCATGCTGGTATTTTCTGTTCTGTTTTCTTTCTCCTTTAAAAACATTTTTGTAAGCTAGTCATGACCAGCCACATTAATCTCATTATCAATGGTAGTTCAGTAAACACTGAACAGAAGCATGAAGAAACAGAGTAATTTTCTTGAAGGAACATTTTTTTTTTTTTTTTTTTAATGTGTAAGTCACTTTGCTCTTTCAGGACCTGTTGTCATTTCAAAACCGAAATGGATTTACCACGAAGTCAATGAAGTTTAAGCTTCAGGGCACCTTATTTGCCAAGGGACCCTGCCAAAGCCATATACCTAGTTTTGTGTTTGTAATTTTGTATTCTTTTTCTAAAGAAGGTTCTCCAGGCCTGAAATGGATCATTCTTCACTCAGATGCCATCATTAGTCCAGTAAGCCTGCAGAGAGGAAGCAGTAAACAGTCATCTGATAAAAATATGGCTATGAGATTGGCAGAATCTGTGGAGAGGACAGATTTCTTAAATGGGGCAAGTCAGCAGGCAGGCCTCATTATTCCGTCCATTGAAACAGAACATGGAGGGTTGCTGTTATTTTGCTTTGTTTTGCTTTTGTTTTCGGAAGGATTCAGGAAAGGAAAGAGAGACTAGATCTAACACTGAGGATTGGGCAGGTTTCTGGGGGTGATTCTAGGAGAGGTAGAACTCATTTGTCCATCATTCCATCCATCCATCCTTCTTGCCTGCCTACTACCTTTGACTTTGTCTTGACCTTAGTTATAATGGGTTGATTTTTCTCAGGTATGTAATTATGCCCTTTTGGTATATAGTTTAAAAAACAAAACCTAAAACTTTATCCCTTGTGTTTACACCTTCTGGAATATTCTCTTATTTCCAATACTTTCCCGAGTTTTGTCATTGTTTCCAGCTTTACTGAATTATGCTGTTTTTCATATGTTTTTCTTTCATTTCTCTTAGCCCACATTAGAATTTTAGAATACAGCTTTCTTTCTGATACACCTTTGGAATATTAGAGCTTTCTTTCTGGCATGTTTTTATTGTGTGTAAGATGTTATGGGTTCATATCTCTGTTAGTTCACATAAATAGCTTTGTATGGAATTTGGCTTCAGTTCTATTCTGTTTTACATTTTTAAATGAAATGAGTTTTCCTGAATATTTAGAAAGGATAAGTGGATCAGATATCTTTTCTAGCTTAAAAGCTCTAGAATTTTGTCTTTTAGGTAAGTATGCGCAAATATGGCCTTGTACTTCATTATATTTCCTGGCTTTGTTATCCTTACCCTCCCACCACCCTCACCTCTGCCTTCTCTTAAATGATCTTGTGTTTGATTTGCTCTGTTGTCTCTTTCCTGCTCAATTTGGAATCTGTTCCCAGAAGTTTCCTATCAGTGTGGCGCTTTATTCTGGAATGAGATTTCAGCAGATATTTTTGAGAGTTCATAGGGCCACTATTGCTCTGACTTCTTCAGACTTTATTGTAAATCCCTTGTAGTTACCCAGCATAGGCAGAAGTATCCCACTTTCACCTGCTGTTCTGATTGGCCTTTTCTGCTTTTCCTCTGACTACCTTTGACTGTTTTGTTGTTCTCCAATATGTTCTTAGGTCTGGAGAATTGCTTCTTTTCACACAGATGCTGACAACACAGAGGTCTTGTAGCTGTTGGTGATTTGTCCCATTCACTTGTGTTATTCAATTCATTTGGATACTTTGTTAGGTTTGTTATAGATGTTATCCATGGGTTTTTGGCTTTGTTTACTTGGTAGATTGTTTTATGGAAGGATTTGGGAAGAATCAAAACTTGCTGCTTGCTGAACCTCCATCTTCTTAGAATTCCCTCTTATACCAGTGTAATTTTAAGGTGAATTTTAAAATATTTTTAGTTGCTTCAAAGACACATAGTTGGCTTTTCTATTTTGTTATGATTTGTTAAAAGTAATGCTGTCAAGAAATGCTAATGGATCCATGACCACAGGAAATATATATATATATACACACATATATATATTTGTAATGTTTTATTTACTTTTGAGAGAGAGCGCATGAGCAGGGAGGGGGCAGAAAGAGAGAGGGACAGAGGATCTGAAGCAGGTCCGTGCTGTCAGCAGAGAGCCCCGATGTGGGCTTGAACTAACAAACCGGGAGATCATGAACTGAGCCAAAGTCGGATGCTCAACTGACTGAGCCACCCAGGTGCTGCCCCCACAGGAGATATATTTTAATTTTTTATTAAGTGGTAAAAGTTTTCTTGATTTACTTTTACAGATAAGCTCAGAAGTTTCATGTTTTTGTTTCCCATTATCTATATCTTTATAATAAATTACAATTTGTAAGGTACTTTCACATTCTTTTTTTTTTTGGTTAATAATATCACCACAACTCATTGAGAGAGGTGGTACTATTGATTTAGCCTAAAGTGGACCTCTGTAAGCACTAGTAAGACAACATTGATCTCCACAGTATAGTACTTTGCAAGTCTATATGATTCTAAAATATGTATAGCAAATCATTTTTAAGCATATTTAGGCTAATAATATCACTGAATTTTCTTTGTCCTCCAGATTCTCATAGCTTGGGAAGTAGAAGCAATATGCTTTTGGGTATGTGTATTTGTATGTAGATAGATAGATGGATTGATTGATTTTGCAAATTTATTAGCTACCCGAATCCTTTTGGAGGAATATAGACACACACACACACACACACACACACACACACGGAAAACATAAATGTAAAAAAGATGGTTAAATGGAAAAATAGTATTAAATGACTATCTCTAGGGCATACAGTCAGGCAGTTATGAGTAAATTGTAGATAGGCAGGCAGGTAACTGTTTAAACTTTTAAGCTTCAAGCTCCACCATTTATACCCTCTTTAAATTTAAGTGTGCTTGATACTTAAACTTTTCACAAGAAATAAAGTTTTGGTTTTCTTATTTTTTTCTTCTCTGTAGTACATGAAGAGATTGAATCACTAAAGAATACTCCCACATTGACTATATTAAGAACTCACCTTGTTTTGATACATAAAGCTTAAATTGTCATTTCAGAAAGCTTGCTCTGTGGAATACCATGTGATACAATAAAACAAAGTTGGGCAATGAGGCATAGCTTTCTGTTGGAATTTTATTAGCATGTTAAGGTTTCTTGAAGTCCTCATTGAAAGAAACTAATTTTTTTATGTTAGATTTTCCAAATTTGTTGGATACCTGAATTCCTTTGTTTTCGTCATTGTATACCAATGGACACGTGTTCTCAAGGAGTACAGTTTGGAAATTGCCAATACAGGCATGATTTTCCCCACCTCTATTTTGGTGGTGTTTACCTTTTTTACTTTAAACATTGTCTTCTTATTGCTCTGGTGTTTATTTTACTCAGTGTTAAACATTATTTAAATATTAACTAGTTTAATGGGTTATATCGCATGTGTAGTTGGACATCTTTACATTCTGTCATGTGACTAAATGGAAAAATTATGAATCAAATTTTTAAAAATTATTGCAAAGTCCTGGACCTTAACCAAATTTCAGTATACATAAGTTTCTAGCATTATTTTCATGCTTCATTTTCCTCAGAGAACACATACTTATGGTGTCTTCAGGATTTAAGATTTGATTTTACAAAATTACATGTATGCTCTATAGATGACATGTATACTATTTCAAAATATCTTTTCTCTAGATTCTCCTGCACAGTCAGTATCCTCTGGAGTTCGTGCACCTTCGCCTGCCCCATCATCAGTACCTTTAGGGTCAGAGAAGCCCAGCAACGTCTCTCAGGACAGAAAAGTTCCAGTCCCTATTGGGACTGAACGTTCTGCACGTATCAGGCAAACTGGAACTTCAGCTCCATCTGTTATTGGGAGTAATTTATCTACATCAGTAGGGCATAGTGGAATCTGGTCTTTTGAAGGGATTGGTGGCAATCAAGGTAAGACTTGCTATCCTGCCTACTAGAAATTAAGTTTATGCATTTAACTAAAATATCATAAGTAATATGTAACTTTTACAGTCATTCTTAAAAGATCTGTGTTCATATCTCTTTGTTTTGACTAATCAATTTTAAGAGTTCATGCCATTTTTTTATTCCCATGTGATCTCCCATTGAATTTATCATTGCATTCTGGAAATTGTCTAATACAAGCATATTGTTTTCTCCATTTCACTGTATTAAGGAGAAGCTAGTATTTTCCTGGGACTCCAGCTCTTATCTTACCTTAGCAGTTTTTCTTTTGTAATAACCAGTGTTTAGGTTATTTTATTAGCCTATTATATCACTACCTACCAACACGGAAATACTGCAGTAAATATATAAAAGTAGGTCATTATTCTAAAGGGAAGCACAATTCACTGTGGAAAATTCTAGAAAAAAAATACAGAAAAGACTTTATTTTGCTGTCTTTTGATGATAAATATCACCAACTATTTTTTTCTGCCTCTTTGTTTTCCCTCAGATAAAGTAGACTGGTGTAACCCTGGGATGGGAAATCCCATGATTCATAGGCCAATGTCCGATCCAGGAGTGTTTTCACAGCATCAAGCAATGGAGCGAGAGAATACAGGAATTGTAACTCCTTCTGGTACATTCCATCAGCATGTTCCTGCAGGATACATGGACTTTCCTAAAGTTGGGGTAATGGTGACTTAAATAAGCATTTTTATATTTCTAAATGTTTTTTCTTATTATTAGCCTTATTTTACTTCCAAGTGGGTATTTATGAGATGATATGTGGGCTTCAGACTGTAATTATATGTCAAAATCTGGCTAAAATATAAATATTTATATCCTGATATTGTCCCAGTTGTTTAGAGAAATGTTCTTTGACAAAACATTTTGGCTGTATTAGGCTTATATATAATCTAATGCTAGAAGAAATCATATGATGGAAAATAGTTTTTAGATTACCTAGATAATGTATATTTTCAAAATAAGATGAAGTTTCAAATATCAATTTTAATGCCATTGGTTATATTGGGAAAAGTAAGCAGTGACTTGAAGATATGACTAATGTGCATAATTTTTGCTTTCTTCTTTTTTAAGGGTATGCCTTTTTCTGTGTATGGGAACGCAATGATTCCTCCAGTAGCACCTATTCCTGATGGTGCTGGAGGACCCATATTTAATGGCCCTCATGCTGCAGACCCCTCTTGGAACTCCCTGATAAAGATGGTTTCGAGCTCCACAGAAAATAATGGCCCTCAAACGGTAAGGCTGATCATTCAGTGAACATTTAGTTAGTGTTTATGAGATGCCAAGACAAACAGGATACAGGTAAATCATGGTAGTGAGGGAGTATGGTGAATATGGGAAGTTGAGGAAATTGAGGGAAATTAAATAGAGCTGAAATACAGTAGAGAGATGTGGAAAATGGTACCAAAGGCATAATATATTTCATTGGGTAGCAGATGGTAGGCAAAAGATTTTAAGTTGCAAAGTGTTATAATTTTATACATCAAAATTTACTAATGGTGTGAAAAGGGCCATCTAGAGGTTACTTCTTTTAAGTATTTTAAATTGCAAAACAATGTAGAACTCTGAACATTTACAGAAATTATTAGTGTATTTTAGTTT
Organism: Prionailurus bengalensis; assembly: GCF_016509475.1. Classification (NCBI taxonomy): domain Eukaryota; kingdom Metazoa; phylum Chordata; class Mammalia; order Carnivora; family Felidae; genus Prionailurus; species Prionailurus bengalensis. Next base: position 147,129,512 of record NC_057344.1, read on the forward strand.
GTTTTGGTGTATATATAATATCTTTGTCTCATTTTCTTTCTTTAATCATCAGTCTATATGTATTCAGGTAATGGTTTTTAAAAAATGATAAATCAGATCCTGTTTGAGAATTAAGGGCTTACCATTGCTTTTCTTCATTGTTTCTAAGCGTGTTGCAGATTGAGATTTAGCTATTTTAGCTTCTAGATATTAAGAGCACTTAATTTTTGTTTTTATCAAATATGTGTTACAGACGTAACACTTAATAAAATGTATGCTCGATTTTCATAGGTGTGGACTGGACCCTGGGCACCTCACATGAACAGTGTGCATATGAACCAGCTCGGCTGATGAGGATCGGCTTGTTAGCCTGCAGATTCCTTTTCATTCAGAGGAAATCACAAGTGGCCGAAAAAAATTCATGCTCCCAAATCATTCTACTGATGTGCTTGACTGAAGTGTGTAGGCTTTTTGCAGAAGAAGTTACTAACTGACCTATTTTCTGTGAACATTTGTGACTGCCCATTCCCCACCACCATCCGTTTTACCTTAGTTAGCATTTTTCTTATCATTTTTCTTTTTTTCTTTCCCTCTTCCCCTTTGGACATAACTTTCTGTTGAAGCTGTTCTTTGGCTGGTTGGTTTTAGTACTGTAAACTGCTTCTGAGCAAACACGGAAATTTAGCAAAATTATGTAAACTTGATCCTGAAGTTTTAGAATGGCAAATAAATGTACAATTGTTTACATAACAGAAAAGGCTAAGCAGAAAGTAAATTTCAATATGTCAGTATAGAGGCTCTACTTTATGTAGACTTAAATTAATGTGAGATATGTACCTTCATATTCAGAAATCTGGATGTTTCCTTCATACATTAAACTATTAATAAGCATAACTTTTCTGCTTGTGTAATTTAAGTATAAAGTAAAACAATGGGCATTATCAGTGGATGTTTCCTGATGCTGGCTTTTAAAATACCCATCTTGCTCTCTTTAGAGTTTGTTTGCAGCAGGGCACATATAGAAGAAATCTATCACTTTTTCATGTTTTTTTATTACCTTCTCACACTTTTAAAACTAATACACACTTCTCTTCACTCTTCTCTCTTCACTTTTACTGCTAATACCAGTAAAATTCTCTTGCTGATCGTGAAGTAATTTTGTAAAGATTTTTATTGTAATGGCTGCTACAGAGAAATGGAGCACCGTCATCATCACTTGTGGTTGCTTCTAACCATAAAATGTTTAGTCGTTCTGAGAATTTAAAAAGCCACCACTGGTTCCCAGTCAGCATATATAGGCTCTTAATATACTGTTTATTATTAAACAATTCAATGTACTATTTTATATTGGAAAATATTGATTCTTAACATTGGCTTTCCAGTCATCAAGAGTCAACATAAAAATTCCAATTTTCAGTAATCTAGTGGAAAGTATCTTTCCCCCCCCCGCCCCCCCAATTTTAAAGGCTTCTTATTCTCTACACTTGTATATTATCAGTGAAAGGGATCAACAGCTAACTTGGGGCAAGTAATAAGGGTAATTTTGCATTTGTCACTAAGACAGTTTATGGTATACGTGACTACACAGAATACAAAATAACGTCTTCATTTTACCTGTTTATATAAGATACAGAGCCACACTAAACTACTCAATGGGATTTATCTATTCCATTCACTTAAAACAATAAACAATAACGTATTCAAGAAGAATATGTGTCCTACCCTGTCTCATATGGAAAAATAAATCATATGGTTGAAATATAAAAGAAAGTAAGCATAAAAGTGAAGTAATGAATGCATCAATCTCTCTCTCTCTTTTTTTTTTTTTTTAATTAAGCAGATTTCACAGTGGTAAAACTAAAATTTAGATAAATGACTCAGAGTTGACAATAGTAATATGGTTCCTTGGCTGTAAAGTAAATGAAATGATTTCTTTATTCTGGTAGCTTGAATAAGGAGTAAAAAGATTTCTCAAAAATGTCTAGAAGTTTGTAAACAACACATTTATATCTTTTAATTTAGGAAGTGGTCTTAAAATATATAAATTTATGATTGATATGGCCAAATTTAAGGGAAAAGCTAAATGATATCCTGCAAACATAGCTATGAAATAAAACTACAGCACTTTACTAAGAAAGGTGTGTAATGCTATTTAACAGTATTTTATCTATGACTTTTGCCACTATCCTATAATTTTTTGCTTATTTTTTTTTCCTGTGTTAACTAGGATTATTTTATAACTAAAATAATCCTGCTAGGTAATAGATACCACCCAATAATTATTACAACACATGAGTTGTGTTCATTCACCAAACAATTTGTTAAGATGGGGGGTGTCTTACTAAGAAAGAACCTATATTTTCTTGACTTTAAACCTATGGGACAGGGGGATATAGATTGTATGCTCCATATTTAGTTTTAGAGATCAGTCTTGTTGAGTACAATACCATGATTTTAGAAGTCTGTACTAGGAACATTTTTCAAATACATTTTTTATATTTCAGATGTAATGCACTGCATTTTTATTTGAACAATAAAAAAGAACCCATAATCCTTTGAGACCATGCAGGTCTTTTTTTCCCCCTTTTTGAAAGTATATGGTTTGTGTAATTGCAGACTACATAATGTATTTCTTTCATTCTTTTAAGAAGTGACTTAACTCTTGGAAATAATATTTGGGTTAGATCACACTTCAAATACTGAAATAATTAGTATCTCAATTGTGTAATCTTTTTATACCAAGCATTCCATTTTAGAGCTGATTTTATTTACCAGTGCCAACAGAATCCCCTTTTCATAAGTTCTCAACATATATCAACATATTCAGAAAAACTGATTTTACTATTCATGTGAAAGATATTTTCCCCTTCTGTTTACTGTTGTTGTAAAACTAAGTCATTTTGTTAGTAGTTGAAAATTAACTTTTTGTTAAATTACTTATTGTGATTTTTCTTCTCAGGAAAAAAATGGCGGTGGGGTCAGTAGTTCACTGACTGATTCTGTCTTGTTTTTCATGAAAATATTACACCATCTTTCTTTTGACTCAAATGACCTAAATACACATTTGATAAAAATTATTTTGCATACTATATTATTCACTTCATCTTTCAAACAATACAAAGTGATAGACTAAAGAGGGAAATTCAAAATCACAAAGCTTCTTCAGAGCCTCTGTTTTATTTCATCTATTTTTCACATTGAGTTTTTCAGAAACACTCTCATTCCTGCAGATCTGCCAGTACAGAACTTTTGCAATGCCAAGTAGTGTAACGCACACCCTCAGAAAGCAGAGGCCACTCTGCTGTCCACCATTTTGGCCTATGAAAGATGTGGTAGGAGATAGCAGGGAAACCTGTATACATCCCACTGATCAATGCTTGCTTCAACAAGTCCCAACACTCAACTAACTGGTGTTATTCCCAGGGGATGAATTTAGGATGAGAGCTTCATTAGTGCTTTAATATGACTTAACTGTGTTACTTACATACCTTGATTGCAAAACTACTGTCACTTGTATTTTGGGTGAGTAAAGAGTGTGCAACTATGGCTTGACATAAATAAGAGTTCTGTAATGTGACAGAATACATGACTAATAGATGTGTTATAAGAGGTTTCATATTAGACTTCTGCCTTTAAATGCATTCACACTTTTGAAAGCTGAAAGCCAATTTTGCATACTCAGTACTTAAGAACCATGATAAGAAAGATGAGAGGATGTTTTTCTTTAAAAAAATTTTTTTAATGTTTGTTTATTTTTGAGAGAGAGAGGGTGAGCCCGAACGGGGGAGGGGCAGAGAGAGAGGGAGACACAGAATCCAAAGCAGGCTCCAGGCTTTGAGTTGTCAGCCCAGAGCCTGACGCAGGGCTTGAACTCACAAGTTGTGAGATCATGACTTAAGCCAAAGTTGGACGCTTAACCGATTGAGCCACCCAGGTGCCCCAAAGATGTTTTTTGACAGAGAGAGAGAAGCTAATTTTACATTATGTAGCTTTGGTTTTGAAAAGCAATGCATTAAGTAAGTAGAGGAAAAAAAGAAATTCAACCTAAATCTGATTCCAAGAGGTCACTTTAACAATTTCTTATGAAAATACCTTTTAAAGGTTCTTTTGTCAAACATTTCAAAAGGCAAATTTGGAAAATGAGAAATTAAAAGTACAAATATACAGTTTATGTGTGTAAATAGCCTCTATTCAAAATTTGACCCCACTCCTGTGTTCAGCACTGATGGGTAAGAATTTCAGAAACTGCAGAAAGAAAATGAAAGTCTGTTTTTAAGGAGCTTAAAGTTAAAAAAAATAGTGTGTGACATAGTGAAGACAAGACTATTATAGGCTAATTATAAGCTAATTATAAATGTTGAACTTTAAAAAAGTGTTCTGGTATGTTGTGCAAGTTCATTTGCAGTATTAGAGTTGACAAGATTTCATTTGGTTTGCTGGGTGTTTGTATGGTCATTTCATACTGTGTTCTGCAACTCAAAAGATACAAGTTAACACAATGTTGGATAACCAGTACATACATACACATCAGTGCTAACACTCTACTTTTGTATTGGGCTTTTTAATTTTTTTTTTAAGATTTTATTTTTTACGTAATCTCTACATCCAACGTGGGGCTTGAATTTACAACCCGGAAATCAAGAGTTGCACACTCCAGGGACTGAGCCAAAAGCCCTGTATTGGGCTTTATAATTGGCAGATACTTCCCCCGCCCCAACATGCTTTACCAAGTAGATCAGTTTCGATCACCTCTAATAAATGAATGTTAGCATATGTGAAATTAGTAGAAAAATATCCATAAATTTTATTTAGATCATAATATTGAAGCTTACAATAGCAACACTTTAAGGTGAGAATATGTGACACCAATATGTATCCGAAAGGGTGGACCTCATCAACTCCATGTCTCCTGCATATTAAAAGGTCAGAGTACCTAGCTTAAGTGCTACTGTGGAAGTACCAATTTCCAATGACACCAGTTCTCTGGAAGGAGAGGAATGCAGCATCATAGAATTTGCTTCTTTATTCCCACAATCTTTAGGTGAAGATATTTCCATTTAAAATTCGTGTCCACTTAAAATCAGTAGTGAGTAGCAACCAGCTGTTTCTTATTTACCTTAAGTAGAGTGGTACCTTCTTCGTTTTTTTTGTTTGTTTGTTTTTGTTTTTGTTTTTATTTTTCCTTTTAAAAAGGAACATCTTAGGGGCGCCCGGGTGGCTTAGTCAGTTAAGCATCCAACTTTGGCTCAGGTCATGATCTCCCAGTTTGTGAGTTTGAGCCCCGCATCGGCTCTGTGCTGACAGTGTGGAGCCTGCTTGTGATTCTCTCTCTCCTCTCTGCCCCATTCGCACTCCCTCTCTCTGTCTAAATAAATAAATAAACTTAAGTTTTAAAAATTTTTAAAAAGGAACATGTACATATAGCATAAGTTGGGATTTGTGTGTTGAAACATTTCAAAATTCATGTAGGTGCAAAATTCGTAACTGCAGTTTGACATAACCCCAACATTTGTTGGAGGCTTGTTTTAACCAACATTTTACTCCGCACAACACAATTTGGGGACTAGGACTAGGAGTAACCCCTATGTGAGTAAACTCCTTCACGTCATTCCAGTTTGTCTGTACTGTTGTCAGGAACACAAAACTAAAAACTAGTCCGTGTAGATTTAGCCTATTCCTTTTAACCCGAAGACAAAATGTTACTGTTGAGGCTCTTGAACGTTTCTATAGGATACATGTAAACTAGTAAAGAATACACCGTGCTGCCAGTGATAACCCCTCTTAAGTAATGAGACTATCGTAATAAAGTTTTGCTCTTTATAATGGAAGATAAAATGACACTCAGTTTGCAGTTGGGCTTGAAAATGTTAATTGGAACAGGTAAACCAATTAAATCTTTATACTGTAGATAGAACTATGCCTAGTACGTAATGGATGCTCATTAAAACTCAGGGTCAGCCAGAAACACATGCCTTTCTCCAAGCAGGCATTTCGGCAGTATAACCTATCTCAGTAAGTAGCAGAAGCAATCAGGTTGCACGTAAAGAGGTGGGGGACTACCCTCTCTGGTCACAAAAACCACCCACCCAGTCTTTCCACTAAAATCACACAATCAGTTTGAAAGTGAAAAAGAATAGGGGCGCCTGGGTGGCTCAGTCCGTTAAGCGTCCAACTGGGCTCAGGTCGTGATCTCCCGGTTTGTGAGTTCAAGCCTCCCATCGGGCTCTGTGCTGACAGCTCAGAGCCTGGAGCCTGCTTCGGATTCTGTGTACCCCTCTCTCTCTGCCCCTGCCCTGCTCGCACTCTGTCTCTCAAAAAAGTGAATAAACATTAAAAAAACAAACAAACAAAAAAACCTACTAAAGTGTAAAGGAATGGAAAGGCTCACGCCTCACACCGACTTAAAAGGCGAGGGCTCCTAGGGACAGCCCGGTCCCGCCCAGGGCAGCAGGCCCCGCCCCCGGCTCTACAATTCCGGTCCAGCGTCCGAGGAGCTCCAAGCCAGCAGCGGGAAAGTTTTGTGTCTGCGCAGTAGGCCTGCCCGGTGCCGCGTGGGAAAGGCGGGACTTTCCTACCTCCTGCGTCATCGCCAGTGCGACGCAAGACGTCACTGGCTTGAACGGGAAGGTCAATAGTAGTGGAGCGAGCACCCGTTTTTCGCTTTGGGTTTCCGGCGCGTGCGCTTGGCGGTCTAGGCGCCGCGGATCGTAGCCCGATTCTAACCTCTGATGCCCGTGTTTTAGCTCGGCCCCAGCGCCCACATGCTGTGCCGGCTTGGCGGTAGGTGGCTGCGGCCGCTGCCTGCACTGCAGTTAGGAGTCCGGGTCCCGCCTCTTGCGCCAACCTCGACGGGCGGCATTAAGCACTCTGCTCTGCCCGCTTGGGCGGTGGCGTCAGTGTCTGCAGTGGGCTCCGGCGGCCCTGGCAGCTGGTACGAGGCCCTGGCCACGTCGGCGCCGGTGCAGGGCGCGGAGGAGGTGCTACTCGGCGTGCACACCGCCACGGGTCTGCCCTGGTGGGCCTGCATCGGCCTCACCACCGTGGCTTTGCGCGGCGCCGTCACTCTACCCCTGGCCGCCTACCAGCACTACATCCTGGCCAAGGTGAGGGCCACCTGCACCCTGCGCATCAGCTTCGGCGGTGAAGGGTGGTAGACGTCTACCGGGGGCTTAAAATCCCTGGCTGCCGCCGGAGTGCTTAATGTAAATCATCGTGACCGCCTTCTTTGCTAAGAAATTTAACTAGCACTGGATATGGAATTGAGAGATGTCTGGTGATATGTGTACTTGTCATGTCGTTTACCCTGCTGGGTTTGTGCTCCAAGCCCAAGTGGTTGCTGCTGCTTGCTGCTAGAGAATGAGAGAAGTAAAAGAATTAGCAGAAGAAGTTGTGTGGAGAAACCTGTAAAATTTCCGTCTTAAAGGTTGTAGTAGCCTGTATGCCTGCAGCGTCTTTTGTCCCCGAGTATTCCAGTTCACCTTATTGAAAACAACTACTAAACTAGCGATTTGCAAACTTGGTTCCTTATTCAGGCCGTGCTGCCTACAACTCGGGTTAGTCGCAGCCACTTGACCTTCAGTGTTTCGTTATTTTTTCTGTGGAATCAGGTAGTAATGCCTTCCTGGCCTACTTCACAGTGTTATGATATCAAATCAAATACTGTAGGTTAAAGTGCTTTGAAAGCAAAATATTATTCAAATGGGAAACTTCAAAAATAATGTCTTAAGGTGTTTTCAAATAATTATTGAGGATGCGGAGACCCGGAAACAAAGGAAATTATCACCATTAAGACAGTGACGTGCTGTACAGAATTAACACAGAACAAAAATAAATACAAACTTTTTGTGGCTCTGTTGCTGTCACAGAGCGTATTAAAGACTCTTAATTAATAGACTTCTGTTTTCTCAGTTTACATTATTGGAAAATCCAGGGGTGAAATATTCTAGGATTCAGTTCTTATTTAATCCTTATAATAATTCTGTGAGGTAGGTGTTGTTAAACATTTTATATTATGAGGAAACAGGGTTTTACAGCTTAAGTAACTTGCCTGAAATCACATGGCTAAGAGTATGAGCTGGAATTTGAAATTTGGTTGTAACTGAAGATTTCTGAAGCAAATTAACATCTTCTGCTTAGACTTAAATTTTCTTGAGATGATCAGTAAACCACATTTCTGAGTTAGAGGCATATTATGAGTGGTTATGGATAAGATCCTTTATGTGCTCATAACAAATTCTACGTTTTCTTTAGCTAGGTGGAAAATTTGCAGCCAGAAATAAAAAACATTGCAAGGCATCTCAACCAAGAAATTGCAATTCGTGCAAATCAGTTGAAATGGTCCAAAAGAGCTGCAAGGTGAGCTAATTCTGTGCATATAGACCTACATATGTATGTATATATATACATACACTTACATACATACCCAAATTGTGTCTGTGATTATGTTAATTAGAGGTTTGAGTATTCTGTAGCTGTAGCAGCAAAGTAGTTCTTTCACTCTTTAATATTTTAATGCGTTTGTGTGGTATGACAGTTTTATATAGTGGACTGAAAGCAAGAAGTAGAGAAACAAAGACCAAGTTCCTTCTTGAGGGACTCCAACCTCCTGAAAAAGACCTATAATCAAATAATGACATAACAATTATAAAAAAGGTTATGTACAAGTTCGGTCATCATGGAAAGTCACGGAAGGCTTCACAGGATGAAGGTACCGTGCCAGTCTGTTGGAATTTTAGTCAGCAAATGATACAGAATATTTATACACTTGACTGTTTTGGAAAGAAAGGTACAGCAGACAATAACCCACAAGAAGGGGGAGGTAGAAAATGTGAATGTGTGAATGCCAGGGTAGAAGAAATTAGTTAGCCAAGGTGCTGTCTGTCCACTGTGGTTCCCCTGTGTAGTTGTCTGCCTGGGCTCTTAGCCTTAGAAAGTGCTTGAATGGGCTGCAATTCTATGCCTGCACTCAGCCACTGGGAACTTCTAAGTCCTGCTTCAGTCAGCCTAAGTTACTAGTCAAATTCTGGTCCTTACTAGACTAAGTATTCACCAGTTCACAGCAATGAGAAAAATAAGGGTTTTTATTATGAGTATATGATGTATATATGGTTGTTCATATATTTTTACCTATATGGGTAGACATTTGCCTACTATTTTCAACATGAAATTGCTTCCCTCTTCACTTAGTGTTGAAAATTTGGAAAGACCTGCCATTTATTTTTATTTCAGAGAGAGAGAGAGAGCAAGCAGGGGAGAGGGGCAGAGGGAGAGAGAAAGTCTCAAGCAGGCTCCACACGCAGTGCAGAGTCTGACTCGGGACTGGATCCTGCAACCCTGGGGTCATGACTTGAATTGAAATCAAGAGCCAGATGTTCAACCGACTGAGCCACCCAGGTGCCACAGAAAGACCTGACATTTAAAGAAATCATTGTGGTAGCTTAATATCTTTACTTGATAAACTTAAGAGTGTTTAAGTTTTATTGATCAGAGAAATCTAAGGACAACAAATCTAGGCCAAAATAACAGATTCATAGGTGCTCATCTGAGTTATAAATGCAGCCTAGACAAGCCTGATACCTTGCTTATGCAGTACTGGCAGAATGATTTTCCAGATACATCCTCACACAGATAGATGACTTTCTAGAAAGACACATCTGAGGGTTTCCTGCATTTTCAATGGAACTGAGTCTTGAAGGGTAAAAGTGAGTTTGTCAGGTGGATAGCCAGGTAAGTGGACTGTCCACGTAGATGATTTAATGACTTCCAAAAGCATGCTGATGTAGAAGTCTGATTTATTGGATAGCCTATGTCATTTAGGCACCAGAATATATAGGTGTGTGTAAAAGAGTAACAAAAAATAAAGTTCAAACAGTAGGCAGAGTCTAAATTACAAAGCTTGGGATATCTGTGTACTGTCTTAATGTAATACTACACTATAATTGTGGTACCTTCAAGCGTATTAAATGTCTACCTTGTACAAAAACCTGCTACAAGAGAATTAGAAATGAGTAAGACCCAACAGTTGACCTTCAAGGAGACTTTGATCTAGAAAGTGGGACTTAAGGCAAGAGCAGGAATAACTAATAGGATTAACAGAGAAACATGAAGAAAATCTTCATGAAAGAATTGAGGGGCACCTGGGCGGCTCAGTCAGTTACGCGTCCGACTTTGGCTCGGGTCATGATCTCAGTTTGTGAATTTGAGCCCTGCGTCAGGCTGTGTGCTGACAGCTCAGAACCTGGAGCCTGCCTTGGATTCTGTGTCTCCTCTCTCTGCCCCTCCCATGTTCATGCTCTGTCTCTCAATAATAAATAAACGTTAATAAAAAATTAAAAAGAAAAAGGATTGAAGAATGGAGACCATTTTAACAGGTCAAGAACATACATATTACAGAACCACATTGCTATAAAAGGTATATTCAGAGATCAAGTAATTAAGCTTGCCTGGAATGGAGGGATTTTAGTTAAATGTGTTTTCACCTTTAGAATTTTTGGTAAAGACTGGTCAGACCATGTCAGTAGTGAAATTTCACTTGTTAAAATCTAATTGGCCAAAGACCATCAGAGACAAAGCTTATAATCCGACAATGTCAGATTTATCGGATTGTTATATAATTTGTGTACATTGCTAGAGAATTTTCAGTAAAAGGTTTCATTTGCCTTTTGTTAGGCAACCCCTTAATATAGCCTATGAGAACTAAAAACCCTGCACAAAACTTTAGCTAATAACCACAACATGGGTGTGTTTGTACTATGGGTATGAAGCACTGTTAGTCAAATGACATTTTCTCCTTTCCCTTTTTTTCCCTCTTCCTTCAAACTAGACTCACTTATCTAAAGAATATGCGGAGGCTTGTTTCAGAGCTGTATGTTCGGGACAACTGCCACCCTTTCAAAGCCACTGTGTTGGTCTGGATTCAGTTTCCAATGTGGATCTTCATGTCCATTGCCCTCCGGAATTTTAGCACAGGAGCAACACATTCAGAAGGTAGTTATTATAGAAGTCTCTTTCCCCCAAATAAGTTCTCTAACAATGTTTTTGTACTCAAAAAACAAAAACAAAATGTGAAAAATCCCTATACTTTTTATAATTAGTATATTGTCACCATCTTTCTTACAAGGGTATAGGTTTTAAAATATCACATATTAGCTAATTAGCCATGTTGAGAAAACAAATGAATATAGAAAGGACAATAGTAATAGAGTTGACCCTTGAACAACACAGGTTTGAACTGGGCAGATCCACTTATAGGTGGGTTTTTTACAGTACGGCACTATAGATGTATTTTCTTTTCATTATGATTTTCTTAATAACGTTTTCTTTTCTCTAGCTTTATTGTAAGAATTCAGTATATGATACTTGGGTTATAGGTAAGGCTTCCAGACAACAATAGGCTTTCAGTAGTTAAGTTCTTGGAGAGCCAAAAGTTATACACAGATTTTCAGCTGCTCGGAGGGTCAGCACCCCTAAGCCCTGAGTTGTTTAAGGGTCAACTGTACTTCTTCATGGAAGTCATAATAAATTTAGTGTTATAATTCCATGATTAAGTTTTCTGGCCAAGAATTTCTTCTGTTTATAAAATTAAGAGATCAGAAAAGTTTTCACAGTTATGAATGTAAACATTAATTAAGAAACAGTATAAACTAAAGCATGTATTTTTTACTTTCATTTAAAGGCATTTCTAACCAGAAAGTAATCTGAACAGAAAGAAAGTAGCCTATGGACAAATAATTATACAAATACAAGTCTGAAAGAGTGCTGCTACTCTATGCTCCTACAACTGTTTGCTACAGAGAGCTTCTTGCCTCTTTCTCAGCACAGGAAGGACTAGTTTATGTTGTGGAATGAAAACGAATGAAAGCAATACATGTCTTCAGTGTGAAAGACCCCTTATTTGAATTAGACTACTTATGTCTTGTGTCTTTCTTCCTGCTATGTTTTATTTATGAAACTGTTTTAGCAGGTTTTTCTGTTCAGGAACAGTTGGCTAATGATGGGATCCTGTGGTTTCGTGACCTCACTGCACTGGATTCCACTTGGATTCTGCCTATCTCTGTTGGTGTCATCAATTTACTAATAGTGGAGGTCAGTGGTTTTAAATGAGATTTGTTTGCCATTGGAATCATTGAGATTTTTGTTGCTGTTGCAACGTTTGAATAGGTGGTGATAGCTCTGAGCTAGAATTGAGATTCCTTGGTTTCTGGTCATAGATCAGACATTGGCAAACTCTGTCTGTTTTAAGCCAGTTCCTTAATCTCTCTGGGGGCCACATGCTTATAATTAAAATGGAGGAGCTGAATTAGAACACTTCCAAAGTCTCTTTCACCTTTACAATGATATGAATCTAATGCATACAATTTTGTGATTTGTTTTTGGTAAAGAGAGTAATTAAGATGGTTATCAATCTGGTTTTATTCTTCCAGTAGGTTGGCAATTTGTGTATATATTTAAAATGTAAATTTGTAAGCAGGAAACACCATATCTGATTGTCATTTTTTAGCTGTATGACCCTAGAAAAGTTAGAACTTAACTTTATATGATGGAGTGGAAAAATACAGACATACAAAATATGTATTGTCAACTATGTCTTACCTTTATCCCATGCTGTGTTACTCAGCAGTTTAGGGAAAGCAAGCTTTTAGTTAGTTGTATGAGGAGCTGTTCTCAGACTTTGAGTAGAGCATAGTCTCTTTGAACTGGAAGAAACCTTAGAAATGATCTTTAGAACTTCAGTTGAGATCTCACAGACCTGTCACTGGTCTCTGTTTGGGGAATCTAAAATACCTTCCTAAAATGATGGTACTCTAATGTCTTGGGTTAAAGTTTCTTGAGAAAAGACTCCATGTGTAGTCTAAGTGTTTTCCTAAGATCACCTAGCACAATCCTATGAATGTGGTTGGTACTTAGTGAATATTTGTTAGAACGAAGGAAGTGGTAAACACAAGGTCACAGTGAATTAATGTCAATCCTTAGCCTTTCCTTTTAGTGACTAATGACCCAGTATATATAAGTTTAAAAAAACTTATTTTTTATTTTTTTAATTTTAGAGAGAGGGAGGGAGAATGCGAACCGGGGAGAGGGACAGAGGGAGAAAAGAGAGTCTTACGCAGGTCAGCGCTCCATGCGGAGCCCAGTGCAATGATCTCATGACCCTGGGACCATGACCTGAGCTGAAGTCATGAGTCGGATGCTCAACCAACTGAGACACCCAGACACCCCAAGAAAATTTATTCTTACTTAATATACACCATGTGGCAGGCACTGTTGTGAGCAATTTACATGAATTAACTTATTTAATTCTTAGAATAATCCTACTAATTTTACTAATATTACCCTACTAATATTACCCCTGTTTTAAGTTAGAGAAAGTGAGGTACAGAAAGGTTAAGTAACTTGTACAAAGTCACATAACCACTAAATGCAGGGCTGTTCACATGAATCCAGACAGTTTGGATGTAGATTCTGTGTTCGCAGTTATTACACTATGCTGCCTCTTAAGTAATTCATAATCATAACTGCTTTTCCTAGCCTGGTTCTCCCCTTATTCCATGGAGCCAGATCACAAACCTTTGAAGTACCTATTAAGTTCTTTCTTTATGCCAGGCACTGTATGTAGGTACCAAAACAAGGGTAGTGATTCATACATAGTACCTATCTTGAAAGGACTTTCAGTCTTACAATCTTTAAAAAAAAACCACAGATCAACCATATACAGTTATCAGTGTTTTATTTTTAACTTTTCTGCTTCTATTAAAATATATGTAGGTGGAGGTCAGTCAAAAATCAGGTTGTATTTTAAACCTTGTCTAATTTAATATGTTTAATACTCATTGTGTGTGTTTATATTCTACTCTCTCAGATTTTTGCTCTGCAAAAAACTGGAATGTCTCGTTTTCAGACGTATATTACGTACTTCGTTCGTGCAGTATCAGTGTTGATGATTCCAGTTGCTGCGACAGTACCTTCAGTGAGTAAGCACCGGCATTGTGTGTAGTGTGCTAAATCCTCTCTGTGCATAGCTTACACTGGCTAGGATTCTGCCTCTTTTTTTTAATGTTTACTTATTTTTGAGAGAGAGGAAGAGAGATCTGAAATGGGCTCTGCTCCAACAGCAGAGAGCTCCACATAGGGCTCGAACTCATGAACCATGAGATCATGACCTGAGCCGAAGTCTGACACTTAACTGATTGAGCCATCCAGGTGCCCCAGGATTCAGCCTCTTCTATTGAGCTTCATTTGACTAAGTCCCTTACTGGTTTCCAGGTTTCTGTAGTAATTAATCTATCACCAAGTGACACTCGAATATTTCTTGGGTTGGTTAATCTTCCTCTGTGTGAAAGTGAGTTAGCTGTCAACTCTGTTTCTTTTTTTATTTTTTTCCAGTCTTACATAGTGCTGTGAACATAATATTTGCTCTGTTTAATTAGTTGAAATATTGAATTCCTTCTGTCTACATAGACTGGGCCAAGGAATTTAGCTCTTAAAAAAGAAACAAAACTTCATGCTGAGTCCATAATGGCTCATATATAATATCGCTTAACCTCATAAAAATTCAGTGGGATAGGTACATCTGTCCCCATTTACATGTCATTACACTCTGATAGAAATGGAAAAAAATAGTTAACGTTTGCAGTTATTTCCTATTTTCAGCCTTTGTTTATTTCCCAATGAAACTATAGTGCAAAGAGGGCAAAAGCTGTATTTGGCATTATCTCTGTCTTTGCTGAGGGCCAACACATGGACCATGAAGTAGAAGTCATTTGTTGGTGGTATGTAAAGTTATATCTGCATATATGAAAGTACTTCATTATCCTAAGAATCTGAACCGGTATGTTTTTAGCATCAAAAATGTATTTTTAAAGCTGTCCCTTGGCCATAATACTGTCACTAATCCTGTGTAAAATAAGTAAGTCTCCACATTTCTAAAATAGACATCGTAATGTCTGTGAGAAGTAATGAAATAGCAACAAGTGCTTATTATGGTACTTTTCATGTAATAGTAATGTTGTAAAATACCCTGTGAAAATAGAATAGTACAGAGTCATCGCATTTCTGGGGGAAAATAATACCAGTTATAACTAAGGAAACTCCCTGGTCAAATAAGATAGGAGCAGTGAATTTTCCGTGAGGGATTGGGTTTGAAATGGGTGACAGAGATCTACAAAGCAATGTCTTAAGTACCCAAAAGTTTATTCTCTCCAATATAGGAAATTCAGAGTTAGGCAGTTTGGGGTAGAGCTGGTATAGCAACTGCGTGAAGATAGGAGAAACCCATCCGCCTTCTCTCCCTGTGTTCCATCATCCACAGCCTGTAATTTCTATCTGTAAGGCCACGGGATGGTCATGATGGCTGCTAGAGCTTATCTTGCAGGATTGGTAAAAGGGTGCTTCAAGTGCAGTTATCCTCCTTAAGGAGCCTTGCCGGAAGTCGCACCAAACACTTGTGCTTACGTCTGACTTACGCGGGTCATAACCTAATTGCAGAAGAGGCTGGCAAGTAGTCTTTTTTTTTTTTTAAGATAGCAGTATACCCAGCTAAAAAAGAGAAGTTTATTACTAAGGAAGAATTACTCTTAGTAGGCAATTTCAGGGTAGTTTTTGTGTCCTGGGTAAGTTCAGATGATGATGGCCAGTATTTATTTGATATTGACCTTGTGCCAGGCACTGTTTTAAATGGCTTACATATTTTAGCTCATATAATTCATCCAGTGTGCACTGAAGTAGGTGCCATTATAGTCTCCACTTTAGTGATGAGGAAATGGGCACACAGAGGGTAAGTAACTCACCCAAGGTCACTCATTTATTAAGTGATACTTAACATCTCTTAAGTATCTAAGGCACATCCAGGCAGTTTGGCTCCTGCTCATAACTACTATGCTAATCTCCTTTGAGGATGTATTACGTTCTGCCCCTAAGAATTTACTTTGGAACAAAGGCAGGTAGGTCACCTACTGTGCTTAGCAGTCTCTGTAAGTTACCACATTTTTTCCCCCCAGCAACCTTCTGAAGTAGGTATAGTTCAGTTCCCATTTTACAGATGAGGAAACTGAAACAGAAGGAAAATAACTTCCCCAAAGTCAAATAAATGGAATTCAGATTCAGGCAGTTCTACTCTGGGACCTGGACTAAACCACCATGGGGTCATGCCCCTGGAGCCTGATCACATTCTGATGCCAAAGAAAATTTTGGAACAGGGATGTATATATGGGAATATTTTGAGAGGCTACAGAACTTAGTCCTTGACCTAAATAAGTCACCCTGGATGGAAGTACAAGAGAAAGTGGAAGAGAGACTGTCTCTGACAAAGGCTAAGATACTATATTCCTGACTAAGAAGCTGATTACTGGGGACATTATAGACGATAGATCACTGTGTGGAGGGAAATGGGATCCAGGGAGCAGGCTGTGCCCCACAGTACCCTACCTCCAGTACAGCAGCTTGTCAGGACTCTTGTTGGGGGAAAAGTGTGCTGTATTGGCAAAGAAGGGAGGTGACATCTGTCTTGAGTCTCTGCCTGGGAGATGCTCTCTGCCACCCACTTTCTATCATGAATACCTCTCCTTTTGCTTTCTTTTCACTTTTTGGTCCTTTCAGCCTCCTTTCTTACTTACTAGATTCATGACAGGTATCTAATAGCCGCTACAGGTCTTGCTCAGTCTGGTGCACTGCTATTTACAGAGATTGTAATTTTCCTTTTTTATTGCCTGTCTGTCTCTGGACGTCAGTGTCCTTGGAGAATGGAGAAGCACTAACATTCACGTCCTTTCTTCTCTTTACAGTCCATTGTCCTCTACTGGTTGTGCTCCAGCTTCATGGGCCTTTCACAGAACTTGCTGCTGCGTTCTCCTAGGTTTCGCCGACTTTGCCGAATACCATTGACCAAGTCAGATTCAGACACTCCTTATAAGGACCTCTTTGCTGCCTTTTACGCCAAGTTCATTTCAAGAACATGATAGGCTTTCCATGTTGTAATTTTGAAACAATTGGAAGTATAACTATCATACTACATTTAAGTTTAGAAATTCAGATGTGATTTAATTTGTCTTTATTTAAAATCAGGAATTGCGTGAAGTACTGTGGGTTAAGATATAATACAAAAGTAGAATCAAAGTGTCTGGTTCTGCTTATAAAATTACAACTTGCTAGAGGTGCCAAAACTTTGGAAAACAGGATTAGATACTGAATGATGTTAAATTACACTGACCAATCTCATACATTAAAGTTTTTTAAAGTAAGAGAATCCAGTGCGGTGATTCTTAAAATTTTGGTGGTGTGGAGGATCATAGACCCGTTTGCACATCTGCTAAAGCTATGGTTTTCTTTTCAGAGAAATCCTGGAACTCACAATATGGGGGCCTTCATTGACAACCCCTCTGCCCTACACCAAAGCTCTCTGGTGATTTCCTGGTTGAGAACTCTTATTCTCATGGAACGTACAATGATGAGTTAATGTGTGACTTTTAAAAAATGGACTTAAGATACATGCAGTAGAGTAGTCCATACAAGAAAGTACCTAATATGGTAGATGATCTTGCCTTACGACCTGTTCTGAAAGAATACGAAACGGGTACATTCCTTTTTCTATAATTTAAGACGTCTGGAATAGAGTACAGCACTAAGTATTGCTAGAGCCCAGAGTGGAAAGTCTTAAGCATTAAGTTTATTTAGTCAAAGGAAGGAAACTGGAATGGTGGTTACCTATTGTGGATGTGATTTTATAAACTTTTTTATTTGGAAGATTAAGTACTCTAATGGGTTTATTATGGTAGACATATAGGTGAAATTAACAGGTAATATAAATGGTAGATCCAGTTGTTTGATTTGAAAAGATGATAAAACTAATTGTGGAATAATTTGACAGTTACTTAAGAAGGTGATAAATTGTAAGTTTTCATTAAGTTGGAATGCGAATACAATCCAAGATGCCCTGCCATCCCAGCTCATGTTTTACAATAAAGTAAAAACTAAAGCAAAATCAATTCTTTCTTAAATAATGTCTATTACGTCTTAGCCATTTTGGTTGCCGCCTAATTGAGAATTTAGAGGTAGCATTTAGGATCTGGTTTTCTTTTCTTGACTTCCCAGTCCTGGGTTGTGACTGCCCTATTGATGGAACTGTCTTTCTAATCATAGTGAAGGAATTGAAACATATGTACAGTCAGTCCTCATTATTCACAGATTTTGTATTTGCCAGTTTGCCTACTCGCTAAAATTTATTTGTGACTCTCAAATCAGTACAATGCTTTTGATGCCACAGAGTGGCAAAAAAATTGAGTCATTCGAGGTACATGTTCCCAGCTAGGTCAAATAAGGCAACACTGTGCCTTCTTGTTTCAGCTTTCATACTATATAACCAAGTGTCCTTTACTTGGTCTATTTAGTGCCATGTTTTTTCTCATTTTTGTGCTTTTTGTTGGTGATTTCGTTATTTAAAATGGCCTCCAAGTGTTGTCATACTGAAGTGCTGTCTAGGGGCGCCTGGGTGGCTCAGTCGGTTAAGCGTCTGACTTTTGCTCAGGTCATGATCTCGCAGTTCACGAGGTCGAGCCCCATGTCAGGCTCTCTGCAGTTAGCAGGAGCCTGTTTCAGATCCTCTTGTCTCCCTCTCTCTCTGCCCCTCCCCATCTTGTATGCTCGTGCTCTCTCCCTCTCTTCCTCTCTCTTTCCCTCTCCCTCCCTCCCTCCCTCACCTCTCTCAAAACTAATTAGATATTTAAAAACAAGTCAGTCAATCAATGAAGTGCTGGCTGGTTTTCCCAAGCACAAGAATGCTGTGATGTTCCTTAAGGGGAAAATACCTACATTAAATAAACTTCGTTCAGGCATGAATTATGGTGCTTTGGCCATGAGTTTACTGTTAATGAATCAGCAATATATTTTATTGAGTTGACAAAAACGTGACAAGAGGCTTGCGGGAACATGACCCTTTTTTTCTCTTGGAGCAATGGTTTATGTTCACTAAGTCAGTTTTTGTGGTAACTTTGTAGAATATAACAAGAATTGACTTTCTGTAATGTGCAATCAAGGAAGCAGAGGCAGAAATGGGTATGCTAGTTGTATTATAGCAAAAAGAGGAAAGGGAGTTTGAAATATTGGAACAAGTTGACTCTTGCCATGTGTATCATTGTGTACTGATACATACATTTTTCTCATAATGGGGTGAAAGAATTCAGCCCTCTTTCCCCATCTTACTCTAAGAAGTTGTCACTTTCTGAAAGTAAGAAACAAAGGAATGCCGTAACTCCCTTTTCCAGTAGGTGAATCTGCTTTCATGAGCATGCTTTTCCTTGTTTACTCTGATTCCTCTTGATTTCTAAATATATACTTAACATCTTTTTTCATATAGTGTACCTAATTTCCTATTGCTCTCCCATTTTCAGACTTCTTGAATTGCTGTTACAATGTATGTAAGTTTATTTAAGAATATTTCTCCCAGATCTCAAAATAATTTCTGATAGGGTTGGAGGTAGCTGGGATCTTGGAAAATACTCATGAATAAAGAAAACTGATATATTATGAACAGAGTTGAATCAGTCACCTGACTTCAGCCTGGTAAATATTCCTCTCATTTCTTTCTCTAGGCAGAGTTGTTAGTAAATAGCAAGTCCTAGTGCAGAAAATTTCATCTGTGGTCTTTGCTCTTACTTCCCCAGCAGTTTGTCATAGTCTGGAGTGTTTCCAGAGCCTGAGGTCAGGGGAGGTGGGTACTGGATGCACACAGAGGACACACATGCTGTTAAGATCCCTTGACAGCTTCCTGTTGGATGCTTCTCTGTCCTCTGCCGCTGAGGGACTGGCAGAGCTCTGTCCTGGACACTGCAGAGTTCAGGAAATCTTTCTGTCTTTTCAGATAGAGAGCATAATCTATTTGTGTGTGTTACCCTTCCTCATTTCTGGAAGTCAGTCTTCTTGTTTGTTTGTTTGTTTCTGGTGGGCCTTGTTTTTGTCTCTCACCCAGATTCACTTTTTTTTCTGGGTATGACTCAGCCCAAGAGTTAGGACAGAAGTCCTGGATCTGTTTATATTATACCATGATGATACTGGAGCTCGGAAGTATGTTAGGAGATGGAACTGTCATACCCAAATAACTAAATTAGTTTTCCCTGGAACCTCTGTAAGAGAAAACCTGAACAGTCCTATCTTGGCCAGATGACATAGGTGGGAAGAGGAGGCTCACTTAAGTTAAAGGCAAAATCCTTGATTGCCACCTTCACAGATAACCCAGGAGAGGATGGAGAGCAAACCTTTCTAGGTACATTTAAGGTGCTCTAGGTACATTTAACCTTTCTAGGTGCTCAAGAGCTAAAGACTAAACCCTCCCCTCTCAGAAGAGGTACAGCTAGTTCTAGACTATATTGGGGAAATTGTAGTTTCTGAGGAAAAGTGGGAAAATGAGGGCCCACATAAACCTTAGTAATTTCTCTGTTGTGCATGTATGCTTCATTCATTCCGTGTGTCTTCATAGGTTTCTCCTCTGAGGATCCCAAGAATCCCCCCGCCTTTTTTTTTTTTTTTTTGAGACTCAACCTGTTAAATTGCTTCAATACCAGAGTAAGCCCTGAAAGCAGTAGGAACTCAGATCCTAGAAAAAAAACTAAAGCATGTAGTTTATTTTTCTCCTGGGATGATAAGTGAAGTTACGACAGAATGCAGAATTTTATTTTATTTTATTTATTTATTTATTTATTTTTTTAACATTTATTTATTTTTGGGACAGAGAGAGACAGAGCATGAACAGGGGAGGGGCAGAGAGAGAGGGAGACACAGAATTGGAAACAGGCTCCAGGCTCTGAGCCATCAGCCCAGAGCCCGACGCGGGGCTCGAACTCACGGACCGTGAGATCGTGACCTGGCTGAAGTCGGACGCTTAACCGACTGCGCCACCCAGGCGCCCCAAGAATGCAGAATTTTAAATTTCAAGCATGACCTGTGAATCCGTGCAAGAATTTGGGTTTCTGTATTAAAGCTAAATATGCAAATGTGATATAAAACATGAGACTGTAGTTATAACAGATCATTACCAACACTTGTCTGTTTTTGTGAGCTGATTCTACCAGAACACAGATTATCTGGAAATGCTGCGAATCTATAGAAAATGTTCTGAATGAACCTATGGATAAAGTTTAAAGTTGTAATAACTGATATTTCTTAATTATTTTTATTATCTTTTCTTTTTATATATTCTGTATTTAATGAAATCAGTATTTAGCTTTGGGACATTTGAATTTGTGTAGTATTAAAACCATAGATATTTCTGAAATTTTAGACCTCTGTGTTTAAACAAGTAAAATAAGTATATTCATATATATTTTTAATATATTCATATATATAATATGTATGAATTTTCGTTCATGAACATTTCAGGCAAAACCTAAAGACTTTGAGGGTACCTGGGTGGCTCAGTCGGTTGAACATCTGACTTCAGCTCAGGTCATGATCTCATGGTTTGTGAATTCGAGCCCTGTGTGGGGCTCTGTGCTTACAGCTCAGACTGGAGCCTGCTTCGGATTCTGTGTCTCCCTCTCTTTCTCCCCTTCCCTGCTCACACTTTGTCTCTGTCTGTCTCTCTCTCTCCCTCTCAAAAATAAATAAACATTAAAAAAAAATTTAAAGAGAAAACCAAAGACTTTGAATTTACATGTATTCTTTGCTAATTATATGAAATACAAAAGTACAAAGGTACTCTCAAAATCTTTTGCAAAAATGAAAAACTGGTACTGTGGTCAAGCTAGTGCTAATTGGGGGCATTCTTTGTTTTTCATCAGGTTTTGTTTTTTCATAATGTTGATCAGATTTTTTGTTTATATAATTATTTTATTACTTAAGGTGTTTCTGTACCCATATATATACTTTTAAATTTTAATTTGAATATAATTAACATACAGTATTCAATTGGTTTCAGGCATATAGTATAGTGATTTAGCAGTTTTGTACATTTTTTAGTACTCCACATGACAAATGTATTCTGAATTGAATTGGGGGAAAAAACCTTTAAACCTGTAAACCTTGGTATGATGATACATTACATTAAGTTGGTATAAGTATCTTATATATTTCAAGATTTATGGTATCGTAGCTTGCAAAAAGCAAAATAAGTTTAAAAAGCTTGAAAAATCAGGGTAGTACTTAGCAAATGTTTAAAATAATGACAGTATATAAAAGTACATTAGTTTTAATATTACTAAAATTAAATGATGGGTGAAGAATTAGCTTATTCAGCCAGAGAGTGTGCATAGGAGTTATGTATTTGTAATTATGTATTCAGTCCTTAGAGAATGTAAGTAGATCATATAATTGTGAAATTAGATTGTTGTGCAGAATTCTGGAGACTGGGGTTTTGAGTATTTTACATCATCTCAAAGTACAGTAGACTTTGTTCTGGCAGGTGACAGCCACAAAAGAAAGCCACCTCGTAAGAGCTTTGAACTATCAGTGGCTGCAATGCCGACAAAGCAAACTGAAATAAATGAACCAAACGTCATCAGATAAGGACAGACATTGTCACGGAGAGGAATGGTGGCTCTTGAACAAAAACAAAAGGAATGATGAAAAAATCTTTATTCAGTAATTGTGTTGCTCTAATGTTGCATTGTTATTTTGGAACTCTTATTGTTAGGTAAAATATATAACGTCTATTGGGTATCTTAAGTTTTCTTTGGATGCTGTAATACATTCCTTTATGGCACTTAGGCAACTAAGAGGAAGATGTTATTGACTATATTTGTTGGAGATTTATTTTAAAAATTTGTAAGTGAAGTATAGTTGATGTACAATATCATATTAGTTTCATGATATTGCAGCACAGTGGAGATACATAAGATAAATTCTTTTCAAGTTTTTCTTTTAAGATAGCTTCAGGGATCACCCCTGAGAAAGAAAGTGGTCCCACAAAGAGGGTCCTGCCTCCCTGCGGTTCACCACCACCATACTCAGAAAGCCTAGCCTTCATACCTGTTTGACTTAAGACCTTCCACAATCTCAGTTTAGGAACTATACATAAAAGCATTTTGGTCCTGGTTGATTTCCATCCATAGGAACATTAGACCTGGCCAATACCACAAGGGGAAAAAAGTTACCAGCTTGGCAATGGCAGCAAAATTCCCACGAATCAGCTAAACCAAGAAAGTGCTTTCCATACAGAGGTCTTGCCTAGTTCTTAGAGCCATAACCTTATGCTCTTCTGTAACTTGAACATGAGGGAGATCCTGATACAATTCCCCAAAGGAATTGCAGAGAGAACCCTGGCCCCTTGCGTTCGATCACAGACTGCCTTCTTGGACGCCCTGTGTTTTGGTAAGTTTTACAAAGTCTTACCTTTAATTACCTAGTCCTATACCGCTGGTTTTGTTTAATAAAATGAGGACTTCTGGGTGTTGGGGAACAAAACGCTGATGGAAAGACCTGAAATAAAACTAAAAGTACTCCTAGAAAACATCACTTCTACTGAGGTATTCAATCTAAGGTAACAAGACATTTCTGTCCTTGAAAGTCTCTGCTAGACTCCAGAGGACCAAGAATTTCATGAAAAAAGAGGCCTCCGGGGAAAGTGCCCAATTTCTATCTTTTCCATTTCTAGGAAATATCACAAGCACACTTCTCTCCCTTTGCATCCCTGATAAGGCAGTTTACATTTGTTTTGCCTTGGTTAGGAAAGCAGCACTGTATTTAATTTAGCTTTGATTTTTGTCTTCTGGCTAAATTGTAGCTCTCCAGGGAAATTTAAAAATGCATTATGAAATACACCTAACTCTATTCCTTTCATTGCAGCTGCATTTCTGCATGTTCCAACCGTAGTACAAATAATTTGAGGGATTTCTTCTAATTACAACCTCAAGCCTCCTGGATCTTCTGTGAGTGATGGCTGCTTCTGAGGGTAAGGAGTATTAAAAATGTAAATTCTTTATCTATGAGAGAGCTAACAGCTTCATATTCCATGCTATTTAAAATTTATCCTATATGTTGCTACAGGTAGGAACCCTCATAAAGTTTTATTATAGAAGGTTCTGTTGTGCTTGACTTTCCTAATAAAACGTCTCTGGCTATATCCAGCCTGATTACCAGCCCTTTCTGTCATGTATTCTCCAGAATTTTTCTTCTTCTCATCTAGGCTTCCTTTTTCTTAACTAAGTCTTCCACCGTACCTCTACTCTCCCAAACCTTTCCTCTGTTCTTACGTCCATTATACAGTAAACAAAATTCTCCTTGCAACTCAGGATGATGGAAGGTGAAAGACCTTTAATTTTTATCAGTAGATCATTATTTCCCTACTCATATGTAAGAAAACCTTTCTGTATACATGCCAACTGGATCTACCACTACCTACGCTTGTTTCTGGCATCTATTGGCCGTCTGGTCACCCCTGTCATTTACTGGCTTCCTCTCTATCTTCAGGGCTGCCATCACAGTGGATGACTTCAGTAGCTAAGTGGACGTCTTGTTAGGTTAGGCAGTTTGTTAGGTTCCTAACAGGATACCTGGAGGTCACTAACGAAGAAGTCGTGGCCAGCTATGGGGAAGGTCAGAGGCCTGTCCTGGCAGCACTCCACAAGAAGCAGGATCAAACCATAGAGGCCCAAGATGGCAGATGCCATGAAAGGAGACCCTTGGCCAAATCAGGAAGAAAAAGCTGAGAAACCCTGCTTCCCCACCACTACCCAAGTAATAAATATTCTGCCACCTACTTCACAGTCAATAAAAGATAGAAACCCGACCGCCTGTGTACACAGCTCCCTCACTGGCCAGCTTAACCTCCCCTTCTCTCTCTCTGTCTTTCCCTCTTTCCTTCTTTCTCTGTGTCCCTCTCTTCCCGCTTTTCCCTCCCTTCAGCTCGCCTGTCTCCTATCTCAAAAGCATACTTTTCGCTTTAATAAACTTTGCTGCTTGTGTTACTCATCTGCTATGCTGTGTGTCTGTCCTCGAATTCATTCTTGTGACAAGACCAAGAACCTTTGGCAACTCCTTTGGGTCTGGCTGGGTCGAGGCTCCAGGACCCAGGGACTCCCCAGTTCACCTGGCAACAGTCTCATCTGACAACTTTGTCACCCGGTCGTTTCACCTGCTACCTGAGATATGTTAGTAATTCCTTTCCAGTCTTCAGGACTAAGTATTTCACCAGGTGATGACAATGTGTACCCTGCAGGCCATAGATTATTGGATCTGGGTTGTTCATGTAGCCCAAGCAGGACCATCAAATCTCTAGGAAATTTAATCTAAGAGCTATGAAGACACCAAGTCAATTGGGTAATTGGTTCATGCTAGACCAGCCATCACACCAGCCCAAACCCACAGACATGCTACAGCTAAGACTTTGCATAGAAGACAAGGGTAGCAGAGAAAGCTTACGCAAGAAGAGAAGAGACAAAATAACACCATCTTGCAAAAGAAGCTGAGACTGAGAGATCCCAGTCTCTACCCCCATAAGAGATAGAGTGGGTGGCCAAAATTCCAAAATTTGAAATTGCAGCCACGTATTACTTTCCTATTGCTGCTCTAGCAAATTACCATAAACTTAGTGACTTAAAACCACACAAACATTATCTTACAAGTTCTAGAGGTCAGATGTCTGATATTGGTTCCACAGAGGTGTGTTCCTTATAGAAACTGTCAGCGAGAATCTGGTTTCTTATGTTTTCCAGCTTTTAAAGTTTCCAGCTTATGACCTGCCTCACTCTTTCCATTGTTGGATCCCCTTTCACTCTCACCCTCCTGACCCCCTCTTATAAGGACCCTTGGGATTATTATATTTGGCCACCCTGATAATCCAGGATAATCTTCCCGTCTCAGGAGGCACCTGGGTGGCTCAGTCTGTTAAGCATCTGACTCTTGATCTCGGCTCAGGTTATGACCTCACAGTCGGTGAGTTTGAGCCCCACATTGGGCTCAGTGCTGACAGCATGGAGCCTGCTTGGGATTCTCTCTCCCCCTCTTTCTCTGCCCCTTCCCTGTGTGCACTCTTTCTCTCAAAATAAATAAAATCTTCCCATCTCAGGGTGCCTGGGTGGCTCAGTTAGTTGGGCATCCAACTCTTGATTTTGGCTCAGATCATGATTTTGCTGTTTCTGAGTTTGAGCCACATTGGGCTCTGCCTTGGCAGTGCAGAGCCTGCTTGGGATTTTCTTTCTGCCCCTCCCCTGTTCTCGCTCACATGTGTGCACGCACGCTCTCTCTCTTAAAATAAATAAATAAACTTAAAAAAAAAAAAAGTCTTCCCATCTCAAAATGCTTAACTTAGTCACATTTTTGATCTCGTTCCTCAGGTCCAAGCACATCTTGATTAAGATCTGTGGAGGTGAACATGCATCTTTATCTTCCATGCCACAGTGGTAGATAGTCCTGCACCCTCTACGTGCAAGGAGTCATTCCGTCTCCATCTGCTCCCTTTGTCTTCCTATCTGTAGCCCCCTGTTTGCTTACAAGGGTGGTGGTAGGGAGAGCAGGGCAGCTTTTTTTTACTCTTAATTAGAGTAATCCCTCCAATTTTTGTGTTAGCTGATGTCGGTGCCTTAGGCAGGATGTGTTCTCTTCCATCCTCCCTTGGGCAGGAGGTTATTAAAATGCCTTTCCAAGAAAATCCTGACCTTGGCTTCTGATGCCGTCCATCTCAGGGAGACTGCCCATTCTACCACTACATAAATGAGCTTACAGTGGTCAGTTGTTTTTTATGTCTGAAGTGCACAAATGCCATTTTGGGGCTTTTACCTGTCTTGCCATACCTGGTGCTACACCAGAGTGACAGATGTCTTCTATATCTCAGTGATGTGCTGAGGGATCAGACGTTCATTTCCCCCACCCCACCCCCACCCCACCCCCAGCTTAATATCGCTGACACCTTGTCACTGATCCTAACATTGTTTAATGGAAGCAGGGCACACGCTCAAAGATCAAAAATGGCAAGGCAGTCATGCAGCTGGTAATTCCTTGTGGCCTTGTAGGCATGGCAACCCACACATTGACTCTATTGTTATTTTTGTTCTGTATGCAGAGTTGCTGACATCGTTAGTGAAGTTTTGTTAAAATCCTTGGGTTCCCCTGAGGATAAAAGGGAATAGACACACACACACACACAGCGTCCTTCTAAATGGGACATTTCAGGGGCGCCTGGGTGGCGCAGTCGGTTAAGCGTCCGACTTCAGCCAGGTCACGATCTCGCGGTCCGGGAGTTCGAGCCCCGCATCAGGCTCTGGGCTGATGGCTCGGAGCCTGGAGCCTGTTTCCGATTCTGTGTCTCCTCTCTCTCTGCCCCTCCCCCGTTCATGCTCTGTCTCTCTCTGTCCCAAAAATAAATAAACGTTGAAAAAAAAAATAAATTAAAAAAAAAAATAAATGGGACATTTCATATGGCCACTTTTCACCTTTCAATTTTTCCTTTGATCACATAGAATAAAAGCAAAAATACTTTTCCCTATTTTTCTCTACCAGAAAGTTGGCATAAAATGATCCATCAGCAAAACTGTGTATGCAGATTTTATTCTCGGATTTTCTGAAAAAGGTCCCTGGATACAAATTCTATGGGTTTGGTAGTTAAAATCAGGTTACCACTGTGGTAGGTAATATGTTCAAACGAATGTATTGGCCACAGGAGTCACATTTCAGTCAAAATGGTCAGTTCTCTTTGGCCTGAAGAGGAATTCCTATATGAGCTCTCAGAGTTCATTTGTTCCCCACTTACATACAGAATGCTTACCTGCAGACTTCTTCCCCCTGTAGGACCAGGAGGGAGTGACGCCACTCTTCTTCCAGTGCCCATGGCCACCAGCGGTCATCAGGAAAGAAAAGACAAAGTGGTTACCTAGTGAAAGAGTAACCTCAAGTGAAAATAGAGAAATTCAAAATCTGAATTCTTGAAGGAAAAAAAAAAAAACTCACCTGTAACTCCCAGGTGGGAGAGAACTAGAGTAATATCTCTAGTTCTCTAAAGTAAATGGGACAGGGCCAGGGTTTCAGCTGAAGTCTTCTAAGGGACAGATACAATTTCTTCCAGATTTAGTGTTTTTGTTCCACCTCAAGTAGGGTTAGCTCTTTTTTTCTGAGCTAGACCTTTATTTTATTTCAATTTTCTTTACTTGCCGTAAGACTGCTATTGACTGTTTTATAGGGTTATTCTTTTAGTCCCAGGTATATTCAGATATTACATGCATACTGCCCTTTGTCTGAGGCAAGGGTCTTCAAACAGGTCTAAAATGGAGTCAGTTTGGTTTGTCTGAGGGGTCAGATCTCAGGCCTGCCACCATCAGTCAATCCTTTGCCCACTTCTGGAAGAAGGTGTTCTTTCTTGCTTTCTTTCAAGAAAAAATAATGGGCCTGGGGAGGTATTAAATCAAAATTTTCTTCTCTCATTCAGTACACTGAAGAGAAAAGGTTTTCCTCCTCTCTTTCTGTTGTAGACAGTAACCATCCAGAGCACCATCAGCATAAATCTTGATCCGAAAATGCTGGGCCTGAGAAGAACATTCTAACTTGGGGGCCGGTTGAGGTTTAGCAAGAAGGGGCACTTGACAATTAGGTAGTTTGGAGAATTAGGCAAGGGTGTTCTCCTGAAGGGGAGGAATAGTTTTCAGATTAGTAGCTATGGTTTGGGCAATTTGGATTTTATCAAGAAAAGTGGAGAGCAGTGAGGGGCTAAGGTCATTGTGTAGGAGAGAATAGATAAGAATGGTTGCAGGAACTCTGGAAGCTTCTCAGTTCCTCAGGGCCTCTTCCACTATTTTTAACACATAGGAAAGCAAGAATGTTTTTGCACATAAAAAGGAGGCTATTTCATAATATTTTGTAAGCATCATATATTCACTTTCCTTGTAGCATTATGTACCTCTGGCCGAGACATAACAGATCCTCGCAGTATGTTGTGGAAGAACAAGAAACAGTATTCACAATCTACCAACTCATATAATTTACAGGAGGAGGAAGAAGTGTTCTGTGGTAATAGCTGAGAGTCCCGGTGTTTCCCATAATAACAGTATGAGTCCTCTGGTAAAATAGCCATTTCTTAAATTTAGAACTGCCACTGCCACCACCACCACTGAGCACTTGGCTCAACAGTTGGGGCATTTTGAATTCCCAACAGAAAATACTGATCTATTTTAGCCAATTTTTCCCATGCCATATTCCATATGTATCTTAATTTTGCAGGACTCCAAAATCCAAATACTCTGGTATTAATACATCAGTAATATGCTTTTATAAGTTGGTAATTTTCTCTAATGAAACAATTATTTTTCTAGGATACTCCTTAAAAAGTGGAGGGCCTCATATTGCTAATGTTATTTCTCTTTAACACATTTTCTATCTGATTCAGTGATGGATAACACCTAAATTCCAATTGATCATTTGCTTTTCCATTGCTTAGTTTCATTATTAGGCCTCTTTTTATTATAATGGATGGCAGCCTAATTCAATCTAACTTCTATTAGAAGGGGAATCAGGGGCGCCTGGGTGGCTCAGTCGGTTGAGCGTCTGACTTCGGCTCAGGTCATGATCTCACGGTCCGTGAGTTTGAGCCCCGTGTCGGGCTCTGTGCTGACAGCTCAGAGCCTGGAGGCTGTTTCAGATTCTGTGTCTCCCTCTCTCTCTGACCCTCCCCCGTTCATGCTCTGTCTCTCTCTGTCTCAAAAATGAATAAAACATTAAAAAAAAAAAAAGAAGGGGAATCAATTTATGTAGCTAGCTATATATAGCTATAAGCTAGAAGACTACCTTATGTAGTCTAGGTAATGTTGGTTTTAGGCATGGGTGGTCCTGGAGCTTAAAAAATATTATCAAGACCATTTTCCTTTATCTTTCAACTTTGTTTTCCTTTGGGATGCCCTGATTCTTGTCTCAAGTGGCAGATATGGCCACTAGTAGTTCTAGGCTCATGATATTTCTTCAGTTAGTGTTTTTTATATTTCTAGAAAATGTTCCAGGAAAGAGCTTGATTGGCTTATGTGGTAGGTGGATTAATGGCTTCCCAAAGATATCCATGTCCCAATTTTTAGAACCTGTGAATATGTTACCTTACACGGCAAAAGGAACTTTGAAGATGTGATTAAGTTGTGGCTCTTAAGATGGGGTGATCAGGGGTGCCTGGGTGTCTCAGTCAGTTAAGCATCCGACTTCAGCTCAGGTCATGATCTCACAGTTTGTGAGTTCAAGCCCCACATTGAGCTCTGTGCTGACAGTTCAGAGCCTGGATTCTGCTTTGGATTCTGTGTCTCCCTCTCTCTCTGCCCCTCCCCTGCTCATGCTCTGTCTCTCTCTCTTTCAAAAATAAATAAACATTAAAAAAAAAAAAAGACGGGGTGATCAACCTGGAGTATCCAGGTGGGTCTGAAGTAGTCACAGGAGGAAGGCAGGAAGTCAGAGAAAAGATGCTGTGCTACTGTCTTTGAAGATGGTGAAAGGGGGCCATGAATCAAGGAATGAGGTGGCCTCCAGAAGCTAGAAAAGGCAAGGAAACACACTCCTTTCTAGAGACTCCAGAAGGAGCACAGCCCTGAAGATCCATAATAGATATTAAATATATAATAAGTTATTTTAAGTCACTAAATTTGTGGTAATTTCTTACAACAGTAATAGGAAACAAACAGAGCTTTTAATGATTGCCCATCCCTGAACCAGCTGGTCAAACCTTAGTGTAAGAGTTTAGGTGTAGTACACTGCTCAGTTACGGGTTATGTGCACTCCCAGAACAGGGTTGAGGTAAGTCCAACCTAAATCACATGTGTGGAGTGAAGGAATGAATCCATCCTGTTCTTAACTACTCCGCAGCATGCATATCCATATGTGTGTGTATTTATATACATTTGTATTCTTATGATCCAATTAGCAGTCTCTTTGGCCTCTTGTTGAGTGATCAAACACTGGTATGAAATTTCTCAGTATTTTTTAGTCTTATATGAAGGCCACCAATCTGTCATGTATCAAGGCCAATGCATTTGTGGCATTTAACCCACATATCACCTTGAAGGCAGAGGCTACAAATGTTTCATAACTCTCCTCTGTTTATAGTTCTGATACATTTTATTCTTACTCCTTATTCTTACCACAACCTATAGTCCACAGATTCAGCCCATCTGGGAACCATTTTGTGCTCTGACAGATACCTTTAGCTTTCTCTATCTAGTAACATACAACATAAGCTACCTTAGCTCTTGCCCTGACCATCATAGGCCATCACATTGGTTCTGATGTAATCACTGCATATCTATTCCCCTGGTCAAATTCTGTGAATGTATCTTCCCTTTCTAGAAGTGATCCAGATTTCAAAAAGAAATCATCAGTCTGATAATAAGGATGTATATACCACTTTTCCTATATTGCAAAGAAGCTCGGTAAAGGAATTGACCTATTGGGTTTGAAGAAGGCATGGTTCCAGTCTTCTCAGTTTATATACTCACTCACTGACTTCAGTGACCAAATCACAAAATGAAACACTATTTCTCTCTCCTTATGAAGATTCCAAACCCCAAGACCACCTTATTTTGGATCCACTTCTCTTGGTACCATTTTGCTAATAATTTTGGTTGCCAAGGTGGATTGTCTCTTAGCTCAGTTCTTTTTTATGATTTGCTTCAGGCACAACTTGACACTCACATGCCCCTGGGGACACTCCTGTGGGAAGCTGTGAACTATAACTTGGTCACTCTGCCTATTATCTTAGAGATAGAAAATTGATGATAAGGAGAAATTGTTAAAGGAAAGTTGGGCACTTGTTCCAACATGGCTTTTTTTTTTCCCCACTGGAGAAATGGAGGTGTCTGCTGTTAATTGATGAGGGAAAGCATGCCCTACCTCTTTCTCAGCTGAAAAAAACAAAACAAAACCACAAAAAAACAAAAAACACAACAGAGTTGCAAATGAGGTTCATTCAGCTCTCAGTTCAGGTTTGCACTATAATTTAACCCATATAACATCCATTGGGGGTGAGAACTTAAGAATGGCTTTATTTTACCCATTTCATTCTCCATTCATGTAGGTGAGCTTTCACTTATAGCCTCCAATGGGGGCAGGGAGGGTGGTGGCATAAGTCCATCCCCTTCATCACAGAATCTCATCTGGACATTCTTTTTTTAAGTTTATCTTGAGAGAGAAAGCAAGAGGGAGGGGCAGAGAGAGTGAGAGAGAGCATCCCAAGTAGGCGCTGCACTGTCAGCTTGGAGCCTGACACAGGGCTCGAACCCATGAACTGTGAGATCATAACCTGAACCAAAATCAAGGGTTGGACGCTTAAACAACTGAGCCACCCAGGCATCCTGGACTCTCCTTGAGCTATTCCCACGGTCCTTGCTCCTCTTAACTACTTCTCTTTCATCCTAATCCCAACCTACTCTGTTGTGGGTGCTCCTGAAATAGGTCTCCTTTTCTGTTCCCCAAGATTTCTGTGCTGGACAGGTCCAGAAGATAGAGGAGGGTAAAAGTGCTAGTCTGGCTGGAAAGTAGAATATAAATTTTAAAAAGATCTGACACTTTATATTATAGATGTTTATTTCCTATCAACATATCCCTTTCCTTTTATATCTTACGTTAAAAGCCTGTCCTCTGCCCAGCACAGACAGCCCGCATTCTATCACCTAGGTGTAGAAGCTTTCAGCTCCCAGGAAATAGGGATGGGTGAAAGAAAAACTCACCTCACTATGTCGAACAAAAAATAAGGTGGCAAGTGTTAGCTTGGTCAACTTCCTGACACCAATTTACAAACTTCACATCCACTATCTTTACCCCCACTTTCTCTCCTGGTACTATAAAACACATGTCTTTTTTATTATTTATTATTATGTATCATTTGTTACTCTTTTTTTGATGATCCCTCCAGCAGGGACCTCACTGCCATGCTTAACTTAATGGTTCTCCTCCATCATCCAGCATTGCTTAATCTGTATCTTTCAGTATTCCATGTTATTCTCTCTCTCCCTCCTATCTCTCTTCTCCCATTCATACTCATTTTATTTATAAGTCATTCATACTAGCTGTCTCCACTCTCTCATTCTTCATTTCCCCCCAGTTTTCATCACTTTGACCTTTTGATTTATGCTCTAGTTCACTAATTTGTTCTTCAGCTGTCTCTGTCCTTCAGGTGTGTCTACTCAGTTCATCTACTGAGTTTTATTTCAGTTACAGAATTTTAAATTATAACTATTCTTATAAATTTTTGCACCAGCCTATTTTGCTACAAGAATATGGTATCTTTTTTTATTAAAGCTTCTAAAGATACTAATTATACTTTAAAAATCACTCTCAGGGCTCCTGGATGGCTCAGTTGGTTCAGTGTCTAACTTCAGCTCAGGTCATGATCTCATGGTTCATGAGTTCGAGCCCCACGTTGGGCTCTGTGCTGACAGCTCAGAGCCTGGAGCCTGCTTCAGATTCTATGTCTCCCTCCCTCTTTGCCCCTCCCCTGCTCATGCTCTGTCTCTCTTTCTCCCAAAAATAAACATTTAAAAAAAAAAAAAAAAAGAAAGAAAAATCACTCTCAGTTTGTTGTATTTATTTTATTTCCTCAGGGGTTAGTTCTGCGTATTCGGATTTATGCTTATGTTTCAGGGTGTGATTTTTGCTTAACTATTTGGTGATTCTTGGTTGTGTTTTTGTCTTTGACTTGACTTTCTCTGCTAGCTTCTGTTATTGTAGCATCTTCCAGTAATTATGAGGAAAAGATACCAGGTCTTCTATGGAGAGTGCTCCTTGTAACTCTTGGGTGTAGCTAGCATTCAGGACATAGCTTTGCTTTGTGTGAGGGCACGGCAAGAGAACAGCTGTCTGGGAACCAGGAAGTAGGTTCTCAGCAGACACCAAATCTTCTGGCATCTCATCTGATCTTGAATTTCCCGGTCACCAGAACTGTGAGAAATAAATTTCTACTGCTTATAAGCCACCCAGTCCATGTATTCTGTTATAGCAGCTGGGGCGGATTAAGACAGCATCTGAGTTGGTATAAGTCAAGATTAGAAAACTCACCACCAGCCTTCTTCAAGTATTCAGGAATCTATTTAAAACTGTCTGAGACAAAGACATCTGAACTTTGAAACGACTGGAATTGTTGCCCAGGTTTTCAACCTTCAGTTATGCTCAGATAGCATATCAGAGACTTCTCACTAAGGATATTCATTTCTGTGTGAAATTAGAAATAATCTTATAGGGCACCTGGGTGGTTAAGCATCTGACATCAGCTCAGGTCATGATCGTGCAGTTCATGAGTTTGATCCCAGTGTTGAGCTCTGTGCTGATAGCTCAGAGCCTGGGAGCCTGCTTGGGATTCTGTGTGTCCCTTTCTCTCTGTCCCTCCTCTGCTCACACTCTATCAAAAATAAATAAACATTAAAAAAAAAAAGGAAGAATCTTAAGTTTCCAAAAAAGAGAGTTGACTCAATTTTTTCCTGTCTTTATAATGCAATACAATGGAAATGAATGAGGCTGATGGAGAAGATAATGTCATTGAAATATTCATGACAAAATTAATGAGAGAAAATCACATTATAAAACAATATGTGCAGAGATTCTTTAAAAGGAAAAGCTAGGGGCACCTGGGTGGCTCAGTCGGTTAAATGTCTGACTCTTGGTTTCATCTCAGATCAAGATCTCATGGTTTGTGAGATTGAGCCCTATGTCGGGCTCTGTGCTGACAGTGCAGAGCCTACTTGGGATTCTCTCTTCTTCTCTCTCTGTCCCTCCCATGCCTATGCTCACACTGTCTTATTTAAGTAAATAAACTTGAAAAAAAAAAAAAAAAGAAAAGTTAAATGCTTATAGAAAGGATAAACCACAAAATATAAAGTGATATTTTCAAGATGTTAAGATTTGGGGGATTTATATAGCCTTTTCTGTGAAGCTAAAATTTATTTAGTGAAATGTACTACTTTTGTCATCATAAAAAGTGTTGTTATACACACATTTTCAGAAATCTATCTATTTGGATAAATCAAAAACCTATATAATTGTTCTGGATCATTAAATAACATCCTAATTCTTTCATGCACAATTGTAGTTTTAAAGAGTTGCTATAATAATTTAGGTGATTAATTAAAGATTGAGCTAAAATTATATCACTTAGGAGACTCATGATCAACTTATGGTAAAAACAAGAAAACAATGTCTAATGTTGAGCCTTTTATTCTTTAAATTTTCGTTTTTGTATCTTATAGCAATAGCAAGATAGCAATTGCAGCAGTGGGTAGGTGGGCACAGTTCTGAGAAAAATATTGCAGAAGTGGTTCTTCATTGCCAGCGGAAGCTCATTGCTCACCCTGCAGGCTGTGTCTTAGGCAGTAGCCCAACACTGCCCACTAGTGGTTTGTAGAAACAAAGCATCAATGCCAATAAAGGGCAGGTGTTTTGCGTAAGCTTTCTTATACCTAGGACTTTCAAATTAGAATGAAAATTTGTTTATGCTTATAGAGTTTTGCAATTCATAATAAACAGCCTCCTTATTTTATAGATGAGAAAACTGAGAAGTTAAATGAATAACCTTAGATCCCACAGCTACATCGTAATAAAGATGGGAGTGGAACCTGGGACTCCATTGTCCCTAGCCAACATAATTTTTGCCAATCTGAGCTACCTTAGCTTTAAATTAGTTGGCTGATCTCTTAGAAGTCCAAGGTATTTGTCAAACATAGTCCTGAGTTGTAGACTCAATTATGCACAGGAAGCTTATGGCTCCTCATTATTTTCAGCCATCCCTTAACTTTGCCTGGTGATTTGTGATACTTTGGATATAGATAGACCTTTGAATTTTGGGGACCTATTTATTTATTCAAGTTAATGTTACATAGATGAGATGTGCAGATGGTTAATTTAAAACATCACCCAGATATCTGGTTATTGCTGATGAGATAAAGCCAGCACAGGAAGGCTAAACTTTCTGGAAATGCACTCCTTGTCCCTGATAGCAATGGTAACTGGCAGAGTCTAATAACATTTATTGCAGACATATTTTCATTGTTAAAAGGGCATGTTGTTTGTTGAGTTAAGGCTTGTGTGGAATTATTATGGTTTCAGTTTCTTGATCTCCTTGACACCCACAAGTAGAATTGTGGCCTTTATGTTGTGCATTTTCTTGTGGAAGAGGCACAAGTGAAGAAACCACAAAGGTGTTAACAAGTGAGATGGTGATACAGCAAGTCTAACAATTTGACAGGATGTGTATATTTGCATATCTCCTCTTGATTTGGTCTTACTTCCTCCCCCGACTGCATTTAGATATGGGAGCACTTGATTAATTTGCAAGTCTGTGATTAGAGGGAAACTCAACTGCATTTTGAACTGACTTGTAGATAGAGTTCACTGAAATGAGAGTCAGACTTATGATTAATGCCTCTAGGTGGTGCCTGTGACCTGTATTTGGATTCAGTAGCTTATCAGAGACAGGAAGAATACTATAGAGGAGTGTGTGTGTGTGTGTTCCACTTTACAAGCTCTGTAGGGAAATAGTGTTAAAGACCAAAGAGTGAGCTTGGGGACCCTTTGTGGTTACTCAGTTTTTATTTTTCCAATATCCTTTGTTTTTTCCCTCCTGGGAAGGAGAATTCACGAAGTTGACATAAAGAAGGAGGTGAAACCCAAGGAAGAAATTTGGAATTTTTAAAACTTATGACTAACAGTTTATGTTTTTAGGGGTGAAAAAAATGACTCTTTCATGTATATATTGCATCTAATATTTGTCTAATAAGCATATGCAGAAGGCATTCTGTTAGCATGCTACTCTTTTTCTGTGATGTGTCTGTATAGCCAGTCTTTTTCTCTCCCTTTGTTTTAGCCCTCTCTACTGTGCAGCTTGGGAAGGTTGATTTGATCACTCAGGTGTTTTTTCTGAGTTGACCTCCTGTGTGATCTGGAGGTTCTGTTAGTGTTACAGTGTAACTAAGGTGTATGTCCATGTATTAGTCTAGAAAGCAGAGCTGGAAGGACCTTTAGAGATCAGCAAGGAAAGGAGTTTTCAAATTCTCCATTTGTGTGATCAATAACATTTCAAGCACAGATTGCCTAATCATATCTTGGGTTTAGAATAATTAAATAAAACAAACAAATAAAAAGGTCGCATAAGTCTGTAATTAACAGAGCCTGGATTGAATTAACAGAGCCTCTCAACTATACAGATTTCACTATCATTCTACCATATCCACTCTTTCAGTGAATTTCAGTGGATTTTCAGTGATTTCATAGACCAAAAATTTGGGGGGTCAGTTTAGGATTGGCAGTGTTTTACGTAGGACATTAAAGCCACCCCTAATATCATGTCACCACTACTTCACAAAAGAAGAGATATTTTAACATCATGTGGGTAAGAAGGATTTAATCTCAGAATTGATGACAGTCTTTCGATTTAATAATATATGTAAAACTCTACATTGTTCATTTCACCAAGGACAAATGAGCTCCTCTTAGTTTATTGGTAATCCATGAGCAGCAGTAGAGAACTATCTAGGACAG
The DNA here is from genome assembly GCF_016509475.1 of Prionailurus bengalensis. NCBI lineage: Eukaryota > Metazoa > Chordata > Mammalia > Carnivora > Felidae > Prionailurus > Prionailurus bengalensis. The sequence goes on from NC_057344.1 coordinate 147,166,892, forward strand.
TCTCTTCATTTTTTGGATGGAGAAACTGAGACCCAAATAAATTGACTTGTTTAAGGTCATATGTCTTGCAAGTAGCAGAGAAATGAGTTTTCCTTATTAGTTCAATAGTTAGAAAATTGGATGGCCCTCTCCCCATTTTTCTCTTTTTTTTCTGCTGTTGCTGAGCGAAGGACACATACAAAAGAAGAGGCAGTGTATGTCAGGCAGAAAATAGATCCCATAGTGGAATTTTCAATTCTATGTCATAACGGTATTTTTATTTTCTATGAAATCTAACTTGTTTTTTTTTCCTTTGTCATCTGTTTCCTTCTTTTCCATGTTTCCCCCCAGATTTACAGAGGTATAATTGAAAAATAGAAGTGCATATATATAAGGTGAACAACATGATGATGTGATAAGCATATACAATGTGAAATGCTTATCACAATCAAGATAATTAACACATCCATCACCTCACATAGATACCATTTTTTGTGTGTGTCGTCCATTTTGTTTCTGAGTCCCGTTTAGAAATATATCAGTACGTATTTAAGAGAAAGGAATAATGTTTACTGAGTACTTGCTCAATTACAGGGATTTTGCTAGGTGTTTTGCATAATTATTTAATCTTTGCCTGTCTCACAGCAACATCTGAGATCTGGATGAATAACATTAAATGCCAAAATTTCCCACACCATTGATTTTCCTCCTGTTCGGTATTTTCTTTAGAAATACGGAACAGTATCTTCTTGCCATCTGGAATTAATTGTATTATTGCCTATATATCTACACATTCTCCCTCGGTCTTCATTTTACTACAGCTGTGGTCAAAGGAGGGGCTTTTTAGAATTACCAGACAGTGCTGGTGGAGGGAAATAAATCAAGATGAGCTGCATTTGTATGCAAATTAATGAAGGGGAAGGAGAATCAAGTCAATGAATGCCATTTCCTCTTTGGGAATCATTCCCCTTGTAGCAAATTGGGTGAAAGTTCCCAAGTAACCAGTCTTCACTAATATGACCACCAGGGGGTGTTCAATACTGTCAGATTCTGGTGGTTCTATCTCCAGCAAAATCACAGCACAAGTTTTCTGTAATTATGTCTTTTCTCTCTGTCCATCCTTTCTGCTTTAGAATGGGACCATGAGGTAAATGTTTTATCTTTACTATTCCTTGACTTTTGGAGCTTTAATAATATTCCATAGAAAATAAGTAGTCCTTTTATGAGATTAGACTATATATTATACATGAAATTTTGAATTTACTAGTTACCTTGACCATTGCTTCTTAGACTTACTAGTTACCTTAACCATTCTAGAACCCTCCATGAAATGATGGAGGATAAACATGCCACTGGAAGGCCCTCTGCCTCTCACCTTTAATTTTCTCATTTTATTTTATTTGGTTCCAGGCCATCCTTTACATCCACATTTAAATTCCTTTCTTCTTAATAAAATATTTTCTGGCTGTTTGATTCTAGAGAACTTTCTTCTAAACTCCTACAGTTCCTAATTCTCCACATAGTCCTGTATTGTCTAACACCACTAGCTTCTGCAGTGTTGCTTTCTTTCCTCTAGAAGGTTAAGAACTCCTGGAGGAAAAGCCCTGCAAAACCTTTTCCTCAGGCCACAACAGTGTAGGAGTGAAACTGTGGTCTCAATGACCGTGGCAAGACATATTTTCAGGCTTCATCCTCACCCACTGTGTGAGAACTCCAGCTCCCCCAGATGTGTCCAAACTAGCTCTACAGGTCTGCCTGAGCTTACTTCACCCGTTGGTCGCTGTCAGGAGGAGCTGGTTCTGGCTCCTCTCTCCTTCAGGGATGCTGTTGCTGGGGCCACCAGAAGCATCTAGAGTCCCTGCTGTTGCATCTGCCGTGCTAACCAGCAAGCTGGCCTCCTCTCCGGTTCCTCCTGCAGAACAAGATTTTAGTGCTTATTGACCTTTATTTACACCCTTTTTTTTTTTTAATGAACAGCTATCTCTCTTTTTTTCTCCAGTGTACAAAATCCAAGGCCCTTAACAAAAAGTTTTAAATACAGAAATGTTTTTCTCTGTGTTGAGGCATTAGTGTATGTGTACGTGTGTATATGTGTGTGTGTTTACCTAAGACTTTTTGTTTTTATGAAACAGGTATATTACTATATACTTTAAATAATTTATTTCACAAAAGCCTGTGTCCATAGAGTAAAACAGTCTTTCTATGAAACATTCAAATAACAATGGCTTGGGCACCAACCAGACACAGGAGCAAAAAATTCACGCTTTTCCCTGGGTGTTTTTTTCCAAGTATCTTGAAACTTGCCAAGGTCTCTTATACTCTTACCTCAATTCCATTCCCTAGTTGCTTACCCGCAGCTGCCTTCTGAAACTGAATACAGCCCTGAGGGCCATAGGCTGCATCCCTAAGCCCCAGGAGAATTCTGCTATGAACTCTACTGCAGCCAGGCATTTCCTCAATGTGGAGGCACCACTGTCATGGTGTTCCTAATGGCCTACTGCTCCTGGTGAAAATATCTATGGATCCACACTTTGAGGTTTGAAAGAGGATACTTCTCAGCATCATGCTTCATTGAGGTGCCCACAGTAAAAATACATGACTCAGGCTAAATAATTTTTGATTCACTTATTGATTCATTGACTCACATGTTTTTTTCTTTCATTCAAGAAAAATGTTCAATGAGCATGAACTCCATGTCAGGGACAGTGCTAAAGAGCTGGATAGACATTGCCCATCTGGTGTCCTGAGAGGACCTGGTGGTGGTGGTGGTAAGAGGCTGTGTTGGAACAAGTTCCAGCAATTAGATACACACCGGTCCTGAAACCCACTTTCCTTTCAATGACTTTGGCCTTAGGTCTCAGTTTGGGTGATCCGTGGCCTAACCTTTCTTATGTGAGTTTCCTTGTGGAAAACACCTTATCTTGTTGACATCTGGCTTGGGTTTGGATATCTCCATCCTCTCCCACCCTAGCTCATCAGACATGTTTTTATATCTTTGACTCTCTCAAGAGTATGGCTTTGGGATTCATTTCATTTTTTACCAGGACGCCCTTTTACTTCATACACATTTATAAAAGCAAATGGTTCTACTCTACCAAAAAGATCTGGGCTCTAAATTCAGTTGCTGTGTTGAGAGAGACATAATTCTTTTAATCTACAGAATCTGAGCCCTGATTCAGATGTAATATCTTGTAATAACTGTGTATATAATTTTGAATTCTTTTTCTCCTCCTCTTCTTCCTCCTAACTTAACTTTATATATAATAAATGCTAGCAGATATTATTAAAGATTCTTGAAAACATATTTTAAAACCTGCATAATCACCCATTGTGTGAATGTCCCATAAATGATTTCACCATATGATTGGGGAGTTTGTGTTTTGTTTGTAAATTTTTGCTGTTATATAGAAAATCTTGTGATGAGAAACGTCAGATATAAATCTCAGTCCACACATATTTCTTTAGGGATAACTTCTAAGAGTAGAGTTACTTATTAAACAGGAAACTTTTTTCCATAATTTTTCACCAATTTTTCTTTCTGCCAGCAATGTATGAGAACTATCCCACTGCATCTTTATTAACTTTTAGCATGTATTATTTTGGCATTTTGATAGAGGCATTGTTTTAATTTATATTTTTTGGTTACCACTAAGAATGTACATTTTAATATGTTTGTTGGCTTTTGTATTTCTATTAGTTTTTAATGCTTTTCATGATGATTTATGAGCTTGCTTTATATGGTAAAAATACAATGGCCCTTTGTCATAATTGTGCCAAGAGTTCTTTCTCCATTATGTTGTCTTTTCATTTTGGTTATAGCATTTTTGATATGTATAAACTTAAAATTTTTATATGTCCAAATTTTTTCATATTTTTTGTGATTTCCTGACAAGTATAATTTACATCCAAATATCAGCAAAATATTCACATATTTTTCTATTTAATTGTTTTATTTTATTTTATTTATTTATTTTTTTTTTTAATTTTTTTTTTTTCAACGTTTATTTATTTTTGGGACAGAGAGAGACAGAGCATGAACAGGGAGGGGCAGAGAGAGAGGGAGACACAGAATCGGAAACAGGCTCCAGGCTCCGAGCCATCAGCCCAGAGCCTGTCGCGGGGCTCGAACTCACGGACTGTGAGATCGTGACCTGGCTGAAGTCGGACGCTTAACCGACTGCGCCACCCACGCGCCCCTAATTGTTTTATTTTAAAGCCATTTTAAAACCATGAAGTTTACTAGATTTTATAGAATAACCTCTTCTTCCTCAAAGATTGATCTAGTGTACCTTACATTCTTTGTTGAATAATTAATTTTCCCTCTTGTTATGATGTTGACTTTATGATATGTTCTTTTATGAACGATGGTTATTCTGAGTTTGTCAATTTTGTTTTAGTAATCTGCCTGTCTCCCAGTACAACATTGACTTAATTACTATGATTTTGTTTTTAAGTTTATTTATTTATTTAGAGAGAGATAGAAACAGCATGAGTGGGGAGAGGCAGAGAGAGAGAGAGAGAGAGAGAGAGAGAGAATGAGAGAGAATCCTAAGCAGACTTCACACTGCCAGCCCAGAGCCTGATGTGGGGCTCAAACTCACCAAACCATGAGATAATGACCTGAGCTGAAACCAAGAGTCGGACGCTTAACTGACTGAGCCACCCAGGTGCTCCAGTATGATTTTACAATAAATGCTAACATTTGGTAAAGCAAGACTCCTTTATTATTGCATGAAGAAGTTACTCTGCACTCTTGTCTATTTATAGTTCTAGGCTAAATTTAGAATAATTTTATCCAGTTGGGATTTCTCATTATTCCATTCAAAAAGTGTTTATGGAGTCCTTCACCATGCCAGGCATTCCTTATTCTAGGTGCTGGGGAGTGGAATGCACTTATGTCCAAGATAGACAATCACTGCTGTCGTGGGGTTCATGATCTCTCAGAGGAGACAGACGGTAGACAAATAAGGAATGGCTGTACGGCGCAGAATCAGGTGGCATTGGTGTGACAAACAAAAAAGCAGGGCAATGGCAGAGAATGATGGAGATGGTGTCAGAGAATGTTGTTCAAGAATATTTCTCTGAGGAGGCCATGAGAGAGTGAGTGGAAAAGAGCAGTCACAGGCAGAGGGATCATGGGTTCCTGGTGCCAGAGGAGCGGGAGGAAGGCTTGTGTGATCCGAAGGAATGAGGGGTTATAGGGATGAGGTCAGGAATGGAGTCAAGGACCAGATCATTTGCACCCCTGTAGGGCCTGAAGAATACTTTGGATTTTAGCCAAGTGTTTTGATGAAGATTATGAAACATTTATAACTTACTTTGGGAAAGAGTTGATATATTTTCAGAATTCCATTTTTCCTTTGAAGAAAGTAGTCTCTTACCATGTTTTCGTTTCCTTTTATCCCTCCACCTCCTTCTACTTTACACTTTATAGTAAAAATTTGTTTATGTAGGTTCCTCACATGTTTTTAGGTCATTTCTAGATATTTTATATATGCTTCATGGTACTGTCAGTGGAATATATATTCTATTGTATTTTCTAACATACTTTCTGGTATACAAGAAAATGTGGATATACATTGTATATCTTACACTTGAGTACTAAATTTGAAATTTTTGATTAATTCTTTACCAGTTTTGTGTAAACAGTTTTAATTTCATCTTCCATCATGATGACAGTATGTCCTCTCCATTTACATAGCTCTACCAGATCAAGAGTGATATTGGATAGATATCTTTGCCTATTTATTATTTATGTAAATGACTCTAGATTTATTTTTAATATAAGGTTATTATTTTAGAATATTTATTTGCACATTAAATAACTTCCTTCTAGTTCTAGCTCTTAAAAGTTACTTTTTTCCCTGTAAGAATGATTTACTGACTTTCAGATTCCTTGTTAGCATCTTTTGATGATTGTATGGCTTTTGTTCTTTGACTTGTAGATTTAAGGAAAGATTTCTAGGAAAAAAAAAGATTTGTAGATTTCCTAATATTAAACAATTACTGGACTCTTTAAATCAGTGCTGTTCAGGGGCGCCTGGGTGGCTCATTTGGCTAAGCATCTGACTTCGGCTCAGGTCATGATCCCACAGTCCATGAATTCAAGCCCCGTCGAGCTCTGTGCTGACAGCTCGGAACCCGGAGCCTGCTTCAGATTCTGTGTCTCCCTCTCTCTGACCCTCCCCTGTTCATGCTCTGTCTTTCTTTGTCTCAAAAATAAATAAACGTTAAAAAAAATTTAAATCAGTGCCGTTCCATTATGGTAGATGTTTGCTCTAGTCTACTGATCAATTTACTTTGTTCTTATTTTATTTGGTCCTTGTCAAATTCACATAAGACCAATTTATAACTTTTGTATTTTGGACTCACTTTGGTCACCTTTGTTATTTTGATTATGAAATTAACTGGATCACCTACCAGTAAAAATGGTCCTAAAATCTTTTACTGGATATAATTAGATGATAGCCTTCAATTTCTTCAAAGCTTATCGATCTTCTCTTGTTTGATATTTTTCAAGTCAGTTTTGATTCCATATATTTTCCCTCTCAACCTTTTATTTCATTGAGATTTGGGGATTTGTCAGCACAGACTTAGTAATTACTTAATTTCAGGAAAATCTCTTTTCATCGTAAGGCCCTTCTTGTCCCTGTAATTTAGACTTGAGACCATAGAGGCAGGACTGGGGTGATCTGAGAGACTGACATTGGGCTCCACTCATTTGTCCTTATCTCATTATCTATGAACAAATATATTCAGATGGAAGCAAAGGGAGGCAGAAGGAGATGTTTAATTATTGAACATGGATTTCAAAAAGATGCATATTCTGAATACTTTAACAACACAAGGGCTGGTACATGATGTAGACTAGTGTAGATTGATATAGAGGGTTTTGTTGGCAGACACCTAGGTTTAAAACCAGACTCCATCACTGACTAACTGACCTTGGGAAAATTGCTGTGCTTCCCTGTGCTCTAGGTTTTTCATTTGTGAAATGAAGATTAATTCATTTGCTGATTCAACAAATATTTATTATATTTATTGAGAGCCTCCTATGTGTTAGGCACTGCTTTCAGATCTGCAAATGCCTCAGTAAAAAAAGTACTTGATCTTTGAGTGTATCCTACTTGGAGTTCTTGAGCCTCTTAGATATACAGATTAACTTTCCCCACCTTCATTGAGATATAACTGGCACATAACATTGTGTAACTCTAAGGTGTATAATGTGCTGATTTGATGTACTTACATATTGCAATATGATTATCATCACAGTGTTAGCTAACACCCCATCATTTCACATAATTGCCATTTCTTTTTTGTGGTGAGAATATTTAAGATTTACTGTTTTAGCAACTTTCAGGTGTACATCATAGGATTGTTATTGATTAATCACAGTGCTGTACATTAGATCTCCAGAATGTATTTATTTTCTAACTAGAAGTTTGTACCCTTTGATGAGCACCTCCCCATTTTCCCTGTCTCCCAGCCCCTGTTAACTACCATTTTGCTCTCTGTCTCTATAAGCTCAGCTTTATAGATTCCACTATATCATATAATATTTTTCTTTCTGTGTCTGACTTATTTCATTTAGCTAATGTCCTCAGGGACCATCCATGTTGTTATAAATGGAAGGATTTCCTTCTTTCTCATGGCTGACTAATATTTTATTATGTAGAAATATAATATTTATATGTAGATATTTATGTGTATGTAAATATGTATATTTAATACATCTACTTTATCCATTCATCGATCAGTGTTCATTTAGGTTGTTTCTATATCTTGGCTATTGTAAATAATGCTGATATGAACATGGAAGTGCCCATACAACTTCAAGATTCTATTTTCATATCCTTTGGATGTGTACCCAGAAGTGGGATTGCTGGATCATATGGTAGTTCTATTTTTAATTTTGGGGGAACCTCCACACTGTTTTCCATAGTGATTGTACCAATTTACATTCCCACCAGCAGTACACAAGGATTTTCTTTTCTTCATGTCCTCACCAACAGTTGTTACCTCTAATTTTCTCAAGGATAGCTATTCATTCTAACAGGAATGAGTGATCTCTTACTGTGTTTTTTAATTTTTTTTTAATTTTTATTTATTTTTTATTTTGGGAGAGAGAGAGAAAGGGTCCACAGATCATGGCTTGAGCCAAAATCAAGAGTTGGACACTCAACCAACTGAGCCACCTGGGCACCCCTCAACCTTTTTTTTTTAAATCAAATTTGAAGTTATTGGTCACTATTTCTTCACATTTTTTTTCTGCCCCTTCCTCTCTGTTCTTTCCTCTGTGACTCCTATTGTACATACTTTGGTAGCTTGTAGTTTCCCACAGCTGCCAGAAGCTCTGTTCATTTTCTTCATTCATTTTCCTTTCTGTATAATTTCAATTGACCTGTTTCCACGTTTTCTGATTCTTCTACCAGTTCTGCCATGAAAAAGTAGTTGGGAGTAACTTTGGGGTGGGCACTTCTTTATAACACATATGGAAGTCCTCTTAAATGACATTTGAGTTGAGACTAGGTCATAATAAAATCTGGTTTCCAAAGGTGATGGGTTATTCTCCAACTGAATTGCAGACTCTGCCTCCATGGGTTGGAGAAGGGGGGTTGATCCTTCCCTGGGCATCTCCACACACCAGTGCACTTGACGGGAATTTCTGTGTTCCTACTTTAGCTCTCCAGATATGCTATACAGACAAGTGTTCTAGTTCTAAGAACTTTATTTTTTAATAACTCGTTGCCAATTGTTCTAAAACCCCTTCCATTTGCAAAGGAACTTTTATGATTTAGGCAGACATGAATTTTTCATAGAGAAGTAGGAGGACTTAATTATAGTTTCAACACACATTGGCATGCTTGGAAGTATCCAAAAGGAAGTCAAAGAATTTTGAGAATTTAAGCCAAGATACTTATTTCATCTTAATAATGTTGTGGCTTGATGTTATTTTACCTAGTAAATATTCCCATAAGTATCAGATAATTGGGCTTTATTCTATGGCCTGAAGGCCAATATTCTTGGTGCAACCAACTGAAAGACTGAATTCCAAAAATGGAATTTCTCCATGGAAAATATGTTGTTTCCAGCCCTTGGTATTCACACCTAAGGCGATTTGGCAGCTGTTCTTTGGCCAGCGGAAACAGGCATGGTGGTACATAAAGGCAGTTTCTATGGAAACCTGAACCCAAATGATACTGGGGCTATGAAGATCAAAGGCAACACCCTGAATTGTTTGGAGAGCCCAATGAAGGTTTCAGAACTTTATCGTTCTCCACAGAAAACACTACAGCCAAGAATTTGAAATGCTTTCTTCTCCAGGTGCATTAGAGCTATGTGCATAAAATAGAAATTTGTAGTTTGCTCATGAATTTATCTGTTCTAATTATTTTACCAGCTATTTTACAACATCCTTCTCTGCCATAAAGAGAATTGTCATCTTCCATTAATGCTGTGATGAATACGGAAATGTCGATACCACTTCAAGATCCTATTTTCATTTCCTTTGGGTGTATACCCAGAAGTGGAATTGCTGGATCATATGGTAGTTCTATTTTTAATTTTCTGAGGAACCTCCACACTGTTTTCCATAGTGATTGTACCAATTTACATTCCCACCAGCAGTACACAGGGGTTTTCTTTTTTTCACATCCTCACCAACAGTTGTTACCTCTTATTTTCTCGAGCATAGCCATTCTAACAGGAATGAGGTGATTTTTTACTGTGGTTTTTAAATTTGTTTATTTTAATAAATAAATAAAGCAATAAGACACACAAAATATGCTGAGCCTATAAATTTGGTGGCAGAGATTGATTTATTTTCATAAACCATGGATAATCTATTCAGTGTGTTATTTTTCCCCACACACTCTTCTTCCTATATACAAACACCCATGTTGCCAGATGCACACACAGCTAAACCACAGTTCTACCTGTAAAGAACATTTTGACCTACAGTAGTATTTTCTCACATTAAGTGTCATCCTTGCATTGATTCTTTGTTTAGTATTTCGATACAAATCCCATTATTACAACCTTAGCAGAAATTAAAGTGGAAGAAAATATATTCCCATGAACGTGTCTTCCCAAGAGTGCATTTTGTTTTTATTTTGTGGAGCTTGATTTGGACTCGTTTCTTCTGACAAGCTCCCATTTTGTTAAAGTCCTGGTGAATGACAAAGGAGCATTTTCTTCCTGACTAGTGCAGATTGTCAAGATAAAATCTCTGAACATACTACATTTGTTTGTGGGGATTTGAATCCTTGGTTTCAAGGGCCATTTTAGAGTCAAGTGGATATGTTAAGGTTAGTTGAAGTAATCAAAAGCATCATATTCACCATGAAGTAATGAAATGAAGACTGGCTATGTTTATGCCAAGATTTATGATTAATTTGTGCACATGAAATATGGAGGGAGGGAATGGTATAATTTGAAGAAGCTCTCTATGAAATACTTATTAAACCTTACAAGGCCTTTACTTCTCATAGACATCCAGAACCAAGTAATCAAGCTACCTAGACCGTATTTATTAGAGTCTAGTTTTCTTAACATTCCTGAAGGGAGAAGTTGCTCTTTCCCACCTTACAGGAGCACTCCATCTCTGCTTCTCCTCTCTGAGACACAGAGTACCAGCCACACTTCCAAGCTGGTTCTACATTTTTTCTTTACTTTTCACTCCTGCTTTCATCCTTCACCTATGAGGGGCACACTTGCCAGAATCTCCTTTCATCATACCTCTACTTTTTCCTTTCCCCACCACAAACAAAGGACTTTTGACTCAGAATTGTGATAAACCTCAATCTGGAATTTTCACTTTTCTTCTTGCAAAGCATTATGTTTTAATAGTGAGCTATAATATAACTAAGGTTTAAATCAAACTGGCAAATTGGCTGTTTGCCATTTAATACACAGACTCATAGGATGAAAAGATATAGAAGGGAACTTGGAGAGTATTTATCAGTATTTTGCCATCATTTTTCACTAGAGGACTTCTGCAGAGGAAAAAGAGCCAATTCAGCAGATGTCTGGAGGCACAGAGAAAGTTCCAGTCAGAATGAATATAATATATAATGTCTTTGAAGTTCACTATTTTAGCTTTAAAATTTTCTGCAACTTTGAAGTTGATACTAAATTATACCTTTACTTGTTTTCTAATAAAATTAGTTCTAGAATTACTTACCATTAAGTATAGTGGTCCCTATTTTTCCTTCACCTTTGTGTAGCATCTAGCACATATCTTTATACCTTGAGGAGATTGTAAACCCCAATGCAAAAAATACAGACTGGACAATTATATCCTATGGTAGGTGAGTAAACTGAGACCTAGAAATGTAGAAATTTGCTTAAGATCACCATGGTAGAATCAACATGAGAATTCAAGTCTAATGGCTTTCAGCCCAGTGAGCTTCTCATCAAACTCAGACATATGTTTCAACCTGATATCTTTTCCACATGTGTTCCTGGAAACTAAGGTTTCTGTAAGTCAGGAACATCTTTGGAACCTGACTGACCTCACTTAACCTGGTTTTCATGCCATATAAGGATACCTGAAAAACCACTGTAAGAGTAATTGTGTGTCTATATATGCCTCTTTCAGTAGCTTTGCTCACAAGGGGAGACGTGAGGGGGTGTGTGTGTGTGTGTGTGTCTGTGTGTGTGTGTGACAGCAGGTGAAGTAGGGAAATGGTGAGTGGTGGTGGTGGTGGGTAGCATTCAACAGATTATTTTTTTCCCCATTTTCTGAAACCACTACTTTTTCCTGAAACCCATTAGTCTGGTTTTGGCTTTAAGTTGCTGAAGGAAAGCATTATTCAGGGAGTACTGCAGGGGCTGATTCTTGTGGAACTCATGAGAGTTAGATTTGGCTGATGTCAAAATTTTCATCAGATTTTGAATTTTCAGAGACATTTTGTACTCTGCTTATGAGATTGATATAAATAGTTTTGTTCTCTGTCTCCCAGATAAAAGCATGGATAAAAAGAAGAATTTCATTTGTTCCACATGGAAGATACAAAATATATTTGAATGATTGGATGGATGGATCTTTGTGGATAATCATTAATCAAATTTACATAACCATTTTCATGAATAAGGGAAAATTTGCTATTCTAAGTTGACAAAAAGAGGTAATACTATGTCCCTTAAAAAATATAATACAAGTGAAATGTACACACTCTAACCAACCAGGTAGAAATAAGGAAAAATCCTTATTGCTTCCTTTCATAGGTGAGCTTAGAGAATTCTGACTTTTCTCTTTGGTCAGGTGAACTATTCATAGGTATTATGTGAATGCCTTTACCAAATAATCCTGGATTTCTCAGGATACCTATTTCAGTGCCAGCCACTCAGATAGAAGTTGGGAATATAAAAATAGCTAAGGTCAGTTGTGCCTCAAGTTTCTTACAGTCCATTGGAAAGACAAGTACATGAATAACTAACCATAGTATAACACAACAAACTTTTATGCTGGTGGTACAAATGAGAAGAGAGATTCTGTTAATTGTTGTTACTGCAGGGGGCTACAGAGGGTTTCACTGAGAAGATAAGTTGTAATGCAAGGATGTATTAACTTGGAAGTGGAAAAGTGGAAGGAGAAAAGCGATGGCAAGGCGATGCTTGGAAATGGGAGAGTGCCATGATCTGTTGAGGAAATGGCAAAGAAAAAAGGTAAGTGCAGGTTCGACCAAGAAGGGCACTTGTGGCATGCCAGCATGAACCTGGGAGCTAGCCAAGGTTTTAAACCGAGAAATCATTGATTGGGTTTGGGCTCTTTAAAAAGATATCTCTGACAAGAGCTTGTAGAATCAATTGGGTGGTGGGTGGTGTGAGAAGATTAGAGAGAGGGGGACCAGTGTTATCTAATTCTGTAGCCCCTTTTTTTTTCATACAAACTCAAAAGTTGCTAAAAATAAAAGAAGGTTTTAGAAAAGCTGATTTTATCTCTGATAGGTGAGGTGACAATAAATAGAGATAAAATGAAGTTGCATGCAATGAGAAGGGGAAGTGCAGGTGCAGGAATTGTGTGAGGAAAGACTAAAAAATCTCTTTAAAACAAGACATTCAGAAACAGTGATTTGTCCAAGGTTGTAGAGATGTTGGAAGCCATCACAAAATGATCCTTTAGCCAACTAGAGAAGAGTGAGAGAGCAGTGAGAAGACATATCCGTATTGTGTATTTATTCCATATGATGTAATGTTAAATGAAAAAAGATATAAATTTTTTTTAAGTAAACATACTCTCTGCCCTCACATAATCACAGCCTCCCACAGTACCAGCATCGCACATTAGAGTGGTACATTTCTTGCAGTTGACGAACCTACACTGACACGTTATTGTCCCTCAAAGCTTTGTAGTCCACATTAGGGTTCCCTCTTGGTGTTGCACATTCTGTGGATTTTGACAAATGTACAATGACATGTATCTACTATTATAGTTTATTACAGAATAGTTTCACTGCCCTAAAAATCTTTTGTGCTTTTTAACACTTTTATATAATAATCATAACATTTTAAAGACATATATGATATATATGTACGAAAGATTGGAATTAAATTGAGCAGCATGTTTTAAGAGTGCTGATTCAGATTTCCTGCTCACTTATAGATTCATATTTCTTGCTTGGCCACAGGACATACTAATGTCCTTTCCTACGATCTGGCCATTTACTAGATCACTCTAGGCCCATTGGGCATGTTTTATCATTAGGCCTAAATAACAGCAAAACAGGATTACTTGTGACAGGAGACAGTTCCAGTTTTTCATGAATGTTTACAATTCATTAAAATATGTGGGGGAAGAGGCTTCATTTAATCCAAGAGCAGTGAAATAAACATGTTAAGAACATCTAAATAATTTCAACATATTCATTTTTGTGTTGGGGGAGGGCAGTCATTTAGAGTCCCAGACTCTGATATCTCCCATACTCTCAGACCCTATAGCAGCAGTGAGAAGGTGTTAAAATCCAGCACACCTGTTCTCTGCCAAGCAGTTATGGTAGTGATAGGGTGGTATTGGGGCATGGGTTGTATATGTGAAGAATCAGGTTCTGTGACTTTAAAAAAGTACAGTTACCTACATGGCAGGGAAAAAAAATTGAAACATTTAAAGAGAAAAAATGGTGCAGGGAAAAAACATTCTAGGAAAAAACACCTAATAATCTAAATAAACTAGATGACTCTCATCATCTTTTGTTCCTTTTAATTCTGGGAGTATCCTGGTTGGAGCAAACGAATAAAAATAAGAAATAAAATATTGTTCAGTTATGAATGGGACAAAAAGGGATTTCCATAGTATTCTTTAAATGGCAACGATAACTTTTTCTGAAGATAGATGGATACTTGTAAGGTTACAGCTGGGATAGATCATGTTCAGGGATAGTTTTGGAAAATAAAAAGCTGATATTTTAAATAAATACAAAATTGGAAGATTAAAAAAGGAAATGATTGGTTGTGTTTTGCTGCAAGAAAGAATAATTCTAAGAATGCTTTTTCTTTTGTCTATCTGCCATCTACTTCCTATGAATTAAATATATGAATGTCTTCTTCAGAACATTGGGATGCCACCTTTTAGAATAATTTCCATTTTTTGGTAAAGGTGTTTAAATAAAGACATGTTTGGGCTATGCTTGAGAAGGCAGGAAACATTTGGCTGTATTGAAATTTATATCCAGCTATAAATCCAGTATCTTTACCTCTTGATTTTTAAAGGCAGTGGTGAAAGGGAGCACAGCATGTGGTGAATTATGAATGAAGACATGAAAGGATTTCTTGGTCTGATGTGAAGCCAGTTCCTCCCCCACCACACTCTGTTTCTGGAGTTGTCTTGAGTCCATTATAAATATGACTCTAGTGAACCATACAAATATCTCCTTTGGAGTGTTATGCACAGTGTTAATATGTAGTCTATCCCTGAGATGCTTTTGTGCAAATAAGAAGTGCTACTTAATAAAAATCAGTGTGTGCAAGGGTACAAACTAAATATCAAACCTTCAAAGCGTCTTCATGACAGAGATTACCAATTCTGACTCTAATTCATTATTTATATAGCAAAAGCATGTGGGAGTATGTGTGAGCAGCAGTAGAGGAGTGGGGAGAATCTTCCTGTTCACATCAAAGGTGTTAGGATACCAGGGACTGTTATCAGGATTCCTTTTTGAAAAGGAGTCTCCAAGACTTTGGGGGAAAGCTAGCTAACTAACTCTCCAACTAACTAACAGCAGTGAAGGGATTCGCTGAACCGGACACTTGTGCTGTGAGTACCCTTCTAAATATATGTTATACTTAACAAAGTTTACATTAAAAAATAGTGGTGAGTGCTTTGGGAATAACAGGCACCTAGGCCACTTGGATTAAGGCACTTAATTGAGAAAGACAATTATTGACTACTAGTGTCTGGTGAAAATAGGTAGGCAACTCAGGTGGAGATAGCTGACAACTGGTCCTAAAGCTTGGGATCTGGTTTGCTACTGGGGAGAAATGGTTTTGAGAACATCACTTATAAATATTCTCCAACACTGCTCTGTGTGAATGTGTCCCACATAACACCAGGAAGGGGACTGTAAACATTGAAATAGCAATTGGCTCTTTAGTTGCCAAACAAATACTTTTATGTGTGGGGATGGTTCCTTGTGTGCTGGAAAGAGAAATTTATCAAAGGTGAGATATCAGAATTAGTTAAAAAGTGGGCCAGCAATAGTAGAAGCATGGCTGCCAGGAGAAGAGAATGGAAGTGACAGCAGCAAACACAGAGGATATAATCCAAGGAGAAAATGATCCCTGCAGGACTCAGTGAGACAGAGAAGCTTTCAGGATTTGAAAGAATAATTCAGAGCTCAATATTCAAATGCCACTAGGATTCTTACTACACACTTGATTGTCCCTGTAACTTCCTCCTCCTCAGAATAGCCCTTCTACAAGTGACCTGGGAAAACAGGGATTATATTCCAGTTGCCATTTTGATTGTCATCAAATCTTGGTTGTTTCCTGATTGGAATGATTTCAGAAAATAAGGTTTATATTTTAAATTAAAATAGCCAGAGTGGGTGGGGTGGACTTTATTTAAAATATGTACATGTTTAATAAATATATTTATAATTTAATGTATTTATTTAGGGTATTGTGCTAAGTGTTGAGTGGAGTACCAAGAAGTTAAGACCCAGTCTTCTCTCACAAGAAATCTAGTGAAAGAACTGATAAGTAGTCATCTGTTTCCAGATTTTCACATCTAGGATTGGGTGGTGGTTCGTGTGGTAAATTATTCAAGATAGACTAACTGGTGTAAAAACAAAACAAAACAATTCCCAGATTGAGCTACTTACATGTCATATTTTATTGCAGGTCAGTGGAGGTGAAAGGATCATTTACACTCTTTCTATTCCATGCCTCTTACATCACAAAGGGCCTTGGAGTCTTCTATGGGATCCTCTGCATCTGAGCTTCCGTTAGGGTCAGGCCTGGAAGATTTTTATACAGTCTAAGCCTGAATGTCACTTCACTTCATTCTAATGGCCTCACCACCCACTGATTACAAGGAGGTCTGAGAAATGCCGTCTTTCTGTATTCCCAGAGGGAAACAAAGTGGGTCTAGATGGCATACAACATAGTCTTGTGCCATCAGAAGGGATCTCTCAGGCTTATTTTTTCTAATTTCTGAGAGTTTGAATTGGATTTGCTCTTCAGCCATTAAATTTCCCACCTTTTAATAGGAAATAGAAGCAGGGAAGACAACACTTATCAAATATCTACTGTACATATACATGAAATCAATTAGCCCTTAACCAATCTATTGAGATGGGTATGGTTCTGGGTTACATATGAAGTTGCTGAGGCTGGGAGAGGGTAGGCAGCTTGTTCAAGGACACTAGCTAGAGATCAGTGGAAGAAGTGTTTAGATCTGCATGTCTGTTTCCAAGGCATTTATTCTTCTATTATCTCTGAAGTAGGAAGTTTAGCTAAGGAACAAATACTTGTTGAATTAATTAAAAAGATAAAAGAATTAAGTTACAAAAAAAGGCAAAAGTAAGCAATGAAGAAAAAATTGTAAGAAACATTTATGGGGTTTAATAATTTTTTTTTAAAGTAAATGTATGCTTAGAATTATAAGAAAAAGGTGCTCAGCACTTAGCTGTTGTCCCACCCTTCAACTAAACCTAGGGAGCAGTGACTGGTTCGTTCTTTCTTTCTTTCTTTCTTTCTTTCTTTCCTTCTTTCTTTCTTTCCCTCTTTCTTTCCTTGTTTCTTTCTTTATTTCTTTTCTTTTTTTTTTTACCATTCATTCAGCAACTATTTAATGGAAGCTTAGCATGTATGCATCATGAGGATCAGGGATGAAGAAGACAAACATAATTCTTTCTTTCACAAAGCAAGCATACACACACATAAGCCTTAAACACCACTCTCATGTAGCTTTTGTTGGGTTTAGGCAGCCCTTTCTCTTTAGGTGCTGCACTTGAAATCTGCTGATCAATATCTTTCTTCTTTCAAAGCAGAGGGGAGACGTCCTTCTTAGAAAGTAGTGTTTTGAGAATTCTCTCTGTGGGGAAGCACAGTAATAAGAGACTTGTTCTGTATTCCTGAATGCTTCCAAACAGCAGTCTGCTTTTCTAGAAATTGTTGGATGGCTTCTCCCAGGCACAGGGGGGAGCTCAACATTTAAGAATCCTACCCCAAAGCGTCTTTGGAATGGAGTGGTTAAATTGGTTCTTGAAGGTTGAAATGTATCTTTTCAGCTCAGCAAAATCAGCTTCCTTCATGCTTGTATTCTTCCTTTTCAACCAAATGCTGTGATTTTGTACTTGCCAAATTGATCTGTGGCAGAAAGGAGACTCCCAGAAGCTGGAGATAAAGAGGAGGAAATGTCAGGTGCTAGCCAGATTTTTTTCATTAACTCTGCAGCCGGGGAGTCCCTGAGTAAAAACCATACAAGTTAAACTCAGCATTATAGAAGAATTGTCATTATTTGTTTTAAAGCTAAGATTCTAATTATAATTTTAATACATATTGACATACTAAAATAATCTATAGTACAATTAATTTTTAAATCAGGTTATATTTAATGTGTTCAGTAGCTGATGTAGATGATCCTTCTAGATACAGACTCTCTTCCTGAAGTTTTCTAAAATGTCAGTTTGGAAAAGCACTTTCTTGTATTGAAATATTAATCAGATATATTTAAATTCTCTGTCACTTTCAAAAATTATTAAATCCCAGCAGTGTTTCTTGAATTTTTCCCAGAAATACTCACTTTGTCTTGTTGTATCGTTAAATTATTGTTTCTTTTTCAATCATTCAACAAATAATCATTCAGCATCTCCTGTGTAGCAGTTCTGTACTAGGTGCTTTGGAACCATCTATGAGCCAACTGGTAAAAGTCCTTGCCCTTTACCTGAGTTCTAGCAGAAGGAGATAGACAATAAACAATAAGTGTATTAGGTAGATGATGTCGTTCACTTATTTGGGCATAAGCCTCCTTCATTGAAAAGGTGACTTTAGAACTAAGACTTGAAGGAGATGAGGAAGTATCCCAGAGGAAACCTCGAGGGAGAGACTTCCAGACAGCAAGAGCACTCATTGCAAAGGCCCTGAGGCAGGAGTATGCTTGGCATACTTGAGGAACAGTGAGGAGTTGAGTGCCCAGAGCAGAGAGAGCCAGGGGAGAGGAGTTCAGAGTGGTACTGTGGGCCAGATGGAGGGTGGGGTGGGTGTAGGCTATTGTAAAGACCTGGGCTTTTGTGCTGAAGGGGATGAGGACTCATTGCAAGTTGTTTGTTTTTTTTTGTTTTTTTTTTTAATTTTTTTTTCAACGTTTTTATTTATTTTTGGGACAGAGAGAGACGGAGCATGAACGGGGGAGGGGCAGAGAGAGAGGGAGACACAGAATCGGAAACAGGCTCCAGGCTCTGAGCCATCAGCCCAGAGCGCGACGCGGGGCTCGAACTCCCGGACCGCGAGATCGTGACCTGGCTGAAGTCGGACGCTTAACCGACTGCGCCACCCAGGCGCCCCTCATTGCAAGTTTTTGACCATAGTAGGAACATGATCTTTCCCTATTTTCCTCTGTTCTTATACTTATTTGCTTTTGGGCATTTTTGTAATGTTTATAATAGCATTATTAGTAGGCTCTAGTCATGAGTATATTCAAATTTTTATCTGGTATGTTGCCTACAAAATGCAAAATCAGATACTGCAACAGCTTAGTTATATAAGCAAACAATACTCTATTTGTGGATTCTAAGTGCCAGGGGATTTCTGTATTCTGATTGGTTGACTTTGTGACTCAGTCAGTCCAAATATCATCCCTGATGCAACTTTTTAGAGTGCAGATTTTAGTAACCAATCTTACAGTGAAGCAATGTTTGCATATTTTATAACTTATTAGATTCTATTTTTTTCTAGATGGATCTCTGAACATTTACATTTTAATAAACTTCCCCCAGAAGAATACATTCTTCCTGCACACAGTGGCTCCCTTACATGTTTGAAAATATGAGCAAGCTTATACTTTGTATTTTATGCCCACTTCCCTTCTGTGAATGAAGTATGTGACTTCACATTCTGTATTTTCCAGTTAGGTTCAGAGGGTGTTTTTGGATCTTGCCTCAGGCCCACAGACTAGAGAGGCTGTGGCCTGGTTCACCTCATGGTAATGGCTAGTAGTAGTGTGTGTGGATGGATGTACTCCTGACCTGGAGCCCTGGGCCCATCTAAGGAGAGAAGTGTTATTTAATATAATTTTGTTTGCATATAAAGAGCCAAATGATTAGAGTATTGAATTAGTTGTTAGATATTTCTACTAATGGAAGCAATTTTATTTTGGCAGCTGGTGAGGTAAAGGGGTATAGGGGAGGAAAAAGTTTTTCCCTATCCTCTTAGGATAACTGGCTGAGTCTGAAAAGTAAACTGATACAGACAGATTAATAGGAAAAATGTATACACATTTATTAACTGTTTACATGTATATGGAAGCCTTCACAAGAGGCTGAGGCCTGGAAGAAACCATGAAAGCAGGAGGCTTTTATACCTTTGAGACAAAGAAGCAATAAATTGGTGAAGGATTGGGGCACCTGGGTGGCTCAGTCAGTTGAGCGTCAACTTCGGCTCAGGTCATGATCTCACGGCTCATGCGTTTGAGCCTTGCATTGGGCTTTGTGATGACAGCTCAGAGCCTGGAGCCTGCTTCAGATTCTGTGTCTCCCTCTCTCTCTGCCCTCCCCCACTCACATTCTATCTCAAAAATGAATAAACATTAAAAAAAATTTTTTTTAATTAGTGAAGGATTGACAAGGCAAAGGAGTTTGGGCTTAGGGTAGTGGTACTGGGGCTAGTAGGTCTTATCTTCCTTAAGTAGGGTTAATTTAATAAGATTTGTTTGCAGATTCCTCTGGTGCTATCTATGAGCTAATGAGAGTTTGTCTTTAGTAAAATAATTTATTTTCTGCCTTTATGTAGAAAACAGGGAGTTTTTTCCCTAGGTTTACTGCTTAATTGCCTTTTATTCAAATTGCCTTTAATTAAAGCAGCATATTTTAAGGTGGCATATTCTGGTTACCTTTGGTAGGTTGCTGACAATCTCTGTAAACACCTAAGAAAAAGGGTAAGAGAAGCCCCAGTCTACCCATCTGCAGGCCTTAGGCCAGAGGCAGGGAAGGAATCCTTGAATCTTCCATATGGTTCAAGCCCCTCACCAGGAGTAGGGGCTCCATCAAGGCTCAAAGGTAGTGAGATGATTCAAACTCCTTAGCCTTGTCCTTTATGCAGAGAGAAAGTAAGGGTTCTGAGAAAGAGCATGGGAGGGACACTTAACCCAGATTTACAAAGCAAGGGGCAGATAAGGCTTTCCAGATGAAGTGAAATTGGAATTGAGGCCCAGCAGGGTAAATAGAAGTTAGCAAATCATGAGAACACAGAAGAGGAGGAGAGGGAAGAGGAGGAGGAGGAGAGGACGATCTCAAACAACAAGAAGAGAGCTTAAAGAGTGGGGTTGGGAGTTGAGTAGTGGGTCAGGGAAGAATGAAGACTCATTAGAGGAAATACAAGGATTTTGGCATGGTTGAGTCATAGAATGCATTTGGGAAGAAGAGAAGAAGCTAGAGAGTTAGGCAGAAGCCATAGAGGTAGGGTCTTAAAGGCCATGGTGAGTTTCTAGTTTATTATAAAAATATCAGGGAACCTTGCTGGGGTTTTAAGCAGTGGAATGATATGTTTATGTTTGCATTTGAGAAAGGCCATCCTGATAATAGAATAGATTAGAAAGAAACAAGAGAGGGGATGGGGAGAGAAGGGACCATTGTCATTAATTCAAGTGAAAGAAGATGCTGATGGCTAGAGCTACTCGGATGGCAATGGTTATGAAGAAAAACAGATGTGTCTGAGAAAGAGTTATGTAGTAGCTTTCATTGACAGGACTTGTGACAGACTGGTGTTGGAAGCTAATGATACCATTTAACATAATGGGAGGGAATAGGGGGATTGAAATAAAGATCACAGAGAAGATCCTCTTTGTAGGTTAATATGGAACACACACTGTTCACATCACATCTGGGTTTGGCAACCCTATAAAACCACTGCCCAACTTGGTCTTCATGATGACCACATTCATAGAAGCAGCATGTCTAATAGACAGCTACCCTCTCTTCTTGTCTTCCTCCTCTGCCTTTTACCTGATAACCCTCTAAATTTTTGTCCCAACTCTCATCACTTTAAAAGGAACAGCCCTGGAATGCCAATCTCATGGTGGGGTTGAGTTTCAGCAGGAGACTTGACCTGTAGCCTCTGGCAGCACCTTGCTTTGGCTCTTGGATAAGAACCCTAGACAAGAATGTGCTGTAGTTTATTTGGGCATCACCTGATTTTTGAATTAGCCAAGGAACGCCATTGCCTCAGCAATTTGCAGAGAAAAGCAGATTGTTACTAACTTGTCACCATTCAACCCCTAAATCTGCCAAACTTGCCTTGATCTGGACTAGATGTGATTCCATCCCTTAGGCTAATTTTGGGGACAAGAGCCCTGGGGTGGTGGGGAAGAGAAAGTTGTGTGGAAGTTTGAGGGGCAAGTCCTATCAGATAATCTCTCTAGAGATGATGTTCTTCTCTGAAGAAGATTTTTCTTCTATTTTAACACATACTCTCCATCTCCTCTAATTGTAAAGTCATGCAATCCACAGATGTTGGCTTGGCAAGTGTGTCCACGCAGTCAGAAAAGCGAAGCAGCAGAAGGTTCAGTGTGCCAGGTACCAGGGCATGAGTTTTCAAGGAAGCGGTACCTTCCCAGTGCAATGGTCAATAGTCAAAACATTTTACCCCCCTCCTCCTTTTTTCTTTGGAGGGTTAGAGAAGGGCTGGGGGTGGGGGGGGGAAGTTGGGTTGGACTGGGGAAGAACCACAAAGGTGTTTTTCTGTAGAACAGATGAGGTCTCTGTACCGTATCTTGTGTTTAGTTTGTTTTTTATGGGTCCACAATTGAAATACACAAAAGCTAGGTGCCAAAAGGATTGAAAAGTCATTTGGAATAAGGATAGGAGCTGAACATGACCTCATGGGAAGAATGTCGCTCAGTGGAGACAAGTGGGAAACTTACATAGATGTGGGGGGCTGACACATTGTTCGCTTTCCAGAGAAGGGTTGGTCAGGGGCATCATGCCAAATGCTGGTAAAAATGTTCTGAAGGGCAAACCTTACATGGCCTGAGCATTTGGAATTTTTTGTTGGCTTCTTTAACCTGCTATATTTTCCAACTCTTTGGGCATACGAAAGCTCTCTTCATTCCCTTGCAGGCTATTAATTTCCTAATATGTAGGTCTTTGTCTCATTGACTAAATCCAAGCCAAAGTTAAGCAAATGAGATATTTATTATCTCACAATTCTGTGAAGATTGGACTTACACTGCCACAAGCCAGAAAACTACCGGAAGGGAGGAAAGAGTCCAGGAACAGATCCCCAACACCTTCAGAGGAAACATGACTCCACTGACACCTTTGTCTCAAACTTCTAGTCTCTAGAACTGTGAGAGAATACATTTTTGGTGTTTAAGCCATTCATTTTGAGATACTTTGTTACAGCAGCCCTAGGAGACTAACACACCATCTGAGCCCCTTGAACAAATTGAGTGTGAGAATCTATGCTTCTAGTGCCTTCTCTCACTGCCTCTTTTGCAAATGTTTCTTCCTAGAGCGTGAAGATACTAGCTCAGATGGAGTCTGTTTAGAGTATCATTCCCAGTGGTTATGTTTCTGTGTGCACTCGGTGTTTGTGGTTGAGGTGAACTTTGCTGAGTTATATGAATCAAAGTGTTTCAAAATGGACCTCCACATGAACTCTGGATGTCCTTTATTTTTGAATCAAGAAAAAAAGTTCTTAAAATGATTTGAAAAAAAAATACTTTTACATTTTAGATGGATTTCAAGGAATTAAATGTTTCTCACATTAAATATCTGTTAGAATGAGTATGATTGGACAACTTCAGATAAGTCATTTACCTGAGTTACATATCTTAAAAATGGTGGTAACAACAGTTTCCTGCTTGCATCAAAGAGTTGCTTTAAAAAAAAATAGTGTGAAAGCCCGCTATGAACTATAAAATACTATACACTTTTGTTGACATAAACTAAATTCATGATTATTGTTTTATTTATAATTTGTACTCTGCATTCATTTAAAATATATTTGAGACATAATGAAATACGGATAATTAAAATAGAAAATAAAATACAAAATCATCTAGGGGAAAGAGAACACAAATATGCCTCAAATCCTAAACTAAAATAGTGTGGTAGAAACTGCCTTAGCAAACACCCAGACTACAATTCCCAGTTTTCTTTGTAGTCAGATGTGGTCATATGATTTGGTTCTAGCCAGTGGGTCCTAGTGAATGGAAGTGATCTGTGCCACTTCCTGATCTGACTCATAAAGCCTTCCATGGTATTTCTTTATGCCATAACCCATTCACAAAGGGTGGAATGGTGACCCGAATACCAGAGTGATTTCGGAAGCCATATATTGCATATGACACAGATCTGTTAGCCTAGAACAACTGTGAGCAGCAGATAGACCCTTTCTCTTCTCCAAAGGCAACCAGAAATACCTGCCCTAGGCTGCTCTCTGAGTGTCTAATGAACCTCTGTGGTCATTGTATTTTGGACCTGTCATTTTATAGTAGTTTAGTCTAACTAGTACATACAGTTACTATATCTGAGTATTAAATTTAGTTCACTTAGTTCATTTTTCAGGTTATCATCTTTCTCTGTTAATCCTTCCGTGTCTCCAGATTGCCTTCACAATTAAATTCAAAATCCTTAACATGGTTCACAAAACATGTTCTGATTTCTCCCTACTTCTCCATAGTGTTTCTTGCTACTCTTTATTTTGATAATAAATAAAATTCTCCAATGAAACAGAAAAACTTGCCTTTCCTCTAACATTCTCATTTCTGTGTTTCTTGCTCTCCCTGAACTGCTTTCTCTTTTTCCTGCCTAGTTTTAGATGATCTCAACTCTCACCTGTGGAAAGCCTTTCTTAATTCTCCCACTCTCCTGACTAAATATTTATCTTATAGTTTCCCACAGCACTCCATCTGTTCTACTAAGACTTACTTTCCTCTATTGTAATCATTGGTTTGATTTAGGGACCTGTCAACTGACCTAGAGTTCATTGATGGCAGAAGACTTTCTTTGAGACATCTTTGTATCCCTAGTTTCTACCAGAGTACCTGAAATGTTTTTCAAATAAGTAAGCAAATTATTTCAGTGCTATTTATTGAGTGCTTCACATGTGTCAGGCCCTTTAAGTGCTGGGGATCCAAAAAATGACAAGGCCTCTGCCTTCATGGAGATCACAGTCTAGTGGAGGAGACAGACATCAATCAAATAATCAAACAAAAAATGTACAACCTTGGTAAAGGCTGTACATATGCATATATCAGCCATTAATAACGTTCCAGTCTGACTTCTCAGTAGTTGAGTACAAGAAATTTATGATTTGGCACTCAAAATTATTGCAGTTTGAAAACATGTAAAATTATTGAATTCTATAAATATTAATCAGACCTATCACATATTGAGCTTTTTTTATGGGTGAGGCACTTCAAAAAGATGATCAAATTAAGATCTTCTTGAACTCTCAGGAAAACCCTATCAGTTATAGACTATTATTACAGAGAATGAGTTTATAATTATGGTCTCTAGACCAAACTCAAAATCAGAACCATCTACCTAAAAGTGCCATCAGGCATGGCTTGGGGAATTAGTTTTTTGGCCATGCCTTGTACCAAGCTCTGATCATGGTGTTGATCTACCACTTGCTCTTCCTCACAGAAGAAATTAAAAAGTGAGATGCTTCTTAGATCTGGTGACATTTCAACTTCAAATCATGGGCATCTAATGTATTCCTGTGAGCTCTTAGGGAAGCCTGAGAAAGTATACCTCCTGGTGAGGGTTTACTGCATGTTTTTTCCCCTCACCTTTCTTTTCTTTTTTTCCACAGTTTCCATACAATCATCCCCATTGTTCAGATAGAGAGTTGGGGATTAGTGAGATAACAAGTGCTATGTCCAGAGGTGTGATGTGATTTGCCTAAATTCAGGTATGAAAAGTAAAGAAAGCTCTGTTTTCATATATATATATATATATATATGTATATATATATATATCTACATAGATATAGATATAGATGTAGATATAGATATAGATATATGGCTTATACAGACAGAAGAAAATACATAGGTTTATAATTTTAGCTATTTAAAAAAGGAAGCACTCAGATTTTTCAGGTGGTACATTTCTGGCCTTTGATTGTAGAAGAAATTGGAATTTTGTGATCATTCATTCATTCATTCATTCACATATGGGAGTAAAAATGTTCCATAGGGACACTGTCCTTGCTCTGGAGGAGAATGAAAGAGATACACAAGCAAATATAGGAAAGATACTGATTTCTTTGATAGAGCAGCTGTTACATATTATGAACATGTAAAGAAGGTGGTAGCTATATTTCCATGGATGGTCAGGAACAGTCTGAGGAGGTGACATTGTCCCCTTGGTTTGAGTAGAAATTCATGAAACAGAGATAGAGAGAAAGTATATACAGGGAAGAAGTACATAGTGTGCAAGAGCTTGGAGATATTACAGGGAACATAGGAAAAGAGCAAAGAGTTCAGTTTGCTTGTTATAGAGGATACTAGGAGTGTGGCAGTGGTGAGAGTGGCTGGGGGAATGGTAGACTAAATCATGGAAAGCTTTGTAGACTATTACAGGACTAGAAGTTAAGATATTATCTTATGTAAAATATAAAATGTGAGGTTAATGAAGACATTTAAGACAGGGAAAGGACATAAACATATTGGTGTTTTCAAATGGTAACAGTGGAGATAGGAAAGAAGAATTGCTTTGAGAAATATCTTTTCAAGAAAAATTTAGGAGATAGAAATTATCTTATCGGAGATAGAACTGATAGCAAAAATTATTTAGGTGAGAGGAAGGACTGGAGCTGTGCTTTCCCATAGGATAGCCACATAAGGCTTTTTAAATTTAAATTACATTAAATGCAGTGAAAATTCATCTCCTCAGCCACTAGCCACATTCCACGTGCTCTATGATCATGAGTGTCTTGGACACAATATTGGACAGCACAGACACAGAACATTACCATAATTACGAAAAGTTCTTTTTTTTGTTTGTTTAGTAGAAATTTCTATTGGACAACACAGGACTAAAATATCACTCTGTTTTAAGTTTGGGTAGTGAATGACAATGGCACTTATCAAAATAGGGAATATAAGAAAGTTTGAAAGGGAAAAAAAGGACTTCCATTTGGATACAATGTGTCTGAGATACTGTTGGACATCCAGGTGAAAATGTCAAGCAAGCCGTTATTAGATCTGGTACTCAGGAGAGGCAAGTTTAGAGACAGATAGATATCAGAGTCTTCAACTTACAGGCTGAAGCCACGGATGTGGTATGAGAAGAGGACCAGGAATACCCCATAGATCTTCCTCACTTAAAGGGAAGCAGAGAAATAGTAGTACAGTATGAAAAGTGATCCAAAGAAGAGCAATCTGAAAAGCCCAGAGAAGAATTCTGATAGAGTGAAAAAGTTAGTAATGACAAATTAGGAAAAATATCCAAAGCCTTAGAGCATCCAAAGAGGATTTGTCCTTAAAAGATTCCTCTGGTTTTGGAGGTCAGTAAGTCGTTAGTAATCTTGCCTTCAGTGGTTTCCATGAGAAACCACTGGGAGAAGAAGCTAGATTTCAGCAGAGCTGGAATGGAATTGATGTGTGGGGGGGGGTGGGGGGGGGTGGGGGGGGTGGTGGTGGTGGTGGTGGCAGGAGTGGTATAGGAGAGAAAAGCTCTCCCTTTCTTCTGGAAGTTCAGCTGTGAGGATGGCAAAGAGAGGTAATTAGCCTAAGGGACAGGAAAGGATAAGGAAAAAAAAAATTTATTTTATAGAAAGTGTAGACCTTGTAGCTGGGAAAACTGGACAGCGACATGCAGAAGAATGAACCTGGACCACTTTCTTACACCATACACACAAAAAAACTCAAAGTGGATGAAAGACCTCAATGTAAGACAGGAAGCCATCAAAATCCTCGAGGAGAAAGCAGGCAAAAACCTCTTTGATTTTGCCCGCAGCAATTTCTCACTAAACACGTCTCTGGAGGCAAGGGAAACAAAAGCAAAAATGAACTACTGGGACCTCATCAAAATAATAAGCTTCTGCACAGGGCAAAACTAAAAGGCAACTGACAGAATAGGAGAAGATATTTGCAAATGACATATTGGATAAAGGGTTAGTATCCAAAATCTATAAAGAACTGATTAAACTCAACACCCAAAAAATGAATAATCCAGTGAAGAAATGGGCAAAAGACATGAATAGACACTTCTCCAAAGAAGACATCCAGATGGCCAACCGACACATGAAAAAATGCTCAACTTCACTTATTATCAGGGAAATACAAATCAAAACCACAATAAGATACCACCTTATACCTGTCAGAATGGCTAACATTAACAACTCAGGCAACAACAGATGTTGGCGAGGATGCAGAGAAAGAGGATCTCTTTTGCATTGTTGGTGGGAATGCAAGCTGGTACAGCCAGTCTGGAGAACAGTATGGAGGTTCCTCAAAAAGCTAAAAATAGAACTACCCTACGACCCAGCAATTGCACTACTAGGTATTTATCCAAGAGATACAGGTATGCTGTTTCAAAGGGACACATGCACCCCCATGTTTATAGCAGCACTGTCAACAATAGCCAGAGTATGGAAAGAGCCCAAATGTCCTTCAATGGATGACTGGATAAAGAAGATGTGGTATATATATATATATATAATGGAGTATTACTCAACAATCAAAAAGAATGAAATCTTGCCATTTGCAACTAGGTGGATGGAACTGGAGGGTATTATGCTAAGTGAAATTAGAGAAAGACAAATATCATATGACTTCATTCATATGAGGACTTTAAGAGACAAAACAGATGAACATAAGGGAAGGGAAATAAAGTAATATAAAAACAGGGAGGGGGACAAAACATAAGAGACCCATAAATATGGAGAACAAACAGAGGGTTACTGGAGGAGTTGTGGGAGGGGGATGAACTAAATGGGTAAGGGGCACTAAGGAATCTACTCCTGAAATCATTGTTGCACTATATGCTAACTAATTTGGATGTAAATTTAAAAATAAATAAATAAAATTAAAAATTAAAAAAAGTGTAGACCCTGAATATTCTTTACCTGTAAGTAGGAGTGGGTGGAGTTGAAAAGACTTAAATGGCCTTGGAGTAAAGGTATAATTACTGAGCCAAATGTCAGAGACAGTGGAAGGAAAGATGGGTGAATCTTGAAAAGGGAAAAAGATACTCCTGTTTCCCAGAGCCAGAATGAAAGGAGAGAATGATTAATAGTTGTGGGTGGAGGTAGAGAAATTTGGAACTGTTCACATCCTAGTTTTGTAACTAATGTTTTCAGGTATGATTTATAGACTATACAGAAACATTATGTATATGGCTAATGTTTGAACCTTGACAAAAGCCAAAGGCATGTCAACTCAATTCATAAGATTTTGCATCGGAGGAAGCTAATGAAGTCTAAATGGACAATTTTCCAGACTGGGATGATTTATAGTAAATCCATTAAGTAGCTTCTGATAGGTCTGTGTCTAAATTGGACTTCTGTAGAGCAGGTTAATAATAAGCTCAGAGTTGAATTTTGTGGTAAATAAGCTCCAAGAAAGACAAAATGAATAAATGAATAAATCTACTTTACACATCAGAATCAAACTTCAGAGTACGAAATACAGAAAATAAAAAGAAAACCTAAAACACTAACAGAGAAGAGAAAACATTAACTACAAGGGTAGGTAATTAGATTGGCAACAGGCTTCTTAGTGGCAACAATAGAAGATCTAAGAAAGAAGGGAAATATCTTTAAAGAAAACATAGTTGCCAATCTAGTATACCCAACTAAACTATGATTCAATGGCAAAGATAAAATGAAAACATTGAAGAGTAATCCTGAAAGAATTTACTAGTTATAGATTCTCATGGAAAAAATTAAGGACACACTTTAGGAATAAAACTTTTGAATGTATAGAAGGAAAGAATGAGAAGCAAGAGGCAATGTGATAAAAAGAAATGGGCCTACATGGCAATATCTAAATAATCACTAACTCTGTAAATAATAAAAATAGAACTGATTAGCTTGGAGATAAAACATATATGGAGGTAAAATACTGACAATAATGTATAAAACAGGAATGTGAGTAGAGTGAAAAGTTCAGCAGAACTTTTACTTATTCAGGAAGAAGAGAGTTAAATTGTTTCAGATTTTAAGTCAAATTGTGCATGTGAAAATTATAAGGGTAACCGTTCAAGTTATGGAATATATAAAATTCAAATAACTCAAAATCTGAAAACAAAAAAAGATCAAACTTAAGCCAAGCAAGAGAATAGAAAAAAAGAATTATAGGGAATTTTTTCATATTGCCCTATTGGCTCTGATCTATCTATCTATCTATCTATCTACCTACTATTTATTTATGAAAGAGCTGCAAGTGAGTGAGGGGCAGAAATAGAGAGAGAGAGAGAATCCCATGAGGTGCAGTGAGAGAGGGAGAGAAAGAGGGAGAGAGAGAGTGCGGAGTCCAAGCTCACCTTAAGTGGGGCTCAAACTCACAAACTGAGATCATGACCTGAACAAAAGTCGGATGCTTGACCAACTGAGCCACACAGGCACCCTGGCTCTTTTTTAATTTTAATTTAAAAATGTTTCACTATCAATTGTGAATGTTTTTGAGCTTATGGGTTTAAGAAAAAGGGAGAATATGCAGTTTTCCTCCAAACCTATGACATGCCAACCAACATAGTGCTACATGTTAGTGTTACATAGTGTCATTTTGGTGGTGAAATGACTGTATGCATAGCAATTCTAGCAGAAATAGGAGAAAGCTATTAGAACTAAAAAGAGTTTAGCAAAGTTTTAGATATATGACCTATTTATAAAAATCAGTAGTATTTCTCTATGCAATTATCAACTAGAAAATATAACTGAAATGAGATGTTATTTACAATATCACCCCAAATGAATAAATTTCTACAAATCAATCTAGAAAAGAAAGCCAATATCTTTGTGGAGAAATATTCAAAGCTCCATTAAAAACATAATAGACATTTTGAATAAATGGATAGGCTGACTTAATGTAGTACAGATGTCACTTTTCCTCAAACAAATCTACAAACTCAATACAATTCCAGTCAAAATTCCATTTATATTTTTTTGAAGAACTTGAAAAACTGTACAAAATCTAGGAAAATAAAAGTCTATGAATAGCTAAGCCACATTAAAAAAGAAAAGAGAGGATTTACTACATCAGATATTAAGACACTTGACAATTATGTGGTTTAAAGTTGTTAAAAAATTATTGGTTATGGAACAAAGAGTGGAATGGAATAAAGACTCATAAATTGAACTTTGAATATGGGAAACATACAGCTGACAGGTAAAGTGACATAATAAAAAAAAAGATGTAAGAACAGATTATTTTAGTGTCACTGGAACATTCCTCATACAAGAAGAAATTTGGACCCCTATTTTACACTGTATAGGAGGCAGTTCTGCATAAATTAGAGACATCATTGTGAGGTTAAAAATTCTAAATATAATAAAATATTAAAAAACAACAACATCAATGACAAAACACAAACCCAATGAAAAATGCATTAAGGATATGAAAAGGCAGTATAAAGCAGGAAGTCTGAATGGCTAACAAATTCCCAAAGAGATCTCAAATGTAATCAAAGAAATTAAAGCCAACAGTGAGATGTCCTATTAAAGCTATCAGAACGGCAGACATTAGAAATGTGCATACCAAGCAGAGGTCAGGATATATAATGATAGATACTCTAATGTTCTCCTGTGGATGCATGCAGTGGTATGTTCATTGCTGTTACACCCTATGGTCTGGCAGGCTCTTGGTTGTTTATCCCAGAGAATTTCTTGCACATATCTATGAAGATCCATATAAGTAAATGTTAAAATATGAAATAATGTGTATGTTAGACCTGATGAAAGCATGAGATATTTGAAGAGACGAGAAAGTAGGGCAGCAGGTTGGTGGGATCTCCACAAGTTTGTTATTTTTTCTTTTGGGTTTGAGTTTTGAGGACAGGCTATAAAACCATCTGGATAGGGATGGGGGAAGCACAGTGACTGGGCTATTTGTGCATATTTTTATGCAAAGCCTTGCCTTTGGCATGAGTCATATCTAACATGGTGAGAGAAGGAAATAAACACAGATGGAGGAAGGTGCCTAGAGGAATGAACCTGAGGTCTTGTGCCTGATTCCACACTGCAGGTCATGTGAGGGCAATGAGTGCACTGGAGATATGGACCCGCAGTAAGGAGGCAGCAATGTGTGGGGACTTCCTGAGAACCAATGGCTGTATCTACTGACTCCAGCAGTGGGTGTCTGCATGATGCTCCGTAGAGCTAGGAGTGATCAGCCACATTTCAGTAGATGTCATCATAGAATTCCCAGGGACCAAACTGTATCCAACTGCTTCATAAGCCCACATACTAAGAAAAGGCATAAAGACCTACAGGTAAGGAATGTAAACACTCCTTCCTCGGATAGTTAAAATCACATGATTTCTCACATACCCACAGACAACATATTGGAAAGGAGAAAGGGGAAGAGGAGGTGTGCTAAAAAGATTGGTAACTTACCCCAAAGAGAGTTAACCTGAAAGAAGTTGTTAAGCAGGAAGAGATGTCTTTAACTGGCATAGGAGATTAGATCAGTTTTAAAATAAGAAGACACTGCATTTCCCCCGTGCATATATGTGTGTAAAGTTGGTGACGTGACCTTACTACATTGCCATATGTATTGTCATTGCACCAAATTAAGAATGTGATTCAGGCAGTTCTTTTTCATACTTGGTCTAAACAGATGGAAACCCCATGGAGCAAATTACAGGATGATTCAGAGCAGGAAACACACTTTCACAAGGAAACAAGAATCATAAGGCTATGGTAATCATGTGTAATGGGTTCACCCACGACTATTAAACAGAGGCCCTTGTGGAATAAAATCAGCCTCTATGACTCTTAATGGTGTTGACAAGCCGAGAAACTTGAGTCGGCCTGCCTCAGGTGATTTCAGGACTCCAGTGGCATTCCTCATGTCCTCACTTTTTTTTTTTTTTAAATCTGACAGATGCTACCCTTTGCTTTTCAATTCTTGGCTATTATTTTCCATTCATAAAATTCATGTACCTTGATTTAACACTGATTTAAAGCAATTCCTCCCCCCCTTTTTTTTGTCACCAAATCTAGTTATTTCTTCCTACCGTGTTTTGAGTAATAATGTCTACCAGCAGGGAGAACTTGTTTTAAGATAGTAGTTTCTCATTTTTAACTAATCAAAGATATAAAACAGTTCAAAGTAGAACTTCTGGTCTGCTTCTAGCCACTTAGTATATATAACCACCTTAGTATATTCTAGGCTACAGTTTCCCTCTATGCTCATTTATCACCTTGAGGACCTCTAAAATGAAGACATAGTAAACAAAGAAGCCAGTACATTCAGTTTCGGGGAAAGAACATGACTGATTATTGAACTGCTTCACATCCTAGTTTTGTTTTTCACTTAGGCAAGATACTAAACGGAGTCTCTCTCATTTATTTAAGAGATAAGACTTTCTGCATTGTTGTGAGAAAGTTTAGATGGTTCAATATGCATAACAGTAAAGAGGGGGAAAGAAACCACTTAATTTCCAATATTTAGGGTTATTTTACCCTAGTTTTATCTAACTTTAGCTCTATAAATAGGAGGCTCTAAATGAGAATAAAAAGTAAAGTTAATTGAGAAGTTTTGGTAAATCCTCCAGTGGAATTCCTCCCAGAACATGAGAAAGTGAACGAATGACGCTAAAGTGAGTAACAAATGTTTCTCAGAGGGAGGTAGTATCCAGTTCTTTAAAAAATCAGCGGAGAGATCATAAAACAAATTTTGGCGATAGATCATGGTAGTAATTTCCCCGAGCTGCTATAACAAAGTACCACAAACTGGGTGGCTTAAACAACAGAAATTTATTGTCTCATAGTTCTAGAGGCTGGAAGTCTGAAACCAAGGTGTCAGCGGGGCCATATTCTCTCTTAAATCTGTAGTGGAGAATCTTTCCTTACCTCTTCTAGCTTCTGCTGTGTATCAGTGATTCCGGGCACTCCTTGGCTTGCAGGTGAATCACTCCAGTCTCTATAATCAGATGGCTCTCTTCTCCCTGTGTGTCTTTACCTTGTCTTCCTTCTGTGAGTGTTTGTGTCCAAATTTCCCCTTTCCCCTTTTTATAAAGACACTGGTCATACTGGATAAAGGGCACATCCTGTTCCAGCATGACCTCATTTTACCCAATTACACCTGCAACAACCCATTCCCGAATAGGTCACATTCTAAGGTACTGGGAGTGAAAACTTCAACATATGAATTTGTAGAGGGGGGGAGGGTGGGGTGGGAACACAATTCAACCCATAACAAGGAGAAAGGCTAACTCATAGCCAGAGGACTAACCAACAACTTTGGGACACCTGGGTGGCTCAGTCAACTAAGCGTCCACTTCGGCTCAGGTCATGATCTTGCAGTCCGTGAGTACGCGTCAGGCTCTGTGCCAACAGCTTGGAGCCCGGAGCCTGCTTCAGATTCTGTGTCTCCCTCTCTTTTTCTGTCCCTCTCCTGCTCATGCTCTGTCTCTCTCTCTTTCTCTCTCTCAAAATAAACAAACAAACAAACAAACACTAAAAAAATAAAAGGAGAGAACTAACAAGAACCTTGATAATTTTGTGTATTCTGTTTTCTTTCAGTCCCGAGTCAATAAAAATTGGGAGTTTAACTGGGCTCTTGGGTATTCGTCACTGGTTAGAGAGCTGTTTGGAGGCTGGGTAGGTTCATTGGAAGCGTAGTTCTATTCCAGAGATGGTTTGGCATATGGAGCTCACCAGGGGTAAAGACTGTGGTAATGTGTGGGTGAGCCAGCAGGAGAGGTAGACAAGTCCAGACACAAGTTGAAAAGAACCTTTCTACTCTGGACTCACTTCCCAGGGCATTGCAGAAAGCAGTTCCTACTGGACCCAGGGAAAGCGCCTTCTCAATAGAATGTGACCTTCTCCTTCCAGAGTCACAGATTTATGAATTTTCCTGTTCGTTTCTTTATTTTCATCTCTCTAGTTGCTCGGAGGAAAATCAGGATAATTCTGACAGTAGAACTTTCAACTTAAGGCCTTTTATTGCTCCTGGGTTTGTGGTTTTGGGTATTACTCATACATTTACATCCACAAAGTAACCTTGAGTTGTTGAAATGTGGTCATTAATTAATCAAGTAATCTAAGTAAAACCTTCCCTGTTAGGCATTTCTTGTATCATTTTTCCAGTGAGTTTGAAACTGGGTTTCCAATAATTTCTGATCATGAAGGATCCTCTGGCTTAGGACTCACAGTAGAAAAGTTCATGGAAAGCCTAGGGTGTTAACTTCTTTCCTGGCTGTATTCCAGTTGGTTTTAAATCACTCTGCTTGCTTTGGCTTTCCCACATTACCTCTTTATGTGGGTGTTATAGGAACCTTCCACTAGTGTCCAGTAAAACTCACCCCTTCCCTCTCAGTCTTGCTACAAAAGGTTGAAAAAAAAAAAAAAAAACAACCTGGTGGTACCCTTACCTTAAAAGTCAGGCCAAAGGATAGACAGAGGTAACAAAGAGGGGGAGTGGTCATCATTTTTCACACTTAACTGTTTGTGAGGGACCATCAGAAAAGAGCTCTATGGAGGGAATGGCTCTTTATGGAGTGAGCCCTTTGGAGGAAATATGAGTCCCATGAGAATTTGAAGTTCACCTAGAGGTTTAAGAAAGGATTAGCAATTCATGTGTGCTACCAGCCAAAGGCAGAAAGGAAGTTATTCTTGTGTTGTGGGTGGTCAAATGTCCATGGAGCTATGA
Source organism: Prionailurus bengalensis (assembly GCF_016509475.1). Taxonomy (NCBI): domain Eukaryota; kingdom Metazoa; phylum Chordata; class Mammalia; order Carnivora; family Felidae; genus Prionailurus; species Prionailurus bengalensis. Next base: position 147,202,356 of record NC_057344.1, read on the forward strand.
GATTATCTGGCAGAGGTAAATAGCAGTGAAGAAGAACAAAGAAGGGATTTTTTTTTTTTCTAAGCATACAGCTGTACTACTAAGTCATCCAGGTTAGCACTGAGCACTTAGGGGATGTTCAGATGTAGAGAGCACCACACACTCTCATAATATCTCTTTATTAAAAAATTATTTTTATCCCCCATTTTTTAATTATGAAAATAATACATGCACATTGAAGAATAATCAGACTGTATGGAAACAAATTAAGGAACTGAAAAAAATATATACTATAGACCTTCTACCACAATTATTTTCATTATTACATATTACCTTCTAGTTTTTGTCTAATGCATTCATTTTCCTTGAGTTGCAATCTGCTTAATATTAAATCATAAACATTTTCCCATGTCACAGTCTTTATCATTATCATTTTACACCACAATATACTAGTTCATTGTATTATGTATGTTAAACCATTTTCCTATGGTGGGATATTGGGAAACATGTACTTTTATGAGTAACTTGAATTATAGTCTTCGTAGATGGTGTTTTGCTTCATTGCATTTGGGGCGAATACATTTTCCAGGAACCATATTGGGTTCATTAGACATAAGAATTTGATACCAGTACCTGAATTTAATAAAAAGTGAGAATTACCCAGTACCTGTACCACCAGCCATTTGTAGGAGATGAGTATTAGAATGTTGGTAACATGGAATTGGTACTCTAAAAAAAAAAAAAAGAAAGAAAAAAGAAAGGAATGAAAAGTACTCTTTGGGTGTCAAAGAAAGTCAAAGAGAATTTTGAGGCATTAGCAGAGAGATTAGTGACTATAATAATGTATTTCTGTGTTCTGGATAAGAAGGCATTCGGCATGGTCTGCCCAAAATGAAGCCAGAATTCCAAGTAGAAATGCAATAACGTTAAGAAAACTTTTCTTGGCATTATAAGCTCACACATGTACTTTTATATGCTACAAAGTTGAAAAAAAAGTTAAAATTCTGAAGTATTGAGGCCACAGCTATAAAAAATTAAGGTTTTAAACTAGATTTATGAAAGTAAGAAAATATATGTTATGGTATGCTAAATGCTATTCTAACTAGTGCTTTTTCATGCTGGCAAATGTTCTACTTCTGCCAATGTGAACAATTATTTTTGCTGGCCCAAAACAGTTCAAACAAAAACAGAAGTCAGCCACCATTTCTTAACATAGTAAAGTTGAAAATTTCAAACATTTAATGGAAATTGTTTTCACGTTTATTTCATTGGTATTCAAAGGAAGTAGTAGGAATTCCATAAAAGTTTGTGTTTCTGACAAAAGTAAATTGCTAATGTAAAGTTATTTGGAGGTTAGAAGTATGATAAATGGAGATGATTTAGAAAGAAACAAGAGTATCTATTTTAAAAACATTATTATTAGCTTCTTCCTTCTTTGACCCTCACAGACTGTGTAAGAGTCTGAAAAAAGACACGGTGAGTGGACTACCAAATATTCATTCTTTTTTCATGTTTAACAGAAACCAAATTCCTCAGTGAGTTCCACAGATTCAGCTAAAATACTTTCCCAGACTTGCTTACAGTTTGGAGTAGCTACATGACATTTTCGGCTGATGAAATAATTGACAAAAATGCTAGATTCAACTCCTTTACTCTTCTTTCCTTCTTGTTCTTGCCTGGAAAACAGGTAGTTAGGTTGAAAGTAACATCCAACTTGGGACACCCCACAGCAAGGATGAAGAATTAGCTATATAATGAGAATGAGGAATGAAGAGGAAGTGGGATCCAGGGACACTGATGACACCATGGAACTAACCACTGGGCTGCTTGTCTCTGCACTTCTTTTTATGTGAGGCGAATTATGTGAGGCTCTATGGTTAAGCCACTGGCATCAGTTTTTTGCTACATACAGTACACACAAATGCTAAATGAGGCAGAGCCCTTGATATAGCCTCTTTTTGTATCTTGTACTTCTATTTACAAAGTGTCTGCTATGATAATAATGTGTTTAATGATTTTTGTCCTCAAATCTTCTGAGCTATTAACTACATTAATGACAACATTTGTAAAGCATCCTCTCTTGTTCATCATTGTATTTAATGCCTACAAGTATCTGACATACCATGTGAACTTAATAAATTATATTTCCAGGTAATTTGGAAAGCTGTTTTGACTCCAAAATACACACGCACGCGCGCGCACACACACACACACACGCCCATCTTTACATAAATACATGGATGCACAAACATTCTATATATATATGTTATGTGTTTTAAAATATTTGTATTGCTTTGAAGTACTCAGATATTAAAGAATTATTCTATGAGAATAATTGTCACTATTTCTTTTCCAGTTAGGATTTGTGTATTACTGTAATAATGGACATTTATGTGTCTCATTGAATGCTAAGGTCTTAGGGAAACATAAGAGAACTGAAAGGGAGATAAACAGTGACTTTGGATCTCCAGCTGCATTTGTCAAGCCACAAGCATTCTGTAAAAACAAAACAAAACAAACATGCAGGATTTTAAACTCAAGTAACTTTTGGAAATACAGCATGTTACACCGTCTTTATCCTGGTGATTCATGGGTCCATTAAAGTTGCCTACAGTAGAGAAAACTGTTTAACTCTGTGTAATCTGGAATTTTCCAATCTTATGTGATCATCAAGCCCTTCTATTCAAGTTACACCTATTAATAATGCTCAGGGGAGATACTTCTGTGACACATACTCTGAAAAACCCTGCAATTCAGTGACCAGAAACCTGAAAAATCATCGCTATTACATGGTATTGATCTACATTAGTTAGTGTAACTAGATAGTAATGAGAAATAAAACATATGACTTTTGGAAAAGAGTAGAAAAATGAAGACTTTTTGCAGAAGACAGAAATACCTAGTTTACCATGAAGGTGAGGCATTTATTTTGTTCCCTATTTTAGCTCCAGTGGCCAGAGTAACACGTAAGTGTTACTTGTTGGTGGAAGGAAGGCTTGGTGGAAGGAAGGATTGATGGAGAGATAAGGGATCTCATGGGATCCAGTATTCTAGAGAAACATCCTGAGAAAGTTGCCTAACAGGTATGGTTTGATAACCTTTCTGAAGACTTGAATGTGCCTCACATACTGCTTTTTCTCCAAATTGTCATTGTTTAAAACTTTTGAGTTTTACTCTAATGATAGAAAATATGTGGACTTGATATCTATCAATCAGAATTTTCTCAACATAGTACTCCAGGCAACTACTACCAGCTGATTAGCATAAGGAAGAGAGCGAAAACCATCTCTAACATAACAATTTCCATCTCTAATGTAAGGCTTAATATTATTTTTTCCTGCTTAAATAATTTATACTTATCTCATAATCATTAGTCTCATGTCCCTAGCATTATCTGAAGATGAATTATTTACTTTTTTCTCTCAGATGCTATTGTGATTGTTTTAAAATGACCACAAATTCTTTGATGTTTCTCTTCAATAGATGGAAACTAATTCCTTGTCTACTAAGTGTGGGCTGGAGTGGATTTAGTGAATCTCTTCTAATGAAAAGAATTTAATGGAAGTGACATGTGAAACTTTGAAGACTAGATATAAAAAATACTGTGACTACCTGCTAGTTTTTTTCCCCTCCTCTATCTCTATTTCTTGTTTTCTCTCTCTCAGATAATTCAGTGGGGAGGAAGCTAGCATCCAGGCTAGAAGCCCATGTGGTGAGGAACTGAGACCTCACTCACCAGCAGCCATATGAGTGAGCAATCTGGAAGTGGTACCTTCAGCCCCAGTCGGGCCATCAGATGAAACTGCAGTGTCTGCCAGTGCCCTACAACCTTATGAGAGTCTCTGAGCCAGCGTCACCCAGGTGAGCAACTTCTGAATTCCTGACCCATAGAAACTAAATAATACATGATTACTATTTAAACCACTAAGTTTGAGGATAATATTTAAAATATAAATGGATAACTAATTCAACAATTTTAGGAACTTTTTTTAATGTTTATTTTTGGGAGAGAGAGAGACAGAGTGAAAGTGGGAAAGGGGCAGGGAGAGAGGGAGACACAGAATCTGAAGTAGGCTCTAGGCTCTGAGCTGTCAGCACAGAGCCCCACTTGGGACTCAGACTCACAAACCGCAAGACCATGACCTGAGCCAAAGTCAGATGATTAAACAACTGAACCACCTAGGTGCTCCAACAATTTTAAGAACTTTTAAAGAAATAGGACTCATTTACGGCCCCTTTAAAAACCCACCCTCCTCTACTCCCAATTTTATTACTTTGGTATGGCCAAATTAGCTAGTTATCCACCAATTCCTGTTTGTTTGTTTGTTTTTTTCTAAAGCAGGGGTAAGAAAACTCTGTTAAAAAAGACCAGATAGTAAATACTTTAGGCCTTGTGGGCCATGTGGTCTTTGTCACAACTACTCAACTCTACTCTTGCAGCATGAAAGCAGCTGTAGACAATACTTACATGAGTGAGTATGGCTGTTTTCTAATAAAAGTTTATTTGTGGACACTGAAATTTGAATTTCACAGAATCTTTACATCATGAAGTATTATTCTAATTTTGATTTTTTCCCCAACCATTTTAAAATGTAAAAATCTTTCTTAGCTTGTAGGTCACTTAAAACCAGGCAGTGGGCCAGATTTGGCCCACAGGTATAGTTTGCTGATTCCTGTATTAAGTTAATAGAATTCTTGATATTTAACTGTCATATGAATGCCCAAAATAAAGACATATTTCAGACAATAGCCATGTGACCACATTATGGTTAATGGGATGTAGGTGGAAAGGGTATGTGCAAATTCTGAGTCATGCTATTAAAGAGAAGTAGTGGACTCCCCCACCCCCACCACCCCCTTTATTCCCCTTTCTCACGGCTAAAGTGAAGATCATCCTGGACCATGTAGATGACAGAAATGTCCTTGGGGTGGTGGAACAAACAGAGCCAGAATTCCTAGTCTCGGATGGTGTGCAGTCATACTTTTATAAGGGTAAGAAATAGACTACAATCGTGTTTAAACCTGTCTGGTTTTAGATCCCTCTTCACACGTCACCAAATGTGAGCTCTAACTGATTCAGCTGGTTAGTGGTTAGCTACCATCTCTTAATGTAATGCCAGGTTGACATTGTGTTGTACTTTCAAGAATCACTGCAGACAGTGGTTAACAGCTATATGTAGAGTTAAAAAAAGAATTCTTGGTTACTTATCAAGTCAGAATAGTCTGGACATAGGATAGCTTTGACTTGATTAAAAAACCAGAGTTTCTAAAAAATGGCAGGTATTTGCCTTTTCTTCTGATTGTGGATTTCCTGCAATTTGGAAGTGAACAAATGTGCTTTTGTATCCATTTTCTCCCACCTCTATCATACTTATGGCCAAGAGTGGAATATTGTTAATTGAGAGACACATAAACAATACACTCTTTATAATATCTGAGGAAGAATTAATTCATAGTGTTCTTTGTGGAGCTTATTTATATAAATGAATGGGTTTAAAATCTCCCACCCCCACCCCCCAAAGTATCCCATGGTCCTGTGGATCTTCTCATTCATATAACTGAAAGAAAATGTAGTCATAATAGATATACCTATCTTCTGAGCACTTTTTATTTTCCACACCAGAACTTGGGGGTCCCAGGGTGTGAACAACAGTGAAAAAGAATCCCACAGTCAAAGTCTGGAAAGCACTATGAGAATCATCAGCCATCACTTGGCAGCATCAGAGCATCAGGCATTGTCCAAACACAATTGTTTGAGTTCTTGTGCTGACACACAGTGTTTCCCATTCATCTCTCCCCCTTTCTCTCCCTCTTTCTCTCCCCGCCAAAAACCCAACTCGCTTTAAATAGGCACCCTCTTCCAAGTCCTGGCTGTTAGTGTCCCCAAGAGATTTCAGGGAGATGCAGCCCTGGCTGAGGGTTAGAGCCAGAGGCCAGCCAGTGAAGGGAACAATGTCTGGGTTTTGAGAACAGCTGGAGCTTCAGAGGGAGAAAAGCAGCTTGGCGAATGAGGAAAGAATGTACTTGTCACTTCAGAGGCAAGAAACTTCGATTTCTCTCCTGCTTCTGCCAGCAAGTGTTTATTGGAAAGGAGAGTGGTGGTGATGGGCAGGTGACTTTCAGTTAGGATTTTATGGAATTTTTCATGTTTATTTTACCTTTTCAAAGAGCAGATAGATGTACAAATCCCACAGTATAACTATTCTGAATTCTGCTTGTGTTTTTATTGGATAAAGGAGTGTTGTTCCTCAGAGCTATTTTTACGGATGCCGCCCCTGGCCCATTTTGAAACTCTGCTTGCTTTCCTTGTATGTGAGCTAATATTTGTTATAGGGATTTTGGAGAAATGTAGTAGAGGGTATTCAATGGAAGGTGAAGGCCGAAGGGAGGAGAAATCCTGTTCTGAGAACATGAGCTGAATTTACAGATGGGGGAATTGGATGGGCCTGTTCAGACAAAATAGGGATGTTTTAGCTGACACCAAGGTGAGCTTATAAAAAGTTTGATGAAGTTGGGGGGAAATAAAGTTTTTAAAATGTCATATTCTTTGGTCATGTCTTGAGTTCTCTGATTTTCTTAGATTCTTCTGGAAAAGGATAGAACAACAGAGACTATTTTCCCACTCTGAATTCCTTTTGTTAGACTTGGAAAGTTTGATCTGATTTTAAGTATCCCTTATAAAATGAACAAGGAGTTCAATATTAATATTCAAAAAGTAATAATTGTTACCATTTAAAGGTCTCTTATCTCCTTTTCTCCATTCCCCCAATTTTTTTTGTCTACTTCAGGATTCTTCTTTTAATTGTACCTGTTCTTGTGTTTGTTTTTTAATTTTTCTTTAGTTGGGGAATAAATATATCTAAAAGTTAAAATAGGGAATGAGACTTTATTGCAAGAATGTAAGGGACCAACTATATAGTCACTCTGGGTCCCCAAATTTCCCCAGCTAGAATTAGTACTTCTGAGAGAAAAATAATATGTTGTGGTCTATTTGTCAGTAACCACAGTGAATTTCCTGACCTGGCAAGCTTCATGCAAGCCACTTCAGAGGCATGGCCTCCTTCACATCAAACTGTGTGGTAACTTAGCCTTTAACTTGGACACTCTTGTCTGAGGCCAAAGTACCAGGTTTCATTCAGCATATATGGTGTGAATCACAGCAACTGTTTGCAAAAGGTGTCTCTTAGAAGGGGCTTGTGAGCAAAACAGGAACTTAGAATTTCATAGACTCCTTCCCAGCACAAGAACAGTCAGTGAACTCCAGGGACTATCCTGGGAGCACCATCTATCACAGTTCTTTATTCACCAGCATCAAGAGCATCTCCAAAGGGTTGACATATTTTTGTTGTTGTTTTTTAATTTTTAATTTTTAAATATTTATTTATGTACTTATCTATTTATTTTTAAATTTTAATTCCAGTATAGTTAACATACTGTGTTATATTAGTTTTGTAATATAGTGACTCAACAATTCTATAAATCACCCAGTGCATATCACGGTAAGTGTACTCTTTTTAACGTTTATTTATCTTTGAGAGACTGAGAAAGAGGACAAGCGGAGGTGGGGGTGGGGGCAGAGAGAGAGAAGGAGACACAGTATCCAAAGCAGGCTCCAGTCTCTGAGCTGTGAGCACAGAGCCCACCGCGGGGCTCAAACCCACAAACCATGAGATCATGACCTGAGCCTAACTTGGATGCTTAACCAACTGAACCACCCAGGCACCCCATAATAAGTGTACTCTTAATCCCCATCACCTATTTCACCCATCCCTCCACCCACTTACCCTCTGGCAACCATCAGTTTGTTCTCTATAGTTAAGAGTCTGTTTCTTGGTTTGTCTCTCTGTCTCTTTTTTATATTTGATTATTTCTTAAATTTTACATATGAGTGAAATCATATGGTATTTGTCTTTGACTGACTTATCTTGTTTAACATTATACTCTCTAGCTCCATCCATGTTGTTGTAAATGGCAAGATTTCATTCTTTTTTATGGCTGAGTAATATTCCATTGTGTGTGTACACACATACATACCACATACATGCCACATCTTTAGCCATTCGTCTATTGATGGACACTTGGGCTGCTTCCATATTTTAGCTATTGTAAATAATGCTGCAATAAACATAGGAGTGTATGTATCCCTTTGAATTAGTGTTTTGTATTTTTGGGGAGTGCAATTGCTGGATCACAAGGTAGTTCTATTTTTAATCTCTTGAGGAACTTTTTTCCATACTTCTTTCCACAGTGGCTGTACCAGTTTGTATTCCCACCAACAGTACACGGTGTTCCTTTCCCTTCACATCCTTGCCAACACTTATTATTTCTTGTGTTTTTGATCTGAGTCATTCTGACAGACGTAAGGTAGTTTTATTGTAGCTTTGGTTTGCATTTCCCTGATGATGAGTGATGTTGAGCATCTTTTCATGTGTCTGTTAGCCATGTGTATTTTTTCTTAGGAGAAATGTCTGTTCATGTTTTCTGTCAGTTTTTTTTATTGGATTATTTCGGGGGTTTTGGTATTGAGTTTTGTATGTTCTTTATATAGTTTGGATACCAACCCTTTATAGGACACATGTTTGCAAATATCTTCTCCCATCCCATAGGTTGTCTTTTAGTTTTGTTGGTGTTTGCTATGCAGAAGACTTTTTTTGATGTATCCCCAATAGTTTATTTTTGCTTTTATTTCCCTTGCCTCAGGAGACATATCTAGAAAGATGTTGCTATGGCTGATATCAGAGAAATTGCTGCTTGTGCTTTCTTATAGGATTTTATGGTTTTATGTCTCACATTTAAGTCTTTAATCCATTTTGAGTTTATTTTTGTGTATTTAGTATTTAGGGATGCCTGGGTGGCTCAGTCAGTTAAGTGTCTGACTTTGGCTCAGGTCATGATCTCACTGTTCATGAGTTCAACCCCCACGTTGGGCTCTGTGCTGACAGCTCAGAGCCTAGAACCTGCTTCAGATTCTCTGCTTCAGATTCTGTGTCTCCCCTTGTCTCTGCCCTCTCCCTGCTCATGCTCTGTCTCTATCAAAAATAAATAAATATTAAAATTAAAAAAAACATATTTCTTAAGGGGCTATTTTTAATAGATTTCCTAGTTTGGGTATATTATTCTCAATATTTTAAAGGCTTGCATGTTTAAGACTAAAGAACAGCTATATAGGGGAGCCTGGATGGTTCAGTTGGTTTAGCATCCAACTCTTGATTTCAGCTTAGGTCATGATCTCATAGTTCCTGAGATCAAGCCCCATGTCAGACTCTGTGCCTAAAGCACAGAGCCTGTGTGGGATTCTCTCTCTCTCTCTCTCTCTCTCTCTCTCTCTCTCTCTCTCTCTTTCTTTCAAAATAAATAAACACTAAAAAAAGAACAACTATACATAAAATGTCCATACTACCCAAAGCAATCTATAGATTCAATGCAATGCCTATCAAAATACCAACAGCATTTTTTACAGAACAAATAATACTAAAATTTGTATGGAACCACAAAAGACACTGAATAACCAAAACAAATTTTGAGAAAGAGGAGCAAAGCTGGAGATATCACAATCCCAGGTTTGAAGATATACTACAATAATAACCAAAACAGTATGGTATTGGCACTGGCACAACACATAGATCCATGGAACAGAATAAGAGCCCAGAAATAAATCCATGCTTATATGGTCAATTAGTCTATGACAAAAGAGGCAAGAATATACATTGAGGAAAAGACAGTCTTTTCAATAAATGGTGCTGGAAACGCTGGGCAGCTACATGAAAAGAATGAAACTGGACCTGTTTCTCACACCACACATTAAAATAAACTCAAAATGAATTAAAGACTTAAATGTATGACCTGAAACTATAAAACTCCTAGAAGAAAACATAGGTAGTAATCTGTTCTGCTTTTTTTTCTAGATAAGTCTCCTCAGGCCAAGGAAACAAAAGCAAAAATAAACTACTGGGACTACACCAAAATAAACAGCTGTTGCACAGTGAAGGAAACCATCAACAAAATTAAAAAGTAAGCTACTGAATGGGAGATGATATTTTCAAATGATATATCTGATAAGGCTATAAAGAACTTATGAAAAGAACCAATAAATAGTTAACTTCTACAACTAAGCAAACATAAAAAATCCAATTAAAAAATGGGCAGGGCTCATTATACTTCAATTTTTAAAAAATGGGCAGAGGACCTGAATAGGTATTTTTCCAAAGAAGATATACAGATGGCCAATAGACACATTAAAAGATGCTCAACATCATTAATCATCAGGGAAATGCAAATCAAAACCATGATATCACCCAATACCTGTCAGAATGGCTAGAATAAGAAAGACAAAAGATAAGTGTTGGCAAGGGGGTGGAGAAAAGGGAACCCTCTCATGCACTATTGGTGGGAATGTAAATTGATGCAACCACCATAGAAAATAGAATGGAAGTCCTCAAAAAAGTAAAAATAGAAATACCATATGCTCCACTAGTTCTACTACTGGGTATTTACCCAAAGAAAATAAAACACTAAATCAAAAAGATATATGCACCCCTGTGTTTACTGTAGCATTATTTACAGTAGCCAAGAGATGGAAGCAACCCAAGTGTCCACCAATAGAAGAATGCATAAAGAAGATGTGGTATATATATACAAAGGAATATTGTTCAGCATAAAAAAGAATGAAATCTTACCATTTGTAACAACATGAGTGGATCTAGAAGGTATTATGCTAAGAGAAATAAAAGAAAGACAAGGACTATGTAATTTCACTTACATGTGGAATCTGAAAAACAAAACAAGGCATAGCAGACACATAAATACAGAAAACAAATTGATGGTTGCCAGAGGGGAGGAGGTTGGGAGGAAGGGCAAAATGCATAAGGAAGAGTAAAAGGTACAGGCTTCCAGTTATGAAATGAATAAATCATGGGAAGAAAAGGTACAGCATAGGAGGGGATATAGTCAGTGGTGTTGTAATGGCATTGGATGGTAACAGATGGTAGCTAGACTTGTGTTGAGAATAGCATAAGGTATAGACTTTTGAACAATTATGTTGGACACCTGAAACTAACATAAACTTGTGTGTCAACTACATTTTAATTTAAAAAAAAAGGAAACATTATCTGGGTATATCAAGTGGTCAACATACCAAGTCTGGGCTTTTCTAGATCTCTGGTTTACCATTGAATGTGGTCCAGCCTTTATTTTTTGGCCGAGGTATTCAGTTTTGTTAACGCTTGAATTGCCTGCCATCAGGGAAACTAAACATAGCTTAGTAAATCTACCAAAGCTTTGTGTATAACAACATGGATTAACCACATGGGTTGCAGGAGATAGACTGCTCGATTAGACCTTGGCTTTGCTTTTTACTGGATTTTGATCTTGATCAAGCTATCTGACCTCTGCATCTGTGTCATCATCTGAAAATGAGGGTAATAAGTACCTCCTATGTTACTATTGTAATGAAATAATGTGAGTAAAATGTGAGGTATGAATGAAATGATGCTTGTTAAGCACTTCACCCATTCCTGGCAATACTTAAAGGCTCAGTAAGTATTAGATGTTGATAGTGATGTTATGTTGTGGATTTTCATCATTTTATTATTATCATGGCCAGTTTTATTATACGAGGCAAAAAGTTAATATAATGAATTTATAATAAAACATAGTATAGTACCTGGAATACTTGAGTTACCTCTCAATAGTACTTCATTTATTGGTTTAAAGATAATTTAAATATAGAAACCAGTAGTTAGAAAGCTGTCTGATTAATAAGGATAAAAGATTAGTTTATGGACAAATTGAAACAAGTTTTTTTGTTTGTTTTGTTTTGCTTTTAGCTGGTATCAACTCATATTAAGAGAGTAACTTCTGGTTATCTCTGCTGATAGAATGATGATTGGCCACTAAATTTACTGTTGATTAATTCTTTTGATTGAGGTGAATTCACATAACATAAAATTAACCATCTTAAAGTGTATAATTTATTGGCACTTACTACATTCATAATGTTGTGGAAACACTTCCTCCTAGTAGTTACAAAACATGTTTTTATCACCCCAAACAAAATCTCATACCCATTAAGTAGTTACTTCTCAATTCCTGATCCCGCTAACCCAAGGCAACCACCAATCTACTTTTTGTCTTTTTGGATTTATTTACTTTAGATATTTCATGTAGATGGAGTCACATAATATGTGAGCTTTTATGTCTTTCACTTAGCCTAATATTTTTGAGGTTCATCCACACTGTAGCAATTATCAGTACTTAATTCCTTTTTATGGCTGAGTCATATTCTGTTGTGTATATAGGCAATATTTTGTTTATCCATTCATCTATTGGTGGCCTTTGATTACTTTTTACAAGTGTAAAATTACTTAATAAATACAGCCCAGTAGAAAAATACTTTCAATATGGGCTTCCAAAAGGAAAATGTTAGGATCATGAGACATAAATGGTACATTTACCTAGCAACCGTTGACTCTCCAATGACGAGTACAGAATGTGACATGTGAATGAATTGAATAAACTTGCATGAATGATGATGTTAGAAACTGACCTACAGATGGAATCAGTGTTCCCCATTGCACCAACTCAACTGAAAGGCAGAGGGTAAGGGAGCTCACTGCTAGAGTCTATGCAGGTCAGCCATATGGGCACAGGGCACTATGGAGAAAGGCAAATCTGGAAGGGCAAACTGAGAAAGCCAACATATGGACCAAAAGTCACTCAGGTCAGAAAGGGGCAGGTGACTGCACCTCTCATCTTATTCAGGGCCATAGAAGAATGAGTGATGAGTACCATACACAGATACCCATGCTCGTGCTTTCCTCCATTAAGCCTTACATTCTGGTTCCAATACAGGGAGTTAAAAAAGTAATATATAAAAATTAATGGTTTTGATTAGTATACAGTTACAATTTTGGAAACTGCTGAAATTTAAGGCCCACAGAGCGACGGTAATAAAGGTAAACTTGAAGAAAAATTGAGACTTGCCACACTATATATATCATATGCCCTAGATGGTGACTGCAAAGAAACAAAATAAACTTCATAGAAACTGTGCCAGTTTAAGGAATCTGGGGAAAGATACTTGCTGAAAGAGCTCACCACATGTTTGCAAACATAAATCAAATTTAAGACAAAATTTTCCTTGAATGTGCTAGTTGAAGAATGAAGCCTGGTTATGAGCATAATCAGAACACTTTCACCACCCAAAGCGCCATTTATTCTCAAGATTGTAATGAATTTACTCTGCTTCAGAATTGCTTTATGTCCCACATGCTGTAATTTTTTATCTGGGAGTAATTTCATGATGCTTTTATTTGGCTAGCATAATTTAAGATTTAAACATAAATGCTTATAGATAATTTTCAATAATAGTTTTGTGATTTATGGACTTGCCAGGAATTAGATGAGGTCTGTACATGCAGCACTTTGACATATTTTATTGAAGAATATATAAAATTAAGAGGTTGGAAGACAGAAACATACATGAGTAAAAGACAGGGAAATAAGTTATATTGGGGGGCGACTGGGTGACTCAGTGAAGCGTCCGATTCTTGATTTCAGCTCAGGTCATGATCTCACGGTTTGTGGGATCTAGCCCCACATCGGGCTCTGTGCTGGCAGCACAGAGACTGCTTGGGATTCTCTCTCTCCCTCTGCCCCAACCCCCTCACAATAAATAAATACATTTAAAAAGATAAGTTATATTAGGAACAGCTAAATAAATGAATATAATTTAGCTTAAAGAGGGGGTATTTGAAGAAGAGTTATGTGGAAAATGCTGACTAACTGGATCTTTCTCTTTGTGAAGGACATGGGATAATGAACTTAATGAATATAAGTGAAGGATATGAATACTGGATTCAAAAGGACTTGGGTTAGACTCCCGTCTCCAAACACTTACCTGCAGTCTATAACTTTGGGCAGATTCCTTAACTTATCTGACTTTGGTTTTCTGATGTGAAAAATTTCAGAAATAACAGTAATTATGAGGTTGTTGGGAGGATTAAATGAGCTCAGCTTTGCACCCTGATGCACAGTAAACATCCAGTAAATGTAGGCTATTTTTATTGCTCAGAGTCAAGGACATTTAAATACTGGACTAGATCATCAAAGGAATAGATTCTTCCCTTGAGAGCAGAGAGAATGTGAGAGGGTCTTCTCTGTCTGCAAGAAACATTCTTCTCCAGATGATCCATTTATGTATTTTTCTAGTTCACAATCCTAGCAGCAACGTATAAATAAGGAGCAGCTGTTGTAAAAATCCTTTTTCCTCTTTCATGTCGCCTTGCTATCTTTGGGAAGAAAATTTTTGCTATTTAAACTCCACATTGGTCACTATGCTTGTGGGTTGAAATAGGGGCCTTACTGCTGATGGGGCTAAACCAAAGCTTCCAAGGGGGAGCCAGTGCCTGAGAGGTATGCTGCTATTGGTGCCCTGCTCCTATTTCTCAGGCAAGCCTCCACACTTCAGTTAGGCCAAATCTGCCTGATCTTTTCTTCCAAGCCAAGGGTGACTACCCTGCAATGGCATGTGGCAAGTGGAAGGACCAAGGAATTGACATTCTCCAGGAGCAGTCTTCCCAAGTGACTGGTAGAGGTGGTGGGTGAATTCTTGAGCTCAGGTAAGAAGATTCTCTTTCACACTGTTTTCTCATAGGAGTTCACACCTGGCACCGAGTGGGATTCACTTTTATTTGCTGCTTCCTTTTCCTTTTCTCACTTACCCCACTTTCCCTTTGGTGTTTTGAGGATTACTTCAATTACCTCAAATAAATTGCTTGCATTAAAAATCCTTGTTTCAGAGTCTGCTTTTGGGAGAGCCAAACTGAGGCAGGGTGTGAGTGGCTGTCTTTCATGATTTGTTGCTTTATTTTTTCCAGCTTTATTGAGATACAGTCGGCACATAATTGTGTAAGTTTAAGGTGTACAAAGTGTTGATTTGATGCACAAATAGATTGTATCTTTTATGTTTTCAGAGCAGCGAACATCAAAATAGAGATTATGGGAGACTTGATGTGAATGGGAAAGGATGAGATTTATGGGGGAATTCACAAGAGGAGAGTCCATTTATTATAATTACAGACATCTTATTGAACACTAAGTGCCAGACACTGGGCTAAACCCTGCTAGCATAAGAGATGGGTGCTGTCCTGGAGAGAGTCACACTGTTCCAGGAAAGACACTCCTAGCAATTCATCAAGAAATTCCAAGATAATTCATGACTTAAGAAAGCTGAGAGCAATGTGCAATGGGAGTACTGATGAGAGAGAAGCTTGGAAGGCTGATGAAGATGTACTCCAAATTCACAAAGGAAGTAGATCTGTGGTAAAGGATGAATAGGACTTTGGTGGACCCAAGTTGAGAAGAGCCTTCTAGACAGAGAAAACAACCTGCATAATGTTTGAAGTTACATGGAGTGTTTGGGTGGACAGCTGGAGAAAAGCTCATCGTGGGGTGGAGAAGAGGCAGGAGATAAGGCTGAGAGGACGTGAAACATCTGATTATAAAAAGTCTTGTCTTCTTCAACTGTAGAACAGATGATAGGAGGAGGAAGGTCTTGATGCATCAGAAAATGCAAGTGCAATACCTTGTCCGTCACTTCCTTTTCTGCATGTCTCTGGTGCAAGGAGAAAAGAAAGAGGAGAAGAGACTCAGGAGAGAGGCTGTGTATCTTCAGGTACATCCATCATTGATGATCACATGCCAGACACCATACTAGTTCTTTCCAAACCTTATCCCATTTCATCCTCACAGTAAGCCAGTGAGGGAGGACTGTTCAACTGTTTTGCTGGTGAAGACATTGAGGCTTAGAAGAGGTCTAGAAAATTGTAAGATTTGGAATCATGACTGCCTGCTTAAAAAGCCCTTAACCACTACATTATACTACTTCTCTTTTGGAAGAAGCAAATGTGGAGTGGACAGCAGCTGCTGTGGTCGCCTTTCCTGGATTGGGTGACAGCTAAGTGCACTGAGTTCTGCTTATGGAGCCACAAAAATCAGAAGAAACCAGAAGGAGCAGCCATCATGTTGGAAGTCATTTGTTTTGGTATTTACTTTGGTGAAGTCTCCAGAAGATATTTTGGATTTGGAGTACTTGCTTTTTCATCAGATTCATCCTTAGCAACTGCTAAAAGCATTCAACAGAGGACAAGAGAATAAAAAAATTACTTAATTCACACAGTGAATTCACAGCACTCAAGTGACTATTGGCCTTTGGTGAACCATTTTCTTTAAGAGCCCTCATATAGCACTATCATAATTCTGTAACACCTCAACGCTGACCTTTTCGTTTGTAAAAGGCTTAAGTAAACAAAATTATAGCTTTTCTGCTACACTCCCAACATTTCTGAACTACTTAGTTTTTTTGAACTTTAACATTTGTCTGAAGAACCCAGTTACTTGAACGAAAAAGTTTGTCATTGACCTGTCATTTAACATTTGAGAAAGTGGGGTCTAATTAGTGTGGCTTTTAAATCTTTTTCTACAAACGGAATTCTGAAATGTAGATAGATAAGAAATATAAAGTGGATCAGATGTTTTCATAAATAAGTAATGAAAACCAGACATTTGAATGGTTTGGAAAATTTTAATCACTGTACATTCCCATGCTACCCTGAAGAGGGAAGAAGTACAGAGACAATCTAGAAAATGTCAAAGTACCTTTTACACATGTAACTGAAGTCTTAACTAAAAAGCTCTGTAGGGGCACCTGGGTGGCTTAGTCGGTTAAGCACTGACTCTTGATTTCAGCTCAGGGTCATGGGATCGAGCCGTATATCAGGCTCTGCACTGTCAGCCAACCTGCTTGGGATTCTCTCCTTCTCTCTCTCTCAGTCTCTCAAAATAAAGAAATGAATGAATGAATGAGTGAATGAATAAAAGAAAAGATCCGTAAATTGCAGAATAATCAATTATTAATCTTCTGCTAGACTGATAATCTTATTTTTATCAGAAGTCTCACAATAGTGCACTGTAAAAATTTTTTTCAAATAAAAATTATTTGAAACAACCCATTTCTGTAATGGATTTTAAGAGACCCACATCATCAGATGCCCTAAAAACTGGCACACCACCATTATAAGATCATAGCATATGGGGACTTGGCATTTTGAACAGTGATTATTTCAGGTAGCAATCTTAAAGTAAGCATTTAAGTCATTTTTTTCATCAACTACTAGACCCCTGTCTTTCTTTTAGAACTGGCACAATGTTTACTCTGTATCAGAATCCCAGTGATCTTTGAGAATCAACCTGAAAATGTTAACTTGCTGCTCCTGATGATGGTTGATGGTTATTCCTCTTTAGACTGAAGAGGGAAAAATCTAATGCATTCATCTAAAAACTTTATTTGCTATGGGAATTTGCTTTGGCTAATGCAATGTTTAAGACCTGCTGGTTCACTCAAAGGTCAAGGAACATTTATGTAAGGAATCTTCAATAACATTCTTTCAGCTTGGCGAGCAGAGAATACCCTGATGCCAGTTTTCTCCTCTTTTGAGTATTAAATTTGTGTATGTCTGCATCTAAATTCCTACCAAAGAGTGAAATTGTTTTCAAAATATGCAGATAACATCATGTCAAGTTAGAGCATTTGTTTTAATTTTATTTCCTTTTCAGTGATTTTCCTTGTTGGTTTATCAAAAGCACTACTTTGAAACATTGATCATAACCAAAGCCTGCATTGTGAAAATATCTTTTACCAAACAGGTTGGTTTGCATTAAAGATGCTTCCTAAGGGGATGTTTACCTGCATTTCCCAAAGTATGTTCTGCAAACCTCTAATTCTAAACACCGGTTATGAGGATGGTAACAGTTGTTCAGTGAAAGTGTTCTTTCTGTGATTAAATAAATTTGAGTGATTCTGGGAATGTGGTGACACAGCTTCCTTTCTTCCACTTTCAATTTGAAACTACTTGACTCTCCTGAGCCATGTATCTGTTGAGCCTGAGGACCTGGGGGTGCGGGGGAGGCTTTAGGCACTGTTGGGTCCTTTTGGTGAGGAGTGGTCCAGAGCTTCCTTGGATTAGAGGGTACTTTGTAAGCACTTTGAAACCCAAGGCACCTAATCCTGGGAAATTCTCCACCTCCGTTTCAGGTGAGTGTCCCCCTCCCTAACTGTCCACAGATCAGGAGAGAGCTGAAACACTAAGTGGCATCTACCCTGCCATTCAGGGTAGGAGACGACAGGGAAGTTCTGCAGGACTGGTACGCTGGGTTTTCATCACATGCGCCAGGTCCTGAGAATATTTTGCCTATCACTGCCCTTTACGCTTTCTCAACAATAAAATCCAAGTTCCAAAGAAGCTACAAAAAAAGATAGCAGCCCAGCCGAGAGGGTCCAGCCACCCAAGAGAGAAGGAACAAGTTGAGCTATCAGAACGTATGTCACAGAAATACAGAAATAGAAGCTCTGGGGACAAGATTACGGTTCAAGATGGCGACGCAGGAGGCTCCCGGGCTCATGTCTTCTTCCCAGGGACAAACCCAGTCTGCAGCTACATACGGCACAAAGTCTTCAGAGAAAAACCGTCCGAGCAACTCCTGTGCATCTGGTAAGTGAGAGAAGTCCTACTTTGAAGCAGGTAGGAGAGGCTGGGACACAACCTTGCCATAAGCCCTGTTCCCAGTGCCGTGACCCGCAATTGGGAGGGAACTCAAAACCCTGAGCTTCCCCTGGAGGAGGAAGGGTTTGAACCCCACACCAGGCATATCAACTTTCAAGACCTGAGAGACAATCCCCCAAAACATCTAGCTTTGAAAAATATCAGGGCTCATCTCAGTGAGGCCCCCAAAGCTATGAGGATCTAAGAAAAAAAATCTCTTAAAGGGTTTGCACCCTTGGACTTACTTGCCTGGGGGTTCAGTGCAGAGGTGGCAGATAGAGACATGCTCAGACTTTGTGTTAATGAGGCTCATTTGCCGATTTCAAAGCCTGGGTCTGAGGGACAGGCATCTAATTCCGCACATATCTAGGGGCCTGCTGGCTGGTGAGTACCCTCTTCACACTCTCCCTCTGCCTCCCTCTGGCCAGCAGGTGGTGTCTTTTTCTTTCTTTTCTCTTCCCCCACCCCCCACCCCCAACCCCTGCAGGCACCATCTACATGCTTGCCTTGTGTCTCATTCTGATTGGCAGGTGCCATCTTCTGTTGTACCCCTTTTCCCCCAGGAGGCACCACTTATATGTTCTCCCTCTGCCTGATTCCAGCCAGTGGGCACCATCTTGGTGCCCTCCCTCTGTTGCACTGCAGAGCATCACTATCTCCTGGAGGGGAGCTGTTGCACGTGCCTGGTGCCCCTGGTTTTATAGCTGCCACCCAGGGGATGCCCCTTGATCATCTGGCTCTGTGGGCCAGGGGTGCTTGTGATCCTGAGTTTCATGGGACTGTAACAATCAGAGAGACAGTTCTTGGCAGGCTACTGCTCCTGGGGCACTGCACAGACAGCAGACTGAGACACACCCCAGTCTTTCTGTCAAAGAGGCCTGCTTGCTAATGCTGGCAAGGGGTTTGGCACACAACTAGAAACCAACAGTAGTGCCCTCAGGGAATGGAGGCTGGAGAACTTTGAAGTATCCCTCTGCCTAGCTACTACCACTCACCTTATCTCCCCCAAATGAGCTTAATGCTTGTATGGCACCCTGAGCTTTGCAACTCGCCACCAGGGGACATCTGTACATTGCCTGACACTGGTGGCCATCGGGGACCACAGGACTGTATATATTTGCATACTTTAAAAGCTGCTGCCCGAGGGCCTGGCTTCTAATCAGCTAGATGGAAATGATGATGGAAAGATAAAAGATTGGTGGGTAAATCCAGGAAACTGAACATATGGGTAGTAGGTATTCTGAAGGGGAAAAGAGAACAGATGGAGGAGAAACTGTACTTAAACAAATTCTAGGGGAGCATTTTTCAAGCCCGAGCTGACTTGAGTCTGCAGATTTACAGCACTCTCAGGGCTCTAGGCTGAACTGTTAAGAAAAGATACTCACCTAGTTATTTTATGGTAAAATTCTTAAACTTCAGTGGATAAAGAAAAACTTTTTACAGTCTTCCAGGAAGAAAGATCAAATTGCCTCTTGAGCAAAAAGAATCATAATGCCACTAGAATACCCATCTGTAAACAAAGGAAACTAAAAGACAATGGAATAACATCAGAGAAAAAGAATAACACCTCAAGAATGCTGTATCCAGCTAAGGTATTGTTTACCTGAATAAAGACATTCAAGGATAGGTGACAAAATAGAGTTATCCAAGTAACCCCTCTGGGATAAATACTTGAGATAGTCTAGCTAAGATATAAGTGAAACCCAAATGAAGAACTCAAGCCAGAGGCAAGATGAAGAGGACAGGAATAAATGATAAACAGGGAGCCTCACCATATGAACAGATTCATTAATTCAATCAAAAAAATATTTGTTGTGTGCCTGATACATGCGAACATAGTTGTTGACAACAGGGATACTGTAGTGAATAAGGTAAACAAGAATTAGATCTTAATAGATGAATCTAATCTGAGAATAAAGAACATAATGGTAACTAAGGATGGCTGAAAAACAGGGAATACATTGTAAGGGATTTTAAAATAAATATTTAAAAAATTCCCACAAAGCCTAAAAGAAGGGGGCGAGGAAGAATGAATGCATTCTGAAATCCTAACAGCGGGGGGGGGGGGGGGGGGGGGGGGGGGGGGGGGGGGGGGGGGGGGGGGGGGGGGGGGGGGGGGGGGAGGAGGGAAATGACAGGTGTTGGGGGTTGGGAAGGTGACATTAAAAATATTCTAAAGAACTTTTGCTATTGGGAGGAGTGGCAAAGCAGTTGTTTTAATTGCAGATGTCAGCTGTGGTAGGTAAAAATCTGAAGATGACTCCCCAACATCTCTTGCCCTAATCCCTAGGACTGTGAATATCATGCATGTGATTATGTTATCTTACATGGCAAAGGCATTTTGCAGAGGCAATTAAGGTTACTAATCAGTCAACTGAGTTAATCAAAGGAGAGATCATCAGGGTAGACCTAATGTAATCACATGAGCACTTTAAAAGCAGAGTGTTTTCTCCAGCTGATGGCAGAAGAGGAAATCAGATAGATTCAAAGCACAAGAAGGATTTGATGCACCATTGATGGCTTGGAAGATGGAAGGGGCCACATGCAAGAACTTGAGGGTGGCTTCTACTTGCTGAGAATAACTTCTGGCCAACAGCCAGCAAATAAATGAAGACCTCAGTCCCACACATACAAGGAACTCAAGTCTACCAACAATGTGAATGAACCTGGAGGCAGATTCTCCTCAAACCTTCCAGATAAGATCCCACCATGGCCATTCACCTTGATTTCTGCCTGTCAAACTCTAAGCAGAGTTTCTGGGTGTCCAGACTTCTGACATACAGAACTGTGAGCTAATAAATGGGTTTTGTTTTACACTGGTGAGTTTGTGGTGATTTGTAATGCAGCAATACAAAACTAATATGTCAGGTTGTGGAAGTATTGACTGATACTTGACTTTTATTACATCATCTTGATGCTTTTGATTAATAATAATTTTATAACTTAAACTTAATGACAAATAATTAGCTTAGAATAATTTGATAACAAATATCTAAATTGAAATAAATAATAAAGAAAGTAATGTATTTGGAAGCCCTTTGTAGACCATAGAGTGGTATACACTGTATAGAAGCATATACAGAACTTTAGGAAATGCATACAGAGTATTATTCTTTAGTTTGTTGACTCTTTTTCCTCAGTGTGACACTTATTAAGTGTGTTAACTCAAATGGAAAGTGATCTTTAAGTTAATATGAAGTGTTTTCATGGCAAACCTATAATTAACACAAACAAATGTTATATGCTTTTTACAGAGATTTGCTTGGTTAATAGATTTTTCTCATGCCTTATTACTGTAGTCTTTTATATTTAAGTATATACTTTACGTAAATTTTCATCCTTTCTCTTAGCATATTCAGCTTTGTTTTCACTCTAATGGTTTATGTCCTCCTCAACTTTTACAAATGCAAATCAACCTTATTATTATTTCTATCTGTAGAATATGGAGTATAGTATTTCTTAAATAACTAATATACAGTTTCTAGGTTCACCTAATCTCATAGCTTCTTAATTAAAAGACATTTAAAAATTATCCAAAGCTCAAGAGGCAGTATGAAATAGTAGAAAGAATGTTGTATTATATTAGAAGCTGGAGAATTGAGTTCAGTCTTCAGACTTCATTGGCTAGTATTGCCATCTTTGGCGAATCTCTTCTTATCCTTCTTGGGCTCTATTTTTTAACATTTGTAATTCAAAGCAGTGGTTTCCATACTGCAGAACCCTAGGCTCTTCTTTGGGGTCCCCATGTTTGCTCTAGAAATAAGTCAGAGCCAGTGGGGTGGCTTTTGGATGCCTACTACTGTTTTAATTGGTGTAGTTCTTTTATCTGTTTCATATAGTGGCTTCTGTATCATATTTCATTTCAAGAAATAGCTATATAGTTTTTAAAAATTGAACACCAGAATACTAGATGATTTCTAAGATTTATCCTGGTTTAAATATAAGTTCCTTTTTCCACTTGAATTTTCTTTTCTGAATTCAGTAACTGAATAGATTCAGATAGCAAGGTATATACATTATACACTATGTATTACTTATACTTCACAGAAACAGAACCAGCAGGATGTGTTTATTTTAATGAATTGACTCATGTGGTTATGGAGGCTTTATAAGTCCAAAAAATCATCAGGGTAGGCCAGTAGGCTAGAGACTGCTCTTTGAGCTTTGCTTTGAGTCCAGACAGTCTGCTGACAGAATTCCCTCTTGGTTGGGACAGGATGGTCTTGTCTGTCTTTGATTGGATGAGGTATATCCACATTTTGGGTGGTAATCTGTCTTACCTAAAGTCCACCAATTTAAATGTTAATCTTAGCCAAACAAACACCTTCACAGAAACATCCAGAAGAATGTTTGATCAATATCAGGGCACTGTGTGCGAACCAAGTTTACATACAATTAACCATCACATACTATCAGGTGCTTGGGTGGCTCAGTCGGTTAAGCTTCTGACCTTGGCTCAAGTCATGACCTCATGGTTGGTGAGTTGAGCCCCGCATCAGGCTCTGTGCTGAGGCTCTGTGCTGACAGCTCAGAACCTGGAATCTGCTCCAGAACCTGGAATCTGCTTTGGATTCTGTGCCTCCCTCTCTCCCTGCCCCTCCCCCATTCTCACTCCATCTCTCTTTCTCGCTCAAAAATAAATAAACATTAAAAAAATTATTTTAAAAATTAAAAAAAATCTCACATACTATGAAGGAAAAATAATAGGACATTATAGCTATATAATTGGTCTTTTGCCAATAGACAAGACTATGCACTAATAAAAGATAAAATATCTTCTTCCCATTTCTTAAATGGATTATTTATTTTTTGGGTGTTGAGTTTGATAAATTCTTTATAGATTTTTGATACTAGCCATTTATCTGATATATCATTTGCAAATACCTTCTTCCATTCTGTAGGTTGCCTTTTAGTTTTATTAATTATTTCCTTCACTGTGCAGAGGCTTTTTATCTTGATGAAGTCCCAATAGTTCATTTTTGCTTTTGTTTCCCTTGCCTCAGGAGACATGTCTAGTAAGAAGTGGCTACAGCTGAGGTCAAAGAGGTTGCTGCCTGTTTTCCTCTAGGATTTGATGGTTTTCTGTCTCACATTTCGGTCTTTCATCCATTTTGAATTTATTTTTGTGTATGGTGTAAGACCCTTTTCCAAAAAAGACATATAAATGACTAACTGATACATGAAAAAGTGTTCAACATCACTCATCATCAGGGAGATACAAATCAAAACCACAATGAGATACTACCTCACACCTGTCAGAATGGCTAATATTAACAACTCAGGAAACAACAGATGTTGGCAAGGATGTGGAGAAAGGGGAGCCCTTTTACACTGTTGGTGGGAAAGCAAACTGATGTGGCCACTCTGGAAAACTGTGTGGAGGTTCCTTATAAAGTTAAAGATAGAACTACTGTACCACCCAGCAATTGCACTACAAAAGATACAAAAATACTGATTCAAAGGGGCACATGCACCCTAATGTTTATAGCAGCACTATCAGCAATAGCCAAATTATGGAAGGAGCCCAAATGTCCATCAACTAATGAATGGATAAAGAAGTGGTATATAGATACAATGGAATATTACTCAGCCATCAGAAAGAACGAAATCTTGCCATTTGTGACGATGTGGATGGAACTAGAGTGTATTATGCTAAACAAAATAAGAGAAAAATACCATATGATTTCACTCATGTGGAATTTAAGACACAAAACAGATGAACATAAGGGGAGGGAAGCAAAAATAAAATAAGATAAAAACAGAGAGGCACTCCATAAGAGACTCTTAACTATAGAGAGCAAACTGAGGGTTGTTGGAGGGGAGGGGGGTGGGGTAGATAGGCTAGATGGGTGATAGGAATTAAGGGGGGACACCTGTGATGAGCACTTGGTGTTATATGTAAGTGATGAATCACTAAATTTTACTCCTGAAACCAATACTAAAAAACACAATCAAACAAACAACAAAGAAAGAAAGATAAAATAGTCACTGGGTTTTATTTTATGGAAAATGACAGAATTAGAAAAGTCAACGTTCATTTTAATAAATAGAGCATAAGTTAAATTGCTTGGACAAGAAATTTCTCCTCTTTGAGTAAATGTTGGGCCTAGATTTATAAATAAGTATCTCCTTCTAAATGATAGCTGTTTCTTTCATTGAAGAAGTATCTCCATAGTTCTTAGAGACCATGGATTCATGATGTCCCAATCTTTACTTAATGTCTGTTCCTTCCTAAGTCTTTGCTTCTTGCATCTGCTGTTTCCCTTTGTTGTTCCTTCCATCTTTGTTCATTTGTTGCTATTGTCTTCAGTAACTTTTCAGTAAATCGTGGCATTTTGCAAAAATAAAATGAACATGTTCTTAATAGATTGCTCTATATAAAGAATGTATGTATCTTTTTTATATTTCTTCATTTGGTAATTGTCTGATGCAAAAGGAAGGGGCAAGGTACATTCATCTTACAGAACAATAGAGAAATTAAGCATTCGTTCAAATTTAGTGATAAACATAATGAATAATTAAGGTTCCCTTTTCTCTGAAGACTAAATGAAATTTACATAATTTAGCAATGTATATCATAGAATAAAAATAGTTTGTGCAGTGCTGTAGCTCCCCTTGAGGTAGATTTCCCCCACAGAATGGCATTTTATTGCTAATTTAATTATTCTCTTCTTTGTACCTTAAGAGTTCTAGAGCTATCCAGATGTTAAATATCCTTTTAAAAAAGAAGAGTTTCATTATGAAATGATGCACATGACATATTTGCTTACAATGACACCATACAGCCAAATTCCCAAAGCAGCAACAGCAAAGTTTCTCAGGCCCTCTTAACAACTCATTTGTATTCTTTCAACATGATTCCTTGCTTCTATGCTGCTTCCTTGTGTTGGGTCAAGGTTATAACTGATTTTTCTATTTTGCAGCCTCATGAAGAAGCTTTTTTATTTTCTGAAAAAAAAGATGATGAATAAGACTTTCAATATTTTTTAAAGACTGAAAAGATTGGACCTAAAACTCTGGAATAGAGAATACAACTTTTTCACGCTTTGAAAGTAAGTAAGTGCAAGGAAAAAGGAGTTGGTCAGGGTGAGCTGTGAAGACAACAATCTGATGAGCAAGAGTGATCTTCCAATTTTCAGGAAGTGGCCAAGGAGCCAACTCAAAACATCACCAGCTTTTGAGAAAGATGCCAACACCTGTTAACTATCCTGGATTTGAGGTTACTTTAGAAATGAGAATGGTATGTTCACAGTTATCTTTGAGATTGTTCTAGAAAAAAAGCACATACCCATTGCCAGAGGTTGAAGGAGGAGAGAGGAGCAGACTTTAAAATTTTGAATGTAGTGTTCTATAGTTAGCGTTTCTCTCTCCACAGGAACATGTTCTACCCTCCTGCTTCTCCAGCTTCATTTAGACAAGGACTGTTTTATTTATTGTTGTGTCTCTGGAACCTCACACTGGTCTTAGGTAAGATTGCATACTAAAGAAATATTTGTTAAATTGAGCTAACTAATTTCTCACTATTAATGTGCCATTTATTCTAGCTTTTGCTTATGCTGCTGTATTATGAGATCTTAGAATTACTATGATTGATATTCTTTTAAAGCCCAGTAGAAGCAATTAAGTAGCAGTGACATAGTAGTAACATCATTTGTTTTTATGAATCAACATACAAAAGAAGACTTGAAGGCAAATTTCAGGTTTGAACCCAGAACGTCCATCTCTATATTAAGTTAAACTGCCATACTTCCAGCACCTACCCAAAGAAGAGAAAATGTTGATTTGCAGTGAGTTCAATCCAATTTAAATTCCTCAGAATTTTTTTTCCCTAAACCTTCTCCTGAAGGCAACCAATCCCTAATTTGCCTAAAGCAAATATGAGCCATGCCCCTCTGTGCCTACTCATACATTGGTGTTCCACTTGACCACCTACATTTGGTTATTTCTAATTTGTTAGGGGTTAGAACTAGAATCTGAAGTTGCAGACTGATTGTCTGCACCCAGATATGGCTCACATAATTGATTTTGTTTGGTATTTTAAAAATTAGTGTTTGTATTTGGGGGTCCTTAAAACCATCTTTGGGTTCAATGATTTGCTAAAAGGACTTACAGAACAAAGAAAAACTGTTACTCATGGTTACAGTTTATTACATCAAAAGGATAGAGATTAGACTTAGCAATGGAAAAAGGTGCATAGTGCAATGTCTAGTAGACACAAGGCAGAAGTTTCCAGCTGTCCTATCCAAGTTGTCATGGAGACGGTGCTTAATTCTTCCAGCAGTGATATTTGACAGCATGCATGGAGTATTGCCAACCAGAGACATTCACCTGAACCTTGGTGTCCAGTGTTTTTCTTGGTTAGTCACACAGGTATGACTGCCTGCCTGTGTAACTGACCCTATCCTCCATTCTGTCCAGAGGTCAGGCTGATATCACAGGATCCTACATCTGTACTATAAATCACACTGTTGGCATAGACTATGTGACATGGTCTAAGGCCCTTAGATATGCAAAACACCCTTATCAGGCAGGGTATTCCAAGGGTTTGGAGGTTAACTTCCAGGAACCAGGCAAAGGCCAAACCTTTCTTTGGAATGTGCAGAGGGTAGTCAACCTTGACCTGTTGAGTGAATCCTTTGCTGCATAGTATTAATAGTAAACCTATGAGGTTTAAGACATTTCACATTACATATGGATTTAGGATTCTCTTAAAAAACTGGACAAAGTGGCCCATGTGTCAACCTGGCCACCACTGATAGGAGCTGAGCAGCTATTTTTACTTTAGGTAAGTCATGTTCTTTTCAGCTTACCATAGTCCTTCAATATTATATCCAGTTTGTTTCACTCAATTACATGACTTGTTCATCTCTTATAAGCATTAAATTATAGCTGGCTTGGAAACTAAGAGATTTGCTGAAGATTCAGAATGAAAAAAAAAAAAGATCATTCTTTTACCTACGGAATTTGTCATGTGTCTCCTGAAGTTGTTTTTCCTATGATACTTTGTTCACCATTTCGTTCCTTAACTCGTGGGATAGTTATTTCTGAGAATATCATCATTATCCAAATTAAAAACCCCAGATTACTGTGGAACAAGTTTTCAAAATTTTTTAGTCCAGTGACTGCAACAAAGTAATTATAGATCATCTACTCTTTTCTTTTCTTTTCTTTTCTTTTCTTTTCTTTTCTTTTTCTTTCTTAAAAAATTTTTTTTAACATTTATTTTTGAGAGACAGAGAGAGACAGAGCATAAGCAGGGAAGGGGCAAAGAGAGGGAGATGCAGAATTCGAAGCAGGCTCCAGGCTGTCAGTACAGAGCCTGACACGGGGCTCAAACCCACGAATCACAAGATCATGACCTGAGCCAAAGATGGATGCTTAACCGACTGAGCCACCCAGGAGCCCCTCTTTTCTTTTCTTTTCTTTTCTTTTCTTTTCTTTTCTTTTCTTTTCTTTTCTTTTCTTTTTCTTTTCCTTTCTGTTCTTCTTTCTTTCTTTCTCTCATTCATCTTTCTCTTTCTTTCTTTCTTTCTTTCTTTCTTTCTTTCTTTCGAGCAGGGGAGGAGCAAAGAGAGAGGATCTTAACATGGGACTCAACCTCATGACTCTGAGATCATGGCCTGAGATGAAATTAAGAGTTGGTTGCTTAACCAGCTGAGCCACCCAGGCACCCCCAGATCATGTACTTTTTCTAACCTCACTCATCCCTTTCTCCTAAACTACTCTTACCTAAATTAAAGGAATAAATATATTTTTTTCTTATTTTAATGATATTTTATTCAATACCACACAGAAATTTTAGCTGGAAACCAGGACACAAATTTTTAGACTACATACAGCCACTTTTTCTTGGGACTTGTTCTAAGTTGATCCTCTATAACCTGACAACTAGGTTATAATGAAAACAATTTGCAGAACAAAAATGCCACACATTCAGGTACTTTTTAAATAAATGTTCTTTAAAAATAGGTACAAAACAGTTTATATTCTTTGCTTGGTAGGCTTGATGAAGTCCCAGCTCTGTGTCCTTTTAGAAGCTTTGGCTGCCTCATTACAAGAGCAGTTTGCTTAAGGCACACATCCATCAGTACAGAGGCAGCAATAAGGCAGCTGAATTCCTCCTAATCCAAGGGCTCAGAGCAAGACATTTAAGGATCAAGCCTGAGCATTACGCATAAGGCTGCAGCTGTAGTCTGAATTTTATAGAGTGATTGCTTGCCTTAGAGTTGAAACTTAAGCTAACTGGCATATCTATAATTATATATTGTCTCTGCTGAATTATTTAAAAGTAAATTATAAATATCTTAACACATTTCCAGATTGCTAGTGATAATGATTTGTAGTGATAATGTTGACCTGTTGAGAAAGAGAATCGATATCATATGATCTGTCTCCTAGTCCAAAGCAGGAGTTTCACTTAAAATATCCATGTGTATAGATATCTGTCATATGGAGAAAGTTGAGACTCTATCAGTGAGTTGGTGGTTATTATACTTTAATTCTTTTGCTGATACTCATTTTGAGAGGAAACGCATGCCAGTTTTCTTAACTTAAAAAGTAATGATTAATAAGGGAATATGATTTATATTACATAGAATATATGGTCACAATGCAATAAATCATAATGAAAATGAATGTATCAGGTTAAAAAAAAAACCTCTTGGCTTGCAGCAGCTTACTTGACTGGCTTTGAGATTTATTCTTAATAACAATAGGCAAGACAATTATAAAAATCTAAGAAATACTGTGTTAGTACAAAAGTATAAAAGCACCGTCTTTCTCTTGAGTTGGTAATTATCAAGAATTGGAAGTTCCATTTAAAGCTATATACTTGGAGCCATTAAGAAGTCAACTTATTACTGAGAGCCCTACAGGAAAACTAAATTTGTTATTAAGACTCTGGAACTCTCTAGCCCCCAATCTCTTTTTCCCTCCACTGAAACAATTGTTTTTATAGCATGATTTTAGATAACTAAGGTTTCTAAGGAACATAAGGATCACATTATAACAGAATAAATGGCGTTTAATGCGACAGTAATAGTATACGCGGGACTAGAAAGATACAGGTGGAAGGATTTGTGAATATCTGAGCCATTTCCTTTAACACTTATGATTTTGTCTCACATGCAGGCTTTCAGCTTAATAAGGATTCATTCTTTTGTTGTTTAAAAAGAGAATGATGATTTTTTCTTTGTGTAAAATTTATATCAAACAAGTACTTACTCTTTCTGTAGACATAAATTAAAGGTTACATTCTGTATATTCATGTGCTCATTACACACAATACACATATAGTCATCCCCCTACATGCAACTGTTATGGATGCTCTTTTCTTCTGTCAAGAGCTCTCCCTTCACATACTCAAGTTGTATCCACCTTAGTGTTTCTTTTCTTTGCCTACTCATGCAACAGCACTCCCACTGAGACATAAATGTGATTAGGAACATGTATAAAAATACAACTGGCAAAAGAGCAGGGGAAAAAAAGAGGGAAAGGTTCTGTGTCAGGGAAAGGGCTATTTTATGGGCAGGAACTACAGAAGTCAATAAGATGCGGGGTAGTACTTCTCCACCGTTAGAAGGAATGTCATAAAATGTGTTAATCATTCAAGGAGCCAAACACATTTAGATACCTCATTCATGTGTTATCTTTCAGTAAATCTGAAGCTGGGGCTTGTTCTACTAGTGATTTTCTGCCTACAAAGAGGAAAAATGAGTTACTATTCTTAATTACATGATAGCAGTAGGGCACATTGCCTTTGTTTGAGAAATGTTTTATTGTTTTTTATTTCAGGGATGTTAACAGTATGTTTTATCAGTTTTGAAAGTTTTCCAGTTACAGGTTTAACCATGGGTGGGGTGAGGCTGAGGGGTGAAAGGGACAAAATAGGTCTCAAAATTCTCTCTTTCTAGCACTAGCCAGAAAGTACTCTGTACTTTGAATTCTCCCTCTAGACAAAGAGTCAGAAGGAATGTGGTATGCATTTTAAAATATATTCATTAACTTGGGGTGCCTGGGTGGCTCAGTTGGTTAAGCGTCTGACTTCGGCTCGGGTCATAATCTCACTGCTTGTGAGTTCAAGGCCCATGTCGGGTTCTGTGCTGACAGCTCAGAGCCTGGAGCCTGCTTTAGATTCTGTTTCTATCTCTTTGCCCCTCCCCTGCTCACACACTCTAATATAAAATTAAAAAAAAATTAAAAACATTAAAAAATAAATAAAATATATTCATTAACTAAGCAGGAAAAATAATTCAGAGGGTACCAGTTATTTTTAATTATTTTAAAATATGAAGATGCAGAGTCCCAACATTTCGAGAGAATTCTCAGTTCATCTTTAGATTAAGCCCAGTCGGGGTCCTAATATTCTAAATTTTGTTACTGTCCTAAGTATACCCCTTTTTCAAATCATAACTTTATTCAAATGTATATACTAAAAACTTCTAGCACATAAACACAATCGGCAGTCATTTGTGGGATTATTATTATTATGTGATATTTAAAGGGTTCCATTAAAGAGCTTGGTTGGTATCAAGATACCAACCAGTTTCGGGGCATTTGGGTGGCTCAGTCGATTAAGCATTTGGGTGGCTCAGTTGATTTTGGCTCAGGTCATGATCTCGTGGTTTCTGAGTTCGAGCCCTGCATAGAGTTCTGTGCCGACAGCATGGAGCCTGCTTGGGATTCTCTCTCTCCCTCTTTCTGTGCCCCTCACCTGCTCTCTCTCCCTCTCAAAATAAATAAAATAAAGATTAAAAAAAATGAAGAAGATACTAACCAGTTTAATAATGGTTATAGAGGAGAGCACAAGACTGTGAGCTCCCAGAGAGACCACCGTCCACATCACTTTTGTCATTGTATTCCTAGCACCTGGTGAGGTATTGGCGTATAGACAGCAGGAGGTTAATACCTCCTGGTTTAGTCTGAATAACTGGAAAAGAAGATTGCATAAATTCTGTGATTGACATTCAAATACAATGCATCATCTCATTTAATCCTCAAACCCCTCAAGTAGGTGCCATTTTTATCCATTTTATTCATGAATTTAACAACTTAATGACGGGTGAGTTTTTGTAGCTTGCCCAAAGCCACATAACACAGTGTGGTGGAGCTGAAATTTGGAGGCAAATTCTTTAAACTTTTGCTACACTAACTTGCTTTTGCCACAGAGTTCTGAACACCTAAACTATTTCAGAAGGAGGGGAGAAGCTCAAGATTTGCAGGGAGAGTGCTCTTGAGACCCACTAGTTTGTTTGTTTGTTTTTTTTAATGTTTATTTATTTATCTCTAGAGTGAGTGAGTGAGTGAGAAGGGGAGGGGCAGAGAGAGAGGGAGAGAAAGAATCCCAAGCAGGCTTTGCACTGTCAGTGCAGGGCAGTACTTGGGGCCTGAGCCCATGAGTCATGAGATGACCTGAGACCTAGAGGCGGACACTTAACTGACTGAGCCGCCCAGGTGCCCCGAGTCCCAGTGGTTTTGAGGTCCCAGTGCAGCAAATGTTGCCTAAAATGTTCCCAAAAGATTTTAAATGGATGTATGAATGCTCTTAGTTCTGCTTTGGGCAGGAGACTTTTTTTTTTTTTTAATACAAATATTTCCAAATGGTAGAGGGAGGAAAAAAATCTTAAAAATCTTTATTGTCTCTTGAAAAGCCTTTTGAATACACAGGAAGAAAACTCAGCAACGTGAGGCAGGGGCTCAGATGTGGCTGCCAGAAACTGTTGATAGGTCCAATTACACCATTTATTCTAATAGTGACACCAACTTATTTTCCTTTAATTTTCTACTCAATTTTCTGTTCTAAGTTTAGATTTTTGTAACATTAAACTGTTTCAGAAGCAGTTTCTAAGGAAACCTCTCAGGCGAGGCGCTTAAATCGGTAATTAGAAAGCCGTTATGTGTAAATTAAGTGAAACAGGCTGCGTGCCTAGAGGAACAGATGGGAAGGGGCAGTTTCAGAGATTTCAGCTACAGTGGCCGATATGGTTTATTCCTTTGCTGACAGCACCCTGGAAAACAAGCTTTCCAAGGTCCCCAAGGATGTTCAAGGTCAAAATATAACAACAATTTTGTGGTTATCAAACTCTGTGCCATCTCTGACCCCCCGGTGATCTTGCAGCCTCACCTTGTCCCAGAACTTTGTAGCATCCCTGATCCTTCTCTTTCTGCTGCCCCCCTGCACACTTGTGATTTCAGCAGTGGGAGGGGGAGAGTGTCCCATGCTTGGAAACTCTCCAAGTGCTCCAGCTTTCTGGGATTCTCTGACCGTGATATTTAACTGAAGTTGATGCAACTTCTTTCCTCTAATCTTGCATCACATGTTTGGTGGGAACTCAAGAGCCGTCCCCATATTTGGGGCAAAAAAAATTTTTTTTGGTGCCAGGGTTGGAAAGTATAGATTATGATTTTCCTGACTTCCTCTCTGGCTCTGAATTCCCACCTCTGCCTCTGCTGAGCCCTGTCTGCTATGCGTTTTGCTCCTTTCCACTCCATTCCTTGCTGACTCTCCCCAAAACAAAAATTTATCCTATTCTATTATTCAGAGCAATTCAACTTTCTGCAGCCATGACAGTAAACTTAACCCCAGAAATACTTTTGCATACTCAAAAATATAAAAAAAGCTTGTTAAACAGTCTCTGTGCTCTGTTAGCAGCATGAAGCATCCTCAGAAGTGTTGAAATGACAGTTTTTCCTTTATCTTAGGCCAACTCACATTCTTGGAGATGGCTTTCTCCTCCTTAGGAAGGTAGAAGGCTATAGTTAGTATCATTCGTTTTTGTTAATGTAGTATTCTTATCCCCTGGGTTTCTTTTTTCCAAGACATTCATTAGGCTAACACATCTGGCCTCTCCGTGTCCCTTTGTTCTGTCCTTTGGCAAATCTGGGACAAGAGAGTGGGCACATGTGGCCCATATCCTTCCTGCTCCTGTGTTTTGGTGTGTGCCTGCCTCAAGGGCGTGCACATCTGCTCTGCTATTCCCTGATGTTCATTTTAAGGGGCAGGTGCTCCCCCCTCACCTTTTTCTTTTTTTTTTTTTACTCTATTCACCTGTGGTATGTTCTCAGCTCCCAAAGTAATAAAGAGAACACTCTGACCTCAGTTTATTTGACTTTCACGTGCCAATCTGTCAGTTATTTTCAGTCCTATTGGGGCTATTTGTTGGTTCCCTCAACCCCCATCTGTTTTAATGTGTATTTACTTATTTTGAAACAGAAAGAAAGGAGAGAGCACAAGTGGGGGAGGAGCAGAGAGAAATGGGAGAGAGATAATCCCAAGCAGGATCTGCACTGTCAGTGCAGAGCCCAACGCGAGGCTTGAACTCGTGAACCATGAGAACATGACCTGAGCCAAAATCAAGAGTCGGATGCTTAACGACTGAGCCACCCAAGCACCTCTAAACCATATCGTTTTAAAAAATTTTTTAATATTTGTTTATTTTTGAGAGATATAGAGACAGAGCATGAGCAGGGAAGGGGCAGAGAGAGAGGGAGACACACAGAATCTGAAGCAGCCTCCAGGCTCCGAGCTGTCAGCACAGAGCCTGACACGGGGCTCAAACTCATGAACCACGAGATCATGACCTGAGCCAAAGTCGGATCCTCAACTGACTGAGCCACCCAGGTGCCCCCAAACCACATTGTTTTAAAAAGCACATCGCCCCTCCCCACCAATGTCATGTTTCCATTTTAACCAATATCCTAAATCCCTAAAGCCTGACCCTTGCACCTATCAGTCTCAGAAGACAATCTAACCTCCTGCTTCACAGGGAAAATTAAGCCAGTTGTCTGTTCCTTTGCCTAAGTCATGAACCTCCTTCCTGCCTTCCCTTTTAGTCTCCAAAGAAGAACGTACTTCACTCTTGAAGCAACCACTTTACATCAATTTTTTTTTAAGTTTACTTATTTATTTATTTTGTGAGAGAGAGTGCATACATGAGCAGGGGAGGGGCAGAGAGAGAAGGGAGAGAGAGAATCCCAAGCAGACTCCAAGCCATCAGTGCAGAGCCCGATGTGGAGCTTGAACTCCACATGGGGCTTGAACTCATTAACCATGAGATCATGATCTGAGCTGAAACCAAGAGTCGGATGCTTAACCAAGTGAGCCACCCAGGCTCCCCTACACAGCTTGTCATCTCATGCTTTCAAGGCACATGCAAGGTGTTGTTCCATCTGTCAGCACATTCTCTGTTGAGTCATCTGTTTCCTTTCCTGCTGCC
Organism: Prionailurus bengalensis; assembly: GCF_016509475.1. NCBI lineage: Eukaryota > Metazoa > Chordata > Mammalia > Carnivora > Felidae > Prionailurus > Prionailurus bengalensis. Next base: position 147,237,148 of record NC_057344.1, read on the forward strand.
CTTCTACCCATAAGCATGCTTGGGTATTCTCATCTTGGAAACCTTTCTCATTACACTGTCTCCATCATTTGCCATTATCCCTCTTTTCTTCTCTTCACAAACAGGTATCTTTGAAGAGTAGTCTCTACTCACTACTCTCTCAGTTCCATTTTTTCCTAACTCCTTACAGTCAGGCTCCCATCCCACCAGTCTAATGGATTTGTTCTGATAAAGATTTCTGTTGAATTCTTAATTATGAAATCCAATGAATCTTGTTCATTTATCATTCAGTTTTCCTCCCTGCATCACTTAAAAGGTTAACCAACTCCTTGAGATTATTTCTTGGATTTCCTGAAACTACTCCATAGTGCAGTCTCTGGAATCTAGGTGAAGGTTTGCATTCTGCCTCTACCACTTACTCACTGTGAGGCTACACACAAGATTCTTAACCTTTCAAAACCTCAGTTTCACCACTTGTAAGACAACAGTACTAACAGTATCCTCATCACAGGGCAGGTGTGAGAGTAAAATAGAGAACGGTACATGCTAAGCTCTTTACCCTACTTGGAGGCATAGTCTTCAGTCCTAGGCTCTCCTGAAATGACTTGCCCCGTAGTTTGCAATTCTGTGTCATGAAATCCCATGCATTGTTCGTTCTCATCTTTTTGATCTCACAACATTCAATAATTTTGACCAATCTATCTTGAAAATGCTTGCTTCTCTTGGTTTCCTGGACACCACACTGTCATGTTTTTTTCACCTACCTCTCTGCCCCTCCTCCCCCTGTCAGTCACCTTCTCTGGTTCATCCTTTTTTATTTAGTATTTAAGTGGCTGTGGTTTCTTGAAACCCTCTTCTCATGTTTTATTCTTTCCCTGGGTCATTTTGTCCATGTCCATGGATTCGGTTCTTACCTCTGCACTGGTGACTCCTACACTAGTTTTTCTAGCTAGACTTGTCCTCTGAGCTACACAGCCAGCCATCTATCTACGAACCTACTTGTGTTCACAGGCATCCACAAACTCTGTGTGCCTCAAATGAAACTCAGGGTGTTCTCTTTCCTTACCAAACCCTGACTTCCTCGAGTTTTTTAATATTCCAGAAATCTAATATTCCAGAACCTTGAGTTTTCTAATTTTAGGCTAGGCTGAGCTCCCTATTTCACTGTTCACAGGGTTCAGTATTTCTCTGTTATACTGTTATCACAGTATAGTTAGGGTTGTATAACTAGTTATTTGGTATTTTCTACCCCAGGTAGTACAGACTCCAGGACACCTAAAGTGTCTGTCTGGTTAACAAGAAATAATCAGCATGCGGCATTTTACCTTATGGAAATAAACATTCCATGAATAGATAAAATACATTATGTGAAGAAACACTTAATGGAATTCCTGGCATATGGCCATCACTTGAAAATGTTAGCTATTATAATCTTAGCCACCAATCTGTAACTTCCCTCCTCCTCTCTATCCTTTGAAATACTGGTGTTTTCCAGGGTTTCTCTCCATCTCTCATGTCATACTTTACATATATTTTTTTAAGCAATATAATCTACTCTCTGGTTTTGTCTATTCCCTGTGAGCTGACATTTTAGTAGGGCTTTCAATTTATACTGAAAGACCAGGGAGATGCTCTTTGAAGAGTAACATTAAGGGCTGAAACTTTCAGAATAAGTATGGGCCTGACCTCCAGAGGCCAGAGGTCTGCATGACCACTATAGGAAATTAGTTCTAACAGGGTAAGTTGGCTACCAAGCATGAGGTATCTGAAACATGGCATTCCAAGTAAATTCATCACTTACTGCTGCTGTCTCTTCCTATATTGAAGACCCGTTCTCTCTGATTCGGTGAAGCAGTGTCCCTGGGCTTGACTCTGACTTCATCTTCTATTTCCATTCATGCAGGCCATTCATTCAACTGCAGCGATTCTAATATGGAATGCAAACAAAAGAGCAAGAAATTTTAAATGTTCATGTAAAGAAGTATTACTATATACCCTGAATGATATAGATCAAGGGTTGCCAACTTGTTCTGTAAAGAGGCAGAGAGTAAATTATTTTAAGCTTTCCAGGGCCTAAATACATACACACACACATACATACATACATACATACATACATACACAAATAAAAATTCATCGCCCAGTGGTTGACAGAAAAAAAAAAAGACAAGAAACTTGCAGTGATTCTTCCAGATGTTGGGAGGAAAAATTAATCTCACTCATGGTCAGTGCTATAAACAATTAAAGTGAGACACAACCATATTGTTCTGAGTTCCCAGCATTAAATCTCTTTAATTGATAGCCACACACAATACCATTTTTAACAAAGCAAAAATTATTAATAGTATTCCCTTTCACTCTCAAAATGTCTTGATTTGGATAATAAATTATATGATCACCCTCCTTACAGTTCACTCAACCTAAAGTGACAGGGTAATTGAGAGAGGGAAGGGATTCTAGTTTTGGCTTCTTGACATGCTCAAATCTAGTCTCCCTCATGAGAATCAAGGTCCTGGCATTGAGCTAAGGACACCAATCCTTGACCATGTCTTGTCACCTTGAATGACTTCTTCAGAGCCCTTGGTCTAATTGTAGTTGCTGGCCTTAGCTGGGACCTCCTCAGTATGCAGAGGTATTCTATTTACATCAAATTCTAAGATCAGTCTCAATGTCTTTCATACAGGGACACTCTCAGTCTCCTAATGTGAATTCAAGCATCTTTCTCTGGCATTCTCAGATTCAGCATAACAGGCAGTATTACTTGGCCAAGCCTGAAAACTCCAGTTCTACCTTCTATCTTACATCAAAATGTTTCAAATGATCAAAATAGTTCACTGATAAGACTCAGCTAAGAATGAAGATCTGTTCTGGGTGCCTGAGTGGTTCAGTTGGTTGAACATCTGGCTCTTGATTTTGGCTCAGGTTGTGATCTCATGGCTCGTGGGATTGAGCCCCACATCAGGCTCTGTGATGGCAGTGCAGAGCCTGCTTGGGATTCTCTCTCTAACCTCTCTCCTTGCCCTCCCCCCCCCCAAAATAGATGAATAAACATTAAAAAAAAAAAGAATGAAGAGCTGTTCAAGGTGAAATGCCAGTCATCATCACTGAGAGACTTCTAATCAGCTCATAACTTTAAAATGTCAGCTTCTTGGGGTGCCTGGGTGGCTCAGTCAGTAAAGTGTCCAACTTTGGCTCAGGTCATGATCTCGCAGTTCATGAGTTCAAGCCCGCCCCACGTCAGGCTCTGTGCTGATAGCTCAGAGCCTGGAGCCCATTTTGGATTCTGTGTCACCCTCCCTCTCTGCTCCCTGCCATGCTCTGTCTCTCTCTCCTTCAAAAATAAACAAAAAATAAAATAAAATAAAATAATAAAATGTCAGCTTCTTGAGGTTATGCACACATACACACGTTATTCACACACACATTCATTTATATAAGCATAAAAGTATGGAAGGTTATTCATCAAGTGATAATTATGAAAGCTGTTTGTTTTCAAGCCAAACTGAAGAATAAAAAAAACATAAAAATCATCCTGGGTACATTGTCGTCAACAAGCATATTTTGAGTACCAGCTGTGTGCCAAGCACCATGTAACTACCTTTTGAAATAACATAAGCAATAAAATGTTATAATCTGAATAAAGTTGATTTTTTCTGTAGTTTGTAGATCTCTGACCAAATTAACTGCACATTTATCCTTCTCCCATAGAACATCATACTCCCTTTCAGTATAGCATGCATCATCCTATATGACAGCTATCTGCTTCCATTTTTACTGCCTCTGTCAAATTGTGATCTCCTTGAGGGGAAACTCCATCTTTTCATCTTTATAATGCCAACTACTGGCCCAGTGCCTGGCTTATAATAGGTATGCTAATTTTTTTTCTCTTGATGCTAGTTTTTTTTTTTTAACTTTTCCTTATATAAGTCAATTTAGAACTAAAATAATTGAGTGGAGTTGAAATCTGTGTAGAATGACTTCAATAGCAGGCTAAGAAAAAAGATAGTTACAGAAATACTTTCCTAAGTGAACTGAGTTGAAAATAAACTTGCAGACCATAGTGTGAAACTGGCTTTAGAGAACGATGTGTAGTTTCAGAATGATTATTGGTTCCAGCCAACTTATCAGTTGGCATATGATAAACTTTAAGTTTATTTTGAATTAAGAACAATATCTTATCAGATCAGTTTAGTCCATCTACATAGTACGTTAAAGTAGGTGTTAAATAATGCTCATAGAATGAATGGGTCTACATTTATCATAGAATTTGCATTAAATGTTTTACCGGAAGTAGTATTTGTTTTGATGTTTAATATTTATTTAATAATAAGGAAAGCCATTACTGATTATAAAAAAAGCATATGCTTAGGAGTTAGTATTTCCTTATTAGTGGAGTAATTATTAAGTGCTCAAAAAATATTTGGCAAAATAGTAAAATCAAATGACCATAGTCTTCCTCTATGACTGGTTTAGCAAAACTGAGCATCTTTCCTACTGTCATTTCTTTCTTTTTTTTTTAATGTTTTATTTATTTTTGACATAGAGACAGAGCATGAGCGGGGGAGGGGCAGAGAGAGAGGGAGACACAGAATCCAAAGCAGGCTCCAGGCTCCGAGCTGTCTGTCGGCACAGAGCCTGACACGGGGCTCGAACTCACAGACCGTGAGATCATGACCTGAGCCAAAGTCAGATGCTCAACCAACTGAGCCACCCAGGTGCCCCTCCTACTGTCATTTCTTATTCTATGTCTATTGTAGTTCTTAGTTTTATGTTTTTATTACTTATATTTATTTACTTACCGGTTTTACTCAATAGAGAATCGTTAAGCAGCCAGTGTTAGGCAGCCTGGGATTGTGCCATGGCCACATCCTGTCTCTATGCCCTTTGATTCATTGCTCAACTTCTGAGCATCTCAGTTTCCTCACCTATAGTGGAAAAGATAATACCTTTCCTCACAGGAGTGTTGTAAAGATCAAATGGTATAGTGTTTGAATAAGATACTTCTTTTCACCTTGTTTTCCAGGTATTTGGAGTCATCGCTTCCATTAATAATCAAATAAAAAACCCTCAGACTTGTATCAGATAAAGTGGGAAACCCAATGTCTTCCTAATATTTCTGTGGATTCTTAAAGGTTTGGGAGGAGCTTAGATTCTTCTTCTGTCTGATAATTGAAATCTCTGCACCAAGCTTTAACTTTAGCTACTCTTCCTTCTCTACCCTTGTTCCCAAAGTTGCTGTGTTTTCCCCCTCTAGTATAAACATCCCCCCTTTCCTCCAAAGCACCATTCACACATCGGTGTTATGAATAACAGATTAGCAATTGTTTTGCTGGTGGTTTTGGGGTTATGGGGCTGGAGTGTTAATCGCCATGTAGAACAGGAAACAGCAAATTTAGTCTCAGTCCTCACTTCCTAGGCATTCATCACTTTGCCCACCCTACAGAGTTTCTGATAACTCGTGCATGCCTCTCTTTGATCTTCCACTAACTTCACTGTCAGAAGTGGTGTGTGTGTTAGTGTGCGCACGTGTGCATGCATGTGCCCTGGAGTGCAATGGAAGGAATGAATGACTTGTAATCGTTGAATGGTCTCCACCTTGGTATTTAACTGTGGTTTGCATGACTTCAAATGCAAATCATTCTTCTTGGATGTGTATTCTTATATATTGTCTCTTTAATCCTCCTAGGTATTCTGTGACTTCTTGATGTCTGTTTACAAAAATACTTTACTGAAGTGTAATTTATATTCAGTTCAATTTACACATTTAAGTTCACAGTTGATGAGTTTGACAACTATATTCCTTTGTGTAGAGATCACCACTGTCAAAATATAGAACAGCTCTGTCACTCCTAGAAGTTCCCTAGTGCCCCTTTGCAGACAGCCCTAACCCTAGGTGACCACCAATCTGCTTTCTGTCATTATAGATTAGATTTCCTTTTTCCAGATATTTATGTGAATGGATTGTTCTGTCTTCTTTCTCCCATCATATTGTTTTTTATATTAATTCATGCTGTTGCATGTATCAGGAGATCATTCATTACATACATTACATTGCATGTATATACTAAGTTTTTATACTATTCATTCACTTGCTGATGGACATTTGAGTTGTTTTCAGTTTGGGACTATTAGGAACAAAGCTGTTATGAACATAAATGCACAAGTCTTTGCATAGTGTTACATTTTATTTCTGTCTGTTAAAACTCGAGGAGTAGAATTACTGAGCCATATGATAAGTATATATTAAACTTTATGAGAAACTGATAAACAATTTTTTATAATGGTGGTACCATTTTAAATCCCCACTAATGATATATGGGAGTACTGGTTGTTCTATATCATCAACAAATCCCTGATATTGTTAGGTTTTCAAACTTTATACATTCCAGTGGGTGTGCAGTGGTATCCCATTTCAGAGTTTTAATTTGCATTACCCTGACAACCAATGATGTTGAGCACCTTTTCATATGGTCATTGGCAGCTCAAGTCTTTTGGGGGGTGAAGACTACAAAATTTCTATAAATACCATTTGGGTCCTTTATATATCTTCTGTACTTGTCCTTATCATATTTATGCTTCCCTTTATCTTCTTGAACATATGGAACATATTTAAAATAGCTGCTAAAATGTCCTTGTCTTCTAATTCCACTAACTCTGTTACTTCTGGATTTGTTTCTATTGATTGGTCTTTTTCTTGCTTATGGGTCATATTTTCCAGTTTCTTTTCATGCCTGTTAATTTTTGTTTTGATTCCAGCTGGTATGAATTTTATGTTGTTTATTGCTGGATTTTGTTGTATTCTTTTAAATATTTTTGGGCTTTATTCTGGCAGGCAAGTAAGCTACTTGGAGTCTGTTTGACCTAGTTGAGGCTTGCATTTAAGCTTTGTTTGGGCATGTCTGGAGTAGTGTAATGCCCGAAGTTCCGAAACCTCCCACAAAAGTCCACCAGAGTCGTAAGTCAAAGCCAAGCGGCAAGGGTCATTTATTGTAGGTTCGAACCTGGTCCTCTGCGCACTCGTCGCCGGTGACGCAAGAGGCCACGATCAGGGTTGGTACAGCGTTTTTATAGACAGAGACAAATAGCACAGGGGAGGTTTCAAATTATGAGGGGCCTGATTAGTTGATTTTAAAGTAAGGACATTTGTTGTTCTCTGATTGGGCGTCCTTTGTCTGTCCTTTGGCGGGAAGGCTTTGTCCGTTACTTGTGGCGGGAGAAAAAAGGGGGAAGGGGGAAGGGGGTAGGCTAGGTGAGGAACGTGCTAAGCAAGCAGGTTTACAGAAGCGAGAAATGCCGGTTAGTTTATGTACAATCACTCATTCCATCACATGTCGGACTACATTTAGGAAGGTTTACAACCCATTCTACTACACAGCGGGTTACATTCAGGAAAGGCCTCACAAGGCTCGTAGCAAACAGCAAGCAAAACAGACTTCTCAGCAATTGTATTTCTTATCAAAGATCCATAATAAGCAGAAAAGAGAACTTTAGCTTTAAACTAAGGCAGGGCTGTCATTTGGATTTAAAGCTGTTCTTTTCAGTAGTCTTTAGGCTAAGGGTAATGAAGTATACTTCTGAGGACTCTATCTACCATCTCCTAGATTGTGAAATCTTTTCAATGTAACTTGTGGGACAGAAACTCTTTGTAGTGCTGAATGAACTCTGTGAATTGTTTGGTGCACTGCTGTTTGATGTTTCTTAATCCCACCTTATGGAGTATGAACCCTTGCAAGCTCAGATTGGTATTGAGTGAAAGATTCAAGAAGAACTGTCTCCTCTCAGGTTTTCTGCCCCACAAATTCTAGATGCTTTCACCTTCCCCTATTGTGCTGTCTCCTCAACTCAGTGAGAGGACAGTGCTCTGTGCTCCCTCTCCCTGCCTGTTTTCCAGGCAAGAAACTAGGGTTTATCATTCATTTTCCTATTATGAGAGACCACAGCCCTGTACTATCTGCTGTCTGATATCTGAAAGCAGTTGTTGATATGTTTTGTCTGGTTTTCTACTTGTATAGTGTGGGAGGATAAATCCAGTCACGATTACTTTTTCATGGCTCAAAACAGAGGTTCATATACTCGTATCATTTAAAAATTTGATGGCTGTAATAGGATTAAGAACGTTTAATTTGCTGATTAACAAAAGGAAAATTTAGACTCGCCCACATTTCATAGAAGAAAAGCTATTTAACAGTAAAAATTTAAGAAATATCTACTCTCAGTATATAGGATAATTCCTTCTATTAAATAAATGTAGTTCATGAAAATTTTACATTATTCATTTTCTCCTTGTCACATATGAGTAGAGTTTACTTATGAACCAGCTTTAATCTGTTGGGTTTTGGTCAGGAGCCACTGATCCAGGCCATGCCTTCCTTTTCCTATTTAACAGAAAAAGCACTGAGATTCAGATAAATTAATGAGAAAGTGATAAATGGTTAGCAACATGGCCAAGGCAAAAACTTGGATCTCTTGACTCCTGGTGCAGTCCTACATCACAGGTTTTCCATGTGTGTGAACACAGTCAGCCGAGCTACTGGACACTACCTTCTCATGCAAGTGTTGAATCTCACAAAGTTACTTTGGCTCTTTCTCACTAGTCTCTAATCTTAGTGAAGTACAATTACTTTGATGAAAATGCTAACATTAGCTTTAAGAAATTAGGAACTAAGCTCAGTGTAGCACTTAAAATAAGAAAATTCAAATCTGTTCATGTGACTTTTGCAAGAGAGAGAGATGCTCACCAAAGCTTCCATCTACTCGTTAACATTTACCATCCCCCTGCGTTAGGCAGGTCACATAGCCAATCCTGGCCAATTGACTGTGGGCAGAATGACATGTGTTGGTTTTATGCAGAAGTATAGGAAACCTGGAGTTGGAGTTGGACTCACCAAATGCCTTTCCTCTGCTGTGAGGACTGTGGTGTTGGCACATCCCCAATGGTAAAGATATAAAACAGTTTTTCTTTTAGCCTTGATTTTTGAGTGACTCTGTGGACAAGAGTCCCCACCAACTCACAGTGGACATATAGCATGAATTATAAATATACCTGTTTTTTTTCCTTTAAGCCACTGAGATTTGGGAGTTACCCCAGCATAATTCAGTCTGTGCTACATTCTCATTGGTTAAAGGATGCCATCCTGAATTACTGATGAAGCAGGGAATGATTCTGAACATACCTGTCACTCTCCATCTTTATCACAGTTCAGTCACATGGATTTTTATCTGTTAAATGTTCTTTTCTCCTTAAGCTGCTGCATATCTTGGCAGCTTTGAGGGTAACTGAGTGTCATCATTTGTACACTGATAGTCACTGTGATTGTGCTAATGGATTGGGGTAATTATAGCATGTCAGCATATATTGGGTGAAATTTTTATCAAATTATATATTTTTCTTAACTGCTGTAGAAGTGGCTTTGTGAGGCCATGAACTTACACAAATAGTTCATAGGGGTGGATGGGAAACACAGTATAACATGCATTTTTAATGAATAAAGCCAATTTGAGATAGTTTAAAATATCAACAACATTAAGAGAAAGAATATATTGGGAAGATATTTTTCTATCTCACAGAACCCCAAGAACATCTGAGCCTCTGGCCTACTGGAGCAGGAATTGAAAAGATAAATCTTGAATCCAGGCAACACTCTTTCTCTTCAGTCTCTGGTCTCTGATCTGCTCATCATTCTGCTTTATTCTTTTCTATTAACTGGAATTATCTGCTTCTTTGTGTGCATGGGGGTAGATGGCTACACCCCAGTCTCAAGTTTGCATTATCTTGGTTCTAATCATATGGTGGAAGTCAATTAACTGTATCTGAGCCTTTATTCCAAACTCCTAAGAAAAGTATAATTGGCCAACATAGGGTCAGAAGAGTGTGTGTGTGTGTGTGTGTGTGTGTGTGTGTGTGTGTGGTGGATTTCTTAAAGAAATCAAATCATTGTGAAGTGAGCAGAGACCCTGAAGTTATTTTCAGCCATTTGAGATATGAGAAACAGTCTCAGCAGCAAATCACGGAGTTGGGGCACCTGGATGGCTTAGTCAGTTGAGCATCCAATTCTTGATTTTGGCTCAGGTCATGATCTCATGGTTCATGGGTTCGAGCCCTGTGTTGGGCTCTGCACTAGGAGTGCAGAATCTGCTTGAGATTCTGTCTTTCTCTCTGCCCTTCCCCTTCTCTCTCTCTCTCTCTCTCAAAACAAATAAACTTAAAAAAGAAAAAGAGCAAATCAAAGAGTTGATAGGTAAAATTCACCAAAGCTTATCTAGAAAAAATGAAAAATCTTTTTTTCAATTTTTTTTAACGTTTATTTATTTTTGAGACAGAGAGAGACAGAGCATGAATGGGGGAGGGTCAGAGAGAGGGAGACACAGAATCCAAAACAGGCTCCGGGCTCTGAGCTGTCAGCACAGATTCCAAAGTGGGGCTCGAACTCACGGACCGTGAGATCCGTGAGCAAAATCAAAGAGCAAATCAAAGAGTTGATAGGTAAAATTCACCAAAGCTTATCTAGAAAAAATGAAAAATCTTAAAACCAGGAATAGTTTAAGAATCAAGAGAATTGAATTATTGATTATTAAATACAGGAGCAGAGGGTGAGATACATGATAAATTTTGCTTATAGAGGCTTATTTTGATTAGCTAAATGTTTATTAATTTAATGAGCTAGAATAAACAAAATGCATGTCACAGAGAAAGCATTCCTTAGTTTTACTCTTCCTCTCACACTCTAACTTGACTAGTCTTTTTTTAAATTTTTTAAATTAATTTTTAATGTTCTTATTTATTTTTGAGACAGAGACAGAGCATGAGCAGGGGAGGGGCGGAGAGAGGCGGAGACACAGAATCTGAAGCGGGCTCCAGGCTGGGCTCAAACTCATGGAGTGTAAGATCATGACCCAGCTGAAGTCGGATGCTCAACTGACTGAGCCACCCAGGTGCCCCCTAATTTGGCTAGTCTTAAGGGAAATATATAAATGGTATAAGGGTTATTGGTTATATGGATAGTAAAAAAACAATAAAAATAAAATTAAAAAAAAAAAGGAGAGAATTAAAAGGCTTCAGAGTTTCCAAGAAAGGAATTCAAGGAATCTCAAAGGCAGCAAGAGTGTTGTGAAGCTGAAGATAAGCCTGACATCTTGGCCAGGGGGCTGCAAAATGGGCACAGACCCTGAAGGATAAAATGCTGGGATACAGGAAGAAAAGACTTCATTTCTATTTATACTTACTCTCTACCTAAAAATTTAGAAATAAATGAAGCTTTGCTGATATGTAGACAAAAATTGATAGCCTAACCTGATTGCGTGTTAGACTTGAGGTACCATGTCTGACACATGAGGGAGAAGGCAATATGCGTCATGGTTAGGATCACAGACTCTGAAACCTCATGTCTGGGTTTTGGTCCCACCTATTAGACTGACTATTTATGTGACCTTACATGAATTCTGTAACTCTCTGTGTTTCTTTTGCCTCACCTATAAAAGAGGAATAAAAATAATAGTATTTGATTCATAGAATTGTTCTGAGAGTAAATGAGCTGATCCATGTAAAGTACAGTAAAACCTTGGTTTGCAAGCATAATTTGTTCCAGAAACATGCTTATAATCCAAAGCACTGGTATATCAAAGCAAATTTCCCCATAAGAAATAATGGAAACTCAGGTGATTCGTTCTACAACCCAAAAATACTCATATAAAAATGATTCCAATACTGTAATATAATATTAAATAATAAAGAAAATACAAAATATAAAGAAAAATAAACTAACCTGCATTTATCTTTGAAAACTTTTGTGGCTAGTATGAGGGAGACAAGAGAGAGGAGGGTTCTTGTGTAGGACGACTTTCACTATCACTAACGGATGTGGACTACAGTACAGTATTAATAAACTTGTCATATACGGTATTTAATGTACCTGGCAATAAAACAGCTGAGGAAAGGGTCTCTACATGTGGGCAGCCTGACCTAGAATGAAGCAAAGCAGTCCTGAGCTTACTCTTGTATGGAAAAGCAAAGGAGTATTCATAGGTGTTTGAAGTGACAAAAAACACACGAGTGACAGTTGTGGGCACCTTCCAACATTTGGAAAAATCACTGATTTCTGCCAAACTCTGTAGCCTGAGCCCGAGCAGCCAAGCATGGGAGATGATCACCTACAATCCTGCAGCAAGGCTGAGAGAGAAAAAGAGAGAGAGAAGAACCATTGGCTCAGCTGTGATCATGTCACATTCGGCATCACGCATTATTCCTATTGCAAGACATGGCTCATTTATCGAGTTAAAATTTATTAGAAATGTTTGCTCATCTTGCAGAACACTTGCAGAACAAGTTACTCTCAATCCAAGGTTTTACTGTACTTGGAAAAGTCGCTGATACATATAAGCATTATGTGAGTGTTAGAAACAACTTTGATCCTGAGAGAAGTAGGCAAGTTCAGCAGCACAGAGGAGCTGATGGTGGTGCCTTCCCTCATTTGTTCGCTTTCAGCATTATGTAATATATTGCCATTCAGATGCACTTCCTTTAATGGAATAATACCGATTACATCATTTAGTTTCAGTGAGGACAGAAAGGATTTTTAGTACCATTAATATGTAGAAATAAGCAACACATTATTTTTTTCACGTAAACTTAGGATAAGAACTCTTGATTTTGGCTCTTAATGATTTTTCTAAATTCTTTTCTTTTTCTATTTGTTATTCATATTCTCTTTATTTGAGGTATATTTTAAGGCATTTCACCTAATGCAAGGAAACTGGAAAAGAATGCAATCACATTAATCTCTGCATCAGACTGATTATATCAGGCATCAGCACTATGATGGAATCTTTTTTTTTTTTTTTTTTCAACGTTTATTTATTTTTGGGACAGAGAGAGACAGAGCATGAATGGGGGAGGGGCAGAGAGAGAGGGAGACACAGAATCGGAAACAGGCTCCAGGCTCTGAGCCATCAGCCCAGAGCCCGACGCGGGGCTCGAACTCAGGGACCGCGAGATCGTGACCTGGCTGAAGTCGGACGCTTAACCGACTGCGCCACCCAGGCGCCCCTATGATGGAATCTTTAATTTGGTGCCTTGAAAGATGAAAACAGACCTCAAAGATAGAACGTGTGCACATAATTGTAATTAGTAGGAGGACAGGAATGGGTCAGATTGTTCAGAGTTTGTTCTGTCTGGTTGGGAACCAGAGCAGGTAATTCCCAGTCAAGTAAGGGGAACCAGTGTGTGCTAAACCCCCTGGGTGCCTGTGCCATTGTGGCACAAAACATTTCATGTTTTGCAGAAAAGGAAAAAACTCAGTAGAACTGATATTGAGAATTTGGAAAATGGTAGAAACTGTTTTTTACATGGTTTCCTAAGATTAAGTAAGGATCAGGAAAGCAATCCTGAGTTGTTGTCCTTGTGTGGCCCCTTCTTCTTTCTTCTCTCTTCTTTCCGTTATGTGTGGAAAACCAGAATTTGATTTCTTGGGAAGAATAGCCAAATTGAAGGATTTACTCAAATGTTGTAATGGTCAATTTTGTGTGTCAACTTGACTGAGCCACAGGGTTCCCAGATATTTGGTCAAACATTATTCTGAGTATGTCCAAGAGGGTGTTTTTGATGAGATTAACAGCTGAATCAGTAGACTGAATAAAGCAGATTGCCTTCCCTAGTGTGGGTGGCCCTCATCCAATCTGAAGGCCTGAATAGAACAAAAAGATTGGTCTTCCCAAGAATAACATGGAACTCCTCCTGCCTGACTGTTGAGCTGGGACATTAGTCTTTTTCCTACCTTTGAACTTAAATTGAAAAATAAGCTCTTGTTGGGTCTCAAGTCTGCCAGCTTTCAGACTGGAACCAACGCCATCAGCTATCTTGGGTCCGTAGCTGACTGAAGGTCCTGAGGCCTCTTAGCCTCCATAATTATGTGATTCAATTGCTTATAATAAGCCTCTTCATATAATAAAACATGTATATATAATATATATGTATATATTCTATTGGTTTTGTTTCTATTAAAAGCTCTAACTAAAACAAATGTCAATAGCATTAAGAATGATTATTCTAAAAAAAATAATTATTTTCATTCTAATACATTCTGGTAGTATTAGAATGAATAAAAATGGCCCACATACTGGCTTAGGCAAGATATACTTAAGAAACTTAATTTAGTGTAGAGATCTGAAAAACAAACAAAAATAGGTCTGAATCAAGAATACAAGGCATTCCAAAATACTACTTTTTATGCTAAATAACACATCTTGGTGTGAAAAACAGCATATGACTGCTTAAATTATTATATATTATATTGATAAATAGAAGAAAGAAATGTAAGTCAAGCTTAAACGGAATCTGTATGTATATAAAAAGTGAATAACTTCATCTTTTAATAAGACAGACTACTCTTCAGAATCACACCTTATATTTTTAATGCATTTTATGGAGTTGAACATTAAGAATATTATTGAGTATTTTTTATTTGGCTTTGTCCTTTAACCATTAATTAATATGGATTTCAGTATTCATTTAATGGTATGGCACGGTGATTTGGCAGTGCAGGAAATAAACATTATAGCATGGCTGTTATTATTCCCTAGGCAGCCATGAAACCAAATAAAGCAAAGATGAGACCCAGTGTTTTGAATTTTACCTCTTTTCCTTTGTGCAAAATGGTCTGGGTTTAGTTAAAAAATGTTCCCCTGAAACCTCAGAAAATGTTTGCTTGGACTGAACCTCAAGAACGTTTATAGTTAGAGAGAGAAGGAAAAAGATGCATTTTAATAATTTGAGTGAAAAAAAGCACAGATTTAATAACTCACAAATGGGGCATACTGCACTTTTTCTGTTACTGTGGACTTTGAAATAATTTGGGTAGGTGCCTTGATAAGCAACCAGACAATAGTATTAGCGAAATTGATCATGTGGGCACTAAACCCAACTCCAACTTTACCAGTACTTGCCTGGGCTCTTCCACCATCTCAGGTATGCTTGCAATAGCTGGAGATTCTGGGATCGATTTCCTATGCTTCACATAGCCAAAAGCCAAATAGTGTTTGTATTTCATCCCCAGCTTTACCACAAGTCCAAGCTCTTGCCAAATATCCCAATACCGAATCCAGAGTATATTCCTTATGGACTTTCTTTCTCATAAGGTGTTATTTATGTGACTGTCTTGGGGTTGGATAACATGACTTTTAATTTAACCAAAAGGCAATAGCAATGCACTAGATGCTACTTGTGAGACAGTGTCTATATGAGAACAGTGGTCTCTTGAGGAAGAATTAGACATGCATGTGTAGGAATAGGCTGCCTGACAATAAAATTGTTATTCCTAACAATCAAGTCAGACTTCTTGGCAAATGAGTTCTGGGTAATATGTAGCTTACAATGTCTTTTTACTTACAGATTGGCAGCGTCCAGCTGATCTGATTGCTGATACATTACATTCCTCTTGAATAATAAGGAAAATAAATCCAGAGAAGTGGAGTGTGGGGGAGATTGTTGCTATTTTCCTCAAATAGGTAACTACAAAGTGCCAGTGCCAGTGGAAATGCACAGCCCTGAGAGCTACTCTGGTTTCTTGGTGGGGGCTAAGAGAGGAAGGTCAGCTAATATACTTTAAGTCAAAGACTGAAGTGTTTCATAGAGTTAATCTGACCCTGGTGGGGAAGGAAAAACTAGGGCTTGCAATTTCATTTGTTGCAGAATTTCTGCCCTGTTTTTAAAGACATCATGATAATTATATGGAACAAGGAATAATTAAAATCATGGGTAAAACAGTGAATACATCAAGTAATTTTCCCCAGCTTCTTCCTTCCTCTTTTACAAAGCTCTCCTCTTCTTTCTTGTTACCCAGAGGCTTTGTCCTTCATCATAATTACTCTTTCTGTGTCATTTCCTCTGAGGCTCTTCCAGAATCTAATGATAAAACTAAAAATTCTATTTTGGTGAAAGTGTCAGTGATCAATTATTATTCAATGTGTTGCCCTTCCTAGGTAATATCTGCAATTTAAGCAATAGTTTTCTGCATCCCTATCCCTGAGGGATGAGCTGAGCAGTTTGAGCTCGTTTGTAGTGTTATTCTAAATACAACACCTTGATCCTGAAAAGCAGACAGATTAAAATATTCCTCTGGGTCTTAGAATTCAACACATATTTAATAAAACCTACTATTTGCCAGAGACTATTCTAGTCATACAAAAACAAAGGTGAGTAAAATACAACCCTTGCCCTCAGTGAGCCCCTGAAGATTTTACTGGAAAGAAATGTTATAGTCTTCTGTGCATGGTCTTAGAGTCCCCAAGTTGGGAGGAAATCATTAACGGTAAGAAGATGAAGCATCTAAGTTAGAGGTAAGAGTTATGAAATGGTGTGGGACATGCTAATCACTCCTGTGTTTACTATTGCACCCTACACTTCATCCTCCACGTTATACTGGGGTGGGGGGGAGGGTCTTTGCTTAGGGAACAAATGTTACTTTGGTTCACACTTTTGGTACTTGCAGTCAAACAGCCAATCTGACAGTTCAAACCTTGGCTATACAACTGACCGACTATAATCTTGAGCACGTTTATGTACCTCCTCAAGCCTCAATTTCCTCATCTGTGAAAATGAGGAAATGAAAACCTCTAAATTGCTTATTTTGAGGGGAGGATTTAATTGGATAATTCATGCAAAGCACTTAGTACAGTTCCTGGCACAAAGTAAGCTCTCAAAGAATGTTGGCAAATATAATGTAAATAAAAATTGATGTACCACGTGGCTCAATCTTCACCTGGAATTAAATCAAAGGCAATAGAAATCCAACTCCGGAAGCCTTGATGAATAATGTAGGAATTTGGTGTCGTTTTCTGAAAGAAGCAGTCCCAGAGATTTTAGAGGGTCTAACACATAAAGAAGCTTCTAAGAAATACTCTAGAGTATTTCCAGTCATTTGTTCCATTGTCTTTCTAAATTCCATGCCATTCGTGACAGCTGCTAAGAACCTCTCTCGCTCTCTCAGCTAAATTTGTCTCCTCATTAGCTTCCCCAGCCCCCTTCCCTAAAGAGCCAACTCACTGGTCATGTGAGCATGTTCATGCTCACACTTCCCATGCTCAGGCACTGCCCGCACCCCAAAATGTGACCATCTCTACTAGGTACAGCCTCTGAGAAGCTTAGGTTTTCTCTCATTTAGACTTATTTTCTGAAAAGTGTTATTTCCCTTGAAATTGTGATGAAGGAAATGTGACATCTTACTGAATAGTAGTAATAACATTATTATTAAGTGAATAATCAATGCATGACTCTGCCATTGTGGCGAAAGGAGCCCTAGACAATATGTGTAAATGAGTGGGTTATGGCTGTGTCCAAAAAAAAGCAGGTGGATTCTAATTTGCTGACCCCTGATGTAGCCATCATAGGGACTTTGGCTTTTACTCCGAGGACAAAAGATTCTATTAGAGGTTTCAGGGCAGAAAGGTGACATAATCTTACATTTGAAAAGGATCCTTCTGAGTCTGTGTTGACAATCGACTGTAGTAAACAAAGATAGGAGGGGGAGAACAGGTGAGGGATTATTGCAACAGAGAATGATAGCATGAAAGTGAGAAACAATGGGATTCTGGAGGCATTCTGAAGATAAACATTTACAGGATTTATTTACGGTTTGCATGCGGGATTATAAGCAGTAAAAGTCTGGGAGTGGGAGGGCCAGTTAGAAAGCAGTTAGGTATTCCGGATGAGGGGTGATGCAGGCCTGAACTAAGGTGTGGCTTATGGGTTTTATGCAAAAAGCTGGCCATGTGTAGTTCTTAAAGGGTGTGTGTACAGCAGGGAGATAGTGCCTGCTACTTTTTTTACATGGCAAATCTATTGATCTGTCTCATTTCATACCTAAGCTTTCTCTTGAGCTTCTAAGGTGCCTTGAAGAAACTAAAGAGAGAATGTGAGGAGTTGCTAGTAACATCCCTCCTGCCTCTGTGCCTGCAAATTCTGGTCGGAGTGAAGACTATCTTCTTAGCCTGTAGGGGGTGGTGGTTGCCTGCCTAATAAAAAGGGAGTAAGCTGATGTTGACTTGGTTTCTTGTCTTTATGCCAATTTAGTATATGGAGATCTGAACCTAAGTTAACATTCCTAAGGTATTATCTAAATATTTTACCAAATTTATGATCCTTTGATTATATAAGTCACCGTTATTTTTTCCCCACTACAAAAGAAACAAACAAACAAAAAAAACACTGCTAATTGAAACACAATGCTTCCGATCACCTCGGTTGTGAGACACATCCTGATTTTAGAGCTGTCAAAAGGTTAAAAGTATGAATCTTAAAAATCAATGAAATACAGCATGCTAAAAAATAACAACGACGACGACAACAACAACAACAACAACAACAACAAAACAACAACCATGTAAGCTGGCAACCAAATAAAAATAAGGGACTTCTGTACTGAATGCCTATATTACATCAGAGTGCCCTTCAGAAACTCCAGTATTCACCATATATGCATTTTCAAAATAACTGGGATAACTTATGAAGCCTCTTTAAATGATATCTTAGTGGATATCTTATTAAAATGTATTATGCAATTCAACTAACCCTACTGCTTTATCTTAAAATGGGCATACTGAATAACATTCCATCTTTTTATCAGTGGCTTAAAGTCATGATTATGAATAACATTGGTTTCCAAGACACTACTCTCTTTGCTTTACTCCTAGTTTAGTGGCTTTTCTTGTCTCCTCTCAGGGTTCACTGTCATTTCGCCAAGGCCCTAAACTTTCAGGTGCCCCAGGCTCAGTCCTTCTGTGTCATCTTCTCCTGGTGCTCAGGTAAGCTCCCTAACTTCATGGGTTTTAAATACCTTGAACACTACCAGCCAGAACCTCCCTCTGAACTTCTCTCTTACATCCAGTTATACAGTTGTCTCCTTCACTTGGATACCTGATGAACACCTCTTACCTGACCTCTCCAACTGAGCCCCTCATTTTCCTTCTAAAAGCTTTTCCTCCCCAAATCAGTTTTGTTTCAGCAATGACATTTCCATTCTTCCAGTTGTGCAGGCCAAAACATCTGGAGTCATCTTTGACACCACTGTGTTTCTCACCCCTCATATCCAAGCCATCAGTAAGTTCTTTCCATCTTATCTGCAAAATATATTCAGAACCCCACCGCTTCTCACCCCCTCCACCAGGACCATCATTCTCTCTTAGCTGGAGCTCAACAACCTCTCCCTGCTGCCACCCTTGCCTCCCTAGAACCCATTCTCAACATTTTTATATGGATCCTTTAAGAATGTCATCTGATTATGCCACCTTTGTCGTCAAAACCCTGCAATGGCTTTACAACTGTTGCAGAGTAAAATCCAAAGTCCTTACCATGATCTACAAGGTTCTGCATGGCCTTGGTCTCTGCCTCCTCTCTGGCTTCATCTTCAGTCTCTCTTCCATGGGCTTCTTCTGCGTGCTTAACACAGGGTCTCTCAGTCTTAGCACTGTTAGCATATGCTTTGCTCTGGAGGGGTTGTCCTGTACATTATAAGATGTTTGCTAGCATCTCGGCCTCTATTCAGTAGATGACAGCAATACCCCTGCATTGTGATAAGAGAAAATACCTGCAGACGTTGCTGAATGTCCTCCAGGGGTTGGCGTGGGGTGGGGGATGGATCCTGATGGAGAACCACTGCTCTAACAAAACAAAGCTCAAATGCACTTCTTCCTCTCTTCCTCAAGACCTTCGCATTGTCTGTTCTCTCTGCCTTCTTCCAGATACCACACAGTGTGCTCCCCTACTTGGCCAGGTCTCCGTTTCAAATACTATGTTAACATAAACTAGCCATCCCACTCTCATTCCTTGCCAAGCTTACATGCTTTATTCTCTTCTGTTCCATTTACTGTTGCCTTATTTTAGCCACTTACTCTATCCAGGTGTTTCCTTTAACGTGAAAGGAGCACAATTAGGGTAAAACTCTTGTCCTCTCTGTTCGCTCTACCCCAGGGAAGTGGGAGGATTTAACTGATTGGCATATTTGGTAAGAACAAACTGGGCGTTTGGGGCTCAGTTCTCATTTTCTTTTTGTGTTGGAGGTGTGTTTCTCCCCAAGAGCAAGTGAGGGAATCGGCTGTGTTTAACGCTGTCTGCGACTGCATGGGTAAGTTTGCCTCAATCTGAGGTTCCATAACTTTTTCGACTTTTTAGCCACACCCTCTTATTTAGCCTTTATCAGTAACAAAGGTGCTATTTCTAGCTCTATATACTTTGTCATCACATATCTTAATTTGTTCAGAATTTAGGGGAAAAAGAGTGATATTTATCAGACCCTTTGAGACTCTAATATCTGAGGCATCGAGAAATAAAGGGGGCACCTGGGTGGTTCAGTTGTCTAAGCATCTGACTCTTGATTTTGGTTCAGGTCATGAGCTCATGGTTTGTGAGTTTGAGCCCCACATCGGGCTCTGTGCGGATCGTGTGGAGCCTGTTTAGGATTCTCTCTCTCTCTCTTTCTCAAAAGTAAATAAATAAACTTTAAAGAAAAAGAGAGAGACATAAAGAAAGGACTGGAAGCTGGGGGAAGCACCATAACATGTAAACAACAAGATTCTGGTGTGATCAAAGTAGTATGTAGCTTTCGTTGGGGATTTTGTTGTGTGGATAGGGTATACTGACTTTTGCTACTTGTAGAGGATTGTACTTGGGCAGTTTTTAACTACTGTGGCTGGGGCAAGAGGCTTTCAGCCTTGGGCGATGCAATATTTTACCTTTGGTGGATGACTGCATTGTAGAGAGGTATTTCCAGAGTCCAATGTCTTTCTACAGAGTCAAGGCTGTGCCTTCTAGGTGTCTGAGAGCCAGTGCTGCCTGGGCCTCAGCAAGGGCACAGGGGTCTCTTGGGTCATGGCACTGGCTGCGTGTGAATGCAGCCGTCACAAAAGCAGCAAGCAAAAGTGCAGGAGGTGCGGGCTCTCCTCGTGTGCAGGCCTCGGCAAGTGTACGGACCTCGGCAGAGGCAGATCGGTGGGGCTCCAAGGAAGGGCTGCTGCGGCTCACTACACAGGTGCAGCTCGGCCTTGCATATTGCTGAGGTGAAGATCTGACAATAGGCTAAAGTGGTTTTCCACGTGGCAGTCCTTTGTGACATTAGGGGAAGGAAGCCTATTCACTACCTTGACAGAGCAAAACAACCAAGGCCCATGGACACTACAGAGCATTTACTAGAGGAGGGGAGGAGGGTGTAGTTTTCATTGTTAGTGCCAGGCCTGGCAGACAGCACTACACTCAGGGCTCCAAATTCCATTCCCAAGGAAGGGATGTAGAAGGTTAAATTGGGATTTATGTGTTCTTTCCATAGGTGAAGAGTTCCCTCCACGTGGTCTCAAGTTGGTTCTTGATTGGTTAATTTTTTTCTAACGGAGAGCTACTCGATAGGAGGCAGGTTTTTCAGGCCTAACAGCCCCTTGATGAGAAGTAGAGGAAACAGCGTGGTGGCCTAGGACCAAAAATATCTGATTTCGGGGGAGTGTGAACAATATAATCCTGGATAGAGCCCACACTCCCTTTACTAATGGGGCATCATAATTGGGGGTTCCAGGGGAAATGGAAATTAGGTAAGTAAGAAGGGAAAGTAAGGCTCTTTGCTGAAGAACTGGTGATTGGTGCCCTCATCAATGTAAAATTCCAGCCTTGTAAGAAGACAGTAACTTCTCAATGTACACACCTAGAAAAGAGACAAAATACACAAGCAAGTCCCTCCCTCCTCCTCTTCATGCTAAATGTTTAATGCCAAAATGAACCAAAATTCAGTTCTCCCCACTTAAGGTAAGTTTCCAGATCTTGGGTTTTGGGCACCAGGTTTAGGCTGACTAACATTCTGGCAAAACTGTCCTCATTTTTTAAAGATAACATTGAGTCTTTGCAACACTAAATATTTGGTTTCAGAGACATAATTTTTTCTAAGATAACAGTTTTGGGGGTGGGGTAGGGATTTGTTTATTTTCTAATTTAGTGGGTGCTGGCTGGTGCTGTGATATACTTATGTGTCCAATTAACTTTTTGGACTCTATAATAAGGGAAGTACATCAAAGACTTGGCATTGCACTGCGTAGCCCTGAGGCAACCGCTCTCTTCCCGTAAGAGACAGCACACGCTGCAGCTGATTAAAGGACCCCCCACTTCACCCAGGCAACAAGAACCCCTTTAAAGTAGAGTAAGAAATTTTGGAAGAAAAACTTTGGATCTGAATTTTGTTGACCTTTAACTTACATGGGCAAGAGTATTTGATTCCACTGAATTTTAATACTTTTGGACATTAAATCACAGAGATTTAGTCTCTGAACTTTGCATTTTTCTCTGAAATTACATAACAGATGGGAGTTTATATCTAATTGTGGGGCATCTCTGTGTTGGCAGGGTATTATAGAGTGCCTTAAATTGTTTACTTTTACCAAAAAATCTCTGATAAGCTTTCTTGGATATGCTTATCACAGTTGGGTATGAGACATTGAATAAGGAGTGAGATGCCAACCTTGGGAGAGAATGACGCTGGAATTAGTTTAAGTATTAAACTGTTCTAGCTCATTTTAGGGTTTTCCAAGAGAAAATTCTAAACCTCCCAAAAATATCTTCAAAAAAGAAATGGCTGGTATGGAAGGTGTTGCCTCAAGAAGGCAACAGCAGGATTGTTCTAATAAATTTCTTACCTCTACTCTGAGAAAGATAGCAAAACCCAGGGTTGACCATAGACTTATTGGTTAGGCTCACTTAAAAGATCAAAAAGCTGGTGCCTGTTGGAGAAAAAGGTAGAAATGCTTCTTCTTTAAATGCTGGTGTCTCCTTCCATGTTGAGGGAGTTAAATGAGTGGAATACTTACGGTGTGTCTCCCATCTTTTGCTCAGAGCACAGCTAAGGAAGAACAAATGACTTACCTTATTTGAACATTTGGAAAGAAATAACTGCATGCTTGGGGTTCACTTCTCTACTTCTCTCTTGGGACAGAGATTCCTACTAAGCAGTCAGCTTCCTCCTGGCTCTATATACCTTAAGTCTTAGCCAAGGCAGTTCCTGATAAGAGCACATCTTCCCTTGTCTAGGCTTGCCTGTGACTGGGTGGGAAAGCCTGTCCAAATTGGGGGCTCAGTATTAATGGTCTACTTAGTTGACCAGTCATATCCTTCAACTTAGTCTTTGTCCATAATAAAAGTGATATTTGACCTATTATCAATTTCTCACTTTTATTTTTCCAATTCCTCAAAACTAGAGGAGAGGGAGCTACCCATGCTTGAAAATATTCATACTTACCACTTTCTGATCTATTCTTTCTTTATGTAATGTCTCTCTTTGGTAGAATACGAGTTCCAAGGTAGGAATGTGTTTTCTTCTCTTTTGTATCCACAGTTCCCAGTACTAACACAAGGTAGTTTCTCAATAAATATTTTTTTAATGAGGACCTCAATTATGATGCCATACAAACTAGGGTGGTGACCTCAGGGACTGAGTTTTTCCTTCATTAAATATGTCCATGTAGGGGAGCCTGGGTGGGCGTGGTTAGGCATCTGACTTTGGCTCAGGTCGTGATCTCACGGTTCATGGTTTGAGCCCCATGTCGGGCTCCGTGCTGATAGCTCAAAGCCTGGAGCCTGCTTCGGATTCTGTGTCTCCATCTCTCTCTGGCCCTCCCCTGCTCATGCTCTGTCTCTCCCACTCTCTCAAAAATAAGTAATTAAAAAAATTTTTTAAATATCTCCATGTAAATTGTGGATTGTTAATTTTCTATCTCTGCTTTTTCTTATGAGTATTATAAAGGTGCATGCTTTTACTCTCTCTCCATCATCTTATTTTCTAATCTTCTGTGTACTTAGGGTAAATAGATTCTTTTTAATTTGTTTTTTTTTTTTAATTTACTTCCAAGTTAGTGCAACAATGATTTCAGGAGTAGACTCCTTAATGCCTTTACCCATTTAGCCCATCCTCCCCCCCACAACCCCTCCAGTAACCCTCGGTTTGTTCTCCATATTTAAGAGTCTCTTATGGTTTTGTCCCCTTCCCTGCTTTTGTATTATTTTTGCTTCCCTTCCCTTATGTTTTGTATCTTAAAGTCCTCATATGAGTGAAGTCATATGCTATTTGTCTTTCTCTGATGAATTTTGCTTAGCATAATATTAGGGTAAACAGTTTTAAAATAAGAAATCAAGAATCTTTCTTAGTAAAGTACATGGACCTTGTATATTTATTGAGTCTGTTCCAGAAACAGTATTTCTGTTTCTCGTGTTTAGTTGAGTTTCAATGACTTCAAGTTGCTGGATAAATGACATCTGAATAAGTGAGGTAGATGACAAAAGTATTGTGTTGTGGTGTTAAGTTACTATTAGCCTTCTATTTGCCAGAAGAAGGATCCTTTGCTTCTGGGCTGTGGTTTCAGTTTTGTTGTCCAAGGTTTCAGTTATCCATTTAGTTATCATAGTCTAGAAGTAGATGATCCTCCTTATGATTTATCATCAGAAGTCTAACACTGTGTCACAACATATGTCATTCACCTTACATTATCCAATCACGTAGGCATTTTATCATCTCCCCATCACAAGAAGGGTGAGTACAGTACAGTAAGATTTTGAGAGAGTGAGACCACATTTACATAGCAGTATATAATAACATTATTACACTATGTTATTCTTATTGTATATTTTATTAGTTGTTATTCATCTCTTACTGTGCCTAATATATAAATTAAATTTTATTACAAGTATGTAGGCACAGACAAAACCCAGTATTTATAGGATTTGGTACTCTCTGTGGTTTTAGGCATCCACTGGGGGGGGGGGGTCTTGGAACGTGTCCCCAGCGAATGAGGGGAACTACTGTACAAATTTGGGCATGTTCATGAGTATGCTCAGACACTTTTGTCTCTTCAATTAAACTTCCTACGTGGCCAGCTCTTAGTAATGTTAGGGTTTTGAATTAGGAATTATTTTGAGGCAAAACCGTAAGCTTAAACTTACTAGAGAAAGAGAGAGAGAGAGAGAGAGAGAGAGAGAGAGAGTGTGTGTGTGGGGGGGGGGGGTTTCCATTTAAAGTTTAGTTAAGAAAAAATTTTACATTGCCTTTTTGTTGTTTTTGTTATTGTCCCTGAAGCTTAAAATTCCATTTGGAACCTCAGGAAAGGGGTAGCTCTGTTAGAATCTGGTATTTCTGCATTTTCGTGGTCATGATGCCAACTTAATATTATCAAAACTCCACAGCAAACTAAATCGGACCTTTTTTGTTGTTGTTATTGTTAAAAGCAACAGAAACCAATCTGTGGTAGGCAGCTTTTAAGGTAGTCCCATTGACTCCCACCTCCCAGCATTCACACCTTGTGTGGTCCCTTCCTCTTGAGTGCAGGCTAAACATAGAGACTTGCTTCTAGTGAATGGAATGACAAAAGTAATGTGGATCACTTCTGAGATTAGGTTATAAAAGACTGACTTCCATCTGGCACTCTCTCACTCTGTCGCCTGCTCATTCTGATGAAGCCTGTTGCCGTGCTAAGAGCTGTCCTATAGAGAGGCTCCCATGGCAGGAAACTACAGCAGCCCCTGGCCGACAGCCAGGGAAGAACAGAGGCCCTTAGTCCAACAGCCTCCAAGGTACTAAATCCTGCCAACAACCACTCAATGAGCACTAAAGTGGATTCGCCCCAGTTGACTCTTGAGATGACATTAGCATTGCTGACACCTTGATTGCAGTCTCTTGAGATGCCCTCAGCTGGAGGACTTAGCTAAGCCATGCTTGGGCTCAAGATCCAGAGAAACTTTGAGCTACTGTGTGCTGTCTCAAACCCCTATGTTTTGGGGAAAATTATCATTCAGCAATAGATAACTAATATACATCCTAAATATATCATGAAAAATTATATATAATAATTTATTAGCTGACATCTCTTTCAACTTTAGTTAAAAGCAAAGAGTAAGAAATCATTTGACTGACAAAAGGATTTGTTACCCAGTCATTAGAATCATTTGCTTTCTTGGTTTCTGGGAGTCATACTGCAAAAGACTCTACCAAGATTTAACAAATAATTATTGGTAATATAAGGTGCTTTCTAAGTTAAAAGCTCCTTGTTTAATACAATACACTAAAAAGGTGGGAGATTTGAAATGTTGACTTTATGCATCTTTGCCAATATAACATCTTTTTAAATTGAAGTAGAGTTGACATACACTACTGCATTAGGTTTAAGTGTACAAGATGGTGATTTGACAATTACATACATTACAAAATGCTCATCCCACTGAGTGTAGTTACCATCTATCACCATACTAAGTTATTACAATATATTGAGCATATTCCCTGTGCTGTACTTATCATCCCCGTGACTTCTTTATTTTATGATTGGAAGTTTGTACCTCTTGGTCCCCTTTACCTATTTAGCTCATTCTCCCACCCCTTTCCCTCTGGAAACCTCAAGTTTGTTGTCTGCATTTATAAGCCTATTTCTTTTTTCTTTTTCTTTTTTTTTTTTAATGTTTATTTATTTTTGAGAGAGACACAAAGTGTGAGCAAGGGGAGGGGCAGAGAGAGGGAGACACAGAATCTGAAGCAGGCTCCAGAATCTGAGCTGCCAGCATAAAGACTGACGCAGGGCTTGAACTCATGGACTGCAAGATCATGCCCTGAGCTGAAGTTGGACACTTAACTGACTGAGCCACCCAGGTGCCCCTATGAGTCTATATCTATATTGTTTGTTCACTTGTTTTGCTTTTTAGATTCCACATATAAGTGGAATTATATGGTATTTCTCTTTTTCTGTCTCACTTATTTCACTTAGCATAATATTCTTTTTGTGTACCTGTTTTGCTGCAAATGGCAAGATTTCATTCTTTTTTTATGGCTGAGTAATATTCAATTTGAATATAAATATATTCAATTTATATATATATATTACGTCTTCATTCATCTAACAATGGACACTTGGGTTGCTTTTACATTTTGGCTATTGTAAATAATGCTGCAATAAACATAGAGATGCATACATCTTTTTGAATCAGTGCTTTCATCTTCTTTGGGTAAATACCCAGTAGTGAAATTGGTAGATCACATGTTATTTCTATTTTTAATTTTTTGAGGGATCTCCATACTTTTTTCCACAGTGGCTGCACAACTTACATTCCTACCAACAGTGCGTGAGGGTTCCTTTTTCTCCACATCCTTGCCAACATTTGTTATTTCTTATCTTTTTGATATTAGCCATCTTAATTGGTATGAGGGGTTATCTCATTGTGGTTTTGATTTGTAATTTCCTGATTATTAGTGAGGTTGAGCATCTTTTCCCATGTCTATTTGCCATCTATATGTCTTTGGAAAAATGCCTCTTCTGGTTCTCTGCCCACCTTTTAATTGGATTATTTGTGCTTTTTTGGTGTTGAGTTGTTTAAGTTCTTTACATATTTTGGATGTCAAACCCTTCGCAGATATATCATTTGCAAATATCTTTTTGATTCACTAGGTTGCCTTTTTGGTTTGTTGATGGTTTCCTTCACTGTGTAAAAGCTTTTTATTTTGATGTGATCCCAATGGTTTATCTTTGCTTTTGCTTCCTTTGCCTGAGGAGACATATCTAGAAAAATATTGTCAAGGCTGATGTCCAAGAGGTTACTGCCCATGTTTCTTTTAGGAATTTTATGGTTTTAGGACTTGATATAATATTTTAATCTTTCACATTGCCTTAAATATATTCTCCCCCAAATATTAAAGTTGCAAATTTAGCTCATTTAATTTATAGAAGAAATTTGCCAAAAGCCTAATTTGCAAAGTTGTCCTTATGTTCAAATTAATTAACCAAATTGGATTTACTGTCTGTTGGAAAAAGCCTGACTTTATTTTAAAAATTTAAACATCAAACAAAAAATGTGTTTAAAATACACATTTAGGGGCGCCTGGGTGGCGCAGTCGGTTAAGCGTCCGACTTCAGCCAGGTCACGATCTCGCGGTCCGTGAGTTCGAGCCCCGCATCGGGCTCTGGGCTGATGGCTCAGAGCCTGGAGCCTGTTTCCGATTCTGTGTCTCCCTCTCTCTCTGCCCCTCCCCCGTTCATGCTCTGTCTCTCTCTGTCCCAAAAATAAAAATAAACGTTGAAAAAAAAATTTTTAAATACACATTTAAGGAACATTGTATAAAGCACTGAGAAATAAATTGTGGTGCACATCTTATAAGATCCTATTCAAGAACAAACTATAGAGTGCTGGGTTTATTTTTGCCTCAAACAGCAAAAAGATAGATTGGTCTCTGATGGAAGAAGGAGAAGAAAGTGTTTTTCCAGGCATTTACCTGGGAAAATGAGCTCCAGGAAGAATTTCTCAGTTGGGTAATAGAAAATATTGTTTCTTTTCTTATCACCAGTGTCACAATATATAACTTTTCATGGGGACTCTCAAATCTCTTTGACATTTCTGTCTGTGGGGAAAATGAAGTCATTGTGTAAAAAAATAATGTTATTAATCTTATTCATAAAAATAAATTATTATACCTATTCTATAGAAAAAGATATTCCTTGTGGAATAGGAAGACACCCTCCAAAGCATGTATATAATAATATTTTTTCTCATTAGATTGTATGAATTAAGTGGGATGCTCTATGTGAAAATGCCTAGTGTAAGTCCTAAAACTTTGGAGGTACCAGGTTTTTTTTTTATTAAGTTTCTAATTTTAATTCCAGTATCGTTAACATATGGTGTGATATTAGTTTCATGTGTTCAATATAGTGATTCAACAATTCTGTACATTACTCAGGGCTCATCGTGATTAATATACTCTTTAATCCCCATCCCCTATTTCACCCATCCCCCACTCACCTCCCCTCTGGTAACCATCAGTTCTCTATAATTAAGAGTCTTTTTCTTGGTTGGCCTCTCTCTCTCCTACTCTTGCTTTTTTTCCCCTTTGCTCATTATTTTTTTCTTAAATTCCACATATGAGTGAAATCGTATGGTATTTGTCTTTCTCTGACATTTCATTTAGCATTATATGCTCTAGATCCATCTATGTTGTTGCAAATGGCAAGATTTCATTCTTTTTTATGGCTGAATAATATTCCATTGTATGTATATACTACATCTTTATCCATTTAACTGTTGATTGACACTCGGGTTTCTTTCATAATTTGGCTGTTGTAAGTAATGTTGCAGTAAACATAGGGGTACCTGTATCCGTTTGAATTGGTGCTTTTGTATTTTGGGGGGGTCAGTTCCCAGTAGTGTGATTATGTTGTTTTGTCTTTAATGCATCGATTTAAGGCCATTAGTCTATGTTCTGCAGGTAAAGGTGATGGCAGCAAGGAGTTAGAATGTCTGGGGACCAAGGTTTTGAGTGAAGCTTTGAGGTTTCTGAGGATATTTCAATCTCCATAGTTTATAAGTGTGTGTGTGTGTGTGTGTGTGTGTGTGTGTATATATATATATATATGTATATATATATATCCAAGAGCCTAGACGTTTCTTCTCTAGAAAGAACAAAACGCTGGCCCCTAAAATAAACATGGGAGAGAAAAGTGGCTGACCCAATGGACTGTTAAGCTTTGGAGTGAGCTACTACTGAGGTTATGAAATCCTATCTTCTGGCTGCCTGAAGAAGTAGAATATTTTCTCATCTGTCTGGTATGTTAAAACAGATATGGGATGAGGCTGCAGGACAATGGAGATGATCTCTCATAGTCTATCCAATCCTAAAATTGACTAATTTTTGCAAAGGAATGCATGGTGTTGGGTAACAGGGAAATAAAAACTTCTATTTAGAAGGCATTTTGTGAATTAGAATCTGTAATTCTTGGGAAGTTTTTCAGGAACTGATCAGTAAAATGTCTATAATATATTATTGCCTTTATTTATAATCTGAGTTTTAAAACGATAGTGCCTATTTTATACCTTGTCCATTTTGTAATTGTACAAAATTGTATAGTGCATCTTATTGCCATTAGAATATACACAGATTCCTTTTCTCTGATAGCCTGTGCATTCTTCTAGGCAGGCACCATGTCTTCTTTTATCTTTAAATTCCTAGAACCTGACATAAATCCTGGGATGTAATAGGGGCTGAATGAACTTTTGATGGACTGAACTGAACTGAGCCTGCCCTGTAACAGTGTATCATTTTTTTGGTAGCATTTATTTTACTCATTTTTGGGTCACTGTCATTTCTATTTACTTTATCTCCAACATTAAGTTTTGCTCTTCTTTCATCTAAGAGAATCAGTGTATTTTAGTGGCAAAGGCACACTGTCAGACTAAAAATCTGCTTGGGTAATCTGCTGAGTAACTTTGGGCAAATTACTTAATCTCTCTATGCCTCAATTTCTTCATCTGTGAAATGGGGGTATTGACAGTACCCATTTGTAGGTGATGGGAGGCAAATAATCCAGGTTGAATTCAATAAATCAGAATTTGGGGGAGAAATAGCCAATGGCTGTAGTAGATAGAGATTTGTAAGAGAAGATTACTAAATTAAAATTTGAGTTGGTATTCAATGTCTTTTAATTAAATATATTTTAATTATTATTATCATAATCAGTACTTTAAAAAAGAAGTTGTTCTTACCTAAATCTTCATCAGTCCTTTTTACATTCTGCAAGATATGTACAACCTCACTTAATACCATGTGTTTCCATGTGAGTTTTATGAAGTTAGTACCCAGTGCTTTCATAGGCAATACATTCTCCCAGGCTATTATGGAATGCAAGGATTCATTTCAGAAAAACATAATTGCTATAACATATGGGTACATTTATGATCCTATATAAATAAAAAAAATGCTAGGGTATATTTTCCCATGGCTGCACTCTAGGAGTAGCTTTAAAACTGTTTTTGTTTCTAATATAGGAATAGTTCATATATAAGGACTGGTGATTCATTCATTAATCTTTACAAGTTAAATTATAGCTCTATGTATCCCATTGCATTTTAATGTCCCCCAAAGGGTCAAAAACAAAAACTAGGATGGTAAGTGAGATGACTTATACCATGGGAGTGTTATCAACAATGAGCTGCTCAGTGCAGTCTATTAGTTCTCAGATCCATTTTCCAACCCCCCTCCACCTACTATATCTTTTTTTCTTGCAGACATTTTCTGGATAGTTTTGGCCAATGGAAGGTACTGGTGGGAGATTGGAGGACAAGGTATTTCCACACCCCTCGTTTGCTTGAGATGGAGAGAGTCCTCTCTGGCAGTGCTTGTGTCTCATCATGGTTATAGCTTTTGCAGGATGGCCACTGATCATTGTTCCAGCTAACCCTGGGAAGTCAACTGGTGGAACTAACTCTTACTGCACAGCTTGGCTTTTAGGATGGTCTCCTCATCTCTTCTTCTTCTAGTCCCTCTAGACCTAAAGGTGATCACAGATTCCTTCTGCTACTAGTTTCTGGGTTGTCTCAAGGACCCATTTTTGGTTTTTTATCTCTTCTAAACACTTCATGTCTTTCTGTTGGTTTACCTAACATAGACCTTGATGTTTACAGTAGGATATTTTGTGAGTTTAGCAATCTGGATAGATAAGCATACACCTTTGAGGTTTTTTTTTTTTTTTTAATTTTTTTTAACGTTTTTTTATTTATTTTTGAGACAGAGAGAGACAGAGCATGAACAGGGGAGGGTCAGAGAGAGGAAGACACAGAATCTGAAACAGGCTCCAGGCTCTGAGCTGTCAGCACAGAGCCCGACGCGGAGCTCGAACTCACGGACCGCGAGATCATGACCTGAGCCAAAGTCGGCCACTCAACCGACTGAGCCACCCAGGCACCCCCCTTTGAGTTTTTATCTACATGTAGCAGGTACATAATATGTGCCTTAGTCCGTTTGGGCTGTTGTAACAAAATGCCACAGACTGGATGGCTTATAAACAACAGAAATTTGTTTCACACAATTCTGGAAAGCTAGGAAGTCCAAGTCACAATGCCTGTATGGTCATGTTCTAGTGAGGAACTTATTCCTGGCTCATAGCCAATGGCTTCTCACTGTGTCCTCACATGATGGAAAGGGCTAGGGAGCTCTCTTGGGTTTCTTTAATAAAAGCGCTGATCCCATTCATGAGGGCTAAACCCTTCTGACCTAAGCACCTCTGAAAGGCCCTACCTCCTAATACTATCACATTGGGCGTTAGTATTTCAATATAGATTTTGGGGGTAAACAAACATTTAGACCATAATATGTCTAAATGGGGGAATGGGGAAGTTTCTGGAATCTTGTTCCTTTGAATGCTGGGAGTAAATCTTTTTCTTAGATCACTTCTAAGGGCTTGAATGCTTTAGACAAAAATTTATTAGGCTGTAGCTCTTTCCTTCTCAAAATTGTTGCAATCCTTCTCCTCAGCTGAAATTGCACAACGATTTTTTTTTTTTTGGTTGATAAGCAAAAGGATAGAGGAAAAGAACATGGAGGCCTCTATATATCCCTCTTGTCAGCTCAGAAAAGGTTACTTCAGGTTCTTCTGCATTGATCTTTAATTTTCATGGAATAAGGAACAGCTCTTTTTAAAAAATGGGTAGGAGTGTTAGTGGGCTGACTGGTGCTGTTGGGTGTAATACATTGTAGGAAGGAGGCTTATCATAGATATGAAAGATCTTTCTCCTTCTGCTCTGATCTTCTCTTTCACAAGGAGAAATATTAAAATTATTTATTCCATAGGAATGTTATGAATAATGAGTTGCTCAGAGTTTTTGGATACATGTGCTAATCTTAAACCATGAAAGTGCCAGAAAGAATGTTTAAGAACACCAGATTACCACTTGGCCAAATAATCTCTTTATTTACTGTTGTTTGTTGTAATCCCATGGATTGGGTTGAGACCATTTGCTGCCAGGCTCTACTTTTGATTGCTTCTTATTTCTTTGTGCTCCTTTGGAAGAACACAAAGTCAGATAACTAGGCGATGGTAATTCTAAGCAGAAGAGGATTAATTTCTTCCATTTAATAGTGTCATTCTTGATAAAACAGGATGCTCTTTTGGAGGTAAAGGGCCAGAGAGATGCATCTATTAATTTCCAAGATGTTCAAGATTCATAGCCCAGCGCATAATTTCTTGTGTCAAGAGAAACAACAACTATGACAACAAAATTCTCCTAAGTTTCAATGAGAGGATATTTCCTGCCAGTAACTTCATGACCCTCACATAGCTTAAATTTATGGTTTGAGATAATTTTTTCGAAGGGAAAAATAAATTGGTACTAAACTCTTGTATTGGCTTCTTGTTTCTTGGACATACTCTGTAAACGTTCTTACAAAGATTATTTGGAAAAGTTCTTCATAACTTTATATATATTTCTTACTAGTTTCATTGCCAAAATAAACTAGCCCAGGGCCAATAACTGTCTTTCAGTCTCTGGGTTTTTTGTTTTTTGTTTTTTGGGTTTTTTTTTTTTTTTTAAGCATTTGGGAATCTTATCTGGGGAAGTCACTGAGGAGACTAGTGATGTTTCTATTGAATTAAAGGCTTGTAA
This sequence comes from Prionailurus bengalensis, assembly GCF_016509475.1. Classification (NCBI taxonomy): domain Eukaryota; kingdom Metazoa; phylum Chordata; class Mammalia; order Carnivora; family Felidae; genus Prionailurus; species Prionailurus bengalensis. The sequence goes on from NC_057344.1 coordinate 147,270,542, forward strand.
GCTAAAGTTCAATTCAGTAAACATTTGGAATATAAGATGAATAAAGCAAGTTCTTAGGACAGTATGTGCTCAAATTTTAGCCTTTATCAAAGTCACCTGGAGAGCTTGCTAAGCTCCATCCCCAGAGTTTCTAATCCAGTAGCTCTAAGGTGGGAACCCAAAATTGCATATCTAAAAGTTCTCCAGTGATGCTGATGATATTGATCTACAAATCATGAAAAGAACAGAAAAACATATGATAAAATGTGATTTGTATGCTTGAAAAATCACAAGGATACACAAGGTGAGATAAATGAAAGAATACCTAAATCCATTGTAGGAGAGGGGTGTTGATCAGGAAAAGCTTCAGGAAAGGATGATACCTAAGCAGGATTTGGTAGCATGAATGAGAATTCAAAGAGGAACAGTAGAGAATAGAGAGGGAATTTTTGTTAAATACCAACATTTAGAAATGTACAGAGGCATGCCAGAGCACGATTTATTCACTCATTTAACACATTTTAGTAATAGCCATTACATCTTGAAAATAAATAGTGAAAAACAATGTGTTTACAAAAATACTCATTGATAGATCACTTGGCTGAGGTATGTGTAGCCAAATGCCCTAACAGGATATGGGCCTGGAAAAATGGTCAAGACCCATTAGTGACTCATGGATATTATATGCCATGCTAAGGAGCTTGGATTTCCCCCTCTAGGTAGTGAGGAGTATTTTGGGAAGATCATTCTGGCAGCAGTGGAGAATGGATTGGAGGGAAACAGAATAAGATGAGTAACAGAGATCAGTAGGAAGGTTATTGCAGTAATCGGAATAAGAGATGATGAAGGATCCAGCAATGTTTTGTTTCATTTTTGAGTCATATGACATATAAACATAATTTTGGTGGGGCGCCTGGGTGGCTCAGTGGGTTAAGCTCCCGACTTTGGCTCAGGTCATGAACTCAGGGTTCCTGAGTTCCAGCTCCATGTCGGGCTCTGTGCTGACAGCTCAGAGCCTGGAGCCTGCAGCCTGCTTCACATTCTGTCTCCCCCCTCTTTCTCTGCCCCTCCCAGACTCATTCTCTGCTCTCGCTCTCTCTCTGTCTCTCAAAAAATAAAATAAACATTAAAAAAATTAAATTTAAAACATAGTTTTCGTGCATTTTTCTTTCTCTATAAACCTATCACCCAGCTCCCACTCCCATTAGAATGTTAACTCTTTAGGGGCTAGGTGATTAGGGTTGTTTTTTTTGTTTTTTTGTTTTTTTTGTTTTTTTTTTTAATCAAAGTCTGTATGGTTACCCATGTGTTCAATTAGTATGAAGGTAACAGTATTCTTGTATAACCACCTAAGCAAGTAATGAGAGTAATTTAGACAATAAGGAAAATAAAATTGACTAGGGAATTTTTGGAATATTTTAAAAACCACCTTTCAATAAGTTATTTCCTGTTAAGTTCTTGCCTCTAAGTTTAGGCAGTGAATCTATTGCTATTCTAAATTTAAAACTGTCTTCAGATTTATAGAGTAGCTGGGGCATTGGTAAAATAGTATGTAGAGCATAAAACACAGAAACTATCTTTCCTTCTGCTAACTCCAAAGAATATCCAATCAAGGTTATGAGAACCACATAGGCAATAGTCCTCATACCCAAAATCTTTTAGGTCAATTCACGTCTGATTATATTTTCAATTCTTGCCATGCCAAAATGTCCCATTTGATGAAAACATAGCTGCAATACTTGAGGTAAGCAGAATTTGTAAAATGACATTCCAAAGATGTCCTGCTCTAATCCCTGGAATCTCTGCCTAGAAATTTTCACCCCCATGACTATATTATCTATGTGGCATAATTGATGTTAAGATAGGAAGAGTGTCTTTCTGGACCTAATATAATCACATGAAGCCTTAAAAGCAGAGAGTTTTCTCCAGCTGATAGCAGAAGGAAAAGCCAGGGGAATTTGATGTATGACAGGTATGTATTCAAGGACCCATTGCTGGTTTGAAGATGAAAGAACCTACATAAGAAGGAATGTGAGTGGCCCCTAGGAAGAGTGAGTGGCCCCCTATTGACAGCCACCAAGGAAAAGGGAGCCTCAGACATACAACTACAAAAGACTGGATTCTACCAGTGACCTGAATTAGCTTTGCTATGGCCTGAATTATGCCCCCAAAAGTACAGGCTGAAGTCTTATTTCCTACAGCCAGAATGTGACTGTATTTAGAGATAGGGTCTTTAAAAAGGTAATTAAAATGAGATCATTGGGGGGTCCCAATCCAATATGGTGCTCTTATAAAAGGAAATTAGGACACCGACATGCACACCGGAAAGACCAAACGAAGACAGTAGAAGATGGCCATCTGCAAGCCATGCCTGACAGCACTGTGATGTTGGACTTCTAGCTTCCAGAACAGTGAGAAAATAAATTTCTGTTTAAGCCACTTAGTCTGTGAAGCTTTGTTATTGCAGCTCTACTAAACTTGGAAATGGATTTTCTCCCACCATGATTTTAATCTTGGGAGACCATGAACAGAGAACCTAGAGGAGACCATCTGGACTTCTGGCCTATAGAAATGTGAGATAATAAACAGATATTTTAAGTCACTCAATTTGTGGTAACTTGTTATGCAGCAATATAAAACTAATACAATATCCTAAATTATTAATTCATGAATGTGCCATTTAAATATTTTAGAATTGTACTTTAAGATTTTTAAATCTTGAAAATGTCAATGAAATACATTATTTACTTCAGGTAGAAACTTAGCTCATTTTAGGCTTGTTCAAATTCAAAAACATGTTGACATTTTTCTCTATGGTGAGAACAAAGGGAGTACCCTTAGCAGTCTTCATTGTTGTAAACCAAGCTTATGCTCAGGCTTCTAATGGAAGGTGGTGACGCTAAGCCTGAATCTAAGTTGAATTGAAGTAAGTGAGGATTTGAGGCAGAAAGAGTCAGTGGCTACAGTTGGTAGAGATTGGTCCTAGATGATTGCTAAATTAATGTTTAACTCTCTGTTATTCAGCATATTTTAATTCTTCTCAAAATCATTACTTTTACATATGTAATTTAGAAAATCACAGATTACTGGATAGATTAAAAACACATCCTGGGGTTTCTTTCCCAGGGCCCACAAATCAGGATCCCAGGACTGGTTCAGCAGGCATCCCATGAGGTGTATCACCTATGACCTGTAGTTTTTCAAGCATTTCCTTCTATAATATATTACAGCTATAAGGATTAAATTGGCCCCTCCTAAGTGGTTGACTGACAATACCAAGTTAAAGGTAAATTTTTAGTTTCAGAGATGAAAACCAATGATCAAGGAGCACTTTTATTTCTGGTATAAATCACTACTACAGAGGAGATAGATGAGGTCAAAGGCAAAATTTGCAGGACTCTGGGGACTATTTGAGTTTTTGTCACATCTGCAATTTCCTCTGAATAATTTTGGAGTCTGAGTAGACAAGTCATAGACATTTATCAAAACAACATGTATGTCTCATTTTTCCTAGAAAATGACTTATTTTTTGGTTTATATTTGGGAGTACTGATTTTTTCACTTCCTGATCATTGTTCACTTACTCGTAAAGTTGACAAATTTCTGTTAACTATTCCCATGTTTATCTACTTTGTGGATTATTATGCATAATTGCTCATTTTTCATACTCTGCATTTGAGGACTTTCCTAATAAACTTTTCTCACCAGATTTCAGGCAAGAATAAAAAAAAATGAGAGTAAAATTATAACTATTATGAGGATTAATGACAACTCTAGGAGAGGTTTGGGATAGCAGAGTGATGATATTGGTTTACTTTTGTTCACTGATGTTATCACCTAACATAGCACATACAAAGCAAATGGTATTTATCGCAAAAATTGGTGGGAATCTGGGCTAATTTGGGGCTTTATTTTCATTATTGAGCTTGAATAGTTTCTCAGATATGTATCGGCTTATATGTATATTTTCTTTTTTTGTGAATTTTCTATTAACATCTTTTGTCCTGTTACTGATTAATGTTTTTAGTATTAACCTGTCAAACATAGCAAGGCACAGTTAAGATGATGGAGAAGTAGGAAGAGCAGGATTTCCCTCGTCCCTCAAACACAGCTGTATTGAGGTCAGATCACTTGGAACGCCCAGGAAATCAATCTGCAGAGTGGCAGAAGGATCCCCACAGTTGAAGGGAGATAGGTTGGCAGGATCGAGGTGTGGAGGAGGTAAAATGGTGTAGGCACAAAGAGGAAGGAACCCCTTCTGTGGAGAGACAAAAGGGAGAGAAAGGCTGTGAAAGTGCAGTATCCAGTTAGCACAAGAGGAAAACCTCTCTGGACCATGGACTGGGGAATGAGAAATACAGACAGTGCCAGTATCTATTCTGCAAACAATATTAGGAGCTGAAACTCAAAGGTATCAAAAGTGCGCAACTTTCTCTGGAGTGAAGCCAGAGCCAGTGTGCATTCCTGGGGAGGAAGGAGCCTGCCGGGGGCTTGGTAGCCTGAGATGTCAGGGGCCCACTCGAGAAAGCAGTCCCCTTCCTCCAGTACTGTGGAAGGAGGGTTTATTGCGCCCCCTCCCCGTCCCAGGATAAAAGACCCTACAAGCGCCAGCCAAAGGCCTTTTATCAGCAGGATAGAGTGACACTACCCCAGAACACAATCCACGCAGTGCAGGGCCCATTAAGACACCGGGTTCTGAATCCCAGCAGAGCGCCTAGGAGGCGCAGGAGACTGTGGAGCAGGACAGAGTGATCACCTGCCTTACTCTGTGACGGCTGCCTGAACAGCATGGTTTGAGATAGCCAGTCTGGGGAGGAGAGATTGGGGTGTCACCATTTTTCTCCCCAACAGCAACAGGGTAAGACGTTAGCAGCACAGCTGCCCCAATGGAGGCGAGACCTGCTTACACCAAACCCCGCCCCTCCAGGCCTGGCAACTGCTTATCTACTGGAGCAGGACTGACACTGACAGAACCAGGCAAGCAAACGGCCTCTCCCCACCAGACCAGCACAGCCACTGGTCCCAGAATACCAATAGACAACTGGTTGGGTTTTTTTTTTTGTTTGTTTGTTTCTTCCTTTTTTCTTTTCTTTTTCTTTCTACGCTCTTCTTTTTTTTCTTTTGGAATCAGGCTCATAGTTTTTGATCTGTTTTTTCATATATATATATATATATATATATATATATATATGTATATACATATATATATGTATATACATATATATATATGTATATATATTTGATCAGGCATTTTTATTCTCTTTTTCCACCTTTTCTCTTTCTTCATCTTCTTTATTTTTCACTCTCTTTCTCTGGATTTAGCCTTATAGTTTTTTGATTGTCTGGTCTTATTTTCTCCTCTTTTATTTTTCTCTTTTTATGGGATCCAACTCCACCCCCCCACCCCCTGCTTTTCCTTATTTGTTCCAGGGTTACTTCAAGAAACAAATCAAAGCACACCTGGTTGAAGGTCTAAACACTCACCACTACAAGCAAGGAGGAGCTCTGCAGAGGACTGACCAGGAGGAAAGAGCCACCAAACACAACAACAGGGTGCATACAACATACACCAAAACCACTTCTTGAAGTGCCAGGCCCTGGACAGTGTATGACCCCCTTTTAATATAATAGTCATCACAGGTGCAGGACATATAACAAGGTTTTAAAACATGCAAAAGACAGAAACTTGGCCAAAATAACAAAACGAAGGAATCTCCCCAAAAGAAGTTTAAAGAAGAAATCACAGCCAGAGAATTGCTCAAAATATACATAAATAATGTATCTGAACAAGAATTTAGAATAACAGAAGACTAATAGCTGGGCTTGAAAAAAGCATAGAAGACAGCAGAGAAACTCTTGAAGCAGGGATCCAAGACCTAAGAACTAGTCATGATGAATTAAAAAATGTTGTAACAGAGATGCAAAACAAAAAAACAAAAAAAAAAAAAAAACCACAAAAAACCAAAACTAGATACAGTGATAGCAAGGATGGAAGAAGCAGAGGAAAGAATAGGTGATACAGAAGATAAAATTATGGAAAATAATGAAGCTGAAAATAAAAGGGAAAGGAAATTACAAGATCATGCAGGGAGAATTAGAGAACTAAGTGATTCCATGAAATGAGACAATATCCATATCATAGGAGTCCCAGACTAAGAAGAAAGTGAGAAAGGGGAAGAAGGTTTATTTGAACAAATTATAGCTTAGAACTTTCCTAATCTGGAGAAAGAAATAGGCATCCAATTCCAAGAGGCATAGAGAAATCCCTTTCATCAACAAAACCAGATTAAATAGTCTAGAAAAAAAAGAGCCAACAATTGTAAATATGTGTGCCCTCAACATGGATGGAAGCACCCAAATATATAAATCAATTAATGACAAACATAAGCCAACTTTTTGATAATAATACTGTAGTTGTAGTAGACTTTAATACTCTACTTACAGTAATTGACAGGTCATCTAGGCAGAAAGTCATCAAGGAAATAATGGTTCTGAATGACACAGTGGATCAGATGGAATTAACAGATATATTCAGAATTTTTCATCCTAAAACAGCAGAATACACATTATTCTTGAGTGCACATGGAACATTCTACAAAATAGATCACATACTGGGTCACAAAACAGCCCTCAACAAGTACAAAAAGATTGAGATCATACCATGTGTATTTTCAGATCACAACACCATGAAACTTGAAATCCATCACAAGAAAAAATTTGGAAAGCCCCCAAATATGTGGAGGTTAAAGAACATTCTACTAAAGAGTGAACGGGTTAGCCAGAAAATTAAAGAAATTTAAAAATACATGGAAACAAATGAAATGACAGTCCTAATCCCTTGGGATGCAGCAAAGGCAGTCCTAATTGGAGAATACATTGCAATTCAGGCCTATTTCAAGAATCAAGAAAGGTCCCAACACACAGCCTAATCTTACATCTAAAGGAGCTAGAAAAGGAGCAGCAAATAAAGCCCAAAGCAAGCAGAAGAGGAATAATAAGATTAGAGCAGAAATGAACAATACAGATCCAAAAAACCAGTAGAACAGATTAAAAGCTCATTTTTTATAAGAATAAACAAAATTGGTAACCCCTAGCCAGACTTCTCAAAAAGAAAAGAGAGAGGACCCAAACAGATAAAATCATGGGTGAAAGAGGAGAGATTACAACCAACACCACAGAAACAGAAACAACTATTAGAGAATACTATGAAAATTACTGGAACAATCTGGGAGAAATAGACAAATTCCTAGACACTCACATACTACCAAAACTCAAATGGGAAGAAATAGAAACTTGCAACAGACCATAACCAGTAAAGAAATGGAATCAGTTATCAAAAATCTCCCAACAAATAAGAATCCTGGGCCAGATTGCTTCCCAGGGGAATTCTCTTAGGCATTTAAAGTAGTTAATACCTATTCTTCTCAAACTGTTCCAAAAAATAGAGACAGAAAGAAAGCTTCCAAACTAATTCCATGAAGCCAGAATTACTTGATTTTAAAACCAAACCAAGACCCCACGAAAAGGGAGAATTACAGGCCAATATCCCTGATGAAACTGGATGCAAAAATTCTCAACAAGATACTTAGCATATTGAATTCAATAGTACATTAAAAGAATTATTCAACATGATCAAGTGGGATTCATTCTTGGGTTGCATCCTGGTTCAATATTTGCAAATCAAACAACATGATACACCACAGTAATAGAAGAAAGGATAAGAACCATATGATTCTGTCAATAGATGGAAAAAAACCCATTTGCCTAAATACAGCATCTTTCTTGATAAAAACCCTCAAGAAAGTCAGAATAGAAAGAACATACCTTAGCATCATAAAAGGAATACATGAAAGGCCCACAGCTAATTTCATCCTCAGTGGGGAAGGGAAAAAGGGGAGCTTTCCCCCTGAGATCAGGAACACAACAGGGATGTCCACCCTCACCACTGTTGTTCTGAACATAGTGTTAGAAGTCCTAGCCACAGCATTCAGACAACAAAATGAAATAAAAGGCATCCAAATTGGCAAAGAAGAAGTCAAACTTTCACTCTTCACAGAATACATGATACTCTACATGGAAAATCCGAAAGACTACAACCTGTAAAACACACAGGAGCACACGCGTGCGCGCACACACACACACACACACACATAAAATAGTAAAACTCTACCACAAATGTTGCAAATATTAAGCTTAGTTTATGTTATTATTTTTTAAATTATAGAACTCTTTTACTCATGTAAAAATTTTTGCTTTATATCCGAGAAAGATTTTCCCTAATCAGAGATCAGATATTCACCCAATATTTTTCTCATTTTAAATATATTATTTTTTTATACATTTATTTATTTTTGATAGAGAAAGAGTGAGCAGGGGAGGGGCAGAGAGAGAGAGGGAGACACAGAATCTGAAGTAGGTTCCAGGCTCTGAGCTGTCAGCACAGAGCCCGACGCGGGGCTTGAACTCAGAAACCGTGAGATCATGACCTGAGCCAAAGTCGGACGCTTAACTGACTGAGCCACCCAGGCGCCCCTTAAATATATTATTTTTTAAACAGTTAATCCATTCATCTATTTGGCATTTGGTACATGCTTTGACATTAGGATCTAAATTGATTCTCTTTTGGCCAATCAGCTAATGTATTTAGTTGCAGGAAATTCACTCTGAGTGTTTAAGCAGAAAAGGAATTTATTAACTGACATTGGACAAATCACAGAGTTACCAAGAGATTCAGAGAACCAGTGTGGAAGCTATGCAGATAGCATAGTCCAACACTATGCTTCATATCTGTTCTTTCTGAGTGCTAATTGCTACTCTGACTGAAACACCTGTTTCTTTGGTGTAACTGGTCCTCCATTCAAAATCTAGGGCAAGTATGTTCATTATCTACTAGAGTCTGGGCATAGGTCATACCTTAGCTGAGGAAATTAGTAAACATCTACATTTTCACTCACAATAGCAGGAGGCAGTTTTTTTCCTGTCTCCAACTCTCATATGGTGGAAAGATGCAGGTGCTGAAAGTATATACAGTTGACTTTTTTTTTTAAATTTTTTTTAACCTTTATTTATTTTTGAGACAGAGACAGAGCATGAATGGGGGAGGGGCAGAGAGAGAGGGAGACACAGAATCGGAAGCAAGGTCCAGGCTCCGAGCCATCAGCCCAGAGCCCAACGCAGGGCTCGAACCCATGGACTGCGAGATCGTGACCTGAGCTGAAGTCGGACGTTTAACCTACTGAGCCACCCAGGTGCCCCTACACAGTTGACTTTTGAACAACATGGGTTTAACTGTGTGGATCCAGTTATACATGGATTTTTTTCAATATAGAATAGTAATGTACATGTTATTTTCCTTATGTTTTTCTTAATATTTTCTTTTCTCTAGCTTTATTGTAAGAATATGGTATATAATACATGTAACAAAATATGTGTTAATCAACTGTTTATACTATTAGTAATGCTTCCAGTCAACAGTAGGCTATTAGTAGTTGAGTTTTAGGGGAGCCTGAAGTTACACATGGATTTTTGACTGCACATGGGTTGGCATCCCTAACCCCTGCATTGTTAAAGAGTCAACTGTAGTTTTCTTTCTTGAGACTAAAGACAACTACACCATGAAATACATTAACCATATTTACAATACACTTTTGTTTTTGTGGGGAGTATTGGGTTGTAGGGAATGGGACCATGGGTATGAATATATACTACCCCTGGTGAAGAGTTCAAAATAGGATCTTTGTGTTATAACTGCTGGCTTTTAATTTTATATTTGTCATATACTAGCTGTGTGATCTTAACCAAATTAACATCTCTATTAGACTTAGTTCACCTGTTAACTGGAGATCTCAATATCCACTATGTTGTGATGAGTATAACTGAAATGAGGGTGAAGTGCATCATAGCACAGTGCTTGGCACAGAATATGCACTTAATAAATGTTATCATTTATAAGTTACAATCATTATGGGTTCTGTTTCTTTCTGCTGCAGCTGGACTACTGTTTTTGCTCATCTACTTTGGCCTATTAAATATCAATGAGAGATGCAGTTCTTATTGTGAGAAGCTGGTAACAATTGCAATAGATATCAGATTCAAAAATCACTTCTCTCATAATGTTTTAAGGTCTCTGTAGCTTCTTCATACCACCATGGGGCCATACTTTGGGGGGTATAAGATACATAGGAATATAAGATGTATCTCAATTCTATACGACATTTTTAATTATGAAATGTTCAAATATACACAAAATTAGAAAAACTAGTTCATTGAATCACTCTCTAATTTTCACCCAGGTTTTAATAACTACCCAAATTTTGCTATATTTGTTTTATCTAAGTTAAATTATATATATGACATTTGATTGGAAGTTAGCTCTAGAAGTTTTCATAGATACATGTTTAACATATTTCAGAAGTGGAACTGAAGGCTTCATGTTGCATCATGGCAGAAAGCATACATCTGAGCACTTTTATAATGCTCAGATTGATCATTGATTTCAAGTGGTGACAGTCTGATGCCTCCATTATAATTCTTATGAACACTTTTATCTAATTATTTAATTCACTGATGACTTTTTCCTGACTTAGGTATTACTTAAGAGGTACAAAATGGTGATTTTTCTAATTCTGTGTTTTCTTGCACGTTTAATAGTTGAAATTTCTTATCATTTACAGCTACTTGGCTACTCTAATATACAGAAAAGCCAGAAAAAAGGCAAAATAACTGTTCTGTATTTTATTTAATAACTAATATTCAGATATTCAGAATAAGGAGTTGGTATTCTACTTGCTTTCAATGGTGTCCAGTAGGTTTTTGTTTGTTGTCTGTTTATTGTTTTTTTCTTTTTTTGGTAGGATATAGAGAGGAATTTATTTGCAAGGCAAATAACAAATCACTCAATAAACTTTTATACTTTCTTTACTGGTTTTTGTTTTGTTTTCCAATTATGTTTAGTCATATATATATATATATATATATATATATATATATATATATTTCATTCTTTTGGTGGCTGAGTAATATTCCATTGTGTATATATGCATATCTTCTTTATCCATTCATCAATCGATGAATATTTGGGCTTTCTCCATAGTTTGGCTATTGTTGATAATGCTGCAAACATCAGGATGCATGCACCCCCTTTGAATCTGTATTTTTTTTTTTATCCCTTGGATAAATACCTAGTATTGCAATTGCTGGATCATAGGGTAGTTCTATTTTTTAACTTTTTGAGGAGCCGCCATGTTGTTTTCCACAGTGGCTTCCTCGGTTTGCATTCCCACCAACAGGGCAAGAGGGTTTCCCTCTCTCCACATCCTCACCAACACCTGTTGTTTCTTGTGTTGTTAATTTTAACTCTTCTGGCAGGTGTGAGGTGATATCTCATCACGGTTTTGATTTGCATTTCTTTGATGATTAGTGATATTGCATACATTTTTATATACCTGTTGGTCATTTATATGTTTGCTTTGGAAAAATATCTATTCAGATCCTCTGTGTATTTTTAAATTGGATTGTTTGTTTCTTTGCTGTTGAGTTGTATGAGTTTTTTTAAGAATACATTTGGATATTAACCCCTTATCAGATAGATGATTCGCAAGTTTTCTCACATTATATAAGCTGCCTTTTCATTTTGTTGATTGTGTCCTTTGCTGTGCAGAAGCTTTTTAGTTTGTTGTACTCCCACTTCATTTTTGCTTTTATTGCCTTTCCTTTTGGTATTAAATCCAAAAAAAATCATCATCAAGATCAATGTTGAGGAGGTCACTGCCTATGTTTTTTCTAGGTAGTAGTTTTATGGTTTTAGGACTTTTTATATTTACATCTTTAATCCATTTTGAGTTAATTTTTGTGTATGGTGTAAGAAAGTGGTGCAGTTTCACTCTTTGCATGTGGCTGTGCAGTTTTCCCAACTCTACTGAAATGAAGAAGAGACTGTCCTTTCCCCATTGTCTATTTGTGGCTCCTTTGTCATAAATTAATTGACCATATGGGTGTATTTCTGGTCTCTTCTATCTTATTCTGTTAACTTATGCATCTGTTTTTATGCCAATACCATACTGTTTTGATTACTATAGCTTTGTAATATAGTTTGAAATTAGGAAGTGTGATGCCTCTAGCTTTGTTCTTCTTTCTCAAGATTACTTAGCTGTTCAGATCTTTTGTGATTCTGTACAAATTGTAGGATTGCTTGTTCTTTTTTAAATTATTTTTGGGGGGAGAAGGAGTGGATTTCTCTCTTTCTTATTAGTTTGTATATAGTTCATGGATTTTCGCCAATAGCCTTCAAAGTTTTTGCGATGCTCAGATTGTTCCAGTTGGTTAATGGGAGCCGCTCCATATTGGCTCCTGGGTTCTTTGGATATGGCCTGTTGGAAATGAATTACATTGCACATGGTACAGTATACCAGAGTCCAGTAGTAAGTCATAAGTTCTGAGTGTGCAGTAATTTTAGATAAATTGTACAAAAATACAGAATCACACAGTTCAAAAGAAATGTATTTGTAGTGACACATAACAGCCAATAAAATAGAAAGGATTTACTAATAAATTGAGTCCGATGAATGGACACATAGTACACATTCTAGCACTTTATCTCAATGAATTTGGTGACTAAAAAGCAATCCACAAGATACAATAAACGTTTAAAAGTCTACATAGATTATGCAGGCAATGAAATATCTCAGTAAACTTTGACGCACATTAAAGAGCAAAATAAAGTACATTTACACGAAATCTTATACAATTAGCAAAAGTATGTGAAAACAAATTATTTTTGGAAATAACTGGTACAAAATATAAAGCAAAAAATAATTTTGAACGAATTCCTGTGCCATTGTCTTCCATACACTTAGCACAAATATTCTAATATATATCGGGATATTTTGTGGAGTACCTGGGTAGCTCAGTCTGTTAAGCAACTGATTCTTGCTACCCAATCAGGTTGTGATCTCACAGTTGTGACACAAAGCCCTGTGTGGGCCTCCACACTGAGTGTGGAACCTGCTTGGGCTTCTCTCTCTCTCTCTCTCTCTCTCTCTCTCTCTCTCTCTCTCTCTGCCTCTCTCCTGCTTGCTCTGTCTCTCAAAATAAATAAATAAATATTAAAAAAAGAGAATGTTTCATTCGATATTCATATGCAGCCAAAAGAGGAAAAATGTAAGAATTCTAATGGAAATTGTGTTCAATGAAGATAATACTATGTAACAAAAACGGAAACACAGGATTTAAATTATACTCAAAACCTAGAATACAATAATCTTCAAAACCGTGTATAGTTTCAATCACAAACTTGATAATCCATCATCTCTGTAGAAATTCTCTCATCACTATCAGCAAACTACTGTTTTGTAAGTACCGTCACTGTGTCCGTTTGAAAAATCTATACCAAAGGGCGCCTGGGTGGCTCAGTCAGTTGAGAGTCCGACTTCAGCTCAGGTCATGATCTCATGATTCCTGAGTTCAAGCCCCACATCGGGCTCTGTGTTGACAGCACAGAGCCTGGAGCCTGCTTCCGATTCTGAGTCTCCCTTGCTGTCTGCCCCTACCCCGATTGCACTCTATCTCTTCCTCTCTCTCTTAAAAATAAATAAACATTAAAAAAAATTAGAAATATCTATACCAATTAACTTGAACCTAATTTTATAGTAATATCTCATTACTTTGGAGAGCTGGATTATAGGGATTAATAATAAACCTAAATATAGGGGAATAAGCCCAAATCTAGTTCTGATGAGTTGTTTGGTTTATGGCTTGCTATTTTTTGTGAAAACAGCAATATAAACTTATAGTAAAGAATGTGAATTTCTTTCTTTGCTGTGATGTTTCTCATTGCTCTCTTCCCCTTTTAGAGGTAACATGATCACTACTGTGACTTTGGACTTAGTGGGTAGGTAGTCTTTGATGACCATCTCAGACCTATCAGCTATGTATGTCCTTTTAACCACAATATAAGCTTTTCACAGGCAGGCAAATTTGAAGTTTTTGTAGCTGTTGAAAATACTGTCTGTATGCTAGAAGACAGAATTGTTTTCTTCAGAGTGTCTAGATTTAGATGTTGTCAGGGGTAGTCATATATTCCCTAGTGTCATACAAATTAGCCCTGTAATGTAGTGAGTTAAAAAGTCAGTGTTCCTCAAAACAGAATACAAAACACTCTCTTTAAACTTATAAGAAGATTTTAAAAATATTATTATACAATCAGGTCACAGAGCAGACCTTTAGCTTTAAACAATTTCTGATACTTCAGTGAAGTCCTTCCCATTTGGTTTAAGATGGTATGTTAGTAAGGGTTCTTCAGAGAAACAGAACCAATAGGATACAGGTATAAAGAGATTTATTATGGAGAATCGGCTCACAGGATTATGGAGGCTATGAAGTCCCATGATCTGTCATATGCCAGCTGGAACCCCAGGAAACTGGCAGTGTAGTTCTAGTCTGGGTCTGAAGGTTTAAGACCCAGAAGTGCTATAGGTGTAAGTTTCAGTGAGGGCAGGAGAAGATGGACATCCCAGCTCAGTCAGACTAAGACACCAAATTCTCCTTTCCTTGTCTTTCTTGTTTTATTCAGGCCCTCAGTTGATTGTGTGATTCCCCACCCATCCTGGAGATGGCAATCTGCTTTACTCAGTCTACCATTTCAAATGCTGATCTCATTTAGAAACACCCTCATAGACATACCCCAAAATATGTTTAACCAAATATTTGGGTACTCTGTGACCCAGCCAGTTTGACATATAAAATTAATCACCACAACTAGTTTGATTAAGGTAATGATAGTAAGATGTATATGTACTCCCTCTGTAATTTTTTATGTCTAGACATCCTGAGGATTTTTAAGCTCTGGGATATTTGCTAACAAATCCTGAAACTGGAACACGACCTACGTGCTCAGGACTTACTCATTCTCTGTGTTATCTCTGCAAACATGGTATTCTAGGGAAATCCAGTGACTCATCAACTTCAATGCAAATGGATTGTTCTCAAATTTCCACTCTATAAAGTGGGAGTAATTTGTGTGAATATACGTTCATATACATTCTTTTTTTTTTAATGTTTATTTCTTTTATTTTGAGAGAGAGAGTGCCCAAGTGGAGGGACAGAGAGAGGGAGAGAGTCTCAAGCAGGCTTGATGGTCAGTGCAGAGACCGATGTGGGGCTCGATCTCAAGACTGCAAGAACATGTCCTGAGCAGATACAAAGAGTCAGTGCTTACCTGACTGAGCCACCCAGGAGTCCCATTTGCATTCTTTTGGAAATGAAAGGATATCATGCAAAAATTGATGACTTCTGAGTAGAAAAACTTGCAAACAAATTTGAATTGTGTAAATAAAACCAAAAGTGAATTTTCATTCTGAGTAGTACATTCCCAAAATAAGGTTGACATTGTTTGCTGTAGCGTAGTGGACTTTGACGTAGCAACATAGAAGTCATCCTTTGCCTTGAATTGATGGTGAATATTAGTGTTTTTTTTATAAGTGAAAATTTCTGAAAGTCCAGACTCATAGATGTATATAAAAGCAAAGAGAATTAAAGCTCCTAAACTTTGCTTTACTTGGTTAGAGTAAGCTGCTGTTGGAACATAAGAATAAGGCAGCTCAGGTTGAATTTGGTCACTTCATTTACTTAGTTCTCAAGGCAATGGCATTGTCTTTGATAACATATGCACTGCTAATGCCCTGTCAGCAAGCAATGAATTACAAAGGGATTACTATATCAGTATTAAAGTCCAAGAAACTGAAGAAATCCTCAGAGAAGTTCTTGGGGTGGGGGTGGGGGGTTCCAACTCTGCCTGCTGAGAACTTGGCAATGATTTGTCAGTCTCAGCTTCATCCTGTGAAGCACTTTCTTTGGCATCTTGGTCAAAAATTACTCATGATTTTTCAGCAAGCATGGCCCTGGGTGAGAAGATTTACCTCATGCACATGGCCAAAATACTTGCCAAGGAAGCCAGACAATGAATGAGTATCTCTCTTTCAAATTGTTCTGAGTGGGGTTTTATTTTTCTCTTTTACACTGGACTTTAATCTTTTCCATTGACTTGTCCCCTGGAATGACAATGAATGTACACTTAAAAATATATATAATCTTATTCTACTTTTTGACAACATTTCTTTTTTTTTTTTGAGTATCAGTCATCTTTTATTGGACATTAATTCTGAATTAGGCTATGAAAGGATTCAAAGGTCATGGTCAGGAATGCCAAATGTGCCTCCACACTGGGCCCTCATCAGTGGTACTTGCGTAGCGGCTCATGTTTGAATTCCTTGTAACACCGACAATAGTTGAAAAGCACATAAGCTGCCAGTACCATAGAAATCCCAGCAACGTTCCCTTTCTTCACATTGACATACTTGTTGTAATATGGGTAGTAACCTCTTTGAAATGCACAGCAATGCCTCTAGGGGTGAAATCTCGCATCAGTATCCAGCCTGGCAGCTCTCCTAGCTTCACATCCATGAGCTTCTTCTCTTTCACTGGTACGGGCGACGCCATCTTGGAGTCCTGGGTGTCCCTTGACCAAATTTCTTTAAAAAGTGATGCTTCAGGGATCTGGCTCTAATGAAGTTGACAGCTTTTACAGTGGCAGAAAGGACCTCTTTCAATGTTATTGGCCAAGTCTGTGATACCAGAGCAAGCTAATCTGTATAGCAATGCATTCCAGTGTCATGGATTGCTCTTCTCTTTACCAAACAACAAAACTAGATACATTTCCAAGCATCACAGGTGCTCCATTTTGCACAAAATTCCCAAATTTTCTTCCAGTTTAAGTGTTCTTTGGCAAAAAAAAAATTATGTTGTCAAAAATTATGTTGACAGTCCTTGGAGTTTCTAAAAGGGGCCCTCAAAATACGAATTCTTACAGGAGTTCTTTTGTCCTTACAGAGGTAAAGTAGTTTTATCTGGTTGAGTGATGAAAGAAAAAGGTTTTTCCATCATGATTTGACTCAAAACATTAGAAGAAATGTCAGTGATTTCGTATTAGATAATAGGACTTTACAGCAACACACTTTTGATTTTAATTTTTTGGTCCACAAATCAACTCAACAATGTGTGTGTGTGTGTGTGTGTGTGTGTGTGTGTGTGTGTGTGTGTGAGATCGGTAGCCTTGTAGGTTGCTTCAAGACAAGCTTTGGTGCTGGGGCAAATTGATATTTCAGTAAAACACTATTCTTTTCAAATTGAACCTTCTTTTCATGGCAAAAGTTTATTCTGTCCTATGTAATTTCAGGATAGAGGTCATGGAGAATCACTTGCATTTCTCTGGCTAAGAACCAGTACAACCCCCAAATGTAGGTAGCTCAGCAATAAAAATTCCTTATTCACCTTAACAGGTTTGCAGGTCAGCTTGAGGCAGCTCTTTTGCAAACTTCAGGGTGAGTTTGGCTTTGCTCCACCTGTTGCACATTCTGGGACCAGCAGCTTCCCAGGGCCTGATCTTTTTATGGCAGATGTCAGGGGCACTAGAGTCCAAGACAAACCACGAATGCCCTTTAAAGCCCCTGCTTGAGGCATGCTGGCTAACACTCCATGACTTCACCTCTTAACATTTTTCCCCTCCTCTTCATTGTCTTAATTATTTTAATTAATGTGGCTATATATTAAGTTTTATCACGTAATGTGATTTGTCACACTTTATTCATTTTCAAAATGTTTGGGCTATTCTAGTTCCTTTACCTTTATATATATATATATGTACCTTTATATATGTATATATATAATGTGATCACACAATAAGGCCTGTATAGTTTTTACTCTTTGAATTTTGTCAGTAATTTTTCTGACCAAGTACGTAATAGTTATGTATGTTCTCTGGATGTTTGCAAAGGAGGTATAATTCTGTTTCTAGGATATATATTTGAATCTGATCATTTTGAATTTGACATTATCACTTATATTATTAAACTTCCTTGTGACCTTAAATATGGTCTTATCTTGTTAATATAATCCATAAAGGAGAGTGATAGGTTCAAATATCTGATTAAAATTCATTTCTTTTTATTTATCAATTTTATTTTGTAATCTAATGTCTTGCTTTCTGCATGGCTTCTTTTTCACCTGATAATAATACATATATTTCAACCAGTAAGTATCATTTGGTTTGTGCCTATTTCTTATAAACACATGTATTTGGATCTTATTCTTACTTTTCTCTCAAAGCCTATGCCACTTACCTAGGAGTTGAAGCTCTTTGTTATTATATTTATATTTATTATCAAAATTTACAGCTTAAAGTTTTTTCTCTTTGTACTTGATATGTTTTCTCTTCTATATTGCCATTGATTGCCAACTTTCCATCTTTTTATGTAGGTGTAAGAGTTTGCTTCTTTATTTTTGAGTGATATGGAAGATGTCTACTCATAGTTGTGTCTATGGTTATCATGAAGTTTCCAAAAATATAATTAAGCTTCCATTTTTCTAAAAATAAAATAAACATCCCTATAGGACAGGATATTTATTCACCCCATGCACCTCTCTTTCAACTTTCTTTTTCTCTCTGTTTTCTGGTCATTAAGATAATCAGTAAATATAAATCTAGATTATTGTTAGTAATCTAATATTTTATTTGATGCATATTATCTTTAAAAGTATATTATTTCACATTTTCATTCATCATGTAACTATTTTAACTATAATAACACAACTATTTTAAACTAACTTTATGACAAAGACTTTATTGTTCACAACTAGCTCCTTGGAACCTGAATTCCCTATTTTTGAGTTTTCATTTAATTCATCCCTTGATTGGCTGAAAGGACATTTTTGAGTAATTTATTTAAGAATGGTACATATCCAGGGGCGCCTGGGTGGCACAGTCGGTTAAGCGTCCGACTTCAACCAGGTCACGATCTCGCGGTCCCTGAGTTCGAGCCCCGCGTCAGGCTCTGGGCTGATGGCTCAGAGCCTGGAGCCTGTTTCCGATTCTTCTGTGTCTCCTTCTCTCTCTGCCTCTCCCCCATTCATGCTCTGTCTCTCTCTGTCCCAAAAATAAATAAACGTTGAAGAATGGTACATATCCAGTCCATTTATGAAAGTAAAAGTAGTTTTTCTCTATTGGCTTCACATGATTGATTTCTTACCGGAATATATCTTTTTGGCAGGTCTGCAAATGCAACTTGGTTGACTTCTGAAATGTTGTTTAGGAGACATAGTGTTACCTAGTCTAGAGTGAGATTAATTTTGTTGTCTTTTCCATCTGGCTCTCTGGGGAATGTGTGTGTGTATGAGAGACAGGAGGGGGAAGGTAGAGAGAGAGAGAACAGTGAGGGGTGAGGTGGGGGGTGGGAGAGAAATAGGGAGAGAGAGGGAGGGAGAGAGAGATTTATCCTTGTAAATTTTTATATAAACGATTTTGCTAGAATTTATCTAGGGATAGGTCACTTTTTACCATCAGTTTTGTCTGATAAATGGAGAACATTCCTAATCTGGCCTCTTCTTAGAAAAGTTGTTTTGTTTTTTATAAACCTATAATGACTTTAATTATTCTATTTCATTAATTTCTGGGGCCTTCCTTAGGACTCAGTAGTACCTCACAGGTGGGGTCTTTGCTCTCCTTTTCCCTTTTCTCTCATCTTCTCTCTCAGATAATTTTTTCTCTTTACCTTTGTCTTCTCTGTCCTGGAAGAACTTTATTAGCTATACATTGACAGTAGCTTTGACTTTGCCATATATAATTTCCTGTCAGTTGTGTCATGAAGATTTTAATTCTCAATTGTACTCTTATCTCCTTGTGGAATTTATGTCTCCCATCTTCTTTTTCATGTCTGTTTCTATCTTTGCATCTGAGCCAATGGTGTCTTCTTCTCATCTTGATTTTTCCATATAAGAAATTTCTACTTTGGGGGAGGCATGCTTTCCTTTTCCTTGGTTAAATATGAAGCAGTTAGTTTCTCAAAACTAATTTCTGGGTTTTATAACAAATCATTTTCAAAAGTAGTCTTTTTTACTCTGAACCTCCTTACCTGACTTTCAACCCATGGCAGATTGTTCTGTACACTCACTCAATTGCCCACGAATGAGGAAAGGTTTACACAGACTCAGTGTTTGTTAACACAGTTTGTAGCTATTTCAAATGGCCCACTGTCTGAATAATGGGTATAGATTCCATGCCTTTTCCCCCCCATCAAAGAGTCAGCCTTTGCAGATCTTCAGGACTGAGATATATAACCTCTCTAATTCCCACTGTACAGTTCTCTGAATCTGTGAGTGGATGGAATATGTTAAATACCTCAGCCTGAAGCATGCATTGCCATAAGTCCTCTTCTGATCTATTCCCCAGGCCACTTTGTGTTCCATATGGGGATTACAAATTAGCAGAATGGTATCACCCATCATATTCCTCCACTTCTGGTCAATGATGTCAGGAATGCAGTTTCTGAATGTATATAAAAAGAGAGACTCTGAAAGCACATGGAAAAGAAAAGGAATATGTCACTGAATGCCCCACTAGTATAGTTTTCTACAGTAAGGTAATGGCTCTTCATTTTTCTGTTTGGAACAGACCCAGCATTGAGCGTTGTGATTAGATGGTGGAAGGAGGGTGATGGTGGGGTTTACGTGAGAGATGCGAGCTTGTTAAAGCTTCCTTCAACCCAATTTTAGGATAGCTAGTCTCTACATTTTCAGTCTGTGAAGCACGCATAAGCCATTTATTGTGTTTCTCAACCTTGATACACCAGCCTTGTAGTTAGAAATTTATCCCAGCTTCTGGGTTAGTGTCTTTTTCCTTACACTTCACTGGGGCAGTGAATATTTTTTTACTATATGGTTTTAGGTATTTTACTGGACATTTGAATAGGGGCTATTAGTGAAATGCTATTATTATTCAGGTGTCTTCAAAAGTTTAAAACATTTTCACTATTTCTAGTTCTATAAAGTTCATTTATTTATTTTGAGAGAGAGAGAGAGCATGCTTGCTCACAAGCTGGGGAGGGGCAGAGAGACAGGGAGAGAGAGAATCCTAAGCAGGCTTTTCACCCAAGGCAGAACCCCAACACAGGGCTCAATCTCACGATCTCATGACTGAGCTGAAATTGAGAGTTGGACGCTTAATTGACTGAGCCACCCAAGTGCCCCTCTATTTCTGACCTGAATTTTTTTCCTGAAAGAAACATCTAGGTTTAGTTCATCTGAATGGCATAGATTTATATAATTTTCTTCTAAAAAAATGCCACCCTTGACTTATAGTGTAATTGAATTTAAATCTACAAGCCCTGGGCTTATAAAAAAAAAAAAAACCTTCCATATCCATCCAACAGTTAATTGTTCCTTGCCCTTTCTCAAGGGCCATGGGACTGACTCCACAATGTTGTTGTTGTTTTTTTTTTTTCCAAATTTGACCTTAGAGTTAGTTAGCTCCCCTCAGATGCTTGGCACTAG
The DNA here is from genome assembly GCF_016509475.1 of Prionailurus bengalensis. Classification (NCBI taxonomy): domain Eukaryota; kingdom Metazoa; phylum Chordata; class Mammalia; order Carnivora; family Felidae; genus Prionailurus; species Prionailurus bengalensis. The sequence goes on from NC_057344.1 coordinate 147,291,899, forward strand.
CTACTTCAATGATGCCTGACATCCCTGCATTTTCTTGCTCATTACCTAAAATGTAATCTCCTCTGTTAGCTCTTTTCTTCTCTTTGTTCCTCTTCATATTAGTTTATGCTTTTTCTTCCCAAGTGGCTATTCTCCTAATTCCCACACAACTGTACATTCTGGAAGCACTATTTCTTAATAGCAAATTCTCATCTATATGCAACCTCTTCTCTGAGTGCTAGAAAGAGGAAAGTTCTTTTATTTTCTTGCTTTAATTCTTTAATAATCAAATGGCTGTTTCAAACACATATCTTATACATACACACAAGCTTCATGTTAGTCATTTAGGAACTTATGGGATGGTTCATCCACTCTATTTCTGTAATGAGTGAGCTTTTATAAGCAGATAAATTGACCTGTTTCTCAGATAAAGAGATATTAAAAGGATACTCATATGATTCTTTCATACACTTCTGATTTAAATGCTACATTCTTATCTACTTTAGTCCCTTCTTATGGCACTGGTTAGTGTGCAGTGTAGCCTTGGGAACAGTATTAACTTTCTCTAGTATCTTAAGTATTGCTAAAGGCCCAAGTCCACCATTATTTATTTATGTGTTAGTTAGCAGTTATAAGGACACTGGCTTGGACTGACCAATAAAAGTAGCCAGAGACCAGTTCTATACATTACACTCCCCCGCCACCCCCCAGAACACACACCATGATTATACTTGAGAACTTATTCTCCTTATGTCATCTTACATAAGTACATCTGTGTGATATTGTGATTTATAAGAAATATATATTTGATCTTTGTCCTCATTTCTGGCAGAGCTTCTAAAACCCTTGGAATTCCCTAAGTGTTGAGAGCAATAAAGGTATCTTTTATTATGTTAATGAGGTGACTTTTAGAAAGCACCTAGGGCTGGGGCTGGTGGTCAGAGGAGCCAACCACATGATTAGAAGGTTGCAACTTTCAGTCCCACCTTCAACATCTGTGGAGGGGAAAGGGGCTAGAGGCTGAATCCATTGCCAGTGACTGATGATTCAATCAACCATGCCTACATAATAAAGCCTCCATAAAAACTCAAAAGGACAGGTTTCAGACAGCTTCCAGGTTGGTGAACACATGGAGGTGTTGGGAGAGTGGCACTCAGGGCAGGGAAGTTCTGTGCCACTCCCCAAACTTTGTCCTACGTACTTCTTCAATCTAGCTGTCCCTGAGTTGTATCCTTTTATAATTAGCTGGTGATCTGACTGTTATGCCCAGAATTTGTGATCCCCAAAGACCGCCAGGGAGCCGAGTCCGATGTAAAAGCAAAAGAGCCTTTATTCGAGCTAGCTCGAGCTCAATCCCCTACCTGCACCGACGCAGCGGTGAGATACTAGGGAGAGAGAGCGAGTTTCAAAAGGACAAAGGTTTTATTGGGGCCTGGGGGCAGTTGGTGAGGTAATGGCTATGGCCTCAGCCGATTGGCTGGGGAAGGGTCCAAGTCCTGTTAGGCAGGTGAGCGGGAGGTTATTCAAGGGGAGGAGGGGTGGTCAAGGTGAAGGACACAGAACAAGATGGAGTTGGCCAGCGTAGGCCTGCCCTTTCACTGATAAGTAAAATGTTTCTCTGAATTCTGTGAATCACTCTAGTGGTTAATTAATTAAACCTTAGGAAGGGGTGTAATGCCCCTGATTTCAAATCCGAGAGACCACCAAGGAGCCGATACCGATGCAAACGCACGAGGGTTTATTTGCAAGCTCGAGCTTGGGCCCAAGTATACCCGACACAGCGGAACAGGGACTTGGGCCCCTAGGTTAAGAGGCGTAGCAGTTTTATAGGGGCCAGTGGCCAATGATATTGTAACACACACAGAAAGTTGCATAGTCATGTCAGTCCACACGCAGGTGGCCAATTGAATTACAATTTACCCTATAGTAACTGTTTGAACTAGCCTATCACTCTGGTCAGAATTGGCGTGCAAGTTTGGCAGGCAAAAGGCGGGGTTTACATTCTTTGGTGGTTAGGGGTTCCGCATTCCTATATGAGCCAGTTTCCAGTAAGGGTGTGCTCAGCGGCTTGATTAGGGTGGGGGAGTGTCTTAAGCAATAAGTAGGTCATGTGGGGGTTATACATGAGATGGTGGGTGTAGCGCAAAATGGAGTTAGTCTTGCTCTGCTTGTCCAGGGGTAGGGGATTTTTGTTACATTCCTTGGGTCCCACAGGGGGTCCTGGGAATCTCTGATTTATATAGCCAGTTGTTCAGAAGTACAGATAACATGGCACAAAAACAGACACATAGACCAATGGAATAGAGTAGAAACCCCAGAATTAGATCCACAAAAGTATGGCCAACTAATCTTTGACAAAGAAGGAAAGAATATCCAATGGAAAAAAACAGTCTCTTTAACAAATGGTGCTGGGAGAACTGGACAGCAACATGCAGAAGGATGAAACTAGACCACTTTCTTGCACCATTCACAAAAATAAACTCAAAATGGGTAAAGGACCTGAATATAAGACAGGAAACCATCAAAACCCTAGAGGAGAAAGCAGGAAAAAACCTCTCTGACCTCAGCCGCAGCAATTTCTTACTTGACACATCCCCAAAGGCAAGGGAATTAAAAGCAAAAATGAACTATTGGGACCTCATAAAGATAAAAAGCTTCTGCACTGCAAAGGAAACAATCAACAGAACTAAAAGGCAACCAACAGAATGGGAAAAGATATTTGCAAATGACATATCGGACAAAGGGCTAGTATCCAAAATCTATAAAGAGATCACCAAACTCCACACCCGAAAAACAAATAACCCAGTGAAGAAATGGGCAGAAAACATGAATAGACACTTCTCTAAAGAAGACATCCGGACGGCCAACAGGCACATGAAAAGATGCTCAACGTCGCTCCTCATCAGGGAAATACAAATGAAAACCACACTGAGATACCACCTCACACACCAGAGTGGCTAAAATGAACAAATCAGGAAACTATAGATGCTGGCGAGGATGTGGAGAAACGGGAACCCTCTTGCACTGTTGGTGGGAATGCAAACTGGTACAGCCGCTCTGGAAAACAGTGCAGAGGTTCCTCAAAATATTAAAAATAGATCTACGCTATGACCCAGCAATAGCACTGCTAGGAATTTACCCAAGGGATACAGAAGTACTGATGCATAGGGGCACTTGTACCCCAACGTTTATAGCACCACTTTCAACAATAGCCAAATTATGGAAAGAGCCTAAATGTCCATCAACTGATGAATGGATAAAGAAATTGTGGTCTATATACACAATGAAATACTACGTGGCAATGAGAGAGAATGAAATATGGCTCTTTGTAGCAACGTGGATGGAACTGGAGAGTGTTATGCTAAGTGAAGTAAGTTATACAGAGAAAGAGAGATACCATATGTTTTCACTCTTATGTGGATCCTGAGAAACTTAACAGGAACCCATGGGGGAGGGGAAGGAAAATCAAAAAAGAGGATAGAGAGGGAGGGAGCCAAAACATAAGAGACTCTTAAAAACTGAGAACAAACTGAGGGTTGATGGGGGGTGGGAGGGAGAGGAGGGTGGGTGATGGGAATTGAAGAGGGCACCTGTTGGGATGAGCACTGGGTGTTGTATGGAAACCAATTTGCCAATAAATTTCATATTAAAAAAAAAAAGTACAGGTAACAACCTGGATGTGTGACTGGCATCTGAAGTCCAAGGAAAGAGGTCTTTGGAACCTCCAATCTAAAGCTGGTCAGTCAGAAGTATACGTTATAACCTAGGCTTGTGTTTGGCATCTAAAGGGTGGGGAAATAGTCATGTAGGACTGAGTTCTTCGCTTGTGGGTTCCGATGCTATTTCCATGTAGATAGTGTCAGAACTGAATAAAATTGGATACCCAGCTGGTGTGGGAGCATTACTTGCTTGATGGTGGGGAAACTCCACTCCCATACATTAGAACTGGAGACTATAACCCTTTAAATCTGCCTTTGTATTCCTCTCTTGGCTGAAATCCAGTGGCTGAATGCTTGTTAGCTGACAACTTTAGTAAGGACCAACTTTTGTTTCACTCCCTACACTTCTGCTTGGACATTTATTGTCCCAACTGAAATGGAAATCTCTGTTAACTTGATGGTTAATCATCCCTTCCTTATGACTGACTCTCCTGGTTTCCATGGCACGATACTCTCGTGGTACACTACTCAACAGTAGAGCTCTTTTTTTCCATGCATGTCTCCTTTCTTAAACATTGGTGGTTGTTGGGGTTTGGGGGGGGGTGGTGATAATCATGTCTCTTTTCCAATGTGGCTTCTGAACCACTGGAGAGGTAGATACAGGACACAGATGGAGATCAACATACCAGTTTTATTTGGATAAGGCTGAATTGGCAAATGCAGCCAGAAACCACAGTTGCATGACTCAGTCTTTTGACAGAATTGGATCGACCTTTTCACCCAGTTCTAGGCAGTGAAGCAGGAAACCCTCAGGCTTCCCCTTGCAAGGCAAAGCCTGCCTCTGCATCTTCTGACAGGAGAAGTAAGAATATGTACCCACACTATACACCAACTAGTCTGAAGGTGATGGAAGATAGGACCTTGGGACCTTGGGCCACACTTGTGCAAATTTTTTTCTTAATCGGAGAAATCGCTATTCCTTCCTTGAAGACCTTTCTGAAAGTATGTGAGAAATATGTTTTTACTTTGTAGGCTGTGTAGCCTGATATGCAGATATCCTCCAAATATCTGATTAATTAATATCTCCTTATTCCACAAATAAATACGTAATGATTTCTTCATACACTCATAATGATGGTGACTACCCCAACCCTAACACCTCATGTTTACGTCTAAGCCTTGATGATTGTTCCTTTAGATCTTTCATATTTATGTAGTTCTCATTCTAGATTTTACTCACATGGCATAAGCCTTTTAGCAAAGATGATGTTTACAAAGACTCATTCTATAAAAATAATTTTTAGGCTTAGAAAGCAGATACCTCATGAGACTATTTCTTAAACTTAGGGAGCATGCATTCTCTAAAGTTGCACATATACTTTGAGGTGTAATAATAAGGATGTTTTCTTGTGAAATTATGCCATACTTTCCTAGGGATCCATGTGCTAGGGTTTCTGTCTCTCTCTCTCTCTTTTTTTTTCTTTTGTTTTAGAAAGAGAGTGCCAGTGGGGAAGAGGGGCAAAGGGAGAGAGAGAGAGAGAGGGAGGGAGGGAGGGAGAGAGAGAATCCAAAGTAGGCTCCATGCTCAGCCTAGAGCCTGATGCAGAGCTGTATCCCAATAACCTGGGATCCTGATGTGAGCCATAAGAGTGCGTCGCTCAACAAACTGAGCCACCCAGGCGCCCCTGTGCTAGGGTTTCTAATGGCAATAGAATCTCATCAGGCCCAAGAATATTGGCACTGATGGGGCCTTGTATTTTACATGAATCTGAGACTTAGTTTGGGAAGAATATTCTGAAATCTGGAAAGATTTATGTTTCTGAGTAAAAAGTCTGATAAAACTAGGATATTTTTTAGTATTCCCAAATGAGTGTCAACTGAGTTAAGGAAAGGGTTCTGAATGACCTTTTTCTTCAAGACTGAGAAACTGAATTAAGTTTTGACCTTTTTGTTTATAAGGCTTCTTTTTTTTTTCTTTTTTTAGACTCCAAACCAGAGTACATCCATGCATGTGTAGGACTTGAGCTATTTCCTCCATGTTGGAAATGCCCTTCCCAGTGTGAGATCCTTTTCTTGACATGCAGCAAGATAGAGACCTACTTTGCACTGGGCAAAAATCAAGAGGCAATGAGCACTTTATGGCAGTTCAGGCCTGGAAGGCAGGAAATTACTGAGTGGCTGAATCAACATTAAATGAGCTTCACTTGTGTGCAGAGAATGCTTCAAACCCTGTGGGGAATACGGAATACTCTCTTCACATTCTCTTGTCATATGCCTGTTTTCTGATTGAAAATTTATATAAGAGGAGAAATTCTTATAAGTCACTGTATTTGTTAGTCTGTCCAGTAATATTTTCAGATGTGGGTTAATGTACTAATTCCTGGAAAAGATGTGTCATCTACCCAATCTGCAACACACACTCCATTTCTTGTAGTATTCAGGATTTCCTGTTCTAGATTCATAGATGCTTTCTGGATGAGCCATAAGAACAGATAACCCACTTAGTGTCTCTTTTACTCTCTTAGTTGGAAAAATATCTACAATCATTAGGACTAAATTTGACTTTCCAGTGCCTGACCAAAAGTCAAAGTCTGTCTTTCACTCAATTGCTGGATTCCACATTCGTTGTACAATACCTCTTTCCTGTTCTTTTCCCAGGAAATCCATTAGACATATATGCTGAACAATTTACTTATTTCTTCCTTCCTTCATTCAATAGTATTTATTGAGTATCTTTGTGCATGAGCACTAGAGTTAGTAAGATGAGTAATATATGGTCCTTGACTTTGAGATACCAACTATCTAGTGAGGGAAACAGAGAAACCAGCTGTGACAGGATGATTTGATGTGTGAATTAACAGAGATATGTCCAAAGGTACATAGGCAAGGCACCTGCCTTGGGATGAGAAGGGGAAATGGAATATTTTGATCTTGTCTTTGACTACGTAAATGGAGATTCCCAGGTGGAAGGGGGAAGCTAAGGAAAGGAAAATGTGCTAAGGGAGCATGTAATTATTTAGCCTGTCATAGTATTATTTCTTTGGGAATAAACAAGTATTTAATTTAGAAATTTATAAACATTGAATGTGAATGACAGATTTTCTCCCCAGTAGAGTGAGATCCCTGGAGCAAAAGAGGGGAGAAAAATGGTTTTTATCCAGGGAAACATTGCAAAATCAAGTCAGCTAAAGATAGTTTCATATTTTTGCATTTGGATACTTGTTTTTCACATGAAGTTTGTTTATAAAGTTCTAATTTAAAATTACTTCAAGGCCTAAAAATTCCTTTGGTTGTGCATATATTATTGAACAGGGACAACATGACCGGTATAATCTTGGTTTGACCGTATCTTTGATTTTTTCTTTCCTTCTTCCAGGATTATGCACTGAGTGTGAACAGCCAGACCAAAACCTCTGATGTGGCCAAGAACAAGGACTGGGTGAGCCAAAAGTGAAGGGGCGAGATGTTCGATGACTCTGTGGTCAAGTCAACAGCATGTTTGGCCTTATTGCCATGAATGATTGCTGAATTAGAATAGGGGAACTTGGGTAAATGAGTGCTCGTTCTTGTTCTCAACTGACCACTCTGGAGATTTGTGTGGCCACTAGCCCTCAGCTATCTTGGATAGACTGAGAAACCCAAGGAACAGAGGAAGCTGGGACTTGGTACTGTTTTGGTTTTCTTTGTACAGTGAGTTTGTTGTTCTCGTTTAAATTTGTTTTTAAAGATCTTTCCCAGCCCTGAGATTTCTCTCTACTTTCCTGTTGAAATGGAAATTCTCCACATAAGTGTGCAGGTCATTGGATGTTGCTGAGGAGAAAAGAATAGAAAGCTTACTATTCAATGCTTGTTATAAAATGGAATATAGTTAATATTTTGGGTGGTCAGTAAAGTAGATCAGCTAACACACTTGCATGTGAACATCTTTGCTCTAAATGTACTAGCTGAGATGGGAACCCAGTATGTAACAGTATTTATGAGTCGCTTTTGCTCTGGAAAAGATGTTAGTGCACTGCCTTGGTGATATCAGCCACAAAAATGTTTATGTGAGGTCTTTTTCAGTCCTTCCATCCTCTTTATCTCTAGGCACATTTTTGTTTACCCTGCATGATTGTAATGAGATTCCATAATCTCTCTGTTTGCAGCAGCCACAGGTGAAAATTGTTCTCAATGATCCATGGTACCTTACATTTAATAAATGATATATTCCGGCCAGTTTTTCTTTTCTCCTTATTAGGGCAGCTATCATTTCTATCTCCTAAGAGAAACTGATAAAGAGAAAGAGAAATAGGAATCAAGGCACCAAAGCACTTGGTAAGACCCGCAGTGTCTTACCACGTTTCAGTAAGCAGGATCAGATGGGTCCTGCGTGGGTAACGTCCACTCCCTGCGTGGGTAACGTCTTACCCACGTTTCAGTAAGCAGGATCAGATGACACACTGTTGGAAGAACTCTATATTCATTAATTCATTCCTATATCAACCCTAACTCCAATTTATAACTCCCAGTTTTCAGATGAGGGAACTGAAGGTCAGAGTTTTTAAGTAAATTCCTGAAGACCCAGTGGGGTTAAGGAAGCTTGAATTCAGACACTCTGGGCTCTCAATCATTATGCTACAAATAACTTTTGCTTTTAGTGGAAAACAACCACAACAACAACAACACATTACTTTGCTTGAGTGAGTTAATTGATAAAAAAATAATTGCTTTTAAATCTATTTTATTTTCAGTCTTCTGATTTAATAAAGAAGACTGACTTAAGTATGCTTATAGCTCCTGTACTTTGTTTCAAAGATATGAAATCAGGTGGTTTATACTCTATGGTGAACTAAGCAACTGTATGGAGGCTCAAATGACTAACGCTTGGCTGGACCTCACATCTGGTACTGGGCCACAGTAAACATGCCCCCCTGGCTGAACTCAGAGAATCAAAACATTCAATCTTTGCACATTAGCAGATTCCTGCTTTGTTCACACAAGTGTGGATTTTGCATAAAGCACAACACAAATATACATGATAGTTTTCAGAGGGAGATTGTATTCTAGGGATATTTATCTTCAGATTATGTTATAGACATTGTTAGATATTTGGTTAGAACAAAGGAAAACTTTCATAAACGATGTAAATTAGAAATTGTGCAAAACGTACAATAAGAGCGACTATCACAACTCCCTTAGAAAGAGATGTTGAATGGTAAATAATAAAAGGTGATATGACTGGATGCTTAGGCTCAAAGACCATCTGACACTTGCTGGCTATGTGATAGTGACATCGTCATTTAACATCTGTGACTTAGTTTCTTCATGTGTAAGATAAGGATAATAACAGCAACAATATCATGCAGTTATTATGAAGATTAAGCCAGGAAATATATAAAAAAGCCTGAGCACAGGGCCTGCTACATAGTAAGCCCTTGTAAATGTTAGCAATTGTTGTATTCTTGAGAATGTGTATGATGGATTGCTGTTTGCATTAGTTGCTGTTTGCATAAATCCATAAGTGACTTCAACCAATAAGAATTTATTCGTAAGTCATTTTTATACCAGCTATCAATACTCAACCAATTAAATTGACATGATAGTTGATGTTCTATAGATAAGTTTACACATGAATAAATTACCAGTGAGTGCTTATGATACAATTAAAAGGGCATAATCCCTCCCCTAAAGTTCTATAAGAAGGCAGAACAGAATCGAATCAGTGTATGTGAAATGTCAAAGTAAGATAACTTCGGGAAAATGCAGTTGGTCTCATGTCACACTCTTGCCCGTGGCTAGGCTGCTTCTAGAGTTGCCTCCAGCTTTAATATTTTAGTCTCTATCCCACTGGACAGGCAGGCATTTTGAGCTCAAAGATACTTTGGCTTAGATGATGATAACAATGTATAGGCCTTAAAAGTGTTCTCTGAACCGTCCCGGAAAAATACACTTCCAGTAGTGCTAGTATTTGTCAGCAGTCTCTGAGAAATACACTAGGCATGTTTGTCTGTTAAATCCCTTAATTAAAAGTGGATTAGAAGCGACTATACTAAAAAAGACTTCCGTGTCCCATATTTTGTGCATTGGTAATCAGTCCACTTTAAAACTTCAGACTCAGTCTTAAATGTTGCATATTTTGTCTGTTATTCATTAACATTTACAAATGGTTGCTAAATAAATGAATGAATGAATGAATGAATGAATGAATGAATGAAAAAGAACAAGAAAGGTTTCATATGGCACAAGTGGATTCTGAAAAAGTTGGCCAAGTCTCCCGAAAATTCAGACTACTAATAGAAAGTATTGAAAATAATAAACTTTTATAGAATTCTTGCTTTATTATACTTCTATGACTTTTACTAAAATGCTTGCCACATGTAACTTATTAGAATCTTTGGATCTTGGTGAGCATACTGATTTTTCTCATGTATGAGGAAGTCACCCCAATACTCAGGTGGGGGTTACAACTCCTGTTTACTTGAATTTCCCAGAAATAATTCTTTATATGAATTGCAAATTTAGAGCTCCTTGCCGGATTATAGGAAAGCATCTGAAATGCAAAAGTGAAGTGATTTCTATGACAATATTGAGCCATATATTGGAGGTGAGAGTGGGCTGGTCCTTTGCGGGACGTACCAGACTTGGAATGTATTCTGCACGCCCTCCTGGGATGGCTTAAAGACTTCTTTTCCAGGCCCCACTATTGTTGTGTCTTTTCACATTTTAACTGTTGCCATCTTATGGGTGTGGGGTGCATATGCTAATTTGGAGAAGAGAGAAACTAAGAAACCATTCACACCATCTAAACTAATGTTCCATAAACAACATTATTCTTGAAAGGAGAGAGGAGGACTAAGCTGAACCAAATGGAATGTGTAATGGAGAAGGCACCCTGCTGATCAGATTGTTTGTGTGTGTTCTTCAGTAGACAGAACAGAAGAATGAAGACTTTTCCTTCAATGCTGAACTATTTAATTGCATACACAAAACTTGTGTGAAACATTGACAGCTTCAGTCTGAATAGACTCATCTACAAAGGGATGGAAGCCTAGAGTATGTGATTCAATAAATGGAGAAACCGCTTCAGGACTCCTGCTTATTCTCAGCAAGCCAGTGGGAATGTTTTCCAGGTTTCTTTAGTAAAGCCGTATGCACCAGAAGGGAAAACGTCTTTTCGTGGTCATATGGCATTGCAATGCTGTACTTTACCACATACAAATGTATATTCTCGCTTTGTATACACGCTACCAAAACAGGATAACAAGGATGATCTTATAGTGAAAAACCAAGGAAAGTGAAAAAAATTTTTAAAAAGTCTAACAATCGTCCACCTACTTTGTGGTTTTATCTTCTAATCTTCTATTTCAGTGTATCTTTGGTATAAAAGACCTGTTATATTTCTCACAAATAGCTGATGTATTAGCATCATTGGATCTATTTTTTTCAGTTTAGAAAACATTTGCATGGGGTATAAATTACTGTCTTAGGCAGTACAGCCTACTACTAATCACATTTTTCAAATGAAGGCACCAAGGCTAAGAATGATTGAGTAAATTGCTAGAGATACCATAGCTAGTGTTTGATTCTGAGAGACTGACTATACCAATGGACAACAGCCGAACTATATATAACAAGTGAACTCTGACCCACAGCCTGTAGCAACCATCGCAGGAAGCCAAACCACTCTCTGCAGGACTGCTGACTCATATTTACTCTTATGTTCTCTTCTAAAGGTTTTACAGTTTTATCTTTTACATTTATATCTATGATACATTTTGAGTTAATTTTGTGTATGTTTTTAGGAAGGGTTCCAAGTTTTTTGCGTGTGGATATCCAGGAGCATTGGATGAAAAGACTATTTTTCCTCATTGAATTGTCTTGGTACCCTAGCTGAAAAATCAATGAATTGATGGTAAATGTGAGCTTTTATTCCACGAATGTATTCCACTAATCCGTATGTCTAAATTTGATCTGGTACCACACTTGTTTGATTACTGTAACTTTGTGATAAGTTTTGAAGTTGGGACATGTGTGCCCTTCAAATTATTTCTGTCATTGAAAAATTTTTTATTCTTTTGGCTATTCTGTTCCTCTTGAATTTTCCATATACCTTTTATTTATTTATCTTTAAATATTTATTTATTTTTGAGAGAAAGAACATGAGCAGGGGAGGGGCATGGTGGGGGGAGACAGGATCTGAAGAGGACTCTGCGATGACTGATCAGCAAGCTCAATGTGGGGCTTGAACTCACAAAGCGTGAGATCGCGACCTGAGCTGAGGTCGGACACTCGACCAACTGAGCCACCCAGGCATCCACCCATATAACTTTTAGAGTCAGCTTGTCAGTTTCCTGAAAAAGAAAAAAGCCTAGGTTAAGTTTTAACAGAGATTATATTGAATCTGTAGATCAATTTGGTGAATATTGACATCTTAACAATATTAAGTCTTCTGGGGTATCTCGGGGACTCAGTTGGTTAAGTGTGTGACTTTTGATTTCCTCTCTGGTCATGATTTCACAGTTCATGGGTTTGAGCCCCTCATTGGACTCTGTGCTGACAGTGCAGAGTCTGCTTAGGATTTTCTCTCCCTCTCTCTGCCCCTCCCTTGCTTGCTCTCTTTCTCTCAAAAGTAAATAAATAAACATTAAAAAAAATATTAAGTCTTCTGATCCATGAACATAGGACATCTTTCAATTTATTTTTGTTTTAATTAATTTTTTATCAGCCATGCTTTATAGTTTTCATAGCTAAGTTTTGGACTTACCTTGGTAAATTTATTCTAAAAAGTTTTGTTCTTTTGATGCTATTATAAATAAAATTAATTTCCTAATTTTACTTTAGGGTTATTCATTGCTAGATATAGAAATCCAATCAATTTATGTATATTAATCCTTTACCCTGCAACTTTGATGATCTTGTTAATTAGTTCTAATTGGTTATTTTGGTGGATTCCTTAGAAATTTTTAATATAAATGATTATGTAAATAGAGTAAATAGATCAGTAAATAGAGATAGCTGTTCTTTTCATTTCAATTCTGGATGCTTTTTTTCATTTTCTTGCTTAATTGCCCTGGCTAGAACCACCAGTAGAATGTTTCATACAAGTAATAAAAGTAGACATCCTTGTATTGTTCCTGAATGTAGGGTGAAACAATTCTGTCTTTCACAATTAAATATGATGTTAACTCTATTTTTTAAAAAATCCCTTATCAGGTTAAGAAAGTTTCCTTCTTTTCCTGGTTGAGGTTTTTTAAATCATGAAAGACAATTGGATTTTGTCAAATGCTTTTTCTGCATCTATGGAGATAATCATGTATTTTTTGTCCTTTATTTTATTCATGTTTTATTATACTGATTGATTTCTAGATATGAAGCAAACCTTACATTCCTGGGGTAATTTCCATTTGATCATAATATATACTTATTTTTATATGCTGCTGGATTCATTTTTCTGGTATTTTGTCAGAAAATTTTGCATCTATATTTATAAGGTATTAATCTGTAGTTTTCTGCTGTTGAAGGGTGGAGTCTGTTAGGTTGAATTATTTATACTGTTGTTCAAGTCTTCTCTCTCATTGTTGGTCTTCTGTCTTACTGCTGCATCCATTACTGACAGTGTTCAACTATTCATGTTTATGTATTTTCCCTCTTCAGTTCTGTCCGTTTTTGCTTCATGTGTTCTTGGGCTCTGTTATTAGATAGCATATATTTGTAGTGGTTATATCTTCCTGATGGTTTCACCTTGTTACCAGTATAAAATGTCTCTAGTGACATTTTTTTTTTTGTTTTAAGTTGATTATGTCTGATAGTTATACAACTACTTTGAATTATTGTCTGGGATTACTTGCTTTCAGCATAAAGAACTTTCTTTAGTATTTATTGTAAGCTGAGTCTCCTAGCAATGAATTTTCTGTTTTGGGAATGTCTTTATTTTATTTTAATTTTGGAAAGAGTTTTACATGTTATAAGAGTTTTAGTTTTTTTAGTTCACAGTTTTTTCTGTTTTTCAACACTTTGAAAAATACCACCCCATGGCACTTCTGGCCTTCATTATTTTTGATGCGATGTCAGATATTAATTTTTTGGTGGTTTCCTTGCTCTGGTTTTTTCTCTTGCTGCTTTCAAGATTTTTTCTTTGTCTTTAGCTTTCAACATTTTTACTATGACATATCTGAGTGTGGATCTCTTTGTTTTTATCCTATTTAGAGTTTAAAAAGCTTCTTGGATACATAGATTGTTTAAAACATCATATTTGGGAAGTTTAAACCATTATTTCTTCAAATCTATATATCTCTCTATATATAATTTTGCTACTTCCTATGTCTCTCCTCTCCTTCTGGCACTCCTATTATGTGTATGCTGGTGTGCTTAATGGCATTTCACATTTTTCTCTGAAGCTCTGTTTATTTTCTTCATTCTCTTTTCTTTCTATTCTTCAGATTGCATAATTTCTATTGCTCGGTCTTCAAGATTGCTGATTGTTTCCTCTGCCGGGTCAAATCTACTGTTGTGCCCCTCTAATGAGTATTTCATTTCAATTATTGAATTTTCAATTCTAGAATTTCAATTTGTTTTTTATTTATTTTATTTTAATTTTTATAATTTTTAATTTAGAGAGAGAGAGAGAGAGAATGCACAAGCGGGAATCTCAAGAAGGTTCCACACTCAGCATAGAGCCCAACACAAGGCTCAATCCTATGACCCTGGGATCATGATCTGAACTGAAATCAAGACTTGGATGCTGAACCAACTGAGCCATCCAGGCACCCCAATTTGGTTCTTTTTAGAAATATAATTTTTATATCTTAATTGATATTCCCAATTTAATAAGACATTATCATCATACCTTCCATTACCTCTTTACTTAATGATAGTTGCTTTAAAGTCTTTTTGCTACATTGACAGCTGGCCTCTTCTCAAGGCACTTGCAGTTGCCTGCTTTTTCCCTCCTGTGTATGAGTCATACTTTTCTGTTTCCTTGAATATCTCATATATTTTCTTTAAAAAACAAACATTTTAGATAATATATTGTAGCACGTCTGTATACAGATTCCTTTTCTTCCCCTGCCCCCTACTCTATGGAGTTTGTTATTGCTTCTTTATTTGTTTAATGACTTTACTGGAGTATTTCAATGCAGCATTTTTCTTACCACAGGGCACTATTTGTCTCTTTCCATGACTTTCTGTTAACCTGTCTGCCTATGTTGGTATCACACCTAGCAGTTAAGCTTCATTGATTACATTCTTGCTTTTGACAATGCCCTGGGACATGAATTACTCCACAGTCTGAACCAATTAAATTTGGGCCCCTTTGAAGGGGAAGTTTTTGAGGTTAGTCTTTAAAGTTTGTTTTGACCCCAGGAAGAGTCTTCCTAGCTCTGTTTTTCCCTGGTTAACTTCTAGCTGATCTATGGTTTCATTTGTTGCTCTATGCAGCTACTAGCCTTCTCTTAATTACTTACCGCCAGAATCCCTATTGCTTCCGAGAGTGCCCTTAGGCCTGAAATTCCACTCTCTGTTCCTAGAAAAGTCAGTTCCCTTAGAGAACAATTAGGAACTGTCTGTTCTTATATCTGGACCCTCTCCTGGGAAAAGCCTCTGCACCATTGCCCCAGACTTGGGAAAGGAGACAGTGACTTCATTCTCTAGGAATGACACCCCTGATTTACAAGTGGCATGCTGTACATGGTCTGGGCCTCCAGATCTTCTCAGGCTTTCCTGGCTTGGAGACTTTGCCCTGTGAGTGAACTGGAGTAATATTCTTGGTCTGCTGCATGTGAGGTAGAACTTCTGCCCTGTGAATAAACATTGGATAGAGGAAGAGAGCCTCATACCCCTCAACTATTTTTGCCTAAGATAGGGCTTTTGCAGCATGGAGTTGAGGGAGATGGGGATGAGAAATGCTGGTGGCCTGTCTTTCCTGGGAGATACTGTAGCCCTTGTTTGGGAGCTTGACTGGGAAGAAAACCCTCTGTTCTTGGCTGCTCTCATCCAGAGTGGATTTTCTGTCACACTGACTAGAGGGAGGTAAGAATGGAACAGATTGTGGTTTGAATGCTATAGACTCTCATTGCTGTTAGTGAGATTTAGCAGATTTTTTTTTCAATAAATATGTCTTCACTTGCTGTATGTCCGTATGACAATTTCTAGAGAGTTTAAGTGGTATTGATTTTTTCTTTTTCTTTTTCTTTTTCTTTTTCTTTTTCTGTTTCTTCTTCTCTTTCTTTTCTTTTCTTTCTTTCTTTCTTTTTTTTTTTTGCCAGTTATGATTGTTTTGCTGAGGATTATATCTATGAAAATCCTCATGCTGTTTTCTAGATGTTATCCATCTCTAGTCCTTATTGATTTTCCTCCTTTTACTTTTTTGGTAGTCCCATTCTCATTAATTTGTCAGTTCTTGTAGGTGCAGGTTCATTGTAAAGTATATTCACTTGGCTTCTTCCAAGATAGTCAATCACCAATAAACCGATATGTAGAAGATTTTTGTAAAGATTGAGAATATATAAACATTTAATAATACGTCTTATTAAGTGAGGTTATGTAAGCATTTAATACTTCAAATATCTTGCATGATGTGGTCAATTTCCCTTGAATAATCTGATGTTACTGAGATTAATTAACTTGATTAAAGATATAATTGAGTATGGAAAATCAGATTATTTCCTGTCATGTGCTTTTTAAAGAGTTTTAAAATTGGGTGGGTTAATCAGTTGGGCATCCGACTCCTGATTTCAGTTCAGGTCATGATCCCAGGGATGTGGGATCGAGCCCTGTATCAGGCTATGTGCTGAGCATGGAGCCTGCTTATGATTCTCTCTCTCCCCACTTCTGACCCTTTTCCTCACTTGCACGCTGTCTCTCTAAAATTGAAAAAGAAAGTTTTCTAGAGAATAGAAGAGATTTTATTTTATTTATTTTATTTTTTAATTTTTTTTTTGTTTATTTTTTAATGTTTATTTTTGAGAGAGAGAGAGAGTGCGAGTAAGCATGGGAGAGGGGCAGAGAGAGGGATACACAGAATTCGAAGCAGGCTCCAGGCTCTGAGCTGTCAACACAGAGCTGGACGTGGGGCTCAAACTCATGAACCATGAGATCATGACCTGAACTGAAGTCAGACACTTAACCCACTGAGCCACCCAGATGTCAGAGTTGGATGCCTAACCGACTGACCCACCCAGTCACTGAGTCACTCTCTTGGTGCCCCAAGAGAGTAGAAGAGATTTTAAAACCTAAAATAAAACTGGAACTCCTAGTCCAAGGAAATACTTCATATATTATTGATACACTTCTGTGGCTTATGAGTCTACAAAATGATCAGAGAAGCATTCAAGTAGAAAGAAATAATGCAAAAGAAAAAGGGGGGGTTGGAGGAATATATCACTAGATGTTCCATAAAAATCTATACAAAAACTTAAAACAGTAATTACTTATTATTTTTTATCACTCTGCCAATCAGCTTATCCAGGCTGAGGTCAGCTGGACAGTTTGGCCAGTCTTGGCTGGGTTCACTTTCATGTCTGTAGTTGGCTGGAGGTGGCTCTGCTCCATGTATCTCTCCTTGTCCTCTTCCTATGACCAACAGATAGCCCCAAGATGCTTCTAAGGATAAAAGAAGAGATGTAAGAGAGTAATTGGAAACATGCAAAACCTCTTGAGGCTTAGGCTTGGAACTGGGCACCATAACTTCTACCTCATTCTTCTGGCCAAAGCTAGTCACACTGGTATGGAAATATACTTTGCTTTAATGGAGGAACTCCAAACTCACATAATACAGAAAGTAAAGGATTAAGGTCAGCAGTGCAATCAATCTACTAAAAGGAATTAGGGAGGAAGTAAATATACTTTTTCCAGTTCAGTTGTTTCTGTCAAATATGAGTTCCCATTTGTGTTGAATTAGAAAAGAAAGGAACAGCCTTTTGTAAAATACACCAATTCTGTCTTGTTGAGGGAGTATGTACAATATAGGAAACCAGAGAAGCAGAGAATGGAGCTTACCAGCCATCGTACAAGTGAGCAGACTGAATTCTTACAATATGTGCCCTTTTATGATAACAATTGCTTATATTGTGCTTTCTTATTTGGCCATCTTTTGTATGGGCATAGAGCACGTTACTTTGAAAAGCAGGTAACTAAGCAGTTCTAATTCTTGGGAGGTTTAATCTTTACTTCTCTCAGGAATGTGCAGCATCAGCAGGTTTTGTTTGTCTTTAAAATGGGGAGGATTCTAGTGAAGCTGACTTGTTACTCCACAAATATCTTAAAACTGTGGAACTTTCCCTCTGGAATTGTATGTGAATGGATTCCTACATTTTACAATGGAAAAGCATGAAATCATAGCCGGCTTGGCTACTGCTATTATTCATTTAGCAGGTTTTATTCTTTTAACAGTTAAACTTCCATTATGTTTTACTATTTGTTACATACCATTTTTATGTGTCTCACAGTTTTATGCATTTTGCAGTTAACTATTTGAAAGGACGTTCAGACCTTGAAAGCAAGAGTGATTTACCATTCTTGTGTTTTTGTCCTTACTAATGTTATATTTTTAAAAAGATAATGATAAATCTATTATACCAAGTCTAATATGACACTTTATTTATTTATTTATTTATTCATTTATTTACTACCAACAGCAAGTCTTAATGTTTTAAATATGGAGGCTGTGTGTTTGGGAATGTATATATAGACAACATGCATACCTACAAATGTTAGTTGCTGTGTCAATACACACACAGCCACAGGTGGAAAGGAACAGAAAACTGTTAATCATTACATGGGTCTTTTAAAAATACACACATACACACTCAAACAAAAAGATAAATTGATAAAGGTAATCTATAATGCTAAGTGTAGCAGAAAATGGATATAGTTTTGAAGGAATTCTTATTTATTTATTAGAAGTTTATCCATTATTCATAATTAATGACAGAATGCATTTTAAAAGTAGATTAATTCTGATATTAGAAATAACTTGTTTACTTGGAGAATATATATTTCTATGCACATGTAACAATAATTTGCAAAATTCTAGAAAAGCGAAAGGCTATTTTCTTCTATTAGCTTTTATTTTTATTTTTATTTTTTTTTTCAACGTTTATTTATTTTTGGAACAGAGAGAGACAGAGCATGAACGGGGGAGGGGCAGAGAGAGAGGGAGACACAGAATCGGAAACAGGCTCCAGGCTCTGAGCCATCAGCCCAGAGCCCGACATGGGGCTCGAACTCGCTCGAACTCACGGACCGCGAGATCGTGACCTGGCTGAAGTCTGACGCTTAACCGACTGTGCCACCCAGGTGCCCCTAGCTTTTATTTTTATATGTTAACATATATGTTATGAATCTAAAGTAATGAGAATATTGTACTTTTTAAAAACAACAAACATCCTAGAATGTATACCTCAAAATAAGTGTTGTTCATTCATCTACCAAAGGAAGAAATCAACTATTTTCTGGAAAAGAAATTTTAAATTGTCTATGAAAAATTAATTGGTAGGTTTCATAAGAAAATCACTCTCATTTCCTTATTTTCAGCCTCATTCATAGATGTTATTCAGCTTGCTCTTTCACTTTATTCATCAGACTTTACTTGATTTGTAAAAAATCCTTAATATCTTTAATATTAAATATATTTACATGATTCTATGACCCAGGAGTTACCAAACTTTTCCTTTCATGAATACTTTCAGACATATTTTAAGTAAATACAAATACATATGTGTTTTCACTTCTCTTGTATTTTTCAACATAAATAACAACATACTCATGAACAACTCTTCAACTTATTAAGGAAAATCTTGGAGGTCATCTCTTATCTATACATAGTTTCCACACTTATTTTTTTCACAGCTGTAGAGTCCTCCAGTGTATAAATCAGTCCCCAGTTAAGGAACAGTTGGCAGTGAATAACTTTGTATGCAAGTGACTTATTTTTAAAACCAAATTCACCTTTAAGGGACAAGAATGATCAGGACTGTGGATATTAACAAAAATGTATCATGGACTCTGAAATCAGTGAGCCAAACAATTATGGAAAATGGTAATAGTATAAGGGTACTTGGAAGAATATAATAATAATTTGGATATATACATTATGGTATGTGTAGAATTAAAAGTAATTCTCTTTATTTTATAGTGTATCACCTATTTGGGCAATAATACAACGACTTCTTTTCCATGTGTCCTATCCCTAAATAATATGGAAGGAAAACTTACTTTTGTTTTATTCCTTCCTGCTTCTCTTGAGGAATACAAACAGTTCCTGCTTTACTACGATAGCCTTTTTACAGCTCATAAAGTACTAATGAAACCCTGTAAAGGTTTTCCATTTGAAGAGCAAACTAAGATTCAGAGAGATTAGACAACTTGTCCATGTCGTGGAGCTAGAAACTAATAGAGCCGGGATTTGAATCCTCTTCATAAACCAAAATGAATTAATACTATGGTTTCTTTCTGAAGAATGACTAGAGAATGCGGCTGATACAATGATAATAATAGCTAGATGGATGTAGAATCTAGTAAGATGTCATAAAAATTGGTCAAAGCATGAAAAGAATCAAGAATCCAATTAGAGAGCAATGAGATTTGTTGAATCCAATTAATTTTGGAAGGAGTTAGCAGCAACATGGGTGGTCTTGGGTAGAATCATCCAGGAATCATTATTTCTCTGCTCCATAGGGCATCATGGTCTATAATTTCAACCCAAAACTTGAGCCTTTGTGAGACAATAATATTCTCCACCTAAATTGGGTAAGTGATTTAACCCTAGTACAATTTTGATTTAAAAACACAGATGATAAAATCAAACAAACCTAAATATTAGTGCTTTTGTGTTAAACTCAAGATAATCTGTTTATTATTTAAAGGTATTTGCTGTGTTTAAGAGAATCTGATACAATAACTTTGTGATTTTAAGCTTTAAAGTGTAAGAGAATGAATATTTTTCTTAAAAAAACATTGGAATAGGAACTAATATAGTTAAGAATTTAATTTATTAATTTAAAAAGTTATCTGAATATTTTGGAAAGTTTTGACTTGTTATAATTGGAAGTTTGTCCTGTCTAATACATTATAAAAATATGTCATGATATGGGTTTATTTTCATCCACTGTCTGGGGAATTTACTAGATCATTTTGATCTAGAAATTTATATGGGAAATTTCCTTGAATTATTTCATTAATAATTTAATCCTATTATTTTCACTCTTCTCTCTTTCTTGACCTCTCACAATTAAATATTGAATCTTTTTCTATTCATCACTTAATTTCATCTGTTTTTCCTCTCTTTTCTATTCTTTGTCTTTTTTATTTACTTTCTGAAAAATTTCCTCTATTTTATCCTCCAGCTCCTCCTCTCTTGAGTTTTCAGTTATGCTATCATTTTTTAAAATGTATTTTTAAATGTTTATTTATTTTGAGAGAGAGAGAGAGAGAGAGAGAGAGAGTAGGGGAGGGGCAGAGAGAGAGAGGGAGAATCCCAAGCAGGCTCTGTGCTGACAGCATGGAGCTCTATACAGGCTTTGAACTTAAGAACTATGAGATCATGACCTGAGATGAAATTAAGAGTTGGCCGCTCAAGGAACTGAGCCACCCAGGCACCCCTAGTGGTTTAATTGCTTCTTATATCTTCAGCAAATATTTAGTTCTGGGGTGCCTGGGTGGCTGAGATGGTTGAGCAGCCAACTCTTGATTTTGGCTCAGTTCATGATCCCAGCATCATGGGATCAGGCCTTACATCAGGCTCTGTGCAGAGCATGGAGCCTGCTTGAGATTTTCTCTCTCCATCTGTTCTTATCCCCACTCATGCTCTCTTTCTAAAAATAATTTGAAAAGATAAAAATATTTAGTTCTACTTCTTTCTCATCTAGCAGTATCTGCATGTCTCAAAGTTATAGTATCGTGTTTTTATTTTTTAAACAAACCAAGCCTATTTATTTAGTTTAAGAGAGAGAGAGAGAGAGAGAGAGAGAGAGAGAGAGAGAGAGATAATCCCAGTCAGGCTGTGCTCTGTCAGTGCAGAGTCTGACATGGGGCTCAAACTCACACCGTGAGATGATCACCTGAGCCAAAATCAAGAGTTGGATGCTTAACTGACTGAGCCACCCAGGCACCCCACAAAGTTGTAGTATTTTAGGGGTCATGTTTTCCTTCTGGGGTCTATGTTCTTGGATCCATTAAGGCAGTTTTCACTTATCTATCTTTTTTTTTTTTTAATTTCACTATAGACTCCTCTTCTATTCTCTTGGTCCTTATAGATTTTTAGTTTATCACTTTACTTCCTCTTTAGTGAAGTTTTATGAGTCAGCATGAGTTTATCCATCAAATTTAATGGGAAGTTTCACAGTACTTTTCAGACATGGTCATATTTATGAATAAAGAGATTTTCTATCCAGTCTTGATGACAAACATTTACTTCCTTAACAACACTGTTTGTAAAGGCTGATATTTATTGTCCTGTATTTTCTCAACACTACTTGTACATTTGGCAGTAGCCCATATATCTGTGGATATGCACAATATGTTAGACTTATGTGAGTAGTTATGTCAACACGATTGATGGGCAGACACATTTAATGTTTTCGTTAGTCATCTGAATGATGGCCAAGTGTATGCAGTGCACATGCACTAAATTTACTGACAGCATGGGTCACTGGATACTTGGACAATAATGTCAAGAAGCAGAAACAAACATACAACTAGTTGGAAGGAGAGGCAAAGGACAGAAGACTATAAAAAAGAAAAACTAAATCCATATTCATTGGTTAGTGTACATTGGTTGTATTTGAAAATAGAAGAAAAAGCTCATAACTGATGATGAACTAAACATGAATCAATAATATATAAATTTTCACATATTTTTATAATATTAAGGCAAGTTACTGGTTTTTGTCAATAAGAAAACAGTTTCATAAAAAAAGCTCACTGATCCTTCTAGACTCAACACTAGTCAGGCCTTTATCACAATTTTGTTTCGGAGCCCACAATCTCAGAAAGATGTGGAAACTTGGGGCGCCTGGGTGGCTCAGTCGGTTGAGCGGCCGACTTCGGCTCAGGTCATGATCTCACGGTCCATGAGTTCAAGCCCCGCGTCAGGCTCTGTGCTGACAGCTCAGAGCCTGGAGCCCGTTTCAGATTCTGTGTCTCCCTCTCTCTGACCCTCCCCCATTCATGCTCTGTCTCTCTTTGTCTCAAAAATAAATAAACATTAAAAAAAAAAAAAAAAGAAAGATGTGGAAACCTTCGAAAGACTTCAGAAGGAGGTGGTGAAAAGAATTAAACCACCTAGAGCTACAGTTAGAGAGGAAAGCATAAATGATTTATAGTCATTTAATCTAGAAAGGAAAAGGCCAAGAAGGCATAGAACAACGGTTTTTATATAAGTAAAAGAATTAGGTTTTAGGAATGCAAAGCATTATTTTCTCCCCACCTACATCATGGATTAGATAAGAGGGAAATTTTAAGCCTATAGTCTCCTAACTTTGTCTTGAAACAAGGGATGCATAGTTCTCATAGAACAAGGAGTGTTTAATATATTATTGACTGAGTTGGGGTGGGTGGAGACATATGGAGCCATCAAGTGCAAAGGACACTGAGCATGAGACTTAGCGGGTTCAGATCAATTGCCTTCTCTGGGATTAACAAATTGTATGATCTTTTGTGAACCACTTGACCTTCCAGTGCCTGAATTTTTTTCCACTGCAAAGCAAGAAAACAGCCCTGAACCCCCATTTGTATAGCATCATTGTAAGAGAAATAAGATGACAGCAAGGGAATCCCTTCTCTGTCATCTGCCAGAAATATACAGAAATCTGTCCCTTCTTTGGGACAGGCTTTGGATAGGCATCCCAATTCAATGGAGACTTTCCCAAACTAGGCAGAATAGTTAGACACATAGGGTTTGTATCCTTAACTTACATATATTCTACCTATCTGTATCTGTATGTTTCATATGTGTAACATATCTATTCTATATATAAAATCATGTCATCTGCAAGTAGAGACAATTTTACTTCTTCTTTTCCAATTCTGATACATTTTATTTCTTTTTCTTGCCGGTTTTGTCTAGCTAAGACATTTAATACTATGTAAGTAATGAGAGTGGACACTGTTGTCTAGTTTCTGATCACAGAGGAAAAGCTTTCAACCTTTCACCTTTGAGTATGATGTTAGCTGTGGGCTTATCGTATATGGTCTTTATTACATTACAGGTTTGTTTATTCCTTGCCTAATTTTAAGGGTTTTTATTTTAAATGAATGATGAATTTTATCAAATGCTTTTTCTGTATCTATTGAGATAGTATGGTTCTTCTGTTTTATTCTGTTAACATGGTATATCACATTGATTTGCATATGTTCAATTGTCCTTGCACTCCAGGGATAAATACCACTTGTTCATAATTAATGATCCTTTTAATGTGCTGTTGAATTTGGTTTGCTGTTTTTATTGAGAACTTTTCCATCTATATTCACCAGAGGTATTGGCCTCTAGTTTTCTTTTTTAGTGGCATCCTTTTCTTTTCTTTCTTTTTTTTTTTTTAGTAGCATCCATATCAGGATAATGCTGGTTTCATAAAATGAGTTTGGGAGTGTTCTCTCCTTTTTAATTATTTGGAATAATTTGAGGAATATTGAGGTTAATTCTTTAAATGTTTGACATTTGGTCCTGGGATTTTCTTCATTGGGAGATCTTAGATGACTGATTGAATAGTCTTACTAGTAATTGGTCTATTCATATTTACTATTTCTTTCTGATTCAGTCTCAGTAAGTTGTATGTTTCTAAGAATTCTTCTATTTCTTCTAGGTTGTCCAGTTTGTTGGCATATAGTTGTTCATAGTAGCTTCTTATGATCCTTTGAATTTGTGTGGTATTAGTTATAATGTCTCATTTTTCATTTGTAACTTTGTTGACTTGGGTCCGTTCACTTTTCTTCCTTGGTTAGTCTAGCCAAGGGTTGGTCAATTTTGTTTATTTTTTCAAAGAGCTAACTCTTAGTTTGGTTAATCTTTTCTATTGCTTTGCTGTTATCTACTTCATTTATTTCTACTCTAATTGTTATTATTTCCTTTCTTCTGGTAACTTTGGGCCCAGTTTGCTCTTCGTTTTCTAGTTCCTTAAGGCACAGAGTTAAGTTGTTTATTTAAGGTCTTTTTTGCTTCTTAATGTAGATATTTATTGCTGTGAACTTCTGTCTTAGAATTGCCTTTGCTGTATCACATGGCAAATGTATCCATTTGTATGTTAAGATTCCACTTTCATTTGTCTTAAGAAACTTTTTTTATTCTCTTTTAATTTCTTCTTTGGTCCATTTGTTGTTCGGGAGAGTGTTGCTTAATTTCCACCTGTTTGTGAATTTTCCAGTTTTCCTATTGTTGATTTCTAGTTTCATGCCATTGTGGTCATAGCAGATACTTGGTATGATTTCAGTCTTCTTGAGTTTGCTAAGACTAGTTTTGTGGCCTAATATATGGTCCATCCTAGAAAATGTTCCATGTGTACTTGAGAAGAATGTGTATTTTGCTATTGTTGGATAGAATTTTCTGTATATTTCTGTTAGGTTCATTTGGTCTATATAGTTCAAATCCACTGTTTCCTTACTGATTCTCTATCTGAATGATCTATCCATTGTTGAGAGTGAGGTATTAAAATTTCCCACTATTACTGTATTACTATTTATTTCTTCTTTTAGCTCTATTAGTTTTTGTTTATATATTTAGGTGTGCTGATATTAGGTACATAAATATTTACAGTTGTTATATCTTCTTGATGTATGAACTCCTTTATCATTATACAATAACCTTAAACTTATTGCACCCTATTTTAAACTGATAACAGCTTACCTCCAATAGAATTCATAAACTTCATATACTTTTATCCCCTCTCCCCCCCAATCACATTTTAGGCTACAGGTGTTACAATTTACATGTTTTTTTTATATTGTATAACTAATAAAAAGTATTATAATTGTTATTTTTACTAAGTTCATTTTTTAACTTTTAATTAGAGTTTTAGGTGAATTAAGTGAATTTTAAGTAAATTATGTAGCACTATTATCACACTGCAGAATCTCTATGACAATATATTTACCATTACCCAGTGAGATTTACACTATCTTTTGATGTTTTTATGATGTTAATTAGAATTCTTCTACTTTCACTTGAACAATTCCCTTTAACATTTCATGTAAGTCAGGCATGGTGGTAATAAACTCCTGCAGATTTTTGTTTGGAGAAGTCTTTATCCCTATTTCATTTCTAAAGGATGGCTTCACTAGGTTTAGAGTTATTGGTTGATAGTTATTTTCTTTCTGTATTTTCAACATGTCATCTCACTCTCTCCTGATGCAAAAAGTTTCTGTTGAGAAATCCACCAATAATCTTATGGGGGTTCCCATGTATGTAACTTCTCGCTTTTCTCTTGCTGCTCTTCAAATTCTTCCTTGGTCTTTAAGTTTTGACAATTAATTATAATGTAACTCAATGCACCCTACTTGAATTCAACCTATTTGAGGTCTTTTGGGCCTCATGGATCTGGGTGTACATTTCTCTTCCTAGGTTTGGGAAGTTTTCAGCCATTACTGGAGCTTTATTAGTTTCCTATATGGTCTCGTGTTTACCTGATTTTTTTGTGATCCTTGATTTCTTGTGTTGGTATATGTTCATTTTGGTAAACAGGCTCCTCTTCCAGACTTTCCTGTTTGATTTGGCAGAGAAAGTTTTTCACCAGTCATCCTAGTTTTGGGATTTTGGGTGTGTCTGTTGGTAATATTCTTGGGCAGGTGGGGATCTGTTATTAAGGTCTATTTTTGGGTGAGGCAACTGTTCAAACTCTGAGGAAAGGGATGGAGGTTGTGCTACTGACTGAGAACAGTTGAATAGGATTGCTGTTGTGGTTCCCTACCCAAGTAAGACTCTAGGATGGGCTCTGTGGTTGCCTAGATTCTTGGTCAGGCTTAGTAAATACCTGGGACTGGGTACTATATTCAGTATCTGGGGTTATGAATTAGCTTCCCTGTCCTGGGAAGCAGGACAGAACCCAGGCCTGTACAGCTCATTCTTTCAGCACTCAAATCAGTCCAGAGTGTGCACTGAATTCTCTGGTCAGATGAGGCCACCAACTTTGTTCTGCTGATGAAGGAAACCACAGGCTGGGCTCTCTGTTCAAGTGCCACTGTATGTAAAACTGTTAAATAGGTGATGAAGCTTTCCATGTGCTCTGGTTAGGTTCCCTCATTGGACAGGCTGAAGTCTATATTCAAGGATGAGCAGGGCTATGTATTAGATTCCTTGCCTGGGAACAGCAGGGGAAGCAGCTCTAAAGCCAGTAAAGCTCTTTGTTTCTTGTCTTAATTGAAGCCAACTCTCATCCCAACTACACTGACTACATAGGGCCAATGGCTTTGCTCTGCAGATTGCTGGCTCTGCCCACCTCTCTGCTCAAGTTCTGCTGGACCACGTAGCTTCCAGAAGTGGTCTACAGCCTTTTCAGTCAGATGGGGCTGGAAGACACTCTCCACAGTGGGTGGGTCTGTGATTCAGCTTCTTGCCTGGATGTGAGCAAGCTGGGTTCTTGGGCCGGTAAATTGCTTGTTTGAGGATCTGAATAGGCAGATCTAAACCCTGCCAAGTTCCCTGGAGAGAGTGTACCACTGATTTGGTTCTGGAGATGAGCAAAGTTTCAGGTTGGGATTTCTACTTGGGCACTGCAGGTATGAATTTGGGCTGCCAAGATACACGTGATGATTGTTGCAAGCTCCTCCCCACTTCTCTGTCACAGCCAGATTCTCAGTGGTTGAGCCCCATAGATTCCCCTGCTATCCCTGTGGTGTGAGATCAGAATAGGGGCTCCTGCAAAGCCCCTAAAGTGCTCCTATAACGCTGGGTGGTAGCTGGTTGTCCTCACAGGTTATTTTCTTCCCACTGAAGGAACCAGACACTCTGGGGAGACCTCTCTACATGGTGCAGCACTGGCCTCAGGGAAGGCAATGCAGTCAATGTGTGGCCACTTCTCTTACTCCTCAAATGCAGTCTGTCTTAGTCTCAGTGGGGCAGGGTGGGTGCTTCAGTCTTACCCCCATATTCTAGGATTCTCTCACTTGTGTCTTATTCTTGAATAGTTGTTGTTCTTTGAGGGGGATGTGAGTTAGGAACAACCTATATCACTATTTTGGTGATGTCACTTTTCAAAGTACATTAAGGACCTGTGAAAGGGTACTGAAAGGAATTTCACTGGCTGGATGAAAGCACCCCCAGAATGCTGTACTGACAGCAGAGGGCCCATTGTAGAGCTCAAACTCATGACCTGAGCTGAAGTTGGACACTTAACCAGCTGAGCCACCCAGGTGCCCCATAATTTTTTTTTATGTTTGTTTGTTTGTTTATTTATTTATTTATTTATTTATTTATTTATTTATTTACAGAAAGAGAGAGAATCTCAAGCAGGCTCCACACTGTCAGTGTAGAACCTGATTCGGGGCTCAATCCCATGACCCTGGGATCATGACCTGAGTCAAAATCAAGAGTTGGATGCTTACTCAGCTAAGCCACCCAGGCATCCCAGCTTTTACTTTATATTTCAGTATTTGCTATTTATGTAGCAGCCATTTTATTTTGTTATGAGAACATAAAGTTTGGCAGGGGAAAGAAAACACATGTAGTTTCAGTGATGAGTTTATTCATATATTAGGGACTTGAGGTAGGTATTCCTGCCAGTATAAGTAATTGTGGACTTCAAAAAATTTTTTTAATTTTGAGTTAGTTAACATACAGTATAATCTTGGCTTCAGGAGTAGAACCCAGTGATTTATCTCTTACACATGACACCCAGTGCTTATCCTGAAAAGTGCCCTCTTTTAATGCCCATCACCCATTTAACCCACAGCCACCCCCCTCCAGCAACCCTCAGCTGGTTCTCTGTATTTAAGAGGCTCTTGTGGTTTGCCTCCCTCTTTGTTTTTATCTCATTTTTCCTTCCCTTTCCCTATATTCACCTGTCAAGTTTTTCAAATTCCATATATGAGTGAAATCATATGATACCTCCACTCTTCAGGATGAGCATTCGGTGTCATGTGCAAAAGATGAATCACTGCATTCTATTCCTGAAGCCAAGATTATACTGTATGTTAACTAACTCGAAAATAAATTTAAAAAATAATAAAAATAAAAATGTCTTTTAAATTGAAAATTGTTTTGAGGTCTACACTTACACTGGCGGGAATAAATATCTAATTCAAGTTCCTAATATATGAATAAGTCTGACTGACTTATTCCACGTAGCAAACACCCTCCAGTTCCATCCATGTTGTTGCAAATGGCAAGATTTCATTCTTTTTCATCACCGAGTAGTGTTCTACTGTATATATACACTTTATTCATTTATCAGTTGATGGACATTTGGACTCATTTGATAATTTGGCTATTGTTGAAAGTGCTGCTGTAAACATTGGGGTGCATGTGTCCCTTCAAATAAACATTTTTGTGTCCTTTGGATAAATTCCTAGTAGTGTAATTGGTAGGTCATAGGGTAGTTCTATTTTTATTTTTTTGAGGAACCTCCATACTGTTTTTCAGAGTGGCTGCATTCAGTTTGCATTCCCACCAACAGTGCCATAGGGTTTCCCTTTCTCCAGTCCTCCCCAACATGTATTCTTTCCTGAGTTGTTAATTTTAGCCATTCTGACAGGTGAGAGGTGGTATCTCATCGTGGTTTTGATTTGTATTTCCTTGATGATGAATGATGAGCATCTTTTCATGTGTCTGTTTGCCATCTGGATGTCTTCTTTGGAAAAGTGTCTATTCATGTCTCCTGCCCATTTCTTCAATGGGTTATTTGTTTTTCAGTGTTGAGTTTGGTAAGTTCTTTATAGATTTTGGATACTAACCCTTTGTCTTATATGTCATTTGCAAATATCTTCTCCCATTCTGTCAGTTGCCTTTTAGTTTTGTTGATCGTTTCCCTTGCTGTGCAGAAGCTTTTTATCTTGATGAGGTCCTAATAGTTCATTTTTGCTTTTATTTCCCTTGCCTTCAGTGACATGTCAAATAAGAAGTTGCTGCGGCTGAGGTCAAAGAGGTTTCTGCCTGTTTTCTCCTGTAGGATTTTGATGGTTTCCTGTCTCAAATTTAGGTCTTTCATCCATTTTGAATTTATTTTTGTGTATGGTGTAAGAAAGTGGCCCAGTTTCATTCTTCCGCATGTTGCTGTCCAGTTCTCCCAGCACCATCTTTTTTCCATTGGATACTCTTTCCTACTTTGTCAAAATTCATTTGCCATATATTTGTGGGTCCATTTCTGGGTTCTCTATTCTATTGCATTGATCTAGATGTCTGTTTTTGTGCCAATACCATACTGTCTTGATAATTACAGCTTTGTAATACAGGTTAATGAATTGTGATGCCTCCAGCTTTAGATTTCTTTTTCGACATTACTTTGGATATTTGGGTTCTTTTGTGGTTCCATACAAATTTTAGGATTGTTTGTTCCAGCTCTGTGAAGAATGCTGGTGCTATTTTGATAGGAATTGCATTGAATGTGTAGATTGCTTTGGGTAGTATTGACATTTTAACAGTATTTGTTCTTCCAATCCATGAACATGGAATGTTTTTCCATTTCTTTGTGTCTTCAATTTCTTTCATAAACTTTCTATAATTTTCAGTGTACAGATTTTTTTTTCCTCTTTGGTTAGATTTATTCCTAGGCATTTTATGGTTTTTGGTGAAATTGTAAATTGGATCAATTCCTTGATATCTCTTTCCGATGCTTCATTATTGGTATATAGAAATGCAACCTATTTCTATATATTGATTTTATATCCTGTGACTTTGCTAAATTCACGTATCAGCTCTAGCAGTTTTTTGGTGGAATATTTTGGGTATTCCATGTAGAGTATCACATCATCTGTGATGATTGAAAGTTTGACTTCTTCTTTGCCATTTAGATGCCTTTTATTTCATTTTGTTGTCTGATAGCTGAGGCTAGGACTTCCAACACTATGTTGAACAACAGTGGTAAGAGTGGACATCCCTTTTGTGTTCTTGATCTCAGGGGGAAAGCTCTCAGTTTTTCCCCATTGTGGATAACATTAACTGTGGTCCTTTTGTATATGGCTTTCATGATGTTAAGGTATGTTCCTTCTATCCCGACTTTCTTGAGGGTTTTTATCAAGAAAAATGCTATATTTTGTTAAATGCTTTTTCTGCATCTATTGACAGGGTCATATGGTTCTTATCCTTTCTTCTATTAATGTGGTGTATCACGTTGATTGATTTGTGAATATTGAACCAGGCCTGCAGCCCAGGAATGAATCCCACTAGATCATCATAAATAATTCTTCTAATGTACTGTTGAATTTGACTTGCCAGTATCTTGTTGAGAATCTTTCAAATCATTTTAATTAGGGATACTGGCTTGTAATTCCCCTTTTTCATGGGGTGTTTGTCTAATTTTAGAATCAAGTTAATGCTGGTTTCATAGAACGAGTTGGAAGCTTTCCTTCCCTTTCTGTTTTTTGGAACAGTTAGAGAAGAATAGGTATTGAGTCTTCTTTCAATGTCTGGTAGAATTCCCCTAGGCAGCTATCTGGCCCAGGACTCTTATTTTGGGGGAGATTTTTGATAACTGATTCAATTTCTTTGCTGGCTATGGGTCTGTTCAAATTTTCTATTTCTTCCCATTTGAGTTTTGGTAGAGTGTGAGTGTCTAGGAATTTGTCCATTTCTTCCAGATTGTCCAGTTTGTTGGATATAATTATTCATAGTATTCTCTTATAATTGTTTGTATTTCTGTGGCATTGGTTGTGATCTCTCCTTTTTCATTTCTGATTTTATCAGTTTGTGTCCCTTGTATTTTATTTTTGACAAGTCTGGCTGGGGGTTATCAATTTTGTTCATTCTTTCAAAAAAACAGGTGTTAGTTTCATCGACCTGTTCTATTGATTTTCTGGATTCTGTATTGTTTATAGAATTAATTAACTAATTAATTAATTCCCTTCTTCTGCTGTCTTTGGGCTTTATTTGCTGCTGCCTTTTTAGCTCCTTTAGGTGTTACGTTAGGTTGTGTATTTGGAACATTTCTTGTTTCTTGAGATAGGCCTGAATTGCAATGTATTTTCCTCCTAGGACTGCCTTTGCTACCTCCCGAAGTGTTTGTACTGTCATGTTTTCATTTTCATTTGCTTCCATATATATATTATATATATTTTTTAAATTTCTTCTTCAATTTCCTGGTTGACCCATTCCTTGTTTGGTAGAATGTTCTTTAACCTACATGTATTTGGGGACTTTCCAAATTTTTTCTTGTGGTTGATTTCACATTTCATAGTGTTGTGATCTGCAAATATGCATGGTATGACCTAAATTTTTTTGTGCCTGTTGAGGGCTGTTTTGTGACCCAAAATGTAATCTATTTTGGAGAGTGCTCCTTGTATACTCAAGAAGAATTTGTATTCTGTTGCTTTAGGATGAAATGTTCTGAATATATCTATTAAGTCCTCTGGTCCAATGTGTCATTCAGAGCTGTTGTTTCTTTATTGATTTCCTCCCTAGATGATCTGTCCATTGCTAAGTGGTATATTAAAGTTGCTTACAATTATGATGTTATTATCAATAAGTTTGAATATTTTTGTGCTTAATTGATTTATATATTAGGGTGCTTTCATGTTAGGGGCATAAATATTCATAATTGCTAGCTCTTCTTGATGGATTGACCCTTTAATGATGATATAATATTCTTCATCTCTTGTTGCAGTCTTTGTTTTAAAATCTAGTTTCTCTGATATAAGTATGGCTACTCCAGCTTTCTTTTGACGTCCATTAGCATGATAGGCGGTTCTCCATCCCCTCATTTTCAATCTGCAGGTGTCTTCCTGTCTAAAATGAATCTCTTATAGGCAGCATATAGATGGATCTTGCTTTTTAATCCATTCTTATACCCTATATCTTTTGATTGGGGCATTTAGTCCATTTACCTTCAGAGTGATTATTAAAAGATGTGACTTTAGTGCCATTGTGTTATCTGTAGATTTCGTGTTTGTGGTGATGTCTCTGGTCCTTTGTAGTCTGCTACTTTCTGCTCAGAGTCACCTTAGGATCTCCTGCAGGGCTGGTTTTAGTGGTTACAAACTCCTTTAGATTTTGTGTGTCTGAGAAAGCCTTTATCTCTCCTTCTATTCTGTATGACAGGCTTGCTGGATAAAGGATTCCTGGCTGCATAATTTTTCCTATTCAGCACATTGAATATTTCTTGCCACTCCCTTCAGGCCTGCCAAGTTTCAGTGGAAAGGTCTGTTACTACCCTTATGTGTATACCTTTGTAGGTTAAGGCCCATTTGCCCCTAGCTGCCTTCAGAATTCTCTTTTTATCTTTATATTTTGTCAGTTTCACTATGATATGTAGTGGTGTTGACCTGTTTTTGAAGGGAGTTCTCTGTGCCTCTTGGAATTGGATGCCTATTTCTTTCCCCAGATTAGGGAAGTTCCCAGCTATGATTTGTTCAAATAAACCTTCTGCCCCCTTCTCTCTTTCTTCTTCTTCTGGGGCTCCTATGATATGATATTGTTTCATTTATGGAATCACTTAGTTCTCTAATTCTCCCCTCATGATCTACTAATTTCTTTTCCCTATTTGTTTTTAGCTTCATCATTTTCCATAATTTTATCTTCTATTTCACTTCTCTCTTGCTATATCTGGTTTATTTAACATCTCTGTTACAGCATTTTTAAATTCATCATGACTAGTTCTTAGGTCTTTGATCTCTAAAGCAAGAGTTTCTCTGTTGTCTTTTATGCTTTTTTCAACCCCAGCTATTAGTCTTATGACTGTTGTTCTAAATTCTTGTTCAGATATATTGTTTATGTCTATTATGAGCAATTCTCTGGCTGTGATTTCTTCTTGAACTTTCCTTTGGAGAAAATTCCTTCGTTTTGTTGTTTTGGCTATGTTTCTGTCTTTTGCAAGTTTTAAAAGCTTGTTATGTGTCTTGTACCTGCAATGACTACTATATTAAAAAGGAGTCATACACTGTCCAGGACTTGTTACTTCAGGGAGTGTTTTTGGTGTATGTTGCATGCACTCTGTCGTTGTGTTTTGGCTGCTCTTTCCCGCCCTGGTCAGTCCTCTGCAGAGCTCCTCTTTGCTTACAGTGGTGGAGTGTTTGGACCTTCAACCAGGTGTTCTTTGATTTGTTTGTTGAGGTAACCCTGGAACAAATAGGAAAAGTGGGATTGGGGGGATGGGGGGGACTGATCCCATAAAAAAAGAAAAATGACAGGGGAGAAAAGAATACCAGAGAATCAAAAGACTATAAGGCTAAATCCAGAGAAAGAGAGTGGAAAATAAAGAGGAAGAAAGAGAAAAAGTGGATAAAGAAGAGAATAATAAAATGCCTGATCAATATTGACCAAAACCA
Organism: Prionailurus bengalensis; assembly: GCF_016509475.1. Classification (NCBI taxonomy): domain Eukaryota; kingdom Metazoa; phylum Chordata; class Mammalia; order Carnivora; family Felidae; genus Prionailurus; species Prionailurus bengalensis. The sequence continues at coordinate 147,325,915 of NC_057344.1, forward strand.
AATCAGAAACTATGAGTCTAATTCGAAAAGAAAAAAAGAAGAAGGTGGAAAGCAAAAGAAAAGAAAAGAAAAGAAAAAAAAGAGTCCAAAAAACACTGTTTTTTGGTGCCTGGGACTGGAGGCTGTGCTGGTCGGGGGGAGAGGCCCGCTGGCCAGTCAGTGTCAATTTCCACTCTGGTAGGTAAGCAGTTACCAGGCTCAGAGGGGCGCTGTTTGGTGTAAGCAGGTCCTGCCTCCACTGGGGGCTGCTATACTGCTCCCTGAAGCCACACCATGTTGATGCTGAGAAAAATGGCAACAGCCCATCTCTCCTCCCTGGACTGGGTGTCTCAAACCATGCTGTTCAGGCAAACTTCACAGAGTAGCCTGGGAAATTGGCTTATCCTGCTCTAGAGCCTCCCCTGCCTCCTAGGCACTTGGCTGGAATTCAAAACCCAATGCCTTAAAGGACCCTCACCTCTGGATCCTGTTCTGGTATAGCTCCACTCCACCCTGCTGATAAAAGGCCTTTGGCTGGTGCCTGCAGGGTCTTTTGTCCTTGGGCAGGGGGCAATCAACCCTCTTCCCACAGAGGAAAGGGACTGTTCTCTCCCAGTGCGCCCCTGAGATCCCTACCACACCCTGGGGCCAGCTCCCCTCCTACCCAGGCATGCATACTCAGCTCTGGCTTCACACTTTTGACACCTCTGAGTTTCAGCTCCTAAGATTGTTTGCAGAATAAAAACTGGCACTGTGGGTATTCTCATTCCCCATTCCATCCTCCAGAGAGGTTTTCCTCTTGTGCTGACTTGAGGTCGACTTTCACAAGCCCTGTCGCTGTCTCTCCATTTTGTCTGCACAGAAGGGGTTCTATCCCTTCTGTACCTACATTGTTTTATCTCACCCAATTCACATACACACACCTCGATCCTGCCAACCTGTCTCCCTCCAACTGTGGAGGTCCTTCTGCCAATCTGTAGATCGATATCCTGGGTGTTCCAGGTACAGGACGAGGAAAATCCTGGGTGTTCCAGGTACAGGACGAGGAAAATCCTGGTCTCCCCACTTCTCTGCCATCTTAACTCCCCTTCCTCTAAAAGAAAATTTTAATTGCTGGGTCCTTAAGTTACCTTCCTTCTCTGTTGTTAAAATTGTATAACTTGTGGAACTACCATTTTGCCTCAATTTATCATAGTCTTTTTTCAAACTTTCATAAAAACTTTCAAACTTAAGATGAAAATCAACAAATATGCACTTATTTTGTAAAAGGTGACCTTCTAGGTGTGAAAGGAAGGTAAAAATTTTGTTCACTCCAAAGAGAGGGGTGAGACACATTTAGATATGAGTGGGATTTAAGGCAGAATACTAGAAGAAAAATCAACCATGTGCAGAGACTAGTAAGGGGATTCAGAAGTAGTGGAACCCACAAGTTAATGGATTTATGTTTGAGAGGAAGACATTTTTTTTTTCAACGTTTATTTATTTTTTTGGAGACAGAGAGAGACAGAGCATGAACAGGGGAGAGGCAGAGAAAGAGGGAGACACAGAATCGGAAACAGGCTCCAGGCTCTGAGCCATCAGCCCAGAGCCTGACGCGGGGCTCGAACTCACGGACCGTGAGATCGTGACCTGGCTGAAGTCAGACGCTTAACTGACTGCGCCACCCAGGCGCCCCTTTAAAAAAATTTTTTTTTTCAACGTTTATTTGAGGAAGACATTTTTATGTTAGATCATATTTGGGACCAGCAAGTCAAAATCAACCCAAATCAGAATTAATAGGGAATTAGGCCACAATCTTCTGCACCTTTTTTTTTGGTTCTTGAGACCTGAATTAATTTGTCTGCTGGTTTGGAGGGGGGGCAGGAAATAAGAGGTGTGAGAGTTGATCTCTCCCCCTCCAGCTACTCCTCCAGCCACTGAGTGCACTGACCTTGTGGAAACCACACAGCCAGCAGTTGAGATATCAGGTGAGGCCTCACAAGCAGTAGGTAGAAAAAAAAAAGATAAGGAAGATGTTGGCAATTACTGAAGATGTGTGATGGTCCATGAAGGTTTGTATACTACCCTTCCCCGCATTTGTGTGTGTGTGAAAGTTTCCATAGTGGAGAAAAAAAAAATGCAGCCATAGGGAGCCTGGGTACTTGTTATGAGAAAACTCATTTTCTTCTAACTTCTGTTCCAGGCTCAAATGTGCTTCTCCCCCACTGACTGGGGAGTTTAACATTTTATCTATAGAGTCTGTGATGGGGTATGTAAAGCATTAGATTGAGAACTGGAAGACTTGGCTTCCAGCAGATTTTGGAGGACATAAAACACTGTTTATTGATTGAGTGCTTCCTCTGGGCCAGTGCTGTTGTTTAGACAATGGTCATATATTACCTTGTATATAACATTTGTAGAATAGAGATCACCTCTACCTGCACCAGTGGATTGTTTTGTGGCACAAGCAAGATAATACACATAAATGATTAGAAATTTTATAAATCTCGTAACTTATAAATATATAAAATATAAAGATTGGCATTAGCATGTATTATTTATTAAAAGTTGAGTATTTAAAAATAGCCTATTAATACAAACTTGCCAGTAAATTGTTCTTCAAAATAACTAATATCACATCATTAAATTTCCACATGGTCTTATCGAAAGAATTGTCTTTTCAAGTCATGAACCAGTAGGTATAAATGATGACTGATTAAGCCATTACATATTTTAATAAAAGCATCATTACATATAAGGGTGGTAAAATGGACTAACTAAGACTTTTCTAAGGATTTATTTCACAAAATTGTAGTGCATGCTTGATTTGCATGTAATACATAATTTTGTCTCAGAGACCTTGGCAGAAGCTTTATCCCACTAGTGCTGCTCAGTGATTTTTCTTTAGCTAAAAGGAAGAGGAGGAAGCCAGCTGCAGCTTTGACACTTATAATTGCACCCCATGTAATAGCAATAGTTATGCACGGGCTGTTTAATTTGAAAGCAACATCAGTCATGCAAATTTCACATCAATTGAAACAGAATGGAGAGAAAATTTTCTGTCAAACAGCAAAAGAGTTAAATTACCAGGATTAAGTGAAGGAAATTATTTCTAATATTCTGTGAAAGTGTAGCTAGCAAGTAATGCAAAATAAAAAATTAAAAAGTATTTTGATGTAAAGTTAAAATGATACTTAATTACTAAATTGGGCTCATTTGCATTGAACAACTCAGAACAAAATCTGGTAACACTGGCTAGCGTGTGCAGCATTTCTCGGTAAAAATTTTAATCCTAGTTTGGAAAAATACCAGTTGTAATGATGTTTCTCCTCAGCATAAATTGGCTGTGGACCATAACATTCTGAAGCCAGCTAAGCTCCACATTGATGTGAGAGTGACTATTTGGGGAAATGCTATTGAGCCCTGGGGCTTGGAGAGTGATGATAACATGAATCTGTGAATTAAGTTTATGCATCTTGGTATACAATCTTTTGTTTCCTTGCTAAGAAAGGTAACTATATTTTTCCAATTTTACAAGTGAATCTAATTGGGCTGAAAATATTACATTTTTCTGTAATTTAAAAGAAATTTTCTTAATCTTAGAGGAAATCAGATAATTATAAAAATGAAATCTGAGAACTAACTGTGGAGAAACCAAACCTAGTATAGGTACATGGCTCACTCAAGGTCATCCAGCTCATTAGTACTAAAGCTGGGCCTCAAAATGAGAATGTTAGATGGAAGCCTTGCCAGGCCTTACTTTTTTTTACTGGTGCGTGAACTCTGAGGTCCTCTCTAGTTAGAGTATTACAGCCCACCATTGTAGAGCTCTCTTTCTTCTTATTGCTTTTGTTTCATTTTTTTAATTATTTTTTAAAAATTTACATCCAAGTTATTTAGCATATAGTGCAACAATGATTTCAGGAGTAGATTCCTTAATGCCCCTTACCCACTTAGCCCATCCCCCCTCCCACACCCCTTGCAGTAACCCTCTGTTTGTTCTCCATATTTCAGAGTCTCTTATGTTTTGTCCCCTCCCTGTTTTTATATTATTTTTGCTTCCCTTCCCTTGTGTTCATCTGTTTTGTATCTTAAAGTTCTCGTATGGGTGAAGTCATATATTTGTCTTTCTCTGACTAATTTCACTTAGCATAATACCCTCTAGTTCCATCCACGTAGTTGCAAATGGCGAGATATCATTCTTTTTGATTGCCAAGTAATACTCCATTGTATATTTATACCACATCTTCTTTATCCATTCATCCATCGATGGACATTTGGGCTCTTTCCATACTTTGGCTATTGTTGACAGTGCTGCTATAAACATGGGGGTGCAAGTGTCCCTTCGAAACAGCGCACCTGTATCCCATGGATAAATGCCTAGTAGTGTAATTGCTGGCTCTTAGGGTAGTTCTATTTTTAATTTTTTGAAGAACCTCCATACTGTTTTTCAGAGTGTCTGCACCAGCTTGCATTGCCACCAACAATGCAAAAGATATCCTCTTTCTCTGCATCCTCGCCAACATCTGTTGTTGCCTGAGTTCTTAATGTTAGCCATTCTGACAGGTGTGAGGTGATATCTCATTGTGGTTTTGATTTGGATTTCCCTGATCGTTTCATTTATTTTTTATTTTTTTACATTTATTTATTTTTGAGAGACAGAGCACAAGTGGAGGAGGGGCAGAGAGGGAGAAGGAGACACAGAATCCAAAGCAGGTTCCAGGCTCCGAGCTGTCAGCACATTGCCCGAAGCGGGGCTCGAACTCACAAACTGTGAGATCATGACCTGACCTGAAGTTGGATGCTTAACCAACTGAACCACCCAGGCGCCCCCTGATCATTTCATTTTTAAAAGAATCTGTTTAGAAAGAAATTGGCTTGGATTGTGCTTACTATAAAATAATACTTTTTTTTTTTTTAGGGAGAAAGATGGAGAGGCTGGTCATTACTTTTGGAGGATAGAATGTGCAACAAATCAGTGTCTTCTGTATTTAGAATGCAATCGCTAATCAGATAATTCAGCATAAACAAGGGAGTTACTTCGGTGCTGCTACCAAATATCTAGGTGATAAGAGATTAAAGAAAACTCTAAACAATTTATCATAGAAGCACAGTGGTTTAGGATTCACCATTCTGGGTCTACAAAGACTTTGTTCTTTTGAAAATCATTTAAACTCTAAGGGATTCAGTTTCTTCATTTGTAAAATGAAGGTCTAAAATTAGTTGACTTTAACGTTTTTTCCAGGTCTGTGATTTTGGAGTTTTGGGATTTATATCAAATTAGAACACTACAATCTAATGACATGTATGTATGTATATATTTTTTTAAAAAGTTTAATGTTTATTTTTGAGAGAGAGAGAGAGAAAGAGAGAGAGAGAGAGAGAGAGAGAGAGAGAGAGAGAGACTGAGAGCGAGTGGGGGAGGGGCAGAGAGAGAGGGAGACACCGAATCTGAAGCAGGTTCCAGGCTCTGAGCTGTCAGCACAGAGTCCGACATAGGGCTGGAATCCATATGCCCCGAGATAATGACCTGAGCCGAAGTCGGACACTTAACCTACTCAGCCACCCAAGCACCCCTCTAGTGATATTTATTAATGACACTTTCTTTCTGCCTTATCCTAGGACAACAGATATTTGTTTTTAATTTATTTTCAAACTTAATTATTGACACCATTATTTTTAAAGGTGACAACAGAATATTTTTAAAAGTGACTTTAGAGTACATATGAAAGTACTCCTCTCACATATGCATTGCCAACAGCCTCATGCACTCTTTTGTTTCTCCATGAATCTATGGGGCAGGGAGATGCCTCTGGGGTTGTGAAGGATTCCCTTTTGAAACTGGGAACAATGATAAATCTTCAGTACAAGCTTCCACGTTATATAAGATTCTTTACTTGAAATAAAATAGTGGTTTATATATCTTACGTTGGGCACGATGAAGTAAGTCAAATTTCATAAGCTTGGAGTTTGCATTAGAAACAGGAGGCTAAATAGAAGCGAATTCTGAACTAACTCGGATGCCTACAAGAGAAGAAAAGGCAGACTCAGACCCAAGTATACAAGTGCAGACATATACACACACATGCATCCCCTAAAAAATAAGAAAAAGGGAAACACTTACTCTAGCATCTGCCCCAAGATAGACACAGAAGTGTAGCTTTCTGAGGAAGAGGGGGAGCCCAGGCAACTTGGGACTTTTTGCAGGGAAGGGGAGGAGGCTGGTCTCCTGGAGCATGCCCCAGTGAGCTAGCATACTGACTGGCATCTAGTCTGATTGTTAGCACCTGTGCGGCACGGCCTTCATTTTTCCTATCACCTCATGATCAATGGAAAGAATTCCCTAGACTCAAACGGTAAGCTATATTCATTCTGTCAAGTTGTCTTTATTGTTCCCCTCCTACAATTATCAGGGACTGGCCAGAGTGACCAGGACTATCGTCTGAGTGAATGAGATTCTCAAATATAATGAAGAGCAAACACTGAGAGTTGCCGTGCGTTTAAGGGAAACTAATACCGCAAGAGCTTCCAAGTCACAAATGGAAAAACTAACATTGAGGAAATGGGGACAATAGAGGAATAAAGAAAACTCAACAATAAGCACAATTAATATTCTTAGATTTGAGCGGACAATGCATCTGTAAAAGGCAAATAGTCCCCTGAAGTGGGGGGGAGGGGGTACAATCAGAGTTCTTGCGAATAAAAACAACCCTCACCAAAACAAGACTTTTCAATTGACAGGTTAAACGGCTGAAAGGACGGAGCTGAAAACCAACTCAATATACCATAAGAAGCGGGTAGTTCATACAGAATGCAGTGCAAAATAACAAAGGGTTAATTAGAAAGTGCATTAGTTTCCTATTGCTGCTGTTACAAATGGCCTAATAGGCTTAAAACAGCCCAAATTTATTATCTTACAGTTGTGGAGGTCAGAGTCTTAAAATCAAGGTGTTCGAAGGGCTGCCTCATCCTTCTGGGGGCTTTAGGAGAGAATCTTTTCCAGCTTTTAGGGGACACCTGCATTCTTTGGCTTTGACTCCTTCTGTCTTCAACACCAAGGACACAGCATCTTTAAGCAATTCTCTCCCCGTGTCTCTGATCTCTGCTTCTGTTGTCACCTCTTCTCTGGTTCTGGCTCTACTGCTTCCTTCTTGGGTCCATCCAGATAACTGAGGATAATTTTCCCATTAAGATCCTTAAGTTAATCACAACTGTGAAGTCCCTTTTTCCGTGTAAGGCCACATATTTAATAGATTCTGGATAGCATTATTCAGACCTCTGGATTATCCAGCATTATCTGGACCTCTTTGGTAGGAAGGCAGGGGGCTTTATTCTGTCTACCACAGAAACTATGAGAAAAACATTAAAAGGAATAAAGTATAGACCTTGAATACCCATGTCCATGCAATAGCAATGTCCCAGGAAAGGAGGGAGAAAACAGATGGGAGAAAGGATCAATTAAATAAGAGGAAAAAATGTCCAGATCTGGAGAAAGCAATACGTCTTTAGGTTGAAAGGACCATGTAATACTAAGCAGGATGTATAAAAAGAGACCTACAACTAGACACTAGTGAAATGGTAGATCTCCAAGGATAAGAGATGTCTAAAAGCTTTCACAGATAGCAGCTTAAACACAAGTGAGTGGCAATCACATTGTCATTAGGCTTTTATTAAGCAATACTGGGTATTGTAAACAAAGAAATAAGGTCTTCAAAATTCTGAGACAAAATTATTTTAAACTGGGGCGCCTGGGTGGTGCAGTCGGTTAAGCGTCCGACTTCAGCCAGGTCACGATCTCGCGGTCCGAGAGTTCGAGCCCCGCGTCGGGCTCTGGGCTGATGGCTCAGAGCCTGGAACCTGTTTCCGATTCTGTGTCTCCCTCTCTCTCTGCCCCTCCCCCGTCCATGCTCTGTCTCTCTCTGTCCCCAAAATAAATAAACGTTGAAAAAAAAATTAAAAAAAAATTATTTTCAACTAAGGATTCTATTCCTAAAGTAGCACTCGTGAGTGAAGGCTAAGGCTATTTTCGGACATGCTTAGAAAATTTTCCACCCACAGATTCCATTTGAAAGAGTTACTTGAGGCTGTTTTCTAGTAAGAACAAAAGGAAGTAAAGGAGGAAGACACAGGATGCAAGTAACATCGGAGAGCAAAAGTACCTGTAAATCTAATAAAGTCTAAATGTTTGCTGCATATGACAAAAATAATAACAATTGGAAATTTAAATCACAGAGGATTTCTAATGTGGATGCTGGCAGAACTGGTCGGGGTAGGGCAAGAAGGAAGTGAAATGTAGCCAAGTTATTTTTTGTCTTACTGGGGGTGAAAAAATATCTTAATATCCTTTATTTTTTTGCATTGTCTTAAGTAAAATTTTAAAAATTAAATGAGTTGGATTGATAAGATTCTGTATTAGTATATTTTGAAAGAAATATTCTCATACACTGTGGGAAGGTGTATATTTAGTCTGGTTGTTTCAGAGGGAAATTTGGTAGTTTCTTTCTTTTAAAATGAACATATATTTTGCCCTAGCACTTTCCTCTCTGAGAATTTATCCTATAGAAGTATTTTTATATCTGTAAGAATGTGTGTATGGCATTGTTAATAATTATAAAAAATGGAAAATAATCTAAACCTATGTGGACTAATTAGATTAATTATGGACAATTATGTTCTGATGAAAAAGATCAAATAGCTTTGAGTATTTGTAGACATAGAAATATCTTCAAATCATATATATTTTCAAACAAGCAACAGAATTACAGCTTAAATTCTATTTATTGTACATGATCCTAAAAAAAATTATATATATATTCACATATGTTTGCAATTATAGAGTTGTGTCTAGAAAAATACAAACCTAAAGGTTAACAATTATTACGTTTGGGGAGGAGAGTTACTTGGGAGATTTGCTTTTAATTTTCACTTCCATTATTTTACAGTAAGAATATTTATATATCATGAATATTATTCATGTAACATTTTAACATTTCAAAAAGAAAATAGAAAGATTCCTTGAAATCCCACACCCAAGGACAATTACTATGAACAGTTTGGTGAGCATACATCAGACCACTTGATTGCACAAATGAGTATGCAGATATATTTAATTTTCCATAAGTGAAAGCATACATAATGCATTCTGAAGCCATTTTTAGTTAAGCCTTTTAATTTTGACATAATTGTAGGTTGACATGAAGTTGTAAGGAGTACTACAGAGAGATCCCTTGTACATTTTACCTTGTTTATCTCAATGGTAACATATTGTAAATGTGTACAATATTACAGCCATGATATTGACATTGCGGTCAAGATAGAGAACATTTCGTTTCCACAAGGGTACCTCCTATTGCCAGTTTATAGTTACACCAGCTTCCCCCCACCCTCCACTTCCTACTTAACCCCTGGCAACCACTAAATATGTTCTCCATTTCTATAATTTTGTCAATGTTATACAAACGGAATTTTACAGTATATAACTTTTTAAGGTTAGCTGTTCCATCAGAATAATTCTGTAGAGATTTACCCAAGTTGTTGCATGTATCAATAGTTTACTCCTTTTTATCACTAAGTAGTATTCCACCATTTGGATATAACCATTTGTTTAATCAATCACTTGTTGAAAAATGTCTAGATTGTTTCTAGTTTCTGGGTATTACAAATAAAGCTGTCATAAACATTAGTGTACAGGTTTTTTTTTTTTTTCAACATGAATCTCCATCTTTCTGGAATAAATACTCAGGATTGCAACTGCTAGGTAGTATGGCAGTTACATGTTTAGTTTTTAAGGAAATTGCTAAACTGTTTTCCAGAGTGACTGTACTATTTTACTTTATTTCTTCTTTTCCAATCTGCATACCTTTTATTTTTTTCTCTTGTTTTATTGCACTGACTAGAACCTCCAGAACTATGTTAAGTGACAGTGCTGGGAGCAGATATCCTTGCCTTTTACCTGATCTCAGAGGTAAAGCATTCAGTCTTTCACCATTGAGCATCATGTTAGCAGTAGGATTTTTGTAGATACTCTTTATCAAGTTTATGAAGTTACTCTATTCTTAGTTTCCTGAGATTTTTTTTTTAAATCATTAACTGGTATTAAATTTTGTCAAATGCTTCTTCTGAATCAATTAATATATATGATTTTCTTTAGTCTGCTAATATCATAGATTATACTGATTGATTTTTAACTATTAAACCAGACTTGCATCACTGGAATATATTCTATTTGAACTTCGTTTATGTCTTGGCGTGGATTTTCTTTGTTTTTTACTATTTGGGATTCATTTGTCTTCTTAAATCTATAGGTTGATATTTCTGGCTAAATTTTGGAATTTTCAGCCATTATTTTTTCAGGTACTTTTTCAACCCTGCTTTCTTTCCTCTCTTTTTCTGTCACTTTGTTAGGTAATTGTAACATCTTTGTCATATCGGTCTTGGCATCAATTTATTGTTTTTTTCATTTAGTTTGAGATTTTCTTCGTTCTTCGTATGATGAGTAATTTTTTACTGAGAAACCTGGTCATTTTCATATTATATTTTGAGTATTATGTTCTGTATGCTGTGTCTTATTTAAAGTTTCTGTTTTAACTGACTTTTTGGATACTGCTTCAGCTGGGGAAGGGTGACTCCACCTCATTACCAACTCATGCTGGGTGGAGATAGAAGCTCAAGTTCCCCACTGGGTCTATGCTGATACCCAACAGTGGTGCTACCATTCCTTAATGCTGGGTAGGGGTGGAAATTCTGGCTCCTCTGTGGTCTCCACTGACTCCTTGGTAGGGGTAGCCTTCTTACTGCTGAGTGAGTGACTGTGAAAGTCCTGAATCTCTTCTAGGCCTCCTAGAGGTAAGGGATGACTCACTACTGCTGGGGGAAGGTGGAGATAGGTTCCCCACATGATATCTACTGTCATTGCAGTGGGTGGGCCTCATTATCAGCCAGCAAGGGGAAAGGTCCCAGCTCCTTACTTTGCCTTCTCTAACACGTGGTGGGGTATTGGAGAGCTTCATTACAGCCTCATGAAGTTAGAAGTCTACAGTCCCATTCCACTTTTACTGGCATGAGTAGTGGTGAGATCAGAGGTTTTCTTTTTTGTTTGGCTGGAGGACAGCAGTGTTTGTCTAAAAGTTTTATTCTTGATTGGCTCCCCCTTTCCTGGTTCTTTGGCTAGAGACAGTAGATATTTGTTGAGGGTATTTTTGGTGTGCAGCCATTAACGTTGGATTGCTGGCTTTTTCTGCTCCAAATCTGAGATGAGGCAAAAAGAAAATTCAGGGACCTCACCACTCTGTCATTTCTGGGTCCTGATATCCTCAGGTTGCCTGACTTCTTCCCCTTTTCCAGAGTCTTTTTGTGTTTGTTTTATTTATAATGTACAGGGTTTTTAGTTTTACTTAGTAGGAGAAATAAGGGAAAGAATGTCTACTCCATCATCCTAGAGGCAAAAATCCTAATAAATCCCGATAAAGCAAAATCCGTTTCTGCAACCAACTTTTTACTCAAAAATATATTGTGAAGGTCTTTCTCTTCCAATGACTACTGATTGATATCATCCTTTCAGTAGACAAATGTTATTCCATAGTTTCCTTTTTTTAAAAAAGTTTATTTATTTATTTTGAGAGAGAGAAAGAGAGAGAGAGAGGGAAAGAGGGACACAGAGAGAATCCCAAGCAGGCTCCATGTTGTCAGCGTGAAGCCTGATGTGGGGCTTGAATTCATGAACCGTGAGATCATGACCTGAGCCGAAATTAAGCTTAACCAACCAAGCCACTTAGGTGCCTCTCCATAGTGTCCTTTTAACTAATCCATTAGTAATATACATTTAGTGATGTAATAAAAAATGTAGTGATGGACACATCTTACTATTGAGGCCACATTCTCCAGTCTATATTTCTTAAATCCAAAAAGCTATGTAAACCAAAAATATTTTACAATGTTTGATGCAAATTTGTTTTGTACAAAATCTGACTAGAATTCACATAGGCTATTTATAATCTTACTTTATCCAACTTGCTTCAATGCTTTATGATTGCTAAAAAATGTTAAGATGTTTGATGAGGGTTTGCTGTCCAGACTGTTGGGATTGTTAAGAAACATGTGGTCTATGTATCCTATTACTTTCTAAGATGAAAATGTTTTCAACTCTAACACATGTCTTTCAAATTGTCTTAGGATAATATCCCAGGAAACTGCTTGTTAAATTTTGGGCCATACTGTCAAACTGCACCCTAAAATGTACTGTTTTCTTAACAGAGCATAAGAATAACCATCATTTCTACATGTTTTGACAAAAGTGGATATTGTCATACAGTAGTTTAAACTTAAATTTATTCTCTGTAGGATTATAAATAGAATTTATAAATGTACATTTCAGAAAAATCTAGAAAATACAGATAAGTATAAAGATGAAAATTAAAAGCACTTAAAATATCTCATTTCAGAGGTAATAACTTCTAATATTTTGGCTTATTTTCATCATATCTACTTTTAAAATACAAAATTAGAATTATATGCAGTTTACTTTTATCTTTCCATTGGTGTTTTATTGTGAATAATTTCCTCTTTAAATATTTTTACAAAGTATAATTTAAATGATTACATAGCTTTATTGAATAGATATATGCCATAATTCATGTAACTAACTCCTTATTGTTGGGCAAATGGATGTTTCCAGGTTTTTCCCATTGTAATTACATTGTAATAAATATGGTTATATGCATTCCAAAGTGTGAGTGTTAAAAGAATGAGGCTTGACCTCTTAAAACTGAAATTCTATCTTTTTCAAAGGTGTTCCAGTTCACTCTGATTATGGTACTGTTATTTTCATAACCGTGACCTAGAGTGCAAATTGAGGGAAATTAGTTTTAGTTTCTTTCTCTCTCACACCCTTTCGTCTTTCTCCTTTCTCACCATCTGTCCCTCCTTCCGGAAATGTTTAAATACAAGTAAGTGATTTCTTTTGTTAAAAATCTCAAAGAAGAGGAGATAGATTTTTGGTTCTCACAATAACTTGAATTTCTTGTCTTCCCTTTCTTCAACTATAAAGTAAAAGAGTTGAGTTAGCTGTTATCTAAGGTTATCCCCAACTTTTACATTCTTATATTTGTCTTTTCTTTAGGCCGTCATAATGTCACCGAGGTGATGTCTTCACCATTTTTCCAGTCTTTTCCTGTTCATTTGCATGATTTTGAAGAGGCATTTATTTTTATATCTTTGATTCACTAGTTTTCAATTTTCTGGCAGGTTTGTTTTCTCTGTGAGGGGTACATTCTTCAGTTACTATGTGAAGATTTTTCTATATTTTACTTCATCTATCCTGGGGTTTGGTTAGAGAGTCAGTTACCACCCCAAATTTTCCAATACACTATGTATATACTACCTTACAGAATATGGAATATGTACCAGCTCTCTCTTTTTGTAGCCATTCGGTTTATCTGGGTCTCAGTTTCCTTATCAGTAAAGCAGAGAAAATTGTCTTGCTCACAGCTTTCCTGTAAGAAGTAAATGGGGTATTGAGTGGAAAAGCCCTTTGTGAAATGCATAGAAACGGAGCCTTGAGCAGGAGCTGAATACAGCTAGAGGTACTTCTTACCACTAGATGGCAGAGTGGAGGCATCGAGTTTGTCCATCCTACACTGAACCAGGTTGACCTTAGCTATTCCATACTCTATACTGTATACTATACTCTATTTCTTTTCCCACCTCCATTTAGCCACTCTTCTGATTCTAGCTCCTTAGCACACAAGACCTCCAGACGTGTATTTTGAAGTTCCCCTCCTATTAGGCTGTCAAAGGAAGGTTTTTTAGTCACATGTTTGCAATTGTCTATCCCTACTCCCCAAATACTTTGTTGGCTCACTAGCCTTGGCTACTCAGGAAGGAGGCCAAGCATCTCAAGCCAGGAGGGATCACTGCCATTCCTGCCAAGTTAAGGGCCAATACCATAAAACTTTGTCACATATGCCTGCGTGGCTCTTGACTTTTTTTTTTTTTTTTTTTTTTTGAGGTCTGACATCAAGGATAGCCCTGAGAGATTGAGTGTCAAGGTAAAGAATACTTTACTCTCTGAACCTGGGGAGTCAGTTCACATTCAATCTTATCTCACTGGAGTGTGGGTGGTTTAGTACTTTCTAGTAGAGTCCAAAACTTTCTGTAGTTTATGTGTAATTAGGACAGTTCAGACACAGTATTCCACTGTTTGTTTTTTAGATAAACTACTCATTGGAAATCAATGCAATCAAAGCATGAATGGAGGAATACAGTTGCTTTTTTATTTGCTATGGTTAGAAGATATGTACACATTCAGGGGTAACTGTTAGTCCTGGATCAGGGCTGAACACCCACAAAAGTGCTCCAAACCAAGAGCTGTCTTTCCAAATAGGCAGAGTAGATGGTCCCCCAAAGACATGACCTACAAAACAAGAGGTAAAATTTTCTTTCTAAAAATGTCTTCCTCCTAGTACAGCTGGGATGCTCAAATTTCCACTATTTGGGTCAAGGCATTATTTCTGTTTGTGTGCCCCATAAAAGTGCATATCACTTGGGGTTATGTTTTCATACACATTTTTTTCTAGATTTAGTATGTTAGCATGAGGAATTGGATCCCATGGATCTAGTAAGGTAAATAAATTAAGCTAAGTAATAGCTAAGCTCAAGTAAATGTCTCATAAACATGGTAAAAGACTGTTTTTATGGGGTCAGGATATTTCAGAGGAAGAAGAGAAACCAGAGCACCAGATGATATCCAACAACATGGAGTGTCTACAAGGAAGCAGAGTAGTATAGGCCTAAGGGTCAATAGGAGGTTAAATGAGATAATGTAGATGAAGTCTTTAGGGTGGAGCCTGACACAAGGTATGTCCTCAATAAATGTTATTATTACGACAATGAGCCCTGTAAGTTGATGCTAGGGTGACAGTAGAGAACAATATAGACTTGGTTCTAGCCCTCAGGAAGCTAAAGTTGAGTAGATGAACAACTAGCTAAAAATTATAATAGGGTGTATAGTAAATCATCCTCTGGAGGAAGGTCAGAGAGGAGTGTTTGAAGAGTGTGGAGCAGGGACACACAATTCATTCCGATGAGGAGGGCTTTCCATAGAAGGTGATTTTCTTTTCTGTGAAAAAGAAATTCTGTGACCTGAATTAGGCATGTGTGATGTGGGGAAGGGAAGAGAGGAGAGTTTCAAACACAGGGAATACAAATATGAAAATCCAGGGCATGTGCTGAGAGCTGAAAAGAGTTTAGTTGTTGGGGTTGCTGTGGGTGGTTGTATTGAATGAGGCTGACGAGGTGGGCAACAGAAGGGAGAGTGGAAAGTAGCAGGCATAAAAGACGTATCTATAGTTGTTGGAAGCTGGAACTGGCTGCTCCAAAGTGAGGAAAATCTTAGTCACCAGCACAAATCTCTAATTGTTTCTGGAACATTGATGCTGCAATCAACTTTTATTGAATTTGGGAGAAAACTGTACGTTATGATTACCACATTTATGCTCTGAATTATGTGCCACAGTCGGAATGTTGTTTCTTCTCTCCTTACAACTCTTCCTTTCCTCCTTTCCTCAGAAGGATGAGAGTGATACAAAGGTCGCTTCACTTGCATTTCTCAATGTCTACTATGTGTTGAACTGTAAAGAAGAACAAGCAAGGGCCATTGAATGTAGAAGGGGATACAGCTGAATAAACAGGGAATTCGAAATTGTTACAAGTTTCGAAAAGAGTAAGTATACAGGAAAAGTAATACTATAATTCATCTCATGTCCACCCCCCTCCTCTGTGGAGCTATAAACCAATGTTAACAGATTGGTGTGTACCCTTTCATACCTTTCTCTAAGACCAAATCCATGTAAATACACAGAGAGCTGTTTCCCTGCTTTTAAAAAGCGCTATGCTTCACACATTATTTTGAAACTTGCATTGTCATTTAATACTACATCATGGACAACATTCCAGGTTTGGACACATAAAAATTTCATCCAATCTTTTTAATGCTGCATACTATTCTGTAGTGTAATGCCCTGTAATTTAATTAACACTCCACTCCTGACAGACCTTCAGATTTTTCTCAGGTTGCATTGCAAAATGCTATAAGTGTGTCTATTTATAAATTCTTACAGCTTTTGTATGGATTGTCATGGTGGGTGCCGAGAAGTGGGTTGAATGAGTCAATGTGTATGTATAGGAATTCCATATTTTCTCTTTTGAGTGTGCCCAGTGTTTTTCTTCCTTCTGGATCTTAGGAGGAGCCAATACTTCAGTTTCAGGTGGAGAGAGTAGTGATTTTCAGCTTTGACTGTCTCCAAGCTTGTCAAGGCCTCCTGTAAGCCCAGAGCACCCAGACTTGGTGGTCTTAGGACTCTTATGCTCTTAAAAAGTAATAAGAACATTATCGACCTGTTTTTGTTAATAGGAGAAATATCTATCAATATTTACCATACTAGAAATTAAAACTGAGAAATTTTAAAAATACTTATATTTTCTTTAAAAATAACTAATAGATATACCTCATATTAACATAAATAATATATTTTTATGAAAAGTATATATGATTTAGTTAGATTAACAAGACAAAAAGTGAAGAGTGGCATTGTTTTTTTTCTTTTGCACATTCTTTAATATTTAGCTTAATAAAAGACAGCTGGATATTTTGAAGGGACACATGCACCCCAATGTTTGTAGTAACACTATCAACAATAGCCAAAGTATGGAAAGAGCCCAAATGTCCATCAATGGATGAATGGATAAAGAAGATGTGTGTGTGTGTGTGTGTGTGTGTGTGTGTGTGTGTGTATGATGGAGTATTACTCGGCAATCAAAAAGAATGAAATCTTGCCATTTTCAACTATGTGGATGGAACTAGAGGGTATTATGCTAAGTGAAATTAGTCAGAGAAAGACAAATACCATATGACGTCACTCATATGAGGACTTTAAGACACAGAACAGATGAACACAAGAGAAGGGAAGCAAAAATAATATAAAAACAAGGAGGGGGAAAATATAAGAGACTCTTAAATATGGAGAACAAACCGAGGGTTACTGGAGGGGTTGTGGCAGAGGGGATGGGCTAAATGGGTAAGGGGCACTAAGGGATCCACTCCTGAAATCATTGTTGCACTATATGCTAACTAACTTGAATGTAAATTTTAAAAAAGCAAAAAAAAAAAAAAATTAAATAAAAATTTAAAAAAGACAACTGGATTCTGATATCTGCTTCTGTATTTTGGTAAGTCATTTTGGTTGAGCGATATTAAGAAAAACTGAACTCACACAAATATGTAGCAGGAAAACAGTATTTTAATAGAATTTGGAGATAATTGTGTATATTCTTCTTTGATACTATGTTGAAATTTGGCAAGTGGTAGTTTTCATAAAAGTTATGTGCAACATGGAATATGAAACCATATCAAATTCATTGTTCTATTTTGCTTTTTGAACAGATCTCTTACTCATACATTGGTCATTTAAAAAATGCTGGTTCCCTGGGACACCTGGATGGTTCAGTTGGGCATCAGACTTTGGTTCAGGTCATGATCTTGTGGTTTGTGAGTTCAGGCCCCACATTTGGCTCTCTGCTATCAGCGCAGAGCCCACTTTGGATCCTCTGTCCCCCTTTCTCTACCCCTCCCCCCATGCTCTCTCTCAAAAGTAAATAAACTTTAAAAAATACTGGTTCCCTGAGTTATTTAGGGTTTTCCAATGCTTGTCAAGATCACCACCAATCTCACCAGAAAAGTATTTCAGTAGCAGGAAGATGTCAAGATCCTAGTAAATGACTAGTTTTCTAAAATCCTAATTTCCACTTTAAATCTGAAAGGTTATCATTGGAAACGTATACTCTTGATTATTTTCCTTGAAGTGACAGACTTGATTCATTTTGAATAAAATATTTGCCAAATGCCCAATTATGAATAGCTATAGTTTGTCTGTCATTGGGTCCTTCAAGCAAATGGCACGACACAGAGAAGAGACTAGTTTAGCTTATAACTCAGTCTCACAGGTGATTTTTCTTCAGTCAGTCTTTATATTTCCATTTGCAGCAGCAATGCTTTATACATACTTGTTTATTTCTTCCCACAAAATATTAAAAATATGTGTATTCAGTGGTCAAGATTCAAGAAAATCAGTACATTTTCCTACATCATAAAGAACATTCTTAAATGTAACTTTTTTTTTTCCCCCTGAAAGGGTGTTAACAGTGAAGAAATTAATGATTACTTCAGCAGTTTGGTGTGAGTGCCTTGATTCCTGCTCAGGCCTTAATTTTAGTTTTAGCCTCCACGGCTTTTACACCATCAGTGCAAATGCCAATACTGTGAAAAAGGCAATAGATTTTGGTCTTATTTTGAAAATATTTTGACTTCATTAAGCCCCTGAAAATGTGTCAGGCATCCTCAAGGGTGCATCCACTGTTGAAAAGCACTATTCTAGATCAGTGCTTCTCAAATATTAACACACACACAAATTGCCTGGGGATCTGTATTTGGATACAGATTTGAATTCACTAGTCTTGAAGTGGGACCTGAAAGTTGCATTTGTAACAAGTTCCCACGTAAAGATGATGTTTCCTGTAGGTGGCTACACTTTCACCAGCAAGTCCCTAAACCCCCACAGTTTTAAAGTAATTAAAATGGAATGAAATTAAGTACTCAGTTAATCAGCTGTACCAAGCATATTTTGAGCACTCAAAGGCATGTGAGTCTAGTGGCCACCATATTGGTCAGAATAGAGAGCATTTCCATCATCATAGAAAGTCATTAGACAGTGCTGCTTTACATAGTTTCCATGGAGTTGATAATGACAGGCTTATGTAAGTGATTTTATTTAAATATTAATCAGAAGCTAGTCTTCAAAACATATGTGGAGGTAACTTATTATGAGTAAATTCACTACTTTCCTGATCACTGCAACAAAGGCAAATAATGTAGAATTTTAAAAAATGGTTTAAATTCACAAAGATTCAAGTTGCCGGATGAATTTCTCGCAAAGTCCCTAGTGCCATGACATGTCTTTATGAGCTGTGTAAACTGATATTGCCAAGACTGGTGCATGATATTCCATGTTTTCTCTTTCTTTCTTTTTTTTTGTGGAAGAAAAGAATCTATTTAGAAGATAAAATTATTAAGAGTAACTGATATGGAGAGAGAAAAATCCTTACTCACTGTAAGTGATTCTCCTAAGAAAACCATGGTCCTCCATACAACTCACAAGCAACAATTTCAGTGACCAAAGCTCCACTGAGGAGAATAAAAGGTTATGCCTCAAAGGTTAGCAGGCGGGATAGTGTTTCTCCTGGGCACATGCCAGTGCAGACAGCGTGCTGAGAGGCATTCCTTGGAGTTCACTTGGGCAGTTCTTGCTCTGATGAGAGCTGGCCAAATTCTGCATACCCCACCTGACTCAGGGAAACATTCCAGGGTAGGCTTTCCAGAAGCATTGCTTGTCTGCAAAGTTCGCAAGCTGAGACGAGCCTAGACGGAGGGAAGAGCAAGTAAAAAGCTAACAAAAATGAGAAGAGGAAAGTGGGGAAGGCTGTTGTAGACTGAATGATGGGCTCTTCTTTAGGTTATATTCTGTTGCCTCTATATCCATAAGTATGGTTTGCTCTATATTTGTAAGGAATAAGTTGTGAATGTAGCATCCCTGAAACATAGCTGGTTATTTGGAGGCTATAGGAACATCCCAACAGCAAAACAAGTAGCCTTTTGTCAAGCATTCCATTTTTGAGGGGAGGGAGTGGAGAGCACAAGCACGGGGGTCAGAGAGAGTGAGACAGAGGATCTGAGGCAGGCTCTGCGCCGACAGGCTGACAGCAGCCAGACCAATGTGGGGCTTGAACTCATGAACCAGGTGACCATGACCTGAGCCAAAGTCAGACGTTCAACTGACTGAGCCACTCAGGTGCCTCCAAGAATTCCAGTTTTAAAAGCTACTATGGTGCTGGATGTTCTGGGAGAAGTGAAAATTCCTACCCCTATTATTGGTCTCTCTCTCTTTAAAGTTTTTTATTTATTTTGAGAGAGCATGCATGCATGAGCTGGAGAGGGGGAGAGAAATAGAGGGAGAGAGAGAGAGAGAGAAAGAGAGAGAGAATCCCAAGCAGGCTCCATGCTGCCAACGCAGAGCCCCATTCAGGGCTCGATCTCATAAACCATGAGATCATGTCTGACCCAAGATCAAGAGTCAGAGGCTTAGCCGACTGAGCCACTCGGGCACCCCTGATCTCTCTTTATGTACCTAACATTCAATTCTTCAGTGAGAAATAATTGGAGAAAAAGAGTGTTTCATCCATCTTGGCTACTGGTTTGCGGGTGTCCAAAAGCACAAAATTAGTAACTCTTGTAGCTTCATCCTCCAGGGTAGGAGCACATGCTGTTCTTGTCAGTTCAGTTCTCCTTTGGGTAGATGTGTCTTGACTTTGAAACTTTTCAGACATCAGTAGAATACCCCCACGAGGAACAGTCTGATGAACTCCGTTGGAATTTACAGCTAAGAAGCATGTTTTTCTGCAGCCACATTAGCTGTCGATCTGTGGTTTTGAGAGTCTGGTACCGTCATTCCCACGGTCTCCCAGCTGCCACGTTCACAACTTCAGTGCCAAATCTGACCCCTGTGCTCTGTCTTGGGCCTCGAGTCAAATCTCAGTGCGCACCATTACTGTGAGAGACCGGACTGGGGGCGTTTTTACTTGTGACAAAAAGAGGGGTATGTTAGGTAAAAAGCAGGATTTCCTTTTGCTCTCTGGTGTGGAGGTGGGGGGCTGGTGTTTTTGCAGACAACCTGCTGGAGGAGCTCCATGCACAGTGCCTGCCACACTTAGGCAGATGTGGCCCCTCAGCTCACACCAGTCCCCACCTGGGTCACTTGCCTCAGTTACTCTACCTTCCCCGGGCCCCACATTTGCTTGTGTGTCTCCTGCTTTAGATAAAGTGCCAATCTCTTATCAGCTTCATAATCTAATATACTCATGGGTGTCAGAGTGATGACTGCTCAGCAGTGTCATGATAAGAAAAGCCAACTTGGAAAGACAGGGAATCGGTGGCCAAGTTCTCCTCTGTAATTTCTCAATGAACAATTGGCATTTACTAGGACGCTACTATGTGCCGGGCCACAGGTTGGGTGCCAGCATATAGCAGACCTTCTAAACTTGTTTGCCAAAAGAAAGGAAAAAAAAAAAGGGGATATTTTACGGAACTTCTACAACAACCAAATCTATGACTGTGTATTAGGACTAGAGGGGCTTAATATTAAATATAATGGAGTATAAACCCTGAAGGCAAGCAGGAAAACTTAGAATCCTCCACTTTTTTTCTCCTTAAAGGCAAAATTGTTTGAGAGTTCCCACGTCTGCATACAGATTTTCCTTTTGTTTCTTGTTGCTTTGGCATCATTATCTTACACTTCAATGTGCTTAAAAATATTGTATAGGATTGTTATAAAATCGTGGATTCTCAGACATTAGCGTTTACTTGAGGGATTATCCAAAGGTCATTTCCCCCCTAATCATGTTTTGCCTTGAAATGCTAATTTGCATTTCTACCCTTGGGTGAAGATGCTGTTGCACTATATTTGTGAAAGATTCTAGGTATTAGCATTACTTTAAAACTGTATTTGGGGGCGCCTGGGTGGCGCAGTCGGTTAAGCGTCCGACTTCAGCCAGGTCACGATCTCACGGTCCGTGAGTTCGAGCCCCACGTCAGGCTCTGGGCTGATGGCTCGGAGCCTGGAGCCTGTTTCCGATTCTGTGTCTCCCTCTCTCTCTGCCCCTCCCCCGTTCATGCTCTGTCTCTCTCTGTCCCAAAAATAAATAAACGTTGAAAAAAAAAATTTAAAACTGTATTTGAAGAGAGGAGACAAGAGTCTTGTTTTTTTTTTTTTTAATTTTTTTGTTTTTAACATTTATTTATTTTTGAGACAGAGAGAGACAGAGCATGAACAGGGGAGGGGCAGAGAGAGAGGGAGACAGAATCTGAAACAGGCTCCAGGCTCTGAGCTGTCAGCACAGAGCCCGACGCGGGGCTCGAACTCACGGACGGTGAGATCATGACCTGAGCCGAAGTCGGACGCTTAACCGACCAAGCCACCCAGGCGCCCCTAGACAAGAGTCTTGTAATAGGTGACATTTTAATCCTGAGTATTTTGAAAGGAGACTATTAGTTCTCCCCCTGCCCCGAAGTTTACATCATTGGTGCAACTGTTAGATAGACATCCTTGTTTTCCAGCTGAAACCAAAAGAAAATAAGGGATGTTCTCTGTATGCACAACTGGGTTTAATTTTTTTCAGTTAGGAACAAATGCCATAAACTATTTTCGTTCAGAAAGAACAGCTCATCATCAGTTCTAGAAAAATGAAGACGACAGACATTTATGAATGTGTTAAGTGATTGTTCTAATATATTCCTACTATAAAAGCAATTTATTCAACTAGTTAAGAGTGTATTTTACAATTATTTCAGTCTTCAAAGATGAAGTGCTACCTAAATTTGGTAATTCTCTAGGAGGCACTCCTGGGGTCATTTTGGCCAATGTAATTGACTGGTAGTAGAAGCTCTTAAAATGTTCCAGGAGAAAAATCATCCTTTCCAGTTTCTACCAATCCTTGTCTATGGCTCATTCCACTCCAAGAGCTCATTTCTTTTTTTTTTTTTTTTTCTTTTTTAAATTTTTTTTCAATGTTTTTTATTTATTTTTGGGACAGAGAGAGACAGAGCATGAACGGGGGAGGGGCAGAGAGAGAGGGAGACACAGAATCGGAAACAGGCTCCAGGCTCCGAGCCATCAGCCCAGAGCCTGACGTGGGGCTCGAACTCACGGACCTTGAGATCGTGACCTGGCTGAAGTCGGACGCTTAACCGACTGCGCCACCCAGGCGCCCCTCAAGAGCTCATTTCTTAATGGTAGGTTGAGATTAAACTGGTTCTACCTGAAGGAGCACTTAGAGGGCGCCTTCATTGAACAACTTGATAACAGGGGCCAAGAAAGGTGTGCTGAGTGGACTTCACATTTATTTATTTTTTTATTAAAAAAAATTTTTTTTTAAGATTTATTCATTTTTCAGAGACAGAGAGACAGAGAGACAGAGCATGAGTGGGGGAGGGGCAGAGAGAGAGGGAGACACAGAACCCAAAACAGGCTCCAGGCTCTGTGCTGTCAGCACAGAGCCTGCCGCGGGGCCTGAACTCACAGTCACATTTAGATTTTTGCTGTCATCTTTAAATAATTTTACACATAACTTAAATGAAAATGAATGATGTGTGCCATTAATGTCCTTTGACGAGAAAACATTGCCTGAGATGATATTAACCTATTCTCTTGAAACTTGCAATGCACTTGTTAATAGCACAGTTATATTGCATTGCATTTTTCTGTGTTAGAGATGTTACTTTGTCTACCATGAGGATATGAAATATATCATAGCTTTTGAATCATGTTTTGGTATTTCTTTATTGTTAAATATGAAGGACCTCAAAAAACAGAAGTGCCCTGAGCCCCTCTAGACCTCTAAGAAACCCTGCTTGCAATCTAAAGAGGCGAAGTTATTCTTAATTGACAAGTTAGAATATTATTAGTATATAAGGTACAATTAAATAATTCAGTCACAAATTAATTACAATATATTTCTTGCCAGAAGCTCTTTATGGAGGCAGCTTAATGAACATGTTAACTCTCTCCAGCGTTGTTCTGTAGCTTTGTCTCTAAGCTACCTTGTTACAGTGTTGTCAGCCAGGCTACATTATTCAGTTCCTGCAGATTTGCTTATACTGTGTTAAGATTTCTTGGCTCTCAGCTTTTGTAGGATGCTAGAGACTCACAGATTGATTTTAAATATCAATTATTCCAGGCCCTATATTTTAGAATTAAGAAATTGATGCCTAGAGAAGTGAAATAACTTATTCAAAAATCTCAAAGATAGTAAATGGCAGAACCAATACTAGAAATCCATCTTCTTTTTCCTTTACGTGGCAACTCATTGGAAATGGAAGACTCTCTGGCTCTCTTCCACTGTGTGACCTTCCTCCTGCATGCACCTTATCTATAGCTTCTGGTTTTGAACACCTTGCGTGTGAGTAAAGTGTGAGCAGTGATGAGTAGAAAACATTCATTCTGCTAAATATTTAGGAGATTCTTTAAGATGGTCCACACATACATGTTCATTCATTGCCAACAATGTTACTTCCAAAAGGAACGTACACTCCACATGTTGAGGGGAAACTTTTAACTGGAGAGCCTGTGTTGGGTCAGATACTATGCAGTATGTTTCTTTGTATTGACTTTGAAATTAATTATAATTAACTAGAGAATAAAATTTAATATCAGCTTTGCCTATATAATGAAATAATTCTAATATAAGCAGTAGGACCAGACTGTGTGGCTTCACATATATTCTGCCATATCAGGGTTGGGACCCTGAGTAAGTTACTTAACTTCTCTGTGACTCAGTTTCTTCATTCATAAAAAGGGGATAATAATGGTACTTATCTGGTAGAGTTGTAAGGAATAAAGCAAATATTACATGCAAAGCTTTTGGATTAGTGCCTGGCACCTAGCCATTATTGGTATTTCTATAGTCTAATACAGGTTTTCTTATTGCAAAGCATGAATAATGGGAATTGTGGAGTGTGCATCTCAAATGAACATTTATAGCACTACATTCTATGTATCTTATGAAAACTACAGAAATCACAATTAAATTTGGTGAGATAAAAATTAAATCTTTTTGGGGGCACCTGGGTGGCTCAGTCAATTGAGTGTCCAACTCTTGATTTGGGCCCAGGTCATGATCCCAGGGTCGTGGGATCAAGCCCTGTGTTGGGCTCTGCATTGGGCAGGGAGCTTGCTTAAAATTCTCTCCCTGTCTCTCTCTCCCTCTCTTTCTCTGCCCCTCTCCCCATTTCATGCTCTCTCTCTCTATCTCTCTAAAATTAAAAAAAATAAATTAAATTTCTTTGGATGTCAAGAGACTGTCTTGCATATATATTCCCACTGGAAACTCTGGGACACCAATGGTATATATACTCTCATATCCTTTATTGTATGTTATTGCTTGCTTCAACTTTATTTTACAGTGTGCCATCAACCACAAAAAGTCTTTCCCAAAGCAATCATTCCTATGATAATATTGTTAGCGTTAATCAAATTTAGTGGTTTAAAGTGCTGATAACCTTACAACATATATCTTCAGTAATTAAGGATTTTCTCCCCATCTGGTACCAGTGGAAGTATTCTGTGGTGATTAGTCATAGGCTGTAACAAATTACATTGTATTCTCAGTGGTTGGGATTTTTTTATTGCTTAAATATGAAGGCTATAATAGTTTTTTCAGTGTCTTTGTTTTTTTTCTACAGTGTTTTGTTTACAGATGGAAATGCATCAAAAAGTTCTCTCTTTCTCTCTCTGTCTCTCTCTCTCTTTTTTTTTTTTTTCATATTTTAGTTTGTCAGTGGAGGATTGTGCATATGGTCCTAGTTACCATAGGGAACCAGAGACATTCCACTGAGGTCTTGGATGTTCCATATGTCAGAGTCCCAGATGGGCTGCAGATGACATTTAAAATGAAGGTTATCTTTGGGAACTTTATACTAAAACATATCAAACACAAATTGTAGGATGATTAATGTTGCAGGGGTTATTTTTCTCAATTTTTATATGGTTATGGAAGTTGTTGGTATATCTCCAAGATGATAAGCAATTATAAAAATTCAAATCCATTTTTTTATTTAAAGATTTAAGTTAAATACTCATTTTCATTTTGGAGGAAGAAAAGTACTCTCCAATTAGTGATACAGTAAGTATGAATGTACTATTGGGATTGTTAGGAGGTTTATTTTACAACTTGTCAATCAGCCACAATTTTAAAAAAACAATTACTACATCCTATTTTATAATTATCCTAAGATTTTCCAATTATTTCATAAATAATATAAATTTCCTATTTCTTTCATAAATAATATTCTACCACATGTTAGTTCTTTTTTTTTAAATTTTATTTTAAAGTGGGAGTGCCCAACATGGGGCTCGATCCCATGACCCTGGGATCATGACCTAAGCCAAAATCAAGAGTCAGATGCTCAACAAACTGAGCCACCCAGGCACCCCTACATGTTACTTTAAAGATTAAAAAAAATTATCTTTAATAAGTTAAGGTTAATTAAGTTATTGCAATGATAAATATTTTGGGGGGAATTCTGTGGAGTTTACAAAGAATGTAGAAGACATAGTATACAACCTCAAATAGAGTACAAATCGTATACAGAGATAAAATACTTAGAAAAAGAAGTAAACATCATCTAAAAACATATACATAATTACATATAGTGATGATTAAGTGCAAAAAGCAGAAAGGTGATTGGTTCAAAGACAGTGAAGTGAGGATAGTTAACTGAAACATTTGAATACAGCTATGATTAAACTAGAATGACTTTATGATTAAGGAGGATTTGTTATAAGTATATTTAAGGTTTAGAGGAGAAGAGGAACCAAATATCTCTACCCTTAGAGAGTTAATATAACCCAGGAATTAGGGGGTGTCTTAAATGTCTTTAATAAGGCTGCCTTAAATTTGGGGAGGCCTCATATGTTGGCTATTATTTGGTGCCAGTCTTGTAGAGGAAGGCAGGAGTAGGCTCCATCACAAATGTTGATTGTTAGCCTGAAACTATATTCTCCACTTAGTTATCTAGGCCCCATATGACAGAAAATTATGGAGGTTGTTGCTAAGCATTCATAATTATTCAAAACGGTGATCTAATTTTGTTGGAGAAAATCAATGTACACCTAGGCCCCATTTCAAGGATAGTTTGTGTGGTGATTAGTTTTACACATCAGCTTGGCTAGACTGTGGTCCTCAAGTTGTTTGGTCAAACACAAGTCTAGATGTTGCTGTGAAGGTACTTTTTAGATGTGATGAACATTTAAATCAGTAGACTTTGAACAAAACAGATTATTCTCTATGATATGGATGGGTCTTATCCAATCAGTTGAAGGCCTTACAAATAGAGATAGATCCCATGAAGAAGAAGCAATTCTGCCTCGATACTGCCTTTGCAGTTGAGATTGCAATATCAGATCTTCCCTGGTCTCAAGCCTGCCTGACAGACTGCGGGCTTGCCGGCCTCCATATGTGCTGAACCAATTTCTTCAACTAAATCAACCACTTTTTCTCTTTTTCTCTCTCTCTATCCTGTTGGTTCTGGTTTTCTGAACTCTGACTAATACAGTGTATGGACATTAGCTATTACTCACGGTGACTGGTCTTTCCTCAAAGACATAGTAAGATTTTACCTTTTAGAAACAATGTTGGTATCACATTTTTAATGGGTACGTATAGTATAATGTTTATGATTAGCAATCATAACCTCTTTTGTTTTAGTCTTAGTTCTACAGTTGTGTGGAATCAAAGCTCACTTCCAGGAACTGGGCCATAATTTCTGCTTAGCTGAAGTCTGTCCTCTAGTAGGGATCATAAAAGCTGTATTCTCTGGTGTCTTTCATGTTCCAAAATGTTTATCTGGGCTATTGTCCTTAAATAAAAATACATTGTGGATTGAACATTAAAAAAAAAAAAAAAAAAAAAAGGGAAAACAATGTTGATAATGCAATCACATAGTGACCTCTAAAAGTATATATTTCTTAGTTATAATTTGATATTTATTTGTAGCATGCTCCATTGTAGCATTCTCTATTTGTGCTTTTATTACTGTTCAACTTAAGTCATAGAGAGTAGAAGCATTATGGATTCACATTTTATTTAACTTACATGGAACTATAGTTATATTTTTCTTTCCTTCCTTTCCTCCCTCCTTTCCTCTCCCTTCCTTCCTTTCTCCCCCCCTTCTTCCTTCCTTTCCCTCCCTCCCTACCTCCCTCCCTCCCTTCTTTTCCTTAGTCAGCTCTATAATAATATTTTGAGGTCTATTTATAATTTTAAAATATATGAACATTTTTATCTGCCATTAATAGAATACAACATATTTTAATCACAACTTAATTTCCTGATTTTAGGTCTTATTTAAGAAATGATTGGGGCGCCTGGGTGGCGCAGTCGGTTGAGCGTCCGACTTCAGCCAGGTCACGATCTCACGGTCTGTGAGTTCGAGCCCCGCATCAGGCTCCGGGCTGATGGCTCGGAGCCTGGAGCCTGTTTCCGATTCTGTGTCTCCCTCTCTCTCTGCCCCTCCCCCGTTCATGCTCTGTCTCTTTCTGTCCCAAAAATAAATGAACGTTGAAAAAAAAAAATTTAAAAAAAAAGAAATGATTTAGTGGAAATGTATGGAATTGTAGATGACCAAGTTTCAAACATTTTATTCTAATAATATAGAAGTCGACTGATTTGTTACTTAAATTTTTTTTAATGTTTATTTATTTTTGAGAAAGAGAGACAGAGCATGAGCGGGGGAGGGGCAGAGAAAGAGAAAGGGAGACACAGAATCCAAAGCAGGCTCCAGGCTCCGAGCCATCAGCACAGAGCCTGATGTGACCTGAGCCGAAGTCGGATGCTTAACTGACTGAGCCACCCAGGTGCCCCATACTGATTTGTCACTTTAAACTTTACCCTCAAATTTACTATGTTGAGCCATATGAAATTGCTGATATTTAATCATTCATGATTTACATTTTTTTTTATTACAAAATGATTTCTGATCCACAAAAAAGGCAATTTTATCATTCAGCCCATCCAAACCAGAGAAACTCCACTGGTAAACAGTAATACCTTCACCTGAGAGGGTGAAAAGATAAGAGCAAGTGGCCTCAAAATCCAAATGCTACCCACATCTCACTGAAGCAACTGGAAGTCTACCACCCTTTGTGCCTCAAATATAAGGGAGCTTAATCCTGCAAGGTGGTCAGGCAGATGTTTTGAGTTTTCCGTAAAGAAGACATGTTGTGGACAGGGAGATTTATTGATAAATGTTAATGCTCTGATGATAGGTTATATTTTTTAAGGACAATCTGTTGAGTGATAAGGATTATAAAAATCTATCATCATTCCAGCTGGGAGGTATGACTTCTAATTGGAAAGTTAGGAGGACAAGAAGGTGCAAACCAAACAGAAGAGAAGCTCTTTTATAAAATAGGATAAGAAGGCCATGGCTCTGTGAGTCACAGGAAAAATTAGAGTTAGAATCACAAAACAGAATCAGCAATCTGTATGATGAAAGTAGGAAGAGACACTAATCAATGTATTGTAATCATAAAGCAATTTGGCACAATTACTGTCTTATAAGAATTTTGAGAAACATTAGCAAAGAATGCTTGTTAGAAACACTATAAATACATGGCTTATTTTTTGAAAGTTTTATAATTCCAGATATTTTGCTTTGGGGAGTTATTTTTTGCTAATTATTGTCTTCCTCAACTTAAATCACAGTATTAATCCACACAAAAAGAATGTTCTAAAAAAGATAAATGGGGTGGCAGTGAAATAAGAAAAAGATGATGATTTTCTTACGATGTAATACAATGTAAGTTTCCTTTTGGGGTCAGATAGGGCTGCTGCTCAGAATATATGTGGGTGAGCTACAATATTTGTGTTAAAATAATGCTTTGAATTTTGCTGTACTAAAACTTGTCATGTGGTTCATTGAGGGTCAGTCCCTCAAGTACATGATGTGCTGTGTGAAGTTTGAAACTAGTAATCTTAACGGTACATAAAATGGTAGGATTGAAATGTGGTCTGGACGAGATGCCACAAGATGAAATACCAGAAGGAAAGATGTTGCCACAGTGCTGTTTGCCTTGTAATCATGCTTATATCCATTTACTTTACTTTTTTGTTTGTTTGTTTGTTTGTTTTTAACTCAACTATAACCTAACTATTTGAGTTAATCCAGTAGATTCTTAAAGCCATCTGCTTATTTGATTTTTGCTATATAAATAATTATAGCACAATTTTTAAATGTTTAAATTAGCCTAGGAAATATGGATTAAGAAAAGAAAATTAAAGGAGATATCCTAAATATCTTTAAATTCTGGATCTTCCAGAGGAGGATGGAGAAGGCTTTTTTCTGATGCTTTAGATTAGAAGTTCATCAACCAACAGTCTTCAAGTTTTGATGTAGCCATACAGGGTTTTTAAAATGGAGACATTTCACATAAAAATCTGTTCTTTAAGCCTCTCTTGGAAACTGAGAACACTTTGGCAACACTGGGCCTGATTCCTCTCATGGCAACAACCATCAGTTTTGGAATGATAGCTACCTGCTTTAAAGAAGAGAGGTAAGCTCTGTCTTGTTTGCCCCAATGCCCCAATGTGGACAACTCCACATAACTGTTATCTAACTGGTTTCTGTGTTTTTTTTGAGTTTGTGGCTCAGGAAAAAAGGCATATTTTAGTTCAGCATGACAACTTTATTTTTTGAGGCATAATCGACATACAGTATTCTATTAGTTTCAAGTAAACAACATAATGATTTGATATTTGTATATATTGTGAAATAATCACCCCTGTAAGTCTAGTTGACATACATTACCATATGTAGTTACAGAACTTTTTTGTGATGAGAACTTTTAAGTTCTGCTCCATTAGCAACTTGAAAATATGCAAAACAATATTATTAACTATAGTCACCACAGCATGACGACTTTAGCCTTGTAACAGTGAAACAGACTGACCCATGAGGTAGGGTCTGGTATATGAGAATCAAGAAATAATTGTGACATTTGGCTACACGGCCTCTTAAAATTCTTGTCATCTCTAAACTCCTTTAATTCGCTTTATTAACACAGCATCATTTTCTGAGAAGTGTTAGTCTTTACAAATTTCTTGTCATTTATTTAACATCTTTTTTCAAGAAAGATAGTAATTTTTTTATAGTAAGAAATAAAGACATACAACTGGCATGTTTTAGATAATGAATGGGAAGTGTCTCTCCATGAACCCAGGACCTTATTGTCCAACATATCTATTTGTTCACTTGGTGTTTATTTATTGAGCACCTTATATGTGTTCAGGGTCCTGGGAATGTAGGGCTACACCGAATAGACAAAGTATATGCTTTTATGGGAATTTATATTTGGGCAGGGAAAATAGAAAACAAATGAATATATAAATTCAGACAGTAACAGATGCTATCAAGAAAATAACACAGAGTAAATCAATCTGTGTGTGCTCCTTTAGAAAAGGTGGCCAGAAATGCCCCCAAAGAATTAACATTTACTCAGAGAATGAACAATTAGAAAGGGTTTGCTATGCAAGGATATGGGATTAAGGAACAGGAAAGAGTTTGACTTCTTCAATACACAACAGGAAAGCTATTGTAGATGTTGCCTGGTGAGGAAGGGAAAGATTGGTAAGAAATGAAGCCAAATGGTAGGGAGTGTTCTGACTACAATGGGAAAACATTAGATGATTTTAATCTGGGGAAGGGTGTGATCTGACTTTGGCTAATCTGTATAGAATTAACAGAGGGGCAGAGAGACCAACTGGGAAGCTGTTCTTGCAATCCAGGATGGGTGGTGATGGCGAAGTGGTGAGAAGTGATGGGACAAGATTTATACTGAAAAGAGAATTAACAGGAATTGATAATGGATGAACTGGGAAGAGAAAGGGAAAGAGGAGAATCAGGGATGACTCCTACGTTTTTGGATTGAGCAATTGGATGAATGATTGCTAGTCATTGAAATAGTGAAGACTGGAAGAAGCAAGTTCTTCCAACAAAAACCAAGTAACATATTAAGTCTTTTCTGGAAATGGCAGGGCATAGATATACAAGAGAAATATATTGGGTGCTAAACACGAATATACAAAAAGAATAAGATACAGTCTCTGGTCCTGGAGGGTTCACAGTGTCGTGCAAGAAACACAAATCCAAAAAGTCAATAAAAATTTATATCCACCATGGCGGAGATGTGAACAAAGTAGAAGAGGAAGGAGCTTTCAGGATCGCATTCCTTATGATGAAGAGGTAAACAGTTTTAACGAGCTCAATTGGATGCTCCATAAATGGCTAGCAGAACGACTTGTGAACTTTCCAAAAACATTCTTAATTACTGTTAACCTATTCTTTTATGGAGAAAAGACTGGATTTTATTTAATCTTTTACCGGAGATCTTATTTTCTCACATTTCAATTATCCCAGTAATTCTCCAATTATCCCTTTACATCACATCATGGAGAGAATATGAAACTTAAAAAAACTTATTTCAGTCTGTTTCTTTCCTCTACAAATTCTAATCTTGTTTCCACTCCCTATCTCTTTTCTGTCTCAACAGCAACCAAAGCCTACCAAGTGTTTCTTAAGAGTTCATTATGAGCCAAGTACTTGTTTCTTTCCACATTCTCTTTACTTTCTGGCACTTTAACCTTTGAATATGCTAAAATTTCCAGCTGTTATTTTAAAAGCATTCTTAGACTTCCTCTCTTCCTGACTTGAAGTTTTATTTTCCTCACCATCTCCTATCTATCTCTTTCATCTTGTTTTTCATTTCCCTCTTTTGGCTTCAGTCACCAATAACCTGATAGGCTGCCATGGTTTTGCTTCCTATGATTTGGCCCGCTCTTTCCCCTGCCCCCGTGTTTATCTTTCCCATTTCTTATTCTTCAACTGGAGCTTCCATATACTCCTTAGTTACCATTTCTCTTTATTTTTCTACGTTGTTCCCTGTCCATATCACTTAATTCTGTTTTTTCTAACATGCTCTCTGCCAACCATTTCTCCAGTAAATCCAAAATAAAAAATTAATATTTGAACTTTTTATGCAACTCAAAATAGTTTCATACATTGATTAAAGATGTTCTGAACATCATCATGAATGGTTAATAATGCCAAACAGCAATGCCTACATTTTTTCCTTCTTGCTCACTGGGGTTTCCACTGAGGTATTTTCTTAAAAAAAAAAAAAAAAATCTTACTAACAACTGATCTACTTGTCTACTTGGCTGGTTTTAGTTGGACAGGGACTGAGTATAGACTGTAATTAAGTATGATCCAATAGTACCCCCAAAAAGCCAAATAAAATTTAACAAAATTAGATTTAGAGAATATAATATGACATAAATGAAGATACACATGAAGAAAAAAAAAATCAAGGAGTGAACTACATTTCCAAGGTCCTTCCTTTTTAATGGATATTTAAGAGAGCACTTTATTGGAAATTTCTGTCATTGTAGATTCAGAAAGAATTGTACTTCTTTGAAACTAAACAGGTTTCCTCTTTTCATATGCACTGCAATAAAGGCTAAAGTCAAATTAGCAGCCCAAATTCTCTTCTCTCTCTCTGTCTCCACTATCCTGAAGACATCTTTAAGCCCAAAAGCATTTTTTTGGCTTCTCTTTCTCAGTTTATTTATTTTGTTACTATTATTTTTTAATTGAGTACAGTTGACACACAATGTGACATTAGTTTCAGGTGTACAACAGAGTGATTCAACTTCTCCATGCTCTGCTCTGCTCACCTCAAGTGTCACCACCATCTGTCACCACACAATGCTGCTATAGTACCATTGACTATATTCCCTACACTGTGCCTTTCAGTCCCGTGAATTCCATTAGGTCCCAAAGCATTTTGTTTCCTTAACTACTACCTACTTGTAATTTGTTATCTTGTTGCATAATATTTATCTCCAGAAGCCACCCCAATAATTTCTGATGAGAGATGGGATATAAACACGCTTTCTTAATAAACACCCTTTTCTAACCGTTTGGTGTCACTGTTCACCCTGTTTCTACTTCAGTCTTAACTGACTAGAATATGAACCATTTGGTTAGAAAATCTGTCACATTTGGAAAGCAGCAGCCAGTCGGAGAGAAATTAAATTGTTTTTCTTTGTCTGCCTACTGTTCCAAGTTTCTGCTGGTGTTGCCAGTCATTTGGAGAGAGAAGTGTGGAGCTTGTTCAGCTGTCAGTGAGTGTGAAGGAGGTTGGGTGGAAGCATGCCAGCTTCTGCTTTTTGCCTTGGAGTCAATAACTGAAGGCCGGGGAGGCTCTGGGGGAGGCTCCACCAGGTCATTCTTGGAGAAAGCAGCTGATGCTTTCTGAGGAAAGAATGCTTGGTCACTATTGTGAAACTGATGGCATTGGTCTACTAGGCAAAGCTCATATTTTCCACTTTCATATCTCTGCCACTAAAAGTCTTTGTGGACAAAACAACCCTAAGGAAGACTCTCCACTGAAGCTGAATTTGCCATAAGGCTGGTTCAGTCATCCAACATTGGGGACATGCTGAAATAGTAAGAATTGCTTTGTGTGAGTCAGTCCCTTGAGATGGCCCTGGAGTGTTAGGTCAGCTCCCTTTGTATTGTATGAGGAGAACGTGGAAGGTATTAGAGGTGTAGCTCTCAAGTGTGATAGGAACGAGAAAGGCATGGATGGAGTGAATACATACCGGATTGAAAGAAATTATTGAGGAAAAAACTAATCTATGGAGAATCCTGAGAGATAAATGAACCATGGAGCTCACTAAAAAATATGGAAAACTAATAGTATGTGATATTTAAGTTCAGAGACCAGTCTGTCAGACATTCAGTGTTAATGTGTATTTATTTTCAGATGTATAGCAGAAATCAGTGAGTCAATTGCTGGGAAATTAGTCTCGTTGGCTTTAGGACTGTGACCCTTTCTATAGGAAAAGCATGTGTTCAGAACTGTTGTAAGGAGAAAATTCTTCTTCCTCTCCCTTTTGATGTTTATTTAGTGATTATCTGTACTACTATTGCAAGGGCTTTGGATGCATTTTATCATTTAATATTTAATAAGTTTATGATGTCAACTCTATTATCACCTCCATTATCTTTTTTTTTTCTTAATATAATTTATTGTCAAATTGGATAACATACAGTGTATATACTGTGCTCTTGGTTTTGGGGGTATATGCCCGTGATTCATCACTTACACACAACACCCTGTGCTCACCCCAACAAGTGGCCTCCTCAATGCCCATCACCATTTTCCCCTCTCCCCTGCCTCTGCCCCCCCATCAATGCTCAGTTTGTTCTCTGTATTTAAGAGTCTCTTATGGTTTGACTCCCTCCCTCTCTGTAACTATTTTTCCCCCTTCCTTTCCCCCATGGTCTTCTGTTAAGTTTCTCAAGTTCCACATATGAGTGAAAACATATGATATCTGTCTTTCTCTGTCTGACTTATTTCACTCAGCATAATACCTTCCAGTTCCATCCACGTTGCTGCAAATGGCAAGATTTCATTCTTTCTCATTGCCAAGTAGTATTCCATTGTATATATAAACCACATCTTCTTTATCCATTCATCAGTTGATGGACATTTGGGCTCTTTCCATAATTTGGCTATTGTGCTGCTATAAACACTGGGGTACAAGTAACCCTATGCATCAGCACTCCTGTATCCTTTGGATAAATTCCTAGTCGTGCTATTGCTGGGCTATAGGGTGTTCTAATTTTAATTTTTTGAAGAACCTCCACACTGTTTTCCAGAGTGGCTGCACCAGTTTGCATTCCCACCAGCAGTGCAAAGAGGTTCCCATTTCTCCACATCCTCACCAGCATCTGTAGTTTCCTGAGTTGTTCATTTTAGCCACTCTGACTGGTGTGAGGTGGTATCTCAGTGCGGTTTTGGATCACTTCCATTTTATGAATGAAGAAACTGGGGCTGAGAAAGTTATTGAAGCAACTTGCCCAAGGTTACGTAGCTGGAAAATGGCAGAACCAAGTTCAATCAAACACAGATACTGCTCTCGGGTTGTTTACCATTGTGCTATATATGTTTCATTCAATATATAGGTGCAAAAATGGAGGTAGAAAGTCATCTTACCCTTAAATCTGTTAGTTATGTATAGACTAACATTTGAAAGGGATTATTGAGACATTGATACATTTTTAAGGAACTGAGGAGACACAGGGAGAAAATGCCCTCAGCATAGAACTTTGCAAGACAATGTCAAACATGACTGCAAGATAAAACAGTTTGCATAGAGATGATAGAGCCTGGCAAGGTACCATATACAACATTATGGACCTACTTATATACTAGGCTCATCTGTTTCATGTTTCATGGCTTTGAAAATAGATTCTATCGCTTACTAGTTGCATGACCTTGTTCAATTTACTTCATTTCTCTGGATTTTATTTTCTTAATTTGTAAAATAAGGATAGTAACTACACATACGTCATAAGTTGTGATGATTGAATGAATTCATATATGGTCTGATGCAGAGAAAGTTCTCAAATGTTAGCTACCATCATTGTGAGCCCCACCATCATCTCACTTAATTCCTTGTAATTCTCACATTACTTACTACATGACAGGCAGTGTTCTAAGCGCTTCATATTTATTAACTCAGTTCATGCCTATGACCTACATGGTGGGCGTTGTTATCATATCTATTTTATAAGTAAGAATACTAAGGCAGTACTTTGAGATGTTTGGCTCTAGAGTTGGTTTTCTTTCTTTCTTTCTTTCTTTCTTTCTTTCTTTCTTTCTTCTTTCTTCCTTTTTCTTAATGTTTATTTATTTATTTTGAGAGAGACACACAGAGAGAGAGAAAGAGAGAGAGAGAGAGAGAGAGAGAGAGAGAGAAAATCCCAAGCAGGCTCAATGCTGTCAGCATAGAGTCCCACATGGGGCTTGATCCCACAAACCATGGGATCATGATCTGAGCCAAAATCAAGATGCAGAGGCTTAACTGACTGAGCCACCAAGGCTCCTCTGGAATCAGTTTTCTTAACCACCATCCTAAGGCTCACACATGTTATATGCAGTCAACCAAACCTCAGACAGCTAGAGTGGGCCACAACTGGAATTGGACTGGTATTTTCCCACTGGAAGACTAGACTCTGCTGTTTTTGCTATAATTTGGAGACTGATGAGAGTTGAAGGATTAAAAGCAATATTCTCTCTAACAATCAGAAATATACTAACATTGCATTCCAACACATGATACCTTCTAGCATGCCCAAATCAGATTTTGGAAAAGAGAAGATAAATACACAGGAAAAAAAGGCAAATAAAATGCTCAAAACAAACAAGAAGATAAGTTATATTAATGAAACAACATAAGCTAACAAAATGAATTAAAGGAATCTAAACAGACAGATTCACAAAACTAAACCCTAAAAGCTCGTTTTACCATGATAAACCAAACCAGGAGTAAAATAATTGAATTATGTTTGTTTCCTTTTTTTTTTAATTTTAATTCCACCAGTATTACAACTGTATAACATACAGTGTTATATTAGTTCCAGGTGTACAATATAGCGATAATTCAACAATTCTATACATTGCTCAGCGCTCATCATGACAAGTGTACTCTTAATTCCCTTCACCCATTTTACTCATGCTCCCACCCACCTCCTCTCTGGAAACCACCAATCAGTTTGTTCTCTATAGTTAAGAGTTGGTGTTTTGGTTTGTCCCTTTTTTTTCTTCATTTGATTATTAAATTCCATATATGAATGAAATCATATGGTATTTGCCTTTCTCTGACTTACTTCACTTAGCATTGTACCCTCTAAATCTATCCACCTTGCAAATGGCAAGATCTCATTCTTTTTTGTGGCTAATATTCCATTATATTATATATAATATATATATTATATATAATATATATATATAATACACACATCTTCTTTATACATTCTTCTTTATCTATTCATCTATTAATGGATACTTGGGTTGCTTCCATAATTTGGCTATTATAAATAATTCTGTAATAAATATAAGGGTGCATATGTCATTTTGAATTTGTGTTTTTGTATTCTTTAGGTAAATGTCCTGTGTTGTGATATTATATTTTGGTTTTCTGATGGTATTCAGTAAAAATTCCCGTCAAGTTGTAATAAACTTACAGAGACATAAAATAATTCAATTCTTGTATCAGATCAGTTTTTGTAACAGTTCAAATTCAATGAAAATAATTTCCATATACCTTTGTGAAGATTAGAATTGGAAGTGTTTTAATGTTCTCCTTAGACCAATTGTCACTTGTTGAGTGTTCAAAAGACTATCAAAATGTCTCCAAATATAGTGCCTACAAAAACCAACATGTGAATAAGAAG
Source organism: Prionailurus bengalensis (assembly GCF_016509475.1). NCBI lineage: Eukaryota > Metazoa > Chordata > Mammalia > Carnivora > Felidae > Prionailurus > Prionailurus bengalensis. The sequence goes on from NC_057344.1 coordinate 147,363,836, forward strand.
AATGATTCTTCTATTCCAGATTTCTGCCTCCCTTTCTGTCTTTGTCTCCCACTCTGCAAAACCAGGAAAGATTATTCATTAGACATTCTATTTTGTATTGTTCCAGTTGCTGGGGATCCAGTGAAAAAAAGACAAAGACAAACCAGGTCCCTGCTCTCCTAAAATGGCAAAAAAATAAAGCACTGGAAAAAAAAGTCTCAATGCAAGACAATAGTAACAAAAATGCAGGCAGTCATCTTTTTAATGCTGCAACTATTGGAAATAATAATAATAATAATTAATATATAATAGGTAACACTTATTGAGGACTTATTTCTGCAATGTGTCACTAAGCATTTTATATACAGTATACTTTGAATACTTACAATTCATTCATTTAGTAAGTGTGGAGAGCCTACTTCATGCCAGGTACTCTTCTAGGATCACCCTTTATCGGTGAACAAAAGAAAGCCTGGGCTCTGCTGAAGTTTGTATTCTGGGACTAAATAAGTACTAGAAAATGTTTTTGTTTTTCTTTTTTAATAAAAGATCTTATGATAAGCGTTCTTATCACACACGCGAAGGTGATAAAAGGGGCAGGAGGAAATTTTGGGAGGTAATGGGTATGTCTATGACCTTGATGATGGTGGTGGTTTCATGGGTGTACTCTTATCTCCAAACTCATTGAATTATATATATTAAATAAGTACAACTTTTTACATGTGCAATAATGTGGTTTAAAGAAAGATAAGTTTTGTGCGTTGGCAAGCTGACACCAGTTGGTGCTAACTGGTGTAAGTTGGCACCATTAGTTAATGGTGAAATCCGGGAGAGAAGTGGAGTGCTGGGGAAGGAGAGCTAATCTGGACAAAAGATGAGGAGATCAATTTCTAACAGGTTGAATTTGAGGTTACAGTAGTTCATCCAAATGGAATTGCTGTGTGGCTATTTGTAAGGAGGGGCTGGTGGGAAAATAAATGGAGATAAAGACTTGGGGATTACCTTCTCAGGAGATAGGTGAAGCAATGGTGTTATAAACTCACTGACTGACAGAGTGTGAGAGAAAAGGATGGAGAGCTAAGGACCGATCCTTGAGAAACAGGAAAGGGCAACATTGAGGAGTGGGAATGATCTAAGAAGAGAGAAACAGAGCAGTCAGAGAAAGAAGAAGAGATCAAGAGAGTTCTAAATGCAGCAGGGAAATCAAGAGTAGGAAAGACAGGGGAACATAATTATTTTTTGGCAAGAAAATGGTTGCTAGTAATATCAAAAGAGCACCTTATGTTGAGTGGAAACACAGGAGTGCAGAAACAAAATGCAAAGCATGGAAGGGTTGGGCAGGCAAGAAATGGAAGCAGCCAGTACAAGGAAGCAGAGATAGGATGATAGCTAGAAAGGAGTGTTGGACCCATTTCAAGAACAAAGTGGCACCACTCTGTTCACATCTAGTCTCTGGGTACCTAAGACTATTGAGACAGAAATTGGTATTAGCTCAGTGAACACAATTCCTTGTGAAATACTGAAAAATCCATTTTTTTTCTGTATAGTAGTTGGCTTTCTGAAAACAGCCAACCCCCCCAGAAGAGACCTAGGTATCAGTTTTTGAATATGAATTACAAATCTGTGCCCTCCAATGTGAAAGCTTTATTTTCCCATCTCCCTTCACATAGTGATTTATTTTTGCTGTCAGTCAGAAGGGAAAATTGTCCTCTGGTAGGTAGCAGGATTTGAAATAAGGGAGAAAATGAAACATACTCTGTCACAAGGTTGCATTTGTATTAGGAAAATATCATTTTGGCAGGAGAGACAGTGTAATTTGTCAAGCAGATTAATCTTAGGAATGGAAAGTCCTAATCAAATGGCGAAGACTTTAATATATCTCTTGGATAGACAGATTGGCCACAGCTCTGTAACTGCTTTGGGAGTGAAAAGAGACTTAGGCTATCTGCAAGAATCTAATGGGTGGAAATCATGATAAATTTGGGGAAGCTGCATAATTAGATTTGTTCAGTATTGGTCTGTTCCCACTTTCAGCAATGCAATAGAGCAAATAGAAAATGCTCATTTAGAGCATAGCCTATGTATAATATATTAACATTCCTTCGATCAATCTCTGAGGTTCTTAATGGCTAGACAAGTAGAGAAATGATCAGAATATTTTTTTCTTTCTCACTTTTTCCTCTTTCACCCTTAATTATATTTATATATTAATTCTATTTCACCCTTAATTATATATATATAATATATATATTAAGGTTTATTTATTTTTGAGAGAGAGCATGGGTGGAGAGAGGGGGAGAATGGAGAGATAGGGAGACACAGAGTCCGAAGCAGACTCCAGGCTCTGAGCTGTCAGCACACAGCCGGACGCGGGGCTCAAACTCAGAAACTGTGAGATCATGACCTGAACCAAAGTCAGGCAGTTAATCAACTGAGCCACCCAGGTGTCTGTAGGTCTGTTATATTTTTAAAATAAGCAAAAAGGAATTGATGGAGAAAATTCAAAACAACACACAAGCACTGAATTTTCTTCTCAAATCTTTTAGTGCTATTCCAACTGAAACTTTAAATTACTGGCAAATTTATTCTGATTCTGCTCTCTAATCCTTGTCTCATTAGGAAATCTTTCAGGAAATATTTGTTTACTGATAGATGCACAAAAACTATGCCTTATATGCCAGCACTTCTCCTCTTTTTAATTACTAAAATGGTGGTAGTGGTAAGTAGTTCTAGAACACAGAGGTTATTTGGCTTTGGTCGTTTTATCACTTCAGGGTTAATACCAACATCTGTGTATCCCCAGAATAGGACTTTATGAGTGGTAAATAGTCATAAAGCATAGTTCAATGTATTCTCCCGAAGAACACCGTCACATTTTCGACTGTAAAGAAATAGTTTAAAAATCCCATAAAGAAGCCAAGTGGACCGAATTTAAGGGCTCAACATATATTGCTAATTATCACAGAATCATTATCCAATTCCCTGGTTATTTGCTGATTTGGGAATCTTAAACTACAATCTGAATACAGACAGGTTATATCCAGTGTTTCCAGCTCACCGCAGACGCTGTTTGAGCGATGGAGCCTCTAAGGGGTAGGGGGCAGTCTATGGAAATACAATACACGTGCTGGGTGCTGCCTAAAATGTACATAAACTGCCACTACTTTATCAAATTGTAATATCTCTCCTTTCAAAGTCTTAGACAGCTTGTGCATACCATCTGCTCTTTGTCTGTATTCCTTCTGTGCTTTTCTTCATCTAGAAGAATGGTTCTTGAAATTCTTACAGGACTCTTTAAAACGCTTGCCACATATTTTGAGAAGCATCTGGTTGGAAGACGTCCTGCTTTCTGTATTTGTTCCCAGCTGTCTGGCGTGTGCCATGTTTCTCGTGAATCTAGTTTTGTTAACTTTTGGGGTAAATGCTTTTGCATCTGCTTCAGCACATATTTACGGTGAGACTAATAGCCCAAAGCAAGTTGCTAAGGGTTGTATAAGTGAAAGACTCAGTGTCAGGAAAACTTGATTAATTTACCCGCCATCTAATTTGCACAAGGTTACCTGGAAATTGGTGTTTGTTTCTTTTGCTTGATGATTTCAAGATGGACCTTGTCCCTTTAAGGAATCCTGGATACCTTGAATACTTTCTCAAACATCTGCTCTGGTTTCATCAGGGAGACTTTGGGATAGCTATAATTCACATAGCTTTCCTTCAGCAAACAAGGCACCTACCTGTCAGTAAGACAAATTTTCCAAGGAGCTAAAAAATGGAGAGTGTTATAAAGGAGCTCTGAATCTTAATAGGGACAGAACTTTCAGTTAAAGTAGCTGTGGCAGGTTGTCTGTTGCTGGTTACTTTTTTTTAAATTTTCATAATCTTTTTGTATTAAATCCTTAAATTGGGGAGCCCAGTTGGCTCAGTCAGTTGAACGACCAACTCTCGATTTCGGCCCAGGTCATCATCTCGCAGTTGGTGAGTTCGAGCCCCACATCAGACTCCGTGCTGCTGGTGCAGAGCCTGCTTGGGATTCTCAATCTCTTTCTGTCTGCCCCTCCCTTGCTCATGTTCTCTCTCTCAAGATAAATAAATAAACTTAAAAAAATCGTTAAATTAACATGCACACAGTAAAAATTTGGAAATTTCAAAACATATAAAGATGAAAATTAAAATCATACGTAATGCCTAAAAATAATCATCACAATATGATGATAACTAACACTTATATGGTATTGCCATGTAACAAGGAGCATTCTAAATGCTTTACTTCCATTAATTCTTTTGACTCTCATGTTGACTTTAATGAGACAGATACTATCATTATCCTCATTACAGAGATGAGTAGAGTGAAGCACAGGTTAAGTTACTTGCCCATGCGTATTTGGCTAGTCAATGGCATGGCCAGGATTCAAATGCAGGCAGACTAATTCCAGGGTCTAACCCTTAACTGCTAGGCTGTGCCATTAACCCTTGTTTATCCCTATTCACACTTAACATGAAATTCCTTCCAGACTGCTTTCAATCAAGTTTTTAAAACAAGGTTGAAATGAGAGACCATGTTCATTTGCCTTAATTGTGTTTATTTAATCTTGTAACAAGTTTTTCCCTGCACTATCTGCAAACATTTGGTAAGCATCTTTGTAATAAAGATCTGTTCATTCAGTAAAGGTGCTGAGACCCCCTTCTTCACATATCACCCAATTACAAAAGTTTGCTTTGCCTACTGAGCAGTCGTAGTACAGATGGAACAGTGCAGAATGCCAGGTCACTGCAGGGTGGTCAGAGTGCATGACCTTTGGTCAATCCCTTAGCCTCCTTACATCTCAGTTTTCTCACCTATAAAATGGGGCAAGGATATCGATAATCTGGAGTACAAAGTTGTGGCAACTGAGAGATACACCTGAGAAGTGTGTTTAGGAAAGTATATAGCTGTTTCAAATGTCAGCGATTACTTTTAATAATAATGAACATGTTCAACCATGACTGGCACTTTGTAGAGGAAATTCTGTCTGAGGCAGAGGAGGAGAGAAGAGCGGTTTATTAAAGAAATGAGCATAAAACATTGAGAAACTACTGTAGAATAATTCAGTAATGGTGATGGAAGCACTGGAAAGAAAAATCACCAGCGCAAATAAGATTTCCATGTCTTTCCTTTCAGACTTTTTTCTATCAACTTATAAACTTTTCTAATTAAAATTTTTGTATTCAAGTAAAATTCACACACAGTGTTATGTTAGGTTGAGGTGTACCAGATTAGGATTCAATAATTCTGTACGTTTCTCAGTGCTCATCAAGATAAGTGTACTCTTTTTTTTTTAAAAACGTTTATTTATTTTTGAGAGAGAGAGAGCGTGAGTGGGGTCGGGGCAGAGAGAGAGGGAGACACGGAAACTGAAGCAGGCTCCAGGTTCCAAGCTGTCAGCACAGAGCCTGATGTGGGGCCCGAATTCATAAACCATGAGATCATGACCTGAACTGAAGTCGGACCCTTAACCGACTGAGCCACCCAGGTGCCCCAAGATAAGTGCACTCTTCAACCTCTTCACCTATTTCACTCATCCCTCACCCACTCTGGCAACCATCAGTTTGCGGTGTTTGAGTCTGTTTCTGTATTTGAGTCTGGTTTTTGTTTGCTTGTTTGTCTCTTTTATTCCTTGCTTGTTCATTTGTTTTACTTCTTAAATCATAAGGTATTTGTCTTTCTCTGACTTACTATACCCTCTAGATCCAACCATGTTGTTGCAAATGGCAAGATGTCATTATTTTTTATGGCTGAGTAATATTCTATTGTATATACACACCACATATTCTTTATCCATTCATCTATCAATGGACACTTGGGTTGCTTCCATATCTTGGCTATTGAAAAGTTGCAATAAACATAGGGGTGCATATATCTTTTTGAATTAGTGTTTTAGTTTTCTTTGGGTAAATATCCTGTAGTAGAATTACTGGATCATATAGTAATCCTATTTTTAATTGTTTTAATTTTTTTTTTTTTTTTTTTTTTTGAGAGAGAGGGATAGTACATGAGCAAGTAAGGGAGAGATAGAGAGACAGGGAGACAGAGAAGGCTCTGTGCTGTCAGCGCAGGGCTTAATCTCATGAACCATGAGGTCAGGACATGAGCCAAAATCAAGATTTGGAACTTAACTGAGTCACCGGGATGCCCCTATTTTTAATTTTTAAAGGAACCTCCATACTGTTTTCCACAGTGGCTGCACCAATTTGCATTCCCACCAAAAGTGCATAAGAGTTCCCTTTCTCCACATCCTTGCCAACACTTGTCATTTTTTGTGTTTTTTATTTAAGTGATTCTGACAGTGTAAATTGATACCTCATTGTGGTTTTAGTTTGCATTTTCCTGATGATGAGTGATGTTGAGCATCTTTTCACGTATCTGTTGGCCATCTGTATGTCTTCTTCAGAAAAATGTCTGTTTAGGTACTCTTTGCCCAATTCTTAATTGGATTATTTGTTTTTTAGAGTGTTGAGTTGTATAAATTCTTTATATATTTCGGATAGTAACCCCTTATTGGATATACCATTTGCAAATATCTTTTCCCATTCAGTAGGTTGCTTTTGCTTTGTTGATGGTTTCCTTTACCATAGAAAAGCTTTTGATTTTGGTGTAGCCAGCCCAGTGGTTTAATTTTGCTTTTGTTTCCCTTGCTAGAGGAGGCATATCTAGAAAAATGTTGCTGTGGCTGATGTCAAAGAAATTATTGTGTACGTTTTCTTCTAGGAATTTTATGGTTTCAGGTCTCACATTTAGGTCTTTAATCCATTTTGTGTTTATTTTTGTTTATGGTGTAGGAAAGCATTTCAGTTTCATTCTTTTGCATGTTAATTTTCAGTTTTCCCAGCACCATTTATTAAAGAGATGATCTTTTCCCCATTGTATATTATTGTCTCCTTTGTCATAAATTAATTGACCATATAAGCATGGGTTGATTTCTGGACTCTGTTTTGTTCCATTGATCTACATGTCTATTTTTGTGCCAGTACTATACTGTTTTGATTACTATAGCTTAGATTACTACAGCTACTATATTTTGAAATCTAGGATTGTGATACCTCCAACTTTGTTCTTATTCAAGACTACTTTGACTATTTGGAGTCTTGTAGTTCCATACAAATTTTAGAATTATTTGTTCTAGTTCTGTGGAAAATTCTGTTGATATTTTGATAAGGATTGCATTAAGTCGGTAGGTTGCTTTGGGTAGTGTGGACATTTTAACAATATTGGTTCTCCCAATCCATTAGCATGGAATATCTTCCTGTCTGTTTGTGTCATCTTCAATTTCTTTCATCAGTGTTTTATAGTTTTCAAAGTGCTGGTCTTTCACCTCCTTGGTTAAATTTATTCCTGGTTATTTTATTCTTTTTTGGTGCAAAAATGGGATTGTTTTCTTAATTTCTCTTTCTTCTACTTCATTATTAGTTTATAGAAATGTAGTGGATTTCTGTATATTGGTTTTGTGTCCTGTGACCTTACTGAATTCATTTATCAGTTCTAGTAGGTTTTTGGTGGAGTCTTTAGGGTTGTCTATAAAGTATCATGTCATCTGCAAATAGAAGTTTTACTTCTTTCTTACCCATTTATGTTTCTTATTTATTTTTCTTGTCTGATTGCTGTGTCTAGGACTTCCAATACTATGTTGAATAAAAGTGGTGAGAATGGACATCCTGATCTTCTATCAACATTTCTTAAGCTTATTATTTAGCTCCTGTCAACAATATGATCAATAGATTGCTTAATCAACTGCTTTCATTTTCCTCCCTTTTTGATTTGCTACTGGCCTTTTCATTTCTCCCTTTTTAAATTTGTCCCTTGCTTACCTAATTTTTCCCTTTTCTCTTCTTCCCTTCCCTTCCCAGGGTCATCACTGTATGAAGTGCTTCTGTTTGTGGGCAAACCAGGTTAGAACCTGGAGTCTTGCCATCGACCTTTGAGAAGTGCTTGTCCGTTCCTCTTCTCTGCCTTTGCAGAGGACCACACCCAAGTAATTTCAGACACAATGGCTGAACACTTGTTATTGAGGCCTCCAGAAAAGGAGGCCTGACTCTGTTCTTACAGTACTGCAGCAGCAAGCAAACTATAACCACAAGAATCAACTTAATTAAATGAACTATTTTGTAACTAACCTCACTTACCCACTGAAGAAAGAGATAATATTCAAAATGTCAATAAAATAATAAAGAGGATGGATTGTTTTTAACTCCAAGTTCTTTCTAAAACTGGTTGAAAATATCTACAAAAATTGCACTGAGGACATTTTATATGAAACATTCTATTCTGATTCTCCAGCTTTTGCCATCTTTGAATATTGTTGGTAGTAGCTCAGCACATGTGAACATGTTTTTTTAGTTTCTTTTAATTTGGGACTTGGCACTTGCCATAGCAATCCTAGCAAGACTGAATGGCAGATCCAACTGATGTGGAATACCTGTCTTCTAAACTTGTTATGTAGATACACTTGAGGATATGTATAAAGAGACCCTACATTCTGGGATGATATCATCAGTGCCTGCTCATTGCCTTAGATGCATATTGCCCTGTCCAGAGAATGTACCATAGAAAATTTTGCAGTGGGTAAGTCTAGACAAAATATTTTTGGATGCTTTGAGCATATCCCTCCAGATTCAACACTGCTGCCAAAGGGTTAATTGGATTCAAAGATCCCTCCCATGAGGTTTGAGAGTCTGTGATATAAATTCCATCTGTTTCTTGAAGCGGTTTATGGGTTTGGCAATATGATGTGTTGGCCTGACAATTGTTTAAAAAATCCTTTTTAGCCTGATACAGGTATAATTTTTTTATAGTATCCAGATTTATTTTCTTGAACATCTAATTTTAAATTAGAAACCGCTCCAGCTCTGTGTCTGGGATACAAAATTTGTTCTGAATGTGAGTACTACATAGCCATCTCTTAACCAAAGAAAGAGGTGTTAACTTTTATACTGCAGTGTAGGAGTATGACAATATTTCTCCAACTTTAATGCTATGAGAATTGGAATATTATAAACAGTGAAAGTCAGTCTTAAAATATTTCTTGGCTATACTTTCTTTGCATCAAGGGATTGTCTACAAACTGTCTTCAGTGGATTATGGTATCTGGGATGACCTCTAGGCTTATGTAGACTGTGTGTGCTCATTTCTCATGAATAATTTTCAAATAGGTAAAATCAGGTTTAAAAACAAAAGGAGCAAACTCAATCTTAAATGGTTAAAACTGGGAAAAGTCAGCCTAAGATAGGGTGACGGTTGGAAGAGGAGAGAGATAGTTTCATCTCTTTGCCTTGGTCGTGGAAGGGAAGGATCTACTTCCCTTTGGCCCCTTCATCACCTATATTCCTGGCTTTGAATTTTACCCAATGAACTACTGTGGCTATATTAATTCTTGGATATGGAATTCCTTTAGGTCTGCTTCAGCCTCCTCATGTTCTATGAAACACTAAACGTTTTCTTGTTCCTCCTCTCCTCTTATATAGACTTATTTGGTCACATGATCAGATTTTAAACCTTTGTTTTGACCTGAATTCTCTCTTTTTTTTTAAAGTTTATTTATTTTGAAAGTGTGAGAGAGAGCATGCAAGCAAGCAAGGGTGGAGGGGCAGAGAGAGAGAAAGAAAGAGATGGAAAGGGAGAGAATCCCAAGCAGTCTCTGTACTGTCAGCATGGAGCAGGATGTGGAGCTCAATCTCATAAAACATGAGATCAGGACCTGAGCCAAAACCAAGAGTCAGATGCTCAACCTACTGAGCAACCCAGGTGCCTTGACCTGGCTTCCCCTTATATTGTACTTCAAATAACCTTTCCCTGTCTCCACATACTTCCACTGCTGGCAAGGGGCTCTGCTCCCTCAATCTGTAGCAGCCACTCAGGAAGCTTTCTGTCTTGACTGATATTAACCCTCAGACATCATTAATATGAAGAAGGAGATTAGACAACATTCACTAACTGTTCAATTCTCAGAAGAGACAGAGTCCCTGGTTTTTGAGAACAGTGTACCAACTTCTGTAGCTCCTCAACCTACCAATGGAAGGTAAGAAGCCTCAGGTCTCCCTCTGTACCAAAGGAAGTATCATGTTCCATTATTTAGAACTGAGGTAGCAGGCTTTAGAACAAGATGATGATGGTCTCAGGAACATCAGCTAGTTTTTGGAAACAAGTAAATAAACCTGGAACATCAATTTCTGGGAGAAATATTTAACTCTAACCCCTTACAGTTACATGGCAGTAACCTATTAAGGACTGGAGCCCATTGCACTCCTGTCCCCTTATGGTCTTTTTGACCTGCCTTTTCTTCTTTAGATCATAATTTGATATTAGAAATATTTCCTCGCCATCAGTCCCAATTTGGGGATTTTGGATTAATATGTTTAGACTCTACAAAATGAAGAAAACAGTGTCCTGAACTCTATAAAGACTATTAGAACAATGACAGAGTTAGCATCTGGAACTGCTACCGGCTTTTGTGGATGCCTGATCTCTTGGGCTAATGTTTATTCCACCAGATGCCCTCTTTAACATGCCCAGCCTCCCCAGAGCCAGATAAAAAGCTCTGTGTTCACCTGCTTTTTGACTCAGAACTGTCTGCTGGCTCCATTCCTCATCATCTCCTCCAGTCTCTCCCTCATTAACCATCACCAGCCTCCATGTTCTTCAAATGTCATTCGGTTCCCCCACTTTTCCTAGTTCCCCTTTGAAATGGTAACTAGATTTAAGATTGTTATGCTGGCTCATTTAATATCCTTTTGAGGTGGTATTTTGGTAAATGCCTCCAACAAAAAGCCTCAGATCCCTGTCACTGTAACTATGTCTTTGGCTGACATGTGTCTTTAGACCTTGATTGAAGACTGTGTTCCTTTACTGGTTAACTAAAAAGTATGTGCCAGAAGTCATGTGGCAGATGTAAATGACAATCTACTCCAGGGCACTGATTCTGTGTGATCAACTGCATCTAGTGTGAGCAGACATTAAACTTCTGTGTGGCAGAGGTTTTCACATGCCCATCACCAAGTGTACTGTCTGGCAGACATAATGTCAACTGAACAGCATTTGAATGAACAAACATATCCCAGGGGCAGTTTGAGGGCATATGTAGAACTTTAGACTCAGCTCTGTATTCTATCAAAAAACTTAATTATGAATTGACAAAAAGATGATAAAAATTGAAGCTTCAGCTCAGATGACATTGCTCTTCGTCAGACATCAAAGTGACTATGAAGCAGATCTCCATATGCAGCCTTACAATTTTATTACAATTATACCTGGGATTTAATTTATAGAGGCAAGACCGAAGGATGAAAAAGAATGGCCAATGCCATTGAAAGACAATTTATTATTTATGTTTCCCAAGAGAAGGGAGCACATCATGCCACACAGAGCCACAGGAGAAGCATCAGGTTTTAGTAAGGAGGCAAAAGCAGGAACAAGGAGAAAGCCTAGCCCAGAACCTTTACTGGGTTTTCTGTGAGAAAAGCCAAGTGGGGTTGGGTAAACAGCTCAGAATTGGCTATTTTGTATAGTGTTAGTGGGCTTTTGTCTGTAGAGGTGGTCTCTAGTTCTCTGACCCTGGCCCCAGGTTATTTAGCACAGGGGAAATAATGGTTTGATGTGGGAGTGTTTGATAAGCAGATGATTGAGGGTGTAGGCTCTGGATTGGTTAGTCTGCATATAAAAGATGGACTTTCAAGTAAGTTGTTTACCATTTTTAAGAACTGGCTAGTTTGTAAGGGGCAGCTTCTTTCCCTGTCCTGAAGTCTCCCCAGGAAGTCAAAACATCATACCACAGGAGAAAAAAAAAAAAAAAAAAAAAAAAAAGAACATGATAATTACAGTGGAAATGGTTGCTCACCTCTACTATGGCCCTTGGACCCCTCAGCCAAATCAGAGATAATAGAAGAGATCAGGAAGTGACTTTTGAAGATATTTGTTTGGAGAGGAAACTGTTACTATAAAGTGAGAGTTCCCTTGCCCCAACACACATGCATACATAAGAGGTGGAAGGGTTAAGGAGTTCTGCTTTCTTCTCCTCAAGCACAGAGCAGGGAGCTGCTACAAGATCCCTCTGAAGGCTTGTGGTGGGTGTTCACAGAAGATGGGTACCAGACCCATGTCTGAGAAGACCAAAGCATTCTGTTGCCCGTTTATTTTATTTCAAAAACGCTTGTAGACTTTGCTGTGGGGCAGATATAGGCAGACAGGAGAGAGAGCCAGGGTGGTATCATCTTAGGTCCTGTCCAATGAGGCTATCTGGAAGAAAGGAGGACTCTGGTAGTAAGAAGTTCCAGGTGAGTCCTGAATTCCTAAGGGCTGCAAAATGAGTTGCAAGGGACAACCCCAAAAAGAGACACAGCTGCCTAAGTCAAGAGAACTGCTTGAGTGATAGAGATGACCAAAGAACCCTCAAATACACCCACTGAAAAAAAAGCTTCATATAACTGCCAGACACAAGGAACCTGAAGGCAGTGTATGAGAGTATCTTTAAATAAGATCTTTCTCCCTTAATGCTTTATTCTTTCTGTATTTCACCTGAAAATGTCCAGAAGCAGTAAACCAGGCAGGGTGGAGATTGAGTACAGAGAAGTAGGGAGGAGACCATTTATTACACCCCCTTTCTTTCTTTCTAATTTTTTTTAATTTAAGTTTTGTTAGTTAACATACAGTGCAATATTGGTTTCAAGAGTAGAATTCAGTGATTCATGACTTACATACAACACCCAGTGCTCACCACAGTGAGTGCCCATCACCTTCTAGCCCATCTCCTACCCAACTCTATCCATCAACCCTCAATTTGTTCTCTATCATTAAAAATCTCTTGTGGTTTGTTCCCTCTCTTCTATTTCTTTGTCCTCCCCTTCCCATATGTTCAACTGTTCTGTTTCTTAAATTCCACATATGAGTGAAATCATATGGTATTTGCCTTTCTCTGATTGACTTATTTCACTTAGCATAATACATTCTAGCTCCATCTAGCTCCATTGCAAAAGGCAATTTTTCATTCTTTTTGATGGCTGAGTAATATTCCATTGTATGTATGTATGTATGTATGTATGTATGTATATATACCACATCTTTTTTATGTATTCATCATTTCATGGACATTTGGGCTCTCTCCATAGTTTGGCTATTGTTTATAATGCTGCTATGAACATTGGCATACATGTACCCCTTTAAATCTGTATTTTTGTATACTTTGGGTAAATGCCTAATAGTGCAATCTCTGGATTGTAAAGTAGTTCTATTTTTAGTTTTTTGAGGAACCTCCATATTATTCATCAGAGTGGCTGCACCAGTTTGCATTCTCACCAACAGTGCAAGAGTGTTCACCTTTCTCCACATCCTCACCAACATCTGTTGTTTCTTGTGTTATTTAATTTTAGCCATTCTGACAGATGTGAGGTGGTATCTCGTGGTTTTGATTTGTATTTTCCTGATGATGAGTGATGTTGAGCATCTTTTCATGTGTCTGTTAGCCATTGGATATCTTCTTTGGAAAAGTGTCTATTCATGTCTTGTGCCCATTTCTTAATTGTATTTGTTTTTTGGGGTTGAGTTTGATAAATTCTTTATAGATTTTGGATACCAACCCTTTATCGGGTATGTTGTTTGCAAATATCTTCTCCCATTCCATGGGCTGCCCGTTAGCTTTGTTGATGGTTTCCTTCACTGTGCAGAAGCTTTTTATCTTGATGAAGTCCTAATAGTTCATGTTTGCTTTTGTTTCCCTTGCCTTTAGTGATGTGTCTAGTAAGAAGTTGGTCTTGCTGGAGTCAAAGAGTTTGCTGCCGGTTTTCTCCTCTAGGATTTTGATGGTTTCCTATCTCACATTTAGGTCTTTCATCTATTTTGAATTTATTTTTGTGTATGGTTTAAGAAAGTGTTCCAGTATCATTCTTTTGCATGTCAGTTTCCAGTTTTCCCAACACCTTTTGTTGAAGAGACTGTCTTTTTTCCATTGGATATTCTTTTCTGCTTTGTTGAAGATTAATTGACCACAGAGTTGTGGGTCAGTTTCTGGCTTTTCTATTCTGTTCCATGATTTATATGTCTGTTTTTGTGCCAGTACCATACTGTCCTGATGACTACAGCTTTGTAATATAGCTTGAAATCTGTAACTGTGATGCTTCCAGTTCTATTTTTCTGTTTTAGAACTGCTTTGGCTATTCAGGGTCTTTTGTGGTTTGATACAAATTTTAGGATTGTTTGTTTTAGCTCTGTGAAAAATGCTAGTGGTATTTTGATATGGATTGCATTAAATGTGTAGATTGCTTTGGGTAGTATAGACATTTTAACAAAGTTTATGCTTCCAATCCATGAACCTGGAATGTTTTTTCATTTCTTTGTGTTGTCTTCAATTTCTTTCATAAGTGTTCTATAGTTTTAAGAGTACAGATCTTTTACTTCTTTAGTTAAGTTTATTCCTAGGTATCTTATTGTTTTTGGTGCAACTGCAATGGGATTGATTCCTTGATTCCCATTTCACCCCATTTCTACTGGAAGTTTCCAGCCTGCAGCATACTAGGAACCCAATTCTGATTAATTTCCTGGCAGGACACTTCTAATTTCTGAATGAAGACTATGTTTTTCATTTAAAGTGACTTGTAATGTTCATTACCAAAAAGCAAGCAGACAAGTCATGAGACCTACCCACGTTTTCATCAAGGGACAGGATCAAAGCAACAGAGGACATAAGGAAATATTCCACCATATAAAAAAGAGCTATAGTGCCTTAACAGAGTTGAGGTAAAGCATGCTTTGGCAAAGATCTACTACAGAGAAGGGAAGAAACCCATAGGAGTTTCTGCTTTGTGCCTCCAATGAAATACCAAGAAAATATTATCTCTTTGATAGAAAAAAAAAGAAAGAAAGAAAGAAAGAAAGAAAGAAAGAAAGAAAGAAAGAAAGAAAGAAAAGAGAAACAAAAACAAACAAATTCTCCAAGAAGTTGGGAAGCAGGTTGAGAAGGGTAAGAGAAGAGTGAAGGAATCAACTGAAGAATCAGAGAATTAAAACACCAAAAGAGCACATAAAGAACCAAAGTCACATGCAGAAAACAGAATCAGTGAGGTAGAGGACTAAATTGAAGTACTCAAAAAAAATTGAAAAAAAGAGAGCGGTGATGGCTCTTGTTGAATGAATACTTACTGGACATCTACACATTATAGAGGAAGAAGCAGAGAGGTCACCTATTGGTGAGTTCACCTAATGTGTCCAGGAAAATAGCCAGCAGACAATGGAACAGAATTCAAACTCAAGTCTGTCAGACTCCAATGCATGTTAGTTAATCATGGCACTTTGCTAAACACAAAGATGAGACATTTAGATCTGAGGGAGAATGAACAAAGAACCAACTCATAGATGGCGAGTATTTAAAGGGGAAAAAAAGCAGAACAAATTGAGCATGGACAAAAATAAAAAACTAGAATAAAACTTTATTTAACTGAAAAAAGTTATACAAATGAAAGATCTTATTTAGTTAGAAAATTGGATAATTGATTGAAACAAATGAGTTGGTTCTTTATGCAAAGGTGATGGTAGGGAATATGGAAATAAAATAGTTAAACCATTTGCAAAATGGGTAGAATTTACTGCTGCTAAGAATGTGGTGAGACAGGTATTCATATTTATGGAAGTATCAAATAGTATATAAAAATATTGATCATAAAAAAGTAATCTGAAATGCAGACAAGAAATCATCTAAAGGGGGCAGACATTAATTTTATAATCAGAAAAAATATTTGAAATAGAAAAAAGTTAAAAATGTAAATAGAACTAAAATAATATTTTAGTGTTTAGTATGTTTATTGAAATATAAAAAATACCTCTTATTAACAGAGCCTAGTATCTGAGGCTTTTCACCAATGGAAAAAATTGTGGTGTCTGTACAAAAATTCTAAGAGGAAACTATGGATACATTTGACATAATAAAATAACAAACAGCATATGTAAGACTATGTTAAGTTTGACAATAATCTTTGAATTCCTTGACATAACACTAGAGAAGTGGGATAGGGCAGGGGAGGTGGCTGGTCTCTAAGACAAAAGATATGAGTTCTCTTCTGATCTGCTATTTAAGGTGTTACCTTGTGCAAATCAGCTTCTCACTCTAAAATCTAATATCCAGTCTTGAAGACCCTCAATAAATATTTCTTGCCCAACTTACTTGTCCAAGGCCACACAGGTATTTAGTGTTGGAACAAGTGAGGGTTGGTGGAATATGGCTGGCTGGAAGATAATCAGATTTAGGAAGAGAGGAATTTACAATTTGAAATTACAATGGAAATTACAATGAGAAGAAAAGTATGGTGTTCAGACCACATAAGAAGCTGGCTTTTCCCAGCCTGTACAGACAGATATATATCTATATAATATCTCAGCATAGTAATAATCTCATAATTATATATTTATTATTATATATAATATACACTACCTCAGCTTTCTATTATGATGCATAGTTTTATCATCTAATTACTTATACATTTTCTTATTTGGTCCTCAGGAAGGTCTTTGGAGTTTGGAAGAATTGTTACTATCATCCTCTATCTCATCTTTGAATTACAAATAAAAAAACTGAGGGACCAGGAATTTAAAATACTCTTTCCTAAGTAAGTAGCAGGTAAAGAAATTCAGTTAGGAAACTTATGGCAATCTGATGGACAATACTGAAACCAGTGGAAAACAACTTAAAACTCAGTATTTGAGAATGAGGGAGACTCAGTGGCATGTCCCCGAGAAGTGATTGACAGATGAGGAGGCTAGGTAGGTTTATATGAAAATATTGACATATTAAGGTGCAGGGTCAGGATCTAGGACTGTGGGTAGCGGTAAATAAAAAAAACAATCCCCAAACAGCATCCTAGAAACTGGGTGGTAAATTTATCGTCCACAGTTTGGAAGGTATGAATGGAACAAGTAGAACCATTCCAAGAGGAGTTTGATTTGGCAATGTTTTGAACATCACATATAATGATTTGTGGAGATTTCTCTTCTACCTTAAGGCAAGACCACACCTCAACCATCTCATACAGATAAAAATCTTCCCTAAGAAGACCTCAAAAGGAGATTTCTCAACCTTGTACGCTTCAAACAGGTCTTTGTTGGGCCAAGATGGGTCAGAGTGATCCAGCATCGATTTGCCTGTTCTGCCTGACCTTCAGCCAAGTAGGATCTCAGAAACCAATGCAGGCATGGTTGTTGTTGCATATAGCCCCCTGTTAACCAAGAGGGCCCGGGTGGGAGCTGTAGACCAGGGTAGCTCTACTTCCTGGAGGCAAAGCTGACTCTTCCGTGTGTTCGGACAGTAACCCTCCAGTGTCTGAGATCCTCCATTTCCCGTTTGGTGCTCATCTCTTTGAGCAAAAGTGCAGTCACTTAATTCCACAACTGACCAGTGAATGCTGGCCAGTATAAATATATTTTGAAAGTATGTATTTTCTTTATTTAAATACATATTTATTTGCACATGCAGAAAAATATCAATATAGATCAAACTTCTAAAATGAGTTTTAATAATTTAAATATATCTACTAATACATACGAAGTGTGCACATGCATGGATTTATTGGAAAGAGGGCCCATCTATTAATTGGTCATGTGCTCAATCACCTGAGAAGTCATCTTTCTTTTTTGTGTTAATTTGGGGGACAGATAGTATGGGATCCAATGGAGTTATGCCACCCATAAAATCCTTGCCTAATGGTATGGGGATTTCTCCAGTCTCTTTTTCTAACTAGCAGAAAGTCACCAAGCAAGTGATAGGCCAACCAAGTTTCTCTTTCCCCTTTGGATCACTCATATTCTTCAGTCAACAATATTTGGAAACATCCCTATCATCACTTGAAACAATAGTCTCCTCATTTTTTGGCTCTTTGGTGAAGAAATACTTTTCTTAGAAGAGAAGTAGATTCATTATGGTTTTTGTTCAACACCAAAGCAAAAGCTGAATCTTATTTGATGTTTAGAATTAAAGAGCTAAGTGGTACTTCCTCCTTACAGATGATCTGAGATTCTTTTCAGGTTTCTCAAGTAATTTCATATTGCTTCTTATTTCCTAACAAGCACTATGTATCCCACACTTGATCATAGTCCAAAAATTGGGAATTTCCTTGGATATTCTGTAACAATATGAAAGCTTTAATATTAATTCCTCATGATTATATATCAGAGTTTGAAAAGTTTTCAGGTAGAGTTTTTGTCATTTCTGATGATTAAACATTTTACCATGAAAGAGGCAACAAACAGATGGGTTTTGTTTGTTTTTCTCTTGATAATTTTACTAGGGCTAGAGGCAACAGAGTAATACAAACTTAGAGTCCTCTAAATGTTTGGAGATAGTTTTTATGGTTTCTCCAGAAGTTTTTCCAAAATCTCTATTTTCCCCAAACACAAATAAAGTCCAAATTGCTAACCGGTTAGGCCTCTTCTGTAAGGAGTTTCTCTTTCTTCCTTCCTTCCTTCATTTCTTTCTTTCTTTCTTTCTTTCTTTCTTTCTTTCTTTCTTTCTTTCTTTCTTTCTTTCTTTCTCTTTTCTTTCTTTCTTTCTTTCTTTCTCTTTTCTTTCTTTCTTTCTTTCTCTTTTCTTTCTTTCTTTCTTTCTTTCTTTCTTTCTTTCTTTCTTTCTTTCTTTCTTTCTTTCTTTTCATATGAGGGGCTCTTTCATTCTTCATTTAGATCCTTCCAAAGGAGTTATAAATATCTGTTCTGTGGCTGGCTACAACACTCTGCATGGCCACGTGAGTGAGGAGGTAGACAGAAGGCACATACATGTGGCTCAGATGTGGGAAGAGTGGCTGAGACAGCAGCAGAAAGATTCCCATTCATCAGGCAATGAAATAGCATTTACCTTTTCACTTGCCCATAAAGAGGTTAGTTATGGATCAGTTCAGGTCAAAGTCTTGCTAGGTCTAGCCTGCCCTCTTTGTCTAAGGCCACCTGTTGTGATGGCTCTATAAAAGTCCTTAAATATTGATTTGTTTGAGTAGTGAATGTTGGTAACTAATTGCATAAAACATGACTTTCCTTTGACAGGTGATGACTGTTCTGAGTTAGTTGGCCATGATTTTTATTTTGGCCATTTTTCTCAAGTTTGCCTTCATCCTTTTTGAGATCTTGTGGTGCCTTTGTCTTGATTTCTTGGCAGTAATGTACTATAGTAAAGAGGACATTGGATCAGAAACTAGGAAACGAGTTTCCCTTCAGGTTTTGCCATTACCAAGTAGGTAGACTTCAGAAGAATCACCTAACCCTCCTGTGTCTCACTTCTTTCATCTGTGAAATGAGGGTGTTGGACTAGATGGCTTTTCCAGAAATCAAATCCTGTGAGTAGGCACAATCTCACATCACCTTTTGCACATTTTGTGCTTTGGCAAATTTTGTATTCCTATTTTTTAAAAAGGGATAATAAAGTAATACATACAATTTGTGAAAATTTTGTAATAATACAGAAAAATAAAAGAAGATAATTTAAATACCAAAATCATTCCTACTCCATCCAGAGACAACTACTGTTAATGTTTGTTGTATTGCTTGCCAGTGTTTTTCTTTTGCATATGCATGTGTGTATTTGACTTCCAGTTTGTAAATCTATAATAAACATGTTTAATTATAAATATACTTTGTAGGTAAATAAAATATATATTCATAAAACATGGAATCATATCATATATATAGTTTCATATGTTATTTATTTCTCTCAACATTATATTATCACTGTACTGTTAAATATTCTTAAAAATACTATTTTTATTTTTTATTTTTCAAAACAATTGTTTAATGTTTATTTTGGGGGGAAAGAGTGTGACAGGGGAGGAGCAGAGAAAGAGGGAGACAGAGAATCTGGAGCGGGCTCTGTGCTGTCAGCGCAAAGCTCAATGTGGGGCTTGAACTATGAACTGTAAGATCATGACCTGAGCTGAAGTCTGATGCTCAACTGACTGAGCCACCCAGGCGCCCCTCAAAACTATGATTTTTAATGGCTGTGGAATATATCCTGCTGGCACATTGCCAGGAGAGAGAAAAGACCCAGTAAAATTTCACTTTAATTATGATATTGCTGTACAATAATTCATTAGAAAGTCCTTTGTATTTGGACACTTAGGTTGCTCCATTTTTGCTATCATAAATTAAGCTATGTTGAACGTATTTGCACATGAATCTTAGATAACCTCTCTGATTATTAATTTAGTAGAGTGTATTAGTTATCTTTTGCTGCATAACAAATTACTCCAACATTTAGTGTATTAAACATTATAAACATTTATTATCTCACAGTGTTTATGGTGACAAATTTGGGAGCAGCTTAGCAGTATGGTTCTGGCTCAAGGACTGTAATGAGATTGCAGTCAAGATGTTCAGTCAAGATGTTAGCTAGAGCTGCAGTCATATGAAAACGAGTACAGCTGGGAGGAGCTCCTTCCAGCATGGCTGACTCTCATTGCTGGCAAGTTGCTCTTGTCTGTTGATAGGAGCCTTACTTCCTCACTTTGTGGGCCTTTCCATGGACTGCTTGAGTGTCCTCACAACATGGATGCTGTCTTGCTCAGGGCAAATGACCTAAGAGAAAGTAAGGCAGAGGCCACATGTCTTTTATGAAGTAACCTCAGATACCATGCTCCCTAATTTTTTCAACATACCATTAGTTACACAGGTTACTCCATTAAGTGTCAGAGCACATGAACATCAGGAGATGAAAATTACTGGGGGCCATCTTAAAAATTGGCTGCCACGGATGGATTCTTAGAAATACAATTATGGTATCATATTAGCAAGTAATTTCAGTAGGGAAAAACCACATTTTATTGATCATATTATTTAATATCTATGTATGCCTATGTGACCCAAATGTGTACAGTCTTAAATTCTCAATATTTCTAGCCTTCTCCTTAGGTCACTTTGCCCTGTAATATTTCAAACAAATGGTTGACTCTCCTGTTCTCACAGGGATATTGTGAAAAACTTGGACTTCTTCCCTTCCCACCAGCCAAAGAATTTAGAAGGTTTTATAGTATTCTGGTTAGCTTTTCTTGTAATTTTACAAATTAACTGGTTTATCAGTCTCTTGTCTATATTTCTTTTCCCACAATTGTTGTCTTCTCAGATGACTTTGCTCAGCATATGCTATACCTCCATTCCTATTTCAAAGTGTTTCAAATGAGACTGTTATATATAGCAGATTTTTATTAAATACTTGGGGGTAATGAGGAAGGTTATAGTCTACCATGGTATAAAAAATAACTTAAAGATCATTATTATCATTATTATCATTATTAGATATCAGTGTCCCAAAATTTCATTTACTACTTCCTTCTCAAGACATTCCTCAAGACAGGCCCCAGTATAAAAGTTTTTGGTTTTTTTCTTCCCTACTGCTTATTCACGTTTCTTCTCTTCTTTTTGCTGTTGAGCCCCAAGCCCAGATTGTTTGAGGAAACTAAGATTTTCTCTTGCTTCATTATGCAGAATAATTCAGCTCTCTTTCTGTTATACCATTTCTTCCAAATTTTCTCATGGGAATCTACACATTTCCCCCCTGAGAGGCCCGTAAATGATTTCCTTAAGCAAATAACTATCTTTCCTGATAGGAATTATGCCACTCCTCTAGTATGTTAACATAGCTTCAGCAATTTTTCTTCCTTCTACAGGAAGAAATATTACTTTATTTTTATCCTTAGTTTTTTCTTAACAATTTTTTCATTTCGGTATAATTTCAGATCTTCAGAAAAGTTACAAGAATAGCAGAAAAAATTCCTACATATACTTCACTAAGTGTCCTCACATATTAACAGTTTACCACACTTGTTTTATATTTCTCTGTGTTTCTGAATATAATTTTTTTTTCTAAACCAGTTGAGGGTAAGATGGAGACATCATGCCCCTTATCCATAAATACTTCAGTGAGTATATCCTAAAAACAAGGACATTTATTTGTATAATGCAAGTGTCATTATCAAAATTAGACAATAATCTAATGTGCAGTCCTTATTCAGATTTTTTCAAATTGGCCCAAGAATGTCCTTTTAGAGAAATGTAACCCAAGATCATGTGTTTCATTAGTTTGTCATGTCTCTTTAATGTGTTCTCATTTGGAACGGTCCCTTAGTCTTTGTGTTTCATGACATTGACATTTTTGAAGTATGCAGGTCAGTTATGTTGTAGAATATCTCCTCATTTTGGGTTTTTCAGTATTTTCTCATGATTAGATTCAGGTTGTGTGCACGAAGTGCAAAGGGATGTGTTTTTCTTAATGGAACATATCAGGAGGCACATGGTATTGATTTGTCCCATTGCTGGTTTGGGACATTTGTTTCTAATATCAATTTTTTCCTTGATGCGTATAACATGATTCTAATTGGTTATCATGTAATGGCCTGGTACGTTTTGCAATTTCTTCACAAGGTAACTTTATTGTAGTCTTATTTCTTAAAAAACAAAAAAAAATTAAGCTTCTTGTATGGAGTGTTCTTTCTTTTTCTCTACCTATTGAAAACTTTTAGGTTTAGGGGCGCCTGGGTGGCTCAGTCGGTTAAACATCCGACTTCAGCTCAGGTCATGATCTCGCGGTCCATGAGTTCGAACCCCGCGTCAGGCTCTGTGCTGACAGCTCAGAGCCTGGAGCCTGTTTCAGATTCTGTGTCTCCCTCTCTCTCTGACCCTCCCCCGTTCATGCTGTCTCTCCCTGTCTCAAAATTATATATATATATATAAATTTTTAAAAAGAAAACTTTTAGGTTTAGCTCAAATTTTGAGCTTTTTGAGGTTTCTTTGTTAGCTCATTCAGAGTAATTTTTCCTGAACTTATAAATTTTGAAATCTTATAAATTTTGCTTATGTTCAAGGACCTAGCTTGAAGTTTGACATACTGTATAAGCACTCATTAAATGTGGCTTTTTTGCATCTTTTCAATTTTTCATGTGACATCTCACATATATTTTAAATATTTATTTGCTTCACATAATTGTAGATTTCAAAGAAAAATCTATCATAAGCTTATTTCATTTTAGTTTACATATGAAGAAGTTGAACAAAGAAAGGTTGTATAATATTCTTATGTTAAAAAGTTAAGTCTTAACACTAGAACTAGTATCTAGAATTCCTAAACTCTTAGGATTTTATTTTATTAAATGTTTATTTATTTTGAGAGAGAGAGAGAGAGAGAGAGAGAGAGAGAGAGAGGAAGGGGCAGAGAGAGAGGGAGACACAGAATCCAAAGCAGGCTCCAAGCTCTGAGCTGTCAGTGTAGACCCTGACACAAGGCTTAAACCCATGAACCATCAGATCATGACCTGAGCTGAAGTCTGGTACTTAACCAACTGAGCCACCCAGCCAGGTGCCCCTTGTGATTTTAAAACTGACAAGGGCTTTTATTCCTTGGAGATATTGTAAGGGCAGAGGGTTTCCTGACAGCAAATTCAACAAAATCTTCTCTGGTTTTACCTGGTTTATATGTTGAGTTTCTATGTTAGAATATATATATTCCATATATATATATTCCATATATGGAATATACATATATATGAGTATATATATAATATAGCTAGAATATATATAGACATATTGGTATATTAATATATATTAATATACATTTGATTTCTTTTGTTTTCACTTATTGATTTATTCTTTATATATGTTTTATTTTCTTTATTTTAATATATATTGTATATGTACCAATAAATTTGTAAATGAAAACAAAACAAAAGAAATCAATAAATATTTGCTGAGTACTTTCCATGTACTGGGCATTTTGTGGGCATTGTACAGACAAACATAACAAGACAAAAATAGATACTACTCTCAGGTAGCTGATGGATTTGACACCTAAAAAGTGCTTCTTGAGGGGGCTAGGGTGGCTCAGTTGGTTGTGTCTACCTCTTTTTTTTTTTTTTTAAATTTTTTTTTTCAACGTTTATTTATTTTTGGGACAGAGAGAGACAGAGCATGAACGGGGGAGGGGCAGAGAGAGAGGGAGACACAGAATCGGAAACAGGCTCCAGACTCTGGGCCATCAGCCCAGAGCCTGACACGGGGCTGGAACTCACGGACCGCGAGATCGTGACCTGGCTGAAGTCGGACGCTTAACCGACTGCGCCACCCAGGCGCCCCGGTTGTGTCTACCTCTTGATTTCGGCTTAGGTCATGATCTCATGGTTCATGGAATCGAGACCCATGTTGGGCACTGCACTGAACGTACTGAGTCTGCCTGGGATTCTCTCTCTTCCACTCTCTTTGCCCCTCCCCCCTTGCATGCAGGCTTTCTCTCAAAGATAAATAAATAAATATAAAGTAAATAAAGTACTTATTTAAATTAAATAGAATCCTATTTATTTGTAATTTTCTCCTCAGGGTACACAAAGAAATGCCAGTGGCTTAATTTACAAAAAATTCTTAAATTTACAGAGGTAGGTTGATACTATCTTTTCTTCTCCAGAGTAAAACTCCCTAGGTCCTTTAACTATTTTTTTTTGTCTGAAATTTTTGTTTCTTTTAAAAAAAAAAAAACACTTTATTTTTTAGAGCAGTTTTTGGTTTGTGATAAAATTCAAAGGGAGGTACAGAGATTGCCCATACACCCCTGCTCCCACACATGTATAACCTCTTCCATTAGCAACATCCCCGACCAGAGTGGCACATTTTTACAAGGATGAACCTACATGGACACATCGTAATCACCCAAAGTCCATAGTTTACCTAAGATTCATTCTTGGTGTTATACATTCAATTGGCTGAACAAATGTATAATGGCATACATCCATCATTAGACTATCATACAGAATATTTTTACGGCCTTAAAAATCCCCTGTGCTCTGTCTATTCATCTCTCTTTCTCATCCCCTATCCCTGGTAATCACTAATTTAAAAATTTTTATCCATAGTTTTGTCTTTCCAGAATGTCATTGTAGTTAGAATCATATAGTGTGTAGCCTTCTCAGATTCACTTCTTTCACTTAGTGATATGAATTTAAAGTTTCTCCATGCCTTTGTAGCTCATTTCTTTATAGTATTGAATAATAACCCATTGTCTGCTTATGCCGTAGTTTTTATCCATTCACTTACTAAAGAACATCTTGTTTTCTTCCAATTTTGGCACTTGTGAATAAAGCTGCTATAAACATTCATGTGCAGATCTTTGTGTAGATGTAAGTTTTTAATTCCTCTGGGTAAATACCAAAGAGCTCCACTGCTGGATTGTATGGTATGAGTATGTTTAGTTTTAATAATAAACCACCAAACTGTCATCCAAAGTGACAGAATACAATTTTGCATTCTTACCAGCAATGAATGAGATTTCCTGTCGTTCTGCATTTTTGCCAGCATTTGATGTTGTCAATGTTCCAGATTTTGGCCATTTTCTCATTTGCATTTCCTAGAGGACATATGAGTGTAGCATCTTTTCATGTTTATTTGTCACTGTATATCTTCTTTGATATTAGTAATTTGCATCCTCTTTCTTTTTTCCTTAGTTAACCCAGCCAAATGCTTATTAATTTTGTTGATCTTTTCAAAGAACGAGATTTTAGTTTCATTGATATTTCTCTATTGACTTCCTGTTTTAAATTTTGTTCATATTTGCTCTAATTTTTACTATTTCTAGTTTTCCTATGGTGGAAACTTAGTTTATTGATTTTAGATCCTTCTTTTCTAGGAAACTCATTCAATGCTATAAATTTCCCTTCAAGTGCTGCTTTTACTTCATCCCACATATTTTGATAAGCTTTGTTTTCATTTTCATTTAGTTCAAAATACTTTAGCATTTCTGTTAGCTTTCTTTTTTGACTTATGTGTTATTTAGAAGTGTGTTGTTTAATCTCCATTTTTGTATTGTTCAGTTATCTGTTATTAATTTTGTTTAATTCTATGTGGTTTGAGGGCACACGCTATATGTTTTCTATCCTTTAAATATTTTTAAGGTGTGTTTTATGGCTCAAGTGGTCTATCTTGGTAAATGTTCTGAGCTTGAGAAAAATGTATATTCTGTTGTATTCAGGATGAAGTAGTCTGTAGATGTCAATTATATGCTATTGATTGATGGTGTTGTTAAGTTCAACCAGGCCTTTAGTGATTTTCTTCTGGCCAGACCTATCATTTCTGAAAGAGCAGTATTGAAATCTCCAGCTATGAAAGAGATTTCTCTCTCTCTCTCTGCAGCTCTGTCAATTTTTGCCTCAAGTAGTTTGATGCTCTGTAGTTAGGCACGTACATTAAAAAAAATTTTTTTTTTTTACATTTATTTGAGAGACAGAGTGAGAGCACAAGCAGGGGAGGGACAGAGAGAGTAGGAGACACAGAATCTGAAGCAGGCTCCAGGCTCTGAGCAAGCTGTCAGGACAGAGCCTGACAAGGGGCTCGAACCCAGTAACTGAGGCACCTATATGTTAAGAATTGTTTTATCCACAGTGTGCCTGTGTGGCTCAGTTGGTTGAGCATCTGACTTTTGCTCAGGTCATAATCTCGAGGTTTGTGGGTTCGAGCCCCCTGTTGGGCTCTGTGCTGACAGCTCAGAGCCTGGAACCTGCTTTGGATTCTGTGTCTCCCTCTCTCTCTGCCCCTCCCCCACTCATGCTCAGTCTCTGTCTCTCAAAAATAAATAAAACATAAAAAAATAATTGTTTTTTCTTCTTGGAGAATTGACCCTTTTATCTTTATACAATGCCCTTATTTATCTGTGATAACTTTCCTTCCTTTGGACCTCTGCTCTGTCTGAAATAAACACAGCTACTCCTGTTTTCTTTTGAATAGTGTTAGCATGGTACATTTCATCCATCCATTTAGTTTTAATCTGTATGTGTTTTTATATCTAAAGTGGGCTTTTTTGTGTGTGCAGCTGGGTGGCTCAATTGGTTAAGTACTGACTCTTGATTTCAGTTGAATCATGTTTGGTGATATGATTGGTGAGATGGAGCCCTGAGTTGGGCTCTGTGCTGACAGCGTGGAGCCTGCTTGGGATTCTCTCTCCCCCCCTCTCTCTGCCTCTCTCCCCCTTTCTCTCTGCCTCTCTCTCCCTCTCTCTCTGTCTTTCTCTCAATAAATAAATAAACTTAAAAACAATAAAGTGGGCTTCTTATAGACAACCAATAATTGGGTCATGTTTTTTGATCCATCCTGACAATCTCTGTCTTTTAGATGAGGGTGCATTTGGACCATTGATATTCACAATGATTTTTGATATAGTTGGATTGATATTTATCACATTCATTACTGTTTTCAACTTGTTGCCCTTGTTCTTTGTTCCTATTTTTATCTTCCACTCTTTTTATATCTTTTGTGGCTTTAATTGGGCACTTTATATGATTCCATTTTTTATCCTTTCTTAGTATATCAATTACACTTCATTTTTCAGGGTTTTTTTAGTGGTTGCCCTAGAGTGTGCAATATACATTTATAACTAATTCAAGTTTACTTTCAACCAACACTATACCACTTTCAGGCAATGTAAGTACCTTATAGTAACAATATAATCCTAATTTCTTCCTCCTGTCCCTTGTATCATTGCTGTAATTTATTTTACTTATATATAAGCATATGCAAGAATATACAGATATTTACATACGATTCATAAATATATTGTTGCTATTATTATTATGAATAACTGTAATCTGTTAGGTTAATTAAAAATGAGAAAATAAAAGTTTTTACTTTACCTTCACCTTATTTGATTTTACCTTATTTTTTACCTTTACCTTATTTATCTTTATTTTACCATACCTTATTTTACTCCTTCTTTGATGATCTTCCTTTCTTTATATAGATTTGAGTTTTGACCTATATTATTTTCCTTCCATCTAAAGAAATTCTTCTAATATTTATTGCATGGCAACAATTTTTTTTTAACTTTTGCTTGTCTTTATTTTTCCTCCACTTTTAAAGGATAATTTTGAAGGATACAGAATTCTAGGTTGGTGATTTTCTTTCTCTCAACACTTTAAATGTTGCACTCCACTCTTCGAGCTTGCATGACTTTTGAGAATTTGGATATAAATCTTTCTTCTTCTATAGGTAAAATGTGGTTTTTCCCCCCCTTTGGCTTCTTTTATGTTTTTTCATTTTTGGTTTTCTGTAATTTGAAAATGATATACCTAAGTATAGTTTTTTTATTTTTGATTTTGTACATTTATCCTGCTTAGTGTTCTCTGAACTTCCTGGATCTGTTGTTTGGTGTCTGACATTAATTGGGGGAAGTTCTCTGTCATTATTTTTTCAAATATTTCTTCTGTTCCTGTTTCTTTTTCTTCTCCTTCTGGTATTCCCTTTATATATATGTTACACCCTTTGTAGTTTTCCCATAATCTTTAGATATTCTAAAATTATTGTTCAGTTGTTTTTCCTTTTTAGTTTTCAAGGATTCTATTTATATATTCTCTAACTCAAAGATTTTTTTTGTTTTTCTCAGCTGTGTCCAGTCTTTAAAAGCATTTCTTCTTTTCTGTTATACTGCTTTTTTATCTCTAGCACTTCTTTATGGTTCTTTCTTCAGATTTTCACCCCTCTGTTTACATTGCCCATCTGTTCATACATGCTGCCTACTTTATCCATTAGAATGCTTTGCATATTAATTATAATTGTTTTATATTTTTAGTCTGATATTCCAAAATCCTTGCCATGTCTGGTTCTGATGCTTACTCTGTCTCTTCAAATTTTGCGTTTTGATGACTTTTAATTTTTTCTTGACAATGGGACATGATGTACTGGGTAAACAAAACTGCTGCTAAATAGAATGTTAGTAATGTAGTGGTGAGATGTGGGGGGAGGGGAAGTGTTCTATATTCTACAATTAGGTCTCAGTCTTTTAGTGTGTCTATGCCTCTGGGCTATAAATTCATATGTGTTTTTAAGTTTTTCCTTCTCTTCTGAAGTGAGACAGGATGAGTAGGGCAGGTTGGACTTGGGTATTTCTTTTCTTCAGGTCAGTTTGCCTCTGATATTACCTTGGCAGGTAAGGCTCTGGTTAACTACTTTCTCCTGAGGTCAGGCCTTAATTATGAAAACAGAATGGTCTGTCACATTTCAAAGTCATTGTATCCCCTCCCTCTACTCCCATCCCCCACTTGCTAAAAGGCTGAGATGATTTTTCTGAAATATTTGCTGTGGGAACCTGGCAAAACTCCTGAAGGCAAATCTCACAATATGACTGGTTCTCCCTGGAGTCTTTAACTCTCAGACTTGTCTGCACTGAGCCTCTAGCAATTAATCAGTTATAGTTCAGATTTTCCTATCCCTTCACTGTTTTCCATGGTGGTTTCTGCTTGTGAGTCTATTCAGGTAAGCCACTGCTCCCTGCATTTGCCTGCCTGTCCCTCCAGCCTTATGGGCAGCAGTCTGTTCTATGTCTTCCCCCTCTCTTATGGAACAAAGAAGATTTAATGATTTTTGTCTGTTCAACTTTTGACTTGTTGTTAGGATGCAGTAGTGACTTCCAAGTTCCTTATTTGTGTGATATTGGAAACTGGAAGTCCCTTCAACTATTTTTTCAATAACATGGCATCAAGTTGATATACTACTGGGGACACTTAACTCCATACATGTTCCAGTTGCCAACATATCTCTGAAGTGTGTGGTACCTAAACCTTTACAAAGGCAATCAAGTTAAAATGATGTCTTTAGGGTGGGTTCTAATCCAGTTTGATTTGTGTTCTTACTAAAAGGGGAAATTAGATACACATAGAAAAAGAGACCATATGAAGAGACACAGGGAGAAGATGGTCACCTATGAGCCAAGGAGAGAGGTCTGGAACAAAATCTTTTCCTCACAGCTCCCAGATGGAACCAACACTGCTGACATAAGACTTGATTTCAGGCTTTTGGGCTCCAAAATTGTAAGCCAAGAAATTTCTGTTGTTTAAGCCATACAATTTGTGGTACTTAAAAATAAATTTTTTTTAAATGTTTATTTAGTTTTGAGAGAGCACAGGTGGGGAAGGGGCAGGGAGAGAGGGAGACACAGAACCCAAAGCAGGCTCCAGGTTCTGAACTGTCAGCACAAAGCCTGATGCAAGACTCGAACCCACAAACTGCAAGATCATGACCTGAGTCAAAGTTGGTGCTTTCCTGACCGAGACACCCAGGTGCCCCTTGTGGTACTTTGTTATAGCAGACCTAACAAGCCTATGTAGGTTATATAGAATTGTTCTCAAGTGTAAAAAATGCTTATTACAGATAAGATTTACTTAATCACTTCTTTACTTAATCACATTATTAGGAATATTTAAACAATCTAAATATATTAACACATTACCATTCCCTCTTTGAGAAGTAAAAACCCGCTCACAGAGGGATTTCTAACATTGTTCTAAGTCATCCAGTTTGAATTTTGGTAGCTGGCCTACAGAGTCCATACTTTTTACATTACATTGTCCAGAGAGAATGTGCCAAATTGTAGGATTATTTATTTATTTTTCCAGAATTTAGGAAGATTCCATTTTAATTGGTGAGATTTTTCAGTGTTAGTGCTTGTATTAGTTTTCTGTGATTGCCATAACAAGTTGACACAAATTGGGTCACTTAAAACAACAGAAATTTATTCTCTTACAGTTCTGGAGGCCAGAAGTCTGAACTCAGGGCTACAATCTCTCCAGAGGCCCTAGAAGAGATACCATGTTTTTGCATTTTCCAGTCTCTGGTGACTCTTTGCATTCCTTGGTGTTCCTTGGCTGCATTACTCCAATCTCTGCCTTGATGGTCACATTGTCTGTGTGAGCATATCCTTTCTATGTATCTTATAAGTCCACTTCTCATTGCATTTAGGGCCCAGATAATCCAGGATGATATTTTCATCTCAAGATCTTTAACTATTTAAAAAATGAGGTAATATTTACAGTTTCCAGGGATTTAATTTGACATGGACACATCTTTTGGGGGCTCACCATGCAACCCACTACAGTGCTATCTTGTATTTTTAAGTTAATGAAGTTTTCTTGTGATCACAGTGAACCAAAATCATTTGGGTAAAAAACTAATGAATAAATACAGTGACAAGAGGGAAGGGAAGGAGAGAGGGAGGGAAGGGTACGAGGAGATGAGAAGAAAAAGTTACCGCTAGGAAGAGTGACCATTACAAACCACTATATATTTCAATATTTGCTAGCAAAGCTTAATCCTTGTTATTTGAGAATAGTTTAAAATAAGTGAAAAAGTTATTGATTTGTTTGGGAAAAGTATAGTTAAGTGTTTGTATAAAAATGGGGGAAAAGAATTTTTAAGGCAACTGAGATGATCTATTTTAAAATTATAAGCCCTTCAAAAGAGCATTAGCAGAAAGAAACAGCAATTAAGTCATCATCATAATCTACAACAGATCTGTCTTCCTACCTCTGTTTCTATGGCAAACAAATAATATTTCAGCATAGTTTTGTACTATTACTACAAGACTAAGAAACAGTTTGTCATTGGCAAGCCTTGTGAATGCAAGACATTAATGAGTCTTCTGCATATGAATGTTCATAATAACTTGCCAAATCCTAGTTTAAAATGCAGAATTATAAGAAACTGAAATGTTATTCATCATAAAGTTGGACCTTTCTTAAAAGCTTTTCACACCCTAATAATAATATAACAATGAGCATGAACAGACAGTTCACAAAAGACATCCTATAAACACTAAAAATGAAGTTCAAACTCAGTAATAAACAAATGCAAGTTACATATTTTTATCCAACGGAGTGGCAGTGATTAAAAAGAATAATGATATCCAGCATAGTAAAATATGTGAATGAAACGGCGTTTTTGTAATTACTGGTGGGGTGTAAACTAGGATAAATTTTCCTAACAGAAAGTCTTCAAAATGTGCAGATAGTTTGACTCAACCATTTCAGTTCTAGGCAGTGTATCCTTAGGATATAAAAACATATGTACTCAAATGTGTATGCACAATGAGACTTTTTCTAATATGTTTATTTTAGTTACAAATTATTTGCATGACACTTTTGCTTTTGAAAAAAGAAGGCTACAGGGGTGTCTGGGTGGCTTAGTCATTTGAGCATCCAACTTTGGCTCAGGTCATATCTTGTGGTTTGTGGATTCAAGCCCTGCATTGGGCTCTCTGCTGTCAGCACAGAGCCCACTTTGAGTCCTCTGTTCCCTTCTCTCTGCCCCTCCCCCATTCATTCTCTCTATCTCTCTCTCTCTCTCTCCACCCCCACCCCCCATCCCCGGGCCAAAAATAAATAAACACTAAAAAAAACTGTTGAAAAAAGAAGGCTACAGAAGGATATGAAGCAATTTTGTGAAAAGCATATTTTATTTACAGATCTTTTTCAAATATATGTTTTACATAGTTATTACACAGAAAGAAATATCTTGCAGCAAAAACATTAAGAATATTAACTAGAATAGATATTGAAAATAGATACCAAGGTTATGTGAAACTTTTAAAATACTTATTACTTGTATTCTAATTTTTTAATAATGAATTTGAACCACATGAAAAATAAACAAGAAAGTATTTTAGTGATATTTAAATCACTCTTTAGTGGGTTCTACATCAAAGAAACATTGCCTACATGCCTATATGTTAGGCAATGTTTTATAAGCACAGTTTTTATATTTTCCCCATTAAATTTTGCATTGTGGACATATGTAGTAAATAAAAAATACACATAGAGATTTTTTAAGGTAAAAATTTGTCATTTGTTGCCATAGAGAAAAATAAATTTCCAAAACTATAAACAAACCCAGTAATATGTTTCTGCTTGCTTCACAAGGATAGGCACTAAAATATACAGTAGATATATGTTTGACAACTTAAGAATGTTTAGGACTCAAAGAAATAAGGTTAAATGAAGGGGAAATAGGCATTAAGGTAAAATAGAGATTTTCT
Source organism: Prionailurus bengalensis (assembly GCF_016509475.1). Taxonomy (NCBI): domain Eukaryota; kingdom Metazoa; phylum Chordata; class Mammalia; order Carnivora; family Felidae; genus Prionailurus; species Prionailurus bengalensis. The sequence goes on from NC_057344.1 coordinate 147,396,628, forward strand.
CTTTTTATCATGTTTATTCATATTCATATTTATTCATATTCAACTCAATTCAGTAAATATTTATTGAGCTTATAGTCATCATGTTCAAGAATGAAAAGGTTAATGAACCATAGTCACTATTTTCCAGGAGATCAAACCTGAATCCTCTCATATTCAAGAAATTTCTAGATTCATACAAGAGACACTTCACTAGTAGCACTCAAAAACACTGCCTAGGCAATGTGACTCTGAAATTCTAATTTTTTAGTTATTAGTTTGCTTTTATCCGTGCTGCACTGAATGCCATTATAGGCAGAAGATTGAAATTATAAACTAATACTTCCAAGGGGCACCTGGATGGCTCAGTTGGTTAAGCGTCTGACTCTGGGTTTTGGCTCAGGTCATGATCTCGTGGTTTGTAAGTTCGGGTGCCATATATCAGGCTCTGCACTGGCAGTGTGGAGCCTGTGTAGGGTTTCCTTTCTCTCTCCCTCTCTCTGCCCCTCCCGCTCTCACTCTATCTCTCTCTAAAAATAAATAAACTTAAAAAAAACCACAATACTTCCTCAAAGTAAACATTATGATGTCTCTGTACCTTTGTACCTTTACCTTCTTCAATAGCAAATTGCTCTTAGCCCATTCGGGCTGCTATAACAAAATAACAGACTGCATGGCTGATAAACAACAGAAATTTATCTCTCATGGTTCTAGAGTCTAAAAAGTCCAAGAGCAAGGTGCTGACATGGTGACACTTTGGCCCTTTTGAGGGCCCTCTTCCTGGTTCAAGCTGGCACATTTTCACTGTGTTCTTCAGGGTAAAAGGAGCTGGAGAGCTCTCCAAAGTCTCCTTGATACAGCACAAATCCCATTCATGAGGACTCCATCCCCATAGCACTCTCTAAAGGCCCCACATCCTCATGCCATCATCTTTGGCATTTACAATTTCAACACATGAATTTCGAAGGGACACAAATATTCAGACCATAGCATGTTGCAAGAAGAGCTGTAAATGTGACAGGTAACACTAAGGAATGGACTCTCAGTATTGGATATTGTGGCCTTCATTTACTTTGAACTTGATCATCAAGTTGAAGGTGATTATAACTTTAACAGGTCTCTATCATCTCATGCTTTAGATCTGTTTAATTAAACATATTTTAAATACTTATAACACGTACAAATTGTATTAAAATATATAAATTTATAAAACACACACGTTAAAAAGCAAAATAGAACCCAAAAGACTCAAGAAAAAGGGGAAACGCTACTGTTTTTCACTCTTTCCCACCCTCACTACAGTTGCTATAGAGACAACTATTTAAACCTATTTTCTTGCAGTGCCCTCCATGTTACTATATAATACATCTATACATATTGCACTCTCTGCTTCCTGTTAGGATATTGAAGAGTTAATTTCTTTTTTTTTTTTAATGTTTTATTTATTCTTGAGGGAGAGAGAGACAGAGCATGAGCAGGGACAGGGCACAGAGAGAGGGAGACACAGAATCTGAAGCAGGGTCCAGGCTCTGAGCCATCAGCCCAGAGCCCGACGCGGGGCTCGAACTCATGAACCATGAGATCATGACCTGAGCTGAAGTTGGATGCTCAACCCACTGAGCCACCCAGGCTCCCCGAAGAGTTAATTTCTTAAACTTCCTTCTAACTTTACACTGATCCTTGCAAAATCATGTATCTTAATTTTAGGTACATCAATTAACAATATTTGCATTAGAAAGAAGAAATAAATGATTCTTATAGTGTTAAGTATTGACCTTGGATTGGATTTCTTTTCTGGTAAAATTTTGTCCCCTAAAGCTGTTAATTGTTTTACATTTTATTAGAGGATTCTTTTATCAAAATGGTTATATTTCCTAACAGAACTTCATCAGAGCCATTTTGCTAGAAAACACTACAGCCACAGTGTTGAGATTTCCTTTGTGTATGACCCTGAATAGGATGCACTGTGTCCTAGGTCACAAACGTTTTCCTTCTTGATGTACTCTTTGGTGTAAGGTTTAATGCACCCTTAAATATTTTCTAGAAAGTGTACAAAACAGTAAATATATGCAGTCATGCATGTCTGAAATTCTTTAATCAACCCACACTTAAGATTGATGGCTTTTTAGGATACAGAAACAGGCAAAGAGCTCTTAAATATAAGAAAAAAGTAAGAGACAAATTAGTGCTAACATTTGACTAATAGGTGTTCCAAGAAAGAGACAAATAGAACTTGGGCCAGGATGTTGTGGGAAAAAAAAATAAATAAATAGCCATAAATCTCCAAATTGAAAGAGCAAGCTGCAATTCTTCCCTGGAATTTTTAAGATATTCCATTGCCAGCTAGCATCTAGTGTTATATATGAGAAGTCTGAGGATATTCAGGTTTTCATTTCTTTGCAGTTCCTTCTACACTCTGGAAGATTTTAGGATCTTTTTTACCTCTAGAATTCTAAAATGTCATAAAGATGTGCTTTTCTGTCAGTATTTTAGAATACTCTCAGTGTGAGCCTTTATGGTTCTTTAGTTCCAGCAAGTTTTTATTTTTGTTCTGTTATGTAAATTTGTTTCTTTTCCTTTTCTGAAACTCTTATCATGCAGATGTTAGATCTCCTAGATTTGTCTTTTACGTCTCCTATTTAAAAAAAATTATTTTAGTTTTTTGTCGTTTTTTCTATTTTTCTGAGAAATGTTTTTAATTTTATTTTCTAAACTTTCTGCTGATTTTCAAATATTTAATTTCCAAGAACTCTGTGTTTTCTTTAATTGCTTTTTATGGTGGCATGGCTAATGAAAATCAGTCTGTTTTGTAAACATATTGGAGCAAATCATTTTTATTATTTTTATTATTCTCTGATCTCAGTTTTCTCTTTTTCTTCTGGGACTTTTTTTTGTCCTGTTTATCTTGTTTGTCCTTAACATAGTGGCCTTGTTTTTATGAAGCATGATAATTTTCAATTGTCCATTAAAAATCTGGCTGTGACCTCTCTTTAATTCTACTTTCAGTTGGCAGCCCTGTTAGTGATCAGACAGAGAGCCAGGAGACTCACAAAATGTCAAAATACCAGACATCTGTTTACTGGGATTCTTCATTATCTCCAGAGAAAAGCCTTCATACTCTTGTCTAAGAATTAAATTCCTGACTCCTCTTTCTCCTATCCAATCTCAGTGGGGTGTGTTAGTGTGGACATGGGGTTGGGATGAGTGTATGCAGACTTTGAACTAATCCCAAGTTTCCAGCCCATCATCTCATTACCTACCATTGCCTTTCTGTCTATGGTTCTACAGGATATGTTGCTTCCTTTCTTCTGAGCCCTTTCTCCAAGCATTTATCCAAGCTAATGTCTCCTCTGAGGTGCTGCATCAGTTACCACTCTTCTACCTGCTTTTAATTTTCCAAAGTTCTGTGAAATCTGTGAAATGGATGAGGGATCATCCATTGATAGCCCTCTCCTATCTTTTGGTAATTCTTAGTTTAACTGCATGTTTCTTAATCATCAAGTATTTGTCAAGTACCTGCTTTGGTTGTGTGCTCTGAAAGGTACAAGAGAACTTCAAGAAATAAAGACTCTGCCCTGAAGAAACCTATAATTAATGGAAGAGAAAAGGCTGATACAAGTAATAGTGATCAATGGGCAGTATAATACAGCATTGAATTATGGGCCCCAGTCTTATAGTACTGTGGGTGTTCAGAGGACTTGGAGAGAGCTCTGAAAGACAAAAATATTTCTGAACTTGTGGAAGAAGGACATTTACTGAAAGTACATATTGTTGATCATTCTGGGTCTTTATTCTTTATTCAGGAATGTGAAGATTTTACAGACTATTAGGAAGGCTGACTGGCTAGTGCAAAGGTTAAATGTTGAAGAGTAGTAGCAACAGGTAATCAGTACTTTAGGGTTTAAACTTCATGTGATAGTAATGATGATAATAAAAAATGCAAGAATTTATATATTGCATGGAAGTTGATTTCTCATAACTCTGTTGAACAGATAAAAACAAAGTGCTGATAATTTAATTTGTCCTTGAGTAAAAGAAAGTGTTTCAGGAACCCAGCCTGAGGATGTAGACCTGATGTTTGGTCTGAGGCCCTTTTCAATGCATGTGGTCTAAAGCTAATTTCTGGTGATAATTTATAGGTTTTGTTTCTTTTACGTAAGAATTCTTGCACATACCCAGAGATGTTACTAGCTGAACATTATAATGCATAATTGTAAAGCAGAGGCATACTTTTACAAAATTATTTTGAATCATACCTTTTGTGGTCTTCATTGATCCATTCACTTGCTCCCTAATGCATTCAATATTTTATTCATTCTTTTCATGTAGGTGCTGAATGCTGGTAATGAAAATATGAGTGAGCAAAAGGCTCATTTTATGGATGTAAAGGGATAATATTCATATTTATTTGTTTTACATGATTCAAGCAACTAATTTAGTTCTTTGGATTATTAGCATTATTTCTAGCCCATGCTAGTGTTTTTTTTTAATTAATTAATTAAAATTCCAGTATAATTAACATACAGTGTTATATTAGTTTCAGGTGTACAATATCATGATTCAACAATTCTATATATTATTCAGTGCTCATCATGATAAGCGTACTCTTAAACCCCTTTCTTTACCTATTTCACCTATCCTCCTCACTTTCCTCCCCTCTGGCAACTAGTTTGTTCTCTATATTAAAGTCTTTTTTTGTTTGTCTTCTTTGCTTATTCATTTGTTTTGTTTCTTAAATTCCATGTATGAGTGAAATCATATGGTATTTGTCTTTCTTTGACTTATCTCACTTAGCATTATACCCTCTAGATCCATCCATGTTTTTTCAAATGGCAAGATTTCATATTATATATATGAATAATATTTCATATTGTATATATGATATATATAATATATTCTTTATTTCATGTTAGTAAGGATATTCAATTTGAGTTTAATCATAAAGGATAAAGGAACGACCTAAATCATAAGAAGATAGCAAAACAAATTTAAAATATGGGAGATTCAACATAACAAATTACATGGAATTTTCAGAAGTCAAAATGTTCTTACAAAAGCAACTTTTGTGAGTTTTTTTAAAAGCTGAAGCAAAGCTATGCTATTTGTATACAACATCTTCTTTATCCATTCATCTATCAGTGGACATTTGGGTTGCTTCCATATCCCGGCTATTGTAAATAATGCTGCAATAAACATAGGGGGAGCACATATCCTTTTGAAGTAGTGTTTTAATTCTCTTTGGGTAAATACATAGTAGTGGAATTACTGGATCATATGGTAATTCTATTTTTAATTTTTTGAGGAACTTCCATACTGTTTTCCACAGTGGCTGCACCAGTCTACATTCTCACCAGTAGTGCACAAGGGTTCCTTTCTTTCCACATCCTTGCCATCCTTGTTTCTTGTGTTTTTGATTTTAGCCATTCTGACAGGGATAAGGTGATATCTCATTGAGGTTTTAATTTGCATGTCCCTGATAGTAAATGATTTTGAGCATCTTTTCATGTGTCTGTTGGCCATCTGTATTTCTTCTTTGGAAAAATGTCTGTTCATGTCTTCTGCCCATTTTTAAGTCAGATTATTTGTTTTTTTGGTGTTGAGTTGTATAAGTTCTTTAGATATTTTGGATGGTAATCCCTTATTGGATATGTCAATTGCAAATAATCTTCTCCTGTTCAGGGAGTTGTCTTTTTGTTTTGTTGATAGTGTCTTTGCTGTGCAAAAGGTTTTTATTTTGGTGTAGTTCCATTAGTTCAACTTTGCTTTTGTTTCCCTTGACAGAGGAGATATATTTAGAAAAATGTTTCTACAGCTGATGTCAAAGAGATTGCTACCTATGTTTTCTTCTAGGAATTTTATGGTTTCATGTCTCACATTTAGGTCTTTAATTCGTTTTGATTTTGTTTTTGTGTATGGTATAAGAAACTGGTGAGGTTCATTCTTATGCATATAGCTATCCAGTTTTTTCAACACCACTTGTTGAAGAGATTTTTGCCTCCTTTGTCATAGGTTAATTGACCAAAAAACCATGAGTTTATTTCTGGGGACTCTATTCTGTTCTATCGATCTATGTGTCTGTTTCTGTCATGAGAGTGTTTCTGTTTTGTTTTTTCATTGAAGTCTTCTCACTATCTGAAAAACAGTTCACCTTTCCCTCTGTCTGATAACCCTCAGCAAGAACACAATGGCCAGGTATTAGAGTTAACAAATATATCCCCAAAATACTTTTTCCAAAATATTTTAAAAATATTTTGGGTTTAATAGAACCCAAAACACAATGTATTCAGAACATTTTCCCTCTTGATTTCTAAATTCTGACTCATTTATGTGTAACTCAGTGTACATTATTTTGTGAGAGTGGTTCGATGTCCAAGATTTTTCATGAGTTTTTGACATTTATTCTTTTTCAGTCCTAAACTCCAAGTACCCCCACTCCATCCCACTCCCATCCCACCAGGAAAGCTCATTATATTTACACAGCCCTAAATATCCAGGTTCTGCTTAAAACCAAAAATACAAAAAGTTTGAGTGAAAGGCATATATTCATGGCCCTATTCCATATCTGTCCCTCCCACTGAATGAAGGATATTTCAGAAAAACAAGAGCTAGGGAAGGAAAGGAAGGGAAATTTCTTTCTACTAATGTTTTGGCTTATATGTGTTCTGCTGGATTTTCCCCACATGCAAGTGTGATCATGAAGATAGAGCAGGAAATTCTTTTTCCTTGAAGAATATACTGGCATGGGTATTTTTATTGGAACCTGGGCTTTTGTAAAAGCTATGTTGAATCAGAAGAAGAAACAGTGGTGGAAAGTTTCAGCCTCATTCTGTCTTCTCCTCCTTTTCACCCCCAAGGCGGGGGGGAACCCACAGAGAGTATGCAGCACATTCCAAGAGAGTTGATCATTACTGTGTTTTAGCAGTCCTTAAAACTTATAAATAAATACCAGGTTAAATTAACCTGGTGGAGCCTGTAGTTTTATATCTTTTCACTTTCCAAATGTTCCTATTATTTCTGTGGTCATTGCCGTTGTTATTATTACAGGCATCTCACTATGTTTTCAAACAAAAGCCTGGCTCCCATTTATAAAAATGTCATACGAATTAAACTCTCTGTAAAATTTTAAGGAAACATTTTAAAACTAAAACTGCACAGGTTCAATCTGAACTTCATTAATGGCCTCCTTGAAGCCAAACATAGTCTTGAGAGGCCTATTAGTGTGATCTGGAGATGCTGAAGGCCCACATAGTTTCTTAGAGTCCAAAAATGCCTCCCTCGAGCTGGCATCATTCCCTGAACTGTGTTGTTTGAGGCCTTTACTGGGTCCAGGTAAAATTCACATCTTATTTCTTTCTCTTGATTCTGTCAGCTAAGAAAAAATATAAGACAGCACTACCCTGCCTGGAGAATTAGCAGCCAGACGAAGGGCCTTCTTTATTGGCAGGACTGAGAGAGTTTTTCTGCTTCCATGTAAGCGGAATGTCCTGATGTTGCCCTGTGGCACATGCATTTATGGTTCCTTAATTAAAAATGCACATTCCCTCATGCTATGGCCAAATACATAACAAGGCATTCACGGGAAATAGAATTCTTCACAGGACCCTCAGTGTATCTGAATCTTCCTGAAAAGGAAAATTTATGAAGGCACTTCTGATCCTTAGGCTGTAGGATCAGACCCAGTGGTGAACAGGCTTACTTTTAAATAGCCTATTTCCAACTCTAGTAGGAATGACTTTCATTACTCATCCAACTAATATTTATAAATGACTTCCTATGTACTAAGCACCATCTTATGTGCTGGGAGAACAATGGTGAGCAAGACAGATGAAATAGATCCCTCAAGGAACTTGTAATAGAGTGATAGAGACAGACACAGAAAAGCATACATTTTTTTAAAAGAATGTTTTGGATAATAACTCTAAAGAAAATGAAAGCAAGATAACAGGATGGAGAATAATAGGGTGTGTATATGTGTGTGTGGTAGGGGTGGCAGCTATTTGAGATATGCAATCAGGGAAGGACTTCTAAGGAGTTGGCATTTAAGAGATATCTAGATATAATGAGACAATGAAGCATGGAATATCTAGGAAGAACCCATTCCAGAAGGACAGAAAAGTGAGGGCCAGGGCCCTGAGGTTAAGATGAGCTTCATACACTTTCGGAGAAACAAAACAAAACAAAACAAACAAACAAACAAACAAAAAAACCAGTCTGGATTGAGGGAGTTAAAATAGGAGAAAGAAAGTATTAGAAGATAAGGTTAAAGTATGTGATGTGTTGAATGACTGGCTCAATTCTTTACCTCTCACTGTCTCACCAAGGTTAAAATACATCTCTTGCTCCTTGACCTTGGGATTGTCCAAAGAAATTACATGGTTTTCTTTGGTGAATGGCAAGTGAGCAGAGACAATAGGATGGCAATTCTGAGCAGAAAATTTCAGAGGCTTGGCACATTTCCATTTCTACTGTAGCTAACTCACTGGTCCTAGGAGAAGGATGAGAGAGGGAGGTGGAACCTTCCCAATTGCTGTAGCCTGAGCAGTTCTGCTTCAGGAATGACTGACTGGAACAGATCCACTAGCCAACTCACAGATCTGTGAGAATAAATTATTGAAGTCTTTGAGTTCTGTGGTTTTTTTTCATACAGCATACTGTGGCAATGGCTAATCAACACAGATACCTGATCATTTAGGATCTTGGGAGCCTTGTTAAAAAGCCAGACATTTCTGGGGCTCCTGGGTGGCTCAGTCAGTTAAGTATCCAATTCTTGATTTCAGCTCAGGTCATGATTTCACAGTTGTGACATTGAACCCCGGATTGGGCTCTGCACTGAATGTGAAGCCCAATTAAGATTCCCTCTGCCCCTTCCCAGCTAAAAAAGAAAACCAAGTCCGACATTCCTCTAAAGTGTAATGGAAAGCCATTTAGATGGTTTTAAGTTAGGAAATTTCACAAATTGAGTTCAGTTTTTAAAAAGATTATTGTTTTAAAAGATCTTCACTTTCTGAAGAATAGACTACAGAAAAAAAGTGGTATCAGGCAGTTCAGGAGCAGTGATTCAGGAGGAAGATGTTGGTGGCCAAGACACTCCCTTGTTTATCAAGAAAAAAAATAGTAAAAATAGTAAATTATGATTTCTATCTTAGCAACTTGGCAAATATATTAGTCAGTGAAATCAAAGGCATTAATTTGTTTTGTGGTAGAGATCTGCGCTTTACAACTGGTATGAGTGTTGATATAGTGCAATCAGTCAAATCTAGAAGAACTATTATCTTTTTTTCCACAGGGGAGGCAAGGAAACCCAGAGCTTGAAATTAGGAAGAATCTCTTCTGATGGCAATTTTTAAATATAAAAGGGACAAGCCGGGGCATGGAGAGAAGAAACCAAATTGTTTTGTTGGTGCTATACTTTCAGGCCTCAAGAACTAGACAGATATTATGTGGTAAGAAGGAAAGAGCAGGAAAGAGAAAAAGAGACCACTTGGTCAGTAAGACAAGATAACTCGTGTCTAAAAGGTCTCCCTAAATATCTTGAGCAATTGGTAGTCTTCCTCAGGTTTCTGTTTACCCACCAGAAAAATGGGATAATTGCCTGACCTTCTTTTTAGTTTGTCCTGAGTATATTCATATGCTAAAGTACTTTAACGAAAAGTATGAAATACTCTATCTATGGAAAGTAAAATTATTAAACTTGAAAACTAGTCAAGGTCTTTGCTAGTGAAATATAATTAGTACTATAAATGCAAAAATTCCTGCTAATTTACTTCAAATATTATAATTACTAACATATCCAGGGAATTTTCATTTTTACTGAATACAGGTTAGAATAATTCTGAGTAAGTGTGACCCACTGTGTCTGCTCTTATATTTAAATTTTGAGCTAATATGTCCTAACATTGTAGCAGAAAATACATTCAGACTTTAAAGGTTCTTTGCTGTTGTGGAGGTATTAGAGGATTTGAATTGTTCCAGACAGTGAAATTTAAATGCTTTTTTTCTCTCTCAGAAGAAAAAAAAAGTCTACTAAAATTACAGATAATTCCCCAAGTCTAGGACTTCACCCACAGCACACATGAGTTGTCCGTTCTAATGTTTGTGCTTAAAGAGAAACAAGAAATAATGTGAGCTCTCGTGCATGCTTTTCCAATCTCTCCTGCCCACTTCTCTACAATCCCTGTGTCCTTTGAGGGAAAATTCTCCTCCACTTACAACGACAACCATAAAATCTTCATGTGAACTGACATTTTCTAAACCAAACTGCCCACTTACATTTTATCATTTGGTAAAAAATATTCTTGATCTTGTGTTCCAAATTAAACCAAAATGAGGCCATAAGTGGAAAAGTTGGGTAAGGCAGTGAGGACACTGTCCAGAGGAGTGTGACCTGGCCAGCTGGGTTTCCTTCTCAGGTAATAGGGAATTTCAGAGTTGCCAGCAGAGGTGACCAAAAGGCAGAAGTGTTTCTTCATTTCCTTTACCCTTTCATGTCCAATAAGGCAGAAGGGAGTTCTGGAGGGAGCCCACCATCCAGTCTGGGATTCAACCTCCTCACTTTACACTGTATTTATGGCTGTTATTGTGGCCTCTTGCCTTGTACAAGCCGACAGCGTACTCTCTGTTGATTCTCCTGGTGAAATAGCAACAAGTCCTTCCTCTCCTTAGCTTCCTGGCCTTCATATCATCATATGTTGTGGGAAATTATAGGTGGATAAATCAAATACTTCCCCAAACGCAAATGTTGCCGTGACTACCACTTCTTGCTGGCAGCTGGAGGGCAGCTAGGGTAGCACTTGATGGCTTTTTCTGTTGAGATATTAATAGTTCCACACTGCTGTTTCAACTGAGTTGGTTCTTGATCTCATGTTTGCTTTGGCTTTTTTTTTTTTTTTTTTTTTTTTTGGCATGAGTATTGTTTATAGCACTTCATGAGCTATGGCCTTTGAGCTTCAAGGAGAATGTATGCACAACTGTGTGCGTGAATGAATATGTGTATTGTGCAGCTTGAGGATGAGAGGCTTTCATGATATTTTCAGAGGTCTGTGAGGCAAAAATGGGTTAAATACTATTAGTCTTGCTAATAAAGGTGTCACTCAAAGTAGCTCCAGGAAACTGGCGTTAAGCCATTAGGACACCATCTAACCCACACTCTGATGGGATATAATAAAAACTAGGGAAGCTACCCAGATTCCATTACCTAACTACTTTTAGACCTGAAATTGTACCCTCCTTCAGACTTCACATTCGAGAATCCTTCAGCTTAGAACCTAGATGTTCCTTTTAAGCCTACTACCTTATTATTGATAGGTTATTTGAACAATTTATCCTTTTGATTTGAACCTTCTTTGCGTTGGATCAAAAAAGGGGAGAGGAATTTGGAAGGGCTAGCAGGGGGTTGGGGGGAAGAATGAGAAACTAGAAAAATTTCCCTTGTTTTTAATTAGGCTTCCTTGATGTCACTCCCCCATTCTGAATCCAGAACACAGATTTCAAGGTTCTAGGGCCTCTGACTAAGTGGGAAAGCAATTAGGACGTGCAATTAGGACGTGTAATATAAGTTTTGGTGGTTCTAAGAATAAAAAGGCCTTTAAGACCTGTCTTTCATCTACTACTAATTCAAAGACTCCATTCCAACCATCCAAGCCATATGGAGCCTGTTTCTTTCAATGTCTAACAGATGAAATGGGTTACTTCCCTCTCTGACTTGGATTGACTTGACTGGCCCCAGAAGGCATCTGCACTTAGTTTGGTGCTTCCTGTTGTCTGGTTTCCTGAAGATGATCCTTCCTTTCCAGGATACTTGGACTAGAAGAAGGGTGTGGCTTGGCTTCTTATCTTTGTTCAATCCTCCTCTTGAACTGCTTTATCAGACAGGATCTGACAATAGCTCTCTTTCTAACCTCCTAAACATGTCTATTTAGCAGGTTATATCATCTTTTCTTGATCTCTTTGAAACTAATCCAGTGGATGGAAGAGCCCCAAGTGTGTAGGCATTTCCTGCCTTTAGATATTCTAGAAATAAGCTGCCACAGATTAATTTAGCACTTCTCAACTTTGTTCAAAAAATTTACAAACACCAAAATGAACAAAGTTGGAATAATAATAAAGATTGTTATGAAGCTAGGGGGAAATTAAAATGACTTTTTCAAATATGTATCACTGGAAAATAGAGGGTAAAAGTTTGGCCATATAATTTATTCTCCAAAGGGAAGTGAGTCTTTTGTCCCATGTAATGACTCCTCAGTCTCTGAAGGCCAAGCCAGAAATAATTTCTGTTTATATTCTAGTTCTTATTCTGTCTTGTTGACCATGGGTTACCTTGGGCCTTAATTCTTAATTATTTGGACCTCATGATTTCTTAGTTAGAACATCGTAGCTACTATAACTTTTGCATCTTTTAAATATTCCTTAATACAGAATCATTGTCTTAAACACTTCATACACCCACTGTAACTCATAGATTAGGCACTTTTGCCATCATCTGAAATCTGAGATACTTTGTAAAAATAAGCTATTTCTTGAAGTTACATTGTTTCTAAGTTCCTAGGTTGCCATTTAGGACACTGAACCACGAGTAACAACTTGGTATCCATAGGAAGCCAAAAACGTGGAGAGAGAGGGAAATAGAATATAACATATGTTAGTGGTAACATGAATTATCCCAATGACATGCTTTAACAAAATGTTTTGTTCAGGGCACTCTGTTCAGGAGAATTGAGTTGAAGGTTGCCAACCAAAATGGTCAATTAGTGTCTAATCAAGACAGCTAAAATAAATAGTTGGTTCCCATCTTTGAACATGTCTCATGTCTAAACTGTTTTGAATGAATTTGGCCTGCCTGACAGATGTCAACTGTGAGTGAGCCACCTGTGAGGCTGTAGTAAGAAAAGAGAGCAGACTTCTTAGGGCTGTAAACTGAACTCATCCACTGAACCAGATGCTTCCATCCCGACTTTGGATTTGCTCCTCTGCATGAGGGACTGATATGTGAAACTGAGGTCAGAGATTCTACAACCTGAGTTTACTTCAGAACTTTGAAATAGTCATCAATTCTTGATAACTTTTTGATAGTGTGTTCTTATAGCAGAATTCTTTCCTTTTGTCCCTTCTCCTCTTCCTCCTTCCTTCCCTCCCTGCCACCGTCTCCTTCTCCCTCTCTCCCTATCTCTCTCCTTTCTTCCTCTCGTTTTGACATCTGTACTTAGCATTTCAATTTTCTATAGCCATTCTTACCTTTTTTTGTTTAGGAAAAGACATAAAAACCTGTTTTATTTTATTTTTTTAATTTTTTTTTCAACGTTTTTTATTTATTTTTGGGACAGAGAGAGACAAAGCATGAACGGGGGAGGGGCAGAGAGAGAGGGAGACACAGAATCGGAAACAGGCTCCAGGCTCTGAGCCATCAGCCCAGAGCCCAACGCGGGGCTCGAACTCACGGACCGCGAGATCGTGACCTGGCTGAAGTCGGACACTTAACCGACTGCGCCACCCAGGCGCCCCTAAAAACCTGTTTTAAAGTTATATCATCTTTGATCCAATAGGAAAGTCTCCAAGATACAGAAAATAAGACTAAGGAAGGCAAACTGGGGCAAAGTTTTAGTATATTTTCACACTTCCAATAAATAAAATCCTTTTTTTCTGAAAATGTATTTTTCCTTTAATAATCAAAACATTTATTGCTCAAAATCCAACATTTGTTGGGGTTCTCTGTGTAATTGGTTATTTACTGCAACTGACCATGAATCTTTTGTCTTCATGTGAATTTCTCCTTTCTCTTTTCAGGTCTCTTTGCTAGAATATCTTATTCTTTAGATTACTCTCCCTCCTAATGCTCCAAAATTGGAAATTTATTTAACATTTTTAGTAACCTCTGTTAACTTTAAAATATTTTTTCTTGAATTTATTTTCCCTAAAGTCTAATCCATGCACTGATTTCAGATGATTTTTTTCTTCACTAGCCCAGCCTTTCCCCACTACACTTATCATGGTCTTATGTGTCTCCTTTGTTCATGTTATTTCCTTAACTTTGTGTTCTTCTCTAATTCAGTATAACCAATTTACTCCATGGACTATCTTGAAACTTGCTTTCTCCAAGGGATTACCATAACATTCTTTACATACTAGAATTGTAACAATTTTCATTATGTGGCCTAATTTCTTGCTTAAGTTTCTATGGCTCACATGATACAGTGACTTTATTTACAGCAAACATTAGAGCTGATTCTTCTCTATAATTCTTCTCCAATGCTTGGCACTGAGTAGATTTCCAAACTATATACTGACTGAGTACATTAACATTAAGTTTCTTTTTGTGTTTCCTCATTTATTTATGTAATAATCACAATGGTATACTGTAGCTGGTATATACTGGCTTGTGGAAGCTGACTGTTAACTTTTCAAGAGTTTTACAAACTGTTGATATTAAAAATTAAATCAGATAAATGTCGTGAAATCAATTAAATTAAAAGCAAAGGTAAAAAGGGGTGCCTGAGTGACTCAGTCAGTTAAGTGTCCAACTCTTGATCTCAGCTCAGGTCATGATCTCACAGTTGATTCATGAAATCAAGACCCACATCCTGCTCTATGCTGACAGCAGAGTCTGCTTGGGATTCTGTCTCTCCCTTTCTCTCTCTCTCTACCCCTTTCCCACTCATGCATATGCTCTCTTTCTTTCAAATAAAAATAAACTTAAAAAACACAAAGGTAATAAATACTCAAAACTTATCACTGCTTAATTGTTCCTACACATTTTACTATTATCTGTGCTCTTGAGGTTATATATATATATATATATATATATATATATACCAAATGGCAAGATTTCATTCTTTTTGATTGCCGACTAATACTCCATTATATATATATATATATATATATATATATATATATATATCACATCTTCTTTATCCATTCATAAAGTAATGTATTTTAATATTATTTGTAAATTGTTTGTTAAACTACCTTTATATCAATACATTTATAACGAATGCATATACGTATTTTTATATATGCACACTTTTCCCGATTTTCCCACGTATACAATATTTAATTTCTTATATTTTCTTCCTTTTATTACCTAGTCCTATTTTCTTATTGTTTCTGTAAGAAGGTATTTCCTTTTTCCTTATAATATTAACTATTAGTATATGGCCATCCAAAGAATCAGTCAGTTTTAAGGGGAGGGTAGTAAGAGTGGCAATATATTTTTATCGCACTTGTATTTACTTTAGAGAGCAATTAATGTACCAAATTCTGGTATTCATGATGATTTCTTTTTAAGGTAGATTGTAGCCACTTGTTACTCAAAATTATATAAGATGTTTGTGCATCTGGGATAACTGCCTACCTCACCCGCAATGGTACCTGTTCAGGATATTATTTTTTGTGTGTAAAGAGAGAGACTATAGGAAGTAGATAAAGATATGTAGCTTTAGAAATAGCAATAGGCAACCAGGCAAACACTCCATTAGATATTAAATTTTAAAACTTGGGGCACCTGGGTGGCGCAGTCAATTAAGTGTCCAACTCTTGATTTCGGCTTAGGTCATGATCTCATGGTTTGTGGGACTGAGCCCATATTGGGCTCTGCACTGACAGCATGGAGTCTGATTGGGTTTCTCTCTCTCTCCCTCTCTCTCTCCATGCCCCTCCCCTTCTTGCACCCTCAAAAAAAAATTAAAATTTAAAATTTATCAAGTAATGAAATTTTGGGTTTGTGAAGTGAATGGACAGACTCATTTAACTTGATACTACATATTTTATTAACTAATACTTTACTGTCATTCAGGGGTAATTCTAAGTTTTGTGAGGCTGATGATTACAAAATTTAGGGGGCCCCCTTTTAAAAAAGGAATACATAATTATATGTAAAATATCAAGTTACAAAAGTGAATATTTGCTTAAAAATTACAAATTTCACAAAGCTGACACATAACATGAACATTATAACATCTAGAAAAATAACATGCTAACAATTCATACTGCCTTTTCATATGAAGGCAATTATGCAAAAACATCTTTTATACATAGGATAGATAATTTAATTTTTCTTCTAGAGTAATCAATAAAAATTTGTT
The DNA here is from genome assembly GCF_016509475.1 of Prionailurus bengalensis. Taxonomy (NCBI): domain Eukaryota; kingdom Metazoa; phylum Chordata; class Mammalia; order Carnivora; family Felidae; genus Prionailurus; species Prionailurus bengalensis. The sequence continues at coordinate 147,412,677 of NC_057344.1, forward strand.
TTTTATGACTCATAGTTAGAAAAATTTCCCTCAACTTCATAACTTATTAGAAATGTCATGTAAATGTTTAAGATTGTTGTCAAATCTGGGACAACCTCTTTCATATATCTTTCATATATGAGCTATAAGATTTCGAGAGTTTTTGGTGTGTGTATAATGATTATTTGTAAATACTCTTTGAATTGGTACTCATTAACTGTGTGTTATTTATGTCTTCATTGTAGTGATGTGTTTTATATTTTCTTTGTCAGTGTCAATGTTTTTTTTTTTTTTTATCGAATCAACAAGAGATCAACAAGAACCAGTAAAATATAATAATTAGCCAAAGAAAGGGAATGGGCAAAATTATATTCTAGCAAAGGTGAGCAGTCCTGTTGGATAGAGTGTAGTGTGCAGGTTAAGACAGGAGGGTCCAAGAGGCCAAAAAGAAGAAAAAAAAAGTCTCAGAGCCAGAGAGGAGTAGGGAAATAATATCACTTCCTGGCAGCAGCTTAAAGATAAACGATCATAAAAAGGTCTGCTGGTGGATCATTAACCATATGAAGGGTGGTCTAATGGAAATGATAAGACCCTTATAGGGTCAGAGAAAGCCAAGTGTGAATCCTAGCTCTGTTACTTACTAACATAGGAGACCTTGCTACCAATGACTTACATGGAAATGCCTGCAAACAACATACATATATCCCACTAAGCCAAATGAGCTGTCCTCAAATCTCAGCCAGATCCCCAAAATGCCTGTGGCTCTTCCAACACCACCCAATATAAGGAGAAGTGTGATAGATGAGAAATTTGAGTGGAAAAAGTCAGTAGTATTAATCAACTGCAGTGAAAATATCTAACATTTTGCAATTTTTGTTTGTTTTACATATTTCTAGGGGCTTCTCATGTGGCCTTAGGATGGACTGTGCTAGTGAGAGACCCTGAAGTTTATGTTTTATCAGCTTCACAGTAAGTGAGCCTCTGTTGGCAATGTCATGATGGGAACGGTATTTGGGGTGTTTCCTACACAACCACGATAACCACATCACCAAGGTGGAAATTGAGGCTAATTCCGAAGTGACTGCACTCTTGCCATTTTCATCTCATGCACTTATAATAATATCATCTTTCTCTGTGTGGCAAAGGTCTGTCTTTTCACTGCTGCAGAAAGTAAAAAGTGCATGTTATGGGACTACTGAAAAGAGGTTCTAGAAATGACTATATTCATTTGCTGCTCTGGCAAACTTCAATTGATTGGAAAAGGCAAGAGGCAGTGGAAGGTCCACAGTAACATGTTACCTGTCACACAAGGTTGCTCTTGAAAACTCAACACATTTCAGGCCTGAGGAAGATATTTTTAAAATATAAAACCCAAATTTCTTACTTTCTGAATATTAGGCAAAAAAGAACCATGTTTTTATAAGTGAAAAACATTGTTTGCAGTTCGTTAAGCTTTATACTATTGGATTACATGCTGAAACTCACAAATGCTTGTTATAAAAGGCTTTTATTTTATGATATTACTGCTCCTCTACGTCCTTCTGAATGTGTTTTCTTTCCTCTACCAGGCCAGGGCTTGTTAATCTTGGCTATAAAATAGAGTCATGGGAGTACTTTAAAAAAACAAAACAAAACAAAAACAAAAAAAAAAAAAAAACAAAAAAAAAACAACCCAAAAAACCATTACCTAAGGTATCCTGAACTATTCCACAACTTAAAACAAACAAACAAACAAAAAAAACCAAACCCTAAATGATTTTGACTCACACGGAGGGCTGAGAACCAATGTACCAAACAAATATTGGGGCAAGACATCTCTAGGTTAAACTTGAGTAAGCCCATTACTGTATTCAGATTTAGAAAGGAAATGGAGTCAGGCTGGCTTGTCCTAGTCAGCTAGCATTGCAGCTCCCCCTACTGGGAAGACAAGCTTTAAAAAATTAGTATTTACTCTATTTTCCATAAACACAGTTGGTTCTATTTCAGCTATTGGCAAAATAAATTCAATCTTGATTAACAGCAACAAAATACCAAATACTGTATTTTATAAATTAAATAGAATTCCTAGTTTTGCAGCCTTGGTAGAAGGTAAGGCAGATGTGGATAAACATATCAATGTGCTTCTTCAAACATTGAAGATTATTTGAAGGAGGCATTGCATTCTATCTTTACTTCATATCTCAACTTGATATTTATTCTGAAGAATTCCAACCCATACTTATTGGCGAATGAAACAACTTTATCACAGAAAATAGTAAGTAAGATAGAAATGTGCACTTTGGCTCCTGACCTATCTGACATAACTTCTTCCTTTAACAACCCATTTAGGAAAAAGTACTCTGACTTTGACCTTTACTATTTTGCTAAAAATTAGTTTTGAAAGTCCTCTGATTTCCAGCTCCACTGTTGGGGGAGAGAAGAAAGAACGGTCTCTTGCTTCACTTTTCCCTTGGCCCAGAGCATAAGGGACTGATGATCAGAGCTGAATCTAATTCATTTACATCCAACAAGTACCATAATATAGAAAATATAAGATAAAAATTTGATCTTGTCCCTTTCCTTAAAAAATGCATGCTAACAATCATTATAAGAAATAGTATCATGCAGTGGTGAAGAGTATAGGTTCTGATACCAGGTTCCTTGACCTCCAATCTGGCTTCACCATTAACTAGCCCATCCCAAACAAGCTACTTAATGCAGGTGTGCTCTGGTTTTCTCATGTGTAAAATAAAACTGATATTAGTACCTATTTATAGAGTTACTTGAGGATTAGATGTCATAATATTTTTATAAACTACAGATCGATCACCATCTGGTATACAGTAAGGACTATATTTGTTAGCTGTTTTCATTATATTAACTAATACTTAGTTATTTACCTGTATGCCAGGTACTCTTCTTAGCATATATTACTATACATTATTTTAAAATTTTAACTTTTTTTTCCTTGTATTTTCTTGGTTTGCTACTCCCAATTTAGTCAAAGTTGCCTGCATTGTGCTTATTACCTCAGTGAAGACATGTGAGACTATAAATATATAGTTTTGAATTGGATTTAAATGATATTCACACATCGTGATTCTTTGGTATGTCTCTTTTATTTATAGAAGTTCCCCTTCCCTTGTCTTTTTATTGAAGGTAACAGATTTTATGTTCTGTAGTTTCCCATAGTCTGGATTTTGCTAGTTGTATCTCTGCAGTGTCATTTGACATGTTCCTCTGTCCCCTGTTTCCCCTGAAATTTGTTGATTCTATCTAGAAAATTGATAAAATCCAGGTTTAATCCTTTTTTTTTTTTTGTGCAAAACTACTAGGTGGTGTGTTTTTTGGTTTTTGTTTTTTTTTAATTGGGGATACATGATATTTGATTGTCTCTGTTTTTGTGTTGTTACCAACCACTGATGATCATTACCTGGATTTTTTAGTATTAATGAGAGTGAAATTTCTATTTTTTCTTCTTCATTTATTATCTGGAATATTATTTAAAGAGAACATTTTCCTCATTAAATATTTGCTTGATGTTTATGTAGGAAGATATGATAAATGCTTTGTTCTTTTTCTTTATTTCACTGTTTTCAAAATAATGAAATGCTCCTAACATCCTTCGGGACCTATGAGGGTTCTTCAAGAGATAAAAATGAATATATGAATTTAAACATAAAATGAATGTATGTATGTTTTCTAGTTATTATTTTTACTACTGTTCAAATTATTTCCACTGTCACCAGTGAGAGCCTCTTGAAGTTGTTTATTGAATTCTTTAGACTTAATCTTAGGAGCCTCTGATGGCCTCCTTGCTTTCTGTCATGGCCAGATCTTCTAACTCACATTGCATTTTTTCTTTCTTATATATACAATTAGCTATTTCTTTCAGGGACTCTGGTTCCTTCAGTGGAAAACAATACAGAGAACAATGAGGATAACAGGTATTTCGTTGTTACTGGGTTGTCATTGTTTCTATGCAGATTCAATGTGCAGAACTTATGTTACATATATGTATATTTTAAAGATAAAATGTATTATAAGTTCATTAGAATATTATCCAGATCATATTTTGGAGTTGTCTTAGCCTGGGCTGCCATAACAAAATACCACAGACTGTGTGGCTTAAATAACAGAAATGTGTTTTTCTCACAGTTCTGGAGACTGGAAGTGCCATCGTAGTTGAGCTCTAGTGACAACCCTTCCTGGCTTGCATACTGCTACCTTTTTGCCACATTCCCATGTGGTCTCTCCTTGGTGCATAAGTGGGGGCTAGGGGATGGAAATCTCTTTCTCTCCGTATAAGGCCATGAATCTCAATGCGAGGGCCCCACCCCCTAATCTAATCTAACCCTAATTACCTCCCGAAGACTCCATCTCAAAATACCATAGTGTGGAGTCTTCACTATTACGTTTCCAAACTCTGTGCATTGAATCAACCTATGAATTTTTGGGGATATAACCATTCAGTCCATAACAAAGCTATAGAGTTTTTGCTAACCTTGCTAATCTTAAATAAATGCCTCATTTCTTTCATATCAAAAGTCCTGGCTCTCAATTACATTAACATAATTACCCAATTACTAGAAGAAATTGTTCTGCTTGTTCTGCTTTTCATATACTTTTCTCTTCTCTCACATTTTGATAGTTGTAGTGAATCTACATCATTACAGCATGTAGGCACTTCATACCATATATTACTTCCTTATACCATGCATTAATCTGAAGTTTATTCTCTAGCACATTCCTCAGGAAGTGTTCATGGGAACAGTATTCTCTGAGTCCTTGCTTATCCTAAAAGCTTTTAGGCCTTTATAAAGTTTCAATTGGTATAAAGTTCTTTACTCATACTTTCCTTGAAAGTCATAAATTTCTTACTCCATTGTCTTCTGGAATAGAGAATTTCTGTTGGAAAATATGATGATGATATCATTTTCTTACCTTTATGGGTGTCTTGTCTCCTTGGCTGTATGCCCAGCAAATTTTTCTTTTCCTTGAAAGTCCAGTAATTTTAGTAAAATACATCGTGGTATTAACTGTTTTGGGTTGTTTTTCCCAGATATGAAGCATGCCATTTCAAAATGCAGTTTTAAATATTTTTTATTATTTCAGAGAAATAATAAAACAAGTTTTTCTTGTTTTAGTGGTTTTTAGTATTTGTTGTGTCCAGCTTTTGGGTTTTTTTTTTCCTTCAACTCCTATTATATACACTTAAACATACACATTTACATGTGTGTTATATTTTCTATCTTCTAAACCTGTCCATTTTGTTTGAATAGTTTTCCATGTGATAGGTCTCTTAAAATATTTATCATTGTGTATATTCACTCTTGTATACCACATAATCTAGTCTGCGTTTCTGAAATAATTATTTCTATTATTCTAATTCTTTCCTGAATTTTGTCAACTCTCTTCAAATCTTCCTTCTCTTCAGTCACCTCTTCAATCACCAATTTTGGTGTTCTCCTGATTCAGATTTATGTTGTTTATCATACTGTCCATCATTTTATTGGTTTCTGTAAGAAATTAAGAAATTGTTTCAAAATACGATATTACAGTATACCCAGGTCTGATTGATGTATCTTCCTGCTCTGCTATTTGTCTGTAGGGACAATGTTTCTCCACCCCACTTTGTTTTTCCTATGATACCTTTGTTTTGAATTCCACTGTGATCTTTTTCACTTCAAGTAAAATGGATTTTCTGAACTTGTGGAAGGAGAAGTGGGCCAGGTTAGCTTCCCTAGCTCATAGACCTAAGTTCCCTCTTCTGTTGTTTTACTACAGAACCACAGCCTTCTCTTCTGTACAAACTTCTGTTGTAGTGCAGTCTCCTTGTACTAATGCATGTGGAACCTGCCAAACTGCTCTCTGTTTTAGCTACTTTTCTCAGAATGGCCCACTGTTGTTTTGCTGATTAGGGGCTCCCCTATCTTATGAACATCATGTGCCTTATTCCCTTCCCCCTAATTCTTCTTACATACATGCTGATAAAGCAGTTCAGGTGGTTTGACTCTACCAGCTTATGTGAAAATAGCTTGTCCCTAGTTTTGTGGTAGGTGCTGTCTATGGATTTTTGGTTTTGCCATTGTTGTTGCTCCATATATTTTTATGGGGAGATTTTCAGAAATTCAAAATCACCTCGGCTAGTATCTTCTGAAAATCTGCTCTGTCAGTCGATTCTTCTGCTATTATATGGTATAGGGTCCTACTTCTTTTAGTTTGTAGTTCCTGATCTTTTCTGGACTAAAAAATAAGCTTGTATGTAAATCAACAGTAAAAAAAAATCCTCAAGACTTCACGGAGAGTGCTATAAGCAAACTACTTGCATAGTGGTTAAGACTATGGATTCTGGAATTGATGAGACCATCATTCAAATCCCATCTCTATCACTTAGTGGTAGTGATCCTAAGCAAATGCTTTAACCTCTCTAATGCTCAATTTTCTTATATTTAATATAATTGTACTTATTTCTTAAGAATGTCATGAGGATTCATAAACAAGACATGTAAAGTATTTGGCATAGGAAGTACATAGACATTATAAATGTTAGGGTTTAAAATTGTTATTTGAATATCATTAGGGTCTTTTGGTTTCTAAGTTTTGCTGGGTATACATCATTCAAATTGGGAAGAGGCTGGCAAACAAGTGAAGCGTTATTTTATATTTAGTTAGTTATTCTATGAGTTTCTGCAAACATCTAGTATTTGATTGGTTAAGTTATATAACTTGGTAACTGAAGTTAGCTTAAAACAAAGATGTAGTCTCCTTGTGAAGTCATGTGAAGGTCATGTTGTTTAGTGGGAAGGATCTGCTTTTTAGGTATGATCTGAACGAGCTACTTGATTCTTCGAACTTCATGACCTAAGTATAATTGAGATAGCGGACTAAATATTTTTTTTTAATATTTCCAGTCTTCAAATCCTTTGATATTGTATTTTTTAGGAGTTAGTTTACTGTTATTTTTAACCACAGCCATCTGGGAGTAAGAGATAGAAAAGAGTGGTATCTGGGACTAGGAAGAGCCCCACCTCATTATTGTAGGAAGTGACATAAAGATAGATGAGCCTGGAAATGATGGAGAAATCCTAGAATGGGTGAAATATAGACCATTAAAAGAATGAATGTGTGATTTGGGTATAACATTTGGACAAGGAATGTAGGAGAAGACAGTATACCCAATAGAAAGCAAAAATATTCCTAGGCTTGACAAAGCAAGCTCTTGGAACCTTCTACAACTAGCATCTAATCCCTTTAGAATTGAACTTATGAAGTTGTTTGCTTAAGGTCAGGTTCTTTGATCCACCAATGTCTGTAAGTTCTAAAAGGAAATTTAAATTGCTCAAGTGTCTCACAAGGAATGACATAGCTTTGTAATGCAAAAAATAAAATGAGGGTTTCTCCGTATCCAGTCTACAAATGTAAAACTTTATTGTTTCAAAATAGGTATAGGGAGACAAGCTAGGACCTTCAACTGAAGACATTTGGAATATGCTTTATTGGTGAAGGGCAGGGTGGGGAGATGGAATATGCTTTCTAATATGTTATAAAAATAACCAAAATGGTTTGAGTTTCAAGAGTACTTGACTAGAAGTCACAAATAAATCACCTGCGTTTTCTTTTGTAAATTTGACCTTGGCCGATTTGGGCTATCCCAGAGGAAGCAGGAATATGTCCTCTGGGTTGGCTGTCTGAACAGCTTTATTGTCATCTCCAAGACCCAATTAGTTTCTATTTTCTTCCCTTTTGTAAGACTTCAGCTAATATTAAAAAAAAAAGTTGTTAAGCATTTATATTGTGTAAAGATATAAGAGGTCATTTTACTCTGTAGTACATCATTTTGAGCTCTAGAAAAGGAGATGTTTCCTCATTTTCTCTGTCAAGGCAATCTTGCCATTGCTTATTAAAGGGAATTTGTTCATGAATACTGTGGTGAAATAGATTATGTTGAGAATAAACACTAGGCAAAGTAGAGTAGGATAAATAAGAATTTAGAGAAATTAGAACAAAGGCAAAGCTGGCTGTAGTTATAATTACTTGTTTTTTGTTGTTTGGTTTTTTTTTAATTTTTTTTAACGTTTATTTATTTTTGAGACAGAGAGAGACAGAGCATGAACAGGGGAGGAGCAGAGAGAGAGGGAGACACAGAATCTGAAACAGGCTCCAGGCTCTGAGCGGTCAGCACAGAGCCCAACGTGGGGCTCGAACTCACGGACTGTGAGATCATGACCTGAGCCGTAGTCGGACGCTTAACCGACCAAGCCACCCAGGCGCCCCTATAATTATTTGTTAAACATCCTCTCCCAAACCAGTTACTGGTTGCACAAAGGGGGATACAGAGCTTGAGATGGGGAAGAAAAGAGAACAATGGCATTCTGCTTCTACTTCGGCAACTATCAGACCCTCTCCTGCATTTAAGTGTTTGAGGATTTCTAGGCACTGTGAACTAGTCATTTTTGCTAGTTTAAATTTGTTTCCTTCCCTTTTTCCCACTTCTGCTGCTTTCATGTTCCTTGCATCTTAAGTTGTAGATGGGCAGGGAGGGTTTGCACATCCTTTCATTCATCAGATAGGGATTAAGTGCTTTAATCTATGCCAGACACTATGCAGGTGTGGTAGATTTGCTGGGAAGTGGAGATGTGGGGGGTTATTTGAGTTTCTTTCTCTCTTCACATTTTTAAGCCCAGAGGGATGATGACTAAAAAGTTTAATGAGATATTGGAAATTATTCAGATCTATTTGTTTCTCTGATGATCTTTTTATTTGGTGAGAGCATGAAGATGAAGGAATAGTATTAATGTAATGTCTATAGTACTGCATATTAAAGCTCTCATAAGCAATATTAAGGAGGGGTCCCACCCTACCTTGAGCCCAAGTTGCTTCCTCCACTGAGATTCTTGCAAACACAGGAAAATGTAATGAGCTGACACGGTGGGTGGTCTGAAGGTATCTAGTTGCATGAATTGATTAACAAGGGGAAGGTTGACTGTCAAGGAAGAGGAGAATGGAATGGGATACAGAAGAAGGCAGTAAGCTGTCTGTTTTAAGCATCTGTCTCCTAGCACAATGTCATGGAATTGTTTCTGAGACTTAAGGAAAGAGAGACTTCTAGCAAATCCTGACACTGGGACCACAAGGAGGGCTTCTTGGGCAGCACACAGGAATCCGGATATGAGATAGTAGTAGAAAGAAGACTATTCCCCTGACCTCTGCTTGAGTATAGCACCCTGAGGTTAATAATATCAGGAGAATCAGAAGATAATAGTCCTGGCACAATCATTAGAAATTTTTCCATTTCCCACCATAGTTTCAAAGTTAAGGCAGCCTCAAATAATTTCATAGGCAGTGGGCCTGGATGAGTGAGTGGAAGCAGGAAGACCAGATCAGATTCCAAGCAGTTAATGTGACTGACAGAATGAATAGTTGTGATATATGCGACATATTCTCTAAGCATTAGTAAACATAAGTAGGTGAATCTCATAGGAGAATAAAGTCTTTTAAAAATCATTGTTATTGGGGGTTGCGGCAAGATGGCGGCTTAGGAGGACGCTGGGCTCACCGCACGTCCTGCTGATCACTTAGATTCCATCTACACCTGCCTAAATAACCCAGAAAACCGCCAGAGGATTAGCAGAACGGAGTCGCCGGAGCCAAACGCAGACGAGAGGCCCACGGAAGAGGGTAGGAAGGGCGGCGAGGCGGTGCGCGCTCCACGGACTGGCGGGAGGGAGCCGGGGCGGAGGGGCGGCTCGCCGGCCAAGCAGAGCCCCCGAGTCTGGCTGGCAAAAGCGGAGGGGCCTGACGGACTGTGTTCCCACAACAAGCGCGACTTAGCGTCTGGGAGGTCATAAGTGAACAGCTCTGCTCGGAAAGCGGGAAGGCTGGAGGACAAAGGGAGGGAGAGCTGCTGAGCCCCCTGACAACAGAGCTCAGTTTGGTGGGGAACAAAGGCGCTCGCCAGCGCCATCTCCCCCGCCCATCCCCCAGCCAAAATCCCAAAGAGAACCGGTTCCTGCCAGGGAACTTGCTCGCTCCGCGCAAACACCCAACTCTGGGCCAAACCTCCGGCAGCGGATCTGACTCCCTCCCGCTGCCACAGGGCCCCTCCTGAAGTGGATCACCTAAGGAGAAGCGATCTAAGCCTGCCCCTCCTGCCCCCGAGCACCTTGCCTACCCACCCCAGCTAATACGCCAGATCCCCAGCATCACAAGCCTGGCAGGGTGCAAGTAGCCCAGACGAGCCACACCACCCCACAGTGAATCCCGCCCCTAGGAGAGGGGAAGAGAAGGCACACACCAGTCTGACTGTGGCCCCAGCGGTGGGCTGGGGGCAGACATCAGGTCTGACTGTGGCCCCGCCCACCAACTCCAGTTATACACCACAGCACAGGGGAAGTGCCCTGCAGGTCCTCACCACGCCAGGGACTATCCAAAATGACCAAGCGGAAGAATTCCCCTCAGAAGAATCTCCAGGAAATAACAACAGCTAATGAGCTGATCAAAAAGGACTTAAATAACATAACAGAAAGTGAATTTAGAATAATAGTCATAAAATTAATCGCTGGGCTTGAAAACAGTATACAGGACAGCAGAGAATCTCTTGCTACAGAGATCAAGGGACTAAGGAACAGTCACGAGGAGCTGAAAAATGCTTTAAATGAAATGCATAACAAAATGGAAACCACCACAGCTCGGCTTGAAGAGGCAGAGGAGAGAATAGGTGAACTAGAAGATAAAGTTATGGAAAAAGAGGAAGCTGAGAAAAAGAGAGATAAAAAAATCCAGGAGTATGAGGGGAAAATTAGAGAATTAAGTGATACACTAAAAAGAAATAATATATGCATAATTGGTATCCCAGAGGAGGAAGAGAGAGGGAAAGGTGCTGAAGGGGTACTTGAAGAAATCATAGCTGAGAACTTCCCTGAACTGGGGAAGGAAAAAGGCATTGAAATCCAAGAGGCACAGAGAACTCCCTTCAGACGTAACTTGAATCGATCTTCTGCACGACATATCATAGTGAAACTGGCAAAATACAAGGATAAAGAGAAAATTCTGAAAGCAGCAAGGGGTAAACATGCCCTCACATATAAAGGGAGACCTATAAGACTCGTGACTGATCTCTCTTTTGAAACTTGGCAGGCCAGAAAGAATTGGCACGAGATTTTCAGGGTGCTAGACAGAAAAAATATGCAGCCGAGAATCCTTTATCCAGCAAGTCTGTCATTTAGAATAGAAGGAGAGATAAAGGTCTTCCCAAACAAACAAAAACTGAAGGAATTTGTCACCACTAAACCAGCCCTACAAGAGATCCTAAGGGGGACCCTGTGAGACAAAGTCCCAGAGACATCACTATAAGCATAAAACATGACTCTAAACCCGTATCTTTCTATAATAACACTGAATGTAAATGGATTAAATGCGCCAACCAAAAGACATAGGGTATCAGAATGGATAAAAAAACAAGACCCATCTATTTGCTGTCTACAAGAGACTCATTTTAGACCTGAGGACACCTTTAGATTGAGAATGAGGGGATGGAGAACTATTTATCATGCGACTGGAAGCCAAAAGAAAGCTGGAGTAGCCATACTTATATCAGACAAACTAGACTTTAAATTAAAGGCTGTAACAAGAGATGAAGAAGGACATTATATAATAGTTACAGGGTCTATCCAACAGGAAGAGCTAACAATTATAAATGTCTATGCGCCGAATACCGGAGCCCCCAAATATATAAAACAATTACTCATAAACATAAGCAACCTTATTGAGAAGAATGTGGTAATTGCAGGGGACTTTAATACACCACTTACAGAAATGGATAGATCATCTAGACACACAGTCAATAAAGAAACAAGGGCCCTGAATGAGACATTGGATCAGATGGACTTGACAGATATATTTAGAACTCTGCATCCCAAAGCAACAGAATATACTTTCTTCTCGAGTGCACATGGAACATTCTCCAAGATAGATCATATACTGGGTCACAAAACAGCCCTTCATAAGTTTACAAGAATTGAAATTATACCATGCTTACTTTCAGACCACAATGCTATGAAGCTTGAAATCAACCACAGAAAAAAGTCTGGAAAACCTCCAAAAGCATGGAGGTTAAAGAACACCCTACTAACGAATGAGTGGGTCAACCAGACAATTAGAGAAGAAATTAAAAAATATATGGAAACAAACGAAAATGAAAATACAACAATCCAAACGCTTTGGGACGCAGCAAAGGCAGTCCTGAGAGGAAAATACATTGCCATCCAGGCCTATCTCAAGAAACAAGAAAAATCCCAAGTACAAAATCTAACAGCACACCTAAAGGAACTAGAAGCAGAACAGCAAAGGCAGCCTAAGCCCAGCAGAAGAAGAGAAATAATAAAGATCAGAGCAGAAATAAACAATATAGAAACTAAAAAAACTGTAGAGCAGATCAACGAAACCAAGAGTTGGTTTTTTGAAAAAATAAACAAAATTGACAAACCTCTAGCCAGGCTTCTCAAAAAGAAAAGGGAGATGACCCAAATAGATAAAATCATGAATGAAAATGGAATTATTACAACCAATCCCTCAGAGATACAAACAATTATCAGGGAATACTATGAAAAATTATATGCCAACAAATTGGACAACCTGGAAGAAATGGACAAATTCCTGAACACCCACACTCTTCCAAAACTCAATCAGGAGGAAATAGAAAGCTTGAACAGACCCATAACCAGTGAAGAAATTGAATCGGTTATCAAAAATCTCCCAACAAATAAGAGTCCAGGACCAGATGGCTTCCCAGGAGAGTTCTACCAGACGTTTAAAGCAGAGATAATACCTATCCTTCTCAAGCTATTCCAAGAAATAGAAAGGGAAGGAAAACTTCCAGACTCATTCTATGAAGCCAGTATTACTTTGATTCCTAAACCAGACAGAGACCCAGTAAAAAAAGAGAACTATAGGCCAATATCCCTGATGAATATGGATGCAAAAATTCTCAATAAGGTACTAGCAAATCGAATTCAACGGCATATAAAAAGAATTATTCACCATGACCAAGTGGGATTCATTCCTGGGATGCAGGGCTGGTTCAACATTCGCAAATCAATCAACGTGATACATCACAATAACACAAAAAAAGATAAGAACCATATGATCCTGTCAATCGATGCAGAAAAGGCCTTCGACAAAATCCAGCACCCTTTCTTAATAAAAACCCTTGAAAAAGTTGGGATAGAAGGAACATACTTAAAGATCATAAAAGCCATTTATGAAAAGCCCACAGCTAACATCATCCTCAATGGGGAAAAACTGAGAGCTTTTTCCCTGAGATCAGGAACACGACAAGGATGCCCACTCTCACCGCTGCTGTTTAACATAGTGCTGGAAGTTCTAGCATCAGCAATCAGACAACAAAAGGAAATCAAAGGCATCAAAATTGGCAAAGATGAAGTCAAGCTTTCGCTTTTTGCAGATGACATGATATTATACATGGAAAATCCAATAGACTCCACCAAAAGTCTGCTAGAACTGATACAGGAATTCAGCAAAGTTGCAGGATACAAAATCAATGTACAGAAATCAGTTGCATTCTTATACACTAACAATGAAGCAACAGAAAGACAAATAAAGAAACTGATCCCATTCACAATTGCACCAAGAAGCATAAAATACCTAGGAATAAATCTAACCAAAGATGTAAAGGATCTGTATGCTGAAAACTATAGAAAGCTTCTGAAGGAAATTGAAGAAGATTTAAAGAAATGGAAAGACATTCCCTGCTCATGGATTGGAAAAATAAATATTGTCAAAATGTCAATACTACCCAAAGCTATCTACACATTCAATGCAATCCCAATCAAAATTGCACCAGCATTCTTCTCGAAACTAGAACAAGCAATCCTAAAATTCATATGGAACCACAAAAGGCCCCGAATAACCAAAGGAATTTTGAAGAAGAAGACCAAAGCAGGAGGCATCACAATCCCAGACTTTAGCCTCTACTACAAAGCTGTCATCATCAAGACAGCATGGTATTGGCACCAAAACAGACACATAGACCAGTGGAATAGAATAGGAACCCCAGAACTAGACCCACAAACGTATGGCCAACTCATCTTTGACAAAGCAGGAAAGAACATCCAATGGAAAAAAGACAGCCTCTTTAACAAATGGTGCTGGGAGAACTGGACAGCAACATGCAGAAGGTTGAAACTAGACCACTTTCTCACACCATTCACAAAAATAAACTCAAAATGGATAAAGGACCTAAATGTGAGACAGGAAACCATCAAAACCTTAGAGGAGAAAGCAGGAAAAGACCTCTCTGACCTCAGCCGTAGCAATCTCTTACTCGACACATCCCCAAAGGCAAGGGAATTAAAAGCAAAAGTGAATTACTGGGACCTTATGAAGATTAAAAGCTTCTGCACAGCAAAGGAAACAACCAACAAAACTAAAAGGCAACCAACGGAATGGGAAAAGATATTCGCAAATGACATAGCAGACAAAGGGCTAGTATCCAAAATCTATAAAGAGCTCACCAAACTCCACACCCAAAAAACAAATAACCCAGTGAAGAAATGGGGAGAAAACATGAATAGACACTTCTCTAAAGAAGACATCCGGATGGCCAACAGGCACATGAAAAGATGTTCAGCGTCGCTCCTTATCAGGGAAATACAAATCAAAACCACACTCAGGTATCACCTCACGCCAGTCAGAGTGGCCAAAATGAACAAATCAGGAGACTATAGATGCTGGAGAGGATGTGGAGAAACGGGAACCCTCTTGCACTGTTGGTGGGAATGCAAATTGGTGCAGCCGCTCTGGAAAGCAGTGTGGAGGTTCCTCAGAAAATTAAAAATAGACCTACCCTATGACCCAGCAATAGCACTGCTAGGAATTTATCCAAGGGATACAGGAGCACTGATGCATAGGGCCACTTGTACCCCAATGTTCATAGCAGCACTGTCAACAATAGCCAAATTATGGAAAGAGCCTAAATGTCCATCAACTGATGAATGGATAAAGAAATTGTGGTTTATATACACAATGGAATATTACGTGGCAATGAGAAAAAATGAAATATGGCCTTTTGTAGCAACGTGGATGGAACTGGAGAATGTGATGCTAAGTGAAATAAGCCATACAGAGAAAGATACCATATGGTTTCACTCTTATGTGGATCCTGAGAAACTTAACAGGAACCCATGGGGGAGGGGAAGGAAAAAAAAAAAAAGAGGTTAGAATGGGAGAGAGCCAAAGCATAAGAGACTTAAAAACTGAGAACAAACTGAGGGTTGATGGGGGGTGGGAGGGAGGAGAGGGTGGGTGATGGGTATTGAGGAGGGCACCTTTTGGGATGAGCACTGGGTGTTGTATGGAAACCAATTTGTCAATAAATTTCATAAAAAAAGAAAAAAAATAAATAAAAATCATTGTTATTAACATGAAATTTAGATTATATATACCTTCAAAGAGGACTTGTATAGCAGGATAAAAAATACTCAACTTGTTCGAATTTGGTTATTTATCTTTTTGTTTTTCTTACTCTTTTTTGTTAGAGGCATATGAGCATTCAAAGAGACTCAGTATTTCCCCAAACTCTTAACTCCCATCTAAATATCAAAGCTCTGTCTTCACTTCTGGGAGCATTTGAAAACTAAGAAAACCTCTCTCTTTGCCTTCAAAGAAAGACAAACCAGCTTTTTGATAGTTAATCATTTGGGTTTGGTTGTAATGTGCCATCAAGATCTATTAGGAAGGCAGCATTCTTTAAAATAGTCAAAACACAGAAATAAAAACTTACATCTACAACTAACAATATGGAGTCATGTTCATATAATATATGATATAATATTTAGTGTAAAAAAAGTTCCAGAACATCATATACAATATGATATACTTAAAAAATTAAAAACAACAAAAATAGACCATTTTTAAGGAAACTTATAAAATAAAACTTTATTTTTAAAAGAACAAGGGAATGAAATGCAAGGGATCCAGGATAATAGTTACTTTGAATGGAAGTTGAAGGGGAACAGGAGGGGGAGAATCATAGGGATATATAAGTTACTGTTAAAATTCTAGTTCTCAGGCACTTGGGTGATGCAGTCAGTTAAGTCTCCAACTCTTGACTTTGGCTCAGGTCATGATCTCATGGTTTGTGAGTTCAAGCCCCCCATCAGGCTCTGTGCTGACACCACAGAACCTACTTGGGAGTTTGTCTCTCTCTCTCTCTCTCTCTCTCTCTCTCTCTGCCCCTCCCCCACTTGCTCCCTATCTCTCTCTCTCAAAATAAATAAAAATACACTTTAAAATTTTTTTAAAAATAAAATTCTAGTTCTCATGATGGGTGTAGGGCTTTATTAAATTTGTTAAATTAATTAACTTCTTAATTTATTACTTATTAAAAATATGTGCATACATATGTATGAAGAGGAGACCATACATAGATCAATGGTGAGAGTGTGTCAGGAACCAAAGATTGCAATTAATTAAAATCTGTATGTCTGAGTTTATACATACATAAAGAGCAGCATTACTTAAAAAAAAGGTTTAAATGGTCGAGAAAATGATTTCATTTTGAAGACATATCTCCACTTTATATATATCTTCCTACCTCTTTTTAAAATACTTTCCCTTATTTTTGCTTAATATCTTTGAAGAAATGGCTTTTGTATATGTAAAATAGTTTATATGAAATAGCTTTAAAACTCATTGGTCTTTGATTTGCAACAATAAGTACCCAAACTATTAATACCGAATATTACAAACCTTTCTCTTTTTAATTTGGTTCAGTAAACTATCAGCAAAATGTGAATTTCATAACCGTGGTTTGTTTATTTCCACATTAACCATTCTATGACAATATTACACACAGAGTAAGTTTTTAACATCTTATCATTTGGCAGCCACAGCTAATGAGGTTACATAGATGTAGCAAGTTTATTTTTCTTAGATTTTAAAACAATCAGGGGAAAGACTTGGTTCCTCTCCACTTAAAATTCCTATTTAAAACAAGAAAGAAAAGAGAATGTAAGCAAAATGCTCATAAATGGTTACAACGTCAGCAGGACAAATAGAAATCTAAGAAGTGAATCAACACTGACTGTCCATCGATTAAAGTATGTGAGTTTTGTTCCCAGCAGGGGAAAAGGTATCACAATATACCTCACCTACACAATCCCAAATAAAGGAGAGGGAGGTGAGTGCTTTGAGAGACCAGAGAAAGAAAACAAAACCAAGCACTCACCCTGAAGCCAATGGCAGATGTTTCCCTTCAAAGATGATTACAAGTGGGAAGCAATTAGAGACAGTGAGGTCCTACAGAGAATTTCCTCATTCAGAGGATGATTTAAAATAAGTTAGTTAGAGAGGAACAACTGTCCCTGTGTGGTACTGAAATGAAGCTGGATTAATTCCTCAAGGAATTGGCCATAAGGAAGACTCTAGTCAAAAGGCACCCTGAGAACTTGAACACTATGAATTAGACAACAGAGGAAGCCTTCTCAGAGGATGGGTACTCAGTGGTTCATAAAGTTCACAAGAGATAGGGCAATTGTGAGAGCAGTGGAATGAGACATCTAAGAGTTCTGCTTATGAAGACTGATTTCATTTTTGAGACATTCCCTTTTTGTTAGGAAACAATGTGAATGTGTCATATTCTAGTTGGCTCCAAAGTGTCTCTCTTCGGGAATTCCATGCCACCCTTTTTCATTGCTCTCAAATATGTTCACATACATGACCATATATACATATATATTATATATACATGGATACATAATAAATAAATTACATATTTATATTTATGTATTCACATGGGGAGTAAGTCTACTCTCAAAAAGACTATGATGGCTTAGAGTTTAGTGCCCCTTAGATTTTCTTTTTTTAAAACTATCATTTCCCTTCCCAAGCCTTGCAAGTTTTCTAAGGAAGGTGAGATTAAATAAGAGATTATTTGGACTCATCTCACTGACTTCAAATAAGATAAAAATGATGGCACTTGACAGTAGATGCACAAAATGTTTTGATTCTTTTTCTTGTATCAAGGAATTGGTGACCCTGGAGAGCAGGGCACTAAACATGGTGATGAGACACTAGAATATGGTCTTTTCTACTTTTTTTTTTTAATTTTTGAGAGAGAGCGAAAGACAAAGCACAAGTGGGCAAGGGGCAGAGAGAGGGAGACACAGAATCTGAAGCAGGCCCCAGGCTCCAAGCTGTCAACACAGAGCCCAACGCAGGGCTCGAACCAATGAGCCATGAGATCATGACCTGAGCCAAAGTCAGATGCTTAACCGACTGAGCCACCCAGGCGCCCCTAGAGTATGGTCTTTTAAAAACAATGACAAACAGGCCCAGCGCTGGATGGCAGTGACTCTGAAGTTACTGATGCCCACAGGGATCCTTTCAGAGTCAGTGTGGAACACTGCATGTTGACAAGGTACTTATGTGCCCTGGAACTGATTACTCTCACAAACACTAAATCAGGGTAAGTAGGATTGAGAATTTCTGAAGGAATCAGGCTTTATTAAGAATATGGAATACACCTGAACATGGAGCATTGTTGGATCCAATGAGGGGCCCCAAATAAACAACTAATTAATCATGAAAATGTGCAGGTCACAAGTCTCTTAGGTAACAAACCTAGGCAGTGAGACTTGATTTACAAAAAATTCTGGTGCGCCTGGGTGGCACAGTCGGTTAAGCGTCCGACTTCAGCCAGGTCACGATCTCACGGTCCGTGAGTTCGAGCCCCGCGTCGGGGTCTGGGCTGATGGCTCAGAGCCTGGAGCCTGTTTCCGATTCTGTGTCTCCCTCTCTCTCTGCCCCTCCCCCGTTCATGCTTTGTCTCTCTCTGTCCCAAAAATAAATAAACGTTGGGAAAAAAAAAATCAAAAAATTCTGAATGTGAACTCCTATAAGATTAGCTTTGACAGGATCCAGGTCCGGGGGAGGGGGGGAATGGGATTGGTCATGGTAGTACCATCTTTCCTCAGTGGTCATAGAAATAGAAAAGATTGCTAACCTATGGGGTCAAGAGAAGGCCTAGTGATTTCTGTGTTGATACTAAGAAGATTAACACCAAGGATGAGAAACATCTCCACTTAATGATCTCTCTACTCAAAATATTCTTCCGTAGGCTCACCTCTACTATTTGATGGTCCTAGCAAAACTATAGATGGAGGCCTGGCCTATGGCCTGAGTTTCCTCTACCTACCTTGGTCTGTCTCACACTGTGAAGGACCTTGTATATATACATTAGAACATGTAGCTGCAAGTTCATGTTCTATCCCAACTCCTCCCCACTAGGCAACAAGTAGCTTCTTGGTTACCCATCTGTTTCAGGGGTGCAGAAGTGGTTCACCTCAGAGGCAAGAATTTGGGGATAAGGCCTTCACAGGCCCTGAAACAGCTCAGGGCCGTTTGAGTATAAAATGTGGTTTATAAGAAGGATACATGGATTCTGGTGGCCACCCCCCTTGGTCCTGTAGACTCTTTGCTCAGTGAGAGGAGTATGACTGCATGCCTGAGTGGGGCCCTCTCATGTGCAGACCCAGAGCAGGGACCTTCGTTACCTGTTGCCTACCATATCCTTATGATCCTTTCCCTTACGTCTCTTACTTTTTTCCAGAGTGCAGGAAATTGGAATAATTTGCAATTGCTTTGGAGTTTTTCCATTTCGGTTCTGGAGGTATTTACTCAACAGATTTGTCATCTGCAATGTTTGACAGTGTAAACACAGAGTATGTTCATATTTCAATAGTAAATGCATTTTTCAGAAATTAAAAAAAAAGTTTTTTTCAAAACTTATTGTGAATGATAATGATCAAAGAAGTACATGTCAAGGGAAGTGGAGCACAAAAAAAATGGCTTGGTGAAGGTACACCATCAGGGTCTTTGTGGTATGGGCTAGCTCCAAAGGGTAAGCACCTTAGACTGTGAGAGCATTTTTAATTTCATGGAAATCTTTCATGCTTTCTACCCTGAGTGGTAAGTGTAGATATGGAAAGTGAAGAAGGAGAGTAAAATATTCTCTCTCTGCCAATGATCCAAAGTCAAACTGAACCAACTCACAGAAGTTGATTGTTAAAGTCTCAAGAATTTTGCAGGCCAAAGTTGTGTTAAATGCAGTCGTTGTTAAAAATCAACTGCATTTGAGTTGCCTGGCTGGCTTAGTCAGCATGCAACTCTTGATCTCGGGATTGTAAGTTTGAGCCCCACGTTGGGTGTAGAGATTACTTAAAAAATTTTTTTTTAATGTTTTTTATTATTGAGAGACAGAGAGACACAGAGCATGAGCAGGGGAGGGCTAAAGAGAGGGGGAGACACAGAATCCGAAGCAGGCTCCAGGCTCTGAGCTGTCAGTGCAGAGCCCAACATGGGGCTCGAATTCACAAACTGTGAGATCATGACCTGAGCCGAAGTCAGTCGCTTAACCAACTGAGCCACCCAGGCACTCTAGGTGTAGAGATTACTTAGAACTAAAATCTTTTTAAAAAATTAACTTAAACAAACTTAACAATTAAGTAATTTGTATTCCGAACAAAGATAGTAAGTACTAAGACCTCACTAACTACTAATTATTAGGCCACATTTTATTCTCCTCTATGCTCTAAAAGTTATTTATATAAGTTATGTGTACATGGTAGAAATACTATAAAATGATGTATTCTGTGTATCCTGTGCTTCTCATCCCCACATCATGTTCAGTGATATGTCCTAACCAATGAACCCTAAAAGTTCATTGATATGGTGGGTTTATTTCCTATGCTCTGGTGTATATCTTGTAGATCTTGGTCTATTATTATCTAATAACATAATGTCACTGAGATAATGCATTAATGCAATGTTCTACAGAATATCCTGACAGTCGGATCCCTTTGGACTATATTAAGATAGAAGGTAAGAGAGCCCTAGCGTAAGACCATGGGTGTACACTCTTGTTCATCTCACATGAATACAAAGTACTTCTGATCCTCTTTTCTTGTAGGGATAGAAAAGAAAATTTGCTGGATCAACGGCTGCATGCCACATGCCAAAGCTGTGTTAATTTGTCAAGATATCACATTTAAACTGTCACTATTTGCAGATGACCTGACACTATTACATAGAGAACTCTAAAGACTCCACTAAAAAGACTCTTAGAAGTAATAAATGAATTCACTAAAGTGGCAGGAAACAATACCTAGAAATCAGTTGTTTCTATACACTAATAACAAAGTAGCAGAAAGATTAAGAAAATTCCATTTACAATTGTACCAAAAAGAATAAAATATCTAGGAATAAACTTAGCCAAGGAGGTGAAAGACCCATATTCCAAAAACTATAAAACACTGATGAAAGAGTTTAAAGATAACACAAAGAAATGAAAAAAATATACCATACTCGTGGGTTGGAAGAACCAATATTGTTAAAATGGCTATATTACACAAAGCAATCTACAGATTCACTGCGATCCCTATCAAAATACCAACAGCATTTTTCACAGAACTAGAACAAATGAAATTTGTATGGAACTACAAAAGTCCCCAAATAACCAAAGAAATCTTGAGAAATAAGAAAAAGTTTGGAGGTATCACAATCCCAGACTTCAAGACATATTACTAGGCTATACTAATCACAACAGTATGGCACTGGTACAAAAATAGACATATAGATAAATGGCATAGAACAGAAAGCCTGTTATATGGTCAATTAATCTATGACAAAGGAGGCAAGAATATACAATGGATAAAAGATAGGCTCTTCAATAGATGGTATGGGAAAAACTGGACAGGTACATGCAAAAATAATGAAACTGGATCATTTTCTTGCACAATACACAAAAATAAACTCAAAATGGATTAAAGACTTAAATGTGAAACATGAAACCATAAAATTCCTAGATGAGAACACAGGCCGTAATTTCTTTTGACATCAGCTGTAACAACATTTTTCTAGATATGTCTCCGGTGAGAGAAACAAAAGCAAAAACAAACTACTGGGACTAAATCAAAATGCAAAGCTTTTGCACAGAGAAGGAAACCATCAACAAAATGAAAACGCAACTACTGAATGGGAGAAGATATTTATAAATGATATATTCAATAAAGGATTAATATTCAAAATACATAAGGAACTCATGCAACTCACCACCAAAACAACTATAAATAATCCAATTAAAAATGTGCAGAATATTTGAATAGACATATTTCCATACAGATGGCCAATAGATACATGAAAAGATACTTAACATCACTAAGCATCAGGGAACTACAAATCAAAACCACAATGAGATATCATTTTATGCCTGTCAAAATGGCTAGACTCAAAAAGACAAGAAATAACAAGTATTGGCAACGATGTGGAGAAAAAGAAACCCTCGTGTACAGTTGGTGGGAATGTGTGTATTGGTGCACTGTGGAAAACAGTATGGAGGTTGCTCAAAAAAAAAATTAAAAATAGAAAACATTCAGCACAACAAAGTTGAGGTTTCTTTGCTCCATTTTCATCTGTCATGATCCATGTGGTTTTTGTGAGGATCAGACTTATGGTTTAAATGGATATGATGAGGACTATCACTTCTTTAGGTATTCAAGACTGGAACTGATATCTACTATTCCCCTCAGAATATGGTAATTTAAAAAATGTATTAGCTTTGTTGTAGTGAGCCAATTTCGGACATTTTCACTTATCCTTAACCACTAGAGTAATTCTTACTCCATAGGTCAAGGGATTAATGTGGGGGTTCTGTGAACTTCCAAATATGTCCATTTCTTTTTTTCTTCTTCTTTTTCTTTTTTTAAAATTTTTTTTGTCCATTTCAATATGCATACAGCTTTCTTTTTAAAAAACAATTTTAAATGTTTATTTATTTTTTAAATATGAAATTTATTGTCAAATTGGTGTCCATACAACACCCACTGCTCATCCCAACAGGTGCCCTTCTCAATGCCCATTACCCACTTTCCTCTCCCTCCCACCCCCCATCAACAGCTTTCAAGGAAATGTCCACCAGGTGGTTCTGTGGACCCAGTGGATGCACTGTGAACTTAAGCTAGTCCATTAGGTAGTTTACAGGTAATGATGTTGGTATGGTATCACATTGGATATCTGGGTATCAGCATCAGTTGATACCCCATATTCAATATTTTTTTCCATACTCAATAATTTTTGAAACTACCTATTGTTACTCCTTCCCCAATTCACAGTGACCCAAGTAAATGACATAGGACCTGGTATTTCAGGGTCTTTCATCCTAGGGATCTGGCCTCTCCCTGAATTAATGGGTTCTACATCTGGAATCCTAGTCAGATCTGGAAACTGGGCCAGGGATTGTGACTTTTTCATCGGACAGCTTCCTTAAACCTCCTAAACATTCTTCCTCAATTTTTTGCCGTTATATAAATTAAGCAATATCTGTGTTGGCTGCCTTTGCACCATGCCTCTAGGAAGATCATATATTTTTGACCCTCCCCATACTTCTCCATAGTGTGGGCCACTCCTGGCTACCAACCTTGCCACTCATTGCAATAATTGCACCCACTTTGCTTCTGATGGTTAAATACCATCATTTGGCCTCTATTGCTTTGGGAGTTTAGTTCTGTAACAGCATCTCATTCCCCTGCCCTTGTTCTACAGAGGACACCACTACTGAGCTTCTCAATAATGCTGATGTCCCTCTTACCACCGATTTCCTTATGCCTTTGCTAAATGGGGTTTCCTCTGGTCCTCTACAGAACAAATTTGGCTAATGGGGTTTCTAGCCTTTTGTAGTTTATCTACTCTAACATATCCACTTTTCTGAGCATTTTTAAATGTTTATTCTTGAGAGAGAAAGAAAGAGAGACAGACAGACAGAACATGAGCAGGGGAGGGGCAGAGAGAGAAAGAGGGAGACACAGAATTCGAAGCAGGCTCCAGGCTTCAAGACGTCAGCACAGAGCCCAATGTGAAGTTTGAACCCACGAACCACAAGATCACGACCCGAGACGAAGTCAGACACTTAACTGACTGAACCACCCAGGTGCCCCTATATTTGGAGTTTTAGTGTTTAAAGACATAGTACAGCCAAGCGAACTTTCTGTGTTGGTAGTTTTTACAATGTACGCTCTCTTCGTATGATGATAACATAATATGTTATTTCCACAATTGTGAATTCTAAAGCCCTTTCTCTCCAAGATGGAACTAATTTGTGCCCATTTTACCAGTGACAGTTGACTTGTGATTCACTAGTTGCAAGAACAATGGCAGCAGGCCTCAGTTTTGTTGTGGCACAAAATAGTTAGCTTTGCCTGTACAAGGAAAGGAAGTCTACAGGAGGCCACTGAATTTCAAATTACCACTGAATTTCAAAATGTGTTTGCATGATTTCAGGTGTATACGTGGGTGTTCTTTTTCTGATATAATTTTGTCTTGTCATTTCATTACAAAGAAGATAGCATCTCAGATTGGGGGGGGGGGAGTCATTGGAACACCCAGTGGCTTATGGCAGCCTAGCATATCTTATTCACAATTCAGAAGGTCAATAGCAAGCCTGTGGGTGCCATTTGTTCTGAAAATCAAGGGGATTAGTTGTTAAATTCACCGTTATATGTACCTAACCAGTTATGGTATTACCAGGAAACCTGACTTCCGGAAGGAGGCTACTTCACAGATTTTACAGCCAAGTACTGTATGGGGTGGGAAGATTACCAAATTCTGGGGTGTCAGCTCTAAAGTTTAACTCCTAAATCACCAGGCTGGGAATAGCTTATCAAGTTTTTCTGTCCATCCCTATGTTGATTTAACAGTAGAAATTATTCTCAAATGGCCCAAATCCAGTCACTGCAGAGAGTTGGGGAGCTACTAAAACTGGCATTTACTACTATTTCACATTACCATTTTCTTTCCTCAAAAACTAGCAGGATTTTGGCTTAATGTTTGGAACCGAACTATACCCGGCATATTGATGATGCTTACCACTTCCCCCTTTTGTATATTTATAAAAGGACAACATATCCTAAGTACCTTCTTTAAAAGATCCTCTGGTATCTTGCAGGTGCAGCCTTTACAGAGGAAAATTTTTAAAAATTAGTAAAAAGCATCTGACAGATGTCACAGCGCTGATTTCACACTCTGCCAATACTAGGAGAGGCTGTTGTAGTGGAGTGAATATCGGATGGAAATGAGGAAGTTAGGAGTTGCAATAATTATCAAAGACTTAAGGTTAGAGGGACAAGTAACTTTGCCCAGTGGCAATCCAATTCCAAATATGTGGGGCCACCTACAAATAAAAGGATATTATGTGTCACATTTGCAAGATAAAGAATAGTTCTTTACCTGGAGGAGGCATGGAGTTGTATGGTGTGTGGAGCGGACTCCATGGGCTTCTCTAAGCAGTTCTCTAGACCAGAAGGGAGGGGGAAGGTTGGTTTCTGACGTCTAACCCTGGCTCAGTCATTTAAGGGTCCCACTCTTGATTTCCGCTCAGGTCATGATCTCATGGTTGGTGAGGTTGAGCCCAACACCAGGCTCTGCACTGACAGCGTGGAGCCTGCTTGGGATTCTCTTCTCCTCTCTGCCCCGCCCCTGCTCACACTCACTCGCCCTCTATAAATAAGCAAATAAACTTATTTAAAACAAAAACAAAGGTGTGTTCTAGCTTTTTAGTTTGCTAGTACCCTAAGCACATGTCTGTAATACATATCCTTTGCCATATTACCTTAAAATGGCCTGCATGTCCGCTTAAAGTACTCTAGAAACTCCAGTGCTACTTGAGATGGTCTGTGCCTCCGTTTTCTTACTATAAAATGGGGAGTAACCACGTACCTCCCTTGTAGGTGGAAGTGAGGATCAAGGGAGCTGTATGTATGCATGCAGGTGAACAGTGACCGCCTCAGACAACTGCTCCACCCTTCCCTCTTCCCCTCAAATGCCCTTTTCTTCCAGATGCCCAGGGTCAAGGTCAGGACCTGCTGGGAAGTTGCCCTGAGATACTCTCTTCCTTGTGTTCTCAGTGAATTGTATGGCTATTACGGAGTTTTGTTTTTAATTGGAGAGACCATCTTGTATTGTGCGGTTTCTTTCAGTCTTTGGCATTTGTTGGGTAAGTGGTGCTAAGGGTGGGGATTCGCGGGGGAGGAGCGGATCCGAGTGATGGGACAGGAACAGGCTGACAGCTTGATGCCCACACTGAAAAGTTTTCTGTTTTCTGTCTTCCTCCTCCGCATGCCTGCTGTGCAGCTCGGGGAAGAATAAAAGGATAAAGAGAGAGGGACAGTGGCCTCTGGGTTGGGATTGAATGCACAGGAACGTGGGAGGTAATGTGAGAATGAGAAAGGAGCGATTTGGCTGTTAAAAGTCTGCAAAACGAAATTTTAGAAGCATCGCAGCCATTGATTTCCAATATAGCCTGAGGGACCAATTAATCTTGACGAGATTTCCCAGTCAGTTTGGGGTTAATGGATCTTCGTGGAAACCAGACAAACTGGAATCAGTTAAAATTAAATACCAGGCCTCAGGCACATCTGTCTTGCAGTCCTCTACTCTTCAGTGGTGTTTTCTTATCTATCTGTATTATGTCATTGATTATTTTGGACTTATTATATGTCACGGCTGATATTACAGGATCATGACTTCTTCATCTTTTTATTCCCAGCGTATAACGTGGTATCTTGCAAATAATAGGGACACAATATGTTTGAAGAGAGAAAAATAAGAGGAAGCTTATGGAAAAGGAAGAGAAAGGAATGAAAAAGACAGGAAGGCAGGAAGTTGAAAAGGAAGGTAGGGAAGGAGAGAAAGAGGGAGGAAGGGAAATGCAGGGTAGTGCTTATTTTTATAGCTGTTGTAAATGACTGCAGACAAATTATTTTCTTAAAGAGCTCTAGGAAAGAGTATCACATAATCTTTCCCAATAATATATTCCATAGAGCAATGAGCTATTTGAGCAGAGATGTTATGAAGACCATAGATCTTTATATAATTTAATCTTTACTCTGCAAGAGCAAGTTTTAGGGGACATAAGAAATGTATTAAAGAGAAGTTAATCTGATTAAATTTAGACAGTACATATGTCAAAAAAAAAAAAAAGCCATGTTCAATGGGGGGAGGGGGGGAAGGTAATGTGATCCAGCAAACATTTTGCATAATGCAGTTGAAATGCTATTGTATTATTCATCAAGAGTCCTTCCAAAGTACAAATATGAACTTTTTACCTATTTGTAATTCCTTGGTACATTGTATAAACTAAACCATTTCACTTTTGTTAAACCAGAGCACCTTTCAAAATTTTCTCAGCCTCTTGAGGTTGATGAATTATTTATTGTTAACCAATGTCGTTGCCAAAAGGAGACATTCTAATGAGATTTTGGAAGCTAAATATGAAAAGCCTCATGATTTTGAAAGAAAATAGTGCCCTTGTGGAGAAGTGGTTTACTCATATTCAATGATTAGCTCATTTCCACCAGCACTCGTTGAAAAATATCTTTAAAAAAAAGTTTGATATTGTAAATATCGGCTAGAGGTAAAATGGTGATTAGAAAGAAAATACAGTTCCCTCATAAATATGTTAATTCAAAATAAGATGTCAAGATTTTAATTATAAAAGACAGTATGCTGCTCAATTCAAGTTCCCTTGGATACTAGAACAGAACTAATATATTCTAGACTTTTCTGGTGTTTACTTCTAAATTGAATGAACAAACATGAGCGGGCTCAAAAATATCTTAGCAAACTTTTAAGTACAGTGTTTGTATCTTTAAAGGTTGTGAACACAAATACCCACTTACAACTCTTCTTCCTTTCCTATTTCAAAGGAGAAACTGGAGGCTTTTCCATGACATGTGACTCCTAGTTATATATATTTTACATATGGGTACTTCAAGCACCCAGCAGTCCCAGGCATACAAGAAGCATTCAGAATTGTTTGTTGAGCTGAAATTAGTAGTTACACTCAAGAAGTACTATTTAAGGGGCGCCTGGGTGGTGCAGTCGGTTGAGCGTCCGACTTCAGCCAGGTCACGATCTCGCGGTCCGTGAGTTCGAGCCCCGCGTCGGCTCTGGGCTGATGGCTCAGAGCCTGGAGCCTGTTTCCGATTCTGTGTCTCCCTCTCTCTCTGCCCCTCCCCCGTTCATGCTCTGTCTCTCTCTGTCCCAAAAATAAATAAAAACATTGAAAAAAAATTAAAAAAAAAAAGAAGTACTATTTAAATGAATAAATGGATGATGACCCATGAGTAGCACCCCTTTCGTTGTCTGTCACAGTTATTCAACGTGCATTAGCAAGGAATATAAAAAATTCAGCCTCGTTCTTGGAGTCTGTTCATATAAATACAAAGTTTCTCTCTTTAAATTCAGTAAGTACCCCAATTTCAGGGATCATAAATATATACTGTATAAAGCAAACAACATTTAGTGAATGGAAACAGAACACACACTTGGCCTTCACATCAACCATGTGTCTACTTTTCCTAAGTAGAGACTCTTAGACATGACTTTTTACATTCATGGGAAGAAAAGAAATGATAAATTATCATTTTCATAATGGAGAAAAGTCTTTCATTTTCCAGGCACTTAAAGCTTGTTTAATTGATTTCCCTCACACTTTTCAATATGAAATTGGCAGGCGTTAAACATGGGATGTTTCTGTTTAAAGGGATTGTTTTTTAGGAGTAATAACCAACTGTGTATAAACTATAAGAATGGAAATCATATTTTCCCCACACTGGTGTATTTGTGTGATGCTATCCTTGAATCCTTCCTTGGAAAGACTTCAAACAGGTGGGAATGTATCAGTTTTGAGATACTTGGAAATACTAGTAATTGCCTTAGATGGGGTTCAAATTAAGCCTACCTTAGCAAAAGGTGTTACATTACATATTCAGATTATCAGTAGCAGTATTAGTGACTACTGAACACATCCCACAGAATACTAAGCAGGCTAAGACAGGTTCCTTGAACCAAATTGACCGGAAAATGCTTTTTGAAAATGGGCTTAGTTTATACTTTGAGAAGCATGTGTAGAAACATTCTCCTTTCTATTGGCCCGTAAATGTTTCCAGCAAATGACAAAAGAGAGTTTTAAAGAAAAACAATTTAATAATGGGGATGGTGTGTCTATTCATCCATGCTGAAAGAAAAGAGTGAAAGAAAAGGAGAATATTAGAGTTGGGAAGGGCAGTGGAGATAATTTACATGTAGTTCAGCCCCTCCATTTTATAAGTTACCAAAATGAATTCTAGGAAGACGAATGGCTTGCCAAACTTAGTCTGTGGTGAACAGAGATGGGACTTCAGTTCTGAACTTCATGTTACTTCTCTGTAACAGGACACCTTAAATTAACAAAACCCCAACCATCTGGAATTTTCAAAGTATTATGTGAAACTGAGGGTGAGATATTTAGTCCTGCTCAGCAAGCGGACCATTCGTCAACCTTCTCATGCTCGTGGTGTTGGTGTTGAGAGAGAAAAGAAGAATGGTGCTAGTAAACATGAGTAAACAGGTGGTAGAATCAAAGTGACTCTAACACAGACTTCAGGACTGATAGTAGGGCAGATAAGTGGAAAGTATGGCATCCAGTGAAGAAGAGTTAAACATAAAATGACACCATATGTTGTTTAATGCCCAGATAGTAATAAAGAGTTGCATGGAAATAAGTGACACCTAATCAGGATATTAGTTCATTTAAGGGTGAGAGAGAGTGGCTCAATCTGGGAGTGGTAAGTGGAATATTTGATGATAATAATATTTCATTTTAAGCTGGAGATGTCATTCTTTAAGCCTGCATGCATCTTAAATATTGTATAATGACTTTATGAAGATTGTGCCAGAGCAGTCTTTAAGATGTGATTACAAAGGTTGGGCATACCTGTGCTCATAAACATTCCTTTTCCCAGCCCACCATGCAAATCCTGGTTTAACAAAGATATAATCTTTAACAAAGATTAATATTAAGTTGTCAAAATTTAACATTTCACGTTATCAGCCTAATGTTCAGACTCTCCTCTGTCTCCCACTGCAGTTGTCACTACCTATTTCCACCAGATTTGTCCCCACCTGCCAGTTTGTGCTTGGGCCCTGGCACTCTTGGGCTCACACCCTCACCATCTCCTACAAACTCAGATCAGTACATTATCAATACTTTACTTGCTGGCCTGTCTTCCTTTCTTAATGGTGGGGAGAATCCATTTCTGTGGGTTCAAACTTCTAGTATAAACACTAGAAATGCTACAAACTTCAGATTCCCTTAGCAAGCAATTCCTGCAATAGTCTTCTTGATAGTTTCAGTACATGCACAGTTCAGTAAATTGAGTATTTACAGTTCTGAATGCAAACAATATGAAGATTCACAAATGACTATTCAAGCACAGTAAGTCATGAATTAATCTAATAGGCATGCGTTTCCATTTTCATTGAAATCTCCTCAACTCTCTGATTCATAATGCCCTATTGAATGAATGTTCGGAAAGTGTCAACTATGTACCAGGGACATCATTAAGCCCTTTACCTAGTTTTTTCATGCCAAGAATAGAGGCTGCTCCCTGTGTTTGCCAACCAGCTCCTGTTTTAATTGAGCCATGTGAGGAAAAAACCAAAATAGAACAAAATTCTTCTTAGGTGCAACCAAATGTCTATCCAGGTTTAAAGATGTTAAAATGCAGATTCCTGTCTCAAAAATCTCATGGGCGTGATCATAACGCGTGAGACCATGTGAACATGGTGATGCATGGCTCTCCATACACAGCCTCATGGTGGTCCAAGTTCTCAGGAAATATTAAGGGTACATAGGCAGGAGTGAAACTGGAGGCCAAGTTTGTCCTGAAGAAAAAAACCTAGTTACCAGCATAGCAGTGTCATAAAAGAGACACTAGACCTGATGTCTTAGCTTCTGTATTTCTTCTATCAAATCTAGAATGGTAGCATGTGTCATGAGGCAAGGAAATACCATAAGATGAGAGAACTAGCTTAATTTTTTTTTTATTTTTAAAATGTTTATTTATTTTGGAAGGAGAGAGAGACAGAGCATGAATGGGGGAGGGTCAGAGAGAGGGAGACACAGAATCTGAAACAGGCTCCAGGCTCTGAGCTGCCAGCACAGAGCCCAATGTGGGGCTTGAACTCACACCCGCGAGATCATGACCTGAGCCAAAGTCGGGTGCTCAACTGACTGAGCCACCCAGGTACCCCAAATGAGTTTAAAATCTTAACTGTGGCACCACAAAGTGGCAGGGTCAGACGTTAGAAACTCCCAGGAGTACATGTTCTGCATTGAGATTATCCACTTAAAAGGGAGGCAAAGGGGATCAGCTTTCCTGATTGGCTCCTACCGCTGGCCCTGATGTTAACGGCAAAACCGTAGATGCCCTCATTTCCCCTCTGCTGGTCTCTGAATGCCATTTGTATGGAGACCATTTTCAGCGGAAGCATTCCTCTTTTACGATCCCATATTATTTTGGCTCAGCAGCCTGTGGCATCATAAAAGTCATTACTCAAAACAACGGGTAGCTAAACCACAGAGGCATGGGCTTTTTCACATTGCCAGCTGGGAGAGGAAGTCGAGAATGTGGCCTGACGTGGACTTCTAATGGGATTACGCTGGACGGAAGAGAACATCTCAGTTACCGTCTAACTAGCTTTTTGGCTTGAAAGTTGGGAACATCATTCAGGGGGCAGTAGCCTCTGAGAATGAAAGCAGTATTGCCCTCTGGTTTCTTTAATGTCACCTTTGGCTAATTTTCAGGCAGCAATTATTAATAAAGGAAAGAGAATGAACAACCGAGGCAAGATCCCTGAGAAGCTTCTCAAGGTGTACGTTAGTTGTCAAGTTGTACGTGTAAGGCCTATGAAGGAGTTTCATGATGATGTTAGGAGAGACGGCTTAGAGCATGGAAGATGTGGATTTTTATTCTCAAAAACTGACAATTTTTTTCTTTCAAAATTTGCCTGTTTGTAAAGGATCGATTCCCCCCTCCCCAAGTTTCTATCTTTCCCCTATTGATTTAAAGAGTTATGTGTATATAAGTATGAGCACGTGTTTCTTACTCTGTAGTTGTGGCTCAACACCAAAACACATGCACTAATTTAATTTAGTCACAAGAATAATATATTTCAGTTCTCACCAAAGTCTCATGAAGATGTTGATATTATCACCACTATTTTATAAATGAAATTGACTCAGGGAAGTTAAAGAGGTTGTGTAAAAAACCAGAGCAATTTTGTTAAGCGCTGGGTTGTAACTAAAGGAATCTAATTTTTATTTAGTTGAAATTTGTAGCCTTTAAAGTACCTAGATATTTATATTGAGGCAAATACGTATTCCTCTGTATGTTTAGGGTTTTTTTTCTTTTTCTTCCTCTAATGGAAATAGAGCTAAGTAGTGGATGACATGTCTAAAGAATGAATAATTTGAGAGCTCTGTTTTCTTCTTAGTTTCCATCTGTACATGAACAATTTGGTGTCTAAATTTTTTTCAATTACCATTATAACATGAGCATTTTCCATGTTATTATAAAATCTTTGTAAACATCATTTTGTATGATATTCCCTCAAAGAGTTATAATACCAGTTATCTACCCTTTCTCCTATTCTGTAAATGTAAACGTTTTGAATTTTTCTCTAGCACAAATAATGGTGCACTAAATATCTTAGGGGCTAATATTTCTTGTGTATTTATGATTACTTCATTAGAACAAATCATAGAAGTAAAATAAATGGGTCAAAGGGTATGAGTATTTAAAAATTATCGGGCCGCCTGGGTGGCTCAGTCAGTTGAGTGTCCAATTCTTGATTTCAGCTCAGGTCATGATCCCAGGGTCATGGGGTCGAGCCCCATGTCAAACCCCATGTTGGACTCCATGCTGAGCATGGAGCCTACTTAAGATTCTCTCTCTCTCCCTCTACCTCTCTCCCCTGCTCATGCTCTCTCTCTCTCTAAAATAAATAAATAATAAAATAATAAAAAACATAAAAGTAAAAACTATGCAAATAGTAAACAATTTTTCTATGTGATATAAAAATAACATGTAGGTGTGAGTTAGCTGTGTTACATTATCTGTATAAGTATATATATATATATGGCCATATGTATATATTTATATATATGGCCATATATATATATATATATATATACACACACACACACATATATACACACACACACTATATCTATGTATATATGGATGTATATATACAAAATATAAGATATATGGGTGTATATAACACAATATATATGTCTGTATTGTATTATCTATACAATTATTTGTACAATTTTACAAATTTGTACAAAATTGCAAGTAATGTCAGTATATTCAAGTTTAAGTAATAGAGTCAAATGTTGATTGATAAATGAAATCCATGGAATGTTTTGCTGATATTTCAAAATTTAGAAAAAGGTACTTTAAAAAAACCTAAAATTATGCTTAATAGAGACATTGCTTCAGATAGGCATCTATAGCATTGAGGACCTATTTTTGATATAATAAATGTCCATACCATATTAGTAAATAAATATGTTAATCAACCACAGAAAATTAAATAAGATTTTAGAAATATTGGAACGCAGACCACATAGTGTTGGGCTACAGAACAGACAATAATTTGAGATGAAGCAAAAATGTTAAAATGTTGATGGGAGCTGAACCAATGTGAATCATTCCCTAGCATTTGTGGGCACCCCTCATTCATTATTTTCTAAACATGCACAAAGCAGGGAAATTCCCAGGTATATGATCCTGAAACTGAGCAAACCTAATCACCATATATGAGCTTTAAACTACTAAATTAATGTATTCCAATAATAAAACCAGTTTTTGAAGAACTGTCTTCAGAGATGACATATGTCACAGATATAAATAAATTTAGAAACCAAGAAAATGTCTCAATAAAGTGCCAAATAAGTGACCAAGAATATGTAAATAAGATGGATAATCTAGTTGTACATTTGTTATTTCAACTTGCATGAACTTCAATGAAATTAAATAAAATACTGGTTTCCAGCATTTTCATTCTTCATTTACAACTTCTAGATTTTTCTCAAATTTAGTTCAAAAAGTTATTATAGAAAATCAGACCTGGAAATTATGCTCAGCCCAGGCAACTTAAGAGTGAGTTAAATAACACCCACCAAATTGTCATTCATTGTCAACAAAAAAAATGATGAGATGAATTATTACCAGTATTTGTCTTTATATATTATATATGATTACAGTTATTTAATAAAGAAACTGTTCTTCTTGTCCAGGGAACAGTGCTGTTTTGAATTCTTCCTTGTCCTTTCTGAGACCCCTGAGACTAAACATACCATGTCAGCCTCCCTGCTCTGTACTCCACCATGTTGACAGGTATCCAAGGACTTTGCTTCCTTTTTCAGGGCACTCCCAGGAAGGAAAGGCAGAGTGTGCCTCAGCCCTTAGATTACCAAACCTTTATGTGTTCAGTTATCTCTCCCTACAACACACACACACACACACACACACACACACACACACGCATCCTGCTTCAATGGGGCAGGGTGGAATCCCTCTTTTTCCAAACCCAACCAATATCTAACTCTCCCACTTTGTTTCAGCTCTCCCCCTTTCACCCTTGGTCACTGGAACCCTAAGAGATTTCTCTTTCCCTTTCAATACTTTCCAGCTTTGCCTTTTTGTTAGGGACAATGAAAAACATACTTAGTGTAACTCTTGAGTTATAAACAAGACTTTCTCTAGGAAATTTCGAGACTCAAGTCCACTATGGAGTGTGGAAAACAAGCATAAATTAGATCCTCACCACCCACATTTTTTCACAATAGACTCAACTTAAATACACTTTAAAGACACACTGAAGTGGGAATACATTTTTCTTGATGATGAATGGGTATCATAAACCGTGAATTAGTTTCATCAGGCAAGCTCTTTATTGACCACTCTATTTCTACCTCACTTCAAAACCTAACATACCATGTTACACTGCAGTGAAATTGATATCAGGCTAACTTTCTCCTCTACTAGTCTGTAAATGTCTCAAAAGCAAGAAGAAACTTTCTCTTATTCATCTTTCTAGGGCGCCTGCCCTTTAAGAACACTCAGTAAATAATTGTTGAGGGAACGAATGAATGGTAGTCTTTTTGATTTCAGTGATGGCACTACCTCAGTTTTACCTTACTGGCAGCTTTTGCAAATCACTGTAACATAACCAGAAAAACGCCAAGAGGATGGACCAATGATTAGGAGACAAGAGGAGGATTTAGCAATTTTAGTAACAGGATCATATTTTAACTTGTCTTCTCATGAGCAGGTCCAATTCAGGGGTGTTCCAATTGTGGAATGAATTGGTTAGATGTGTGATATTATATAGAAGAATAAATCATCTTTATAGCAATGTCAACAAAGAGCTTTATTTCCCTACCGATTTTTTCATCTATATTAATATTAACTTGATGTCATAAAATATATTAAGCTATTTTGTCTTTTACAGTTTAAATAATGGCTTCCATACCATTATCATATCTAATCTTAAGAAATATGTTGAAATTTAGGACTTGATAGAGAGATTAAGGTCTTGATCACAGTGACACAGCCAGAAAGAGATAGACTTGAATCAAAGTCATCTTCCTCCAAATACTCTTTCCATCATGTTATAGCTTCAAGACCTTATCATGAAGAATTCAAAGGTGAATCGGGCAAAGACACCCTAAGAAGTATACAATCCACAGGCAAGATCACTGACCACATTTCAAGGAAGAACTTGGAAGTACTTTCAGAGAAATACAAATAACTTGCAACGAGAGGATAAGTGAGGAATAGCTGATTTCCACCTGGGGGAGGAAGAAAGTTCACGGATTGGTGAATGAAAAGGACTTTTAGGATGTCAAGAATTTGGAAATCTGGGTTGTAGAGGAAGATTATTTTGAGTTGAAGAAAGGACAGCGGCAAGCACAGGGCTTGGGTAGTGGCTCAGGGAACAGCAAGTGGCTTAGTTTGGCAGGATATTGAATGGGTGTAGCGCATAATATGGTCAGAAAGGTCAGCTGGGGCCAGATTGTGAAGGAACTTGAATTCCAGACTAAGGCGTTCAAATTTGTTATGGAGACAGTGATCACTGAGGATGGAAGTTTTCTGAGTGGACCACGAAATTATTGAACGGGGCAAATTAGATGCCTGGGCCGTATCCACTGCACTCGTATCCCCCATTTTTATCAAATCAAATATGTGTGCACCTGTTTCTCTGGCTGATGTCAGGAAATCCTTTGATATTTCCCCAGGGTAATATTTTCCTTGTATACCTCAAAAAGGGAAACTGAAAATCCTCTGAGCATTTCCAAGAAATGGGCTGTCCCAGGGCAATGAGCCCTGACTTCTGCCCGACAAAACAGGTCTGCTTTGGACAGGGTGTGCAGTGCACACATTCAATTGATAGCAATGGGAAAAGCAGATATTCCATCTGCCAATGATAAAACACATAAAATCACACAGGAATGTACAGTATGCTGGGTTGAACTACATAGGCGTTTGCCTCAACCAGAGAGAAAAGACCTGCCTATTTATGTCCCCTGGTAAGGACATTAGTGAGGAAAAGCTTTGATGTTTCAGCAATCATATAATTGACTCTACTGTTGGATCCAGAAGTCCAGGGTTGGTTTCAGGAATGAACACTGAACATTTTTAATGGCACGATGAGCAAAGGAGGCGTGTGGTGAAGATGTTAAGCAGATAGACTATTATCTGAAATATTCTGATTATGCAGATTTTAAACTTTCCCTCTCAACAGGTACATTGTCAGCTTTGCTGAACTTAGGTTTTAGGTTCTATATCCCTGGGAATCTAAAAAACAACCTACATTCTCCAGTGTGGTGGCCAGCTATTTTGTACAAGTATCGAGAAGACAGGGTAGATGAAAGGACTCAGATGGCTGAAGGAGGACACATCTGTCCGACGATTTTGTGATCAGACATGGAGCCAACTTCTCATCCTTTTACTTCACCCTATATAGCCGGTGGATTTGCCCAGTCCTATCAATTCATCTTTGATAAAGCTACAACCATCTGCTTGTTTCTGTCACCAGCTTTTCCAGAACTTCTCTGCCTCTTCCTGGATTAGTGTAAGAGTTTCCTAACTGATTTTCCTGCTTTCCGCCTCCTCTTTCCCCATCCGATCTGCAGACTACCTCCTTTTTCCCTATACAACCTGCAATTGTTCCAAACTAACATTCTTAAAATACTACTCTCTCTCCATTACTTATCTGTTCATACCACCACATGGTTCCTCATCGCCTGCTCTACAGCCTGGCAGTCAAGTGCTCTTGGTTAAGTACACCCAGTGGCTGACCCGCCTCCATTCAAGTTTTTGTGAGTGCACACTCTTCACTGTGCCACACTAGTCACACTGTTTTTAAGATTTGTTTTCCTCTTCATCCTGTCCTTTGGTTAGCATGCTCTTTTCTCTAATCTTCCCCTTTATTAGCCTAAATCTCAACTTTTCCATGGTTATTCCAGTCCACATTAGTTTCTAAGTTTTCAGAGTGATTTCCAAATTTATGTCTGAACTCCTATCTCTGGCACTAAGTTATGGACTGCCTTGTTTGGTTATTTAACCACTTTACATCCAAATATTGTCCCCTAAAACAATTTTATGTGCTGTTAAAGCAAGGATCATTTGTGGTTCTTCTCTTGTAACCTCTCGTGTTCAGCAGTTTTATAGAATGATCTAAAAATAAATGCTTTTTAAAAACGAATTGAGTTGCATCGTGTTATTTTCACACAAATAAATGGCAACAAAGTTTATCTAACTTATTTTATCTCAAACCCAGAGACATGATTAAAAAGTGAGATAAACAGTGAGAGCTAACAATTAAGTTATTTCTTATTTTGTTCCAGGCATGCTTTCATAAATATTCGATTCATGATTTTATTTAATATCTTCAGTGATCTTGTGAGGTAGGCACTAATATTATTCTTACTGTACAGAGAAGGGAAATGAGATTTACAAGGCTAAAAAACTTGTCCCCGGTCACAGAGCTGGTAAACGGTGTCTAAGCATATTTATTCAACTTCAGAAACCATATTCTTAATTACTTTTTGCTATGGTCTGAATGTTTGTGTCCCCTGAAAAGTCATAGGCTGAAATCCTAACAAGGTCATGAGTATTGGGAGGTGAGGCCTTTGGGAAGTAATAACACTTAACGGGAAATAATTTTCTGTTGTTTATCAGCCACTCAGTGTCTGATGTTTTGTTATAGCATCCTGAACAGACTAATAAACTCATATAGTCCAGATTTCTTAGAGGAATATCAATGCTCTGTCTGTTGTTTATTGATACAAACACACATTTTATGATAAAATATGATTATTTACTGTTGATAAAATTTCACCTAGCTAACACGTAAGGCAACTGGTACTAGAATACAAAACAGCTCTGCTCATGTAAAGAAAAATTGAGGGAAAATGATTTTATAGAAAACACATACTGTGATTGGGGTAGATAAAAGTCACAGAAGAATGGCAAGATACACTAATATAAGCATGTCATTTAGGCATTGTGATCTATATTTTGTAGTCCGAACATATATTACATTATTACTTATAGCTAATAGGCATTATTTTCAAAAAGAAATGACTTGTTTCTCCAAATTTAGCAATAATTTGTTTTCAATGGATTTTTTTTTTGTTCAGTGTGAAATCTGATAGCTGGTAAGTTACAAAGATAACGTTTTGGAAAAGATCTTCTATATTTAGAATTATTTCTCTTAAATCATATTGTAGAATTTTATAGAAAACAAGACTGTCCAGCTGTTCTAAATTTTCATTGAAAACAGATATGAGGAAAATAGATATTCTTCCAGCAGGAGGGTTCCAGGCAGTAGGCATTGTGAGTTTGGGAACAGTCTTCTGATTGAGAATTATGGTTGCATAAAATCAATGTTTATTATTTAATTTTTTAAATGTTTATTTTTTAAGAGAGAGAGAGAGAGACAGTGGGAGTGGGAGGGGGCAGATAGAGAGGGAGACACAGAATCCAAAGCAGGCTCCAAGCTCTGAGCCAACAGCACAGAGCCCGATGTGGGGCTCGAACTCACAAACTGTGGGATCATGACCTGAGCTGAAGTCAGACACGTAACCGACTGAGCCACCCAGGCACCCCTATTATATGTTTTATATGAATGTTATTAAAGAAACTTGATGGGAGCACCACTATTCTCTTGAAAATATCTACATGATCCTTCAATAACAGAGAAATTTAGAAAGTAGTTAGGACTGGTGACCAAAACAGGGCTTGGTAGGTTTCCAAAAGGGGGAGGGGAAGTGAGCTTGGAAAGTGGAAAGCCTGGAAAGTTCTACTCTAGCTGAAAGACAATGCAACTTAGAGTAGTTTCAGATGAAGATTACCTAAACTAGAAAGGCCACACCAGTAGCCTCGTTTATTTTTTTATTTCATTTTTAATTTTAATTTTAATTTTTTTTACTTATTTTTTTATTCTCAAGTTAGTTCACATATAATGTAGTCTTGGCTTCAAGAGTAGAACCCAGTGATTCATCTCTTACATATGACACTCAGTGCTTATCCCGAAAAGTGTCCTCCTTAATGCCCATCACCCATTTAATCCACCCCCTAACCCCCACCCCCAATCAATCCTCATTTTGTTCTCTGTATTTAAGAGTCTCTTATGGTTTGCCTCCCTCTCCGTTTTTATCTTATTTTTTCTTCCCTACCCCTATGTTCATCTGTTAAGTTTCTCAAATTCTACATATGAGTGAAATCATATGATACCTGTCTTTCTCTGACTTATTTTGCTTAGCATAATACCCCCCAGTTCCACCCATGTTATTGCAAATGGCAAGATTTCATTCTTTTTCATCGCTGAGTAGTATTTCATTGTGTGTGTGTGTGTGTGTGTGTGTGTGTGTGTGTACCACATCTTCTTTATCCATTCATTAGTTGATGGACATTTGGGCTCTTTCCTTAATTTGGTTATTCTTGATAATGCTGCTATAAGCATTAGGGTTCATGTGCCCCTTTGAAACAGCATTTTTATATCCTTTGGATAAATACCTAATAGTGCAATTTCTGGGTCATAGGGTAGTTCTATTTTTAATTTTTTGAGAAATCTCCACAGTTTTCCAGAGTGGTTGCACCAGTTTGCATTCCCACCAACAGTGCAACAGGGTTCCTGTTTCTCTACATTCTTGCCAGCATCTGTTATTTCCTAAGTTGTTGATTTTAGCAATTCTGAAAGGTGTGAGGTGGTATCTCATTGTGGTTTTGATTTGTGTTTCCCTGATGATGAGTGATATTGAGCATCTTTTCATGCATCTGTCAGCCATCTGGCTATCCACTTTCAATCTCCAGGTGTCCTCCGTTCTCAGATGAGTCTCTTTGTAGGCAGCATATAGATGGACCTTGTTTTTTTAATTCTTTCTGATACCCTCTATCTTTTGATTGAGATGTTTAATCCATTTATGTTCAGAGGGATTACTGAAAGGTATGAATTTAGTGCCATTGTGTTATCTGTAGATTTCATATTTGTGGTGATGCCACTGATCCTTTGTAGTCTTTGCTGCTTTCCACTCACAGAGTCCCCCTTAGGATCTCTGGTAAGGCTGGTTTAGTAGTCACGAACTCCTTCAGATTTTGTTTGTCTGGGAAAGGCTTTATCTCTCCTTGTATTCTGAATGACAGCCTTGCTGAATAAAGGATTCTTGGCTGCATATTTTTCCTATTCAGCACATTGAATATTTCCTGCCACTCCCTTCAGGCCTGCCAAATTTCAGTGGACAGATCTGCTACTACCCTTATGTGTAGCCCATTTGTCCCTAGCTGCTTTCACAATTTTCTCTTTATCTTTGTATTTTGCCAGTTTCACTGTGATATGTTGTGGTGTTGACCTGTTTTTGTTAATTTTAAAGGGAGTTCTCTATGCCTTTTGGACCTGGATGCCTGTTTCCTTCCCCAGATTAGGAAAGTTCTCAGCCATCATTTGTTCAAATAAGCCTCCTGCCCCTTTCTCTCACTCCTCTTCTTTTGGAACTCATATGATACGGATATTGTTTCATTCCATGGAAATACTTAGTTCTCTAATTCTCCCCGTGTGATCTAGTAATTTCTTTTCCCTCTTATTTTCAGCTTCATTATTTTCCATAATTTTATCTTCTGTTTCACCTATTCTTTCCTCTGCTTCTTCACTCTCTCTGTCACTGTATCTAGTTTATTTTGCATCTCATAGCATTTTTTAATTCACTGTGACTAGTTCTTAGGTCTTTGATCTCTACAGCAAGAGTTTCTCTGCTATCTTCTATGCTTTTTTCAAGCCCAGCTATTAGTCTTCTATTATCCTAAATTCTTGTTCAGATATATTGCTTATGTCTGTTTTGAGCAATTCTCTGGCTGTGATTTCTTCTTGAACTTTCTTTTGGGGAGAATTGCTTCATTTTGTCATTTTGGCTAAGTTTCTGTTTTTTGCATGTTTTAAAAGTTTGTTATGTGTCTTGCACCTGTGAGTAGTACTCTATTAAAAAGGATTCATACACTGTCCAAGGCCTGGCACTTCAGGAAGTGTTTTAGGAGTGTGTTATATGCACTCTGTTGTTGCATTTTGGCTGCTCTATCCCACTGGTCAGTCGTCTGCAGAGCTCCTCCTTGTTTGTAGTGGTGAGTGTTTGGACATTCAACCAGTTGTGCTTTGATTTGTTTGTTGAGGTAACCCTGGAAAAAGAAAAGGAATAAGGTGGGGGGAAGCCTCATCCCATAAAAAGAGAAAAAAGGAAAGAGAGAAAAGGTGACCAAACAGGAAATCAAAAAAACTATAAGGCTAAATCCAGATAATGAGAGTGGAAAATAAAGAAGACAAAGAAAGAGAAAAGGTGGATAAAGAATAGAATAAAAATACCTGATCCAAAATAATTTATACATATATGTAAAATAAAGATTGACCAACAACAAATCAGAAGCTATGAGCCTGATTCCAAAAGAAAAAAAAGAAAAGGGAAGAAAGAACAATAAAATTTAATTTAATTTAAAACAAAAACAAAACAACAACAATAAAAACCAAAAAAACCAAAAAAAAAACCAAAACAAAAAAAACCCCCAGCTGTCTCTTGGTGCCTGGGACCCGTGGCTGTGCTGGACTGGGGGAGAGGCCATCTGGTTCACTCAGTGTCAGTCTTGACAGGAGGGGTGGGGTTCAGTGCAAGCTTTTCCTGCCTCCACTGGGGGACGCTGTCCTGTTCTCTGAAGTTCCACCATGTTGGTGATGGGGAGGAAAATGGCGACACCCCAATCTCTCCTCCCCAGACCAGGTGTCTCAAACCACGCTTTTCAGGCATCCCTCACAGAGTAGCCTGGGCAGTAGGTTTGCCCTGCTCCACAGTCTCCTGTGCTTCCTAGGTGCTCTACTGGGATTCAAAACCCAGTGTCTTAAAGGACCTTGCACCACGAGGACCCTGTTCTGGAGTAGTGCCATTCTACCCTGCTGATAAAAGACTTTTGGCTGGCATCCTTGGGGAGGCAATAAACTCTCTTACCAAAGTACTCCGGGAAGGGG
Source organism: Prionailurus bengalensis (assembly GCF_016509475.1). Classification (NCBI taxonomy): domain Eukaryota; kingdom Metazoa; phylum Chordata; class Mammalia; order Carnivora; family Felidae; genus Prionailurus; species Prionailurus bengalensis. The sequence goes on from NC_057344.1 coordinate 147,455,109, forward strand.
ACTGTTCTCTCCCAGTGTTCCCCTGAAATTACTACACAGAGCTATGCATTCTGGTGCCCATTCCCTCCTCCCCAGGACTTGCAAGGCTTCCAACTCTGTTTGGATATAGTCACACAATTTCATACCTCTGAGTTTCAGCTCCAGAGGCTCAATCCTGCCAAGCTGTCTCCCTCCAACTATGGAGATTTCTGCCACTCTGCAGATTGATTACCTGGGTGGTCCAAGTGATCTGACCTCAATATAGTTGTGTTTGAGGGACAAGGAAAATCCTAGTCCCCCTACCTCTCCACCACCTTAACCCAACCTCCTGATGAATAGTGTAGTTTATTTATTTATTTTTTAATGTTTATTTATTTCTGAGACAGAGACAGAGCATGCGTTGGGGAGGGGCACAGAGAGAGGGGGACACAGAATCCGAAGCAGGCTCCAGGCTCTGAGCTGTCAACACAGAGCCTGACGCAGGGTTCGAACTCACAGACTGTGAGATCATGACCTGAGCCAAAGCCGGACGCTCAACTGACTGAGCCACCCAGGTGCCCCTGAATAGTGTAGTTTAAAACAACAATTAAGGGGGCGCCTGGGTGGCACAGTCGGTTAAGCGTCCGACTTCAGCCAGGTCACGATCTCGCGGTCCGTGAGTTCGAGCCCCGCATCAGGCTCTGGGCTGATGGCTCAGAGCCTGGAGCCTGTTTCCGATTCTGTGTGTCCCTCTCTCTCTGCCCCTCCCCCGTCCATGCTCTGTCTCTCTCTGTCCCAAAAATAAATAAAACGTTGAAAAAAAAATAAAACAACAATTAAGGAGTCAAGAACTTGGGAACCAAGGTTGAAGAATAATGAATAATCCATTTATGAAATCATCCACTCAAAAAATAGCCTTTATCCAACACGTTTATGCACCAGGCACTCTATTAGGTACAGAGATTATAAAAAACATTTTACAAAAGTAGGCTTTGCCTTCAAGGGTGTCAACATGGTTTTGAGCCAATGACTTGTATAGAGAAGTGGGTTAGGGTTGAATATATGACTCTTAGGGCTTTAGATGTACCATGGTACATTGACAGAAATAAGTGTTGCAAGGTTGCTTAACAGAATTTTCCCCAAGGGTTCCTGGGTGGCTCAGTCAGTTGAGCTTCTGACTCCTGATTTCGGCCCAGGTCATGATCTGACAGTTTGTGATTTTGAGCCCCTACTGGGCTCTATGTTGATAACACAGAGCCTGCTTGGGATTCTCTCTCTGCCTCTCTTTCTGCCTCTGTCTCTCTCTCAAAATAAATAAGTGAAGTAAATAAATAATTTTTTTTGCCCCAAATTCATCCTGGGTGTTGTAAGGGGAAAGCAAAGATACTTATTCACTTCAGTATAGACAGGAAATTTTAGCCCTAATGGCTATGGAAGATGTGGCCTGTGACCAGATCAGCTCTAGACCTGAGGCTCATCAGACTCTGAAGTAAACTATGAATTATAATCTTAGAAAAACAGAATTGGTGCTGAGTATATACTGTATGGTATATCTCATCTGGACCATCACCTCACAGAGGACAGACATCTCTTATTAAGTACTTTAGTGGAACTAGCTTCCCTAAGAAAGATATAGAAGGAATGTCAAAGATACAGAAGAAATGTCAAAGCCATCTTTGAGTTATAGGATTAACTTACTTCCTATTATGTCCTCCCAAGGCACCACCTTTATTCCGCTCCTCTGCTAAAGCTCATAAAACTGAACCATGAACAAAACAACTTTCTCATTGTTCCCTTAAAAATGGAAATGATGGCCAGATTCTGATCAACATGGGTATGCTAGGTAACTTCTTTGAAGGGAGTTAATATAGTACCTTTAAGGAAGGGATAATTGGAATAATTATAATCTTAAAGGATCTGTCATTTAGTCACAGCTTGCTGTGTCCTAGGCATAGTACTAGATATATGTCATATTTGTCTCAAAATACATTTTTAAACATTTATTTATTTACTTTTGAGAGAGAGAGGGAGTGAGTGGAGGAGTGACAGAGAGAGAGGGATAGAGAGAATATCCCAAGCAGGTTCAAACTCACAAACCCTGAGATCATGACCTCAGCCAAAATCAAGAGTTAGACGCTTAACCGACTAAGCCACCCAGACGCCCCTGTGTCAAAATATGTTTTGAAGGCATGGATCTTAGATGCTAGTTGCAGATTTCCCAGCCTCTCTGCCTTTGCTTAGGCTATTTCCTATGCTTGGATCCCCCTTTTCTTTCAAAACTATCTGAAAATCCCATCCATCATTCAAAACTCACAATTCAGCATCTACTTGAAGACTTTTCTAACTTTCCCCAGTCTAAGAAAACTGATCTTTTGTTCTCTCAACCTCTTTAGTACGTATTTATATTTCTCACATAGAACCTACTTTTTGCCCTGGTTGCAGTGTTCTAACTTTACGAGGCACATGTCTGGCCTCCTTGATGCAAGATAAACTCTTTCAGAGTGGAAACCACCCCTTTTTTTAAAGCTTTACCTTCCCCAAGCGGCATGGTTTTCAAGGTTTCCTCCGTATCACAATCACTTGGAGAGTCTGTTAAAAGTCTGGATGACTGGTCCCCATCTCAGCTGTGCCGAATTAAATCTCAGGAGGTAGGGCCCAGGGAGTCACATGTTAAACCAGCATCATTAGAATCTTGTGTTGACCAAAGTTCTGGGCTGTGTTTTAGTGTAAAGCACTGGTTCTCAATGGGAGTTGATTTTGCCTCTGAGGGGATATGTGGCACCACCTGAAAACATTTTTGTTTATTCCAACGAGAACGGGGATTGATGCTACTGGCAATCAGAGGGGAGAGGTCAGGGACCCTGCTCTACATCCTATAATGTGCAGGATAACCCTCAGCACGAAGAGTTATCTGGCTCAGAATGTCAATGGTGCTGAAACCCTGGCACAGAGCAAACAGCACCCTGTGCTCAGGTGATCAATAAATGTTTCTTGAATAAACAAGTTGAGCAAGGTAAAGGTAGGTGTTCCTAGTAGGGGCTCAGCTGCATTTCTTCTGGGCCATGCCTGATGGGGCTGCCTCACAGCTTCATAACTGCCTAGTTGTATGGGGTCATGAAAGCCCAGGACCTCCTAAAGCCTGTCCATTTGGGTGACCATACATCACACTTAGCAACCTTGGTGTAAGAGAAACAGTATTGTTGTTTTTATAATGTTCACATTGTAGTGAATTTCTTCTTTGACTTCTTTACATGGTTTCTTAAATTGTAAAAGTACCTAACATGTATTTCCTTAGGTGATCCCAATATTCCTGGAATAGGAGGTAGCATGATTCTCTGTACTGCAGACAACTCACAGAGCTCCATGATTTGCTGCCTTCATGCAGTTAATCAGTGCCCTCCCTAGGATTAGAATCTACTATTTTCCACACACAAACCATGAACCCACACTGCTTTCCAAACACGTCTTTTGACATCTTTGGGCCTTCATTTGAAAATAGAGTCTTCCGAAACCTAACAGCATGTGCTTGAAATGTCTTCTCATTTATCCTTTTGATTGCTCAGTCCTGAATGAATCATCATTCATCCAAACGGCATAGCATTTCCTCTGTCTAGAGAGAGGGTGTGTTTATGTTGTCTCTACAGAAGTCAAAGATCGGCTCATTTTGACAGTGGTCAGTTGGGAAGCTTATAGCTTATGATCTTAGTGTGGAGGTTATTTTCAAATGTAGGCCATGTGGAACTTGAGGCTATGTAGTGTTAATGTGGTAAGCAAAGGATTTATTTCATGAGCATAAACTCTCAGAGATTACATATGTGTGTAAGTGTATATACACATGTAATTCTACAATACTGAGATCAGAGATATGAAACTTAAATAAAAGATTTGGTTAGACTCCTTTCTGACTCTTCTCTTCCACCACAGTTTCCCACTTTTGATTTTTGTTTGGGTTAGAACTCCCCAGCTAGGCTGCTCTGTGTTGAGGTTCTCTGGCATTTGAGTAATGCTCTGACTCTGTAACATCAAGAAAGAAAAGAATGAGGATATAGTTACAGTGTTCCATCTTAAAAATATTCTTATTTTTTAAAAAAGTTTATTTATTTTGAGAGAGAGACCACGAGAATGCGTGAGCACACACAAGCAGGGGAGTGGGAGAGAGAGAGAGAGAGAGGGGGGGGGGGGGAGAGAGAGAGGATCCTAAGTAGGCTCCATGCCCTCAGCACAGAGCCTGACACGGGGCTCAAACTCATGAACCCTCGAGATCATGACCTGAGCTGAACCAAGAGTTGGACGCTTAACCTACTGACCCACCCAGGTGCCCCTAAATTCTCATTTTTAAAAAAATGATATTTATTTACGCAGGAAATTTTTAAGATGTAACTACAGTGCTATAACACGTTATAGATTCCTCCACAACTTTTGTCAAGAATTTGGGCACAGTGTATGTTATTTTCTTTTTCTTTCTTTCTTTCTTTCTTTCTTTCTTTCTTTCTTTCTTTCTTTTAATATTTGGGAAATTTAGTTCTGGTCTGTTCAGGTCAGAAGTAAAAAAGAGTTTAAAAGACTGGAAAGTATTTAATAGCGTATAAAAACATTTTTCTTGGGTGGTCTCCCTGTTACTCATCTTTTTTTTTTTTTTTATTTTCCTTCTCGTTATCACCTTTATTTTCAAACCTGTTCCAGCGTCTGACAAGTGAATTAAGAAGAAATAACTTCTTTAAAAATCTATCTAAAGAGAGGAAAAAGGAGAAACAGAAAGGCTGATTAATAAGGGGTTTTGTGTTTTCTCTTCAGCATTTAGCACAAGGCTAACTTTCACTGCTGTCTAATAAAGTGAATCAAGAGTGAAAAGTTCAAATATTAGGCTTTCCTGTGGAGCTGGTTTCATGAGGTCCTGAAAGCCAACATCAGCGGAGTGACAGAAGGGCGTTCATGTTTCTGTCTCGTCTGTGGTGGACTGGCTGAGATGGCTACTTGAGGCAAATGAGACTCCCCAAACCAAAATTTAACCTGTACCCCCGAAGTTCAGTGACCTAAGGTGAAGAACTTTGCTTCAAGTCTCTGCCGACTTCCTCTGCTTTTCACTACCCCCTCTCCCCAAATTGCCTCCTTTAAGCAAAACAAACAAAAAACGTCAAAACACCAGACTTCTCAACAAAAGGCATTTTGTTTTCGACTCAACTGTTGTGTACAATATATGAAAGTCACAGTCATGGCAGAAGGAAACTTACATTAAATTAACTTCCCCAAAACAACTTAAAATCAATGGATGTGTTTTCCTCCAGAGAAATCCATAATTACTTTGGCTTCGACACAGCAGAAAATAACAGAGTATCATAGACAGTTTCTTGAGTTGACTATAGTTCAGATCAAGATCCACATATGCTATAAATCTCTGTAATGGCAAATAACTATCAGGGACGTACCAAGCCATTTAGCAATTTAAGTGGTCCACACCAGAGCTTCCAAACGGATTGAAACAACAAGTGTTCATTTCTCACGAAGTACCCTGAACCGACCACTAGATAAAATTAAAGTACGGCTTAGAGATTTAAGCTTGTGTCCGTAGAATGGGTCTGCTAGATGAAAATGCAGGGCACCCAGTTACACTTGAATTTCAGATAAGCATTGAATTTTTTAAGTATAAATATGTCCCAAATATTGTATAGGACATGATTTCACTAAGAAATTGTTTGTTATTGGGGCCCCTGGGTGACTCAGTAGGTTGTGTCCAACTTCAGTTCAGGTCATCTGATCTCATGGTTTGTAGTTCAAGCATCATGTTGGGCTCTGTGCTGACAGCTCAGAGCATGGAGCCTGCTTCGGATTCTGTCTCCCTCTCTCTCTCTGCCCCTCCCCCAATCACACACACACACACACACACACACACACACACTCTCTCTCTCTCTCTCTCTCAAAATAAATAAATAAACATTAAAAAATTATTTGTTATTTATCTGAAATTCAAATTTAACAAGATGCTTTGTATTTTTATTATCATTTTTGCTTTGTCTGTCAACCCTACCCAAAAAGATATTTTCAAACTTCTATTTTAGAAATCCTGTTGCTGAACACTGAAATAGTTGGATATATAAAATATTTTTATCTAATGCTTATAATATAAATATTAAGTATATCAAAGTATAAATTATTTATATATTATATATTTAATTTTAAAAATTGTGCAAGGTATAAGAAATGTGAGAAATTGAATGCCAGGGCTGGAAAACACACTCGTGCAAAAAATGGGTAATGAATAATAATAATAAAGAAGTAGGGTTTTCTGGAACCTGAGACATACTTAGCACATCTCAAACACAATTTGACTCTCTGGGTGCATAATTATGATGTTTTGGGTCATTGGTAGACACCTGTCCAGAGATTATTTGAGACAACTCAATGTTGAGTTTACCTCTGTTGCCATCATGGGCAAATGATCTAAATTTGACCAGAGCAGAATCATTTGATGTCTGGAACTAATTAGTTTTTGTAAGAAAATATAAAGGTCCCAGAATAACATTCTGTTTCTAGAGGTTCTCAATAATCATAGTATCATGGCTAATACACAATTCGGCTTCAAATATCAGCTCTGCCATATGTTAGTTGCATGAATTGGATAGGTTATTTAATCTCTCTGAGCCCGTTTCTTCATTTGTAAAATGAGTGTAAAACCCTAACTTTCAGTAGCTGTTGCAATAGTAAGCTATCAAATGAAATAATGATAACAGTTCTTGAGACATGAGGAGGAGATCACATATTTATACATTACTTCAATAAATAACAATAGTAATAGGGGTAGTCCTAGTATCTTACCTGAGTACCTGATAAATCCAGAAATTTAATATTTTAATTTTTTTAACGTTTATTTATTTTTTGTGAGAAAGAGAGACACAGAGACAGAGACAGAGACAGAGACAGAGGCAGAATGTGAGTGGGGGGCAACACGGAATTCCAAAGCAGGCTCCATGCTCCGACCTGTCAGCACAGAGCCCAATGCTGTGTTCAATCCCATGAACCGCAAGATCATGATCTGAGCCAAAATCAGACACTAAACCCGAGCCATCCAGGTGCACCCAGAACTTTAATATTTTAAAAGAGAGAATTGCACTTTGTGGGTTTCTGTAGGTTTGGGGTTTCTGGAGGTATAGAAGCAAAATTTTAAAACAGATGCATTTTATTTTCGGAAAATCACCAGTAAGACTCTTGAGTTACCCCACGGTAAAAGAAGTACCAATCCTCTGGGTGGTACCGCGAGGTCATCTTATCCCTGAATGTAGATGCTTCAAATTGAGATGTTTTGTGTTTGTTCACTAGCTAAAGTTGATGTAATTTTTTTTCCCTGCATTTCCCTCTACCTCTGAAAAATTAGTATAATGAAATGATTACATAAAACATAGATTTTGATCAAACTGTGGACATGCTTCATATGGTATTGTTTAAGATTAAATAATATAGAGCTCAGGGCATATTCTATGTATTAGCTTCTATTATTGTTCTATCGAGGCCCTGCAGATCACAACCCATAAACTGAGAAGGATCGTGGCTTCTTTTGGTGGAAGTGGATATTCCAACCTATGATTTTACCAGGGCAGGAGATAGATTTTTTAAAAGGGGAAGAGAGGACCCTCCATTCTGCAAGATTAAGAGTCACAAGACTAGACTTAAAGAATGAAAATGTCCTAAAACCAAAGACCATGGAGCCTAAAGCTGATGCAGGTTAATCTGGTAACTGCTATGTGGAAGTTCCTTGGGACCTAGGTGGGGATCCTTAAGTTGTGGCCGATTCCTAAAAAACTCAAACATACCCAGTACTATAAACCATGTGAGACACTGCTATGTGTACTTCTGATGTCCCTTTAACATCCAGTGAAATCTTGTAAAACACTGAAGTCAGGATCTAGCCACCTTTGGAGAATTAACCAAGGGATTTATATACCTGCTTGGAGAAGCCTATGATGGGGAGAGTGCAGCCCAAAGAACCAACTTATGAGATGATGTGATGTACCCTGCAAGAGCTCTGGAGAGAGATTGGGAGGCCAGACACCTGGTAGACCCGAGAAGAGACCACTAGGTTGGGTGGGTAGAACATCTAACAATGCCTCAGAGATTCCCAGAAACCACTTGGGAGGAGGAACACAGCACAAGAGCAAACTTCCTGAAATCGATTTGGATGTTAAAAGAAACGTAACCTTATTTTGCATTACAAACTCATGATATCCAGAAGCACGTTTATTGTATTATGTTTATCTTGGCAGCCAGAAAGTTTAGGCCTGAGATTATGGCTTAATTATAATAATAATCTCATCTGGAATGCCTAAAATCATTAGAAGCTACCAGGAAGGGAAATCCACGTACAACCTCTTCTCTCCCCTAAATGGTCATGACCTCTCTTTCAATCTTTATTATTATAAAAACTTTTTGTGTGCACTACACTAAAGGGATCTGATTTGCACATAAGCTGGGATTTCGATATGCCTGAGCATGTGCAATGAAACTGGAGGGCAGCCTGCCAGAAGTCTGCTCAGAAGAGTGACTGGGGAAGCTCCTGAGAAGATGGAATACTCCCAAGCTGGGCCCCAAAGCGAAACAGCAGAGTTGGAGGGAAAGAGTGATTCTGGGTATAATCGTTTTGTCACTTGTATTAGTTATTGGTTCTGCCCCCATGGACACATGTCTAAGTCTTCTGGGGAGACAAGTAAGTAAAACCAGGGGGGGAAAGTTGTTTTATTAAAACTCCAGCATGAAGAGAAGCAGCACTGCTTTAGGTCTCTCCTAAAAATGTTAGATTCTTCTATGTTCGGTCCCTCAAGGGTCCAGAACCATCACCGTTGGGAGACATCAGTACTCTGGAACCTGGCAGCAGAGGCTAATGGGCGAAAAAAGACTAGCTGCAGAGGTTAGCAATAGGAGTGGCGATAGGCACAGAGATGCAGAGAGGCAACAGCAGTGGGTCCTGGTAAATGCAGTGACTTCCAGTATGAGAAATGACTAGACTCTCTCCTTGGTTAAACTTTAGTCAGTCTTCTCTAAATGGTCTGGACCTAAGCTTTGGTGTCTGTCCTTGTAGGGTCTGCAATGCTCAGTTGTAGCAAGAATCTTGTTAAGTAAATTTTACAAGAATCTCCACCCTCAATATCTGATCACCCCACATGGCTAATAAAATTCCTCATTCCACATCCTTTGCATCTGATCATCCTGGCCTGCCTTCGGCAAGAATCTCATCAAATTGATTTAGCCAGAATCACCCTTAATCCTGAGGTATCCTCTTACTAATTTCCATCCACTGGCACTCATCTTTCTCCTTGGCTGTAAATCCCCATTTGTCCATGCTATATTCCGAACGGATCCTAGGTCTATACTGAGGTCTCTTTTCCCTACTTCAATAGTTCCTATAGGAATAAAATCTGATTTTATGACTTTAACGTGTCTGGCTCTTGTTCCCTGTAAGAGAAGTAATACTTGGTAGACCTGGAGTCAAGTAGATCTTGTATCAAGTAGACTGTGGCGATACCCAGCATAAGGGATGATGGTGCCCAGCAGTGTTGATGTTGCTCGTGTTATCAGCAGTACTAGTGAAGGTAGTCGGGTGTTCTGAGTGTGGAGTGAGACAGTGTGACTGCATAGTTGGTGAGCACATATGAGACTGACCCTGATGAGTCTCGGACTATGGGGAAGGAATCATTCCAAGGAACTAGAACAAGAGCCAAAAAAACAGAAATTACATTAAATCTGATAACATTAGTAGTACTGGTTATAAATAAAGTATTGTGCAGTTTTAAATATTCATATTATTTTACAGGTTATAAAGACTGAGATTTAGAAAAGCCACCTCACCTTGAAAGGGTGGATTTAGGACAGAAATACAAGTGTTTGGACACATTTTCAATGCTTATTTGCTACAATACAGCTGTCCCTCACTTAAAGTATTTCCCATACAGATTTTGATGTCTAAGTCCTTTTAATATGTAGATGATTTATGAATTAATAAATTTCTCATTTTTCTATGTCAGGTGGAATATATGTTATACTTTCCTAGAATTTATTCATTAAAACTTTAAACTTATATTAAAATGTTTGAATTTAAATTGAATTTATTTATTAAAATATGTTGAACTAAACTCATTAAAAATATGCCTCTGCTCATCCTTATTTGAAGAGAGATTTACTAAATTTAAAATTAGGATATATATTCCAAAATTTGGCAAAAAGAAAGGAGACACACTGCTTTAAAAGAAGAAAGGTGGGGCGCCTGGGTGGCTCAGCCGGTTGAGCATCCGACTTCAGCCCAGGTCATGATCTCGTGGTCTGTGGGTTTGAGGCCCGTGTGGGCCCTGTGCTGACAGCTCAGAGCCTGGAGCCTGCTTCAGGTTCTGTGTCCCCCCTCTCTCTCTGCCCCTCCCCCACTCATGCCCTGTCTCTCTCTGTCAAAAATAAATAAACATTAAAAAAAATCAAAAAGAAAAAAGAGGAAAGCAACTGGAAGCTTTAAAGAAACATAAAAAATTCTATCACTGGTTTTAGAGCTATTCTTGAAAAGGACATTCAAACAAGATGGCGACATGGGCTGGACAGAGTCAAAACTACAGATCTTGCCAGGTTAGTCCAGCAAACTGGAGCAGAGCAGGCACCCGACTCATTCCACAAGCAGAGAGGCCAGCAGAGCCAAGAACTGGACCCTTGCCAGGAGCTGAGCAGGGTGGATGCCAGAGGAGTAGCCTAGAGAGCAAGCCAAGGATTAGTAAGTAGAGAAAGCAGCAGAGGTAATAGGAGACAAGAACACAGGAAGCGGCTCCTAGGGTATCTCCATTGCTTCTGGACAGTGTCTCTTTAGCACGATAATGCCTCATTTAATGCTCCAAGCATGAGCTCACTACATAATATCTTAAAGGTAATTTTCTACACCTGATACCACACAACCCAAATCTAATCTACCCCTTAAAATACAGGATTGGGTGTGGAAACTGAGGAGCATGGGCGTCTGAGTTATCCGGGTTGTCATTAGAGTGTGCCGCAGTCTTTCTGGTTGGTTTCTTAGACTTGTGTCCATCCGTGTCCCCCCAGCCACTGCCTTGGCACTGAAGATAGCCTGACAGAGCCTGGAAAATATATTCCTATTTCTAGTCTATTGTTTTGGAAGCAGGAGAAGTGAGATTCCAGATGGAGTGTGGAGACAAGGAGCCTGAGGGATAGTGTATTAGCCTCAAGCCTGGAGGAAGCCATAGAAGAAACGCCTTGGTATTAAAATCTCAGAACTCAGGAAGGATAGTGGAAATTTATTTAGCTTTTAAATGGCCAGGTAAAAAGATATATCAGCAGAATTATTAGATACGGTTCACTATGCTGAGGAACTTTATGATGTCTCAGTACCTGTGAATATCATCCTTTCCGTGAGAGGTGTATGGTCTTGAACTTGTGTTATGAGACTTTGTGAGAAGTGCCATGTTCTTTTCCTTTGACCTGCGCTATTTTATTTGACCCTAAAATGGAAGATGCTCAGTACGAAACTTCTCGCTATCACTCACTATTTCAGACAACGCAACTTTTAGGCTTTATTTACTCTTGCTAAACTCCTCAGACCCAAGAAAAAGGAAAGAGTGAAAGGCAAAGGTGGCATAAAAATGGCAGATATGAGGGTTCTGCTGCTCTAAGAACGCAGTGGGCACCTTCTGAACTGCTTATCTTCTTTAGACTGGTGGGTGGGGGTAGGGGTGGTAAAGGAAAGAGCAGAAAATAAAGACACACCTCTGTAGGAGAAGCAAGCATCAATTCATCTTTTCAAGACCTCTGTGCCATACCGTACTTTGAAAGTTACAGTGGAGATATGCTATTGCTTTGCACTTAAAAAATCTTTTACATCACCTGCCAAATAAGCTTTGGGATCTTAAATCATTCTCCCCCCAATTTAAGCCCCTAAAACTTTCCTGAAGTGAACAACACATCCCAAAGCAACTTAAAGCTACTTGCATAAAAAAGAACAGGATTTAATAGGGGGAAAAATAAAACAAAGAAAAGGGAAAGATTCATTGAATCGTTCTATACAGAAAGAGTGCTTTAATTTTTTATTTATTCTGTACATATTAGAAGGAAATGCATTGCATGGTGTTCAGGCAACAAAACAGATTTCACTCTAGCAACTGGCCTGCTCAGAGTTCTGCTTCTCACTTGTTTATGACATTTACTAGGTCAACAAATGAGGTCCCAAATAGAAAAGCACAGTGGCTATAGCCTGCGGTTCTTGGTGGAGATAAAAATTTTAATACTATGCTGTAAGTCCATAGAGAGAGAGAAGCATGACCAGGGATAAAGTTGGTGGGTGTAGCCCTGTAGGTATATGTATTATTTGTCTTCTTCTTTGGATTCTGGATAATAGCAGAGGTCAAGTGCACCTTCGTTGGAAGCAGAGGTCAAGTGCACCAGCCTTGCCTGAGAGAGACAGCTAAGAATCACTGAAGAGCAGCCAGTCAAAAAAGATAGGAATGTAGAAGGTAGTCTGACTAACTATATAATACGGGATCTGATCAATATGATTATAACAAAGCAGATACAAACCAGTATCTGACAGATTCCACTTCATTTAATGAATTGGTCCTACTAGAGTTAAATCTAAACAATACAAATATTTGAATTTATTTGCACTCATGTTTATCATCAGGCACATATGAAACATGAACTATTGCCATTTTTATTGCTGAGAAACAAGCATTCGGAAAGTGGTGGAGTTTTGCTTTCCAATCACAGGATTTTAAAATGTGCTATTTCTGTAGTGGCAAAGAATGAGAAACCTTATCTTAGTCATTTCCCAGGAGACAAGAAACTGAATTTCCCTATCCCAATATAAACATTTTACATGTTTTCAAATGCTTTCTTTTATGTCATGGGGCAAAATTCACAACAGAAAGCCCTAGAGAGGCTGTTTTATTCTCGAAATGTTGTCTACAATTTAGAGGTTGATTGCAACAGATGAATAACAATACTTTGGTCATGGCATCATGACCCAAGCAATCTATAGGAAGGAGTAGCTGTCTGGAAAGAGTGACAGCATGCTTTTCAAAGGTGCTTCTTTGAAAAACAAAATGTTGGTGCACCATTTATACAATATCAATAATTATATTTCTTATTTAAGCTAACACAATTAGAAGAGGATTAAAAGAACTCTTAGTTTCTGATAATTTATATCTATGACTTTTCCATCTGTTCTTAAAATATGAAAATATTTACATCTTACCCCCCCCCAAAAAAAAACAATGATAAAGCAAACTCCCAAGTGTCCACCATTCACCTTAAAAAATAGAACCTGTGGGGGTGGGGGACACAAAATGGGTGAAAAGGGTCAAAAGGTACAAACTTCCAGTTATAAGATAGACAGTAATATACAGCATGGTAACTATAGTTAATGCTACTGTATCGTATATTTAAAATTTGCCGGGGCGCCTGGGTGGAGCAGTCGGTTAAGCGTCCGACTTCAGCCAGGTCACGATCTCGCGGTCTGTGAGTTCGAGCCCCGCGTCGGGCTCTGGGTTGATGGCTCAGAGCCTGGAGCCTGTTTCCGATTCTGTGTCTCCCTCTCTCTCTGCCCCTCCCCCGTTCATGCTCTGTCTCTCTCTGTCCCAAAAATAAATAAACGTTGAAAAAAAAAAAATTTAAAATTTGCCAAGACACTAGATCTTAAAAGTTCTCATCACAAGGAAAAACTTATTTGGTGAAGAATGTCAACTAAACTTACTGTAACCATTTTGATATATCTATATATCAATATTAATAGGTATATCTACATATATTATCTATTATATAGAGATATCTCAAATTATTATGTTGGGAGCCTAAAACTAATACAATGTGATATGTCAATTATATCTCAATTTAAAAAACAGAAAAAAATGAAACTTACCGCTTTGAAGTCCCTTTTCCCTCAACCTATATTGCACAGAAGGGCGACCACTACTCTGAGCTTTGTGTATATTATTTCCTTGCTTTTTGTTATATGGAAATACATATACGCTATGTATGTTCGTATATATTTATAAATGTTTGTATCCCTGTACAATGTTTACTAAATATTGTATATCTGAACTTAAAAATGGGATTATGGGGGCGCCTGGGTGGCGCAGTCGGTTAAGCGTCCGACTTCAGCTAGGTCACGATCTCGCGGTCCGTGAGTTCGAGCCCCGCGTCAGGCTCTGGGCTGATGGCTCAGAGCCTGGAGCCTGTTTCCGATTCTGTGTCTCCCTCTCTCTCTGCCCCTCCCCCGTTCATGCTCTGTCTCTTTCTGTCCCAAAAATAAATATAAAACGTTGAAAAAAAATTTTTTTTTAAAAAATGGGATTATGTACTACATATTCTATTGCAACTTGCTTTTTTCATCCAACACCCCTTTTTGAGATTCATCCATGTCATAGCTATATAGTGTATCAGAAATGTATTCAATTGCCTTTCTATGGACATTTGAGTCATTTTCAGTTTTTTTCACCAATGTGTATGCTCTTATGAATATTCTCGCACGTACCTCCCAGAGCACAAGTATATGAATTTTTATAAAACAGTGCTTCCCAAACCTTTTAATGGGTCATCACACTTCAGAACTAATATTCATTCTCTGATTCACTGAGACAAGTCAAGTAGGGTGCCCTGGTCAAAGGCAATTTCCCTGGCCTTCCTGGACATTCCAAGGGCTGAAGGAAAGTATCTGACTTACCTGTCACCTATGGCACACTGTGTAGGAAGCTGTACTGTATGGATTTGTTTTCTCTTGTGTAATAACTACAGTGGCTCAAGTCTTCAATAAAATGTTAAATCATTAGAAAGATAATGGGCATCCTTGCATTGCCCTTTATTATAGTAGAAATGCATCTCATGTTTTTCCATTAGGTAAGATGCTGGCTTTTGGGTTGAGGAATATATATAATATATCATACTAAGAAAGGTTTCACCAATTTCTATTTCATCAAACATTTTCTTATAATTTGAGGTTGATTTATGTGAAATGCCTTTCTGGCCATATTGGACATTTTCATATAGAGTTTCCCTTGGATCCGTTAGTAAGATGAACTATTTATAGATTTCCTCAAATTGAAATACCCACTTGATCTTGAGGTACTATTGGATTGTTTGCTAATATTTTATTTAAGATTTAATATCTATATTTAGAAATGAGATTGGTCTGCAGTTATGCATATATATGCATGTGTATGTATGTATGCATGTTAGTATGTATATGTGTGTGTGTGTGTGGTTTTTATGTCAATGTTAAAATTCACCTAATGAAAATAATTTGAAAGATGTACTTCTTTATCAGTGCCCTGGCATATTTTAATTAGCATTGAAATTATTTGGTCTTCAAGAGCTTTTTTGTTTGTTTTTACTGAAGAATAATTGACATTTAATATTGTACTAGTTTCAGGTGTACAACATAGCGATTTGATAATTATATATGTTACAAAATGGTCACCACAATAACCCTAGTCATCATACAAAGTTGTTTCAATATTATTGACTATATTCTCTATTCTGTAAATCACTTCCCTGATTTTATAACTAGAAGATCGTACCCCTTAATCCTCCTATCCCCCTAGCCTTTCCCTTCTGGCAGCCATCAGTTTGTTCTATGAGTCTGTTTCTGTTTGTTTTGTTCATTTGTTTTGTTTTGTTTTTAGATTCCATGTATAAGTTGAGTTATTCAGCATTTGTGGTCTTTAAAGTTTTGTACAATTCCTTTTTCATACCATTTGTTCTGGTGACTTTTATGGGATGAGGAGGCTCTTTGACAACTTTTTATTTCTTCTATGAAAACTGGACTACTTAAACTTTATACTTCTATTGAAGCTAGTTTTATAAATTATATCTTCCTAACAAGCTATACATTCCCTCTAATTTTCAAAAATTAATTTGCATATAACTATGCAATAAAATCTCCAACTTTATTTTTTTTTAATTTTTTTTTAACATGTATTCATTTTTTGAGAGAGAGAGACAGAGATGGAGCACGAGTGGGGGAGGCGCAGAAAGAGAGGGAGACACAGAATCCAAAGCAGGCTCCAGGCTCTGAGCCTTCAGTGCAGAGCTCGATGTGGGGCTCAAGCTCATGAACCGTGAAATCATGACCTGAGCCGAAGTCGGAGGCTTAACCGACTGAGCCACCCACACACCCCAAAATCTCAAACTTTAAAAAACTTGTTGGGGCACCTGGGTGGCTCAGTCGGTTGAGCCTCCCACTTCAGCTCAGGCCATGATCTCACAGTATGTGAGTTCAAGCCCCATGTCGGGTTCTGTGCTGACAGCTCAGAGCCTGGAGCTTGCCTCCCATTCTGTGTCTGCCTCTCTCTCTGCCCCTCCCCCGTTCATGCTCTGTCTGTCTCTCTCTGTCAAAAATAAATAAACATTTTTAAAAAATTTTAAAAAAAAACTTGTGTCTTATTTTTATTTTTTTAATTTTTATTTATTTATTTTTTTCAACGTTTATTCATTTTTGGGACAGAGAGAGACAGAGCATGAACGGGGGAGGGGCAGAGAGAGAGGGAGACACAGAATCGGAAACAGGCTCCAGGCTCCGAGCCATCAGCCCAGAGCCTGATGCGGGGCTCGAACTCCCGGACCGCGAGATCGTGACCTGGCTGAAGTCGGACGCTTAACCGACTGCGCCACCCAGGCGCCCCTTGTTGTGTCTTATTTTTAAATGTTTACTTATTTATTTTGAGAGAGAGAGGTGAGAGTGGGGGAGGGGCAGAGAGAGCGGGGGAGGGAGAATCTCAAGCTGTCTCCACACTGTCAGCACAGAGCCTGATTTGTGGCTCCATTCCCAGTACCATGATGACCTGAGCTGAAATCAAGAGTCAGATGCCTGACTGAGTCACTCAGGCATCCCCCCAATTTTTGTGTTTTAGTGCGTATGGCTGCCTTTTAATTTCTTATTTTGTGTATTTGTCATTCTATCTTTTTTTTTTTTTTTTTTTTAGCTAATAATTTATCTATCCTGTTGTCTTTCTTAAGACAACCACTCTTTGCGGTGCCTGGGTGGCTCAGTCAGTTAAGTGTCTTGACTCTTGATTTCGGCTCAGGTCATGATCTCAGGTTTGTGAAATCAAGCCCCACATGGAACTCTGTGCTGACAGTGCAGAGCCTGCTTGGGATTCTCTCTCTTCCTTTCTCTTTTCCCCTTCCCCTGCTCACACAATCTCTTTCCGTCTCTCTCAAAAATAAACATTAAGAAAAAGAATCAACTCTTTGTTCTCTGTTTTCTAACTCAATGTTTACCTTTAGAATTTCTTGTATTTGTTTTATTTTGCTTTACTTTGTTGGTCTTTTTCTATTCTTTTTGAGCTGCATGCTTTATTTCACTGATTTCATTGTATTGTTGTGTGTATTTAATACTATGAATTTCTTTGGAGGACTGCTTTAGCTATGTCCCATAGATTCTGGACATATGTCTCAGTGGGTTTGAATTCTGCTCTTGGCACCAAATTATGTGTTCATTTTCTATTACTGTATAACAAGGGAGCAGCAACTAGTGGCTTAAAACAGCACACATTTGTTATCTCTCAGTTTCTGTGGGTCAGAAGTCCAGGCATGGTTTAGCTGGGCCACAGGTCTCTCAAGTCTATAATCAGAGTATCAGATAGGCTGCATTCTTTACCGGAGCTTGAGGTCCTTTTCTAACTGTAAAAATAGTGATAAAATTCAGTCCCTTTTGGATGTAGGCTTGAAGTCTCCGTTTTCCTGCTGTCTGTCAGGTGGAGGCTGCTCTTGGCTCTTCTAGCCCCACAGTTATTTGCTGTGTGAATCTTTCAGAGGCCCTTCCGCATATGAGTTTACCTCCTCAGTGCCAGCAAGGGGGAGTCTCTCACTGTCATCTGCTAAGACAGAATCTTCTATAATGGAGCCTAATCAAGAAATGACTATCCAGTCACCTTTGTCATATTCTGCTGGGTGGACGAAAGTCACAGGTTCAGCCTAAACTCAGCAGGAGATTATACAAAGGCATTATCCATCAGAGGGCCATTGTAGGATGTGATGGCCTCATCTTTGTATGTAATCTGGTTTTTCTTTCTAGTTGATCTTAGGAACCTTTTTTGTCTTCGGTGTTCTGCAGTTTCACTGTGATGGTTTAGGTGCAGATCACTTTTTATTATTTTAGGACCCGATCCTTGTTTCCTGTAGCCAGATATGTATTTGTCAATAATCCTGGAAGTTCTCAAGCATTTTCTTTTCAGACATTACTAGGGGGTTGCTTTCAATTAGGAACCAGGTAAATTTAATTTCTCGGTTTGGTTTTTCCCTGAACACATGAGTGATGTAAATTTGAATCCGAGCTTTGTGTCAGAGCAGTGTTGTTGTTTTCCTTTTTTCCCAGTTTTATTGAGGTATAATTGACCTATAACATTGTATTATCCCAAGGTGTACAACATAATGATTTGATATATGTGTATTTTGTGCAATGATCCCCACAGTAAGTTAATATTTATCACCTCACATAGTTACAGATATTTTTCTTGTGATAAGAACTTTTAAGCTTTGTGATTTTCAATGTTCAGGGGAGACTCTTATTATTGCTGTTGTTATTATTATTATTATTATTATTATTATTATCATCCCATCCAGAGCTTCTGAGATAAATCAATTTTCTTTCAGTTTCCCGAACTGGTAGGCCAATTTTTCTCAGTCAATATTTTCATAGAAGGAATAGCCTATTCGGTTGTATCACTTTGTGCAGTTACCCCACTTTGGGCATGCCCTAGGTTTTGTTTACTGTTCTGTCACGTGCAGCCGTGGGTCCCCCATGATATTAGTTCCTGGTATTGTGATGTCTCCTCGGGCTGGCCTTGTGTTCCACTTTTGCTTACTATACGAGTTTTGGCTTAGGATTGATTTTTTTGGTTGGTTGGTTGGTTTGGTTTTCCCTGATCTTTGTTGATTTTTTAAAGCTGAGGCATCCATGTCATATTTGGTGATTTCTTTCTTTTACTGTCTTGTAATTCAGCAATTCATTTAATGTTACTTTTGTCATTCCTTACCCAGCGTCTTTGTGTTTTACAGTGGGGGCATATTTTAGGATATAGCCATACCGTTGATGTAGCAGCCCACATTTTTAAACTGTTTTTCGTTCTAATTCTTAATCTAGCTTTGGCTTTCCTCTGAAGATTAAATAGAACACTTCTTTCTATTGGTCCCGGGCAGTCATCTTGCATCTCTAAGCTTTTCCCTCACTCGGCCAAAGTCTTTCACATTCCAGCAAGGTTATCGTATGACAACAATCTTGCATTTGTTCATTTCTTCAAAGAGGGAGAACGTCTTTTAGCAATATTTTTTTCATAATGAATCCTCTATTATGGAGGCAGAAGCAGACGGGAAATCGGTTTGCTGCAATCAACAGTTAAAAGATTTTATTAGAAAACAACTTAAAATGTTTCCTTATAACTTCTTTTATTTATTTATTTATTTATTTTTTTGGGGGACAGAGAGATACAGAGCATGAACGGGCGAGAGGCAGAGAGAGAGGGAGACACAGAATCGGAAACAGGCTCCAGGCTCTGAGCCATCAGCCCAGAGCCCGACGCGGGGCTCGAACCCACGGACTGCGAGATCGTGACCTGGCTGAAGTTGGACGCTTAACCGACTGCGCCACCCAGGCGCCCCATAACTTCTAATAAACATGTAAATTTACTTAGTCACAACTTCTCTTCCCGGACTTAAAACAATCCAATCTCTCCTCTATAAACCTGAAAATTAGAATAATTATTGTTGCTACCAGGAAAAATTTGTTGTCTTGAATTATGGTGGGAAATTGTCTGTAAATGACTTTATCGATGATCTTTTTTTTTTTTTTTTTTTTGTCTTCTATACTGCAGGCCTGCTTCTACTTTTACAATTAAATCAAATCCTAGAAGATATGAAACCTTTAGTGGAAGTTGAGAATACTTTGGTGTGCTTGATAAAATTGCTTATTCTCTGCCTACATATCTATTCTGCTTCCACAAGGTAAGACTATAGCTTCTGCATTTTGTTAATTTTCTTTTTCATGTTTACTTATTTTTGAGAGAGAGAGAGATAGAGAAAGAGAGGGACAGGCAGGTAGAGAAGGAGACACAGAATCTGAAGCAGGCTCCAGCCTCTGAGCTGTCAGCACAGAGCCTGAAACAGGGCTCGAACTCACAATCTGTGAGATCATGACCTGAAGTGAAGTCAGATGCTTAATCGACTGAGCCACCCAGGCACCCACTTTTGCATTTTTAACAAGCACCTAGATGAATCTCATACACGAGGATCAGGGATCATAATCTAAGCAACCCTGTGGTATATTGACTCAACAAATCACCTTAAAATGTCTCCTTTCTCTTTTATGTGTGTTTGCAGCACTTTTAAGAATAGCCACAAACTGGCAACATACTGAGTTGAATTAGATTCTAAATTATAATTTACCTACACTCTGATTATTTCCAGGCCTAGATTAATTTGTTTCATGTTCTGGGTCTTTGGAATTTTTCTGACTTGCACATTTTAATTTTATTATGTCTTTAATATTGAAGTTATAAATTATGATTTTGACATTTGATAACTTTCTTAGGGATGTTTAAAATTTTTTTTTCAACGTTTATTTTTATTTTTTGGGACAGAGAGAGACAGAGCATGAACGGGGGAGGGGCAGACACAGAATCAGAAACAGGCTCCAGGCTCTGAGCCATCAGCCCAGAGCCTGACGCGGGGCTCGAACTCACGGACCGCGAGATGGTGACCTGGCTGAAGTCGGATGCTTAACCGACTGCGCCACCCAGGCGCCCCCTTAGGGATGTTTAAATATCTCCTTTGGCTGTCCAGTTTTAGATTTTATGTTTCCAATTGGCCATGAGTATTTTTTTGCTTTCCTTTTTTTCTTTTCATATTCATACTATTGAGGTTACAAGCATTCAACATTTCCCATTGCTTTTCCTTCTAGTTATGCTACTTAGATGTATTTTATTGTGATTTTTTTAAATGATCCCATAAGCTGCTTTATCCATTTATTCCAATAATGTCTCACTTATAATAACATGCATAACAGCGCTCAAATTTTACATAAAATGCAATTAATAAGTGTAATTAGTGAGTTAGTGTGATATATATATATATATATATATATATATATATATATAGTTTGCTGTTTTGTAATTAGATTTATTTGCCTTTTGTTTAGTACAATTTTATACTTGAGTAATATGCTTTGTTTGTTTTCTTGAATTCATATCTATAGTTTTCCTAGGGTTAAACTGAAAGGATCATAATATGATTTTCAGAAAAATTTTACTTTTTTTTTGATAAAGTGAGGAATTCATTGTAAGTGTAGCATAGAATATACATTGAATAAGTACCCCAAAGGTAAGTTTTATTTGACCATTGTCAGGGCAATCATGGAATATTTTATACAATTATGGAATTTGTTCTCTGAAAGGGAATAGATTAACAGCACATGGAGTCATTCATAACTCATGCCTTTATTGTTTAAAATTAAGTCTAAGGTGATGATTTGCTAGAAAAGCTCAGCAGACACTGAGAAAATCAGAGTGGCCTGAGATATTAAATCTAGGTGACTTACATGTCATTCTATTGTAGGAGGGACGAGACCCACACAAAAAACTAAACATGAACAAGATGAACCCAGAACAGTTTTCTTTGTTAAAAACTTCCAGCAAATTTACCTCATACTGAAAAGAAAAAATACAACTTACCCAGGGGCTTTCTTGAGCCTGTCTTCTGCTCTCCAGGGGCCACAACCAGGTATCTTGGAGACTTCATTGCAGTGCTCAGGCATTTGGGGTGAGAGCTCACCCTCTGAGAAACATGGCAGCATGTGCTGGGAACCATGAGAGATTAGAAGAAAATAGCTTCAGACTAACATCAACACAACTGCTGCCACAGAGTTTAGTTGGGAAGGAAAAAAAAAAAAAGAGAGAGATGGTCCAGTGGACTTTAAGCCTGTTTATTTTTTGTTAACTCAAAATTTCATTTCATTATATTTAATAAATCTATAGTTCAATAGGCTTTTGTACTAAAAGTGAGCCTTGTCATAGCTTGTGTGAGTTTTTTTTAAATAAAACCATACAAATATTTAGTCTTTCATTTTGATCAAGAAATTAAATATAGATGATCAGCTATAGGAATTATATAAAATACATACATAATATCTACAATCCAGGGATGACACATTTTAAACCATTACTAAATTTTTTTTTCCTTTCTGATCACCTGATAATTTTTAACATTAGAAAATATATTTGAAGGAATCTTATGTCGATGTGGATTCCCATACATATAGAATTAAGTTTGATTTTCTTCTGTTAAAAAAGAAAAGAAAAAATATTTGAAAGATATTTCCTTTCATCAGCTGTCATATATTTGGTGCACTGTCCTGCACCAGGGATCATTAAAATCATGATTAATTGTAATATTAGCAAATGTATTGTTGAAGCCTTTGTGGAAGAGATGGTCCTACCATCTTAAGACTTCAGGATTTCTCTACAGTTCTGTTTTGAATTTGTTCAGTGACACTCATTGGTCCTGTTTCCTGGATCTCTCATTGAAGAGCATTTACCAAATGCTTTCTCTGTGAATATGTCAAAAACCAGTTACTGCAACTGAAAACTGCATTTTTCAAAGGAGAAAAAAAAAAGCATGTGTTCTTTAAGAATATTAGGAATATTCTAGGAATAGAGCTCAAGTTTGAATATTAAATCTTTGAGTTGATTACTTCACTCATATTTTATAGTTATGCATTGAAGTCTTATACTTGCTTATTTATACTTCAAATTCTATTTTGAAATTCAGAAAGTAAAGTATTTTAATGACGATGGGCTTTTTCACATCTATGTATTTCCATTTTAGAAAAAAGTCACCTTAGAGGTGCCTGAATGGCTCAGTTGGTTAAGCGTCCAACCTCAGCTCAGGTCATGATCTCATGGTTCATGAGTTTGAGCCCCGTGTTGGGCTTTTTGCTGTCAGTGCAGAGCCCACTTCAGGTCCTCTGTCCCCCTCTCTCTTTGTCCTTCCTCTGCTTGTGCTCTGTCTCTCTCAAAAATAAACATTTTTTTTAAAGACACCTTAGATAGCAAGTACATTCTGTTTTTAAAAATGTAAAGCTTTTAAGTGGAATCAGATACTAGAAATTAGATTGGTGGAGGCTTGGTTCTGCTTCATGTCACGTCCTTTCAACTCCACCTAATGTTTTTAAGAGTGTCTGAAGCACTTTCTACCTGTCCCCATTCATTAGAGCTTTCTCAGGCAGAACAGAAGTGAGGAAAAGAGCTCAGACTTTGGAGTTTGCCTTCCTCATATACTAAGATAAAGGTCGTCAAATTCATTAGGAAAATCAAGCAACCTGCAGAGAAGATTTTATTTTCTTTAATTTTTTAAAATTTTTATTTATTTTTTTGAGAGAGAGAGAGAGAGAGAGAGAGAGAGAGAGAGAGAGAGTATGAGCGGGATAAGGGCAGAGAGAGAGGGAGACACAGAATCTGAAGCAGGCTCCAGGTGCCAAGCTGTCAGCACAGAGCCCGATGCGGGGCTCAAACTCACGAACTGTGAGATCATGACCTAAGCCGAAGTTGGATGCTTAACCTACTGAACCACCCAGGCACCCTAGAGAAGATTTTCTAATATCTCAGATCCTGATCCACAATGCTACGTATGGAGAATGGAACACACTTTACTGTTGAATAAAGTATCAATTTCATTGATAATGGATTGGTAATAATAATAACAACACGATAATAGAAAGAGCAGCTAATTTTTGTTTAGTGCTCTTTATGATATGCTGTATATTTTCCATGTATTAGCTTCCTCCCACAATAGCCCAATAAGTTAGGTGCTAATCCATGTTTAAGGAAGGTTTAGCTATAAAATTTATCTATGTTACCATAAAACTTGCTTAGTAACAGCTGGTCAGTGTAATAATGATCCAGTGTTTGAGTAGTTATTCCAAGTATAAATGCATACGCACACTGAGCAACACTAGAATGCTACTGAAAAATAGAACTCTAATATCCTTTGTTTTAAATAAACAAATTTCCCCTCATTCTCAGACAAAGGTTGTGAGCATAATAGACATGTCACAATAGACTTAGGAAAAATAGATAAATTTACATTTGTCATAGATTTCAGAAAGGTCAAACTGGTACCAGTGTTTTTTCTCTCTGTCCCTTTCTCTTGTTCTCTCCCTCCCTCTCTCTATATAGTATATATTTGTATCCCTAAATACATTATTCAATGTGTCTAAGCCTTAATTTCCATAGCCATAAAAGCAAGGATGATAATATCCTTCATAGTATATTTTAGGAATCACATTTGATAATATAAGGAAAATATTACCCAGAGTGTTCCTTACATAATATATCATTTTCTATTTCCTTTGCCTGATCTCCTGATGATAAAGCACTTAGAAATCTCATGCTTTATGAATATTAATTTTTTAAAAAGTCAAACAGGCCCCAATAGTAGTTTTTGCATAATTCACTCATTACCAGGAAACAAGCAATTTTATAATAGATACTATGGATTATAAAAGAGCTGAACTGTTTAATATTTCAGTATACTAGAATAAGTGGTATACAATAAGCAATTTGGCAATGAGATGACATTAGACATTACCTAAAATTACAATGATGTAGTGAAGTACTGAATTATGAGTGGCAATAAGCGGACAAGATGGCATATGAAGTGCTAATTGTTCTACAGGGATTAAAAAGAAATTTAAGGAAATACAGTCCATTGAGGCTCTGAGCTTTGAGGGAAAGTCTTGGGTAGACCCTAGAAGGATAGGTGGTCTATGTATATATGGGCAAGGGAAGGGAGAGAATTCCAGACAAGGAAAGTACTTGAATTAAGGTACAAAATGAGAATAGCTTCGTTTGCATGTACGTGCGTGCGTGCGTGCGTGTGTGTGTGTGTGTGTGTGTGTGACGTGCATGCATGAGGGCTGGGGCTGTCAACCTGCCTTGATCACAAAGTTCTTATTAGTCAACAATGAGAAATAAGATTGGATGGGTTCACTGAGGCAGGATTATGCATTCCTGGGCTCTAAGCACAAAAGCAGTATTTCATCCCTGGCTTGGCATGAAGGGTCTCAACAATTTCAGTTAATAATGTTGATGTTGGTCATATATCCCCCATTCATGAGTATAAATAATGGGCCATTTTCCCACTTATTTATGTATTTTTCCTAGATTATCAATATATTTTATTAGCATTATTTTTTTCTATTAAAGGTAAAGTAGTATATTCATGTAGCCATCTACCAGGCACCAAGCTAAACATAATATGAAGAAATGAACTTCTTGAGGGCTATTATGCATCACACTTAGGGCTTAAGTATTGAGGAGACAGAATTGACTAAGAAATACAACCTGTGTCCAAACAGAGCTTATAGTCTAAGAGAAAGCGTAGGCATTGATTTTTTTTTTAAGTGCAAGGAATTTTCAAAGGACAGACATCTAGAGTGCTGTAACCCCATGTAGAGAGTAAGTGGAAACTCACAGAGGAATGAAAGACATCTTCTCATCATGGAGTCATACAATAAGCAGTTGAACACGTCCTCCATACTGTCTCCTCGGTTACTAATGGAGGTTCAGTATTTCAGGGATGGTGGGTCTTATTCATAAAGTTTCTTTGTGTCTTACCAACTGCTAAGTGCTTTTGAGAAGAGGCAAACATAGCAAGAAAACCAAACAGCTTTTAAGGGGTTGTTGTGAAACAAGGCGAACACACGTAAGAGAGGCATTAGTGGTAAGCTGGAGTTTACTTTGATTTCAGAATCAGGAACCATCTAAACTGGTCTAGGTGTTTCTAGGTGCACCAGAGTGTTGCGTGTGTTAGTATGCTAACTCCTAAAGGATAGCCCTATTGATTTTGGTGGTTAAGGCAGTTTCGTGGCTATGGCCACTGCTCACCTCTTACTAGTTGGGATTCTAGAATAACCATGGTCCGGAGGCCATTGGCCAGTGCAGAGACACCCAGTCTCAGCCCTGATGACAGAATGTTTAGCAGGAT
Source organism: Prionailurus bengalensis (assembly GCF_016509475.1). NCBI lineage: Eukaryota > Metazoa > Chordata > Mammalia > Carnivora > Felidae > Prionailurus > Prionailurus bengalensis. The sequence goes on from NC_057344.1 coordinate 147,481,071, forward strand.
TGGCTTCTGGTGTGTATTGCAACCAGGTGTTTCTTCAGAGATTGGAGCAGGGGATGCATTCAAGCCTTCATACAAAATTCAGATACATAGAGGCTCCAAAAGATTGTTATGAAAGAGACCACTCTTCTGAGACCTGTTAATAGGTATTTCTTTAAAAGCATGACAGGAGAGGCTGTTCCTTGATGTTGTAAAGTTGATGAACTCCAGATAATCAGGCTCTTTCCTTTGTCTGATATGTAAATGTGTCGTGAGTCTCATCCTGGGTTCTGGTGCGCGGCATTTCCCAAAGGTAGTTCATGTTGGGCCCTGGTAACAGCTTGATACACCAGGGTTTATGCTCAGTTTTAGGAGAGTCTACAGTAGATTGTACCAATCTGATCTTGATTACCGTGACATTTTTATTTCTTGACGTCTGTGGGATCACCATCAGTCTTTCCTCATCTTGTGCCCCTGACACAGTGCCTTTGGCCTACGGCGGAAACCAGTCTTGGCTTGTCAAAGAAACAGACTGAAGCCAGATCGAGTGTTTTTTATCAAAGGATGCCACACACAAACTTTTAGAGATTTTACTCTCCGTGAGATATTACAAAACAAATTAAATGCCTCATGCTCTAGCTTCCGTCATTTCTTATTCTGACCTCAGTGAAAATTCAAAGCAGCTGATAACTATTATATAATCATTCTCATATATTTGTTTACTGTTAGCAAATCACTCCTTCCTTGTTGCTTTTTAAATGATGACTTATCCTAGTTCCTTTTTAAATCTGTCACATGGAAACACACACTCCTTTCATTTCTGGCAAATAATCCCACCCACGTCTGTCTGGTGGTATAACTCGTTAGGAATGCACTTGTTCAGAGGTGTGTTGAGAAACTTTCTATAAATCTTTTTGAAAGAGATTTGTATAGGGGCGCCTGGGTGGCTCAGTCGTTTGAGCGTCCGACTTCGGCTCAGGTCATATTCTCGCAGTTTGTGGGTTCGAGCCCCGCATCAGGCTCTGTGCTGACCGCTTGCTCAGAGCCTGGAGCCTGCTTCAGATTCTGTGTCTCCTTCTCTCTCTGCCCCTCCCCCACTCACGCTTTGTCTCACTCTGTTTCTCAAAAATAAATCAATGTAAAAAAAAAAAAAGGAAAGAAAGAGATTTGTATATTCCTGCCACATATCCTGTATTTTAAATTCAGGTTGTGTGTGTGTGTGTGTGTGTGTGTGTGTGTATAATGACCACTGATTTTTGTGACCTAATGTTATTGTTTTTACCCCTAAATTACTGTTGCCAGACAAAATAAAGGGTGCCCAGTTACATGTGAATTTCAGATAAACAACGAATAGTTTTCTAGGATAAGGTATGTCTCACATACCAAAAAATTCCTTAGTTTATCTGAAATTCAAATTTGACTAGGAATCCTGTATTTTTATTTGCTAAATCTAAGCCACCCTCGTAAGATAAAAGGGCACTCATGGATCGTAGCAACTATTCTCATGTTTTCAGTTTACAGTGAGTCACACACCTCTCCCCTGCCTGTAGCAGATGCAGAACATATTCCAAAATGCTTGAATAATACCTCTTGTCTTCTAATGTTGATAACTTACTACAGATATCAGTGTTTGAAAGAGTTTCTTACTACCTTAGTGAAAAGCTTAGGTGTCCTAAGAACCTCCGTGACCATGTAATCTTAGGTGTCTTAATTTCTCTGAATGTCAGATGCCGCAACAGTTAATGGGGATAATAATAACTACCTTTTAAGCCTGTGGCAAGGATGAGAATATTGTGATTTTTGTAATGGGCCTGACACAACCCCTGGAGCTTCCTTCTGGAACATCACTAATATTGTTATGGTGGCAACGCATGCCGGGTGCTGCCCCTTGGCACCGGGGAGGTAAGAGTAAACTAGACAAAGTCCCTGTTGATGATAAACAAGAAACAAAGAAGCAAAGAAGGTTTAGACAATGGTAAGAGCTAAGCAAAACATTAAATGCGTAAACATGAAGGACCATTAGCAGGGCCAGCCTGCTCAGGATTGATGACAGAGGGCCCGCCCTGAGGTGGTCACATTTTTTGAGACTGGAGTGAAAGAAGTTGCTGGCTATGAGGAGACCCAAGGGGAGAATTTAGGGTAAACGGAGTTCTAAGTGCAGAGGCAGAGAGAGCTTGGCTGGCTGAAGAGTTGGGGCGTGGGGAAGGAAACAAACAGTGCTAGAGCATGAATGAAGAGCAGATTTCTAGAACATTGTCCTCAAACTGTCTGTGGTGAAGGACAATTTTGTTTTATTCCCAGTTCTACAAAACACAATAAAAATTACCATACAAATGAAATGAAGAAAAGCACGTACACAATGCAAGCCCATATTTCTTAGATTCAGCAGCATAAAATTATAGTTTAATAAGTGATATCAGAACAAATATAACCGGGAAAAAAAGAGTTACAAAGGCTGTAACATATTCATTAAAAGTGTGTATCTAGGCAAACAATATACCCTGTTCAATAAGATATGTCCACCAATCATACACGTGAATGTAGCAATGTCAATCTGCTATGCAAGTTTGTTACTCTGACTTCCACAGATGGGGTTGGTGCCCAGACCACACTCTGCATGGCTGCAAGATTGCTCTACTAGGGAAAAGACAGAGATCAAATGGCCATAAGAAGTCAAGATTTAATTCTAAGTGCTAACCAGATAGTAAATTAATAATAATATGAAGAATGATGACAATAAGGAAGATTTGTGTTTATGGTCAACTGTGAAGGAAATGGGATTATCTTTATCCTAAACTTCCCAGAAGCTTAGGTCTAAGCAGGGTGATTCATTGTGGAAGATGTCCACAATGGCAAAGTGTCCACATTCTTCCAAGGCTCCCACCATTTCCATAGTACCAGATGGTTCTTCCTTTCAGCGATGTGCTGGAAAGAGAGATCTAAGCGGGGAGACAAGAGAACTCCATTCTAGTCTGGCTCTGACTGATAGCAACACTTGGTCATGTTATTCTTAACATGTCTTAGTTTTCTCACTTGTAAAAAAAAAAAAAGTGGAGGACTAGCTAATATCTAAGGTACTTTTGAATTCTGAAATTTTATAAATCTATGATTCTAATTGTACCTTTTTTCAACAGTAGAATGAAATTTTCAGAAAGAGAACACGCTAAATTAAAATCTTGTGAATAATTTCGAATTATTTCTAATCAAATCAGAGTTGTTTTAATCAAACTAATCAAAATAAAACTAAAATCAAAAAAATGTTTTTTATTTTAGGGGAGTGAAACTGCTAGCAAATATTTGAATAGCTGAAATTTCTTCTAATTACTATATCCTGACTCCACTCTGGGTTTACCTTACTAGGACAGGGTTTCCAGCATACTTTGGTTAAACTGTCTGTGGATTCAAAAATTAGTATTCATTCACTTTCTCTTTTCTTCTTCTTCTTCTTCTTCTTCTTCTTCTTCTTCTTCTTCTTCTTCTTCTTCATCTTTTGCATCTTGATTTATTTTCTTTGTACTCATAATAGGAGCATTTAATTAGTTTTACTTAAGAAAAGTTAACCCCTCCAAGCAGATTGGACAATTTCTCTCAATGTTATCCTATAAGGAGCAGCTGCCAGATGAAACCTTTTTTTCTGTTTGTTTTAACTTTTAAATTTATTTAAATCCAAGGTAGTTAGCATATGGTGCAATAATAGCTTCAGGAGTAGAATCTGGTGATCCATCACTTACATATAACGCCCAGTGCTCATCCTTAAAGCCCATCCCCCACCCAACACCTTTCCAGCAACCCTCAGTTTATTCTGTCAGTTTCCCTCCATCTCTCTTTTTATCTTATTTTTTCTTCCCTTCCCCTGTGTTCATCTGTTGTTCTTATTCCAGTATTCTTCAACATGTTTCAAGCCTTAGGGTTACTGATTTTTGTATAGGTTCTCTGTGATAACTTGGGGGAGGTGCCAAAAAAATGTTCCTTCCTAGAATATTTTAAAGGTACATTTTTAAGGGATTCAAATAAAGATGTCCTGGAAATTGCCCATTCATTAATTAGATATTTACCAACCCCTTCATTTAAATATTAGAATAATATAAAAGCAAATGGTACCCAACTATGCCCATAAGAAGATCATGATTTGTTTGGGAAGAGACACTCGATTTAATGGGTAGAACTCTTTAATGGAGAGAGAACTCTTTAATTAAGTGCTGTGAGAACCTCAGGTCCAGAATGGATAAACTCCCTGGCAGAGTTAAGACAAGAGTTTTGGACATACTAGAATGGGATCTTGAAGAATGACTGGAAAGGATACTTCAGTCCCGAGGAAAAGCTCAAGCTCGTGCACAGGTAAGGCAGGGGAGAGGCGAGCACTTCTGCGAGGCATTTGGAGGGAAGAAGCATGTGCTCCTAGCATTGCATTTTGAAGATTATTATGTTACCAAGTTTGGAAATGATTTCTGCTACAGGGGAAGACACCTCGGAGGATTTAAGCGGAGAAAGGGAGAGTCACTGAGAGCCAATAGTGTCAGGCATTTTACCGGTATTATCCCATTTAATCTTGATCAGTCTTCCTGGTGGTCTTGACTTTTCCTAGCTTATAAATGAAGAAACAGCCCCAGACAGGTTTGCCAATGCCCCTCAAGTAACAGAGCTAGCTGAGTGGCAGAAGATGGCATTTGAATCTAATTGTTTGACTTCCCAGTTCTGAGGGCCAGGCATTTTTTTACACCTCAGCACCAAGGCCTCCAGAAAGGGTGGACAGACAGACTCATGGCTGGTGGGAAAAGTTCTCATCCATCTTTGCCCTCGGGCCACCCAACTTCTAATGCTCCCTTCAAAAGGTTATCCCCCAGGGCATTTTATGTGCAAGGGGATGGGAATTTACCTAACTTCAGAATGCCGTGCCCTTGCTTATCAACAATGGCCTCACGGGGTCTGCCTTCAGGCTTTTCATCCCACTGCAGGTCTGGCGGAGCAGTTCACAGGCTACAGGGACAAACTTAATTAAATTCAAGTGAGTGTTGTTAGGAGGGCCTGTCAGGCGCAGTTGTGTGCAGCTGAATAATTGAGTTGTGCACGTTTTTTTTTCCTCTTTGCCTTCTTGGTGGTAGGCTTTTTTGGGGGGTTTTGTTTTGTTTTCTTTGGGTTTCTAAAGATGACCCTGACACTTTTCATAAAGCTGTTTTCTAGTAGGAACGCCCTCCATCAAAGAGACGCAGTTTGGTTGCCAGGCTACCGTGAGAAAAGAGAACTCCAAAGTGACAATGCCGACCTTTTCCTGGAGGATCCAGGGTCTACGCTGGCTCAGTACAAAAGTACCTCCCAGGGACCTCACAGCTAGAACTCCTCAGTGTCACTACCTGAACGCCAGGCTGCCGGGCAGGAAGGCACAGCCTCGCCCGGAGGCAGCTCATAGCTGCCACTGAAAAACGAACCGTATCAAATTGGCAGTGAGGAAGAGAAAGGTCACTTAGAGATCCACTTTAAAAATATCACTTATGATAAGCCCAGATGAATCCAGTGAAGGAGCGTTTTTCCAGCATAGCCCCCTGCTTGGGAGAGAGGAGGCAACAAAGGTTTTGCAGGCTGGTTGCTTACGTGTTTGGGGCTGGATTGTATGAGCCTTTCGTATACCTCAGATTTTAGCCTTTAGGTGGTTTTTGTTTGTTTTGTTGTTGTTGTTGTTGTTGTTGTTGTTTTTAGACTGTCTTTATTTCTTCTGGGTATCATGAAGTTTACCACTCAGGGATTCCTCAGTTCCTGCTTCCCCGCTGATGGTCAGTAATCATCCTATCTTTATGTTAATTTCCAGCTGTAATTAAGCTCCAGCATTGATTTCCAGTATGAAACACAAAACAGATATAAACGATGGAGTGAATATTTTAAAAAAAACTCTGTTGTTCCAGACCTGGGAACCACTAGTTGAAAGAATGCAATGCAGAAGAAATTTTTAGTTTTTCATCCATATAAATAAGGTTTTGGAGAGGGCTTTTGGCTTGAAAACACCTGACTGTATTTCACGACAATACACCATGTTATGGAAGTGTTTATAAATTAGGTGTGCATATTAAGTTTTCTTCTTTTTAAAAATATTTTAATGTTATAGTTGCTTCCACCCTGATAATGGTATGGAACTGCAAAGTTTATAAAATGTTATCTTTCAGATTACACACATGATGAAATGGAGGTTGACTATACAAAACTGTGCACTATCTGTGCCAAAATTGGGTTCGTTCTCAAAAAAGTCTCCTGATCCTTGTACTAGAGTGGGTAGGGAGGAGATTCTATGTGACTCAGTTTCACCCTCTGCCTTTTTTTTTTTTTTTTATGATTTTAGAAAGGCCTCTTCTCTCTTTGGACCTCTGAGGATCTTTGGGTTTTTTTAGACAACATACTAAAGTAATATATGATCTGGCCATGTGGGCCAGAGATAAATTCTTCCATAGGTCTCTATGGTTTCCTTTCTTCAATCAGAGAACATCTAGGACTTAAAGCATTCATTGCAAAAAGGATCAATAAGTGATAAATTTGCAATTCAGTCAGAGGTAGTGAAAATCCTGAAATTTACAGATGGAATAACTAAAGAGTCTAATATTAATTTAACAAAATATTTAATGAGCACCTACTATATGCAAAACATTATTCTGAAAGCTGGAGCTATAGCAGTAAATGAAGAAAGTGACGACCTAGCTAGGTTGGTGGAGATTAATTGTAAAGAAACATGAGGTCAGGGCTCTAAGAGCGACATAGGGATGCTCCCTGATTGGTGTTGGCACACTTTCCAGAACATTCTACCATTTGTATTTGGAATGTTATGCAAAGCTTTCTCCTCACACAGGGGAGGTTTGGTTTGTTTAAAATGGTCTATAGAGGTTTGGGACATAAATGTAAATATATCCTTTATAAATATCAATAAAAAAGCCATTGTGTTGAGAAATTCACAGAGGCTGAAGTTTGGATATAAAGGCCAGCAGGCATTCTTCTGGGCAAGTTTTCCCCGAGGAGATGTTTAGTGGAAGAGGTCAATATTTGAAACAGAGAATTTAATTCATGGAATTGGTTAAAGAGATTAGGGAAGGGGTGCCTCGGTGGCTCAGTCGGTTAGGGAACGGACTTCGGCTCAGGTCATGATCTCGGGTTTTGTGGGTTTTCACGTTTTGTGGGTTCTCATGTTTTGTGAGTTCGAGCCCCTCTTTTGGGCTCTGTGCTGACAGCTCAGAGCCTGGAGCCTGCTTTGGATTCTATGTCTCCCTCTCTCGCTGTCCCTCTCCTGCTGGCACTCTGTCTCTCTCCCTCTCTGTGTCTCTCTCAAAAATAAACATTAAAAAAAGAGAGAGAGAGAAATTAGGGGAGACAGAGACACCAAACAGAGGCCAATAAGGCAACGATTAGCAACAAGAAGCTGTTGAACTTCTGGCTGGAGGGGAAGAGGAGAAAGTCCAGGATGTGCCAGGGCCACAGAGCAGAAACTGGTAAAGGCTGCCTGGAGCTGGAGTCCTGAGTGGAGGCGCTGCTCAAGGCAGAGAGAGGGGGTGAATCTGCTTTGTGCCATCCTCCCATCTTCCAGGATCCCATTAGTGCCTCTCATCACAAGGAAGCCAGTTAACAAGGGTGATTGAGAAACACAGGCTGCAGGAGTCAGATTCCTCAGAACGTAAAGGAGAGCAGATAAAGACAAGAAATGAATTCGGTAGATACCAGCCAAGGTCTGCACATTTATTGACTTTTCTTTGTTCGGGGTGGGCTCTTGGACAAAACTGGTTGGGCTCAAATCCTAGCTTTGCCACTTATCTCTGTGTAATCTCGGCCAAGTTACCTAGTCTCTCAAAGTCTCATCTTCCTCATCTGTAAAATGAGGAACAAGTAGGAATGATATTATATAACTTGTAAGACTGGTCTTAAATGAAAGAATGTAGTTTAGTGTGTTTTTTTTTTTAATTTTTTTTTTATTTTTAACGTTTATTTATTTTTGAGACAGAGAGAGACAGAGCATGAACGGGGGAAGGTCAGAGAGAGAGGAAGACACAGAATCTGAAACAGGCTCCAGGCTCTGAGCAGTCAGCACAGAGCCCGACGCGGGGCTGGAACTCACGGACCGCGAGATCATGACCTGAGCCGAAGTCGGACGCCCAACCGACTGAGCCACCCAGGCGCCCCAGTTTAGTGTGTTATTTTATCATGTTCACTGATTGTAAAGCATGGCACTAGGTGATATGAGAAGTGTAATAAAAGCCATTACTGTCCTCAAAGTCACGTATAATTTATTCTGGGGAGTAAACGCATTGATAAATAATATAAGGGACTGTACCATACAGAGGGAAGAGTGAATGTTGTATGTCAATTAAGTATGGAACCACTATATTCTGTTTTCAAGTTGCAAAGTGGAAGGGATGGTATTATGTGAAATTACTTTTAAATACTAACAGATTTGTGGGCAAAAGAGCAGTTTATTTTTTATACATTTTTGCATTATGAAAGCAACAATACTTATAATAGGAAATTATGATTATATGGAATGATACAAAGAAGAAAACAATTGTTGGTCATCTTAACATTCAGAGATGGTCACATAATATTTGATATATTCCTTACCATCCTCTCTTTAATAAAGGTATATAATGTAAACATACATTATTCGTTTATAACATGTAAAACATAATTACATATAACTATAAATCCTGATTAATTTTATTACTATCCCGAAAGGCTTTCCAAATGTTATGAAATATAATTTTACATAATTTTGGCTACATAATATTCATGTTCTATCAAGACCTTGACTATTTTCCTCTTTTTGGACCTTTGATGAATTTCCAGTTTTTCATAATTAGAAATAGTGGTGTAATGGCATAACTGTAAACCAGAGAACTCAAGCTCAGATGCCCTAAAAAGCAGCCGAGTGTAAGACAGCCCGGTCCGGTAGAGACAGGGGAGAATGCATGCCCCATTTAAGGGCACTCAGGACACAACCACCAAAACAAAAACAGCAGTAGGATTTTGCAGTTGGGTCATCAGTTTGAAACTTCTGGACTTTTGTAAAAGCTTTCCAGAAAACTACCTGTAGTAGATTAAACGCTTGGCTCAATTCTTCCTCCTCCACTGAGTCCATGACTCTTCCGTGGTGTCATTCTGTGTGGAGTGTATGTCCTCACGCCTTGACCCAGAATGTGGTTTTATGATTCGCTTTGGCTTCTGGTCTGTGTGAGTTCTGAGGCTGGATCCATAGGAGTCTAGCACATTTCCATTTTCCCTCTCCTACCTCTGCCAAAGCAAACCTTTCTCCTGGTTTCAGGAGAAGGATGAGATCCACAGAGAAGAGAGCCACGCCAACCAGAATTTCAGTATGAAGCAGAACCATCCTCCTGCCCCCAACACCTGTACGTGAGAAATAAATGTTTATTTTTGTATGCCTTCATAACGTTGGCAGTAGCTAAGCATACAGTATTAAATTGTTTTCTAGAAAAGTATAAATTTGCATTCACCTACCAATGTGAGTTCAAAATATCTTATTGTTTGATTTTGCATTTTGGGCTTACTAAAATTTCACTTTTAATTTTACATGTTTATTATTTGTTTCTTCTTTTGATCATGTCTTTGACAGTTTTTCTACTATAATTTTGTTTGCAGGAGCTCCTTATATATTAAAAATGTGAGGGTGTATTCACATATTTAATGAATCTACTATGTGTCAGACACTGTTCTTATCTGTAATCCTTGTTAACACTTTTTCCTCCAAATTGCTGTTTACCTTTTAATTTTAGTGTATGATTGTTTATACCCCATGTGATCAATTTTTTTCCCTCTGTTTTTCTTTCCCCTTGTCTTTAATGCATAGGAAACAGAAAACAGATTTTTAATCTTAGTTTTGCACTCTGCTGTTTTTGCTGGTTTCTCCTCCCAGTGACACTCTTTCTTCCTCCTTCCTACTCTACCTGATTCTCTCTTCACCTTGCCTGTTTTCTTTCCCTTTCTGACTTCTTTATTTTCTAACACTTCTTTTCACCTATAATACTTTTTCTCTTATAACTCAATAGTCACATGTAAAATAATAGTTGTTTTAAAATATTTTAATCTATTACTATAAATCAGAATTTTCTTTACATTCTGTATGAATACAGCAATTAAGTACTACTTTTTATCTGATAAAAAACTTAACTGTATTAAGTCACTTTTATTTGTTTATAGCTCTGCATTTCTCTTTAGGTGCATAGAGTTCCTACCTAAAAAGATTCCATGCTGAACAACAATTCTATTCAATTCAATAAATGTGTGATTTATATTATGCAATCAATAGCTCATGAGAACCTTATTAGGGATACTTTTATAAAACAAGGATTAGAGACAATGGACTTAATATGATCACAGAAATAAATATAATAAATATGGCAATTGCCCCCAGAGAGGTACAGACAATAGAGATTGGGAATTTAAAGGGAGAAACCACATCCAATTTAGGAGGTGGAATATTTCCATTATGAAAAGTTGTTTGAGATAAACGTTGATGAACTATAGACATTTAACAATGTCAGTTACACCTGTTAGTTTCATCCGCTCCAAAACCTTGTCTTCTGGGGTCATCGCCTTGATTTTCCTTCTACTTGACCCACCTTCCACACTCAGGCTGTGTGGCTTGGGTGAGGTTGATCCCATCCTTGTTTCATGAGTTGCATGTGGGCCAAATATGACTAGTCAGGTAACAATTACTACCTTGAAAATATTTGACCCAGTGCAGTTAAAAGGAACTTTCTCTTTTATGGCTGCAAAAGTTGGAGCTACAGGAGTTTACTACATGAAAGTAAATGGAAGGCAACGCAAAGGAAAATAGAGGTGAGAGATGGACAGAGTATGAGATGAAGCAGGGCAGGAGAGAGTAGAGATCAAATGAAAGTGAGTTTACGTCTTGATGACATTATTCAAGCCCCTGGATCCAACAGTTTCTCAAACTGACATCTAGACTTTTCAACTACACAGCCAATAAAATGTCTTCTCGCTTATGCTCTCATGTATTAGGTTTTGGTTATTCGATGATGAAAGAGTCCTGATAGGCAGAGATGGAAGACAGGGAGCTGCATTAGGAGTGAACCACATGAGCAAAGGCATGACAGTGGTAACGTCTGGGGGTATGGTCAGGGAATAGCAATTATCTCACTGGAATGGAGTGCATGACGCAGACACACATACACACAGATGTGTAGTAATGGAAAAGAAGTTGGGAAAGTTGGGGAATTATAGTAGAAATTTTGCATGAAAATCTGAATGTATGTTTACATATCCAGGCCATCACTGTCCAAAGAAATATAATGTGAACCATATATGTAATTTTAAACTTCTGTTAATCACTCAATAAAGGTAAAGCTAATTTTAATAATGTTCTCTAACCCAACATATCCATAATATTACCAATTCAGCATTTAATCCCTATAAAAATTAGTATAAAGATGTTATACTTAATTTTTTGTACTGTTTCCAAACCCCAATGTGCATTTTACACTTCCAGTCTGTCTCACTTTGTAATGACCATGTTTCAAGGGCTCAATAGCCACAGGTAGATAGTGGCTACTGCATTAAACTGCATAGATCTTAGTAATGCAGAGATACTGAGCAGCCTATCACATTATGAGGGTTGTGTTTTAAGAAATTTAATGTGTCACGATCTTCAAAATTATGAGGGAAGGAAAGGCTGAAGTAGGAAGCTATTCACTGAATTATGTAAATGTTCCAGGTAATAAAGAAAGTTCAAACTAGAATCATAAAAGCTGGAATTAAATGGAGCTACATTAAAGACTGCAGAGGTAAAAATGTATACAGTTCAACAGAGATTTGGCATGAGGATAATGGAGATAAAAATAGAAGTGATAATGATAAAATAAATTTCCCATCAAGAAAGATAGGGATGTTAAAAGGGATACTTCAGTAGTAAAAATGATGACTTTTACTTTGTAGATGTTTCAGATAGTTGTAGGACATCTAAGTAATATTGTTCACTAGGCAATTAAAGCTGTGCATCTGTGGCTCAGGGTATGGGGTAGGTCAGAGAAAAGATGTAAGAGATCTTTGATCTAAAAGATCTAAGATATGACTGTTGTGGTCGTGGGAGATAATACGATTAATGAAACAAGATAAGGGGAAGTGTTGAGCATCTTCATGTGAAGCAGAGACCAACATGAAGGACTTTTTTAGGAAAAAAAAAAACAAAAAACCTAAGTGCACAATAGTTATATATCCTTGGCAAGTCCTGAAACATTTCTTGCTTTGGCTTTCTCATCTGTACAAGGAGGTGTCTACGCTCCTCAAGTTCCTCCTAGTGCTAGCGCCTTCTAGTGTCAGGGGGATCACTGACACTGACCTGCTGGATCAGGTCAATAGGAGCACATAGGCAGAAATGGATTAAGGTTTTAAAACATTATGAAATAGCGAATGATAAGGAAGGGAAAACAAATATGAATATGATGTTAAAATATTTGATAACTTGCAAAAAGAAACCTCATCCAGGCAAAGATTCTCTTTCTTCAGTTGGAAAAGAGCTGAGCCTGTTTGTAGGCAGAAGGTAAGAAATTTGCAGAAGCAAGAACTAAAGGTAAATACTACAAGGGGTACAGGAAATAGAGCATGCTTGGTGTGGAGTCAGAGGGAGGTTCAGATATGGGTTCTTCCAGCATTTACCGTATGTCTCCTCTATTCTAAGAATCATGTGTGATGTTCTTAGAGATGACATTAACTCTTATCACAGCTCCGTGAGAGCAGAATTATTGATTATGGCTTTTACAGAGGCAGTTGTGATATTATTTGAAACCATAGGTTTCAAAGTCAGACTGGCTTCAAACCTCAGCTACATAGCTAATTAACTATGAAAACTCGGGCAAGCTTCTTACCTTTTCTTTTACTCTTTTCTTTTTTGTAAAATAGTATCAATGTCATGGGATTATTGTATTTTAAAAATAATATATTTGGAATACTTAGTGGCTGATACATAGTAAGTTATTCTGCAGCGGTAGTTCTCAACTGGGGACAATTTTTTCCCCCCAGGAAACATTTGACAATGTCTGGAGTCGTTTTTGATAATCATGACTGGTACGTGCCTACTGGCATCTAGTGGGTAGAGGCCAGACATGCTGCTAAACGTTACACAATGCACAGGATAGCTCCTTACAACAAAGAATTATCTTGCACATATGTCAACAGTGTCCAGGTTGAGAAGCCCCTTTCTACAGGAATTGACTATTATTACTACCACTACATAGGAGGAAGCGAAGGGACAGAGAAGATAAATAACATAGCCAAGATAACACAGTTAGGAAATGATAGAACGAGGCTTTGAACCTTTTCTCTCATTCCAAATTTGAGTCCAATTCAGGTGTACTTCTTACTATATCACAACTGCCACTTAAAAGTAAATTTGCACCTAACTGCTTGATTTTTTTCCCCCCAAATTTTTATTTAAATTCTAGTGTAATATTGGTTTCTGGAGTAGAATTCAGTGATTCGTCACTTACATACAACACCCAGTGCTCATAACAAGTGCCCTTCTTAATACCCATCACCTATGTACCCCATCCCCCACACACCTCCCTCCATCAACCCTCAGTTTGTTCTCTGTTGATTTCTAATGCCATTCTCCAATAAAAAGAGCCAAGGCTTCTTGGAGAAATGGCGAATCCAGGGCTAAGGCAGGAAATACGCAAGATGATCTTGGAGCATCTTGTAGTCATATAGTAAGAAAGTACCAAGAAAACAAAAGGAACAAAGGAAAGACAGATATCAATGATAAAAGTATGTCAAAGGGACACAGGAATCAAATGAAAACTCCCAATGGCCCAAATTGGAACCATTTTGAACAATGGCACAATAAAGTATTGGATCATAGTTCAAAATAGAAACAAAATGCCCATGTATCTATACCGTTATAAATAAATGATTGAATATATAAACTAGTGGGGGGAAATAGATAAATCTCCATGCAGAAAAATTCCAAATAATTTGTATAGATATTCTCCCCTCAAGAAAGAGGGGACTAGCTCCCTACTTCTTAAGTGTGTAATACATCTAGTGACTTCTTTCCAAAAAAATGGAAAAGGAGGTTAAAAAAAAAGGTAATTTCACAGGAGAGAAACCTGAAAATACTACCTCAATTAGGTGACCAAGGTTAATATGAACGATAAAGCCATGTTGATAGCATGTACCCTTGGTTATATGATGAAAATGACACTTTACTTCTGTGGTTTTTCTCCTCAAAATGTATAACTCTTGTGTAATCATTAGAAAAATATCAGACAGATTTTGAGAGACATTTTGCCAAATACGAGCTCATGGAAACTGGGTGTGGAGTTTATGGGAATTCTCTACAACTTTTTTGTAAGTCACAAACTATTCTAAAATAAAACATTTATTTCTAAAAAGAATAACAAATTTGCATGATTATCCTTGAAATGGAGGCTGATCTTTACTTGTCCTCATAGACAAAAGGCAAGGTCAAGTAGTGCTTGAGGAGAGAAGAAGTCTCCTTCCTTTGAGGAGGAGAGAAGTCACAGGAGAAGGAATGCCTTTAAGATTCTAAAGTAGATAGCATTAGGATATTCTGAAATATTAAATGGTTGGAGGAAATTGTGTTTTTGAAGGTAGCGTAAAAGATCTGAAGTAGTAAACTCAATAGGGATTTTGTAGCAAATATTAATAAGTACATCATATAAATTGTTCTACATGTGAAGAAAATACATTTAATGTATTTAAATGTACATGAAACAAAATGTATTTAAGTGATTACTCAAAATATATATACTATTTATGTTGTTCAGATGGTGAGAGAGCCAATATACACAACTCATGTGCACCAACAGGAGTCAGGTTTTATAGAACCAGCGTCTCTAACAATGTGTTACTGAAAGCCTGTTTAGCAGATAATGCTCTTTGTTCAATATATAATTTTAATCAAATAGTTTTAGTAACAAGAATAAAAAAAAAATCCCGACTTGGTTGATAGGCAGTCGAAGCCACCTAAAATAATTCAATATCCCAGATAGCCTTGAAGCTGGAGATGGCTATGTGACACAGCTGTGGCTGGTGAGTATTTGTTAGCTTTGGGGAAGATTTTGTCTTCTTAATTATGGGTGCCAATGGTTCTTCACAGGTTTCTTTTTTTCTTCTTCTTCTTCCTCCCTGTAACATCAGTTCTGTGCCTGGAGTGTAGCAGTACTTTTGTGAATAGGAGGCCATAATCAGGAGGATGAGGCTTACACACTAATGAATAGCTAGATCCTTGGTAATAGTTTTCAGTAGCTACACCAGCCTGGAGAGACTGCTGTTAGACTTCTCGTTATCTGGGGCAAATACTGTCACTCTTAGTAGTGTCTGTTCTATGAAGTCAACATCATTCCTTATTGATACAGTTCCCTAAACGGATTGTACAATTTCAGGGAGAACTTTCCATAACAAGTGAAGGAGGGAGGGAGTAGTGATTTAGCAAATCCAATCAGCTCATAATCAAGCAATCAATGGGATGTATGGCTATTAGAGACGTATCATCCCAAAATCTGTAACCTGGCTTTCATACATCCGGTTTTCCTTCTTGATTTAGAAGAAGCTGATCTGTAAAGGGATGGTAGGTTGTGTCATTTCTGCATGTGTTTCCTTGTCACTAAGCCTGTCTTCCAGCACCCAGTGATTATCAAAAACGACTTATGGAAAATGCATTTTCTTAGAACATTACTATCTGTTACATACTGATTGAAGATAATATATTTTGAAATGTACAGGTGAGGGAAATTCCCCGTGGCTGACCACATAAGAATAAAGATGGAGTTGTTGTTTTTCCCAGAAGTGTCATGGCAGAATGTAGTGAGTTGATTCATGACATTTTTTGTAAGTGGATCACTGGACATGCATGATCAGTACCTTTGAGTTAAAAGAGAAATGTTTATATTATTGGTTGTATTCACAAGAGTGTCTTCTTTTTAAAATTGCATTGCAGTGTTCAGGTACAATTTGGTGGTATTTGAGATATCTATAAGGGATTGAATATCAGAAGTTTAAGAGAGAAATTGTTTTTGGAAATAAATAGATTTTGTACATAAGGACCTAAAAGATATATTTCTGATGATTTATCTTAAGAGGATTTTAAAATATCTTTTCCTTTTTTTCTTTACATTTATTCAGCTCACTCCTTCATATTTTTATTGCTTTTATTATCAAGAAAGTATATATGTCTGTCAGTAATATCATTTGTTTCAATCTACAAGTGAAATTGTTCCTTTTGTTACAAAGAATGAACCTCCAATCTAGTCTAATATTTAGATTAAAAATACAATTTTTTTCTGAACATTGCAGTGTAATGGATTATTGTTAATTCATTGAGGGAAATATGTTCAAACAAACAAAAAGGTAAAGGGATCTCTGAAATGCTGGTTAAAACTCTCTTTGCAGCTGTTTTGGAAGATGATGGAAGCTAGGAAATGGTGAACAGAGTAGCATAGACTTTTCTTCCATTCATGGACCAACATAAGACTAGCATTTTCCCAGATGTCAAAGGACAAACTGACCTAGTTGTTTAATACCGTTTTCAGAAACTTCACAACCAGAGGTTGAAATAAAACAGAAAACATGGGACTACATCCATTAGTGCAGAAACAAAACAAAAAATCCTATATTAACAAAGATGATTGAGTAAGCACATATGACTAATGATCATATGAGTTGAATGGAAATGACCAGTGGAATATGAAAGTAAGGAATAACTTTTGCAAATTCTGATAACCCATGAGGCAGGGAATTTTCTCACATGACAAGCTGAGGAATTTTGAGTTACTTGAATAAACAGGACTGAAATGAAGAAATGGTTGATTGGACACATGATCCTCTATAGGTGAAGTATAGGTAAGAGCAAGTGCAAAAGTCCTGGCAAAATCCGTGTTAGCCACCAGCCTCTTCTCCTTTGCCTCCATCCAAAGTCAGCAGAACAATATGGATCCTATTACTGCTTCTGGGAAAAACAATTGGTTCCAGGAGGTCATGGCAAGCAGAGATGCCCAAAGTGGCATTTACTCCCTGCCTACTTGGCCCACTAGGTAAGAAGTAGGTCTCTTCTTTGGCTGGCTCCTAACAAATGTAACGATGCCAGGCAAAGAATGGTGGTCCTCTGCCAGCTAATTCCTGGCTACTACTTGCTGTCTTTGGCTTCAGATATTTCCTATTTCTCCCCAGGCCACTGTACCTCGGAACTAGCAAAGTATGATTACAGTAAATCTCAGCTTTTCATATTTTCGTGTTTTTATGCTAGAAAGGTTTGAACAGAAAGACTCATCCAGTCTTTGACAGTTCCCTGTCAGCTTCTAATTGTAGACAACAAGAGAATTTCCTTTGCCTCAGGTGTGCCTGAGGAGACAGAAAAATCATCAGGCACATAATTATTTTAGTACAAAGGAAGGGGACTGCTCTGAAACATTAGAATTTATGAAAAGAAACAGGAATACATTTTGAAATTTTTTGTGTGCTCAGTAAGATTAAAAAAAAAACAAACCACTACATTTATGTAACCAAAATGGTCACTGATAAAAACAAACCCATCTAAGAACAACTTCACTATAATTTAAAGAAGAGTTTTAAAAAAATGGTTGCCAAATTCAAAGCAATGAAAGAGACAGTGAATAAAGATTTATATATTATAGCAAATTGATTTTAAGAGTTTGACAGTCTAACAAACTCTCCACGAGCCTACATAAGGAGAAGCAGAGATTAAAATGATGAAATAAAAAGATGAGGTATTGAGAGAAGTAAAAAATTTATTACACATATGATAGAGACCTCAGAAAGAGAAAGAGAAGCCAAAGAGAAGTATTAATGAAAAGACGTGGAAATTTTTAATGAGCTAAATAAAAGTCTGAAACTAAAATGGGCTCACTGAATACAAGCAAAATAAAAAGGGAAATTACTAACATAAGTTTAAAGACAATAAAGTCAGTTACTTCTAAGCAACTTTTGAATAAAAGAGAGAATTTCCAGATAGTCTAAATAGAGACTATACAGAAAATGAGAACAATAAAAATACAATGTTCGAAAAATACAATGTACCAGCAAGGGGCTGAAGCCATTCTAGAAAAGGATAGGTTACACGTTTCTATTATTAAACACAAATGAATGAAAATAAACGATTAGAAAAAACTCAAAACATTTGAAAATGAGCAGTCAAATTTAGGAAAAGGAAACTAATTAATACAAAAAGTAAAATAAGGTAATTAGGAATTGAAAAATCTATAGACAATCATAAAGGCTAGACACTTTTTTAAAAAAACATTAAAAAATGTGTAATGTGCTGGTAAATCTAAACAGAAAGGAATTAGCATCAATATAATAATATATCTATGAAATTTTAAAACAGACTATTATATAACTATGATAATATTAAAAATATTAATGATATATAATATTTTATGCAACATTAATTAATAAGATCATTTCTAAAATAATTAGAAAACCTCAAAAGACCAATATCTAGAGAAATAATTAAATATTTGGGGTTTTTAAAAGTCTCTTGTCCTGATAGATTTACAGATGAATTCTTCTAAACTATCAAGGAAGAATTAATATGAAGAGCCTAGGAAAGAAAGAAAATTTTCCAATTCAGCTAATATAAGCCAAATAGCAAAATCTCACAAAGTGCAAAAGCCTGCAGTTGTATCCAAATTATGACAATGTAGGCTTTCACAGATATTAGTGAATTTAATACAACAGGATTTTAATATAATAATATATCATGATTGAGTAGGAAATCTACCAGAAAATAAGAATGTTTTAAGGTCAGGAAATTTATGAAGCAGTGCATAGCAACCACAGGTCAAGGAAGAAAATCTACATAAATACTTGTTGGGTGTTTGGTGTGGGGAGAAGGCAATAACTCTCATTACCTTGTTACTCCTTCTAGAATGCTGAACCAATTAAGATGTAGACAAAGGACTTAAGCAGATAACTATTTGAAAATACAATAAAAATGAAAGACCTCATTCACAATGTCAACAAAATTATAAACTAGCTATGGATAAACTTAAGAAGTAATGAGCAGTGGTGTTAAGAAGAAAATTTATGAAAATTTACAAAAGTCTTAGAAAATACCTAAATAGAAAGGCCTATCACATGCAGGGAAGGGAGGACTCAGTTTTATAAAGATACAGTTCTTCACAAAGTAAGTTATAATTCCAATTCCAATGTCATTTTTCTTTTTTCCCTTATGTTCTCCTCCTTTTCTTAGCTCTCCTCCCATTTCCTCTCCCTTGTTTATTTGCTACTTTCCTTTTTGAAAGTGTGAGGACCTTAGAAAGTTTTAAGCAAAACCCTGAGATATTATAAAGCTACAATAATTAAAATTGCTAGATTTTATGTGTGTGTTCATATGTGAATATTACTATGTTATATACGATGTTGCATTGTTACTAGGATAAATAAATATTCTTTTGGGTTCCTGGGCCCAATTCCAATGTGTGTGTGTGTGTGTGTGTGTGTGTGTGTATGTGTGTGTAGGCTTCCCCACACCAACAAACAATTCTTAGACATTAGCAGGGTGTTTGAGAATTCAACTCAATTCATCTCAATTCTGACAATATCTATGTAGAGATAGCATCAGATTCCACAGGTAAAGGTGTCAGTCCCACAAAATAGCTCTCCGTTTCAAATGCTAGTCACAGTCTCAAGTTGTTACCTGTACTCTGAGCAACTGGCTATAAATCAGAGGTTCCCACTATTCCCTCCTTGGGTTCAATTAATTTGCTGGAAGAGTTCACAGGAATCAGGAAAACAATTTACTCACTAGATAACTGATTTATTACAAAGAATATTAATGGTCATGAATCAACAGAAAGATGAAGAGATACATAGAGGGAGGTCCTGAACTAAAGAGCTTTTGTCCTCATGGAGTTTGGGACCTCAACTACCTCCATTTTGACTTCAAACTTTCCAATTGATTACATTTTTCTTTCCAGCTTATCTCTTAACTCAAGCAAAAGACCCTGCAGGCAAAGGATCCTCTGAAGGGAACTGAAACTACCCCCTCAAGTAAGAAAGACTGCCCTGAGTCAGTAAGATCCTGTGTGACTGACCCCAAGACAATAATCAATTTGACCTTTACTGCCAACCTGCACGTACCCACCAACCTGTGCCCCATATAAACCTGTAAGTATTTCCAGCACTTTAGAGACAGTCTTGGAAACACTAGCCCACTGTCTTCCTGGTATTGCCTTACTGAACTAAATTCCTTTCTTCTTTCACCACCTGTCATCTCTCTGCCTTTGGATTTTGTCAGTGGCGTATGGCTGAACCTGGTGTGTTTGGGCCCCCAGAGTCAGGTTCTTTTGCACCCCTACTCCCCAGCTACACAGTGGCACCTGAAAGCATTACGGTTTACCATCAGGGTATCTCTACGAAGCCCCTCCTTTTGGGATTTTGCGGAAGTTTCATTACATAGGCACAATTGATTAAGTTATTGGCCATTGCGGATTGATTCAACCTCTAGCCCTCTTCCTTCCCAGGAAATCATGGGGATGGGACTGAAATTTTCAAACCTGTATTCTATGGTTAGTCCCTCTGGCAATCAGCCCCCAACCTCAGAGGATTTCCAGAAGTCTCATCTTCATGAAAATAGACCCAGTTGTTCACAAGGCACCCATTTCTCTTTTACGGCTCTGAAATATTTTCAAGAATCTAGGACAAGACACCAAATATTATAACAAAAGATGCTCTCATTGGTCTTATGGATCAGGAAATTCCAAGGGATTTAAGAACTGTGAGCCAAGAACTGTAGATAAAGACCAAACATACACAAAAAATATATTCTGGTCTTCTGAATGACCCAATATATATATTTCTTATGAATTACAATACACAAGTACAAACAATCTGTATATTTTAATTATAGTAGCATTATAATATCTTAGAATACATATATGATGTTAATATGACACTATATTACATTATGTGTATATATGTGTATATATACATAAATATATACTGTATTATATATATAAATAGGTAAAAGTAATAGTATAATACAAATTTCACACAGCAAAATGGGTGAATAAATTTAATTTAAAGTCAGGTCAACTAAGAAGGATAAAGACTTCAAATCAGGTTCTTCCTTGTCTGGAGGTAGGTCTTAGAATGGACAGAATTACAAGCCTAACAGGGGAGTGGATAGAGTTACCATCCAGTCCAAAAAGTACCGGGAGAAAGTAAGTTTGGCTCAAATAAAATCTTAACAGTTTTCACGGTGTTTCTGAGAACTCTGTTTACTGAAATAGACAGAGGCTGCATATCTAGTTACTCTTTTCAGTTAGCAAGTTAAGGTGCCTCTGGTTTGCATGTTTCTAAGGATTTTGTTTAATTTTGTTTTGTTTTCACCAAGCTCAATGAGCATGAAGAGGTTCTAGTCTCAGAGCATTTCTTAAAATATCACTCTAGAATGTTTAACTTCCATTTCTGCAATAGTTGTTCCAGAAAGCTTCCTAAGATGGCTCCTCGTGTATGCATAGCTTTTTGGTAATAACAGGTTTTCTCTGACTGGGTAAAATGAGATTGCCCTTTTGAAGTCGCTGACACCTATGGGAAAACATTTGGCAATAGATGCATATGTAATGTAACAAACTAAATAGGTGATAGATACTGTTTAAGAACAACCTATAGTACTCAAAGAACTGAAGTTCAGACTATGTCACGAAATTGGGCCTTGA
Source organism: Prionailurus bengalensis (assembly GCF_016509475.1). NCBI lineage: Eukaryota > Metazoa > Chordata > Mammalia > Carnivora > Felidae > Prionailurus > Prionailurus bengalensis. Next base: position 147,502,742 of record NC_057344.1, read on the forward strand.
TGGGGTATTCTTTGAACAGCACTTTTATGAAGTGATCAGTGAATTCTTCATGTTTAAATGTTGATTACCTGCCAGTGATATTTTCAGCTTCTTTTTGCTTGTAGGAGATGGAGTTTTGCAAATGCGTTTGCTTAGCTGCATACATGCATTTACAGTGGAAAAGTGAGGGGTACCTGATGGTCTATGTGATAATGGTTCAAAGGGAAAATCATTGCATGTGAACAGACCCTGTTATGAGGTTCTGTTGTTCCCCCAAAAGAATTGCTTTGCACCTGGGGTTCTGATCTGGAGCTAATTCTTTCCACCAACTGCAATTTAAAGGACCCCTCCCTCTGTCCCAACAGGATGAAGAGGCCCCAGGTTAGAATGCTGCAGGGCTAAGCAATTAGACATTTCTCCCAGAATAAATACAGTACATTACTGGCATTTCTTTCTCTCTTTCTTTTAATGTGTATTTATTTTTGAAAGAGAGACAGAGCTTGAGAAGGGGAGGGGCAGAGTGAGAGAGAGGCACAGAATCCAAAGCAGGCTCCAAGCTCTGAGCTGTCAGCACAGAGCCTCACTTGGGGCTCGAACCCACGAACCGTGAGATCATGACCTGAGCCAAAGTCAGACACTTAACCAATTGAGCCACCCAGGCGCCTCTAGAATGCTCTTAATAAGGCTTATCTCCATCTGTATATTAGTCATGAGAACACTTCACCTATTATCACAAAGGATGAAAGCACAGCACTTTCTAGAGTGATCAAAGAGATTAATGGAACATTTATATTCCCATAAACAGAATTTAAAGAGGCCCTATTATATGTGTGTGAGAGTAAAATGGGCATTATGGATCTAGGAAACATCTAAGTGGGCCTGAAACATGCTAGAATATTAGAATTACTTAAGACTTACTCTGACTTGTATTAACCAGATCACTTGACAATTAATCGAAGTCCCTCAGACCATAGTACCTAGAGAGCACCTTGTTATATTCTCTGCCTCAGCGAAAGCATCAACCAAGCCCTTCAACTTCCTTTTCTTAAGGATGAATAACTTCAGACAGCTCCTTGAATTCTAATACTTACTTCGGGCAAACTGCTAACAGAGAGCACATTGTGTAGCATGTCTCCATCCTGAGTGCGGGATGTTCGTTGCATGAACAGTTCAGAAATGTAGCGCCTCAAGAGGAAATGTATGTTGTGTTCCTGTGGGCGATAGACGTGCCTGAGAGGGACTGTAGACTGTAGATGGCAACTTATTTTTAAAAAAATTAATAATTAACCTTTTTAAATGGGTTATACTTAATGTGCTCACTGTGCAAGAAACAACATGGCTCTGTGACTTTTTAGTAAAAGCACATTTACTCTCCTAATCAATGCCACACAGATGCTCCCCTGGGCTTGTTTGTACCCAATTCTGAATTATATGTTGATTGTGTATAATAATGTTTAGTAAGGTGTAGGAGGCACAATTAGTTATTATTCTAAATGCTCATGCTTGGTTTACAATGTCATGTCAGCCTATTTTCTGTAATTATCTCTAAGGGTCTTGTGACACAGTGTTTTCTGAGGCCAAGCTATGTCACCATCACCTGGGAACTTGTTATAATTTCCCCACCCCAGACTTACTGAATCAGAATTTGCATCTGTTAGAGTACACAATTTAGATTGAATTATCTGTGAAACTTTGGAAAAATATAGATGCCGAATTTCCACAGCAGATCTACTGAATCAGAAGAGCAAATAGCTAGGAGTTCCGTACAATTGTGAATTTTTCTGTAAATGTAATGCTAGTGTAGTTAACATGCAGTGTTATACTGGTTTCAGGTGTACAATCTAGTGATTCAACACTTCAATACATCAACTTGTGGTCATCATGACAACACATGTGCATGACAACACAGATGTGCATTTTATTTTTTAAATGTTTATTTTATTTTGAGAGAGAGGGAGGGAGAGAGAGAGAGAGAGAGAGAGAGAGAGAGAGAGAGAGACAGAAGAAGGAGGAGGGGCAGAGAGAGAGAGAGAGAGGGCGAGAGAGGATCCCAAGCAGACTCCATGCTTCAGTGCAGAACCCAGTGTGGGGTTGAATCTCATGAACCAAGAGATCATGACCTGAGCTGAAATCAAAGAGTTGGGTGCTCGGCCAACTAAGTCACCCACATGCCCCAAATGTGCATTAAAAAAAAAATCTCCACAGGTCGTCTTCTTGACATTTCTTCTAATGGTGAGAAGAAAACAACATGGTAAATGGAGAAACATTTTGAGTATGAATTGTCACAGCAGGTATTTAGCTCAAATATTGGCACTTTTTTTTTTTTACTAAGTTAACAAATTTGAGGACTGATTGCATTAATTCCTTATGCCATTAACAATTTGAATTATTCATAAAAATAAGATGGAGAATATTTCTGAGAATTTTTTTCCTAATGTGCAAAAAAATACTTAAGTGTCCTTAGAATATTTGATTCTGTAATGATGGTAAATGTAATTTCTGAAATGTTTGCATCTCTTTGAGATGACATAGGACTAGTAACATGGCTGTATAATTTCACATTTGAACTGTCTCCACTAAGCATTTATCATTTGAACTTGCCTGAATAGTGGTAGCTTCTGGATTCTTGCTTTGTTCAGTGTGACAACAGTAGAAGACCCTAGACATACATCTTAGTGGGTTTTTTTTTTTTCTTAAAATAAGTGAACTTCTGGGAGTGCCTAGGTGGCTCAGTTCCTTGAGCTTCTGACCTGGGCTCATGATCTCGCGGTTCATGAGTTAAAGTGCCACTGTCAGCACAGCGGACAGCACAGAGCCTGCTTTGGATCCTCTGTCTCCCTCTCTCTCTTCCCCTCCCCCTGCTTGTGCTCTCTCTCTCTCAAAAATAAATAAAACATTTTTAAAAAGTTTTAAAAAGTGAACTTTTGTAATAACAGCAGCCAAATAAGAGCCAAACAATTTCTAGATTGATTACATCTGGTTTATCATCTGGCTGAGAATCTATTCAGATAAAAATCCAAGATATTCCAGATCAGAGTACAGGTTTTTGTTTTTGTTCTTTGTTTTTTCCTAAAAAAGCTAGATTATAAGATTGTGAATTGTGTTTTCTTAAGAAGAGACAGTTTAAGACTGGTTGTTGACTTCATGACTAACTTCTCATTTCTCTGGTAGATTGTTTTCTGCCCATTTTCTCTATGTAAGTTATTCCTAATTCTCATGTGGAAAAAGTTATTTACTGCTTAATTATTACACATAACATCCTAAGAACTCAAGAATTGATCTCATTGGAGAGTTATTTTATGTGGTAAAATTGGTGTGACTTTTGATAACTTGGTGGGGTGCAAAGTTTGTTTTTTCCATAGAAAAAAAGATAAAACCCTTATAAACATTTTGTGAAAACTCTGCTAGTCAATGGATACAAAATGAAAGTTCAGAAAGTTAATAATAAAATATAAACTCTGTTGGTTCGGATGTAATGCAACGATGTACGAAATACATTGTGCCTCACAATATAGCATAACCGTGGTTTTCTGTGTAGTCAATAGATTGAATGTCCAGAAGACATCTGACTCCATTTCTTTGCTTTAGACAGCCTTTGGAAAGAGTGTCTTAATCTCAAAAATCAACAGGAAAATTTATTGCAGAACTTGCTTAGTTAACTAATAGCAACTCTTCCTTTTGTTTTTTAATGTTTATTTTTGAGAGAGACAGAGAGAGAAAGAGAGAGAGAGAGAGAGAGATTGTGTGTGAGGGAGGGGCAGAGACAGAAGAAGACACAGAATCCAAAGCAGCCTCCAGGCTCTGAGCTATCAGCACAGAGCCTGACACGAGGCTCAAACTCATGAACCATGAGATCACAACCTGAGCCAAAGTTGGATGCTTAACTGACTGAGCCAACCAGGTGCCCAAAGTAGCAATTCTTCCTTAAGTGGAGGGATTCTCCTAAGTGTAATTTTAATATAGTTTTTTCCCCCCACATCAAGCTATTTCATCTGGTTTTGACTCTAGTGTAAATTCAGAACACTTTAAGTTTCTAGCTTGAAAGTAACTTATGTTCTCCTATAAGAGAACTTGATTTGTGAGCTGTAAGTGCTCATTTGCTAGGTTTTGCTCTCCCTCAATTCATTTTATTGAGTTCCATACAAAATGGTAACTTCTACTCTATTTTTTTTAAATGGTAATTAACTCATAGTATTTTGTACTGTGAGGCACCTCCCAAATGTTATGTATCAGTGAGCTGAGAATTACTGAACACAACACACAATTCTGAAGTTAACAATTTGGTGGCATTTAAAAATATAAGGGTTGGTATAATTAGTAGGAGTCAGTTAGCTATTTAACTAAATTTATCATGTATTTATTGCATGGTAAACTATGTGAAAAGCACTGTGCCACATTTCTGATTTTGAACCTCTCCAATAGAGTACATTGACTACATTCAATAGTTCTAAATATTCATCTATTTTATCCTGAGTTCCACTATAGTAGACTTCCTTGAACTATCGAGAGGAAAATGATGGCACAAATGCAAAGTCATCTGATGATAATTCTCAATGCTTCACTAATAGAACAGCTATACCTATTGAGTTACGTCATATCAAGGAACATTTGGAAGAATTGTAGATTTTAATTATTCCCTTATTTCTGTTTAAACTCCAAGAAGACTCTGATTTTCTAAGCTTCTTTGCTTCTTCTAAGCAAAAAAAAAAAAAAAAAATTCAAAAGCTTGAAGAAATAGAGAAAGGTTATAAAAGTAATGGAAGGTAGACAGCAATATCTGTTTACATTAATTGGGTGTGAACAGTTAAATATATCAATTTTAAACCAAACTTTATTAAGGAAAGAAATAAGGCTACTATTTATGGTGCTAATCAAAGGCAGGGGTACAGTAAATAATTCCAAGTCAGGAAAAAGGAAGAAAATCAAGGAATATGAGGAATAATTTTCCCTCAAGTCTTATCCCATGGTGGAATTATTCTTCTAAAAGCAAATGATTAAATACAAAAAATTCTGGATGTCCAAGTTTATCCATGTAAGATAATGGTTTTCCTTTGAAGGAAAAGACTGTGGGAACAACACTGACTCAACCACAAACCAAAGAATGAACTTGATGACCTAGTAGGGCTTTTCCATTTCTAATTTCTTGATTCTTATATTTATAAATTTTCTTACTTAATTTTTTTCTTTCAGTGGGACTTCCAAAACCTCCTGTAAAAAAGGTCAAGTTGGAAATCGCTTATTCAGTGATAATAGGAGGAAAAGTAAACATTCATTTCACTTTGCTAAGCAGAGACAGTAAATATTCTCTCCCTCATTCACTCAACAAATATTGTTTGAGTGCTTACAGGCTCTGTTCTAAGAGCATGAAAGGTTAGCATCCTAACTCCTAACAAACCTAACATCTAGGTTAAAAATTATAATAATAACAGTAATGTATACAAAGCATACTTGATTTTCCTGGGACCTGCTCAGGGAGTAGTTGAAGTACTCTGTAACTTCTGTGGGATGGAAATTGGGCTAGATGCCTGTAACTGAAAGTGAATAAAGCATAGGTCTATGTCCTCAACTTGCAATTTAGAGGAGGGGGTAGATATAAATCTAGTTAATTATGATGCAATAAAGTTCTATACTTATATTTTGAACAAAGTTAGATAGAGAATTGCTCAGATTTATTTGACCACAGGAAAGAAATAAAATTACAATCTATCTAATTAATACTGATAGGAGGTCATTAGATATATCAAAAGTATGGGAAAATAGTTGATTAAAATTGAAAACTTAGGCCCTGTGAAAGAAAAGGTCAAGAGAATGAGAAGATAAGCCACAGACCGGGATATAAAATATTGGCAAAATATTTTTTTGCAAATAAAGATAAGAACTGCTCTCTACAATTCACAATGAACCGAAACTCAACAGTAAGAAAACAAACAATCCCACTAAAAAATGGGACAAAGACCTTAGCAGACACTTCACCAAAGAAGATATACAGGTGGCAAATCCGCATATGAAAAGATGCTCTGCCTCACTTGTCTTCAAGGAAGTGCAAAGTAGAACAACAAGGAGATACCACTACACGCCTATTAGGATGGCCAAAATCTGGAAGACTGACACCACCAAATGCTGACAAGGATGTAAAGCAACAGGAACTCTCTCATTCCTTGCTGGTGAGGATGCCAAGTGGTGCAGCCACTTCAGAAGACACTTTGGTAGTTTCTTATAAAACTGAACACACCCTTATCATATGATCTAGCATATCTCCTTGGTGTTTACCCAAAGGAGTTGAAAACTTACATCTACACAAAAACCTGCATATGGATGTTTATAACAGTTTTATTCATAATTGTCAACCTGGGAAGCAATCAATATGTCCTTCAGTAGGTGAATGGATAAACTGGGGTACAGATATTGGAATATTATTGAACAGTAAAAAGAAGTGAGTAATCAAGCCATGAAAAGACACGGAGGAAACTTAAATGCATATTACTAAGTTAAAGAAGCCAATCCCAAAAGGCCACATACTACATGATCCCAACTATATGACATTCTGGGAAAGGCAAAACTATGGAGACAGTAAAAGAGATCAGTGGTTGCCAGCGGTTAGGGGATGGGGAGGGATGAATAGGTGAAGCACAGAGGATTTTTTAGGGCAGTGAAAATACTCTGTATGATGATATAATGATGGATATACAGTCATTATACATTTGTCCATACCCATAGAATATACAAGAACAAGAGTGAACCATATGTAAACTATGGACTTCGGGTGGTTATGAAATGTTAATGTTGTCTCATCAATTCTAACTCATGCACCACTCTTTTGTTACATTTTAGAGATGCTGGTAATATATTTTAGAGGAGACTCTGCTTGGGCAGAAGAAAGGGGTATATGAGAAATCTCCATCTCCCACTCGATTCTACTGTGAACCTTAAACTGCCCTAAAAACAAGTCTTAAACAAGTGTGGGAAAGGTAAATAGCAAAGCAACAATACATTATAAATGAATATTTTTCTATAAGAAATGACACAATTTTATTTATATATTTAAGACACAATAAACATTAGGTATCAAAATATTGTCAAATTATGACAAGATATACAACATTGACCAGTCTGCCTCGAACAGAAAACACACACACACACACACACACACACACACACACACACACATTCCTCTTAGTTAGTTATTGTCAATATGAGGATGCATAGATTAAAATGTCCATACATCAACTGGATTTCATGAAACTTAAGTTTTAAAGGGAGTGATTTCACAATTAGGGAGACTACATAATATGTGACTATTTGTGAAATTATTTCTCTACCTCAAACATATTTTGGAAGAAAACATACTACAATCATTGGTTTAGTATTTTTGTGGAGCACCTATTTGCATCTCCTCTAATAGGATGTCTTTTGCCTTGTAGACAGTAAGAGGGAGGGTGTTACAGACTGAAAAACCAATATGAGTCAGTGCATGGACATGAGTGTGGGAAACAGTGCTGGCTAGAGGTAAAGAAGCATGGAGGGAAAGGCAGGCAGATAGGGGTCAGTTTACGAAAGGAACTGTTTTGCTGTTGACTCCCTGTTATCTCTGGTAAAATTAAAAGTTTATCACATTTTAGCTGTTTATATTTTCCTACTTTTCTCAGGACTTGCCATATTTTATTCCCATTGAGTCATTTGTACATACACCATGTAGTTTCAGGTAAAAAAAAAATCTTCATTTAGGCCCTTATTATGTTCTAGACAACGTGCTAAACAGTTTACATGCAAGGTTATGTTAATTTTCTTGAACATTTTGCAAAAGCAGTATTATTAAACTAGTTTTAAATTGAAAAAACTGAGGTTGAATCTGCATGTGAATGCTACCTATCTGATGCAGAGATCATTTTACTTGATCTTTCTAATGGCATTTCCCCAAGTAGTAAATTCTTCAGAAGATAAAGCATAAGAAAAAAGCATCCTATGGTCAAATCAGTATGAGGAACATAGGGCACTATATCTCTCTCATGAAGATTCACAGTGTGCTTAGGATACTGAAGTCCCTATGAAGTTCTGAAATAAAGAAATTCCTTTCATGTTATCTGAGTACTTCATAAACTTTGGTTGACTATCAGAGAATTCTTTTGTGTGTGCGTGCATGTAAAACATTTAACATTTCAGGACATACTTTGGGAAACGTCTTAGAATATATTGGGAGAATCTTACTAAACTGAACTCAACTCACTTAGAATCCAAGAAATATAAAACTTACTATAAGTTCTCAAATCACTGTTTGTCAGAATGAGGGTCATGATTCACTGGGTTGTGAAAGCAATGAAGTGGCTCCTGACCAGTGTTGGAGGGGAGAACCCAGAAAACAAACAGGATAGAAAATATCAGAGTTGTTGCATGTTGCATGTACTGAATCATGACATTTTTACTGGGTCACAGCTGGTCATGGCTGAAAATGTCTGAAGACACTGTTTCCATGAAAGTCACATGAATTGCTTGTTGTGCCCGGGGTTACTGTGATGAGAAATGTCAGAATTTTGTAAAATTTAACACAAAAAAAGACTACTGTAGTGCCATGGCAAAACACAGTATTTGTTATTACTTAAAATTAGAGAATTTTTAGAGCTCAGATATCTCATGGGGGAAAACCAAAATAGTTTGGTGACTTGTCAAGGTCAAACAGACCTAGCCGGGCTGAGAACCTGGTCGGAACAGGTTTTCTGACTTGCACTCTGGTATTCTATTGTCAGTGTATATTGACATAATTTTTATTTATAGAACATGAGGATTATTTCTTTTTAATGAATAAGAAAACTAGGTATAAATTCAGCAAATCACTCCTGGATAGTAAGTCAATGACATTACAAACATGCTGAAGGCTTTAATTGAAGGGAAAAAGTAACCTGGTATATACTTCAGTGCTGGGGTCTAATTATAATGCCACCCAATAAGTAATTAACCTAATACCTGTTAGCGGTATTTAGGTTATCTGGCCACTTAGTTATCTGGTTTCTCATTTGTACATGTAAGTGTCCCACATATATGATTTTGAGAAGACTTAGCAGATAACACATTAGTGAACACATAATCTCACCATGTCTAAGTTAAAGATGCAACCTTTCACTAATGAATCAAAGTATAAGAAACCTCCAAACTCTGCACCATTTTTAAAAAAGAAAAGGAACTATGACTTACTGAAGAATCCCTTGGTAAAATAAACATTAGGTTCTACACATTTTACCTTAGGTAGGCCTTTTCAAGACTTTGCAGTTGAGGTCTTGAGGATTATACCTACAGTTTGTGCCTAATCACCCCCCTCTTCTGGTCTGTTCCAGGGAGTGAGAATCAGAAACTGGTCAGAGGAGGAAAATACTTTCTTTTCCAGCCCTCTGTTCCCTGGAAAGCGCCCACAGGGGTCTTCCTCAGGAAGTGAGCCTGGGCTTGGATTCCAGCAAGCCCACATCTTCACATCTTCACGGGCCCTGGAGCCCAGGTTGCTGTCTTCTCCTCCCAGTAAGCTCTGGCCACACTGGGCAGATATCATTTGATAACTTAATCTTGGTGAGTGGAAGAGACACGGAGGCCTGTGTACTCTAGTGATAAACGGAAGCATCCGGGTGAGTCAAGGAAGAGACATGATATCTTTCAAAAGTAATATAAACGAGTAAAGCATAAACAAGAACTTAAAGCGGGGGGAGGGCCCACCCCCACAAAACGTGGTAGGCGTCTGGAGAGCAGATGACCGCATCGTTGAGCCCGGGAGGTTCTAGGGGTTCTCTCCGGGGGAGGCTTTTCCCTGGCTGGGAGAACACTGGAGGTTGGAGGAGGTGAATTGCCTAAAGCCCAGGAGCGGCCCTTGGACCCTCCCCCTTCCTATAATTAACTCAACGCCCGTCCCGCCAGTAGGGACCCGAGGCTTCCCTGGACCGCCCCCTCCCCTAGCCCATCTCCCTGGGGGAGGACAGGATCTCGGGGAGGGCGAGTGGTCGACTCCCGGCCACACGAGCCCCCCCACCTAAGCGGTGTGGAACCCTGACCCTGCCTGGGGCCGGCCGCCTGAGCGATCCTCTCCACTCCTCCCCACTACTCGCCGTCCTCCCGCGCCGGCCGCGCCCGCCCCGGCCATCCCGGCGGGCGCGGGGGGCGCGGGCCCCGGCCCCGCGTGACGTGGGCGCCGCGGCGGGAGGGGCCGCCCGGGGGGCTCCGGCCGCCTTATTAGCGCCCGGCGGGTCGCCGGCAGCCAGCAGACCGCCGCTTTGCGAGCAACAGGAGCCGGCTAGCGTCCCACTCCTCCCACCTCCTCCGCCAGCCTCCTCCTCCTCCCCTTCGGCTCCTCCCGCCCCCACCTCTGTGTGAGCGGCGGAGTCGCCCTCTCGCTGCCTCTTTCTCCCGCTCCCGCTCGCTCGTCTCTCTCGCTAATACTTCCCCCTGCTGTGCTCCAGGGCACCCAAGCATTCTCCGCGCTAACCTTAGGGACCAATGGTGCTCGAAAAGCCTAGGAAAAGCTGCTTCGGGCGCAGATAGTTGGAAGCCCCTGGTCCCTTCCCCCTCTCCCGGCGCAGCCCGTGCCCGGCTCGCAGCACCTTCTCGCTCCTGCACACTCTGTTTGGGAGGACGGGGTGAGAAGGTGAAGTGGAAAGAACTGCAGAGCAGAGGGGGCCAGTCTCAGAGCTCAAATTTCATTTTCATTGAAGCAAATCACAGAAGATCAGTTTTTTTTTTTATTCTGCATTTTTTCCTTTTTCCTTTTTTTCTTTCTTTTTTTTTTTAAAGAAACTTCTTTTTGGGGGGGCGGGAGTTTGCTCTGGGCATCTGTTTTGTCCAGTAGTTGAAAAGTGAACTCGACTCGTGATGGTTCTCCTGTCACTTTGGTTGATAGCAGCCGCTCTGGTAGAGGTTAGGACTTCAGCTGATGGACAAGTAAGTGGAAAATAATAACAAGAAAAAACTCAAACCCAACCTTTTCCCGAAAAAGTTCCTCCCCTCTTTCCCCTCCTCTCTTTCCTCCTCCCCCCTCCCGCCCTTCCCTGTTATCTTGTGCGTTCAGGAACGGTGTTTGAGGGCTGGGCGCATCGTGCGGGGCTTTCTGGGGTGGGGGGTTGCACTGCAGGGTGGGGGTTATGACTGCCTCTGGGAGCCCAAGGCTTGTCACACCTAGGGCTCCCCCCCCCCCCCTTTTGCGGCATTCGTAACAATTCCTGGTGACAAACTGCAGCCAATTCGCATCCTCGCCGGGCCATCTGGGTTTCCCCTTTCCGGAGGGCGGTCTGGGCGCTTGAATGAAGTTCTGGACGCTGGGTCCGGGATCCCAGTGCTCTGGCTGCTGCCGCTGGAGTCGGGTTCGCGGGGCTTTCTCTCCTCCTCACTGACTCACAGCTTTTTCGGGCAGCCGGAGGCGGGGGTTTCAGGAAGTCCCTGGGCCGGACAGGGAGCGATCCAGTAGACACGTGTCCTGGGAGGACCGCGGCCGGGCTGGGGTTTGACAGTTGGGGAGGGGGGCTGGGGACGTTTCCTGCCCTGCGTTTTCGTGGGCAGAGGCTGGAGGCGCCGGCCGCTTTTCTCCCCTCCCCCTCTGCACAACTCCTCCTCTTTTAAAGCTAAGTTGAGTGCGGCTCTGTTTCTTTTCGGCCCAGCCCCCACCCACCCTTTGGAGACTCAAGGTGAAGCCCGATGCGCCTAGAAGAGTCCTTGAGAAGGCTCAGCGGGACGAGCCAAGCCGTTTGTAGTAAATCACATCAGCTCAGGGCCGGTGGGACTTTGGGCACAGAATTTCTCTGTGAGTTTTTGTAGCTTCTCTGCTCTGCCTGGTCTGGCCATAGGTTAAAAACTCGAAGAATGTCTAGTTGATTCTTGACCTCAAATCTGATACCTCAGGCCCCCTTCTAGCTAGAGATTTTCTTTGCTAATCCTCACCCAGTATCTGAGTTTTAAGAAAAGAATATTGAATGTCAGTATTTATTTTTGCTGGCTTCATAAATATTAAAATTAAAACGGGCAAACAACTCCCTGTAACAAACTGTTATTGAAATGGCTCATTCTCTTGCCCCAAGAACCTACAAACCAAGGTGCAGCCTTTAGGCACCAATCCTCGTCTCCAGCATTTCCTGATTAGCCCCTGAAAAGCATTAATGGTAGAAATAAAACGCACGAGGTGATAAGATGAAACCCAGTAACTGTTTCTTTTTACTTTCCCCCCTCCTTTCCAGGCTGGTAATGAAGAAATGGTGCAAATAGGTAAGCCTTGTTCTCAGATGTCATTCTTATCTTGGTAGAAAGAAAGGGATGAAATTAGCTAATTAAAATATTGTTTCTGAAATTTCTCCCATTGGTGGTTAAAAAATAATTCGTCGTCCAGGAACATTTCTGTTCTTCTCTTCCTCTTTCTGGAGGAAGGTCCCACTTTTCTCAGGTTGAGTTGAAGTGGTATAAAAATTTGCAGTTGGATTTTTTATGCATCAATTTTTTCAGGCTTGTCTTTGGACAAGCCACTGGTAGGTACTTGGCAGATGATGTAGAGATTGGAAGAAGGCATGGAGATAAATCAATGTATGTAGCTTTAGGAAGAGTATATCTGATTAGAACAGAAAGCAAAGTGTAAGAATGCTACAAAGAAGGGAAAAATGAAAGACAGGATGAAAATTTTTCTCTTAAAATTCTTCCAGCTTTATTTCTAATTTTTTTTAATGTTTATTTATTTTTGAGACAGAGAGAGACAGAGCATGAATGGGGGAGGGTCAGAGAGAGAGGGAGACACAGAATCCGAAACAGACTCCTGGCTCTGAGCTGTCAGCACAGAGCCCGATGTGGGGCTCGAACTCACGGACCGTGAGATCATGACCTGAGCTGAAGTCGGATGCTTAACTGACTGAGCAACCCAGGTGCCCCATAAAACTTTTCCAGCTTAAAATAAGGCCTCCGATGACTTATCTTATTCCACCTACTTTACAACAATTATCTGCTAATGTGTAAGATACTGCTCGGCGTTTGCAAATCACATCTACAACTTCAGTATTACCTGATGATGTGGGAATTACTCCCATTTTATGGGTGAGAAGACTGAGGCTCAGAGAGTATAAGTGAATTGTAACAGGTCATTCCAAAGTCCACGTGATCTTTTTTTTTCTTTTTTTGAAGCTGTTTATAATAATATAATAGTTCTGAATTCAGAGACTGAAGGTCATCTGGCCAGAAGACAGGCTCAATTCAAAGTCTTTTTATATACATTTAATTTGGATTACTTTAAAAGATAAATTTTCATTTTGGCAGAATATTAGTCTCTGTAAATTCTGTATTTGTCAAGTGATATTGTAAAGTCATCTTTTAGATGGAAAGTTTTCATTACTGCAAACATAGTTACCTGTCATTGCCCATGTGCTCTGCTCCGGGCGGTGTTAATTGCTTTGCGCAGATTATGTCATCTAATTCTCACAACCATTATGAGGTAGAGACACCATTGTGCCCTTTTTAGATTTGAAGAAATTGAAACGTGGGAGGTTCTGCAGCTACCTGCTGTAGTGCGTAGTGGAGAGCTAAGAGGATTTCATGCTTGCAAACTAATGCAGGAACCCCAAGATCCGGGCTATCTGCATATGTCAGAATGCTGTCGTGTGCAATCTTTGGCATTGCTGGAACTCTTCCCCAAGCTTAGACCTCAGTAGTAAGAATAGGACAAAGGGGAGGAGAGTGACTGAGAACTGCATTAAATATATAGCGTCTGTGAAGACATTTGTCATTTGTAACTCATGACATTTAGCCATCAACATATATCTTTAAAAAAAAATTTTTTTTAAATTTTTAACATGTATTTATTTTTGAGAGATAGAGAGAGACAGAGTATGAGCAGGGGAGGGGCAGAGAGAGATACACACACAGAATTCGAAGCAGGCTCCAGGCTCTGAGCTGTCAGCGGAGAGCCCGACGCGGGGCTCGAACTCACAAACTGCGAGATCATGACCTGAGCTGAAGTCAGACACTCAATCGACAGAGCCACCCAAGCCCCAACATATATCTTTTTAAAGAAGGATTTAAAAAAAAAAAATCCTCAAAACAAGTAGAAGAGAAAGTTATCTTCCTTTTTTATTGCTTAATCGTTTGATTACTTACACATCCCAACTTTTCAATATGTAAATTTTAAAGCGGTTTTAAGATTATCCATTTTAGGGGCAGCCTGGGTGGCTCAGTCCGTTGAGCAGTGCAGAGCCTGCTTGGGATTCTCTCTCTCCCTCTGTCTCTGTCCTTCTCCTGCTCATACTGTCTCTGTCTCTCTGTAAATAAATAAATAAGCCTAAAAAATTTTTTAAAAAGATTACCCATTCTATCAAAGGAATAAATATATTGCTTTGATTAAATTTTCAGATAGAATCAGCATGCTCTCCTGTAAAGGCCCTGAGTTAGACTTTGGCCCATTCCTTTTACTAATATGAATCACGTTGGTTGCTGGTTTCTACAGGGAAGGAAGTGGCACAGGTGTGCTTAAATTTGGTAGGAAGAAGATAAATAGCAATATGGAAGAGGGGAGGGCAGGGGACTCTTGGATTGTGTTGCTGGAGATTTGCTTACTCCCAAGTGCCTTGGCTTTATGGGGATTCTCTTATTTCTATCACTTTTATTTACCATTTTCAGGTCGAGTGAAGAAAAGAAATAAAGATAAAAATAGGTTTGATTCATGAGTCTTGTGATAGTAAAAGTATAGCTCTCATTTGGCTTTGGGTTATAATCATTTATCTAGCTCTTGAAAGGGGTTTAAAAATACATTTAAAAAAATGTGTGTAGTAATGAGACGTCTTTCCCTTGTCCCCATGTGTAAGGGGGTTGCCAGCTTGGAAGTTTGGTCAAATGCCCTCCTCTACATATAATTAAGTAATTTTTTTCCAATAATAAATTTAAAAGTGGTTTTATATAACCACTCTTAGAGGTGCCATTTGATGAATGGTACAATTAGGAAAGACTAATAAGGCTTGCAGAGTTAATTAACTTCTTGGTCTCCAAATTGGCTAGAGAAGAGTCCATGGTTCTGAATAGTTTCTGCATAATTTAATGTCTCAGGAAGACATAAATATTAATTAGTGACAAACCATAAACTATTAGGAAGCTCAATTAAAAAACATAGTTTCTGTTGAGGTATCATATACATGCAGGATAGTGCATATGAGTGTACCCCTTGCTGATTCTTCATGAAACGAACAGTCCTGTGTAACTAGCTTCTGGAACAGTAAGTACATTACTAGCATGAATGCCACCTTCTCAGCACTATCCTTCCCCCCGACCCCACCCCCGCCATGATAGGTAACCATTTGCTTGACTTCTGACAAGATTGGTTAATTTTGCCAGTTTTTAAATGCTTTTTTTAAGTACAGTCACACAACATGTGCTTGAGAAAATGATGAAAATGTGCTTAATAATGCTTTAGCTCTCTAAAGTAGGAAGGCTTTTATTTAGGTAGAGAGAGGGCAGTTGTGATGGGGCAGGTTAGAATATGTATAGATATATGATTTAGATAGTGTGTTGACAGGCGATTGTTGTTTCCTTCTCCCTCTACCCAGTGGGAAAATGCCCTCTTTTTAAACTTTTTTTTAATATTTATTTATTTTTGAGAGTACGAGACAGCAAGTGGGGGAGGGGCAGAGAGAGGGAGACAGAGGAACCTATGAGGGCTCTGTGCTCGAACTCACAAACTGTGAGATCGTGACCTGAGCCGAAATCAAGAGGTGGCAGCTTAACCAACTGAGCCACCCAGGCGCCCCCTAAAATACCCTCTTGATATGTGGGAAAGTATGATTCACCCTAGAGAAAACGGGTAAATAGGTTTTGATCTCTGACCTACTTCTCTGCTCCTTTGTCAACCAGAGAGGAACAATTTACCTACCTATCTACACCCATACACACATATACTCATACATATATCTATATATATACATACACCCATACAAGCATATACATGCATATAGGTACATGTGTGAATATGTATGCACTGTGTAAATGTGTGTGATTCATGAGGTCATTAACATACTTCTGTGGCATGTTAGGGAGCGCTTTCATTCTGACTCAGAATATGGCCTTGGTGGGATGCCTAAGGTAATTGTGGGCAGCTGGCTGGCTGGCCTGATTGGGTAAGGAGCCTTGCTCTGTGACACATGTGGCTTAGGAAATAATCATGGTTTTGTAGAAATTGGAGAATCTGCAAAAGAATTCTCTGAGTCCTTTGTTTCATAAGCTGCCACTTAGATATTGCCTGAATATCATTAGAAGAAAAATCATTGTGAGGCTTTGGTGTTGCGCTGAGTTCCCTTGCTTACCCCCCTCTCTTGGAATCAGGGCATATCTATCTTTCTCTGCCCTATTTCTGTTTCCCAGTTTCAAATTCCATTCCATTTCATTCTTAACAAAATAAAGTTGCTAATCTTGTCCTCTCAAATATCCAGTTTATTGAGAGAGATTTTTTCATCATTTGCAGGTATTTATTTGGTTTTCAAGGTTTAGTGTGAGTCACTTCACCTAGTCCTTGGCTCGTAGTGGGCATTTCTACTAGTGTAGACCTCATGAGAGCAAACAGTTTGTTTTGATGATTGCTGTATCCCCAGTGTATAAAATTGGTCTTGGTGCCCTGTGGGTCCTCAAATACTTGTTATTCAATGCATAGATCTGGTGAGCAGGGCATTATATTGGGATTCACCTGTGTTCTAAATTTTCTTAAGTGCTCTTGTTCTGTGCCCCTCTCCAGGTTTAATTGGTTCTCAAGAAAATGCTGATGGTCATAATGGCTATCCAATTAATTATTCAATGTTATCAAGACTCCTTGTAACTTCTCATTGCACTCCACAAAGCTCAGGGACCTGGGTTTATTAGTCTCTCATCTGTTCGTTAAGATTTGCCAAATTGAACTGAATCACGTACAGGTTTGGAATGCCCACTAACTTTGCACTAATGTCTACTTGAGATCATTTGCCTTGTTCCAGGCATCAGGGGAAATAAGATAACCTAAGCTTAAAATCGATGAACCCAGTGTGCCAGCAGCAATACTAAAAAGTGTGACTTAAAGGGATTTAAAGGGATCTTTTGTAAAATTTACAATAGCTACCCATTTAGCCATTGTTCTTTCTTGTAACTAAAGATTGTGCACTTGACTTTATTGATTTAGCTTCCACCCCCTCCACTAAGCATCAAAATGGGTAATATTAAATGTTTTAAGCTTTGTAGATGAAGAGGTTATGAAGTGTAGCATGTTAATTTAGTACCCACAAATTATTATTGCTGTTTAGCTGAAATAACTTCTTCCCCTTACTTTCACTGTTTTTTCTTGCCATTGTACCAAATAATCACAATATTGCTCAGAAATATTAAGAAATCCCCATGGTCACTTCTGCTTCCAGGATGATTATCTCTAAGCATTCTTTGCTTGCGGGGAGCTAACCCAGATTACCTTGGAAATCCATTAGGGACGATGCCAAATTGCCTGGTAAAATCATGAGTGATTTCAGTATGAAGAGTTTGGTTACGCTACTTGGATTGAATATAGTAACAGTGATGACTTAGGTGGAACACTAATGCCAGAATTTTGGGAAGCTTCTTTTTCATGTTGCTCCCATAGATATCAGCTTTTACTCCTAAACTGTGCTGCTGCTATTGTTATAAATTGTTTAATTATTCTTTTTAATTAGTTTTCTTTCTGAACATAGATGTTTTACATGTGCCCATTATAACTGTCTTCTTTAATTTTTCTGTATACCCCAGATTTTTGACAATCATCTTAAATACTAATTTAGCATGTTCTTACCCAGTCATCATTTATTTATTTTTTTTACTTGTTTATTTATTTTTGAGAGGCAGAGAGAGACAGAGCACGAGACAGGGGAAGGGCAGAGACAGAGGGAGACAGAATCGGAAGCAGGCTCCAAGCTGTCAGCACAGAGCCGGAGGCGGGACTTGAACTCAAAAATTGTGAGATCATGACCTGACCCAAAGTCAGATGCTTAACTGACTGAGCCACCCAGGCACTGGTTACCCAGTCATCATTTAATACACATGTTGTGTAGGTTATTTTTGTATACCTGTTTTTGTTTTGTTTGGTATTTTAGTGAAATTTTCCACATCACTACAAAATCCTTATGAACATCATTTTAATCTCATTATCCTAATAAACCTTAATTTATGTACTGATTAATACCTATTTTCTCGTAATGAATGTTGCCACACAGCTTGCTTTTCAAATGACTACTTTAGGAGAAAGCTCTAGAAGCTGCTGGCTGAGTAAAACCAAATTAACATGATATGTGTTGGCAGATGGCTTTTGAAGTTTGTAGGACCTGAACTCTTACTGGTAGTATAGGGAAGCATTGATTTTTTAAAATGTCCATTTTAAATTAGTTTTGGGTCTGCTCTTCTTAAATCTGAATGTAATTTTTAAATATTTGGTTATGCCATCTCTGAAAAATGCAATGAATTATTTTTCTAGTTATCAAGTACCCTGGTTCATGGTTTAAGAGCAATTATAAAAATGTTTTGTAAATTTTATTAGTACTATGACAAGATTCATCTACCTCATAGAATTTGAGAGCTGTATATTCTTTCGAATGGTTAGTAAAGCATGGGAAGAGTTTCCTAGTTTAGGAATCTTTGTTCCCACATGTAATTTATCCATCATAATTTTCCCAATATGTTTATATGATTTTGCTGACTAACTGTAAATCCTTAGGAGAGATTTTGTGGTAATGTCAGTTTCTTGTTTATAAAAATGATTGCCACAAATTTAGCATGATGAATCTTTATGGAATTTAGAATAAATTGTGAACAGCATGAAACAGTCTATCTTGTTTTTGAAGTGACTGGTAAACCAAAAATAACATTTAGGAAACTTGTAGGAAGTAACAGGATTAAATACATGAATCTTCAAATACTGGGATCTTAGATGTTAAATCCCATTTCCTACAAATTTTCTTCATATTTAGTACTTATATTTTTATATATGTATGCATACAAATTAAAAAGAATGATTGAAGTCATTATTCATATGAGTTTGAGTTCTCTTTCTTTTATATGTAAAATACCTCTTTTTCATGTAAAGTCCATTCCTTAATCTAAAGCATAACCAGCATATCCAGGAGAGGACCTATTAGTATTCATTGCCTTGCTTCTATCAAATGGTCGGGGGCACAGACTCTGTTCACTCTGGTTTAAAAGCCTGATTCCACTACTTTCTAGCTGATGACTTTAAACTTCTCAAGGCATCACTTTCTTCTACATAACATAGGCATATTACTACTACTTACTTCATAGAATTATAAAGGATTCATAAAATGCTGGCACGTGGTAAGCAAGTTAGAACAATAGCTATTATTAGTACTATATCTTAGTCTTGTGCTTTTTAAAACACTTTTGCTCAATGAGAGCCACCTCTTTCTAACCCGTACATTTTTGATAGGTCTGCCTACCACCATGAATTTCCAGGAACCTTAATTTACTATGTCAAGGACTTGTAAACTCTCCAACCACTCAACTCACCATGTGACAGCTCTTTGAGAGTTCTATTTTCATGTATTATCTTAATGTTGGTAACTCAATATAGTGTTGCTTAATTCGTTGGAATATGGCAGTGGAGGGAGGAGTTGGGTAAGGAATGAATGGTACAAAAACAGTTATTCCATATGGATTCTGTACCAACTATATTTCATGTATGCAAGACACAATTCTTTCTTCTTTTCACCTTGTTTGTTAAAAGTCCTTTTCATTTCATTGAGAGAAAGTTCCTATATTAATCATGACTCCTTTGGATGGAAATAACAGGAACCCAGTTGACACTGGTTAAGGAACACAAAATTGATCAGGTAATCAAAGTCAGGTAGAGCTGAACCGAGGGCTCAAATAATGTCAGAAATCCCTCCCTTTCCTCCCTCTACTCTTCTTTCTTTCTCATTTTCCTGCTTTGGCTTTATTTCTTTATCAGGATATGATTGGTGGTGCCTCAGGTTGTGGCAAAGACTGTCACTAGCATCTCTGAGCTGTCATTGTACCTTTTACCCCAGTAAGCAGAGCACTTTTTTTTTAATGATTATTTATTTTTTGAGAGACAGAGAGAGACAGAGCATGAGTGGGGGAGGAGCAGAGAGGGAGGGAGACACAGAATCCGAAGCAGACTCCAGGCTCTGAGCTGTCAGCACAGAGCTGACACAGGGCTTGAACTCACAGACTGTGAGATCATAACCCGAACTGAAGTTGGACATTGAACTGACTGAGCCACCCAAGCATCCCACAGAACACTTGTTTTTTGACAGCTCCAGCAAAAATTCCTGGAGGGGCTTTTATTGGCTACTTGGCTTTGAATGATTCTCTATGGTCAGGGGATGCAGTACCCTGATTGGCCTGAATTGGGACATTTTACTCTTGACTTATAGGGACTGAGAGTGGAATGTGGGTTGGTTACCTGAGGGAATACTGGGATGTAGTTAAAGAAAAAAGAGGATGGATGCCAAGGAGAACACATGTAAGGGCCTCCCAGCACAGTGCATGGGATCTGATGGCTGTGGTAGGTAGAATAATGCTCCCCCTCCCCACCACAATAGGTCTACATCTGAATCCCTGGACCTGTGAATATGTTATGTTACATGGCAAGAGGAATTCAGTTTGCAGATAAAATTAAAGTTGCTAATCAATTGGCCTTTATTTATTTATTTATTTTTTAATGCTTATTTATATTTAAATATTTTGAGAGTGGGAGAGAGAGCGCAAGCAAGCATGTGGGCAGGGGAGGGGCAGAGAGAGAGGAAAGAGAGAATCCCAAGAAGCCTCCATGCTGTCACCACAGAGCTGGATGTGGGCTGGAGCTCATGAACCAGGAGATCATGACATAAGCCCAAAATCAAGAGTCAGATTCTTGACTGACTGAGCCACCCAGGTGCTCCAGTTGGCCTTTAAATAGGGAGACTATCCTGGATTATTGGGGGGTATCCTGAGAAGTGGAAGAGGGAGACCATAGAGACAAAACTAGAGAGATGGCAGCAAAAGACAGACTTGGTCTGATGTTTTTGGCTTTGAAGATGAAGGAAGGGAACCATACGCCAGGGAATACAGGTGACCTCTGGAAGCTGGAAAAAGTCAAGGAAACAGATTATTCCCAGTGGTTCTTGAAGAAATGCAGCCCTGTGAACACCCATGTGACCTCTTGCAGATTCCTGACCTCCAGAACTGTAGGATAACTGTAGGAGAACTGTCGATACCTGTAGGATAACTCCTGACCTCCAGAACTGTGTTTCAAGTGGCCGAGTTTGTGGCAGTTTGTTAAAACAGCAATAGGAAGCTACTAGAGTGGCCCAGTGGACTGTCCCAGTTTCTCATACCTTTGTCATACTGTGAGCCAGACGACTTTAGATTTGGAAAATATAATCACCACAAGGAAGCTTCAGGGAAAACCTTTAAAATGCTATTCACGTTTCTTATCTGTCATATTTTCCTAAGCTTTTGGCCCTGGGGACAAATGCTCATTTTCCTGGCTTTAAATTCTAGGCTCAATATTAGTCTTTCAAGGTATTATCTATCAAAAAATTGTGAGACGTATGAGAA
Organism: Prionailurus bengalensis; assembly: GCF_016509475.1. Lineage (NCBI taxonomy): Eukaryota > Metazoa > Chordata > Mammalia > Carnivora > Felidae > Prionailurus > Prionailurus bengalensis. Next base: position 147,524,264 of record NC_057344.1, read on the forward strand.
ATATTAATGTATAGAATGTCTAATACAGCTCTTGAGTCTGTGAAACTTCCAGTGATGATAAATATAACCGGTAGACATCCTTCTTTAAAGCTAAGATCAGAATGTTAACATTTTGGCACTGGGGCCTCACATTAAAAAAACACAAAAACCAAAAGACTCCTCTATTTGTTATTCTGTTATTGATTATTTGATCCTTTTAAGATGTAGCAAACAAAGAAAATACTTGGACATTTTTCTTTAAAACATTTTTTTTCACTCTTTTTTTCTTCAAAGATCTTCTCTTACCTGGTGTCATGTTCTGGAACACCAAAGAATGTGCTGTTCTTTCCTAAGTGACTCTCTTGAACATAAACATTGTGCAATTGCAACAAATATTTATGAAAAAGCCAGATTTAAAAAAAAATGAGGAGAATTTTTAAGTTCACAACTATTTGTTCTTTCTTGATGAGTAAAAAAAAAAAAAGCAAGCTTTTTTTTTTTTTCTCCCCTCCAATAGCTTGATGAAAAATGTTTGACTGTGAAAGTAGGTTTGCAACGAAAATAAAAGACTTCAAAGAGTTTCTCCGGCTTGCGGTGATAAGAGCCTAGAGGAGATGAAGTGAGGAAAAGAATTTGGCTGTGTTCAGAAGTTTAGCATGTGTCACAACTAACTTTTAGTTGCCTTTGAATGAAGATGGGTCCCCTTCGCTGTTTGTGTTTACAGCCTTGGGAAGCCCTTCAGTGTGTGGTGCCCTCTTTAACGTCCACTCATCACCCTGCTCACATCTTTTCTGGAGCAGCTGGCTCCTGTCATTTCTGATGAAAGTCATTCTCCTACCCGCAGCTCAGGATTTGGAAATGTTGTTGTTGGAGCTGCTTCTTTAGCAGATCTTGAAAATGCTTATTCGATTTCATTCTTGTGGCCAGATTGTTGCATACTGAAAGTTTATACCTGAAAAAGGAAATTGCCTGTGTGAACTGTCTCTTGATAGTAATCAACCAGTTCTTGTGAGAGAATCTCAGCATCTGGGTAGGGTAATAGAGTATGGGTTCTTACAGCTTGCCTGAACTTCAGGCCCTCGGTTGACATGGAGCTTGGAGATTCCTTCTAACCGTATCAGAAACACCAGACTGGGGCGGGAATAGAGGTGGGTGAGGCCTGAGAGGTACTGGCAGGTGGAAAGAATGTTCAGTTCACTTCCAACTTCCATAGCTCTAGCTAGATGGTGATGGTCACAGTGATAATAACATCAGTTAATTTTTCATCTATTAAAATCTTAATAGCTGGTATAAGCCTTTTATGTGCCTTACCACCTTATTTGAGCCCAGTTATTACCCTCATTTGACAACCTGTGAGCCTTAATTTTCATAATTTGCTTGCAGATGGCAAAATGTGCATCAGCTTGAAATGAGAATTCAAACACAGTGCTTTCCGACTCCAGACCTTTAGTACTCAACCATCATACCCTCCCTGCTCCCTTCCTTGCTTGGGAACTCAAACCACATTGCATCAACCACAAGTACTCCAATATTTTGTGTACCAGTTGTAGCTTGGGCTTAATTAGATTAGCTAAAGATTGCTGTGATATGGGCGAGCTTGGTACAGTAGTCACTTGAGGTTTTGTAATGTTGATTGTGCTACTGAATGCTTTTGTTCTCTTACTGTTCCATAGTGTGGTCTTTGAAATGTGCTAGGGGCCTTTAGTAATCTCTAGGATATGTTTGGGTATCATTCCACAGCACATAGACAGATACCAAGCTGCCTGTCCTCAGTTGTGAGCTTCTGTGACTGAATACATGAAGGTATTAAGATGATCCCAGATCACAGGCACAATGGCATACAGTGAAAGCACTCCCTCTCAATCCACCTTCCCAAAAATAGCCATTGATTTTTTTTTTTTCCTCCAAAGACTGTTGTATGCTGGGGACATTTAAGCATAGTTAAGATGCCACACCTGTGCCCCAGGGAACTTAAAATCTCTGAAAGGACATGACGTAAGCATATAACTTTTCACCCATAGAGATTTTTGTAACTTTTATCCAGACAAAGCATGACAATGAGATCTAAGACACTTAGACCGTCAGTCTGTACTCTGGACAAGACAGCAGGGAAGGTTTCCTGGGAGAGATGGGCCTTGAGATAGGCCCTGTGGGCCAGGTTGGATTTGTATAGTTAGAGAGAAAGCCGCAGTCCTTTCCCTGGGGGCGAACAGTTGGGTAGGACTTTATAGGCAGGCATGATTAAGTTGGGTATAGTGAGCTCATTAGAATATTTCAATAGGCTAATACGGGAGATGATATTGCAAAGAAGTTAGGGACAGAGCGCAGAGGGCCTTCAATGACACTTCAGTTTGGATTTGGGTTCTGTTACCCCGTCTTCAAGTTTCAGCTTCTTATTTTGTGAAGTGAGAGGATTTCATTAGTAGAGGTCTTTACGGCAATTTTCATGTCTAATATGGAAAAAAGCTATCAATTTTCTGAATCTGTTTTATCCTAATGTAATGATGGGCATTGAAACTATTGAGAGAGAACAACATAGCAATATTAATACCTAACGTTGACTGAGCCACTCTGGATTAGGCCATTTAGTTGAAAAACAATTTTTTTAAATGTTTGTTTATTTTTGATAGAGACAGAACACAAGCAGGGGAGGGGCAGAGAGAGAGGGAGACACAGAATCTGAAGCAGGCTCCAGGCTCTTTGTCAGCACCAAAGCCTGAATTCAGGACCCATGAGATCATCACCTGAGTTGAAGTCAGCCTCTTAACCCATTGAGCCACCCTAGGCGCCCCTAGGCCATTTAATTTTGATGAATCTATGAATGGGATGCTGGTTTCCTCATTTTACAGATGAGCACTGACAAGAAAGTCTTAAGTGACCAAAATCACAAAGGTAGTAAGTAGTAGAATTTAAGCCTTTTAAATGTGGGACTTTAAAATAGTTTTCCTGGCAGTAATTGAGACAGTATTTTGGTACAATTGATATAATATTTGGTAGTGAGAAATTATGTCCGGGACTTTGGATTCGGTACCTTGTTGGTTTGCAGTGTATAGCAAGGAGGACTTAAAGTGATTGGAAGAAATGGGATTAGTTTGAGAGCAATTTCTAAGAAGAAATCTTGAGGACTAGAGTGATATTAAATGGGGCTGGGGGCTGGGGGTAGGGGGGAGTTGAAATAAAGTCAGTGTTCTAGCCTAGGGCTTTCCGAGACTCAGCACATCATGAACAGAAACAGTGAAGTCAGGAAGGCAAGCTGACTATTTAGGTGAAAATGAGAAACTTGGCTTAGATATTTTAGGGGTGCAGAGAGGGGACAACACATTATTCTAGACAGAGAACTGATACGTTTAAGTTTCAGTTTGAGGGAAGTGCCTCTTTTTTTTTTTTTAACCTGTATTTACTATTTGCCCATTATGTGCAAATACTTGGCTGAAACACAGACACGTGTTAAAAGTGTCCAAAGTCTCAGAAATGATAAAAATTTTGAAACGATTAGAAAATTCTAACGTGGTTGACATTAAAATAGAAAGTCTGATCAGTTAAAAGGTCTTCAGGCATATGAAACACAGATTGCCTCCTCAGATACTTTGTAGGTTATGTTTAATATTTGTACGTGTGTACAGACTATACAACTATCACACACACACACACCCCAGAATGTGTCTTTTTCATTCAGCACAAAGAGGAAGAAGGCATCAAGTTAAACTCTCAAATGAGGAATTTAGAGAATTAATTTTCTGACAAGAAGAATTGTTAGTGTTATGATTAGTCATCCAGTGAAGACGTGACAACACTTTTTCTTAAAGGTAGTTAGAGTTTCTGAGGAGATCCCGAATGTAAACATACCCCTCTTACTGGCTTGAGGGAACAGGTTAGAAATAGCAAATACAAAGATATAGTAAAAATATCTTTTGCAAATAAGGCTGGGGGAACAGGGGGCTCTCACTTTGATAGGAAGTGTGCTCCCTGGGTGGGGTGTGTCAGACCCCCTGGGCTAGGGTAGGGCTCACCCCTGCTGAGGTGGAAGACAATGTGTCTCCTATCAGGATCCTTACCCTGAAGAAGAACGAGGAGGGAGTCTCTGAGCTTTGCAAACTTCTTATTTTCCGAGACCTATCAATCATATACATCATTCTTCTTCATGAGGCAGGAAGTGGGGTGGGGGAGTTGGGGTGAGGGGGTGGGGTAGGGGCGTGGGTGGGGAGAAGGGTGAGGCAAGGGATGGAGAGGCCCAGAAGAGTCAGAGAATGATCTCTCTTCACAGAGAACAGGAACAGGTTAAAGGCATTCCACCTCTAACTTAAAAAGAAAAAAAAAAAAATCAATCTACTTGAGATGCCTTTATTGTAAGAAAGAGGCAAAGATGAGATGATTTTCAAGGTCTTTTTTTTTTTTTTCTTTTTTTTGACCTGAAGAGATATTCTGTGAATATCTAAAGGGATTGCGGAGTGGGACTGATTTCCTGCTGCTTGCTTCTAAGTCTGAAGGTCTCTGTGTCTGCACTCCAGGAGGTCGGTTTTAATGGTTAGATCTACTTTTTGGTCCTTAGTAGGTTAAATATAAGACCTAGATACTATGAAATGTTTGATTTACTGGTCAGCAAGAGTTGTGAGAAATAGATACAATGTGTGCAAGCAAAATTCTGGCTATAGAAGTATTTGACAACTTGTGTAGTTGGCTGTCTTTGCTTGGTGGTAAATTACTATTTGGGGAAAAGATGAAAGATGGTACATTCTAATTTTAGGTACACCCTCAGGCTCAAACTTGGCTCTCATTCATTCATTCACAGGTATTTATTGAGTGACCTCAGGCTCTATTTTAGGCACTGGGGAGCAATAGTAAAGAGAACAAGTAACAATCCGTACCCTCCTGAAGCTTATATGTTAGTGGGAGAAACAATAAATAAGTAAACATAAAAACAAGTATAGGATGTCAGATACTGACAAGTTTTGTGAAGAAAAGTAAAATGGCTAAGGGGATAGACAGGACACACCTCACTGACAGGGCCACATTAAAGCAAAAACCTGAAGGAATGGACAGGTGAGTCATTCAGGTCACCTCGGGAGGAGATCCCAGGGGAAAGTAAGCACAGTGAGTAACCTTGAGATGTGAGCATTCTCAGTGTCAGGCTGTGGGACAGAGTAAAACCCATTTTACTTTGGGTTGGATTTTGAGAAGAGTGCCTTGTCTTGCCACTTCAATGACTCTAGCTCTATTTTGAGGATAGTTTATAAAGGGGAGGAGGAGTGGAAGCAAGGAGAACAGGTATGCGGCACATTCAAAACTGAGACCACTGGCTTGGACTGGGGTGGTAGCAGGGGTGGTCGTGAGCTATGGTCAGTGGAGATATCTTGAAGGCTGAGTCATTAGAATTTGTTGAAAGATTTGTTTTGTGAGGTGATAAGAGCTAAGGATAGTTTAGTCAAGTTTTTGTTCTGAGTAGCTGGGAGGATAGAGTTGCCAATTATTGATTTGGGAGGAGAGACATAGGAAGTTTACTTTTGGAAATATTAAGTTGAGATGCTTAGGGAATGTCTACTTGGAGAGGATCCATAGGCAATGGAGTTGACAACAGAGGAGCCCATGGATGAAGCCGGAGCTGGAGATGAAGGATTGTGAAGGCACTCTCAAACTCATGGGATGGGATGAATTCACCATGCAGGGGAGGGTAGATGCAGAAGAGAGGAGTCCATGGACCAGGTCCTGCAGCACTGTGGTGTTAAGCCAGTCATGGAGGATGGAGGGGAGACCACTGAGGAAAGAGGAGAGCCAGAAGATGTCCTGGAAGCTAAAGAAAGAACATATTTCAAGAAGGAAGGAGAGATGAGCTGGGTCAGAATCTGCTGATACGGCAAGTAAGGAGATAGAGTCTTGGCCATTGGTTTCAGCAAGATGGGGTCCCTAGTGACCTCTAGAGCCTAATTGGGTCAGGCTTAAGGAAGAGCAGGAATGGGAAGACAGGACTTGGAGACATCTGTTGCAGTCAGTCATTTCAAGTGTTTTGCTATGAAGGGTAGTGAAGTGATGGGGTATCAGCTAGAGAGGACTGTGGCGTCAAGAGGGTTTTTATTAAAGATGGGAGATAGGATGGCAGCTTACTAGTTTGATGGTGGGAATGATCTAGTGAAGTGGGGAAACTGATGAGGAAAGAAGAGAGGACAGTTGCAGAAATTGTTTTTGCAAAGGCCAGAGGGACTAGGATATGGTGCACAACTGGAGGATTTGCTCCTGGGTAAGATCACAGACAGCTCATCCACAGCACCTGGAGGGAGGTGGACCATGTGTGTGTAGACACCAGGCGGTTGGGGAAGGTTCACTGCATCTGAGTGCTGCTTGGGTACCTAGTGACCACAGTGTGGCTTTATAGTGGCTCTGCCCACTTGTGCTTGTAGAATTTATGGCCCACGAAAACCTTTACATACCTATTGCTGTGGCCCTTAGCCATCTCTGCTGACAGTTGTATAGTTTCACATTTTAAATTTTTTTTTTTTTTCAACGTTTATTTATTTTGGGACAGAGAGAGACAGAGCATGAACGGGGGAGGGGCAGAGAGAGAGGGAGACACAGAATCGGAAACAGGCTCCAGGCTCTGAGCCATCAGCCCAGAGCCCGACGCGGGGCTCGAGCTCACGGACCGCGAGATCGTGACCTGGCTGAAGTCGGACGCTTAACCGACTGCGCCACCCAGGCGCCCCTAGTTTCACATTTTAAAATTGCACATGGGCAATATTTTAATGCGTAGCCAACTTACATTTAGCAGTAGCTAATATGTATTGCATCTTCTGCATAATCGCATAATCTCATTTAAACCTCTTTCTAAGTCTGTGAAGTTGGAACTATTACTAGCCTCCAGGTAACACCTGAGGACACTGAGCCTAAGAGAAAGCAAAGTTCTTTGTTTTGACTTAACTTGCTTCCCAGACAGTGTGGTTCCTTCCTTAACCATAGGCTGTGCTGCTTTGTGGAAGTATTTGGACCTATGAAGTGTGTCATTTCTAATTATAGTAAATTGACACTGGATATAATTTAATTTGCTTGTGTAATTATAATCTGAGATTAAAATACTTTTGATAGCTCTGAGCTTTCCTCACCCCCCGCCCCCTTTTTTCTCCCAAAGACGGAGGATTTGAGAGCCTTTTACAGAAATGTTTGAAGCTACGCTGGAGGAAAAATTGGTTGGCTGACTGCAAGTAGACAAGACGTTGTCATTCGTGTGGTGGGTTTCCTTTATAAGTCAGATCTTAAATTAGAAATCAGCAGCAAGATGTTCCATCTATTCTGAAGTGAGTAAGAGCACAGGAGCATGGTCTTCAGTCAGAATGATCATAATTGAAATTTTCCTTCGGCTTCTTGCTTGCTACGTGTCAAGCCTTCCGGGCTTGCTTTCTCATTTGTAACCCAGGGATAATAACATCTACCTACTGCGATTGTTGTGAGAATGAGGGATGGGAGAGTCTTGAGCATAAAGCTCAGTGCCCAGTATTTATCCTGCCAATAAAGGCAGGTAGCCTGGTAGCTCCTTTGTCAGTTCTGCCAGCTACTGTCCAGGGGGATGGTGGCCTGAGGGTTTACTGAGTGCATCTTTTCCCTTGGTTACTGTACTTCCCAACTGGAGGATTACCCATGGCAGGTTTAATTTCAGCAGTGTGTCTTATGTATGCATGTTTGGAATGATTTGTCACTTAGCATCAGAGAAGACAAGGCTCTAAAGAAATAGGCCGTCTTTATTTTGAATAAAAATGCAGAGCATACTGTCTGACAGTGGAAAAATGGAACTGTCCCAGAGAGTCTGGGATGCATGGTTTGCCGTAAGCCTGCGGCTCTGCGTGTCCTCGTGGGTGTGGAGGAGTCTCCTTGAATTCTCCCTAAATTTTCTAGTGGTCCGGTCACTTAATCCAGGCATCAGTATATTGTCTAGACTTTGGTTGTGTGAATTCCCTTCAGTGGAGATGGGAAATCTCCTTCCCTTGAAAGAGTAAACATATGGTTAGAGAACGAGTTATAACTGGGATTACTTGTGCAGCCAGACACCCCTGGGCCTTGGGTAGTTTGTCTTGTGAGTTAGAGTGTCGCAGCACAGACAAAGCAAAGGCTCTCTGGTGACCTGCATCACTAACTTAATACATGTTAAACAGATCCTACCGACAGGAGACCCTGGTATGTACAAAATCTTGTATTAGATGACATCGGAATTAGCAAGCTGAATGGGGAAGTTTCTCGTCCTTAAGGAATTGAAACTTAAATTTGGGACAGGCTTTGTCAGTCCCCATCCAAGAGCCTGATTCATCGCTTACTGTGGAAACCGTCCCCTCCATCACTCTGCTCCTGTGATGCTTGAGTCTATTCCATAAAATTTAGAGTTCTTTCTATAAACCAGAAGCGACAAAAGTATTCCCCATGGATTTGGCTGTAAGAGAGGCCACATCTTTGGGTCTGTGCTTACGCTGATGCCTTGCGTAAGTCTTCGGCTGTGATAGAGCCTACGAAACAGGGATCGTGTGCTGTCACTGCCGGTATTGGAGTCGGCCTTCACTTTACTCTGTGATATGACAGTCCTCACTCCTCTGCCTAGTAAATATTTACAGCAGGGTCATTTGATCTGTGCACTTGATAAAGAAGGATATTTTGTTTAAATACATTGGTCACTATAAATGGCATAATGATAACAAACATGCACTGAAAGAATTTCCAAGTTGCAAAATACCTTCATTTGTCTTCTGGTATTTGATACATTGTTTGAAGTATTTCAAATGCAGGAAAACAATGAAAATATTCTGTAAGGATACTTTCAGATAATAGGTTGTAGGTTCAGTTATGAGGCATTACACTTTCATTTATTGGATGACATACACGCAATTCCTCTAGGTGAGAAGTATTTGTGGATCATATCATTTTTTTCAGGGTACTTTTACACACTGCAAGACTGGTCTTAGGCTAGAATCATGAAGGTGGGGAGCTTTTTAACTTCTGTTATCAGATTTTGCTTGCCTTCTTTTCTCGAAAATCTTTGTCCTCCTCATTTTCTCTTCCAGTATCCATGGTCTATTGCTTCAGAATCATTTCTAGTAAGGGATAAGTGGTTTATTCAATGTGCTATCTTTCTCAAGGATGTTTGCATTTTAGCAGACATTACACATTTGGCTAAACTAGGGTAATTAATTGTGAAATTAAGCTTAACATGTAGTAGGTGGTCACTTATGCTGTAAGTAAGGTAGGCCCCAAATACACATCCATATTAAAATGAGTATTGGAGCACTTGGGTGGCTCAGTCAGTTAAACCTCCGACTTCAGCTCAGGTCATGATCTAACAGTTCGTGAATTCAATCCCCGCATCAGGCTCTATGCTGACAGCTCAGAGCCTGGATCTTGCTTTGGATTCTGAGTCTCCCTCTCACTCTACCCCTCCCCCGCTAGTGCTCTGTCTCTCTCTCTTTCTCTCAAAAATAAAAAGCATTAAAAAAAAATTAAAAAAACAGGGGCGCCTGGGTGGCGCAGTTGGTTAAGCGTCCGACTTCAGCCAGGTCACGATCTCGCGGTCCGTGAGTTCGAGCCCCGCGTCAGGCTCTGGGCTGATGGCTCAGAGCCTGGAGCCTGTTTCCGATTCTGTGTCTCCTTCACTCTCTGCCCCTCCCCCGTTCATGCTCTGTCTCTCTCTGTCCCAAAAGTAAAAAAAAAATAAACGTTGAAAAAAAAAAATTAAAAAAACAAAAACAAAAACAAAAAACAAGTATCTGTCCCACATAAGGAATATGGTGCAAAATGACAATGCCATTTGCTCTTAACTAACCCGCATCTCCATATTCAATTTCTAGATTATGATTTCTACTTTTTTTACCCATTTTTCTCATTTTCTAAAAATGTTCTGTGATTTATGGAGCACAACTCAAATGTAGCAGAATGAGTGTATGGGCTTTGGAGTATAACTTGGATTCATATCTGAGCTTCACAGTTGCTTGACCTTGGACACATACTTCCTGAATCTCAGTTTCCTCACCTGTGAAGTGTGATTGTTAGGGTTGTTATGATGGAAAAAATATGTGTAAACGACAGCACCATAAACTACAGTGTATAAAGTATAGGCCTATGGTAAATGCAACATAAGGTTGCTATTTTAATCAGTAATACTTCTAGGAGTCTTAAAGGGAAAAAATAAAACAATCAAAAAATTTCCTCTACATAATAACAAGTTTGTTAAACATTTGTAGCAGGTGTCAGTTGTGCCAGTAATAAATTAATTGGGAGCATGTCTTGATTATAAGCAAGCCAGATATAGTTTATGGAAACGTATTATATCCTCAAACATGTAATGTGATATGAATATTCACATTGTAATACATGTTTTAAAATAAAATGATTCATTGAACACAGAGTTACAGAAATATATTTGAGAAATGATTTAAGTTCCCAAAATTTCATACTTAGGAGATGGTTTGGGAACATATATATTTTGCAAGTTGAGGTACAGTCTTGTGAGGTGGGCACTTTATGCCTATGTTTTGTCCTCCTGTGTTCTCTTGTTGCACAGGCTTCTACAATTCTATTTTTCACCCTACAGATTTACCAAAATTAAAGAGACAGAGAGAGTATGAGCTGGTGACTCCAGTCAGCACAGATTTTGAAGGACACTATCTCTCCCATATTCTTTCTGCAAATCACAAAAAGAGGTCAACGAGGGACGTGTCTTCCAACTCTGAGCAATTGTTCTTTAACATCACAGCATTCGGAAGAGACTTTCATCTGCGACTAAAGCGCAACACTCAGCTGGTAGCTCCTGGGGCTGTTGTGGAATGGCATGAGACCTCTCTGGTGCCTGGGAATATAACCAACCCCAATAATGATCATCAAGCAGGAAATGCTTCAGAAAGAATCTGGAAAACAGAGCCTTTGCAGACTAACTGTGCTTATGTTGGTGACATCATGGACATTCCAGGAACCTCTGTTGCCATTAGCAACTGTGATGGTCTGGTAAGACTTATTGCCTTTTGTGCGCGTGTGTTTGCAGGTGTTAGGGAGTACAGCATGGTTTCAGGGTGGCTTAGTAGGTAGAGGTAGAAAGGAAGTCTTATTGTTATATTTTAAGTTCAGGAAGAAGCGTTAGAAAGCATTTTACTGTCAAAGATGTGTACGTTGGCTTAATTTTGACATGAAGACAACATTATTCCAAGAAACAAAAGATAACCTGTTTTTATCTTTTTTTTTTTTTTTTTTTTTTTTTTTTTGCTTATATTTTCACTTGTGTTACTTTGGGGAATTTTATTTCCTTATTTCTTTCAAAGCATTTTGAAAATTTTCTAAAGAAATGTAGATTCCTCCAAAATGATAGTATTTCACTTCTTATGTGGAAACTTTGGATATCTTCTTAAAGAAAGTATTTTGAATGCATTCTTTCACTTCCCCACAGAATGCTAAAATGGGAAATGAGCAGATACTTTGTCAGAATTTGTTCAAATAGCATTACTTTACAAACATGAGATGTAGTTCTTTCTGCATTGCGGCTTTGAATCAGTTTTTTCTTTATTTTCAAATAAAATACCCATATATTGCCATTCAGTTTTGTTGTTGAGGCCAGTAGTAACTGACCCTTCTGTACATACCCCGCAGATGTGAAATATTTTTATTTGTTTTGTATCTCCAGATGCCATTTGAAAAGTGTGTCAGTGTTTATGCCTCTTCCATCCACAGTTGACTCCAAGTCTTTGTTCAAAAAAGCAACCATTTTTCTATCTATGGTGGCCAGGCTGCTGTTTCTTGGGAGTTCAGAGCTATTCCCTTTGTTTTGTCACTCTTCTGGGAGTTCTCAAAATATTCCTTATGTTCCTGCTTGTGATTATTCTACCTTGGCTGGTCTTCCAACAATACCATTAATTTTTTGCTATTGTTGTTTGTTCTATGCATAGGCCCAACCCAGAGGAGTTATGATACATATGTTTTATCAAATGCTAGTTAGGTCATTGTTTTAGGCTTTTTTTCTACAGTCTTGTACTGCCTCCTGATGTTCTGTAGGCTTTTAAAAGCCCGCACAGAAAACTGAATAGAACAGGTCCATGTTTTCAAGTTGGATTCCATTAGGTTAGGATCTATATATATATATGCTCACATTTGGTGCTAGGTGGTATTCTGGGTTCTGAAGGCATAAGGAATCTCTCAAATTCTTCTCATTCTACACAAAGGTTGAATAGATGGGAATTATGAAGTCACTGACTGGGAAATAAAGAAACACTTTCTAGAGGACTAAGTTTAAAGTAATTCATTGAGAGAGCTTGATTCAGTACTACTAAGATATAAAAGAAAGTAAATTATATAAAAGGTACTGTTTTATAATACTTGTAAGTAAAATATATTGAGTGTAAAACTTAATTCAGTGTTATTTTTTAGTTTTCTAGCATAAAAAAAGTGTGTACTTTTTATTTTCCTAGTTAAGATTTGAGATGTGGGATATTAGCTTGAAAATCAGTTTAAGGAAGGTAAAAAGGCAAAGAAAGCATTTTTAAACCTGACCGAGAAATCAGTATTTTTCTTACTGTACAAGTCAAATGATCTAATCACAGAGACAGAATCTGGGTCAATAACACATTGTTATAAGGAAGAGGAAAATATAGAGTAGGAATGAATGTTAATTATTAGGATTCTTTAATTTCTCACTTTTAAGATACAGTGTAAACATCATGTATACATGGATGTTGAGTGCGTGTCTGTACTACATTGCAAGTATTCATTTGTTCCATTATTTGACCCATCAGTTAATTAATTAAATAATATTTGTGGGAGTCAGTAATGGACTGAGTGCTATTCTAGGCACTGTGAAATGGTGAAAGGAATAATGGTTACCATCCTACAGCTCAAAGACGTCAAATTTGCCATAGAATTTAAGTGTCAAAATATTTGGCATATGTATGTAGAGTAGCGTCGTGTTTAACTTGAAAAATTGTAGTTAAGGGAAATATCTTCTGGAGAGAGTTTATGGATAGGACAGAGTTTTGAGCCAGAGATAAGTGGCTCAGACCTTCAGCTTGATCCAGGAAAAGGGTGGGTCTGGCCTGCAGAGAAGGCAGTGCTGATGATGTGGGTATGTGAAATGAGGCCTTTTCTAGAGTTTCCAGCTCAGAGTAGCCATGTGCCAGGAGGAGGAGTGAAGATGAGGGCAGGAAGAGCAGTGAGCAGGGTCACGGAGAGCACATCACCAGACTGGAGGGATAACACCAGGACCACTTTATTGAGCTGGGGACAAATTCAAAGAATTGCAGGATTGCATTGGATGGGATAAGCCCTTAGCAGAGATGAAGTAGGAAGTTTAATTGAAGGGAATGTAAATAAACTTGGCTGATTCCTGAGCCCATTTTCCCCTTTAACTGGCAAGGAAGGGATTTAAGCTTGACCTTTCTTGACCTTAGAAAGGGAAGCTGGGATACTGAGATAACATAGATGCCTGAGGATTAACCTGATGGGCTATGAAGCCATTGCCCTGGGAGGCTCTGATTTTTTTAAAATATTTTTTTTAAAGTTTATTATTTTCAGAGAGAGACAGAGTGTGTGTGGGGGAGGGGAAGAAAGAGAGGGAGACAGAATCCAAAGCAGGTTCCAGGCTCTGAGCTGACAGCACAGAGCCCAATATGGGGCTTGAACCCACGAACTGTGAGATCATGACCTGAGCCAAAGTCGGATGCTTAACTGACTGAGCCACCCAGGTACCCCTGGGAGGCTCTGATTATAATCGACCAATGGATAAATCCCAGCCCAGCAAGTATATAGTTAAGTCTCTACTGAAGCTCTACCTGGACTAGAAGTGTAATCCTTTTGGTTATGTTGATTTTAGATGGCATTCCAGTGATCTGACTTTCTACATGTGTCCTTTCAAGCTGTTGCCTATAAGAAACAGCCATAGGTATTTATTTTTCACTAAGATTGGGGGCTCTATAGCAAGGCCTTCTGAGTGAAACGCCTTACATCTCTTTCCTCTTATGTAACCTGTGGCATGCTATGTGAGTTTGAAATGGGCCTCACTCTCAGAATTAGTTTGTAGTAAAGAATGCTTTAATTTAATTTAAAAACCAATGGTCCTCAAAGTGTGTCTACAGACTCAGGCTTGTGAAAAGAGAAATACCAAAAGTGAGACTATATATATAGAAACTCTTATACCAATTTGACAATTATTGTATTTGCATTGGGCCTGATAATAAAATAAAAATGGGGCTTGTGTTTTGTGTTTTATCATTTAATTTTTCTAGTAATTAATTTTTGTTGTATTTTACAAAATAGTCCAAGACCAGTTGGGAGAAAGAAAATGGTTTCTTCACCACAGATAGTTTACAAAGCAAGCATTGACACTTAGGTGTTTTTACTCCTCTGGACATCAGATACTTGACTGAAATAGTAAGGTATAGTCTACCTATCCCAGGTAACTATATGAAATGATCACAGGAAAGGTACTTTAATATAGGTGTTATTTAAGAGGACAGAAAATGCCTTGAGTGACATATCCAAAGCCAATGTCTAGAATTCGATCTTGACATAGATATGCATAGTAACTAATATATTACTCTCTGGGTTTCTGAAATCAGCATCAGAGTCTTCTGCAGAAAGGAATTGACACTGGTTCTTACCCAGTGTGGCCAAGAATAATATCTGTTCCTGACTAGTGTGACCTTTTCCTGTTCTTTGCAAGATGATCAGTTATGAGTGACTACTGATTCTTTACCATTTACAGCTTTTTCCTGCTCTAGTCTATCCTACTTATAGGTAAGACCTATTGAGATGTTTAGTCATTGACTTGCCCCTGCTTTCTGATAGCATTCAATAGAGAACAAAGCCCCGCTTCTCTAGACTTCCCCCAAATTACCCAACGGAAGCCTGAGTCCTGCTAATAGGTTCTTTCTAATGCTCTCTTACTGAAATGCTCGTGGTTCCCTCTGGTGTGCATTCTCCCTCCATGCAACATGTAATAAACCCAGCTTGTCCACTACAGATGTGCTGCTGGTGGTCTTTGGCTAGAGGGTGTTGACGTGCTTTACCTCTCTGCTTCTACATTTCTGAAATTTCACACACTTCTTAGTGGGAAGACACTTCTGGCTGAGAATCTCAGCTGAAAATAGATTTCTTTATTCCACAGAGCCCTGGCATTTATTCTGTAACACCATTAAATCTCCCCTGTGAGCAGTGGCAGCTCACAATCATATTTTGTGGTCTATAAATGTGCCAAAATAAAGGGTTGTTTGGTTAGTAGGCTTTATTTCATGTATTTCATAACATAAGGAAACTGAATTTCTCTAGACTTGCTGGAACAATATTGCTATGTTAATTCCCCTGGATTATCATCAGAGGGAACTAGTTGGGAGTGGAAGAGCTGACTGGTAATGGTTTTCCTGGGTTATCCAGCTCAGTGATTTCCTTGTGGGCTGGGCCTATGATCAAGGGAGTGTATCTAGGACAGAAGTTTTCAGCATTTCAGAAGAACATTTGGAATTCTTCCTTCAAATGAAATCACTAGGGGTTATCTAAGAAAGTAATGGGTAAAACGGATAAGCTCAGGAAAGGCCTGGTTGAAACACAGTTGGGAGATACTCTCTCCTGGTGTCTCTTCTTCCTGACTCCTCCTCACTTCCGACCACTTGGAGGCTCCCTGAGATCTCGGACAGGGATCTTCACTCTTAGGGCAGAGGGTCTTGGAAGCTTGAGGTTAACACTTTGGAAACCATAAATGGTACCCCTTTCCTGAAATATCTGATAGTCACATCTGGTTAATAATGATGGCATTTTATCTTTTGTAGACTTGGGGAATGGCCAGATGAAGTCTTTGAGGACAATTGCAAACCATTAAGAAAATAGCCTTAAGATTTTCCTGCCTTAATGGGGCTCCTGGGTGGTTCAGTCGGTCAAGCGTCTGACTTCGGCTCAGGTCATGATCTCGTGCTTCGTGGCTCTGTGCTGACAGCTCAGAGCCTGGAGCATGCTTCGGACTCTGTGTCTCCTTCTCTCTCTGCCCCTCCTCTGCTCGTGCTCTGTCTCGCTCTCTCTCAAAAATAAATAAACATTAAAAAAATTAAACAAGAAAAGATTTTCCTGCCTTAAGACTTTTGCTTTGGGATTTGGTCCCCTCAAAAACATGTTCTTGCCAGGCCTCTTTCAGTAAGTCTAGCTGCAGATGCACTTTTTAAAAAGTCTATCTAAAATGTATTATGAGCCAGTGTGCCTGGGATTAAGAATATTTGACCAGTGATTGTAAATGCAGCTCAATCTAATGAAACAAATGTTTGATACTAAAAACAGATACAAGTCTCTAGTTATTTATAGTGGATTTAGAAAAGAGCGTTTTTGAGGGCTGATCTTTAGATGCTGACATTTGAACATCTGCTTTTATGAGAAGAACCTGATGGCTGAAGGCCTGTCACCTCCCTGGGAACATGTCTATGAAAGGTGTCATTTTTTTTTTTTTTTTTTGATGGGACAGGGGGAGATCTGTATGTTTATGGTTTACATGCAGATTTCAGAGACCTGAGAAGGTTGCAGGAAAAAAGGACTGAAACCTTGTTTTATCCCCGGGCACCTACACCAGGCTGTTTGAGCAATACAAGACTAGATAAAGCTCAAAGCCCCCATACCCTTTAATTTCCAGAAACAGAAGGACAAAAACAGCAGCTGATACTGGCCCCTTTCAAAATGAAGAATGGATGGACGTTCTCGAGTTCAATTAGTCTGGGAGAACCAGTACCCCGACAGGCCTCATTGCTTCTTTCCTGAGATTTGGTTAAGCTGTGATCCTTTGGGAGCTGACAGTACTTACTTACCTTAGTTGTGTGTCCCCGCTTTTGCCAGGTGTGCATGGTTGGGTACATCTCCCACTCTGCCTCCTTTCTCAGATATATAGGCAGCCAGTGTGCATATCCGGGGGAAAGAGGCAAGGTTTGGCATCGTCCTTGATCATTTTCACATTTTGTATCTGATTTGCATAAGTCGAAAATCATACATATGTCAAGTCTTTCCCGATTTTTTTGGCTCTATTTCTCCTGTGTGATTTAGTTGATCTTCTACAAAGAATATCCAAGGACGCGGGCTTGGAATAAAGTAGGAAGTGGAAAAAAAAAAACCATCAGAAGTGTTTTTAAATTTAAAAAATATTTCTTTATAATAGCTTTTTGTAGTTCATCTCCATTTTTATCTCAATTTTCTATATAAATATCACCGGTTCAGTGCTGATTATTTGCTTTACATCATTTTGATTATGATTTGTTTTTACTTTATGTCCTTTCACTTTGGTGTAGTAAATTTTTAAAAAATAAGATTTAAAGATGAGTTAAAAAATCGGGGGAAAATGTAAAGATACTGCTGCAAATCTGTCTGTGGACAGACGTGGACAAACAAAATAAAAGCAGCACCAGAGGTACTTTTTCTTTCTGCTGTCAGCTTGGGAAGTAATGCTTCTTCTTCTTGCCAGTGTCTTGACAACCATGACTTCATTAAAACTCTAATACAGATTTTTTGAAGATAGTCAAGACATGCCTTAAACCTGTGAAAATAGTGCTGACCACATCTGAAAGTACCTTCTGCTAGTAAATCACCATAAAACAAGAACAAAAGGACATCCTGGTGTTGATCTGATGCCCTTGTGCATAATCATGTTTTGAGGTCAGAGTTCTTGCTAACTAAATCCAGCCTCAAAGTTTTCAAGTTTGAAGAAACTGTGTTATTCTTTTGACTTAATCTTTGCTTCCAGGAATACTGATCCCAAGTTAAAGCATTTTGAAGCACTGGGGTATGTAAAGTGCTGTACCGATTGCGGTGGTAAATAGTGAGGGAAATCAGGCATAGCCTTTGTCTCCCGAGGGCTCTGGAAATAAGATGTGCAAAAGCAGAACCGAAGTACAAGGCAGAAAGTTTTATATGTTGTAAGACTAGACCAGATGAAATGTGAGAGCTTGGATGGTGGACCAATGATTTCTGCCTGGAAGGATGTTAGAAGGCTTCTTGGAGGAAGCAATATTTGTGAAACAAGAGAATTGGAAAGGTGAGCATTTATGTTACAGTGATCCCTGATGATGGTGGGGACGGGATGGGTAGGAGGAGGAGCCTCTGAGGAACATAGGGGTCTTGTTGGAGGTCCACCTGTGATGGCCCTAAGAACAAAGGGGAAAAGGGGAAGTTGATTTCATGAACTTTGTAACATATAAAACCAATACAGAGGAGGGCCAGTATTAATCCAAATACAGGGCCAGACGATACAAAAGGGAGAAAGAAAAAGGAGCATACGTCAGTGACTGTGTCATTGAGATTAGCAAGTTTGCATGGGTATTCAGGATGGAAGGCGGGCAAAATTCTTGTTCCTTAATTAATGTTGCTTTTCTTCATAGAAAAGTCATGAAGTCATGAGGCCTTTTTGTGTGGAGTTTAGGGAGGTTTTTTCTTAGTCACTTTTTTTCTAGAATTTGTTCCCTAAATTTTATCCCAGAGGGTTATGAAATTTGACTTTGAAAAATCTGACTTCTCAGATCTTCGTCCAGGTTCTTCAACTTTTCAAGTTTGATCAGTGATTGTGCCATTTAGGAAGCTTCCTGCTAAGACTATTATTTTTTCCATCTGAAATGTTTTCCTCACTTTCTTATTATATTTACTCTATGTTCATATCCTCTACTTCTTTTCATTCTCCAAGGAGTGTTCCTAATGTCATTTTAGTGGTATCAGCAAAACCTTGGATTGCGAGTAACTTGTTCTGCAAGTGTTCTGCAAGGCAAGCAAACATTTCTAATAAATTTTAACTTGATGATCGAGCAGTATCTTGCAATATGAGTAGTATCTGGTCCCAAATGTCACATGATCATAACGGAGCCAATGGTTTTTGAAATTCTCTTTGATATGCAAGTGCTTTGGGATACAAGCATGTTTCTGGAACAAATTATGCTCACAAACCGAGATTTAACTGTATTTGTTTACAATGCACTACTATAAAGATAGTAAAAAAAAAACTGATGGGGTGATGGGTGGCTCAGTTGGTTAAGTTTCTGACTCTTGATTTGGCTCAGGTCATGATCTCACGATTTGTGAGTTTGAGTCCCACATCAGGCTCCTTGCTGACAGAACGGATCCTGCTTGGGATTCTTTCTCTCCCCCTTTCTCTTCCCCTTCCTTGCTCATCCCCCCCCCCCGCCCCTCAAAATAAATAAACAACTTTTTTTTTTAAAAAAAGAAAGTAAAAAATTTGAGCATAGAGAGTAATTAGATCAGCTTGACTTAAGTCTCAAAAAAGAAAACAAAAATAACTGAATAGATGCATTATATTTGATATTAAATCTCATCTTATCTTTATCATTTATAGTATTTGTACTCTGTAGCTATATATGTATTTGTGTGTATATAGAAATATATATATGCACAGACACACACATATAAACACATATGCACACATCTTTATGGCAAGCCATAGAAAAGGGAGAGAAAATCAGTGTTTAATAAAATACTTTGATTTAAACACCGGTGACAGAATTTGATGTTAGGTCGTAGAGTTGGTGGCAGAGCTATATTGGCATGTGGGTCTAGTGGCAACAAAGCCCATGACAGTTCTATTACCCCAAGCTACCTAAATGTGCCTCTCGCAATGTGGGTTGTTGACAAGAATGAACGACTTGAATTGACTTGTATGTTTTTAACACTGCTGGAATAACAGCAGTGTTAATCAGAAATACAATTGAAACGTGAGGTTGTAACCTATTGTTGTTAGTCTACAACAGTGAAATTGCAAAACATTTTGGGATAGAAAATCTATTGTACTTTTTATTCAGGTAGTCAGACTTTGGGAATTCTTTGTCTCTAAAACAAGGGACTTTGATCACCTGGTGTTTTTTTAAAATTATTTTCAAAAGAGTTGATTAATTTTTAAGCAATACCAGACTACACTAAATGTATCAACACATTATCATTAGTCTTAGTGTGGTTTGTGAGTCCTTTGATAAACAAGTTCAAATCTTCCATAATTGTAATACATTTCTGAAAATTCTAGTTTATTGATTAAAGAAAAAGGGATATATAAGTGCACTGAGGTCTAACTTCAGAGTTAGTAATGTTAAAAAAAAAGAGGACATTATATATAGCCTGATATGTTTTGAAAAGCATTATCTAGATTGTTATAGCCTACTTTTATAAAATGCTTACAAGGTATTCGGTTTGGAGTTTTGTAGCGAAATCGATAAACACCAATGAAGAGGAACCCCAGCTAAGCTATTTAGAGTTATGATACTATGAAACAGTTCAGTTTGGAAAAATGTAACTACTATTGGTGACAGATGTCAACACGTGTGAAATGGTTGAGGGAAACGGCTCATGGCAAGAGTGGGCATGGCGTCAGGGTAGAATCAGACAGACTTAACTCCAGTTCCCGTTCTGCCACCTACCAGCCTGTGACCTTACACAAGTGATTTAACTTTTTGGAGGTGTCTTTCCTTCAGTAAAGTGGACGTCATGTCAAGGCTTTTCCAAGACTGTTAGGGCATCTTTCACACAGCCTTGTGCTTAGGAAATTGAAGATTATTACTGTCGTCCTTTTCCTTCTTTAATCAATTTAAAATTATTTGTCCTTGATATTTTGTGATTTCATAATATTAGTAATGGTTTTAGTTCGCAAAATAAATACTGCAGGTGGCCAAGTCAGCCTGTGACCTAATTTATGGAAAATTCCATCTTCTCTGAAGTGAATACCTTGGTGAAAATCCTGTAACGTTCACATCACCTTCTCCACCTGAAGCAGGGCTCCTTTTATTATCAGCTCTTGAGAGATACTCTAACTTTTGCCCTCCTGAAGACATCTAAGGATGGGAAACTCACTACCCTCCGTCTTATTTATATGTAGCTCTGCCAGATAGAGGAAGTCCTTTCTTAGGTTCTACTTAGAAATATGAGGTAAAGACACCTTGTTCCACTTACTAGGTTTTTCAGAGTTGAGAAAGATGTAGTAAGCATCCACGATTGGCTTCCTATTGTTATTATTATTGTAATACTTTTGTTTTATGCAGATGACCACTCAGCTGTTTCAGTGTACCTACCATGCAGGAAATTGCTTCAGGAAAATTTCCCTTTAGTCACGTGACATAGCCCATACTCCAGCTAGAATGGAATTAACCAGGCATAAGTCATAATTTTAACATTCCTCTCATGCTTTTTGTTTTGGGAAAATATTTATATTATGAACCTCAGAGTGATACATTTTTTAGGATAGTGATAAAGAGGTCTATGGCATTAGGTGATATAAGACTGTTGTTCAGAGCCTTGCCAATCTTGTTCATTTCTTATCTGTTTTATTAGGTGATGGCGAGTGATATAAGTGATATAAGTGATATAGGTGATATAAGAAAGAAATATGCTTTCTTATATCAATTTTTTTTTCCAGTCCAGAGTATTCCTTAAAACAAAACAAAACACAGCAAAGTATATGCATTTTCTACAACTCTGTGAGGCAGTTGAGGGGAATGGAGATAAAGGTGGCATGATGGGTCTCTAGCTCCAACTATCAGAAAATTCATTTTGAAAATTCATCAGCGTAAGTGGCATTATCAAAATAGACTTTTGGGGTCCTGGTGAATTTTTGATCAGCTGATTTTAACTCCAGTTTAAAATGTAATAGATTTCTTGAAGGCCTACTTCTGTCTGGTGATGTCCCTAAAAGTGAAAGATTGTTATAGATTGAGAAGACTGTGCTATTAGATGCTGGGGTGTCATATGAACATAGTGGGACCCGGTCTGAGCACTTGAAGCCCAAGAGAAAACGAACAACAGCACTTAGTGAGAGATTCTGCAAATGTTAGCAACCCAGACCCAGTGGGAAAAGTTTCATTTAGCATTATCTGTGAAACAGGATGCTTTTAACATAGTGATTAGAATCTTGGGCTAATACTTCCTTTAAGCTTGTGGGATACTTGATCTTGCTTTAGAGGGTGCCAATATTTTCTGCTTTCCTGCCTGGTTTTATACACTCCTTTATTTTTCATACCTGGCTCCGAGGATGGTCTTAACTGGCTGCTAGGACAAGAAAACAGACCAGAAAGAATGATGTGGATCCAGATATAATTAAGTCACTGTAAGATCTCCGTCTCTGTTTGGTCAGCCACATGTCATTGTTACCTTACACTTCAACTGTGGCACCAAACCTAGACTCGTAAGATTCTGAACCATATTGGTCCTAGACTTGAACTATTGATCTAAAATTTGGGGGGAGGCCTCTTTTTATGTGCTATGCTTGGAAAAATTTTAGAAACATACGCCTCTATGAGAATGTTTTAAAATTAGGACTATATATATGGAACTACGTTGTTTCTCCTTCCCATACTTAAAAACTAGGGGTTTGAATTAGATCGGTGATTCTTTTTCTTCCAACTGTTGGACCTTATGTTTTGAAATGGTATGTAAGCCAGAAAACTGTTTATTAAGTAATGAATCATTTTTCCTATGTGTTAATAATAAAAACATACAAAATTGGCTGGTCAGAATTGCCAACGAGTACAACTTACTTTCCGTGTGATCTTCGGTGATCTTTCTGATAAAAAGATAGTCATTCTTAGAACCTATAGCATTTTGTTCAGCTTTGTAACACAGTGATAGTCATTCCCAGATTTCTGTTACTGCCTCCACTGGTTCCTACAGACTCAGGGACCTAAAATTAGGGAATTATTGACCATGAACTTCTGAGATTCATTTTAGGACTGATGTTCTATGACTCTATAACTAAGTTTGTTGTGGACAGTGCATTCCAGGCCAAGGAAGAAATCAAAGCATCCTACTTGACCATTATCGTTAACAATGGTCTGGGGTAGAAACTGCATATATAAGTGTTACTTTTCCAAATGTTGAGATACGGTTGCTTTATTCTAATGCTTTTCCTATTTATCTTTTAAAATTTATATTTAATCCATTATGACTAAGTCTTGTGTTCTTGAAGGCTCCAAAGACTTCAACTATCACAACCCAAGCTATTATAGTTTTGGGAGATGTTTTCCCTTGACTTCCAATAAAATGTGGAAATAACTAATGTAAAGAGAAATATGTATATTCATAGATACGTACATACGTACACATACATCTACATATACATGTGTATATGTGTGTGTGTATCGAGAGAAATATAGTTATGTTTTTATAAAATATTAAGAGCAAAAGGGACTCTCCCTTGGATATGCTGTTAGGGAAGTACCTACAAAGTTTCTTCAACACAGGAAGGTGGTACCAGCTCTGTTGATGTCTTTCCCTGGAAGAGCTCTTCATGTGTTGCATATGTGGAATATGCACCTTAAGTTGAGAATCCTTATTCTCCCCAAGGGGCCTCAAACCTCGGTGGGCATCAGCATCTGCTGGACAGCTTTGTTAAGACATGGATTGCTTGGTACTACCTCAGCTTCTGATTTAGCAGGTCTGTGGAGGGGTCCAAAAGTTTGCATTTCTTTTTTGTTAATGTTTGTTTTTATTTGTGTGTGTGTGTGTGTGTGTGTGTGTGAGAGAGAGAGAGAGAGAGAGAGAGAGAGAGCGTTCAAGTGGGGAGGAGCAGAGAGAGAAGGGGACAGAGGATCTGAAGCGGGCTCTGCCCTGACAGCAGAGAGCCCGATGTGGGGCTTAACTCACCAACCATGAGATCATGACTTGAGCTAAAGTCGGACGCTCAACTGACTGAGCCACCCAGGTCCCCCTAAAAGTTTGCATTTCTAACAAGTTTTCAGTTAGTGCCAGACTCCATAACTCAACTGTTCCATGTCTGTGTGCAATGATACTGGATACTGGTTTTTCCCAACTGACCTGCTTTCTCTGGTAAGGAATTACAACTTTTCTTTTCTTTTCTTTTCTTTTTTTTTTTGGTCTGTAGTACTACCTTGGCCCTAGCCCACTACCCAGTCATAATCCCAGCCAGGTTGACTCAGCATAGGTCAGTCCCAGATTGGATTAACTGTGCATAGCTACAACTTCCTCTCTTGGTCCCCTTGTCTGGAGGCTACATGTTCTTTGGAAGCACCAGTGAGTGCCATCCCCAGATCATGTTCTGGCAGAGTATAGAAACTATCTGAATATGGATAAGCCACCTTAATATGTCTGATCCTTGGGTTCCTTCTCTGATTCATGGAAAGATTTCCTGATGGTAAGTGGAACTTTGAAGTGGATGCTCATAAATTATTTAGTAGCCAGTAAGAAGAAGTGCTTGTAAGGTTCTAAAGCCACTTTGCCTTCAAGAACTGGTGGTGGGGCTATGAGTCAACACAGAGGCCTTAAGATCTTCGGTTGTCCTGTGCTTTGACAGTCTGGAGCCATCTCTCTCCTTAAGTTCCATGAGTCAACCTTGCACCGTGTGCATACACCAGTTACACCAGCTCTGTGCTTTAGCCACACTCTTCTGTATCTATACTCTGAACTTTGATGGTCCCATCTGATTTTATGGCTTCAGATATCATCTATGCAATGATGACTCCACGTGTTGGCCCTTTCCTCTGAGCTCCAGACTTGTCTGTGTAAATTGCTGCCTACCCAGCATCCCCAGCTGGATGTCTAAAAGCCATCTCAGATTTAAAAGGGCCGAAGATCAACCCTTAACAGCCATGACTACATGATTTTCTCCATAAAGTCTGGGTAACTATTTCTTAGTCCGAAAACCGTAGTCCACCAAAAATGCTAGATTCCTTTTATTTCCTCATCCCTCTCATCGGATCCATAGTCTTAAGATTTTCCTGTAAAACATGTTCTGAATCTACTTCTTAAATCGAAGTGCTACAACTTTGGTCCAAAACACTGCCATATCTTCCCTGGATAGTATAGTGAACTCCTAACTGGTATTTTTGTTCTGTTTTGCCCCTCTTCATCCTCCACATAGGAGTTGAAGTGAACTTTCTAAATTTGATGAACTTTGTTTAAAAGCCTTTAGCGGGCATGGGAATCTCATGGAGGACTTGTCAAAACATAGATTTCCTGGTGCAACCTGGGGTTTCTGACTCAGCAGGTCTGCATAGGAGCCTGACAGTTTGCTTCCCTAACAAGCTCCCAGGTGACACTACATTTTGGGAAGCAGTGTTCTATAAAATCTAATCTTAGCATACTTCTCTGATACTATTCCCTTGTTCACTGTATTTCAGCCACACTGGTCTTCCTTTCGTCAATCCTATAGTCCAAAGTTTCCCTTTCTCTGGTCTTTTGGAAATGCTGCTTTTTTTTTTTCCTACTCAGAATATTCTGTAAATAGAGGTTCCTACTCACCATTTTGAGTTAACTAAAATTCCATTTCCTCAAAAAGGATTTTCCTGGCCATTTGCTAAAATAGCAACCCTAGTCACTCTACACTATACTAGTGTTTTAATCTTATTTGTATCCCTTATTGGCATCTCAAATTTATCTTGAATTAGTTTTATACATTTATTGTTGGGAGAGCATAGCTTTTTGTACTGAGGATGAGAACTCTTTCCTCTGGATCTTTAACTATGCTTGGCACACAGTATGTGCTCAAAAATCAGTATTAATAGACTGTAGAGTATAAATATTAGAATGGGGAATTGAGTACCACTTTTGAAAGGTGAATTATAGATCTCTCTTTAATGTGTTTAGAATTCCCTTTTTGTAACTTTCACAAGTGAAGCTAGTGCTATGAACTTCAAAGTTTAAGGTTCCTAAGATTTCATATAAATCAACTGTATCCTTCTGAATAGTATTTTAGTGCTGTGGTTTTCATAACTTTTTTTTTTCTTCTCATATTTTCTCTCCCCTTCTTTCACATAGAAGTAGTGATGGGGCAACATCATCTTGACCCAAACCCATACTTAAATTCATAATAGAAGTATAGTGTGTCTCTTAAATTACTTTACTCTTGTTAAGCAACAGAAATAGATACAAATCAGCATGGCAACTTACTGCTTAAAAAAAATATAATTTTTAAAAAGGCATTATGAAAATATTATCCTTTGGATAAATTCCTTGGAAGAAAACAAAATATCCTTTACTGACTTTCCAGTCAAGGTTGTTACTATAGCAACCTATAGTTCTCCTTTCTGAGGGCTGGTCACACATAAATTATTTGTTTAATGCCTTTTTCCCCTGTGCTGAACTAGAAACTCCATGAGAATTGGAACTGTGTCTGTAATGCTTACTCCTGGTATCCATAAAACTAAACACCATTCTTGATATATAGTAGGTGCACAATAAATATCTGATGAGTTTCTGAATGAATGAAGACACCGAATGTAAGTTCCATGGCTCTGTAATCTGCTTGCTGCCACCTTCCAGGTTTCATGAACCTTCATGGAAGAAATGCTTCCTCTGTGTAGAATCCCTCTCCGGCCTTCCCCGTTGGTACCCAGAACTCTGCTTTGTAACTTTTTCATTTCTTTTTGTGGTTTCTCCTTGATGGAATGTTATAAAGATTCTCAAGCCAAGTACAAAAAGCCACACCTCTTTGGTTTCTTGGATAGCTTGACTTCTTCTAGGCAAGTGCTAGTTTTTCCAACTTTTGTGTCTCTTGGTAACTCCCAGGGTTCTTTGTATTCCTGTGGGTGAATTCTCTCTCTGCTTCTTAGGAGAGAACAAATACATTGATTAATACCTGGCTAACTCATTCATTCATTCAATAAGTATTTATTGAGTATCTATCATTTGCTGTATACTTTCAGTGCTAGGGATGCAACAATAAGCAGAAGCAGACATAGTATTTGCCCCCATGGAGTTTATCTTAGATAGAGTAGGAAATAGAGACATTACTTTTTAGTCACCCAACTGGGTAAATTAAGATATAAAGGACAGGGACATTGTTTTATGAAAAAGGCAACAAAGTCATCAGACCTAGGCTAGGGGTCAGGGAAAGTTTCCTGGAAATGATAGGTGAGCTGAATTTTAAAACATGAATAGGAATTCCCTAGATATGGCACCTTGTGAGCACATTTTATGAAGAGGACAAGGAGACTATGGGGACAGATTATCGGAGTTGGTTGAGATAAAATTTATTTTCTAGAAGAAAACTAATCTGCCACAGTCCTCCTGAGCTACTATAGTTGTGTTTATCATAATACTAATACCAGTTAAGGTCTTTGAGCATGAACTCTGTGTGCCAGGCATAGATTTGTCTTTTACAGGAATTATCTTAATCCTGACAACAGTTCCTGTTTATGGCTTAGGAATCCAGAGAAGTGAGTGTCTTGTCTTTGTCTCATGGAAGACCTTGATACCTGCATTCAGAACCTGTGCCTTTGTTACCTAATCCTGGTTCTCAGTGGGTATTCCTAATATTTCTGGTAGCTCGGGTAACCTGAATTCAAACACAGACACATTTATGGATCTCTCATTATATATGTATTCCCTAGCTATCTACATGTGGGTATTTAGGTGTGTGTATACATAATGTATGCACACACATAATTATGTATGCATATCATTAGTATATTTTGATGTTGAAAATTGAATATAAGGATTTGAAATCAAGCAACTTAATTGTGGGAAATTTGCTGGATGGGATAGATGACTACTAGTAATTAATAAATGGCACTGAGCTCTTTCATATCAAGTTTGGGGGCCTAACCACAGCAGGCGTGTGAATTCATTAGGACAAGTGAGAATCTGCTGTGTCTAGCCTTATCCTCTGCTGCTAAAGCAGCTCATCTCCATTCACAGTAGCTGCTTATAGCTTTAAATAGCATGCCCTGGACTCTCTCTGCCAACTCTTCTCAAGCCAGCCAGGGTTACTGTGAGGCCAGGGTTGCACGGACGACGCGGTCTGTGCGAGGCCAGGGAAGGGGTTAGTGAATTGGCCAGCTGCCTGGGCACTGGTGTAGGGAAGCCATGGCGCAGTGCAGCAATTTCCTGCTTGGGGTGAAGCCCTAGAAGGCTGGTGCTGCCTAATCCTGGACTCTTCAATTCTTTTGTGACGACTCACTGCCCCCCTGCTGCACCCCGAGTTTCTTTTAGGGGAGAATTTGATTTACACTATTCACAAGTACATGGGGATGATTTAGGGTCCTCCACCCTTCACTCCCAGCTCAGAGTCATTTTACTTGGAATTTATACTCTTAGGGGCGCCTGGGTGGCGCAGTCGGTTAAGCGTCCGACTTCAGCCAGGTCACGATCTCGTGGTCCGGGAGTTCGAGCCCCGCATCGGGCTCTGGGCTGATGGCTCAGAGCCTGGAGCCTGTTTCCGATTCTGTGTCTCCCTCTCTCTCTGCCCCTCCCCCGTTCATGCTCTGTCTCTCTCTGTCCCAAAAATAAATAAACGTTGGAATTTATACTCTTAGAAAACTGGAATATCATACTTTCCAGGTATGAGTTTCTAGTATAGAGCGATCATATTAGCAACTGAGCATACTTACTCCTGATGGACACTGAAAGACTGGGAGAAAGCACAGGTGTGTGTGTGTGTGTGGGGGGTACTATAAACATTATGTTTCAGGGAGGGCATGAAGGATCAAGCAATGCCCGGGAAAGTAGACCATCAGGAAGGAGATGAACTTAAGTCTGGTCTTGACCTAGCCTACTTCTCTTTCTTTGGAGGGTGAGGGCAAAAGAAAGTAAGCAAACTTATTCCCAAACTTGCTTAATTTAAGTGTCCCTTCTACTAAGGTGATTGAACTATTCCACACTAAAGTACAGCTGATAACTAGCTTCTTTTCTGATTATCCTAATTGTCTCAGTAGTTTTGCTTTATCTTTCAAGTTCAGGTGTCTCTCTAACAATTGGTGGAGTTTCAGGGAGAAATTTGAGGATGGGGGGTGGGTGGTGGAGCATTTCTTAGTGGAAGGGACATCTGGTCGCTGCTTACTTCTGGGTCTTTTATCTGATCTATGTGGTTATATAGGGCTTGTCTGTCATGGAGTACCCTTCCTAAATGAAGTGGGATCTCTCAAAGGAGAAGCATTTACTCTCACTAAATGGGATGGGGTCCTAGGACTGTCTCTGAACAGGTGCCCTTCCCAGGGTGGCCCACCCTGGAGCTGTGAGCATGCAGACCAGGGGAACATAAAGTCGCGTGTGTCTTCTCAGAGTGGTAGTCAGAGTGCTATGGTCCCTTGGCTGTCATAGAGTCATTCCTGTTGTTTTATAGGTGAGGGAAAAGATGCCCAGAGAACTTGGGTGATGAAATCAGCGTCACACATTTCTGATTAGCAGCAGAGAAAGAGCTGGAATCCAGGTTGCACAATTCCTGTCTCCAGTGTTGTCCCTACCTACCACCTGGTTATGAATCCAGAGCACGTCTGAGAGGTCTTAGGGCAGCTTCCCTTTCCTGCCAGTTCTATTTTTTCGCTTCTCCTCAGCCGACTCAAATGCTTGGTTTGGCAATACAAAACTATTGTCCATTTCTGTATTTTATTCGAGCTGGCTGCCCTGTGTCTCGTTCTCATGAAGCATAATACCAGTTATGTGCTTCAGAAAATGCATATCACATGAACAAGACACGTTTTGTTTATTAACAATGAAGAGAGCATACTGGTTAAGTGCAGAGACTCTGGAGTTAGCTGTATAACTTCACCACTTGCTAGGCATGAAACCACTTTTAAGTCTCATTTTCTCATTAGTAAAATGGTGACAATAAATAATAACATAACTATAATAAAACCTGTTTCGTGGATTATTGTGAGCAGTAAAAAAATCCACGTAAGCACTTAGTGCAGTGCCTAGGACATAAGTACTCAGTAAAGTTAATTATTATTACTCTTTTTAAATATGCTCAGTTTTTTTTTTTTAAGTTTATTTGTTTATTTTGACAGAGAGAGATACAGCGAGCTGGTGTGAGCAGGGGAGGAGCAGAGAGAGAGAATCCTAAGCAGGCTCTGCACGGTCAGTGCAGAGCCTGATGCGGGGCCCGATTTCATGAACTGTGAAATCATGACCTGAGCCAAAACCAAGAGTCTGATACTTAACTCACTGAGCCACCCAGCTGCCCCAATATGCTCAGTTTTTAAAGTTTTTTATTCATACGTCATTGTTCTTGCCTCAACTTTAAAAATCAGAATATTGTCAACATGTGCTTATTTAGAAAGAATCTAGTGTTGTCACAAACAGAATAGCAGATCTGTGACAATTTTGAGGGTCAGGTGTGTATAGATGCCTGCACACTTCCTGCCTGTCCTCCTCCCTCCACATCCTTCTTCACTTTCTCTTTTTGTTGCAGTCTCTCCCTTTCTCTTTCTTTTGAAAGGACTTGAGCATATCATGTATTAGGGTCATGCCAGCTAAATCATTTAAGGAAAGATCTGAGCAAAAAGCATGGGAGGGAAGCTAAAAGGAATCTTTTCAAGTATATGAACTGAACAAGATTAAACACTTGGGAAATAAAGGTTGCTTTAAAGTTATTGGCAGTTGAAGCTTAAAAGGAAATGCATTAGGTTATACTGTTCTAGTTTCCTGATGATAGAAAACAAGATACATTAAATCTTGCAAATTATTATTTTCCAGTTAAGGCTAAATTCAAGTTACAACAATTGTAGACGCTACTTATGTAAATCAAACTTTGATCAATTACCTGTACTTGATAGACAACTCAATATTTGCATTTTGAAGTCACATTTTCATGTTATTGTTGTCTTTTAATATGGTCTTTTTTTAAATGTTTATTTTTGAGAGAGAGACAGAGCATAACCAGGGAAGGGATAGAGAGAGAGGGAGACACAGAATCCGAAGCAGGTTCCAGGTTCTGAGCTGTCAGCACAGAGTCCGATGAGGGGCTTCAACCCACAAACCATGTGATCATGACCTGAGCTAAAGTTGGGCACTTAACTGACTGAGCACCACCCCCCCCCACAGGTGCCCCATACGGTTTTATTATAATTAGGTTATATATTAAAGATATTATTCAGATTATGCATGGAAATAACTTGGTGTCAAAATGAGTCACATCTGAGTGAGCTGAATATTGATATTTTCACTAATTTTTTGAAATAACAGGGGCAATAAGGATGAGCCATGCAATTATTTTTAAAAAATTAAAAATTTTTCCTTATAAATTATCCATATTTAGTCTTAATTAAAATTTAATGTAATGTGCAGAATTGCGTCACATGTTACCTTATACAAAGTAGCCAATAAATTTTCTTGTAGATTTCATTCTAATCTGAGAGTGACATTTGCATACAATTTTACTGTTTGGTTTAATTTGCCTTGGTAATACTGGAAAACAAAATGCTTGTAAAGTTTATAGGACAACATTGTCCTTTTGTAAAATGTTAATTGTGTAAATAGGTAAGAATTCTAGAAACTGTGCTTTTCAGGAAAAAGAGGAGTTATTACTCTGGACCTGCATTACCTTTATAAAGTCGTAAAGAAATTGCTTCGAAATTCACTGGAAGTAGAATTTTTTTTCTTTTGATTCATGTGCCAAATGTAGATTCAATTTACACTCTGCCTGCATTTTTCTTCTTTTCTCTTATTCTCTTATTTCTTCTTCTTTTATTTCTCTTCTCTCATTTTCTCTTTAGACTAGACAGGTCGTTACCCTTTGCTGTATGAGAGATTATTGGGTAATAATGCCCAAGAGTCCTATAAAGTTAACAATTAGCTTATTAAATTTCAGGCATTATTATTCTCTCTTATTCACTTTGATAGAAGAGTCCTATCTGAAAATATAAGATACTGTTATTTTCTGTATGGTGGGGTTATGGTTGGGATTTTATATTTTTAAGACTTAAAACAGTTCTGTTAAACAATTGCTAGTGTTGGGAAACTAGCTCACTTTCATATTTGCTCAGCCTTAGATATTTCTAATTCTTTTTTTTTTAAGTTTGAAGCTAACGTTTTAACTTTTATAATGGTTTTAACCTTTTAAAAATGTTTTAACAGTTTTAACATTGTCAGAAATGAAGACTGTTCTTTTTTTGTTGGGTATGATTCACTTCTGTGCTAGTTTCCAAGAGAGCTGTTACACAAAGTGCAGTGATTGAACAGAACAGAACCTATGTGGGGGAGATGTAAAAGTTCAATTTGATAGGTATAATCATCCTGTATTTATTCTAAAGTTGGTAATGAGACTGGTCTAATTTCAGAGGATCACTGCTTTCTCACCACAGTATCTGATATGAATTGTAGACTTTGTAGGTGGCTTGGATACCCTTTCTGGTTTGGGCCTCTGACTCTCAACTAACCTTAAGTGTTCTGTGAACGTGTCCTCAACATGCAACCGTTCTATCATCTCGTGAAATTATTCCTAAGACAAGGTAAGAGGTGCTGCTTAACCTGTTCTGAGAGAGAGATTTCATGGAAGTGAAATGTAAGTTGAGTGAGGAGAAACTGACTGGATTAAGTTTTATATAGTTTATTTGCAGACTGGAACCAGGTGTTTAAAAGATCAGAAATTGTGGTGAATATTGAGGATGAAGTTTGGCCCACCACATCTATTCAGAAGGTCAATGGTGGGAGGAAAGATTTTCAGTCTGTTTTTCCAATTACGGGTTTGTGTGTAGGAGAAAGCGTGTACCATTTTCTGTTTGATGGTGAAATGCCCCTTCCTTGGGGTCTTCTTTGATTGTATTGGTTCCAGCAATTTAAGCTGCCATGTCACTGACACTTCATTTTTATAAAGTCCCCAATGTATTTACTTCAAATTCTTGACTTATCTTTCCCTGTATGGTTAAGGGGACATTTAAAGCTCTATTTTATTAAAAACAATTTTTAAAAAATGTTTATTTTTGAGAGAGAGAGAACGAGAGAGAGAGCGTGAGCACAAGTGGGGGAGGGGCAGAGAGAGAGAGACACAGAATCTGAAGCAAGCTCCAGGTTTTGAGCTGTCAGCACAGAGCCTGAAGCGGGGCTTAAACCCACAAGCCGTGAGATCATGACCTGAGCTGGAGTCAGACGCTTAACTGACTGAGCCACCCAGGCACCCCCTAAAGCTCTATTTTAGTGGGAAGTTTGAGAGCATCTTAGATAGAAATCTAGATACCTATTCTGAGTTTGCTTCAGAGATCTAGGTAGAACAATGCTATAGTTAATTAGCCTAGGAACTTGTTGAGGTCATTGTCTTTGCTTACTGAAAGTATTCATTTCTTTGTGGTTACTATAACTTGAAGTTTCTGGTAACTGTTCTTTATTATAGTAATAGAGGTAAATAATTAAAAGCTGTGAATAACTTCAATTGAAATAGAGGAAATTATTGAGAAGGAGAATTTAGGTAATGTACAGCATTTGGGATTCTTTTATATATAAGATATAGGTACTTTTGAGGATATTTCTTTGTAGATTTGTTTTGGAACAAGTATAAGTAAATCTAGCATTTACAATGAGAATAATATAAACTAACATTTATTGAGTACTGATTACTTGCTAGACTCTCTGTTAAGTACTTTATATGTATTATGTTTAATAACAACCCTGTAGACTAGGTACCAAGTTGTCATTCCTACCTTTTTAAACTGATTTCAAAAGATACTTGCTATTGTAAGGTAGTTTGAATATTAGAAAACTAGGGAAAAGACGTTATGATCACTGTGTAGAACTAAGCTCAAATAGTTATAGGCTTGGATTACCTGACATAAAGATTATAAATATTTGGATTAATTTTTTTAAACTTTATTTATTTTGAGAGAGAGAGAGAGAGAGCGCACACATACTCACACAATTGGGGCTGGGGCAGAGAGCGAGGGGGAGAGAGAGAATCCCCAGCAGGCTCAGCACTGTCAACACAGAGCCCTATGGGGGGCTCAGACTCATGAACTGTCAGATCATGACCTGAGCCAAAGTCAAGAGTTGGATGCTTAACTGACTGAGCAGTTTTTAAATATTGTTAAAACTTAAACGTTGTTAAATAATCCTTAATTTGGAGTGATATTTTATTTTATTTTATTTTATTTTATTTTATTTTTAGAGCTGATCATGTATTAGAAACTAGGTGAAATGTTTGGGTGAGGATATGCGTTATTTAAACACGGATTTTTTGGGGCTCCTGGGTGGCGCAGTCGGTTAAGCGTCCGACTTCAGCCAGGTCACGATCTCGCGGTCCGTGAGTTCGAGCCCCGCGTCGGGCTCTGTGCTGATGGCTCAGAGCCTGGAGCCTGTTTCCGATTCTGTGTCTCCCTCTCTCTCTGCCCCCTGTTCATGCTCTCTCTCTGTCCCAAAAATAAATACACGTTGAAAAAAAAATTAAAAAAAAAACACGGATTTTTTGGAGTTCACTATAGAGCAAGGAATAGTGACTACACTTTGAGCGTGGGCAGAATGTGGGGCATAGCTGACAGACAGGTTGGGTGAGCCCAGGAAAAGCCTATTGCATAAAAATCTGATGAGCCTCCTGGGAAAGAGCTTACCCCTCAAGAAAGAGGAATCAAGCTATTCTGAGCTTGACTTGGTCTTGGGCTTTGAGAGACAGAACAGTTCTGAGGATAGAATAATAATGTTTGTTCTTCATTTTTTTTTTTTAACTGTTCTAGCCCTCAGTGGATTTATGTCTGAGCCCCATGGAAATATAGGAAGGCATATAAATAAAAACTGCAGTAACAGAAGCCTTGTTCACAAGTGTATGGGAAACATGTTTGGAGTCTCTGAACAATACTTGTGTCTTGTATGGGCCTAGGAATCCCATGTCAATAGATCCAGGAGTTAGTGACATCTAAGTTATTACTGTTAATGAGACAATCCATGCCCATATATGGGTAAGGCCTGGTGACCTGGGAGTTATAGCAATGCACGTGGAAGGGAGATACTGAGAAAGAAAGGGAGAGGGGGAAGGGGAAAGAGGGAAGTGGGCATTCAGAGGACAGAATGATAAGAATGACTACTCCCACCTCCCATCCTAGGGGTCAAGGAAGACTTTAGGGAGGAGAGTCTTAAAGAATATTTAATGCAGAAGCATAGAGAGATAGGAAAGAGAGGGCATGCCAGTCTGAATGGAGGAAAATATAGAAGTAAAGACATGGACATGGCAAATATGGGGAAGGGGAGGAAGATAGGAAAACTTTAGTTGGCTTCATCATGCCACATACAAGGAGCTTCCGAATGGCAATAAACAAGAGGGTCCTGATTGGAATTATATTCAAGAAGTAATTAAATAGGTTACATGGTGGGGAGTGAATCAGAAGTGATGAAGAAGTGGTGGAGAGTAGTTTGAAGGCTCATGCAATAGCCACAATGTAACAATACAATACAATACAATACAATACAATAATGGGTAGTATCATTAGCAACTAGGGAAGTAGCTATGGATATAGTGGAAAAGGAAAGATTGTTTAACATTATTGAGTAGAATTCCTATGATTTGGCAGCTAATTTGGATGGAGAGGGAGGGGGAGAGTGTGGGTAGGGGGATCACAGATAAGCTGAGAAGGCAGGGCTGGAGAATATGGAAAACAGAAGGACAGGAGAATAAAAACGTTCGATAAATTCCCCTTCAGACACACTGAGTGCACACATCCTGTGCAGGTGGAGATGTTTTGCAGACAGCTGGGGGCAGGGGAACTCTGGAGAGAGTGTATGGCCAGGGGGAGGAATTGGGAAGCCTGGGGCATAAAGGAGGAAACTGAAGCTGGGACAGTGGATAGACTTGAGAATATTCAGATAGGAGAGCTGAAGCATAGAGCCTCAGAGAATACCTACTTTCTAAGTTGACTTTATTTTTTGTATTAGCAATTTTAGGTTCATAGAAAAACTAGGTGGAAGGTACAGAGATTCTCCAAGTACCCTCTGCCCCCACACATGCAGAGAATACCAATGTTTAGGGAGCAGGAAGAGTAGGAGCCAGAGGAGGAGACAGAAAGCAGTGGCTGAGCAAAGGAAACAGAATTCTGAGGGTAGAAATGTTTATAGAAACTGAAGGATTTAAATTTAGGCTTAAGTTTAAATTGGTAAACAAAATTAAATTACATAATACATTTTGTTTCAAGTGCTATTGTTAACTCAAATGATGCCAAAATAGTGTTCCTGGGAAGAAATTCTTATAGAATCCAGTCATGAATAGCTACTAGTCATCATGGCTCAAGTATTGGTACCGTGGAATTCTGTTTGTTCATGGCCGAATCAGCTAGCTGATATTTCAGAGCTTCCCTCTAAAAAAATGTAAAATATTTCTCCTAACCCTTCTTTTTCTCAGCTACTAGAAAATCATTTAAATCTTCTTTGACTCATCTCCCCCAGGTTAAATATGACCATGCTCATTGCTTTCTACAGTTGCCTTGAAAGATATCTTAGAAAAGTAAAATGAAGATAACTTAGTTTTGCAGTCCATGAGTTATTGGTGGGAGATTTTGACTGCTAATCTGTTTCAGCCCTCCCACTCAGTCTGCTTATAGGCTTCTTCAGAACCATCACCAGGAATGAGTCATTGCTGAGACACAGAACAGAAGCTAACACTCAAAGTTCTTAGTAGTAGTGGTAGTAGTAGAGAGGAGACTTCAAGGGTAAGTGGAAGTATATTTATATTGAGGGACTTGCATATTTTACTTTCAAGAGTTATGTGTGTTTTATAACGTGCGTGTTTTTGTTTATTGCAGTGCGCAGGTGTACTTTTTAACATCTGGTGAGTGACATTGTGCATTTCCATGTTATTGTGTTATTTGTGTATACTTTAAGCCAAAAGTCACATACTTGATGTGAAAGGGCATATATGACTTTCAAAAATTAGCATAAATACATGGGCATAAATATTTATATTACCCTTGGAGATGGGCAATAAAGTATTTGACATGCTGGTCAAAAGAGACAGGGCATTTAAGTCTCTACTAGGCATTAATTAATAACAAGAGACATCAAGTCCTTAGGTAGAAAATAGGCAAAGTGCTTATAGAGAATTTCATTTTGGGATAGTAGGATAAAGGCAGGAGTGGCTCTTGATTTTCTGACAATCTAAAAGTATTTTATGGAGCATGTGGTGGGATTTTGTAGTGGTTTAAATGTCCATTGGACACATGCAAAGATGTTAAACATCACTCATCAGGGAAAAACAAATCAAAACCACAATGAGATATCACCATATACCTGCTGGAATGGCCAAAATTAACAACATAAGAAACA
Source organism: Prionailurus bengalensis (assembly GCF_016509475.1). NCBI lineage: Eukaryota > Metazoa > Chordata > Mammalia > Carnivora > Felidae > Prionailurus > Prionailurus bengalensis. The sequence goes on from NC_057344.1 coordinate 147,561,155, forward strand.
ACAGGTATTGGGAGGATGTGGAGAAAGGGGAACACTCTTGCACTGTTGGTGGGAATGCAAACTGGTTCAGACACTCTGGAAAACAGTATGGAGGTTCCTCAAAAAGCTAAAAATAGAACTACCCTCCAATCCAGTGATTGCACTATCAGGTATTTACCCAAAGGATACAGAAATAGACCAATGTTTGTAGCAGCATTATCAACAATAGCCAAACCATGGAGAGATCCCAAATGTCCATTGAATGATGAATGGATAAAGAAGATGTACACACACACGCACACACACACACACACAAACACACAAACACACACTCGAATATTACTCAGCCATCAAAAAGAATGAAATCTTGCCATTTGCAATGATGTGAATGGAGCTTGAATGTATTATGCTAAGCGAAGTAAGTCAATCAGCGAAAGATAAATATATGATTTCACTCATGTGGGATTTAGCAAAACAGATGAATATATGGGAAGGGGGGAAAGAGAAAAGAGGTGAACCACAAGAGACTCTTAATGATAGAGAACAAACTGAGGGTTGATGGAGGGAGGTGGATGGGAGATGGGCTAGATGGGTGCTGGGTACTAAGGAGGGCATTTGAGATGAGCACTGGGTATCGTATGTAAGTGATGAGTCACTGAATTCTACTCCTGAAACCATACTGCACTGTGTATTAACTAAAATTAAACAAACAAACAAACAAACAAATGGCTCATTGTGAAACAGTGCCCTATAAATAGTAGATCAAAAAAAAAGATGTGTTCTCAGCATATTCCACCCTTACTGGTTGGGTTTTGGTTGGTTGCAAGAGAAATAGTATTGGTTAACATGAAGAAAAATGGAATATACTGGAAGTATATTAGGTGACTTACAGAATTTGAAGAAAAAGCTTAACAGCCAAGCTTTAAGAGGTCAGGAACAAGGATAGCTCAAGGGCTCTCAGCTGAAATCCATTTCTGGAACACTGGAATGGTTGGGTTCCAAATGTCACCATGGTGTATGGCCTTTCTCTAGATTCAGATTCTTAGGAGTGAAATTCCAATTAGGTCATCTTGAATTAGGTTACCCTTTGAAAGATAGCATGGTGATTAAATGGTCTACCAGGCTCACACAGACTGCAGAGGGGTCGCTCTCTGTAAGAGGCATGAGGTATGGTTACCATAAGATGGGAGCAGAGATGCTGGACAGGCAAACACAAGAAACCTGCCACAGGCAGAGAGGACATTTTGTAGTTCTTTAAAAAAAAGTGAAAATATGGGCTTGCATCATCTCTGAAACTAAATTTGGAATTATGCATGCGTACATATGCAGATATACATACGCACACATATTTTATACAGTGCTTTTGGATGATCTCTGCAACTTTTTTCCTTAATTTATTACTCTTACAGATGACATGCTGAGTGACATACTATAGGCTGCTTTTCTGGTCTCATAGAGAAAATTTAAGGAAATACAAGAGATCTCCAAAGACACATTAATATAGAGTATAATATGTGAGAGGTGCTGAGGTCAGTCTAATATGGAAAATCATTTTTTTGGTTATTAATGAAGATAGTTTATTTTCTTAGGCAAAGAAGTGTCCTCACATAATTTTGTTTGAGTAGAAGTTGCATTGACTTACATGAATAGTCTTATCTAAGACTATAGTCTTATCTAAGAAGAGATTCCCCTGCTGAAATAAACTTTTCCTTCTGGTGTACTGTTTGCTTTCTGACCCAGGACTTGATTTACTATCACTAAAAACAACTACAGGGGCGCCTGGGTGGCTCAGTTGGTTGAGCGTCCAACTTCAACTCAGGTCATGATCTCATGGTTCATGGGTTCAAGCCCCGCATCAGGCTCTGTGCTGACAGCTCAGAGCCTGAAGCCTGCTTCTAATCCTGAGTTGCCCTCTCTCTCTCTGCCCCTCCCCACCTTGCTCGCACATGCTCTTTCTTTCAAAAATAAATAAAACATTAAAAAAATATTAAAAAAAAACCAACTACAAGTGCTGTTAATAAGAATCTAAAGCTTGCCGCTTACATTTTTGAATAGTTTTAGATAGGTTCTCATTATACTTTAATAATGGGAAGACATTTCTCATTGTAGTTCACATGCTAGAGACAAAAGAATAAAAAAAAAAGTCTTTTGAAGTCACTTACAGATCTTTCGAGTTCCAGATCAGTGGTTCTTGAACTTCATTTGGCATGAGTCTCGCCTGGAGTGACTGCTGAAAATACAAATGTGTGGGTTGCTTTCCAGAGATTTTGATTTGGTAGTTCCATGGGGGCTCAAGATTCTAGTTTTATCAAATACCCCAGTTGACTATGATGCAGGTAGTATCTGGATCACACTCTGGAAAATTCTGATCTAGATGATTTCATGTTAGCTTATGAGTAGTGTCAAAGAAATAAGAATTATGTATAATTAGTTCAAAGATTTGGAATTTAATTATTGTAATTTTGACTGTTCAGATTATTTACTCTTAAACCACACTTCTACTAAAGTGGCTAAGAATTCTGTTACTACTGAAAATACTAGGTAACTTTGTATGGAAGTTAATGGTAAAGGAAAGTGTATGAGTAAATTTCACATTCTTGACTAACATTTAAGTTTTTGATGCGTCTCATATACTAGTAGCACATTTTAAAAATATTTTTCTTTTTTTAAGTTTATTTAATTTTTAGAGAGAGTGAGCAAGTGTGCAAGCACCTGTGTACGGGGGGGAGGGGCAGAAAGAGAGGAGAAGAGAGTTCCAAGCAGGCTCTGCACTGTCAGAATGGAGCCTGACATGGGGCTTGATCTCATGAGCCGTGTGATGATGACAGTGAGCTGAAATCAAGAGTTGGATACTGAACTGTCTGAGCCACCTAGGTGCCCCAGTAGCACATTTAAAAAATATATATATATATATATATTTATATATTTATATATATCTATGAGAGTATTTCATGGTGAGTTAGAATGTTTTATTTTTTTCCTTGTTTTTGTTTGGAGTAAGTCCGTATTCTCTGATAAATATATTAGGCGCACCAAGACTGTAGTTTCATCCCATATTCCCTTGAAAGTTGTTTTTCTCATGCGTGTATTTTTACTTCTGAAAACAAAGTGTTCCCCCCAACCCAGGATTTTCTAGTAAAAACCTTTTTATCACATCTATTTCTCTCAACATAAGATGATTTGAGTTGTGATGTCCTTTAAAAAAAAATTAACCAGGAGTGAAACTGACACTGTCAGTGATACAATTAAGAAGGAAGCCAGGAAGTCCAATTTCAATTTCCGAAGGCACTGAGGGTTGCATAAAAAGTTATAGGGAGCAGTTAACCAGGATGGAGCACAGCAATCAAAAACAGAGTGCTTACTTTTGAGTAAAATTATCAATTTTGCCAGCCTCAGCATATAGCAGCTGGCTCTATAAAACAAAGGATGTGTTTTACTACATGTAGTATGGGAAAAATTACTTACATACTTTCCTTTTAGTTATGCCTGAACATACATAGTTATAATCATCTGCAGAAGCATCCACATGCACAAATAGACTAGACAGCTAAGGGCCACACAGCTGAAATCTGTATTTTACAAATTGCCACAGCCTTTGAAAGTCTCAAGCAGGAAAAGCAAACCTAGTAGGTTTTTGTTTTTTTTTTAAATCTTTTAACTGAGCTCAAAAAGATCCTCAAAGCACAAAAAATGGCTTATCTTTAGTGGCATGAATTCAAGCAATAAGTGTTTACATTTTTTTTTGTTGTTCAAATTATTTAGACAAACTTCTGGCTAATGTTAAGATTAGCTAGTCAATTTTAATGTAAACAGACATTTTTCTGATGAGGATCATTAACCTAGAACAAGAAAAGTTGAGATTTTTGTTGGTGGACACTTTGTTATATTTTACATACTGATGCTTTCATTGCAGAACTCTTGAATACTTGTAAATCCTATGACATAATATATTCAAGAGTGTAAAAATACACGTTCTTTAAAAAATACTCGATATTTTATGATATTCTTCTGGCTTAATAATTTTGTGAGTTATCTTCTGATTAAGATATTTTAATATTTAATATTCAGTAATTCACAGTAAGTCAGAGTTTCTTACTGATTTATCTTCAGTTCTGTAATCTCCATAAGAATGTAACAGATAGATTGGAAAGTGTTTTATAAGTTCTACAAAAGAATATGTTTAGGGGACACTCAGTAGAACAGAAGTAGTGACCTATTAAATTAAAAAATAAGGTGCTAATTGTATTGCATGCTGAGGCATTTCTTAGCCTACATTTATAATCATGACAGAAAACATGTTCTAGATTGTTTGGTAGTTGCAGAGGCACTACCAGAGTAGGGGGGTCTACAGTGTGAAGTGATAGGATAAAACACATCGACGCTTATCCTTAAGATAGAATATTTCCAGAAGCTTTGCCTTCCTTCCATTTTAAATTTGTGGATTTTTACCAGGAAGAAAGCGTCAAGTATCTGGTTCATGCGTTTAACATCTAATAACTTCTCTTTAGATAAGCAAAATGTGCTTTGATTTCAAGGCTCTGACAACCACCAACAGTAAGAACTGGGATGACACCAAGAAGAAATATTGGATATCAGAAATTGTTCCTGTGAAAAGTGAAGGTGGGGAAAAGTCCTTTGAGATTTTGAGCTTTTGAAATATGGGATCAAAACGGAAGATTTTCAGTAATGTGTGGCTGGGTGTTTACTGTTAGAACAGGGTATGTTGTAGGTGCGTTTGATTTGAAGTATATAGAATCATAATTACCATTTTTAGAAACCAAATGAGAGAAGATGGTACAGAAGGACAGAGGCCCAAGTAAGGGGGAGGCCCGTGGGCCCCCATTTGCCCATACCTTTCTCATTATGTGTAATATATTCCCTCGTAGAAATGTCAATGGAATGGAAAGTGACTAGGGCTGGTGTACTACCCACAGGAAAACCAATGACCTCTGACATTAAGCAGTGTTGGTCTTGGTGGGCTGGAACAGCTCAGCTTGGTCATGGCAGTAGTTGTGCTGATACTGGGAGGAGAAGGAACTTATATATCCCTCTTCAGAGGGGTGCTTGTGTGGATGACTATCCAATGGGAAACAAGCATTCTCCAGACTGCGAAGGTTCCAGGGATCAGGCTGATGCTAGTCCCGTCTTTCTGAACTTGAAGGAAGGTGAGCTCTGAATGCCATGGTCATGACAATCCACAAGATGGAGTTATTTTACACTGGTAAAACATTTCCAAAATGAACACTTGTGTGAACAATGCTGCTTTCAGCAAGATAAAGCCTGAAGTAAGAATGCTTGGTTTATTACATTCAAGGATATGGCTAGAAAACTGTACAAAAACTACTGCTTCAGTGACCCTTTAATCATTCCAGATTTTATCAGTTCACCTTGCCAACCATGTAGGTTGAAAATTTCCTCTGTAAGATTAAGTGTACTCCTTTTTTTATCCATATTTGTAGGGGATACAGCTGGATCTTGGGGAAAGTCTAACAAATTTCTTTTTACAAAATTTTAACTCATTTCAAAAGATTAAGTGGAAGGAATGAAAAAAAAAAAAAACCACCTTTCCCATTATAGTCATCTTCTATCCTTAGCACTTAGCATAATGACTGGCACATAATAGGTGCACAGTATATTTGTAGGTGACCTTTGCTTGCATGGGAAGAGGTAGAACAGAAATAGTGCTGTATTGAACCAGGAAATACTGTGCTGATTGGTCTATATGCAGAATGTTTCCTGTAGCAGATCTGGTTTATGCTTCTACCTTTTTTTTTTTTTTTTTTTTTAACCATGCTGAAATACATATTCCAGGGGGGAAAGTCCCTTCCCCAAATTGTTTGTAATGTTCTCAAAATCTGGGTTGGCAAACACTTGATGTATGTTATTGTGGGAAAGGTGAGTTTTTTTCTTTCTTTTTTCTGAAGATGATGAAGAAATAATTGAACTGAAATGAATAGGCATGATTGGATGCTTCTCTAGTTATTTGTTTTGGAATTGTCATTGAATCACGTAGTCTTGACTGTATTTCTATAAAACAAGGTTTTAAAGCAGTTTGACATTGGGATGAGCACTGGGTGTTGTACGGAAACCAATTTGGCAATAAATGTCATATAAAAAATAAAGCAGTTTAGACAAACGATTTCCCTTTCTTTTTTTCTTTTTTGTAACAAAAGGACACATAAATAATAACATACAAACTATAAGCTTATCAATAATATAAATGTAGCCTTTTTAGTTTGAATAATAAACCAGTTGTGTAGCTTTTCTGGCTCTAATAATGAGTTTAGAAACTTATGGACTCATATACAAAGTGCATGAAACTTAGACAGTTATTTATATTTTTTCTCCACTTCGAATGTGGCCAAGAAAATCGATAAAGAAATGTCAAGGATTTTACAAATCAAGATTTATAAACTGAGAAGAATTCTTTTTTTTTTTTTTTTTAATTTTTTTTTCAACGTTTTTATTTATTTTTTTGGGACAGAGAGAGACAGAGCACGAACGGGGGAGGGGCAGAGAGAGAGGGAGACACAGAATCGGAAACAGGCTCCAGGCTCCGAGCCATCAGCCCAGAGCCTGACGCGGGGCTTGAACTCACGGACCGCGAGATTGTGACCTGGCTGAAGTCGGATGCTTAACCGACTGCGCCACCCAGGCGCCCCTAAACTCAGAAGAATTCTTATTGCTGGTAATGCTTATTTGGATTATTAAACTCTTTTAGCAGAATAGATCTCTTTACTAAATAGAAGTTGACTTCCACAGTGATATTCTTTGGTGTATATGTAAAAGGAGAAAATTAAAAAAAAAAAAACCCTGAATATGTAGGGAAAGGTATTGTTAATGAAAGTCACTGCTTGATATATGACTGTGCCCTCATAGTGAGTGTGGAACCAAAGGTGATGATTACAGAATGACGTAACTGGTAATCTATGTATGTCGCCTGGGGAAGACTGGCAGAAATGAACATCTATATCCCTTAGTTGTAGCTATTAAAATTGTGCATTGCTCGTTGGTCTTGTGACTCTCTATCATCTAGTGAGTTGCTTTTGGCTCCAAGCCACTTCTTAAGAAGGCCATTGATTCTTGTGATGGAGTGAGATTACTTGCTCCAATTTAGGGACCAATTTTAGTACTGGTATCCTTTTTTCCTTCTCAGGGGAGAAGAAAACTCCACATTCGCAAGTTTTTCCTTCCTTTATGGTCTTGTGTTTATTTTCCTGGACATTGAGTCAATATAATCTGTTAACGTACATATTTACAATGAATCCTTTTTTGTGAAAAAAAATCTAAGAGTTGACATACCTTTGATAAAGAACATACAGGCTCTAGACCAACCTCTATCTGGCATATGGTAGGCACTCTGCTTCTTCTCTTGTGACTTTGGGAAAATATCAACCTCTCAAAAAAAAAAAGTATCTTTTTTAAAAAAAAATTCTCATCTATAAAATAAAAGTGGCGACTGTCTATGATCTTCCCTAAAATAAGCTCTTAAGTCTAGATAAGGATGAGCACAATTTTCATTAAGTCTAGTCAACAATAGATAGGTTATTGAGCATTTATTATTTACAAGGCTCTATTTTCCCCTCCCACCTTTTTAAACTAATGACATTGAAGGGGAATAAGGATGTGATAGAGCATATGAGAAGTGAAAAGCACCAGAGAGTGGGGGTGAAGCATTCCATCCAAGCTGGCACACCAGCTGTTCTAAGTAGCACATTGACCGTCAGATGCTTAGATTCTCCCTCAAATTATGAGCTTGATTCTGTTCTTAAACTCTTTCTTCCATCTGTTAATTCAGTCTGTTTCTGAGAAGAAGCATTTTTTTTCTCTTACTTTTGATTCAACTTTTTAGTATCATATATCTGCCTATTTGAAAAGTTGGTTTTACTACTTTTGGTCCTCTTGATGCACTGTAAAAAAAAAAGTAATAATAATAATAATAATAATAATAATAATAATACATGTCCGAAGTCTTGTGTTTATTAGTACTGGAAGAGACCCTTGGTGCAGAGACTTGATGGAGGGCTAGATTGTCAGTTGTCTTTATAAAATAGACATAGAACATGTGAATTCAAAACCTTTTATTTGCAAATGGCAGCCAGATAGGTCTCTCTCTACTCAACTAAGCAGAGATATAAGTACAGTATATGAATATCAAAATATGGTAATTTAACTAGGGTGTTCTCAATACCTACCATGGTGATGAAGATAATAGGTATTAAGTTTTGAAAGTAAATTAGAAGTGGGTAAAGCCTGGCTCTGCCATCTAGAAACTTTATTACTTTGGGAAAATTTAATGGATTTCTGTGGGTCATCATTTCTTCATGTATAAAGTAGGAATAATATCTACTATAGGGTTTTTTTTTTTTTTTTTGGTCTGGCTTAAACTAGAGAACATGTGTGAATCTTCTGCATGCACAGTGCTTTTATGAAGGCAGATACACAGTTGTTACTTCTGTTAGAAATGTAGAAAGTGCAAATTTGGTTAGAGTCAGCAAATATATCTCCGGAGAGAAAAGAAAAGCAATTAGGGGTTGAAAATCGGGGTAACTTTAAAAAGGGAAAATTGGGAAGAGAACTGGCAGAAAGGTATTCCTTGAATGATTTTATTGTGAACATATTTTCTCAGTGATCTTTAACAAAATCAATAACCTGTGAAACCAGAACACAGATAATTAATGCTTAAAGGTGATAACAGGCAAAAAGTTACTAACATTCAGTATTAGAATACACATAAAATTGATTTATTATCTATTTTCCATGATCTCAAATTTTTAACATTTCTGTCGGATCTAAAATAACTACTTGATAATTGAACTGTAGTATAAACTTTAAAAAATTTTTAGCGTAAGCCTTTTGTGAATGAGTCATTGTCATCAACACATCTGTAGAGGTTCAAGAAATGGGATAACAGAGTTGGAAACAAAATCTGCAAGAGCATTAGATGCATTAGATGATGTGGAGAAATTTTGGAAGATTACATTTCTTTAAACTACAGATCTTGTTCCCCTGTTTTAGTGTTTGTTGTCATGAAAATAATCACAAACCCACATGCCCAAGGCTTAATGAAAACCTGGTGGCTGTAGAAATAATCAGAAGTATAACATGCTACATTTCTCTTTTTAACCCATTTCGTCTAACTTAATGTTTCACACAGTATTTTCAGGAAGTTTTGAGCATTCCAGTCCATGTAGATACTCAGTTTTCAAAATTTGTGTAATGTGGGAAATAGATGAAAGAAGGAGAAGGGATTGAAGGGGAGTGGCTTTTATAATCCAGCATTTTTCAAGATGAAGAGAATTAGGGGGGCCTTCTACTTTTAGAACCGATCCCCAAAAGTGGTCTCTAGCCACCATTTGACTGCCTCGGTACCTGAGCCTCTTTAGGTGCCCACCTGTAATCGGATTGTAATCAGAACGACAGCGAGAACCCTTACCACCGCTTTTTGCACACTTCCTGCCATGCTGCCTGTCTTCAGTAGCAGCAGCAGCAATTCCTAGTTTTTCCTGACAAAACTTGTGCTCCTTTCAGATTTGGTATGACTATCCTGGGAGATCCACCTCATTTCTGCTGAGGTGAGTATAGAAATTGAAGGGAACTGAATTTTCCTGGCCTCATCTCTGGTCTGGTGCAGGAATGTAGAGCAGATGCAAGGAGTCAAATGTAACTCCATCTGTGCCTTAATGAGATTCAGACACACTCATCTGTCTTCTGGCCTTTTGTTCTTCAGCACTAAGTCTGTTCTACTCAGGGAATATTCTGGTAAGACATGGAGGGTCTGGCTCTTGAGTTTTGAAAAGGTAAAAGTAGTTGTTTGTTTAATGAGTGATAGTGAAAAAAAATGTATATGTTTTTTAAAAAAGAAGCCCGTAGCTTTCAGGACATCACTTGAAGAATTTCGCACATAAGAGGAACAAGGTTACTACCCTTACATGTAGCATGCGTTATAATTTAGTGTTAGGTTTCTAAAGATTTATTAGTCTTTCAGTTTTCTTTTTTACATGATACAGTAATTCCAGTGTGTTCAGGGGAGGAGAATAGGATTGGGTTAGATTGGGTGGGAAAGGGGAGAAGGAGCCAAGGTTATTTTAGAATAGGAATGTGGCAAATAATAAATGCTGTCTTAACGAAAATTGGGTATTCCTTCCCACTCCGCTTTTACCCAAATCATTATATTTTCTTTCCGTGAGGATGGGTACTTGGGGCAGCGTAACCAGTGTCAGCAACAGATTTGTTTTCCACCTGACACCACGGTAGACAAGTGTGTTATATGTCTAACTTGGAGACACACGAAGAGTATGCTTCTTAGAATTCATTGTAGGGGGACTGTTGTTAGTCTTCTGGGAAGGAGACAGACAAGAGGGAGAGGCTTACCACAAACAAGAAGTGAAACTAAAACATTTATTATAAGGCTAATTACTGATACTGCTCTAACCAAGACTAGTTTAAGTTTAGAATTTTAAAAATCATATTGTTGAGGTATTACATAGATACAGCGAACTTCTCCAATTTTAGGTGAGCCATCTGATAAATTCTGACAGTGTTACACAGTCGCGTAGCCCTCCCTGCAATCATGATATAGAAAAAAATGTCCTCATGTTCCTTAACAGTCAGTACCCTTCCTCTACCTCCAGCAGCCGCTGATCTTACTTCTTTCACCTTAATTTTGCCTCTTCTAGAATTTTATCAAAAAAAATCATACAGTAGGTATTTTGTGTGTCTGGAAGATTGGATACTTTCAGTTATAGTGCTTTTGAGATTCAGCCATGTCCTTGCTGAATCTGTAATTTGTGTATTTTTACTGCAGAATACTATTCTACTGTATAGATACATCAAAATTTGTTTATCCATTTACCAGTTGAAAGACATTTGGATTCTTTTAATTTTTTAGCTATTACAAATAAAGCTGCTATGAACATTAAGGTAGAAGTCTTTGTGTGGACAGGTTTTCATTTCATTTAAGTAAATATTTAGGAATAGAACTGCTGGATCATATAATAAGTACATATTTAACTTTATAACAAACTGCCAAACTATTTTATGAACTGGCCTCACCAATTTTCATTGTTCATAACAAGGTAAGAGAGTTCCAGTTCCTCTACATACTTGCCAACATTAGGTAATGCCAATCTTTTTAATTTTAGCTGTTCTTGTGAGTATATAGGGATATCTCATTAAGGTTTTGATTATTTTCATTATTTTCATTGCTTTAGTGACTGTAATGATGTTGAGGATTTTATCCATGTGTGTGCTTGTTATTTATATATCTTCTATGATTTGACTGCAAATCTTTTGCCAATTAAAAAAAAAACAAATTGTCTTCTTGAGTTGAAGATTTCTTCTTACATTCTAGATATTGTATTTTCTTCTGTCTGTGGCTAGCCTTTTTCATTAACTGAGTTTTTTATTGTATTGTATTCTAGTTTTTTAATATATTTAAAACATTTTTAAATGTTTTTATTTATTTTGAGAGAGAGAGAGAGTGAGCATGAGTATGAGCAGAGGAGGGGCTGAGAGAGAGGGAGAGAGAGAATCCCAAGCAGACGCGGGGCTTGAACTCACAAACTGTGAGATAATAATCTGAGCTGAAATCAAGAATTGGATCCTTAACTGACTGAGCCACCCAGGCATCCCTACTTAGTTTTTTAAAGAGCAAAAGTTTTTCATTTTGCAGTCTAATTTATTGATTTTTTTCTTTTATATTCATGCTTTTTGTGTCTTATTTAAACAATCCTTGACAAACTCAACATACTTTGTTTCCTAAAAATTTTTGTAGTTTTAGTCTGTATACTAATCTATTTAGACAGGTTACTCCCACTTTACTGTTCTTTTTCAAAATTGTTTCAGCTATCTCAGTTCCTTTGCTATTCTGTATAAATTTAAAGTAATCCTGTCTATCTCTATAAAAAATGTTGCTTGGATTTTGATAGGAATTGTATTGAACTTATATAAAAATTTGGAGAGAGTTGCTGTCTTTACTATGTTGAATCTTTAATCTATGATCACGTATGTCTTTCCATTTATTCAGGTCTTTTTTGCTGTTTACTTATTTTCTTATTTATTTATTTATTTAGAGAACAATAACAAGAATGGGAGCAAGGGAGAGGGGCAGAGGGGGGAGAAAGAGAGAGAATCTTAGGCAGACTCCACACTCAGCATGGAGCCTGACACGGGCTCCATCCCACGACCCTGGGATCATGACCTGAGCCAAAATCAAGAGTCAGACGCTCAACCCACTGAGCCACCCAGGTGCCCCAATCTTTTTTTTAAATTTCTTTCATCAGTACTGTGATGTTTGCAACATACGTGTCCTATACATGTTTTCTTAGATTTACACCTACTAGTATTTTGTCTTGTTTTCTCCTAATTTGGTTGTAAATGGTATTGTGTTTGTTTGTTTGTTTTAATTCTAGTGTCTATACGTTCATTGCTTACATAAAATATATAATTGAGGTTTAGTGTATCTTTTATGATGCTACCTTGCTAACCTTACTATTTCTATGAGATTTTTTGATAAATTTCTTGGAATTTTCTACATATACAACCATCTCATCTGGGATTAGGGATAGTTTTATTTCTTCCTTTATAATTTGCATGTCTTTTATGTCCTTCTCTTGTTCTGTATTAAATAAGAATGCTGAGAACAGACATATTTGCCTTGTCTTCAGTGTTAAAGGAAAAGCCATTACCATTAAGTATAATGTTACCATTTTACCATCAAGTATATTTTACCTTAAGTATAATGTTATTTATAAGTTTTTTGAAGATACTTTTTTAAAAATATTTTTTAATGTTTGTTTTTTGAGAGAGAGAGAGAGAGTGAGCAGCGGAGGGGCAGAGAGAGAGGGAGACACAGAATCTGAAGCAGGCTCCAGACTCCGTCCGAACTGTTAGCCCAGAGCCCAACATGGGGCTCGAAGTCACAGACAGCACGAAACCACGACCTGAGCTGAAGTCAGATGCTTAACTGACTGAGCCACCCAGGAGTCCCTGAAGATACTCTTTATCAAGTTGAGGAAGTCCCCTTCTATTCCAATTTTTCTGAGCATTTTTGTCTTAAATAGGTGTTGAATTTTGTCTGATGATTTTCTGCATCAATTGATTTGCAGATATTTCTTTTTTATCCTGTTAATTTGGTGGATTGTATTGATCGATTTTTAAAATATTGAACCATCTTGGGGTGCCTGGGTTGCTCAGTTGATTAAGTCTGACTTCAGCTCAGTTCATGATCTTACAGTTCATGAGTTCGAGCCCTGCGTCGGGCTATGTGCTGACAGCTTGGAGAGCAGAGCCTGCTTCAGATTCTGTGTCTCCCTCGCTCTGTGCCCCTCCCCCACTCATGCTCTGTCTCTCTCTCTCTATCAAAAATAAACATAAACATAAAAAAATATTGAATCATCTTGTATATCTGTAATAAACCTTGTTAAGTCATGTTGTGGAATTCCTTACCTTGTCATAGTGTTGAATCCTGTGTGCTAATATTTTGTTAAGAATGTTCGTATCAATATTCATAAAGATACCGATGTGGAAGCTTTGTTTTTTTGTTTTGTTTTGTTTTGTTTTGCCTGTCTTTGTCTGGATTTGGTATCAGGGTAATTAGCCTCATAAAATGAATTGGTGTTTTTTTTCCTCTTCCTCTTCTGTTTTTTGGAAGTGATTGTATGAAATTAAATGTTAATTTAACCATTTTGAGGAATTCTTCAGTAGAACTTTCTGGGCTTATAGATTCCTTTTGTGTGTGGGGGGGGGTGGGGGGAGATTTTTAAAGTTATGAATTTATGAGTTATGCCTTAATAGTTATAGGAATATTTAAATGATGTGTTTTGCATTGGATGACTTGTGGTAGTTTATGTATTTTGAGAAATTAATGTATTTTGTCTAAGTTTTCAAATGTATGTTTATGCAGTTCATTGTATTCCCTTATTATTTTGATGTCTGTATGGTCTTGAATCAGTCAGTCTTCCCGTTTCATTCCTGATGTTAGTAATTTGTATCTTCTCTTTCATTGTCAGTCTTTCTAGAGACTTGTCAATTTCATTAATGTTTTCAAATAACCAGCTCTATTTCATTTTTTCCTGTTGTTTTTCTCTTTTCATTTCATTGATTTTCTATTCTTGATTATTTCCTTCCTTCTATATGCTTTGGGTTTATTTTATTCTTCTTTTTCTAGGTTCTTTAGGTAGGAGCTTAGATTATTGATTTGAGACTTTTCCTCTTTGTTCAAGTGTTCATTTCATGCCATAGATTTCTCTCTGTGTCCTGCTTTAGCTGAGTCCCAAAAATTTTGAAATGTTATGTATTCATTCAGTTCAATGTATTTTTTTTTTATTTCCCCTGAGATTTTCTCTTTGACCCATGGATTATTTATAGCATTGTGTGTTTTCCAAGTGTTTGGGGGATATTCCTATTATTTATTAATTAGACTACAATGTCACACACACAGTCTGATATCAATTATTTTAATGTTATTGAGGTTTTTTTTTGGACCAGGATGTGACTTATCTTAGTATATTTTATGTGGACTTTTGGAAGCGTATGTATTTAACTGTTCTTGGGTGGAGTGTTGTGTAAATTAGATCATATTGGTTGATGGTGTTGGTGATTTCTTCCATGTCTTTGTTGATTTTATTCTAGTTCTGTCAGTTCTTGCAAGAGGTGTATTGAAGATAGCAGCTGTAATTATGGATTTGTTTATTTCTCCTTTCAGTTATATCAGTTATATCAGTTTGTGTAACACATTTCACAGCTCTGTTATTTGCTGTATACATTGAAGATTACTAAATTTTCTTGATGGATTAATGATTTTGTCAGTACATAATACTTCTTTCTGTGTCTGGTAATTTTCTTTGTTCTGAAGTATACTTTATCATATGTTAATATAGCCACTCTTGATTTCCTTTGGTTGATGCTTACATGATATATCTTTGCCTTTCTTTTTTTTTTTTTTTTTTTGCCTTCAACTTGCATATATTGAAGTGATTTAATAGACCAGGATCAGCATATAGTTTGATCATATGGGGAGAGGGAGGGATGTTTCATTCTTTTGGGGAGGAGGTGGGAGTTTTGGCTTCCCATGTGATCTCTACTGGTAACACAGGGGGAAGGGCTGGTTACTGACTAGTGGAGATGAAAGTTCTAGCTCCCCACTTGGCTTTCTTTTACATATTAGGTGGAGTGTTGGGGTGACTATAGCATTGAAAGAATGGAAGTCTAGGCTCCTTAGTTGGCCTGTGTTAGTGTGGGGGTGGGTGGGCCATGTTTGTTTTTCTGTGGTGTTGTATTATATAAGGTTTTCTATCTTCTGAGGCTTACTTTCTCCTGGTCCTTTGGCTGAAGAAGCACTCTTTTGTTGGGGCTTTTGTTTTTTTGTCTGTGTCTGTTTTTTCTAACATGCTAGTTTTCCCATTCCAACTCTGGAATATATGAGGCAAAAAGAAAGCCCTGCATCTCACTATGGGTCCTGAGGTCTCTAGCCAGTTTCTCTTCTGTCCATCTTTAGAGTCTTATTGTTTGTTGTGTATATAATGTCCAGGGTATTCAGTTATATTTTGTAGAAAGAATCCCTAGGTGGAGTAGAAGTATGTCTACCCTACCTTTCTGGATGTGGAAGCCTATAATCTGCTTTTTTAACAAGATCTCTAGGATCTGTTGCTTGGAATACCCATGTTGAATAGCAAGGCTCTACATAAGTTATTTATCATTTTATTTGTTAATAGTGACATTTCATTCTTTTTAGAAGTTTGGAAATGGAGGACCAAGTTACCTTTGTTGTAAATTACAGATTTTGTTTTGCTGTACTGTATGCTAAATTTTAGATGAAATTTTCCCTCACTTACATTCATGATCATCAAATATTACAACTAAGTTTGAGGTACCTCAGATTGACTGACGATTTAATGTGAAACAAATCATTAGCCAGTTTCCTAAAACATTTATGTCATTCTACAGCTGTCAGTGTCAACTATTTATAAATAAAGAATTACTTTTACCCTTCATGTTGGCTATTATACGTGTGGCACATTCAGTAGTTATGAGGGTACTTGGTAGCACAACTTCGATTTTTCTCTTGTATGTTGGGGATTCACTGGAACTGCAAAATGAAAAAAGCAATTCTCCCCTTGAATGGAATCCAATTTTAATATTTTGCCAGTGCATATAGGGGAAAGGACAAGATGCCATTGTTAGAGTCTTAACTTTAAAGGAATTTATAACATGAACTGGTAAGTTAATTAGCCTATTTTGGTGGAATCAGTAAGAAAACAAACTGCTTTTCATGGAAGAAAAAACTTATGAGTTACTTTTATGTTCAAGAGCACTGTTTATGTGTCCTTAATATACTGTATAAACCTACAATGATTTGCTTTGCATGCTGTTCAAAGATATTTCACCAGGGAGCTTTCTGTTTTTGGCATGTATTCTGCCATAACAGAGGATAACATTTTATTTTCAGAAGAAAAATGATCAGTATGTAGTTTGTTTTTTTATAAGCGTCTTTTCTCCTATGGGGCATAAAATTTTGGTCTTGGCAAAAAACAAGAGATGTAATGGAATTGAGAATGTATGAATATCAGAATATTTATAAGAACTTATTACTCCTTTTATTTGTCATTTATATTGTCAAGCCTCATCTCATTTTTTTCCTGGACCTAGGTTTCCAGATGTGATGAAATAATATCACTTTCAGAGACTCAGGTCCCATTTCTAGATCTTCCTTGTATTTATTTTAAGAATTTTAAGTATCTGCTTTATGTTGCATAGTTTCTGGCATTCTAGCTTCAAACTGAAGGAAAAGTGATCTGTACTGCTAGCCTTGGGTGGATGAGTGGGGAATCTTGGTTTCTCTAAGGCACTGGTTCTCATACATTTTGACCTTGGAACTCTTATCTCTGAGCAAGTATTGAAAACCTCAGAGATTTTGTTTATGTACATTATGTCTATCTACATTTACCATATTAGAAACTAAAGCTGAAACACTGTTAAAAGACTGATTAATTCATTTACAGTAACAAAAATAAAGCTATTATATGATAACAGAAATATATTTTTTTTTTTTTTTACAAAAAGTAGCCTTATTTAAAAAAAACAAAAGAATTGGAGAGAAGAATGACATTGGTTTTCACTTGTGCAAACCTCTTTAAGGTCTGTCTTAGTAAGACTGCTAGGTTTTTATATATGCTTTTTTTTTTTTTAGACAGAGTGTGAGTGGGGGAGAGGGGTAGAGGGGGGACAGAGAGAGAATCCCAAGCAGGCTCCGTGCTGTCAGAGCAGAGCCCTACACGTGGCTCGATCCCATGACCCTGGGATCATGATCTGAGCCTAAATCAAGAGTCAGTCACTCAACTGACTGAGCCACCCAGGCACCCCTGCTTTTGCATTTTCATATGTTGTCTTGGCTGACTTAAATGAAGAAAATTTGATCTCACAAACATATACAATTAGAAAAGAAGGACATATTTTAATAGCCTTTTCAGATAATTGAGGATATTCTTTTATCCTAACCAAAACTCAACAAATGGTAGCATTTTACAGGTTAGTTGCAGTGTGGAATCTGAAACCATATCAAATATTTTTGTCCTCTCTTATATTACAATCCTTGTCTCACTTTCAGTGGGTCATTTAGCTATGTTTGATTTTGTAGTTTCATCTGAAACATGTTGCTTCACTTAGTTAGGAGATATTAGTATTTGTTAATATATTCACAAACCAATTCAGAGAAAGCCTTTTAGTGTTGGGAGGCTGTCAAACTCATAGTGGAAGATAAAAAAGTACTCTAACATTCTCATTTTCACTTAAAAGCTTCAATTTTATCATTGGCAATGACTCCTGTCTGTTTTCCTTGAAGAGGCAGGCTCACTTTTATTCATTTTCAAGATGTTTTGCCAAATACCCAAGTTTGAATAACCATAATTTATGTGAGTCGTTATCTTAAGTGAAAATTGTGTTCCCTGAAAAAAGTGGCTGGCTCAGTGATCTCCCTTGAGATATTTCTTATATTCTGGTATGCAGTTGAAGTGTGATATGGCTGTGCGCTTCCCATTCATGTCACAGAATATTAAACATGTTGTACTTAAGGCTAAATATTTAATACAATGAACTGTTATTGTTTTATTGGGACACTGTTAAGTTCAACTGGCTTTTAAAAAATTATTATTGTAAGCGTGTGGTGGTAAAGAATACAATGACTGCTAGTGCAGTTAGGTGCCATCAACTAGATTCATGCCACAGTGCCAGAAGTGTCACTCACCGTTGCTTTTGTACCATCAGTGCAAATATCAACACGTGAAAAAAGGCAAAAATATCTGCATATTGCGATGAGAATAGCTTTGACCTTGCAGAATTCCTTTGAGAGAATGGGCCTCAGGATCTTCCTGAGGATCTTCGGGGATTCATGGACCAAACTTTGAGAACCACCGCTTTAAGTCATGGATATACAAGAGAATGGATATATTGTTATATTATTATTATTATTATTATTATTATTATTCACTTTGAAATGTAAAGGAATTTCTAAAAAATAGTTCTGGTAGTTCTGATTGTACCCATGAGAAAAGGTGGCAATTAGATTATTTAAGAGATGGAGAAACCAAGTCAGCGTAGCTAAGCGATTTTACCTGTGATCAGGCAAGGTAAGTCAGAGGATATGCTGAAAAGGCTCGAATCTGAATGATCAGAATGAAACCAGCAAGAGAACCAGTACTTGCCTAGACTAAAATGATACTGGGTGTGAGCTTCTCCCAACATGCTCTTTGCATCTTGTATGCAAATTTAACTCTTCTCCAAGAAAGAGTATCTCAAAGAGTATGGCATATAGGGAGGATACTTGGAAGGGGCAACCTGAGAAACCTGTGTATGGCAGCCATCGAGATGTGAGGGGTGAAGCAGCAAGAAGAAGGAAAGGAAGCTGATTTTATCAATGGTCGGCTGTGTGCCAGTTACTGCGCAGGGCACTTCACATACGTTGTTTCTTCATTCTCATGACGAACTTATGAGGTCACTATTATCAGCCTCATTTTGGAAGCCTCATGTGAAAAAACTAGTGTGAGACTACATTGCCCCTGTGGGTTGGAATTGGAATTCAAACCATCTCTTTTGACGATAGTATGGCAATCTTCATGTAAATATTCATGGACTACGCTGTTGACTGGTCAGTTGTTAGTATATCTGTCTTATAAGCATATTTCTAAATATGCATGCATACACTTCAAGCTTGATTTTTACCTGAGTAAAACAAACACAATTCTGTGTTCATTCATCCACTAGGGGGGGCAAGAGTGCTAACTTGTTAAGTTATTAATGATCGATGAGTAGGGTTTGAATTATAGGACTGTGATATGATTTATAATTGTATGTATGTACTGTAGGAAATTATATATGGAAAATTCTGAACAATTATCTAATGATGATTCTTGGTCAGAAAGACACTATGCTATCTTCTTACTGAAACCCAGGAGACTGCTTTCACCCCCTAAATATGGAAAATAAATGAGGTGTAGTTTAACAGAAAAGCATGACTGGCAGTTGAAGGGAGGGATCATGTAAAATGGATTGGCAAAATCAGCAGTAAACCAAGTCAGAAAGATTTAAATTTAAGTTTCAAGTTTGTTTACTTTTTTGTTCTTAATACATGTAAAATTTAACATTATTTATTTAACTTTGTTATGATCTGTTTAAAGCAGGGGTGTCTGAAAGAAGCAATATGATTTTCCTAAGACTTTATTGAAACCTTAAAGGAAAGTATTATGTAACTTTTTTTGTATTTGGATAATGCTTTTATTAATCAGTATTTTTATTCCAGATCTATCATTAAAATATGGCTAGGTATGGAGGGTCCCTTAAAATAAGTGGTACGCCTAGTTTCTCATTTATATAATTGCCATATGGGTAACATAATCAAATTATGAAGTACTTTAAAAAAATTTGAACTGTGAAATAATTACATAACATTTGTCATTATTTTTTTTCTAAGTATTTTTATTTGAAAAGGAATTTTGGCTATTGTCCTGATTTATTGTTCTTCAAGAGTCCTGTAATGATTACTGTGAAAAAAATTAGAAGTTCCATGAGCATCATAACCATGATAATTGTGAGACTTTGCCAACCAGATTCTTACTTTGCGTATTATGTGTATTTTGTTTTTGTTGTTGAGTTATAGTTTGTAAATGTGGGGGTCCTTTATCATTTGACTACTTATAGATACAATGAAGACTTTCTTGAGCTGTACAGAGATTTTTTTTTCATTTTCTGAAATCTCTGAGGGTTTACTAAAAATAATATATCTCACATGATTCTAATTTTGAGAAGGTATGACTGTTGGAGACAAATGGGCCAAGGTTCATAGTCTGATTGACTCTGCCAATACAGGCCATGTGATTTTGGGGTATATCTTAATCTCCTTGAACATTAGTATGTGACTGGACTTCAGGGTTACTGTGGCATGGTAGGCACTGAGGATACAAAGTTGAATCCTGAGCTGTTCTGTCTTCAAGGATGGTAGTCTAGTCAGGGTATTCTACAAGCAAGCAAACCATTCCAATGAGATGTGGTGAGGGCAGTAATAAAGTGATACTCACTTCCTACTATGGCATCATCTAAAGGGTTACCAACTGCATCTGGGACATAGTCCATGGAGATGCTTCAGAGGAGGTAAGGCTTGAATTTAAAGTGCTAATAGGTATAGAATTTGGAGAGCTAGGAGGAAAGAACATATTTTAAGCAGAAGAAATAGCATGGGACATATCATGATAGAAGAGGACAGTATGACTCTTTTTTAACATGTTTTGATTTTTTGAAATAATTTTACAGCACCCAATGCCCTCCTTAGCCCATCACCCGTTTAACAACCTCCACCCCCACCCACCTCCTTCCAGTAACCCTCAGTTTGTTTTCTGTAGTGAAGAGTCTGTTTCCTGGTTTGCCTCTCTCTCTTTTTCCATATGTTCATGTTTTGTTTTTTAAATTATGCATATGAATGAAATCATATTGTATTTATCTTTCTCTCACTGACTTTTTTTCACTTAGCATAATATGCTCTAGCTCCATCCAAGTCATTGCAAATGAATAAATTTCATTCATTTTTATAGTTGAGTAATATTCCATTGTATATATATATACCACATCTTTATCCATTCATCAGTTGATGGACATTTGGGCTTTTTCCATAATTTGGCTATTATTGATAATGCTGCTATAAACGTTGAGGTGCATGTATCCCTTTGAATCAGTATTTTTGTATCCTTTGGGTAAATACCTAGTGGCACAATTGCTGGATTATAGGGTAGTTCTATTTTTAATTTTTTGAGGAACCTCTGTGCTGTTCTCCAGAGTGGCTGCACCAGTTTGGGTTCCTCTTTCTCTACATTCTCACCAACACCTGTTGTTTGTTTCCTGTGTTGTTAATTTTAGCCATTCTGACAGGTGTGAGGTGATATCTCATTGTAGTTTTGATTTGCATTTCCTTGATGATGAGTGATGTTGAACATCTTTTCATGTGTTCTTTAGCCTTCTGGAAGTCTTCTTTGGAAAAATGTCTATTCGTGTCTCCTGCCCATTTTTTAAAATTATGTTTTTTAATTAAATTCAAGTTAGTTAACTTGTAGTGTAATAATGATTTCAAGAATAGAATTTAGTGATTTATGGCTTACATATAACACCCAGTGCCCATTCCAGCAAATGTCCTCCTCAATGCCCCTTACCCATTTAGCCCATCCCCCCCACCCAACACCCTGCCAGCAACCCTCAGTTTGTTCTCTCTATTTAAGAGTCTTTATGGTTTGTCTCCTTCTATGTTTTTATATGATTTTTGCTTCCCTTCCCTTATGTTCATCTGTTTTGTATCTTAAATTCCACATATGAGTGAAATTATAATGTATTTGTCTTTTTCTGACTTATTTTGCTTAGCATAATACACTCCAGTTTATGCACGTTGTTACAAATTTCTGCCCATTTTAACTGGATTATTTGTTTCTTGGGTTTTGAGTTTGATAAGTTCTTTATAGATTTTGGATACTAACCCTTTCTCAGATATCATTTGCAAATATCTTCTCCCATTCGGAAGATTGCCTTTATTCTTGTTGATTGTTTCCTTTACTATGCAGAAGGTTTTTACCTTGTTGAAGTCCTGATAGTTTATTTTTGCTTTTCTTTCCCTTGCCTCAGGAGACATATTTAGTAAGAAGTTGCTATGGCTGATGTCAAAGAGGTTACTGACTATGTTCTTCTCTAGGATTTTAGTGGTTTCTTTTATTACATTTAGGTCTTGCATCCATTTTGAATTTATTTTTGTGTGTGGTGTAAGAAAGTGCTCTAGTTTCATTCTTTTGCATGTTGCTGTGCAGTTTTCTCAACACCATTCGTTGAAGAGACTGCCTTTTTTCCACTGGATATTCTTTCTTGCTTTGTTGAAGACTAGTTGACCAAATAGTTGAGGGTTTATTTCTGGGTTTTCTATTCTGTTCCATAGATCTGTGTGTCTGCTTCTGTGCCAGTACCATATTGTTTTGATCACTACAGCTTTGCAATATAACTTGAAGTCCAGAATTGTGATGCCTGAAGCTTTGCTTTTCTTTTTCAAGATTGCTTTTGGTATTCAGGTTCTTTTGTGGTTCCATAAAAATTTTAGGGTTGTCTGACTCTTTTAAATTATAAGAATATAGAGTGAAGGTGGGATAATACAGGGGAGTAAGTTGGAGATCTACAGTGGTGGGACTGACACGAATGTATCTTGAGAACATATTATTATATTTAAATCTTATTTAAATGTTTTAATGTTTATTTATTTTTGAGAGAGAGACAGACAGTGAGCAGGGGAGGGGAAGAGAGAGAAGGAGACACAGAATCTGAAGGAGGATGCAGGCTCTGAGCTGTCAGCACAGAGCCTGACCCTGACATGGGGCTTGAACCCACAAACTGTGAGATCATGACTTGAGCCAAAGTCAGATGCTTAACCGACTGAGTCATCCAGGCATCCCAAATCTTATTTAAATGATAGGAAGGTATTCATAGCTTTTCTATAAGAAGTGACAGGATTTTGTATTTTAGGATAATCTTCGGCATTGCACTGGGGAGAAGTTGGAAGGTACTGCAGTAGATTCAGTGAGAAGTGGTGTAATCTGAGCTAAGATTATGTAAGAAGAGGCCCAAGGAACCTAGGATGACTCAGACTTCAGGTTTTGGTGACTGTATAGACAGTAGAGGAGAGGAGCATGCTCTTTTGAGGGGATTTTGAGCTGGAGATAGAGATTAAAACAAAATAAAATGTAACTGTGAAGGAGTGTTTGAGGGTTTCAGTGTGCCAGAGATACAATAAGGTTTTTAACATATTTATTTGTCTCAGTGTGCCTTTGAGTTATTACCATCTATAATTGGCAAATAAGATAGCAGATTCAGGGAGGTCATATATCTGACCTAAGATTTAGCTGGAAGTGGTGGAACTTGGAATTGAATCTAGGTCTATCTGATCCTAAAGTAGCACCTTTTCTCACTCTATTACTTTGGGAATCATCATACAGATCTAGCTAAAGCAATGGGTATAAATGGAGATGGTCAGGAGGAGTATATAGACAGAGAAGAGACAATGGCAAAGGATAGAACTTGGACAAATAACATTAGATTAATGGAACCCACTCAGATGAAACATCTTCTGTGTCTATATAGAATATGCATTGAGAGAAGTGGGAGGCTAACTAGAAGAAGCACCACAACCAAGACAAAAATATTAGACTCATCCTTCAAGGCTCTCATTCTTTCTCACCCCCACATCCTGTTCATCAGCAAATTCCATTGGCTTTGCCTTCAGAGCATATGCAGAATCTCCACTTCCTCCTGTCCAAGCCACTCAAATTTCCCCTGCTGTAACAGGACTTCCTGTATCTATCCTTATGTCTCCCCCAACAGTCAGACCAGTCCTCTCAGAATGTAGATCAGATTGTCACTCCGCTGCCTTACAACTATCCAGTGATCTTCCCTGTCATTCAGAATATAATCCAAACTACCATGGCCCAAGGGCAGCGATGACTGCCACAGGCCACTCCTCTAACCTCTCCGTCTGTGTCCTCCCCAGGGTCATATCACCAGCCACCTTTGCACTGACTACCTGCCTGGAATGCCTTTTCCCCACATCTCTGTCACTTTGTCACAGTGATCCAACCAACCTATCTGAAAAACCTGTCTTCCATTATCTGATCCCACCTCTTCATTCTCTTTTCTCCTTAGAATTTTTATCAGTGGACATATTAAACTTATTTGTTGCCTTTGTGTTCATTGCCCCTAGACTCTCCATCTTATGCCCACGCCTTATGAAAGTAGAGATTTTGCCTTTTTTTTTTTTTGTTCACTCCTCTATCTCCAGGATCTAGAATATAGTAAATAAGCAACAAATATTTGGATAAATGAATGCAGCCAGACTGGCTTTTAAAAACAAGTAAATCAGATCATGTTACTCTCCCCCCTCCCCTGTTGAACCCTCCCACCCTCCATCATCTCCCATAACCATCGGAATAAAATCCAAACTCCTTTCCGTGGTCTACAAGGCCTTCCATGATCTGGACCTTGGCTGAGACTGACCCTAGTCTTGCCACTCCGCCCTGGGTAACTGCATTCCAGCCACATTGGCCTTCCTGTTCTTCCTGGAACTCATTAAGCTCATTTCTTCCTCTTGCTGCTCCCTCTGCCAGCCACTGCTTCTACATGGTTGGCTCCTGTTGTTCCTTCAGATCTTTGCTCAAGTACTACTTCTGCAGAAAAGCTTCCCTAGACGACCCTCCCTTAAGAGTGTTCCCAGTACTTGTCCCTTCACCCCAAATCTTCCCAGGGCTCAGGCTCATTTTTATCATTGAAATTGTCACCCCCTCTGAGCAATATTGTTCACTTAATAACTTGGTAATATTCTCTCTGTCCACCTGGCTTGTAAACTTCAGGGGGTGGGGGCGTTTTCATCATATTCTCAGGACCTAGAGGGGAGCACTTGGTACGTCTTAGAAGCCCAGTACTTAGAGGATGGATGAATGAAATACTCCTGCCACTCCTGTGAGGGCAGTTCATTGTTACTGTGACTACTTGAATCCTCTTTGGGTGACACACAGTTTACATAAATGCCTAAAACTTCTAGGATGAAGGTTATGCAGTTTGAACATTAAGCAATGAGACTACCTGTCCAAACTGGCTCATGGAATTCTGGTACAATACTTTATAGAGATTCTTTTTGCACATTCTTGGGAACCCAAACCTCTCCAGCTTTCAGGATGCTGTAAGTTTTATTTTTAGTTGTTGCCAGAATTATTTGACTGAATTCGATTGCTAGATCCATAAGGAGAGTGAGTCCATATTCCCTTTTGTATCCCCCAGCACCTTACCCAGAGTTCAGCACAGAGTAGGTGTTCAGTAAATGTTTGTCAGTGGTAAGTTTTGAAAGTTACATTTCAAGATTTAGAATTTTCTGTAAAATATTTTCAGTTTTTGTAGGTTTTAAAACTGAGCCCCTTCCCCCCCAGCCCCGACCATTCCCAAGAGGCTTAACCTTTCAGAAAACGTCTGGTCGCAGAGAGACTGAAGTAGAGGAATGAGGAAGGGGGATGGCCCATACTAAATTTAAATCTGTCCTCCAGGCCAGAGAAACAGAGGGGACCTATAATCATTTATTCACCTACGGTTACTCCCTATTTGGATGAGGTTGGGTGGAGGCAGGGAAAGGCCCTGTGGTCCAGCATCCTTCTTCACTCTTATTTTCTTTTTTGATAAAACAGCCAGTGTTCAGTGTGGCTCCAAAAGTTTTGGTTTGGAGATTAAAAAAGCGAGCAACAGGTAGCAGTGACGCAGGTTTTGTACAGTCACTGAGCTGCACACACCTTAAGCCAACACCACCCATGAAAGGTGGCAGTGTTTGAACTGAATCTGTGCTTTTTCGATGGAGCAGCACCCTTTCAATAAAAGCACGTTTATACCGACTCCTTAAGAAGTTTAGACTGGAGGGCTGTCTCCAGAAACTGGCCCCCCTTCTGCCAAGCCCCATTTGTTTGTCTTGGCAGCTGGGCTGTGTCTGCTTGGCTGGTGCTAATGTTGGGATGTTAAATTGATGAAACACAGAGCTCTTGATCCTTTTCAGTGAGGCTTCTATTTGGTTAATGGCAGGGTAGAGCTCTTTGCTGCTAGCCACCTGTAACTGGCCAAGTTAAAAAAAAATAGATGTCGAGATGTGGAAGAGGAAATTTTTCTTTAAAAAAAAAACACCCTTGCCAAATACTTCATTTTTAAAAATTTGCCTGTTTGAATATCCAAAATAGATTTAATAACACTGAAAAAGAAAATGAGAAAAAAAATTACCTAAATCCCACCACTATTTTGGGGCAGTGGCAATGGTTAGGGGCAGGATGGAGAATGTAGTGTAGTTAGGGACTTGGGGACCTGTGGCAAGACACTTCATTAGAATAATTAGCCCTGTTCTTCATTGTGGCTTTCGTCTAATTCTTTCTTTGATCTAGATAGAATTTCTTTTTTCTTCAAGTGATTAAAATATATGTTCTATTTGTGATATCACTGAAGCATAGATAACCTGGTGAAAATATGAAGGTGTCTGGTTTTTGAGAATTTGAGCATTTCAGAGCTATGGACTAGGTACACTTGTATAAAATGCACTCGTGTTTGTTGGCCGTGCTTGGGATTAGGCTAGCCTTTGGCTGTCAGTCTTAGTGACTATACATTGTTCCACAAGCCTTGCCTTGGGCTGTGACTAGACTTTTTAGAATTAACTGCACAGAAAGGAAACAGTATAAATTATCTCTCTGGTTTATGTTTCTCAAGAGGGGTATATAATATTGCTTAAGTTGTTACAGGTGTTGATAGTCCCCTAAGGTTGGTGAATGTATCAATCCCTCACTTTATTCAGGCTTCTGCTCAAATGTCCCCTCTCAAAAGAATCAAAACAGCAAGTCCCTTTTCCTGTCACTCTTTGACCACTCACCTGCTTTATTTCTTCATAGCAGTTACTGCGATCTGAAATCATTTTTATTTCTATTTCTATTTCATACTTCCTCGATTGCAGTGTGATTTCTATGAGGACAGAGATTTTTTTTTTTCTTATTCACTGCTTAACCTTCAGTGCTCACAAGACTATCCAGGATACAGTAAGTGCATGATAAATGTGTGTTGAATGACTGAATAAGAAAAGAGAAGGAACAATAAAGGATTAAGTGAAGAATGGAAATGATGATTGTTTTCCTGATACTATCCTTCAATGTGGCTAGTTAGACCAGGACAGGGAAGTCCATCAATCTTGCACCTGTGAAATATTTATTAGTACTGTTCATAAAACTTTGGGTGAAAACTGGATTATATGTAGTAAACGCATCACTTAGCTCAAGTAAATGAAATCATTAGGTTAGCCAAAGATCAGGGAATAAGAAAACATTTCATTATATGGTTGAAGGATTGAACAGACAAGTTAGATTTGTTTTCATACAGGTGTTAAAAGAGTATGAGCTTGGGGCTTTCATCGTTTGTCGTTAAGAGTGTATTTAAAATTCTCTCTTTCACCAGGCTCTTTCAGAAGGGATAGGATTGTCAATTTCTGAATCTCCATTATTTGCTTATATCCATTCTCTACGTACAGTAGCATTTCTGGTGCTGCTATAGCACGTGATGCTACAAACAGATGGAATTGACAGAAGAAAATATCTCCTGTCCACTAAAAAAAAAAAATGGTTAAGGATGATGTTTGATGCATAACAGATGGCGTGAGAAATAGCCTGTCAAATTGACATTGGTGATAATGGATTAGTGAGCACCCTATAATTAACTACTAATTATTCTTTTCATGAGTGTATTTCTTTCCACTCTATCGACATTTTGTATGAATTAAACAACGATATTTCATATTTTCTTTTTCATGTTTTTATATCTTAACTTCTACTACAAAGATTTATCTCTTTTGTTTTACATCCTTCCTACTAAATACCTTTATAATATTTCATCAAATTCATAAGTGAGAATTATAC
The DNA here is from genome assembly GCF_016509475.1 of Prionailurus bengalensis. Lineage (NCBI taxonomy): Eukaryota > Metazoa > Chordata > Mammalia > Carnivora > Felidae > Prionailurus > Prionailurus bengalensis. The sequence goes on from NC_057344.1 coordinate 147,589,120, forward strand.
TGCTGGGAGCAAGGCTATCACATGTTACTTAGTTATGTCCCTGGCATATAGAACGTGCTCAACACATATATGTTGGTGTTAATTAAATATTCCAAATTTATTTAGCCTTTGCTTTATTATAAGACATTTAGCTTCTTTCTGGTTATTGATATTACAGGTAATGATGTGCTGAGTATACATCTGAACATCCATGGCTCCATGATTCCTTTGATTCATGGTCTTATAATGAATTCCCACAGGAAGATAATCTTTGTCAAAGACTGTGGACATTTTTATATCTTTTGATTTGTGAATAGGTAACATTGTTTTATAATTATGCCTTCAATGTTTGAATATTCCTTTGGTCTTATAAAGTAAATAAAGGTATTTTTTACCTTGCCCAGCGCAAGTTCTTCCTGACACATTATAGCTAAAAGTATTTTCCAAATTAGATATAAGTAACAAACTATTTTTTTCAATTATAGGCCTGTTTTTCTGCATGGTTGTAGTATGTTTGTGGATTTTATGAATATATGATTTTATTATAAATTATGAATCTCTAATTTTTAAAAGAATTAGTAGATCTTTGGTCTTGGACACTAATTGATTATTATTGCAAGTTTTTTTTTTTTAAATCTTCATGTGGGGGTCTCTAAAACTTTGACATTATTGAAGCCTATTTTTTCCGTATTTAATCTTTTTGAAATTCTAGTGGCTTTGAAGTTGTTTCAGATTTTTAAAACATACACTACATAGTCATATGATATATGTTACATAGCTATCATCCCTTTCTGAGCTCTGTAACTCTATAGAGGAGCAAGATAAACTAAAAAATTCATCTTGACAGCTTCAGTAAACAGAAAAAGAGATTTGTGACTATTTCAGATGACCGAATTTAGATGAAAATTCAGCTTATGACCAGTTTAAAAAGAAAAAGGAAAGGTTCTTAATATTGGACTATTCCTGGTTTTATTTAGAAATTTGAAATATTAAAATCTTTTCTTGATAACATAACTCTATGATAATAGTGTCATTATTGATATTAGGATGATAGCTGTTAGTAATAATAAGTGTAATTGAGATTTTTATATGCACAAGGCCCTGAATTTCTTTTGCATTTTCTCATTTAATCTTATTACTATCCCAGATGATGAAACTGAGGTTTTGAGGAGTTAAATGAAGCTTTCCTTAGAAGTGGAGAAAATGTTCAGACTTGGGTGTGTCCAGCTTTAAAACCCTAGACTCTTAATCATGATGCTATGCTGAATACATTGGTTTTGATAATTTTATACTTATCCTTAAGGATTTATTTTTAAAAGTCTCTTCTTTTCAAATCATGTGGATTTGTAAAACCATTTCAGAGTTGAAATATTAAATAAATACATTTTTAACTTTTATCCAAAATATCCTTGATGACCAGGTATTGCTATCCATTGGGAAAGCCAATCTCTAATATCTCTGTATGGAACACATAGTTACCAGTTCCATCGAAGCTTTACCCCCTGGTTTCAGTCTGTTCCCTATAGTCTTAGGCCTCTTCCTTGAACAGAGTTCTTCCCTCAACTCCAAAGTTAATCAAAATAAGATGGATTCTGGTTCAGAATGTGCCTAATACATTCCTTGTCTAGTTGTAGTTTTTTTATATTTCATAGTTTATAGTATGTACTTTTGAAAACTCAAAAGGATATTTTGTATACAAAATTGCTTTCTGTTAGCATTTTTCATTAATATTTCCTATGTCCTGCTAGTTTTTGGCAGTTGATATCCTCGGGGCAGTAAACAAAGTGAACTTGATAAAATTACATCAGTGTGGTCACAATTTCCCATAGAGTAGTTAAGTATTATTTCAAGGTTCTTGTTACATTTAGTCCTACTCTTTTAAAAAAAAAAAATTTTAACGTTTATTTATTTTTGAGACAGAGAAAGACAGAGCATGAACAGGGGAAGGTCAGAGAGAGGGAGACACAGAATCTGAAACAGGCTCCAGGCTCTGAGCTGTCAGCACAGAGCCCAACACGGGGCTCGAACTCACGGACTGCGAGATCATGACCTGAGCCGAAGTCGGCCGCCCAACCAACTGAGCCACCCAGGCGCCCCCATTTAGTCCTACTCTTAATTGAAAATGATGTGGCACCATCAGTAGAAACCCTTTATGATATCTGGAGGTGCCACTAAGTACCTATTTAAAATCATGACCACTATTTACTTTAGAAGTCCTTCACCTGGAGTCCATGGAGAAGGCTTCAGGGTATCTTAGCAAAGCCTGGAGTAGTGTGAAACACTGTGTTATAGGACCACTTTTTAAGAGAGTTCATAGTTTTCATCATTCATTTAGTTATTCATTGAATCATAACTCATTCAAATTCCCCCCAAAAAAACTGGACCCAAAGAGAGTTATAAAATATCCCTATTCTGAAAACCCCATCTGCTTTTATTTAACCACTTACAACTCAATACTAGACCTTTTAGATACTTATTTTGACCATATTTTCTGTTCCTCTTCTTTTTTCTTTTTTCAAAAATTTAAATATAATTGACACACAATGGTTCACTGGTTTCAGGTGTACAACATAGTAATTGGACACCTTTATTTTTTATTTTTACTTTTTTTAATGTTTATTTATTTTTGAGAAAGAGAGAGACAAAGAGGGAGACACAGAATCTGAAACAGGCTCCAGGCTATGAGTTGTCAGCACAGAGCCCGACGCGGGGCCTGAACTCTTGAATGGTAAGATCATGACTTGAGCCAAAGTCGGATGCCCAACTGACTGAGCCACCCAGGTGCCCCAAGTAATTGAACACTTTTACTTGTTATGCTAAGCTTACCACAAGTGTCCCTACCATTTGTCATCATACAACACTGCTATAATACCATTGACTGTATTCTCCATGCTGTACCTTTTATTCCCATGACTTATTCACCCTATAGCTGGAAGCCTATGTCTCCCACTCACCTTCACCCATTTTGCCCATCCCTCCTACTCTGTCCCCTCTGACGACCATCAGTTTGTTCTCTGTATTTATAGGTCTGTTTCTGCTTTTTGTTTGTGCCTTTATTCATTTGTTTTGTTTTTAGATTCCACATATAGGTGAAATTATAGGGTATTTGTCTTTCTCTGTCTGACTTATTTCACTTAGCCTAATACCTTTTAGATTCATCTATGTTGTCAGAAATGGCAAGGTCTCATCCTTTTTTATGGCTGAGTAATATTCAATAGTGTGTATAGTGTGTGTGTGTATATATATATATATATATATATATATATACACACACACACATATATATATACACACACACACACATATATATACACACACACACACACACATATATATATATATATACACACACACACACTATACACACACACACACACACAATATACACCACATCTTCTTTATACATTCATCTATCAATAGACATATTGAGGTGCTTCCATATCTTGGCCATTATAAATAATGCTGAAATAAATATCAACATAGGGGTGCATATGTCTTCTCAAATTAATGTTTTTTTCTTCTTGTAAATACCCAATAGTGGAATTATTGGATCATATGGAATTTTTATTTTTAACTTTTTGAGCAAACTGTTCCTATTATTTTGTCAATTTCCTATGCTTACCTCTAGCATTTTTCATCTGCTACTGTCTTTAAGGCAAGGAGCCTGTGGGCCTTTAGTCTTTGTTTTTAATTAACATTGTGATCATTTAGTCTCTAGTTGCATATGTGGCCATATTTCAGAGGAAGGAGGGGAGGGAGGGAGGGAGGGGGGTACACTATAATTGGAGAATGTAGACCTCTGGGATAATTGGCTTGTGTGAACTGGATATTTGAAACCTGTTATTTCAGCGATGTATAGCCTATACTTTAATAATGTTAAACACAGCTCCAGGATTCCATCTATTCTCCTGACAGTAAGAAAATTAAGTTACCAGTTTTCTTTCTCTTTATCACCACGAGAACCACCAACTGCACCTCCAAATATTGCCAGACTTAGACTTACCCTATTAAAGCCCTGCTCTCATGTCAGTGTGGGATAGACTTCAGTCACTGAAGTGAAAAAGTTAGCAGTCAATCAATGCCAGGGACTCCCTGGCCTCTGTTGTTCCTTACCCTCTGCTCTGCATCCTATCTCCGAAAGATCAGTCACAGCAACTTGCCTTTCTCATAGTTGCCTAACAGAGATGATGAGATTCTTTCATGAATGAAATCAGAGTATGAAAGAAGGATGTAAAGTGTGCTCTATGTTTTAAGGATAAAGGTTGGTTTTGAATCAGTCTTTCATGATTCGAACATAAGAGAGACCCACATAGTAAACATCCAGGCTGGAGAATCTGTTTATCTTACACTTGCCACTGGTTATCTCTGTCACCTTTACAACTCAGGGGAAAGGGAATAGTAGTGTACCTACAGACCAGGGATAGAGCAGGCAATGTTCTTAGCACATACTAAGTCCTCAGTAAATGTTCATTCATTTGGTGACATGGAAGCATCATGTGACACTCCCAGTTTTAGTGACTTACCTAGGAACTACTGCATTCCATTGAAAGCAAAGCAACCATTTCTATTTTAAAAATCCAAAAATCTATATTAAGTAATTTAAGAAGCATGTAATATCTAATTTGGAGCAGTTCTCATTCTTCTCTGCCTGACTAGATACCAGATTGCTGAACATTCCAAACCTATAAAAATAAGATTGATTTTGTTCCCTTATATTGCAGATGAATGAGAGTATCATTACTGTTTATTTGTTTAATGAGTTTCAACCCATAAATGTAAATGACTTGTCTCTAATCCTGGCTTTGTTCTGCCAGTTTCTTGTAAGTAATGCCTATTAACAATGAGCAAACAGAGCCCAGTAAAATTCACTCACTCACATAGGGCATTTCAGGTTACTAGATAAAAGCTTACTTCATTTGTTTTTTGTTACAACTGTGGCACATCTTTATTTCATTTAGCATTTAGACATGTTAAAAGATATTTCAAACCTCCAAAAAGAAAAAAATGCTCACACCCCTACAACTCAAAGACCTCTACTGTTTACATTTTGGGTATTTTCCTTCCATGGTTATTTCTACCAATTTAAGACTGTGATCTTCCAATAAATGCCATTCCGAGTATGTTCACTTTAGTAAGTTTCTCAAGGACTTTCTTATGTCTTTTGATCCTTTTGTAATTCCTCCCTGTGTTGGTTTGGAGGCGACACAGTGAGTGCTCTGTTTAAAAGCAGAACAGTGAAAAAGCGAACATACAAATATAAATAATGAACTAACAATACAAGACCAGCCCACTGTTCTAAGCAGTGTGGTATGCAGAAAATAGTTCCTCTTCAAATGGTGGCCTAGCTGGGAAGGTAGGGATCATGAGGAAGTAATCGCTGGTAAGAATAAGTGGGTGTAAGTGAATTATATAGCATTTTCAGCAGATCTGAATAATTTTAAAAAAATTTTTAATGTTTATTTATTTTTAAGAGACAGAGAGAGAGAGACAGAGCGCAAGCAGGGGGTGGGGCAGAGAGAGAGGGAGACACAGATTCTGAAACAGGCTCCAGGCTCTGAGCTGTCAGCACAAGAGCCCCACGTGGGGCTCGAACTCACAGACTGTGAGATCATGACCTGAGCTGAAGTCAAACGCCTAACTGACTGAGGCACCCCAGATCTGAATACTTTTTTTTTTTTTTAATTTTTTTTCAATGTTTATTTATTTTTGGGACAGAGAGAGACAGAGCATGAACGGGCGAGGGGCAGAGAGAGAGGGAGACACAGAATCGGAAACAGGCTCCAGGCTCTGAGCCATCAGCCCAGAGCCCGACGCGGGGCTCGAACTCACGGACCACAAGATCGTGACCTGGCTGAAGTCGGACGCTTAACCGACTGCGCCACCCAGGCGCCCCTCTGAGTACCTTTAAAGATCATTTAGAAATAGTTTAAAATGTATTTCTTCTTTGATTATAGGATATAACAGACATTGAAGCAATTCACTATAAACAGTGTGCAAGGTATACAGGGTCTACTAAAGTTGGGTGGTTCACATTTTGCGGGGACTGAAACTTGTATGATTTTGCAGACCACAATTTAGAAAAATCAATACAACTTTATCAATAAAAAAATAGATACAATAGTGAATATTTGGCAGGAGAAAAAAATCATAAACATTACAAATTTGATAAAGCTGACAAAATACCACTAATATCACAAACTCCAGGAGAACAAAATGTTTTTATTAAGTAACTGCTTGACATATTTCTGGTTTTTTTTTTCCTCCATTTTTTGGCTCCCTTACTTTGCCTCTCTGTCAGTGATTGCACAATATCATTTTTGTAGAGAATATGGAAAGTCAAGTCATTTTTTCTTCTAGCATGGTTAATCAGAATTTGTGTTTTATTATTGGTAATTGGTGATTGTATGTGCACATCATCACCTGCACTATTTGTGGTACTGCTACTGGGTTGTGCCTTTCAAATGGAGGAATTCAGATAAATTCGATCTCACACATTTCTCATCAAAAGAGAGTAAAACCAGTATACAGCATTCATAGTTATATAGGTTGTATTTTCAAATGTACTTGGCATAGGGGAGAGTTTCTGTTTTGAGCAGGCGTTGATGAAAATCAGTCCCTTTACTTAAAATTTTCCACATCTGAAGATAGGAAGACTATTCCACAGTCCAGATTCTGGTTTCACACATTTCAAACCTCGTTTCCCCCTCCCTAGTCCCACACATCCAGGCCAAGCACCATGGACTGTTTCAACCTTTGTTTCATCCTGCTATTGCTACTAATGCTCTTCCCCTGGTCGTCTTCTATCTGTTGTCTTTTATTGAGGTAATTTTAAAACTAGGGTGATATTATCTAGGACAAAGCCTACTGAATGCTTAGAACAACCAGATAATAGGTGCTAAGTGCCTTGTGTCAAGCTCGTGCTAAGCCCTGTGCCATCCATCCTTGAAGCAACTCTGGGGTAGTTACTGTACGAATCCCGATTCTGCAGAGAAAGCTGAAGTTGTTGGGATTTCTCCTTGGGTCTGCCAGACACCAAAGCTTGTGTTCCAGACCACTACAAACCTCTTTTCAACAATTTATACTTGCAGTGGGTGGTTTTAATCCAGACTTGGTCCTATATTTTATTAATATGGGCATACTAATGATAATATAATTAGTGATGTGATTACATTCCTTATTACTATATATTTTCTAATCACAATTCCGTATTCCTGTGGGTTTCTTTAATTTAGTAGTTCTAGTCCTTTCGACAGCAAACTATTTTATAACAAACTGTCTGTAAGATCAAAACTGTGGGAGAGGCTTTGAAAGAGGTTGTGGGAGAGTACCAAAGGCAAGGGAACCTGTCCTGCTTCATAGGAGTGTATGACTAAGGCCAACCGTACTGCAGAGAGGCCAGCACCCCAGATACAGAAAATTGGCTTCGGTCTGCATTGTGTTATGAGAACGGTAGGTGACCCAGACCAGTACTGAATTTGATTTATTAAGAAATTTAGTTGAAAAGGGGGCACCTGGGTGGCTCAGTTGATTAGGTGTCTGACTTCGGCTCAGGTCATGATCTCATTGTTCATGAATTTGAGCCCCACGTTGGACTCTGTGCTGACAACTCAGAGACTGGCCTGCTTCAGATTCCGTGTCTCCCTTGCTCTCTGTCCCTCCCCTGCTTGTGCTCTGTCTCTCTCTCTCAAAAATAAATGAAAACATTACAAACAAATTAAAAAAAAAGAAAGACATTTAGTTGAAAGATTAAAGCTTGGGGCACCAGGCTGGCTCTGTAGGTAGAGCATGTGACTCCTTGATCTCAGGATGGTGAGTTCAAGCCTCATGCTGGACATAGAGCTTACTTTAAAAAAAAAAAAAAAAAAAAAAGAAAAGAAAAAAAGAAGAGGCTGGTTGCTGAGGCACATCGAAAGCAAAGATCTTACTGGCTGGTGGGCTCTTGTGCTAAAGGAGCTGTTACCTAGGCACAAAATGCAGCTCAAGCAAACAGTTTCATTTCGAAGCAATATGAAATGTAAATTACGTAAGTTCCAGCTTGTACTGGAACAATTGGGACGATTTTGTTTGTGAGAAAAAAGAGAATGAACAGTTTTATGAAAGAAATAATACCCACATATGTTCATGGACTGTTATACATACTATGATAGTATTTATTAAATTATGGTATATTAATTATGTTAACAAAGAAAATATAGATATAACATGATCTGTTATAGATGATACTTTACAGATGATGAAGTTTATAGCAGGCCAATGCTTTTTAAGATTTCAAAACACAAGCTTTTATTTTTGCAGTCAGTTTCTGTTTTTATAAATGTGACTCCTTGAATAAAGGGAAAAATCCCTTAAACCTGAAAAATATTGTTTTTCAGGTTTAAAATCTGTTTAAAATCTTCAATAATGCTCCATTTACATATGAACACAGTGGGTAGATTGTATTTCCTACAACATGCATAACTTATTTATGAAAAATCTTAGAAATATATTTTGGTTTCATTACTTTGAAAGTTTGAAAAATATTTGGAGGCAAGTTACTGTAACACCCCCCCCCTTCCCTGGTATCATTCTATTTCTGTATCTGTAGTTACAAATTTCTGGGTCTGAAAATTGCTCACTTTGTGTCATAAAATCTCATTGTTCTCATTTCTAAATCTATTGGCATTGGAGTAGTGCTAGCTTTTCCACTAGTGCTTCTATACCTATCTTTTAAAATTTAAGTTTCATGTATTTTCTTTTGACTGCCAATCTAGTATACTCATGGTTTGCTACCATTTGGAATCTGCCAGTAAGAAATGACCTCAGACATGATTGAGAAATCTGTGTCATTCTTTTCTCATTAACAACGGTTTTCGTTTTTGCCTTTTTTTTTTTTTTTTTTTAACTGACATCTGTTCTGGGTAGCTCAGATCCACTTTAGCCAGGCTGTTGGTTTGTGTAAGTGTTACTTGACCTTCAAGAATCTGTGGATCTAGCCAGGATTGGGTCAGATTTGATCCTCTCTAGTTTGAAGTATCTGGCCGACTTCTCTAGCCAGATTTAGGCTTTGACACCCCTAAATGTCTGTAGATGATTTCATGAAAATGTATGCTATCCTTTCACTTGTCTGGACTCTGTCTCTACAGTGAAAATAATGGAAATTGTGTGTTAGTGTTATTTTCTTTTGGAACATCTTATTTGATACTCTTGCTTTCCTTCCTTTTTTCTCTCCCTCCCTCCTTTCTTCCTTTTCTACATTTCTCTCTCCTTCCTTCCCTCCCTTCTTCCTTCCCTCCCTTCTTCCTTCCTTCCTTCCTTCCTTCCTTCCTTCCTTCCTTCCTTCCTTCCTTCCTTCTTCCTGTTTTCATTCTTTCCTTTCTTTCCTTCCTGTTTTGTTTTCCTTTTCGTCTTCCTCCCTGAACCCCCTCGCCTATTCCTCCCACTTTCTCTTTTTCTGAGGGTAGTGATGGGTGGCACTGGTCATATACTGTTTTTATATGTCTGGTTCCTCCTGCTGTGCCTTTCTAGCAAGGGAGGCAAGAGAGATGGTGGTGATGACCAGTCACCCAAATGGAATGGACCAGCAATACTGATTGAGAAAAGCTTCATGGAGTCTATGCTTTTGTAGTAATAAGACATTTGCCACAGACATTGTAGTTTACCATAGACTTTCTTAGATGGCATAATCATGGCAGGCTTTACATGCATTTGTGGCATTGTCACTTTTGAAAGCCTAGGAAAAATTCTCTAAGACAAACCAATTGCTACCTCTACATAGGCATGATAAAACACCAGGTTGTGAAAGAATTCCACAAAGAACAGCAATTTGGGGATATTCATACAGTGTATTAAATGTAAGTTTTTGTAACATGTCTCTTACAAAGACACAATAAACAAATCTCACCTGAAAAACAAAATACAGTGTGTTTTTGTAGGGCAGTAGGGCCTTACATGATTTCAGTAGTTCCAAAGACTGGTCCAATGGCTCCCAGAGCATATTTATGACCACAAAAGCCAACTATATGGTTCATTGCTTCTCTGACGTGAAAAAATTATCATTCCAAGCAGTACTCATGTGAATAAAGGTGTAATATCAGCTTTGTCCACCCTTTTTTCAACCAAACAGTATAATTTTTTGAGACAAGCCTGGAGTCATAGATACACATAGTCAAGATCATTAGTGCCATTTTTCAGAACAATGTATTGAGGGCTTAAGAAGGTATGTGAAACACTGTTCCAGGTTGTGGGGACATTCACAGTGAAAATGTCATACAAGGTTTCTAGGGAGAGACAGATAGTAAGCCAATAAACGTACAAGAAAACTATCAGGTTAGCAGTGGTCTAACTGAGAAATAAAATAGGGTGATGTGGCAAGAAATGACTGAGGTATAGGAGATGGTCAAGAGGACATAATATTTAAGTTGCAAACTGAAAGAAAAGAAAGTGCAAGATGTGAGGAAAATCAGGAGGATCAGGTGCAGAAGACTGCTGGTGCAGAAGACTGCTAAAACATATCTGGGGCAGAAGACTGCTAAAAAAAGGTCAGTGAGCTATGGGGATGCTGTTAGAAGACAAAATCAAAAAGATTGGAAGTAGCCAGACCTTGTATGGCTTTGTAAGCCAGAATAAATTAAAAAAAAAAAAGAATTCCATGGGGGTCCATGGAGCATTTTAAGGAGAAAAATGATATAGTACGATTTACTTAGAAGAAGAAGAAGGGGAAGGGGAAGGGGAAAGGGAAGGGGAAGGAGAAGGAGAAGATCATCACCTGTCTGTGTAGTACATGAAATGGGGTTGGGGGTGCCAAGAGTCAAGGGCAGAGGCTCATGTTTTCCAGGTGAGAGATGATGGTGGCTTGGATTATGGTAGAAATGAGGGGGATGCAAAGAAGGAATGGATTGGGGACATGTTTTGAGGGTAGCTTGACAAGACTTGCTGGTGAATGTGACATGTGGAGTAGGAGGAAGAGGAAACTGGGATAACTTTCAGATTTTAGATGTGAGGAAAAGCCTGGTGGGCCATTTCCTGAGTGAGGACCACTGGGGGATCAGTGGGCTTAGATAGCAAACTCAAGAGTTCTATTTTGGCCATGGAGAGTTTGAGACTCCCTTTAGAAGTTCTGTGGGGATGTTGAGTAGACAGCTGTGTAACCAAGACAGAGCCTCACAAAGAGATTAGGGCGGGAGATTAGGTGGTATTAACAGTTGGAAGATGCTCTTTAGAGCCATAAATTGGATGGGGTCACCTAAAGGAAGCAAATTGTCAGAAAGGAGGAGGCAGCCCAGAATGCACTTCTGCTTTTATGGTTTAGAGAAGGATTTAGTAAATGGTACTGAGAAGGAGTTGTCAGTAAGGTGGGAGGAAATTGAGGAGAGTATGATTTCCCAGAAGCCAAGGAAAAATAGCATTTTCAAGAATGAGACAAAGGTGGCTCTAGGTTTTGTAGGATCTGAAGTTTCATCAATGTGGAGTTCCTTTTAAAGATAAATTATATAGAACTATTAATACAAAAATAAGTACTAATGTGATCATTTAGAGTGAGAGGGAAATCAGGAGAAATTACAAAGTACAGAACTAAAAAAATGCCACAAGTATCACAAAATTCAGGAGAAAACAATTTTATTAACCAAAACACATGTTATACTTATGTAATACTCTTTCCTCTACTTTTTTTTGAGGGAGGGTACTTACTCATGGATTGCTTCTTCATATGATAACAATTTTGTAATGTAATAGTCTACAGAGAGAGTGGAAAGATATTATTATGACCCATCAAGATTATATTTTTATTATTGATAAAATTAAAGAAGTTATTTTAATGTCATTGCCTATGACTGATAATGTCGCAACACTGCCTATGACTGGTGATATCATATAAGTTTTTAGGATTATGGCCAAAATGTGGGACACATCTATCAAACTTCTCTCATATGTGAACTCTGTGATTTCAGGGCATTTCAAGTTTTCACACACAGTGACTAATCACAAATGATCTTGGACTTGATGACACTCATAAACTAGTTTGTTACTAATGTTTTTGTGTCATCACCCAGCAAGATAGTTTTACCCTGTCGACAACTAGCAATAATTGAAGTATACAAGAAAGTTACTGTGAACCACAGAAATCTATTACACTGGACCCATAATGAATATATACCCCACTGAATTTCTGTCCGTACAGATCCTGAAAATGCTTGCCATGGCCTCCCAACATAAGCTCAAGTGTGGTAGAGAGGATGTCAAAGTGAAAGAGGCTGCAGTCTTAACAAGTTGGGGTTTAAGTGTCTTATTTTTGCAAACTTAAAATGCATCATGGAAACACTATTAGGGCCCCTCCCTGGGCCCCAGCAGTGGCCCAATCAAGTAAAGTGCCTGAACCTTTAACTTGGTTAGCTTCCTCTCTAGGGAGTGAGCGATAAGGTGAAGGGCATACAGGACAGACAGAAGATCAGGTGAGAGAAAAATAGAGAAGTTACCACTGGATTTATACTCAAGAATTAACTATTTAATGAAAACAATTAATTGGAAACAATAGGTTTAGGTGTTTGGTGAGAAAATTCTGTGTACGTGCAACATGATGCTCTTGGCAAGTATGGCACTGGTGAAATCTCCAGGCAGCAGACAGAAGTGGTTACATTTTTAGATGTGAGCTACATGGGAGTGACTGGATTTTCCTCTCTGAAACAAAGGAAAAGACTAACTTTCTTTAACAATTGCCGCATCAGGGTAAGAAGTTTTGCCTTTTAGAGCCAGTTGTGCTCTTTATAATATCTGCTGTCAAATGTGTAAATGAAGATGTAAATGATTAAGATGAAGAAGTTTGGATGAAAGACTTTTCTCAATTAAATTTAGGTCCTTCTCATTTCACATCTCAAAATCTGAGTTGTTTTGGAATACGGCAACAACCTAAGTAAATTTCACATCTACATTTTGTTAAATTATTTTCAAATGTGGTACAGGGGAGAATGTCCTGACTCTAATACTATGATAATTGAATATAAACTTAATAACTCTGCTCAAAATTGACTGAAGTTCTGTTCCTAAAGCCACATAAATTTGGGTTGAGATCATATTATTTGTCTAAACAATCATCAATATTAACTGCATAAAAATAGGTCAGAGTGGAAATTGGAAAGAAGGCCTTGGAAGAGAAGAGGGATGTGATTGGAAGGAAGGGGCTCCTCCCATGGTCTTCATGGCAGCTTCTTTCATTGCTCCTTTTGCTCGTTCATGTTGGCAGTTGAAGTAACAGCGAAGAAAGGCATAAGGAATTCTCAGATATTGGTATTTATTTAGTAAATTCTGGCTGAGACTAGAGCCCTTGCCTGATCTGCAATCTGTTCTACTTAGACCAACCATTGGAAGAGTTGCCTGTGATAGGGATGGGGATGTGAGGGAAGAACACAAGAAGGATGAAAAGAAAATGGCACTGATGTTTAGAATTACTTTAGGCCCCTCTGAATTTCCTTTATTTTCTTTATTATGTGGCAAATTTGAGAAAAGGCTGTTTATTTTCTTGCCATTTACAAACATCATTTTAGGTTTTTAACTTGAATTGGCAGATTTGTTAAGGCAGATGAGGAAGGAAGTTACATACTTGGTTCAGCCAAACTTAGATTAGCTAGTTCAACCCTCTATCCAAAGACTATGTTCTCAGGAGGTGGTGAGTCTACTTTTGTGGGAATAGTCTAATTACTGCCCTCTCACGGGTCTGCCCTGAATACATTGTTGGAGAGCTGTAGTTTGTAAAGCCTCAGATTGTTGGGGGATCTTTTCTTCCATATGTTCCTTTGCATATTTGAAGACATCCTCGTAGCCTTTCCCTCTGAAGGTTAAACAGCCTTACTTTATTTGTTCTTCATGTGAGATGGTGTTTGGATCACTCAGCACTCTGATCACATTTCCCTTATGATGGTTGCTCACCTTCCGTCCTAGAAGAGCCCTGACTTTATTCATTGTTCTACCCTCCCAGTTGATTTTGGGGGATGACCTCTCCTCTCCGGCTCCAGGGGCAGATCATGGTTAGAATGAAGCACTCATTGTGGTTTTATTTTCTTTGATAGGGTTTGGTTTAAGCATGGTCATATAGCCAATCCTGGCCCCATGAGCTGAGGGGAAGTCAGCCAGGGGATGCTTGAAAAGACTTTTCCAAATAAAAGAAAGTGCCTTATTTGCTTTGATGCCCCTCCCTCCCTCCTTCCTTCCTTCTTTTTCTTCTTTTTACTTTTTGAACATGGACTTGTAAGTAGCTGTCACCTAGAACTGCTGTGCTCAGCTTGGAGATGTTCAGAGAGATTGGAGCATGGGGTACAAAGTTGAAAGACTGGAAGTCCTAGGATCCTTGAGGTCAAGTTGAACAGCTGAGCACTCCTTCCACATAACTTCTTATCGTTTCCTGTTTCCATTTCTTATAGTTCTCTGTTACTCAGCACTCTAAGCACCCTGATAGATACTAATCCCCTAGTCTGTTTTAATTTATCTGCAGCTTCTTCTAATCAGTGATACCCTAAGCATTGTATGCAATATTTTCTTCATAGACTTTTTATATTTAACTGAAATCTTTCCTTAATGATTCATAAACATAGACAAAGCACCTAATATGGTTAATATGAAAATCAAATTGTCTTGTAAAATTTTATCCTGAATTAAGGTGACGGCACTTGGCAGCATTTTTCTAAAGTGGGTTTAACACTAGCTGGTTTGGGCCTTTGATTTTATTAAGGAAGGTCCCACCCCAGAGACATTACGTTTGTTTAGCTAATCTCTTTTACAACTGGTACTGTTGATAAAAGTAACATTTTGCTATTTGGTTCTTATTGGCTCTGTTTTCCTATTCGACCTTTCCAAATAAAATGCATTAAAAAATCCTTCTCTTTTATTCTTCTAGAGCTTCTTTGCCCAGTATTAAGGACTGTTTATTTAACTGGGGTTCTGAAGCAGGTGGAGAAACTTTGCCACATATTATTAGAACATTTGGTGGCTGCACGAGTTGGCTGAGACACAATATGGTTAGTTTCTGGCATTAGACTCAGGAGGATTCTTTCTCCCAGTTTTGCTTCCCTCTTTATTCTCCCAGATTTATTTTTATAAGTATGAGCAATTATTTATTTTTTTGACTTTTTTAGACACAAAGTAGATGTCTGTGTCATTTATTGCTACAAAGTGTTGTCTTTTTTTTTTTTAACAGCCTTGTTGAACTATAATTACCATACAATTCACCTGTTTGAAATTTGGTGGTTTCTAGTCTATTCACAGAATTGTGCAACCATTGCCATAATTAACCTTAGAACGTTTTCATCACCTTCAGAAACCCTACACCCATTAGCAGTCAGCGCCCATTTCCCCCCCACGGTCTTTTTCCCTCAGCTCTAGGTACCCGTTCATCGATTTTCTGTCCTTGTGGATTTGCCTATTGTAGGCATTTTGCATAATGGAATCCTACAATATGAGGAGAGAGAGTGAACATAAATGAGGGAAGGGGAGAGAAAGAGGGGAGAGAGAAAGAGAATCCAAGCAGGCTCTGCACTGTCAGCACAGAGCCTGACACGGGGCTAAAACCCACAAACTGTGAGATCATGACCTCAGCCAAAACCAAGAGATGGACGCTTAACCTACTGAGCCACCCAGACGCCCCTTCATTCGTTTTTTTTTTTTTTTTATGGACTATTATCCCACTGTATGGTTCTACCACCTCTTATTTACTTGGTCTTCAGTGGAGGGGCATTTCGCCTGTTTCCACTTTTTGACAATTTGGAATGATCTAGTACTGTGATCTGAATTTACTCTTCACTTCCTTCAGATTGCCTCCCTGCATGCAAAGTCAACTTGATAAGCAATACTGTTTTCCTCTGATTATATCCAATATTTAGAAACACCATTTTCATCTGTGAGACTTTGTTAACTGACCACTTAATCCCTTAAAATGTGTTTATAGCTTCCCACAAAACAAGGAGAATGAAAGAGAGAAAACTCAGCATACACCTAAATGTAAATGCCCATACACATAACTCCCTGAATTTAAAAAGTTCAAGAAATTCATATGTGAACACATTACTTTTAACACAGACAGTCATTGTAAACCTGGGTTTAGATTTGAATTGGAAAAAAGTACTCCAGGGTGTTTAATGTTTATCCATAAATGTCCAGGATAAGACCATGATGACAGCTACCAACTTACTTTTTATGATCTTGGAAAGACATGAGAGGAATAAATTTTTATCATGCGTCACACACAGAGATTTGCGTACCTCTTTCCCCTCTCCATTTAGAATTTGGTGAGGGTAGCAGGGAATTCTTTCCTTATTTGTTTTTCTAGGAACAGGAGAAGGAACTGTCTGTGCATTTATGTGTTTGTATTTTCTCCTCTGAAGGGAAGTTGGCACCAGGCTCATTTTCACTTAGACACATAGCAATAGCTGTGCAGTGCGTGTCCTCAGATGATAACTGAGCTGTGTTTGAAGTTTCTTGTGGGATATGGTGATACATACAAGGACTATTCCGTAGGGTGATTATTTACCTGTGTGTTTCAATTCCATAAGTACAGGACTCCAGCTCCTTTGAATAGCTGTTCTTCTGCAGGCTTGTATTGGTTGCAACTGGTCCCCTGTAGATCAAAATTGAATGACCACAGAGGACCACAAAGTGACCAGTATCATTCTTTTCTCCTGCAAAGATTTTGAGTAATAATTCACCTAATAATAGTACAGACATGAAATAGGATTGGTTGAACTGGGAATGTGAATGAGGTTTACTACGTTGATCCCTCTCTCCCTGCCTCCCTCCCTTCCTTCCTTCCATCCTTCCTTCCTTCTTTCCTTCCTTTCTTCCTTCCTTTTCCTTCCTTCCTCCCTCCCTTCCTTCCTTCCTTCCTTCCTTCCTTCCTTCCTTCCTTCCTTCCTTCCTCCCTTCCCTTTCCCAACCTAGTGTCTCTGAGATCTCAGGTTCCCCTAAATTGACATGTTACCTGTTAGTATTGCATTAATTTATCTTAATACAGGTTGTACTTGATTGCCTAACAATAAACTAGCTGGGAACAAGGATTAAGCTACTCTATATTTTGTGGAAAATTAATTCAAAAAATATTTGTGAAAATCTACCAATGCCATGGTGTGAGCTGAATAAAATACAGTGGTGACTCTCAATCAGGGAATTGTCTAGATGCAGATATTAGAGAGTAAGCTTTGAGATGGTAGGGATTCAGACCATTTTTAGTAAACATTGTATGTACATCTATTCTCAAGCACAGTTCTTGACACATGGTAGGCATTCAATAAATACTTGTTGGATGAATGAATGCATAATTACAACATCGTATTAAAGTGCTATAATTGATGTGTGAGAAACATAGAAGGAACTGACTTCGCTCTGATGAGGGAAGGAGTTTTTGGTGTACATGTCTTTTAGCTGGGTTGCAATGACTGAATAGGATTTCACCAGGCAGATAAGAATAGGGAATTCAATGATGAAAATTACTTCTCATGTTCCAGACATCATTATGGGTAAGTTATTTAACATTTATATTAATTAGCCAAACTAGTATTGTTGTTCTATTGTATTAATATTATCATATTATATTAGTACATATCATAATAATCCTCTTATTGTATCATTATTATACAAAGGGGAAACTAAAGTTTAGAGATCTTAGGTGACCACCCCACAGACAAAGCGCTTCTGGTGGTGGTCTAGTTTTGGAAATTCAAGGATATCTGTCATCCCTTTCTACATGAGTGACAAATAATTTCCCAAGTAATATCCAAAGATCTAATTTCAAGATGGAAAAACCCAGAAAGCTGCCTCTTCCTTGCTGCTAGTTAAAATATACCAGTGAGCTTTTTCGTATAACACTGCCTTTCATGGAACTCTGAGCTGTCCCTCTTTGGTGCTGTCCATCTGGGCTGTCCCCCTCTCAGAACCAAGCCGCTATACCGTAAGAAGCCCTATCCATGTGGAGAGGCATGTCTTAGAGATATGACAGGCATGGGAGTGAAGAGCCTTCAGATGATTCCAGACCTCAGCTGTTTGAGGCCCTCCCAGTCCATTCTACCTCCCCAGCTAGTCTCCAGACATTGTGGAACAAAAGCAATCTATCCTTTTGTGCTCTGTCTGAAATCCTGACCCATGGAACCTGAAGAAAACATGATGCCTGGAGTTGTGATAGTAATCTACTGACCATGAGGAAAAGGCCACAAGAGTGCTCAGAGGCCTCAACATCACTAAGTTGCAGAATCAACAAATGCAGCCGCTTACTGAGGACTTTTTGTTAAGACTTCTGTTTCATTTTAACGTGATTTGGGAGCACCAGAAAATTGTTCTGTGTAGGAAAAGGCTATGAATATTTAAGCCGGTAGCTATGGTATTGAATTGAATGATGAATAAACCAAGACCAACTCTGTGTTTATCCTTTTCCCCATGACAAAGATGCAACCTCTGATGAGAAAAGCATTATAACAGGAGCAGGATGCCCCCAACCTACAGAGGATTGCTGGCACACTGGATGAATAACGGGCAATTGTAAATGATGGGAATGCAATTTTTGATAACAAAAATTCCAGAGAATACTTAAAGTGGTTTGTGTAATTTGCGGGCATTACACAAGAGTTGGAAACCTTGCAGTTTCTAGATAACTCCTTTTTAATGCACAGACATCCAGGTGTTACTCTGTTCTCTGCCTTAGCATCAGGGTCTGGACCTGGTGGACCTGCTCAGCCTCTTTCCAGAGTGGAGAAATGGAGTGCCTTATGCCCCACCTCACCCACATGGGGCTGGATCCGTGTCTCTCCCAAATAGTGATACAATTCAACTTAATCATTATTCAGGAACCCTCAACTCCTATCTTAACTTCAGGTACAAAACTTAATTTGAGGTGGCTTATAGACTATACTGTGTAAAACTAGAATCAAAAGGCTTCTAATAGAAAGTTTAGGGGTGGACAAAGATTTCTTGAACAGGACGCAAAAAGCAATAACTCTAAATATCATTAATAAATTGAACTTCATTAAAATTAAAAATTCTGTTCATCACAAAACACCATCAAAATAATACACAAGCCATAGATTGGGAGAACATATTAACAACACATATCTGAAAAATAGTTTATGTACTGAATAGTTAAAGAAATTCCACAAATCAGTGATGAAAAGGTGAACAGTCTGATTTTAAAAAATGGATCCCGAATAGAGCAGACATCTCACAAAAGAAGATACACAAAATGTCAGTAAAATACATGAAAAGTATGGTATACAGTTGATCCTTGAAGAGTGTGGGGACCTGGGGACAATGACCCTTGCACAGTTGAAAAACCATGTATGACTTTTGACTCCCCTAACACTTAATTCCTAATATAGTCTACTGTTAACTGGAAACCTTTCCAATAACATAAACACATATTTTGTATGTTATTTGTATTATATATCTTATTCTTCCAATAGCACTAGAGAAAAGAGAATGTTACTGTGAAAATCATAAGGAAGAGAAAATACATTTAAGTACTTTCTTGAAGTTGTTGAAAAAATCCACATATAAGTGGACTCACACAGTTGTTCAAGGGTCAACTGTATTCGTACAATAGAATACTAGTCAGCAATAGTAATAAGAAACTAATGTTCCATGCAACAACATGGGTGAATCTCAAAAATATTATGCTGAGTGAAAAAAGCCAGATTAAAAAAGTCTACATACACTATGTTTCTATTTATAATGAAGTCTAAGACTAGATTAAAAAAAAAATCTATGATGATAGAATCAGAAAGTAATTGCCCAGGGATTGGAAAGAGAAACTGACTAGAAAGGGGCATGAGAGAACCTTTTGATTCCAACAGTTATGTTCTATATTTTGTTTTTAGTGTTGGTTACACAGGTGTTTGCAGTTTGGAGGACTTGGACTGAATACCTAAGATCTATGTTTTTAGTGTGTGTCAGTTAGAAAATGACACAGATAAAAGTAGTGGTAATTTTCTCATCAGAATTCTTTTAGTAAAACAGTAGAAATCCAAATTGAATAAATATATTCCTCTCAACCCCATGGGACTCAATGAAATCATTTTGATTTTATTTATGGATGGGAAAAACTGAACATTTTTAATTTTCCTGATCTATTCTTCTTGTATAAACTTCTCACCTGCAGGGGCACCTGGTTGGCTCAGTCAGTTAATCATCTCTTGATTTCAGTTCAGGTCATGATCTCATGCTGCGTGAGATCAGTCCTGCATTGGGCTCTGTGCTGACAGCCCAGAGCCTGCTTGGGCTTCTTTCTCTCCCCCCCTCTCTCCCCCACCATTCTGCATGTGAGCACTCTCTCTTTTTCTCAAAAATAAATAAACTTTAAAAAACAAACAAAAGACTAAAACTTCTCACCTGTACCGTGCTGTATCTTCACAGGAAGAAGGAAAAGTGTGTCCAAATGCACAAGGGAATATGGGCTGTAAGGAGTTGCTGTTGCTGATATGAAAGGTATGGTTGAGCATCACCATGGGCCAGGTGTTGAAAGGCATCTAGGCCTACTTGTTGAAGGAATGAGTTGACAACAGATGAGGTGTTTGGGGACTGAATGTGCATTAGATACTTATGGTAAGAAGTGTAGATTTCATCTTCTAGGGAGCAGATACCATGGAACTTTTTAACTGAGAAAGTAATCCTCCTACCCCCACTCCCCGCTGCCCCCCAAGAAGTTGTTAGAGAGTAAGCTAAAATTGGAGAAACTCCTGGAAGGGACATTAGTGTATGAATGTAGTTTCTACTATAGAGCAATCGCTCGACAATGAAAATAACTTTTGGATTATAATATTTTACCAGATTTTGATGCATGATTATCAAATGGGATTTGGACCTTTGTCTCTTTTGAAATGTGTTTGAAAAATACTATGATGCTTACCTTTGCCTATTTGATGCTTTGTTACATTGCTTGTATGACATAATTATTATTCTCTCAGGCAATTACAAGTGACCCTTATCAAAATTGTGAAGTTTGAAATATTAGTGGCATTTCACTATAAAATATTTTGCTTTTTTAAAATTTGAAATAGAAAAGCTATTAAACAATGTTCTGTGCATCTTCTGAAATTTTGCATTGGCATTGTAAGACATATTCCTTTATAAAAAATCATAAATATCCTTCTTAATGAACTTATAGACAATTGAAGAGTAAAAAAATGCCTCAAAAATATAATTGAAGATAGGAGCCACATTTTTTTAGGGGATTATTGCTTTTGGAAATGCATTTTAAAGTTTCAGCAAACACCTTTTCAGAAAATGATTTATTTAAACAAAATTCCTATGCCAAGGTAAGGCTTATACCAGTAACATAGCAACTGTAGGTACACATTTAATTTTGTGAGAAAGATGGCAAGAAAAATGTCTTGAGCTTGAAATGAATGTCTGCTGCCAATTCAATAATGTAAAATATCTCACATGAAGGAAAATCACTGGTTACGATGGTGATTTCTTATAACATTTTAATCTAAATAATATGATTTTGTCATTCATGTTTTTAAAAAAAAGATCTTAGGAATTGTTAAAAGATCATACTAGTACTGTTAGTTGTTACATACATAGCATTTAAGAAATCCTTCCTTTAAAAAAAAGGAAAAAATGATGGAAACAGATGACTGCATTATTTGACTAAAGACTTACTCATACACAATTTCATTTAAAAGGATCTAAAGGTGATGGAGGGAAAACATGTGGCTTGGCACTTGAATGTCATAAAGCAAAGTTAATATACTTTATTCAGTACAGCACTTTAAAAAATGAACTAATTCTTAAAAAAATAAAAAATGAACTAATGCTCAGGAAGCTAAATATTTTTTTGTTGTTGTCCAAGGTAATTAGTTACTGTGATAGTAAGACTTCTGATTGCATTTTGTGAATAAATAATAAAATGGTATGTACTGCTTTTAAAAATATATTTTTAAATTACCATTTATTAAATTACATTGGTCCATTCCCAAGGTCCCAAACCACAGAAAAAATAAATATAGCTTTATTTTGACTTTTCTTAATATACCATATCAAGATTTTACTTTGTGTATGCTTAAATATTTGCTACTTAGAAGATACTACCAATTTCAAGTTAGTACATTATTATTATGCACTGTATAAAACTCATAGTGAATAGATGTGTACCAGGAGTTAGGTAGCCTTGTGTTTTTGAAGGCATAGCAGTTGTCAGTGCATGCTGTGATCTTAAGTCGATCTTTTACATTTCGTTTTAGCAGTGCTGTTCTTTTAGTGTGGTACAGAGAGAGGGTGACCTGTGTTCCTGGTTTGCCCCAGACTAAGGGTTTTCCACAGGACATGGGATTGTCAGTGTTAAAACTAGATAGAGTATTATGCTAAGGAAATAAGTGGGTCAGAGAAAGACAAATACCATATGATTTCACTCATATGTGATATTGAAGGAACAAAACAAACAAGCATAGGGGAAAAAGAGAGAAAGAGAGAGGCAAACCAAGAAACAGACTCAGCTATAGAAAAGAAACTGATGGTTACCAGAGGGGAGGGGGGTGGGAGTAGGTAATAGCAATTAAGGAGTGCACTTGTGATGAACACTGGGTGATGTATGGAAGTGTTGAATCACTATATTGTACACCTGAAATTAATATTGCACTGTATGTGAACTAACTGGAATTTGAATAAAAAGCAAAAGAATAAAAAAATAAATAAAACTAGGACAATCCTGTCAAACCTAACAGGTTGGTTACTCCGTGTCCTTGAGACCCTTTCAGGGATTCTGTGAGTTCAGATTATTTCCATAATAATACTAAGACATCTTCCATTGTCATTCTCACTCAAGTGTACAGTTGAGTTTCTAGAGGCTACCGGAGTGTGATCGATATTACAGCTGATTGAATTCAGGAGCAGGTGGGAGAATCCCACTGTCTTTTACGAAGTCAGACAAAACGATTTGCAAGAATATAAAATAATGCCACTCTTTGCACTAAATTGTCTTTGTTTTGAAAATCATGGTTATTTTTTCATAAAATATGTTATTTGTTTTGCCATATAATGCACTCATTATTTTTACTTTTAAGTGAATTACAAATATTTTTATAATTTTAAAAATTTTTAACAAAATAAATACCAAGAAACATAAGCTATACAAACACAGGCTCTTTGGGGAGCGTCAATAATTTTAAAGGGTCCTTTAAAAAAAAAGGGTCCTAAGACCAGAAAGTTTGAGAAACACTGCTTTAGAATTTTTCTACATGAAAGAAAGAACTTTTATTTATGAACAGTATTCTACATTGAGCCAATCAGCAAGATTTGTTTACAGCACCGTGATTCCTCGTCTTACTCCTGTTACCAGGTGCCCTAATTTTCATACATGTAAAGGAAAGTGCTGTCAGTTTACTCTGGCTGACCTCTCTCTAAATCACAATAGCTAAAACTCAGAAGGAACAAAAACCCCAAACATTTGTGGGAACCCAAAGAATGCAAAAGTTCCATCACACTAAACACCCGTCCTGTTTAATGGAAAGAATCATATAAATAGTAAGAATGCCTTTGTTTTCTCCAAATTGCCTGTATTGTGCCATTAACTGCTATTAGTGGAGTGCCTATTGTTAATATTAATGAATATAAATATACCACATGATTTTCCCTAGCAGTCAGACCAGAAGGAGTTCTTGTAGTATTATTAGTACTGAGTATCAGAAAAAGTCAAAGCCACGTGGCGCTTCTGTGGCCATGGTCCCCTGGAGGACTGGTTCATAGTGGACCAATATTGAGACCTGGTGGAGAGCTTTGGAATTGGTAAATAGTGTTGACCACACAACCTTGAGGAATATATTCTTTGTCAGCTTTTCAACCTAAACACTTACTTGAGAATGGGAATTAGTGGTAGAAATTGGATTCAGATCCTGGCCATAAAATCCTTGATATAAACTAAGAGGGATACAGATTCATGGGCAAAAGAGTAGCAATCTGATAATCTTTGTTTCCATAAATTGATGCAGAGTTTTCTTTTATAAATATCCAATTACTTTGAGAATATTTTAGAAAGTTGGTTGAGAAATCTTTGATGTCAGATAGCTTTTTTTTATTTGTTTAATGTTTTATTTGTTTTTGAGAGAGACAGACAGACAGACAGACACAGAATCCGAAGCAGGTTCCAGACTGAGCTGTCAGCACGGGAGCCCAACACTGGGCTCGAACTCATGAACTGCAAGATCATGACCTGAGCTGAAGTCAGAAGCTTAACTGAACCACCCAGGCTCCCCTGATGTCAGATAGTTCCAGCGGTGCATTGCTTCCATGATGATTCTTATGAAAGCGGCTAATTTTCTTTCCCAAAGATAACTCCCCTGATGACACTTAGACTTAGTGATAAGTGGTCATTTTTAGGCGAAGGAGTTTTGCAAAATACCCATGTCACAACTTTTAGCTCTACTTTTAATCATTGCCTTATTGAAGAATGTCTCATAATGTGAACAGCATGGGCAAACTCGACGTTTGAGGAAATAAATGCATCCATTCATTGCACAATCATGGAGCACCTCCTCAATGCCATGTACTGTCTTAAAAGAACAGACTGCCAATTAGAAGTTTTGAAAGTTAACATATAATTTGAACAGAGTTGATATAACTATCCACAGTTTAAGCAAAGGTAGAGTTTGCTCTTTCTGAACTATGAAATGTATTTCTCTTTATTCTTTGAACACGGAAAGAAGTTTATCTTTATTTATACATATTCAATGTTGAAAAATTCAGTATATAAATATAACTTCAGTTGACATGTTGATCTATAGTCAGCCCTCATTATTCATACACTGCATATTTGCAAATTTGCTTACCTGCTAATATTTACTTGTAGCACCAGAGTCAACACTTGGGTGTTTTTGTCATTATTCATGGACATGCACAGAGCAGCAGAAATTTGAATTGCCCAAATGTGCATGTTCCTAGCTGAGGTCAAACAAGGTAACTCTCTGCCTTCTTGTTTCAACTCTCTTACTGTAGCAAGTATCCTTTTTGTGGTTTACTTAGTGCCACATTTTTTGCAGTTTTGTGTTTTTTTTTTTTATTGGTGATTTTACTGTTTGAAATGATCCCCAAGTGTAGTGTTGAAGTGCTGTCTGATATTCTTAAGCACAAGAAAGCCATGATGTGCCTCATGGATAAAATATATTCATTAAGCTTTGTTCAGGCATGAATTATAATGCTTTTGACTGAGAGCTCCATGTTAGTGAATCAACAATATATTTAAATAAGTTATCTTTAAATAGAAACACATTGAAAGTAGAGTTACATATTGTTTGCTTGATGAAAATGTTGTGACCAGGGACTTTCAGGAATTGAACCCTATATTTCCCCTACGAGCAATGGTTCAGCATTTGCTAGTTCAGTGTTCATTTGTTCTTTATAAAATGAAACTACCATGAATAATTAGAATAGACTGTCTTTTAAGGGATTTTTATATCCATATGTACACATGATTTTTAAAAACTAAAGTGGAGCAAACTATCGATGGCATTTTGCTATTTCCTAAACATTAGAGTTCAGCATCTTTTCATGGCAGTACAAATGTATGAAGAAAATTTTAATGTGGCTGTGCCATAATTGAAATATTTAATCTTTATTGTTCCACTTGGTACATATAAATTTAAATTCCTACAAGTGGAGATGCCAAGTCAAAGGATATATGCATTTTGGGGAATTTCGATCCACATTATCAAACTATCCTCCTAAAAGGCTGCAATAATTCATAATTCCAATACTAATGTTTAAGAATGTTTGTTTCTCCATAACTTTGAAGAACTGGGGATTATCTTTCTTTTAAATCTTTGCCAGTCATAAAGAAATTAATGGGGGCCACCTTAGAATTCTGCCTTGCCATGGGACCCAACCTCAGTGTGTATGAGTTAGTTGGTCTACAGTGGAACTACAGGATTTGCATTCCTTACGGATCTGAGATCTTCTTTTACTCTGTAAGGGTAGAAAGAACATCAGGTTAGGAGTTGAAAGATATGAGTTAAAGCCTTAGCTGTGCCACTCACTATATATATGACTTCGGGCATGTCATTTAACTTCAGTCCTAGTGTCTAAATAGCACAAGAAGGTTTTAAAGATTGAGCAAATAAACGAGGAATGGGCTATATAAGTTTAAATTGGCATTGTTATCACCGTTATACCACCATATATGTGGACTTCAAACACGTAGGTGCATAACTAACTTTTCTTGGGGTACTCCATCCCTGCTGAATGGATGTGAGGCTCCATCTGTTTGTAGCCTGTCAATCTCAGAATGCAGACCAGCATTAGTCTCTTTACTCTTTCTTAAAGTGGCTAAAGATTAGGATGTGCTCAGGTTTGAAGGCAGAGGCTTGCCATCTGTATTTGATAGTTAGCATGTATGGCCAGCTACTCTTTCACTAGGATTTCACATCCTTAATAGTCCAGTTGATTGATGTACAGAATAGTAGTAGGAAGCTAGAGAACCCAGCCATTCTATAAAAAATATGCTCTGTTGTTGAGAAGAATTTTTTTGTCTAATCCCAACTCGCATATCTGTGATTTACATTTACAATTTAAAAAGAATAAAAAGCATTAATCGGCTGGCATACATAATGGAAAGCACACCTCTTGTTCTTTAGAAATTTTGTAAGAAATAACAACTACAAATGCTTGGAAAATCGTTTATACGTAGGCATACTATTTAGCAAAGATTGTGACATTAAGGGACATATTTTAATGACAGCTCATAACTTCAATAAATTTTGTTATAGAATGATACCATGTTTGTGTGATATCACATTTTTTTCATATAGCACAGGTGTGGGAAAAAAGATTCAGGAGGATGAAATAAAATGTGTGAAACTCTGGACTCTGTGCCTAACACACGTTAGATCAACAAATGGAGCTATTCAAAACAACAAATGCTTTTGCCTCATTTTTAATGTGCCAGCGTTAATGCTGAGTTTGAAGCCAGGTATAACTTTTTGGACAGATAAGCTTTCTCCTTTTCTTGAAATGATACATATTAGCTAATGCTTCATCTCCCAGCGAGAACATTAGAAGAAACTCAGGATAGGAGGGGAGGGCAGTAGAGCAAGTGTAAATTCAGAGTGAAGGAGAGAACTAGAAAAAAATCCTTATCCACAGAGCTTGATAGTGGGGATCTGCTACTGAACTAGCTGGAGAAATGCTTTAGTATTTTAATGTGACTTGCAGGCAGGGTGGGGCTTTTGATCAGGAGCTGACATTAATGATCAGGGTCAGCTGTGGTTAAAGCTTGTTTTTTCCATCATAAGAAGATCATCAGGGAAAAAAGTCAGTATATTTCAATACTGTAAACTGTTTTGGGCTGTTTCGGCCATTTGGCAGATCTATAAACAGAGTCGGGTTTCACTGAAAGAATGAGAACTGAGAAATATATGTTCCTTCGTTCCAGCTGAGGTGGCTGCTGTTCCAAAGGAGAACTAGTTTCTGTGTTAATTTCAAGAATTGGATCTTGTTATTTTTTTCCCTAAAAATATCACAAATACCATAAATAAATATCCTAAAAAATATGAAATTTTGGCACTTACTTTCTCTTGGTGTAAGCTAAATATTATGATTATATAGAAAGTGTAAAAGAGCAGTTGCATTACTGGTTGTTGGTGCCATCGGTATGAAATAAAGTGGAAGGACGCAAGGCGATTTCCAAGCTCACTCTCAGTTTCAAAGTTCTGTCATTTTTACTAGCTCTCTTTAATGCCTAAGTGTGATATTCTTTATTTAAATTTGTAATGAAGTAGAGTATCTGTCAGAGTCCTGGTAGGGAGCAGTGACATGCTGTAGGAGGTTTAAGTGAGAAGAGTTTCATAAAAGGACTCTTTAAAGAGGTACTGGCAAGGATAAGGGAACCAAGATGAGGCACCCAGAGCCTATCAAGAGCTGGGTGTTATTATTGTCCCAAGGCCACAAGGGGTAAGGCAGGGAAATGGTATTAGAATTGGGGCCATGGTAAAGGGTACCTGAGGGGTACCACTGTCAGATCTGGGGTGTGGCAGGGATGGAAAATAAAGACAAATTCCTAACCTTTCTCTTCCATCATCTGACATGAAGGATGCTGGGGGAGGATATTACAGGCCAGTCTAAGAAGTGGCATATATCATTTTCGTCCACATTCCATTGGCTAGTATCTGGACATATCTAATTGCAGAGAAGGCTGGGGAATAAAGTTTTCCTGTGTGCCTAGAAAGATGAGTAAAACACAGGTACTTGTGAGTACCAGAAGCTTCTGCTATAAAAGGATCAAGAATGACTCCCCACTTTCTGACCAGAACACCTGGTGGATTGTGGTTGGTTAGGAAGCTATATTGGGCTTTCTTCTCATCTGTTGGTTACTTTATCCATAATAACTCTGGGCTTTTTTCTGTCATTACTACTTGCTCTTCATAGGCTCTTTTTTGGTTATATTCAATATATACACATCTTCTAGATTTTTCCCATTTCCCTCTGTTGGAATAGCACTATTCCTTTACCCTGCTTTATTTTCTTCACAGCACTTTTCACTATATTAAAATACATCATTTACTTACGTGTTTATTGTTTTAACTAGTATTTTAAGCTTTATGGGGTGGTGACTTTGTCATATTCCTCACTGTATCCCCAGTTCCTTGGAACAGTGAATGACCCTTAGTAGGGACCCAAAAATTATTGTGCAGAGGAAGGATCACAGGATTCCATGAGTCACTGTAGCCATTGGGGCATAATTCTCCTTTCTAGTCTTATTTATATGCCTGATGGGTGTTCTATTTGTATCACTTTTGTTTCTCTCCTTACAACTTTCCCTTTTTTCTCTTTAGATTGATTTATATTTTGCCTTATGGGTATACTGGCTAGTCTGATAAGAGAATTTTCATTGAATAAACCAGAAACCATCCTAAAGTCTTACCAGTCCATGTTCTATTTCTAAATTCCTGTGTATGTTCTCGGGTTTCTGTCTAATTGGTTACTCTTTATTTGTTGCTGATGCCTTCCAATTTCCTTTGCTATTGTTCCCACTCAATTCCTGTTAATAATCTCTTACCTCATCTCCGGACTCACCTTCTTTTCCCGCCAGACTTTTCCCTTGTGTTCTTGTAACAGTTTTGGACGCTTTGTCTCTATCACCCAACCTTCCCTCTCTTTGCTACACAGCCTTGTGTAAACACTCAAAAATACTCTGTAAGGATCAAGTGTTTGTTTTGTTCCCTGGGTGTTCTACGTCTGTCTTAACTCCTTTCTTCCAGCTTTCCATTGTTGTGTACCAAACCACCCAAATTTAGGGTGTCAAATAACAACTATTTTATTATGTTCATGGATTTTGTGTGTTAGGAATTCAAAGAGGGCCAGTGTGGATGATTTATCTTTGCTCCAGAATTCTGGGTCCTCATCCGGGAATGCTCAAAAGACAGGAGTGAGTTGAGTGGCTGAGCGTTGGGATGCGATGGAACTGGTCTTCAATCACGTGTCTGGTGGCTAGGCTGAGTGATACACAGGCTTGGACTGTTACCAGAGTGCCTGCACATGGCCTCTTCATATGGCTCGGACTTCTCAGTGTGGCAGCTGGATCTGAGAGGGAACATGTGGGGAGAGAGTGTTCCATGGGACTGAGGCAGAAGCTGCAAGGCTTCTCCCTGGCTAGGCTTAGAAATCATGCAATGACATCTTTACCACATCATTTTAATTACTAGTCAGAAAAGCTGACCTGGATTCAAGGGGAGGGCAGTTAAACTCTACCTCTTGATAGGAAGTGTCAAGGTCATACTGACAAAATCAGTGTGGGATGGAAGATTGTGTTGTAGGCCATCTTTGGAAAATAAAATCTGCCACATTGACCTATGTCTGACTCATGGGTTTTCCTTTGTTTAACTCGATGAGATTGAAATGACCCAAGACCTTGTTACTCAAAGTATTATACAGGGGCCGGAAGCCTCAATATCACATGGGACTTTATTAGAAATACAGACTCTGAGAGTACTGAATCAGAATCTGCCTTGACAAGATCTCAGGTGATTCATTTACATTTTAAAGTTTAAGAAACACTTCCCTAGGAGGCATTGACCATGATGTGGGGTTGCCAGTATTCACCCAATGGCAGACAAATAGCAAGTGCTGAAGGAATAGTTGAACGGATCTGGATTGAACTCCTATTTACAAGCAGAATTTCTATACTTTACATTATACCTGTTGTTACTAATTTTCACATTATTAATGTTAATTGTAACCTTGCTTATCTTTTCAGAAACAGTCAGTACATCTTCAATATGTGTCCTCAAAACAGAGTATATACAATCCTAGCTTTAATAATTAATCTCCTTGACTGGAGGTTTGGAATGATTATGTATTTTGGTATAAATTATAATGCTATTTTGAATAACTTCTAAGATCAAAAAGTTAGTTTCTTTTGGATTTTGCATTCCCTTTGAACTATTTTTTAATTGTTGAACTTACAAAGCTTTTTCTCTTCTGTGACATTAGTATTTATTTTCTACTAAATGAAAGAATATACTTTTTACTTGTTTCTTTTAACTGTTAATTTAAGACACCCTGACTTATGCTGCAAATTTCTTAAAAACCTGAGAAGTGTATACATATTTTATTGTATCTTTAGTAGATGACTATTATGTATTTTAATTATAACAGTGTTCATTTCATGGATTCCATTTACTCATGTTTCCTTTAAATAGTCATCTTCTTAAAATTTGTTTTAGCATAAGGGAATAAATATCCAGAAATTCATTTTGATTGGCACATTATTTTTTAAAGCAGTTTTTCTCAAACTATAATTTCCAGACTACTACTATTTGCAGGATCTGAAGTGCTTGTTAAAATTGCAGATTTCTGATCTCCATCCCAGTCCTTTTGAATCAGACTCTCTGGGTTGGAACATGGAAAGTCTCTGAGGTTGGGACCTAATTTCTTTGGCACACTGAAGTTTGCGACCTACTTTACATTAGTCTTATAATCATATTTTAAGTTATTTATCATGGGAATAAGTGGGTCTTGGGATGTTGGCAGGGATGAGCCTTTCAAATTCCCATCTCTAGCATTGGAAGATCATTTAATTGGAGATCATTTTAAAGATTATCTAGGAAGACTCATCATTTTTCAGATTCTGAAACTGAGCTCCAGAGAGCTTAAATGGCTTTTCAAAAGTCATACTAGTTAGTAGCAAAGCTATGGCCAGAACCCAAATCTTGTCAGCCACACTAGGTTCCTTCTTTACTCTAAGACACGGTAGGTTCATCTTATCTTTAAGCCTAGTGGTTAGGTATATTGGTAGGTTAATGGCAAGGTCATAAAGGAAATCCTGAGCATTTGGTAAGAGAGGTCAGTTTTCTGAACTGCCCATGTTAATAAAATGAATGTTTGCAGTCTTTGATTTTATCAGGGCTTTTTAGTCACCTTTTTTTTTTTCTTTTCTTTTTTAGCATTTTTCTTGTATGTCCTTGGAAACTTCATCATGACCTGGGAAAATTACTAGATAAAATGCCTTAACATGAAAAATCAACACGAAAAACTAAATCAGATACACTAGGGGGTAATTTATTCTCTTTATGAAGAGGAATGAAGCTTTTCTTTAAGCGAATACAGTATTTTATATGCCAGAGAGTCCATAAATGTCAAACACTTATGAAAACCATTTTACTAGAGATTTTTAAGACTTTCTGAAAGTGAGGATCAGGGAAACTTTCCTCCCACCCATCTTGAAATTCAATCCCCTTCACAGCCTTCTCCCTCTTCCCTTTTGTACCCCATCCTTCCCCTCTGTAATTGTGTTAGCATAGTAGCTACGGGTGAGTCATCATACACCCACTTTCTTTTTACATTGTTCAATCCCTACGTTGACTTTTAAATTCCAAAAGGTACTTAAGAGTGTTGTGTGATGTTAGTTTTTCAGTTTCCTTCCACAAAAGAAAAATTCAACTATGTTTTTTAACATTTTTGGATATTTTACTTTTATCAATATGTAGCACCAAACTTATTATGACTGTTGTACATCTGTAGCAGCGTATTTGTGAAATATTGGATAATGCTAACCACTGTTGACTAGTTCCATAATATACAGTGTTAATGAAATAAAAATGAGCCAGTTTCTCAGAAGAAGTAAAACTGTTCCTGTTACTAAAATCTGAGAGATTTTTTTTTCTAGATTCTCACATAGCATAGCAAACAATATATGGTACTGAAAGAGGTCCTCACCAACAAACATGCTGTGATTACAATAATGAACTTCTTAAGGCATTTATTCATAATCTACTTCATAAAAGGTTGATGTTTTAACACTTTGCATAGTTTAATGAAAACAGTTTTATTAGGGGCCCAAATAACTGTGCCCTGGCTTAACGGAAGCAGGAGCTGGTAGTGGAGATTAGAGCAAATAAGAGGAACTAGACGGAGTACAGAAAATCCTTTAGTCTTCAGGAAATCTTCCTAGAATTTTATTTCTTGCAACCTAGATTTTGATAAGAATCGGGCAACAGAGGGTTGGAGGTTATGTTTTTTAGGTGAAGAACTGAAATGATTATGTCTAGTATTGTTGGTTAAGGTTAGATCCATTTGCTTTAGCAGTTAATTGAATCAGTGTTAATTAATTTGGTCAAGGTGGTGTGATTTTTTTTCCTTTTTAATTTAGGGCTCCAATCATTATACTTGCCTGACTGGACAGCCTACTCCCTTCCTTCAAAGAGGAGATTCTGCAAATATACATTTTATCTTAGCAATTTGTAGGGGATTATGTTAAATGTTGTTGGGATTCAGAAGTCATCCAGGAGGATCATTGTTGAATGAAATGCCAGCCAAACTCAAATATAAACCTGGGATTTAATCAGATTTATAAATATTTTGATTCAGCTGGCACCTTACTCAGCATCTCTTAATTTCCAGGCATTTGCACAGTTAACATAAATAATTATAATAAAAGATTGACAGTGATAAGTAGTTTAGAAATACAGATAAAATGCTGGACTCCAAAAAGAGTAAAAATTAATTCTGGCTTTAGAATAGGTAAGGACTTCATGGAAATCAATGACATGGCTTGGGGGATATTTTAGCTACTTCTTAATTTTCGTAAACTCTCTCCAAATGCATCCCAAATAATTAAGTTTCTTTAATATAAGAAAGAAATGCTGTCTTTGGTTACCAAATACAGCTTTGAATCAGTTCTACTCACTGTTTTCTTGCTTTTCTCAGCTATTTTGTTTTCCTCAATGCCTTCTTTGTAGAAATTTGGGGGATCATTGAGACACCCCCTTGAAATTCAGGAAAGATTTGGAAATCATCTTCATGTAATGACATCTGTCCATTCCAATGAAAAAATGAAACCAGGCAACGTGTCTATGGGTACACTAATAAAATAAATATTGGAGGAACCAACAGAGTGAAGTGGGAGTCTCAAAATGTGTTTTCAAGGAAACTTAGTGAGTTAAGATGGAGTTGTTGTACCACTAAGGTATAAGGATAGTCTTTTTTGAACATCGTATTTCCACTTATTCTCTCTCACATACATACACATGCAACATTAATATAAAATTTTCTCAGTGCCTCTTCTTGACATTTAACTTAAGCTAAGTTTAAACTAGTCTAAAACTTAATAGACCTTAAAAAAGCAAAAAACAAAACACAATAGACATTTGAAACTAATTGCTTGTCTATGCTATGACCTAGTATAAGATGGCGGCAAATTTAGCACAGAATAATGGATTTTGGTTGACTTCAGCTTCAATAATATAGTATTTGGCACATGTTTCCTGGCATCCCCCAGAATCTATCAGGCCCTAGTCTCCTTCCTTAGTAGATTCAAGAACCATTGTAGTCAAGCAGTATTTAGGTGTCACAATTAAAAATTCCATAGCATAAGTTTTTTTAGATTATCTGACCCAGTTTTCAAGAAAACCTTAGTAATTCCTGTTGGAACTCTTTAAAATATCTTTTATACTGATTTTTATTTTAAATCAAGTTAACACAATTTAGTCCTTTCTTTGTGACTGATGTTTGTTATTATTAACATATAGAGACTTGAGTTTTACATTTTTTATTGGGCTTTATAGTTTACAAAGGGCATTCATAGACATTGTCTCATCTGAAAGTCCCTGTACCCCACACCCCTATTCTTGTTTGCCATTTATACTCTGATGAGAATTAGGAAACCATCTAACCTGGTTTATTAGAACTGGGTGTCAAATATGGCCATGAGGACCCCTCCTAGTGAGTAAGGAGTGTGGCCTTTGTGATAGCTGTTTCCACGCTCAGAGGCTCTTTGGCTTAATTCTGGATTCTTGGCAGTGTCTGTTGAGTGATGTAGCTGGAAGAGTTGACCAGATGAGAGGGGAATTATGCAGCTGGATTTTTAGCATAGATCATTGTTTTATAAATATCCCCTCCAAAATGCTGTCAAAGGGCCTGTGTGAAGACTTAATTAAAACAATAAAATGTGTTTAATATAATGTGCTTGATGCTGTACTAAACATAATAAATATTTTAAAAATTAATCTGTGTTAAAATTTGGAAAGTAGTTTGAGAACTACAATAAATATTTCGTGAATTGTTACATGGGACTAGAGAATGGTAAATGTGGAGGGCTATGTGTCATAAAGGGAAATTTACAAAATATTATCTTGATATCATACATCATTTAAGTAACATTAAAGATGGATTAGAAATGATTGCATCTGTTTAACAGAATCTTCCAGGACCATATGTCATCTTATGTGTGACATTTCTAAAAATTCCCACGTTATAATTTAAAAGTTGTAAATACCTGGCAGCAGGATACATAATACCAGTACTTAGAATGCCATGGTCTGAGACTTTATTTTATATATTGGGTTTTATTCCTTCAAGTCACTCTGTTGTATTCTATTGTGAAATAAAACTAGGGATCTGAGAGCAGGAGTGCATTATTTAATATTGGGGCATGACAGTGCATGGTCTTTGAGCTTCCAACAATGTTCATTGAATGCATGACTCCCTAAATGAATATATCAGTGGATAAAAGAGCCTTCAGTACTTAACTGTCAGTACTGATGATTTTTTGCTTGGGGTGACCTGGTCTAAACACACGAGTATTGGGACACCTGAGTGGCTCAGTCAGTCAAGTGTCCTGGTCTCAGGTTTTGGCTCCGGTCCTGATCTCAAGGTCATGAGGTAGAGCCCAGCATGGACTCCAGTGTGGAGCCTGCTTGGGATTCTCTCTCTCTCCCTCTGTACCTCCCCAGCTGGTGCACGCACGTGCACTCTCCATATCTCAAAACAAATCAGAAAAACAAGAAAAAAAAAGTGAAAAGCATGAGTACTTTTTGAATAGTCACCCTATATTTGGTGAGAAAAAGTGAGAGGAATCAATATAGTGTGGTTGAGAAGAGCAGCAGAAAAATCTACCCATAATGGCTCTGACTAGGATCTGAAATCTATGTGGTTTGACTGCTTGCTCTTCCATAACTCTTTGTAATACCTTTTCAGCCCCCACTACTCTAAATCAATATTTTCGTTTGTCTAGTTTCCTTCCCACAGTCTTCATTCTTTGTGCCTTCTTGACTGCAGTTGCTTTTATTTTGATAACACTCTCACTTACTTAGATTCCCAGGACACAGTACTCTGTTTTTCCTCCCATCTCCTCTTGCCATTCCCTTTCAATGTCCTAAGATGTTTTATTTTCACTTGCCCATTTCTTACATTAATTTCTTCTCCCACTCTCCCTCAAATATTAGGCACCTACTTTGACCCTGGCACTGTTCTGGGCCTAGGGAGGCAGCAGTGAATGGGACAAAGTCCATGCTTGGTGAAGCTCATGATCTGAAAGGGTGACAGTCATCTAGGCTATGCTTTGTGGGAAAAACAGGATCAGCAAGGAGCCCATTGTGGCTGGAGTGGAGCCAGGCAGAAGGAATAAGGACACTGGCCCAGGATGTGGTGATGCCAAGAGCAGGGGAAGCCCAGCCGTCCTCGTAAGGGGAGTCTGTGAAAGCAGAGGAACTTATGTTTTAAAAGGCACCAAGTATTTATTTTCTCCTGTAATTACTCATTCCTTTTTTCCCCCCTCTCTCCCCTGTTCTCCTTCCATTGCCACTTCTGCCACCTGGGCTTTTACTTAGCCCATGTTGCTTTCTTTCTAGCCTTTCTTCCCGCTGGGAGGTAATGGTCAGATTAGTCTTCCCAGGACACTTTCTTCTCATCTGCTGATCAACCCGGGGTTGTGGTTGGTCTCCATTCTGCATGTTAAAGCTCAGACTTGAGGGGCCACCGTTCTCCACTGCATCATTTTCCAGAACTGCCCCACACAGACTCTAGTCTGAACGAGTGGGTTACTCACTGTCTTCAGGCCTGTGTGGGGCCCTTGCACTTCAGAACCTTGCTCAAGCCTGAACTGTCTCACTTCTAGTGCCTTCTCTCAAACCACTGGCATGGCAGTCCTCGCACCTCTCGAAGACCACTACAAGTCTGGAAAGTTGTTAACCTTTTGCCTATACCATTCGTTCCTAGAGTCTTTCATTAAAAAGTGTGTTGAAAATATGCTTTGTACTAGCAGTCGTGCTGGTGCTTATGGAGACCAAGATGAAAGAAGAGAGTCTGCCTCAGGAGCTGAGAGTGCTGTGGGGAGACAGAGGATAATAAATTTAACATTTAGGTAAAACGACCTGGAATTTGTGTTAAGGGGTCATGAGAGAAAAGAACACACCTCTCCGGGTCAGAACGCTGGGCTAAGATGGGCCCTGATTTGGATGGGGGGTACCTAATGTAGGAAGGGGTAAGGAAGTCAGAAAGTGTAACATTTAAGCTGAGACTGGAGAATGAAAAATAGCCAGCTAAGGGAAGTATGATGTGGTGGAAGAGGAGCCTTCTAAGTAGAACCAAAACCATTTCAAAGGTCTGAGGCTGTGAAGAGCTTGGGAATATTGCAGGAGAAATGAAACTGAACAAAGGCCACGAAGGCTGGAGCATAGTAAGTCTGGTGAGAATGGCGCCACGTGGGGTTGATGGCAGGACCAGATGATGCAGGCCTTGAAGGCCATGATAAGGAGTGTGGTTTTAAGTGCAATGGGAAGCAATTGAAGTGTTTTAAGCAAATGCATGACATGATCTTATTTGAAGTTGAGATTGCCATCTGTTCATTAAAATCCATTTGTTTTTCTCCCTGGGCACACAACCAGATTCCATTCCTGGGTTCTCTTTGCAGTGGGCTTTAGGCCATGTGACTCTATCCTATACTTAGAAGTAAGTAGTAGTGGTGAATAGCTACGTGGTAAATAGTGGTGAATAGCCCCTCGACTAGGGCTAGTTCATAAAAACCTCCCATGTGGGCTCTTTTAAGGTGTTTCCCTTCTGACTGGGCAAACTTGGGAGCCCACGTGGAAATGCTAGAACCACTGTCAGCCTGGACACCTGCAAGGCTATATGCAACAGAGTCCCCTCGCAGCTGACCTAGAACTGCCCCGAGCTTTTGTGTGAGCAAGAGTGAAGCACCTCATGTGTTGAGCCATTACACATTCTGTCCATTT
This sequence comes from Prionailurus bengalensis, assembly GCF_016509475.1. Classification (NCBI taxonomy): domain Eukaryota; kingdom Metazoa; phylum Chordata; class Mammalia; order Carnivora; family Felidae; genus Prionailurus; species Prionailurus bengalensis. The sequence goes on from NC_057344.1 coordinate 147,626,538, forward strand.
GCTACCACATTCTGGTTTGTCTAAAATAATAGGATAGTGTGAAAGAGAAATTGTGGCTGTGGTGCTCTATGAGAATGTGAGACAGTGTGAACAATAGCAATGGCCTAAGTGAAGTCCCCATGGGGAATAGAGAGATTTCACTTGAAATAGATTGTAGATGATTTTGGGTATAGAATTAGCAGCTCCTACTGACAATTTGCTGTGTATAGTCAGCTTGTGGGGGGAAAAAAACACCTCACTTGATTTGACTTTCAAGTGTGATATTACTTATTTTTTGGACTTACCATAACCTACCTCACTGAATACCTTTAGGCATATATTTTATTCATTTGACTAGCTTGCCCTAAACTAGGGAGCGAACAGACCATGTCTTTGAGAAGTTTTTATTTACTATGGTGTCTAGTATAGTGCTTTAGATAAGCTTCTTTTTTCATTAAACTTTGCTTAAGTTAATGAATGAAAGGGTAGGCTCTCCGAATTTTTGTCCATGGAGTTGTGTGACCCAGCATTGCCTTGTCATTGATGTCACCTCAGCCTGGCTTAAATTTTCATTGCCTTCTAAGGGAGAAGTTTAGCTGTATCAAATTTTTTGTGTTACCTGTATTTGCCCAGTGAGAAGGGAAACAGCATAAGGAAGCCCGCATGGGAGGTTTTTATGCGCCAGCCCTGTTCTTGGTATTCACCACTACCACTGACTTTCCTGGGTAGGATACAGTAACATGGTTCACAGCCAACTGCAAAAAGAGAGCCAGGAAATGGGATCTGGCTTAGTGGGGGAAAGTAATATCACGGGGCCTGCGATTTGAATGTTTGCAGTAGAAGGTATGTAGAAATGTTTTTTAAAGGCATGTGAGCTAATCCTCACTGCCTCCCCATCACTTTCAAGTGTCCCCACCAGCTATTGCCCATTGCGCAGAGTTGCTTCAGTGACCACTGTTTCCATCCACAGTCAGGCACTCATCTGGGAGAATCATTATGATTTATGGAAAGTCTCAAGATAGGAGGCAGTTTCCGTAATCCAAATGAGCAATGATGAGGTCTGTAACTAAGAAAGTGGTGGTAGAAATAGAAGGATGGGATAAGAAACTCAGAAACTTTATAGAACATGGTGACTAGATGGATTTGGGGCAAAGAAAAGACTAGAACAAGGATGAATACTGAAGCCTCATGCTGATAAACCTCAATTTGTAAACTTAAATAGATATCAAAAGACCAGTGTTTTCAAGATAAAGCCGGTTAATGCTGCCTACCACCAAAGGGTGGCATTAGCATTGAGACCGGACATTTAAGCCCAGGACGTGGTACTGCTGGTTGATGCGTTATATATTTACTGTGTTTGTGCTTAGTCGGGATGTGTTTTGTGAACATTACTAAACCATACATGCCTGCTAAGGGCAAAAACAGCGATGTTGAAATTACTGGTAAAAAGAGATACAAGAATAGGACACCAATGCTAAATAGATTAAAATGACAATTGAAAATCATGAGAAAATATTGGAAATAATATTCGACAGTAGGTAAAGATCTAATCAGGCCTCTTGTGAAAAACCCTGTATTTCACAGTACAGGAGTCGGGGAAGAGTAATTGACCAGATGAGAAAGCAACTCCAAATATGGGAGTTGTGTTTGGAAGACCAGCATTACTATTGAAGGCCCATTAGCTCAGTGTTCTTTTTTAATGAAGGCTAGAAGTTTGTTCAAGAAGCTAAAGACTAAGCATGGTGAAGGAAGTGTGGTGATGTTTTCTTGTGAGACGTGGTCACATAGGTTCAAGGGCTGTTTGTGCATACCAGGAGGTGGTTGTTGATGTGTATGTGGGGATTCCTTAGCTTCTAATAGTTCCCTGTGAGGCTTACACAGGGGAAGGAGGGGACAGAGTGAACCAGGTAGAAGAAGTCAGAATGGAAACTGGGGAACAGAATTGAATGCAATAGAAAAGCTACAGTCAGAGGCACGTTTGCTGAAAACAAATGCTATTTGTAGCATGTATCTACCTTTCATTTCTGTGTTGCTCAACAGAGAGTGATGGAGCCATTAGATCAACAGCTAGAGGGGATGAGAATCCGTAAGGCCCCGCCTATGTTCTATGAGAGCCAATGATCCGATATTTGAAAATATAGAATAAGCTGCGAGCCTCAGATGAAAAATATGACTTACTTCTAGATCCAATGTATATTTACAAAATAATTATAATTCCCACACCGACACATTATTTCTTCAACTTGGTTTTCAAATAAGTGTACTGAAATTTAAATTAATACTACCTATTAACGTATGACCTTTAAAGTAGAAATGTAAGCGGTAACTATTTGACTATAATATGAACTTGACACCTAATGAACCAGTTTCAGACAAAACCATCATTTCTATTCAGCTAGAGTACTGAATATAGTCCTGGTATTTTCTAAGTAAAAGGTGAAACAGTCAGAAAAAGACTAAATATTAGAGAGGTAGAAGGCAATGAATACAAGGATAACCTTTTTAGTGTGGAAGGATGAAACTTGAGGAGGAAAAAACATGAGTAAAATCATCAAGTTAGATTAAGATAGGACAAATAGGAGTTAGTTCTTCTAATTAATAAATATTGGAAATGCAAGGTTTTTACTGAATCTTAAAGAGGCTATTTAAAGTGAGAAATACATTTATTTACTGAGTGCACTATGGAACTCATTCTTCTCATACCATAATGGTTTAGAAGGAAAATGTAAACGAGTTACAAAAAATGCTAAGCATGTACGCACAGCAGATTATTATGGGATATTAAGAGACATTTCTTGAGTTTATTTCCCCTGTAAGATTTCTTTTAGAGATAAAATACCTGTAGAATATAGGTATGCACTTCTTCTGCAGTCTGATGAAATTTGTATGTTGTGTAATTTTCTTTTCTTACTCTAAATTTCTTATTATACCTTATGTGAATTATTTTATTCTTGTCATCTATGAATTTCTGCCTTCTATGAATTACTTAACCATTTTAAATTTTTAGCCAAAAGTAGAAAGAAAAAGCATTCATTTTCACAAATTATATTCTTGCCATTTAAAAAAGTACTTGTGAGCTAAAGGTGGCAGATACTTTTCAAAATTAACACATTTTATGCTTTCTCTAGGCTGGAATGATAAAAAGTGATAATGATGAGTATTTCATTGAGCCTTTGGAAAGAGGTAAGCAGATGGAAGAAGAAAAAGGAAGGATTCATGTTGTCTACAAGAGATCAGCAGTAGAACGGGCTCCTGTAAACATGTCGCATGACTGCTACTACGGAGGTAGGCATCTTTGACGAGGTTTAATAATTATCTGTAATTTTAAGGTATGATGAAAACAACTCTCCCAATCCATTAAGGGAATGTGACTGTCATGTGCTCTTGCATAATGTGAAGGTAGCAAGAGAATATATGTTATAGGTATTATTTTATTCTAGTGCAGTATTGTGTCCCTAACCAGTTATTTATGACTTCTTTTATAGTTTCACATTAAAATGATTTTTTCTGTAGCTTCTGTGAAAACTTGGAAATATTTTTGCCTTCTAGAAGTATCTCAATTGTTATTAATACTATTTTCAAACTTTTAAAATGAAATATATTGACATGACAGAGAATAATAGATATGTCATAGACACATTTGCAAATAAGAATGCTGGGGCGCCTGGGTGGCTCAGTCGGTTGAGCTTCTGACTTTGGCTCAGGTCATGATCTTGTGGTCCATGAGTTCGAGCCCTGCGTCGGGCTCTGTGCTGACAGCTCAGCCTAGAGCCTGCTTCAGATTCTGCATGTCCCTCTGTCTCTGCCCCTCCCCCTCTTGTGCTCTGTCTCTGTCTCTCTCTCAAAAATAAATAAACATTAAAAATAATTTAAACAAACAAACAAAAAAGAAAGTAAGAAAAAAGAAAATAAGAATTTGACCTTAAGGTCTATTTTGCAAAATCATATTTTTACAATATGGAAGGGAGAATGAGTTGAAGGTTCTGTCAACTTTTGTTTCATAATAGGCTGGACCACTAAAGTCAATGAAATTATGGCATGGGAAGCTTTTCTAGTTTGTTTGCTTTTATGAAATCTGAAGGTAATTTGTTATTAAAGACATGTTTTTATAAGTTGAGTATACAAGTTCCCTTTCTGGAAGAGAAAGGAAATTTGAGAATCTATGTTTTTTTTAACCAAATTTCAGAAAGGCTATATTTATTTTTGCCGGGCCAACTATCTGAATTAGAGATAATAGAAATTTCCCCTAGGGAAATGTCAGGGATATAAATAATCTTAATTTAATAATCTAGATTCTAGATTAATGATATCTTGCCTTTTGAGACTCATTACCTAGTTTGATTTTCAGATACCACCAGTTTCTGTTAAAATGTCATACTAGTGGGATAGTAGAGTTTAAAATAAACGTAAAAATTGAGGCACCAGGGTGGTTCAGTTGGTTAGGTGTCTGACTCTTGATTTCAGCTCAGATTATGATCTCACGATTAGTGAGTCCTGAGCCCTGTCTTGGGCTCCGTTCTTGGGATTCTGTCTCTCCTAATGTCTCTCTTTGCCCTTCCCCAGCTTGTGCTTGCTTTCTCTCTCTCAAAATAAATAAATAAACTTAAAAGTTTTTTTTTAAATTAACAAGACCTGAAGAATTATTGAGAAATATCTGATTTGAAGCAACAGCACTGAATTAATAGACGCAATACTATGAAATGTATACCTATCCTAGAAGGTCACTGTGATGTAATCAGAAGAGACCGCACTGCATTTAGACAGATGTTAATAGTACCTCTAAAATTTCAAGTTCTTCTGTTATCTTAGATTAATATTTAACCTTTCTGAGCCTCAGTTTATCTGTGAATGAAGAATTAAAATATGTTGCACAATTATAGTAATATTAGAAATAGTATATGAAAATTGTTGAATGTAGCCCTCAACAATAATGGATGGTTAATCAATGGTAGCTGTGGCTGTTGTTATTGGTATTAACTATTAATATGAATTATTTTGGGCAAAGATGTATGTGTTAGGAGTTTTAATTAAAAGTTAAACAGGCATTGCTTGCCTTCATGTTGTGAATACATTACTATTAGTTCTTATTTCTATTTTTCATGTTTGAAAAATGTCATTCTAAATCAGAAGACTGGTTGTGTCAAAGGGTAGGTAGGAGAATACAGTACTTTTTCTAGAGTTTAATTGTTAATATCTAATATCTTTTGTGAGGCAATGGTTAAATATCTTTTAAAAAAGCATGGCCTACATGTTCTAGAATTGTATTAGAGGGCTGGAAGCCAGGTAAGTCACTATGACTTTCCTCCCAGTTGCTCTTTCTGTCATACCTGTGGTTTCACCAAGAAATAGATGCTCCATTTCAGTGCCTAAAGGTATCCATCCTGGTACTTTTCAGTAGTATAATATTTACAGAGAAGGAGAGAAGATTTTTTTTTTATTGAAATAAGACAGTTATGAGAAATATGATGTTTAATACCTATTGTATTTCTAGATACTAGATTAGGAAAAATAATTTAGTAGTCAGGGCATGTAAGTTTCAAAGAATTAGATTAGATTTAGGCAATATGGGGAATTTTAGTTTAGAAAATCATTTAAAATATCAATTCTAGTAGCGTCAGCATCAACTTACTCAGATTTTATAATGAGTTGTTTTTAAGAATGCAGACACTAAAAACCTTATTTTTTGTTTTTCAGTTTTGAATAGAAGATTACTTTGTAGCCAAATAGGCCACAAAATACATTTTGGTAAGGTTTTCAGCAATCATGGGTCAAAGGAAGAGGAGTTCCTTTGTTAATTCTCAATTACCTTAAAACTTGACCCAAAATAGAACATAGAATGTTTCATGATAAGCCTTAGTATGAACTTAACTTTTATTTTATTTATGAAGTTCTGATTGAACTGAGTTGCTGATGATGTCAATTTACTTCCTTTTGAGGATTTTAAATTGTAACCATGTATTTTAGAAATGGAAATGTCTTCCTAAGGTAAAAAGAGATTCAGATTTAGAGCTTTAAGTACTATACTATAACTTTAAAAGTCTTCTTTTAACTTCATGGTCAAGGACTGAGAGCCAAGTTTTTTCATGGACTACATACTTTCCAAGTGGAATTAAGAATATATTCTTATACCTTATTCCATCATTCTAAAATGTAAAATTTAACAGATTCTGGGTTTAAAAAGCATATTGATTTATAAATGAAAACTATAGTATCATATAAAATAATGCTTTGTCTGGATCAATTCAGGTGGTTATTTTAGGAGACACATGAGTCTTTCTTCAATGAGTTATAAGAAGGGGATTAAAATACATAAGATGTACTTAGAAATGCATTTGAGGGGCATGATCTTAAGTTTCTCTGACAACAGGTCATCAGGAGGAATTTTTATCATAAACAAGGCACTTCTGACCCAACAGAGTTTCAGCGTTAGGGCCCCTGTAAATGAATATTTTGCTGTGTTTTGTGGGTTATCCCCATAATTGCCTGGCCATACATCTTGCTTTGTCAGCTTGGCAACTCAGAGCTGTCATTTATTTGAGTTCTCTAATTTGGTGCGAGTATTCTATATTAAAACCAGTTATAACCTGAACTAGGTGATAATAGTGAGATGGAGAGAAGGAGCCAAGTTGGATTGAGACTGAAGTGAAACTGACAGATTTATATGATGCAGAATATATCAGGGATGGAGAGAGAGTGAAGAAGGATGACTCAGAATCCTAATCTGAAAGACTAGAGGATTCTCTTTTCAGAATTCAGATATTTAAAATGAGGAACAGAAATAGGCTTGATGGAGAGTGACAAGTGTATATGTTTGGATATATTGAGTCTGAAGATCCATTGGAATAGTGAGTGAATAAAAAATGCACAGTATATTTTCATAATGTCTCAGAGTCAGTGAATGAATGCCCTTATATACATGTTGAGGTAGGGATGGGTAGAGGTTAGCTTGGAGTCAGGGGGCAAGAATTGGCTTGTGGATGCTTGGAAAGTCTCTGCTTGCCTTCCACTCTCTCTTTAGCAATTTCATATCAATGAGAATCAGAAGGTGCACCTTGCACAGGATTAGAAGCCCATGAAAGATGTTTGCTACCAGCACTATAGGAAAGGAGGATATTTCATCCTTAAAACACAAAAACAAAGCTAAAAACAAAGCAAAAAACATGCTTCTGCATACTCAAGAACCCTAAGCTATTCCACTTGACTAAAAATAAACATCTATTTTTATTCTTTATCCTCTTAGAATATTTATCTAGGTTTCCAATAAAAGTCACAGCTTTGAACCTGTTGAGATAATATATTATCTCAACCATTTCCATATATCACACAGATTTTCTTTCCTCAACTCTTTTTTTTTAAATTTTTTTTAATGTTTTCATTTATTTTTGAGACAGAGAGAGACAGAGCATGAGCAGGGGAGGTGCAGAGAGAGAGGGAGACACAGAATCCAAAGCAGGCTCCAGGCTCTGAGCTGTCAGCACAGAGCCTGACATGGGGCTCAAACTCACGGACCATGAGATCATGACCCGAGCTGAAGTCAGACGCTTAACCAACTGAGCCATCCAGGCACCCCATTTTCCTCAACTCTTAATAAGGAAATTGTATTGTTTTTGAAATCTGAAAAAATGTGAAGAACTGTTTGAAAATACATTGAACTTGTAAAATCACAGATGCAGTACTCTGCTTTAGAATTACTGTTTTAAGACGTAAAACAGTTTTACATTTGGCAATATAAATGATCTCTTCCAGTGCAGAATTGGCAGGTGTTTATAACACATAGTACTGCCAGTTTCTGGCAAAGAAGTTCCATCCTTTGCATTAAACAACAAACATAAACTGTGCATGTTTATGACAAAAAACTTGTCTACTTCATCATTGGGGGAAGAGTTGAATTTACTTCTTTTTTTGATTTCTGCTTTGGGAGGATGGAAATCACATCCATTTTTGGACATTTAGTTTGGACAAAATTATTTTATATTTTGCTGGTTTTGAAATTTCACGTGGGAGTGTCGTGGTTAATCAACCAATAACGGGTCATAAAGTTCACCTCCACTGTTAAATCAATCATTTGGGTTTAAACTCAGATGAAAAACAAAACATACCCCTGATCATCTCTTAAGAATGTCTACATTGTTGTCAATAAGAAGTTTGCTTTAGGCAGTCTATTTCGGGGGGGGGGGGCGGGGGGCAGGGGGCCTCTACTTGTATGACATCATTCAGCTTTTCATATTTTCTTAAATTTAATCCCTAGGCCCTTAGGCTTCTCCCATCAAATTACAAACTATTCACTCACCAGAAGCTTTGTGTTAAAGTAATTTCTGTAATTACTTCCTACCAGTGGGAAACAAGGAATAGTAAGCCTTTATCTCCTAGCTTCCTTTCAGGATTTTCATTTTCCTGCACGAACCCAAGCGCTTGTGTCGCTGGTGTGGTTGTCATGGTGCTGTGAAGGAGTGTCTTTGTCCCAGGTGGGAAACATGTACAAGTCAGAAATGATTTGGGAGTTGCTCCTGGTTGCCAGGGAATGAAACTATGAAGCAAGAACTTGAATAATGGGAAGACTATTTCTTATTTTGGTGACTCTAGGAACTTCCTAGGCAGAGTCCTTCCTTGAATCTATAGAAAAGTCAGTAGGTGCTGTAACCTATTGTATTTGGAAGTTCTCATGACCTGTGCCCCGATCAAAGAGAAACAGTGGTGGGCTTTGCAGGCAACCTAAATAAATAAATAAATAAATAAATAAAGTGAGAGAAATTAATTTTTAGCATGTTTTTGTATTAAATGAAACATGGAACATAATATTACTAAATCATTAAGATCTGTCAAATAGCAACCATTCTTTCAGGTATATATTAAATGATAAACTTTACTCATTTTTACCCGGCTGCATAGTTTAGTTTATAATATAATCTAGGGTCGGTAATTTGTCAAAGCTGCTACCAGTGGATTCATATGGAAATACTAATCATCTTTATGTAATTCCTTTTTAGGTTGGTTTTGCATATTTCACAATCCATGTGTTTACAATAATTATTGGCAAAAAGAAGGCAGTTAAAGGTTCAATTATTACTTGAAATAATCCTGGAAGCAGAGTGATAGTTAAAGACCTTTCAGATGTGAAAGATAAAGGATACTACTTCATTTCCTTATATTAAAATCTCTTACAGCGGGTATTCTATCTCTTCACGAATAGGTACCATGAAAGGAGTTTGTTTACCTAGACCAGGTTTAAAGTGTTACAAATATAACTCCGTATGTTTTTTTCTAATGGAGTTAAGCATGGAAAGATAAAACTGTATCAAAAATTCAGAGCTGCTGGATTTTACTTAGTTATTGATGTGACATTAAGGGAGAAAGAGAAATGGAAGAATTTAGCTACATCTGGGCAACTGAAACAAAATTGAAAGCAGTTAATTTATATTAGAATACAAAGATAATGCAGATAATATGAGTTGGACCTTGATTCTTAAATTAGATGCTTGCCTACTCAGAATAATTATATCAATTATTGACTCATGAAAGAGCAATTATTGCCAAGAAAAAACTTTGTTAGTGTTTAAAATGTATTTGTTCTTTCTGAATGTAAAATATATCCTAATATCAAAATATATTTTCAGTGTTTGGTTTTAATCGCATGAACTGCTTTTACTTAGGAGGAATAGACTCTATTTTTAGTAAAATATCAAGTACATTTTGACTCTGCACAAGCCAAGTGTGCCTGCTTAAACACATTTTAAAGCCTGTACTTATTTCTTTCCCTGCACAACTTACAAACTTTCATGTGAGTAAGTGGGAAGCTTTTGTGCAAGGAATTCAAATATTTCTGGAGGTTTAGTAATCTTTCGTTTTATTATTTCTGTCTCTAATGCGATTATTATTTTTAAAGAAGATAATTTGCCATAAGGCAGCTTTTGTTCATGTCGCTCATGGTTTTCTTTTTCCTACTGGATCATCAGTTGTTAACTTTACATATAAATTTTATTTATGAGGATCAGTGCTGTTCACTTTGGTGTTTTGTAAATAATTTTTGTGTGCATGTGGGTTCCTCACATCCCTGTGGAGGACTCGGGTGTGTTATTCTCAATCCTCTTTCTTTATGGGCTGTCTTTATCCTTCCCTCTGCAGGGTATCTTTCAGGGAGTTGAAGTGGAAGTTAGTGATATATGTTGAAAAAAATGGAACTATGGGGTCAAATAAGTGTAGGACAGCAACAATATTTCCTATGTGAAAATCATTTGAGATGAGATTATGGGGACTGTGGATTCAAATGTGAGGGCTACAGTCAGGCCAAATTAAATGCTCCTTTAATGCACAATTCTGCAAGGGGAGCTGAGTGCTTGGTTTTGTTCTTTCTAGGTACCAGAAAGTTTATTCTGATTTTCAGCTGTGATGCAGCTGGTCTAAATATCTATGCTGAATAAGAGACTTAAAAACTGAGAACAAACTGAGGGCGGAGGGAGGGGGGTGGGTGATGGGTATTGAAGAGGGCATCTTTTGGGATGAGCCCTGGGTGTTGTATGGAAACCAATTTGACAATAAATTTCATATATTAAAAAAAAAAAAGAATAGCAAAAAAAAATATCTACGCTGAAAAATTCTTAATGGAAGTTCTTGAACTTGGGATTTGGATAAGATGGAAAGATTTAGTTTGGAATGATTTGAGCCATTTCCCTAAGTGAGACTATAAAGTTTACTGGAGATAAGTAATTATATGTAGCATATTCCTTTATTACTTTCCAGTACCTTACTCTCTGGAAAAAAAAAAAAATCTTTGACAAGTTTGAATGACGCATTAGTTCAAATTGGTTTTGTTTGTTTGTATATCTTTCACAATTATTATAACCACTTAAATGCCCCATTAACTTGTTCCTTGCTTTTGGGCTGAGATACTTGTTCATTATTTTAGAGCTCTGATGAGTAACCCAAGTATCCTAAGCTTTTGTGTATATTCTTGTTCAAAGGACCGTCTTTAATGGTGAGTGTCATTTAGCCAATGCCTGTGGAAGAGTTTGTTTCTCTTGAGTGTACTTTACAGATTGCTGTGTGTTAGGTGTTAAGAATAAGGTCTGTGTGGTGTCAACACTCTGCATTTTAACTTCACTTCTCTGTCTCAGCACTTTGGCAGGTTTTGTTGTCATGTTTTCATGTTTTATCAGATTCTACTCCATATGCTAAAGGGATAAAAGCAATGTCTAAGCCCCTTTTGGGGAGATGAGTGAGTGGGAAAAGTGGAGTTTCCTTATGTCCTGTACCATCGTCCTCATACTAACAAAATGCCACTGGACAGCCTTCTAGTAAATAAGAAATTAGGGTACAGGGCGGACTTTTAATTTCTTAATTCCCAATTTTGGATGACACATTTAGATGGAGATGGTATGGGAATTTGATGCATATCAACATTGCCCTTCCTCATTCTGTGATCCTGGGCTTGGCTTTTGAGTCCAGTGGGAAGTCCTAGGGAAATCACTGCTAGGTATGGTGTAGGCACCACCCTATTTATGTTTAAAGGAGGTATAATTAAGCTCATCAGGATATATATATATATATATATATATATATATATTTTTTTTTTTTTTTGGTCTTCTTCATGGTCCTCTCATCTGTGACAACGCAACATTTGAAAAGTCAGCAGAAGCATCTGTGTGGTTCTTATAGGGTTGTGATCACCTGAGTTCCTGTGGGCATCTTTTTGTCATTCACCAGTACCCTTTCTCTGAAATTTATGGAAGAAATGTTCTTTTTTTTTTTTTAATTTTTTTTTCAACGTTTATTTATTTTTGGGACAGAGAGAGACAGAGCACGAACGGGGGAGGGGCAGAGAGAGAGGGAGACACAGAATCGGAAACAGGCTCCAGGCTCTGAGCCATCAGCCCAGAGCCTGATGTGGGGCTCGAACTCATGGACCGCGAGATCGTGACCTGGCTGAAGTCGGTCGCCTAATCGACTGCGCCACCCAGGTGCCCCTGGAAGAAATGTTCTAACATCCTGTCATCTCAGACTCATGCAAATTTTTATGATATACATTGAGATTATTTTCATAGATATGAGATCTGAAGCATGGATGTTGGTGAAAATAATTATTACAATAATCACTCAGACTTTTATTCTCAAAGAAAGCCCCAGCTTTTATGGATTTTTCATCTTTCCCAGTTATATGTCCCACTTTGTGTTGCAACTCAGATCTCACCTCACAGCGAACTTAAGAGCATCCCTTCTCTGCTTCTTCTTTTTGTGACTTTATGGCAATGATGATAAAGCAACTCACATAATTAGAATCAAGTTCAAGTTTTGTATTCTGAATAGGAATTAAGTAAATGGGAAGCCAAGAATTTACTCTAAATACTAGGAATTATGAAAATTGACCTTCCTTTCATTGATAGAGTATTTAAATTGTAGCACATATTAATTCTGTGCAAAAATTCATGGAGAAAACCAAGAAGAAACAGGGGGACCAGCCCAGCTCTCTCTCCTACACTGTGGAATGCATCACAGTTTGATCCTGTGCAGGAGTTTTCTATGTTAGCTGTTCTGTGAGTTTCTTTGGCTGGCTGCATAGGCCCCACCGGGCTGATATTCCTTGTCTGCCTGGCTGCTGCCTACCCTGCTGGCTTTCAGTGCAGGTCTTTCTTCCATTTGACTAGAGGCTGCCCTCACGGGTACAGCAGACCACCCTGAGTTTGGCAAGGACCCTTACTTACGCAGCACACGTGGTCCTCGGCAGCTTCTCTTGTGCTTGGTTCAGCAGCCCTTTCTACAGCCTCCCACCAAACTCTGATCTTGCTGTTCCTGTAGCACAGGAACCAAGGGGAGTCATGGCTTCCTTGACTGCAACCAGACTGATATGCTAGCAGCCCTTGAGGTGTTCTTCTTCCAGAGCCCCCAAGACAAAGCAGGAAACAAGGCTTGGGTGCTTGGAGATCCCCATAGATCGGTATGTTTTCATACCATGTCCTTTCTCTTCTGAAATGTGGCCTTAAAGGGAACTGGGCAAAAGTCAGAACCACTGTCTCCTCATTCTCCTTTGTCTCCCTCGTCCCAGAAGTACTGCAAGATCAAAAGGGCCAGACTTGCCTTTTTCCTTCCTCTGATTAAATGCTTTTTCCTCACTATTCCAGTCTCATGACTAAGACTTATGATGGCCAGGCCTTTCCTCTCATAGGAGGAAAACACAAATAAAAACCAAACATGCAAATAAAAAACTGCTGTTTTCTGGCCTCCAGGCCTGGCGTTGATTTGTTATATGAGAACTAAGAGAATTAGAACTTCCTTTCCCTCCATACAGCCTTGCTTACCAGTCTCTTTTCTTTGGAAAAATCTTACTTCAACTCCAGAAGCTAAATATGGAGTTTCTTTATATTCTTGACTCATCTGTCAGACTTTCTGATGGCCTCCTTCTTCTCTCTTTACTTTCCCTCACTCAAGGCCTTCTCGCCACTCTTGGGGATGATTAGTGAGTCATCTGTGCACAAACACAGAGAAGAATAAACATTTCCCAAATGTCCTCCCCATTACACGAGTTCTCATATTTCTGTGGTCCTCGTTGTTGTACTTCCGTATCGTAGTTGCAGAAACCGTATATATATTAAGGGGTAGTTGGAAGGGCTCTTGTTAGAATATTTTCCCCTTATTTTATACATGTAAGTGTGGATGGAGAACGATAAGGTGTCAAATGCCAGATAGTGAAAAACAGGGTTACAGATGGAATTAATGTCAGAAAACAAAAACAAAAACAAAAACAATTTGATCTTCATAACTCAAACACACTTTACCACATGATTTGTAGTCTACAACGTATCACAAATATGGCTTTGGCATCGTGAGTCAGTAGGAGAACCCTAGAATCTTCAGTTAGTGTCTATACTTCTAAATTTGGAGTCTTTTTTTTTCAATGTTTTTTTTTTTTTATTTATTTTTGGGACAGAGAGAGACAGAGCATGAACGGGGGAGGGGCAGAGAGAGAGGGAGACACAGAATCGGAAACAGGCTCCAGGCTCTGAGCTGTCAGCCCAGAGCCCGACGCGGGGCTCGAACTCAGGGACCGTGAGATCGTGACCTGGCTGAAGTCGGTCGCCTAACCGACTGCGCCACCCAGGCGCCCCTAAATTTGTAGTCTTAACACTACTTGACTATTATTTCCTTTTTCTAATTAATATCTATCTGCAAATATAGAATTTCACCCCAAATTCCACAGAATTTTTTTGTGATTAAAAGAAGAAATCAAATCTGTCCTTTTTGTGAATATAGAAACCTGTTGTTTTATTTATAATATGGTTAAATTACTGCCTTTTTAGTGCAAAGCAAAGCATTATAGTATAGTCATCATGAGTCCATATACTTACTTTTTATAGATTTTTGAAAAATCTTTTGGTCCAGAGATAGGAGAGTGATGTTAAAAGTGACAGAAGTACTGTGTCCAATCCTCCTTCAGTTGAAAGAGAGAGGTCATCTGTTTTAGTCTTCTTCAGTTCTTGGCAATAACAAAGGAAAAATTAATAAGGCCAGTCATGAAGGCAGTTTCTTACCTCAGGTACTCAGATCCAGTGACTACTGCTTAAAGAACAACTTGAATATGATATACAGCAGGAAAACAAACGGGAATAAGAAACCAGAAGTGCACAGTGTTTAGTCCCTTGGGAATACCCTTATTATTATTTTTTTTTCTAGGTGTAGGGGCAGAGTACAAGTGTTTGTTTCAGAAAACATAATATAAGAACGTGTTGCATTAGAATAGAATCACACACATTCTCTGTTCAACCCCCTTTCCACATATACTCTAACTCTACCTTAATGCCCATTCCTGTGAAAGGTATTTCATAGCCAAAGGAAGGCAGTCCAAGTGTGTTAAATTTTTTTAGAGTAAAGTTAGCCAAGGATATCCTGTAAAAACAGATTCAAACATTTGAATCTGATCTCTTGCGCCAGTTTTAAAATTAGATCTTCAAACTGGATCTTTAGAACACTAAAGAAATCAGAAACCTCAGTGGTGACTTTTTTTTTTTTTTTGACATAAGACTATCAACATGTATCTCTTTAAAAATCTTTACTGTTTTCTCACAGACAAGGAAAAAGAGCTCACATTTTACAGCTAGTTCATAAGAAAACTAAAACATTTATGAGAGATGGAATAGAGGTCCATGGTTTATGCTTTCAAAAAGTATGAAGAAATAATAAGAAATTATTAATGGCGAGTTTCAGACAAAAACCTAGTATGTTATTGACACAAGATACATTATTTTGGTTTATTTGGTATTCAATATGTGCTTTCCCATCCAAGAGTATAGTATACTTCAATAAAGATTAGTAAAGAAACATACAATTAAATCAAGCCATTATATAATTAGCATTATAATGACTGATTTAGAAAACATGTTTTGTGACTTTAGTGATGTCAGTGAAAGCTAGAGTGCTTGAAGGCACTTGTATAAATCTTATTACATCAGGTTTTTTTTTTGTTTTTTTGTTTGTTTGTTTGTTTGTTTTTTTAGCAGCAGGAAGAAGTTTATTAGAATACAAGATCAGAAAGGAAGAATAGTATGAAAGCTCTTTTTACAGACAGGGGACATTCGAAAGTGAATACCTCACGGATTTTTTTATATAATAAATAATTCAACGAGGTTGATTTAATGTCTATGTTGTTATTGGGTGGTAAACATTCTTTTTTCTTCAGTGTAGTTTTAGCTCAAAGTCTTACTGTTAAGAAGCTTTGGGGGCGCCTGGGTGGCACAGTCGGTTAAGCGTCCGACTTCAGCCAGGTCACGATCTCGCGGTCCATGAGTTCGAGCCCCGCGTCAGGCTCTGGGCTGATGGCTCGGAGCCTGGAGCCTGTTTCCGATTCTGTGTCTCCCTCTCTCTCTGCCCCTCCCCCGTTCATGCTCTGTCTCTCTCTGTCCCAAAAATAAATAAAAAACGTTGAAAAAAAAATTAAAAAAAAAAAAAAGAAGCTTTGTGACCTATATCAAGTTACTTAACCTATCAGTGCCTTGGTTTTTTCATCTATGAGACAGTGAAAATAATAGCAGTTACTTTAAAGGATTGTTTCTTTGGATTAAACTGATATTGATATGAAGCAATTAGTTTTAGTTCTTGAGACATACTGAGCACATGATAAAAGTTACCTCTTATTCCTATATTTTGACTACATTTTGCTTTTGTAGTAATTTATTTAAAAAATTTTTTTTTCAACGTTTATTTATTTTTGGGACAGAGAGAGACAGAGCATGAATGGGGGAGGGGCAGAGAGAGAGGGAGACACAAAATCGGAAACAGGCTCCAGGCTCCGAGCCATCAGCCCAGAGCCTGATGCGGGGCTCGAACTCACGGACCATGAGATCGTGACCTGGCTGAAGTTGGACGCTTAACCGACTGTGCCACCCAGGCGCCCCATTTTTTAATTTTTTTTTTTTTTGCTTTTGTAGTAGTTTCAAAATCTTACAAGAGCTGTTTTTCTTTGAACACGTGGTTTGTTATATTTTTGCCAAAGCATCACTTTGTTTTTCTCCCTTTGGTATCATGCATGCTCTTTCTTGTGTTTCTACTTTCAGCTTCTAGGAAATTTCTCTTCACTAAAATTTTCTTAGGGGCTCCTGGGTGGCTCAGTTGGTTGAGTGTCGGACTCTTGATTTCAGCTCTGGTTATGCTCTCACAGTTAACAATATTAAGCCCCATGTTGAGCTCCACGCTGAATGTGGAATCTGCTTGAGACTCTCTCTCTCCCTCTCTCTCTGCCCCTTCCCCTACTTACACGTGCACATGCACTGCATCAAACAGTAAATAAATAATTACATGAATCAATAGGATTTTCTGAGATGGTGAAAATGTTCTCCATCAGTACTATTTGTATGGTAGCCACGAGCCAAATGTAGCCATTGAGGTGTGACCAGTGTACTGAAGAACTGAATTTTTAATTTTAATTTTAATCAATTTAATTTAAAGAGCTGCATGTGATCAATTGCTTTTGTAATGGACAGCACAGGTCAAGAATTTGCACCATGACCTATATCTTCCTAACGGTTTTCAAAGTTCATTCATAAGCCTTATTTTATTGGAGTCTCCTACAAATTACATGACACAGAATAGGTGGGATTACTCTGAGTTTTCTTCTTTGCTCAACATTGCTTATTCAAGATCTAGCAGAGAGGCCAGCACAGAGAAGGTCTTCAATAAATATTTATGACTAAATGAGCGATTGAACCTGACACTCAGAAATGTTAAATACATTTAAAACTGAACAGAAGGAGCTTTCAATTGAAATTTGTCAGGAAGGTCCAAAATGAAATGTCCTACTATGTAGGATAGCCATTGTGACAGGTAAGAAGGCCCACAGTGTTAAAGAGTCATGGGAGAAAATGACAAGGAAGATCATCCAAAAGGAGTTCTTCTCACTTCAGATATCTGTTTATCAAACCCAGACTACGTAATGAAGTCCCCTGGTGGTGGTTTGAGGGCACTTCATTACATAGCCTGTTTGAGCATCAGAGGGTAGTAGTTGAACAGAGCTCAGGAATGGGATGCACAGCATAGAAGAGATTGTTGGGTGCTCCAGATTGAGGATGTAGGCTATGCTTGTTTACTCAGTTGCTATCCTGTCTGTCACACATTTCTTCCTGTTATTCTAGAGACATTCATTTTCCATCTTTACAAGCTTTCATAAAGATGCTCACGGGTCTCAAGTGGGAAATGCAGAGTGTACAGATAAATGATATAGGTCTCCCCTGTCTTCATAAATATTTGACTGGAATTTTGGCCCTTTTGCCCCTTTGTATTTTTTTTTTTCTAATCACCATCATTCCCAAATTTCCATAAAGAACTATCTCCTTTTACTCCTTCTTATCACTTCATCTCTCGTCCAGCTCCCCCTGAGCTTGGCTGTTGTCCTCAGCATGTTACATAGTTTCTCCCAGATACTGAAAGACATATAAAAGTTGCAACAGGTTTCTCTTCTCGGAGCCCATTCTCTTGGACCTCTTCGTGATATTTGAAGTGGTCCAAAGGTTTTTGTTATTTTGGCTTCTGTCACACTCACTGTAGCCTTTTTATCCCTTCCTATCTCTGGTCAGTTATTTTGGCTCTCTTATCAGTTAGTAGGGCATTTTCTCTCATATTCAATTTTATCCTACATAGTTTCAAAAGAGATGTTCTTTTTATGGCTGCAGGTATCTCCTTCATTGAATATCCTGAAGTGTTTTTTTGGTGTGGGTTTTGGAGCCTGCCAGATGTGACTTTAAATAGTAGTTCTGCTATGGATTAGCTCTGTGACCTTAGGAACTTTCAACAACCTCTTCAGATACCATTGCCTCATTAATAAAATGGAAATCCTCCTTACCTCAAGGTGCTGTTAGTGATATGCTGCCATAGACAAGATGGGCAGCCATCCTATAATCTCTCTTATGTCTTTCTCTATGCCTTTTTTTTTTTTAACCACTTCCCAAAATAATAGTTTGTGTCCTTTTCTCATATTCGTCTCGGGAAAGGCCAGTTAATGCTAGATTGCAAAGACCTTATTTTTACAAGTTAAAAAAAATAAAGCAAAAAACCCCAATGTACTCACTGAAGTGATAGAGGATGATGATCCGTATTTTAGAAGATCTGCCTGCCATTCACGTGGGGTACAGAATAGAGGAGTGGGGGGATGCAGGCAGTTTGGAGTTTACTGGAGTAATCCAGGTGACAGGTGGTGACAGCATCCAGTGTGTCTACTCTGATGGGAAAAAGGAGGAGGGGGCGGGGCTGAATGCATTTTAAGAAGCAGAGCAATCTGTTTTTACAGGGCTACTTTCATGTGTGGCTGTTTGTGATCATTATAACCATTAGATTTTTAACTTTTAAAATTTCAAAGTAACACACACAGCAGAATGCCTTTTACCATCCCTGACCCCTCCCTAAGAGGAGCATAGGATTCAGGGAGAGGGCAGAGAGATAAGAGTTCTCTGTTGTATGTATTATTTAGTTTTGTTTGCTTGTTTTGTTTTGCTTTTTACAAAAATATATATAATTTTTATAATACATTTTTGAAGTCATGAAATAAGTGTGAGTATCTCAACACAGTGTGCTTCAAAAGTAATGCCACATTTGGGAGATACTCTTTTCCAGAAACTCTTTTCCATATCTGCAATATCTTCTTGTCACTTCTAGTTACTGTTTATTATCCAGCTAAAGTGTTGTGTTTCTTATTTTTAAGTTTTTTTTTTTTTTTTGAGAGAGAGAGTGCACAAGTGGGGAAGGGGTAGAGAGAGAGAGAGGGAGAGAGAGACAATCCCAGGCAGGCTCCGCACCACCAATGCAGAGCCTGATGGAGGGCTCAAACTTACGAACTGTGAGATCATGACCTGAGCCGAAGTTGGACGCTTAACTGACTGAGCCACCCAGGTGCCCCTAGAGTGTCATTTTTCAGTGGAAGTGTTTTCTTTCTTTTTTCTCTGAAATTCCATAGCTTGTATTAAGTTCATTTTGCACTGTCATACAGCATTTGTAATATGAATTATTTTGTATGTTTTTATTCTCGATTCGTTGAAATGTTTTTTTTTATTCCTGGCTATTCAACTTATTTGCAAAATAAATAACAAACTCTTTAAAGATAAAACTGTGCTGCTCCATTTTGCTTTCTACTCCCCTTGCCTTTCTGTGGCATTAGACTCTTCCTTTGTCTTTCACGACTTGACTCAGATTTCCTTCTTAACTTCCTTTCTTGATAACTTTTCCTCTTCCTGTCTTTCTCATGCAAGTCTGTTTTTGTCTTCTTCTTTTCTCGTGTTTTGTACCATTGGTGATCTGTGGAAAAATTGCACAGTGGTACATCTTGTCCACATTCCTCTCTTGAGCCCTAAGACTGTATATATTCAATCACTTATTGTCACCCTTGGATATCCACAAAGAGCTTTAACCTAATTGTAGCCAACACTGAGTTTTTCTCTAACCATCCACCTTCTCCTGTTCAATCCTAATCTTAGTGACCAGTACCAACATGCACTGAGCTTACCCTTCTGACTTTCTCATCTCTTATCGAGTTGGTAAGCAAGACTCATGAATTATACACCAAGAAGGCTGGCAAAAAAGCCTTCAGTCTCCATTGTTTCTACTTTTGTTTAGATTTTTTTTTGTTGTTATGAATACTGCAGTAGCCTCCTATTTTTCTGCTTCTAGACCTGGCTAACTCAACTCTATTTTGAGATAGAATGTTACCGAAATTTGTGGATTATGTACACACACTATGTTTGTGTGTGTGTATGTGTGTGTGTGACGCACAAATGTATCATTATAGTTTATAGAACATGCGCAGCATGTGTTATAGGATGTCCACAGAAATAGATATGATAAAGAATGTAAAATAGATAACTTTGATAGAAGCTTTATTTTTTTCCTCCATATTCCAGCAACTGCTTTTATATATGTTTCTAAAGTAAGTGCTTCGGTACCGTGCTTTGGAGATTTTACTGGTTTTGATTGAAGATGTAATGATATTTGTAAACTAAAATACCCCATGTCACTGTTTAGTCTAAAATTCTTTAGTCATTCCCCATTTCCTGTTGGATATCTATCTATCTATCTGCCTATCTATCTATCTATCTATCTACCTATTTTTATCATTGTCCTCCATGACTGGAGCTCCCCTATCTTAGCTCTCTTACTACTTATCGGGATCTGCTCCCACTCCCCACTGCTCACTCTGTACTTTGGCTGTACTGAACCCTAGACTCCCAAACACACATTTTCCCCCAGCTCACCGTCTTGTTTGTCTTTATATATGCTAGACTGCGTGGCTCTTCCTTTTGAAATGCTGGAATATATCCTTCTATCTGACTTCATCTGGAAAACTTCAGACCATATTTTTGAGACAAGAATAAATGTCCGCTGTCGGTTTTGTAGGATCTGAAATGTGGGGACAGTAATATCTGCCTCATATCTGAGGACTAAATGAGATAATTCATTTCAACTCCTGGCACATGTGGTTTGCCTTTTTAAATTCATATCCAATTCATTTTGTCTAATCTCATCTAGTATTCTCCTTTGAGAATAAAAATGAAAATCTGACTTGCCTTTAGTCTTCTTGCTTATAATAATTTAAAGGAAGTCTACTCTTTCATAACTAACATTGTATATAATTGGAGAAGAGCCTACCATAACACAGATTAGAGGGGAAAACTAGAAAATTCTTTGAGAAAATGCTCACTCTCATAAGAAAGTCATTGTTGTGCATAAATACTTTCCAAAAAGCTGGACAGAATTTTTCTTCTCTAATGAAACTGTATTCTGTAAAACAGAGTTTCTTGGTTTGCAAGGGCACCAACTTTGTATGTATATGAATATTTGTATTGTTCCTCTTCTCCCACAGAGCTTCTATAGTTTTTGAAGGGTTTTGAAAGGAGTCCATTATTTTAAAAATTTGGGGGGAATGATTGTCCTCAAGCCATTTTAATATTCTTTGAGTTATTCAATCTGCTTTTCCACCCATATGCATACATATATTAGGAACAAAAGGAGGGAGAAATGGATCTTATTTGTATAATGATGTATGTTGCCTACCAGTTAGTCAACTTTTAATAACAGAATACTGATTGAATAACACATATATCCCTCATTAAAAAAAAGCATAATCTTTTCCTCCTCTGAAGTATATGAGTAAGTCACTCTAGTTCAATAGTATCTACTAGCTAAACTTAAAAAGCTATGTTTTGGTGAGAGGGAAACACGTCCCCAAATGCTTTTTTTCCAATAATGCGGAAAATAAAGAAAAAGATCTGAACAAGTAGGATTCTTTTGTGTATAAAAATTTAGGAAATGTATGCTACAGAAATGATAATGCTTTGGGTGAAGAGATCTTCATTATCTCAGCCAACAGTGGTCTTCAGAAGCAATGACATCATTGTTGATTCACTGACTTCAGAATTCAGGCAGGAGCCAGAAGCCTAGGAACTTAGGCAGCTTCTTTGTCAACATAGTGCAGAAAAGAAGACACAAAGAGCCTCCCTTTGAGTCATGGCAGGCTTTGCGACTCCTTTCTTGGCCCTTTGTGAAAGCACATGACTGGACTTGTAGAAGATTAACCCCCTTAACATTTCTGTAAAAAATTAAACAGATGCAAAGCAGCTCCATCACCTTTTTTCCTCTCTGTTGTGAATTCAGTATTATGGTGGGCAGTGAATTATTTTGAATTCCCTCAGAGAGGCCAGGGCAGTCAATGAGGACTGTGAATGAGGGCCCTCTGAAGGGCTCAGTTGTGGGTTTTCTTGGGCTTTCACTGTTCTTTATAGCATTATTCCTCTGAAAGCGTTCCCTCTAAGAGAGGGGTCAGTCTAGAGACCTTTATAGTGCTTGAAGTAATCCACCCTTTAATCTGTTCCTTCCTGTGGGAAAATCAGTGTGGAAAAAAAAAAAAAAAGAGTGAGTCAGTATTTATGTCCAGATATAGACTGTTTGGGCTGTTTATTTTCAATTTACTACTGTTCTTTGCATGAATATAGTTTGTTTTCAAGTTAAGTTCTTTAATGAAGGAAAAAAGTGCCAAAAATTTAATACATGGTTTGTGCTGATTATTTTATATAGGCATATGTGAAAACGGAAGAGGTGATGTTCTTAACACTATTTCTTATCCTGGATTATCATTGTATTAATCCAGCTGACATTATATATTTTCTTAAAATAAGTACATTCTAGTTAAGTTTATCCTTTATCTAGAGATAAAGGATCTCTACATTTTTTTAATGTCTTTGATTCTAAATTTTTGTATATATTCTGGATATGAAAGGATTGATTATATATTTTATCATTACATGTCAAAATATTATGTTTGAGAGTAACAAGATTTAGCTTCTGACTTTTAATGACGAAATTGGTGGTGGTGAGAACACAAAGAACAATGATTTCCTCTGGGAGTGGAATAATAATTGGGAGGTGAGATGGTGAGGGAAGACTTTTGCCCTATTTGTTTTGCTCAATTTTTAAAATGCAAACATGCATTCATGTTTCATTTTTGAAAAGAAAAAACTAAAACGACAAAGAGGAATTTCTATTAGCCTGAAAGAAGTAGTGCACATTTTAGTTCAGGTTCTCCTGCTTATTCTCATTTCAAGTCTATGAAAATTGTATCTCTAAAAATAGAACTACCATATGATCCATATGAGCTCCGTTCTTAGGTATCTACCCAAGGAAAATGGAAAGTAATTTGAAAAGATATATGTGCCCTGTGTTCAGTGCAGCATTATTCACAATAGCCAAGTTATTGAAGCAACCCAAGTGTCCAATGACAGATGAATGGATAGAGAAGATGTGGTATACATATACAAGGGAATATTACTCAGCCATAAAAAAGAATGACATCTTGCCATTTGTGACAACATAGGTTGACCTAGAGGGTGTTAAGCTAAGTGAAATAAGTCAGACAGACAAAGACAAATACCACATAATTTCATTTATATGTGGAATCTAAAAAAGAAAACCAAGCAAATGAACAAAGAAACATCAGAAACAGACCTAATATACAGAGGACAAACCAGCGGTTGCCAGAAGGGGTGGGGGGAATGGAGAGATAGGCCGAATAAGTAAAGGGGATAAAAAGGTATAAATCTTTATGCAAGCCAGTTATAAAGCAAATGAATCACAGAGACGAAAGGTACAGCATAGGGAATATAGTCAATAATGTTGTTAAAAAAAGAAAAAAAAAGATCATACTCATGACAGGTTTCAATTCCAATCTGAAACTCCAGATCATAGGAGGAAGGAAAGGAAGTAGGGAATACTATTTCCATTGCAAAATATCTGAAAGATGGAAGTAGAATGTTTTCTAGGAGCAATCTTTTGAAGACAAAGTGTACATCAAAATTTCCTTTCTGGTACCTGACTGCTAGAAAGAAAATAAAGTTAGCTACATTGTTATCTTTGAAATAACATGGAGTAAAAAAAAAAAAGAAAAGAAAAAATAAATAAATTGGGTTTAAACAAAGAAGTCAGTGAAAGAATTTCCTTTATCCCCCTGACCTCTCTTTTCTTGCTTTTCTCCTTCTAGAACTATTCTTGGAGAAAATGGGTGATGAGCTTTAAACCTAGCTACCACCTTGCCCTAGTACCTATGTGAAGGGCATACATAATCAAAACTATAAGGGTAATTTGAATTTTCAGGTAAAGTGAATTTCGGTACAAAATAATGTTATGATATAATCATATCATTTTTCCATTACTTTGGATTAAGAGGGAGGAATTTTTTATCTGTAGGAAGGCAAGAAGAAATTGATGGGATAGGGTGGTGATAGATGGGGCTACACTTAGGGAAAATAGCTTTAGAAACATGGGCACCCTAAGCTCATGCAGCAACAGGGCCACTAGGCTGTGGGGTGGCTGTGGAAGGGAAAAGAGTTGTGCTTGCCAGCTTAATTTCCATCCTTGCTGCCCCTTCTCTTGCTCCTAGATGGAATGGTGAAGCTAAGGGACTTAGCTATAGCTGCTTATCTCAACTGAAGCTTAGTAAATCTGAGCAGCATAGTACAGTGGAAGGGGCCTGCGTCTCTAGGAGTCAGGAAGTAGGACTTCTGGTCCTCATTACCTACTAGCACAGAAATCTAAGGGGCTTACTTGTCTGTTGTGCTTGTAATCACCCTCCAGATGGACATCTTAGATTTTAAGCTCCTTGAAGCTTCTTTATAGTCATGGTGTTCAGCATAGGGCCTGGAACCTGGAACATACTCCTAATACTTTTTTTTTTAAGTTTATTTATTTTGACAGAGAGAGAGAGAGAGAGAGAGAGAGAGAGAGAGAGAGAGAGAGAATAAATGCAAGTAAGGGAGGGGCAGAGAGGGAGGAAGAGAGAAAGAATCCCAAGCAAGCTCCACACTGTCAGTGCAGAGCCCCATGTGAGGCTTAGGTTCATGAACCATGAGATCATGACCTGAGCCAAAGTCAGATGCTTAACTGACTGAGCCACCCAGGCACCCCTCATTAATACATCTTTCGAATGAAAGAGTGAAAATACATCATTTTTCTGATTGCAAAATAAGGTAGGGTTGGGTGATTAGATATAGTTGTTATGTCTCCTAAGTTTCCCTGAAGTTCTTAAACCCAGATTTTAAGTCATCTAGTTATTTTCTTTTTCCCCCTACACAAGCATCCCATCTGTTAATTGCCTTGACATGTTGTCATCTACCTTCTCCACTTCAGTAATCATATTCTCACTATCACTGTGTGGTGTTTCCTCATTTTTGCCCACAGTATTTAACAGTTTTCTGGTCTCCAGTCCTGCTTTCTTTAGGAAGATTTTAATGAGGTTGAACCATAGGTAATTGCCACCATGTAGGTCCAAAACAGTTGAATATTGACAAATTCATATGGTGCAACTCTAGTTCATTATCCAAATTGTATTCACAGTGATTCTGTAACCATTTCAGGGGCTTCTCATTATTCCTCTGCCCCTTTTCCAAGACCATCTACTCCTGCGCCCGTCCCCCTGACCATTCAAAGCCCTTTCTTGTCCTGACTCACATGGGCTTTGATGATCTGACTCTCACTTTCCCCACTGGCCTGTTCTATGACTGCCTATTAGTGATAGACACCAGAAATACATTCTCTTTTACTCACATTCATTCTTTGTCTCCCTGGTCCTATGTCCCCTCTCCTCTTCCCATCTGTTTTTCTGTTTCTTTCTCTCTGTCTTTTTCACTGTCGACAGTCCAGCTGTACAGAAATTTCAGTTCCTGGACTACTAAGCTTTCTCTTCAGTGTGAGCCTTTAGGAATGCCTTTTCTTTCTTTCTTTCTTTCTTTCTTTCTTTCTTTCTTTCTTTCTTTCTTTAATAGACTTTATTTTTAGAGCAGTGTTGGTTTTACAGAAAAAGTTTGCAATAAGTACAGGGTTCCCATATACTCCCTTTATCCCCACATCTGTACACGGTTTCTCATATTTGTTGCAATTGATGATGCAGTATTGATAAAATATTTTTAACAAAATTCCATTATTTACATTAGAATTTACTTTGTTGTTGTGCAGTTCTATAGATTTTGCAAAATACATGTCATGAGTCAAACCTTACAGTATCATATAGAATAGATTCATTGCCCTAAAACCCCAAGCTTTAGTATACATTGTTAACACATCCCTCAAACACATCCCACAAACAAGTTAACACATCCCTCACCTCACAGTTACTTTTTCGTAGGGAGGCAGTGAGGGGCTTTAGACCTCTTAACATCTACTCTGTCAGCAAATTCCAAGCATATAAAACAATATTATTAACTAGAGTCACCAGACTGCACATGAGGTCCTCAGGGAATGCCATTTCTTTTGCCAGAAATACTCCCCGCTTTCTTTCTCTCTCCTCTAACCCTCATCCTTATACTCTGCCTTAGCCAACACCCATTGTAGCAGTAGAAGAGAGGTAATATACACATAGTAAGTAAACGTAAACCATTTAGTATTTTGGAAGTGAAAAGCGCTATTGAGCGAGGAATGTTCTTCCCCGTAAGGCATTTCTACTGTCCCATTTAAATGATGGCACCCGAGACTGAACACAGTACCACAGATGTGGTGTGATGAACAGAGATTGCAGTAGAAGTCTGGAAGATGAGTACCCTTGTCTGGGGCCCTGTAATTTCATCAGCATGCTTTTCTAAGGCAGTTCGTTGTCCCTGTGAGCTCACAGTGATTTTCCACTGCTCTGGACATAAAAGGAGCTAAAAAAAAAAAAAATGTTTGGCCTGAATTTCTGTTTTCTAGGAGCCCAGGAGAAAGGGGTCATCATTGGGAAGTTAGGAAGGCATGACAGTTTTCAGGAACAGTTTATTTTATTATTTTTTAAAAATAGCTTTCAGGTATTTATAGAACAGCTTAGGAAATGGGGCACTTTCCCAGACAGGTGTTTTTGCTATGCTTTGGAATACTGGTATGGGAGAAATGCTCCTGAAGCCTCCTTTTAATTCACAGGAGAAACATACCCTTTTGCTCCTTCCTGTATAATAACATTGACTTTGCCAGAATTATGAGTAATCAGTATAGGAGATGTAGTTATTTTTGGTGGAATATTATGTTTTCATAAAGTATGAGATAATAGGAAATGAAGTGGGTGAAGTAAGTAAAGTTAAAAATACAGGCTTTGGATCTAGGCTGCCAGGTGAATCTGGGCTCCACCTGAGACAATTTTCTTAAACGTTCAGTGCCTCAGTTTCTGTACATGTGCACTAGGGATGAAATAGTGTCTTTCCTGTTGGGTACTTTTAAGAATTAACTGAGATAGGGTACTTAGAGCAGCACCTGGTACATCTTCGACACCACCATAAAATGAGTGTACTTCTTACTTTAAATATAAGTTAATAAATATAAATTAAATATAAATTATTTTAAATATAAATATAAAGTGGCTTTAAAAGAGTTGGTTAATATTCCATAATGTAATTCTTATTCAGGCCTTCTCAAATTAATGCTACCGGGCTGTGATCACTCTACAAATTTTCCAGTACTTCCTACTTACTAAAAGATGATTTTAGTTGTTACGTTACATTCTTTTTATAAGCTGAACTTTCTCAAATATCTTGAAAAAGCATAATGAGGAAGTATTATTTGAAAACGCAGGATGTTTGCATCTCTAGTGCATATTAGATTTGGAAATACCTGAATTAGTTGTGGACACCAGAAATACATTCTCTTTCATTCATATTCATTATTTGTCTCCCTGTCCTGTGTCCCCTCTCCTCTTCCATCTGTTTTTGTTTTTTTCTCTGTCTCTTTCTTGCAGGTATACACATGCACATAGTCCCCCCTTGTCTTCCCCATCGCCATTATTAGGAAAATGTAAGTAAATTGTAAACTAATGAACTACTATTAAATTCTAGGTAGTTTCATCTCTCATTACTTTGTAGCTAATATTTCTAAAATATGTAAAGAACTTTTGTGGCTTTCTCGATAGAATGATGTGTGTGGGGGGCATTCATGATTGATTGGCTGTTGATGAACATTTAATATTGCTTTAAACTATGATTCTCTTTCATGGTGCCCATTATCTCCATTGTTCCAAAATATTTGTTAGGATATTTACAAACGTCACTTAATTTGACATAGTCTTATAGACCTTAAAACTTTTTTCTCTTAATCTTGGGACATTTCGGTTGATTCACAGCTGTTTCTCCACTGCATAGTTCTTTCCAGATGATATGCTTTGATGAGAGAGAGTTTCCCTTTTGTATGATTTTAGTCTTTTAGGCATTGTCTAATTTCATCTTTTAACTTAAATATTTCAAAGGTACAAAATGAACACAAATAAAATTATAGGCACTTACTTATGTATGCGTTAGAAGTTTAAATAGCTATCAATATTTTCCCATATGTGCTTTGGATATTTACGCTTTAAAAAAAAAACATTATATGGGGCACCTGGGTGGCTCAGTCAGTTGGGTGTCCTACTTCGGCTCAGGTCATGATCTCACATCTGTGGGTTTGAGCCCCACGTTGGGCTCTGTGTTGACAGCTCTGGACCCTGGAGCCTGCTTTGTGTTCTGTGTCTCCCTCTCTCTGCCCCTCCCCAACTTGAACTGTGTGTGTCTCTCTCTCTCAGAAATGAATAAACATTAAAAAACTTAAAAAATTAAATAAAACATTATAGATACAGTTAAAGGTCCACTATTCATCCCTTTGCACTCCTTCCTATCCGAGAGGTATCCATTCACAAATTTTAATAGAAATGATTCTTGTGAATGTTTTTATATTTTTACTAGATCTATAAATCTACAATATTAGTTATACATATATAGAGAGAGTTAACATCGCAATCCTGAGATTGCTGTCCTCAGAAAGGCCTGCCTGCAAGGTTGGTCCTTGGCTGCCATCTGAGAACTTGAATTTCAGGTTTCTACCATTCTCAGACTGTTGTCACCGTGCCTAACGTGTATAAACAGTGTGGCGGATGCCGAGCACCTGCTTTCTGGGAATCTGGGATCTGGATACATGCCAGGGAGAGGTGGCCTACATGACTAACCCCCAATAGAAACCTTGCACACTGAGTCTCTAATTATGTGTGGTCGCGACTCATGCTGCGAGGATTAGGTGTATCCTGTGTGACTCCACTCAGAGAGGACTCTTGGAAGCTTGTGCCTGGTTTCCTCTGGACTTCATATGCCTTTTTCTTTTGCTGATTTTTCTTTGCATCCATTCACTGTAATAAGTCTTTGCCAAAAGTGCAGTAATTTGTTGAGTCCTGTGAGTCCTGTGAATCAT
The DNA here is from genome assembly GCF_016509475.1 of Prionailurus bengalensis. Taxonomy (NCBI): domain Eukaryota; kingdom Metazoa; phylum Chordata; class Mammalia; order Carnivora; family Felidae; genus Prionailurus; species Prionailurus bengalensis. The sequence goes on from NC_057344.1 coordinate 147,655,698, forward strand.
CAAACCTGCAGGTGTCTTGGAGGTCTACAACCTGACAGAATGCTGCCTTTTTTTTTTTTTTTTTTGGTTGGAATATAGGTTAAGCTGCTGCAACAAGAGATTTCAGAATGCAGTGACTTGAGCAAGAAAGAAGCTTATATATAATATAACAGTTTAGAGGTTGAAAGACCATTAGATTGACAAAGGTAAATGGCCAGGCAGCACACATATGTCACCGAAGCACATTAGGGAAAACATAGGGGACATCAGGAACAGCCCCCCTGTTCCCATCACATTCTAGGGCAGCATAAACAGCTCTAGCAGGCCCTGATGACAGGCTTTGAAAGGGAGATGTTAACATTTGGGCTCTAGTGCTTTTAAGCTGCATGATTAGGGACACACTGGTTCCTCTTCTGGCAGGATCAGAGACCAAAACATACACAGTAGTATGACCTGGCAAAACTTTGGCTCCAGGCCTGTACTGTCAGAGGAGGGCTTGAGTTTGGGAGAGCACCAGCCTTTCACCTGGCATGACCAGTGGGTGGGGATGCGAGCCCCCCAGTTACTGTTAGAGCTCCCACCTAGCAGTCCAGCAGTGGGATTTGTCACAGCAGCACTCATGGATGAGGTGAATCCCCATATTCTCCCTGTGCTAATGGACAGGTTTTCAGTATTCTCCTGTTTTTAGATTGTGGTCGGTCTCTTAGTGGTCCCGACATGATCCAAGTCTCTGTGCCCCTGTCCTTTTTTTTTTTTTTTTCCTATTCTCCTTTGGGTCTGAAAATCTGTGTCTCTATTTAAGTGAAATGGTTGCTTTTCTCCCTCTCAATGCTCCATCCCTGCCTTAACATCCTTCCTCACCTAGCTGCTTTATGTGGCTTACACTGAAAGCTTTCCAGTTCTTTTTTAATTTCTGATATTGGTGATTTCGTTATTACAAGGTCAGGTTTGCATTGAAAGTGTTTTTTGTTGTTTTTTGTTTTGTTTGTTTGTTTTTGAGAGAGATAGCTTATGCACGTGCATGAGCAGAGTAGGGGCAGAGAGAGAGAGAGAGAGAGAGAGAGAGAGAGATATTGGGAATCCTAAGCAGGCTTCACACTGTCAGCACACGGAGCCCGATGTGGGGCTTGATCTCACGAACTATGAGATCATGACCTGGGCCAAAATCAAGAATTAGATGCTTAACTGACTGAACCACCCAGGCGCCCCAGGTCAGGTTTCTATTTAAAAACTGGTGGTTATATTTCATGTAGCATTTCTAGGTATTTTTTAAAAGTTCTTAGTATTTCTTTGTTGTTTGATTATAACTAGTGCTTTCGTGGTAAAGATCTTTACCGAAACGACACTCAGGATTTTGTTTTCAAAAGGAAGATTGGTCAATTAAATAAGTGAATACTCAGCCTATTTGACTAGTTCATAGGGAAAAAAATCAAGTAATTTATCAGCTGATGAGTTGGTTGACTCCATCCACTATGTATTCGTGGTACCAAGCATAGCAAAAATCCTTCTCCATTTGGTCTGGTTCTTCTCCTTTTTTTCCCTGTCTCCTCCTCCCATCCCCTTATGGTGATGCCTATTAACCAGCCCCAGCATTCTGTTTTGGGTTTTTTTTGTCCAAGGATTTAAGGATGAATCGGTCACTTATGCATCATAATACAAGTTTAGGAGAGCTATTTTTGTAATTTATCCAGATATAAACACTGAGGGTCTTTCTTTTTAATTTACTACTTCTAAAAACAGTTATAGGGGCGCCTGGGTGGCGCAGTCGGTTAAGCGTCCGACTTCAGCCAGGTCACGATCTCGCGGTCCGTGAGTTCGAGCCCCGCGTCGGGCTCTGGGCTGATGGCTCAGAGCCTGGAGCCTGTTTCCGATTCTGTGTCTCCCTCTCTCTCTGCCCCTCCCCCGTTCATGCTCTGTCTCTCTGTGTCTCAAAAATAAATAAATGTTAAAAAAAAATTAAAAAAAAAATAAAAACAGTTATAAATTCACATGGAAGAAGGTCACTGAAGAAAATGTTACTCTCCAGGACAGAAGATGCCTAGAATTGTATGTGTTTTATCTGGTATAAATGTATGATTAAAAAAATTATCCTAGCTGCTTTCATTTAAGAAATCCCATTGTCCCTTCCTTTCCTCTCTCCCTCAGTCCTTCTGTCTCGCTCTCCTTCCCTCCCCTTCTTTACTCCTTTCCTGAAAATGAAATTTGGAGTTACTTCATGCTAGCTGCAAATAAGACCATCTACTCTGATTACAAATTACTTAGAATCTCTTCCGTTAATACTGCTTGAGCTGCTGGCTGTGGCAAAATAGATACCTTACACATTATCTCCGTGTGTCCCAGAGAAATAGGAACACACGAAAGGGTTTAGACAGAGTAGAGCCATAATCTCTACTGAAAAATAAGAATGTATCTCAGAATGGGTACATATCTGTTCAATCCTGGATACTAATATTGTCTTTATATGTGATTAATGGCTTATTTCTTCAATAATGAGTAATATGTTTTCACTTATTTTCTATCTCACTGACAAATAAGACAGAGATTGGCTGCTAGTAATTAGTAATTACCTGGATTTATGCTTTTATACTTTGATGTTAGAAAATTACTTCTTTAGTGTCTGATGTTGCTAAATAACATTCTTTAGAACTTGTAAAAAAGCCACTTTTTTCATCTTTTGTTAATTATATACTTTGAGACAGCAATTAAATAGCATTTTTGAGTCTGAGCCTTTTAATCAACTAGGAAGAACCTGACCCTTTGTTTTTGTTTTTGTTTTTGTTTTTGTTTTGTTTTTGACCAGCACCACTTGTGTTGCCCTAGGGACCAAATTCCAGTTAATTTCAATGGGAAATGTTGATAGTACTGTATTCACCATAGCAACCTCACCCCAAAACGATAGATGCCTCTAGTTGCTAATTAACCTTGTATCGCTCGGGTGAGAGAAGACCCACCACAATCCTAATACGTACTTCCAAGCCTGACTGCCTTCCTCCATGTGTCCACCCACAAGTAGCTTGACACCCTACTTTCACTTAGGGGGTTTGAACATACAAACCGTCAGTTGTGTAGTACCTGCTTTGTGAGTCATTATTTGTGGGAGGTATTTGCCATTTAAGAATTTTTGTAATTATTTATGATAAATGTAAGGGATAGCCGGTATGGGTGACTCTAAGGTTCAAATAACAAGCTTAAGAACAGCTATAATTAAGACAGTTACCAATCATGTGGCTAGAGAGCAGGTCTAGACTTCCGTGTCACGGTCTATAAAATGGATCTAATAATAGGGGATTCTTATCTCACAGAACTGTTATGAGGATTAAATAAAATGTTCATATGGAACACATTTCACAACCTCTGAATATCTTACAAATTTTAGTTATTTAATACTTTATATCAGCTAATAGATTTAGTTCTCTAAAGGGAATGTACACAGAATTTAACAAGAAATTCTGACTGGTAATTGCCATCTTGATAATGTCCACTAACCTTGAGAAATTAGGTAGCCTTATTCCAAAATTTCTGGACCTTTGTCATGGCGGGTATCAAGAAAATACATAGTAGATGGAGTCAACCCACAAATCAGCTGATCAATTAGTTGATCTTTTTCCTATCTGAAGAATAGATTCTTGAGATTTCATATAGTATTTACCTATTAGAAGAGTTTTTATTTTGTGAATGAATTCTGATATTTCAAATAGATATTATATTTGTATCATATACCTTACTTTTTAAATAGGAAGGGCAATGGGATAAGATTTCCAAAAAGACTTGCTAGTTCACCATACTGAGGATATGCTTCATCATGAACCCTTAAAAAAACATCGGTGTTTTTACAACTTGGTTATTTTTGGTGAAATGGTACGGTGGGTTTAAAGGGTAGACTCTCTGGTTAGACAGCCTGCATTTGAATCGTAATAGATACAGAGTATTGGAAAAATTACTATTTCATTTGTCACTGGCTCATGAAAACATTGTAATTGTGCCCTGGATATTTGGTCAGTTGCCTTTCCTCTCTCTCTCTCTCTCTCTCTCTCTCTCTCTCTTTCTCTCTCTCATTCTCTCTGTTCTTTATTTTAAAATTTGAAAACAGGGGCACCTGGGTGGCTCAGTCGGTTGAGCGTCTGGCTTTGGCTCAAGTCATGATCCCGTGGTTCATGAGTTTGAGCTCTGTGTCGGGCTCTGTGCTGACAGCTTGGAGTGTGGAGCCTGCAGTGTGGAGCCTGCTTCACATTCTGTCTCCATCTCTCACTGCCCCTCTCCCACTCATGCTCTGTCTCTCTCTCAAAAACAAATAAACATTAGAATTTTTTTTAATGAAAAAATAAAAAAAATAAAATTTGAAAACAGATTTAAAAATAAATCAGGTCATCCTTCTCTTTTATTGCACTAATCATAAGGTTAATTTAAAAAAAATAGAGGAAGAACAGAGTATCCTTGCTTCCTGTTGCTTGCTTTTGTATTTGCACGATGTTCTTTGCCAGTACTTTTGACTAGGCCTTTAATATGGCTGGAGTGACACAGATGGATCAAATGTGCTTTTAAAATAAGAAAGCATGTATATGTATAAACATATGCCCATATATATGCATCCATGTACACAAACACAAATTTGGATACAGTGAAAAAACATGAAAAAAAAAAAAGAAACGCTATTTTGGTTACTGATTATGGGAAATAATTTGGTTGGTAAATGATATATTTTAGGGAGATTACTAAGAATATCATCTCTTGACTGAATATGGAAACTTTTCAAGGAAATATAGAATATAGGAATTAATTGGCTTTTTGGTGTAACTTCATAGCAAGTATGTACCATAAGATGATGGATGGAAATCAGCAATGTTACACATAAAACATGAACACCACAAAAGTGGTATGCTAATTCAGGAGCATTTTCTCTATTAAGTTATAGAAAACAAGCATGAAAAAAAATATGGAAATCACTTAATTGAATGAGGTTTAAGTGTAATTAAGTGCAATTTATTTTTATGTGTTCCTGATAAATTGGGAATGTCCAAATTTTTAAAAACTTTATAATTAAAATTTTTTGTAATTATAAAATTTTCATATTTTACTGTTTTTTTAAGATATCTACTTTATCTGATATTAATATAGCCACTCAGCTATGTTATGCGTACTTTATACATGCTCTCTTTTTCCATGATTTTACTTTTAACCTGTGTCTTAGCATATAGCTTGGTCTACCCTTTTTTGTTATTATTTTTATCTCTTTCAATAATCTCTGTCTTTTATATAGATAGAACATTTTATTTAATTATTCATATGATTAGAAGTAGGTGTAATATTTTACTTCTTGTTTTCTGTTTGTCTTTCCTGCCTTTCGTCCCTATATACCTCCCTTCTTGCCTTCTCTTGGATTAATTGGATATTTCATGTAATTCCACTTTAATTTATTATATTTTTAGCTGTATCACTTTATTTTTTTAATATAATTTATTGTCAAGTTGGCTAACATACAGTGTATATAGTGTGCTCTTGGTTTGGGGGGTGGATTCCCATGATTCATCCCTTACATACAACACCCAGTGCTCATCCCAACAAGTGCCCTTCTCCAATCCCATCATCCATTTTCCCCTCTCCCCACTCCCTCATCAACCCTCAGTTTGTTCTCTGTATTTAAGAGTCCTTATGGTTTGCCTCCCTCCTTCTCTGTTTGAAACTAATCTTTCCCCTTCTCTTCCCCCATGGTCTTTGGTTAAGTTTCTCAAGTTCCACATATGAGTGAAAACATATACCTGTCTTTCTCTGACTGACGTATTTCACTTAGCATAATACCCTCCAGTTCCATCCACATTGGTGCAAATGGCAAGATTCCACTCTATCTCATTGCCAAGTAGTATTCCATTGTATATATAAACCACATCTTCCTTATCCATTCATCAGCTGATGGACATTTGGGCTGTTTCCATAACTTGACTTTTAACAAAAGGTGCTGCTATAAATTGGGGTACTTGTGCCCCTATGCATCAGCACTCCTGTTTGTATCACTCTATTTTTTAATGGTTACTTAGGGATATATATATAGATATATATCTATATATATATATATCTATATATATATGTATATTTCAATTTTCAAGTCTACTTGGGGTTAATATTGCACCAGTTTATGTAAAATGTAAGAACCTTGCAGTCATATAGGCCCATTTACTATGCCCCTCCACATTATGCTATATTTATAACAGATATTACCTACACATTTGTTATGAACTGCACCATTTGTGGTAATTTTTGCTTTAAACGATGTATTTTTAGTAAATTGAGAGTTAGAAAGTGCTACATATTTACCCACACATTTGTCTTTATGGTGAATATTATCCTTTCCAAAATATCTCAATTTTACCTGGTATCATTTCCCTTCAGCTCAAAGATCTTTAATATTTCTTGTAATACAGATCTACTTTCCACCTTAGTTTTTAATTATCTGAAAATGCTTTTATGTTGCCTCCATTCTTTAAGGCTATTTTCAATTCCAACTTGAAAATATTTTTCTTTCAGAAACACTTTATGATATTATTCTATAGTTTTGGGACCTCCATTGCTTCTGATTAGAGTCAGATAATTTTATATCATTATTCTCCTATATATGCCATGCTATTTTTCTCTTACTGCTTTCAGTTATCTACTGTTATTTGTGGTTTTAGCAGTGTGACTATATGCCTATGTGTGGTATTTCTGTTTATCCTGTTTGGAATTCACAGAGCTTTTTGAAATTTAAAACTTATATCTTCCAAAAATTTTAGGCACTTTTGGTCATCATTGTTTCAGTTAGCTTTTGTAACCAATTCTTGCTTGCTTTATACCCTTTCTCAATGCCCAGTTACATGTACGTTATACCTTTGCATATTGTTTCACAGATCACTGAAGCCATTTATTTTTTTCAAATCTTTTCCTCAGTTCTTTTTAGATATTTTTGGTTGGTCTGTTTTCAAGTTTACTGACTCTTTTATCTATTATTTCCAATATATGTTAAACCTATTCCCTTGATTAAAAAAAATTAGTTCTTATATATGTAGTATTTAGTATTGTAGTTTTTAGTTGTCTTTCGTTTTCTGTTGTGCTTTTTTACTTGGGCATTCATTATGAGCATATTTTTCTTTATATCATTGAGGAATTATATGATCTTTGTATCCTAATTCTAGTATCTGTTTCATCTCAGATTTGGTGTCAGTCAGTTCCCTTCCCTCTTGATTATGGATCACACTTTCTCATTTCCTTTTATATCTAGTAATTTGGGATGCATCTTGGACATTTTGAAGGATACTTTATCAAGATTCTGAATTCAGTTATGTTCATACAGATGGTATTGATATTTTTGTTTGTTTGCTTGCTTGTTTGGCTGGAACCAAATTCTAAACTGTAATCTCTTTTCATTTCTTTTAGCTTTAGCCAGCTCTTAGTTTGCCCCAGATACACACAGTACAAGGGTCAGCCAGAGATTTGAGCAGAGTGTATTTATAGAACTTTGAGATCACCTTCTATGATTTTCTGTTTGGGAGGATCAAACCTTCCCCCATTCTGCCTCAGTGTTTAGGTGCTGTGGTGCTCACACCCAGCACTTTGGCTGTTTGAACTGGTGAGTCCACAGGTTCCCATTCAAGTTTCAGCCATCCATGTGGATCTCCCTCAGGAAGAAGAGCTGTAAAACCAGAAAACTCACCCAGTATGCCATTCCAGTCTCCCAAGTTTCAGTTCCCCTGCAACTTATTCCTACATTTGCTTATTTTCCAGTGACTTCAGAAAGCTGTTTCATCTATTTGCCTAGTGTTTATAGTTGTTATCTATAAGAGAGTTGGTTGGATAGGAACTGCGCAGCCACACCAGAAGTGAACTGCTGCTATTTATTTTGTAATATGGATGCACCAGCTGTCAATAAAAGTAGTGGGAAAAACATTTCTCCTTGAAACAGAAGAAACTTTATTCACTGCATGTACCGTAAAGCTATAAATTTTGCTTCAGGGAAAGAACCATTTGTCTAGCAGGAGATCATTTAAAGTAAGTTTAAACTATACTAAATTCTACTGCACTGCAGACCCCAGCAGTATTTTAAAATAACTGCCTAGATTAAAAATTTATTCATTTTAAAAGCTGAAATGTTATAATTTATAAATTGGTGACTGGAGATACAAAAATAGATTTAAATATGATATTGACCCCATTGTCCTATGACTTCCAGATTTCAGTTTGGGAGTCTAAACAAGTAGTTCTCTATCCTTAATATGAAGTATACTAGTCCATGTGGTTTGTGAAAAATACAGATTTCTGGATTTCATCCCTAGATATTCCAGTTTAATAAGTTTGGGGGTGTTGCTTAAGTAACACATTTTATGTGTGATTATGTTGTTAACACGTTTTATGAGTGATTCTTGCTCAATAGCTAAGTTCCAGAATTACTGACATATTTATAATCCCAACTCAGATTTGGGGCTTTCTGAGGTAACTGTGAGTGGAAATTTAAAGATAAAGGAAACTTCTGATTGGTTTTAAAATCTATAAATTCTGTAAATGTGTTAGATTCTCAGGCATTTAATCTTAGGATTATTTGCCTACAAATAATAGAATTTGGCTATACCACCTTAAATAAATCAAAAAGGGAATTAACTAAAAGCATCCTGCATAGTTCAAAGAGTTACAAAGCTGAACAAACAGGTGCTAGGTTCAGAATAATGAGGTAATTTTGAGGTCTTCATTTGTAGAGAGTCATGGAGATACTCTGAGTGCTCTTGTTGGATGACTCAGTTCCAACAGCCATCAGTTCCTTTAGTGCTCTTTTAAAGATGAAAAATTTTTAAAAAGGAATGTGATTGGTTTAGTATGCGACATAGGTCAACTCCTGTATTTAGAAACAAAGGTCCTATGTCTGACAGTTTGTCAGAGTTGACTTCAGAGATACTGAGCAGAAAAAAATAGAGATCAGCAATATACTCTGCCCTTGACTCCCAAGGACACTCCTTCCACCATATATACCATTCTGAATATTACCCTTCTTAATGTAAATGTAGAATTCCCTGGATATAGCTACAGGTGACCTTATATTTCAATGGATGATATCCTAAAATCATACCTGTCAAGGGGTGACTATTCTTCAGGTCTGTTTTTCTAGGTTTGTTATATTATCATCTAAATATTCCATAACATGTAGACCAAATGGTAAATATAGATACCTCCTTACTCACCATATATATCATAATAAGGGAAATAAAATGTGAGAAAAATGGCAAAGTATACATGTATATCATTACGAACTTTTTTCTTCATTGGCTTTTAGGTCATAACTTACATATTTGTAGCCTCTTTTATCCAGTCAACATTCTTCTTGCCTTCACCAAGCATCATAGCCAATGAAGAATTTAAAATGACTTATTCATACAGTTTCAGCTTCTTGTACAGAGGAATTATTGTGTTCCCTGCTGATATATTCTTCTCTTTGTTATTAAAATATCCAAGTCAGCAGTACTCAGAATCACAAGGTCAGAGGAAAAACTGATATTTAGTCATTGCGTATAATTTTTAAAGACTTAACTCCCTGGTTCATGGGTTTTTATATTCTGGCTCTTGTTGAATAGTATTGTCTATCAGTCACTGGTTCATAGCATAAAATTTCATGTGAGAAAGTCACTCAATCTCACAATGTTTTATTTCCCAAACTAAGCTTTCAAAAGGTCATTCCTTGGAGTATGTACCCCAAAAAAGTATGAATCCTAAATGATAGCCTTTTTTTTTTTTTTTTGCTTAAACTGAATGCATTCATTGGGGACATCATTATGTGAGATACATATGGCTGTATAAGGAATTTGGATGGTGATACTGGGAGACTCATGTTAAGCAATAAAAATAAATCTAAATCTTAAACAAGTTTATGTACCCATGAGAACATTTGAAAAATCTTCCACAGTAAAATTAGACAATGTGATCAGTCAGGTTATCCTCTTAATATATGATGGCTTTAAACTGGTTTGCCATGGCACTTTCGTGTACCATAATTGGGCTATCTGTATGTTGTTAAAATGATTCTCTCAGCTTTGGCACGAATTAGTCTTGTTTGTTTGCTCTAGTGTGCCATACAAATTTTGTCATAAACTATGTATCCCGTGATGTGCAATTAGGTTATGAAGCTTTCTTCCTTTAATATATCACATCATAATGAGGATAGATCCTGTACTTGGTAAGTTGGACCATCAACAGAAGTGAGATCCAGATTAGCCTTATAGAGGTTAAATTCATATTTTGATCCCATGCACAGCTTCATTTACTGCCACCAGAGTGCTGAGCTGGTTTGGCAAGAATAACAGACATGTATAGAAGGAGTTATCCAGCCCATCTGATTAAGAACCTCTTCTGGGGGGAACCTTTTGGTTAGCATTCATATGGGCTACAGATATCTTCATATCCTAGTCCTATTCCAAAAAATCTCTCCTAACTTTTCCTTTGAACTTCTTGGTCACCAAAATTCCAATTTCATTTCTTTCATAACTCTGATTACTTGACCAGATTACCAAGCAATTGGTATGTGGGTGCTAACCTTGGGCTGTAGCTCCTTCCAGACAAAATAGAAAGTGATGCATAGTGCTTAAATTCAGCCAGCTGTGGACTGTCGTTCTTCATTTTTTTTTTTATCTCTATCCTTGAGTGAGCCTGTAACACTCTCACAGCCCACTTCAGCCTGGTCCCTGTATATCTTGAAGAAGCATCAATAAGAAAGGCTAGAGGTTTCATCTTTAGCTAATTAGTAATGAGGAACTCCCAGGAACATAGGTGTGAGTTAAAGGAAGAAGAAAAGCATCAGGAGCATACATACTGGGTCATGTGAGCCAAATGATCAATAATTTGTGCTATCAGGATCTGATCATGTATACACACATGTATGTATATATGTGTGTGTGTGTGTGTATCTATATCTATATCTATATCTATATCTATATCTATATCTATATATAAAATGTGTGTGTGTGTGTGATTTTCATTGGTTGGTGGAGATGGAGTTCTGTTGGATATGCCTGTTACATCAAAATTAATCAGATAACACTTAATTCAGGAATAAAAGATCAACTAGCATGGTTATTTGGCATCCCCTAATCAGACATTCAATTTTACCAGACATCAGTAGGAATCTGGGAGATATTTTCTTAAAAAAGAAAGTTATTTGCTTAGGTGTAGTTGGCCTTGTTACTATGCCATAAAAGACAAAAAGGCTCTGCTGTGATTCCCTTGTAACTACAATTGTCTGATCATGATAACTAAAAATAGAGCAACTTGCACTGCATCTTAGTCAAGTGGGATAATTTTTTTTTTCTTTTTATTCTAGGCCTCTCAAAACTGGCAACTTTTAAAAATAATTTGGAAATGAGTCAGTGATAAATGTCACTTCCGAAATCAGACTGGCTAACGAGATGTTCTTACTCCTTGGTGGTTGGGTACACAAGATACAGCAACTGGTTCTTCACTTCGGAAGAAGTATGCTGATAGTCTGTAAACCAATGGACTCTTAAAAACTACCCTGAGGTGGCAACATTATGTATTTCTATGAGAATTACTTTTCTATCTCTGCCACACACTTGGTTTATAGAGTCATATGGGATAGCTACTATTTGCTGCTCTCTAGAAACCTTCCAGTAATATGAAGTCAATATTATAGACTAAAATGGTACACCGCGGGATTGTGCGAGAGAGATTTGTTGTATCTCTAAGGCAGAATGGCAAACATAAACTTCTGGCCCTGCCAAGTAAAAATAGTTTACTAGTGGTATTCTTGTCTTAATAAAATAGAGGAAAAAAAGGAATGCATTTATCAAATGAAAACTGCATATTAGGTGAAATAAGCTATTTAAGTTTTATCCAGTAACAAACAATATCTGAAATACCAGCTATAATTATATTCCCCACTTATTACTTCTGAAAAGACTTTCATTCTTTGGAACTCATTTATCTTCCGCACTAGTCTAATTTGGAGAGTTAAATGGAGAAGTGACAGGAATCATCATTCTTGAATTTTTTAGGTCTTTGAGCTTAATAATGTTCTCTGAGTGGCCCAATAGGAAAACAATGGGTTTTTAAAAAAATTTTTTTTAATGTTTATTTATTTTGAGAGAGAGGGAGAGACAGAGTGTGAGCAGGGGAGGGACAGAGGAAGAGGGAGACACAGAATCTGAAGCAGGCTCCAGGCTCTGAGCTGTCAGCATGGAGCCCATGCTGGGCTTGAACTCCCACATGGTGAGATCATGATCTGGCCTGACGTCGGACACTTAACTGACTGAGCCATCCAGGTGCCCCAGAAAACAATTATTTATTGAAAAATTTACTATTGCTTTTAGGAAGGCAGTACCTCAATGGCTTCCACTGGTCTTTTCTATTATAATAGCTCTTGTACCATAGTCAGGGAATTTGTTTGGAGTTCGAGTACCTTGACAACATATCCTTTTCAACATATCCTTAAGAATATTGTAAACATCTATAGAATGTGTTTGGGCATCACACTGGCCCTATGGTAAAATGTGTTCAGATTAATATTACGTGCATATTCTTCAACTGGTAGACCACAAAGACATTCTATGTTCTCATCAATTATTACTGTTCCACAGCAACACGTTCTGTTGCATGTGTCCGCTCCCACTGATACAAAATTCATATGAGTGAGATGGGACAAGAAGGAAGAAGAGTCAGGCAGATAAATGTTTTCCATTAAACAATTTGGAGAGTGCTGATAATACTAATAAATACCTAATAATTACATATGTATGCCATTTTATACTATACTATATGCATGATCTCATTTGATCTTCACAATAATCTTATGAAGATTTTTATTATTACTACAATTATTATCACCACATTTACTGTGAAAACTGTGGTGAATGATACTATAGATTTCTCAGAATTTCAGAATAAATAATTGGTATAGGCAGAACTTGAATTTAATAATTTTTGATTAAAAAATAAATGTTCTTTTCACTCTATCATGAATTTTAAACTATAGGCTCTAGATTGATTTGAACTTATTTCTTATAAATCATGGAATGTTAATGAGGGACGAGGTTTTGACAACTGGGTGATATTTAAGTGATTCATTGTGTCCAAAGGTTTATTGGACATTTTTATTTACCTGGATAACAACTTATTAAAGAGTAATTATCTGTCAGAAAGTCCAGTATGTGAAATAGATGGAAATGCGCTATTACATTTGAGAGTCTCAGCCCCTTACTTCACCTTGATTGTGGCTTCCAGGGAAGAGGTGCATTCAGGAGCACTGGTTGCTGTGTGGAAGATAGTTTTCAGGAAAATCGGTGTGGGAAATAGGATGCTAAGATGGCCATAGGATTTCTACCCCTGGGTATACATGCCCTATATAATTCCTTCTTCCTGGGTGTGGGCAGAAGCTTTGAATGTGATGAGATCTCAAAAGGAAGATTATCCTGGGTGGGCTTGATCCCATTAGAGGACCTAATTAAAAGAAGGTGAAATATTAGAGAGATGTGCTCCCACTGGTCTGGAAGTAAGAAGCCATGATGTGAACTGCCTGTGGGAACCTCATGACAAGAAACTAAAGGAAGCCTCTAGGAGTTGAAGCCTTGGCTGAGAGCTAACAAGGAAACTGGGATCTCTGTTATATAGCTGCAAATACATGAAGTATGCCAGCAGCCCATAAATTTGGAAGAGGACTCTGAAGTTCAGTTGAGAACCTCAGCATGGCTGACATCTTGATTTCAGCTTTGTGTAAACCTGGGGGGAAAAAAAAGTTGAGCCTTGCCCAAATTCTAACCTATAAGACCAGTTCAGTCCTGGTCAGACTTTGACCTGCAGTCTGTGAATTACTAAATGAGTGTTGATTTAAAACGCTTGGTTTGTGGTGATTTGTTACACAACAAATAGAATGCTAAGACAGTTGGCATGGTGTTAGTCATATAGCTTCTGTGACCGCAAATATAAAATTCCAAGTCATGTGGATGGTTATTTAGAGATGTCATATACAGTTATATGAAAGAGAGTATTTCTATTTTGGCAGGATGTAATGAAAGCTGCCTCTTTCATAGGATCTCAGACTTCCTGTTAATAGCCCATCTAATATTGTTTCCTGTGGTTCTATTCAGAATTAGAAATGGAAGTTTCTGCTAATGCTAATGATGATGATGATGATATAATTATAAAAATAGTACGTAATGTAACTAGGTGGCGAAACCGTTATTATTTTATTGTATTATGTTTATTACATGATTTGAGAATATGCCTTTAGGAAGGGGCCAGCTTCTGTTGGAAAAATAAAATAAAATAAAAAGCCTGCTTGGGCCAGAAGATGAAATGATACCGTGCTTATATATGGACAGAATTTCCCATTTGAGAAGAGAGGATCAATTTGCTTGGGGCACCAGAAAAGGAAGACAAGGAGGAACAATGAGGAGGTTGGGTATGCTGAAATGGTAGGAGACTGTAGCTAGGCCACCCTTCCCTGAAAAACTTAAAAAATTAACTAAACTTATCAAATATTTCTTGAAACAGAATCTTCCTTGGGAGCCAGAGAGAGGAATGAACTTTTATCACAGCATGAGATGTAAAGGACACATTCTGCAGGGTGGGAGGGGCCGTGAACTAGTCAGCCCTTGAGAATTTGCTAAAATCATGGGGAAGACTCTGGACTTGCACAAGTCTCTTAGATGTGGGGAAACAGGACTCAACATCTGGAAGCATTCATATTAAGTTTATCATGTTTTAGGCACTATGATAAGTACTTAGCTATATAACTTTATTTTATTCTCCTGCAAGTAGGTGCTATTTCTGTCTTGTTATCAGTTAATTCTAAGAACTTAACATAGTGTCTATATGTTAGGTGCTTTATAAGTATTTTCTTAGATTTGTTTGCCAAAGGCACGCATTCATGTGCATGCGTGTGTGCGCAAGAGAATGTTACATACTAAGAACTTAGTTTGTGGGGCGCCTGGGTGGCTCAGTCGGTTAAGCGTCCAACTTCAGCTCAGGTCGTGATCTCGCGGTCCGTGGGTTTGAGCCCGCGTTGGGCTCTGGGCTGACAGCTCAGAGCCTGGAGTCTGCTTAGGATTCTGTGTCTCCCTCTCTCTCTCTGCCCCTCCCCCGTTCATGCTCTGTCTCTCTCTGTCTCAAAAATAAATAAACATTAAAAAAATTAAAAAAGAAAAGATTTTAAAAATAAAAAAAGAACTTAGTTTGTAAGGATGGACCAAAGAGTCTTGGTTCTTGTCCTCATAGATCTTACCATGTAGTGAGTTAATAAGTAAAGCAATGATATGTATGAAGTGGACTGTACTGTTATCCTCATTTTACTGAAGTATCTCAAGTTCAGTGAGATTCAATAACTTGTTCACTCAGCTAGAAAGTGGCAAAGGTAGTAATGATAGTCCCTCTTGCCCATTTTCTAATATATAGCACTATTAAGTACTTTTATGTTAAGTACTATATATGCTGCCTCTCATCAGTTTAAATGATTTTACTTTGGATGTTGATTTTCAAGTCAATAGATTTTAATATGAAATCCTGGTCATAAAAAATCTATAACTGCCTTAATTCATTGTAATCAATCAATTTAAAAATACTTGGGAGCTTTATTTATAAATGATAATATTTGTGATTCCAATAAATAACAACCAGTTCAAGGCTCAGTTCATTTAGGTATATGTTCTTGGTGAAAATATAAACTTCTTCCCAGATAAGTAAAGGAATAGCCTATGCCTCACCCCTGTGCCTCCACCCTTCCCCTGATTATCTACCTGCTTCATTGAATTGCTTCTCTTTTTTTTAAAATGCTTCATTTATTTGGTCAGTTTGAAAGCTTTCTGTGTCACACTGAGAGTCTTCTCTGTCCCCAAAACATTAGTGTCTATCTTCTCATTCTCCTTTCACTTTTCTCTGAAGATCCTAAAAACACTGTCATTTTAAGAGCCAAAGATATTCAACAAACACTGATATAAGTGTACTTACACAGATTTTCCATACATGTGCCTTGTTTTATGTTGCCCCACGTTTTCCCACTTGTTCCCTTCCCCTCTGGCTTATAGAATTAGATAATGTCACATTTCTGGAATGCTGAATTCAGCATCTTATTATTTTATTCTCTAACATTTATGTACTATTATTGCATTTGAAATGTATTTTTCTGTTTTCCATTTCCATTGAAAATTTATGAAGGTTTTAAATTTTTTTTTTTTTTTTTTTTTACTGTTCATTTATTTTTGAGAGAGAGAGAGGCAGAGCATGGCCAGGGAAGGGGCAGAGAGAGAGGGAGACACAGAATCTGAAGCAGGCTCCAGGCTCTGAGCTGTCAGCACAGAGCTCGGCACGGTGCTTGAAGTCACGAACCGAATCATGACCTGAGCCGAAGTCGGACGCTTAACCGACTGAGCCACCCAGGTGCCCCAGTTTATGAAGGTTTTAAAAGGTTTCAGTAAATGTCAATAAAATGATTCTGTAGATTTTATGAGGTGCCCCAAGAGCGCAACCAAATAGTGACCCACCCTTTTGTACAGCTCAAACTGGGCAACATTTCTTGGTAACTTTCACTATATACAACGTATTACTGTGCTTTATAGCTTTCCTCCAATTTTTTTTCAGTTTTTTAAGCTTTCCTTGTATTTTTTTTTCAGTGAGTTTCCATATCCATTTAAGAACATTTCCTTTTTATTATTCTTATTAAGTTTTCATTTTTATTATTACTTTTTTATTAAGTTAAAAGAATTTAATTCCAGTATAGTTAACATACAGTGTTATATTAGTTTCAGGTGTACAGTATAGTGATTCAACAATTCTCTACATTACTCAGTGCTCATGATGATAAATTAGTTTTTAATCCCATCCCCTATTTCACCCATCCCCCTACTCACCTCCTCTCTGGTAACCATCACTTTGTTCTTTATAGTTAAGAGTCTAGTCTGTTTCTTGGTTTGTCCCTCTCTCTCTTTTTTCCTTTGTTTTGTTTTGTTTCTTAAATTTCACATATGAATGAAATCATATGGTATTTGTCTTTCTCTGACTGGCTTATTTCACTCAAGATTATGTCCTCTAGTTCCATCTATGTTGTTGAAAATGTCAAGATTCTATTCTTTTTATGGTTGAATAATATTCCATTGTATACATATACCACATATTTTTTATCCACTCATCTATTGATGGACACTTAGGCTGTTTCCATAATTTGCCTATTTGTAAATAGTGCTGCAATAAACATAAGGGGTGCATGTATCCTTTTGAATTCATGTTTCTGTATTTTGGAGAGAAATGCCCAGTAATCCAGTTACTGGATCATAGGGTAGTTCTATTTTTTAACTTTTTTTTACAAAAGAAACATGTGTTGGCAAGAATGTGGAGAAAAAGGAAACTTGTGCACTGTTGGTGGGAATGCAAACTCGAGAAGAGCATTTCTTCTTAATGTTATGCATTGCCCTTAACTGATCAACCTTTAGAAGCAATTCTTTCTCAAACACAAAGAATACACATGCGTTCCTATGACACTCTCTGAATATAGGAAGGAAAATAGCCACTTTGACTCTTAACATTGAATTGGAAATGTACCATTTCATTGACTATGGTTTACTACATGCCTCATTCATTGTGTCCAGTATTTTGTAGTTATAATTGAGGTAGAGACAAAGAATGGCAGCATTTTCTGTGGAAACCAATGAAGGAACTTTAGTCATAAACCCCAGTCTTTTAATATGGGTGAGATTTTTACAAGTGGAGATGGATGTTTCTACATTATCCTTTTCAATTCCATCTGTGGAAGAGAATTTTTTCAGAAAACATTTCCTGGAATGGTGTTTCTTACGACTCTAAGGATGCATCCTTTACCTCCTCATTGCTCAGGAAATGCATAAAGAGTCATCTTGGTTTGAAGGAGTTTATTCAGGGATATTTGAAGGAATTCAGAATGATCATTCTTATTTGCAGTTACTCTGTTGTGGGTTAGTGAATCCCATTTTGAGCTCAGAAATTTCAACTGAAATAATGGAGAATATGCCCTTTCTGTGAACACAAGTGGCAACAACATTGACCTAGCTCCAAAGTAGAAATTCCTCATTTCTGTCCAATGCTTGGCAACATCAAAGGCCACTCAGAATTTCAAGGCCGTAGACCCAACTTGCTCAAGGTGGCAGAGCTGCTGCAAAGGCAGATGGCAATTTGGAAAATGCTGGAACAGAGAGGCAGATGTAGACCAGTCATGCTCTGTGACTGCTGTGTCCTTTTCCTTTAGATCTTTCTAAACTCACGTTTCTGAGTAGGTTTTAGCAATACCCAAGTGAAGTTGTTCTGCAACAACATATAATCCTAAATCCTTTCCTCACTTTGGTGTTTCTCCTTTCTCTATTATACTTCCCCAGTCTCCTGAAACTTCTTATATAATGGAATAAAGATGCAGAGGAAGAACGTATTTGCAATGGAATGATCGAGAAATATGTCTTCAAGGGGCTGTCAGTCATCTCATCCCCTCTCCTTTCTGAGGGTGATATTCAAAGCATGTAACTATCAGTGTGTCATGGGCACACGCCAGTCAGAAGAGGCATTGGCACAGGTGCCGAGGCAGGGTGGTGGCAGTCCCTTGCTGTGTCAGCCATTTTCTTCTTAGATGCCTTTGTGGGTCTGCAGTGCTTGGGGGATGGCACTGACAGCAGTTACTTAGACAGCAGTTATTTGCTAATCGGTATGGAAGCATTTTAATAATTTAATATCTAGTAAGATCATGTTAAGAGTACCAGCTATAGGAGCACCTGGGTGGCTCAGTCGGTTAAGCGTCTGACTCTTATCTTCAGTTCGAGTCATGATCTCAAGGTTTGTGGGTTTGAGCCCCACGTAGGGCTCTGTGCTGACTGTATGGAGCCTGCTTGGGATTCTCTCTCTCCCCCTCTCACTACCTCTCCCCTTCTCAGTCTCTCTCAAAATAAATAAATAAACTTAAAAAATATATACCAGCTACCTAACTCCACTCCCTAGTCCTCCTCTCTCTTACTATTTGAATTCCTGTTTATCCATGTCATTTAAATGAATGCTACTTAGGAAGAATTCTTAGGTGTTTGATCATTACTCTCTTACACTCACATAGAATCACTTTATTAATCAAATGTAGGCATTCAGTCATTCAAAGATATCTTCCTCTGCAGTGAGATATAAGAAAAATATGAAACACATTGTATCCTTATTGAACATAACTGGTTTCATTCAACAACTCTGTGGAGTGGGCCTCAGAGGCAATAATACCCTCATTTTGCAGATAAGGAAACATACCCTTAGAGCAGAAGTTCTCAAAATCAGCAGCATCAGCCTCACCTAGAAACTGGTTAGGAATGCACTTTTCAGGATGTGAGGGCGATCTGGCTGCAACAGCTGTCACCGCATTGATCTCCAGGGTTGATTAGGCTGAGCTGGCTGGCGAGGGGGGCGTCCCCTTCCTCCATGGGCATCCCTTCCAAAGCTGCATGCTCAAAGAGGACAACCTTCCTGGACAGAGGAGGACAGATCTTTGTTCCTCAATCAAGGGCATATGAGTAGCTGCACTCTCCTGCTATAACCTCCAAACAAGCTCTCAAGGAATGGACTTTTCAGACTTCAACCCAGACCCACCTAGCCAGAAACTATGGGGGTGGGGCCACACAGCCTGCATTTTAACAAGCCCTCCAGATGATCGTAATGCACTCTCCCCTGTGAGACTCACTGTTGGAGGTTCAGTGACTCAGGCCTTCAGAGATGTTCTGTCGGGACTCAAGTCTAGGGAGCTGTCCACCTTACTTCTCTGCCTCCACAGGGATGGATATTTATCAAATGTCCAGGCTAATTTGGAGTAATTGTGTGTAGTCTGTGTTAATGCTAGATACTCTCTTGATAATGTCTGTGAAGCCCAGGAGCTGTCCAATTTAAACCTAAAGCAGAGATGAGTGGAAAAAGAACTGTTGTGTCATTCTATTTCTCTGTGTAAATATATTTTTTGTCCCTGCATAGGGCACTGTGAATGAAATTGTTCTAACTCCATTTTGCGTTTTACTTCTATTTAACAGTATATAGCACTTACATATAACCTGTTATACATATTTGAGTATATATATTTAAAACCTTCAGACTCTGATCTTACCTGATGGCCCTCTTTTGATGTCTACTTTTGTTTTTTAATGTTTACTTATTTTTGAGAGAGAGAGCATGAGTTGGGGAGGGGCAGAGAGAGAGGGAGACACAGAATCCAAAACAGCCTCCAGGTCTGAGCTGTCAGCACAGAGCCTGATGTGGGGCTCAAACCCACAAACTGTGAGATCATGACCTGAACCCGAAGTCAGATGCTTAACCGACTGAGCCACCCAGATGCCCCAGATATCCATCTTCAAAAAAAAATATCATTTATTTTTAATGTGGGGGGTATAGTTGACACACAATGTTACATTAGTTTCAGGTACACAACATTCATGATTATGATTCTGCCAGTTTGTACATTATGTCCACCTTAAACTTACCTCTTCTGTGTTTCTATTGCTGTCTGTAATTCTGATGTCTGGCATTTTGACCCTGTCTTCTTCTCCTATAAATTGATACCTAACTTTACAACTTTGCCCTTTGTCATCTGTATTTTCCCTTATAGAACTTCATTCCACATTATGTCTTGATCACAGCTCTGGGTCCTTCTTCAGTTTCTCTTTTGGAGGCACTGAGACTCGGCAAAATTGAAGAGTGATTAGGTTTCTTTTTTGCAGTAAAACAATCCTTGCACTAGAATATAATTTAGTTTTCTCTTAAAATGTCAGTTTTTCCCCATTTCCCTTATCTTTGGTTAATTAATAATTTTTCAAAAGAAAGTTCCTCCCTTTCATGAACACAAATTCCTCATCCTGCCATGCAGGTTCCTGCCTGGTATGGCTCCCTGCCTAATTATCATTCTTTAGATCTTGGCTGAATGTCACTTCCTTGGAAGCCTTTCCTGACCCTGCAGACTGGGCCAGGCCAACCATCATATGCCCTCGGAGTACCCTTGTACCAAGTACTTTCTCTTCCCAACACTCATTATAGTCTGTGATCATATATCTGTGTATTTACTTGTTTAAGCTCTGTCTTTTCCATCAAAGCTCTCAAAGGGCCGAGACTCTCTGTTCTACTCATCATTTTCTTTTTAGCAGCTGGCAGAGTTCTGGGCACGTAGTAGGCCCTCAAGAAATATCTGTAGTGTTGAATGGACCAAATCCCCAGAACTGCATTAGCTGCTTGGGAGGTAATTCCTTAGTGGTAAAAACAAGCTTGCTGGGCCAATCTGCTAACTCACAGGGATAAAATAGAGTATTTACTCAAGGTTGCCAGAAGCCGATTACATAGCTGTGCGACTGACAGTGCCTAGTACAAAAGTCTAAGGGGTGAGATAATGCTAGAAATGAAATAAATGAGGGGAAAGGGTAATAAAATAGATAGCCAGGAAGGTCTAGATCAAGAAATGTAGTGGGAGGAAACATTTCAGGGCTAGTGACTCAGAACTGGGACTATAAACAATGATCTCCTTTCATGTAGTAACCTGTGAGATATGGCAAACATTTCGTAAGACATTAGTGGAGAACCAGAACAATAAAACTCAGGTAGTAGCTTTTGGGGTTTCTTAGAAATATCTACTTTCATTTGAAGGTAGTAATTGCTTGGATTACAGGCAAGAGGTCTTAAATAATTATAATCACTAGAACTAAAGATGTTTAGAGTATTTCTTTGCTAGTCATTTCTGTTGTCATATTTTTTAATGTCATAGTAACAGCTTTCAAATTTAAAAATAAATTCCTTTCACAGCATTTTAAACCAAGCAACTATGCAAAAATATAATCAGTCACCTCATTCTCTTGAAATATATAACTGAAATAGCAATAAATAATCCACCAATGTGGACAGGATGGAAGAAACAGAAGTGGAAGAAAATTTAGTGTAAGGAAAAAATATAAAAATCTATTTATGGAAGCGTTTATTTTCATATTGCCTAGTTAATAATTAGTGACATCTTTTACTCTTTTCTATTTATAACTTTCTTCTTCCTTTTGCCACATAAAATTATCCAATTTTTAAATAATTCATATGTGTAATAATTCTAGAACAGTCCTGAAGGAGATAATCTCTTGTGACTGGTTTTCTTTGCTTCTGGGTTAGCTGCTTAATGCTAAAAACAACTCTTGGCTTGGATGATTCAAAGCATGGCAGGAAAATAATAATAGGGAATTCTATACCAAAAAAAGGAGAGAGAGAGAGAGAGAGAGAGAGAGAGAGAGAGAGAGAGACAAACTATTCCCAAACATGCAATAGAACAGAAAGGCTGCTGCTCAGTTGTTTATTAAATACATGTTTTTAATTTTATCAAAATGAAAAAAATATAGACTAACTTATGGAGTGTACACTTTTTTTTTTATTGCTAACATAGCCATAGGCTTTGAAAACATTTATTTTATTTTTTTTAGAGTCTTTTTACCACATTCTCTCTGGGTAAGTGAAGAAATGGGCAATATGCTTATTCTTGCATAGTCTTCATTAAGTTGTGGAAACTTTAGTCTTTCCATGAATATGCCACAACACTGTATTTGACCTACAGCATTGTCAGTACCCCAGATACTTCTCACACCACTATTTTTACTTCGCACACCGTAAGTTAGTTTTACCTGAGTTTGAACTTTAAATAAGCAAAATCATATGGTATATAGTTCTTTTGTGTTTGATTGTTTATATTCAAAGTTATTTTTCTGACATTCATCTGTATGTTTGTAGTGCGATGTCATTCATCCATATTGCTGTATAATTTTCCATTGCATGGGAATACTGCAATTTCTTTATCCATTTTATTGTTAATGGACTGGGTTGTTTCCATTTGGGGCTGTTATAAATAGGGCTGTTATGAACATTCTTGTGCATATTTTTCATGCACATGTGTATATATTTCTGGTGGATATATGCCTAGGAGTGAAAGTTCTGTGTCATACATTCAGCTTTAATAGATAGTTCCAGTTTTCAGAGGGGCTTTATCAATATAGGTTATTAACACGAAGTGTTTGAGAAATCTGGTTGTTCCACATCTTCATCAATGCTTTGTACTGTTGTTATTGTTACTATTATTTTAATTTTAGTCATTTTGGAGGTGTCATTCTCCAAACCGGATATCTCATTCTGGTTTTTACTAACATTTCCTTGGTGACTGTTAAGGTTAAGTGTCTTATCATATGTTTATTGATCATTTGAATATCCACTTTGGTTAATTGCCTAAGTGTTTTATCCATTTTTCTTTTGGAGTACATGCTTTTGTTATTGATTTGAAGAATAGGAGTTCTTTATACACAGGAGTACTTTTTCAGATACACACACACACACATACACACACACACACAAATACATATACGTATATATTACAAATATCTTTTCTTACACTTGGGGCTTACTTTTCACTTTTTTTGGGTCTTTCGATGAACAGATCTTAAAATCAGATGTAGCGAATTTTCCTATATTTAACATGGAGTCTTACATATAGTTTTATATGTTCTTATATGTCACTCCATTTTACATATGTTACATGGAGTTAATGTAGAGTTTTCATGGCCTCTTACAGAATGTTTGCCTTTCTTGAAGTCATGAAGTTGGTCTGTGTTTTCACTTAAATGCTTTCCTGTTTTTTTCTTTCATATTCAGATTTTAGACCATCTCCTTTTGATTTTTGTGTTTTACATGAGGTATGTTCAAGATTCCTTTTTGTCCCCATATGGATGTCCAGTTGACCTAATAACCTTCACAGAAAAGCCATTCATCTTCCATTTCATGGTAGCGTTGTCTTGTATTTTGTGTTTTTTTTTTTTTTTTTTGGCATTTTATTTTTTATTTATTTTTTTTTCTGAAATTTATTGACAAATTGGTTTCCATACAACACCCAGTGCTCATCCCAAAAGGTGCCCTCCTCAATACCCATCACCCACCCTCTCCTCCCTCCCACCCCCCCATCAACCCTCAGTTTGTTCTCAGTTTTTAACAGTCTCTTATGCTTTGGCTCTCTCCCATTCTAACCTCTTTTTTTTTTTTTTTCCTTCCCCTCCCCCATGGGTTCCTGTTAAGTTTCTCAGGATCCACATAAGAGTGAGACCATATGGTATCTGTCTTTCTCTCTATGGCTTATTTCACTTAGCATCACACTCTCCAGTTCCATCCACGTTGCTACAAAAGGCCATATTTCATTTTTTCTCATTGCCACGTAATATTCCATTGTGTATATAAACCACAATTTCTTTATCCATTCATCAGTTGATGGACATTTAGGCTCTTTCCATAATT
Organism: Prionailurus bengalensis; assembly: GCF_016509475.1. Lineage (NCBI taxonomy): Eukaryota > Metazoa > Chordata > Mammalia > Carnivora > Felidae > Prionailurus > Prionailurus bengalensis. The sequence continues at coordinate 147,679,959 of NC_057344.1, forward strand.
TGGCTATTGTTGAGAGTGCTGCTATGAACATTGGTGTACAAGTGGCCCTATGCATCAGTGCTCCTGTATCCCTTGGATAAATTCCTAGCAGTGCTATTGCTGGGTCATAGGGTAGGTCTATTTTTAATTTTCTGAGGAACCTCCACACTGCTTTCCAGAGCGGCTGCACCAATTTGCATTCCCACCAACAGTGCAAGAGGGTTCCCGTTTCTCCACATCCTCTCCAGCATCTATAGTCTCCTGATTTGTTCATTTTGGCCACTCTGACTGGCGTGAGGTGATACCTGAGTGTGGTTTTGATTTGTATTTCCCTGATAAGGAGCGACGCTGAACATCTTTTCATGTGCCTGTTGGCCATCCGGATGTCTTCTTTAGAGAAGTGTCTATTCATGTTTTCTGCCCATTTCTTCACTGGGTTATTTGTTTTTCGGGTGTGGAGTTTGGTGAGCTCTTTATAGATTTTGGATACTAGCCCTTTGTCCGATATGTCATTTGCGAATATCTTTTCCCATTCCGTTGGTTGCCTTTTAGTTTTGTTGGTTGTTTCCTTTGCTGTGCAGAAGCTTTTTATCTTCATAAGGTCCCAGTAATTCACTTTTGCTTTTAATTCCCTTGCCTTTGGGGATGTGTCGAGTAAGAGATTGCTACGGCTGAGGTCAGAGAGGTCTTTTCCTGCTTTCTCCTCTAAGGTTTTGATGGTTTCCTGTCTCACATTTAGGTCCTTTATCCATTTTGAGTTTATTTTTGTGAATGGTGTGAGAAAGTGGTCTAGTTTCAACCTTCTGCATGTTGCTGTCCAGTTCTCCCAGCACCATTTGTTAAAGAGGCTGTCTTTTTTCCATTGGATGTTCTTTCCTGCTTTGTCAAAGATGAGTTGGCCATACGTTTGTGGGTCTAGTTCTGGGGTTTCTATTCTATTCCATTGGTCTATGTGTCTGTTTTGGTGCCAATACCATGCTGTCTTGATGATGACAGCTTTGTAGTAGAGGCTAAAGTCTGGGATTGTGATGCCTCCTGCTTTGGTCTTCTTCTTCAAAATTCCTTTGGCTATTCGGGGCCTTTTGTGGTTCCATATGAATTTTAGGATTGCTTGTTCTAGTTTCGAGAAGAATGCTGGTGCAATTTTGATTGGGATTGCATTGAATGTGTAGATAGCTTTGGGTAGTATTGACATTTTGACAATATTTATTTTTCCAATCCATGAGCAGGGAATGTCTTTCCATTTCTTTAAATCTTCTTCAATTTCCTTCATAAGCTTTCTATAGTTTTCAGCATACAGATCCTTTACATCTTTGGTTAGATTTATTCCTAGGTATTTTATGCTTCTTGGTGCAATTGTGAATGGGATCAGTTTCTTTATTTGTCTTTCTGTTGCTTCATTGTTAGTGTATAAGAATGCAACTGATTTCTGTACATTGATTTTGTATCCTGCAACTTTGCTGAATTCCTGTATCAGTTCTAGCAGACTTTTGGTGGAGTCTATCGGATTTTCCATGTATAATATCATGTCATCTGCAAAAAGCGAAAGCTTGACTTCATCTTTGCCAATTTTGATGCCTTTGATTTCCTTTTGTTGTCTGATTGCTGATGCTAGAACTTCCAGCACTATGTTAAACAGCAGCGGTGAGAGTGGGCATCCTTGTCGTGTTCCTGATCTCAGGGAAAAAGCTTTCAGTTTTTCCCCGTTGAGGATGATGTTAGCTGTGGGCTTTTCATAAATGGCTTTTATGATCTTTAAGTATGTTCCTTCTATCCCGACTTTCTCAAGGGTTTTTATTAAGAAAGGGTGCTGGATTTTGTCGAAGGCCTTTTCTGCATCGATTGACAGGATCATATGGTTCTTCTCTCTTTTTTTGTTAATGTGATGTATCACGTTGATTGATTTGCGAATGTTGAACCAGCCCTGCATCCCAGGAATGAATCCCACTTGATCATGGTGAATAATTCTTTTTATATGCCGTTGAATTCGATTTGCTAGTATCTTATTGAGAATTTTTGCATCCATATTCATCAGGGATATTGGCCTGTAGTTCTCTTTTTTTACTGGGTCTCTGTCTGGTTTAGGAATCAAAGTAATACTGGCTTCATAGAATGAGTCTGGAAGTTTTCCTTCCCTTTCTATTTCTTGGAATAGCTTGAGAAGGATAGGTATTATCTCTGCTTTAAACGTCTGGTAGAACTCCCCTGGGAAGCCATCTGGTCCTGGACTCTTATTTGTTGGGAGATTTTTGATAACCGATTCAATTTCTTCGCTGGTTATGGGTCTGTTCAAGCTTTCTATTTCCTCCTGATTGAGTTTTGGAAGCGTGTGGGTGTTCAGGAATTTGTCCATTTCTTCCAGGTTGTCCAATTTGTTGGCATATAAGTTTTCATAGTATTCCCTGATAATTGTTTGTATCTCTGAGGGATTGGTTGTAATAATTCCATTTTCATTCATGATTTTATCTATTTGGGTCATCTCCCTTTTCTTTTTGAGAAGCCTGGCTAGAGGTTTGTCAATTTTGTTTATTTTTTCAAAAAACCAACTCTTGGTTTCGTTGATCTGCTCTACAGTTTTTTTAGTTTCTATATTGTTTATTTCTGCTCTGATCTTTATTATTTCTCTTCTTCTGCTGGGCTTAGGCTGCCTTTGCTGTTCTGCTTCTAGTTCCTTTAGGTGTGCTGTTAGATTTTGTATTTGGGATTTTTCTTGTTTCTTGAGATAGGCCTGGATTGCAATGTATTTTCCTCTCAGGACTGCCTTTGCTGCGTCCCAAAGCGTTTGGATTGTTGTATTTTCATTTTCGTTTGTTTCCATATATTTTTTAATTTCTTCTCTAATTGCCTGGTTGACCCACTCATTCGTTAGTAGGGTGTTCTTTAACCTCCATGCTTTTGGAGGTTTTCCAGACTTTTTTCTGTGGTTGATTTCAAGCTTCATGGCATTGTGGTCTGAAAGTAAGCATGGTATAATTTCAATTCTTGTAAACTTATGAAGGGCTGTTTTGTGACCCAGTATATGATCTATCTTGGAGAATGTTCCATGTGCACTCGAGAAGAAAGTATATTCTGTTGCTTTGGGATGCAGAGTTCTAAATATATCTGTCAAGTCCATCTGATCCAATGTCTCATTCAGGGCCCTTGTTTCTTTATTGACCGTGTGTCTAGATGATCTATCCATTTCTGTAAGTGGTGTATTAAAGTCCCCTGCAATTACCACATTCTTATCAATAAGGTTGCTTATGTTTATGAGTAATTGTTTTATATATTTGGGGGCTCCGGTATTCGGTGCATAGACATTGATAATTGTTAGCTCTTCCTGATGGATAGACCCTGTAACTATTATATAATGTCCTTCTTCATCTCTTGTTACAGCCTTTAATTTAAAGTCTAGTTTGTCTGATATAAGTATGGCTACTCCAGCTTTCTTTTGGCTTCCAGTCGCATGATAAATAGTTCTCCATCCCCTCACTCTCAATCTAAAGGTGTCCTCAGGTCTAAAATGAGTCTCTTGTAGACAGCAAATAGATGGGTCTTGTTTTTTTATCCATTCTGATACCCTATGTCTTTTGGTTGGCGCATTTAATCCATTTACATTCAGTGTTATTATAGAAAGATACGGGTTTAGAGTCATTGTGATGTCTGTATGTTTTATGCTTATAGTGATGTCTCTGGGACTTTGTCTCACAGGGTCCCCCTTAGGATCTCTTGTAGGGCTGGTTTAGTGGTGACAAATTCCTTCAGTTTTTGTTTGTTTGGGAAGACCTTTATCTCTCCTTCTATTCTAAATGACAGACTTGCTGGATAAAGGATTCTTGGCTGCATATTTTTTCTGTCTAGCACCCTGAAAATCTCTTGCCAATTCTTTCTGGCCTGCCAAGTTTCAAAAGAGAGATCAGTCACGAGTCTTATAGGTCTCCCTTTATATGTGAGGGCACGTTTACCCCTTGCTGCTTTCAGAATTTTCTCTTTATCCTTGTATTTTGCCAGTTTCACTATGATATGTCGTGCAGAAGATCGATTCAAGTTACGTCTGAAGGGAGTTCTCTGTGCCTCTTGGATTTCAATGCCTTTTTCCTTCCCCAGTTCAGGGAAGTTCTCAGCTATGATTTCTTCAAGTACCCCTTCAGCACCTTTCCCTCTCTCTTCCTCCTCTGGGATACCAATTATGCGTATATTATTTCTTTTTAGTGTATCACTTAGTTCTCTAATTTTCCCCTCATACTCCTGGATTTTTTTATCTCTCTTTTTCTCAGCTTCCTCTTTTTCCATAACTTTATCTTCTAGTTCACCTATTCTCTCCTCTGCCTCTTCAAGCCGAGCTGTGGTGGTTTCCATTTTGTTATGCATTTCGTTTAAAGCGTTTTTCAGCTCCTCGTGACTGTTCCTTAGTCCCTTGATCTCTGTAGCAAGAGATTCTCTGCTGTCCTGTATACTGTTTTCAAGCCCAGCGATTAATTTTATGACTATTATTCTAAATTCACTTTCTGTTATATTATTTAAATCCTTTTTGATCAGCTCATTAGCTGTTGTTATTTCCTGGAGATTCTTCTGAGGGGAGTTCTTCCGCTTGGTCATTTTGGATAGTCCCTGGCGTGGTGAGGACCTGCAGGGCACTTCCCCTGTGCTGTGGTGTATACCTGGAGTTGGTGGGCGGGGCCGCAGTCAGACCTGATGTCTGCCCCCAGCCCACCGCTGGGGCCACAGTCAGACTGGTGTGTGCCTTCTCTTCCCCTCTCCTAGGGGCGGGATTCACTGTGGGGTGGTGTGGCTCGTCTGGGCTACTTGCACCCTGCCAGGCTTGTGATGCTGGGGATCTGGCGTATTAGCTGGGGTGGGTAGGCAAGGTGCTCGGGGGCAGGAGGGGCAGGCTTAGATCGCTTCTCCTTAGGTGATCCACTTCAGGAGGGGCCCTGTGGCAGCGGGAGGGAGTCAGATCCGCTGCCGGAGGTTTGGCTCCGCAGAAGCGCAGAGTTGGGTGTTTGCGCGGAGCGAGCAAGTTCCCTGGCAGGAACCGGTTCCCTTTGGGATTTCGGCTGGGGGATGGGCGGGGGAGATGGCGCTGGCGAGCGCCTTTGTTCCCCACCAAACTGAGCTCTGTTGTCAGGGGGCTCAGCAGCTCTCCCTCCCTTTGTCCTCCAGCCTTCCCGCTTTCCGAGCAGAGCTGTTAATTTCTGACCTCCCAGACGCTAAGTCGCGCTTGCTGTCGGAACACAGTCCGCCCGGCCCCTCCGCTTTTGCAAGCCCGACTCGGGGGCTCTGCTTGGCCGGCGAGCCGCCCCTCCGCCCCGGCTCCCTCCCGCCAGTCCGTGGAGCGCGCACCGCCTCGCCGCCCTTCCTACCCTCTTCCGTGGGCCTCTCGTCTGCGTTTGGCTCCGGCGACTCTGTTCTGCTAATCCTCTGGCGGTTTTCTGGGTTATTTAGGCAGGTGTAGATGGAATCTAAGTGATCAGCAGGACGTGCGGTGAGCCCAGCGTCCTCCTAAGCCGCTATCTTGCCGCAACCGCGTTGTCTTGTATTTTGGATGATCACACATCTGTGGGTATGTTCTGGACTCTGTTCTTTACTTTGGCCTCTTTGTTAGTCTTTGCTTCCATGTTGACTGTTTTAACTTTCTAATAGACTTCGATATGTGGTGGTGTAAGTTTTTCAAGTCTGTGCTGCTTTTTAAGGATTCCCATGGCTGTTTTTGACCCTTTGCATTGCTCTGTTTTTTAAAAAAAACATTTTCCTAGCTTTCATAAAAAAATATTGACATTTTTATTGGGATTCTGTTGAATCTATAAATTAGTTTAGGGAGAATTGGCATCTTTGTAAAAAGGAGTCTTCTAAGCTATGAACACAGTTAATTGTTCTTCTTATTTAGTTCTTTTCTCTCAATACCATTTTATTCTTTTCAGTATGTTAGTATTGCATATCTTTTGTTAGATATATTGCTGGTCATCTGATGTTTTTTGATGCCATTGTAAATTCTATCTTTAAAAAATTTGGGTGTGTTTCTGGCATATAGAAAAATGATTTTTATGTTGACTTTATATTCCTCTTTCTTGCTAAATTCAGTTATTAATTTTCATAGTTTTTCCATACAATCCCTAGAGTTTCAGGATAGGTTTTTAAATACACATTCAATTTTCTTAATAGATGGAGTACAATTCACATTTTCTATTTCTTTTTGTATCATTTTTAGTAACATGTGTTGTTCAGGGTATTTGTTCATTTCTTATAAAGTTTATTGGCATAAAGTTGTTCATGATCTCCTCTTATTTTTATGATTTTTTTAATCGTAAGGATTAAAAAGGATTTTAAGGATTTATCAAGGTATTTCTTTTTTCATTTCTTATATTTGGGATTTGTGTCTTGTCTCTCTCTGATAGATCTTCATAGAAGTTTTCTCAGAACATTATTCTTTCCTCAGATTTAATTTTTGGCTGTGTCAATTTTTTTCTATTGTATGTTTGTTTTTATTTATTTCTGCTTTTCTATTTTATCTAGTTTAACGACTTAATGTTTTTTTCCTACTCTAACTTCTTGAGATGAATATTTAGGCAGTTGATATTCACTCTTTCTTCATTTTCCAATTTCGGCATTCAAGGTTATAAATTTTCCTTCTAAATACAGCTTTATGTGCATCCCATAAATTCCAATATGCTGTTATTCAGTTCAAAATATTTTCTAAGTCTTCACTGTGATGTCTTCTGCATCATGTGGTTTATGAATATATTGTTTAATTTCCACATTTGGAGGTTTGTGATTGTCATTTTGCTTTTGATTTCTTGTTCAATTTTATGGAAGTGAGATGGCACTGAATGATTTCAGTTCTCTGAAATCAGTTCAGACTTGCTTTATGGCCCAGCATATGGTCCAGCAATAGACAAGCGTTCCATGATGACCTGAAAAGAATGTGAATTCTGTCATTGTTGGATACAGCTCTGTTTGTTACCAAGTCAATTTTGTTAATTGTGTTGTTCATATCATCTAGAAATGTACTGCTTTTGTAAATCTGTTTGTTCTTTAGTGTTAGTTGTATTAAAACTATCTACTGTGTTAAAACTATCTACTAAAGGTTTTTTTCTCATTTTACTTCTGTCAGTTTCCGCTTTATATATTATAAAGCTATGTAATCAGTTGTGTGTAAATTTAAAATTGCTATATATTTTTAATTGCTGTATCTTCCTAGTGGATTGAAATTTTTTGAATCTTATAAACTATTTTTTTTAAGTAAACTCGTTGCTTTAAAGTCTAGCTTACCTGATGTTTGTATAACCACATCTTTATTTTCTTTAGTGTTTTCTTGGTGTACCTTTTTCCATCCTTTCATTTTAATCCTTCTTTAGTATTTAAGGTATGTCTCCTGCATGCAGTATATTGCCACTTTTTAAATTTTGTTTTTCTTATGCAGTATGACAATCTTTGTTTTTAAATTCAAATATAGGGGCGCCTGGGTGGCGCAGTCGGTTAAGCGTCCGACTTCAGCCAGGTCACGATCTCGCGGTCTGTGAGTTCGAGCCCCGCGTCAGGCTCTGGGCTGATGGCTCGGAGCCTGGAGCCTGTTTCCCATTCTGTGTCTCCCTCTCTCTCTGCCCCTCCCCCGTTCATGCTCTGTCTCTTTCTGTCCCAAAAATAAATAAACGTTGGAAAAAAAAAATTAAAAAAAAAAAATTCAAATATATATTCAATATCCAGTTACTGTAAATGTATTAATTTCCTAGGGCTGTCATAACAAAGTACCACAAACTGGGGAGTCTAAAAACACAGATTTATTCTTCTGTAGTCTGTTCTAGACTGTAGTCTGTAGCTAGAGTTCTGAAATCCAGGAGTCAGCAGGATCGGTTCCTTCTGGAGATTCCAAGGGAGAATCCATTCAATTCCTCTCTCCTGGTTCTGGTGTTGCCAAGAATATTTAGCATTCTTTGGTTTGTAGACACATCCCTCCCAACTCTGTTTCCACCTTCACATGATGTTCTTCCTGTGTGTCTGTATCCAAATTTCCCTCTTACAAGGATACCAGTCATTGAATTAGAGCCTATCCTAATTCAATATGACCACGTCTTAACTTGATTAAGTCTACAGTCATACTACTTCCAAATAAGGTTATGTTTAAGGGTGCCTGGCTGGCTCCATTGGTTAAGCATCTGACTCTTGATTTTGGCTCAGGTCATGATCTCATGGTTTGTGGGATAGAGCCCTGCATCAGACTCTTTGCTGACAGCATGGAGCCTGCTTGGGATTCTCTCTCTCTCCCTCTGCCCCACCCCATTCATACTGTCTCTCAAAAATAAATAATAAATAAACATTAAAAAAATAAGGTTATGTTCACAGGTACCAGCATTTAGGAGTTAAATACATCTTTTGGGGGGGACACAATTCTACCCCCAGAACAGTAATTAAGAGTATATTTGGGATTATAACTTCCATCTGATTTTTTTCCTATTTTTTTGTTCCTATTTGTCTTCCTCTTTCTCCACTTTTTTGCCTTCTTTTGAATTACTCAAGTATTTTTTTTATTATTCCATTTACACCTTCATTTAGCTATTTACATGAACACTCTTTTATATTCTCTTAGCATTTACACTAAAATAACAATATTCAGACTTTACTTATTATAGCCTAATATAATTTTTGATACTTTATGAGAAAATACTAGAATCTCAGAACAATGTAATTCCATTTGCTACTCCCTACCAACATTTGGATTATTATTGTGGTATGTTTTTAATTCTACATATATTTTTCAACACCTCCCCCCCCCCCAAATCGATGATGATTCATGTTTTATTTATCCACTCTGTTTGGTGCTCTTCATTCCTCTCCTTACAAATTTTCATCAGATATTACTTTCCTTTTGTTGGAAGAATGGCTTTTAGTATAACTGTTTCTGTGGGTCTGCTGATAATAGTTTTGGTTGTTTATTTCAGTATTACTTATCTGGGAATAACTTTATTTTTCCCTAATTTTGAAGGTTACTTTATAGAATATGTTCTTTTAGCACTTAAAAAATACAATTCTACTGCCTTTTGATTTTCATCATCTCTAATGAGAAGTCAGGTTGCCAGTCATTGTTCCCTTGAAAATGATACTTCTTTTTCTTTATGACTGATTCTACAATTTTCCCTTTGCTTGGGACTTCACTTCCGTGGTCTGGTTTTCTTTCTGTTTATCTCCCTTGAGTTTTATAATGTTTCCCAAATTTGTGGCTTGATGCCATTCATCACTTTTGGAAATTCTAACCTATTTATATTGTTCCTTGCTGAGATTCACAATATATGTTATGTTATACATTTAAATGCAAAGCGAGTTTGCTAAAAGGAATTGTAAAGAGCATAGCTTGGGAAAGCTGGATGTGCCCCTTCATTCAGAGCAGGGACCACCTGAAACCTGGATTTAATTATACCTCTGGCAACCTGGATTAAGTTTAAAAATTCCACATCATCTAGGTTAGTGGTATCTTCTATCCTAACCCAACAGTGGATATCAAAATAACAAAAAGCTATAATCTTGCTAAAGAAGAAGTTTGGTGACATGAATCTGCCTAAAAACTGCTAGTCCTCAGCATTTATACATAACAAATAGAAAGTACTGATTAAATGAAAGTAGAATGCCAAGAAATACAGGCTATTTTGTCATTGTTGTTTTAATGCCTCTTGTCCTATTTACAGATATCTTGGGTACAGTGCCCTTGAATATCTGAAAGTGAAAACCTGTATTAAGCATTAATAGCAGTGGTTATCATGCTTTATGATATTAAAGCTTATAAGCCCTATGAGAGACAGGGAGAATTCCTAAACTCGGTTTCCCCTGTTGGTAGCATTAGTGTTGAGGTATAGTGATATAGTTTACAATATTTACTTTAGAGAGAATTTGCTTTATATGTCTTCAGACCATAAAATTCATTAATATTTACTGCCAAAATATTCTTAATTTTATCACATTTTAATCTATATTATCTATCATATCGAATTTACTTTCCTCACATGTCAGCTTGAAAGATAAAACCAATATATTAATTTTTTGTGCATTAGTTAATGGTACAGTTCTTGGTGTATTCATTTATATAAAAATTTTTGAGTACCTTTTATGTTCTAGGACCTTTGAATATAAGAAAACAAAGGACATTTTCTTCAAGAAACTTTATTGTTGGCACGCTTGGGTGGCTCAGTTAGTTAAGCATCCGACTTCAACTCGGCTCAGGTCATGATCTTGTGGTTCCTGGGTTTGAGCCCTGCGTTGGGCTCTGTGCTGACAGCTCAGAACCTGGACCCTGCTTCAGATGCTGTCTCCCTCTGTCTCTGCCCCTTCCCCACTCATGCTCTGTCTCTCTCTGTGAAAAATAAATAAACCTTAAAAAAAAAAAGAAACTTTATTGTCACCCACCAGAAAATTGTTGATACAAATATTCCAATCTATGATATCCATGATGTTTATCGCATCTCTTTAGATATGGTGCCCTTGTGCAGTGCACAGCCTGCAAGATTGTGTGCAGTGGTCCTGATGTATACTGGCCCACTTCTTGCCTTCACGGAGCTTCAAGTGCAGTCAAGTAAAATAGTCACAAATAATACTATAAGGTAGCTCTATTATACATATAATAAAGGCATGCATAAAAACTTATGGGAAACATGAGTGACATTGTGGTGTGGGAAAGTTTTCTAAAAAGGGGTCGTCAAATATGAGTAAAATATTCAGCAGAAATACAAAGAGGTTGGAATTTGAGTGATTTTCCAGCTGTGCTAGAAATGTCCCTCATTTCTCAACCTGATAACCTGCTTTCCTCATGACCGCCCAGCTAGGTGTATCTTTATGCAATTATGAGGTCATATCTGGTAGTTATTAGCCTCTGAGACAGTTTTGTTCTTATGTGGTAGAAGATAGTATTGTTCTTAGTGTTTTTGCTCCCACAAGTATGAAATTCCTCAGCCACCATTTACTGAATGCCTCCCTACACGTGGCAGGCCTTGTAGTGTGTAGGCACAGTGGATGCAAATGGGAATGAATCATGGTTATTTCCTCAACAAGTTTGCAGAACTGTTGGGGGGGGGGCAAAACAAACAGAAACTTAAGTATCTATAGAAAGTGCAAGGCAGATGTACTTTTAAAGTGCTATTGAGTTCAAAAAAAACAACTTCTTTGAGGTAGCATATGTTCTTGTGTATATTACATAAGATTCTTGAGAATTTGCACATAAATCTTTTTGTCCATTTGTTTTCTTTTGTGTAGCATTTACTGATTTTTTTCTGGTTATAATAGCACTCAAAACTGGGGGAAAAATAAACAATTTTAAAAAATAAATTCTTTTTTCACTATATATCCTTTTACTCTCTTTTTCCTGTGAGTCCATGCATGTACGAGTCTGTGTTATGAACTTTTTCATGTTTATTAATCCCTTGTATTCATTCATACATCACTGTGGACTTGCCCACAGTGCATTTCTGCTTAATTGTGTTATTCTAGGGAACTTGCTGTATCTGTGGCTCATTTCACTCATCTCTAAAATGGAGACAATAGTCTTTCATATGGTTGCTCTGAAGATTAATTAAGTTAATATATGAAAACTGTTACAGTGGAGTTAGACAATAAAGTTTTAATTTTGTTGTTAATGAGATGTATATTAAATAAAGAAAAATAAAATTAGAATTTTGAAGATAAATCTTTCATTGCAGTAAATATAGAATATACTTGTTTTACACCAAAGAGGGAAAATAGAGGTACTTGATAGTATTTATGTTAAAACACATTTGGAAAGAAAAGTTCCATTAGCAATCTTTTACTATCAATCTAAATATTAGTATTAAAAACAACAGAAGAAAATATCTTAGGCATGAAAGTCGAGGAGGTGCCAATAAGGAAAATATAAATATTTTGCAATCTTTTAATCTGGTGTGAGTGTTGTGTATGTGTGTATGTGTGTGTGTGTGTCTATGCATTTCATAATACAGAAAAACACTGACATTCTTCTCTTTGGTAATGCTTGTTCATTTGCGTAAAACTAAATTTCAACAAAAAAAAAAACATACATTCTTCAGTCTCTCATGAAAGATATCTTCACTTATATGAAGACATTCAAGCAGATAATTGTATTTGTACAAAGTGTTTTGCTATATTAAGCAGTCAAAAATTAGGAAGACGGAAGTCTTTAAAAAGAAGTTTCTTTTTGACATTTGTTAAGTCCTGTAGGATTATGAGACCATGGCCTTTTGGGTTGAGCATGTATATCCTTTTCAGCACTCTACAACATTGCTTGATTTAAGCTTCATTGTGATTGCCCTATTGGTCACTGTCAGAGAGTAGGAAATTCAGGGGAAAAAAAAATCCATTGATAGCATAAGGCATTGTCATACAATTGTAGCACATACATGGACTCTCCAGGGATAAATAAAAGCAAAGGCCATCAAGGCAGTCTGAGTGATTCTATCTATAGTCTTACCCTAGTGAAAAAAAGGATTGGACATCCAGTCATCCTCCAATGTAAATTAATAAATAAAAATCATCATCCCATGTAAATAACTTGGTGAGATCAGCAAGCTGCAATTGCCATTTCCACATTGGAAGTTGGGATAATGATTTGCCCCATTTTTCTGTCCTCCTCCCCTTAGAATAATTGTCTTTATAATTCTGTAATAAAAAGTAGGCATTAATTATATATAAATTAATCCTAATGATGATAATACTCAGTCTTTCACTGTGGCTTACTAATTTTCTAAGCTTCTCAAAGATAAAAGACTATTTTGTTTTTACCCGTGATGATAATTGATTGATAATGTGTTTGTTGTATTAGAGTGGTAACATGGATGAAGATTGATATAATTGCTAATAGTTAGAGTGTATATTCATTTAATTAACCTTTTAGGTGCTTGGTAGGTAGTATGTATTTCATCAGCATTGCTGTGATATCCTCAATAATGTTATTATTAAACCAAATAAATTATTTGTGTTTCTAGCACCTTCAGATTTAAATGGTATCCAGTAGCAATATGGGGGGGGGGGGGGGGTCACGGGAGAAGTAATTGTGTTCTTTCACTGAAAGATTTAGCAACTATGTATGTATTTTTTTCATTTGGCCTTTTCCCCATAGTATATTTCACTATATTTTTTGCTTAATTTTTCATGCTCATGATACTAAATGTTATTAAAATGTTAACTCACTTAATTGGTCTAAATCAAAAGCACAATAGTCTGAATAACTATACATTGTATCTTGAGAAACTCAAAACAATTCACTAACCTTCATTCATTATTTGCATGATGGTACCTGGAGGCCCAGGGTGGGTCTCAGGAATGGTATCTCCTTTTCATATTGGTGCAGAAGCAAAAAGTCAGGGGCATTTCCCAAGGCTCATAATATGAATAATACTAACCTGGTTTACTGTTTGACTTTGTTTTGTTTTTTCTTAGTTCCTTATTTAAGACATTATTTTTCCAGCAGTAAAAATTAATTTTGTTGAATTTTATACTTTCTATTTTCTACCATGTTCTCTGCATGGGTTCCTAGTAAGGTTTTGCTCTCACGTAAAACAACCACAATGTTCTGATTTTCATCTAGTCACTACCCAATTTAAATTGCAGGTTATTTATTTCTCTCTAGTCTCTTTAGTCTTTGGCAGATTTTTTCTCTATTTTTTTTTTTTTTACTGTTTTCTCTTTCTCTTTTCTTTTTGTTTCTTTTGGAAAGCTTCTCACCTCTGTCTTTCATTTGCCTAGGTAAATTCACTTTATAATTTCTCTTCTATATTTTAATAGTGCACATTGACCTTTTAAATGGTTGAATTCCATTAATCCTGAAATTATGTGTTAGCAGATTCAGATAGCTCTGGTCCAAGTCTGAGTTGCCTCTCATTAAGAAAAAATAATAGTTTACATAGCAACAAGTCATTCTATGCATATAATAATTATTAATTAATATGGAAAGGCATTATTTCAGTTACTTTCCTTCTTTGATTATTTAATAGGTTAATGTTGTTATACTGATGTGACTGAGAAAGATGAAATCTAACTAGCAGATAAAGGATTTATAATAGGACATATATAAAAAGGACATATATAGCTTATTGCTTATTGCATTAAGTTCTATCATCCATACTAATTTCACATAGAGAGAAGACATTATATTTTTGAAATAAGCAAATTCACTGAAAACAAATAGTTGATATGATAGTATAGACCAGGATACCATAAATGTATGAGCCAAACCACTTGACCCAGGGTCTCTTGGAGTGCTTCTTGAAATGCAGATTCCAGGGCCTTTTGCAAACCAAGTGCTGTAAAATGTCTGGATGGAGACCCTAAGACTTACGTGATTCTGATGCACACAAGTGTGCTCCAGAGAAATCTTTTTTTTTTTTCCTCAAAGTTAGCTCAAGTGCCAGCTGGTTTTATTTAAAAACCTATAAAGTATACTAAAGGAGTGTCCAGCATACATAAATACCAGAGCAGTTTATATCATGCCAGGAATATGGAGGGGAGCCCTGGTTGAAGAATGATCTCATAGACATTCTTTGACAAAAATCTGGCAAATGTCCTGTGTACTCTACTAGGCTTACGTTAACCAGACATTCCACCCCCTAGGAACTACATTGTGTGGCTTGATTTAAAGTATTTTGTTATCAAGTCACTTTTTGGGGAGGAAAGAAGGCAGTCTTTGTGGGAGGTCTTTTGGCACTCTTGCATAAATTATTTTGCATCAATTTAGATTGCTATATTACATCCTTCAGAGATTTTTTATGTTCTCCCAAGTTTCATATTTCTATACTGTGTCAAACAAGGCATTAACATGTGATAGAATAGATTTATGTTGAAAGCTTGTTTTATTTATTGTAGTTTTGTCTTGTTCTATAATACACATACAGTAACATTCAGTCTTAGGCTTTCAGCTCAATTTTTACAAAAGTAACCACTATACATATTGAGTAGTAGAATATGGCCACCATCCCAAACCTTCCCTTGTATGATCTCCTAGGAGATCAAAGGTAATCAAAGGTACCCCATCAAAGGTAACCACCATTCTGAATTCTATTGATACAGTGTACTTTGGCCTTTCATGAAATTAGTATATATAATATAAATTGAATCATATAGTATTTATTATTTTTTGTCTGGTTTCTTTAACTTAATATTATTTCTAGGAGCGTCTGAGTGGTTCAGTCAGTTGAGCATCTGACTTCTGCTCAGGTCCTGATCTCGCGGTTTGTGAGTTCGAGTCCTGCATCAGGCTCTGTGCTGACAGCTCAGAATGCTTTGGATTCTGTGTCCCCCTCCCTCTCTGCCCCACCCCTGCTTGTGCACTGTCTCTCTCTGTCTTTCAAAAATGAATGAACATAGAAAAAATTAAATATTACTTCTAAGAGGTCAATCCACATTGCTGCATGCTGTAGCGATTTGTTCGTTTTTTATTACCCTATACTGTTCTATCACACAAATTTATCGTAATTTATTCATCCAATCTACTTTCTAGTTTTAGCTATTATAAACAGCTATGAATATTCTTGTGTGTGTACTATGGTGAATACATATAAGCACTCATTTCTGTTTAGTTTTTACACAAGAGTAGAATTGCTGTGTCTTAGAGTATGCATGTATTGAATTTCAGTAGATAATGCTAAATGCTTTACAAAGTAGTATACTATTGACATTCCCACCTGCAGTGTATGAGAGTTCCAACTGATTCAAGTCCTATCCAATGCTTGGGATTGTCAAGTTTTATTTATTAGATCTAATTTTAGTTATCGTAGCAGGTATGTTTTATCTGGCTTTAATTTGTTTTTCCTGATATCTAAACATGTTGAGAAACTTTATATACACCTGTTGGCTATTAGACTGTTATTTTTGTGAAATGCACAAAATGAACACTTTTAAAATTGCCTATCTTATTATTATTTTGTAGGAGTATTTATATATTCTGGACATGAATACTTTGTCAGATATGTATTGCAAATATTTTCTCCAACTCTGCAGTTTATTGTCTTTAAGTAATGATCATAGTTTTCAGTGTAGAGGTCTAGCACATCTTAGTTCAATTTGCCTAAGACTTTGATTTTTTATACGCTTTTGAATGGTATTATTTTTTATTGTTGATAAATTTTATTTCTCATCCTTTGCTGTTAATATATAAAATTCAAGTGATATTTTTGGCTTTGTATTCAGTGGCCTGCTTAATTCATTTATTAATTCTAATAGTTGATCTGTAGATTCTTTTGGATTTCTAAAAACATAATCATGTTATCTGGAAATAGTGACAGATTTATTTCTCCCATATAAATCATAATTATTTTTTTTGTTTTCTTTTCTTGCTTTGTTGAAAAAATTTTTTGCCACTTTGTGCATGTCTACAGATGACTGAGAAAGCACTGCTAATATTAACCTCAGGGTTACAAATAAATTTTGTTGAATAAGAAAATTCACAAATATAAAGGTCTACAAATAATGAGGACTAACTATGTTAGACATATATATGTACATGAACTATAGCATCATGTAATATTATAGTGTATACCTCTGTGTGTATTATAAGATACAATTTATATAATTGTATGCCTATTCCTGGATGTATAACTTGTCTCCAGTTATTCTTTGGTGTTATTTCTAGAACTATCAGAAACTTCAGTAACAATTATTATGTTTTTTTTCTCCATTCTTCTACTTTGTGCACACACTGATAGGTTATGATCTGTTTCTATTCCCATTTCTTTAAACTCAAAAAATTTACCTGTTGTCTCGCCCACTCATTTACTTAACAAACATGTATTTATCTCTTAATGTATTCAAGCTCATTGGACTTCTTTTTTTTAAAAGCACATTTCCCCACTTTACAAAAAATGGATGCAATCACTAATTATTAGGTTTTTTAATCAAAAACTTTTCTACATTCAAGAGCCTTTATGTCCCTCTGTCTGCAATACCATGGAGTCAATATAAAAAAAGAATTCCAAAGTAAATAGGATAAGGCAAAATAATTCTCATATAGCATATGCTTCTTGTGTGAGAACAACAGAACTATAACCGATAGTGTGCAATGCATACCTAGCTTTCAGGCTTGTTGTTATGTGCACTTATGTGCTGTGGTGAGTTGTATTATCTATGACTATTCTTTGCTTTACCAAGGACTTACTCCGACATTCATTGAATAAGAGAAAAAACAGCACATAAATTTATCCTTCAAGACTTTTTTTTTTTTTAAGCTTTGGCTTTACAAACATTAGTAGAAAGTCCTCTGGGACTGCTATTAATTAGAGTCAGATGAAATGATCCTTGAACAGGAAACATTTTGATCAGTGCCTTTAAGGATTTTGGGAGATATTTTTTAGTTCAGGTGGACAACATTCCAGGTTGATGAAACAAGTAATATGGCAGAGATGGGTAGACTGTGTAATGACAATTAGGTTAACTCTTCTAGAGAAAAAAAAAATGAAACTAGACTACAATAGGAGATACATAGTTTAGGTAGTGAAAAGTTTGGCCACTGACAAAAGGTTTAGATTTCATGAGGAAAGGAAATTTGACTACCAAAAGCTCTTGTGATAACATTTAAAGGAGATAATTCAAGTGGCCAAACATAGGATAGGTATAGACAGAAAATAGGGAAAGAGAAGAGACCAATACAGAACCTGGGACATGATATTGAATGCGGAATTGTAGATAGAATGGCAAATCTAATATTGCGTAGAAAGAATTACCAGAATTTGGGAATGACATGTTAAGCAAGCAAAGTAAAAATGACTTCAGAGTTTTGATTGCCTGGAGAGGAGTACGAGAAGAGTGTTGAAGGATGATCATGTTGAGATAAATTAATACTTTAAGAATAATAATAGTGAGAAAGCACTGGAACAGCAATGTAGAATTGTTCTATGACTTAAGGATTAAAAAGGTTTTAAAACATGATGACTGGGGTGCCTGGGTGGCTCAGTCGGTTAAGTGTCTGACTCTTGACTCAGCTTAGATCATGATCTCATAGTTTGTGATATCGAGCCCTGCATCGGGCTCTGCCCTGGCAGCACGAAGTCTGCTGGGGATTCTCTCTGTCCTTCTCTTTCTGCCATCCCCTGCTCTTGTTCTTTCTCTCTCTCTCTCTCTCTCAAAATAAATAAAACTGGATGATTGAATGATTTATCCAAGGGAATATGTAAACAAAGGGCTTTGGGTAATTCTCAGCCAATTGGTGAGGAGCACAGGATCCAGCAAAGGACCACCTGAAGAGACATATAGAACACTAAGAGTAGAGAGGAAGGGGTGCCTGGGTGGCTCAGTCGGTTAAACACCTGGGTTCAATTCAGGTCATGATCTCACAGTCTGTGAGTTCGAGCCCCGTGTCAGGCTCTGTGCCCACAGCTGAGAGCCTGGAGCCTGCTTTGGATTCTGAGTCTCCTTCTCTCTCTGTTCCTCTCCCACTCACGCTTTCTCTCTCTCTCTCTCTCTCTCTCAAAAATAATTAAACATTAATTTTTTTTTTAAAGAGTGGAGAGGAATAAAATGTGGATTTGAAAGACTACATCAGTGAAGAGAATGTGTGATGATTCACCCTATTAAGGACAACAAAATGGGCTGGAAATAGAGATAGTGGTCTAGAGACAAGGGAAAAGAAATCCTGATTTGACTCAGGTCAGTTTCTACAAAGAAGCAATAGCACACTGACTGAAGCCCTGAATGGAGAGGGGTAGAGAAGGGAGAGAGTTTGGGGAGGAAAGTTATTATCAAATTGCAAACAAGACAGAGACAAAATATACTTCCAGGGATGTTTTGTCTAAACATATGCTTGGACTAGGTCAAGGAGTTTATAAAATATTGTTTAAGAGCACCTGGCATTAATAGGTAATCAATAAATGTGTGTTAAATGAATGAGTGACTGTCTGATACGCATCCTATGACTTTTGGTGCATTTTCTGACTACTGAAAGTATACTCATAGCGATCTTAGTAAAATAGTTATATGGAAATGTAAGCTAGAAGCCAGGTTGGAAGCAGTTCCTGAGGGCTGCAAGAGAGGAAAAATGGAGGATTAGGCAAACTTCACAAAATTACAGAATCACAAAAGCAAATTTTCGAGGTAGGAGAGGTCTTGCAAATCATTGAATAGCCCAGCCCTCTTACTACACGGCTGAGGATTTGAGGCCCGGTTTTGTTAAATAACTTACCATATATATGTCAAGGTTCAGTTCCAGGAAATTGAAACCACACTAGCTATTTTAAGCATGAAACGATTTAATATAAAGAATTAGGTGTGCATTAAATTGTTGGAAGGTTTGGAGGAGTGGCCTCCAGGCTTAAGCTCCTGGACTAGTTCTCAGAATGATACAGCAGATTGGTCCACCCGGGCAGCCGCTGCTGCGGCCCAGGCCAGGGAGGGGGAGAATGAGGGAGCTACCACTGGACCTTTGGACTCCAAGGACCAAGACTTCTCCCAGGACAGCAAACTGCCGCTACTGCTCACTATGCACTCTCCTCACAGCCTCCACACAGCCAACAACTAGACCTAGGATACCTAGACTGTGGTCCCACAGTATCTCCCCAACCACACCTGCCGCTCCTGAATCCAAAACTCACGCTAGCTGACATAACCGAATTCTCACCTGGAATCCTGGCTGCAAGCACGTTGGGACACATAGTTCCCTGCTTCTGCAGATGTCGACAACCCAAGGAGGTTGGAATGGATGTTGACTGCCAAATGATCCTATTCACCATCCCTGTTTGCACACCTAGGAAAGATCACTGCAGCACAGCGTGGAAAGCCTATTATTACAGTCTCTCCGTTGCCATTGAACTGAAGTGCACAAAGGAGAATTCTATAGCTTTAGCCTTCCTTCTAAAAAATCCCATTCTGATATCAAGAGGCCTATAAGTAAGCTGCCCACCTGATTTGTTGTTCAAACTAGGCCACATCTGAGAGTAAAAGAAAACACTGTTCCTATTTATGGCAGGGTAACAGGCATGATACTGAACCACCCCAGCAAACTCAGCTCTAAGCCTGTGTATAAAATATTTAAGGTTCTTCATGATCTCGCTTCAGCTTCCCTTAGTGACCACATCTTTCAACACAAATCTTCACTTACTTTTTGTTCCATCTCCTTTGAAGTTCTCTTCCCCCAATTTCTTTTCTGGTCTGGTGCACGTGTGTCATTGCCTGGAACGGTGCTGTCTATTTCTCCATATATCTAACATCTGTGTGTCTTTTAAAATCCAGCTCAGATATCACCTCCTCTGTTGAAATACTCTCAGATGTCTTCCAGTGGAGTAAGTTGGTTCTCCAGTTACCTACTAACCTTGTATTAAAGTATCTGTTTATATATCTTTCTCCACTGCTATTACACTTTGGCTTCCTCAATGACAAGAACTGAGATTATTCACCTTTTATTCCCAGAGGCTAGGTCAGATTCTATACTTAAAAAGTGCTCAAGAAATGTTTGGAAATAGATGGGTGCAAGGAAGTAAGGAGAGCAAGGAAATAAAGAGAGTGAGCAGAGAAAGGAAAAGGGGAGGAAAGGAAGGAAAAGAGGGAAAGAGGGAAAGAGGTAATGAGACTTTGATAATAATCCTAGTGTTTCCATTTTGTGAGGCTTCTTTTTGTATTACCAATCTATTAGATCTTCAAAATTACTGAATGAGTTGAGATGGAATCAACTCATACTCACTTAGAAACAGACTTGTCTGGATTTCCCATCTAATAGTTGAAGAAAATATCGGTATTTATTGGCTTGGATCACAGTCAGTGGTTAAATGTTTTCACTACATCTATGTTAACCCATCAACTGTGCCATTCCTTGATTTGAGCTTAACACACAAGTGTTTAGATTTTTTTGAATTAAAAATGCAAAAAGACCTCACTTTCCTGTTCATAAGGTGATTTCTTTTTTGAGTGAGCAGTTTTATCTGCTTCTTGAGGCCCTTGTTGTTGATTTTAGGAAATGTCCCACAGTGAGCCCTGATTTAAAGGATTTACTTCTTGCCTTCACCACTGTAACATGACTTCCTGCAGTTCACCCCCAATTTTCTCTCATCTAAATATGGTGTTTTTAAAAACCTAGTTTATAATTCTTTATAAAACTCAGTGCAAAACATTTTCAGTGAATATTTCAAACATTGCGTTCTTTGGACTGTAAGGTGATGCCTATGTTTGCTAAGGTTTTAGTTTTGTTTTTTGTTTTTTATTTCTCTCCATGTTTGTGTTAAGTAACAAGCAGCATTCTGGGCGGTAGGGGATCTACTCTTGGACGTCAGTTTCCTTCTATAAACACATTTACAGTACCTCTTGGCTCAGCCAGCTTTTTTTTTTTTTTTTTTTTTTTAGGAAAGTGCAGAATTTACTTCATATTGTATGATGCAGTCATGCCTATGGCCATATATTATTTCTGATCACATCTATTATGGTTATAGATGAAGAATGCCCACAGTGAGGGGAAAAGGGAAAATTCTAAAGATCACACACACATTCTTCCTAGTTACCCTATCCTGAGGGAAATCCCTCAGTCAGCTTAGGATACATTTCATCTTATCATAACAGGAGTTTTTATATGAAAGTGTAACTATGAAAGTTTCATCTTGGCTAGGAAAATCACAGGTATTATTACCATATGAGATTTTTCTTACTAGCTTAAAAGAAATCATCAGTTCATCATGTATTATTCATCTTGAAAATAGAAGTGAAAATAGGGTTGTAATTAAGACTCCCAAGTCCTTGGCAAAGAATATCCATGAATTTTCCTTGGGTAATTTTTAACATTCTCTCACATAGGTGAACGACACTCCCTGAAGAATATATAGTTCATTTATTTGTTTCATCAGCCAGCTTTTAATGGGCAGAGGAGTTCACATTGTTTTAGGAGTAAGGTGAACAGAATATACATATTTTTTTGAGATCTACTAAATGCTGCTCAACCTTAAATGTCTCTTGCTTACATATGATATCCTATGTTGCAAGGACATAGTCAAGGAGATTTAATGTCTTAGAAGAGTATGATTTCTTTTTTAATTAAAAGAGCGTTGTCAGGGTTTTTACACTGAGCATTTATTTCACTGCTAATTCCACAAGTCCAAGTAAATGTGTGTAGAAAGCTATTTGGGGAAAGCTGAATTGTTAGAGAGAATTCTAAGTCCTATTACAGAGTAACATGCCTATAAATCCAAGTTTCTAAACTACCGTATGTTCTTAGCAAAACCAAATTAAGTGAACTTCTGCTCTTGACCACGGTGGAATAACAAAGATTAGATATACTCCCCTGCTTTAAAAAAACAGAAATGAACAAAATATGAAACACCGGTTTGCAAGGTACCAGATACCTGACAGTGAACTCTAGGGATCCCTAAGAGGTGAGAAACAAATGATGTGAGCCTCAGTGTTACCCCAGTTTACTTCCTAGAGGGGTTTTAATCTGAATCTTACGGAAGGACAACCAGGCTGAGCCTGACAGGCACTTGGAGTGGAGATGCCAGAGCTGAGAGTCTGGGAGATGAAGGTGGCCAGAGTTCACCAAACTATAAGAAGAGAACTACACACAGTAGAATCCTGAAGATCTGAAGGCGTTCCCCTCTAGTATTCAGTCAAGTGCTAATCAGCACATATATGTGAGGAAATTATGCAAAGTTGGAAAAGAACCACCTGAGGGGATTAGCGGTAACTGTGGCCGTGCTTCCGTGGGGCTGGGAATAATACTTGTTCAAACTCTGCAGACTGGGACATCTCCTAATTGACCTAGCATTGGCTAGTGCACACAGAGAGGGCTTCCCTCAGTAGTGATGAATAATTAGCTCTAGCTGAACATGACTCTGGTCCTTTCTGATTGATCTTAAAAGCAAGACCTGAGAAAGGACCAAACTGTTTTGAGGTAATTTGACTGCATCCAAGAATAAAGCTCAAGAATACTTATAGGAACACAAATACATCCAGCAACCAACAAGGTGGAATTCACTATGTCAGGCATCTGATCAAAATTAGCAAGTATGCAAAGGAATAGGAAAATACAACCCATAATGATGAGAAAAATCAATCAGTCAAAACTGACCCATAAGTGTCAGAAATGTTAGAAAACAATGCATTAAAACAGCTCTTAAAACTATTTCATATGTTTACAAAAGCAGAAGATATAAAAATACACTCGAGTTTTTTGCTTCCATACGATCAGTACTATGTGGGAGAATGTATAATAGACATGTATTTATATGGCTAAAATGTAAATATAACAATATTTCTTTCCTCTGTGTATTTTATTTGTTAGACTAAGAATAGTTTTATTTTAGCAAATTAGTGTATTTAGTGGAAGTTCACATTAGGAATGGCCCAACAATTTTATCTGAATGCAAAATATGCCATGTTATTAAATATAACTTGGATAATGTTATTTTGGTGTTAGGAGTTACACTGTTCCATTCATAGTATTGGATAGCAAATACTGTTCTGTCATAATTTATCTTAAATTTGCAATAATTTCTATGTCTCAAAAATATTGATTCTATATGATAGGATTATAAACTTGACCTTTCCATATTTTGGACATTAACCTATTATTGGACATACCATTTGCAAGTATCTTCTGCCATTCAGTAGGTGGTCTTTTTGTTCTGTTGATGGGTTCCTTCACTGTTTAAAACCTTTTTATTTTGGTTAGTCTCAATAGTTTGTTTTTTTGTTTTGTTTTTTTTTTTTTTTTTTTGCTTTTGTTTCCTTTTCCTTAGACATATCTAGAAAAATATTGCTATGGTCAATGTCAGAGAAGTGACTGCCTGTGTTCTCTTATAGGACTTCTATGGTTTCAGGCCTCACGTTTACGTCTCGAATTCATTTTGAGTTTATTTTTGTGTATGGTGTAAAAAAGTGGTCCCGTTTCATTCTTTTACATGTAGCTGTCCAGTTTTCCCAACATCATTTATTAAAGAGACTGTCTCTTCCCCACTGGATATTCTTGCCTCCTTTGTCATAAATTAACCATAAGAATGTGGGTTTGTTTCTGGGGTCTCTATTCTGTTCCTTTGATCTATGTGCCTATTTTTGTGTCAGTACCATATTTTCATTGCTTCAGCTTAGCAGTACATCTTGAAATCTGGAATTGTGGTACCCCCAGCTTTGTTCTTTCTCAGGATTGCTTTGGCTGTTCAGGGTCTTCTGTGGTTCCATACACATTTTAGTATTATTTGCTCTAGTTCTGTGAAAAATGCTGTTGGTATTTTAATAGGGATTGCATTGAATCTGCAGAATGCTTTGGGTAATACAGACATTTTAACAATATTAATTCTTACAATCCATGAGTGTGGAATATCTTTCCATTATTCTGCGTTATCTTCAACTGCTTTCATCAGTGTTTTATAATTTCCAGAGTATAGGTCTTTCACCTATGCCTTAACCTTTGGTTAAGTTTTTTTTTTTTTTTGAAATTTATTGACAAATTGGTTTCCATACAACACCCAGTGCTCATCCCAAAAGGTGCCCTCCTCAATACCCATCACCCACCCTCTCCTCCCTCCCACCCCCCATCAACCCTCAGTTTGTTCTCAGTTTTTAACAGTCTCTTATGCTTTGGCTCTCTCCTATTCTAACCTCTTTTTTTTTTTCCTTCCCCTCCCCCATGGGTTCCTGTTAAGTTTCTCAGGATCCACATAAGAGTGAAACCATATGGTATCTGTCTTTCTCTGTATGGCTTATTTCACTTAGCATCACACTCTCCAGTTCCATCCACGTTGCTACAAAAGGCCATATTTCATTTTTTCTCATTGCCATGTAATATTCCATTGTGTATATAAACCACAATTTCTTTATCCATTCATCAGTTGATGGACATTTAGGCTCTTTCCGTACTTTGGCTATTGTTGAGAGTGCTGCTATGAACATTGGGGTACAAGTGGCCCTATGCATCAGTACTCCTGTATCCCTTGGATAAATTCCTAGCAGTGCTATTGCTGGGTCATAGGGTAGGTCTATTTTTAATTTTCTGAGGAACCTCCACACTGCTTTCCAGAGCGGCTGCACCAATTTGCATTCCCACCAACAGTGCAAGAGGGTTCCCGTTTCTCCACATGCTCTCCAGCATCTATAGTCTCCTGATTTGTTCATTTTGGCCACTCTGACTGGCGTGAGGTGGTACCTAAGTGTGGTTTTGATTTGTATTTCCCTGATAAGGAGCGACACTGAGCATCTTTTCATGTGCCTGTTGGCCATCCGGATGTCTTATTTAGAGAAGTGTCTATTCATGTTTTCTGCCCATTTCTTCACTGGGTTATTTGTTTTTCGGGTGTGGAGTTTGGTGACCTCTTTATAGATTTTGGATACTAGCCCTTTGTCCGATATGTCATTTGCGAATATCTTTTCCCATTCCGTTGGTTGCCTTTTAGTTTTGTTGGTTGTTTCCTTTGCTGTGCAGAAGCTTTTAATCTTCATAAGGTCCCAGTAATTCACTTTTGCTTTTAATTCCCTTGCCTTTGGGGATGTGTCGAGTAAGAGATTGCTACGGCTGAGGTCAGAGAGGTCTTTTCCTGCTTTCTCCTCTAAG
The DNA here is from genome assembly GCF_016509475.1 of Prionailurus bengalensis. Lineage (NCBI taxonomy): Eukaryota > Metazoa > Chordata > Mammalia > Carnivora > Felidae > Prionailurus > Prionailurus bengalensis. The sequence continues at coordinate 147,705,394 of NC_057344.1, forward strand.
GTTTTGATGGTTTCCTGTCTCACATTTAGGTCCTTTATCCATTTTGAGTTTATTTTTGTGAATGGTGTGAGAAAGTGGTCTAGTTTCAACCTTCTGCATGTTGCTGTCCAGTTCTCCCAGCACCATTTGTTAAAGAGGCTGTCTTTTTTCCATTGGATGTTCTTTCCTGCTTTGTCAAAGATGAGTTGGCCATACGGTTGTGGGTCTAGTTCTGGGGTTTCTATTGTATTCCATTGGTCTATGTGTCTGTTTTGGTGCCAATACCATGCTGTCTTGATGATGACAGCTTTGTAGTAGAGGCTAAAGTCTGGGATTGTGATGCCTCCTGCTTTGGTCTTCTTCTTCAAAATTCCTTTGGTTATTCGGGGCCTTTTGTGGTTCCATATGAATTTTAGGATTGCTTGTTCTAGTTTCGAGAAGAATGCTGGTGCAATTTTGATTGGGATTGCATTGAATGTGTAGATAGCTTTGGGTAGTATTGACATTTTGACAATATTTATTTTTCCAATCCATGAGCAGGGAATGTCTTTCCATTTCTTTAAATCTTCTTCAATTTCCTTCATAAGCTTTCTATAGTTTTCAGCATACAGATCCTTTACATCTTTGGTTAGATTTATTCCTAGGTATTTTATGCTTCTTGGTGCAATTGTGAATGGGATCAGTTTCTTTATTTGTCTTTCTGTTGCTTCATTGTTAGTGTATAAGAATGCAACTGATTTCTGTACATTGATTTTGTATCCTGCAACTTTGCTGAATTCCTGTATCAGTTCTAGCAGACTTTTGGTGGAGTCTATCGGATTTTCCATGTATAATATCATGTCATCTGCAAAAAGCGAAAGCTTGACTTCATCTTTGCCAATTTTGATGCCTTTGATTTCCTTTTGTTGTCTGATTGCTGATGCTAGAACTTCTAGCACTATGTTAAACAGCAGCGGTGAGAGTGGGCATCCTTGTCGTGTTCCTGATCTCAGGGAAAAAGCTTTCAGTTTTTCCCCGTTGAGGATGATGTTAGCTGTGGGCTTTTCATAAATGGCTTTTATGATCTTTAAGTATGTTCCTTCTATCCCGACTTTCTCAAGGGTTTTTATTAAGAAAGGGTGCTGGATTTTGTCCAATGCCTTTTCTGCATCGATTGACAGGATCATATGGTTCTTCTCTTTTTTTGTTACTGTGATGTATCACGTTGATTGATTTGCGAATGTTGAACCAGCCCTGCATCCCAGGAATGAATCCCACTTGATCATGGTGAATAATTCTTTTTATATGCCGTTGAATTCGATTTGCTAGTATCTTATTGAGAATTTTTGCATCCATATTCATCAGGGATATTGGCCTGTAGTTCTCTTTTTTTACTTGGTCTCTGTCTGGTTTAGGAATCAAAGTAATACTGGCTTCATAGAATGAGTCTGGAAGTTTTCCTTCCCTTTCTATTTCTTGGAATAGCTTGAGAAGGATAGGTATTATCTCTGCTTTAAATGTCTGGTAGAACTCCCCTGGGAAGCCATCTGGTCCTGGACTCTTATTTGTTGGGAGATTTTTGATAACCGATTCAATTTCTTCGCTGGTTATGGGTCTGTTCAAGCTTTCTATTTCCTCCTGATTGAGTTTTGGAAGAGTGTGGGTGTTCAGGAATTTGTCCATTTCTTCCAGGTTGTCCAATTTGTTGGCATATAATTTTTCATAGTATTCCCTGATAATTGTTTGTATCTCTGAGGGATTGGTTGTAATCATTCCATTTTCATTCATGATTTTATCTATTTGGGTCATCTCCCTTTTCTTTTTGAGAAGCCTGGCTAGAGGTTTGTCAATTTTGTTTATTTTTTCAAAAAACCAACTCTTGGTTTCGTTGATCTGCTCTACAGTTTTTTTAGATTCTATATTGTTTATTTCTGCTCTGATCTTTATTATTTCTCTTCTTCTGCTGGGTTTAGGCTGCCTTTGCTGTTCTGCTTCTAGTTCCTTTAGGTGTGCTGTTAGATTTTGTATTTGGGCTTTTTCTTGTTTCTTGAGATAGGCCTAGATTGCAATGTATTTTCCTCTCAGGACTGCCTTTGCTGCGTCCCAAAGCGTTTGGATTGTTGTATTTTCATTTTCGTTTGTTTCCATATATTTTTTAATTTCTTCTCTAATTGCCTGGTTGACCCACTCATTCGTTAGTAGGGTGTTCTTTAACCTCCATGCTTTTGGAGGTTTTCCAGACTTTTTTCTGTGGTTGATTTCAAGCTTCATAGCATTGTGGTCTGAAAGTAAGCATGGTATAATTTCAATTCTTGTAAACTTATGAAGGGCTGTTTTGTGACCCAGTATATGATCTATCTTGGAGAATGTTCCATGTGCACTCGAGAAGAAAGTATATTCTGTTGCTTTGGGATGCAGAGTTCTAAATATATCTGTCAAGTCCATCTCATCCAATGTCTCATTCAGGGCCCTTGTTTCTTTATTGACCGTGTGTCTAGATGATCTATCCATTTCTGTAAGTGGTGTATTAAAGTCCCCTGCAATTACCACATTCTTATCAATAAGGTTGCTTATGTTTATGAGTAATTGTTTTATATATTTGGGGGCTCCGGTATTCGGCGCATAGACATTTATAATTGTTAGCTCTTCCTGTTGGATAGACCCTGTAACTATTATATAATGTCCTTCTTCATCTCTTGTTACAGCCTTTAAAGTCTAGTTTGTCTGATAGAAGTATGGCTACTCCAGCTTTCTTTTGGCTTCCAGTCACATGATAAATAGTTCTCCATCCCCTCACTCTCAATCTAAAGGTGTCCTCAGGTCTAAAATGAGTCTCTTGTAGACAGCAAATAGATGGGTCTTGTTTTTTTATCCATTCTGATACCCTATGTCTTTTGGTTGGTGCATTTAATCCATTTACATTCAGTGTTATTATAGAAAGATACGGGTTTAGAGTCATTGTGATGTCTGCATGTTTTATGCTTGTAGTGATGTCTCTGGGACTTTGTCTCACAGGGTCCCACTTAGGATCTCTTGTAGGGCTGGTTTAGTGGTGACAAATTCCTTCAGTTTTTGTTTGTTTGGGAAGACCTTTATCTCTCCTTCTATTCTAAATGACAGCCTTGCTGGATAAAGGATTCTTGGCTGCATATTTTTTCTGTCTAGCACCCTGAAAATCTCTTGCCAATTCTTTCTGGCCTGCCAAGTTTCAAAAGAGAGATCAGTCAGGAGTCTTATAGGTCTCCCTTTATATGTGAGGGCACGTTTACCCCTTGCTGCTTTCAGAATTTTCTCTTTATCCTTGTATTTTGCCAGTTTCACTATGATATGTCGTGCAGAAGATCGATTCAAGTTACGTCTGAAGGGAGTTCTCTGTGCCTCTTGGATTTCAATGCCTTTTTCCTTCCCCAGTTCAGGGAAGTTCTCAGCTATGATTTCCTCAAGTACCCCTTCAGCACCTTTCCCTCTCTCTTCCTCCTCTGGGATACCAATTATGCGTATATTATTTCTTTTTAGTGTATCACTTAGTTCTCTAATTTTCCCCTCATACTCCTGGATTTTTTTATCTCTCTTTTTCTCAGCTTCCTCTTTTTCCATAACTTTATCTTCTAGTTCACCTATTCTCTCCTCTGCCTCTTCAAGCCGAGCTGTGGTGGTTTCCATTTTGTTATGCATTTCGTTTAAAGCGTTTTTCAGCTCCTCGTGACTGTTCCTTAGTCCCTTGATCTCTGTAGCAAGAGATTCTCTGCTGTCCTGTATACTGTTTTCAAGCCCAGCGATTAATTTTATGACTATTATTCTAAATTCACTTTCTGTTATGTTATTTAAGTCCTTTTTGATCAGCTCATTAGCTGTTGTTATTTCCTGGAGATTCTTCTGAGGGGAGTTCTTCCGCTTGGTCATTTTGGATAGTCCCTGGCGTGGTGAGGACCTGCAGGGCACTTCCCCTGTGCTGTGGTGTATAACTGGAGTTGGTGGGCGGGGCCGCATTCAGACCTGATGTCTGCCCCCAGCCCACCGCTGGGGCCACAGTCAGACTGGTGTGTGCCTTCTCTTCCCCTCTCCTAGGGGCGGGATTCACTGTGGGGTGGTGTGGCTCGTCTGGGCTACTTGCACCCTGCCAGGCTTGTGATGCTGGGGATCTGGCGTATTAGCTGGGGTGGGTAGGCAAGGTGCACGGGGGCAGGAGGGGCAGGCTTAGCTCGCTTCTCCTTAGGTGATCCACTTCAGGAGGGGCCCTGTGGCAGCGGGAGGGAGTCAGATCCGCTGCCGGAGGTTTGGCTCCGCAGAAGCGCAGAGTTGGGTGTTTGCGTGGAGCGAGCAAGTTCCCTGGCAGGGAACCGGTTCCCTTTGGGATTTCGGCTGGGGGATGGGCGGGGGAGATGGCGCTGGCGAGCGCCTTTGTTCCCCACCAAACTGAGCTTGTTGTCAGGGGGCTCAGCGGCTCTCCCTCCCTTTGTCCTCCAGCCTTCCCGTTTTCCGAGCAGAGCTGTTAACTTATGACCTCCCAGACGCTAAGTCGCGCTTGTTGTGGGAACACAGTCCGTCAGGCCCCTCCGCCTTTGCAAGCCCGACTCGGGGGCTCTGCTTGGCCGGCGAGCCGCCCCTCCGCCCCGGCTCCCTCCCGCCAGTCCGTGGAGCGCGCACCGCCTCGCCGCCCTTCCTACCCTCTTCCATGGGCCTCTCGTCTGCGTTTGGCTCTGGCGACTCTGTTCTGCTAATCCTCTGGCGGTTTTCTGGGTTATTTAGGCAGGTGTAGATGGAATCTAAGTGATCAGCAAGACGTGCGGTGAGCCCAGTGTCCTCCTAAGCCGCCATCTTGCTATTGTCCCACCTTTGGTTAAGTTTATTCCCGGGTATTTTAGTCTTTTTGGTGCAGTTGTAAATGGTGCTGTTTTTGTAAATTTCTAATTCTGTGACTTCATTGTTAGTGTAAAGAAATGCTACTGATTTCTGTGTATTAATTGTGTATCCATGGTTTGTTCTTTTTTTATTGATGTGGAATATAAATACATCACAGTTTGTTTAAAAAAATAACCTTTCATCTGAACATAAGTTAAAACTGGTCAGTATTATTCAAATGAGCATAGGACTTCAGGTTAAATACATGTAGGTGATCACTTCAATATTTTAATTTTATGGGTAATGTGCATTTTTAATTCCATGTTTATATAACCCTACTTTGGTAACAATTTATTGGTGGTAGCATAGTATAATTCTGTTGTAACACAATAAAAAGGCATAAAGTGAATTTTTAAACACTTAGGATAAATTCTAGTTGGTGTTGTGGATGCGTAAATACTTAAATAATCTATATGTCGTTTACCCAATCTTTTATAGGTTGTTTATAAAATATGGAAACATAGATAACATTTTATTTTTCAGAGAAGAAACCAAAGATGTCCTTGATGATATTATGTACATTTGACTATGCCTCTAGACTTTATGAACACCCTGTGCTCATCTTTAAATGGCAAATGAATTGCTTCTCAGCCATTTAGCTAAGATCAAGTGTAGTATCTGTTCTTATCAGCTTACATTGTAAATGAGAAGACTATGTTTTATTGTAATAAATTACTAGACTTCTACATTGTCATGAAACATTTATATCATAATGCAGTTTGTCTTATGGTGTAATGCATTTTTCCATGTAAAATATATTTTAATTGTGAATCATATCATTGAGCAAGGATTTAGCAACAATTATAAGAATGATCAATCATTTATGATCAAGAAAGCAACTTTAATAATCTAAAATAGGGAAGTCATGGCCCAATGATTAATTATGGAAATTTAGCCAGGAAGAAGATTTTAGTGATCTTCTAGCACAACTCATTTATCTTATAGATAAGGAAACTGAGGCTCAGATAAATTTGGCATCTTTCCCAGATCAAACAAATGAAGCATAGCAGAGCTGGGCCTAGAGCTCTGTTCTCTGTATTATTTTTCTGTTGTTGCATAACAAATCACCAAGAGCTTAGTGATTTAAAACAATAGTCATTTATTAATTCATAGCTCTGTGAATCAGAATCCCAGGTGATTGGACTGGTTTCTGTGCTTAGGTATCACAAGGCCAAAATCAAGGTTCTAGCCAGGGTGAACTCCTGCCTGGAGGTGATGGGAAAGACTCCACTTCCAAACCCATTCACCAAGTTGGCAGAATTCAGGTTCCAGTTGTTGTGGGACTGAGGTCCCCATTTCCTGGCTAACTGATGGCTGGAGTTCACTGTCAGCAGCTAGATACCTGTCTCTGGTCCTTGCACAGTCTCGCTCCATCATCAAAGCCAACAATGGTATGTCATTTCCTTTTCACAGTTCACATTTTTTACCTTCTCTTCTACAACCAGTCAGGGAAAGGTTTCTACTTTTAATGACTTATGAGATTAGATCAGGCCCACCTGGATAATGCCTTTTATTTTATTTTATTTTATTTTGTTTTATTTTTATTTTTTTGATGTTTATTTTTGAGAGAGAGAGAATCAGAGAGTGAGCAAGGGAGGGGCAGAGAGAGAGGGAGACACAGAATCCCGAGCAGGCTCCAGGCTCCAAGCTGTCAGCACAGGGCCTGACACGGGGCTGAAACCCACAGACCACAAGATCATGACCTGAGACAAAGCTGGACAACCTACTGAGCCACCCAGGTGCCCCTATGCCTTTATTTTACATTCAGCTGTGCATATAACATAATCAGAGGAGTGACATTTCCTCATATTCACAGGTTCCATGGATCTTTGTGGGAAACTCTGCCTGGTATATTCCTGAATTTACTGTGATTTTCTCTGTATTATACCATGCAGCCTCATACTAAGAGATCTATAATATAAATATAGATTAAAAGCTTACATTTATGTATAAAAAGCTTATCTATGTATCACATAAATATAACATTGATATTCATGTGGCTCATTCTATCACTTTACAAGATCTCTGTCCATTTTCTATCTTTTTCTGAACACCTTTATCTAAAATTGTGCCTTCTTCATTTCACTCTTATTCCCCTTATCCTGTTTGACTTTTCTTACCCTGCTTCATCTTTCTTATCTCTAGAATGTCAGTTCAGTGCAGGCAAGCTCCATGTCTGTTTTGTCTACTGTTATTCTCTCTGTGTTTAGAACAGTGCAGGCCCATGCCCTGTTCTTTAAATATTTATTGGAAATATTATGGCATATGTTAATATTCATAGGTTGGCTATAATGACTTGTTTAATTTTTATTAACTGGTTCCAGATGGAAAAAAAATTACTATGCTCAAATAGGGTTCCAGGGACGTCTTAAGTGAAGAAATCGCACATAGGAGGCATCTGGTAGACATAATTTGAGCTTTGAAATTGACATCTGTGAAATGTAATTCTCTCTCTCCTTTGAGCTTACTTAGAAAACTAACTTCTAGCAGTGTCAGATTGCTAGAATGCACTCCAGTATACTGAGTGTGGGGACTCCTTCCTCTACTCTTGGATTTAGTAGAGGTCAGCTACACAACCAGAAGTAAGAGGGATTATGATTTAGTCAAAAAGAAAAGAGAGATGGTAATTAAAATGCTATTCAATGTACAGAGGGATAATATTTGGAAATTAAAAAACTGTCCTTTCAAAGTTAAGTTTTAGCTGAGTAAGAGCAACAGAAGAAACAAACTAGGAAACAGATCACTGGTAGCAAAGCCCTTAATTTCAAGTGAGATAAAGAGAATAAAATAATTAATTTTGGAGATTAAACAGAACGTGTCAAACTTTTCAAATGATGATGTAGCCTAAGAATAGTTTATTAAAGAAGAGTGGGAAGGAAAATGAGGACAAGTGATGACTCTAGTAGGAAGCATATAGATGGGTTTATTTATCAAGGTTCATTTAGTTTCAGTTGTTAGGAACTAACATCAAACAATTGTAAGCAAAAACAATTTTTTTTTAATTAGTAAGAGAGAAAATGAGGTGGCAATAGTTCATTGACTCATGAAATTGAAAAGACCAAGGTTTTAAGAATGGTTGAATTCAGTGGCTGAAAGTCATCAGTGGAACGTTAAACTCTTCTCTCCATTAGTAATCTTTCCTTTCCTCTTCTTGCATTAAATTTAGGTCAACAGCTATCCCTGTGCTAGTCCCAAGCAGCCTCCATATTTTATTCTTCTAGTTTCAAGCTTACTAGAAGGAATTTCTCTTTCCTAGTAACTACAAATAAAATAATCCTAGGTCGTAGTTTAATTGGTATGATTTAGACCATTTACCCATCTATTAACCAATCACTAGAGTCAAGGAAACGGAATATAGTACTTGTCCATGCCTGCATCAATGCCCACTGCTAGCACTGAGTACATGGGGTGGAGTGGGTGGGCATAAATCTGTATAACTATGTGGACCTCTTGGAGAAAAATAGATTCTCCCACTCCTAGAATTGCCAGATTTAGCAGATAAAAATACAGGATTCTCATTTAAATTTGAATTTTAGATAAACACTGAATAAGTTTTTAGTATTAGTTACATCCCATGTGATATTTGGGACATACCTGTATTTTAAAAAGTGTTGTTTATATGGAATTTGAATTTAGCAGAATATACTGTATTTTGTCTGACAACTCTGCCCACACACCAACATTTCAGTGATTTATTCAAGAAACAGTTGGAATGGGCTAGGCAATCCACAATGATGAGCGTCCCCTACCATGGGAGTGAAGGGCTGTACCTTTCATGAGAATGCAGAAGTGATCTCCAGGCAAAAAGGTTGTAATAATAATAAGGGAAATGAAACACAACCTGCATTAATACAAACAAAGATAGAATAAAAGAGCCCACCGGAAGATTGTTACTAGGGAATGTAGGAAGAGGAGGATCTGAAAGGGAGAATTCGGCAATGTGGGTTGCCTGTATGACATCTGTTTCCCTCTCTTGTTTTATTTCAAGGCCTTCTCCCTTGATCTTCAGTGAAGGCCAGCCTTGGGTACAGGGGTTGACTTCTGATTGGACTAAGACTTACGTGGGGTTCTGTTCCTCTTATCTGTGAATGATTTTTACATGGGCATGTGACTCAATTCTGGCCACTGAAGCATATCGTTAAATGTACTGGGCTTCTAGGAAAGATTTTTGCCTACTCAGAAAGATGTGCACAAAGATACAATTTGTTGTACCTGGCTCTGATGCTGGAATTGGTGCTGCGAATTTGAAATAATGGAAGAAGCCAATCTGGAGACAAAGTTTATACACCAAGAATGACTGAATATGAGAAGATGGAAAGTGCCTCCTTGATGATCTGTCAATAAACTAACTCAGGAATCCGCTGACCTCTTGTAAGGCCAACAAATATGCTTCCTGATTGCTTAAAACACTTTAAAGTTTTATTTGCAGCTTGAAACATTTTAACTGACATACAGGAGATTCATGCTAAAAGTCACAATTTTTTATGTATTGGAGGTGACTTTTCTGTTTTGTTTGTTTGCTAATGGCCATAAACTAAAATCATGAAAATCTTTTTGTTTTCACTTAAAAGGTAAGATGTTTTCCATTTAAAAAAAAGGCTGTATGCTCTCCCTTAAAGTAGTCAGTGAAAACAAAAGCAAACATGTACTTTAGAATTAGAACTTATGGGGAAAAGAAATCACGGAAACTAATATTCATTCAGTGGTAATGTCTCTCTCTCCCTTTTTTTAAAAAGCAACAGTTACTTAATGAAACTTCAGAATTGACATCATAAATTGGCATGAATCTAGTTCTTTGAACTGTCATTATGGAATTTCCTAGTTGGTGAAGGATTCAGCTGCTTTTCACAGAAATATTTTATATCTTGGTGGAATGATGCCCCCATATACAGAGATACTGTTAGTGTGTCTTTTTAGGAATTATAAAAATATAACTTTTTAAAAAAGATGTCAATGGGAAAATCACTACTGGATGTTGTAAACAGGTCAACACAATATAATTCCTCTCTGCTTCTGATGTTAACATATGACAGTTGTTGAATTTTATGCCTATTTTTAGCTCTGATCTTAGGATCTCCACCTACTATTGGAAAATCCAGCTTGTAGCATCCCAGTCACTTCATTTTTACAACCGTATTCTGTTCATGAAGAATGTTAAATTTATACATACAGACTCATTCTATGTTTATGGTTACTGTGAAATATTTTCTTCCTCATTTTCTGAAGTAGATGCGCTGTAAAGAAAGCTGGGACATTTTGGTAAAGTGAACCTTAGTTTCTCATCCATTTATTCACATAAAAATTGACTGGCATTCCCAAATGGAGCAGGGAAGCATGAGGAATTTACATGATAAAATTATCATCAGTGTCCTATCTCTTAGGACTAGATTCAGTGACATACAAAAGAAAACTCAAACTTGGCCTAAGCATGATGGAAGGGCTCTCCCCCATGTGTAATAAAGGCTGATGCTAGGCAGTCCAGGGCTGGGATGCCAGCTCCATAGTCGTTGTGGGGTCAGATCTCTTTTTTATAGCTACCCTTTCATACTAAGCACGTGCCTTGAGTGTAGGGCTACTTCATAGAACGCCTGACATCGTGTCTACATTGCAGGAAGCAGGAAGGAATACTGAGTAAAGAACCAAAAGGTCTAATCTATCAAGATGAATCACATTCCTTTGAGGAGCCTTGGGGGAAGCCTTTCATACCAGCCATTTTAAGCCACTGAAGTATAAGCAGTACTTCTGCTTATATCTCATTGAATTATTCTTAGTCACGTGTGGGCCTTTGTGTCAAGAGAGACTACGAGTGACTTTTAGCTGGGTTCATTACCACCTCAAATAAAATTAACATTCTTCTCCCTAAGGAGAAGAGATTGGATAGAGAAGAGATGATTCTATCGCAGTCTGACACCGTATGCTTGAGATTACTTTTTAACCCCTAATGTAGTTGTATCAGATTCAGAACTTGATCAGAACTTGTACTTTTCTAATTTTTCCTTTGTCTCCTGACGTTTTTTAGACTATAGAATTTCTTTTGGGGTGGGAGTAACTTCACCAATCTACACTTAGATTTCCTGCAAATATGATTAGGTATGTAGATATGCCATATTCCATCCTGAAAATGTCTTAAGCTGAAGTGTTCATAATCAGCAAAACAACCTATATTCTCCTTTATCTGTTTGGTAAATTCAAAATACTGATTTAACACTAATAATCCTATCTTAAAGACTAAAAATAACTATATTTATTTTGCCTTAGTTGGTCACCTATGCGTCCCCAAATATTATATACCTTCAGTAACATAGGCTTTGTAGTAAAATTACTTTGTTGAAAGTTCACAAACAATAATTGGGAAGGTAGGGAGTACAAAAAGGGGTAAAATCAAAAGGTTCCCAAAATGTTAATTAATTCATATCAATAACTTGAAAGGTAAGTTGCAAAAACGTTTGAAAAAGTGAAACTCACTCACTCTAAGTACTAAGAAGGACTGACTTTGTTATTTCTGGGAAACTTGAGAGGTACTATGAGCATCCCTTTTCTGGAATGAAGCACACTGTACCTACTGCAGGGCCTTATTTATTTATTTATCTTAAAAATGTCCAGTCTTTCCACTGATTCTGTTATCACATCCATCATTATCTGCTGTCCAACTCAGCTACAGCCATTCCAGTCATCTTGGATGCACTTACTTAAGAGGATGCCAACAGGGTGCCACCACAGATCCAATTTGCTACTCCCAATGCAAAATGTAACTATGCTTTCCCTTCCTGAACTTGCCTATTGCCTTCTCTGTGATTCTTCTCACCCCTTTTTGCAGTAAACAGATCTGATGGGTGTTGTGAGTGTGGACATGATTAGCATGATACTCACCTTTAATTTTTCCTGTTCCTGTATTTCATGGGGCACAGAAATAATGGTAGAATTAGACACAGAGGCATCTTAAATTTTGCCAAAGCATGTGTCAGCTTTTAAACTCGGAAGCTTTCTAAAGGTGTAAGCTATTACCCACAGGTATGTTCTGTACCCTGCCTAGATCTGCTTAAACTAGAGATTGTGTGATTCCAGCCTATGTAATGATTTGTGACTACATGATACAAACTCAGCTCCACTCTGAATATAATCGAGTACGACTTTGTGGTTCCCAGAATTGACACCTACGGACGTGCCAACTGGTTCTTTAGCTTCTCAGGGTCTGCTATGCGTGAGTACTCGATAAATACACATTGAGTGAAAATCAGCACCATCTATAAGCAGACTGTGTCCAGTTTTGCGTTAGGTTTTTTTTTTTTTTTTTTAAATTTTTTTTTCAACGTTTATTTATTTTTGGGACAGAGAGAGACAGAGCATGAACAGGGGAGGGGCAGAGAGAGAGGGAGACACAGAATCGGAAACAGGCTCCAGGCTCTGAGCCATCAGCCCAGAGCCCGACGCGGGGCTCGAACCCGCGGACCGCGAGATCGTGACCTGGCTGAAGTCGGACGCTTAACCGACTGCGCCACCCAGGCGCCCCTGCGTTAGGTTTTTTAATCTACTAAACAAGTTTGTCCCATTGGGGGTCATCCTAATTTACCTGAAAGTAAACATTCTAGATTCTTTTCTCCTTGTACCAATGTTATGCTTTTTGGGAAATATTGTTACCCTTATTCTTTCTAAAGTTATTAGCAGTTCAGATTTCCCTTCACTAATTCTAATTTTTTTTCTGACCTCTATTTAAAAAAAAACACTATATCTATTTGATTTGTAATATATAAATAAAATGTAGAAGGCTATAAAAGGTGTAGGAGACTTCTCTTAACGGGAAATCACAATCATCACGATAGTAGTAACAGTGAATGCTATTTGTTGAGCACTTACGTCTAAGCACTGTACACGGTGCCTTTATTATAATCGTCCCTTCATAGCAACTCTGCAGATTAGGTATTATCCCATTTTACAGATGAGGAAAGTGAGATTTAGAGAGGCTAGGCATCTTAAATAAATTTACATTGCTAGGATATGACACTGCCAGGATTTGGAGCCAGGTATGTCTGATTACAACGCCCATGACAGTTACCTTACAGAGTGGACATGCTGGGAAAATTTCTTGGTGAGTGAAGATATTTCACAGCCTCAGAATTGTCTGTAATTAATGCTGGTGTATGTGGATAAAAAATGCCAGAAATTATTCCCCTGTCTTTCTTTGAAACGTTTGACAGTACTCACTTTAGGAATCATAGAAAGAGCACTGTACAGCACAGGGGGGAATAGGGACAGGAGTATTCTTGACCGAATCAAGGCAATGGTTAAAAGAAAAAGGCTTCCTTCTTCCTTTCCAGGTTCCTCATGCAATGGAAAAAGAGATTCTCTTCTCTTACCAGAAAACCACCTATTTAAGGAGGGATTCAAAGGCCAAACCAAAGGTGTATGAGAGCAGAATGAACTGTCTTTCTGAAATAAGTGTTCAGCCTTCTCCATTCATGCATCAGACTTAATGATATGATGACATTGCTACTATATTTGCATTGGACACTGTCACTGGCCGTTCTGCCAAAAAGAGCCATTTTTAGAACTGGGAGCTCGTGTATGAGTTTCCTGTTTGTACACTAGGTATCACAACCTTTCACTTTCTCAAGTGTGTGAAAGGCTTGAGGTTGAATTAGGTAAAGCTGTTTGCAGGTGTAGTCTCTTGCCCTCAATGTGGGTTACAGTGCTTAAAAACAACTTTTGAGGAAAACTTTCTGTTTGATGTGGATGGCGGTGAGAGCTATTTATGTATTGTGGAGTCAGTGTGATTCCCCGATGAGAAGAAAATTCCCAGCTAATGATCTAGCATTTGGGCTTGGGTCAAAGTGAATTACAGTATGGCTTTCAAACCTCAGTAGTCCCTTGCCCATCCTTGCAAGGGAGAGTTCTGGTGTTTCTGTGTGTTTTTTAATAGTGGAAAGGGTATGAGTAAAATCTGTATTTCTACTACTTCTAATCCCATGTGGCTAGGGCTTGGTCATCAATCTTCCCAGCCAAGAGACACCTTTTTTTTCCCCCCTTCAACCTTACTAAAACCACAAAGGTGGAGAGGAAAATGCCTATTTGTTAATGTCAGACACCGATTCAAATGGCTTACAGGCCCTAGTGAAGCATGAAGTAAGACTCCCATGAGTCAGAACTGGTTCTTTCAAACTTGTTTTTAGGTATGGGGTTGTTATAGGCATCAGGGCAGTTTGTAAAATAAAATCCTTTCCAGCTTATATATATTTGAAATGGAAGTGAATTTTGCTTTCAGTTTCGTACCGGTAGTTTTGGAAAATATCTTTTGTTTTGGCTTCCAAGTGATAAATTTTATTTTTCATTTCACGAAAACATTTTTCTTCACCAAAACTATGGTAATCTGAAAGTAGATAAACAAGATAACTAGAAATTGAGAATGCCTTTCTCATTCTCTTTCTAGATAGATAGATAGATAGATGTATATGGATATTTGTGTGTGTCTCTCTTTCATGTGTGTGTATGAGAGAGAGAGATTTATTTGGAGAATAAAAAAAATAAATAAATAGCTTCAACTGTATTAAATAAAAAAAAATGTTTATTCTTTTATTTTTCTTTGGATGTAGGTATTTTCTGATTGACTTCTTAGTTTGGTGTCTCACAGAGTCACATATATAGCTGTTGAAGTGACCTGCTATCTAGATGATGCCCAGTACAAATGTGGAGACCTGTAGTGTCTCCCTAGCATCATTCACTAGAAAACCATCCGCATAAGAAATAAAGTGATATATTGTGACTAATAGTTGTAGCACCAGATGCTCTTGTGTTGCCATGCTCTAATTTGGTTTTTAAGTTAAGGCTACTGGTAAAAAGAGTAATTTAAATTTACATGATACAGGGGCACCTGGGTGGCTCAACTGGTTAGGCTACTGACTTCCGGCCCAGGTCATGATCTCATGGTTCCTGAGTTGGAGCTCCACATCGGGCTCTGTGCTGACAGCTCAGAGCCTGGAGCCTGCTTCCGATTCTGTGTCTCCCTCTCTCTGCACCTCCCCTGCTCATGCTCTGTCTCTCTCTGCCTCTCAAAAAATAAATAAATGTTAAAAAAAAAATTTGAATTTACGTGATACAGATTCCATCCCTCCAGCCTAGGATTATAGGGACTTAAATTAATCACTCTAAACTTATCAACACATGATTTTTTCGTTTATCATCTCCATGTATTTAGTAACTACTTGACAACTGCTCTGTCTGTATCCCCACTTTCTTTGCTCTGCACTGATGATGCAGCTAGAGGAAGACTAAACTACACCCTCTTCTCGTCTGGAACATTCAGTGTGGCCATGGCGCGTCCTGTACAATAATATTATTTTACCCTCAGTGTTGCTATTCCATGTTGAATCAGCACAGTCTGTCTGCTCGTATGCATGTGTACGTTCTGTAAAGCAGCATCTTAGTGACTGGAGTATAGTGACCCCCTAGACGATTCCTTTTTTGTAAAAAGCTGTTAGAAGTCCCATTGGGGAAGCTGAAATGCCTGAGTTCCTTTTGTTTCTTAATAGAGTCGGATCTGGAAGGCCTTGACGATGTAGATACTATTTCCAGCAGCATTGAGCAGCAGCTGAAGGAAGCAGCGAGGCGCCGCAGACACGCGGGAGAGAACGATTACAACATTGAGGTGCTGCTGGGGGTGGACGACTCCGTGGTCCGCTTCCATGGCAAAGAGCACGTCCAAAACTACCTCCTCACCCTGATGAACATTGTGAGTAGCGACTCCTCTCTGAGGTTTTTTGATCTTTTAATTCACTTCTGTTCTATTCGCGTCTTTTGGCAGCCTATGTGAGGACTCCCACGACCGTGCCCCACATCCCAAATGTGGACATAACTGCATTAGATTCAGATCTTGATCTCTGGATTTAACATACAAGAATGCAAACATGAAGGAAGCATGAAACGAAATTTTCTTTTGGGTAATTGGCTAGTTTTCCATTGTCATCAAGGGGAAATCATAAATTTAAACAGTTATAAGATGGAACTATACCATGAATTGTGATTCTCATTTTGTTTTGAGGATAATCAAAACTCTCATGACTTTGTCCACCTGCCTTGATCTGGGCCACGAAGGATGAAATAGCATCAGTTTGTATCCTAGGTGGGTACCTGTTGCTAGAGCTTTTGAATAAGAGTGGTATTTTTCAACATTATACAAACTGAAGGTAATATATGTACAAGCATGGTCAACCCTTGGCTGCACCACAGTAATAAAGAGCTCTTTAAATTTTTCCTTTATTTCTCCTTTATGAGACTTAATCATAATGCAGAGGAAATTTAGTCCACATCCTAAAACTGGGATTCTCTTTTTCCTTGTGAATTGGCAGAGAGCAATTGAGGAGAAATAGTATATAAACCACCTACTTCTAAGACATAATTGAGATAGTAGTATACTCCATTTTATATACTTTACCTCCTAGAATTATGAAATACTTATTTTACTGATCTAACAAATTTATTACCTAAGCCTATTCTCTCTTCTTCACTTTTTGATTTTAATTTAATGTGTTTAGTTATCTATATTGTTTACCTTCTTCTTTCCATGCTTCAGATTCGATTTCAAATTATTATAATGGAGAAGAATAATTATTAATCATTATTTTATTTCTACTAATTTAAGCCTATACGTTAAATATGTTTTTGTTCATTGAGATGCTAGTTTATAAAATATACATATACCATGTGCCTGGTAAGATGGAAAGGCAGTATAAAAATGATTTTTATTTGCTCATTGGCCCTACTTGCTGCTATGAAGACCGAACATCACACAGAAAACAAATTATTAGCTTTGACAATAGATGTGTAGGGAAGATCATTGTTTGTAAATTACATGAATGTCTTCACCTATTAACTTTTTGTAGACTTGCTAAGTGATGAAACTCTGGGCATGCTGTTTAGCCTCTCTGCCTGCTTCAGTCTCTCCATGTACGTAATGAGAAAAATAATGGAACTTACCTCACAAGGCATGCTGAGAGGATTAAATGGGTAAAAATAAGTTGCTGTGCTTCATCTAGTGCTGTGTACACATGCAGAAGGAAACAGTCATGTTTTAGTTTTCCACATGAAATTTACTTCCAAAATTACCTAAAATTTAAAAACCCTAAGAAGATGCTATTCACGTGCCCTGGGCTGCTTTGTCCTACCAGCAGGGGTGGCAGCGAGTCATTATAGATTTATTAGGCTCCTTCCTGGTACTCAGAACTATACATGGAGTCATGCAGCAGAGATTTGATATGGTCCTTGTCCTCACAGACCTTATAATTTAGTCAAGAAGCAAAGAGAAAAATACATAGGAACTTTTTTTTTAAGTTAAGCAGTAAAAACATGCTGCTATAAGAGTTATAGGTGCTATAATGCTATAAATGCTGTTAAGACTTTGGAGAAGGCAGCTATGACAACAGTCATCCAAGTGGTCAAGGGTTGAGAGTATTAAATTAGGACTTAGGAGGCAGGGGCTTTCAATCTAGTTCTGCTACCGGTTGGCTCTGTGGCCTTAGGCAAATCACATCTCTGCCTGGGACTTCTTTTCTGTGTTTATAA
Source organism: Prionailurus bengalensis (assembly GCF_016509475.1). Lineage (NCBI taxonomy): Eukaryota > Metazoa > Chordata > Mammalia > Carnivora > Felidae > Prionailurus > Prionailurus bengalensis. The sequence goes on from NC_057344.1 coordinate 147,722,806, forward strand.
ACTTGAAAAGCTCCATACGATGTTCATTAATTCTGTAATTCATCAGAAGTTGGGAGTTAAACTGGGTCTTTAGAGATTTGTGTTTCTATGGTTGTGGGGTGTGTTTTGTTTCGTTTTTGCTTTGTTTGATTTTGTTTTTCTGAAGGGCCCACAAAAACATAAAAGATTTCTAGGTAGAATCTTTTGACAAGAAAGTAGAAATCGATAAAGCATATTTGTCAGACAGCAATTCTAATTTGAAGGGTGTCAAAGAATAAAACAAAGTACTACATTTTAGGTTTAATAACAGTCAAAAGGGCTGCTTTATTTTTAAGACCATTAGAAAGGTTAGATAATAGACTGAGTCTTTGTCTCAAATCCCAGAATTTGTTCTAAAGTCAATAGTGCATCAGAGAATGGAACTATAGTAGAGACAATAATTTTTAAAATTGAAGAAGTTCATCGCATCTGAAGTCATTGATGTAGGAAGGGGTTTGGCAGAGACAATAATAACACTCCTCCTTTTCTCTTCCCAAGTTCATAACCAGGTGAAAGCTAGACATGGTCATGAGACAGATGGAAAATGGTTTTATTATTGATGTGAGCTGAATTGCACATGACTTAAGTGTATAGCCACAAAGATTTTCCTTATTCTAAATCATTGATTCTCAGCAGAGGGCAGTTTGTCTCAGCCTCTGTCCCCAGGGACATTTGGCAATGTTTAGAGGATGTTAGTTGTCACAAATGGGAGGGGTGGTTGTTAATGCCACTAGCAGAAGAGGCCAGGGATGTTGCTAAACATAAAACACAAGGACAGCCCTACAAAACAAAGACTTATGAATTATCTAATCTAAAATGTCAGTAGTGCTAGAGTTGATAACTCCTGTTCTAAACTAGACAAACTTATAATTCCCATCCTTCTCCAAGTGAATAATTTCAGGTTTCCTTTATAAGAGTCGGCAGACTACTTTAAGCATGACAGACTGAAGACCAAATGTTTTCTTCTCCTTCCCACCCCCCATCGCCCTATTGTAGACTATTAAATCCCAAACAGTGAAATAAACACGCTCATTACCCTGTCTCAAATTGGTCAATTAGATAAGAGTTGGATAATGGTATTATAACAAAACTGCCTTAAGGAAATTTAAGGCAAAGAAAGTTGGTTTTTCCCCCCTAACAATGTTTGAATAGCTCTTACCGCCTATGTTAACCATGCTTTATGACTTCCCATGGTTGCCTAAAATCATGGTTCACCAAACTTGAGGCCTACGCAGACACACAGGCTTTCTTCATGTCATATAGGTTCATAACAGAAACTGTAGGAGAAAACTGAGCAAAAGAATCTACCTCTTTGCACTGATTTGGGGGAGAAATGTGTCCCGGTGGTAGAGAAAAGAACATGGTTTCTTTTTAACATCGTATGACACCTTTGCCTTATTTGAGTAGTCAGTGAATACATTCTTCCTTTAGTTTACTTGTTAGTCAATTTAGTTTCCATACCAGATCCCAGATGATATTTACTATACAGTTTCTGAACTATTGGAGTACTTTTATGTGTCCAAGTAATTTTCTTCATGATTGTTATTTTAATTTAAATTGACCTCATTTTTTAAGGAGAAGCTTGTGTTTCTTATTTCATAGTTTCTTATCTTTTTTTTTTTTTAATTTTTTTTTCAACGTTTATTTATTTTTGGGACAGAGAGAGACAGAGCACGAACGGGGGAGGGGCAGAGAGAGAGAGGGAGACACAGAATCGGAAACAGGCTCCAGGCTCTGAGCCATCAGCCCAGAGCCCAACGCGGGGCTCGAACTCACGGACCGCGGGATCGTGACCTGGCTGAAGTCGGACGCTTAACCGACTGCGCCACCCAGGCGCCCCACATAGTTTCTTATCTTAAAAAGGTCCTTGGGTGGCTCAGTCAGTTCAGTGTCCAGCTCGTGATTTCGACTCAGTTCATGATCTCATGGTTTGTGAGATTGAGCCCCCCATCAGGCTCCATACTTGGTGTGGAGCCTACTTGGGATTCTCTCTCTCCTCTCTCTCTGCTCCTCCCCCACTTGTGCGTGTGCACTCTCTCTCTCAAAATAAATAAACGTTTAAAAAAAAAGAAGTTCTTAAATTGTTAAATGGTAAGCATCTGTTTACTAAAAGAATGGATAAATGAACAAATGAGTATAAATAACAAAGATTATGAACAATCTTGGGAGGCAGAAATTTGGACTTGAGGCAAGAGGATATAGATGACAAATGAAGGCTTTTAATCTGCTTGATGATATGATAAAAACACATGAAAAAAGTCAGTTAACATTTCTTGGGTGTCTTTTTTTTCAAGTTTATTTCAAGATGGGAATTATTATTGCCCTTTATCTAGAGGGAATGGACTTTAAAATGTTAATAAAATTGAGATAAATTTTTAAAATTATTTGAGTGTGTCAAACAGTCTCAAATAATGATAGTGGTGCTGGTAGTCATTCAAAGAAGACAGAGTGGAGCTTCCTGGTTGGTGATTACATCAAGGTGCTGGGAAAGCGGTATCCTTGGAAAAGAGCACGGAAGTTCCATACCCTGCCTCCATATGCTCTGCACATCTCCCCACGTCCATTGACCTATGTATCTCTTCCAGTTGACTGCTCCTGAGTTATATGCTTTATTTAAAACTCAGCAGGGGCACCTGGGTGTCTCAGTTGGTTGAACATCCAACTTTGACTCAGGTCACTATCTTGCAGGTCATGAGTTCAAACCGCACATTGGGCTCATTGCTGTCAGCCTGTCAGCGCAGAGCCCGCTTTAGATCCTCTATCCCCCTCTCTCTGCCCCTCCCCTGCTTGTGCTTTCCCCAAAATAAATACATATTTTAAAATAAATACATAAAAATCAGTAAATGTGGGGGTGCCTGATTGGCTCAATTGGTTAAGCGTCCAACTTCGACTCAGGTCATGATCTTATGGTTTGTGATATCGGGCCTTGAATTGGGGTCCCTGCTGTCAGCACAGAGCCTGCTTCAGATCCTTTGACCCCACCCCTGCACCCTCCCCCATGCCTGCTCTTGCTCAAAAGTAAACATTAAAAAAATAAAAAATAAATAAAAATCAGTAAATGCATAGGAGGTAGTAGTCTATAGAGGAAAGGCAAGAGAGCCTAGCACCTACAAGGTGACAGGTGACAGGCCTTGTACCAGTAGCAACTTCTCACTGTCTTGGTTTCCTTACCGATAAGGTGGGAATAGCAGTCCCGTGCTCACAAAGGAGTTCTAAAGAGGAAGGAGACTGTGAATACAATATGCCTGGAAATAACAAGGTGCTTTGAAGGTGGGAAGTTCACATTTGCGTTAAAAGAACTCAAAGCTCTTCCCACAGCTTGCTCTTTCCCACAGGTCAACAAGAAAGGGAAATAGGAAGCTCATCATGTGAGGATACGTGTTTGCAAGTATTTACTGTGAATCTCACCTGTTTGCAAGTATTTACTGTGAATCTCACCCGGGCAGAGGGCTTTCCCAAAACAAAAGAGTGAAGTGTTTGGGAGATCTAAACAAGGAGCATAGTCTCCCACCCTCAACCTGAGGCTCCTGATTTTCCCAGAATCTCAGAGCAGGAGACACTGAAGAATTTGCTCCTGGTGATGTGTGGAGACTTAGACCGAGCCCTATCTCAGTCCCAGTCTTATGAACCCTGATGCCTTTTCCCACTGATGCTCCTGGAGCAATATCAGGAGACAGAGGGCTGCAAACCTCTCTGAGTTGGTTTCCTCCTCAGGAGTCACTGGGAGTGGGGACAGGCACAGTGTTCTGCTCTCTTCCTTGGACCATTCCTTTCTACAAAGCAGAAACCTTACATGGCTGGGCTTGGGGCAACAAAAACTGGTGCCACCAGGGTGCACACAATGACCAGTTTTATCAGGGGAAGGGCAGAAGAGAAAACTCTACCTGGGTGTTTAGGGCAGAAAAGGGTCTGGGGAAAAAAAAGCAGCTGCCATGCTGTGAGAACACTCAACTCGGTGGAGAGGCTCACGTGAAGAAAAACCAAGGGCCCCCAGCCAACAGCCAGCATCACCTTGCCAGCTGCATAAGGATGCCACCTCAGAAGTGGGATCCTTCTCTCTGCTTCAGCGAGCCTTCAGTTGAATAGCGCCAGCTGACAAGTGACTTGCTTCATGACAAACCAAGCTAGAACCAACCACCCAGCCAAGTTGCTCCCAAATTCGTGACCCATGGAAACTGTGAGAGAGAAGAAATTATCACTGTTGCTTTAAAAGAGAAGGAGGAGGAGGAGGAGGAAGAGGAGGAAGAGGAGAAGACAGGGTTATTGTGAGGAGAAACTTATTTAGAAAATTCAAATTATATTTCATATTTATTTTACCTCAGGCTACTCATAGTCTAAATATAATCAAGAAAACATTTGAAACACAGTGTCTTATATGTCAGGAATAATGGTAAACATTAAAAAAAATTATTTGCCACTTTATTTATTTTTGCTCTATGCTGTCCTTTTCATCCTGTGACTTACTTATTTTACAACTAGAAGTTTATACCTCTTAATCCCTTTACCTACCCCTGCCCTCATTTACTTGCTATTTTAAATTAGCCACGTTAAACACCTTTTTGACACAAATATATTTCATCTCTTCCAGGGCCATATTGCCTGGTGATAGTAATGATTTTGTCATATATGAGTGTGGTAAAGTTAAAAGCTATTTGCCATATGAATCTGGGAATTTGGACACTGGAAAGGCAGTTCACTAAATTAGCACTTTTCCCTGAGGGTTTAAGGATCAAGTGAATAAGTCTGAAGAGGCTCTGAGATGATTTTGCTATAATTCCCTAAGAGGGAGAGGGTACTATCTACCCATCCCCTGGGTTCCTCTGAATCAGTGAAGGAGGGAGTAGTAGTCAATTGCCTTCCATCTTCTTTTATTTTTAACTCTTTCTTTTTTGTAGATCTTGAAATTTATTCAGGTCTCATCTATAAAGAAGAAATAAACAGATATGATTATATTCTAAAACAACATGACTAATAACCGGTTATTCCTAGATTCTTGGCAAGCTTTTTATGTTTTGAACAAGATATATGTGACATGGGTTAAGTCCTTGCTAGGATCTCATATCATACCTGGTTATGTTAAGAAATTTTAGTTTTACTATTTTGTAGCATGGCTGACTTGCGAGGAAAGTGGTTCTCAGCTATGGGGTGTGTCCCATTATACAAATATTGATCCCATTGCCTACTATGTACAACGCCTTTGTAGGCTTAGGAAGTAATCCCAATAAACACACTAGAAAATTCTCTGCCCTCTTGGAGCTTGGAAGAGGAGACAGGTAATAATAAAATGAAATAAACATGTAAGTTTAGGTAGTAATAACTGCTGAGAAGAAAAATAAATAATAATGAAGAGATACTGTCAAGGAGAGAAGAGGCAAAGTGGGGAATATTTGGGATAGGAGATTAGGAAAAGCATCTCTGAGATATTATGTGGGCAGAGATATAGAAATTCTGTGAGGAAGAAAGCTGGAAAGAGTGATCCAGTCAAATGGATCATTAATTGCAAAAGTTCTGAGTCAAGAAAGAGCTTCTGAATCAGGAGTGTTTGGGATACAGGCCTAAGCGTTAGTGTTTTCTAAGCCAAATGGGTAATTGTGATGAAAACTCCTAGTTAAAAATCACTAGTAGGACAATAAAAGCAGAGAATTGGGAGGAGAGATTAGGAATAAATCTTTGAAAATAAAGAAATAGAAATGAAATTTCTTAGAGTAAAAAATATACGTAATTGGACTATCCTGGAAGTTTTTCCAGCAGTGTTCTTTGTATTTTCTATTCAAATCCTATTGCCAGAGATCTGTTATGTGAGTAACAATGAAGTTTGCTTTACTGAACTCTGAGTATTCTAGGCAGGTAAAAAATTTTTCTTGATCTGAAGATAGAGTTTATTTAAAACAAAATCTTTTGACTTGCTAATTTCTACTTAATGTGCTTTAGTACATTTACACTGTTTCTTTAAAAAAAAACTATTTAAATTCTAGTGAGTTCACATACAGTGTAATATTAGTCTCAGGTGTACAATATAGTGATTCAACACTTCCATACATCACCTGGGATGAAGGGTGCTCATCACAAGTGCACTCCTTAATCCCCATCACCTAATTCACCCATTCCACCAGCCACCTCCCCTCTCATAACCATCCGTTCATTCTCTATTAAGAGTCTGCTGGCCTCTCTTTCTTCCCTTTCCCCGTTTCTTTGTTTCTTACATTCCACGTATGAGTGAAATCATATGGTATTCATCTTTCTCCGATTGATTTATTTAGCATAATACTTTGTAGCTCCACCCATGTCCTTGCAAATGGCAAGGTTTCATTCTTTTTTATAGCTGAGTAATATTCAGTTAACATATATATATGTATATATATATACACACATATACGTATATACACATATATATATACATACATACACACATATATATACATACACACATATATATGCATACACACATATATATATACACATACATACATACACATATATGTATATATATATACACATACGTATACACACACATATATATACATACATATGTATATATATACACGTATACATATATATGTATACGTGTATATATATGTGTATATATGTGTATATATATATATATGTGTGTATATATGTGTATATATGTATATGTGTATACATATATACACATATATATACATATATATATACACATATATATGTATATATATGTGTGTGTGTGTATATATATATATATATATATATTCTTTATCATTCATCAGTTGATGGCCACTTGGGCTGTCTCCATAGTTTGGCTTTTGTTGATCGGCTGCTATAAATATCAGGGTGCATATATCCCTTTGAATTAGCATTTTTGTATTTGGGTAAATACCACTAGTGCAATTGCTAGATCTTGGGTAGTTCTATTTTTAACTTTTTGAGGAACCTCCATACTGTTTTCCAGAGTGACTGCATCAGTTTGCATTCCCACCAACAGTGTAAGAGGGTTCCCCTTTCTTATACCCTCTACAATACCTGTTGTTTCTTATGTTCTTGAGTTTAGCCATTCTGACAGGTGTGAGGTGGTATCTCATTGTAGTTTTGATTTGCATTTCACTGGTGAGTGATGTTGAGCATCTTTTTATGTGTCTGTTGGCCATCTGTATATGTTTGGAAAAATATCTATTCATGTCTTCTGCCCATTTTTAAATTGGATTATTCATTTTTGAGTTTTGTAAGTTTTTTATAGATTTTGGATACTGACCCTTTATCGGATATGTCATGTGCAAATATCTTCTCCCATTCTGTGGGTTTTAGTTTTGTTGATTGTTTTCTTTGCTGTGCAGAAACTTTTTATTTTGATGAAGTCTCAATAGTTTATTTTTGCTTTTGTTTCCCTTGCCTCAGGAGACCTATCTAGAAAAAAGTTGCTATGGCCAAAGTCAAAGAGGTTCCTGCTTGTGTTCTTCTCTAGAATTTCAATGGTTTCATGTCTCACATTTAGGTCTTTAACCAATTGTGAATTTATTTTTGTGTGTGGTGTAAGAAAGTTGTTCAGCTTCATTCTTTTGCATGTAGCTGTCCAGTTTTCCCAGCACCATTTGTTGAAGAGACATTCTTTTTCCCATTGGATATTCTTTGCTGCTTTGTAGAAGATTAATTGACCATATAGTTGTGGATTCATCTGAGTTTTCTCTTCTGTTTGATTACTATGTGTCTGTTTTTGTGCCAGTACCATAATGCTTTGATCACTACAGCTTTGCAATATAACTTGAAGTCCAGAATTGTGATGCCTGCAGCTTTGCTTTTCTTTTTTTTTTTTTTTTTTAATTTTTTTTTCAACGTTTATTTATTTTTGGGACAGAGAGAGACAGAGCATGAACGGGGGAGGGGCAGAGAGAGAGGGAGACAAAGAATCGGAAACAGGCTCCAGGCTCTGAGCCATCAGCCCAGAGCCCGACGCGGGGCTCGAACCCACGGACCGCGAGATCGTGACCTGGCTGAAGTCGGACGCTTAACCGACTGTGCCACCCAGGCGCCCCTGCTTTTCTTTTTCAAGATGGATTTGGCTATTTGGGGTCTTTTGTGGTTCCATACAAATTTTAGGATTGCTTTTTATAGCTCTGAAAAATGCTGTTGGTATTTTGATAGTGATTGCATTAAATGTGTAGATTGCTTTGGGTAATATAGACATTTTAATAATATTTGTTCTTCAAATCCATGGGCATGGAATGTCTTTCCATTTCTTTGTGTCATCTTCAGTTTCTTTCATCAGTATTTTATAGTTTTCAAAGTACAGTCTTTCACCTCTTTGGTCAGGTTTATTCCTAGGTGTTTTATTGGTTTTGATGCAATTGTAAATGGTATTGATTCCTTAGTCTCTTTTTCTGCTGCTTTATTATTGGTGTATAGAAATGCAGTAGATTTCTGTATGTTGATTTTGCATTTTACAACTTTACTGAATTTGTGCATCAGTTCCAGCAGGTTTTTGGTGGATTCTTTACCATTTTCTGTATATGGTATGATGTCATCTGCAAATAGTGTCTTCCTTGCTGATTTGGATGCCTTTTGGTTTTTTGTTGTTGTCTGAATGCTGTGGCTAGGATTTTCAGTACTATATTAAATAACAGTGGTAAGAATGGATGTCCCCATCTTGTTCTTGACCATAGAGAAAAATCTCTCAGTTTTTCCCTCTTGAGGATGATGTTAGCTGTGGCTTTTTTCATATATGACCTTTATCATATCGAGGTATGTTTCCTCTAAACCTACTTTGTTGAGGATTTTTATCATGAATGGGTGCTGTACTTTGTCAAATGCTTTTGTTGCATCTATTAAAATGATCATATGGTTCTTATCTTTCTCTTATTGATGTGGTGTATCACATTGACTTGTGAATATTGAACCACCCTTGCAACCCAGGAATCAATCCCACATGAGCATGGTGAATGGTTTATTTAAACATATTTTTGGATTTGGTTTGCTAGTATTTTATTGAGAATTTTTGCATCCATGTTCATCAGGGTTATTGGCCTGTAGTTCTCTTTTTCAGTGGAATCTTTATCTGGTTTTGGTACCAGTGTAATGCTGGCCTCATAGAATGAATTTGGAAGTTTTCCTTCCTTTTCTATTTATTGGAATAATTTGAGGAGAATAGGTAGTAACTCTTCTTTAAATGTTTGGTAGAATTTGCCTATGAATACATCTGGTCCTGGACTTTTGTTTGTTGGGAGTTTTTTGATTTCTGATTCAATTTCTTTACTGGTTATCAGTCTGCTCAAGTTTTCTATTTCTTCCTGTTTCAGTTTTGGTAGTTTATATGTATCTAGAAATTTGTCTGTTTCTTCTAGGTTTTCCAGTTTGTTGGCATATAGTTTTTTATAATATTCTCTAATAATTATTTGTATTTCTGTGGTGTTGGTTATTTCTCCTCTCTCATTTATGATTTTATTTATTTGGGTCCTTTCTCTTTTCATTCTGGTAAGTCTGGCTAGAGGTTTATCAATTTAATTATTTTTTTTCAAAGAACCAGTTCATGGTTTCATTGAGCTCTTATGAAAAATATTAAATTTGGAGAAGCTTGGTGAAGCATGCATAGGAATACTTTATATTATTTTTGCCCCTTTTTTGGAAGAGTGAGATTATTTCAAAGTGAAGTTAAAAATAAAACTAAATATAATGAAATAACCCTGATTTTATGCTTTCCCTTGTTTCATTTATTTTTCTTTAAATTTTGTAGTATAAAATGATCTTTTTTGGAGACTTCAGTTATGGATAGAGATAAGTAGTCAAAAGAAATGGCCAATGTATTTTTGCCAATCACACATGAGAAAATATACAATAGGTAATATAATAGTAAGTGAAATCAGTATTATGTATTATAGAACATCACTCTTAAATATCAACTTTTATTAAAGTATAACTTTAAGTTAAACATTATGAGATTTTGTTTAAAGTGACATTTTCATTTCAGTGTAGTTCTCTTTCAGATACCTTGAGAGATTATAACAAACAAATTGCATCTTGTCTATATGTCTTTCACTTTCTCAGCCCCCTATTATTCAAGCCAGAAAACTTCTTTCATCATAGAGATGTTTTTCCCTTTGAGGATGCACTTTACTAGGGGAAATTAAGGTTGAAAATGTATAATGAAATCTAGAAAATATTAATTGAAACAAAAAAGCCAAGAAAACAAACCAGTGTCTGACACAGAGTAAACATGCAGTAAAACTTAATTAATACAGTGTTTTAACAAATATTTTAATGTTATATACCAGGTATATGGAGGTGAACACAAAAGACTTACTTCCTACCCATCCCAAGATTACAGACTAGTAGGAAAATCAAATAAATGCTTCCTAGGTTATGATACAAGCCATGCAGGGAAGCAACACTTTGCTTGGAAAGGGAATATGAGAGCAAGTGGATGATAGGGATTTTACATAGCCACGATGGTAAAGAACACCTTCGACCAAGAAGTGATGGTTAAATTGAGACCTAAAATAAAAGGAAGAGCCAGCCATTGACAATGCCACGCATTTTAGTTATTAAACAAAGCTGCTATGGTTTGAGTCTAGCACGCAAGGAATCTGATGAAGCGTGAAGAAGGTGGCAAGCACCTTTCAAATCACGGGAGGAGTTTGAATTCAATTTTAAGTCAATTAAGGGAAAGCCAATTTTGAAGGCCTCTTTCTGTGTTGCAGAGAATGGGTTGGAGAGGTTTAGAATGAAGGGAAACCAATCGGAACTCAATTGTAGATGTGTTCATAAGAGATGATGGTTTATTGGATAGTGATGATTGCAATAACAAGGGAGTATTTGTGGTAGAATCAACCGGATTTGCCAGTGGATCAGAAGGGGCCTGAGGGAAAGGGGTGATTTATAATTTTCTGGCTTAAACACTGCTGGATGATGACAGTTCCATTTATGTAGATAAGGTGGTCTACAGATCAAACAAACAGAATGTGTGGAATCAATGTTAGTATTGAAATCTTTGAAGATATTTAAAATCATCTAGTTTCAAGTGTAGTTTCAAAAGAACAGTTTCATGTTGTTAAGTATGACAGCTTATGCTACAACCAACTAACTTTTAGCCTTTGCTCTGTGCCTGGTCTTATGCTAAATATTTTACCTGAATTGTATAACACTCCTCAACCCTGAAATATGCTCACTTTTAGTCTTAGTTTATAAATGAGGAGATTGAGATTTAGAGAGGTTAGGTGACTTTCCCATAGTCTTACAGCTAATAGGTAGCAGAGACATAACTTGAGCCTAGATCTCTGTCTTTGGAGCCCAGTGCTGTTTCCTCCCTAAGCTTTACTGCTGTTGTTACAAAGTCCAGGTTTTTTGTATATCTCTTGCCAGATAAAACTCTGATGTCTTTCCTTTACCTGTTTCTGTGTCTTATTAAAATACCATTCAAGTCATTGAAGTGAGAATTCAGTACCTTGCTAGATTGAATCAAATCAATTAGCAATCTAGTTTAAGATTCTCTGTAATAGGGCAGTGAAGCAGATTTTGTGGTTGGGAGTGTGTGTTGTTTTCAATGTGCCAGAAGTTCCTGGTCACTAGCCCTTTGCTATCTGTAGCAAAGGTACAGAGGAGCAAAGGTACCTGTCAGAGCGAAGGTACCTATCAGAGCAAAGGTACCTGTAGGTAGGTATCCTAACAATATACTAAGATCTGTGATGTGATCTGGGTCTATTGTGCCTATTAAAATTTTCAGTGTTCTTCAGAGAATTGAGTCTATGATTTAATCTCAGGATTTATCAAGTGAAAAGAAAACAATTCATTTAAAAGGTACTTCCCAGTATGAGAAATAACCATACTTCCAAGTATCATTAATTAAGAGAGAACTCATTTTTTTTATACTGAAGTCAGCTACTTATGATGTACAGTAAACTGATAACATCATTGTGTTATATGGACATGGCAGGCTTCCCTTCCCATTTCTAACATTAGAATTAACATCAATCCTCTAGACATTGATTCATCCAGCATCCATACTTTTCTATAGGCCAACTCCTGTTTGCTTCTAGGGAGGCAGAAATTTATAAAATTTAGCTCCTTTTCACAAGGAGCTAGTTCCAGCAGGCAGGCGAAATCAAAAAATAATAATAAAATGTGATAGTTTCTTAAAAAGATTCAGTCACAAATTATTGTGTAGACATTAATTGAAAAGAAGGGGGTGTGGTTTGGCAAATAATGCCGGTGGCAGATGGAGTCTTCATAGAGAAGATGCCATTTGAGTTGGACTTTAGAGAATGAATTGGCATGTCCCTGCTAGAAAAAGGGAAGTGGGGAACAGACTGTAAAAAAGTACTAGAAGTTGTAGTTCATGGTGTCTTCAGGGCCACTGGAGGCTTGTCTGTAGGTAAAACTGAATGGTATTTAGGGGAGATGGCAGAAAATGAGGCTGGATGGGGAAACTGGTTACCTTCAGAAAAAGAAGGTTTGTGCCATTCTAAGGCATCTGAATTTCACCCCACTAATGAAGAGTCAGAGGATTTTAAAGGAAATTAGTGACTTTATCAGTCTGTGCTTTATGAAGAGAATCTGGATGCATTAGAATGATCTGGAGGAAGAGTCTCTGTTAGATGCTGTGCGGTGAACAGACACACAGTATCTGGAATTAGGAAACAGCCCAAACGCCTTGTGGTTTACACTGCATCACTCAGCCTCAACAAACTGTCTTCATTTCCCAATTGTGTATTGATCATACCAGGTCACAGAGACAGAATGAAGTAAATACAAGTCAGTTCAGCCATCCCTTATGTAAACATGCATACCTTCCCTGGAGTATCCTGGTTTGTTGTTCTAGAAGACAGTCCCAACATCACAGGTTAAATTAACATAACGACAAGACCACCCAACAATATTGATGCTTCAGAGGTCCTTCTGATTTTTAGTGAAGCATCTCAGCTTCCTCTTTCTCCTTCCCCTTTGATTCTGGAGCTCCAAATTTCCTTCCTGACATTCACTCATTTTTCCTTTGTTATGCTGCAAATATCAGACTGAACGTATGCTTCCCAGATTGATAGCAGTCTTTATTTTTTCCAGGATCCTAAAACACAGAAATGTTTTTTAGCTTCTTGAGGGAATCCTCTTTCTCATTCTTGAAGAAAGGGAATCAGTTCTACCTGATGTTCGGTATGCTTTTACTAAAGGCCAGAAGAGTTTTTAAGTCCTTGAATTGCCTATTCTTGGCCCACCCAAAGCTTCTTTGATGCTTAAGGGAGATAAACACATAATTAACATAAAAGGACAGACTCGTGCTTATTGAAAACCACCATCTGACCCTTATAATTGGCCCTTCTGGAGAACTACTGAAATGGGCCCAAATCAGCCAAATGCAAACATTTGCAAAAGTTTTAACAGGTTATTGCAGCAGTTCAACCAAGCAGGATGAATACTGAGCAGCTGGCAGTGGATGGAAAGAGATAGACTTGACAGATGTCTATGGGACTGGGTAATAGATTGACTAGTATTTGTAGAAGAGGAGGGGGTAAAGGATGGTTCAGTCTTCAACTATGTAGAATATTGAGAAAAGAACAGACTTTGGGGAGAAGACATGTATACTTTGACACATATAGGTATCTTCCCAATAGATGGGTCTGTTACTAGAGTTGAACAGATGGCTCTGGAGCATGAGAGAGATGAATTAGTGTTACAGATACAAACATTTGGAGTTCATCAGCCTATAGGTATTGTTTGAAGAAACAGCAGTGGATGAATATTGCAGAAAGGACAGGTGAGAAGAGGTGAGGGTTGAAGACAAAACTTTGAGGCATGCTGACAGGTGTGAGCTAGGCAGAGAAAAGGGAGCTGATATCAACCAAGAAACAGAATAGTATCATTGAAGAACACAGTGCTAAGCAGTGCTAAATGCTGTCGAGCATTGTAGATGGGTTATTTTTTCGTGAAGAGGGAGAATTGAGAATCTTAATAAAAGAGGAAAAGGAACTTCAAGAAAGGGAGAGATTGAATATGGGAAATAGAGTTGATTTTTTGGATCAGGTTGTTTGGAACAGAAGAATCTAGAGATTGAGCACACTTTCACTGTGACAGAAAGCAAAAGGCAAGCAAGGCAGTTGGGAAAAAAGAATAGGCATCAGCATCACATAGATTTATTTGAATCTTAGTTGTGCTAATCTTTTTTGGGGGGAAATTCTATAACTTCTGTGGGTCTCAGTCTCTTTCTAAAGTAGTGATAAAGATGTCTCCTTTGCAGTGGTGATAAAGATGTTTGAGCTTTTGCAATAATGTGGGTTGAGCTTTGTGCACTTGCCTTTTCGTCCATGGGTCTCCCTGCTCTGACTACCCAGTCTTAGGTAACTTCTTCCTCTCCCTCTGGTCCTATATCTCGTCACTCAGATTTATGTTCTTCAGAGCACCTATTCCCTATCTGGTATGACCTTGTCTGCATGGTTTTGGTTTGTTTTTTTTTTGTATTTATTGATTTTTGTCCATGTATATAGCCTATTTTACCTGTTAGAACATATTCACGATAAAGAACAGAGACTCAAACTCAGTTACTATTCTGTTTCCTGCCCCAAGGACAATAGGGCACATGGTAACTGTTCAGTAAATATTTGATAAGACTGTTAATAAAAAATAGTCCTTATTAGTCTGAGATTAGAGGTAGGAAAAGAAGAGTTGGCAAGGTGGAAGTCAGCCACCTACCCTGAGTAAAAGGAATATAGAGTATGGGATGAGAATCCAAGTAGGGATGTGTTTGGAACTTTAGCTCTACAAGAAATGAGTTGTGGATAGAGTACTATTTCTTCTCAGTTCTTTAAAAAAAATTTTTTTTGATGTTTATTTAGTTTTGAGAGAGAGAGTATGAGCAAAGGAGGGGCAGAGAGGGAGGGAGACACAGAATCTGAAGCAGACTCCATGCTCTGAGCTGTCAGCACAGAGCCCCACGTGGGGCTTAAACTCACAAACCATGAGATCATGACCTGAGCCGAAGTCAGATGCTTAACCCCCTGAGCCACCTAGGGTTCCCCTTCCCAGTTCTTTTCAGAATATTTTTATGTCCAACCCAAATTACCCAGACTATCTTGTCATTAACCTTCAGTTTGCCTTCAGTAAACCAAGTCTCCATTTCTTTTTAAAAATCATACTTAGGTCTCATTTATTTTCTTCTGTATGAATAATATTAATGATGGCTAACAACTTTTTGTTTTTACATTTGCAAGGGCCACCATTCTTGAGCACTGTGCATCTCTGGGCTCATTTATTCCTTTCAACAATCCTATAAGGGCAGTACTATAATTCTCCCATTTTACAGATGAGAAAACTGAAGCACAGAGACAAATAATGTGCCCAAGTTCACATAGCTAAGATCAAACTCAGGCAGTCTGGCTGCAGAGCCCACACTCTTTTTTTTTTTTTTTTTTTTTTTTTTTTTTTTTTTTTTAGTGTTTATTTACTTTTGGGAGACAGAGAGACAGAGTGCAAGCATGGGAGGGGCAGAGAGAGAGTGAGAGGGAGACAATCTGAAGCAGGCTCCAGGCTCCACCCTGTCAGCTCAGAGCCCAATGCGGGGCTTGAACCTACAAAGTCTGGGATCATGACCTGGGCTGAAGTCAGATGCTTAACCAACTGACCCACCCAGGTGCCCCTGCAGAGCCCACACTCTTAACCACTCAGCTATACTGTCTGTCTCTCCCACCTGATCCACCCATCTGAAAGAAAAATGAGTGTCGCTTTGTTGAAGCCAGACAAAGCTGTTCATCAGCTAGTCAGACAAAGCAGGTCAGATTGTCCTGCCAGGGAAATGTCCTGGGAGAAATTGTCCTGTCCGGGAACAAACCTGGAAGGAATTTTCCTTTCAAGGAAAAGAATACTTGAGTTGATTTTACCTTTGGTTCCCTCCCCCGCCCCCACCCCCGCCACATCATTGGCAACCCCTTCTAATTTAAGGTCATCTGAAAATGGAATTAATGTTCCATTGACCCCTTCTTTCAGGTAATTTAATAAAAACTCTGGGCTCAACCCTGAACACCTCACAGAAACTCTACACACACTGTACAGATTGGTTCACATGGTAAAAGGATATTCCAATTTACATGTATTTGCATTATGTTGTGTCAAGTATGTGACTTCTTAGAATATTTATGCTTAATGCCTTTCTTACAACCCAAAAGACTGGTTATAAATTTCAGTCCTATCTTTTCTTTCCTCATTTACTTTTTCCAGTGATCTGCTCTAGCACCAATTTTCCCCAGTATTTTTTAGAATGCCAGTATGTTGATCATCAAGAAATCCTTATTTATAATAAGCTCAGAGTCCAATTCCTCATTTCTTTAAAGTCTACATGGAGGAATTTTATGAAAAGGAGGTAAAGTTATTAAGACCTCTTTCTCAGTATGGTTATACACCAGGTTCTTAAATTCAGGGAGAGCAAATCACTATTGATTATTCTAAAACTATCTGTTTTGTGCATAGGGATTGACCTGTGGTCTACAGGAAGTATAGCAATATGGTGAAATCCACTGACTCTGGAGTCAGACTGTCTAGGTTTTCATCCTTTGCTGTGTCCGTTAACGACGTGACCTTGGGCAAGTTACTTCTCTGGGTTGCAACTTCTTTAGCAGCTTTTTTTTTTTTTTTTTAAGTTTATTTATTTTTGAGACAGAGAGAGACAGAGCATGAACGGGGGAGGGGCAGAGAGAGAGGGAGACACAGAATCGGAAGCAGGCTCCAGGCTCCGAGCCATCAGCCCAGAGCCCAACTCGGGGTTCGAACTCACAGACCGCGAGATCGTGACCTGAGCTGAAGTCAGACGCTTAACCGACTGAGCCACCCAGGTGCCCCTCTGGTTCGCAACTTCTTAGATACAAAATGAAGATACTAAGATCTCTGAAGTTGTTGCAAGGATTACTTGAATTCATATAAAGCATTTAAAGCAGTGTCTGGAATCTGGAAAGCTCTATATAATATTAGCTGTTGTTTTTGTTTGTTTTTGATGTTGCTTTTAGGAAAAAAATGCTTTCCTTGTCACTAAGAGTTGTAAAATTCTTTCTTGACAAATATTCTACTTCATCTTGACAGATTCAAGTGGTTCATTCAGTGAGATGTTTTTATTTCATTCGGTGTATAATTTATTGATTGTTAAGATTTGTGATTAATTTGTAGTCAGATTCTTGGAGTTTCTCTGTTTCGCATGTGTTTTAATAGATGACATTGAAAAAACAGTCTAAATAAAGATGTTTTCAGCATTTTTCTTTGCTTTCAAGAGTCAAATGACTCAGTGTTTTTCTTAGGCTAGAATATTTTAAAACTTGTATTTAATTTTGAGGAAGTGATTTTATTTATGTGTAAATATAGGAAAAGGCAGACATAACAACTGGTGAATAAGTACCTCCAGGTGTATGTAGCAGCCTGTACCCCCCTCAAAAATGCGCATGCTGCCATCTGCTGGAAAGAGCTTTTTTACGTTGAAACAGTTTTGAAAAAAAAAAAAATTAAGTGTCAAATGGTTTTTCCCAAAATTTTATTATATATATAATTTAAATCACATCTTTCATTCAATTGAGATTTCTAGAAAAAGAGTCTTGAGTCTCTTTTAGTGAAAACTAAGAAGGAGGCCGTTGTATTTCTTGTTCTTTTCACGTAGATTATGAAAATACATCCATAAATCTTCAAAATCTTTTTCAAGGATAGATGGAAGGGTGCCAAAGTTTTTCATGTTTTACTGAGAGCAGTTGTGTGCCATTTTGCTCGATTTGGACAACAGCTCTTTGAAACAGGCACAGCAAATCCAATTATAATTTGCCAGTGAGAAAACAGACTCAGAGAGCCTGAGGTCACTCAGTTTATCAGTGGCTTAGCTGGGACGGAATCCAGGTCTTTGAATATCTTATCCTTTGTTGCTGATTATTTTTTCAACTCTTATCCTATAGGTCTCTGAGTATAAAAACATTGCATCCTGTTATTAATAAGGCCTAGCAAGATGGAAAGCAGCCAAATTATTAAATACATTTTAAAGTAAATAATGTATAGGGAGCAACTTTTTTAAACTTTGAAAATCAAGATAATAAATGATATCCAATGCTTTGCGTAACACAGATACCTAATGTGTGTTAGTTTGCCATATTGAAAGCATACTCTCTGCTCTGTATACATATTATTGCCTTCTATTTGGTGATTTCTACCCATAATAATTTATGTATGTCCCGTGATAGCTTCACAAATATGTGCTAACCTAGAAGATTCCATGATCAATTTTGGTCTCTACCGGAGTACCCTGCTGTCTAATTAGCCTGGCATAATAGTGACTTTTGTTAAATAATACTTTTCATTTGGTGAATGGTTAACTCTGACTTTTAAAAAGTGTCCTTTTACTCTAACATTTTATAATATAATATTACCATTGATAACCTAAATTTTGTCCATTATACTTTCTTGGTATTGTACTGATCTTAAAATTTCCCAAGTATGGATGAATTTACTAATTTAGGATGATTATAGGTACATTATACTAACTGAACTATCATATGCTATTTGTCATTATCGCCACCTTTCCTTCATTTATGATCTCTGATGTGTTTCCTACATTTTATAGTTGCCGCTGCTGTGCATGTGGCTCTGTCTCCCTCCTTCCATCATCTTTGCCCTGGAATTTTTTTTTTTTTTACCTAACTACTTTTCTTTAGTTTAAAATTTTATTGTTCTCCTATTTTGTGTATTTACTAGCATTGCTTTCAGTCTTTTTTTTTCCTTTCTTTTTACATCAAATGCATTTATATTTCAATTACATTAAGCTGAGTACATGTGAGTGCAGTCATGTTGCTAATTCAGAACAGCTGCCTTAGGAAAAGTCTCTTGGAATGTCCATGAGTCTCTGGATGAATGTGTTAGTGAGCGATATGCCTGGCTTCAGCCTTTTTACTTACATTGGCATTATAATGTTAGGAATTTTTTTTTTTTAATTTTTAATTTATTATTTATTTTGGAGGAAGACAGAGAGAGTGCCAGCAGGGGAGGGGCAGAGAGAGAGAAGGAGAATCTCAAGCAGGCTCCATGCTGTCAGCACAGAGCCCAGTATGGGGCTCAAACTCACAAAACTGTGAGATCATGACCTTAACTGAAATCAAGAATTGGACGTTTAACTGACTGAGCCACCCAGGCACCTCAGATGTTAGGAATTTCTTATCAGATAATTAATCCAGAAGAGGAAAGGGATTCAGTCTTCAATTAGGCAGGTATGGAAGAAGAGATTGTGCCCGTCACCAAATGGTCACAAGAAATCACAGCTTTTTTGTCCAGCATTTAGTTTTTCCTTATATTGAACTGAAATCTGTCCTTCTCATAGTTTGAACTTAAGGTTTTTATTTTCTGTAGATACACAGAATAAATTGAAGCCTTTTTTCATATGGCAGATATTAAGTCTTCTTTCTAAGTTTTTCTTTTCTGTTTCCCATATTCTTCTGTTCCTTAATGTCCCTCTCTCCTTACCTCTCAAATTTTTTGAGCAATATGTTTGCATGAGTTAAATCTTTTAATTCTTGCACTAGCGCAGTGTGGTAGTATTCTTATTATGCCCATTTTATTGAGACTCAAAAAGATAGAGACCACACCACAATGAGGGGCTGAACCAAGATATCAGCCAAGACCATTAGTGTTTGGTAGTCTGCTTTTGGCCATTACATCTTCCATTCTTTATGTGACACATTTTCTAGGTTTCTTGCTTTTTATTCTTCTCTAGATATACTCATGTTTGTCAACATCTCTTTTACAAGATATCATAGATAAAATGTACTCAATACTTTAGGTACACCCTGGCCTCCAGAAGGGATAGCTTGCCCCTGGGTTACCTGCCTGCACACCTGTGCCCGGCAAGAGCACATTTTTTTTTTTTTTTACCTTGGCTTTTCTTGAACAGGGATTAAATTGGGTCTTAGCATTCTATGTGTGTATATGCATTTGTAAAATGTATGTGTGTATATGTCAATGCATTTTTCTGTGTGAGAGGATTCTACATCTTTTCTTGTCAAACTGTACTTTGCCTTCTTTAGCATATACTAGTTTCTGTAGGTTTTTTTTTTTTTTACCTCCATCTTAGCTGTCTTCTTTTTCGTTCCATCTGAATTTAGTAAGTATGCCTTTAGTCTATATTTAAGGCCTTCATTTTTTTAAGGTGTTCTGGCAAGTACCATTAGATTCTTGAAATATTTCAGTTGAGATATCTTAGTCTGTTTCTTGGTCAGTGTGGTAATTTGCAATTTTATGATTCATGAATTTTGTGGGATTGTTTTTAGAACATTCTATCATTCTTGAGTTGTATTTCTTTTTAAAGCCCCTTTCTATGAGATTATGGTTATCTTTTCTCTGTGGGTTTTCAATTTGCTGTGCTTACTGTCCAAGTCTCCTGGATTTCAAGTCAAATTGCAGTTAGTTTTCCACCCCTCTTTTAGTTACTGTGACAAATGTTGGGTCCCTATCCATGGGAACAGCTAACAATTTTTCTAATCTAATCAGATAACTCCACCTCTCCCATTCCTGCTAACATTTGCCAACTTAATAAGCAATCTTTTTTTCACACTTCTTTTGCACTTAATCAGAAGACACAATGATGGTTCACCTTAGATTCATATCTGCCGACAATTGACTGTGGCTTTTGCATATCAGTTAATCTCTACTGTCTTCACCTTCCTCATCTGTATAAATGTGTGTTGGACTGTGATTTTGAGGTTGCTGAGATTATGATTTTAAAGCATGCCAAATCACTTTTAGAAATGTCAGCCCAACTTTAGAAATTAAATAAAAAGGAATGACGCGACTTTGCTTTTCTGAGCTATACCCAAGGGTGATATTCATCTAATATACACTGATACAGGACCTTGGTAATTCAAATATCGAAGGACTTCTCACACTGTAGAACTTCTAAATCACCATTGTCTCAGCTGCACACTTCAGGCTACCCACTCACTGGCCTGCAGATAAACCACCACAGCTCCTGCTCACCAGCTCCGTCTCCATGAGCTCTCCCAACCAGATTAGGACCCGTGGTGGTGACAGGAGGACCCAGACAAATGCCTGCTGTCTGATTCTCTCTACGTGGCTGTGACTCCACACAGCTAGTAGACTCTTGCCAGAGTCACCACCCACATGTGGTTGCTTTTGATGAATTGCGGGTTATAGCACATTGGACTCTCTCTAACACAACAATAGTTTAGTGAAGCCCTTTGAAGGCATAGTCTCCACGTTCATGGTACTGTGGGGTTTACAAAATCAGTAATGCACATATCGGAGAATTGTTCCAAAGCTAAAGGTAAGTAATTTCAGGGTTCAGCTTAAACCAAATTAAAAAAAAAAAGTGACTTGATTCTAGTACTTGTGATTATATGGCTGGTCCCTGAAATGCTGTGCCTCTCATAATCATTGATGTGTTACCTTTCTTTTAGCAATCATCTGCTTTGTTTCTAGGTGAATGAAATTTACCATGATGAGTCCCTTGGAGTACATATGAATGTGGTCCTGGTGCGCATGATAATGCTGGGTTATGCAAAGGTAAAATGCCCTAAAATATGTAAACTGTGAATGTTAAGGACTGGGTTAGCAAACAGAAGCTTAAATTTTTGAAGCTATAGCTAACATGTGGCACTGATGTCTCACATAGACTGAGGAAGAGAAACCACCACAATGAGTACACATCTCCCAATCTGAGCAGATAATGATTTTTGTGCTGATGCCATTTGCTTTGTTCATGTGACTAATGGATTCAGATATTTTGACTTTAGGCATGGCTGTATGAGTGAAAAAAAATGGATACCATTGTCAGAAAAGAGAATTTCTTTAGTCTACTATTATCATCAAATTTGTGATTCACTTATTCATTCAGAACATCTATACTGAGTGCCTACTATGTGTCAGATGCTTGTTTCTAGGTGCCTTGAATATATCAGTGAAGAAAAATAGCAAAGATCCTTGCCCTTTCATGATTTGTTAAAAACAATTATTTTATATGTGTATTTTCCACTTAGGAAAGTGAAGTATACAGTGGATATGCATTTAGAAGAGCTGTAATACTTTTGCAAACAAAAAATTAGGTCAAAGTGTACACAGTAGGAATTTCATGTAATGTAACTAACTTCAGCTGGCTTTAAAATGGCAGTAGATGTGCCTGTGCTTGGAAATAATGAAATGGATGACCATAGTTTCTCCCTCTGAGAAAGGGACTGACTTGGCACTTTTCTTGATGTTTTAAAATCACATTCCCACTCCCATACTTAATCCTCCTGATTATGAAATACTAATGAAATTATGCATTTAGCAAACAGGAAAAATCCATGTGTTTGCATTTCATTATGTATTTAACACCCACTTATCATTTTCTGATGAGAGGGTGTCACTGATGTTTACTTTATTCCATAAACCTGACCTACTTTGTGTCACTAACACTGAATACAAGTCAACTCCAGCTGGAGATGTTAACAGCCTTCGATTGGTTGTTATAGGATTTACGTGGAGAAGTATGTGATCAGCATATAATAAACCAAGCTAATTTTATTCAGAATGTAAACATGGATAATAACATTTGCTGAAATGTAACAAAACTCTTAACTTGTTGGCCAACTAAGGACTAATTTGGGTTCCAAATTCAATTTCTTAGTCCATCAGAACTACTCTGGAAAGTATGGACACTTGGTTCTTGAAAGATGGGCCCTTTTCCTTCTGAGCTTTTAACTCCTGATCATAATATGGTGGTAGCAATGTTCCAAGCAATGTCAGTCCATCTCTTGGAACTGCGAGATAAGAGTACATCCCTCTTCATTGCTGTGAGGTTAAGAAAAGTGTTGTTGCTTTTTTCAGTGTAAGGTTTATATAATTTGACCTCTTCCCAAAATGAAGGTTTAACCAGCTTTGCCAGCTTATTGAAGAACCTGTGTTCTTCACATATGTTGATCAGTTCTGGACCAATAAAAATAAAAATAAAAAAGTTAATGAAAGACTGTTTACTTTAACAGCTCTGGATAAAAGTCTTATGCCAGGATCTTTAACCCTTTTTTTGTTGTTGTTCTTAATATCTATAAAACTAAGAAATCTGAGCTGAATTAGGTAATAGACCACTAAAATTCTTACCCCAACGATTAATATTGAGTTGCCCCATGATAGCAAATGTCAGCATTACATGTTCCCATAAAAGTGTCATTCACCTTTCACACAGGTAACACTAATCATCTTTAAGATATCCTTCATGGGCATTTAGAATTCCCAAATAAAAGATATATACATAGGCACTAGATAATGTTATTGAACATCCTTAAATATTGCACTCCCAAATGTTGACTTCAGAGAAAGTTATGATAGGAAGACTTTGGGAAAGTTTTGTGCACTTCTTCAACACACTGTTTCCTCTTAGTCCATCAGCCTAATAGAAAGGGGAAACCCATCCAGAAGCTTGGAGAACGTGTGTCGCTGGGCTTGCCAACAACAAAAATCTGATCCCAACCACTCTGAACACCATGATCATGCAATTTTCTTAACCAGGCAAGACTTTGGACCTGCTGGAATGCAAGGTATTTCTATTAATATGCAGAAGAAAAACTTAAGGGCATGACTTTTCAAAAATAATCCTAAATCAAAGAATCCGTTCAAATGTTCCAATCCCTACCATCACTTTCCATCATGCATCAGCCAAGCATACACTTTCTTTCTATTGCTTCCAGTGACTTCTGTGGAATTCACAATGTTAAATGCCACTTAAATGCTATAATAAATTATACTTGCCTTTAAAATAATGATTATGCATTCAGGATATGGAGGGGACGCTGTAAAATGCAGTGTGATTTCCACTAACTCTTTGGAAAGGGAAAGGAGATACCATGAGAAATGATTGCTGCCAAGGAACTTTCTTCCAAAGTCAGCTTACATTTATCTAATAAATTCTGATGTAGACTTTGGAAAAAAAGTAGACTGATGAGTTTCTTTTCAACATTGATGGAATTTCTGGCTCCCTTCATCAGTACCATCATGGGAAGGACCATTCACTAAAACAGAAATACAGGGCTTTGTTGGTGGGAGGAACAGAATGGTAACTCCAGGCAGTTCCTTCCCTTAGGAAAGGAGAAAACGCAGACCCAATGAATCTTTTTAGAGACCATTACCTGTGTGTGGCTTTCCCAAGAGAACGTGGCACAACACTAGCAGTGAAATAATACTGCCTCTGTTTCCTGAAAAGCCTTTTTTTTTTTTCTAGGCGAAGGTCCAGTAGTAGTGTTTAATGGGTTTTCTCATAAAATGAAAATAAAAGTAATTGTTATTCTCTACAGGATATGCTCCAGTCACCGGCATGTGTCATCCAGTGAGAAGTTGTACCCTGAATCATGAGGATGGTTTTTCATCTGCTTTCGTAGTAGCCCATGAGACTGGCCATGTGTAAGTCACTGTTGACAGCTATAAAGCAAAAAAAAAAAAAAAAGTCTTTTCTTTCCTGCTTCTCTCAGTATTGTTCACACTTTGGGCCAAGTACATGCCAGCCTGCAACTCTCATTCCTTGCCAAGTGTGAGGAGCTCAAAACAGGGAAGAGGTCATGTACTGAAACTAAGTAAGTGGCTCTGGCTTGCAGAGATACCCCTGTGCTTTACATAGCTATAGAATAAGAGAGACATTTCTGTCAGATGGTTCTCTATTTTGCAGTTTCTTTGACTTTTCCACAAAACCCACGTTAATTTCTAGAATGTGTATTTCCCTCAAATGATTTTCAAGAGTGAAATCAAGCAAAACCAATGGCCCCTCTGATTCTTACCAGGGAGGTCTCCCTTTTGTTCTAGGCTGGGAATGGAGCACGATGGCCAAGGCAACAGGTGTGGTGATGAGACTGCTATGGGGAGTGTCATGGCCCCCTTGGTGCAAGCAGCATTTCATCGTTACCACTGGTCCCGGTGCAGTGGCCAAGAACTGAAGAGATACATCCAGTATGTCCCCTTCTGCATGTCGTGAGAGAGCATTTACGTCACAGCATAACACAGACATGAAGCTGACTTTTAGGACCTTGGTCATAACCAAACTCCCAGTGAATGAAAGCTGTTGCTCATAATAAACATTTTCTTATGACTCAGAGCTTTTGGCACAATGATGCCATAATGTAATCACAATATTTTAAACCATAAGCGTAGAATTTAAGTGAATTTTTAACTGTGGTTTCCCTTTAGTAAGTTCCTTATAGCATCTTTGACTTACGGTCAAACTTGAGTTGAGGACAGGGAGAGGATGGCCATGTGAGGCCTGCATAATGTGTCACTATGATGCTGATATAGCATCAGTGCCAGGATCTGCACCACCACACCATGTGGGGACTCAGCTAGAGACATGTATAAGGCTGTCAAAATTTTACTGTCTTCCTGAGTCATGCCTGGCTTATTATTTCTGGGATGAATAAGGATGATGGGTCTTTTTCTAAATGGAACTTAAACCCAAAACCTTAAAACGTATGCCTTTGTGATCTTTCTATATGATGTGATGGAATTCTAGAGAATGTAACCTAAGAATACTTTTTCATTAGGATGTGATAAAAAAAAAAATGAACACTTTACTACTTGAAATATTTTCCTTTCTACAGTTCCTATGACTGTCTCCTTGATGACCCTTTTGAACATGATTGGCCCAAACTCCCAGAACTTCCTGGAATCAATTACTCTATGGATGAACAATGTCGTTTTGACTTTGGGGTTGGTTATAAAATGTGCACTGCGGTATGTTACTCAAAGTCCATTGAGATTTTACATCTTGAAATCTATTTGCGTGGCTCCTGTTTGGTGAGCTTCACAGACTCACGGTGCAAGTATAAGGTTATCTATCAATGATTGTGTGTTTGCTGTGTCACTACGTGCTGAAGCTAAGTACTATATTATTTAATCCTTGTGAATTATTATTTAATCCTTGTGACAGACTAGATGGGAGCCTGGGAACTGGCAACCAGTTTTATTTTACGGATGAAAAAGCCAAGACTTGAAAGAGATTAAACAATTTGCTTAAATCACACATCTGGTCAATAGGGGAGCCAGGCATTGAAACTAAGATTGTCAGGCCATGAAACTTTAAGCTCTATTTCTCCCTTGGTTTTTGTGACCTTCAGAAATGACTTCTAAGCCTTTGATAGGTTGCTTTTCATTAGTTTGTTGGCCAGAATTTCATACCACTCTGACCAGATGGAAGAGTTGTGCTCGTGTATTCTCTCTCACATGACAGTCATGTGGTATAGTATGAAGGTCAGGAGCAATAGTGTGAAGGTAACGAGCGTGTGTTTCATACTCAGATGAGGTGGGTTGTCAGAATCTGGATCTCACTAGATATATAACTTTGAGAACTTTAGTCATTCTCTCTGACTTAGTTTCCTCAGGTGTAAAATGTGTATAACGATAGTATTTATCTCGTGGAATTTGGCACCAGGATTAAATTTGATAGTATAATTAAAGTCCTTAGCACAATGCAGACACATAGTAAATGGAGTTCAGTAAAGCCAGTTTTCCATGTAGCTATGCAGATTAGAGGTATGTTTCACTAAATTTCTATAATGCGTTTTAGTAGTTTATTAAAAAAAGGAGGGAGAAGGGAGAAAGGAAGGGCTTTTTATATGTTGGAGCAAGCTTTATGTGTTAGAGAAAGAAAAATAAATATTTCATGGCACTGAAAAGAAGTTGATCTTCTGTTTGAAATCTTCCATATGGAGATATCTACAGCCATTTGGTCTGTCTGTAAGGTGCACATTGTCAGCCCCTTACTACTTACATTAATGCTTTAGATCTGAGAATTCTAAAGTTTGGCTCAATATTATGGAAAAGTACAATTTCTGCATTTAAGTAATAGGAATTAGAACAACAACAAGAAGAACCCAGGTCCGAAATGAGTGCTAATTTAAAAACAACAACAAAAAAAGACTATGACCGTAGGCTATGTGTGGGTAATTAGTGGTATAAGCAATGAATATGTAGATAAACTGGTGTTTTGATTTTTTTTTTTAATCTAGAGAATGGTAAGATGTTTCCAGTTACAAAGAGATCAGATAAGTAAAGAGCACAGACAAATATTTGGACATTGTAATGTCGTGTTTTAGGAAGATAAAAAAAAAACATTCTCAGGAATAAGAATACTAATATGGTGATCTGACTGTTACTTTCTCACTTATAACCATAACTACAGCCTTACCTTGTAACTCATATTCTCAGCCATGGATTGTTTTCAGGATTAAATATGTGGAAAGTACGTTATAAACTATATGGATATATTGTGGTATTTTGTAACACTCAGAAAACTTGATCTCACATAGCAAGCCTTACAAATATTTTCTGCTTTGAGCCAGATCATTATGACGGGTATTTTTATTGTTTATACCTGACTAGCTCATACTTACAGGGCTAAGGAGAGCTATAAAATGATCATAATAAGTTTTTATATTTAAAATGGTCATAATGTTTACAAATTCTTTAAAGTTCCAGTGTTGTCTATTTGAAAACCATAAAAAAAATAGTATGCAGAAATGTTAAAGTGAACCAGAGAATCCCAGACAAATCATTGCTTGTCATTAATATTTTAGAATAGCAGAATGAAAGTATTCTTTCCTTGAAATTCTTAGGCAGTACTTTTTTCTTAACATGCCACAACTATGACTATTAATTTGAAATGAAAATATCCAAGAAACATGAAGAAACTGTATAGAAGATATGGTTGGACATACATTGGTATGACATGCCATCTGTCGGTCACTGAGATCTTGATTCTCTCTCTTCCAGTTCCGAACATTTGACCCATGTAAACAGCTGTGGTGTAGCCATCCTGACAATCCCTACTTTTGTAAGACAAAAAAAGGACCCCCACTTGATGGGACTGAATGTGCTGCTGGAAAAGTGAGTGTATCTATTTATGCAATAAAGATTTAAGATATGTTTCACAATAATCATCTTTAGAAACCTAGAAAATTATGACCATGGCTGTAGTCCTTTGTGTGCAAGACATGGTGTATGGGGTTTCATTACGATCATGTACAAACATTGTTTCCTAGGGCTGTTATAACAAATTACCCCAAACTTGGGTGCTAAAAAACAACAGAAATGTTATTTTCTAATAGTTCTAGAAGCCAGAAGTCCAAAATCTATTTCATTGGGCAAAAATCAATGTGTGGACAGGACCGTACTCTCCAGAGGCTCTAGGGGAGGATCTGTTCTCACATCTTCCCGCTTCTGGTGGCCGCCTGCATCCCTTGACTTGTGGCTGCAGCATTTCAATCTCTGCTTCCATGGCCACATCATCTCCTTCTCTTCTGTGTGCAAATTTCCCTCTGCCCCTGTCTTATAAGGGTACATGTACTGTGCTAGCATTTAGGGCCCACCTGGATAATCCAGGATAATCTCTCCATCTCAGAATCCTTAACCAAATCACATCTGCAAAGACCATTTACCAAATAAGGTAACATTTACGAATTTCAAGGAATAGAATCAGACATCTTTGAGACTGCTCTTCAGCTACTGCTGATAGAATAGGAAACAGCAGCTCAGCAGAATATCTGTGCCCCTGCTAATGGGATTTGATTTACTTGCTGGCGTCTCACTCCTTGTGAAAGTTGTCCAGAAATAAAGTCATGTGAATTTATACAGAAGATTTGGCCTTGTTCCTTGGGGAAAGATGCCCAGAGGTTTTAAATCTCACATTGTGTAGTCAAGATCGAATGCTCAGAAACTGGCCAGGGGCCAAGCTACGCTACTCATAAGGGGAAAGATCACCAAACCCAAAACAAAGGCATGTTAAGAACTCAAACTGAAGAGCCTTGACTAGTTTGGAAATAAGATATTGTAGACAGGACCAAAAGCTGGCAAGGAAGATTTATATAGCTTTGAGTTCTTTTAAAGCCCTTTAAGCTGTAGTCCAAATATGTATGAACTATATTTGCTATGAGAATTACAATAATAATAATAATAATAATAATAATAATAAGATCTGCCATTATTGGTGTTTAACCTTTGTTAGGTACCATGCTAAACACATTATGTTTGGAAAAATTCAGTGTTACAGACTTTTGACTAAAAAAACAAGAGCAATAATGAATTAATTAATTCATTTTTGCTTTATGAAAAATATATCCTGTACATCAACTCTGAACATCCAACTTCTCTAAATATATTTGTGTTATATTTAAACTTAACCAAATTTGAGTTTTAAGAGACATTTTCTATTGTATATAGGATAAAAAAGCAAGTCAAAATGTTGAAAGGAAAAGAATACCGGCTGAACACCTGCTATGTGCTGGGTACTATAAGCGAGGTACCTCTATAGTATCAAGGTTCAGTGGTTCCCACTTAATTATTTCTTGGTCAGATGTTCTTATCCTCCTCATGATCCTTTCTGGGCCGCGATAGTTCTCATCTAAAATGTAAAGATAAAATAAATGACCTATCTCTTAGAATCATTGTGAATGAAAAGTTTGAAACATATTTAAGTGTTTTGAATACTATATATGCTTTAGATATGTTATGTTATTTAATTCCAAAGTTAAGGCATATATTTTTCTGTTATTATTGTAAAGGGGTGCATATGACCCTTAAAAAGCCTAAAATTACAGCTAACGAAGGATGAAGGGTAGAATAGTACCCACTATGCAAGTTGGGTCCTCAGATCATTCTTACTGGTTATGTTTGATGCTCATTGTAAATGTAGCATTTAAAAACTTGTCTGAGTAAATGTTATTTTTTCATTTTATACTTAAAAATGCAAGCCTAAATTATCCTGTATAGGGCACCTTATTGATATAATTGCACTGGGTTCATTTTTAAATGCATTTTTACCTGGTGGGCGGGGGAAGAAGTGAAGGCCTTTAACTGGTGGCCCTTGTATAAGAACTTCAGCTTTAGCATATGTGTGATTTTCATAATTGCCTTTTGTCATTTTCCCAAGTGGTGCTATAAGGGTCATTGCATGTGGAAGAATGCCAATCAACAAAAACAAGATGGCAATTGGGGATCATGGACCAAATTTGGTTCCTGTTCCCGGACGTGCGGAACTGGGGTCCGTTTCAGAACACGCCAGTGTAACAATCCCGCGTGAGTATAACTGCTGTAATTTCGAGTTGTTTTTGGCTAGACCAGAAAATGCTTCCATATTGTGTTGTTAATATTTTCTTTCATTAAATACATGTGAAGTACACAACATGAAAACCAAGGGTTTAAGTGTCTGTTTTGGGCAAATCTCCATTCATCAATCTTGTGAAGAGTAGTCAATAGTGAAGATGAAAGGCTGGAGTGAAGATTAGAGGTTTTTGAAGCAGTTGCTCTTTAGAAATCTTCAGGAACGAGGCAGAGAGAGCCTGGGCACTGAGGCTGTCCGCAGGAAGCATGTCAGTGTGGGGAGTAGTTCCAGACAGGGGCTCCTACACTCTGGGGTTAGGAGAGCAACACATCTGAACAGGGCAACAGAAAGACCTTGAAGGAACACCAAGGAACTGTTGGGGAAACAGCTATCCATTCGCTCCCTCAAAGTAACTATATTGGATCCTTCCTTCCTGCATGCTCAGCAGATCCTTAGGACATTCTTTCTGGTCTAGGGTTTACCATTTTATAAAGAAGATCAAATGTGGCATACCTGTCTTCACAGAAGGGATGGCAGAAGTATTAGTGGAAGTCACCAAAACAATAAAAATTGTAAGAACAGCTAAGGTTCACCGCGAGCCATGCTTCTTTCTAAGTATATTAAATATGTGGACTTATTCAGTCCTCTCCATTTTCCCCTAAGAAAGATGGGATTATTTTTTGCATTTGCCATATGAGAAAACGAAGGCCTACAGCTGTGATCAGATTTCTTTGGGTTATATCTATGTGTTTTATGCATGGCAGAAAATCTATTTCCCTCAGACCATAGATACATATGTTTTTATATTTCTTTATATACTTTCACCATACACATACATCCAAAACAGACTGTTTGAAAAGCTGATTTAAGTCAAGTTTTTGGTCCCCATCTTCCCTCCCTGTACCTGACACACACATGTACTGGGAGAGGATGGCGTTTTCAGAAAGGGACTGAAATCAGGAAGTAGGAGTTCATTCACTTTGTGCCTACAGCTCCGAAACTCTGGCCTCCTGCCTTCAGGCACTGAGTCTGCGAGCTTCCACTGCTGGAGCAGAGCCAAAGGGCATTTTCCAGTGCTGTCTTTTTTCTGTAGGCCCATCAATGGCGGTCAGGACTGTCCTGGTGTTAACTTCGAGTACCAGCTTTGTAATACAGAAGAGTGCCAGAAGCACTTCGAGGACTTCAGAGGACAGCAGTGCCAACAGCGGAACTCCCACTTTGAATACCACAACACCAAGCACCACTGGCTGCCCTACGAACATCCTGACTGTGAGTGGAGTGGACCTTCTCTCTCTTTCCCACTGTGTGGATGGGAACTTCAGAAGTTAAGCCTTGCCCACACCAATCCCTTGGACTCCTGGCACCTGGTTGGTAACTTAGAAAACTTGGTGTTTATAGGGGTAAGTCCTGCTGGGTTTTGAAGAGGAAGGCTTTCTTTAGAGAGGTGAGAATTGCAAGCTAGTTCCTGGCCAAGAGCATTCCCACCATGGCTACTGAAGAGACCAGTGGAAAGCAACCCCTAGGAGACATGTTGAGTTTCCTCCTTTGACTGAAGTGCCTCTACGAGGAAATGCTCTGGACTAGTGTGATCTTTCCTTGCTGAATAACTAGAAAAAGAATACAGTTCTTTTACAAGTGAGTGAGGACCAAGAAATAGATCATTACTTAAGAACAAAAGCCAATTTATATAACCTTTTACTTTTGTACTGTATACTAGTTATGAGAAAATGAACTTAGAAACTCCCTTTCATGGTATCTAGGTGGCTCAGTCAGTTAAATGTCTGGCTCTTGATGTCGACTCAGGTCATGATCTCACCGTGGTGGGATCGAGCCCCTCATTGGGCTCTGCACCGATAGCGTGAAGCCTGCTTGGGACTCTCTCTCTCCCTCTCTCTCTCTGCCCCTCCCCACTTCTGTTCTCTCTCTCTCTTTCTCTCTCAAAATAAATATATAAACTTAAAAATTTTTTTTTAATTTCCTTTTAATTGTTTACTTCTTACCATGAATTTTTGGTTAAATAATGTTCAAATGGGAACAAACATCTTGCCGCACTTCATATTTGGATGGATAAAAGAAAAATAGTTACATGATAACCATGTGATATAATACACTGCCAAGTTCAGTTTATAAGCTGTTTTATGGGAAAGATGCATCCACATAGGAATTCAGAGTTGCGATGCATTAAGAAGATGCATTCTTTTTTATTTCGATGAAATGAGTCACATAAATTATATTAAAATTAATGAGATCCTATAGGAGATGTTGACCATACCAGGGCATTTGGTCAGACAGAAGAGAAACCCTTTTAGTTCTCAAAGTGTCACTAAAAGTAAATTGCCTCCCTCTGAATTAAAGTTTGTTGAAGAGTTGTGGTAAAATCCAGGGTTGTTGGTACAACCCGGTTTGCCTGGGACACTCCCAGTTGTTGCTATGTAACTATTATTTCAACCACTGTTCACTCTCAAAAGTTTCACAGTTTAGGGGCACCTGGGTGGTTCAGTCAGTTGAGCATCAGACTCTTGATTTCAGCTCAGGTCACGATCTCACAGTTAGTGAGATCAATCCCTGCGTTCGGCTCTGAGCTGACAGTGCAGAGCCTGCCTGGGATTCCCTCTCTCCCTCTCTCTTTGCACCTCCCCTCTCATGCACATGCACACTCTCTCCCTCTCTCAAAGTGAATAAAATAAACAAGTTTCACAGTTTAGATTCGTTGTATACCAAATATGCATCCTTTTCTGCTATTCTTTATTTATGTATACAATATTTTGTTTTCAGAAAACCATGTTGGAACTTCATATTTTAAAAATAAAGTAACTGTAGTGTTCAAATATGTCGTTTTATATAAATAGCTGATTTAATCTTCCATCTTACGTAGCCAAGAAAAGATGCCACCTTTACTGTCAATCCAGAGAGACTGGAGATGTCGTGTACATGAAGCAGCTGGTTCACGATGGAACACACTGTTCTTACAAAGACCCATACAGCATATGTGTTCGAGGAGAGTGTGTGGTGAGTTACAGTTGCTTCCCCGGAAGCTTCATATGTTTTCGTGAAATTCTACTTTTATGGTCCTTCATCTGCATGCTTTCCAAAAGGTTTTAACACTTTCTTATCTGTAAAATCACATTAAAATGAGACTCTAGGACTAGTTGAGGAGGCCTAAACTAAATGTGGGAGAAATTTCACTTTTCAAACCAAAATTTGGCCATTGGCAGCATCAAGATTTAAACGTATTTTTCCTAATTTCCAGCCAGATGCCTTTTCTAAGTTATTCTGATGTATCTAGGTTGGGAATACAGCAACCTGGGAATGAACGATGCCTTTGCTTTGAGTATTTCACTGGTAGGCATCTACTTTTATGATACAGAGCCTTTTTAAAAAATACAATGCTAAGTGTATTTTATCTTTTATTTAAAAAATAATGGAAATTCTTTCTCTCCCTTTCTAATTGATTCTAAGTTTAAACACTGAATTCCACATCAGAACAAAAGTGGTGAAGATGTAAAAATGGTTTTTGCCCTATTTGGACTCTTAAAAAAAAATGCACTTGACTTTTTTGTTCATGTTCACAAGTTGAATTGATATGAAATCATCCTTCTTAACATGTTACTCCTGTCTGTCTCTTTTTCACTTCAGTTATGCTGATATATTTATGAATCTCAAGTATGCAGATGCTTTACATTTGAAATAAAATTTCCCCCAAAAGTAGAATCTGAGTTTTATCCATCTCTCACTTCCCACATTTTCTGGTACATCAAACGTGTGGTCATCATTTTCTCTGCCCATTTTCCTTCCAAATTTATGAGCGCAGTGGCATATCATATAACATAATCCTGCACTGAAGGATCCTGCTCCGGTTCAGAACCTTCAGTGGCTCCCTGTTCAATTCATGTGAAAAAGTAAACTCTGCCTGATAATCGAGGCCTTTCATAGCCTGTGCTTTGCAAATCATTCGCTCTTCTTCCCCTATCCTATAGCACTAACCTTCCATTGTTTTTTGTTGTTGTTGTTGTTTGTTTTTGGGTTTTGTTTTTGTTTTTTTGTTTTTATTTCTTGAGAGAGAGAGAGAAAGAGAGAGAGAGAGAGACAGAGCATGAGCAAGGGAGGGGCAGAGCGAGAGGGATACAGAATCCGAAGCAGGCTCCAGGCTCTGAGCTGTCAGCACAGAGCCCGACAGAGGGCTCGAACTCACAAGTCATGAGGTCATGAGCTGAGCTGAAGTCGGACACTCAACCAGCTGAGCCACCCAGGCACCCCTCATTGGTTTAAATATGGCTTAAGTATTGCTCTTTGAACCCACTTTCCATGAGCAACTTCCATGACTCTATTTTAATCCCTCTGCATTCTTGAAATGCCTTCCAGAGGGTCCTATAAAAATCTCCAGCACTTCATAAAGTTTTGTTTCACATCCCTAAACAGCTTGTAAAGCTTATGCTAATGCACAGCTCACTGTTTTGCTATTCATCTTTCCAAATAAGAAAGCAACAAGGGGAATAAACGCCATCTTTACTTTTGGTCTGTTCAGCATCACCTACCATATCTGTGCTTCATAAATGTTTGATGGTCATGACTATGTATAATGGGGTAAATATTTCATTAGACTGGGGGAATTGATCCTAGAGTAGAATTTAACCTAGAGTACAAGTCATTTGACTTCATAGTAGTTCTTCGAAAGATTGAGGCATTAGAAATGAGAGCTGGAGTGAAGGCTTGGTGCAGACTGCCTCACTGTGGAGTCCCAGTGAAACAAATGCTTCATCATTGTCTAGGATTCTCACCTTTAGCTGGCACATTAAAACTACCCATGCTTAACATCTTCTCTTTCCAGAAAGTGGGCTGTGATAAAGAAATCGGTTCTAACAAGGTTGAGGATAAGTGTGGTGTCTGTGGAGGAGATAATTCTCATTGTCGAACCGTAAAGGGGACCTTTACCAGAACCCCCAGGAAACTTGGTAAGATGAGGTCTCTCATGAATTTACTATCCTTCTCTAGGATTTGTACTTTTTGAGATTTCTTTAAGGAATGTAGCATTTCCCTATAAATATAACAAAACATTCACTGCTGGTTTAGTTTTATTCAGATTAAGTTTCAAGGAACTAAAAAAAAAAAAAGAAAAGAAAAGAAAAACAAACACTTGGGATTAAATTCATACTCCGTAGCATCCATGATGAAAAATGGGCTACTAAGTTTAGATAACGAAGAAATAAAATCAGTATCAAATATAGTAGTTAGCTAAAATATGTGTCTTGTTTTGTTTTATGTTTCTTATAAGACCTAATTGTTAGAATTGATTTTTTTTTTAAGAGAGAGAGAGCATAAGTGGGGGAGAGGGGCAGAGGTTGACAGAGAGGGAGAGAGAGAAAATCTTAAGCAGGCTCCACTCTCAGCTTGGAGCCCAATGTGGGGCCCAATACAAGGCTCTACCCCATGAACCTGGGATCATGACTTGAGCTGAAATCATGAGTTGGACACTCAACTGACTGAGCCAACCAGGCACCCCTAGAATTGATGCTTATTTTGAATTTTTTGTTCACATAAATTGTTGATCGGAAGTTAAAAAAACACACACACAATTCTAAATACAACTTTTAAAATATTCATTAGTTTTGCTGCTTTTATTTTAAAGGTGAAAAAATGTATCCCATTTATAAATCTAGGAATCTAGAGTCCATATTTCACATAATTCTAAATGTTTTATGTTACAAGGGTGCCTGGGTGGCTCAGTCAGTTAAGCATCTGACTTTGGCTTAGGTCATGATCTTGCAGTTTTTGAGTTTCGGGCTCTGTGCTGACAGCTCAAAACCTGGAGCCTGCTTCAGATTCTGTGTCTCCCTCTCTCTCTCTCTCTCTCTCTGCCCCTCCCAATCTCTCTCTCAAAAATAAATAAACTTTAATGTTTATTACAGAGTCAGTGATCTGGGCTTAGGCATCCAGTAAAATTTCAGTAGATGGAAAAAAAAAAGCACAAATAATATGCAAAATTATGAGTGGTTTTATAATTATTCATTGGAATTTTCATAAAAGATCTGTATACAAACATTTATTACTGACAAACTTTTTATTTGCTAATAAATATTATTCAGTTATTCAGTAAGCATTTATGGGAAAATGTTTCTGAGAATTCAGCATTTAAAGATAAATTTGATGTAGTGCTTCCTTGAGAAGCTTCTCTTACATCATCCCTCTACAGTTGGTAGAGTCTCTAACAGAATGATAAAAACAAAATAAAACAAAGCAAAAATAAAGATAAGAAATTTGGTTTACTCTGAGCACATTGTCATGTCAGTCAGTTTCCCTTTTAGAAGTAAAGAAAGTATTAGAAAGGTAGTCTTCATCCAAATGGAATAATTCTCTTAGTTCTTTGTAGTCTCATTATACCTCAACTATGCAGCATAAGGCAAGTGCACACACATCAGTTATGATCTTTGATATATTTCGGGCGGGCAGAGTTAGGTGAACTGTATCCTAAAGTGACATCAGTAACATCGTTACTGATGTTTTTGATATTCCTGTGTGGTATGACAATTTAATGGTTAAATGGTTAAAAAACAAATATTGCCATAGCTGGCTGATTACATTATTTTAACAAGGGAAACAATTAAAACTATAGCATTTATTGTGGTTTTGGTGGAATAACATGTAATTTTCTTCATCTTATTGTGAAGTAATTTTGCTTTCTCTGTTGCAGTTACATTATTCTTTTTGGTGTAAAATCATTCATATTCTTTTATTTCCAGAGTGAACTAATGTAAAGAAAAAGTTTTTGCCATTAATCATCCATTCTGTATTATGTGTAGTAGGAGGCAGTGATATGTTTTTTTAGATACCTCAAAAATTACGCTAAACCTACCGCCTTCTGAACCAAGGTCAGAAGAGGTGAAGAAAAGATTTCATCAGTCATACTGATTCAAACTGTTCAAAGATAAACTAACATCCATTTCTTTGCACTAATGTCGTCATAGTCACTCAGTAGACTAATTAACGTTTTCCAACAGGGAAACATTTAAGCAAGAGGTGCCATACAGAATTCAAGTTGCTGGAAAATGAAATCTGCAAGTATTCAACTTCAAATCACCTTTATCATTTCTTATTCACATGTAGTCTTACTTTCATTGACTACTAACTGTTTATTGGCATTAGCTAACTATTATAAATGCATTTTGACTTCAACACATAAAATTACTATATAGCTTCTAGTACGGTCAGTGAAACAGCAAGACGTTGAGTCAACGTGAAACCTTTACTAATTAAAAACATTCTATTTAAGGGAAGACAAGAGGCGCCTTCACTTTACCCAAAGGAGCTCGTAATATTTCTCTTGCTGAAACAAGGGAAGCTAAAAATGTGCTGGGTAAGTTGTAGCAAACTGCAGAAAGATGGGCATCCATAAATGGCATCAAGCTGTTTTGCTGTCCTTAGCATCTTAAGCACGTTACTTCTGGCCATTGCATACTCAGACAAACCCAGCACAGTTCACAGACTGGAATGTACCCAGGCTCAGGTACTGAAAACCATAACCCCAAAATGACTATACCATTGAGTTAAGACAGTAACCAATATTGTGAAAAAGTTGGGGAAAGCTATCCATAGGTAGATATTTATTGCCCATATAGAAATGACAAGCGTATTTCTTCCTGATGATAGGTGATTGTATAAATACACAATTTATAACTGAATTTCTGTCACTCATCCTGCAGTATATAAATTGGATGTTTCATAATATAGGGTGTTAGTTGCATAATCTCCATATATTC
Source organism: Prionailurus bengalensis (assembly GCF_016509475.1). NCBI lineage: Eukaryota > Metazoa > Chordata > Mammalia > Carnivora > Felidae > Prionailurus > Prionailurus bengalensis. The sequence goes on from NC_057344.1 coordinate 147,760,603, forward strand.
ATTTGTTTGATGCAAATGAGATGCAACATCTTGATTTCTATTTGTCCTATTGTTGATTTATAGTTAAGATCTTAATTCTAAGTCATCTTAAGATAATTTTTAGGACATGTGATGTGATAATACTAAGATTTGTTTTATATGACATTGACAATAATAGGATTGATGTATGATTTTATAACTCAAGGCAATCCATTCAGCCTATTGATTTCATGATTTCTGGAGTAGAAAATTGAGTTTAAGGTCCATGTAAAGGCAATGTATGACATAACTTACAGACATTTTCCAACCAAATGGTTTGGTCAAATCTAAAAAATGTATTTTAAAACTGTCCCATGATAAAACTTAAGGCTTTAAAATTAATGACTGATTACAAGAAAAATGAAAGCTACTCATTGATTAGGTGAGTAGGTTTTTATAATTATTTTAGAGAGAGAGAGAGTGTATGAGTTGGGGAAAGGGGCAGAGGGAGAGAGAGAGAATTCTAAGCATGTTCTGTGCTGTCAGTGCAGAGTCTGACGTGGGGTTCAATCCCAAGATCCTGGGATCATGACCTGAGCTGAAACCAAGATGGATGCTCAACCGACTGAGCCACCCAGATACCCCTTTCTTCTGTAATTTCTTTAGAATAAAGTAGGCTTTAAATATGAAGATACTTCATAAATTAGAAGTTTAGCTATCTATACTTGCCCTTAGGCTTTTAAAATAATACATAGACTAGGGGCGCCTGGGTGGCTCAGTTGGTTAAGCGTCCGACTTCAGCTCAGGTCACGATCTCGCGGTCCGTGAGTTCGAGCCCCACGTTGGGCTCTGGGCTGATGGCTCAGAGCCTGGAGCCTGCTTCCGATTCTGTGTCTCCCTCTCTCTCTGCCCCTCCCCCATTCATGCTCTGTCTCTCTCTGTCTCAAAAATAAATAAACGTTAAAAAAATTTTTTTAATAAAAAAATTAAAAAAATAAAATAATACATAGATAAAATATCTCAAGAAGTTTACCCACCAAGTTCACCAAAAATTGGCCCCTCTTCAACAGGGTGGTTTAGAAAATTAAAACTAAAATCGTATAATATATAAACTTGATAAATCGCTGTGTTGTACACCTGAAACTAATGTAACATTGTATGTGAACTATACTCAGATATAAATAAATAAACAAACAAACAAACAAACTTAACTGCAATAACAACAAACTCTAAAATCACATAGAAGTACACAGGAAAGTATAGTATTTACCTGAGTTGTTGTTGACACAATTCATAGTCCAATACCAGATAAATCACTAATAGATTGGGAGCAAGATTAATTTCTCCCCACCATTACAAAAAAAAAAAAAAACAAAACGTTTTCTCTAATTTCATGCCTGTTGTCACAAAAACTACCAATGCTTTGAAGTTAATTTCTGAAACTGCTTCTGTCAGTTTATGGATGCCCTCTTCTGCGTGCAGGAGCAGTGAGAATTTCATGCTCGGCTAACCATGGTTGTTGCTTTTGTTTTCTTCTTTGCTTTCTCCGATATTTACTACACATGCAAAGGGTACCTTAAGATGTTTGATATACCCCCTGGTGCTAGACATGTGTTAATCCAAGAAGACGAGGCTTCTCCTCATATTCTTGGTAAGTGTTCCTGTCTGCTGGCTTTGCTTTAGCATGACCTTAGAGAAATGTCAAAGAAGTCATATATATATAGAGATATATATGTGTGCAGATGCGTGTGTATATATACGTATATGTGTATGTATACATAGATATGCAAGAGTTAGAATTACATATAAATGCATTACTATATGGTTTTTGTTGGTCATTTCTCCCCACTATTCTTTCTTTAAAACAAGAAATATGCAAAAACAGAGCTCTAATTTTTGGTGAGACCTGGGTTGGTCCATTATTTATGTGGGGAAAAAAAGTTATTTAACAAGGTTTTTATGCACTTTTTCTCTGTATAAGGGGAGGAGAAAAATAAGTATGTTAATAAAATGCATTAAATTAAGGAAGAATATCAGAAAAATTTGCCATATATACGTTGACAAATTTGTTCTGATATTTTGGTTGATGCCATACTATATGCCTCTCCTTACTTTTATTGCATTTTAAGTTATTTTACCGAAAAGCAACCACATGTGAATTTTACTAGTCTAGTGCAAATTTTCCTAATACCAGTTATGTGTCCGGTTTCTGACTGGCACATGGAGATCCATTTGCATGGCTGTTTATAATTTCCACAAGAAGATTCTTTTCCTCCTTTATGAGAGGATCGTGTAAAAATGGCATTATCTTCAAAGGTCTATGTACCAATGTAAACCTAACTTCCACTTGTTCCCTGATCTATTAAAGCACTAGGAAGCTCTCTGAACTCAGGTTGCATCTGTCAATCCCATGAAAATTTGCCTCTCAAATTGCTTTTTCTTTTTTCAAATGGGTGGCTTAAAAAAAAAATGAATTGTTTTATGGTGTGTCATAGAATTTTTTTTAGTATTTAAATTATATTTGGGGCGCCTGGGTGGCTTGGTCGGTTAGGCATCCGACTTTGGCTCAGGTCATGATCTCGCGGTCCGTGAGTTCGAGCCCCGCGTCGGTCTCTGTGCTGACAGCTCAGAGCCTGGAGCCTGTTTCAGATTCTGTGTCTCCCTCTCTCTCTGCCCCTCCCCTGTTCATACTCTGTCTCTCTCTGTCTCAAAAATAAATAAACGTTAAATTATATTCACTGCTAGATTCCTTAATAGTCTAGCAGTCAACCATAGTTCTTTCTCCAATAATTCAAATTGTTTATTTTTTCTCCTAGAATTCAGATTGTTCTCCTTGGAAACATCAGACTTGTTTTAGAAAGCTCAAGCGGAATAAATGTATTTAACTAAGATTGCTCATGTTTTCTACACATTTTCAATAGATGGTAGTAACATGAGCTTTTATTTTATGTGCTGATAAATACCTCCAAACTTTAGAATCCCATTTGCTATTTTTTATCCATTAGAGAAAGCATTTTTAAATAATATATAGTATACCTGTAATGCATTAAGAATTCTATCATCAATAAACAGCTTTTTCTAGCCATACAAGTAGAGATGTGGCCTTGGCATTTCACAAACATAAGAACTAATTGTTTATTTACCTAAAAATTAGTTCAACTTTGTTGGATATCTATAAATATTTTTACAAACTTGAAAGAGATACACAGTAAAGAAGGTGTTCTATTATATGCTGTCCTAACATAAATGATTTATGTTCATTATTATAGAAATATCCATAATTCTCAAAATATTCCCAGCTTTCTAAGGAAATATATAGGAAGAGTGAGTTAGAAACCATTAACCTTTTTGACAGTGTTTTCAACTAGGAATATTTGCCCATTTCTATCTCCCATTTAACCGTTTTGCCATTGTTTTTGATTAGCGAGGGAGTGCTTTTTGAGGATTTTGAATGCCTAATGACTGGAATGGGAATCATACCAGAACTAACACTCGTTTTGATTGCTTTGATGCTTAAAAGGGGATAGATTTGCTATGGATCACCAAAACTATAATATGATAAAATAAAATGTATGCTGGTTACTCATTTTTCTTCCTTTAGCTATTAAGAACCAGGCTACAGGCCACTACATTCTGAATGGCAAAGGGGAGGAAGCCAAGTCACGGACCTTCATTGATCTTGGTGTGGAATGGGATTATAACATTGAAGATGACATTGAAACTCTTCACACAGATGGACCTTTACACGATCCTGTTATTGTTTTGGTATGTGGTATTACAGACTCATGATGTAGTGGGTTTAATTTATGTCCATTTTAGTTTTATAATTACTTGGTCTGAAAACACTTTTACCTTAAACATTGTATATTTAGTTGCTTGTTTTTATATTATTCCATTTATCTGCCTGTCCCTACTCTGTGCAACTTGGTCATATATTTTATTATATGTACATTTTAACCCAATAATGTAGTATGATTGCTGATTTTTAGTAATCAGTTATGTGGCAAAGACAAAAGAGAAGAGAGATTTTTATATTTACCCACATATTTACCATTTCTTTTTTTTAAATTTTTTATTTATTTTTCTTTTTAAGACAGAGAGAGAGAGAAGGAAAGAATGAGCAGGGGAGGGGCAGAGAGAGAGAAGGGATATTTTTACCCTGTTAGAGGGAGTTCGAGGAATTGGAGGGCTCACTAAGAAAGTAGGCGTGACCACAGGGTGGAAACAGCATGCACAAGCTTTATTGACCATTGAGCAGGTTTGAGTGCAGGGCCACCATCCAGCAGAAATGCACAAAGGAACTCCTGGAAGAGAAGGGATTGGAGAGGGGGTGTTTCTGGTTAGGCGATGTCACTCAGCAGCATAATGGGGAGTCTCTGTACTGAGTCCTCCATAGAGCAGCAGCAGCTTGGGGTCCTTGTAGCCATAGTCTTATTTATAGTTAGCAAATGTTGAGTGCGGTTTCATAGGGGTATGCTAAGTAACAGGGCCTAAAATGGATACAAATGTGCTTGTTTGGGCTATATTTAAAAGAACTGTGTGTGTTAAAATTTGAGTTTGGTGCTAGCAGGCTTCTGAGCTAAAAGGTCTGAGCCTGTTCCGAAGAAACAAAAGTAGGGGCCAACACGCAGGAGCCATCTTTGGCTCATTTATGTGACACTTGTCTTCTACAATCCATCATCTATGATGAGAAGTCAGCCTCATTCATATTGCTGCTCTGTATGTGAAGTATCCATTTTCTCTGGCTGCCTTTTAAAGATTTTCTCCTTATCTTTTGTTTTGTTTCATTTTGTTGGTTTAGCTGTTTGACTGTGGTATGCTTAGTTTGTGATGTTCTTTGTCTGTATCTGGCTTGGGTTTCACCAGGCATCTTGGTGATCTAAGTTTGATGGTTTTGGGGGGGTTTGTTTGTTTGTTTGTTTGTTTGTTTTTACCAAATTTGGGTTGATTCCACAAGTGTGTTTTTCCCCCATCTCTCACTCCTCTTCTCCTAGGCCTCATTTACACGATTGTTCCATAAGTTCCTGGACCTTGTTCATCCTTCTGTACTCATTTTTTTTTCTCTGTTCTTCAGATTTGATAATTGCTATTGAGCTGTGTTCAAGTTCACTGTGTCTTATGTGGTCTTCAATCTGTTGTTGAGCCCATCAGTAAATTTTTCATGTCAGTTGGTGTTCTTTTCTAGAATTTCCACTTGGTCCTTTTTTTTCCCAAAAAAAATCATTTCCATTCCTATGCTGAGATTTCCATATATTTCACCCATTATGTCTAATGTTTTCTTTGAGTCCCATGTCTTCATGTTGTCTGCTTCTATGGGCTGCTTTTTTCTCGAGTATGTGTCACATTTTCCTACTTATGAGAAATTTTTAAGTGCACACAGGACATTATAGATGGTAAGTTGTAGGGTGTTTGGTTTATGTTGCCTCCTTTTTTTGAAAGTTTAGTTAGAGAGAGAGAGGGAGAAAGGGAGAGAGAGCACAAGTGGGGTAGGGGAAGATAGAGATGGAGAGAGAATTCCAAGCGAGCTCCATGCTGTCAGCCCAGAGTCCGATGCAGGGCTCTAACTCACGACCTGTGAGATCACGACCTGAGCCGAGATCAAGAGTTGGATGCCTAACTGACTGAGCCACCCAGGAGGCCCTATGTTACCTTCTTTACAAGCTGTTGGGTTTTGTTCAGGCTGTCATTTTCTCCTGATTTTTGGAGCCTGGTTTATGCTTTGTTAGGACTGATCTGTTTCAATTTTGTCCTTATTTTAATGGCATGGCCTGTTTGATACCTTAACTGATTACCTGAAGTGTTAGTGAGGTCTCTTCATCTAGCTATAAAAGAACTCCTATGTCGCTAGCCCTGCCTGTCTTAGTCCCAGCCCCACAGCAGCCTCTCAGTAGTAGTCGGCATGGTGTCTTGGCTGGGGCATGCACAGACCAGCCTTCAGTCTAGGATTAATGCAGCTTCTGAGCCACCCCTCTGTGTAGCCCCTTCTTTAGTGTCCTGCCTGCAATTTCCAAACACCACCCTCCATCTCCTCATCTCAGTGAGATTGCTATTTTGGCTTAGCCTCCTGTTCCCTGCGTCAGGGTCCAGAACCTGGCCCCGTCAGGAAGCTGGGACCTGGCATGTTTCTCTTCTTGTTGGAATCACTATCCTTTGCTGTGTTATACAGTGCCCCCCAAAAAGTTCCTTCCTATATCCTCCCCAGTTTTATTGCTTTTGATATCAGCAAGACAACTCTTATTACTCTCTCGTGAATGAAAACAGAAGACATCTACTTGATTTGAAAAATACTGTTGGATTCTGTATGCAAATATTTATTGAATTCTCTATAGAAAATATTATTGAATTCTCTATAGAAAATTATATTCTCTATAGAAAATATTGAATTCTCTATAGAAAATGCCAAAGCATTCTACTCAATTCCAAGGTGTTTTTATACTCTTTGAAAATTATTTCTCTTTGGTGAAGTGTCTGTCCAAATCCTTTGCCCATTGTTGAAGTAGGTTTTGTTTTGTTTTGTTTTTTTTATTTGTTGAGTTTTAAGAGTTTGTTACATATACTTGATATAAAATATATGATTTATATTATAAATCTTTATAAAATATATGATTTATCAAATATTTTCTCGTAATGTATAGTTTCTTTTTGTTCTCCTAATAGTGTCTTTGAGAGCAAAATATTTTAACTTTCCTGAAGTCTAATTTATCTATTTTTTCTTTTATAGATCAAGATTTTGGTATTCTATATACATTTTTTTCCCTGCCTAATCCAATGTTAAAGTATTTTCTTCTTTTTTTTGGTAGAAGTTTTATAGTTTTATATTTTATATTTTGAGTTGATTCTTATATAAACTTTGTGTGATGTGTTAGGTTCTTATTTTTGCATATGGCAGTCTATACTACCTATTGCTGCATAACAAATTACCCCAAACTTAGTAGCTAAGCACAAAGCAACACTGATTCTCTCATAGTTTCTGTGGGCCATGTATTTGGCTGAAAATGGCTGCTGAAATGGCTAGTTGTGGCTCAGGGTATCTCATGAGGTTGCTGTTAGCTGTGGCTAGTCACCCCAAGGCTCCACTGGGGACATCTGCTTCCTAGCTCTGTCACAGGGCTATTGGAAGGCCTCAGAAGATTTCCTCTAAGCGTTTCCATGTGGTGGCTGGTGGGTCTGAGTTCTTCACTACGTGAGCCTCTTCATAGCCTCCTTAAGTGTCCTTAGCACATGACAGCTGGCTTCTACTAGAATGAGTGATCCAAGTGACAGAGTACAGCCAAGACAGAAGAGTCTTTTTTAACCTAATCTTGGAAGTGACATCCCATCACTTCTCCTGTTGTCTGTTTGCTTGAAGCAAGTCACTGAATCCAGCCCACACTGAAAGGGAGAAGAATTAAACTTCACTCATTGAGAGAAAAAGGATCAAAGGATTTGTGGACACATTTTTAAAGCCACCACAATGACTCGTTCCAGTACCATTTGTTGAAAAAAAATCCTCTTTTTTCCATTAAGTTTTCTTTTCATCTGTGTCAAAAATTAATTTTTCAAATTTATGGGGGTTTATTTCTGTCTTTCTGCTCCATACGTTATATAATTTCATAGCAAAAATATAACTAATCAAAATTTTATTAAATTCGAATGATTGGAGATCAGAAGCTCTATTCCATTCATATAATTACACTGCATTCTTTTCCAGTGGCACAGGCCTCATGGTTAACTGCTGTTAACTGCCAGGATAACCTACCTCAAGGCTTTGTCCACTGATATCTGGGTGACGGCAGGGAACAATGTGAGCTAGAGATGTAAGATGTGAGCTACAGATCTCATATCAGATATGAGATTGGTAGTTAGGACAGTGGGGTATGGCAGTCTCTATCACCTCAGCCTTTCTTTTCCTCTCTAAAGGGCTGGACCCCAGGTTGGGAGCCCTGGAGCATGGCAGCGAGCTGTCTGGGGCTGAAGGCAGTAGGCATCTGGCTACAGTGTAAGGGTCAATGCTTGGTTTGTAATGTTGTTTTAAAAATAAAGACTAAGGGAGAAAAATAAAACAGAAGCCAGATAACCAAATCCTTCATTCTAGTTGGATTTAGTATTACCCAATTTCTCAAGCAAAAGCTATTTCTAAAAGTTTAGTTTAAAATAGTAGTGAATTGCATGTTTTTCTCTTTGTATAACTGATGTAATCGTATAAAAGCTAGTATGTGCAAGTCAATAAAAACTTATTTTTTTAAAAAGAGTTACATTGCCCCAAACAAAATTAAAGAACAAACTGAAAAAACAGAATATATTTGCAATGCTTATTACAAAAGGATTAATGTCCTTATTGCGTGAATTATTTAGAAAAAGATATGTATACCAATAAAAAAGAAGACATGAACATGTAGCGTATAGCAGACAAAACACAAGTGACTAATAAATCAAGAAAGTTAAACATTAGTATTTATCAAATAAATAACAATTAAAATAACAATCTTTTGCCAATCAATGAACAAAGATGACAATTATATAGTATGTAGTACTGAATGGGTACATTCATATACTCTCATCATGAAAGTAATAATTGTTCTAACTATTTTGAAGGACCATTCCCCAGTCTATTATAAGAACAACAACAACAACAACAACAAGATGCTTATACCCTTCAGCTCACTAGGAAAATCAAAAATCACCACAAAGATGGGGACAAATTCTAATCAATACAAGTATATATTAACAAGTGAATGGTTAAATAATGCACACTACCTTTAGAATTAAACACTTTGCTAACATTTAAAGGTATGTTTTCAAAGAATATTTACTATCTTGATGCATTAAGTGAAATAAGCAAAGCCAGAAAAGCATGCATGGGTACACACACTCACACACACACACACACACACACACACACACACATGCAATATGCAAATATCTTGAGGGCATATTGCAAAATAACAGAAGTTACTTTGGTTTTCTCTGGTTTGGTAGAATCATGGATAATTTTTATTTTCTTTAGATTTTTCCATAATTGGTACATTTTCTGGAGGGAACATTATATTTACCATCATGACAAAAGAGTTATTTTAAAGAATAATTTTCAAATGCCAAAGGAGATCTATAACTTAATGTATATATTAAAGAAATCTATGGTGAATCATATTGTGAAGTTACGTTTTTATTATGTAAATCTTATACCTAAGTATATTTTTTATACTTTTTATGGTCCAAGTCTTTTATATTTGCATTTTTTTTTTCTTAAACAAGGCATACTTGCACTTTAGGTGATAGAAGCATTATATTTTTAGAAACTGCTTGAAAGTCTTCCAGTTTTAATAAGAGCACTATTCTAAAATATTTGTAATTTTTATTCAAAATGTAAAACCTCTTCAGGTGACTTACCTATCTGTTCCATGTGTATATTAGATCATACCTCAGGAGAACGACACCCACTCCAGCCTGACATATAAATACGTCATTCATGAAGATTCTGCACCTACAATCAGCAGCAACAATGTCATCCAGGAAGAATTAGATACTTTTGAGTGGGCTTTGAAGAGCTGGTCCCAGTGTTCCAAACCCTGTGGCGGAGGTAACAATTGAACACATTTATCACATTCAAATGTCATTCATAGAACACCAATTATTGTGCTTTCTGCCTTAAAGATTGCCTCTCATTGAGGCTGTGATCTGAGAAATAGCAAACATACCAACAAAACATAAGTTCAAAACATTTTTACTGAAATCTCTGAATCTACAAAGGATAGGAGTCCATTCATGACAACTGGAAACCTTCTTAAAATCGTCTTGCTCTTTTCCCTCCGGTTCTTTTTGTCTCATATTCATGAAATGGGGCCTCTAATGACTTTACTCTTCCCCAGCTCTCCCAAATGCTGTGTCCTGTGGTTCCAGCCTTTCTTCTTCTCCATTTTACTTTCCATATCTGTGCATTTCTTTTCTATCAGTGTTAATAATAAAGGAGCTATTAGGTGTACCAGGTAGCAGGTGCTGTTTTAAATGTTCACTGTAGGGGCGCCTGGGTGGCGCAGTCGGTTAAGCGTCCGACTTCAGCCAGGTCACGATCTCGCGGTCCGTGAGTTCGAGCCCCGCGTCGGGCTCTGGGCTGATGGCTCAGAGCCTGGAGCCTGTTTCCGATTCTGTGTCTCCCTCTCTCTCTGCCCCTCCCCCGTTCATGCTCTGTCTCTCTCTGTCCCAAAAATAAATAAACGTTGAAAAAAATAAAAAAAAATTTAAAATTTAAATGTTCACTGTATTAGTGCATGGATACTCAGAATGATTCTGTGAGGTCAGCACTATGATTCATTGTACTGATCGGGGAAAGTGAAGCCCCCGGGGAAAATAAGTAATGTGCCCAGATCAGAAGATACAAACCCAGGTGGTCTGGCTTCTGGCTACATGCTCTCACTACATTGTGCCGCCTCTCTGCCCTTTCCCAAGTTAATCTGTTCAGCTGTTCTCAGAGTTTTTCAGTTTCTCACTTCGTCCCTTACTCTAGTTCTGAACAATAAATGCTCCAGAACTGAGCTGGCCTAGAAGAAATTTTCCCTGACAGGCAGGAGAAGGCAAGGGGCTTTCACAACAATGATGTTGAGTAATTGAGAACAAAAAATATTATTCAGAGTAGGGAATGCATACATCAACCATTTATTTTATCATTTTAATTCAAGGATGTGTGTCTAAAGAGGTTTTTTTTTTTTTTGAGGTAGACAGGGCATAAAATGTTTTCAATTAATTATTTAAAATGATACTTAATCCATTATAAGATGCTCATTTAATTTGAATCTTCCCTTCTGCCTCACCCTCAACATCTACTTGGTTACAAGATTTGTCAGAAGCACCTTTTTAATATCTACCACATCTATTTATTCCTCACCAGGTTTCCTGCATGATTTTGAAAGGGAAGATTATTGCAAAAGTCTTTTAACTAGTCTAATTTGATCTTCTGCTCTTCCTTTATTTCCAGGGTAATTGAATGAATGAATGAATGAATGAATGAATGAGTGGAAGTTTATTATTTCCCTGATTTAACTCCTATAACATCCTAATGTGTTCTTCTGAAGGCATAGCATAGTTTATGTAGTATTCTTGCCAAAAGTAAATAACCTGAATCTAATCCTTAGGAGGCAACTATATAAAACCCAAATTGTGGGACATTTTACAAAACAAATAGCCTATATGTCTCAAAAATATTCAAGATAAAAAGATGCTCAGAAACTATTCCTGCTTAATTCCATGACAACTAAATGCAGTGCATAACCCTTAATTGGAAAAAACATTGCTGTAAAGATCATTATACGGACAACTGGAAAATTTTGAATATAGTCTGTATATTAGATAATAGCATTATATCTATGTTAAGTATTCTGATTTTAAGAATTATATAAGAGATGTGCTGGTTATGAGCAGTATGCTGAAGTATTTAGAAGCGAAGGATCAGAATTGCAGCAACTTACTCTCAAATGGTTCCACAAAATTTTACATATATATTACATACATTGCATAGTATAATTAATATATCACAGATGTAAAAATATGTTTGTATTCACCTCAAATACAGTGACATGTAACACAAGGTTATTGAGATATAAGGGATACAAATATTCATTGTGCTTTCCTTACAGCATTTTTGTAGGTTCAAACTTTTTTAAACGGTCTTTTAAAAATATTTATATTTATTTATTTACTTACTTAGAGATGTCAGGGTTGGTGATTGGAGAGACCTTCAAAAACTCCCTATGACCATCAAGATAAAGTCCAAACACTAGTCTGTCACTCAAAGCTTTTAAGATTGAATTCTTTCCTATTTCCTACCCCTTTCACACTTGAAACTTGGGCATTCAAACAGATCTTCAGTTTTTTATGTGTCATTTCCTTTGCTTGGAGTATTGTTCTACTTCATTCCCTTTACCCAATATTATTTGAACTTCAAGATTCTGTTCAAGAAATGCTGCTTTTGTAAGCGCTCCCTGCCTCTCCTCCAGCTTGAGTTTGAGAACTTCTCCTCTGTGTTCCTTTGGTGCCCTCTACAGTAAATTACTTACATAACTCTGAAAGCTTGTGTCACTGGGTGTTATCACCGTGGTTCTCAAATCTGCCCCTCACAGTAGATGGTGTGTATTCAGGGTCTAGTTCATTAGCACATGTACAGGTGCTATTTAATAATTTATAATATTTATTAAACGTAGGCTCTGAAAAGTTAAGGATTTTTTTATTTAATTTACTTCTGGATCTTCAGCATCTACAACAGTGCCTGGCCTGCTGTATGTACTCAGTAAATATTCATTGAATGAATGAATGATCGATCAGATATATCACAGAATGAAGAAGTGATTAAATCCAGAGAAATATATTTCCTTTCCCAGGTTTCCAGTACACTAAATACGGATGCCGTCGGAAGAGTGATAATAAAATGGTTCACCGCAGTTTCTGTGAAGCCAACAAAAAGCCAAAACCTATCAGAAGAATGTGCAATATTCAAGAGTGCACACATCCACTGTAAGTAGTCATGTTAACTATCATACGCTAAAGACAAAATGATAGAAATTTAAATATCTTTAGTCTGTTTGTTTGTTTGTTTATTTATTTTAGACAGAGCACACACAAGTAAGGGAGAGGAGCAGAGGGGAGGGAAGAGATAGAGCGAGAGAAAGAGAGAGAGACAGAGAGAGAGGGAGAGAGAGAGAGAGAATATCTCAACCAGGCTCCATGCTCAGTGCAGAGTCTGACATGGGCTCCATACCACAACCCTGGGATCATGACTTGAGCCAAAATCAAGAGTCAGATGCTCAACCAGCTGAGCTACCCAGGCACCCCTTAATTTTATTTTTAGTCAAAGCTAATGTACATAGCAGATTTAAATAGTCAAATCATTTTATAGGAATTATATAAAGCTGTGGCTCCCTGCGCTTTACCATAGTCCTGCTCCTTAAAAACAACCACTTTCTAGCTTCTCTTGGTATTTGGTAACTACTTGTTTCCAACTCTCTAAGTAAAATGCTTTTGTGTCCACTTGACTTTTTGGGGTGGGGCAGGTTTTGGACATTATGTATATGGAATTTCCAACATGGGAAGTGAAAGATTTTGCATTCTTTCATAATCCTTCCCCAAATAGACACACACAGCCCAGACTTATCTCCCTCCATATTTCCAATATTGTTATAACCCATCTTTTACTGATAATAATATTCAGAGTTTATATTATTTTAATGACTTCTGTCTCTCCTAATAGTGGAGTCACTTACTAGCATGCTCCTTTTTTTCCTATTGAAACTTTGTTCTAGAATTATTGAATGTCTTGATTTTTTATATTTTGTTTTCTACTAATTTTCACTAATTCATCCCTAAACTGTCTTCCATGAGTATCCATCTCCTATAAATACTAAACACTCAAGTATCCTGTCACTTGTAACTTCTTAGAGATCTCACTCAGAAAGTTCCAGTTCTGCCCTCCTGGACTTCTGCTTGTCCTGATGTTTCTTTTTACCTCTTCCTAGGTATTCCTGCTCCCTTTCTTTTGCATCAGCTCTTCTTTTTCCTGTATTTCTTGTCTTTTTATCTTTTCATGCATTCATTTTTTTCTGGTTGGTCATATCTTCCAGTAGCTTCATGAAAAAAGTATATACAAAGTAAAAATTTTTATGTAAGAAGTTCTCCTACACCTAAGAAAAGCAGATAAGAATTTGAAGTGTAAGGGTATATAGGAAGTCTTTCTTCTACCCTCACTCTTGATCATTTGGACACACACACACACACACACACACACACACGCACGCACACACACAAAATTCCAAACTGTAATGTATTTTCCTTCAGAATTTTGAAACCACTGTTTCATTGTTTTCTAGAATCCCATGTTGCTGTTGAAAAGTCATTTGCTATTCTGGTTCCCAATGCTTTCTAGTTTTGTCTGTCATTGAAAGTTTGTAAGATCTTTTTTTGTTCCCAACATCCTGAAATTTCACTGTGATGGGACTGCCTGGTTGCTAAACATTTTTCTTCCATCGTGCTGTGCACTCCATGACTTTTTAAAACACAAAACCAATTATCTTTCATCTCTAGGAGATTTTCCTGTATTTTTTCTTTAAAAAATGTCCCCTATTTTTTTCAATGTTCTTTCTTTCTAAGATATCTGTAGTTAGGATTCCTAAACAGATCAAATTTTCTTTTCTTTTCTCACCTATTATTTATTCTACTTGCTGAATTTTTCATTTTTGCTATCATGTCATTAATATCCAAGAGCACTTTAATATTCAAGCACTCTGTTTTCTTCCTCAAGTGTTCCTTTTTAAAGGCACTTGATGCTTATTTCACAGATGTAATGTATTTCTTTACCTCTTTTATGATATTAAAGATGATTTTCTTTTTCATGCATTATTTCTTTTGAGTTCTTTCCTTCTGTTTCTTTTCTCTCCTCCATCATTTGTGTTAGAGGCTGTGTCTGGTGATTATTGGCTGTTCACACATGTGTAAGAATTAAGTGTTAAAAGGGCTGCTTGGAAGCTTGCTTTATGGTCAAGACTTGTTTGCTGGTGGGCTTCCCTGTAGGGTGAGCTGGCTGGGCTATTTCGGTGAAGATCCTCAATTAATTGTGTATTAGGGCTTTTAATGAAATGATCAGATTCCAAAGAGCAGAATCAATTTCCTGCCTAGGGGTTATAACCCTATTTATATAGGAAGTTGTATATATGTAGGGAGCTAGGGTTGTCTCACCATTCCATATGTGGATTCTTACATCACCCCCTGTCTTCACTCTGGTCTCTTTCTCTGTTGTCTCTTGCCTATATCTGTTGTCCACAAGCTACAAGTCTCGTTCATCGTCCACATAGGATAAGCCTCAAACCTCCTGCTGGCTTAGAGGGCAAGGAGCAGGATGTCTTTTCTAAGCAGACATTTCATCAGCCCCCTGTTTTCAGCCCTGCCTTCACCCACAGTTTCACAGCCCACACTTTGACCTAAGGGCATAATCCAGTACATTTCTGAAGTTCCACCAGCAAGTCAATTTGCTTAACCAGCCTCTACTGCTGAGTTAAACTTCATCCTTAGGTCTACTGAGTTAGCAGCCATATGTCCCACTGCTTTCTGGGTTCCAAATTTTCTTCTAGTGCCTTCTATTCCATTTTTTGTTTACCTTTGTGGATTTATGCTATTTTTCTCCTTTGTTGTCATTCTAGGATTTTCAGGAGGGGAAAAAGGTAACCAGGAGTATCTATGACAACAAAATGTATACTTCTCGTATAATAATCTGTCTTCCAGTGAGAGTTAGTATTGAGGCCTTTAAAATTGAGAACAATTTCTTAGTTGGTGCACTATGTTTTATGCCAGTTTGGTGGGCTAAAGCGATCTTAAACTGTGAATACCAAACACTGCCAAGGCTTTAGCATGGTTACATTTTGGTACCCCATATATATGGAAAGAAAAAAAAATACAGAGGGAAGGTAGCTTTGGAAAGGATAAATAATAGTCTGCCTCAACTACATTTTGACAGACATGATTAACCAAATGGAATCTGTGGTGACAGCCCTTTGGAACCTGGATCCATAATATTGTGTCCACAGCTGATGTGGAGAGTGTTGGGGGCCTTGACATCCACACCAGAATTTGGCCACGTCCCATGGCGACTCTTTCTGAAAATACCTTTTTAGAAAACTTTCCATCGGGTGTATTCAAGCCCAGGACGCACACTACCTTTGCCTTTTTGTCAAGCCCAATCAGGGCCAATATGGAGAGCTGAATTTTCCAAACAGGATAGATATGACAGGGAGCCTTCTCAGCAACAATTGTGCAAATGAAATAGTCATCTCAGTAAGAATACTAAAACGTGAGTGGACTCAGGATTTCTTGAAAAAGCAGCAGCAGCCAAAACAGTTTGTCTCAGTAAGTGTCGGATGGATTCCCTTTTTAAATTTCCTTTCAGATGTGTACCACCATTAGGCCACCCGGCTGACAGTGAGTTGGTGTATTTTTGAAAAATTGCTATAATGCCCGAACCTAACCAGGCAACCTTAAGATGAGTTTCAGAAACCCTCTGTCGATCACCCTTTAGAAAAACAGGTTTCCAAGTCAGTGGGAAGCAGAAAAATACTAAGGCGTTAAAAACAGAAGTGTCTGGCCTATTGCTGCTAGAAAATTCTAAGACTTGCGAATTGCTTGCTGCATCCACCCTTCTGAAACTGCTTCCGGAACTGCAGCGCGCCCCCTGGGTGGAGCGTCGCTCAGAGAGCAGAAAAGGCTAGGCTGCGGGGCAGGAAGGTGCACGACACGCAGTGACCATGTCCAATCCTAACCCCCACGCCGCAGCTGGGTCGCGGAAGAGTGGGAGCATTGCACCAAAACCTGCGGAAGTACCGGCTACCAGCTCCGCACCGTGCGCTGCCTGCAGCCGCTGCGCGACGGCACCAACCGCTCTGTGCACAGCAAGTACTGCGCGGGCGACAGGCCCGAGAACCGCCGGCCCTGCAACAGAGCGCCCTGCCCCTCCCAGTGGAAGACGGGGCCCTGGAATGAGGTGGGCGTGGGAAACCCGTGGGCGTGTGTGTGTGTGTGTGTGTGTGTGTGTGTGTGTGTAAGCACGTGCAGCGGATTTTCGCTTGGCTCAAGTATCACATAGACATCATGCGAGGTGAGAAACTGCCACCTGTTTTGTCATCATGGAGCACCTAGAGGTGCTAGGAAAAACTATTTTTTTAAATTTTTTTCTTACATTTTATTTACTTTTGAGAGAGAGAGAGAGAGAGCGCGCGCGCGCGCGCGCACAAGTCGGGGAGGGGCAGAGAGAGGGAGACACAGAATCTGAAGCAGGCTCCGCGCTCCGAGCTGTCAGCACAGAGACCGATGTGTGGCTGGGACCCACGAACTCTGAGATCATGACCTGAGCCGAAGTCAGTTGCCTAACCGCCTGGGCCACCCAGGCGCCCCCAGGAAAAATTATTTTAAAACAAATGCTTGCATTGAAGATGAGTTGGTAGGGGCAAACCGTGGTTGGATGTTTTGTGACATAGAAGAGTCTATGGACGACTGGTCTTCTGTTTAATATCTTTGTTGACTTCACCATTCCTAGGAATAAATTACAGACCCCTGAGAGTGAATGCAGGGCCCTGCCCCACATGGCACCATGCTGACTCTCTCCCCCCACTCCCCTGACCACCTCCTCCTCCTCTTCCTTCTCCTCTTCCTCCCTCCTCCCTTCTTCCTTCTTCCTTTCTTCTTCCTTCATTTTCTTTCTTCTAACTCTTCTTATTCTCCTCCCTATCCCCCTCCTCCTTCCCCTACCTCTCCTTCTCCCCCACCCCCTCCTCCTCTTCCTCCTTCTTCTTCTTTCTCTCTTCTTCTTCTTCTTCTTCTTCTTCTTCTTCTTCTTCTTCTTCTCTTCCTCCTCTCCCCTTCTCCCCCTTCTTCTCCTTCTCCCCCTTCCCCTCGTCCCCCTCGTCCCCCTCCTCCCCTTCCTCCTCTTCCTTCTTTCCCCTCCTCCTTCTTCTCCTTCTTGTCCTCCTCCTCCTCTCCCTCCTCCTCCTCCTCTCCCTCCTCCTCTTCCCGTCCTCCTCCTTCTTCTCCTCCTTCTTCTCTCCCTCCTTCCTCTTTTCCTCCTTCTCCCCCTCCTTCTTCCCCTTCTTCCTCTCCTCCTCCTCCTCCTTCTTCTCCTCTCCCTCTTCCTCCTTCTCCTTCTCTTCCTCCTCCCCCCTTCTCCTTCTCCCCCCTCCCCCTCATCCCCCTCCTCCCCCTCCTTCCTCTTCTCCTCCTTCTCCCCCTTCTTTCCCTTCTTCTTCTCCTTCTCCTCCTTCTCCTCCCCCTCCTTCTCCCCCTTCCCCTCATCCCCCTCCTCCCCTTCCACCTCTTTTTTCTTTCCCCTCCTCCTTCTTCTCCTTCACCTCCTCCTCCTTCTCCTCATCCTCTTTCTCTCCTCCCCCTCCTCCTCCTCTCCCTCCTCCTTCACCTCCTCCTCCCCTCCTCCCCCTTCTTCTCCCCCTTCTTCTCCTCCGTCTTCTCCTCCGTCTTCTCCTCCATCTTCTCCCTCCTCCCCCTCCTCCCCCTCCTTCCTCTTCTCCTCCTTCTCCCCCTTCCCCTCATCCCCCTCCTCCCCTTCCACCTCTTTTTTCTTTCCCCTCCTCCTTCTTCTCCTTCACCTCCTCCTCCTTCTCCTCATCCTCTTTCTCTCCTCCTCCTCCTCCCCCTCCAGTCAGAGCTCCGCCTTCTTCAGGCGTAGCTGATATAACATTACACCAGTTTCAGGTGTACAATGTAATGATTCAGCCTTTGTGTATATCTTATAAAATGTTCACCACAATAAATCCCATGCTAGCTCTTCTTACTCTGTTGTTCTTTATTCCAACTCTGTATTCTCAAAGTTTCTTACTATTCCAAGAAGACCATGCCCATTCGACCCTCCTACCTTTTCGCTGCTGGCCCTTCCCCCTCCTCCTGTCTGACTGCCTCCTCCTCACCCACTACGGCTCATCTCCAGGGTCCAAAATACCACCTTCCAGGGCTGCCTTTCCCACAGTCCGTCCTCTACATTCCAAACCCAAAGAAGCCTTCCTCTCACAGGTGGATCCTGACAGAATACTGTCACTTGGAGTCTGCTTACCATTTCTCAACAGCAATGTGCGCAGGCTGGTACATGATGAAGTCAGGCTATAAACCTATGATTATCTGTCTCCAAAATGAAATAGATCTTCAGAGCTGTGCAAGCATGTGTGTGTGTGTGTGTGTGTGTGTCTGTGTGTGTGTGCATGCGCATGGAGAAAGGGAGAAAGATGGTCTCGGTGGAACAAACGTCTATAATTCCAGCCTTTGTTTCTATAGTGTTCAGTAACATGCGGTGAAGGAACAGAGGTGAGGCAGGTCCTCTGCAGGGCTGGAGACCACTGCGCAGGGGAGAAGCCCCAGTCCTCCAGAGCTTGTCAGCTGCCTCCCTGTCACGGTAGGTGTGACACTGACTGGTTTCACTGCACTGACCATGGTCTTTAAGCCTCAAAAAAAAAAAAAACGAATTTCAGGACAATCTCTGGAATTCCTGTTTGCTTATCAAAAAATAATCTAAGGAAAACCCCTCTTGAGACATGAGCCAAATAGTGTTTTTCCAGATGAGAGTTTGAGCTATATCATAACCACTGCAGCCTTCGTGGTTCCTTTCAGGTGCTAATGCTGGGGTGAGGGCATGATGTCTGTCTGAAGCTGCTGCTGATTTGTCTTTCTAGTAGGAGAATCAACTTACTTTCTCTCTGTGATTGTCTTTACAATTTCACATTGTAGTAGACGGCGTAGTATGGCAGAGGTTTTGAAATATATTACTGTAGTTGTTCAGTTTAGGCATGTGGGTAATAAACATCCTTCACAAAGCCGTGTCTGTCACCTGTCCCTCCATATGGGTGTGCTTCAGCTAGGGCATTGCGGAATAGGCACCTTGCACGCATGCAGACGTCTGCCCAGCCTGCCTCCTTGCTGTATTGCAAAAGCAGAGCGCACTTTATTTTCAACTACGTATCAGTGTGCTACGGTAAAACAAAATATATGTTGGATGGTTTCAGTTTCTACCACTCTGTCTCCTTCTTCCTCCTTTTGGGTGGTTTTCTTTCTTTACATCCATCTCTGTCCTCTGTCTCATTTTGTATCGCCATTTGCTGGCTTCTGTCTCTCATTTTCTGTGTTGGTCTGCTCTTGCTTCCTGTCTCTCTGACTTACTGTCATTTGCAGCCCATAGGTTGCTCACTTTCTCTGTGTCTGTCACATACCCTTTTCAGCCTTGTTCTTCTCTCTCTCCCTGCCTCCACCCCTTCTCTCTTTCCCTCTCTTCTGTCTTCTCATCTCTTCCTGTCTCCTTTTCCCATATTCCTTCTTTCTCTCCCTAACATCTCCCTCCAGGCATTTTCTAGCTCATGTGTCTGTGTCTCTCTTTCCCCCCCATCTTTCTCGTTCTCAGGTTGCTCTTCCCTTTCTCCCCCTCCCTGTTCCTCTGCCTTCCTCTCCCACTCTGTGTCTGTATCTCTCTCTTCATCTCCCCCACCCCCTGTCTCTGTCTCTTCTCTTCCTTACCTTCTTTCTTTCTCCCAGCCCGTGTCTCTGTTCCTCTGCGGTGTCTGGCTCTCTTTCTTCTTGTACCTTCCACTGCCCAGCCTGTTTCTTTCTCTCTTTCTCTCCCCCTGCCCCCCGCCCCACCGCCACCTCATACATCCTCCCTATTCTGTTCCTCCCTTACCCACCCCACCTCCCCTATCACAAGCTTCCTCTTAAATGCCATTCTTCTAAATCTGTACCTCATGACATCTGTGGACGTTACTGTCACACTGCTGAGACTTGGGACTCAAAAAGTTGCCTATTTGTTGGTCTACACTATAGGAAGCCCTTAATACCGACCTCTGTTGAATGGTACTTTCTTTTTTTCAAGAAAATTGTCAAGGCACTGTTGTATCAAATGTCTTACCTTTTTTTGAGGAAATTTCACATCAAGTCCTTTAAACCTTACAAATTATTTCACTATAAATTTTTATTTGAAATGCATGGGAGCAAGAATAAGTATGACCATGAGAGGGAGACAAAGGACTTATGTATTTCATCATTTTTCTCTGGAAAAGTATATTTAAAAATTCAAAACACAAGCCAAAGCCAAAAGAACAAACTTTACCCAGTTAGAAACTGTGGAGTTCACTGTTGCCATAATATTTTATTCTTATGTATTACTGCCAGGAGGCTGGCTAAAAACTTTCTGAATAAACTTTATTACCTTAATAGCTGATAGAGCTATGTATTTCTGTAAATATGCCCAATTGTCAGAGAGCTGCTTGGTTCTCTTCCTTTAGCTAAAAGGAATCCTTTTTAATTGTACAACAGAGGTGCGAATGAGATGGTCTAACTGTGTTAGGGATTCCACATTCTTGTAGCTGTTCTCTTGCTCTGAAATCCAGGCCCAACAGCCAATTCTACAAGGTCGAAAAGGCCACACATTTCTGTCACACATTTCAAGTAAGCAATACTTCCCTTCAGTCTCAAACTGCAACTAAAATCAAATGGCCTTTTGAGACTATGTGTAAAATGCTTTTCCTTCTTATAATAACTTCTTACAATGATCTGGCCACAGGACAAAACAGCTAAAAAGCTTCCTTAATTTAAGTGATTGATTTTGTCATATGAATCCTTTTCCTAAGCCCCACTTATATGTACTATTTCATTGTTGCTGTTAAGCCCTTCCCATGTGTCCGGAGGCAAATTATGATAAAATGAATGTATTCTTTTGCTCTTATTTGTTTTTTTCTCAGACTGTCTCTCCCTTTTCCTTCTCTATGCAGAAGCATGTTCTGGCCCTAATTAGACCCAGGTTGTGAAGCATTCGGTGCAGTGCTGAGGTGCTCACACAGAGAGGGGAGACCCACACGTGGACTCAGAATAGGTCACGCTTTGAGCTGGGCCACAGATGGGGGTGAGGGGGGTGAAGGGAGGCGCAAGGGGGTGAAGGGTCAGAGGGAGAAGAGAATACAAAGTCAAATAAAGTCCTCTTATCTCAGGACCTAGAGCCTTAAACATATGGAAGAAGAAATTAATCTTATTTTAAGATATAGGCGTAGAAAAGGTAATTCAGAAGTAATAAGGGTATTTGAGGTGAAACCCGTTAATATGACTCACAGGCGTTCACAACATAATTAGATGATTACCTTAGCTAACATCAAATATTTAGACACGTCATACTATCTAATAGATCTGTAAATGTCAGGCAAATTACAGGTCATTCCACAATTTGGAAAGGGGATATGGTATTATAACTCTAATAGGTAATTTTATAATTAATTTTATAATTTGTAATCAGTAATAGGTATAGGTGGTAATTTTAGCTGTTTATTGCTCTTGCCAACTGTCTTTTCTTCCCCAAACTTTAGGAAAAAAGGTTCTTTATTTCTTTAGCAATTTATATGGCAGGTTCCTTACCTAGCCATAGGGCATTACTCAGTAACACACTGTAATTTTAAGTGATTATAGTACATAAATGCCACAATTTAGAATTGTGTTTATGATTTGGACATAGGATCAGTATTTCAGAGTTGCACCGAGTTCTTGGGCTCTGCGTAAGATATGCCCTAAAATGGCTGAAAATAAGTACAAACTAATGTGTCCATGAGCTCAATGTTTGGAATTTTTTGGAATCTAATTCTTATAATTTATAATAAAAAAAATTTAAAAAGAATAAAAATAGTCCACACACATCTGTATTGTTTTATGAGTGTTACTTTAGTAAGGTACATAAAGTGTTACCAATTCAATGAAATTAAATTTTAAAACCATGAATTTTTCAAACGAATGTTGGTATACTTTACCCAAAGTTATGCTTTCAAATAACAAATAGCCTAAGAATATTCAGTAGTGAAAATGAAACCATTGCATTGACTCTGGATATTATTTGATTCTTTCAGTAATACATTTTTAAGATTTAATTTGTTCCAACAGGTCTTTAGAATTTATTATGATTTTAAATTTAGATTTAATGTAGAAGCTACTCTATTAGAAAGCCAGAAAGACCGTAAAATTAAAACACACACACACACACACACACACACAAAACAGGGAGCATCTATACGGCTCAGTTGGTTGGGCATCCAACTTTGACTCAGGTCATGATCTCATAGTCTGTGGGTTCGAGCCCCGCGTCAGGCCCTGTGCTGACAGCTCTCAGAGCCTGGAGCCTGCTTCAGATTCTGTGTCTTCCTCTCTCTCTGCACCTCTCCCCCCACCCTCCATATTCTCTCTCTGTCTCTCTCTGTCTCTTTCAAAAATAACATTAAAAAAAAAAGGTACTGAGCAAAAAGAAAAAAAAAAGATTTCTCCTTTATATCCTACAAATATTTGTGCCAAAATGAATCCTATTTTCTCATTCTAAAATGAGATATGTGTTCCTACTAGGAAGAGAAAGTACCTTCAATCTTCAGACTCTTGAAAGAGATATTAAAATGGTGGTCAACCCAAGTGCTCTGCACATAAAGAACTACGTCAGTGAATTTCTCCAAATGTTCATATTTTTTTATTGAGGTATAACTGACATATAACTTTATGTTAGTTTCAGATGCAATATAATGATTTGATATCTTTATACATTGTGAAATGCTTACAACCATAAGTCTGGTTAATATCTGTCATAATATATAGTTACAAAATTATTTTTTCTTGCAATGAGAATGTCAAAGATCTACCTTTGGCAGTTTTTAAATATGCAATACAATATTATGAACTTTAGTCATTTGGACATTTATTTTATGACTAAAAATTTCTACCTTTTGACCCCCTTCACCCGTTTCACCTACTCCCCAGCCCCTGCCTCTGGAAACCACCATTCTGTTATCTGTATCAATGAGGTTTTATTTTTCGATTCCTCACACAAGTGAGATCATGCAGTATTTGTCTTCCTCTGAGTTGTTTCATTCAGCATAATGCCTTGAAGGTCCATCCATGTTGTAAATGGCAAGATTTCATTCTTTTTTATAACTGAGTGATACTCCATTGCAATATATATACCACAATTTCTGTATCCATTCATCCATCCATCACTGGACATTTATTTCCATGTCTTGGCTATTGTAAATAATGGCGCAGTAAACATGGGGTGCATATGTTTTTTAGAATTGGTGTTATCATTTTCTTCAGATAAATACCCCTTCTCGGAATTATTGGATCATATGGTTGTTATATTTTTAATTAAAAAAATTTTTTTTAACATTTATATATTATTGAGAGACAGAGACACAGAGCATGAGCAGGGGAGGGGCCGAGAGATGAAGAGACACAGAATCTGAAGCAGGTTCCAGGGTCTGAGCTGTCAGCACAGAGCCCGACGCGGGGCTGGAACCCACGAACCGCGAGATCATGACCTGAGCCGAAGTCGGACGCTTAACCAACTGAGCCACCCAGGCACCCCTATTTTTAATTTTTTAAGGAGTCTCCACATTGTTGTCTGTAGTAGATCCACCAATTTACATTCCCACCACTAACCTTCGTATTTTTTTTAACTTTTATTTTTATTTTTTATTTTTGAGACAGAGACAGAGCATGAACAGGGGAGGGGCAGAGAGAGAGGGAGACACAGAATCTGAAACGGGCTCCAGGCTCAGAGCTGTCAGCACAGAGCCCGACGCGGGGCTCGAACTCACAGATTGTGAGATCATGACCTGAGCCAAAGTCGGACGTTCAGCCGACTGAGCCACCCAGGCGCCCCATAACCTTCGGATTTTTAATGAAAGGCTTGTTTAGATAACTCCCATTAATGTTAGATTTTACTTAAAATTTTTTATATTCATAAACAATTTTAATTCTTCCCCTTTATTTTATGTTTAGATGTATGTGTTATTTTGTCTTTTAATTTTTACAGATGAGCCATGTTTGGGAGACAAGTCCATCTTCTGTCAAATGGAGGTGCTGGCACGATACTGCTCCATACCAGGTTATAACAAGTTATGTTGTGAATCATGTAGCAAGCGCAGTAGCACCCTGCCACCACCATACCTTCCAGAAGCTGCTGAAACTTATGATGATGCTATCTTTAACCCTAGTGACCTCCCTGGATCTCTAGCAGTGCCTACATCTTTGGTTCCTTACCATTCAGAGCCCCCTGCTGAGAAGAAATCTTTGAGTAGGATTTCTTCAGTGGGAGGTCCAAATGCAGTCACTGCTTCCAGGCCAAACAGTAAACCTGATGGTGCTAACTTACCCCAGAGGAGAGCTCAGCAAGTAGGAAGCAAGACTCTGAGACTGGCCTCCCCACCCGCCAAGAGTGGCCACCTCAACTCATCTTCAGAAATGGCTGCCGCCCACTTCCTTGCAGTCAGTGATTCAATAGGTGCTTCTTCTCAGGCAAGAACCTCAAAGAAAGATGAAAAAATTATTGACAAGAGACGTCCCATAAGATCACCCACTTTGGAAAGATGAGAAAGTGAACCTCAACGGCTAGCCATCAGAGGAAAACCCGGACAAGCTCTCTCTCCCCGTGGTGCATACTTGTTTCAAGTGTAAATCTCCGTAAATTGTCAACTCATTTTATCTGTACGTGGAGGAACAAAAAGTGCTGGTTCACTTTCTAGTTGCTTTCATCCTCCTTTTGTTCTGCACTGACTCATTTACCAGAATTCATTGGAAGAAAGCGCCAAAGATTATTAATAGAAGGAAAGTAAGTTGCTAAGTGTGTTGGTCACTCTCTAAAGCAGCAAGCGGACTGGAACCAATTATGTATATCAGCTGATTTTTTTTATTTTTAAAAAGTTACACTAAAAACAAAAAAAGAGGTGCCAACAGTTTACACTTTAACAAAATATTTTGGAAATGGAGCAAAGAATTCTTAGACTTGTATTCCTATTTATCTATATTAGAAGTATTGTATGAGCGAATTTGCAGCTGTCATGTAAATACTGTATATTGCAGAAATCAGTATTATTTTAAGAGATGTGTTCTCAAATGATTGTTTACTATATTACATTTCTGGATGCTCTAGATGCCTGTTGTTGAGTATTGCCTTATTTGACATTCTATGGGTTGATTTTCAAGGCAGAATATTATGAACAAGAAGAATTGTAGCTGCTGACAACACAAAGGGTGTTGTTGTGTGGTTTTGTTTAATCAACAATGCGATACGTACATCACAGAAAAAGAAAAATCAGATGTGCTGCAGATGTACAGATTTCCGCTTACCTATTACCTTCCAGCCTTTACATAAAAAGGGGTAGGATTGGTGTCTTAGTATACTTGTGGTCACAGGGAACAGAGACTAGTAAGTTAGCCTGTGCAAGACAAAATTAAAACCCTACTACCGGGACCCCAATAGGCACCGCTGAAGTGTCCTGTGTTCTTGTGTTGTTTTTTCTTTTCCCTTTGTTGACATATACAAACGGTTATACTCAATGTACTGTAATAACAACAAAGGGAAAATGTGTTGAGATCATTTGTTTGTATGTTGGTAGCCGAGAAAAGCATCAACGAACTACAGTTGATACCCAAGTATAGTAGGACTCTGGGGCTTTGGAAGAAGATTCAAGAAAGTATTTGTCAATGGTTGCAATATTTATTTTCTGCATGGTTCATATCCAAATGTTCACAACCACAATGCATCTGACTGCAATAATGTGCTAGTAATTTATGTCAGTGGTCACCTTGCTCGCAGTGAAGCCAGAAATGCTCTCTCCAGGGAGTAGATGTAAAGTACTTGTAAATAGAATTCAGAACTGAAGATATTTATTAAAAGGTGATTTTTTTCTTGATAGTATTTTTATGTACTAAATATTTACGCTAGTATCAATGACATATTTTAGTAAACTAGAGAGACGTCATTAGAGATGCACATTTTGCGCATGGAAGAGAAATTTAAGCAAATACAGCAGCCAAATGAAAGAGCTAAAATTAAATTCAATTTTATGCACACTTTTTGCATTTTGAAAGTAGTTGATACAGAGTTAATGACTTATTCTCGTTCAATGACACATAAAATAGTATGGACTCAGATAGCTGTTTAATGAAATGATGAATTAGAAACACTTTTTTTTTTACGTATATGAAAGAGATAAATACTTAGAAGAAAAAAGAAAGTGTTGTGAGCATAATGTTTTTGAGGTCAGTTCCTGAACTGTCTAAAAATGTATTATGCGAACGAACTCCAGTGATGTTAACCTCTCCAAGCACAGAATGTACAGGGACCTTCGCGTGTTAACCATGGGAAACTCACAGCTTCTCCTACTGACTCCATACCTCTGAAGAATCGCCTGCTACTTCATGTAAGACTTTTCAAGTTGAACTGAACGAGGTGAATTCCAGATAGCAAAACAATCTCTGAACCTCAAGCGGAAGTCATTTTTTTTCCCCTAAAAGCTTCCCAGGAATGAAATTCTCTCTAGTTTGCTTGCATATGTATGCATCTGGTCCACAGGAGAATACAGAGCAGGATCGTCACACGCATACAACCTCCCACAAAGTTGTACATATTTGTTATACTTCTGGTCTCTGAGCTTCCTTTTCTACTAAGCTAAAAATTCCTTCGGATCAAAGTGTAAACTACTGATGCTGTTTGTTGTATTGGGAGCACGTAGCAATAAAAATGGTAACAAAACATAGACCTGGCTCTATCTAGGTTTCATCATTACATTCATCACTGGGTAACGGAAACTTCTTTTCCTCCTGCAAAGTGAAATGGCATCAAATGCATTAGCTCCTCGGACTTTCTTTATAGAGGCTCAAATAAAATGACAGTGTCTCCTACCCTCACACCAGGATGTATCATAATATGTTTTTAATTAAAAAAAAAAAAGAGAGAGAGAGACTATGAGTGGTCGCTTTTTGCTGAAAGCCATCCCACAGAACTATGAAGAGGAAGAGAGAAAAGGGCAATAAGGCTAGGATGTGTGAGAAGGAAAAGAGGGACTTCTGTTTTTAAATGCGCAATCCCAGAGTGGTTTTTAAAGAAAAGCTGCCCACCAGCTTTGAACCTTATTATCTGAGGATTGCTGGGAATATATGACACCTGACTCAGGAGTGTGGGCAGGAATGAGACATCGTGCCTGGGGCGGGGCAGGGCGGGGCGGGATGGAGAGAGGGCGCTATATTGCTATGGTTACCAGTTTACACTGCAAAAGCAGACCAACTGGAGTTTGAACTGCACCTGTATCTTTATCCTGAGTGATCCTGGGTAACTAGACTAAATGTCAGTTTCCTCATCTGTAAAATGGGAGGCAGAACTGTCAAACACCATTGCATAATTGCTGTGAGAAATGAGAAAGTAAAGTTGTTAGCACAGGGCTTAACACATAATGGCTCTCAATAAACATTAAGTATCATCATTGTCCATGTATTGTCCCTAGCCACCTCTTCCTCATCTTCATTATGTGCCCAAACCACAGCCTTCCTCTAGGGTCCACGGTCATTATGTCTCATTAATGGTGGTAAAGAACATAGTTTCAGGAATCTAAAGATAAGCATTTTAGCTTTAAAAATTAATAGGAGGGACAAACTCGCTAAAAATGATCTCTAGTCATCAGTTTTGAAAAATTGTAGCTAATTATGTCCACTCTCCCTTTACAAACCATAAGTAGTCAAACTAAAGAATACTAATTCTGTATTTCTGCAAAAAATGCCCAGTGGTGGGGCGCCTGGGTGGCGCAGTCGGTTAAGCGTCCGACTTCAGCCAGGTCACGATCTCGCGGTCCGTGAGTTCGAGCCCCTCGTCGGGCTCTGGGCTGATGGCTCAGAGCCTGGAGCCTGTTTCCGATTCTGTGTCTCCCTCTCTCTCTGCCCCTCCCCCGTTCATGCTCTGTCTCTGTCCCAAAAATAAATAAAAACGTTGAAAAAAAAATGCCCAGTGGTGAAATAATGCCCCAGACTATTAGCAAATAAAATGTTTTTCATATATTTACATTAATACACTTGGCAGAAATATCAAGTCACTCCTTTACACACAGCTCATATTTCCTTCATGAGGAAGCTGCTTAAATATGTGATATAAAAGAAAAAAATTCACTTGAAGAATGATGAAAACATAGAGAACCAAAAAAGACATCATCATTTGTTACAAAAGTATTAAAAAGAGAGGTAAAGAAGGTTATAGTAAAAGTACTTAAAATGCAATAAAATATAAAAACCATAGGTATAGGCATTATCAACACATCAACTAGCATTAGAAAACGTAAGTTTTGGGCCCCAATACTTGAGGAATTTACTTAGAGCTAGAAACAATATTTAAAAAATTGGTTAAATACTTCTTACGAAGGAAAGAAAGCATAACCTAAAATTGTCATGAAAAACACAAATTCCACGGGCGCCTGGGTGGCTCAGTCAGTCGAGCATCGACTTTGGCTCATGTTGTGATCTCACAGTTCGTAAGTTCGAGTCCCACATCGGGGTCTGTGCTGTCTGTGCACAGCCTGCTTCAGATCCTCTGTTCTCTCTCTCTCTCTCTCTCCCTCTCCCTCTCCCTCTCCCTCTCTCTCTGCCCCTTCCCCACTTGTGCTCTCTCTCTCCCAAAAATAAATAAAGGAAAAAACATAAAAAAAAAAAAAACCCAAAAATGTGTTGTATGGAAACCAATTTGACAATAAATTTCATATATTGAAAAAAAAATAAAAATAAAAATAAAAAACAAAATGCTAAAACGAAACAAAATGCTATAAATCTCTGCAACATCGTCACAGAGTTCACCTAAGTATTAGATTCCCCATCTTGAGAAATGACAAGAGCTTAAAAAGTTGCCCTACTTTGTGGCAACAGTAAGGTTCCTTGTACGAGTGCAAATAATACTGACTCCGTCTTTGGCCCTTCATCTTGGTCTCCCCTCTGGCACACAGGTGGCGACACTTTAGATAACTAGGAGAAGGCCTCTGGCACACAGGTGGCACCACTTTAGATAACTACCCTGGGACCTCACAGGGTGCTCCTCATTCCATAAAAGCTGAGGATTAAGGCCCTACTAGGAGCAGAGAATGGTAGTACCGTCTGGATCACTCAGCAGTCCGTCCACATGCCAGATCGCTCCTGTCTGTAAGTTACCCTGAATAAAAAAAAACAAAAACAACTCTGTAAATGGTGCCGAGTGGCTCGCTTCGTTTTTTGGTATTTCAGTGCCTTCTCAGTATGAAGCATACATCGCTGACCCTCCTTCACCTTCTAACAGTTGGTT
The DNA here is from genome assembly GCF_016509475.1 of Prionailurus bengalensis. Taxonomy (NCBI): domain Eukaryota; kingdom Metazoa; phylum Chordata; class Mammalia; order Carnivora; family Felidae; genus Prionailurus; species Prionailurus bengalensis. Next base: position 147,790,169 of record NC_057344.1, read on the forward strand.
AGTCTGCCGGATGCCAAAAACGAAATAAGCATGAGTGAAGGGGCTGACCTGCGGAAAGCCCGCTGTTTCTGGGGGAAATCCCAAGCTGGCCAGCCACCGCCATGCGGGGAGACTTGATCAGGTCTTTCGAGTGTTTTGGACCAGTGCATGAGTACGGCGATGCCCTAAAATCGCCCGTGAGATTGCTAGCTATCCTCTCAGAAATGGTGAGAAAGCAACAGGGCAGAGAAGCGGCGGCCACGTGGGTGTTAGGACTGTGGGGTCCTGGGAAAGAAGATAGTAGATACTGCATTTTATAGTCAGCCTTGGGGCATGGCTTGGGACTTTAGTGTCTGTCTTTGCCCCTGAGGGTTGTTAGCCCATCGCTACAGTCATCCCTGTGGTGGCTGACTTAAGTAAAGCCAAAAGAATCCATTTTAAAGGAACTAGATGGGTTGAGAAACAGGGAGAAACAAAGGATACTGCCGATAATAAAATGGTGGAAAGGGGGCCCATCAAGGTTTCTCATAGACAATTGTGGCAAGATATAATATTATCCGGGACCCCCAGAGGAAATACAAACAATCCAGTTTGGGCTTGCTAAGCCTCAAAAGAAAGCTCAATAAACCAGGTGTGTCACTGCATGCCCCTCCAATAACTGGGGGACTCCCGAGGTGGATACCCCCTACCACTAGAGACTAGGGCTTGGCCAGTGTTGCCCTCTAGTTCATACAACAGGGGGCAGCCGGAGGCCCCACATCGAATTAACCGTTTATTTGTCTAGCACTGACAGATGGTACCAGCTCTAATAGACACAGTAACTGAATGCACACTTATATTTGGAAGCCCCCTCAAAATTTCAGGGAGAAATAAAGGCTATTGGTGACTAAGGGGACAAATGATCAAAGTCAGACACACTAACCTCCTCACTGTTTTCTAGTGCGTATTTCCCCCATTGCTGAGTATAATTTGGACATAGATATTTTACAGGATCTGGATCTAAATACAATGACAGGCAAATTCGGGTTGGGTATCTGAGTAGTGAAACCTCTAGTCACAGGTCATGCAAAATGGGAATCTATACAGCTGCTAGTTACCGAGAGAATAGTATAAGCACAATGCCGGATGTGGGTTGTGAATTAGACGTAAGTTCATATCCAGGAGGCTTTGGCTGGGGCTTGTGGCAACGACAAAATGGAAAATCAATTACAGTTTTTTAAAGTTTTTATTGTAATTTCAGTTAATATACAGTGTTACTTTCAGGTGTACTGTGTCCTGATTCAACAATGCTAAGCATCGCCTGGTGCTTATCATCTATTTAACCCATTCCCTCACCCCTCCCCTCTAAGATCAATAAGAATCTGTTCTCCTTAGAATGTGCCACCACTGGAAACATTGGTTACATTTCCAAGACTTTGTGTGGAATGCCATATTTGAGAAAGACTTGCTCAGGCTCAGATATGACCAGATAGCTTTAAGGGACTAAGATTGACTTTATGGACCCAGTGAAGCCCCTTGGAAAAAATTAGGCTGATACCTTGCTTACAGGGTTCCCAGGAACCATACCAGGTGAATAAGGAAGGTGACTGCCTGGAAGGTTCAGGAATCTAAGGATATTTGGGGGGGAACTCAAAAAGAGAGGAAGTAACTGAAATCTATAGGTATTGCCGGCAAGTCTGATTTGGTTTAGCTCTTAACCTTGAAAGACTATTAAAAGCTCAATCTGAAGTTCCTTATAAGAAGTTCCAGTGTCATGAGCATGCTATGAAGATGATATACACATGAGTTACGACTTTCCACAATGTCAGCTGTATTCAAGCATAAAGGAAGGTTAACATAATTGTAAAGCAGGTTCAGGATTCCAAACTCCGTGACCTTTCACCATGTGTTTAACTTGGCTTCTTACATGTCACACAAAGCAAAGCACAAGACAAGTCACACAAGAAACAAGATGGAACAAGGGGTTGGAAGTTAATGAACCAGATGTGAGCACGCAGTTGAGATGAGGTCTTGGTCGGATCCAAGTCAGCTCTCAGCACTTGCTACTTATTACGTGCCAGCAGTGAAGGATCCTAGATCTCTGAGCCTCGACTATTGGGTGATACACCACATTTGTCAAAGGTGACTCCTTTAGCTATGTAAATTAGCTGTGATTTGGTTCTGGTTATATTTTCAAAGATATGATGCTGTACCAACCATGTATATTCTACCCATCTTGCAACTGATGGTTGGATCCATGAAAAAAATTGTTGCATACCTGGATCAATCAGTGTCACTAAGCCCAGTGTTAAAAATCAATTCCCAATGTTTCCCAACATGCTGGTGATCTTCTTTGTGTAATTGAGGTTATATTAGCCAAAGGATAGCAAAAAATGTATTGGATCTAATTTTTCTAATTGGACATACCAGTATGATCACTTCCTTTGTTATGTAGGTTGAGTTCAGATTTTTGATGTTAAGGTAGCATTACATGTGCCAGTCATATGTCAAGTAATTTACAAACAGATGTGTCATAGATGGCAATAACATTGGAGCAATTGAGTTGTGTCTTATACCATGTAGGCATGAAAGGACCTAAGGTGATGGAATCATAGCTGCAAGGTTATTAAAATTGCCTAGTTTAAAAAAGGTCGGTGGGGCACTTGGGTGGCTCAATCGGTTGAGCGTCTGACTTCAGCTTAGGTCATGATCTCATGATTCATGAGTTCAAGCCCTATGTTGGGCTCTGTGCAGACAACTCAGAGCCTGCTTCTGTGTCTCCCTCTCTCTCTGCCCCAATCCCACTCACACTGTCTCTTTCTCTCTCAAAAATAAACATTAAAAAAAATTGAGTATGATTACAGGTTAAGATCATGTTACCCCACTTACCTCTCCCGTGCTAGAACTCATTTAGAGATGATTGTATGGGAATTATAGACGGTTCCAGGAACCATTTTTTTTTTCAATTTTTTAAAAATGTTTGTTTATTTTTGGGAGAGACAGAGACAGGGTGTGAGCGGGGGAGGGGCAGAGATAAAGGGAGAGAGAATCTGGAACAGGCTTCAGGCTCTGAGCTGTCAGCACAGAGCTAGACATGGGGCTCAAACTCACAAACTGTGAGATCATGACCTGAGATGTAGTCGGACGCTCAACCGACTGAGCCACCAGGGCGTCCTGGAACCATTTTGTTTTAACTATGTTATGTTAGCTGGTAGTTTATAAGCTGTGATGTTAGCTTGCAGTAGAGGACTCCATAACAGGTAGTCCTTAAAGCCATAACCATTATCTCTAAAAATATTCTACCATGTAATTGTATCCAATTTTTGATAAGTATGGATCATGTCCGAAAGTGTTATCATTAAAAGAGATATCAATTCCATGAAGGCATGGTGCAATCTACATTGTGGGGATATCTCCAATGATGGAGGGCTTATGTGGCATCCATGTGTAAACTTTGTGTCACCATTCCATTGTATACTATATCCTGTATATGGAAGTGTGAATTAAATTCGTCAATCCCATTAAGTGAGAGTTGCCTAATTAAAGCATTGTTCGAGAGTTTTGATTTTGTCCTATTACGATTTGGCATGCAGAAGGTATCAGCAGCTGAATTTGACCTTATCTGTGCTGTTCTAGAGCAATTTACCAGTCAGGGTAATGCCCCCACTCTGTAAAAAATTGTTTTAAAATCTGAATTGTTCCAAATGGATAGTTGAGGTGCTGGTTCCCTGAATATTCTGTGCAAAAATATCCCTTTTTGGGTGCTGCTGTAAGGCTCAGTTGAAAGCATGGCAGAACTGGTTTTAAAAGTGTTGGTCTTGTAGCAGTGTCCCTGTGTAGATGCATGGAAAAAGTACCTTTAAAGCTTTTCACGCATGTTAACGTCCAACTATGGCATAATTGTTCCATATAATGTGTTTTCAATGCAATTACAGCCGGTGCAAATGTTCTATTTCCTCTTTTATAAAATTCTTTAGGTGTTAAATAGGTTGGTGAAACCTTGGCACACAAAGTGCCATGTTTGTTATATTGTGTATCTTTATGTCTCATAAAAATTGTCAAAAAATGGGGGCGCCTGGGTGATTCAGTTGGTTAAGAGTCTGACTCTTCATTTCAGCTCAGATCATGATCTCACACTTCATGGGATGTAGCCCTGCACCAGCATCTGTGATGGCAGTGCAGAACCTACTGGAGATTCTTTCTGTCTCTCTCTGCCTCTTTCTCTCTAAATAAATAAATAAATAAACACCTAAAAATTGCCCAAAACTGGAAAGCTTGGAAAACCCATCCAATAACAATCATAATATGTAACATTTTCATTTCTGAATAAGATGTTGTAATCCCTTGGGTATCCTGTTGGCATTGGAATCTTGTCTATGGGTGTGTTAAAGAATGGAAAGTGCGGGGCGCCTGGGTGGCGCAGTGGGTTAAGCGTCCGACTTCAGCCAGGTCACGATCTCACGGTCCGTGAGTTCGAGCCCCGCGTCGGGCTCTGGGCTGATGGCTCAGAGCCTGGAGCCTGTTTCCGATTCTGTGTCTCCCTCTCTCTGCCCCTCCCCCGTTCATGCTCTGTCTCTCTCTGTCCCAAAAATAAATAAACGTTGAAAAAAAAAAATTAAAAAAAAAAAAGAATGGAAAGTGAGATGATGAGAGTTTATTAACAGTAGTACTTTCAAGATACTCATATCTGTCATATTCATCAGTATTAGTAATATTTTCAGGATATTCATGTTCTTCTTAGATATCCTCTTGTTCCGTGCCCAGTTGGTACCAAAATTCATACCATGTGTTGACAAAGGATTGTAGGAGTGTATTATAAGGTTCAGTATCCTCCAGTATATGGCTCTACGTTCAATACATATGTTTGTGTGGTGAGATTATGCAGGATGGTAGTAATGTTTTTAAATTTAATGAATGTGATGGATTCTATGCTTTCACGGAAATTTTTCTTATTTATAATGTGAGTGGCATGTTGGTTTGAGACATGATTAAAGTCTCCATTAAATGAGCACAATTATGGTCTTTCACACTTGATCATTTTGTCTACAGCCATCTAATGTGTGATTTATGTATGGCTCAGTAAAGGTGTACAGCTTGTAAGTTAGAATAAAAGGTTTGTTGGCAAAGCTTAATATCACTATAAATGCAAAAGTGTCTTCAGGTTGCTTTTCGAGCCCTAGTAGAATTAAGTGCATATGTAATTGTCTCTGAAAAGAGGGAGAAGTTATTGTATAAAATATGGCCTTGTATGTGTTCAGGCAGTCCCTGTATGGTTGGGGCATGATTTGAAAAATCGAGGTTAGGAGTAGGCTGGTTTTGTGATATAAGGAAGTTTACATTGTATTTAGGAGTATTGCTGGGATCTCCTGAGTTCATTCGGGTAGCGGCCATATTTATGGTTGTAATACCTAAGACTAAATCATGCGGATGTGGTACAGGTGGGTATGTTTGTAGCCTAGAATGATGTCCTCCATTATCTTTCTGAACAATCAGCCTTTGTATACATTGACAAAAGTATATTAAAAGCCAACGTATATCAATTGAGCCATTTTTGTTTGTGACTGCCACTAATCCCTGTAAAGTTCCTAGTGCTGTTGGTACTTTAGTTAAGCAATTATTACAGTAAAGATACTGCGTGGAAGTCAACATATCTTGGCACTGAAGCCAAGCAACATGTACTTGTTGTGGCCAGCTGTCATCATCCAATATGTCTTCTGAGTGATCTTCCCAGGCTGCTCCAACCAGCAGGGTAATTTCTGGATGTTCCTCCCACACTTTTTGTGCCAAGTCTAGACTGCTGTCAGAAGATTCCGGGGAGTTAGGTATAATGGTGAATCTCTCTACGCTAATGTGAAAAATCTCACTCTTTTAATGCTGTGTTAATTATGCAGATAGTGTAGTTAGCTAAGTTTCTGCACAATATTTGGGTCCTGTTACCACGGTGGCAATTTCTGCGGTGGCAATAGGTGAAGTATCTGGTTAATGTGGCAAGACAAAAAATTAGGAGAATATTGGTAATTATAAGGAATATTTTTATCCAGCAGCAGCATTGGTAGGAAATAAGATCGGTACTGCATATTTGTATCCTGATTGATGGTGCAATTGAGTGCATGTATCTGACTTGTCTTCCAAGGACAAGTGCAAAGGTGGCTGTTGTACAACTGAGTGGGGGCACAAGAACTGGATAAAGCATATAGCAGTTTTCTAATCTGTAATATGAGACCTAGCTGGTATGTAATTTTCTTCTACTTATTAAAGTATGTCAGTGGGAGGAAGGTCCTGGATTTTCTTAAGTGCTAGCTGTCTTTGGCCCCTGTAGTCCCATAAGTGTTGCAGTGTCTGTGAGCAATAGTATCCTGTAACGAGACAGAATTGTCTCAGTTCTGTTTCTACCTTACACAGAAGTTTGGGTGTATATTCATGCCTCCCTTTTCCCTATATCTAGGGCAGAAGTGTTTAACATCTTATGAGGACCATCTTTTTTGTAATCTGTCCCTCTGATTTAGCATAAAGCAAGCCACATCCAGGGACTATGGAAAACTCCATTGTCTTTCTATCAATTGGAATTCTCTTTTAAATCATTTATTAAGCCTCTCTCTATATCCAGTGACTGTTAGGTTATTGGCTAGATGGTAATTCCATTGTAAGTCCCACAGATCACAGAGCATTTTAACTGAGGTGGCTGTGAAATGAATTCCCCAATCACTTTCTGCTACTCTTGGTGCTCCAAAATGAGCAGCCCACAATTTTAGAGCTCTTACTGTTGAATGGGCTGAAGGGCTAGAGGCAGCCATAGCTACACCCAATCCTGTATATATGTCTACCATGGTGGTAGCATACTTCTGTTGATAACTATGATTTAATAGCCCTATGAGATACATTTGTGTTATAAAATTAAACGTGGTGACTTTGTGTCTGTTGGTGTGCAATATTTGTCTATCCTCTGTTTATATACGATGCATCCTTATAATTCTTTTAATTTCCTACCAAGTAAACTTAAGATTTCTTTCTGTGAACCACTTACATAAGGCATGAGTTACGAGATGTCCTTTCTGTCCATGTATTTCTGTAATTGTATGTGGAGTTAGTGGTACTTCCGTTTCCTTATTTATGTGATACTGGCCTCTTTTCCTTTTTAATTTTAGTGGTGGTATTAGTTTTTCCAAATGGTTTTTATTTAAGAACATTCCAGGAGGAACAAAGGACGAGTGCAAAGGCCTTAGTTAGAATAATGTCTGGCATGTTCAGGGAACAGTGAGGAAGATAGTGAGCTGGCTGGGAGTGTTTGAGGGCTGAGTGGTAGAACAGAAGGTCAGAGAAAGAAGGGCTGATTAAAACATCACAAGGGCCATATGGGTCATTATAGGGAATTTTACTTTTCCCAGATTCTTGCTAGCATTTCATGGCCTGGTGAAAAGAATCCAGGATTTTGATCCCACACAACTTTCCTTTCATGAACTGTGGGACTTTTAACTTAGTTCCCCCATCTTACAAAATGGCATTGAAATGCTTTCTAACAGATGGCTAGTGAACTCAAATGAGTTCATGGGTCTGAAGGTTTTGTTTTTAATGCTATTACAAGAGTTTTATTTTATTATAAGTAACCCTTCTTAATTTTCATAAAGGCTTTTTTCCAGTTTCCCTTTTTTCTAACATTATACAATCTAGGGGTGAGAGGAATTTTGTAGGACATCCGGGGAACTGTTCTCTCTTACAAGTTAGCCCTTTTGGCTGGCTCTTCTCCCTCTCATCACCCTTTAAAAAGTGGACTCCCGGGGCGCCTGGGTGGCGCAGTCGGTTAAGCGTCCGACTTCAGCCAGGTCACGATCTCGCGGTCCGTGAGTTCGAGCCCCGCGTCAGGCTCTGGGCTGATGGCTCAGAGCCTGGAGCCTGTTTCCGATTCTGTGTCTCCCTCTCTCTCTGCCCCTCCCCCGTTCATGCTCAGTCTCTCTCTGTCCCAAAAATAAATAAAAAACGTTGACAAAATTTAAAAAGTGGACTCCCAAATCTCTTTGTATAAACCTTCTATTCCAAATCAGAGACACATGTGCAAATGTCTGCTGGGTAGCTTACCTTTGCTGTCACAACATCAAAGTTAATGTTAAGACCAAATGAATACCATCCTTACATGCAACGCATGGTTTATATTCTAGATTAGCCTGTGTACTTTTCACTTCCATTCTTTTCTGTCTTTTGCTGGGCACGTCATCAGCTTCCTTGTCATGTTGATTCTACTACCAAAATGCCTCCCGCATCTGTTCCCTCTTTGTTGAGCCCATCGTCTCTGCCTAATTTCAATCAGTCCCTAATGGGAATGATCACAATTGCCTTGGGATGGTCTCTTTGTTTTCTCTAACATTATGATCACCCTACCATCAGATTTTCCTTTGTGTATGGCACTGACATACCGAAGCCACGCCAAGTCAGAGCACAGCATGTGCAGTTTCGCTTTCATATCTTGGAGTCCCTCCACAACTTTTTATACTCCTAACCCACAAAATCTTATCCTGGATCTTTCTATTTTGTCCCCTTGTCCCCATAAAACCAACTCCAGCTTTTTTAACCTCCCTAAAAGCTCTTTTATTTATTTATTTTTTTTTGGTCTACTATCCTTGTGGATTTGGTTTTAGTGAAAGAAGGCAACGACCGTGTCTCAATCTTTATTTACCCAAGGTCTTGCTTACACTGGTACTCAATAGATGTTTACTGACTAAATAATTGTTTTTAACCGTTCCTCATGACAGACACACTTCTTTCACCTGTCTTTATTCTCACTCACTCCTCCCTGCCTGTGCCTTGCTCTGTTTACAGGTTCTGCAGACTTGCTTAGCCAGGGATTACCAATTCATTGCTTCCGGTTGAGAATATGATTTCCATGGGGTAAACTAAAAATAGTCAAGCCCAGTGACCTGAAATTCACAGCCATTATTTGATCACATTATTAGAATATTTTTAAACTACTAGATTTCTAACAATATTTTTAATATTATAAATATTTAACATTATATAATAATAATATATATATTATAGGATATAATACACACACAGGACTCCTAATATATTTAACATTTTAATACTTTAAAACTACTAGAGACCTGTCCATGCTGTTGAATTCACTTCAAAGTGATGAGGAGAGTCAGCGTAATTGGATTAAAGCAACCTAGGGATTGCTAAATGCAGTAAGAAAGTCTGGCAATATTGTCTAGTCTCATGTCTTTAAAAAGCATCTCCTAGTTTATATTTTAAATTCCCAAATTTATTTCTCTAGCCCCTAGGCTCTCCTGAACTCCAGACTTATTTTTATCACTACTTACTTGACATTTCCACTTGAATAAGTAATAAGAGTTTCTAACGTGAAAAGCCCCAATTTAAATTCTTCCCACCTTACTCTCCTCCAAACTCTTTCATCCAGAATTTTCATTCCTCCCTGTATCCCATGCCCATATAAGAGTCACCCATGGCTCCCTGTGTTAGTTCTCTATTGTTGCTGTAGCAAATCCCCACAAACTTACTGGCTTAAACAATACAAATCAATATTTTGTGTTTATTCAATTATTATCCCACAGTTCTGTAGGTCAAAAGTCTAACACAAGACTCAAGTTAATATCAAGGTGTCAGAGGCCTTTGCTTCATCCTGGAGGCTCCAGGGCAGAGTGCATTTCCTTGCCTTTTCCAGCTTCTGGCAGCTACCTGTATGCACTTCTCTGCTTGTGGTCCCCTCCTCCATTGTCAAGACCAGCAACAGCAGGCTATTCCTAGCACTGCCCCTCTCTGATCCTTCTGGCATCTATCACATTATCTACTGCGATAATTCTGCATTTTAAGAACTCCCGTAATTAGATTGCACCATCCACATAATCCAGGATAGTCTCCCGAGCTCCGGGTCAGCTAATTAGCATCTTTGATTCCATTTGCCATTATTTTCATTCTTAATAATTCTCTGTGCCATGTGACATAACATCCACAGGTTCTGGAGAATAAGATCTGGACACCTTTGGGGGGCTGTTATTCTGTCTACAACACTCCTCTTACATTCACTCTTCATTCAAGTCTTCAAGAAATCCTGCTTGCTATAATGCAGATACATGCACATACACACACACACACACACACACACACGCACACACACACACAATTTGGCAACTTGTCACCATCTCCATTACAACCACCCTGGTCCAAGTCGCCATCACTTCTTGTCTAGATTATTGTAACAACTTCCTAGCTGTTCTTCTTACTACCCTTGCCCTCTACGTGAGTCTGACCCCTGCACACGATACCCCACTTCCAAACTCTTTATTGCACTCATATTACTTCCTACTAGTCTCTCTCTGCTCCAGCTAGAGTAGTCATGATCTCATGACTTGTGAATTTGAGCCCCATGTCGGGCTCTGTGCTGACAGCTCAGAGCCTGGAGCCTGCTTCTGATTCTGTGGCTCCCTCTCTCTGTGCCCCTCCCCACTCATGTTGTGTCTCTCTCTCTCTCAGAAGTAAAAACAAAAACACCCAAGATTTAAAATTTCATTAGAAACTATCTCTAATTTCTAGCTTTAGCAAATGCTATTTTCTTCATTAACCTATTGACAGTCTACTTAAACTGCATTTAAAATTCTTCTCTTGCTGATCTCTAAGAAAATTCCATTTGGCTTTTTGCTCATTTTCCTCAAATATTTCTTCCTGTTGTTACCAATCAATCTGAAAAATGACTAAGCTCATATTTTATTGTATATATTAGAAAAGAAAGAGGTTCCAGAATCAAAACAACTTGCTTGTGATTACACCTATTTATAGAACAAAAGTAAGTACATCTAATTCACAGTAGTTGTAGTACATGAGCAAAGCCAGCAGAGAGTGAGAGGAGCTTGGGGCTAACAAAGAAATCTCCTGAAACACACTTATTTTGAGCAGAAGGCAAAATGACCACATAAAGTACAGTTCAGAAAATTTAATACAACTTTAAAAAGGACCCAACTTCTTTAAACATTTTTTTAAATGTTTATTTTTGAGAGAGAGCACAAGCAAGGGAGGGGAAGAGAGAGAGGGAGACACAGAATCTGAAGCAGGCTCCAGGCTCTGAGCTGTCAGCACAGAGGCCACCATGGGGCTTGAACCCATGAACCATGAGACCACGACCTGAGCTGAAATCAGATGCTTAACTGACTGAGTCACCCATGCGCCCCAGTCCCCACTGGGAAAATCATTCTTGCGACACCTGGGTGGCTCAGTCGGTTAAGCATCCGACTTCAGCTCAGGTCATGATCTCACGGTCCATGAGTTTGAGCCCTGAGTCAGGCTCTGTGCTGACAGCTCAGAGCCTGGAGCCTGTTTCAGATTCTGTGTCTCCCTCTTTCTCTCTCCTCCCCCTCTCATGCTCTGTCTGTCTCTTCTCAAAAATAAATAAACGTTAAATTTAAAAAAAAATTCTTTAAATAGGTTTTATGCATGACATGGCTGAAATTTCTGTCAAAATCCTATAAAGATAAAAAAAAGAGAGATTGCTATCAAATTTTCTAATGCAGGAGTGGGTGTCCATGGATGTGACTTCAGGAGCATCCCAAGAACCTGCTGAAATCGTATTCAATGTTTTGTGTGTTATGGGTATGGATATTTTTAGAGAAAGTTTTCATTGTTTTTATCAGCATAACAAAGATGCTGTGATCCTCAAAATACTTAAGCCACTAATTTAGAAACTAAGTAATATTTTATCGAGTGGATCAGAATCCAAATCTGTGTCTGTATCTCCACATATAGCAATTATGAGTTGATAATTCTTTGCATATGTATATGGTGGCCTGTGTCATTATTTTCGAAGCTTTCCCAATAATTTGGGATAGTTTCTGTTTTCTTATGGTATGTTTACTCATACTCAAATTTGAATACACTTCTAAAAAAATCCCTTATTTTAGATTTCAAAATAAAATCTAATTATGTAAAATACCATACCAAATAATAGGACCCACCAAAACTAAGAGAAAAAGTATAGTAGGTCTCTTACTAGGTAGTTAATTAACTTTAATATGGCACAGTTTTATGATAAGGAAAGAAGGAAAGAAAGGAAGAAAGGGGATGATGGCTCCTGGGTGGTTCAGTCAGTTACGTAACTAACTTTGGTTCAGGTCATGATCTTGCAGTTTGTGGTCTCGAGCCCCGTGTCGGGCTCTGTGCACTGACAGCTCAGAGCCTGGAGCCTGCTTTAGATTCTATGTCTCCCTCTCTCTCTGCCCCTCTCCAATTTGCACTTTCTCTCTCTCTCTCTCTCTCAAAAATAAACATTATTTTTTTTAAATATGGCACAGTTTTGATAGGTAATTGCCAATGTGGATGTGTCCTTTTCCTAATTCCCCAAATAATTAATTTCTTGAAAAACTATGATGGGAGAAGGTGGAGGGGGGGGGAACTACCAACACTCTTGGGAGTATAAGCCAGGCATGCCTGCCAACTTTCTTGAGCATAGATTGTCAGAAGATTTATCATGTACTCTAAGCATTACACCAGTAAGTACCACATGGAAGCTAAAATTTCTTGTGCTGCCACATTTAATTTTTTTTTTCAACGTTTATTTATTTTTTGGGGACAGAGAGAGACAGAGCATGAACGGGGGAGGGGCAGAGAGAGAGGGAGACACAGAATCGGAAACAGGCTCCAGGCTCTGAGCCACCAGCCCAGAGCCTGACGCGGGGCTCGAACTCACGGACCGTGAGATCGTGACCTGGCTGAAGTCGGACGCTTAACCGACTGCGCCACCCAGGCGCCCCAATGTGCTGCCACATTTAAATCCACAAAGGACTTTCTTCTTGTTCCTGGTATCTAGACAGAGTTACCATCTCTGTTCAGTTGCTGTCTTCTGGCTTCTGTGTTCTCTAATCAAGTGTTCTTTAGTGGTCTCATTTCCTCCTGGATCCTCAGCTATATCGTTAGCCCCTTGGATTATTTAGAAACCACTACACATATACAAATATTTTATAGCCTCAAGGAAAATCAATAGAAGTAAGTAATTGTTGGGGATCTCATTATATAATGTGATCTGTCTCTATTGAATGTTACCGCCTTGCTTTCCTTTTCTGCCTTGGCTCTTTTTTATTTCTAGTTGGAGTAACTTTCTTAAAGCAGTAGCAGATTTCCTCATCAATGGCAATTATTCCATTTTACTCTGTCATCACTAGTAAGGACATGTCATTTTCAGGATCATACTTATTACTGTATATATTATATATATATAATATACATATGCTATACATAAATGCGTATATAGGTATATATAATTTTGGGGGCAGAATATGGAGTTTGTCTACAAATATAATTGTATGATCCTAAAACAATTTACAACTATTTTTAAAAATGACATAGATTACCTTGACTTCTAACTTAAGCATCTTGCTCTCAGAAACCTCTAAGATCCAGAATATTGAGTGTAAACCTGTCGTTATAAGGTCTTTCCACCACAACCAAGTATTGTAGCCTCATTTATCATTTTCCTCAGAGTTCTTAAATGCTTATTTGGCTGGTCACCAACCACAGCATATTATAAATACAAAGCCAGACAAGATTATGAGCAGTGCCAGTGTGATCTTTCTACAGCAGAAGTCCGATCACATCATCTTCCTTCTTTCATTTTTTTTAGCAGCTCCTCACTCTGGTATGTTGCTCATGCTCCTCTTCACCCTAAGCCTGTGCCTTCCTCAAAAGACCACTCCCCACTCACCCCCCACTCACGGAAAATCATCTCAAACTCTTTCTTGACTCTTCCTACACCGACCCCTCTTTGGTATTTCCATTGTCCGATGTGCAGATTTTAACTATCTTTTTAATAATGAAATGACACCTTTATTGCTTCCCTGTCTCCTTTATTGCCCTGTAAAACTTATAAAGCCCTAGGCCTTTTTACAGTTCAGTATTAGATGCTAGGGATGTTGAATAATAAATGAATGCATTAATGAATGATTAAGTAGACACAATAACAGAAATTCCAAATGACAGGTTAATGGAAAAGATAGGCTAACAAAGAAGATGAAAACGTCACACAATGAATTGTATTGACAAAGTCATGTTTTAACTTATGCTCCATCTTTTCTATTTAAAAAAGGAAGAAGTACTTACACTCTGAAAGAAGAATATCAATAAAAATGATTATAAATCAAGGAAGAATTTACTTCATCAATAAAGTTGTCTATCTGCGAAACTTACCCTATTAACCGACAATTTCAGATAAATATATGTTTTGGGGCGCCCGGGTGGCTGAGTCTGTTGAGTGTCCAACTCTTAATTTCAGCTCAGATCATGATACCAGGGTGATGGGATTGGGCCCAGTAACAGGCTCCACACTGAGCCTGAGCATGGAACCTGCTTAGGATCCTCTCTCTCTCTCTCTCTCTCTCTCTCTCTCTGTCTCCCCACCCCACCTTTCTTACCCACTCATGCTCTCTGTCTCTAAAATAAATAATAAAAAAAAAGAAATGTCTATATGAAAACTTGTTTTGATGCCTGATCTTTGACATCTTTTAAGTGCTACTGTTAAGAAAAAAAAAATGACTAAGTGGTGAGTAAACTCTCAAAATGAAAAGATGTAATAACCAGATGAAATTTAGCCATCACCAAAGCTCATTTAGCTAAAAGATACTTTCTTTTCTTTCTTTGGCATTGGTTTCTTACATGCCAAGTGAGCCTTTGTTACATTATTCTTCACCCTGCACTGATGTTTTAGATTAATAGTTATCAGAATACATACTGCACCTAGTGCTCCTTACAAATTGTCACAATTTTAAACGTGAACATGCTGGGACACAAACCAAATGAATATAAGTCACAAAATGGTCTTACCTGCCCCTAAGAAAATGCCTCATTCTAGAGAGAAGAGGTAGGGCCCCTAGGGACAAAAGAATTAATGCAGCCTTTGAAAAGCTTCAGGGTTCCACTTGAAGTGGTGTTTTAAATAGAATGCGATATGCAAAAAATTAAAAATCTGATCACAATAAAACCTAGGTTCCATACTGCTGTCCTAACTCCAAGTTCTACTTACCATGGCTCACTCTATGTCAGTTTACTTCAATAGGAGTCATTATTTTTATGTTAAAATTTTGCAGTGAAGCCTCAAGAAAGGTCAGGACAAAGAAGAGTTGAGCCGCAGGTCTTAAAGTACCTTCCACGGTGTGCAAGGAATTTTCTCTCTTTCAGAGAAGGTTGGGATTTATGTAGTGAGCCAAATAAAAGCAGCGTTTGGCATGGCAGGAATTGGGAAACTTGAGCTTAAAAAACAACAACAAAAAAACAAGACAAAGATTTTAGATAAAGGACCAAACAGTTTTTAAAATTTTTTTAATGTTTATTTATTTCTGAGACAGAGCATGAGTGGGGGAGGGGCAGAGAGAGAGGGAGACACAGAATCCAAAGCAGGCTCCAGGCTCTGAGCTGTCAGCACAGAGCCTGATGTGGGGCTCGAACTCACAAACCATGAAATCGTGACCTGAGTCAAAGTCGGTGGCTCAACCGACTGAGCCACCCAGGCACCCCTAGGACCAAACATTTTTTAAAGAAGAGGCAAATTTCCACGAAAAAAGCATCACCTTTTAGGGAGAAAGACAACTGAAAAGGTGTATCAAACATTCCAAAGACAATGGAAGGTCAATGGAAATTGTGCAGTATTTACCTTTAGTAACAGTGATCAGCAGAGAGACAGAGAAAGGGGCTTTAGAGCCAAATCACCTGGTTTTGAATATTGCTCTCCAGCTTACTAGTTCTGTACAGTTTCTACACCAGCCTTGGGCAATTTACATAATCAGTCTTGCCACTGTCCATTCCTTTGTAGAGTGTAGAAACACAAATGCCTAGGGTATTCCCACAATATGCTAATAAGGTTGTTATGAATAAAACATGTCGAGCATAGAAAGCACTGTATACTTGTTTCTGTTATTAATTTAAGGTATATAAAATGTCATTGATATGTTCATTTAGCATGCTCTATTTATTGTCATTGATATTTTATTCCTTCAAGTAACTCCTCATTTGTAGTATTTATAGGTGGTCCTATTCTTCTATAACACCCCTAAGAATGTCTGAAATCTCTTTCTCCAGTGTTATGCAACACTGAATTTATGCAGATTTAATCTTCTACAGAGAGGCATTTAGTAACTATAGTTTAAATTTAGAGGTGGGAGAAATACTGTATCACGTCCTAATTCACCAGGTGGGCTGGTATGTGGTTGGCAGCCATGAAGTAGGGAGCGCAAAGTAGAAACAGCCACCACAGCAAAGTAGTTTCCAGTTACCTTCCTGTTCCCGCATGGGTGCGGCAGTTTTACTAAGGTCTTGTACAAAGTGGGTGGGAGAGGAGGGCAGAGAATAGGTTGCCACAGAACAAAAAGTTATACAAAAAACTTATATAAAAAAAAGCCCTCTTCTGTAAATCTTCCTCAAAACCTCATTATTTTCAACAGTTGCTCCTGGAAGTTCTCTATGCTGCTCTCAAGAAACTCCTGACTCCTCTCATTCCAGGCTTCTAATTCTTTCGCCTGGCCGGAAGCACCATACACTTTCTGTGGAAGCCAGTCCAGCTTACCCGGATGTCCTCAGTTCCACCACCAGGAGGCGCTTGCAGGAAATACTGAAAAGAGATGATCGCAGTCAGAGTAAGTAACAGAGGAGGTATTTAGGAGATGAATTTTAAGTGTTCGGTGGTCAACAGCATATGAAGAAAAAGGGTGGAGATAGAGTACCTCAGCAGATTTCTGGCTTTATACCACATTGCAGCAGTACATTAAAATGTATATACCTCCTACATTACGTCTAATACTTGTAGCAAAAGAATGAAAAGATACTTATAATACTGTCCTGGAAAATATTTGGCAATGAGCAATTAATAATTGGCTGTGATTTCTCTCAAATCACAATGTATGTGTGGAAATTCTTGCAAAGTGAAGAAAATCAATATATAACTTGTTCCCAAGTATAACAGAAATATTATGAATACTAAATGTAACAATTAGTGTGGCTAGCATAAAGTTATGTTTTGTTGACCACTAAATATTTATTCTTACTTTGTAATGTTCCTACTGCTGAACCAATATGTTCAAAATTGGTTTCAAAATTTTATAGGTCCTTGAAAAGCACACTGTTCCTGGGCATTGTGCCTGTAGTTCCTAAGAATAAAATGGACCCAGGTTTAGCAAATATCAGGGACCTGGTAACACTCACAGAACCTCATGTATGGGTTGTTGGGAGAGGTGCATTCAGTGGATCGTTCTATATTTATGCCTAGAAGACCCATTTAAAGCCTTGCTGACTCTGTTATGAGCCATGTTGGTGCCCTTGGGGAGCTGACTTCTAGTTTAGAAGTTTTATAAAGGAAAACATAATCTTGAAAGATGTTATTAAATTAGCGTTTGTTATTTTAAAAATAAGAATTCACATAGAGCGATTTATTCCTCTTGGGTGAGGTTAGTTTAACTACTTATGACTTGTGATCTCTTTCCCCAAAGCGTCAGAAGCCAGCCTTTCGTTTCAGTTCAGATATATTTCATCTTAAACTCCACTTGTCCTCTGGCAGGAATTTGCCCTTTGAAAGGCCACAGATGAGTAATACCCAATCACATAACTCCTTCCTGGTCAAATGTTAGATTGCTTTAAATCCAAAGGTGGAACACAGAGCTGTTGGCATTTTTTTAAATGTAATTTTATAGATATCCTTACAATTTCTGATGGCTCATTATTTACACACAAAGCAGAACAAGGTAAAGGAAGAAAACCTCTATGTACACATTCTTTCTCCTTGCAGCAGACAGGTGGAACGTGATGCCAATAATTATGAAAGCGTGCATTTTAATTGCCCAGGAGAGTTTATAAAATATTTTCTCAAACATAATCTCCTCCTTTTTCTAACCAAGTAACGAAAGTAACACTTGAGGGATTTCTAATCCTATTTATTCATTTACTTCTATAACATTCAAGAGTTATTCCAAGTTTTAAGCCATTGTTGATAGATTTACAAGAATAAGACAAGTGATCTGCAAAATGTTACTTCACCAAGAAAGATGAATAAACCATTAAGAATATTTTGAGTGAAAGCAAATGAAATGAGTTACTATAATCACTACACCAAAGAGAAAATTTAGACTTTCTTATTAATAAGCTCTGACTATTACCAGAAGAATAAAAGCTACTTGAAATTAAACCAAGAGAAACTGTGACAAAATTTTACCCCTGCTCTACAGTGTTTTCTATTTTCTCTGATTTAGACTTGTATTATGAAAAAGCAGAACATAATACAAATTGTGTAACAGAGGTGGATGATGTTAAACATACCTCTCTGGCAGATCAAGTAGGAATAATAGGATATGGAGGATCTAAATGATATAATAATCTAAATTTATTGAATAAGTGTTTTGATTTTTTTTAACCTTTATTTATTTTTGAGACAGAGAGAGACAGAGCATGAATGGGGGAGGGTCAGAGAGAGAGGGAAACAAAGAATCTGAAATAGGCTCCAGGCTCTGAGCTGTCAGCACAGAGCCTGACGCAGAGCTCGAACTCACGGACTTTGAGATCACGACCTGAGCCAAAGTTGGACGCTTAACCAACTGAGCCACCCAGGCGCCCCTGAATAAGTGGTTTGAAAAAAACCCTTCTATTCAACGAGGTGCCCTTTTTCAGCACCTGAAGAATATCCATTCTGTCAACAATTCTGTTAGTCCACAAAGAACAGTTACTGAATTTATGTGAGGAAGGATGGTCGTGTCGGGTGGGGCTTTTAGGTAGCTTCTCACCAAATCCTAAAACCACTGAACAGAATATTAACACATGTAGCCACGTTAAAACTTAAAATTCTTATGCACTTAAAGTCGAAAGCCAAACAGAAATCTAGGAAAATCCATTATGATATATACGTGATGAAAATGAGTGATATCCTTAGTACCTACAGAACATCTACAAACCAATTTTTCTTTCTCATTCATTTATTCATTTCACAAACAGTAGGGTAGTTTTCTAGACCAGGGCTTGGCAAATTTGTTTCTTTAAAGGAGCTAGATAGTAAATGTTTCTGAGTGTGCTGTGCCCTGCCGTAAGGTCTCTGTCACAACTCCTCTGCACCGTAGCATGGAAGCAGCCATAGCTGCTACACCAGGAATGGGCATGGTTGTGTTCCAGCAGAACCGTTGATAGAAGCCGGCAGTGGGCTGTATTTGACCCAGAAGCTGTTGCTTGCCAATCCTGTTCTCCACCATAAAAATAAAGCAATGAGGAAAGCAGAGTCCTCGCTCTCAGGAACCTTTATTCTAGTGGTGAGACAAGATGATAAATAAATGTAAACATGGAAAATGTTAAGTGGTGAGGAAAAAATATTGTATCAGAGTAAAGAAAGGGAGCGAAGATGAAAAACAGATTTGAAAAATAGGTCAAAGAGAAATCTGTCAAGAAGGAGTATAATAAGATGCTGTAAAATCTGCAGGCTGTAAAATCAAAATAACAGTACTGTATAATTTTTACCTACCAGAACGGCAATGACTGAAGCAATCCTAATGTTATCAAGAATGGGAGGAAAAAGGCATAGAAATTCATTGCTGCAGGAAAGGTGAACTGAGACAGTTTGGCGGATGATCTGAAAATATCAGCGTCACAAACAGACACTTTTTTAATTTAAATTTTTTTCCTCAGGGAAGTGTAGTTGACATGCAATGTTTGTTAGTTTCAGGTGTACGACATAGTGATTCAACACCTCTGTCCATCACTCAGTGCTCCCAACCGTAAGTGCCGTCGCCATCTGTCACCATACAATGTTACTATGATATTATTGACTATTTTCTCTGTGTTGTAATTTTCATCTCTGATTTATTTTTAAAATTTTTTATATCAAAGTATGGTTGACACACAATGTTACACTAGTTTCAGGTGTACATCCTAGGGATTTGACAAGTCTACTTTTTGCTATGCTCAAGTGTCCATCTGTCACCATGCGACACCACAACAGCACCATTGCCTGTATTCCCCGTGTTCCACCTTTCATCCCCACGACTTATGCATTCCATAACTGGAATCCTGTACCTCCCATTCTCCTTCACCCAAATAGGCACCTTTCTGATCTAACATTTTCACTTTTCAGAATGCCTTCTACAGAAATATAATTAAAAGTTGCAAAAATAGATGTGCTAGGATATTTGATACGGGAATGTGTTTAATGGCAAAAAAAAAAAAAAACCCAACTTGAATATCAATGAAGGATTGTTGAAATAGATGGTGGCAAGTTCATTAAAGAAATGTCTATTAGCCACTTAAAGTAATGAAGTAGGTGTCAATATACTAACAGAGTTGAGAGAGATAGATTACTTTTTAAAGAGGGGTTTGGTAAAAAATTATAGATAGAAACGCCCCATTTTTATCTTAAATAACCCACAAAACTATATGTGTGGCATTGCAGACTGCTAGGCAAAGAAGGAGATTTTTAATAAATGGTACTGGGACACTTAGGTATCCATATAGGAGAAAATTAAATTGGATTCCTGCATCATACCATCGATATAGGTAGGTTGAAGGCAAAAAGGCAAAAGTAAAATGTTAAAGCTTAAAACGCTTTAAAAATTATGTTTTAGCAATATAAAAGAAGTTTGATGACTTTAAAATTAAGAACCATTATTTTCAATTAAAATACCTTTAGAGAAAAAGGTAATGAGGCTCTGATCAGTAGAAAATATTTGAAACACATATAATCTAAAGGGTTTGTGACCTAAATAAGGCATGTTTGCAACCAATAAAAAAAAGATAATTCAATAGAAAATATTTGAGAAAGAAACAAGAAACAGGAAATAAGAACACAAATAAACATACATTAAGGTTTGACATTGGCAATCATAAAAATTCAAATTAAAGCCACAATCAGGTACTATTTAATAACCATCAGGTTGGCAAAGATATTGAAGGACAAAGAGTCCCAACTGATGGCAAAATAGTAGAGCAGTGGCAACTTTTGGACATTGTTTCAGGGAATATCACTTAGCTATATTTACTGCAGAAAAGCACTGGGCATTCTAACAATAATGAAGGTGTATGTACCTATGACCAAGCAATTCTACTCCTGCGTGTATACTCCAGAGAAATCCTTGTGTATTTGTATCAGAGACTTGTCCCTAGCAACATGGTTTGTAGGTTCAAGAACTGGAAAACATAGAAAGATCATCTACAATAGAATGAATAAATCCATTGTGATCTATTCACACAATGGACTGTCTTATGGGAGTGAAATGAATGAACTACAGTTACATGCATCAAAGCAATACTTCTAGCAAAATGAGAAAGATCATACATTCCTTCTTATTTTCTGGCAATGCTAAGGGGAAATTCTACCAATTGGGTATGTTTGAGACATTGCTTTCTTTAATACCTAACTAATGTAATGTAACTATGAATTATCAGAAATCATAAAGAATGAATTGCAAGCTTAACAGAAGTCCACATGTGTGGGTTATAGACATAATATGTGAATATTCTTCACGTGTTATACATACCTGTGCTGGCATCCTGGTTTTTGAACATCATTATGCTTTTTGTTGGACAGAAATCCAAACTTTCAGGAACTTGGTCTTTTCTATTGTAATCCTTAGACTGAGAAAAGTGCCTGCTCCAGTTGTGCTGATTTTTTTTCCCTTAAATATCTGGTCTCTGTTATTAGATAGGTTATCACACTGGTCACAAGGAATTTTCTTTCTCTTTTTTTGTTCCATCTCACTCATGTGTACTATAAGGACATATAGGAAAGAGGTTTAATGAATATTTGTGGTAACAGGAGTATGAAACTTTTACCACCGAATCTCTACAGATCAGAATATAATTCTCTCATCTTCTTGGTATTATCTTCTCCTTGGAATGTATTCGTTCTAGAGCAGCTACAAACATGAACATGGACACAGGCACAGATTAGAAATTAAAGTGGACTTAAAAGACCATATCCTCTGAGAAAGTTGTGAGAAAAGCGATAAACTGAAATGAACGTTGATCCAGAGCTAACACTGTATTTCTTTGTGCTATTTCTCCCTGCCATCTGCATCTTGATTACTTTACAGGGTCCACAGTAGTTTTATAGCATAAAAGTATGTTTGTTAAAGTGGCTAAAAAAAAAAAAAAGATTCTTGTGCAAAAGAAAAAAAGGAGTAACAAAGACAAACTAGATGTTTAAAGTATGGTCAGACTATTGGAAAAGAAGGGTCCAGGTAAAACAAAATTAAACCGATTTCTTAGCTGTAGGACTTTACATTAACCTTGAACATGTTTAAGTGAATTATAACTTTTGGAAAATATAACATAGGTTAGGATCAAATTAAGATACAGCACTAGAAATACTTGCCCTTAGGCCCCAGATTTTACAAGTTGCAAAGTTTTAAATGCTAGTAACAATTTCAAAAGTTTTGCACCCAGTTAGTAAGAATAATTTTTTAACATAGGAAACTACTAAATGGTGCATATTGTTACTAATACCATCTGAGCTCTACGTGTAGAACCAAAATGTTGGTTCAATAAGTGTTTCAAGGTGCTTGCTCTAGGTGCTACAAGAGGCTCTAATAACCTATGTTTTTTTCCCATAGACTACAGAACGTTTTCTTCCTCCTTTTTTGAAAAATGTCTGATGGGATCATTGGAACTTTGGGGACCACTTATTTGTTTTGGGTATAAGTGTTGGATGAACTATTTTAATATAAAAACTTACAAGATCAGTAACCTCCCTGGTTCTTTTTTTTTTTTTTTTTTGGCACAAATTCTGACTGTTAATTTTAAATAAAGAGCACTTTTATTTAAGTAAAAAAAAAAAGAGGTTATTTGGTAATAGCAGAGGAATTGCAACTTGGGAAAAGCAAATTATGGTGAACCATAGACACATCTGAAGAGAAGAATGGAAGGTCAGCTTTTATTAGATTATAAGAAGAAACTAGGGAAGACTGTTCTGAACAAAAGTTTTTGGGAGAAAAGAGTTTCAGGTTGTGGTGGTATTTCATTGGCTGCAAGCGGTAGTTCATGTATTGTTGCTGGGCAGGGAAGGATCTTTATTTTCACGAAGGTAGAAGATAAAATTCCTATGTGAATGGTGCCCTTTTTTGTCAAAAGAACTTTGTTCTTCCCTCTTCCTGCCGGTTTTGGAGGCTGTGTGTGGTATGTGCGTGAGAGCGCCCCCTTCAGGGCTTCCTGACTCCATTTAAATGAGGTTTCCTTTATTTATTTATTTATTTATTTATCTATCTATCTATCTATCTATCTATCTATCTATCTATCTATCTATCTGTTTTGGTGCCAATACCATGCTGTCTTGATGATGACAGCTTTGTAGTAGAGGCTAAAGTCTGGGATTGTGATGCCTCCTGCTTTGGTCTTCTTCTTCAAAATTCCTTTGGCTATTCGGGGCCTTTTGTGGTTCCATATGAATTTTAGGATTGCTTGTTCTAGTTTCGAGAAGAATGCTGGTGCAATTTTGATTGGGATTGCATTGAATGTGTAGATAGCTTTGGGTAGTATTGACATTTTGACAATATTTATTTTTCCAATCCATGAGCAGGGAATGTCTTTCCATTTCTTTAAATCTTCTTCAATTTCCTTCAGAAGCTTTCTATAGTTTTCAGCATACAGATCCTTTACATCTTTGGTTAGATTTATTCCTAGGTATTTTATGCTTCTTGGTGCAATTGTGAATGGGATCAGTTTCTTTATTTGTCTTTGTTGCTTCATTGTTAGTGTATAAGAATGCAACTGATTTCTGTACATTGATTTTGTATCCTGCAACTTTGCTGAATTCCTGTATCAGTTCTAGCAGACTTTTGGTGGAGTCTATCGGATTTTCCATGTATAATATCATGTCATCTGCAAAAAGCGAAAGCTTGACTTCATCTTTGCCAATTTTGATGCCTTTGATTTCCTTTTGTTGTCTGATTGCTGATGCTAGAACTTCCAGCACTATGTTAAACAGCAGCGGTGAGAGTGGGCATCCTTGTCGTGTTCCTGATCTCAGGGAAAAAGCTTTCAGTTTTTCCCCGTTGAGGATGATGTTAGCTGTGGGCTTTTCA
Organism: Prionailurus bengalensis; assembly: GCF_016509475.1. Classification (NCBI taxonomy): domain Eukaryota; kingdom Metazoa; phylum Chordata; class Mammalia; order Carnivora; family Felidae; genus Prionailurus; species Prionailurus bengalensis. Next base: position 147,814,153 of record NC_057344.1, read on the forward strand.
TAAATGGCTTTTATGATCTTTAAGTATGTTCCTTCTATCCCGACTTTCTCAAGGGTTTTTATTAAGAAAGGGTGCTGGATTTTGTCGAAGGCCTTTTCTGCATCGATTGACAGGATCATATGGTTCTTCTCTCTTTTTTTGTTAATGTGATGTATCACGTTGATTGATTTGCGAATGTTGAACCAGCCCTGCATCCCAGGAATGAATCCCACTTGATCATGGTGAATAATTCTTTTTATATGCCGTTGAATTCGATTTGCTAGTATCTTATTGAGAATTTTTGCATCCATATTCATCAGGGATATTGGCCTGTAGTTCTCTTTTTTTACTGGGTCTCTGTCTGGTTTAGGAATCAAAGTAATACTGGCTTCATAGAATGAGTCTGGAAGTTTTCCTTCCCTTTCTATTTCTTGGAATAGCTTGAGAAGGATAGGTATTATCTCTGCTTTAAACGTCTGGTAGAACTCCCCTGGGAAGCCATCTGGTCCTGGACTCTTATTTGTTGGGAGATTTTTGATAACCGATTCAATTTCTTCGCTGGTTATGGGTCTGTTCAAGCTTTCTATTTCCTCCTGATTGAGTTTTGGAAGAGTGTGGGTGTTCAGGAATTCGTCCATTTCTTCCAGGTTGTCCAATTTGTTGGCATATAAGTTTTCATAGTATTCCCTGATAATTGTTTGTATCTCTGAGGGATTGGTTGTAATCATTCCATTTTCATTCATGATTTTATCTATTTGGGTCATCTCCCTTTTCTTTTTGAGAAGCCTGGCTAGAGGTTTGTCAATTTTGTTTATTTTTTCAAAAAACCAACTCTTGGTTTCGTTGATCTGCTCTACAGTTTTTTTAGTTTCTATATTGTTTATTTCTGCTCTGATCTTTATTATTTCTCTTCTTCTGCTGGGCTTAGGCTGCCTTTGCTGTTCTGCTTCTAGTTCCTTTAGGTGTGCTGTTAGATTTTGTATTTGGGATTTTTCTTGTTTCTTGAGATAGGCCTGGATTGCAATGTATTTTCCTCTCAGGACTGCCTTTGCTGCGTCCCAAAGCGTTTGGATTGTTGTATTTTCATTTTCGTTTGTTTCCATATATTTTTTAATTTCTTCTCTAATTGCCTGGTTGACCCACTCATTCGTTAGTAGGGTGTTCTTTAACCTCCATGCTTTTGGAGGTTTTCCAGACTTTTTCCTGTGGTTGATTTCAAGCTTCATAGCATTGTGGTCTGAAAGTAAGCATGGTATAATTTCAATTCTTGTAAACTTATGAAGGGCTGTTTTGTGACCCAGTATATGATCTATCTTGGAGAATGTTCCATGTGCACTCGAGAAGAAAGTATATTCTGTTGCTTTGGGATGCAGAGTTCTAAATATATCTGTCAAGTCCATCTGATCCAATGTCTCATTCAGGGCCCTTGTTTCTTTATTGACCGTGTGTCTAGATGATCTATCCATTTCTGTAAGTGGTGTATTAAAGTCCCCTGCAATTACCACATTCTTATCAATAAGGTTGCTTATGTTTATGAGTAATTGTTTTATATATTTGGGGGCTCCGGTATTCGGTGCATAGACATTTATAATTGTTAGCTCTTCCTGATGGATAGACCCTGTAACTATTATATAATGTCCTTCTTCATCTCTTGTTACAGCCTTTAATTTAAAGTCTAGTTTGTCTGATATAAGTATGGCTACTCCAGCTTTCTTTTGGCTTCCAGTCGCATGATAAATAGTTCTCCATCCCCTCACTCTCAATCTAAAGGTGTCCTCAGGTCTAAAATGAGTCTCTTGTAGACAGCAAATAGATGGGTCTTGTTTTTTTATCCATTCTGATACCCTATGTCTTTTGGTTGGCGCATTTAATCCATTTACATTCAGTGTTATTATAGAAAGATACGGGTTTAGAGTCATTGTGATGTCTGTATGTTTTATGCTTATAGTGATGTCTCTGGGACTTTGTCTCACAGGGTCCCCCTTAGGATCTCTTGTAGGGCTGGTTTAGTGGTGACAAATTCCTTCAGTTTTTGTTTGTTTGGGAAGACCTTTATCTCTCCTTCTATTCTAAATGACAGACTTGCTGGATAAAGGATTCTCGGCTGCATATTTTTTCTGTCTAGCACCCTGAAAATCTCTTGCCAATTCTTTCTGGCCTGCCAAGTTTCAAAAGAGAGATCAGTCACGAGTCTTATAGGTCTCCCTTTATATGTGAGGGCACGTTTACCCCTTGCTGCTTTCAGAATTTTCTCTTTATCCTTGTATTTTGCCAGTTTCACTATGATATGTCGTGCAGAAGATCGATTCAAGTTACGTCTGAAGGGAGTTCTCTGTGCCTCTTGGATTTCAATGCCTTTTTCCTTCCCCAGTTCAGGGAAGTTCTCAGCTATGATTTCTTCAAGTACCCCTTCAGCACCTTTCCCTCTCTCTTCCTCCTCTGGGATACCAATTATGCGTATATTATTTCTTTTTAGTGTATCACTTAATTCTCTAATTTTCCCCTCATACTCCTGGATTTTTTTATCTCTCTTTTTCTCAGCTTCCTCTTTTTCCATAACTTTATCTTCTAGTTCACCTATTCTCTCCTCTGCCTCTTCAAGCCGAGCTGTGGTGGTTTCCATTTTGTTATGCATTTCGTTTAAAGCGTTTTTCAGCTCCTCGTGACTGTTCCTTAGTCCCTTGATCTCTGTAGCAAGAGATTCTCTGCTGTCCTGTATACTGTTTTCAAGCCCAGCGATTAATTTTATGACTATTATTCTAAATTCACTTTCTGTTATATTATTTAAATCCTTTTTGATCAGCTCATTAGCTGTTGTTATTTCCTGGAGATTCTTCTGAGGGGAGTTCTTCCGCTTGGTCATTTTGGATAGTCCCTGGCGTGGTGAGGACCTGCAGGGCACTTCCCCTGTGCTGTGGTGTATACCTGGAGTTGGTGGGCGGGGCCGCAGTCAGACCTGATGTCTGCCCCCAGCCCACCGCTGGGGCCACAGTCAGACTGGTGTGTGCCTTCTCTTCCCCTCTCCTAGGGGCGGGATTCACTGTGGGGTGGTGTGGCTCGTCTGGGCTACTTGCACCCTGCCAGGCTTGTGATGCTGGGGATCTGGCGTATTAGCTGGGGTGGGTAGGCAAGGTGCTCGGGGGCAGGAGGGGCAGGCTTAGATCGCTTCTCCTTAGGTGATCCACTTCAGGAGGGGCCCTGTGGCAGCAGGAGGGAGTCAGATCCGCTGCCGGAGGTTTGGCTCCGCAGAAGCGCAGAGTTGGGTGTTTGCGCAGAGTGAGCAAGTTCCCTGGCAGGAACCGGTTCCCTTTGGGATTTCGGCTGGGGGATGGGCGGGGGAAATGGCGCTGGCGAGCGCCTTTGTTCCCCACCAAACTGAGCTCTGTTGTCAGGGGGCTCAGCAGCTCTCCCTCCCTTTGTCCTCCAGCCTTCCCGCTTTCCGAGCAGAGCTGTTAATTTCTGACCTCCCAGACGCTAAGTCGCGCTTGCTGTCGGAACACAGTCCGCCCGGCCCCTCCGCTTTTGCAAGTCCGACTCGGGGGCTCTGCTTGGCCGGCGAGCCGCCCCTCCGCCCCGGCTCCCTCCCGCCAGTCCGTGGAGCGCGCACCGCCTCGCCGCCCTTCCTACCCTCTTCCGTGGGCCTCTCGTCTGCGTTTGGCTCCGGTGACTCTGTTCTGCTAATCCTCTGGCGGTTTTCTGGGTTATTTAGGCAGGTGTAGATGGAATCTAAGTGATCAGCAGGATGTGCGGTGAGCCCAGCGTCCTCCTAAGCCGCCATCTTGCCGCAACTCCTGTCTATCTATCTATCTATCTATCTATCCATCCATCCATCCACAGGACAAACTTAAATTTATAAGCGTAATTGCATTGGTGATTCATCAAATGTATCACAGATTCCGCCCACTTGCACCCACACCCACACACTTGTTCTGAGTATTTATTTATATGTTTTCAAAAAAAAGGAGGTGCTTGTCCTTCGGAGGTATCTCAAGGGCAGAAAAACATTACTGGCATGTAGTCCTTTCTTTGGAGCAAAGACAAGTACAACTCAATAGCAATATGTAGATAACTTTGATGATACATGGTACATAGTTAATTATCTGGTTGAATTCATAACCAGAATCTTAAGAGCGTGTTTAACCTTCATTTTGGGTTGAAGTTTTGCCTTTCCTTTCCCTGTCCCCTGAGCTAATCTCTGGTTACTATACTAACAGATAGCAACTTGACTTTCCTCAGATTTTAACTAATTAATTTTTTTTCATGAAAATACCAATGAATATTAAAATGGTCAAAACCATTGTACATTCACTTTCCAAAGAGAAAATACAGCTACTCCAAGACTTTCATAGTCAGATTTTATTAGCTGAATGTATATTCTTAATTCATATTAAATTTCATTAAATACAAAATTTCCTTGTCTAAATTTTCCCAATCACCACCCTCTTCCTAAAATTCCATTATGAAGCAACTCAAGGTAGTCAGGAAAAATAAAAAGCGCATGATTCGTTCCATAAGACTTGTCCTACATTTGTATCACAGCTAGTTGTGGAGCACATGACTCAGTTTGCAGGGCAATGTCACCAAGAACTCAAGGAATATTTTATAATGTATCCTTTTTTAAAAAATTTTTTTAAATGTTTATTTTTGAGAGAGATAGAGCACACGTGGGAAAGAGGCAGAGACAGAGAGGGAGCCACAGAATCTGAAGCAGGCTCCAGGCTCTGAGGTGTCAGCACAGAGCCCAACGCAGGGCTTGAACTCAGGAATGGTGAGATCATGACCTGAGCCAAAGTTGGATACTTAACTGACTGAGCCACCCAGGCACCTCTATAATGTATTCTTTAGCTCCCTCTTTTGTGCATCCTCTTCTAGACATTCAGCTTCCAGTATATTTTTCTCCTATTCCTTTCTCCAATGTTTCTTCAATTCCTACATGCAGATAGGCTTCTTTCCTTCCCTCTTTCTTTTGTCCTCCCTCCTGTCTTCCCTTTCCATCTCTTCTTCCTCTTTCCCACCCCCCCCCAACTTTTGTCTGCTCACCATTCTATCTACCTTCTTCAAGGACGGAGATACATACATTTTCTTTAGAGTCTGAATGCAACTATAAAACATTCAGGAATGATTCAGACATCACTGGTTCACTTACTTTTTAAAGACATATTTAGGACCACATTGTGTTGTTTCATATTGATTCTATTAAAAAACTATTCTTTTTAAAAATTGAAGTATGATTGACACACAATGTTGCATTAGTTTCAGGTATACAACATGGTGATTCAATCGTTTATACCTTAGGCCACACTCACAAGTGTGGCTACCGTCTGTCACCATGCAATGCTATCACAAGACAATTGACTATATTCCCTATGCTGAACCTTTCATCCCCATGTTAAAACAATTCTTTGTAGAAATTTATATAGACTTCTTTTTTTTAAGAAAGTGAATTTAAAAAAAAACAGGTTTATTTATTTTAAGGTAGAGAGCGCGCACAGCATGAGTGGGGGAGGGACAGAGAAAGGGAGATAGAGAATCCCAAGTAGGCTCCGCACTGTCAGCACACAAAGCCTGATGTGGGGCTCAATCTTAAGAACCCTGGGATCATGACCTGAGCCAAAATCAAGAGTCAGAGGCTTAACCAACTGAGCCACCCAGGCGCCCCTAGACTTCTTTATGGAGAACTTTGTTCTTATAGCCTAAGCCATTACTCAGTCCTCTGAGTTGATTTTTGTTGTTCTTGTTGTTAATTCTCATAGCCTAGAGTATTTGTTAGCCTTAGATTTTCCATGATTTTTCTGCTAGACATTAAGCAAAAAGAAGGCAATCCTTAATGATTTACCTCCATTTGAAAAGAAAATTTCACCTATTTCTTCTCTTAACCTCACACAATCTGAATTTCAATTTCTAATTTAGACACTGTAGGAATGTCATTTTGTTCTTGGCATATGATGTCAAAAGCTTTCTGCATTCCTGCTCTGTACTCCACATAACTGTATTCTGCGTGGGTAATCCTCTGTGACTACTCGGTGTTTCTGTAGTCAATATGACTTCATTTCATGTTTTGATATTATTGAATAGTGATTATTTAAGTTCTTCCCTGTGTTTTAAACTTATGGCATTAATTACTTCTAGCCTAAGCTATATTTCTTTTGTAATCATAGATCACACAGTGTAATACATGCAAAGTCTTCTTTTCTTTTTTTAAATTTAATATTTATTCATTACCTACAGGCATAGATTCATCCTTGCCTTCCAAGTATAACAGACATTCACTGATTTCCTAAGTAGAGATCTCTGAATCATTTCTGACTTCTTTATCTCCTGACCTCTTACATTTAATCAGTCACAAGTCTTTTCTACTTGACCTGTGTAATATCTCCAATATACCCTATTCTCATTTGCTTCCTGAAGTAGAAACATTTGAACTGTGTGCAGAGTATATAATATGACATTTTAAAAATTCACTGTGGAAACTTTTTAATTAGACACATTTCCTCACAACTTAAGGCACATAGGTCTGCTAACAAGCTCTAAAGCAATTTCACTTGTACAGGTCTTCCGCAACTTATGGGGTTATGTCTCAATAAACCCATATGTTCAAAATATGGTAAGTCAAAAATTCACTTAATACACCTGACCTACAGAGCATCGGAGCTTAGCCTTGCCTCCTGTAAACGTGCTCCGAACACTTACATTAGCCTACCGTTGTACAAAGTCACCTCCCACTGATCCTCATTTATAATGAAGTATTGACATCTCTTGTAATTTACTAAATACCGTACTGACAGTAGAAAGTGGAATGACGGTATAGGTGCAGAATGGTTGTGAGAATGTTGGTTGTTCACCCTTGCGATTGCAGGGCTGACTGGGAGCTGCAGCTCCTGCCCCTGCCTCTGCCCACACAAGAAAGGATTGGACCACATGGCCAGCCCAAGACAAGACCAAAATTCAAAGTACTGTTTCTACTGAACATCACTTTCACACAGTCATAAAGTCAAAACATTGTAAGTTGAGCCATCATTTAGTTGGGGACTGTCCGTATTCAAATCCCCTTACAAAGTAAGTGAAAAGAAAAATCCAGTTACTTTGCTTTTTTCCTCTTTCCTCTAACTTAAGAGAAAAAAAAGAGTCCAGTGAACATACGGTTCCATTTACCTTGTAGTTCTCAAAATGTAGGGAGCATCAAAATCACCTGGAACTTGGGGAGCCGGGGTGGTTCAGTTGGTTGGCCATCCAACTTTGGCTCAGGTCATGATCTCATGGTTCGAACCGCATCTGGTTCTGTGCTGACAGCTCAGAGCCTGGAGCCTGCTTCAGATTCTGTGTCTCCCTCTCTCTCTTCCCCTTTCTCTCTCTCTCTCTCTCTCTCTCTCTCAAAAATAAATAAACATTAAAAAATCACCTGGAACTTACTAAACCTGAGAATCTTGTGTCCCCATCACAAAGATTCTGACCCATTGGATTTGGGGCCAGACCTCATAATTTTGCATTTCTAACAAGCTACCAGATGATGTTGATACTGCTGGTTTGAGGATGGCATTAGAGAGCAGGCACTGCCCTAACCTATCTATATCCCTTGACTGTATTTCCCTCCAGAAAATTGAGAATATTCCTTATTTAAGCTGGAAAACTAAACTACTTGTCCAAAGAATGCTGAAAATATTTAACTCAATTTTGCATTTTAAAATTTAGTTGTTGGCTAAAGAGTGTACTTTAAACTAGAATTCTCCCAAAAAGTTTTCAAAAATAGATCCTCGAGAGCTATGTCTTTCTCCACTTTGAAGGCTATCAAACATGTTTTGAATACAGAAGAGATTTTAAACATATTAACTCTAAAGAACTTACTCTGTTCAATATACGCTAATATAAAATACACAAGCATAAATCTATCGGGCATCTTGTAGTGTGTTAGACTGTCTCTGACATGGACTTCAAAAGGTATATAAAATATCAATATGGTGGAGCAGGAAGTACAGTGGCTTTGAAATCAGACACCTGTGTTTATATCCTCCCTGTTCCATATACTGGCTTTGTGGGCATGCATAAAGTAACTAACTGCTCTAAGGCCAGTTTTCCTTACTTGCAAAAGCTTTAAAATTTTCTTTTAATTTTTTTTTTTATTTTTGAGAGAGAGACAGGGACAGAGACAGAGAGAGAGCAGGGGAGGGGACGGGCAGAGAGAGAGGAAGATACAGAATCTGAAGCAGGCTCCAGGCTCTGAGCTGTCAGCACAGAGCCAAGTGTGGGGTTCAAACCCACCAACTTTGAGATCATGACCTGAGCTAAAGTCAGAAGCTTAACCAGCTGAGCCACCCAGGAGCCCCGCTTGCAAAAGCTTTTGGCTATTAAATGACATCATGTATGCAAATCATTTAATACAGCATCTGTTAAGTAATAGAAAGTAAACACAAACATGTGGAAAACAATTTGCCATTACCCACTTCTTGACTTCAAATTCTTTTTCCAAATTCCAAGGATATGGATTTTTTTTCTACGTCTCTGTTCCCTCAACTACAAGAATATTAATTTTTAACTGTAATGCAGATAATCTTGGACCTCAGCTACCTCTATCAGAACCTACAGTGCACCTAAAGAAATATTCGGCTGCCAACTAATAATTAAACAGGAATTCCAACCTTTGATCTTCCAAAAAAAAAAGTTGACAGGATGCAAATCATAACCCACAGAAATGTGAAAAAGCCTCTTTCACACTTTCCAGTACTTTCTCATTTTATATCCACAGGAGTGCCTCTCAGAGATAAATCTCAAAGAACATAAAGGCCTGCACAGTTTTTTTCCTATCTTTCTGGGCTTTCTCTTACATGGTATTTTACTATGTAGATTGCTGTAACCACTCTGGATGTTCTCTTCCCTAGTTCCCAACTGCCTTTCTAGCTTTCTTTTTACCTATTGTCTTGATTCTAAGTCAGTAAAAAAAATGCCAAGAGCTGAGTTAACCAAGACTCCCTTTTGGGTTCCATAGCAAGAGGGGAGCAGTGTGAGGAACATTTAGACATTAGTAGATCATGACCCGTTCACAAATAAAAGCAGGATCCTGGTAGCAATTATGATTGTTTCCACCCCCCACACACCCCCAACACCACAAGGTAATTTTTGGACACCAACTGGGTGTCTACAAGAGAACTCAGTGTTGACACTATCTATCTGGCAATAATGTGAGATCCCACAGGTTAAGGGCTCAGTCCTACAAACCTTCCCCTTGTCCCCCCATTCATAAGTTCAGGTAGTCACTTGTGCTTCTGACCAATTGTCTATAGATTGGAAGTCCCAATGGTCCCCCTCCTTGGGTTCCATGAATTTGCTAGAGTGGCTCACAGAACACAGAAATTTACTTACTAGGTTACTAGTTTATTCTAAAAGGATATAACTCAGGAAAGACCAGATGGAAGGAATGCAGAGGGCAAGATTTTGGGGAAAGGACACACAGCTTCCATGCTATGAGCGCTCCACTCACCCCACATGTCCATGTGTTCACTAACCTGGAATTCTCTAAACCTCGTACTTTGGGTTTTTATGAAATCTCTATTACATAGGTATGATTGATTAACTCACTGGCCATTGCAGATTGAACCCAATTTTTAGACCCTCTTCCCACCAAGGGGTTGGTGGTGGGACTGAAAGTTCCAACCCTCTAATCACATGATTTGCTCTACTGGTAACAGGTCTTGAACCTTAGATGCTTTCTAAAAGTCACCTCATTAATAAAACTCAAGTGTGGTTGAAAGGGTTCATTATGAATATCAAGACACTAATTGCTCTTATCACTTAAGAAATTATAAGGCTTTTAGGAGCTCCGTGCCAGAAAGAGATAAGAATCAAATATACATTTCTAATTACAAAGCACAATAAGTGACTTGTGAATCATGAAATGCTTTATGTGTGTTGTATATATATTGTGTGTGTGGGGGGGATGAAAAAAATAGGGTAAAACAAAAGACAGAAATTGAAGTGGCTTTTTTTTGGTAGGAAACTGAGGCACAACCTACTTTATCAGAACTTATACTGGGAAAGAAGCAAATGTGTAAGAGGTCAGAGTCTCAGGTTTAAAGCTGTGGTCAGAGATTAGAGACAATGATCATTTAATCAATAGTATTTACTGAGACTTATAATGCCTACATAAGTGTTCAGTGCTATGAAGATGCAGTGATAAATAAGTCAGGGACCCTGTCATAAAATATTTGACATTCCAGTGAAGGAAGAGAGACAATGAACAAATTAGTAAATGGGGTTACTCACACATATAAAACAGTAAAGACAATAAAATGTGTTTTTTAAATTTAGTTTTGTTTTTGTGTTGCAACTGTTGACAAGAATGTAGAGCAACTAAACTCTCAGACCCTGCTGGTGGAAATGCAAATTGGTATAATCACCTTGGAAAATTTCTTGGCATTATTAACTCAAACCTATGTATATCATATGAGCTAGGAATTTTACTCTCAGACATATACCCCATAGATAGGCATACACACATACATCAGAAGACATATACTAGAGTGCTCACAGCAGCATTGTTTGTAATATCCAAACACTTGAAACAACTCTAATGACTATCAATAAGAAAATAAATACATGGGCGCTGGGGTAGCTCAGTCAGTTAAGCAACCGACTCTCGATTTTGGCTGAGGTCACCATCTCACGGTTTATGGGTTTGAGCCCTACAACACGGAGGGCTGCTTGGAGCCTGCTTGGGATTCTTTCGCTCCCTCTCTTTTCCCCTCCCTACTGCTCGCTTGCTTTCTCTCTTGAAATAAGATAAACATTAAAAAAAAAGAAAGAAAACAGATGCATAAACTGTGGCCCGTTCAGGGAAAGGAATGGGATGGTCCTATAGCAATGAAAATGAATTAACTACTGCCAGACACAACATGGATACATCTCAAAAACATTGCACTAAGAAGGTGGACATAAAATAATATATTCTATATGAATTTATATAAAGTTCAAAAATCATCAACGTTACTTTAGGTGTTGGAATTTAGGATTAGGAATTTGGTTACCTGGAGGGAAGAGGGACAATGAAAGGGAAGGGTGTGAACAGAGCTTCTGGAGTTGTGGTAATGTTCTACTCACAGAATGGTGGTTACATGGCTGTGTTTACTTTGAATTGTGGACTTCTGACATGCACACTTTTTTACAAACATATTATGGTTCCATAAAAAGGTTTTGGTGTTGACTTTTTGAAGTATAAATTGATTCATAGCACTTCTCTGTTAAAGCTTTGGAAAGCTTTGTGTCCAAACTCCTTACTGTCAGTTACAAAAGCCTTCATTGGGCCCTGACTACTTTTCTAATCTCATTTCACCTCTAACAATGGCAGAATCACTGGATAGTCTATCTTCTTGTATATACATGTACCCACATATATAATTTCTTCTTGGGACAAGTGAATTTTCTAATGGCTCTTAATGGCTATTTGCTATTTAATTGACATGATAAGTAAGCAGTTGAATCATATTTGAGGTCATCAGACTATATAGAAAAGAAGCAAGATGAAACCAGGACCATAAAATGGCAAAATTGAATAAAAAAAAAAAAGGTAGCAAAAGAGAAACCTGCAAAGGGGACTGAAAAGAATAAACAGTGGGTAGCAATAAACCCAGAAAACTGAGTGTGACTGAAGCCTGAAGGGAAAGAATTTCTACAAGAAGAAATTGGCCATCCATAGCAAATGATACAGTGATAGCTAATCTTGCATGTCAACTTGGTGGAGCCATGAGGTACCCAGATATTTGGTCAAACACTATTCTGGGTGTTTCTATGAACGTATTTTTGGAAAATATTAACATTTAAGTCAGTCGACTTTGAGTAAAGCAAATTGCCCTCCATACTGTGGGTGGACCTCATCCAATCAGTTGAAGGCTTGAGTAGAACAAAAAGACTGGCCTCTTCCAAGCAAAAGAACATTCTCTAGCAGGCTGCCTTTGGACGTCATGGACTTTGTTTGCAACATTGGCTCTTCCTTGTTCTACAGCACATGGTCTGTGGACTTGACTAGAATATCAGTTTTCCTGAGTCTTTAGCATGCTGGCCCACCCTGAAAATTTTGGACTTCCTAGCTTCCTTAATTGTGTGAGCCAATTACTTATAATATTATATTTCCCATTGGTTCTGTTTCTCTTTAGAACCTTGACTAATACCAATACTAAGAAGGTCACAGGATGAGAGCAGACTTGATTGTTGGTTTCTTCCAAACATCTGAAGTGTAGACTTTGTGTAGAGCTATTTAGTGAGTTGGTGAATATAAAGGTTCAGTTGGAATAATCTTCAGTGGAATAATAAGGTATCAGGAAATGGAGTTGGAAAGAAAAAAACAACTGTTTTGCAAAGTGCTGGAGGCATATAAATAGGGCAATAGACGATATCGAGTAAAAGGAGGATTTTTCTTTAATGGGCAAAATTAAGACATCAGTGGGCTTGCTTCCAAACAGAGGCAGTGAGAGAGGGAATGGGGTCTAGATTTCAAGGGCAGTCAGTGAATTGAGATGAAATGTCTAACCCTTATTTAACTGTAATGAGACAAAAAAGAGTAAAGATGCATTCAGACTGCTGTTTTGGTGTTGGAAGATAAGTTAGCTTTCATCTGATTGCAGCTACCTTTTCTTTTATGAGAAATGATCACCTAGGTGTGCTGGAAGATTCTGAAGGAAAAGAAAAGCCATCCTCAAGATGTTGGTAAAGTAAATTTACTAGAAAGGTGCAGTAGGATTTTCTCAGTATTGAGTGTTTATTCACAATTTTGGAGGATATAATGGAAGTAGTTCCCAATGGCATGGTTCTGTTTTTCTGGCATTGGTTGATTGAATGCAGGTGTAGACAATGCAAATCGCTTTTTAGCGGTGGTTGGGGTTTTGCTAGGGGAGTGAGATAGGAAAACAGGCAAAAAAGTTAACATTTTTACAGTGAAGAGTTATCTCTTTGGTAAAATGGGAGCTAAGGGCATGCATGGTGGGGAGAGATGTTGAGAAAGTGGTAGGAGCTATGGATTGAAGATCTCAACCAAGTCAGCAAATTGCTACTGTGGAACTTAAGAATAAATGGTGCCATATGCTTAGGCATGTGATTGTCACTAGAGCTAATTAGGTTATGTGTGTCCTAAATGCCTGAGAATATGAACTCAACCATAGTAAACAAAGTAGTCAAATTAAGTTTTTTCAAATCATTGTCACTTCTGGCATTGATAATAGACTGAGACTTTTGGACAAACTTTGTATTGAGGACTTAGTATTTGGAGTCATTGAATTATAAAACTAGTGAATACTTGATGAAAAACAAACATTAAAAAGTATCTTATGTATTTCCAATATCTATCTCACTGAAGTCTTGTTTCACAAGATTTTTAACATTCCTGATAAGTAAAGATCTAGAAACTGGAAATAAACTATATCATATCCATTAACGTTTAATATGTATATTATGCTATTGGTATTTCATTAAAAGTGAAGTCTTTGTATATTATGATGAATTAAGACATATTTAAGTATGAACATAGATTTATTCTCAAGTTCACTCCACCAAACTTTAGTGGATTTAATATCTCAAACTTTTCAATGAAATAGCGTTTTGTTTTGTTTTGTTTTCAGAAATTCTGAAATCTGTGTGGAAAATGTAGCATCCAATGATTTGTTATTTTTTAAGTAAATAATGAAGGACAGATGTGGTAGAATGTGGAATTGATTGTCAAATAGACCAAAATTAACATATAAAAAGAATGAGAGGGGCGCCTGGGTGGCGCAGTCGGTTAAGCGTCCGACTTCAGCCAGGTCACGATCTCGCGGTCCGTGAGTTCGAGCCCCGCGTCAGGCTCTGGGCTGATGGCTCGGAGCCTGGAGCCTGTTTCCGATTCTGTGTCTCCCTCTCTCTCTCTGCCCCTTCCCCGTTCATGCTCTGTCTCTCTCTGTCCCAAAAATAAATAAACGTTGAAAAAAAAAATTTAAAAAAAAAAAAAAAAAGAATGAGAAAATTGATCCCTTGAGGGATGTTAGTATGGTGAACACTCTAGATTTGCTCCCTCCTTTCTTTTTGCCATATTGCAAACATTGGAAAGCTAATACCTATGTTTACTCATGGAACAAGAACTGAGCTGAGTTTTTGGAATGGAGTGGTTTTAAATGAGAATAAAATAATGTAGTAAGATTGTGAGTGCCAGGAAAAGATAAAGGCATCAAGAGTGATTTTCTTTTTTTTTATTTCTAGTATTACACTTAAAACTTCAAGATGTTAAGGAGCATGATCATAAGGCTTGCTCAATATTCTGATATGCTGCTTTATTAGGTTTAAGAAACACCAAACTTAGTTCATTGGCTCCGAGTTAGTGACTTTTATGCCTGATATTTACTTGTCATCATTTCCCAAACTTAGTTAGAGATGGGTCTCACAAAATTAGATTGGACAGCAATGAAGGCTTAGAAATTTATATACTCATTTATATAAATTGGCAAATTATGCATAGATTCAAAACAATCTCTGGAAGCTTAATGAAGATTCAGACATGCCTCTGAATTTATAATGAATTGCAATTAGCAGTCAGTGTGTAGTGAAAATACCATAGTCTTTCTGGTCAGGCAAACTTGGAATAGAATTCATATTCTGTCATTTGTGAGACATATACATAAGGGTTTTGAGTATGTGTTTCTTTGTTTTAAAGTGAGGGTGATTATATCTACTTCACAGTGAGAATTACATGAGCAAATGTAGGAAAAAAAGCCCTGCTGGTTTCCTGGTAGGTGCTCTCTAAATGTTAACTTTAGTCTTGAGGCGTCAGAATAGGTTCAGCCATAGTCATCATCTTTATGATAGCACTTAAAATGTCAACCAAATGATGTGTTAACTATGAATAGCAAATTCAAATAATTACTCTGGCAGGAAGGATTTCCACCGTAAGACAAAATCATTGTACTTGGGAAGACTTTTTAATTACTGAGTTTCCCTAAGTCGTTTGGGTCTCCTGTTGTTCTCTGGAATATTTGCACCTTCCACTAAACTAGTGAAGCATTTAGCCTCCGTATTTGCTTCCTGCTTTTGACGTACATCTTGCAAAGGACCTGGTCCCGACAACTTATTGGTTAGCTAGAGCTGCAATTTATTCATCTCACCTGCCATCACGTATTGCATTCCTAACTGTAGAAGCCACCTGTGTCTGGGTTACCTCATCATCACTCACCTGGATGATACAATAACCTCTGAAGTGTTTTCTTGACAGTCTACGGTCCACAGGTCAGTGAGAGTGATTTTCCTGAAAACTCAAATCAGAATCCTATTCCCTTCCCCTTTAAGCCATGTCAGGTACTTTTAATTGCACTTAGAATAAAATCTCCAACTACGGCCTGCAGGATCCTCCATGGTCTGGTGCTACCCATCTCTGCAAGTTCGTGTTGATCCCTCCTCCTCTCCATCATAATCTGTCACCCAGCTGGATGTTTCTCAAGTCCTCCAACACAGTGAAACCTCATGCACCGCGCTACACAGCATGTAGCTCACGCTGCTTCCTTGGCCTGGAATGCTCTTTTTCCCATTCTTTAAATGACTGTTTTCTCCCTTGCCTTAGTTCTCAGCATGAGAAAATGTTAGCTCTGCTCTTTCTTTATGAACACATCTAAATGAGGTCATCTCTTGTTTTCCTGGTTACATTACTCTACATAGTACTTTTCTATCATTTTATTTATTGTCTTGTTTTTATTATTTATATGTGCCACTGACTAGAATATATTCTACCTCTGTCTTGCTCACCTTGGTATTTCTAAAACTGAATTGTCAAAGTATGTACAGTGAGTGACACAGATGTATAAACTGATGTTTGGTGCAAGGTACGCACACTGGGTGTTCTAGGTACAAAGAAGTTGGTCCAAAATATAGGATGGCACATCCACATACACCACCCTTTCCATCTTTCTTTCCAGATCAGATAAGCAGAGCTGAGGGGACAGCATTTGTAGGGGCAAATCACAGCATGCTATACATTCATAGCTTTAAAAAAATTTTTTTAACGTTTATTTATTATTGAGAGATGGAGAGACACAGAGCATGAGCAGGGGAGGGGCAGAGAGAGGAGGAGACACAGAATCCAAAGCAGGCTGCAGGCTCTGAGCTATCAGCACAGAGCCCAACGCGGGGCTCGAACTCACAAACTGCAAGATCATGACCTGAGCTGCAGTTGGTCGCTTAACCAACTGAGCCACGCAGACGCCCCTCATTCATAGCTTTTGTAAGCATAGCTAATGCGTCCTCCTATCCAAGTTGATTTATCTGAATGAGTGAATAAAAATAAATGTTGTTATCTAGTAGTAACAGAAATTAAATAATTGCAGTTTCTGGCCCAGTAAGAAATAGTGCTTGACTGGGTACCAACCAGCATATGCTATTAAAATATTTGTTCAGCTAATTAAAATTAATGTCTCAAATTATATTTTAAAAGGTCCAGTTTAAGCCTCAGGGCTCTGGATATATTTGTTAGGTCTTTTATTACGAGAGTATTTTTGTTAGCAAAAAAAGATACTTCCTTAAATAGATAATTACTAGAAGAAATTGTCTGCACCGGGGGTTGAAAAAATAGCATTATGTGGGTCACTGATTTTGTTTCTCTTCTTGCCAGTCATCTGTCTTCCCTGATGAGAGATGTACTTCCCACCATGTTTTTAACATCGCTACTTTAGAAAGTTGTTCTGATATGTTTTACGAATAGAGTAGCACCACTTTAAGTCAGCATCTTCGTAGCCCTCAGGGATGACCACTGAAGGCTCCTCTGCATGTCCTTATGTTGGCTCAAGTCACAGATTATCACTTGGGTATTTAATACTCCGTGCTTCAGTGTGTCATCTGCAAGTCAGGGTGAAATTTGTTTATAGGATAGGCCATAGGAAAGAATGTATGCATGCCCGACCTAGAATCATTATCATTAATGGTTGCCTGCTCTTATTCTTGGGATAGCAGAATACTTTGGAAACAGATGAGCCAATTTAGGTAAGATTATGGAGTAAAGCATTGCCTTATGCTATATGTCTTCTATTTACAGTTGACTTGCCTTTTTTTCATCCTTTATCCTGACTATTCACCTCCTTTCTTCATATTCAACACTTGGAACTTGCTTTCTGCCTAAGAGTTCCATGAATATTAATAAAGATTTCCATATTTGCTTCTGCCATGCCCTTCCCCTATCCAGCCCCCAGAAACATGCAAAGAAATTCCTAAGATAAAAAATTACAAGTCAATCTTGCTTTGACAATGATATCTGTGGTAAATTTAGATAGACATCTAGTTTAAGACAAATTTTGTATAGAAATTATATTGGATATATTATGAAACTGTACTGACCAGAATTTTTTCTAGAACATGGTATACCAAATGTACAATGCAATCTAAAAATTTGTTGTGATTGGAAATAAAGTTTTAGAAATTTTAACAAAATATGCATGCCCAAAGAAAACCAACGTGCTACTGCTGGTAACGTTTATCGATGCTACATTATATACCAGGCATTTAGTGAAGCACTTTTTGTGTGTTATTTTAAATACTGTCTTCTATTTGCCTGCCATTTGAGGTATTCCTTTTCTGCTCTATTCCTATCATTTGTTTATTTTGCTTTTTTTTCCCCCAAAGAGGGTATTTAATTTTTTAATATTTTGGATTTTTAAATGTTTGCAACAAATTTGCATTGCTTCTTAAATTGTTTTCTTTCAAGATTTTATTTAAATTCAAGTTAGTTAACATATAGTATGGTATTGATGTCAGTAGTAGAACTTAGTGATTCATTACTTACATGTAACACCCAGTCCTCATCACAACAAGTGCCCTCCTTAATGCCTATCATCCATTTAGCCCATCCCCCACCCACCTCCCCTCCAGCAACTCTGTTAGTTCTCTATAGTTAAGAGACTCTTATGGCCTGTCTCCCTCTCTGTTTTTATATTCTTTTATTTTTCCTTCCCTTTCCCTATGTTCATCTGTTTTGTTTGTTAAATTCCATAGATGAGTGAAATCATATGGTATTTGTCTTTCTCTGACTTATTTTGCTTGGCATAATACACTCTAATTCCATCCACACCATTGCAAATTGCTAGATTTCATTCTTTTTGATGGCTGAGTAATATTCTATTTTATACACATCACATCTTCTTTATCCATTCATCAGTCAATGAACATTTGGGCTCTTAATTTGGCTACTGTTGCTATAAACATTGGGGTGCATGTGACCCTTCAAATCTGCATTTGTGTATCCTTTGGATAAATACCTAGTAGTGCACTTGCAGGGTAGTATTGTAGTTCTATTTTTAACTTCTTGAGAACCTCCATACTGTTTTCCACAATGGCTGCACCAGTTTGCATTCCTACCAGTAGTGTAAGAGGGTTCCCCTTTCTCTGTATCCTCACCAATATCTGTTGTTTCCTGAGTTGTTAATTTCAGCCATTCAAATGGGTGTAAGGTTGTATCTAATTGTAGTTTTGATTTGTATTTTCCCTGGTTTAGTGTTCTCAAACTCCTTTAGGTTTTGCTGGTCTTGGAAACTATTTCTGCTTCTATTCTGAATGACAGCCTTGCTGGATAGAATATTCTTGGCTGCATATTTTTCTCATTTAGCATATTGAATATATCATACCACTTCCTTCTACCCTGACAAGTTTCTCTGGAAAAGTCTGTTGCTAACCTTATATGTCTACCCTTGAAGGTTGAGGACATTTTGTCCCTAGCTGCTTTCAGCATTTTCTCTTTATCTTTGTATTTTGCTAGTTTCACTATATGTCTTGGTGTTGACCTGTTTTTGTTGATTTTGAGGAGTGTTCTCTCCTTGGACTTGAATGTCTGTTTCCTTCCCCAGATTAGGGAAGTTTTCAGCTATAATTTGTTCAAAAACCTTTCCTCTGCCCCTTTTTCATTTTCTTCTTCTTCTGAGACTTCTGATATGGATATTATTGCACTTCATGGAATCACTGAGTCTATATTTGTGATCCAATATTTTTCTTTCCCTTTTCTTTTCAGCTTCATTATTTTCTATAATTTTATCTTCTAATTCTTCTTTTCATGCCTCTGCTTCTTCTATCCTTGTTGTGGTTACATATAGTCAGTTTTGCATCTCAGCTATAGCATTTTTTATTTCAGACCTAATTTTTAGGTGATTTATCTTTGTAGCAAGGGTTTCTCTGGTGTCTTCTATGCTTCTTCAAGCCCAGCTAGTATTCTTATGACTGTTGTTCTAAATTTTTATTCAGATATATTCCTTATATCTGTTTGATCCAAACAAAGTCAGCAATTCTTGCATCAGTTCTTGCTCATTTATTGGATATTGTAGAAGACATTAAAAAAAAAGAAATTGTACTTACAATTCATATTTCTACTTTCCTACTCTGTCCAGGACACTCTGGTGATTTGACCTAGGTGTTTTTCATTAAGATGGATGTGGCTGATAATGCGTGTGCTGCTAGTGACCCCTTTGGACAACAGCATAGCTGCACAGAAGCATTTTAAACCTAGCCTTCTGCTTATGGAAGAAATCAGTTATTCTCAAAGCATCAGCTGGAAAAGTAAGACATGCCCCACAGCAGTCTTGCTTATGCCCTTGGCTAATGGTAAAAACTTGCATGCCTCACTCCTATTTCTTTCTTTCAGAAGAAACCCACTAATATCTCCCAAGACCATTATATCTTAGTTTAGCTATATTATTATTATTATTAATTTTGCTTTCTTATGAGAGGAGTGGAGCTCTAAACTCTAATTATTGACTAACATGTTTTCTCTGACATGGGGGAGTATTTTGGTTCATGTTAGAGACAAAACTTTCTGGGGTCAGATTTGTTGACTGGCCAAAATTTTCACCCATCTGTGTTACATAAAAAATAGAGCTAATACATAGAGTGATTGTTTTTTTTTTTAATCCTAGAGTAGAAATAACCAGAACAGGGGCACCTGGGTGGCTCAGTTGGTTAAGCGTCCGACTTCAGCTCAGGTCACGATCTCACGGTCCGTGAGTTCGAGCCCCGCATCAGGCTCTGGGCTGATGGCTCAGAGCCTGGAGCCTGCTTCCGATTCTGTCTCTCCCTCTCTCTCTGTCCCTCCCCAGTTCATGCTCTGTCTCTCTCTGTCCCCAAAAAAATAAATAAACGTTAAAAAAAATTAAAAAAAAAAAAAAAGAAAGAACCAGAACATTCTTTAGGTAAGTTTCCATACATGGGTTGGCAATTGCTTTTTGTTTTCTCTTGCTCCAAAGTGAGATAATAAAATACAGAATATTGGAAATTTCCTAGAAAATCTTCAAGACTTTCTCTATAGAAAAAGGCAGGATATGTACTGTACGTAGAAAGGTATATGTGGCACAGTGATTAAAATGTGAGTTCTGTGAGGCCCAGTAGCAGCCCAAGTCATTGGATAAGACTATTCCTTGATGTTGGGTAAGTCCTTAAAAGCTCTCTGCTATAGGTTCCTCACCAATAAAATAGAAATAATCATTGTGTATAGTTCAAAGGATTGTTGTAAGAAAGAAAGGAATTAAAATATGTAAGATGTTTAGCTGGCTAAGTGCCTGGCTAATAGTAATCAATAAATGTCAGCTATCATACTGTAGCCACAGTGGTTGAAAGAACACACTCTGGAATCAGACAGCCAGGGGTCATATGTGTTCCACCATTGATTAAGTCTTGACCATGGGTAAGTCTGACAGCTCTGTGTTTTAGCCTACTCAATTATAAATGCTGATAATCCCAGTACATAACTGACAGAACTGTGTGGAACATTAAATGAGATACCACATGTAACATGTTCAACATAGTTTGTGGTACATGGTATATTCTGACCAAATATTAGTTGTACTGACTGGGATTTTGTTAAATCTATAGATCCGACTAGGGAGATCTGACATCTAAACAATATTGAGTCTTAACATATGAATACATTGTATTCTCCATGCATGTAGATCTTTTACGTTTTTTTAAATCAAATCACTTAGAAATTGTTTTTATTATTTTTATATCTGGACAGATTCAAAAGAGTGAATTTTACATGGGTTTGTCATTAATAAAACACATTAATTTGTTTGAAATGAATCGGTTTTAGATAGCGACTGGTTACCCCACTCACATGGAATTAGTACATAATAGGGGGATTCATTAAATATTTTTTAATCATATCGAGCATGGTATTCATGAAAAGCTTATTTTTACATTTATTTATTTTTGAGAGAGAGAGACAGAGTATGAGTAGGGAAGGGGCAGAGAGAGAGGGAGACACAGAATCTAAAGCAGGCTCCAGGCTCTGAGCTGTCAGCACAGAACTCGACATGGAGCTGGAACCCACGAATGGCGAGATCAACACCTGAGCCGAAGTCGGACGTTTAACCGACCAAGCCACCCCGGCACCCCTAATGAATATTTTTTAATAATAAATTTTCATTTAATTACAGATTTAAATATACAATTGCTCTATGTTATGCCTAATTAATTTGCTCTAAGCATCCCCATAATAATCATGATTTGATCATATTTTGATTAAATTGAAACATGATTTGAACTCAATAAGCTTTTAGAAATAACCTAGTTGTACACATTGAAAATACAACATTTGGAGATTTTAAGATCTTGCCCCAAATCACATAGCTAATTACTGATGAAAATGGGCCCAGAACTTGGCCTTTCAATGGCAGTCTGCTTCTATATAAGATGTTCTATCTCATTCCCCATTTTACACAGAGAAGGCAAGAAAGGTAATATGATTTGCTCTGGATGGTAATCCTAAAAACAGTATCTGTACTCAAACTGGAAACCACGAGCTTAATTATTTCCCTTAAGTGACAATTAATAAGCATCTGAGTGTTTTCACTCCACAGAGAAAAGGCTTGTTATATTTACTCTGTATTCTATTGTCTCTATTATTATTTGATGGCAGATTGATTTAGTCAAAGCACAGCTGTCATGATATCACATCCCTGCTCAAACACCCTAGTGGTTTTCCCGGCCTAGGAAAGAGAGAATCCCTAGTCTGGTATTCAAGACTTCCATAGTCTGTTTTCAAGCTTCCTTTCTAATTTTATTTCCCACTAGTCTTCAACATACCACTGAAAATTCTTCCTATTTTCTGAATACATTTTTCACTTTCTTATTGCTGCATCATTGATTACACTCTTGTTCATTTTTGGTGAACTGGTTTTAGTCAAATTCACCCAGACCTTTGCTAAATGCTTATGTTGCCTTTGGAAATAAAGGGGAAAATATCACTGACTTACAGGATTTTACAATCCTATTGCACAGGTATGCCACATAAACAGAAAACTTTTAAATGGAAAATCAAGAGAGATGGTAAGTAAATGCTAAATTAATAGTACATATAATTTCAGAAGATGGACAGTTTAGTGTAGGTTGAACTGGTCACAGAAGGTGGAATGAAAGATGGAGACTTTAAACAGTATTGAAAGGCAAATGAAATTGAAGGGTGACAGGGTGAACTATGAGCATTTTACTTGAATTTACTCAGTTACATACCATTTGCTATTTACAGGTAAACATAACCCAAACAGATCTAGACCAGACACCCAACTTTTGCTGTAAAATTCAATCTATTCTGGCAACTATCCTAAATCTTACCTTCTACAAGGCTAATACTTTAGCAGGAAAGTTGGAAATATATATAAGAGCTGTCTATTTGGGAAGGAATGCTGGTTCTGTGGAAAAGAGAAATGTCATCTTAAGAAATGAGACTATGTGCCCAGAGAGCCTACCATTGTGCCTTGTGTCCAGAATTGTTCATTTATGAAGTATTGAAAATCTTTCTAAAAAATCATAGAAGTTTAGTGGAAGCATCTTTTTGTTTCCCTATCTGTAGTTAATGAATTTAGGAGCAAGAAGCATAGAGATCTTTAATATACTATTTGGACTGAAATAACAAGGGATAAGTAAGACACAATCTAGGGAAAAAGTGGGAGATCCAGAAGCATATAATCTCTATTATACTTTTTCTTTCCTTTTTCATTCTATTTAACTGTCTCCTTTTCCATATGTCAGGCTCTAAATGGGACTGACTAAAGATTGTGTGTGTGTGTGTGTGTGTGTGTGTGTGTGTGTGTAACCTTCCAACATACTCTACAATAGTATCTACTACTCTACTAATAGTATCTTTATTAAAATGTATGCTACATTAGGGATTTTGGCTTTTTACTGAAGTATTCTTTGAATTGTGATTGATTCACAGTAAGTGTTCAATAAATACTTGCTGGAAGACAACATGAATGGCTTCCTATAGAACTTGAGTATAATGTAAGAAAACATTCCTGCTTCTCGTTCACATTTGTGCCTATATTCACTCATCTGTAATCTGAATTTCAGCAAACATAACCCTCTTGTAATTAAAATAAACTATATTTGTCAAGCACCCACAATGTTCAAGACTGTGTTTAAGGCATGGTTGAAAATTAAAAAGTATAAAATCTCCATTTTTTGAGTATATAATATGTTTAACTATTGTACCTGGAGAACCACATTGTATTATCTCATGCAGTCCTTAAATATTAGAGAGGTGATATTTTCATTATCCAAGTTCTACAAATGGAATAAAGAAGCTGATTTTTCAACTCTTCCAAGTAGTTTGAATACAGTGTCCATAAACTACAAATATCAAGAAAGGTTTAGAAAGGTTTTCAAAATCAAATAAATATTCTTTTCACCCAAGGTGCAGAAGAAGGGGCAGATAGAGTCACTAAATGCATAACTAAGGATTTCATGCCTATAAGAAGTGTTTATTGTGTAGTTATTTTCCATGGTGTCCTTGGCTTCTTAGCTTTAAATTTTCTTCTCCTATGACTTCAAGTTAGAAACATTTGCAAAGATAACTACATTATAAACTAGAAATTCCAAAGAGGTTACTGAAGTATTAAGCAAATTTTAAAAACAAAAACAAATCATTTTCTCCTTGGCTTTCAAAAGAAAAAGAAATTTAGATACTTAGGACTCTTCTGAGGAACACAGTCCAATTTAGTGTAATATCGTAAGCTCCTTAGTTGATGGCAACTTTTTCAGCAAAAAAGATTCCAAGTTGGAAATGCTTTCTCTATACAAACAGCTTAACTAGATGGATATTGTACTATAAGATAAAATTTGTGAATAAGTCATCAAATAAATATATAATATGCAATGTGGCACCAAGTATTATCTGGCATAGGAACATTTATTTGGTATGTAGCAACCACATAGATAGGAGACTGCCATTTAAGATGGGTTTGTCATGCTGATATTTTAAAAGAAACCAAAATTCTTAGCATAAACATCAATTGAAATGAATTTTGGATTATAGTAGTTTCTAATTTATATCTCATTTCTTATGGGAAGATTTAGCTTTATGACATTAGCTCTCTGAGACCGTTTCATCAAGGGCTCAGCTGCACTTTGCAAATCAGGTCTAGGAACTCCTAGTTATTTGTAGCACCCTAATATGTTCTGGTATATTAAAGTGAAATTGAACTTAAAGATGAGCTTATTTGGGGGGCGCCAGGGTGGCTCAGTCCGTTGAGCGTCCGACTTCGGCCCAGGTCATGATCTCGCGGTCTGTGGGTTCGAGCGCCGTGTCAGGCTCTGTGCTGACAGCTCAGAGCCTGGAGCCTCCTTTGGATTCTGTGTCTCCCTCTCTCTGCCCCTCCCCCACTCATGCTCTGTCTCTCTGTCAAAAGTAAATAAACATTAAATTTTATTTTAAATGAGCTTATTTGGTAATAAAGACACTGAAAATTTCACAAATGGATACACTTATGATCAGAGTCTCTATATGTCAACTTATCATGAAGCCCTAAGTGAATATATGTAGGAACTCTGTGAATTTTTAACTCTCTATCCTAAAGAGGGTTAATGCCCAGCAATTAGTTATAATAATATTAAAAAAAAAACATTGTGGAAAGAATTACAATCATATTTCCTCTTATTTTCCTAAATGGTATGTGTATACTTACTTTTAAGCTCATCTTTTCATTTAGCCAGAGTACAATTCTATGCCCATCTACATTTGGATTTCTAGACCTGGCACTGTACATTCAGCTTTTGTAAAGATTCACTCTTGATTTCCAGAACGAAACCTTGTAGTTCTGTGATACTTGCTATTTCCTCTGATATGTTTCTTCTGCTGTTTTTCACATAATATCTCCTGATATTCTTTTTCTGATATCTTTCACAAACTGACAGCCTTTGGAAATATCTATTTATACATTTTTTTGGTGTATACTAATACCTTGGACTGAGCATACAACCTCCAGTTTTACATAATCCCACTTATGGTTTTTATTTGGCCTATTTCACACTTTTATATTATCTCTCTTATCCATGTAGCCAATTAAGTTTGAAAACCTTCTGTGGAACTTTGGAAGTCTTCTACTGGCCTTGCATTACTCCTATGACTAGGCTTTTAATTACAATATATAAGAATATAAAAATCGTTTTAGCATTGTCAGAACTTCTAGACTTTTTAACATCAAAGAAAAAACATGAGAAAATATATATCATATAGTTGGAAGTATTGTGCTCTTCAAACATGGTTTCATTCATATATTATAATAAACTGAAAAAATGGAAAGCATTCTCCTCTGATTTCACTTTATTTACATATGATCTCTAAAAAGATTATGTTAAAAGGCAAGATAAATATTCTATTTAGGAAATTATTTTATCCCCCCAATTTTAAGATATGTAGTTGATTTATCAAATAAAAGTGTATTAAATGCTTACCATGTTCTAGGCACGGTAAAGATAAAGTCCTTACTTTCAAGACCTTACATTATAGGGGGAAGAGACTCAATAAACATTCAGATGCTAATCTTGAGTGCGCAATAATAGAGCAGAGCACTGAGGAAAGGTGGTGATGAAGGGTACTGCTATTTGATAATAGGGTAGCCAGGAAAAGCCCCTCTGATGAAGTGACGTTTGAACAGAAATCTAATTGACTTACTCTAGGAAGAAGAAACAGAAAATACAAATGTATGCCTTGAGAGAAGTATGTTCTGTGCATTTGAGAAAGAACACAGAGGTTAGTATGGCTGCAGAAATGTGCATGAGAATAGATTAGTTGGAGATGGATTCTAAAAGAGAAAGTGGAACTGAGCAAGGATGAGTCACATAGGTTCTTATACTCCATGGTGAAGGTGAGGTTTTACTCTGAAACAGATGGAAAAACACTGAAGAGTTTTAACCAGAGGAGTGACATAATCTGATACCTTGTTTTAAAAGGACCACCAAGGCTTCCGGGGAAAGAGTAGTATAGTGGGGCAAAGGTTGAAACAGGGAGACTGGCTACGAGATTACAAAAATTGTTGAGGTGAAAGAAAAGAGTATCCTGAAATGGGTGAGTAATACTGAACTTGGTGAGAAGCAGTCCAATTCTGATCCATTTGAAAGTTAGAGCTGATAAGATATTCTAATAGATTAGAGGAGTATGAGAGAAAAAGATGAGCCATGGGAGACTTTCAGGCTTTTGACCCAAGCTTCTAGAAGAAAAGAGATACTATAAACTGAAGAGAAAAATGATAGGGAAATATGTTGAAAGGAGGCATAATTAAGTCTCGCTGGAGACATGTTACATTTGAATTGTCTGTAATGGACATGTTAGATATTCAAGTACCTTTGTTCAATAGGCAGTTGGGCATTTGAAACTAGAAATCTGGGTAATGGTCTTCTTTAGACATACAAATTTGGGCTTATAAAGCATGTTAATGGTATTTAAATTACAAGACAGAAAGGTTTCTTAACAATTGAGAGTTTGAGAAGTGAAGTCCAAGATCCTTGGTCCATGCCAAGTCACAGAGATTGCTAATATTATAAAGGAGTAACAAAGGAGACTGGAAAGGAGTGGCCAGTGAGATGGGAGGAGAGCCAAGAGATGGGTTTCAAGGAAATCAAATGAAAAAGGACTTCAAGAAGAAGGGAGTGAACAAACCAAAAAAAAAAAAAAATGCTGTTAACAGGTTATAGAAGGTGGGGACTGAGGATTGACCACTGGGTTTGGTAATGTTGGTTCATCTGTGATAACAGTGAAAGGGCTTTCAGTGGAGTGGTTGGAAAAAAATGCTAATTGCAGTGTTTCCAGAGACAATGAAAGAGAAGAAGAAGAGGTAGCAAATGTAGATAACCCTTTCAAGAAGTGTTTAAGGAGAACTGAGAATTTGGCAGTTGCATGGGGGAGGTGATGGCAAGGGGAAAGCTTCAGGAACATGAAATTTATGACAGCATGTGGAAGGGAATGATCCTAGAGAGGGAAAAAAAAACTTGATGCTACAAGAAAAATTCCAGGAACAGTGTATTTCATTAGACAAGAGGGTGGGATCCAGCATTCAGGTGAAGGAGTTGATCTAAAGTATAACAAAAGATATGTTCATCTACTGTTGTAGTAGTGAGGACAGCTGGCAGGTAAAACTTTGGGTGGGTTGGTAAGTAACTGTGGCAGAAGTGAGTTAAAATTCTTTGCCGATGACCTCAACTTTCTCAATTTTTTTCGTAATCCTCAGAAATCACTCAGTTATGTATAGCAGTATATTAAGGAATAAATACCTAGAATTCTGAAACATATGGAAGAACATTATTCAATATGTGTTAAATGTTTATGATGTCCATAGACTTAAGTGTTAAATATTTAAGAGGGAAGAGTCTATCCAGTTCTCAGAGTGAATAATGTAAAGAAAAAGACAAAGATAGAAATAATTTTCTTGTATCTTAAGGTAAATCTGATTACTATGGTTAGTACAATTAAAAATGTTAACATCTTTAACATGTTAGGACTATTATTGGATTAGAAGAGTCTATTAGAGGTCAAAAAATGAAAGTGTACTTTTTAGTGGAGAGAGGTCATCAATATCATTCTCTTTGCAGGTGAAAGATAGCATATTACATATAACTTTGGCAAAATGAGAGGGAAGGAAAAGTTGTTTTAGGATGAAATCAAATAGGCAGTGGACTTACTGAGTAGCCTAAATTAATCTGCTGTGAGAAGATAAGTTTAATAAGAAAGTTAGGGCCATGAGAAGAGATTTACCATTAAAAACTTTACTTGCAGCACCCGGGTGGCTCAGTCGGTTAAGGGTCTGACTCTTGATTTTGGTTCAGGTCATGATCTCACTGTTGTGAGCTCAAGCTCCTTATCAGGCTCCATGCTCTGAAAAAAAAAAATATATATATATGTATATGTGTATATATGTGTATATATATATACATATTCATATATATATATGTATATGTGTATATATATGTATATGTGTATATATGTATATATATATATATACATATTCATATATATATATATGAAAGGTTTCTCTATAAGAAAACCTTCCTCTAATCCATATTTTATCTGTCATTTTAACTAAGTGATCACAGCAGGCATCAAATCACCTTTCGGACATGGGGATATATCCCCTTGATCTACTCTTCACATAAATGAATGATCACTACTATTATTTGCTATATATTCAAAATAAACAGCCTTTACTTCTTTGCAAAATATACTTAAGTCGGGATAATAAAAACTTAAGAAAAACAAGATACATTATACTTGATGCTAATGAATTCAAAACATGATTTATATCCACAGAAATAAATAAGGTTCTAAATAGGAGTACAAGGAATATAAGGGGGAGGAACAAGGACTGTTTCAGGAAAGAAGTAAAGTTGAGATATTTCTTGACAGATAAGAACCAAAATGGTTAATAGTTAGGAATTCACTTTTCAGTAGCTTGTGAGTAGTTTTCATGAACATTATCTCAACAACCCTGCATGTAGGTCAAGTAGTTGTCTCTCCACTGCCTCTCTCTGCATCCCCCATCCCCTCCCACCACTTAAAAAAATGTTTATTTATTTTTGAGAGAGAGAGAGAGAGCACAAGCAGGGAAGGGGGAGAGAGAGAGAGAGAGAGAAAGAGAAAGAGAAAGAGAAAGAGAAAGAGAAAGAGAAAAAGAGAAAGAGTCCAAAGCAGGCTCCAGGTTCTGAGCTGTCAGCACAGTCAGAAGCTTAACCAACTGAGCCACCCCAGCACCCCCTCCCACAACTTTTAGATTACAGTTTCAAACATTCCCTCCTCACAGACACATCTGGGTACAAATCCTTATTGTGCCATATGTTTACTTTATAACTTGGACAGATGCCAACTCAACCCCAACAAGGACTCATTTTCTTCATTTCTATTAGGGATAAGAAGTCCTACCTTTCAGAGTTACCAGGAACAAATGAAATAATATATTTAAAATATAGTTGACCCTTGGACAACACGAATTTGAGCTGTGTGGGCCCACTTACAGTATTTTTTCACGTAAATACAGTACTGTAAATGTATTTTCCTTAGGATTTTCTTAGTAACATTTTCTTTTCTCTAGCTTACTTTACTGTAAAAATACTGTGCAGAATACATATGACATACAAAATGTGTGTTAGTTGACTCTTTATGCATCGGGAAGGCTTCCAGTCAATGGTAAGCTATTCCTAGTTAAGTTTTGGGGGAGTCAAAATTTATTCTTGGGTTTTTAACTGCGGGGAGGATTGGTACCCCTAACCCTAGTGTTGTTCTAAGCTCAAATGTATTTGGTACTATGCTTTATGCATAATGAACACTCAACAATACATAGGAGTTCTTACTTGTTTTCTTCCTTTTCTCTTTTTAAAATTATTGTTATTAATAAAAAACTAAGAGAAAGTATTATGAACCACATAAACAATAGGTATATTTGTCAATTCCTAAACTACCTTATACTAATTGGAAATGCATGTGTTTTTCTACTCTAATATTTTGTGATTCCATCTGGAGGCTATTTCGATAGACCAAATTAACCTGCAAAGACTGACAAAGGGTCAGCTCAGTCTCCTGCCTAGATGTCAGTCTACATGTCCCCACACCAAGTGGCAGTGTGAGTTGAGAGTAAAACTCAGCACTTCTTAGTTATTCCTGACTTACAACTTTAATTCCATTGCCTTATTCTTCCCTGTGGCCTTATTATTCTCTTCTCTGTTGCTGACATCCTCTTGTCTTTGGAATATAGCCAACACACTAACCTCTTGCATCTAATGAGAAAGTTCTCTTGGTACCAAACTGTAAAACCCTCCTCAAGTACAGCCTCCATTTCTCCATTGAACCTAGTATGATTTGTCACAATAACATAATCAATAAATACGTGTGACTTTGTGTGTCAACGATCCTCTTCAATCTTGATAATCCAACTACACTGAATTGGTTCAGTGGGAAAGAATGACGTGGTGCTGTAAGCACACATGAAACAGGGAGGAAGGCATTACCTGTTTAACAATTCAGTCAGCAAAATCATCCATCAGATAACCTGTTCATCATTATCTGTGGAAAACACTGTTTATAGAAAGAGTGAATGAGTTTCCTTTCCTTGTTTCAATTCCTATATCTCTAAAGACTCATTTATATTACATTTTTAACATGTTCCGCACCTCATTTTTATTTTTTAGTTTTAGTTTCTTCCATTGGCACAAATTCTAATTCCCAGCCTTCCAGACAAGATAGACTTCTACCCTGAACTTCTTTTTTTGTTTGTTTGTTTGTTTATTTATTTATTTTGATGGAGAGAAAGCACAAGTCAGGGAGGGGGGAGAGAGAGAATACCAAGCAGGCTCTGCACTGTCAGCATAGAGCCCAATGTGGGCCTTGAACTCGCTAACCATGAGATCATGACCTGAGTCCTGCAGAATATAATAGTTAACAGAACAGGCAAGTTCCTTATCCTTATCAAACTTTGAATGTAAGTTACTTCTATATAAGTTGGTTTGTAAACCAACAAAAAGAAAAAACCCAATGTTTATGTCTTTCCCTGATAAATATTCAATTAGTGCATAAAACTATAATCAGAAAGATGTAAAAGGGAAGAGTCAACTGGCTTTTTAAGCTGATTCTCAACAATGGTAGCAGTATTTGGAGATGTCACTGGGGTCAAGGGTTAAATCCTCAGCTCTGTAGGTACAGAACCCTAATTTAACCAGAAATCTAACAGTTCCTCCATCATGAGCACAGCTTGGGAGATGTGAATAGATTTTATATATTTGGGATGCAAGTTCTAACAAGTGTTAGATTTTAATGATTGGAGGAAGTCATTACCACACTTCGCAGTGGAGAACTGCCAATTTGGTATAGTTCACAGTTATGTACGTGCCTAATTCTGTGATACACAGCAGTATGAATAAGCAGCAGTAATTCATACTTAAAGTGCGACGGGTGGATTGAGTTCCCTCTAAAGCATCATTTCTTTGACTATAGCTATTAGCACACAGATTCATTGCCTATTAGAAACAAAGAATAAATAGACTCATTCCTGTTTCCAGAAATCCTAATATTCCATATTCAAGGTCATGAGATTTGTTCTCATGTCACTGGTGTACTATGGAAATCATTTTAAGCAGATCCAAGTATTGTCAGTATAACCACATAATGTAGCTCCAGGATTAATACCATTTGAGGAAAACATTGATAATCTGAAATTTTCTTGGGGTGCCTGGATTCAAAGCTAATAAAATTGAATTATCTTGAAGATATTTCATTAAACTATAGGATAATTTGAGAAATTATTCTTGACACATTGTAGAATATGCCTCTCTTGTAACAGAAACACTGTTTTCTACTGGATATAACACATATCAATAGCCACTGACTCATGAGTCTTCATAATTATTTTGGAAGCTGGATATTACCATACTTTCTTTTAATGAGAGTCCAGGGGTGCCTGGGTGGCTCAGTCAGTTAAGCTTCCGACTTCAGCTCAGGTCCTGATCTCATGGTTTGTGGGTTGGAGTCCCGCATCGGGCTCTGTGCTTACAACTCAGAGCCTGGGGAGTGCTTCGGATTCTGTGTCTCCCTCTCCCTCTCTCCCCCTCCTCAACTCACAGGCTGTCTCTCTCTGTCTCTAAGAAATAAATAAATGTTAAAAAAATGTTTAACTGAGGATCTATCAGACCTGATGCATCATCAATTTAATTACAGCTTTTTCATGGGAAACAGAGTTTTAAAAGTACCACAGAAAATATGGCCATTGATAATAAGTGATATTCTAATTTCAAAAACGTTAAGAAGTAAATGGATGTAGATGTTAAAATAAAGGTTATACTATACTATGCTGATTAAAAAAAAACTGTTACAGGTAAGATAATATTTATCTTACAAAATGGGGCAGTTGAGTCATTTCTCCTTAGTCTTCTCAGTAGTACCTGGTAGAACCACCATGAGGATCCTGGTGTGTCCCCTAGCTAGGTCAGACCCCAGAGCTGCTCCAGGCTTGAGGAAGTTTGAGAAAGATAATTTAGACTCAGCTGCGGTAATATTTATTTGACTTTACTTATCAACCAACTAAGCAGTTGTGGTAGGCTGAAATTTGCCCCCCAAAAGATTTCCATGTCCTAAACCCTGGAATCTCTTAATGTGATCTCATGTGATAAGAAAAAAGATCTCTTACAAACTCTTTTAAAACTCTTTTAAAACTCTGTTTTCCATGAAAAAGCTGTAATTGATGGTGCATCAGATCTTAATAGATTCTCACTTAAATTTTTTTTTAACATTTATTTCTTATGTGAATAAATTCTGGCTCTTGAGATGGAGAGAGTAAACTGGATTATGGTGGTGGGTCTAAATACACTCTTATGCATCTTTTTTTTTTTAACGTTTATTTATTTTTAAGAGACAGAGACAGAGCACAAGTGGGGGAGGGGCAGAGGGAAAGGGAGACAGAATCCAAGGCAGGTTCCAGGCTCTGTGCTGTGAGCACAGGGCCCCATGTGGGGCTCGAATTCACAAACCATGAGATCATGACCTGAGCCAAAGTCAGAAGCTTTACCCACTGAGCCACCCAGGCGCCCAAATCCCATGTATCTTTATAAGAGGGAGTCAGAGGGAATTTGACAACGCACACAGAAGAGAAGGTGGTATGATGAGAGAGAAGAGAGAAATTTGAAGAATCTGGCCTTGATTATTGGAATGGTGTGATCGCAAGCCAAGGAATGCTGGTGGACACCAGAAACTGGAAGAAACAATGAATGGATTCTCCCCTAGAGCCTCTGGCGGAAATGTGGCCTTGCCAAGACCTTTAGTTTGGATCCTGGCCCCCAGAACTCTGAAAGAATAAATTTCTGTTGTTTGAAGTCACCAAGGTTGTGGCAATTTATTACAACAGCCACAGAAAACTAATAAAGAAGTAATGCAAAGTATAAACATAATGTTAAGAATCTATGAAGGTATAGATATAGCTTCATGTTGCTTTCCATTTTATTCACGAAAGTGCACCTGAGGATGGATGGCCTTTCTTTGCAACCCAAATGGTACGAATAAGGCCGCAAGGGCAAATGATATCCAAAGTTCATGTTCTTCTCTCTGTTGTGTTGCTAATTTTTAGATAACCTGTAGTTAATATGATTAAAATGAATAGCAAAGTAGGAGTTTTTCTTTTCTTTTATTTTTTTAACATTTATTTATCATTGAGAGACAGAGAGAGAGCATGAGCATGGGAGGGGCAGAGAGAGGGGAGACACAGAATCTGAAGGAGGTTCCAGGCTCTCAGCTATCAGCACAGAGCCCGACGCGGGGCTAGAACTCACAGACAGCGAGATCATGACCTGAGCCGAAGTCAGACACTTAACCGACTGAGCCACCCAGGCGCCCAGGAGTTTTTATTTTCATTAGCGAAATAAAACTACTTCAAAACATACTATGACCTTGGGCCTGCATTTTTGTACGTTAGCAGGGAGGTTGTTTTAATATGTGTGAAAAAGTGTGAGGCAAGCCAACATGTCCTACAAAATTCTACTGAGCTCTCTGGCATGGAGCTCCCATGAGCAAGCTAGAACTACTTAAGCCTGTTGAATGGACGTATAAGAAAAGACAGTTTTAGAAGTTCTCTGATATGTATGAAGTGTGTCCCCTACACCACCCTGCTTTTGTCACCCTGAGCATCGTACATTAATTAATATTACCCCCCCCCCTTTTTTTAATCAAAGACAATCATGTTAGTTTATACCTCTGAAGCAACATTGCCTAATTCTTATTTGAGATAGTCTGGTCTCATCAAAGGATGAGAGTTTTCTTAGATTTTAGAACTGAGGATATACTCTTAGTTCCCTTAATTGGAAATGAGTGTCTTCCTAGTCTCAGCATTATGTTCATGGTGAAGTACTACATTTCCATGAACTCTTGCTGTTGGGTGGGGGGAGAGGGGGGAGAAAAGCAATTGGATCATGAACTACCAATATCTCTGCCTTTCCCTAATATGTCCACGTGCAGCCTTACAATAAACTCCATTTCTCCAAATAATGAGAATAAGTTTCCATTCTCTGAAACTAAATGAGCATTTAGCAAAAAACACTTGCAAACATAAATGCAGAATGGGTACTATTTAAAATGAATATTCATTTAGAAATGAAAACAAAATATGAAATGATATCTACTTAACCAAAATTTCACAATTTCATAAAAACTTAAATGATTTACTCCATGCCTTTCAATGTCTTTACAAAAAATCAAGGAAAACTACTCTAGGGGCACCTAGAGTCAGTTGAGTTTCTGACTGTTGATTTTTGTGCAGGTCATGATCTCCCAGTTTGTGGGATTGAGCCCCAGGTCAGGCTCTACACTGATAGCATGGAGAGCCTGTTTGGGATTCTCTCTCTGACCCTCCCCTGCTCACACTCTCTCAAAATAAATAAACTTATTAAAAAACTATGAATAAATAGTAAATATATATATATGTATATATGTATATATAATGGTGGCCATTGGGACTTAATTTATACATATGTTTTAAAATCCATGCAGGACTCTTTTAAAAAAAATGTTTGTTTTTGAGAGAGAGTGCACGCATGTGAGAGTGGGGAGAGAGAGGGAGACAGAAGATCCGAAATGCGCTTTGCACTGACAGCAGAGAGCCTGATGCAGGGCTCAAACCCACAAACCGTGAGATCATCACCTGAACTGAAGTTGGATGCTCAACCAACTGAGCCACCCAGACACCCCTATAGATATGTGTTTTAGAGAATTCAATAAAAGTGTTTTGACATTGCAGATCATTTGTGTTATAGTTGATGGCAAAAAAAAAATGATGTCAACCACCTGTATAAGCTAATTTTTCAAAACATGAAATACGTCAAGGCATTTTTACTTCAGTAAGTGATTAAATGGAAAAAAACTTAAATGGAAGTATTTTCCTCACTGGGAGTTTTCTATATCTCAGAGTTGAATGATTAAACTCAAAGTGATACTAATTAGTGTTCTCAAACTAGCTGTTGTTTTGATGTTAGAAACACTGTTTGTCTGGAGCTGGATTTTACCAGAATCTGGAATTTGATATTTTAGAATCCTTGATGTGATTTTTGCAATATACGTAGGCAGAAGAGGATCAACACTTTTAGATCTTTATTGAAACACTAAGTTAGCTTTGTTGTTTCAGAATAAAATTGGGAAATGTGGTACATTTGAAAAAAGGACGTGGATCTCAATGACTAATCAAATCAAGACATTCTCAATGAAAATATGTATATGATTGTTAAATAAGAAAGGCAACATATCACATGGTGGTCATAAGGACATGGTCTTTGGAGTTGGACTTCCTGATCCTGTCTCAGTCACAAGCTATGTGACCTTTGTTAAGTTACTTTATTTCTCTGTTCCTTTCTTTTCTCATTTTGAAAATAAGGATAAGGATAGTGAAGATATTCATGTCTGAGGATTAGTTGAGACAACCTATGAAAACATATTAAAACTGTGCCTGACACATAGCACTTACTGAATGTTACGAACTACTGGCTGATAATTTATCCATTTGATGAATCTTTATTTAGTTTCTACTCTGCCTCAGCTGCTTAAAGGCAGACACTTTTACCATATGTAACAATGAAATAATAGATACTGGAATATAGGTACAATGCAGATTTTTTTAAAAAAAAAAAAACAGGAAACCTAAAGACTTTTATATAGATCTTCTACCAAACGGAATAGGACAGTGACTCAAATTATAAACATCATGTGTCAGAGGACGACAGAGAACAGATCTGCTTAGAATCATAGAGGAAAGAAAACTTTACTCTCACAAGTGTGAGTGCACAGAAAAGGGACATGATATAGCTAATGAATGGAAAAGATATAAACTATACTGTTTTCACTATTCTTTGGTGTCTATTGATGATTCTCCTGGACTAGAGGAAAGGGCATTTCTCCTTGCCCTAAGTGAATTCTGTCTTCTCCCTTTTATATGCTGCCTGAGAGGAACTACCTTCACTAAAATTTACATGTGGTATTTCATGCAATGAAGATAGATGCTTATACCATTTCTATAGAGTTAATTTATATACTGTATGTGAGCATATGGTGTAAACTGTGAAGCACCACACAAATGTTATTTTTATTCTTTGCCTAAAATCTATTTATAAAGATATCTGTCTTCCAAAACAAGCCTTCTTGAAAACACGGGTTATGCCATGCTCAGTTTTATTTTCTTAAAACTCTTACAATGCCAGATGAATATTTGATGAGTAAGCGAATAAGCATGTGCTTCAAGGACAGTGTGAAAATCTCATAGCCAGCTCCACCTCCTTTATTCCATGACCTGTGTGTCATCTGATAACATCAGACTAAATGAAACATGACTGATTGCTTTGAATAGGAAAGGAAGGAAAAAACTGGCAAGAGAAGTACATGAGTGTCAATAGGGAGAATTCATTCTATATTTTGCCAAGGTAATGGGGAAATTTGAGAGATGAGTTTCCAAGTTAACTTCCATTAACTAAATAGCCCATCATCATTTTCTTTTACTTTAAGTATTTCTTTTAATTCCAGTTAACATACAGTGTTATATTAGGTGTACAATATAGTAATTTAACACTTCCGTACATCACCCCGTGCTCATCACAAGTGCACTCCTTAATCCCCATCTTGTATTTATCTTCCCTCTAGCCCCCTCCCTTATGTTTTTTTTCCCTTTGCTTATTTTTTCCTTAAATTCCACATGAGTGAAATCATATATTTGTCTTTCTCTGTCTTATTTTGCTTAGCATTATATTCTAGCTCCATCCATGTCATTGCAAATGACAAGATTTCATTCTTTTTTATGGCTGAATAATATTTCTGTGTGTGTGTGTGTGTGTGTGTGTGTGTGTGTGTGTGTATTCATACCACATCTTCTTTATCCATTTGTCAATCAGCGAACACTTGGACCACTTCCGTATCTTGGCTGTTGTAGATAATGCTTCTGTAAACATAGGTGTTCATGTATCCCTTTGAACTATGTATCCCTTTGAATTTTTGTATTCTTTGGGTAAATACCCAGTAGTATGATTGCTGGATCTTAAAGTAGTTCTATTTTTAACTTTCTGAGGAACCTCCATACTGTTTTCCACAGTGGCTGTACCAGTTTGCATTCCTACCAACAGTACATGAGGGGTTTTTTTCCTACACATCTTCACTAACACCTGTTGTTTCTTTTGTTGCTGATTTTAGCCATTCTGACAGGTACAAGGTGATATCTCATTGTAGGTTTGATTTGCATTTCCCTGATGAAGAGTGATATTGAGTATCTTTTCATGTGTCTGTTGGCCATCTGGATGGCTTCTTTGGAGAAATGTCCCTTCATGTCTTCTGTTTATTTTTTAACAGGGTTATTTGTTTTTTGGTGTTTAGTTTTATAGGTTCTTTATATATTTTGGATACTAAAGAGATACTAACCCTTTATTGTATATGTCATTTGCAAATGTCTCCTCCAATTCTGTAAGTTATCTTTTAGTTTTGTTGATTATTTCCTTTGCTGTGCAAAAGATTTTATTTTGATGTAGTCTCGGTAATTTATTTTTGCTTTTGTTTCCCTTGACTCAGGAGACATATCTAGAAATTGTTATGGCTGATGTCAGAGAACTTACTGCCTGTGTTCTCTTCTATGGTTTTTATGGTTTCAGGTTTCACATTTAGGTGTTTAAACCATTTTGATTTATTGTTGTGTATGGTATAAGAAAGTGGCCCAGTTTCAGTGTTTTGCATGTTGCTGTCCAGTTTTCCCAGTACCATTTGTTGAAGAGACCGTGTTTTTCCCATTGGATTTGTTTTTTCCTGCTTCGTTGAAGATTAATTGACCACATAATTGTGGGTTTATTTCTTGGTTTTCTATTCTGTTCTATTGATCTGTTTGTCTATTTTTGTGCCAGTACCATACTGTTTTGATCACTACAGCTTTGTAATATAACTTGAAGTCCAGAATTGTGATACCTCCAGCTTTGCTTTTCCTTTTCAACATCGCTTCGGCTAATTGGGGTCTTTCGTGGTTCTGTACGAATCTTAGGATTGTTTTTCTAGTTCTCTGAAAAATGCTGGTGGTATTTTGATAGGGATTCCTAAGGATCTTATTATTTTTGGTGTAATTGTAGTTTTCTTAATTTCTCTTTCTGCTGTTTCATTGTTAGTGTATAGAAATGCAACAGATTTATGTACATTGCTTCTGTATCCTGTGACTTTACTGAATTTGTGTACCAATTCTAGAATTTTTTTTGGTGGAGTCTTGCAGGTTTTCTATATAGAGTATCATGTTATCTTTAAATAGTGAAAGTTTTACTTCTTTTTTTTACTGATTTGGATGCCTTTTATTTCTTTTAGTCATCTGATTCCTGTGGCTAAGACTTCCAGGACTGTGTTGAATAAAGTGAGGGTGGAATCCTTGTTGTATACCTGATGGTAGTGAAAAATATCTCAGGTTTTCCCCATTAAGGGTGATTTTAGCTGTGGTTTTTTTATGAGGCCTTTATTATGTTGAAGTATGTTCCCTCTAAACGTATTTTGTTGAGGGTTTTTATCATGAATGGATGTTGTACTTTGTCCAGTGCTTTTTCTGCATCTATTGAAATGATCATGTGGTTCTTATCCTTTATCCTACTGATGTGATGTATCACTTTGACTGATTTGCGAATATTGAACCATCCTTGCCATCCAGGAATAAATCCCACTTGATTGTGGTGAATGATTTAAGGTATTGTTGAATTTGGTTTGCTTATATGTTGTGGAGAATTTTTGCGTCTATGTTCATTAGGGATATTGGCCTGTAGTCTGTTCTTTTAGTGACATCTTTATCTGGTTTTGGTATCAGGGTAATTCTGGACTCATAGAATGAATTTAGGACTTTTCCTTCCTTTTCTATTTTTTGGAATAGTTCAAAAAGGATGAGTATTAACTCTTCTTTAAATGTTTGATAGAATTTGTCTGTGATGTTGTCTGGTTCTGGACTTTTGTTTGTTAGGGCCCAGGATTATTTAACTCTCTCTGCTGCCTCCTCAAGTCACAGCTAACCCATTTGGATACTCAGTGGGCAATTAGGATTACACAAAGGAGGGTCTGCCCATGTGAGCCACATAGGATCATTTTCAGAATACTCATTATATTTGTCTGTATAGAAAATAATTTCCATCACAATTTTTGCAATATAAAATTGAAGAAATAATGCCCTTATTATTAATAATAATGACCTTATTATTAATGGCAGATTTGAAAAGATGAAAGCTAATCAGTTTATGTGTTTACTTGATTTGTAAACACTCTTCATATATTAATTCGCTCTAATTTTTTTTTTCCCTCAAGCCCCTAAACACCTTTTGGCAATACATCTCTAAATGAAGATATACACCAGGGGAAATGACTTCATGAAATTAATTCTGAGATTACCCAGATTAATCATGAAACTTTTTTGACTTAAAAAAAAGTGTTGTAGTCTTTGAATAAGAAAGAAATAAACCTGACTCCAAACTTGTAGAGAATTTCAGGCTGATATGATAACCTACCTGCAAAGAAGGAACCATAAGTTCTCTTCAAAGATCCCATCTAAAGTTATAAAATGGCCAGCCTGGGTGGCTCAGTCAGTTAAGTGTCTGACTCTAGATTTCAGCTCAGGTCATGGTCTCATGGTTGTGAGTTTGAGCCCCGAGTAAGGCTTCACATTCTCAGTGGGGGATTCTCTCTCTGCTTGGGATTTTCTTTCTCCCTTTCTTTTCCTCCCCAACACGTGCTCTCTCACTCTCTCAAAGAAATAAAATGAAGTTCTAAAATGTTAAAGAAATGCAATACTATTTAAGATCAAAGATAATCCTCCATAAGAAATAGGTACAGAAGAAGTTACAGTTGGAGGCTGTTCACTTTGGATTAACTGAGAAACCAACTAAACTTAACCCAAAGTGTACTAACCAGGGAAATTGTTACAGGCTCTGAAGATTCCCCTTTCTAGCTCTGCAGGACTAGTTCATAGCTGACCAATGTTCCCACTAACAACTGCAAAGCTGAAGGAGAACAAAACAATCTAATATTCCATCAATTTGAAAACTTTAGAGTACAACTAAGGCAACCAACACTTAAAAAGCCAAGATTCCCAAGAAAATTGGAACTCACTGAGATGAGCTTGACATTCTTTACTACCTTTCCTTCAAAGTATCTGATGCTTCATAGGCTGCGTGGTTAGAGATGCTTACAAGTCAAGCAGAAAATGGTTGTTAAGAAGTGGGGAAACTTAAGAGAGGTTTTAACAATCTTATGGGCCCCTTTGAACAAAAAAAATTTTAAATGGAGAAGGAAAACCCAAAATGAGGTGTAAATACTAAAGAAAGAAATGCAGAGAAGTGGCCATAATCTCCTGAGCTGCTTTTCCGCTAAAGGTGTTTGATGATTCCTAAGTGATCCAAACCCAGAGACAGAAATGCTGAATAGGAAATGGCTGCTGAGAGCCTGAGAAAGTCACCTGTGGTAGGAAGGAAAGGTAATTTGGTAAAAGTAATTTGGTAAAGCAATATTTTTACTAGATACCATAGGGGCAAAGCCAGAAAGAATTGTATACAAACAGTCAGTAAATTCTTTTCTCACAGAGGTTTGAGTTAGCGATCTTGAAACTACTTTCCATACGTACTGTTGTTGAAC
Organism: Prionailurus bengalensis; assembly: GCF_016509475.1. NCBI lineage: Eukaryota > Metazoa > Chordata > Mammalia > Carnivora > Felidae > Prionailurus > Prionailurus bengalensis. The sequence continues at coordinate 147,855,005 of NC_057344.1, forward strand.
AAACAAGTAAATATATTTTAGGTAAATAGAGCCAGGCTTCTCATTGTCAGAGAAATAAGTTATAAATGAGCAATGGGGGGTGGTGCTAGAGTGTTAGAATGAACCCTACGATTTTAGACTGCGGTGGGAGATAGGAGTATGAATAGAGATGGAGATATAGACGTTGTTAAAGGATAAGCTGAGGCACAAAAAAATTTTCAGGAGGTCATTTGAGTATACATCTATTCCAATATGGTAGCGCCAAATTGAAAGTGGTTAGGGGTACTCCCAGAACAGGAGCTAGGGGAGAGGTTGTTATAGAAAGAGGTTTTTATAGAAGGAAATTATTTGATTGGTTATAGTTTAAGAGCTTGCCTTATATTTGAAAGCCTAACTGAGTGCATTGACTCTTACTTAGGGTTTGGTTTGCTTACAAAGGCTACCAAGGCATTAGGGCTATCTCAATTTAATGGCTTCCTTTTTTAGTTGCAATAACAACATATATATGTTATATGCACAGATATGTATATATGTGTATACACACACACACACACACGATTTCAAAAAACCCAAATTTATTATGTTATCACTCTGTAGGTCAGAAGAGCAATATATGTATCCTTGAGCTAAAATCAAGGTGTCAGCAAGCATTCCATTTTGGAGGCTCAAGAAGAGACTACATTTCCTTGCCTTTTCCAGTTTCTAGAGGCCACTCTCTGGTCCTTACCACATAGTCCTGTACATTTCAAAAACAGCAATTGGGGCAGTATCAAATTTTCTCATGCTCCCATATTTCTATGACAATAGCTGGGAAAGATCTTACACTTTTGAGGACTCATGTGTTTATATTGGACCCACTTGTATTAATCCAGGATAACCTCCCCCTTTCTAGGTCTTGAACCTTTATCACATTTGCAGTGTCCCTTTTACCCTGAAAGGTAGCACAGTCACCAGTGCTGAGGATTATCTTATAGAGATCTGCAAATCTGTCATGATAATAGGCTTTATGTATTTGGGGGCTATGTTGTGATCTGCATATACTTGCATATAAGATCCATATTTTAAAAATTTCCTTGTGACACATAACTTTTCTTATCCAAATTACTGATTTTATTGCTAGTTATGCTGTTGCCATAATACCCATTTGTCTCTTGTTAAAGTTAGCCATAGCAGCAAAAGACCAATGATGAATACAAAGAGGAGGAAAATCCTATACAAATGATGGAAAAACTGTATGGCTTAAAATGGGAATCAAGTCTTAGAAAGCAGGCTCTCCCAAGTAGATTTGAGGAAAAAAGAATTAAGCCAAAATAATAATAAAATCTATGAGAGAAGAAAAATACTGTGATTAAACATACAAACAACAACTTTGAGTCTCAACACTGAAAGAGTTCTCCATATTCTCATTAAATTTGATGAAAGCATTATTCTTGAAATTTAAAGACAAAAAACTCACCCAGAATTCAGTTAAAAAAACATAAGCAGTAAAAGACCAAGACCAAACTAGGTAGTCATGTGGCAGAAGTCAGTCTGACTAGATTTTCCTGCCCTGTGCTAAATTTCAGAAAATGCAATGCTGAGAGGAAATTTACAATGTCGTAATTTTATCCTCAGTCAATTTTCATTCATGTGTGAAGAGAATAGTCTCAGATATATGCAAAATAGCTGTTTTAGAAATCTTGCCTCAGTCAAGAGTAACTCCTTTTCTTTTCCACATCCTTCGTAATCACTTGATTAGAGAATATATTCTAAATGTATACTAAAAAAAGAGATTACCAAAAAAGGAAGATTCCCACCAGAGAGCTGGATGTGGGGCTTGAACTCATGAACCATGAGATCATGACCTGAGCTGAAATCGGACACTTAACCAACTGAGCCACCCAGGAGCCCCTGACAGTGATAATTTCCAATTACATTTTTTTCCTTTTTGAGTAGGGCGTACTGAGATTCTTTATTCTGTATTCTTTGGTAGGTATGTCACAAAAGAACAAGATGTATAATTTTTCAGGACCTAGGAAGAAAAATATGAATTTTGCAAATGATTACTTTGTATTCCGCCATCTGTCTTTCAGATGCTTTTGCAGCATTTATGCATTTTCTCCTGGAAGAATCTATTCAAGGGCCATGTGGTGTCCTGGCTCTAGAGTCAACAGTACAAGCTTATCAGTTCCATCCCTTCTCAGCTGAAGGAAAATAACATCCTGGTTATTAGCTTGCATACAGAATTTTTCAAGTTTTCCGAAAACAACCATTTATGTAAACTTCTATTTAAATAAATACAAAATATCAGGAGCACCTGGGGGGCTCAGTCATTTAAGCATCTGACTCTTGGTTTCAACTCCGGCCATGATTTTATGGTTCATGATTTCAAGCTCTCGTGCAGAGCCTGCTTGGGATTCTCTCTTGCCTTCTCTCTGCCCCTCTCCTGCTTGTGTTCTCTCTCTCTTTCAAAATAAGTAAATAAAAATAAATAAATACATACATACAAGATATTATTCAGCGAAGAGATGAGTACATTAATATTAAAAACTGAGCAGGGAATTATTTATATAAAAATTAAACCAGTAAAATAATTATATTCTTAACACATGAGGATTTCTTTATTTTTATTTTTATTTTTATATATTTTGAGGGTTGGGGGGGAGGGAGAGAGAGAGAGAGAGAGATCGGTGGAGTGGCAGAGAGAATCCCAAGCAGGCTCTGTGCTGTCAGCACACGAACTATGAGGTCATGGCCTGAGCCAACATCAAGAGTCAATTGCTTAACCAACTAAGCCACCCAGGCATCCCAATATATGCAGATTTCTTATGCATTGATTTGGCTGAGCAGTAGTATCTTAAAAAATGTCTAAAAGACAGATGTAGATTATCAAGCAAATAATAATGGCTAATAAACACAGCAAGTGTTCAGTCTCATTGACAAAAAATACTTAAAAATGGCTGCAATATCATTTTTGTCTAGCAACATAGAAAATATTTTTAAAACATAAGAACACTTGCTGCCGAGAAGGGAACGTGTTAAAGGACACAGTGCAGATGGGCAAACTGCGTGGGCAGAAGGAAGAGACAGCAACACGCCGAGTTCACAATAATTTACTTACTGGCAAATAAGGGGCCTCTTGGGAGATAACTCAAGCTTATTTGCTCTGTCTCACACAGGAGCTAGCCAGGCCAAGAAGAAGTCTTTGTGCAGAGTATTCAGGACCCTTCTCTGAGTGAGAAAGCTCAGTGAGCCCAGCTGGGGCCTGTGATTAGCATAGCGGCTAACACTCTACAGATCATGTGCATACAAGGCTGGAAGAGGAACTGGAATAATCTCTGGGGCAAAACTTTGCCAACAACTGGGGGCCAAGCAGGCCTCTTAGGGATTCCCTCATCCACGCTTTCCTTCAGCCAGGGAAAGTTCTTCTACATTCCTCAGCCTGTTTGCCGTGCACCGTGGGCAATATGAGGGATCTAAAATATCAGTGGTGACACAGGGTAGGGTGACAGTGGTGGCCAGTGGAGACCAGGGTGACCAGTGGAAAGAAGTGACATCCATTTGGAGTCGTGGTGTTTGCAGCGTACCAGCACCCGGTGGAAGAACCAGGTTATCTGGGGCACAACGCGGGGCATTTAGTTTACCTGCTACCATTTGCTGCATCCTTTCAGGGACTTTCAGAAGTACTTGGGACTGGAATCTTCTGAAAGCAGGACTTCCTCTGTGCCCACAGACACTGAAGCTTAAATGAAAAATGTTTCATATTTGTAAAAAAAACAAAAGTATGAGAAGAGATACAAATATCCCCAAATGAAAATGTTAACCGTGCTAGCTTTTGGGTTATTGCTACAATTATAGGCGACTTTATTCTGTGGCTCTTGAAGTGTTAAAATAAGAAATTTAAAAAATTGAAAGGAAAGTATACATAAAGCGTGATTAAGCAATCAAACTGTGAGGTCTGTTCAGAAGTGGGGCATTTCAAGTGGGAGACATCGAGTGATTTATAGAATCACTGGTGAGTCTGCATAATTAATACTGTAGTTATTTGCAGGTTCTGGGTTCACATGACAGAACCCGCACTCCCTGTCTATGTAACCATGGACAACATATTTAACATTCTGGGCCTCCATTCCCTGATGGGTAAAACGGGTGTAGCAACAGTGATTACCTCATAGGCATCAGTTTTCTTCTCTGTCCTCTTCTTCAACCTGATTATCTAGTGTGTTAAATGAGTATTGAATGAGTTGATATAAAAACAATTAGAGGAGTATCTGGCACATAATTAGCTATTAAAACAAGTTAAAGCATGTCATTGAGCAAATGATTGAAATTAAGAACTAGTTCACCCCGATTATGCGGGTTTTTGTAGCATCCTATGTATTTTTATTTGTTTTGGTTTACTCTTGGTTCCACAGAGACAGTGACCTATGGTAGAAATAGGGGACCAGATTCCTAGACCTGACTTACCACGTACTATCTGTGTGGCCTTGAGAAATTCTTCATCTGCTAAATGGAGGCTAATTTTGATTGTTCCTAAAATTTAGCCCTAATGGTTTTAAAAGGTCACTAATAATTATCATTAATCCTGTCTTTCTTAATTGGAACTAAAAAGAGATAATAATGAGATAAAAGTAAAAGCAGTTTGAAAAATGTGATTTTAAGATTGGAGTGTACTTAGCCTCATTTTCGGTGTTCAGTAGAAGGTGCATTAAATCCATGCAAGGTTCTTAGGACTCTGCATTTGGTTCACCCTGTCTCTAAAGGAGAAAGCACCTACTTGGCAGAAAGAGAGCTTGTAGATGATTTTTGAGGTTCATTTGGGTTCCAGTTAATCATATCTTTTTCCTGTGGCCCTCCTTTCACCTAAAGTCTTCATTTGGAATCATGATATAATTTTCTTGTATTCATCTTACACATGTATTTATATAATAAAAAAAGCTTTCTAAGAGATTTGTGCCATTGAAAAATCTAAAGTTAATGAAGACAAAGTTAATGAAGTTGCTGTCTGTTTACTCTCTAGGTTTGGCAGAAACTTATTTTATATCGCCAAACTCTCAATTCTCTATAGAACACAACTTGTCATTCCCCTTCATTTCCATACCACCAATTAAATGCATCTGATAGTAGAGAAGACAGTGGCCATACAGTCGGTCCCTAACGCTGTTTCCAGCTACATAGTTCTGAGCATGGCATCATTTTTCAGTCTTAGTTTACGTCTTGACAGAATGAACATCTATGAGTCAACATGACTAAGTCCACTATGTTGAATAGTATTGAGGAGGAATTTGGGGGAGGAGACTGCACTCTTGACCCAAGCTGAACAAGACAGAACAGAGAAGGCACCTGGAATTCTCTCTCTGCGTGTTCTTTGCCTGCCTGCTGAGCCCACCTCTCCAGGCCAGGGCAACCTAGCTTATAGGTGAAGAAACAAGAACCCACAGAGGCTGGGTATAGTTTACACAGGGAGAGGAGTGGGTGGTTCCTCAAAAATTGTTGGCAATCCTGTTTAGCAGCCTAGGGATTCAGACCTGGGATCATTGCCGTCTTCTTTGCTTCTCCCTTTGCTAACTCATCTTGTGTCAGGTGTGTGTGATGCTGGTCTGCTCAATTATTTCCAGAAATGAAGTTGTACAAACGTGGATGTTGGTGGCTACACCTGCATAAGGGTTTTAAATATGGGTGTGAACTGGATTGGCACTTCAAAAGATACCTTAGGTTTTCCGTGAGACACCACAGTATCCTTGTTTAAAAACCCTTAACAATTCCCATTCAACGAACAGAATTGGGGGGAAAAATGGAAGTGGATTCATAAAAGTGAGTAAGGTCTATAAAATACTGTGGGGCTCAAATAGAATTTAGAGTGATCCTTACAGTTTACTAAGTCGCCCATGCCTAATTGTGATGTATCACCCTGCAGCCATTGCATGGGTATACACTATGTATATATATTTTCTGAGCCTAACCCAGTATGTTGCAACTTGAGGAGTACACAGTTCTGGAATTTTAGACTTAGGAAGAAGGCTCAACATGGTAAGTGATGAGAAAGAAAGGACTCTAGACTCCTTGAGTGAGCTTTTACAATTAAGTGTTCTCAAATGTGGTTAGAATAGTTGAGTACCCTTTTCTCTAAGATGGTGGAAATGGTGGAGAAGAATGTGGACATAAAGGAATAGCCACTAATTTACATGTTAAGAATGTCAAAAAATAGTTGCTTACCAAGGAGGGGTAAAATTTACTGTGGTAGGTTAGGAGACTTCTCTATAAACATATTGTCAAAAGAAACTAAATTGGTAGTTGGTCCACGACTAGATTTCTTTAGAGTTGGTTGTCATAGATGTCATATTTTATATTAATAATGATCTTCAGGGGGAGAAAGATGTTTTATTATCTATACTGAATAAACAAATTATTTTTTTTTAATTTTTTTTTCAATGTTTTTTTTATTTATTTTTGGGACAGAGAGAGAGACAGAGCATGAACAGGGGAGGGGCAGAGAGAGAGGGAGACACAGAATCGAAACAGGCTCCAGGCTCTGAGCCATCAGCCCAGAGCCCGACGCGGGGCTCGAACCCACGGACCGCGAGATCGTGACCTGGCTGAAGTCGGATGCTTAACCGACTGCGCCACCCAGGCGTCCCTTTTTTTTTAATTTTTTTTCAACGTTTTTTTTATTTATTTTTGGGACAGAGAGAGACAGAGCATGAACAGGGGAGGGGCAGAGAGAGAGGGAGACACAGAATCGAAACATGAATAGTTAAACAAATTATAAAAAGACATAAAAATCTTCCTGACATTTAATGTTTCTTCTTTTTTGTTAAATGTTATTCACTACTGTGTTCTGACCTTTAGTGCTATTAAAAACTTTATTTATATTTACATCTCCTCCAAAGTTATGTAAAGTCTCAAATGAATTTTTTGAGTAAACAAAATACAAAATAGGTTTCCAACCCTATGGGAGTTGACTCTTCTTTGGCTCACATAACTTTTTTTTGAACTGGAGTGAAATCTATCACAAAAGGACTCTGGCTGCCATCTTTTCTAGCTTCCCTCACAAGTCAGAAAGTTTCTGTTTCTGTACACAAAGGTCTAATTACTTGAAAAATGTTTCCCTATTTCTAAGGTGAAATCTTTGTCCATTAACTTCTAAGCCTGATTCCTGTTTTTGTCCTTTGGAAGAAACATGATATAAGGAAAAGGTTTATAACCCACCTTGGTCTTCCCTTTCCCGGATTAACTAACCTTAATGTCTTCAACTGTTCTGCGTATAAAATGGCTTCACTGTTCTCCTTTCTTCCTTTTGGATGTTCTGAAATGTATCCATGTTTCCCTTAATTTACAGTCCCTGTGCAAAGTCTGGGTCAATCCATTATTGTCCTTGACTCGGACACTGCAGCCTCAAGTTACTTTTCTATATAAATAGTGCATATTATTTTATGACCAAAGAAAACCTAGTCTCAACCATCCTGTATTCGTGTAATGTATGTTTTCAACACAAACCGCTCTTATTCTGTCAAGTTGCTCGATTACTTTTTGTTTGGCTTTGTAACAAAGCACACCACTTCTATATTTCATGAATTATATATTCCACACTCTTGGTTTTGTCATGTACATATCTGATAAACATGTCTTCCAGTCAGTATTCAGTATAAATTCCGTAGTCTTCCTGAGAACAAAGGCACCCTGTAACATGGCTCAGTCAGCTCCTGTACAGGTATGTGTAACTCTGACACGACTCTGTAACTTGAACTATGTCCAGTCAGACTATATGCAGCACCACGTGTGGGAGACGGAGGAGTGGAATTGCATAAAAGCCTACACTCCTCTGTGCTCCGGGATCAGCCTTTTCGGGGTCTCAGCCCACTGAGCCTATGCTGGCACGAATAAAGCTGCTTCCTGGAAAGAAGATCCTTGGTGCCCATCTTTCTGCGCAAGAATCTTGCTATAGGGTTAGTGACCTTATACAAGGAGGTAGAGACTAGAGTGCTCTCTCCATCCTGTGATCCCACAGTGGCACCGTCTGCAAGCCAGGAGGAGGGTCCTTGCCGAGAACTGAATCTCCCAGCACCTTGATCTTGGACTTCCCATCCCTCAGAACTACGAGAAATAAATGTCTGTTGTTTAAGCCACCCAGTCTGTGGTGTTTTGTTATAGCAGCTACAACAGACTAAGATATAAAAACATGGCGAGGACTGGCTTTCAGGATGACTGCCTACCCATTTTGGACTGAAAGGAAAAGCTGTGGACAGATTATGGGCCAGGGAGAATCTGAACCATGGAATTCGGCAGAAGTAGACTTAGATCTGGGTGAAATACTTGCACAGGCAGAAAAAGAATAGGTAGAAAAAAGCAGGCAGAGAGGAAATTAGTGAACATTTTGTTAACAGCCCTCTAAAAGATATGGCAGTTGGAGAAAAAACCCAGGAATACTGGTTTCCCCATTAGGGTAAAGCCTTCTAATGCTCTTTGACTACCTGGAAAGATGTTATATTCATTCACAAAGTCATTAAATTACTTGATAAAAATCTAAACAGCTAAGAGGAGGCCACAGCTACATGACTACAGAATCCCAAGGGATTCTGTTAAGAACTAGGCCTCTTTACAGAGAATCCTAGCAGCAGGCAGATCATTATCAGTACATTAGTATGACAGGTAGTTGAGCGCAGAATGGAAGGCATTGTGTTTGATGACTGATGTCCATCCAAGTGCCTGAGAACTTCCTTGAACAGATCTCTCAGAGGGTATGACAACTGATATCCTACATTTGACAAAGGTGGGGCATTGACTGACTTACTCTGAAAAGGGTAACTGACACAACTCCCCAACCCACAAATTGAATACCTCTTTGGAAGCAGTAGGAATAGTCTGTGTGTATTGGGAAAATATAATAATAAAAAAAAGAAATCTCCCGTCAAACCAGAAAACCTCTCCAAAACCATAGAAGAGAAAGAAAACAGTTTTATTACTGAATAAGCATTAAATCAGAATATGGTGGCATGATAGGCAATTCACTAAAAAGATAGCGAAGACCGAAAGAAATCTCACCCCCTTAGATAGCTAAGCAGATACAACCCACTACTACATATTCACAGGTGAACAATAACTCATCCTCAAATAAGAGGACTTAACAGCATCATATGTCACACATTGTTTTTCCTAAATTAACTTGGCAATTGGGGTAGCCATTCGTGTTAGTTAATTGGCTTTATCCAAAGGGGGGGGAAAGAAAAAAGAAACAACAACAAAAAAAACTTCTATTCTTTATGACAAACTTGGATTTGCACTCATCATGTAGATAAATTAGGTTTGTGGGGTTTTTTGTTGTTTTTTGTTTTTGTTTGTAATTGGAATCAATAAAGCTGCGGGAGAGGCTATAGTCAATTTCATTGTTTCAAAGCCTCTTGAGATTCTAGGGACAAAATCAGAGAATCATGCAAATAATTGCTCAGAGGTTTTTTTCATTCTCCAAAAGCTGGAATCCATTGTCTAGTATTCTGTAGGCCCCAACTTGTCTGGTTTTTGTTTTGTTTTTCTGTTGGTAGCAAGGTATTTTATCTGCAAAATGAGCTGAGTCCTAAATTGTAACACTGTGGCTCATGGCTGATAAGACATGCCATAAATATTTTCCCTCAATTGAACAATGTTACAAATTATCTCATGAGGTTTGGGGGCCTTGGGAAGCATGAGATTGTAACAAAGCCAAAGAATCAGTTTAGCATTGTTGTCTCCTTTCTGAGGCGAGCAGCCAATCATTTACATTTTGAATACTTATAAATCCCTCCAGGGGGACAGATTTCTCTCCCCCTGCTTTTTTTTTTTTTTTTTTTTTTTTTTTTTTTATGACTAGAGTACATAGTGGGAGAGTCCTGAAACCCTTGAGGAATCCTGACATAAAAATTAGACTCCTTCATAAGTAAAAGCAAACAGGAATTTAGACTCAACTGCTACAAGAACAGAAAGAGAGAAAGAAAAAAAAGACAGAAACTGCAGAACATAAATCAATTACAGAGAAAAACTTTGCAGACAGTGGTACTGAAGTCCGAAGTCAGAATAGTTGGAGTTAGGAACTGATGTGAACAAAGGTTAAAGAAATATAGACAAAAAATCAAACTTCCTTACAACGTACAGCCCATTGGCAAGTCCTTGAGACCAGCAGAGTGTTGGATGTTAATACTTTGCTAAGAGCGAAAGGCAATCTTAGCTAACCATTATCCTGAGCTTCAAGATCCTGTAAGTCTACTTTAACACATAGAAATTCCTTTGGAAACTTCCTTTATCTTTACACGCCCCAAAATATATGTTAGCAATCATTCTTCAAACATATGGCCCCCTGATATACATCTGAAGGGTCTCATGACTAACGTTTTACAAGACAGTAATAAGTGAACTCTCTCTAACAACAGCTAGCCCCCTCAAGGTCCCTGAAACGTAGCTTCCAAATTCCTTAGTGACTTAAGCTATTGCTAACCCCCTCCCAGCTTAAAAGCATATAATCGGCCACTCCTCACACCCCCAGTGCAGCTCTTTCTGCCCATGGATTCTGTCCCCATGTCTTAATAAAACCTCCTTTTTTGCACGAAGATACTGTTAGGGAACCGGGCTGGAACGCTGGTGGAAAAACCAAGTGGCACTCGGAGATCTTGGTGGATTGGAGATTTATTTAACACCAGCAGGCTCAGAGGAGACCGTTTCTCCAAAGATCTGAGCTCCGAATGCAAGCGGGAAGGGTAATTTATAGTTGTCAGCCTCCATATTCATGGGCGGGGGGGGGGGGGGGGCAGTGCCTGTGGCAAACAGGGCAAGAAGAGGGGTCTCTAAGTCAGAGACCAGAGAGCTTGTTTTAGTCCTGTTGGCCATCTATGGTGCAGTACTTTATTCATTTCTCCAACATTCCCCCCTTTGATGCCTTTAAAAAAAAACTTAGTAGGCATCACCTTTTAGTTTTACAGGTTGGTACTCTCAGAAGGCTAAGATAGGTGCTGCAGTTTGGCGAGCAACAGTGTTTTCAATAAAACGTACCAGGGTATTTAGTATACAGGGGCTGATGGTCACAAGTAAAATTATGGAAAGGAAGGGCCTTGCCAGGGCAGGGAGCCAGGGTGCCCAATCTGTGAGAGCCCATCCTCTCCATTGATACCTTGTGTTGTCCACGTTGAATTTTTTCCTTGAGTTCCTTAAACTTAGTCCTGGCTATTCCTGATTGGTTTACAAAAGGCAACATTCCTCCCCCAGAAAGATACAAGTCCCTCCTTTTTTCTGAAGTGAGGAGGTCAAGGGCTCGCCTGTTTTTGAGGGACACTGCTGCCAGGGAGTTTATTTGTCTTTGCCAGGTTACCCGGGAGTCTGCCATTCGTTCCGTGTCCTAGTTTGTTGGTGCAGTCTCTGTTAGCCCAACAGCAAGAAGCAAGATCAGGGCTATGACACCAGGAAGGGGCAAGGGCTGGCAGAGATGTATCTGGAACCCTGGGCTCAGTCCACACATTGATTCCTCAAGCTTCTGCCGTGCGCAGGCCAGCCAGCTTCCGGGGTGTGGCTGGAGCAGGGCTGGAGATCTCAGGGGCCAGTGTCTTTCTGAGGGTCAGTTTAAGTGGGCTGACTGGATCTGGATCACTTCGCCAGGTTGAGGGTTCCTCTGAGTTGGCCTTCTTAACTCTGGAGTGATGGACCCACGGGGTGATGCCTGAAACTGAGTCCTCTATTTGGTTGTATGTCTGTAAAGTCCACCTCCCAGTCTTTGAAAGGGGCGGGTTTCTGGTAACTGTCAGATCAGGTTTAGGGAAGATATGGTTTGCATATTTAGAGATCCATCCTGTTTTCCAGTTGTTTAAATAATCATATGCCCATGGGGTGTTGTTATTATCCCCACAGAATAGCAAGCACAGAAGATTGTCTATACATGAAATACTGTGAAAATTTTTCTAAAGTTTACCTCAAGTGGCCAAGTTTAGGCAAACAACAAACATTTAAAGACAATTAGAACTAGAATTTAACATCCATAACGGTGCATTGTTGAAACATAGCTGTTGTTGTTGTTGTTTTCTCTCTAAAAACCCTCCTTTCCAGAGATAGCCAAATTGAGACCAATGCATTTGTAGAATAAGTCCAGTCTTAAGAAACCTGGCCTAACTATGTACATAAGTTTAAAAAGAATAACGATTGATCATGAGGATCTTTTAAAGTTTGCTTTGCTGGAAACTTTTGTAAGGAATCTCCGGGTTGAACTTTTAGTAGCCTCTCCAGGCCAGAAGCCAAGCCAAATACTTGCCATCAGACAGGCCTGCAATACCTGTAGAATTGGGAAAATTCCTCTTCATGAGGTCCCCAAGATACCCTGAGGTTCCTGCACCTGCCAGGAAGTGACCTTCTTTACTCACCTGGTAAGGCTGCTGGGAACTCTGGAAGCAAGGTATCAACATTTCCAAGGGGCTTTATGGCTCCATGTTTCATAAAGCTAACCTTTGTTCCTTAAAGCTGTTTTAGTTCCTTAAAGCTGAGTTTATGAATGTCATTCTCAAATACTCCAGTCAAAGCCTTGGTAAAATAACCAGTATTTCCAATGGTGACCTGTTACAAGATGAACAGATTCTTATTGAACTTATGCAAACAATTGTAATTGCCATGAAAGAAAGAATACTCACTGAGAGTTTTTGAATTTCAGAGGAGTTATGTAGAGAGAAAAGATAAATGCTTCAGTTTACAAATGAGTGCTTTATGACATTTCTGTATATCATAGATATCTGAAGAGAAAGTTTCCTTAATCTGGAAGAGCAAACATTAGAGAACCAGCAATATTTTCAATAAGAATCACAAAACTGTAATCTTCCTCAGTTGATTTAATCCCATGTTCCTCATTCTTGTTCAGTTTGAATGCAGCTTTTTAGTTCTGGAAATTCTTACCCATTTTAGTATTAATCTTAAAGATGTCAAATGCCTGTATTTGTCCCCAAAATCATTTTTATAAATCTCCTTGAAGAAGAAACACGTTTTGTGAGAGAATAAGAACAATTATGAATGACAAAATCTCAGAAATAGACATTGTTAAAGATCTGATGAGAGTTCGTTATGATGCAATTGACAAAGAAATTCGGTTATTTCTGTGACACATAACACTTCAAGTAATCAGAATATTAAATGATGACCTTATACCAAAACATTAAAACTTTAGGAACTGCATATATATTTGGGCAGTTACAGCATTTACCTGTGCAGTACAACCTAACGTTTGCCATTGTATGACAATGCTTTTCCAAGTAACTTAGCATCCCAAATAAAAGGGCCTAATTGGTCAAAAAGACTTCACTTACCATTTAAATCCTGGGAAGTTTGTTAAAACCTTAGGAAGTTATAAGTACATCCTAAATAGGATTACACATCATTACAAATCTTAAAGTTTTATTTATTCAACGAAGGTGGCAATAAAAGATCCTAAAGGTGAATGTATAGCATTATATAGTTGTTACCAAAACCTAGCTCCTGTAACATTGAGAAGTTTTAATTAAGTAATCAAAGACCTGATAAAGATGAAACCTAAAACTTTGGTTTTCCTGGAAGACAATCCTTTGTTTGCATTGTCTTATCAAGAGCAGATCAACAGTCCAAGAAAACTTTGTCATTTGAGCAGAGAGAAAAGCAGAATTTCAACCTTATACCAGTGTACCTTTAAAATTCCATTCATCTCAACTTTGGTCCATCCTGAGCACACATAAAATTCTTTTCCAAAGATTTCCCTTCATGAACCTTCTACAACTTTCCTTTGCCTTCAAACTTTGTCCCAAAGCCATTTCTCTCCAAATAACCAGTCTCATTCAAGATAAAATTACTTTCTTCTTCCCTCAACAAAAATGTATTTCCACTCCTTATATCTTTCTTACGTACCTCCTACTTCCCTACATACAGGGTTGCTTTCTTTATTTCCATCAGTCTTAAATACACTTAGCAGGATTTTAACTCTTAGGAAACCTTAGTCTCCAACTGAGGACTTAGTAACCAACTGAGAGGTGTTTATGCCAGAATTTTTTTTTAATGTTTTTATTTATTTTTGAGACAGAGACAGAGCATGAGTGGGGAAGGGGCAGAGAGAGAGGGAGACACAGAATCCGAAGCAGGCTCCAGGCTCTGAGCTGTCAGCACAGAGCCTGACGCGGGGCTCGAACTCACAGACTGTGAAATCGTGACCTGAGCCGAAGTCGGAAGCTTAACCAACTGAGCCACCCAGGTGCCCCTACGCCAGAATTTTTTTAGATGGTAAATTCATGAACCAATTAAGTAAAAAGCATGTTTTCCAATAGGTCCAAATAGCTTTAATTTCTCTGGAGTACGAAGTTAAAAATACAAACCTATGTTCAGTAATCAAAGCTTTAGCAATTCATTCTATTTGGAAAAGACCTAGATGTCTATCTGGAAAAGACCTAGGATGGGAGGAGGAGCCAATGGTACCTGAAGCACTGAGGAGGGTATAGGAACCAGTTATATAGACCACACCAAGTTGGTGCAGAAACAGCAGGGGGAGGGGAAGGCAGAAGAGGCAAGGTGCCAGTAGAAGGCAGAGAAGGAAAACCTAATTCAAAACCTTAACTCAGAGGAGCAGATGCCATGTTTTTTCCACCAAAGTGGAAATATGGAGTACACATCAGTCCAGAGGAGACCAGGAATTTCCCTGAAACAAATGGAGTTTCAGCAACTGCTTGGAAACATTCCTTAAAGTCCCCATCCAAGGTAGACTAATCACAGTTGGCTCCAATTACAGCTGTTAACCTGGGAAATAAGGGAGAATCCCTCATATCTATTAGGCAGAGGAACAAGGAGAGAGAGCCAGTGTCCCCTTCAGTCTGATTCTATCTCAGCCAGATCAATCAGATCCCCTTCTTGAGGTTCCTCCTGATATCAGTTGGGTTTCTGGGACTTTCCCTGGTTGGGACATCTATTCTTTTAATTTCCTTTCTCCTTGAAGTAGGTTCACTGACCCCTTACTAAGGAGGTTCTAGGCCTCCCCCCTTTTGGTGGCTAGACCTTCCCCATCCTTTTGTCGCGGCTCTCTTGTGCCTCTGGAGCAAACAGGGTGTAAGCCTCACATAGCCTCTAATAATAATCCCTGGGGGAATCCCCTTGCTGCCGGGCATATTCATGGGCTTCTCAGCCTCTTCTCTGATTACCCGGAGAAGTGCCTCTTGATACTGGCGGATGTGGACCGGTATCTGGAGAGCATCTGTGCCTAGCCCAGGGCGCAATCTGGCCGTTGGTCCTTGTTGGGGAGGGTTCTCCGGGTCCGGGAGGAGAGGAGAGATGGGCGGCACATCCGGGGCCAGAGGAGAGACAGACCGGGGAGGAGTTTCAAGCTCAGGGGCAGGGGGCAGGGAGCCCGGTGAGTCATAAGGTGGCGGAAAGACGGTATCTTCCTCCGGGTCTCCTGCAAACACTAGAGGAGCAGTGGGTTGCTTCTTTGGTTCCCTGGGTAAGTCTCCGGATAAGGCAGCTAAAACCTTTGCCTGACTCTGCTTGCTATGGGTGAATCGCACCCAAGGCAGAGGATTTGGGGCAATTTCAAGCCAGGAGTCGATGTATGGAAATGGATCAGGGTGACCTGGGTCTCTCCAGAGACGACATGCCAGATGCAGCGGACCATTGGGACATCCAAGATTCCCTCAGAGGCCCTCTTACACCAAAAGTGGGCCATTCTAACTCACATAGGGTCCTTAACATGCCGGGGACTATCTTAATTCTGTAGTCTCCCCAAAACCCCTTCTTTGCTCCATCCCAACCCCATAATGTTCCTGTGAGGAGAAGTCGCAAAGAAGAGGAATGGAGTGCCCCCTCTAATGAGGAGACCAGTCAGATGCCCGTCTGGCTGTGTCCCGAAGGAACCTAGGTGATGATTAGTCGTAGCAGTCTCAGCTTTGTGGCTTACGATTGGAAACTATTCTGATGCTGCCTTAGACCGTATGCCATTCACCATGGTATCGCAGCTGGGCCCACTCAGACCCCGTGGGCTTTTGGGGACCTTAAGGGTGCCCGCCCGTGGAGCCACAGAATCGAACTCGGCAGGCAAGCCAGACCGAGTCGCACATTCACACTCACATACACACCAGTGGTTATGACATTCCCTCCCACAGAATTCCCCTGGGAGACCTCTGAGGTCTCTGGGGAGTAATCAGGTCCCCCTTCCACTCTTGCAAGTGGGCCTGACTACGTTGGGTCCCAGCCTTACCGGTTTCGACGTTGGGTCTGGGTCGAGGTCCTCACCTGCCAAGTCTCCTGCCAATTCCAGCTGGAACAGTGGAGCGGGAGCTGGCCTGAGGCGACCGAGCAGGAGACTGAGGAAATTCAGGCAGGGTGTGCCTTCTCCCTTGCGATTCCTAGTTCTGTCACCGCCTAGCTAGCTGTTCCCCCAAACTGGTGGCAACAATGGGCCAGCACGGTTGGGTTTCCCGGTCAGGGAACCAAATATGTTATGGAACCAGGCTGGAACGCCGGCAGAAAAACCAAACGGCACTCAGAGATCTTGGTGGATCGGAGATTTATTTAACACCGGCGGGCTCAGAGGAGACCGTTTCTCCAAAGATCTGAGTCCCGAATGAAGGGGGGGAGGGTAATTTACAGTCGTCAGCTTCCATATCTGTGGTGGGTTTCCGGGCGTGTGGCAAACAGGGCAAGAAGGACCTAGAAGAGGCATCTCTAAGCTAGAGACCAGAGCTTGTTTTAGTCCCCTCGGCCATCTTATGGTATAAAACTGTATTCATTTTCCCAACGACACCTCAAGAATTCTTTCTTGACCGTTCACTCCCAACCCCCAACATTTCACATCGGGAGCTACTGGGATTAATGGCTAAAGAATGTACAAGTGTATATCCTTCAGTAGGGCCAAGCAGTGTAAGAATGATAGTATAGCTGCTTCTATGGTTAAACAGCACCAAAAAGGCTGACCACTGAGGGAACGGTGTGTGTCAAGATATGCTTTAACTGGAAACTAGAGGTCATAGCTAGTGGAAAGGGTGTTCATAAGTGAGTAGTGCCTGACCAAGGGAAGGAATGAAGTCAGGAATTTCTGAGGGAGCATCTCAGAGCAAGAGATAATGCTAATATATTTATTTAATTATTGATAACTAATCTACTTATTTATTGGCATAGTTGAATAGTACTATGTTTAGTTAGCATTATAATAGTTTCCATAAGTTATTTATCAGTAACAAATTTGACCATGACTAATGGCTGATGCTGGAGAAATCTCTGAAACTGTATTCTCCAGAGAAGAATGTTAAAGCTTTATCTGAAGATTCCATCATCATTTTCCAGATAAATGTAGCGACACAGGGCTGCCTGATGGCTCATAGTTCTGATGATCAACCCTTGTAAGTAAATGGACTAAAAATGAGTTTAATGCTGGGAGAGAGCTTGTGTCCTCCCCCATGATGGACTGTTGGCTATTCTGAACCTGATGTCTTTAAAGGTCAATGGCTAGTGATGTGGGAAATGAAGGCAGAAAGAAATGGTAGATAAAATGAAATTTCCTTACAACATGCAGCCCATTGACAAATACTTGAGACAGGCTAAGTATAACATTTCTCCTGGAACTCCCCACAGTCTTAAAGTTAATGCTTTGCTAGAGGGAAAAACAACCTTAGCTTGACAGTAGCTGGGCCTCCAGGATCCTGTGAGTCGTCTTCAGCATACGAAAGTTCTTTTGGAAACTTACCTTGGCCATAACCTCCCCCAGCTCCCAAGTATATAATCAGTCACTCCTCACAATCCCATTGTGAAGAATCACAGTTCTTTCTGCCCAAGGTCCATCCTTGTGCTTTAACAAAATCAGCTTTTTGTATGGAAGATGTCTCAAGAACTCTTTCCTGGGCATCAGCTCTGGACCCCCACCACCACTCCAAAACCACAGAATCTAGGAGTGTGTGATATTGTGATTTATAATAAGACATATATATTTAGTCTCTGGTTACAGGTATGGAATTCCTAAAATCCTTGGAATTTCCTGTGATAAGAGTGGTCGAGATGTCTTTTGTTATGTTAATGAGATGACCTTTGGAAAGCCCTTTGGTTACCTAAGGATGGGGACTGGTTGTCAGGGCACCCATCACGTGATTGGAGGGTTGGAACTTTCAGTACTCCACCCCCACAACCTCTGGCAAGGGGAGAGGAGCTAGGAATTGAATCAAGAGCTAATAGCCAGAGGCTATTAAATCAGACCCTTAAGCATCTGACTCTTGTTTCAGCTCAGGTCATGATCTCATGCTTTCCTGGGTTCCAGCCCAGCATTGGGTTCTGTGCCGATGGTGCGGAGCCTGCTTGGGATTCTCTCTCCCTCTCTTTCTGCCCCTCTCAGACTCATGCTGTCTGTGTCTCTCTCAAAAATAAGTAAACTTAAAAATTTTTTTTAAAGAATCTAATGGCCAATGATGTCATCAATCATGCCAAGGTAATGAAGTTTCATAAAAATCCAAAAGGACAGGATTTGGAGAGCTTGCAGGCTGGCAGACAGTTCCTCACCAGGAGGATCACTGACTCCTCTCCATGGTGACAGAAGCTACTCTTTTTAGGGTCCTCTCAGACCTTGTCCTCTGTATCTGTCTCATTTTTTTAATTAATTATTTTTTAAATTTACATCCAAGTTAGCATATAGTGCGGCAATGATTTCAGGAGTAGATGCCAGTACTTGATTCCTATGTGTAACACCCAGTGCTCATCCAAACAAGTGCCCTTCCTAATGCCCCTTACCCATTTAGCCCATCCCCTCACTCACAACCCCTCCAGCAACCCTCAGTTTGTTCTCAGTATTTAAGTGTCTCTTATGGTTTGTTCCCCTCCTTATTTTTATATTATTTTTGCTTCCCTTCCCTTATGTTCATCTGTTTTGTATCTTAAATTTCTCATATGAGTGAAGTCATCTGATATCTGTCTTTGTCTGACTGGCTAATTTCACTTAGCATAATACCCTCTAGTTCCATCCACATAGTAGCAAATGGCAAGATTTCATTCTTTTTGATTGCTGGGTAATACATACATACATATGTATACGTGTGTGTACATATATATGTGTATATATATATGTACATATATATGTACATATATATGTGTGTGTGTGTGTATATATATATATATATATATATATATATATATATATAAAATACTCCTGTATATAGATAGGCACACACACACACCACATCTTTACCCATGTATCCATCGGTGGACATTTGGGCTCTTTCCATACTTTGGCTATTGTCAATAGTGCTGCAATAAACATTGGGGTGCATGTGCCCCTTCGAAACAGCACACCCATATCTCTTGGATAAATTCCTAGTAGTGCAATTGCTGGGTCGTAGGGCAGTTCTATTTTTAATTTTTTGAGGAACCTCTATACTATTTTCCAGAGTGGCTGCACCAGCTTGCATTCCCACCAGCAGTGCAAAAGAGATCCTCTTTCTCCCTGTCCTCACCAACATCTGTTGTTGCCTGAGTTGTTAATGTTAGCCATTCTGACAGGTGTGAGGTGGTATCTCATTGTGATTTTAATTTGTATCTCCCTGATGATGAGTGATGTTGAACATTTTCTCATGTGTCTGTTAGCCATCTGGATGTCTTCTTTGGAGAAGTGTTTATTCATGTCTTTTGCCCATTTCTTCACTGGATTATTTACTTTTTGGGTGTTGAGTTTGATAAATTCTTTATAGATTTTGGATATTAACCCTTTATCTGTTATGTCATTTGCAAATATCCTCTCCCATTTCATCGGTTGCCTTTTAGTTTTGCTGATTGTTTCCTTCACTGTGCAGAAGCTTTTTATGTTGATGAGGTCCCAATAGTTCATTTTTGCTTTTGTTTCCCTTGCCTCTGGAGACATGTTGAGTAAGAAGTTGCTACAATCAAGGTCAAAGAGGTTCTTGACTACTTTCCCCTCTAAGATTTTGACGGCTTCCTGTCTTATGTTTAGGTCTTTCATCCATTTTGAATTTATTTTTGTGTATGGTGTAAAAAAGTGGTCCAGGTTCATTTTTCTGCATGTAGCTGTCCAGTTTTCACAGCACCATTTGCTAAAGAGACTGTCTTTATTCCATTGGATATTCTTTCCTGCTTTGTCAAAAATTAGTTGGCCATATGCTTGTGGGTCCATTCCTGGGTTCTCTATTCTGTTCCATTGATCTGAGTGTCTGTTTTTGTGCCAATACCATACTGTCTTGATGACAACCTCTACCAAATGTCTTCCCAACAGGGGAACCGCCTATCCCCTTGTGGCCTGAGGACCACTCAGACCTCACTATCTCCTCCTGGGGATTCGCCCTTCCCACCAGAGCACCGCTAGGAAGACACACCCCATGATCTCCTTTTTTGCTGCAAATACAGTTTCCTTGATGTGACAACTCCACCTGGTGTCCTCTCTATCTTTTGTTGTCTCCATCTGTAACTGACCAAAGAACAAACACACGTTTATTTGGTTACCACTGGACAGTCGTGCCTTTATGATTTTAACTAATGGCCCAAATACTATAGATTTGCTTTGTTTGTGGTTAAGAAACATAAAAGGACAAAGTATCTATAAGGGTAAATAAGGAATGTAATTTATTAACATCCGGAAGCTGGTATCTGTAGAAAACTGTATTATGATATCAATGGTATGGTTATGTGTACAAACAACACAGAATACAGAAATTACCAAACGGTGACCTCTAATCACTACGCTAGTCCCCAGGGATACATGGAAAATGTTTTTTTAGGGAAGAAATGGATACTTTTAATTGATGTATGGGACATAAAGTATTATTTCAATGTCTATGTCACAGCTCTGTAGTGTGACAAAAGCTTGGTAAGTTCATGTGTAGACAGCTTTCTTCCAGGAAGAAACATCATTTAAGAACATTGACTTGAAGGCCCGGTTTATGTAATGCTCAAAGAAACTAATTGGTCAGGGGCACCTGGGTGGCTCAGTCAGTTAAGTGTCTGACTTCAGTTCAGGTCATGATCTAACGGTCCATGAGTTCGAGCCAGCATCAGGCTCTTGCTGACAGCTCAGAGCCTGGAGCCTCCTTCTTGATTCGATGTTTCCCACTCTCTCTGCCCCTACCCCATGCATGCTCTGTCTCTCTCATTCTCAAAAATGAATAAATGTTAAAAAAAAAAAAAAGAAAAAGAAAGAGATAAAGAAAGAAAAGAAAGAAGGAAGAAAGAGAGAAAGAAAGAAAGAAAGAAAGAAAGAAAGAAAGAAAGAAAGAGAAACTAATTGATCAGTGTTGGAGCAGGCTGTGAAAGTGCACACACAAGTTAACATCTTTCCACAATGTCAGCTGTATTCAGTCATAAAGCAAGGTTAACATAATTGTAAAGCAGGTTCAGTATTCCAAACCCAATGACCTCGTGTTTAAATTGGCTTCTTACAGGGGCACCTGGGAGGCTCAGTCAGTTAAGCATCTGACTTTGGCTTAGGTCATAATCTCGTGGTTCATGGGTTTGAGCTCTGTGTTGGGCTCTGTGCTGACAGCTCGAAGCCTGGAGACTACTTCAGATTCTGTGTCTCCTACCCTCTTTCTGCCCCTCCCCTATCTGTGCTCTATCTCACTCTCTAAAAAATAAACATTTAAAAAATTAAAAAAAAAATAAATTGGCTTCTTACACCTCACACAAAGCAAAGCATGAGACAAGTCACACAAGAAACAAGATAGAACAAGGATGTGGGAAGTTAATGAACCAATCATGAGCATAACAGTTGAGATGAGGTCTTGGTCAGATCCAAGTCAGCTTTCAGCACTTGCTGCTTATTACGTGCCAGCAGTGAAGGATCTGTTCTGCTCAGAGATCACTTGGGCAGAACCTTTGGCAGCAGTTGCCTTTTTTTGATGTGGTCAGACAGGAAAAGGTCAGCATCTAGAAAGTCTGGCAGTTTGCTGCAAAAATCCTCCATTTTTAAAGGAGTTTAATCAGTCTTGGACCTTTGCAGACCTCCTCTGGTACTGCTGGTTATCCGTTCTGGGTGTGTTGTCAGCCCGTGCTGGTTTCAGCCATATCTAGTCTTAGTTCAACACCCTTGGCTGCTTGTGCCACTGCTTGACCTGTGTCACTGCTTAACATGAGTGACTCTGTCTTGCTCTCTCCAGTCAGAAACAGAAGTTAAATTTAGTATTAAAATTACAGTTGAGGGGCACCTGGGTGGCTCATTCAGTTGAGTATACAACTCTTGTTGACTCAGCTCAGGTCATGATCCCAGGTTCCTGGAATTAAGTTCCACGTCTGACTCCAGGCTGGGCATGACGGCTGCTTAGGATTCTCTCCCTCTCTCCCTCTGCCCCTCTCCATGGCTTACTCTATCTCCCTCTCAAAAAAAGAAAATTACAGTTGATAAAATGTCTCCAACGCTTGTAAAAAATTTCTAATTACTATGGATGATGGAAGGAAAAACTGAGTTATTTGAGAGAATATCAAAAGATTTGTAAAGGGATAAAGTAATGATTAATATGCTTTGTAAAGGGACTCTAATATAATAAAATATGACAGAAGTTGTTGTAAGACAAGTAATGAAAATACACGTGAGAAATACGTGGCAAAGGGATATTTACACAGATCCCCTACATCATATGATGTGGGGCCATAGCATTTAGATGGTACATTGAATGTTCCAGACTTTCCCTGCTTCACGTGGGCCTCACAAATACCTGTAGCCTTGAAACTATCAAAACAGCCTGATCAACTCTCAAGAAAGTATCAATCTACTCCTTTATGTTGTCTTCTCAGATCATGTCTTAGAAATTATCTGGCTAAAAAAGAAAAAAAAAAGAAATTCATTTTGTTATAGATGAAGAAACAGAGTAACATATTTTTTTTACTTTAGAATTTTCATTTCTTAACCAGTAATTATTTTTGCATATGAATAATTTTATTGATTTTTTATAAACCTACATTTGATGGTGTCATATTACCATTTTAAGTTCTATGCCATCATTTCAGTGATGCCATTGACTAAGAGTAAACCCTTCAAACTCAGATTTGTTTATTACTACATTCTATGGATTGGCATATGGACCTTTAAATTCCAAATTATTGCTCCTGGTACTTGGCTCCTTTGTTTCTTACTAAGATTACATGAAAACATTTTTTCCCTTCTGCTATACTTGCTCTCTGTATTGATCGAGGTTCTCCAGAGAAGCATAACCAATGGGGGTGTGTGCATGTGTGCACATGTATATATATTTTAAGGAATTGACCCACATGATTACATGATTACAGAAGCTGGCAAATCTGAAACCTGCACAGTGAGGTGGAAAGCTGGAGACCCATGTAAGCTGTCTGCTAGCAAGAATTCTCTCTAGCTTGGGGGAAATCAGTCTTTTATTTTGTTCAGGGCTTCAACTGATTGGGTGAAGCCCACCCACATTATAGAGAGCAATTTACCTTACTCAACATCCATTGATAATTTCATCCAAAAATACCCTCATAGAAATGCCCACAATAATCGGGACACATGATCTAGCCAAATTGACACATAAAATTAAACATCTCAGCATTCATAATGCCTGTCTTCCAGTTTTCTTTGGATATTTTCATCTCTTTCCTACAAATTTCATTTTGATTCTTTATCGATCAATTTTGTAATTCTTCAAACAAACATATTTGTTGAGAAAACATTGGGAACCGTACACATCCAGTCCTATGGGACAGTACTTCTGGGGACAACCTCACAAAGAGAATATCAGTATGAGATGCATGTGGGAATACTGCTATCCATAAAATTCGGGAATAGTACATATGGATCTTGTCACATCAGACATCAGATTTCAGGAGAGAAACTCTCGTTGTCATGATGTGGAACTTTAGCTGCACGATTAGCAAAGCAAGAGTTGCTGTTGTGTCACAACTATGGGTTAAGATCCCATCCGATTTTGCTGTTTCACATTCATTGGTTGGGAGATCACAAGTGCCTTTGTTGTCATGAGCAGTCTAAGCTTTATATCTTTCATTTTTAGCTATATAGCAGGATGGCCTGATCTGCGTCCTCAGTATTCTTGAATCAATTGCCTTGTTGGCAATTGCCTCTAGTTGGTTTCCGTGAAGCTCTTTTGGAAGCCAATATCTCTGAATAAAGAACCTGGAAGTCCACTTTGTCATTGGACAAATTAACTCCTATTTAACTTTTACAAAAATGTTTCTTTCATCCTTCATGAGATGATTACCAGCACATGCCCAGGTGTTGTCATAGTTAATGATCTGAAGATCAAAATCCTTGGAAACTATCTTAATAAGCCATCTCTCTCTTCGTTTTTCATAATGATTTTTGTGTCTGTCTCCACAAGACTCAGCCATCAGTTTGTCAGATGGGTATTGACATCTTCAGATACTTGCTTCAAAATGCCAGCACACATCCCCTTAAGGCTTGTCGGATCACTGTTAAGTGATGTGTATGCTTTTCAATAGTGTCTCAGTCATTAATCACAATGCAGAGCTCTCCCTTCTGGGGGCCAGATTGAAACATGCCTTCTATTTGGTTTTGCCAGGGATATTTTCTTAGTTTACTTGAGTGGAGGATTCTATCATGTATTAAGAATGATGTTTTTCATTCCTGGCTGCATATTTAAATCACTTGGAAACTGTGTAAAACGATCACTGTCCCACTACCAGACCAACTAAAAGAACATCTGGGGATGGTGAGCAAGTATCAGTGTTTCTTAAAAACTGTCCAGGTGATTCCTTTTTTTTTTTTTAAGTTTTATTTATTTTTGAGAGAGCACGTGCATGTGCACAAGCAGGGGAGAAACAGAGAGAGAGGGAGACAGAGGATCCAAAATGGGTTCCATGCTGACAGCAGAGAGCCTGATGCAGGGCTTGAACTAAAGAACTGGGAGATCATGACCTGAGCTGATGTTGGAGCTTAACCAGCTGAGCCACCCAGGTGCCCCTCTCCATGTGATTCTAATTGGCAGCTGGTGTTGAGAGCCACTATGTTAGTGTGCTTAACCTCAAACACTAAGATAAAGTGAGTCATCTATATGTCTTGTTAAAATTCAGTATACTGATCAGTATGTGTGCAGGGCCTGAGAGCTTGTATTTCTAGTGGGTGATGCTGCTCTATGGATCACACTTTGAGTAGAAGGGCTTTTGAAGGTTCCTCTTTATGATTTCAACCTCACATTGAAACATCTTTTCTAACTTGTCACTATTATATTTTTTAAAAATTTTTGAATGTTTATTTTTTGAGAGAGAGACAGAGCTTGAGCAAGGGAGGGGCAGAGAGAGAGGGAGACACAGAATCTGACACAGGCTCCAGGCTCTGAGCTGTCAGCACAGAGCCCGACGTAGGGCTCAAACTCGGGAACGGTGAGATCATGACCTGAGCCGACGTCGGACGCTTAACCGATGGAGCCACCCAGCGGCCCCTAACTTGTCACTATTATTAATCAATATTCGAGTGTAAATTTTATGGACATGGTGTGCCTCTCTCCTGTTATGTACAAGTAAGCCCTTGTGAGCTGCGTTGTTGGGTTTCCTGTTTTTACACCCTCTGAATATAAGGGTTGAAAAGAACCTTAGAGAGGACCTGACTGGTGGTTTTAGATGTTCTTCCCAGAGCAAAGAGATCTGAGAGACTTGGGATGTGTGGAGGGTACAGACAAGGCTGGAGGCTGTGTCTCCATTCCAATGAGAAAATTCCACTTTCGTTGTTCATTTTAGCCTTCAATGTGGTATTTCAGTTGAAAATGTAACAGAAAAACCACTCCTCTTGTCATTTCAAAGATAAAAACTTTCGACAAGTGTTGATAAGTTATGTACTTAAGTTTACTAAATATTCAATAACAAATTCATAAAGTTGCTGAGAAAAAAAAATCACTGGCAATACTAAGTTATAGCTCATGCTAAGTTTACAATATGAAATAGGAAAAAACTATCCCATGGTAATTTTGTTTGCAGTGTCTATTAATATGCCTGTCACATGAGTGTTTGTTTATAGGTGAGTCATCAAAAACACAATGGAAGCAATTCACAAAAATATAAGGCTCCAAATGTATAGCAGGTAAGGCAGTAAACCAGGGAATGAAAAGACTACCTTGTCTGCAAATACCCAACAGCTCAGCAACTGAGCACAAAGCAAAGGACATATTGTCACGTCCTTTCCTTTCTCCCAGCTGTTCTAAGCACTATAGACTTTATACTAATTAGAAATTACTTTATATAGTGTTTTTCCTAAATTTATAATTAACGTGATTCTTCTTAGGGAGGAGAAAATAAGACATTGATCGGCACAGTAGGAGCAAAAAGGTGGCCTTGTGGCCTTTCTGTATTTACCCCTTGTAGTGGTCCAGACTATCATGCAGTGTGGCCATTGGGCAGGACACGACAAAGCCAGACTTCAGTAAATACCATAAGCAAAAGAACTTAACAAGGTATTAGCAAGGGAAGATTTGTCATACATGGTCCTCCCTGATGCCTGTGATAAGCTTTGCACGTGTTCATGTTTGGAGAAAAGGAAGAGCAAGGGTTGTTTGCTGCTTCTTAGGACAATTCATTTGGAGCTATGGCTTCATAAGATGTATGAGTGATTTTCTAGGTAGTAATGAATCCAGCACAGAGTAGAAACAAGTATGTGTATCTCTGTGGTCCTCGATATCATTGCATGTGCTATGAAACCTCAGTTCTATCAATTTTGTGTTTCTTTTAAAAATCTTATTTTGTGTTTGAATTTATAGGACATTAATGTTAAAGGACCTATTTCAACCCATTTAAAACTTACAACTAAAACACTTCGGTTTATATTTCTGTTATCATCAGCAGGATATACGTACTACAATTAAAATTAAGGTTATAGGCAGATGCCTCTGTATCTGGTGGTAGAAGGAGAGGATATGAAAGCTGATGAGTAGGTCGTCAGGACCAGAAAGCCTTGCTTGTTTAGGAAAACACTTCTCAGTTATCTGTAGTCTTCCTCTATGTGTGTTCTGTATTTTGTAGTTTATCCATCAGTGTGATTTTACCCACTTCCCATCTTCCATATGTTTGCAAAATTATTTGATATGCTAAAAAAAATTACTTGATATGCTGATTGCAACCTCCTGTCCTTAGCAATATTATACATTTATTGCTTTTAGTGTGTTTTGTATGAAAATTTTAATGTGATTGGCACACTGTGTGGGTGAGTTGGTTGAGTGTTTGACTCTTGATTTTAGCTCAGGTCATGATCTCCATTTGTGAGATCAAGTCCTGCAATCAAACTCTGTGCTGACAGTGCAGAACCTGCTTGGGATTCTCTCTCTCCATCTCTCTCTTCCCCCGCACTCCACTCAACTCTCTCTCTCTCTCTCTCAAGATAAATAAAAAAAAAATTTTAAATAATAAAATAAAAATTTAATGTGATTATGAGATACAAGGAGGATAATCAGAACTGTTCCTCTAAAAACTTTAAATGTGTTCAATTTTTAAAAAATGTATTACACATCTTATTTCATGGTGTAGGTTACCATTGACTTCCCCAGCGTATTAAATACTAGCAAACTAATAGCAAAATTATTTAGAGATAAAATTCAGGTTTTCACTTCCTTGAAATGAAGGGGGAAATGCTGTAGACATAAGACATAAGGACCTGTCTTTATGTGTCCATATAAATCCATAAGACTGTAAGTCTATACAACATTAGTGTTCTTTGTGGTTTATTAGATTCTCAAGACAAAAGATAAAGTTCTGGAGTTGTCAGGAATAATAGTCCAGCAACTAGCAGTTCACACATATCACTCCACTTTATTTTGAGCATTGGGATACATCTGGATGATCAAGAGGCAGCCCAATTTTCTTACTCCTGTCTTCATCTATAATCTTGCCGGGCACACACATTATAAAGCATTAGCCTTGACCTGAAAGTCCCAAACGAAAGTCCCTCTCTCCTTGCCAGTTTGCTCACTTATGCCTCACACTGACTTCTGTTGGCATTCTTTAGCTCAGGCAGGCCAGGCTGAACAGCCTTTGACTTTGCCACTTTGAGTTCATAATTTCAAGGTTCTTCTTATCCATAAGATGTTTTCTATGTGAAATTGGAGTTCGTATAACCTCTGGGGCTATATAACTTTTATTTAACCTAATCCTAGCAATTCTAGAAATTCTCATTTCTCCTATTTCACAACATTAGATATTAGGACACTCAGAAGAAAACATCCCAGGCATGTTATACACATAGAAGTGCATTTCTGTGATTTTTACCAGATTCTATTCTGAAATCAGGCATAATGCATAATTCAATTCAGCACATGTTGAGTCTCTGCTATATTTTCAGCATGAGATAGAATCCAAACCATTTAAACCAAAGCATTAAATCAACAAACTACAGTTTCACTAAGGAAACAAGAAAAACTCATGGAATGATTAGGAAAAATTGATGACAGCATATGATGGATTCCGGTGTATCTGCTACTCAGAATACATGCTGTAATAATCCACAAAATGGAAAGATCATTTATTTCTGGGTTTCTCAGGAAAGACTTCAGGTCAAATTGGATTTTGAGGGAGAGGATATAATGGGCTGCTGTGAGAAGCATTGGCATGAATCCAAAACGCATGTATCCCTTGTATTCTCACTTTCAACTAAAGAAATCATTTTCCATGCTGCTGTATGTGGACTGGCATCAAAGTTTGAAGGAAAGCAAAAGGAGGCTGAGCCCTGGGCTGAACCAGAAATCTAACAACTACAAATGAATAGTCACTAACAACTACACTGAATAGTCAGTGGAAACCTACTGTCTCGGGAAATAATGGGGAACAATTAAGAGGGAGCCCCATTTCTTAATTCTCTAACTTGGAGACAGAGATGTCAATAGACGTCTGATTTAATATGCTTTGCAATGCAATAAGACAAATGAATAGTGATTTTAGAAAACTGCCCAGTACTCTTAGTAAGCTGTACTTCAGAACTCGTACCTGACTCCCACACTGCACTGAAAGGCTACCCTACTGCTTCTATGAGGCCCCTCATCTTCATTTTCTCCTTTGCCAATAACACAGTACTTTATGCTAGACTGACTTCTTCCACTATCCACCAGAAATTGAGAACTGATGCAGGACAGCTTCTAAATAATTCCCCTACAGAAAACATAGAAAAGAGCGGCTAAGGCTCTACAATGTCTTATCCAGAAGCTCTGTCAAGTGTAGAAGATAGCCAAGATAACATAGCAAGTGAATGTCCTACCTGCAGGTCTCACTGTAGGCTTAAAATGACAGCAGTAGTAACAATACCAAATGTGCATTTTTTTTTAAGAAAACAGGCAATGTGGGCTTCTATGAAAGTATAGTAAAACCTTGGTTTGTGAGCATAATTCATTACAGAAACATGCTTGTAATCCAAAGCACTCATTCATCAAAGCAAATTTCAAGAATCATTGGCTTAGTTGTGATCATGTGACATTCAGCATCATGTACTACTCATATCGCAATACATTGCTTGTTTATCAAGTTGAAATTTATTAGACACGTTTCCTCATCTTGCAGAACAAGTTACTCACGACCCAAGGTTTTACTGTTTCTTGCCCTTTCAACATGATTTTCCGGCAGTGTCATCTGCAAAAAACATTTCAACCTGTTTCTTTCACAAACCCCACTATGCCAATGGACTTTTAATGTGTTTCTATGATTCTATTTGAGTGTGGGATTTTCCCCTACAGATCATTTGCCCCAATTCTTGTTTTATGTATGTAAAATTATAAAGTTAAAAATACTTCAAACCATACAAAGAAAGTATTCATAGTGAAATAGTTTATCAAATTAACAATAATTTTTTAGAAAGTATTTATTTTTGAGAGAGAGTGGGAGCACAAGTTGGTGAGGGGCAGAGAGATTGGGGGCCAGAGGATCCTAAACGGGCTCTGTGCTGATAGCTGAGAGCCTGATGCAGGGCTTGAACTCACGAACTGGGAGATCATGATGTGAGAACATGACCTGAGCCAAAGTTGGATGCTTACCTGACTGAGCCACCAGGTGCCCCCCAAATAAAAATTATTTTAGATTATTGTTTTTTCCTCCCACTACCTTTCAATCTCTCAATATTATGGATTTTTCTTTCTGTAAGCTTTCAAATATTTCTCTCTCCATGTCAGTGAAAACCACCACAAACCTAGTAAAAAAATTCTTCCTTTTTTCCTGGATTAGACTTTTGTCTGTTACTTCCAAATAAATCGAAATAATCTGTATCTTCTAATCACATCACCTCCGCAGGCTACCATATCATGCTGTTAATTATCATGTAAATTTTTTATAGCTTGGCTTATGAAGTTAAAATCTCAACAAAAAATGTTTGAGTTGCTGGTCTCTAACAAGAGAAAAGTGTCAGAAAGGACAATGGGAACATGTTTCAACTAAGAAAAGAGATAAACTCTTTGGGAGTTATAATTAAAAGCTAAGTAGAGAAAGTGTTTTCATGAGGCAGGAATGCTGCAATAATGCTGATGATAATAAAGGCCTGATTCTGGACCATTGGGTAGCAACATGATGGTCAGTGGTGACCTTGACTGGAGCACTCTCAGTGGAGTGGTAGAGGTGAAAGATTGACTGAGGTCATCCCCACAGCGAATGGCTAGAGAGAGTGGAGACACTGACTTTAGCAAACCTCCTAAGGGTTTTGCTATAAAGAGAAGAGGGACCTGGAAAGAGATGAGAGGTCAGGAGAGTTTTTGTGTGTGTGTTTTTAGGATTGCAGATAATATGGTGTGTTTGATTCTCAAGACAATCCAGAAAGGAATGAGGTGGGGAATTTATGCTGTGTGAGATTGGGGGATGGGGGGGTAGATGATCACAAGAGACAGTCCCTGAATGCGTGACAGGGATGACAGCCAGTGCACAAGTGGGAAGTTTGCCCTTAGATATTCGGATGTGAGCAGTAAATGGCAGTAAAATTGGTAAATTCTGTGGTAATTGTACCTGGAAGATTTTGCCTGTAAAATAGAAAGATTTTTAACAGGATTACCAGCTTTCATGTGTTCCAATATTTTTTAAAAACCTTAATTTTCTTAATCATTTTTTGCTTATTTCTTTACCTAGTAACAAAAACCACATCATGAGCAAAAACAGGTATGTGAGAGTTTGAGATTGTCCAGAAAAAGTTTGTAGGCTTGCGGCTGGGCTAATCTGGTATATAACAAGAAACAGTGAGAGGTGAGCTTTGCCTATTAGGTTTACAGACGGATTAAGAGTTGCCTTGTACATCTGAATGTGTTCAGATCTTGGGATTTATTATGTAGATGCTGGGAAATTATCATTAATCATGAAGCAGGTGAATGGACCAATCAAAGAACAAATACGTGTCTTCAAATGGGCTTGTAGATGTTTGGAAGGAAGTCAGAAAGCAAATGTGGTAAGGTCACATGAAAGCCTTTCACAGTGTAAAACCAGTAGGTACTTTTCACCTTGGAAGTTTTGATAAATCTGTTGAAAATGTTTTCCTCTAGCAAAAACACCAGTAGATATTTCAGAAACACACATGTATGTAAATACACACACAGCACTCTGGGGATAATTTTGAATGAACCAGATTCAGTGTAATTGCCAATGTAAATTAGCTCAGCTTGTTCTTTACAGATTCTTTGCTAAGCACGCTATTTTATTTTATTTTTTTTAATTTTTAATGTTGATTTATTCTTGAGAGAGTGAGAGAAAGAGACACAGAGTGTGAGTGGGGGAGGGACACAGAGAGAGAGAGAGAGACACACACACACACAGAATCCAAAGCAGGCTCCAGGCTCCAAGCTGTCAGCACAGAGCCCAACGTGGGGCTCAAACTCACAGGCTGTGAGATCATGACCTGAGCCAAAGTCGGACACTTAACTGACTGAGCCACCCAGGTGCCCCTAAGCATGCTATTTTTTTTTTTATAAAATTTTTTTAACATTTTATTTATTTTTGAGATAGGGAGAAACAGAGCATGAACAGGGGAGGGTCAGAGAGAGGGAGACACAGAATCTGAAACAGGCTCCAGGCTCTGAGCTGGCAGCACAGAGCCCGACGCGAGGCTCGAACTCATGGACCGTGAGATCATGACCTGAGCCGAAGTCGGCCGCTCAACCGACCGAGCCACCCAGGCGCCCCTAAGCATGCTATTTTAAAACAAAGATCTCCCAGTTTCCCTGGGTGGCTCAGTTGGTTAAGCGTCTGACGTCAGCTCAAGTCACTATCTCCCAGTTTATTGGTTCGAGCCCCGTGTTGGGCTCTGTGCTGACAGCTCAGAGCCTGGAGTCTGCTTCAGATTCTCCCTCTCCCTCTCTGCTCCTCCCTGGCTCACACTCTGTCTCTCTCAAAAATAAATAAACATTAAAAAAAAAGTTAAAGATCTCTCTTGGTGCTTTAGTACAAATTTGTACCTTTTCATTTCATCAAAATGTAGTAGTAAATAGTAAATTGGCTTTCTCATGCTATTCTTTTGAAAGCTTTATTTTGCTTGTTATATGAAACAGTATCAAAGAGAAAATATATATACATCACCACAAAACCTGCCAAAAATTTGTAAACACTTTTCACAATTTAATTTAAAAGCAAAATCATTATTTTCCTTCCCAATTTATTCTTTCAATTAAACCTGTCATGAAAACACTTGAAATCTGTGTGTAGGAGGAAAACTTGGTCTACATTGTTCAGTTATTTATTCAACAAATATATGTCAAGTGCTCCTTATTGTGGCTCTACCACAGGACCGTCATGATGGAATGCTAATAGAAGATTGAAAACTGTGGCTTCTGAGAGGAGCTAATGTGTCCACAGGTCATTGGTGGGGAAGGAGTCTTTAGTTAGGTCCAGGAAGAGTCTGGCATCCCAAGATCCCTCAAAGCTCCTAGTTCTTTAGTAATTTTAGCTGGTTAGGATAGTCATAATGAAACATTCAGCTTTGGTAACTTTTGGGAAAAGCTGGTGTAAATGGACATTTTTCTTAAAAAATAAGGGAGTAAGCCATGAAGTTCCAAGGAAGAGACTTAAAGGCAAAGAGAACAGCAAGTGGAAATGCCCGAAGGCAGGAGCATGGATACTTTTTCTTTTCAAAATGTCCTTTTAGTCCATAAACGTAGGTTTGTAGCAGCAAGCTTTATATGAAAGCTCTGTTTCAGTTTGATTCAATAAATATCTCTTGAGTAGCATCGGCTGAATAGGACTCCCTACCAGGCAGCTCCAGTATGTAGGAGGCTAGGTATGCAGGACTGAAGATAAAAATTGAGTGTAAAAGTGGTCATGTGTAGTCTCTGTGAGAATGAATTAGCCACTTACTAACTGTAAGGCTGTCACAAGGCACATGAGGCCAGATTACAGAAAGAAATTTTCACACATTGAAAATGTGGTAGGGAAGGAGATTTTCTGCTTCCCTACCACTTTTCCATCACTAACGTGGCCGTTTCTCCATGCTGGATGATCCCAGAAGAGCTGCAAACAGTCGCTGGCAGGAGATAGGAGGAGGAATTAAGAGGCCTCCCTCACTCAGTGTATATTTCTCTGCCTTGAGTGCACATGGGCTGGGAGGGAAACAGTGTAATGTAAGAGGATGTTAAAATTAAGCTTGATTGGACTAAAATTTTAATACCCAGAAAAATGGGTTCTTTACTAACCGAGAGTGACCATAGGGGCTTTGGGACCTGCCAGAGACACTCTTGGAGCCTGGGGAAGGAACCAGCAGACTGAGTCTGGAGAGGGTCAGGAAAACCAATATCATTTATTTGAGCTGAGCTTATTGATTAGATATGTTTCATTTTTGTTTAATTGTTATCAATTGGTTCAGACGGTGGTGATCAGCTACATGGGGAAATAAATCACACACTCCCATTGAGAAAGGGTTTCCTGCCAATGGCTGCACAAAGGCAGCAAGTGCATTTTTACTTAATCAAATTCATTCTGCAAGAAGGCCCAAGGCAAATAGAATACTGTGATTAAACGTAGCCAGGCTTTTCTCTGAAAAGATCTCAGGAGGAAGAAAAGGAAATAAGGTTGGAGCAGAACTAAAGATGCTATGCATGAAAAGAATAAGAAAACAAGAGCGGAATAATAACAGACTGTACTAGGAAGACCTGTACGTCTACTTGGTTGCAGAAGATCGTTTGAACCTGGTTCCAACTTCCTTTCTCACACTAATTTCTCCATCTTCCTGTCACATTCTTGCCACAATTGCCTTCTTGCCTGACTATACCAGGTTCCTTTCCAGCAATCCCACGTCCAACTCAATGCTATTTATGCCTCTGTTACTTCTGCCTTCTGCCTCTGGGTTAAATGTCACTCCTCCAGTGAAACCATCTGTGTCTCCTTTGGGCTGAGTTGGACGTTCCGTGTTCTGCTTTCTTTGGGTTGTTATTCTGTGTCTAGTTCACTGTAGATGCTTTTCCTGCTATCTGTCAGCGTGCCTGTCTTCTCCACTAAACCCTGAGTTGCCTGGAGACAGCTCTGTGTCTTCTGTATTTTTTAATCTCCAGAGTCTGGTAGAGTTCCTCACATATATTAGATGATCAGAGTTTTTATTTATGTAATTAATTCACAGTCATCACTAGGCAGCTGACTGATGGCAGGATAAGGAAGAAATCACACAGCTAATATATGTTATTGCTAAGTACCAACCTCCACTTATTTATTGTTTTCGAGGACTCGCAACAGGAATAAAGAAAGGGGTGGGACCTCAAGTCCAGAATTAGAAAATGGCACGGAACTTTTCTTCCTCTGTCCTTCCCCTCCCTAGTGACTTCTTCCATGGAGCCCAGCTAGAGGTGGAGCAGGACCTCGGAAGGGACTTGATAGACTAGTCAACTCACAGCTGAGTAAGGCGCTAACCCCCTTAAAGGGGGTAACTAGCAGGCTAAATATGAAGAAATAACAAAGATACAGTGCTGATGAAGTGGCCTCCCAGCGTGTAACCGAAGACTATATGCTCTGCAAGTTATTCTGCAATCGCAGGAGCAGGTGCTCCATATGCAAAACCTTGATTTTAGTCAAGGAAATCCTTAGCCTTCTAAACTTTCTCTTTAGGGGAATGCTTCTACATTACCTTCTTCTCGTTTCTGTCTTCCCTCATCTATAGAATTTATCTTTCTTGGTTATTGCCTTATTCTTCTTCAACATAAAAATTCCCACACACACACCCCCAAAGACTACCGATGCTTTAACTCAGAGATTCATGTTAGTAAACTATTTTATACAAGCTTGAGTATTTTTGAGACTGAGTGAATATTTTTGGAGTTATAAGGATATACTTGCTATCTAAGCTTCCTTCAGATTCCTATATTCCAAAACTGAGGGAACAATTGTATATCTTTAAAATTAGAAAATATTTTATTAGGATATGCAATTTTTTTTTCCTTCAAGAGACTGGGTGTTTGTTTTTAGAATTTTAAATCACAAAATTAGAGTAATTTATGTGGCTTTATTCCTGATCCTTCGATGTATTTCCATCACTTAAAATTTACATTAAGATGCTTACATAGTAATATGTTTGCTAGAGTAATAAAACCTCATGGAGATGATTTGTAATTGTCCAATCTCCCTCAAAATTGTCTCTATAAAGGGTGCTGTGGAATATTTATCTAATGGCATATACACTTCCTATAACTCATGAACCACACCATGATAACAGAGTGCAATACAATGAGTCCAAAAAAAAATCATCTGAACATAGCATCATTTCCTTTAGAAAAACTGAAATTTCATAAAAAGAAAGATAAAAAAAATTTTTTTGAACATTGTAAGATGAGATGTACTATACTAGGAACCTGACTGATTTTAAGTACTTAAGACTGGAAAACATTTACTTATGTTCCAGTAAGCCTACTCAAGGCTTTTAAACATTGATAGGGTCTCTCTGCACTAATGTCTCTGGTCCTAGAGCTTAAATAATAAGTTGTTACTTATGCACATATAAATTCAATATCTGGAAATTGCTGCTTATACGAGTAACAGCTACAATTTTCTGTATGTAAGAAATGCTGTGTTACTCTCTATAAATAATGTGATAAATACATTATTTCTCTTTCATTGATAAGGAAAATGAGTCTTTGCTTAATAAATTTCCTATCATTATGCAAGTAGTAAGTTGCAGAGTTAAAATCCCAGTACCCACAACTCCAGTCTGTGCTCTTTTCAACAAACTGCATTGAATGAGCAATGACATTATTTTTGCTTTATAAGATTAACCAGAAAACAAGATCTTAAAAGGATTTTTTATTTTTTATTTTTTTGGCAATGTTTAAATATACAGTTGACAAGGAAATTTGGTTATTTCTGTGATACACAACAGTTCAATAACTAGAATTACAAGTGAAAACACACCAGAAGAGATCAGAGTTTTAGGAGTTTTCTAGACTTTCTAGAATGCTTATTTTAATGATATATATTTCTACAAATATAATCAAAGAAGATTTAGCATCACTTATTTGACAGTGCTTCTCATGTAATTTAACACACCAAATACATGTATTTAACATCTCTCTTTTATGAGGACAACAAATCCTTTGGCTTGTTCCAGGAACCCTCTTTGAGGGTTATGTCTTTATTTTAGAATTTGATTTTGGGAAATATATCAAGAAATACCAAAAGATCTGGACATTTGATTATATAGGATCATGGGCCATTATGAAACAATACTTATTCATTTAACCAAAGTGGCATTTTAAAACTTCACAGGCAAATGCAGAAAATTAACTAGTTGTTAAAAAGTCTTAGTTCTTCTTATATTGAATAGACTCAGTTTTTTTTTTCCCCCAAGTAATCAAAGACCTGTTAAAGACAAAACATAGAATCTTTGTTTTTCTGGGTAGATTACATGAAAGATAAAGAAAAATGTTTGTTTATAATTTCCTATAAAAAGCCAATGATTCTAAAATGTTTTCCTTTTAACAGAAAAAACAAATTTTAATTTTGCATCAGCTTATATCTTATATAAGTCATTTTTATTTTTTAATTAAAAATTTTAATTCCAGTATAATTAATGTACAGTGTTATTTTAATTTCATGTGTACCATACAGTGATTGAAGAATTCTATGCATTACTTAGTGCTCATCATAAGAAGTGTATTCCTTAATCCCCATCACCTGTTTCGCTCCTTCCCCTCCACCTCCCCTCAGGCAAACCAGTTTGTTCTCTGTAGTAAAGTCAGTTATTTTATGTATCTCTTTTTTCTTTGTTTCTTAAACTCCATATATGAATGGAATCATATGGTATTTGTCTTTCTCTGACAGACTTAGTATTATATCCTCTAGATCCATCCATGTTGTTGTAAATGGCAAGATTTTTATGGCTGAATAATAATCCATTGTGTGTATATGTGTGTACTCCGTCTTTATCCTTTCTTCTCTCGATGGCCACCTGGGCTGCTTCCATAATTTGACTATTGTAAATAATATTTCAATAAACATAGGAGTGCATATACCTTTTTAAATTAGTGTTTTAATTTTCTTTTGTTTTCATTTCTTTATTCTCTTAGTAGTCTTTGTCAGAGATAAAATGGCTATCTGGAAAAAATGGTCCAACAAATACATTCTGAGTAAAATATCAGATTAGCCTGATATTAATTATGCATTGTTTATCATTGTGTTCTCTCCCCTGCAATTTTGATGAGAAAACCCATCTTTCTGGTTACTCTGCTGCTAGTGAGTAGTTTTAAGAGATATTGAGATGTAAGAAACATATATGCTGTTGGAATATGTAAGGAAGTTCCATCCGGAAGTCTAAGCTGACGGAAGAGTATGGGCTTTGGAATATTCTACGTCCCATTCAGAGCTTACTCTGAGTTTGGTTGTATCATTTTGGGTAAATTATTTGATTTCTCTAAGTTCCAGTGTTAATACCTGTAACATGGCAATAAGCAATAACTTATCTGATAGTTTGAGGCCAAATACAAAATTATATAAAAATTCTGGCACATAAGGCTCAATAAGAGATTGAATTTTTGTTTTTCGTTATGGTTATTATCCAAGTGGCCAATTTAGAAGTCCTCTTTAATTTCAGTTTTATCTAAGTAGTACTGAGCCTCTTAACAATTGGTAATAGACACTAGGCAGATAGAAACTGTATTTCCTTTTGGTAAATAGAAGAGTACTAGGTATAATTCTAATCTTTTGACATACTGTATTTCATGAAATTTGTTAACGATTTCTACAGATGAGGAAACTGAAGTAGGGAGTTTTTGTAATTAATATACACAGGGCAGATGCAAACCCAGACAATCTGAATTCTGAATAAACATCATTATTTATATTCTTATTCTTATTTATGTTAATCTTTCTAAGCTTCTGTGTCTGTCTGAAAGGTGGCTGGTGGTAACACTTACCTCAGTATATAAGGATTAAATGGGATGATGCCTGTAAAGATCTTAGGACAGTGCCTGAGATATGCTAAACACTTTAAATGCTGACATGGCTAGGAATCTGGTTCCATTGTACAATTGTTAAACGCTCTCGGTCAATATCCTTTAACTCTGTGAGGCTAGTTCCTCATCCATAAGACGTGGATCCTAGTTACTACTACATGGTGATGCTGTGGAACTTTAAAGACCATAAATAGTTCATAGCTCTTATTTAGAGTGATACCACTAAGGACTTTTGGCTTCATTTCCTTAATACAGCAAACTTGATAATTAAAAACGACTTGGCCTAGTCTGAAAAAATTTTATATGGAATAATAACTGATGACTTTAATTTTAAACGAGAAACTATTCTCTTGTGGCATTTAAAGACAATTTCCCGAACACAAATACTAATGTTTTTAAATTCCAGTATAATTAACACGTAGTGTTTTATTGCTTTCACATGTACAAAATAGTGATTCAACTATTCTATGCGTTACTCAGTGCTCATCACGATAAATGTACTCTTAATCTCCTTCACCTATTTCACCCATCCCGTAACAGACCTCCCCTTGGTAACCATCAGTTCTCTGTAGTGAAGAGTCTCGTTTTTTGCTTGATTCTTTTTCTTCATTTGTTTTGTTTCTTAAATTCAACATATGAAAGAAATCATATGGTATTTATCTTTCTCTGGCTGACTTATTTCACTTAGCATTATACCCTCTAGATCCATCCATGTCATTGCAAATGGCAAGATTTCATTATTTTTTGGCTAATATTCCATCGTGTGCATGTGTGTGTGTGTATATATACACACACCCCACTTCTTTATCCATTCATCTGTCGATGGACCCTTGGGTTGCTTCCATAATTTGGCTTTTATAAATAAAGCTGCAATAAACATAGAGATGCATCTACCTTTTAGAATTAGTATTTTTATATTCTTTGGGTAAATATCCAGTAGTGGAATTACTGGATCATATGGTAATTCTATTTCTAACTTTTTGAGGAACCTCCCTACAGTCTTTCATCGTGGCTGAACCGGTTTGCATTCCCACCAACAGTGCATGAGGGTTCCTTTTTTACCATAACCTTGACAAACCATGTTATTTCTTGTGTTTTTGATTTTAGCCATTCTGATAGGTATGAGGTGATATCTCATTATAGTTTTGATTTGCATTTCCCTGATTATAAATCATATTGAGCATCTATTCATGTGTCTGTTGGCCTCTGTATGTTTTCTTTGGAGAAATGTCTGTTCATTTCTTTAGCCCATTTTTAATTAGATTGTTTTTTTTGGTGTTGTGTAAGTTCTTTATATATTTTGGATATTAACCCCTTATTAGATATGTCATCTATAAATATCTTCTCCCATTCAATAAGTTGTCTTTTAGTTCTGTTGATCATTTCCTTTGCTGTGTAGAAGCTTTTTATTTTGATGTAGTCCCAATAGTTTATTTTTGTTTTTGTTTCCCTTGCCTTGGGGGACGTATCTAGGAAAATGTTGCTATGGTTGATGTAAGAGATAATATTGCTTGTGCTTTCTTCTAGGATTTTTATGGCTTTAGGTCTCACCTTTAGGTGTTTTTTTTTAATGTTTATTATTTTTTCAGACAGAGACAGAGCACAAGTGGGAAAGGGCAGAGATGGGGGGAGACACAGAATCCAAAGCGGGCTCCAGACTCTGAGCTGTCAACACAGAACCTGACATGGTGCTTGAACTCAGGAGCCATGAGATCATGACCTGAGCCAAAGTTGGATGCTCAACTGACTGATGCACCCAGGAGCCCCTCACATTTAAGTTTTTCACCCATTTTGAGTTTGTTTTTGAGTATGATGTCAAAGAAAGTGGTTCATTTTTATTCTTTTGCATGTAACTGTCCAGTTTTCCCAACACCATTTTTTATAGAGATGGTCTTTTTTCCCATTGTATATTCTTACCTCCTTTATCAAAGATTAATTGACCATACAATCATAGGGTTATTTCTGGGCCCTCTATTCTGTTCCTTTCACCTATGAGTCTGTTTTTGTGCCAGTACCATTCTGTTCTGAATATATAGCTTTGTAATAAAACTTGAAATCTGAGACTGTGATACCTCCAGTTTTGTTTTCTTTTTAAAGATTGTTTTGACTATTCAGGGTCTTTCTTCCATATACTAATTTTAGGATTGTTTTTTCTAGTTTTGCGAAAAATGCTGATGGCATTTTGATAGGAATTACATTAAATGTGTACATTGCTTTGGGTAGTGTGGACATTTTAACACTATTTGTCCTTCCAATTCATGAGCATGGAATACCTTTCTATCTGTGTCATCGTCAATTTCTTTTCTCAATGTTTTATAGTTTTCAAAGTACAGGTCTCTCATTTCCTTGGTTAAGTGTATTCCAAGGTATTTTATTATTTTTTGTGCTATTGTAAATGGTAGTGTTTCTTTAATATCTCTTTCTGCTAGTTCATTATTAGTGTATAGAAATGCAATGGATTTCTGTATATTGATTTTGTATCCTGTGACCTTACTGAATTCATTTATCAGTTCTAGTAGTTTTTTGGTGGATCTTTAGGGTTTCCTATATATAGTATCATGTCATCTGCAAATAGTGACAGTTTTCCCTCTTCCTTACCAACTAGGATGCCTTTTTTTTCTTTTTGCTGTCTGATTGCTGTGGCTAGGACTTCCAGTACTATGTTGACTATAAGTGTTGAGAGTGGACATCCTTGTCCTGTACCTGATCTTAGGGAAAAAACTCTGTTTTTCACCACTGAATATGATGTTGGTTGTGGGTTTTTCATATATGACTCTTATTATATTGAGGTATGTTTCCTCTAAACTTACTTTGTTGAGGGTTTTTATGAGTGGATGTGTATTTTTTCAAATGCTTTTTCTGCCTCTATGAAATAATCATATGGTTTTTATCCTTTCCTTGTTGATGTGATGTATCATGTTGATTGATTTGCAAATATTGAATCATCCTCACATTTGAGGAATAAATCCCACTTGATCATGGTGAATGATTTTTTAAATGTATTGTTGGATTTGGTTTGCTAGTATTTTGTTGAGGATTTTT
Source organism: Prionailurus bengalensis (assembly GCF_016509475.1). Classification (NCBI taxonomy): domain Eukaryota; kingdom Metazoa; phylum Chordata; class Mammalia; order Carnivora; family Felidae; genus Prionailurus; species Prionailurus bengalensis. The sequence continues at coordinate 147,896,278 of NC_057344.1, forward strand.
CCATCTATGTTCATCAGAGATATTGGTCTGTAGTTCTCTTTTTTTGTAGTATCTCTATCTGGTTTTAGTATCATGGTAATACTGGCCTCAGAGAATGAATTTGGAAGCTTTCCTTCCTCGTCTATTTTTTTGAATAGTTTGAGGGAATAGGTATTCTTCTTTAACTGTTAGGTAGAATTCACCTGGGAAGCCATCTGGTCTTTAACTTTGGTTTTTGGGAAATTTTTTATTACAGATTCAATTTCTTTACTGTTAATTGGTCTGTTCAAATTTTTTATTTTTTCTGGATTCAGTTTTGGAAGGTTATTTCCGTATTTAACCATTTCTTCTTGGTTGTCCACTTTGTTGGCATACAATTTTTCCTAATATTCTCTTACAATCCTTTGTATTTCTGTGGTGTCAGTAGTTGTTTCTCCTCTTTCATTTTTGATTTTGTTAATTGAGTTCATTCTCTCTCTCTCTCTCTCTCTCATGAGTCTGGCTATAGTTTATCAATTTTGTTCTTTTCAAAGAACCAACTCCTGGTTTCATTGATCTGTTCTATTGTGGGTTTTTTTTTGTTTTGTTTTGTTAGTTTCTATTTTATTTCTACTGTAATCTTGATTATTTTCTTCTTTCTACTGGTTTTGGGGTTTCTTTGTTCTTTCTAGCTCTTTTAGATCTAAAATTGGGGTGACATTTTTCTTGCTTCTTGAGGTAAGCCTTTTTTGCTGCAAACTTCCCTCTTAGAACACCTTTTGCTACCTCCCCCCAAATTTGGAATCATTTACATTTATCTCCATGTATTTTGTTTTATTTTCTCTTTGATTTCTTGTTTGACCCATTCATTGTTTGGTAGCATGTTATTTACCTCCATGTATTTGTGTTCTTTCCAGACTTTTTCTTTTGGTTGATTTCTAGTTTCATGGCATTGTGGTCAGAAAAAACCTCAATCTTCTTTAATTTGTTGAGATTTGTTTTGTGACCACATGTAATGTGTTCTGGACAATGATCCATGTGTACTTGAAGAGAATGTGTATTCTGCTGTTTTATGATGGAATGTTCTGAATATACCTCTTAGATCCATCTGGTCCAATCTGTCATTCAAAGCCACTGTTTAATTGTTTTTCTATTTGAATAATCTATCCATTGATGTGAGTGGGATGTGAAAGTCCCCTACTATTGTATTACTATCAGTTTCTTCCTTTATGTTTGTTAGTAGTTTCTTTATGTATTTAGGTGTGCCCATGTTGAATGCATACATATTTACAATTATTATATCTTCTTGGATTGTTCTGTTTATGATTATGTCGTGTCCTTGTCTCTTGTTACAGTCTTTGTTTTAAAGTCCATTTTTGTTTTTCTATGTATTGCTACCCCAGCTTTCTTTTCACTTCCATTTGCATGATAAATGCTTTCCTATTCTTTCAATCTATGTGTGTTTTGGGGTCTGAAATGAGTCTCTGGTAGGCAGCATATGGATAGGTCTTGCTGTTTTTATCCATTCTGTCAACCTATGTCTTTTGATCGGGGTATTTAGTATACTTACCTTCAAAATAACTACTGATAGGTATGCAGTTATTGCCATTTTGTTACTTGTTCTATGATTGTTGTAGTTCTTTTCTGTTTCTTTCTTTGATTGCTCCTCACAGTTTTCCTGGCTTTGTTTACTGATACATTTGGCGTTTATTTATTTTCAAGAGACAGAGAGAGAGCGTGAGCAGGGGAGGGGCAGAGAGAGAGGGAGACACAGAATCCAAATCAGACTTCAGGCTCTGAGCTGTCAGCACAGAGCCTGATGCAAAGCTCAAACTCATGAACTGTGAGATCATGACCTGAGCCAGTCAGTGGCTCAAATGACTGAGCCACCCAGGTGCCCCCTTTTACTGATACATTTGGATTCCTTTCTCATTATTTATTTTTTTCATATATCTTACTGGTTTTTGATTTGTGCTTACCATTAGGTTTCTATCTAACATCTTATGCATATAGCAATCTATATTGATTGTCACTTAAGTTTGAACCCATTCTAAAAGCAATAGATTTTACTCCTCTGCCTCATCCCCACATTTTAGATTTATGTCATACTTTACATTACTTTATTTTGTGAATCCCTTGATTTTTACAGGTATACTTAATTTTACCCATTTGTGCTTCCTTCTTACTCCCATTTATGGTCTTTCCTTTCCATTCAAAGAATCCCATTTAACATGTTTTTATAAGGCTGGTTTAGTGGTGATGAATTCCTTTCACTTATGTTTGTGTGGGAACTCCTCATCTCTTCTTCCATGCTAAATGATAGCCTTGTTGGATAAAGTATTCTTGGTTGCAGGTTTTTTTTCTTTCAGCACTTGAATATATTATGCCACTCCCTTCTGGCTTGCAAAGTTTCTCTGAAAAATCAGCTGATAGCCTTATGGGGTTTCCCTTCAATGTAACTATTTCTTTTGCTGCTTTTAAAATTCTGTTTATCACTACTTTTGGCTATTTTAATTACTGTGTGTCTTGGTGTAGACCTTTTGGGTTGATTTTACTGGGGACTCTCTCTGCCTCCTCAACCTGGATCTCTGTTTCCTTTTGCAGACTTGGGACATTTCAGCTATTATTTCTTTAAATAAATTTTCTGTCCCCCTTTCTCTCTCTTTTCCTTACAATCCCTGTAATGTAATCCTGTAATGTTACTATGCTTGATGGTATCACTGAGTTACCTTAGTTTATTTTCATTTTTCTTTTTTCTTTCTCCTGTTCAGCTTGATTGCTTCCATTACTTTGTTCTCCAGGTTGATCTGTTCTTCTGCTTCCTGCAGTCTACTATTTTTTCCTCTCTTGTGTATTTTTAATGTCACTTATTGGGTTCTTCATCTCTGGTTGGTTCTTCTTTATGTTTTCTCTTCGCTGAGGGTCTCACCTAAATCCTCCAATCTTTTTTTCAAGTCCAGTATCTTTATGACCATTGCTTTATTTCCTTATGAGGCATATTATGTCCATTTCATTTAGTTCTCTTGCTGTGATTTTTTAATTTCATTTGAGACATATTTCTCTCATTTTGTCTATGTGTGTTTCTCTGTGTTAGTAAAGTCAGCTACGTCTCCTGCTCTTGAATGCAGTGGCCTTATGAAGAAGAGGTTCTATAGTGCCCTGCAGTGGAGCGTCCCGTGTTCACCAGAACCTGGTGCTTCATGGGTGTTTCCTATGTGTGTTAAGACTGAGCCACCTTTGTCTTCAGTCCAATTGTGTACAAAAGCTCTCTTTCTCTGTTTGGCAGGGTTTGGTCCCTGTGATGTTAGTGGGCCACCTGAACTGCCTTGGGCTTGAGTTGGGTCAGATCAGGGTTTTTCACAGCACTGATCTGCAGGGTGCTCTCCCTGTGCTGTGCCCTAAGCTTTTGTTGGTTGGCAGGGCCTGCAGTCAGAACAGATATCTGGGTCCCAAAGGGGTATATGTGGTTTTTAACCCCCCCCCCCCCCCGGGTAGGAGTCACTTTGGAGTGCTGCTGGTCTCTGCAGTGCTGCTTGCACAATGTCTTGCTTGTGGCATCACTTTGGATTGACTCTTGCTGAGGGTGGGTTGGAGGAGTTGAGTCTACAGGAGAATGCTGTGTGCTGTTAGCAAGGTGTTGTGCTGGCCTGCTGTGGGAGGGAACTGTTGTTCTGAAGAACTCTCGCTGAGGCCCATTTGGGGTTGGGGGGGATCTGTGAAAGAGCACAGGAGCTAGGTGTGCTCTTTGCAAGCTATTGTATAGAGTTCTCAGGTCCTGCTGGTCCCTGCAGGTGTCTGTGTATCTCGGCTGGGGAGGGTGAGAGAGGGAAACGGCAGCTACCAGCTTTTTTGTTCTTAGAGAAGTCTCCTAAAGATCCCTGCCCCTCTGACACATACTCTGAGATCAGTAAACAAATCTCCTACCCATATACCCCAAGTGTTTTTCAAACTGCTGCTCCAACGCTCTCAGTGGGGCTCTTATGCTGTCTCTTTAAGGACAGGGATTCAGCTTCCTATCACCCTCCAGCTTTCCCAGAGAGGAGCCTGCTGATTTTTAAAGTTCTAGTTGTTCAGTCCCATTGACTGTAACAACTCTCAAAGTTAAGCCCCTTTGGTTTCAAAGCCAAGTATTATGGGGATTCATCTTCCCAGTGTAGGTCCTCTGTGCCTGGGGTGGCTAATGCGAGGTCTGCTCCTCACCATTTCTCATGCCTGTGGACAGTGTTGCAAGTCAGTTTAGTTTCCGACCATGTATCCGCCCTTCCTACCTTTTTCAATGTGGCCTCTTCTCAACGTTTAGCCGTAGAGAGTCTGTTCTGCCAGTCTTCGGGTTGTTTGCTGGGTTATTCACACTGATGTGGGTGTTATCTAGGTGTACTCATGTGGTGAACTTTGGATGCTCCTACTTCACCATTTCACCCAGAAGTCAGACTCATAATTTCTGAAAATATATTTTTTAAAATGTAATTAAATAACTAATTGAAAAGCTAGTGATATAATTCCTGGCAAAATTATTTATCTAAAATTTTAGCCATCATAATACTTTGGATTTCACAGTAAAATCAAAAGTACCCTTGTGAATCCTTCAGTAATATGTTTGTTTATGAGAAATATTTCATTGAAAAACAATAGTTCTTATTGGGGAAAATTTTTTATTTATTTTATTACAATTCACACTCACAGATCATCATGTTTTATCCTAGACGTAATGAAGAATGCAGAGTAACAAATTCATAAGTAAGAATACTTGTTCTGATATTCAGTTTACTCAAATCAGTTATTCACCTACACAGTTAGGACAACATGCTGAGCTCTAGAGATATGAAGATTGAAAAGCTGCATCTTTGCCCTCAAAAGCCCAAAGTTAAAAGAGGAAGGCAAATACATAAGAAAGCACATATGCAACGTACAGAGAAGTGATGCATAGTTCTTGTCCATTTTTAGCCCACTGTCATTCCTCCAGACTTGAGATTTTCACTTACATTTATTTTTTTCCAGTTTCCCTTTAGTTAGAATTCATATGCTACATCTATGTCAGCCTCTGTAAGTCAATCACTGTGTGACACTTAGGTAAAAGCTGACACACAAGTGCTCAGGGATTATGTTTTTTATCCAGGATTAAGAACTGTGGCTTTTCCACCTGACTATTTAGTACATGTAACAAATTGCACACATGAGTATTTGAAGGCTAAGCACTGTTTCAAATGTCTTATGCAATATAACTCATTTAAAGACAAAATTATGAACAGGTACCATTATTACCCCATTTTACAGATGAGGACACCAATGTAGAGAGGGATTAAGTAACTCCGACATAATCATGCACTGGGTAACAAGCAGAGAATCCTTGATTTGAACCTGTCTGCCTTGCTCCAGTATCTGTCATCCTAACTACCACACATACTGCCTTTGTGTCATGCTGGTCTTACTCACTGACTGTGGTGATCCTTGTTCCACATTGGAATCAAAAACTAAAACACAAAACTTAGATCTATACTGAAATTCATACAGCTTTTTATACTCTTTGGAGTACAACTTTCTATATAAGTTCACCGAAGCTGAATTTTTCTTATTCGTTTTGCTGTATTGAACATGTGCTTCATCTGTACATGGTGTAATTCATAGGCCATTATCTCCCATTAAGGTAATGCACCATAGCACGGTCCCTAAGCCAGGGAGCAGCACGGGCAACACACCTAGAAGGGAGGGCGTTCTCAAACTGGAATCCCTTTCAAGAAGCTAGTGCTCAAGCCAGGCAGAGGTATGATTGAATGGAAAAACTGCTTAAATACTATAAATAATTTGTATTTTTTCTCTTACAAAAAATACACTTCAAACATATCAAAGAATTAACTACAAAAAAGAAAAGGAAGTGTATTTTGTATTTTTGCCATAACATGTTATCACAAATTTAGTGACACCATTTCTGTCCATCTGTGGACCACTGAAACTAAAGAGGCAGGTTATCTGCTTCCAAAACACAATGGTGGTACAAGCATGGAATAACAGTTGTAGATATTTCTGTTCAATAAGGGAGAAAAATGGAAGGAAAAAAGAAGTCACTAATCCCAAGAAAGTTTGAAATCTAGTCAGGCAAATTCCATTAAGTTTAATGCTCTGTGGCTTGTGGCCTAGATTGTCTTGAACAGACTGTTAGTAAAAATATGGATATTAACAACTCTGCTTAGGAGGACTCAAGAAAATGAGCACGGTAGAGAAAATATATCACTTTAGATAATACCTACATTGTCACAAACAGACTATTGGTGGAAATACACATATGAAAGGGGGTTGAAGTTGATAGAAGGTAGTTAGATGACAAGTAAGGGTGTGGGGTTTAGTGATGATGAATTTCAGGTGCTGACAGAATGTGAGGATGCCCATTAGAAAGTAGGAGTCCAACAAAGTAACCTTCAACATTTACTGTAAATAGTACTTTGGTAACTGGGGCAAAGGAATAGATGATCAAATTCTAAAGCTAGACTTCAAAAGTTGTCCTTCCTGATTGTAGGAAATAACACTTTTCATCACTCTTGGCCTGAACCAAGCAATTTTTATTTGCCAAATTATTTATTATTTTCAAATTTTCTAGGGACTAATCTCACCCTAGAATAAAAGCTAACATTTACAGCTATTGCCATTACATAATTGAAACATAGCAGAACCCAAGGGTTTGCAATTCTCTTTTTAGCAGCGGTATTAGTTTACTAATTCAGTAAGAGTGCTGTATTTAATTGCTGTACCCAGCAGGAAACCTGGAATAATTGGTCTTTTTCTGCGCAGACTTTACTAATGATTGCCACACATCTTTGACTCAGCCCTTCAAAGGAGAGTGGTCATTCTCCAATGTTGGCCAAATGTTGCATTACCAAAGGATTTGCTTCTTGGGGTACCTGGATGGCTCACTCAGTTGAGCGTCTGACTTCAGCTCAGGTCATGATCTCACAGTCTGTGTCTTCGAGCCCCGCATCAGGCTCTGTACTGACAGGTCAGAGCCTGCTTCAGATTCTGTGTTTCCCTCTTTCTCTACCCCTCCACTGCTCATATTCTCTCTCTCTCAAAAAATAAACATTAAAAAAAAAAGGATTTTCTTCTTTGTCAGACATTCTATTAGAGAGGGTCAAACTGGCATCCTAAGTCACCTCTAAGAAATATGGGTTCAGCTACAGCATGAATTTTATTTATGAAAATATTAAAAAGCCAACAATGTTATGATTTCACCAACTTTAACTGTACTCTTTAAAAGAAAAATCAACCTTAAACACAAAGAAATAGTGTCTATTTGCTATTGCAGTTCTTCTAAGAAAGCTAAGTATATTTTAAAAGCACAAATAATTTTGTAGTCTAAAATTTCAACTCTAAAAGCAAAAAGAGAATTGACAAAATGTACTCTCATGCAAATAACTGCCCATTTATTGCCATTTGGAGAAAATAAGTGTGTGTGTTGTATATATTTGTATACACATAATACATACGTTTGACTCCTACCCAACTGGCTAAATTGGAAAAGGTCAGGCTTTGAAAATTGTTCCTAGAAAACGGATTTATCCAGGCAAATTTGTATGTGAGTCTCTACATATTTTATATACCATAAGATTGGATATGAACATAAGACTATTCCACTTCTGTTCAAAGAGGGCTTTCAGTACATATTTTCTTTAGAACATTCTTAGAATTCAAGTACAAAGCTATAGAAAGCAATAGTATTTCTATATATAACACACTGTATAGTTAAAATAATCATACCAGCTCTTTTAAAATCTCATTGCTCTGGGTGACTCCCCCTAATTCTTCCATCATTAATTCTTGGTTGGGTTTTTCAGCACTTTTCCTACAAAGCAAATTTTCCTCATGTGAATTTTGAATTGCAGGTCCTGGGGGTAACTGATGAGATGTACTTATGATCACATTGTTTTTAGCTCTTACGGTATAGGTTTCCTTGGGCTTTGCTCTTTTTTGGCAGAGCTGGAAGTGAAAAGCATCTTGGAATGCACGGTGAAAATTCTCATTGAAGAAACCATAAATGATGGGGTTGACGCTGCTATTGCAAAAGGCCAGCCAATGTGCAAACGGGTAGATGTAGATGTTGATAACCCGCAGTTCATTTGGAGACAGGTCAGCATAGTCTGAGAGCATCATCAGTGTCCACAGAGGCAGCCAGGAGAGAATAAAAAGCAGAGCCACAATCAGGAGCATCTTAATGACCTTCTGTTTCTTCTTGGACACCACATGCCACTGCTCCTGGTTCTGTTTGCCTGTGTGGGGCACTGTCATTTTGAAGAGTGAAATTCCAATCCTTCCATACATGATGACAATGAGGGACAGGGGAGCCAGGTAGATGTTGGCGAACAGCACAGTGGTGTAGATCTTCCTCATTTCCTGATTTGGCCAGTCTTCCCGGCACCAGTAGACTGGACTGGTTTTATTCTGGGAGTTGAGTCTCACTTGGTAATATTTTTCTTCTTGTACATGTAACATTATTGCAGATGGGGACATAATGGCAATGGCCAGGACCCAGATGATCACAATAATGACAGATGCTGTCTTGATAGTGAGCTTTGGCTTAAAAGGATAGACAACACAGCGGAACCTGCAATTAAAGGCAGATAGCAGTGGGACACTGCCTTGTAACTTTTGACCAAGTTGTGAATTGAATTTAATTCTCCCACTCACATTCCCCTCAAAAAGCATAGAAAGTTACCATTAGCAGTAGAGAGGCATGCATTGATGTCTTTTGTAACTGATATAAATTTCAACTCAGACTATGAGAGTGATAGGGGTAACTAGCATATATTGAACATGAATAGTTAGTATTTTGTTTTAGGCTCTTTTTCATTGGTTTGCATTGATGGTCTTTAAGCTTCCCCATTTACTGGCACAATAGGCTTAGAAAACGTAAAAACTCTTGCCCACAACTACACGTGATTTAAAACAGATAGTTTGGCTTCAGAGACCATATTGTTATACTTTCCTTTCATGACCTCTGTGCTCCCCTCCCACATTATCTGTGTGCTTGGCCAACTGAACATTAGCAAGATGACAGAAACGACACAGAGGCACCCAACCAAACCACAGCATCGTGAGAAATGTTTAAGCATTCTTGTTTCAAGTCACTAAAGTGTTTTGGTGGCTTGGTTCACAACTATAAGAGTCTGAGAATTTCCATTATGAGTTCTGATTACTTGCTTTCCAGACGTTCTATGCCCTCTGGTGAGCACGAAAGTTCAATGTCAGTATGTAGAATAATGCTGATTTCATTTTACTGCAATTTTGCTTTTGTGAGTCTTGATGTTATTATTCATGCTCATTATAATCATACCATATACAACTGTGTAATATTTTATATTTTTCAAAGTATTATCACCTACTTAATCTCTGATTTTTGTGATGACTCTATAAAAAGGAAATGTTATGAAAACTATTACTTTCCAGATCAGCAGATAAGAAAACTTAAATTAACATGGAGTTGCTGCTGAGCCACTTAAAAGCTTTATCTAACATATCTTCATATACTAATTAATTTGAACTTTAATTGCTCTATTGTCCTTCATTGCATGGGTAATGTCTGCTATCTTAAACAAGTTGTCTTCTAGTGTTTTTTTTTATTGTTTATTTATATTTATTTGAGAGAGAGAAAGAGCACAAGTGGGGGAGGGGCACAGAGAGAGGGAGACAGAATTAGAAGCAGGCTCCAGGCTGTCAGTACAGAGCCTGATGTGGGGCTCGTGAGATCATGCGAGATCATGATCAGAACTGAAGTCAGACACTTAACCAACTGAACCACCCAGCACCCCCTTTCCTCCCATCTACCTACCTTTAAATTATAGGTAACTTTATAGGCACAATTCTAGGTATTTTGTTCTTTTTTTGCAAACCAACTATTGGGTCTTCAAATATTTTTTCATTCATTCAACAAATATACATACAATATATTCATATATATATATGTGTGTGTGTGTGTGTATATACACACACACACACACATATATATGTATATCAACAAAAAAGAAAATGCTGTCAGAAAATGGCCAAAGAAAATATTGTGCAATTATGCTAAAATCATGCTGGAGTTTAGATTTGGCCAGTAAGTTACTCAGGCTTCTCTGAGTCAGAGAAAGTGAGACTCTAGAGAAACAGAGTCAACAATATGAATATATAGAAAGATATTTAAAGGATTGGCTCATGCAATTTGGGAAGAAGTCCCAAGATCTGCAGCTGGCAAAATGGGGACCAGGAGAGCCCATGGTATAGTCCAGTTCACATCTAAGGGCTTGAGAACAGGATAGCCACCGATATAAGTTCCAAAAAGCTATCAGGCTCACAACACCAGAAGAGCTAATGTTGCAGTTCAAGTCTGAAGACAGAAAAAGACTGATGTCTCATCAATAAAAGTCAGGCATTTAATTGCAGGAAGGTCAGCCTTTTTGCTTCTTTGTTCTATACAGGCCTTCAACTGATTGAATAAGGGCCAACAATAGTAGGGAGGGCAATCTTTTACTCAACCTATTGATTCAAATGTTAATCTCATCAAAAGTACCCTCATAGACACACCCAGAATAATGTCTGACCAAATATCTGGGTACCACATGGAACAGTCAAGGTCACACATAAAATTTATCACTACGACCAGTTAGGAAAAAAAATCTCAGTATTCTATCCCAAGCAATGGAAGATAGTAGACTTGTTCAAGACCGTTAGCACCCAGAACTGATAGGATTTTTTTTAATATGAAATTTATTGTCAAATGGGTTTCTATACAACACCCAGTGCTCATCCCAACAGGTGCCCTCAATACTCATCACCAACCCTCAGTTTGTTCTCAGCTTTTAAAAGTCTCTTATGTTTTGGCTCCCTCTCCAACCTTTTTTTATTCCTTCCCCTCCTCATGTTCTTCTGTTAAGTTTCTCAGGATCCACATAAGAGTGAAAACATATGTTATGTATCTTTCTCTCTATGACTTATTTCACTTAGCATAATACCCTCCAGTTCCATCCACATTGCCACAAATGGCCAGATTTCATTCTTTCTCATTGCCAAATAATATTCCTTTGTGTATATAAACCACAATTTCTTTATCCATTCATCAGTTGATGGACATTTAGGCTCTTTCCATAATTTGGCTATTGTTGAAAGTGCTGCTATAAACATTGGGGTACAAGTGCCCCTATGCATCAGCACTCCTGTATCCCTTGGGTAAATTCCTAGCAAGGCTATTGCTGGGTCATAGGGTAGATCTATTTTTAATATTTTGAGGAAACTCCACACTGTTTTCCAGAGTGGCTGCACCAGTTTGTATTTCCACTAACAAGAGGGTGCAAGAGGGTTCCCGTTTCTCCACATCCTCGCCAACATCTGTAGTCTCCTGATTTGTTCATTTTAGCCACTCTGGCGTGAGGTGATATCTCAGTGTGGTTTTGATTTGTATTTCCCTGATGAGGAGCAACGTTGAGCATCTTTTCATGTGCCTGTTGGCCAATTGGATGTCTTCTTTAGAGAAGTGTCTATTCATGTCTTCTGCCCATTTCTTCACTGGATTATTTGTTTCTTGGGTGTGGAGTTTGGTGAAGAACTTATGGGATTTAAAGAGTGACTAGATAGAAGTTGGAGAGAGAAGGAAAGTTCAAGAACAGATTGGATGTGTGATACTACCATTCACTGATTTGGGAAAATGAGAAAAGGAGCTAACTTTTTGTTTACTTATTTTGTGGGGGACTGGTAGAGAAGACAAGTTCAATTCTGGGTCTATTTTGAAGTGCTTGTTGTTGGATATGCAGGTGAAGTTATCCAGGAGGGATTTTGAATATAAGTATGAAATTTAGGAGAAAGACTTAGTCTGGAGAAATAGGTTTGGGAGATTTTTTAGTTTGGCTTCCTCTAAGAGCTGACCCTGAGAAAGGCATTCAGATGCAGGTAGTTCAGATGGACATGAAGGTGTGATGGTTTGAAAACATGTCCTCCAAATTCAATTCCCTTCTCCATGAATATGAGCTGGTTTTAGTGACTCACTTCTTTTTACACTTATTTATTTTTGAGAAAGAGTGAGACAAAGCGTGAGCAGGGGAGGGGCAGAGAGAGAAGGAGACACAGAATCTGAAGCAGGCTCTAGGCTCTGAGCAAGCCGTCAGCACAGAGCCTGATGTGGGGCTCAAACCCATGAACTGTGAGATCATGACCTGAGCCAAAGTCAGATGCTCAACCGACTGAGCCGCCCAGGCACCCCTAGTGACTTACTTCTAATGAATAGGATGTAGCAGTGACACTACATGACTTTCACTGGCACTTAGGACACACAAGCCTTAGACTACATGTAAGAAGGTCAGCTACCTTGAAGCTGTCATGCTATAGAGCCCATGTGGAGAAAAACCAGTAGGAATAAAGTGCCTGAGAAGACTCAGTTCTGTCTCCTAGCTGTTTAAGTCCTCCCAATCTGGGCACCACCATCAGAGTGGGATTTTATGGAGCTCCCCTCCCTGATGCCAAGTGGAGCAGAGACAAGGTATATTTCCCTAATCAGGGAATCTGCCCACATCACAGATTCATGAGCATCATGAGCCACTAAATAAGTGGCTTGTTTTGGGAGGTGACTTGTTGTATTACAAAAAATAACTGAAACCACAAAGAAATGATATATGGATTGGAAGGCAGATAGCAAAGGGTATGTCACAGGTGACCATATTTTCATCACTTTTTAAAAGACATAAAACATGACAGACACTGCTGAAATTCTCTTGGTAGGTCTACTCAATCCTTTTCCATTTTACTCAGGAATCTTGACGTTGCCATGTATCCCTCCTGTTGGGGCACCTGGATGGCTCAGTTGGTTAAGCATCCAACTTGAGCTCAGGTCATGTTCTCAAGGTTTGTACGTTCAAGCCCTCCATTCTGCTCTCTGCTATTAGTGCAGAACCTGCTTCAAATCCTCTCTCTCTCCCCTCTCCCACTTGTGTGCGTGCACATAGACGCAGTCTTCTCTCTCAAAAATAAACATTTTTAAAAAATGAACAGCAATGTTTATTTCTAAATCTCTAATTAGGAGGCATACTAGAAACCGTGAAAAAGAAATTAAGGGATACTTAATACTAAATGTAATGAAATAAACCTGATAAACTCAAGATTCAAGTAGAAAATACAAAGGATATTACAGTTTTTTAATTCACTGTAAAGATGACATAAATAATTGTAAAATTAAGATATAGTACTACAAATATTCACAACTAAATAATTTAGTAGTAGCACTAGTTAGTAGTAGAAAATAATAGTAGTAACAGGATATGGTAAATTTGGAAATGATTAGCTTCCAAATTTTAATGTAAAAAGATATCTTTGGCATTTGGTGGCTAGCATATATATATATATATATAAATTTTATTCTTCTTACATGTAAACCAAAAAAACTGGATGTATAAGATGGGTTCTTAAAAACAGATTAATGTTGAAAATAGGATCTACTAGTTGTTTTGCTTTTTTTAATGTCAACAATTCTATTGTATTTTTTAAACACTCTCTCATCTACATGTATGTGTTGCTGACTGGTTGGTTCCTTTTTGGTCCTTTTCCTTGGCTGGGGAGACATCTTTCAGATCATTGTTCAGTTTCCTTCTCAAGTATCCCTTAATTGCCACTGCCTTAACACATGCACACATCCTCTCCCATCTAAGTTGTTACAAAAATTTAACTCTTTTTCTTTAGTCTTAACACAACTCTAAATCCTTTCTACTTGTTTTTCTAAAATGAAAATCTAGTCATTATTCCCCTACATAAAAGATGTTAGTAGCAGCTCCCTGCTGTCTTCAGGACAAATGGAAGACAGATCCACAGACATGTGTTTTGTTTTGTTTTACAAAGAAAGAAGCTCAAGCAGGCTCCACACTCAGGGCAGAGCCTGATGCAGGGCTCCATCCCAAGACCCTGGGATCGTAAGCTGACCTGAAATGAGTCAGAGGCTCAACTGACTGAGCACCCAGGTGCCCCAGGTCTATCATAGACTTTCTGTGACCTAATGTGCTATTCCACCCTTCCATGTTCTAGCTGGACTATCTCTCTGTACTTCTCTTGACAAGTATCCTCCTATTTCAATTGCCGTATATATATATCTGTTTTAAGAGATGCTCTTTCCTCGGTTTCTTTCCAAGGTAAATTTCTGACCCCTCAAGATTTAGACAGATATGACCTTTTCTGTGAATGCAACACTCCCTGTCCTGAGAAGTAACTTGATCACTCTCTCCTTTGTACCATTGTTATGTAAGAGAGTAGTATTCATTAATGTGTCTTGTCTACCTCTACCAGAGTGTGGACTTCTTTAGGAGGTACTTTGTCTAATTTGTTTGAGATGGTATACAACCCAGCCCATTACAGGCACACTCAACAATATGTGTAAATGGATTATTAAATTTTACCTTAACATTTGGATGAAATATCAGATTTATTTCACATTTTCACCATTAGAAAATTCAATATTCTAGTGTGAAAAATATATAAACTATGCTGTTTGAACTTCAGGTTTGTGTCCCCCAGAAATTCATACGTTGAATAGGGTTGAAACCCTAACCCTTGGTTGTATGATATCAGGAGCCATGACCTTTAGGAAGTAACTAGGTAGAAGAGATCAAGAGGGTAGGTTCCTCATGATAGGATTAATGACCTTTTATAAGAATAGGAAGAGACTAGGGTTTGTGCTCTCTAAGGAGAAGATAGCCTTCTGCAAACCAAGAAAAGGTCTCTCACTAAACACAGAAGATACTGGCATCCTTACCTTGGACCGTCCAGCCTCCAGAACTGAGGAACAAGTTTTTGTTGCTTCAGCCACAAAGTCTATGGAATCTTGTTAGAGCAGCCCAAACTAAGACACGTATCATCCCTAATTATTTAATTCTAAAATATGAAAATTTCAGTAGTTTTATTACTGAACCTTTAGTAGATAGATATACCTTGCTCTTAAAGGATAGATATTATGGATATAGTTTGGGGCAAATATAACGAAATTTGGTAGATAATAAATTTTTCTCTGGACTCATATGTTGGTGCTGACTTACCTATCCACAGCTATCGCAACTAAAGTAAAGACTGATGCTGCAACTGATATTCCCTGAATGAATCCGCTGATCTTGCACATTGTGCTTCCAAAGGGCCATCCTGAAAGGCAAATTGAAACAGTCTTTGAAAAGATCATAGTTTTTTAAATTTCACAAAAAATATGAACAGAAAAGCATGAAATCGAGACTGATGCAACTATTTCCTAAATGATATCCAGAAAACAATGTTTCCCATTATTTTCATTAATATCTCCAGAGCTGTTTTTAGTGTAGTGCTATTAATGTCAGAACTCCTATGGTAGTTACAACATTCTAGGCACTGTGGTAAGTGTTTTGTACCTATTAATTTATCTAATCCCCCAAATAGACTTTCAAAGGCTTTATTCTCTTCCTCATGATATAGACTAGCTAATAAACACACACATATCACATACCTTGCCACAGCTAGTTAGCAACATACTTAGGATTTCAATCTCACTTGTATGGTTCCAGAGCCTAAACCATTAACTTTATGCAATAATGCCCTTTAAATGAGTAAGACAGGAAGAATATTGGTTTTATAATTTTGAAAATGTACCTCATAAATCATGGGAAATAGGAGTCACATGTAGAATAAATAAAATTAATATTTATTCATATATAATGTAATGAGACAATTTACCTCAGAGGTACTTTGTTATAGAGTGAATGTTTGTGCTCTATCTGCCCTCCCATCAAATTCATATATTCTAGCCTTAAGTTTCAATGTGTTTGGAAGTGGGGCCTCTGGAAAGTAATTATATTTAGATGATGCCACAAAGTGGTGCCCACGTGATGGGATTAGTGCCGTTAGAAGAAGAGGGAGAAAAAAAAAGCTTTCTTCTCTAGGAGCATGCACAGAAGAAAGGCCATGTGAGCACAAAGCAAGAAGGTAGCTGTCTACAAACCAAAAAAAGGACCCTCACCAACAAGCTGACCATGCCAGCACCCTGATCTCAGACGTCTAGCCTCTGGAATAGAAAGAAAATAAATGTCTTTTGCTTAAGCCACCTAGTCTATAGTATTTTGTTATGGTAGCCTGAGCTGACTAAAACGTATTTCAAGAATAAAGAGCACTTTGCATAAACAAAAATAGTCCATTTGAATTACTTTCTAAGTAAACTTCATTTACTGGAATGTTTATAAAAGAAATTAGTAAAATTATTATAACAGGTTAATATAAACACCCCTGCTATTATAAGAAAGTAATCATATTCTTCCACTAGCAAATATTCTCGTTTCCCAAAAGATAAATTTTAAAAACCTGAGAAAAAAATAACATTCATTTTCTCTTAAACAGATCTGTACTTTATTTTTAAAAAATATTTGTACCTAATTTAAAATATTCCCAATAATCTAAATGATCCAAGTCTACCAGAAAAAACCATTTTGGCATCTATCCAGCTCATGTTAAAATAGATGCTTGAATGACTCCCCTGAATAGAAACTAAAAGTGAACACATTTTCCTAGTCCTAAAATATATTTGGCTGTTTACAGTATTAAAAAGGCAAAAAGGAGTGTCAATAGCCTTTGGTCAAAAATAGAACATATGATTTATCTCATCTCCCTCACTAAATTCCATTGAAATGAAAGCACCAGAGAACAAAGAACTCAAATACACAGAAAGAAAATAAAGCTGGGAAAATGACACAACTGGCTGAATTATGAATAAATACAACCAGATGCCACTTGTTCTTCCCCTGCTAGCAGAAGAATGGAGGTTACTCTCTGAGGAAGTAAAAGCAGAGGGGCTCTAGACTCCGAGTCAGCAGGTGCAAGTGTGGTGGGTACCACAGGTACCACAATGACGCACAATGATGAAGTGAAAATACATGCTCTGCATGCGGTCCTGCTGCCCAGAGACCCACTAGGCTCTGGAACAGAGCAGCCAGTCTTACGACTCCCATGGCAATAGGTCAGAGAATTGCCTTCTGGGGAATGTGATCCTTCCAAGAACACTGATGTGCAATTTTTAATTTTTTTTTTAACATTTATTTATTTTTGAGACAGAGAGAGACAGAGCATGAACGGGGGAGGGGCAGAGAGAGAGGGAGACACAGAATTGGAATCAGCCCAGAGCCTGACGCGGGGCTCGAACTCACGGACTGCGACATTGTGATCTGAGCTGAAGTCGGACGCTCAACCGACTGAGCCACCCAGGCGCCCCCTGATGTGCAATTTTTGACAGTTGTGGATTTTCCAGCGAATGGGCCAGATTAATGAGGCTAAGAGTGGGCCTAACCTCAAACCTAAGGCATGCAGAGGTCCAAGGAAGCCGCACCATGTCTCAGTCTGAAACACAAGCAGCTAAGCAGCAATTGACAGATGGGAAGCCTCGAATATAAAAGTGGCTAAAATAGGAAAAAAGAAACTTAAGAAAAAAAAATCAAGTAGATGAAAAATATTAAAAAAAATTACTTCAAACCTTTAGCCAGACTTATAAGAAAAAAGGAAAAAGGCCACAAAATTACAAATGAGAAAGGAGAAACCAACACCACAGAAATACAATTATAATTATTATGAAAAACTATTTGCCAACAATTTTGACAACCTAGAAGAAATGGATAAATTCTCAGAAGCATATAACCTACGAAAACTGAAACAGGAAGAAATAGAAAACTTGAGCAGGTCAATTACCAGCAAGGAAACTGAATCAGTAATCACAAAATTCTCAACAAAAGCCCAGGAACAGATGGCTTCAAGGTGAATTCTACCAAACATCTAAAGAAGTGTTAATACCTATTCTTCTCAAACTATTCCAAAAAATAGAAAAAGAAAAACTTCCAAATTCATTCTATGAGGCCAGCATTACTCTGATACTAAAACCAGATAAAGATACCAAAAAAAGAGCACCACAGGCCAATATCTCTAATGAACATAGATGCAAAAGTCCTCAATGAAATACACCAAACTGAATCCAACAATCATTAAAAAAAATCATTCACAGTGATCAAGTGGGATTTATTCCTGGGTTGCAAGGGTGGTTCGGTATTTGCTAATCAATCAACATAATATAAAATAAAGAATAAGTATCATATGATCATTTCAGTAGACACAGAAAGAGCATTTGACCGCATTCAATATCCATTCATGATAAAAACTCTCAACAAGTAGGTTTAGAGGGAACATACCTCAACATAAAAAGGACATATATGAAAAACCCACAGCTAACTTCATCCTTAATGATGAAAAACTGAGAGCTTTTCCCCAAAGACCAGGAACAGAAAAGGATGTTCCCTCTCACTTTTATTCAACATAGTACTATAAGTCCTACCCATGGCAGGCAGACAAGAAAAATAAAACGCATCCAAATCAGTAAGGAAGAAGTCAAACTTTCACTATGCAGATGACATGATACTCTACACTGAAAATCTGAAAGACTGCCAAAAGGCTGCTAGGACTGATAAAAGATTTGCAGAATACAAAATCGATGTATAGATATCTGTTGCATTTCTATACACTGATAATGAAGCAGCAGAAAGAGAAATTAAGAAAGCAATCCCATTCACAACTGCACCAAAAATAATAAGATACCTAGGAAGAAAACTAACCAAAGAGGTGACATACCTATACTCTGAAAAGTATAAAACACTGATGAAAGAAATAGAAGATAACACAAAGAAAGGGAAAAACATTCCATGCTCATGGACTGGAAGAACAAATATTGTAAAAATGTCTGTACTACCAAAGCAACCTACACATTTAATGTGATCCCTATGAAAATGCCAATAGCATTTTTCACAGAACTAGAACAAACAATCCTAATATATGTATGGAACCACAAAAAGACTGCAAATAGCCAAAGCAAACTTGAAAAAGAAAAGCAAAGCTGGAGATATCACAAATCCAGACTTCAAGTTATATTACAAACCTGTAGTAATCAAAACAGTATTAAACTGGCACAAAAATAGAAACATAGATCACTGAAACAAAATAGAAAACTCAGAAATAAACCCACAATTACATGGTCAACTAATCTTCAACAAAGTAGGAAATAATATCCAATGGAAAAAAAGACAGTCTCTTCAAGAAACCTGGAAAAACTAGACCAGTTTCTTATACCATACACAAAAATAAACTCAAAATGGATTAAAGATCTAAATTTGAGACCTGAAACCACAAAAATCCTAGATGAGAACATAAGCAGTAACTTCTCTGAGATCAGCCATAGCAACTTCTTTCTAGATAGGTCTCCTGAGACAAGGGAAACAGAAACAAAAATAAACTATAGGGACTTCATCAAAATAAAAAGCTACTGCACAGCAAAGGAAACAATCAACAAAACTAAAAGACAACTTACTGAATAGGAAAAGATATTTGCAAATGACATATCCAATTAAGTGTTAGTATTTTAAATATATAAATAACTTCTACAACTCAATACCCAGAACACAACCCCATTAAAAAATGGGCAGATGACATGAACAGACATTTGTCCAAGGAAGACATACAGATGGCCAACAGACACATGAAAAGATGCTGATTAACATCATTCATCATCAGGGAAATGCAAATCAAAAGTACAGTGAAATATCACCTCACATCTGTCAGAATGGCTAAAATCAACAACACAAGAAACAAGTATTGGCGAGGATGTGGAGAAAGAAGAATCTTCTTGCACTGTTGGTGGGAATGCAAACTGTTTTCCAGAGTGCTGGAAAACTGTAAAGAGGTTCCTCAAAAAGCTAAAAATAGAACTACTTTAAGATCCAGCAATCTCACTACTATTTACCCAAAGAATAAAAAAAATACTAATTCAAAGGGATACTTGCACCCCTATGTTCATAGCAGCACTATCTACAATACCCAAGATATGTAGCAGCCCAAGTAGCCATTGATTGATGAATGGAAAAGAAGATGTGTCACACACACACACACACACACACACACACACGTACATGCATGTGCAATGGAATATTATTCAGCTGCAAAAAAGACTGAAATCTTGCTATTTGCAATTACATGGGTGGACCTAGGGATTAAAATGCTAAGTGAAGTAAGCCCATTAGAGAAAGAAATACAATATGATTTCACTCATATGTAGAATTTAAGAAACAAAACAAACTAGCATAGGAAAAAAGATAAACCAAGAAACGGACTCTTAACTATACAGAACAAACTGATGGTTACCAAAGAGGAGGTGGGTGGGAGGATGGGTGAAATAGGTGATTGGGATTAAGGAGTGCATGTACTATCATGAGCACTGGGTGATGTATGGAATTTTTGAATCACCATTTGAATCACCAGTACAGCTGAAACTAATATAACCCTGTTAACTGGAATTAAAATAAAAGCATAAAAATAAACCTCAGAGATATAACACATTTTATTGATGAAATGTACATGATAGTATAGGAAACATGCAGAAAATAAAATAGGTCAAAGAATTTAAAACATGAGAGCAGAAATGTGGAATTCAATATAGTGTCTGGAAGAGAAAACTAAGAAAATCTTTGAAAAAAGAACAATAAGGAACAGAAACAAGAAAGATGAAGAAACAAAAGGCAACCCAGAACCTCTAATATCTGACTAATATGAATTGAAAAAAGTAAAATGGATGAGAATTATGCAAGAAATTCCCCAGGATTAAGGAGCATTCTGTTTCTGATTGAAAGAACCTGGTTTGTGTCCAACACATGAAAAATAAAAAGACCTATGGAAGGCATAATTGCCTGAAATTCAGAACACTGAGGATGAAGACAAGCCCCAAGTTTTCAAAATGCAAATGATGATAAAAGAAGAACATCATTAGATTTTTCAACAGTAATATCAGGTTTCCCAGCAGTAATAATAGACAACTCTGTTAAAATTCTGAGGGGGAAAAAATGTCCAGTCTTAAATACTTCATACAGCTAACCATAATCAGGTATGAGAGAGAGCAGAATAAAGATAACTGCAGACAAACAAGATCTCAAATGTTTTTTCTTTAAAAAAAAATTAACGTTTATTTATTTTTGAGACAGAGCATGAATGGGGGAGGGTCAGAGGGAGTGGGAGACAAAGAATCCGAAGCAGGCTTCAGGCTCTGAGCTGTCAGCACAGCAGACCTTGAGATCATGACCTGAGCCGAAGTCAGATGCTTAACCGACTGAGCCACCCAGGTGCCCCTGGTTTTTCTTTTTTTAATCTTAATGCACACTTTCTCAGGAAACTAACAGAGAAATAAACCAAGAAAGAAGACATGGTTCTGGAAAATAGGGGATTGAACACAAAGAGTAGTAAAGAGAGTCCTTAGGGTCTCAGTGAAGGGACTTCCCAGAGCACTAGCAGCTAAGCTCCATGCCTAAAAAGCAGTATGTCTGAATAGAAACAAAAGGGTAGAGAGCACCAGCAGGGTATCTCCAGAAAAAAAAGATGCAATTCACAAGTTACCTGACATGGCTGAAGGTATTAACAAGAAATTAACCAGGGGAGGTTGAGGTTATATTACTTACAGGTACATACCCCCAACTAAGCAAATCAAAATACAATGCCCCTGGGGTGCCTGGGTGGCTCAGTTGTTTAGGCAACTGACTTCAGCTCAGGTCACTGATCTCACATATCCTGAGTTCAAGCCCCACATCCGGCTCTGTGCTGACAGCTCAGAGCCTGGAGCCTGCTTCAGATTCTGTGTCTCCCCCTCTCTCTACCCCTCCCCTGCTCATGCTCTATGTTTGTCTCTCAATAATAAACGTTACAAAAATAATTTTTTTAATAAAAAAAATACGATGCCCTTATTAAATCTAAGAAAAAAGAAATTGATATCACAGCACTCTTTCATATTGATATCATAGTCCTTTCAATCAAAAATAGCATGTGCTTAATCCTGGGGAATTTTCTTGTATTAACATTCATGCCTCAGCAGAGCTAAGATACAAATAATAGGAACATATATTCTGCATACTGACAACTAAAAATTATAATAATGTTGGGAAAATGAGAGGAGATAAAGAGTGTGAATGTGATTTTGTGTGTCTATATAAATGCATCAGATTGCATGTGTACACAATTCCAGCCAATCCTGTTTTCCCACCTTCACATTCAGCAGTATGTGGCAGTTTCTGTGAATTTATGTTCTTTTGCTCTATGTCATTTCAGTGGAGGCTGCTGGGGGAAATACCTCTTGTGGTAGAAGATTAGAAGAACTACATCACATCTCCCACAGTGTGAAGATAATACCTTTTATAATGGAAATATGTTATTTAGAAACATGAGAATAAATACCAAAAATAAAGGCAAGGTGTTGAATGTGGCTGCCTCCTGCGAATGAGAATCAGGGATAAGGAAGGGTAACATTAAGGAAGAGTTTAGATAATAATTTCTTTATAAATATTTATAGGGGGAGATAGTGAGAACATTTCTTACTGGAAAAGTAAGTTTCTTGAGAGCGATAACAATAATTTAAATCAACTGTTTTGCTCTCTTTTTGCCTAGCCCAGTGTCTTAAAAATGTATATTCCTTGGGGCACCTGGGGTGGCTCAGTCAGTTAAGCATCTGACTTCAGCTCAGGTCATGATCTCACGGTTCGTGAGTTCGAGCCCCACATCAGGCTCTGTGCTGACAACTCAGAGCCTGAAGCCTGCTTCAGATTCTGTGTCTCCCTCTCTCTCTCCTCCCCTGCTTGCACTCTCTCTCTCTCTCCCTCAAAAATAAATAAACATTAAAAAAAATTTTTTTAGGGGCGCCTGGGTGGCGCAGTCGGTTAAGCATCCGACTTCAGCCAGGTCACAATCTCCCAGTCCGGGAGTTCGAGCCCCGCGTCAGGCTCTGGGCTGATGGCTCAGAGCCTGGAGCCTGTTTCTGATTCTGTGTCTCTCTCTCTCTCTGCCCCTCCCCCGTTCATGCTCTGTCTCCCTCTGTCCCAAAAATAAATAAAGGTTGAAAAAAAAATTAAAAAAAAAATTTTTTTTAAATGCACATTCCTTTTTGTTAAAAATATAAATTATTTTTAAAAATAAGTACATAAAAAACACAGAATCTATGCAGTACAGATGCTAGAAGAGGCATTCTTAAACTCTCCCTGCTCCCACTGCAGAGAAAGGAAGGCAACAGATGTCATCTCTAAAGATAAACCTCTTATTCTTCAGTGCACTGATCTTGAATGAAGGGGTAGGACCTATGACAGGGCTCACACTACTCTAAATATTTTTGATATGTTCCTATTGTATCATTTTTTCTTATACATATTTGGAATATGAGTATCTCTCATGAATACCACTCACTCATTAATACAACAAATATTTATTAAGTGTGGGGGATAAGCTTAGGAATCCCCCAGGGTTACACCAATGGGTTAACAAGGCATAAAGAAATACAAAGCCATAAAATGCTCACACGCAAGTTTGGGTACACCAGATTGGCACTCCAAGAATAGGGGGGTGCAAAGACACTCCAAAAATAGGGAGGCACAAAGGTGCCAGGAATAGGGAGGTCCAAAGGCATCCCAAAATAGGGAGGGGGTGCTGAGCCCCCCAAAATAGAGACAACGGCCTGAAATAGAAATGGCGCAAAGTTGCCCAATACATAGGAATAACAAGATTAGATATTCATGGTGAAAGCACCCCAAATTTCGTACTATAGCAGAAAGCTGCTTTCATAGGAGAAGAGGGCCAGGGTAGGTAAATTGGTGAATTGGACTGTGGACTGCTGCACTGCAGGCAAAGCAGCCCAGAGCGGAGATGATTAACAAAAGAAAAGGGGCCTTGTTAACCTGAGGTTATGCCCCATCTGTCTCATCCCCTAGGCTGGCAAAGATAAACAGGCATGACGCCTCCTGTCTGCCATTAACAACTATCTACCCATCTGCCTGGCACCTGGATTTTGTTTTATATTGACCCAAACCCCAAACACTGTATATCTTCAAAATCCCCCTTTCCCCATCATGTCCCCAAGTTAATGTTCCTAGTTTCTTTGTCTCTTTGTACACGACCATCACGTTTGCAAGCCTTCTGATTTGAATAAATATGGGACAAGGACCCTTATTGGGGCTCTTGTCTTTTCCCGGACATTAGCCATCTCTCGTTTTAATCTTGAGTCTGCTCTTTTGCTGGCCAAAGAGAGCTTTCGAGTTGGAGTCTACAACAATTAAGCAGGTACCATGTGCCAAAATTGTTCTGGGAGCAGGAGATCCACTGCCCCTGCACTTCCAGAGTGTATGATGTAGCCCTAGAGAAGTAGCAAGACAGGCCACAAGGACTCCAGGGCAGCACCCTAACTGATGCAGTGTTAAGTTACTCATATTGCGTATGTACATTGCCACTGATTAAACTACCACTTTTTGTGGTACACGGGACTGCTGCTTCCCTCAAAAACTATTGGAAATCTCCCTAGCTAACCACAAGAGGGACCCAGCATCTGTTAGACTGAAGACGTTATATCATTTGAAACCAGACTGTACCAGTTCCTTGAACTCTACAGTGTAGAATATTCCCAATATTTTTACTACATTCTATGTGCCCTGAACTGTATTAAGCAAATTTAAAATCATCAGTAAAAAAACGTTAGATCTCATTCTCTGATTACCTTCAGTGAACTCTATAAAAACGACAGTTTCCACTCTTCATCTCTGTCACTTGCTTTATTTTTATCCATAATTCCTACTGTTCTTTGACTACTTATCCTCTGTTTATTGTCTTTCTCCTCCTTTAGAATGTATGAGGGCAGGTACCTGGAGAAGTTCTTGGAACTCCATAAATATTTGCAAATGAACGGATGACCCTGCCATGGGTACAGGAATGTGGGACAAACATATCATCCTTGTACAGCACACATGTCAACATACCTGCTATGATGTTGTCCAGGAGCGTGATAGGCATACAAAATATGCCAACCAGTAAATCACTTATTGCCAGGTTCAAGATAAAGAGATTAGTGACTGTGTGCATATGCTTGTTCCTCATTACAGTAAAGCAAACCACGGTATTTCCCACCATGCACAGGAAGAAGATGAGAAAGTAGGAAGTGATGAAGACTGCTGCTACTTGAGGCTGGTGAAGATAGTAGTTCACATAGGTAATATTGATATCTGAGTATAGGTGATATTTTGTGCCATTGACACTCCAAATATAATGCCAGTTTTCTGAAGAGTTTGAGTCCCATTTCTCACTCATGATGGACCTGAACAAAAGAGAGCTAGAAAAGAAAAAGCATAATTAGAAACCAATAGAACATAAGTCAGTTCTGTGCCTGAGTTTAAGAGGAATACTTTTAAAACACTATGGAATTTTGATGGTCCTATAATAATCCATGAATGTTGCATGGAAATGAGTTATATAGATCATTCAAATTATTAGGATTTGTACCAAGAGATTTGAAATGTACACTTTGTGTCCTAAGTAACGATTATTATTTTTTATTTCCTCAATAGGTTCTATATTTCACTTTTTCATAACACCTCATACTCATTTGCAAGGTTTCAAGAGAAACTCTGTAAGGGAAACCTTCCAAAATTCCCCTTTTCTCCTGTCTCTAGATATCATAACCTGTCAAAACCTACTTGTTCCTTTAAGGCTAACTTAACAGGTTTTCAGCTTTCCTGGCAATTGAAACAAGATGAGGTGTCTATATCTTCAAAACTCCCACAGAAATAAGTTTTTTGTATATTCCTTATTCTGCTTTGACTCTGTTAATTGAATATTCTTTTTATATACTTCTGTATGCAGAGATAGACACTATATGTGAATCTCTTAAAAGAAGTCTATGCTACTTGCCTTGGTTTTACTTAACATAATTTCATTCACATATATTCAATACAAATTTTTATTTAGAATCAATATATCTTCATGTAGATATTTCAGTCAACCTTGTGTATCAGAGGTCCTCAAGAACATGCCCATGTTTGGTGATTTACTAGAAGAATTCAGAGGACTTAGCATATAGTGTATTCACAGCCAATATTTATTACAGCAAAAGGATACAACATAAAATCAGCAAATAATACAGCACATAAGGTAATATCTGCAGGAAACCAGGAACTAGCTTCTAAGAGTCTCCCTCGGTGGAGTCACACAGTGAGATTAATTCCTCTAGCAATGAGTTTGACGACATGTGTGAAGTGTTGTCTACCAGGGAAGCTCATTAGAAACTCAGCATCCTAGGTTTTTAATTGGAGAATGGTCACATGGTACCTTCCTCCAAGCAGTATCAAAATTTTAGACTCCCAGATGGAAAGTACATGTGCAGCATGAACAATGTACAAACAGATTAGGTATAATGAGCCACTTCAGTCACTTATGGACACTTTATGTCAGTATAGGGAACTGTTTCTGATTTAAGTTCCCAGACTCTAACCAAGGGCAGACCTTACAACAGTCCTTTCTAAAGATGTCAGGCTCTGACCTGCTCATTAACTCTTTTCTGCATACGTTGTTTTCTGCAACTGGTTGCACAGAACGTTATATGTGCCCTTAAAGGGAAATAAATTTGATAGAACACAATTGAGCTCCCATATTCTTTTTTTTTGGGGGGGGGGGCGGTAAGTAATTTCATGGACTTTGAATTGGTAAGATAATCAGACCCCAGTTTACATTAACGACCTCATTATTACTCTGCATTTTTCTGTCTTTCACCAACTACATATCTGTATCATTTTAGGGGAGCATGTTTATTCTTATAAATACTGCATGGAGATCAAGATATGTAGTATTCATTTCAAATACTCAACTTTGGATAGTTTTCTCTATTTCAGGTACAGGGAACAAACAGTAAGTAAACAAGGTAAATTACTACAAAACAAGTATATAAACATAAACCAATAAAAGGGGATCATTTTCCTCCAATATTTTGCCATTTTATTTCTTCCCTTTCCTCTAATTTTTAAAGCTCATCTCTGCCTTTCTATGTTTAATGTCCCTAAGCCCAAACAAAAATGCAAAATGAAAAGAAAGTGAGTGTGGGATGGGGTGAGGGTTAGGAGAAAAGAAAAAAGAATGGAATCTGAGTAAGACTAGATATACTCTACCATACAGAGTCAAGCTGAAAATGTCTGGGTCCAGAGCCTGACACTGAGAATACCTACTAGCTTGATAAAAATTGCTTCAAAGTATCCAAAAGAAAAGCATTCACACAAATATTTAAGGATATTTGTATCCAAGGCAAGGAAATGCTGTAAATATAAATGAAAACTGCATGACAACACTGTAGGTCACTAAATATCACTGATAAGAAACCTCTGCCCACAGATTCAATTAGAGCTGAAAAATATGTTGGGGGAAATATCTAATAAGACATAATGCTTTATATTTTCACATTCTGTTTTTCTTATGTTCCAGCTTAGAGCAACTATATCTGCTGGGATAACAGTGTTTGGAAGGTTGAGATGGAACAAGGTTTTCAAAACCTTCCCGTGTATTAACTTAAACTCCATGTCAGTTGTTGGACAAGTGAGTGTTTCTTTTCCTCTTCTTCTAATGTATTATTGATAAACCAAAATAAGATTTTGTTTTAGGAGCCAACATGGATTTCACTATTCCTATTACTGGCTTGATGACTATATTTGGCAAGGTAACATGCCAACACGCCACATAGAGGGTAAAGGAGGAACCTGTCATATTTAAGGGTTAAGTTCCTCCTGACACATAATTGTAAAATTTTGTATGTGAGGCCACAGCTTTGGCTATTAGGTTAACCTATAATAGTATAACTTTGGGGATAACATCATCACCCCTAGTATTACTGTAGTGAGTGAGACAGAGAAAAGCCAGGTCCTGATTGATTCTAGGGGGATCCACTTATCTCAGTTTAATACGCCAAGGAAAATTGCCCTTTGGTATTCCTGCTTCTGGCATCTTTTTCACTGGACACTTAAAAGTTCTATACAGTTGATTAAAATGCTTTAAATAAAATCAATCTCTGATTGAATATCTTTAAGTCTAGAATTAAAGTATACTCTGTGCATATTAATTCTGTAGATGAAATAATGTAAGGACTAAGAAATTTGTGTATACCAGTTTCTAGAAGGCAGATTTATAGTCTACCCATATCGATGGTTCAATAGTTTCAGAATATTTCACTGAAAATGTGTAATGTCTTTTTAATAACAAAGTCTAAATTTTTTAAGTTAGTATTTTACAAGTTGAGTAATTAATTATAAGCCATCTTAACACTAATTTATCTTGTATTGTTTATTTCTACATGGAAATCTGTGTGATGAGTAAAATAACTTGGTTGTGAGCTTTATCATTCCTTCATCTTTGACCCTGGGGAGAACACAGATGTAGGTTAAACTGCATCAGCTCCATTTAGAGCCCAAGTTGCCAGAGCTTATCCAGACCCTTATGCTTATCTGTAGAAACAGGGTCTGGGTCTTCAGGAAGAGAAATCAAGAGAGCAAGTCATTTAAAATTCTTTCCTTCCTGTAATTGTATTTGCTAAAAACCACTAACAGTGCATTACTCAGTGGGAGATGGACTGGTTTGATATTAGTATATGTTGGTGTTTTTCTATATTTTTCAACTTATTTCACATTTCCAGATTTTTGGTTTTTTTATGATCCGGAAAAAATGTGTTATTATCTGAATGCAACTGTACAGAACAGAAGCAGATAAGGTAATTCAAACTCTTATAAATTCACAATCAGAGTAAGTCATCCAATGGCTAGCAATGGTGTTATCTTACCTAAAATAGATATGTCCCCCCAATTTCAATTAACAAAGAATCCATAAAGACCCTAACCTATTAAGTTTTGATATGAAATGTGCTGTTTCATACAGATCATCTAAAGAATGAGTCATCTGAAGGAAGAGTCTAGACCTTTATTCGTGTATCAAATACTCATTAAAGTGACCAACTTTGTAATAAATCGTCACCAATCACAGGCTACATAGACTGCCAGACGCAAAAAAGTGAACTGTGGTCGCTACTCCCTATTTTGCTCATCCATCTCTTGGGATTTGCAGTATTGCCTTTATTACCGTGGTATTTATTATTAATTATACTCTAGTCTTCATTTTTTTCCTTTTCTTTTCCCTGTGTACTTATACAAGGATTTAAGGAGAGGAAGGTAGCAGTATTTGCTTCCATTTATGTTGGATGACCTAAACTAAACTCTGATGATTATCACTAAAGGGTAATCATAGTTACTAAAGTCACTAATTTATGACAACTTAGATTGCTAAAATAATTGAAAAGGAGAGAGAGGGAAAATGGTAAGGCCAGAAATGTTGGAAACACACATGGTCGAGCCGGGTGTGAATCACTGGCAATAATTATGAGACAGTAATAATGCCTAATATTTGCATTTTCAAAGCACTTTCAAATATATGACCTTAGGATATCAGCATCATGAAAGCATAAGATGCCCTTCTAACAACTAAAATTCAGCATCCGTCTGCCAACAGAAGTGCTTCTGTGGGAGCTGTGGTAACCAGCACCAAAGGCCAAAACATTTGGAGGAGGAGTCTCACCCACCTGTGCACCAGAGAAGAGTCAGACCGACCTCATATGGCTGTGGGACCAGCAGGGGCCCATGAGCTGGCCTCAGCCCCTTCCAGCCACAGTGGGATAAAACGCGGAGAGGGCTGAATTGGGAAGACACCCACAGATGAGTGAGCCTTTGTTAGATCCTGGTTTCCTGAGGACAGAGAAACCAGTCTGGAAGCACTGGAGTGGGGAAGACGAACTTGGTCAGTTCCACTCTCTCAGATCTGGTCCTGATTAATACATAGTCAACATTGAGAGAAAAATCCTTGGAATTCTTTCCTCTGGAAAAAGACTGGGTCATTAATCTGTAATCTGGAAAAAAAAAAAAAGAAGGAACACACGGCCCTGAAGGTTACTACTCCTAGTTTTATTAATGCAGAATGTGTCAAATGTTGTATAAGCCTCTGCCGCAGCAACATGGTATGCTAGAGGGTTTGTAACTTCATTGGTAGAATTAAGTGAAAACCAGACTTATGCAAATGATGATCCCCAGAAGAAAGTAATGCATTGGAAAGCTGAGCTGAACCTCTGATTGATATAAAACACGTTACAATTCATTATCCAGAAGAGGAAGTGAACTGGACTTTAGAAACATTGCACATTCAATTAAATGTCTCCATCAGATCATACAACAAGGTTCAAACAACTGTGCACAATTGAAGATAAACAGTCATAGAGAAGGCAAAAGGATTTCAAAAGACCTTTAAAAAAATACAGTCACTATGAACATGCTTTATTCCTACTCCTCATTGGACCTTCAAATCAAATCTTGGTGGTCATCAAGGCATTATAAACACTATTCTTTCTTTGAAATACTAAAGAAAATGGAGTAAGACAAAGAATAACAACGAGAAATGTGTGGCAAAGTAATAGTAACTGAGGTCAGAGAGAATTGGTGGAAGATGTTAAAGCAGCCAGCCAGTAATCCATTTCTCCCCCAGACACAAGGAGAATGCCCCCAGGGAAAGAAAGGAAGACTGAGGATTCAGACTAATGTTCCTGTGGACATTATAACTCTACCTCCAGGTAGGGGAATGATATTTGCTAGGATGTTAAGTCTTCACCTATATAAAGTTTTTAATAGGATATTCCTGGATAAATATTAGAGTAAATAAACACAGAATCTATGGATTTATGATGTATGACTCCCTAAGAAATGGCATTTAAACTGGGATATAAAATGGAGATATTTCATGAATGGAACACTCACTCTGCCGTGTTAGATGAGGTCTTCAGGTAAGGTTCAGCTGCATTACCTACTCCTCTGAGCCAAAGAGTGAACATCTCATGCAGGATGAAGGGTCCTAAAAAGCCACACTCAGCAGGAGGAGGGGTCCTAAAAAGCCACCCTCAAAGTCCCATACCTTCTTTGATTAAGCTTCCTGATTGCCTATATCCTTGAAATTATTACCAAGGCATGAACATGAATAAGATCTCTGACTTTAAAAAAGTAATTCAGATTTTAGCTATAAAATCCAATATGCATGGAGAATTAAACAGCCTTTCATATAATTATGCCTGGAAATACATAATCTAATATTTTAGTATATCTTCTACCAATCTTTTTATACAAATATGCTGGAAAGAAAAACAATATTATTTTCAAGGACATAATATATTCTATTAGGATAAGAACTTTCATTTAGAAAAATACTTTGAGGAATTGTCTTCATGTGAGAAAGGGAATTAACTCATACAACCTCACTCTCTAGGGCATAATAACAATGAGTAGAATATCCAAAGTACTTTATTTAAATTATTATTTTAGTTACTTTATTACCTTTGAGCATTTTGATATATATTTTGTGCTGAGCAGTCTGTGAATTTCTTTATATGTGTCAACCCATTTAGTCTAGTAAAAGTAGCTACTAAAAGTACCCCTGTTTAGTATATAAGGAAAGTAAGACAAGAGATGTTAATTAATCTGATTTGAGCTCCACAATTAATGTCAAGAAGAGTCAGGAAACATTAAAAAGGGTATCCTAAGAGTATAAAAATTAGCAACAAAGCTAAGCGTGGGCAACTTGAGAGTTAGAAACTGACCAGAATGAAGTTCCATGACTTGGATGTGGCCAAGGAACTTCTAGACTCTGTCATGTCTAATATTTAATTTCAAACTAACTTTTGTTCTACACAGAAAACTCCTCCCTGCCTATAACCCCAAATTATCAGCAAGAGTCTATTAAACATTAACTGACTTTGTGGGGGGTATTTTTCAAATATCAAGGGAAGTGTTATAATATTTGGGTTAGTGTAGGGCAGAGAGAAAAAAGCAATTACAAAGAATTAGACAGGAACAAGAATGCATCATAGATATCTAGAGAATTCCTAGAGATACTGGGGAGGGGGTGTTGGTGGAGAGACAGGTGAATGCTAGATTTTCCAAAGCACATGGGATGAAGACCATTTGTAAATAACAGCTACACTGAATAAGCATGAGTTGTCTGATGCAATGTAAAAGCAACTACATTTGTATCTTGCTGACACTTAAATTTTATTATTTGAGGCTAATTTCTTCCTTGGCCCGAGGTGAAATTTCGAAGAGGTTTTATTACTTTTACAATCATTTTCTGATCATAAAAGCAATATAGTAATTAATATGTCTTGTCTAGTATAACAAAAATTTAAATTTCCATGAAGGATGCCTCCCGGTCTTCTTTGCTGACTTGCTCTGTAATATCTCCACCCTCATCTTGTCCGTCTCAGTTCCCATCCTTGCCAGAGTTGTGGGTGGACAAAGGGTGGTGGAAAGGGGCAGGAAAAGTCCTACTTTTCTTTCCAGTCTTGTTATGAGGTGTTCTTGGACTAGAAAGAATTTTAAAGCTGACGCTCACTTTTGTGGGCACTTTTGGTGGGCTCTTTAGAGACGCTAAACTATTGCTGTGGATCTCTCAAATACAGTTCCCTTCATGGGAGGAAATTCATCTCTGGCTTCTCTATTCAGCCTTGAGAAACCCAACTGTTCACCCTGCCATAGAGCAGCCGTGTTAACCATCATGCAGCCGTGCCAATCACCTTGTCCCACTGTGAACACTCATCCATCTTTTGTCCAAAAAGACTCTAGGAGTGCAAGCTGACCGATGCCATCAACTGTAGTTCGATCTGCTATCAGAGAAACAAGCCAGCTAGCCAGGTTCTGGCACTTTGGAGGTCTTAATAAGGGAAACAAAAGCAAGAGAAAAGTAGCTTAAATTAAATCTCCTCACAGCTTGGAGCCCACTGATAGACACCTGAAACAGGCAGAGTGTGACCTTCCTCAAGCAACTCATGGCAGCGTTACTTCCTTTATGGTTTTATTAAAGACTAAAAGTAACTCTTATTTTCACAGTAGTCCCTCAGAGTCCTGAAAGCCTTGCTTGCAAATTCTTTAGAGACTTACGCTATCCCTAACCCCCACTAATTTAAAAGTATATAATCAGTCAGTCCATACGATCCCAGTGCAGCTCTTTCTGCCCATGGGTCCTGTTCCCCGTGCTTTAACAAAATCACCTATTTGCACCAAAGAGGTGTTAAGAATTCTTTCTTACCATTTGCTCAAGAACCCCATCAGTCTTACATGCGAGGCAGATAAAAGTTCACGATGTCCTCTGAAATAGTAAGTTCATATGTTAAACTCTGCATGTCTCCATCAGTCCCTCTTCTAAGCATGATTTGGGGGCAAGCACCCCCACTTCTCCATATTGTACGTGGGTGATTCACCACACCTCAGCAAACCTCTCTCAATCATCTTCTAATCTGTAATCCTGGGCCTTTTAATCTCTTCAACCCGAGGATCAGTATCCCTTGGTACCCACCTTTACAAATCTGCATGGTGATCCTACATAGTTGTCCGGGGGTTTTACCTGGAACTAAAACCAGAATCGTTCCTTTATGTCTTTTTTCTTTTCTTTCTTTTTTTTTTTTTTTTAAGATTTTGTTTTTAAGCAATCTCTACACCTAATGTGGGGCTCAAACTCACAACCCTGAGATCAAGAGTTGCATGCTCTGGTGACTGAGCCAGCCAGGAACCCCCGAAATACTTTCATTTTCACATTCCATTCCATAATTAACAGAAGGATAAACCCCAAAGGCGTGAGGATCTGTGAATATCTTAGCAAGCTACACTCATATTTGAAATCGGAATTATACTAAGAACATGTTTATATTATTTTTGTCTCTTAAGGATATACCATACGTTTTTGTTCATAGTCAAAAATAATTTTTTGACTCTGTCCAAGAATAATTTTTCATTGGTGACTATTGATCTGTTACAAGATGTATTCCAATTTATTCAACCTATCATCTGGTATTGGACAATTTAAAAATTTCCAGCTTTTCTGGTATTAAAGTAATATATTGATATTTTATAACTTACTAGAATTTTCTAGAATATTCTTAGAATGGGAATAATAGATAAAAAAAATCATGGTCATTTTTTGCTCCTGACAAATATT
Source organism: Prionailurus bengalensis (assembly GCF_016509475.1). Lineage (NCBI taxonomy): Eukaryota > Metazoa > Chordata > Mammalia > Carnivora > Felidae > Prionailurus > Prionailurus bengalensis. The sequence goes on from NC_057344.1 coordinate 147,930,118, forward strand.
ATTTATTGTCTATTCAGACACTGACCTTAATTCATATTTCAGTGGTGCCTAAAAATGTTCCTTCTGTCTTGCCAATACTAGGCACTAAAATTCTACCCCCCACTACTTTTTAAATTTTGCCAATTTACTATATTTAAAAATGGTTAACTCCTTATTTAAATTAAAAAATATATTAATAAAGTTGAACTTTAGTTCCATATTTTTGGAATTTGTTTTTAGGTGAACTGCTTATTTCTTTTGTCTTTTTTCATATTGAATATTCATTTTTTTGGTTGTTAATGGTTCATAAAAGTTTTTTATTAGACATTTTGCCATTTGTTATATATATTTCATTTGCCATTTTCAGCCAGCACTTAATTTTTACAGTGTTTTTAGGTTAAAAAATTCAGATGTTTATGTAGTAAAATCTATTATTTATTTGTATTTCCTGTAAAATATTTTTTTTCTGGAAGCATGTAAGTATCCACATACATTTTATAGAATTTAAAATATATTTTGTATTTTATTATTTTAATTGTATGTCTTTTCTTTCTCTATTATTCATTCAAAGAAGCCTTTTAAAATGGAAATGGTATTATCTGAAATCTGAGTTTTAACTAAGTTTCCTTCATATTATGATTAGTAATACTCAAATACATGTGCTCTTGTGAATCCTGAAGAAATTTGGTTGCTTTTTGTTTACTTTCTGAACACCTAAATTTACTTGTCAAAGTATACATATTATGTTGAAAATTAAGTGACAAATTTTCAGATACATCAATTATATAGCCTTTGAAAATATTAAATATGAATCATAACAATTGTCAGTACTTCATACACTTTTAAAATCGGACAAAAAGCTGGCATTGTACTACAGTAGTTTACAACTCTTTCCTACATGTTTCTATAATCTATCCTTAAATATTTGGACTACAGAAAGATAACAGATTTCCCAATTTCCTGTGTCACCTAACAATGTCCTATGAATATATACATCGCCTATAAAACCCTCTTTAACTTGAATATCCCTTTGATATTATTAGCACACTTCTGGTTTTATGCTTGTAACCATTTTGAAGGAAGAACTGATTTCCAGGAGTTAATGATACTTATATCTTCTGGAAAGACCATCTGAAGGGAAGCACAAGGGAAGAACCAAGAGCAGAAACTAGTCCCAGGCATCCCTGGCCCACTTTATTCCACTCTCAGCTGCATAGGCTTTGGGGATTATGAGATTTGAGTCTTAGATGATTTGAGTGGAAAATTAATACAGGAGTATGGAAACTAGATAGTTTACCACTCTTCAGAAATGTATATAAACATTCCACATTTTCAACCAGGGATTTCACCATACATCATGATGTAAGCCTTTGTAAAAAAACAAATAGCCAGAATATATGTTGTCCTAGCTGTCCTGGCAGCTTCAAGAAATTGATATCTTATGAACCAACGTTCCATGCCCCAAAGAAGATGAATGAATAAAAGCCCCAAATAACAGACTTATCATCAAGGGAAACTTAGGCCTGATGTGGTACCCTAAGGCCTTTTACTTTCATGGTAGCTTCTTTACTTCCTGTGAAAGAATGTTTTACTATCTACAGAAATGGAGAGAATTAAATATGGCAGAAGACTTATGTGGTTATAACAGAGATCCTCCTGAGCAGAAATGTGACTTTACCACTTACTTCCTCATAGTTTTCACCATTCCAAGACCTCTTCATTCTGCTAAGGAACCACAGCTAAACTGCTCATTAAATATTCTGCCAGGAATGCTTAAAAACATTACCACCTTTTGAGGGAATAGTTAACTTTTTGAGAATGACTTCAAAACATTGTCTGATATTTTTCTTAAAATAGATGACCATATGAACATTTGTGACTTAGGGTAGCTTATGATTGGCTCTACTTTAATGTCTCATATAAAGTGAGATGTATTTCTTGAATGATTTCTGATAAAATTTGGGAGGCACTTTTTTCTAATATTCAACACAGATTAGTGGGTAATATTTTCCATTCGTTTAGAAATAACAGTTTAAAAATAACATGGCACTATCACTCACTTAATTTTTTTTTTCAACGTTTATTTATTTTTGGGACAGAGAGAGACAGAGCATGAACGGGGGAGGGGCAGAGAGAGAGGGAGACACAGAATCGGAAACAGGCTCCAGGCTCTGAGCCATCAGCCCAGAGCCTGACGCGGGGCTCAAACTCACGGACCGCGAGATCGTGACCTGGCTGAAGTAGGATGCTTAACTGACTGCGCCACCCAGGCGCACAGCACTATCACTCATTTAGTGTCACTGTGTTTCCTTAAAGGCAAGGCTACTGCCTTTGTAATATTTCCCTTTGACTACCAACAGTTGTTAGATTTTAAATTAGTAATTGTAGGGCCCAATGAAATGAGTTCTCTAATCTTTAACAGTCGAGAAGAAAGGACCCTAGTTTTTATGAATCAGATCACAGAACTGGCTCTCACAACAGTGTGACTCTCAATAAATCATTGGTGTTTGCATCTTCTAAGCTGGTCTCAGCCTATAATCTGTCTTAGTTCATCCATCCTGTATATTAAGTTGCCATTGTAATTTCCTAAAGTACTTTTATTTTTCACGTTTCCCTAGTTGTTTAGCTTTTTTCAAAGGCTTCTCAAAACTACTGAGTGAAGTCCACCTACTTACCTGGCACTCAAGTTCCTCCCCAAGGTGAATCCAATGGGTCTCCTCAGCCTCATCTCCTTCAATTCTCAATACTCCAGTTTCTTTACTCAAGAACTCAAATGGTTAAGAGAATGAGCCCATATGCATGGAATTTGTGCATTTTTGAAACACTTAAAATGACTTAGAAGATAATATTTAGTGTATCTGCATATCCGAGTTTTTAAAAAATGACAATCATTTTCAATTAGCTCACTCCTGTGAAAATGCAATATTTCAGGAAACTGCTATACATCCTGTGGTTTTTGTGGAAGTGCTGGCTAACAATCTTACTCATGACTATCCTAGTCGGAGAATATATTATAGTTTTCCTCAAGAGGAACTGGGTTTTTTCCTCTTACTGTTCCTTGAGGATGTCCTCTTGTTTTCCACTCCTTTGCTTCTGTTCATGATTTTATGCCTTCTTTCATCTTCACTCAGGAAGATGGGTAAGATACCCTCGTCCTTTCCTTCCTTTAAACTCCCAACATAAATCTTATCTAGGAAATTCTCACTGACTAACCTATTGTGAAATATGTATTTTTCCCTCAAATTCCTAACTCAGTTTTTGTGCCAGGTATTTGATTATTAGTCACTAAAAATAATCTCTCTCCATATATATATATATATATATATATATATATATATACACACACACACATATATATATAATTATGTTTTGATATTTTACATATTTGTGTACATATGTCTATTTCCCTTAAACATTAATGCCTTGAAGGGAAAAAAATGTTGTAAATATTTGTCTCCTCCTGAGCACCTACTGTATTCTACTCCAGACCTTTTTTTTAAGTGGATTTAGTATTCAATATATATTTGTTTATTTAGCTTTTATCTTTGGAATCTTAGGGAGATCTTGTTCAGGAAGTAAAAAGCAGAAATCCGTGAATTGCATGGTATGTGAATTAGCTCAATAAATTTGTTAACATAAAATGAAGTAATGTGCAGAACAAAGACTGACTCTTGTGACCAAGCATTTTTTTTTATTTTTCCTAATGGAAATTTATTATTTTATGTGTAAGTAAATGGGCATAGCACAGATATTTCTTTTTCCTATAAGGTGAAAAATAACTCTTAAAGACTGTTTGCAAGTAATTATATTTTAGCAACTGGATACTATCATTGACAAGAAAATAGAACTATTTCTCTCAATATAAAGCTATAAGAGTGGAAAATGCATGGAAAGACGCTTCTCAGACCTCTGAGTTCTGCCTGGATGATTTGAAATGATAACAGACCTAAAATAGAGCATCTTCCTGCTGGTTAGTGTTCTAACAACACAAAACATTTCTGAAGTTTGTATTACTTTCATTTCTCTGCTATTCATCATGTTCGATTGTAACATAATTACCTCTGTGTTTGGATGACATATTTTATACATGTTAAACAAATTAAGAAACTACATTAATAGGAAACTTCCTTACCAAAATTCAATCTGCTATTAATGGTGTGCAAAGGAAAACAAAGTCAAGAAAACCTTCCTATGCTATCTTAGTTTGAAGATGATTTGCTAAGTATGCAATTTGGAAAAATATATTATTATTATTATTATTATTATTATTATTCCTGTCAGAGATAGGAAGTTAATAGTAATGACAAATTCTATTGAGCCACGTATTAGCTGCTATACAGTTATTATTTCATTTAATCATAGCAATTCTGAGATTCATGCATTATCCCTATTTTATAAATGAAAAGACAGAGTTGAGAAGAGTAAGTAACTTAAAACACCATCACACAGGAATTAAGCAAAAGAACCAAAATTTGAATTCAACTGTGTCTGAATCCAGAGATTATACAGTTTTCTTTACAATTCTTAAGTTACTGATTCAATTCTTATGTGACTGACTCAGCCAGTAGTAAGCAGTTTCTTCATTTGTATATTATGGAGACCAAATCCCACGTTATTTCTTAATGTTTTCCTTATACTTCTTGCAGTTACATTTGGAATGAAAATTTACTAATTTTTTGGAGCACAGAATGTGGAATGCTGAAAATACATTAGCTGAGCAGAATTATTAAGTTAAATATCAAATCTACATATAAAGTATGAAATTGGACTTCAACCATAAATGACCTAAACTTATTTTTAGGGATCAAAATATTTCAATATTTCCGAAGATACAAATTCAGAAATTAGGTATGAGCTCAGATTGTTAGTCTTTAAAAAAAAAGTATTTACATATTATGTATTTTGAAATAAAGTCTTAATTTTGTTATTTTTTTCATGTTTCATGTCCTTTTATTCATTTTTAATATTTGAATTTTTATTAATTAAAATATTATATGGGTATAGTTGGCATATGTTACATTAGTTTCAGGTTACAACATAGTGATTTTTTTCTTATATGTGGAATCTTTTCTTTTTTTTAATATGAAATTTTGTCAAATTGGTTTCCATACAACACCCAGTGCTCATCCCCACAGGTGCCCTCAATGCCCATCACCCACTTTCCCCTCCCTCCCACCACCCATCAATCCTCAGTTTATTCTCAGTTTTTAAGAGTCTCTTATGGTTTGGCTCCCTCCCCCCCCCCATTCATTTTATTTAAAAATATTATATCTCTCAGCCATGTCCACCATGAAAATGTTTTTCCTTCAGGGGTAATTCCTTTTCTGTAACCACAACTGGAAGGAACTGCTCTTACTCTCACCATTCAGTCCCTTCAGTTTTCCCTTCCCACAATCCTAGCCACCTGCTCCAAGAAAACAAACACATCCCTTTTATCCTCAGCCTAGGGGAAGTTCTCAAATCCTTGTTAGCTTTTTATTCAGAAAGTTAGCTTATTTCTCTGAATCTTCTTCTAGATTCTTTAGAGGGGTCCCCACCAGTCACAACTGAAAAAAGGTTACACAAACAAGAGAATCATTCACTAAAGCTTGATCATTTACTAACAGCAACTCAAATAACCAGCAAAATTTAAAGTTTTAATAAAACTTTTTCTAGATTACATATTTAGACTGGTTTGTCTGCCCTTGCAACAATCTCTGGAAGTAGAAGGCAATAAAAAATCATATTATCTGTCTTTCCAGAGGAAACACCAAGGGTCCTGGATTTTTTTTTTCTTTGTATGTTGTTTTGATTTTCTTCCCAGCACATTAGCAACAGCAGCAAGCAAAGCTTTTAGTAAAACAATTCACAGAATCTCTAGGGGGTCTTAGACATATTTCTAGCAAGCTACTGTGTGTCGCATAACTCAGATTTTTCAGTGATCAGAGATGAGTGTTAAAACTCAAACTCCTACAAGCTGCCATGTACCTTCGGGGCACAATCCACATATCAAAATATTCATGCACATCAACAAAATAGTGTTAGCATGAAATAACCTCTCAAACTCCAGTTGTCATTCCTGATGGAGCCTAACACTCTTCTGACGCTAAATAATTGTTTTTTAAGTTTTATTTTTTCTCCCAATTTTTCTAACAATGTTTATGAGCAAATTACAGATCTGTAAAATATTGTTTGTAATTAAATACCATACCAAAATTTATCAACAATTTAGTCATCTAAAAGATATATTTTTCTGTTCCCAATGGCTTTATAACTCTTTCTTAAGCATGTCATCTTACACTGTTTATATTCAACTCAGTCTCTACCGACAATTTGCTATTTACCCTGCTTTAGCAGTAAGCTGTTAACACTCTTCCAAAATATCTGTAAGAGAATCCATTTTTTGATGAATAGCATACAATTGGAATAAAGTGATTTTAAAGTATCCTGAATACTAAACAGAGCTAATGCAATGAATCAATTTCGAACTTTTTCTCTGCTAACCAGTTTAAAATGTTCAAGTAAATAGACATAAGATTATTCCCTTGTAATTAGTTAGAAAATCAGAAAACACGTAGATTACTCCACACTATCTCAGTATCCAGAATGCCCTTGCTTAAAATTAAGAACTAATGTTTAATTGTCAATTTATCAACTTACATGCTGAAAGGCCTAAATAGAACATACAGATGCCCAGAATAGCTTCAAATTACGTAGCCTGCCTATAGTCAGGCATACAGAAACAGTTGTTAATGACGCCCATGATCTGGACCATTAAAGTACTACTGACTTAGAAGATTTGAGGGCTTCAAAAGCTAAGACCTTTTCCCTATTGCACAGCAAAAGAGGCCTAAATCTTTGTATCCTATCTAAGCCAGTTCACGGACTGTTTTCTTAAAATTACTTTTAAACTTCAATTGAGAGCAATAATTGACACTTTGATGACCAAACAAGAAATTGGGGATGCCAAGGAAAAGACATTGATTTTGCTACTTACTATGTACTTGCTACTCAATAATCCTATATGCATTATTTCATGTAAAGAATGCTCACAGTGACCTTATGAGGGCACACTGAGAACCAGCAGTCATTATCAAGCATCTTACTATGTATCATGGAAGCCAGACACAGCCCCTGCTCTCTTGAAGCTTGTAAGATGAGGAAAGCCACCTTTCTACTCCATCCTTTTCTCTCAGATTTTGGCCTGCTGTGGCAATATGCATGTACATCTAAACTGGTAGTTTTAGGAATTACCAAAGGTCATTTGATTTTTACCCATTAATTTCATCTCAAAGTTTTAATTTTCTCTAAGAAATCATATGCTACAGAATGGTGTGAAAGGTAGTGTAGGAGGGTTCAGAAGCTTTTGTTTTTAATTAGATAATGATTAACGCTTCTTTATGTCTAAATTGTCTTATGGATTTAGTTCATTAAATCTGACATAATTCAGTTGCTCTCCGTCATCAGTAATTACCTCAATAAAAAGTGAAAAGAAAAGTAATAGAACACCATTTGCCAAGGCAATTATGCAAAAACAACTCTAAAATTAAAGGATATGTTTTATGCTCTGATAATCTCAACATAGCATATATCTACTTTTAACAGAAAAAAAAAGATTAAGTCATATAGGAGAGAGGAAGGAGAGCAAAACATAAAAATTCTGGGAAAAATACCACCACCAATCTTGAATCTTGAAATGCAAAATCCAGTCATAAACCCTTAGTCCTAATACACATTCTTTTCTCCTCTTGCATAGCTGAAGATTATTAAGCTTCAAAGAAGTCTGGGATAGCAATGACATAAGAAATAAATCTTGGAACAAACCATAACTCTGTTTAGCTGAAAACCACCTCATGTCGCTTATAATAACTAGGGAAAAAATGGATATGGCTACAGAATGTAGAAGAGTGTTAATATTGTTTCTTTTTTGTCCCATAGATTCAAATTATATTCTTAGAAGACTTGCCCCTATTAGATGACATGTCTTTTTAATGATTTTGTTTTCTTAACATACTACACGATGTTCTCAATTAATAGTTCTTGAATAAAGAAATGAATGATTATCATTCTTGGGTTCCATGTAAAACAGAGACTAAGACAGGGACTTAAGTGCAGGTAGTTTATTTAAGAGGAAATTTCAGGAATTAAGAATGAAAGAGCAGGGTGAACAAGAAAGTAAAAGAAGAAAAACCAATAAAGATGAGTCCTCAAGCTGGCTTCCACTGTGGACAAAGGAGGACTCTCTGAGTAAATGTGTTGAAAGCATAATAGGTGGCCAAATCATTTATCTACTGACTACAGACCCTTGTTGAGCATTGCCTATCAGGGCATTAACGTCCTGCTTCCCAGGCTGAAAGTCCTGCTGCTTCCTGGGAAGCACTGAAGCAGAGAATCCAGAGTGGGCAGACTATTGAGCTAGAATGCTGACATTGTGATAGCATTGCAGCGGCTGCTGAAATCACAAGAGGGCTGACAGAATGAGTGGGTCACTTAGAACATCTACTACAAAGGTGAATCTGAACCATTGTTTATATCATGACTATATAAGAAAAGTTGGTTTAGTTCCAATCAGTTGGTCTCAGAAATGTTCATTTAAGTTTTGATCTAGTCATTGTATTGCTCAAATTCTTCAGAGTATCTGAACTTCTAAGTTCCTATGTCTTTCTCACATTGACCCCTCATATATTTCCAGTGTCATCAATTTCCAAATTTCCACCTACTTTATCCTCAACCATATAAACTATTTGCAGTTACCCAGCTGCAACATGCTGTTTTCTGTCCCTTTGTGGAATTGAGACAAGAGGGCAAAGACAAAATCGTGTAAATTCTTATAAGTCATAGTAAAAATAATAAATTTTATTCTAATAGGGTTTTAAGCTAGGGAGGAAATAATCTGATTTACAATTTAGTAATATTTTCTCAGCTGTTATATGTTGAATGGATTGCACAGAGGAGGGGACAGGAAGAGAAGCAGAAAAGTCAGTTAAGTGATTCCAATTCACATAGAAGATGCTGATCCCTTAGATTAGGTAACAGCAGTGCAAATAGAGAGAGAAGGATGGATTAGTGATCTTTGTTGGTGGTAGTACTAATTCTATTTGCCAATGAATTGGATATGACTTGGGTAGAAAAGACTAGAACAAGCAGACAGACTCTGGGTTGGCCTGAGAAATTAATGGGATGCAGCAATATTTATTTAAATTAGTAAGCATGTACTATTTTGGACATATTATAGAGAAGATGCCTTTTAGATGCCCAAGTGAAGATGGAAAGCATTGGCTATATGAATTGGGGCTCAGGGAAGAGACAAGGGCTGAGGAGACCAATCTGGAAACTATTAGCACATTGATGGTATTTTAAGTTATGGAATCTGACGATGTCACATATGGAAAGAAGGTAGACAGGAAGAAGAGAGGTCCAGAGGCAGAGGAGGTCAAATCAGTGAAGGAGATTGGAAAGGGGGCACTTAGTGAGGTAACAAAAAGCCAGCAGTATGATGTTTCTAAAACTAAGAGAGGAAAGTATTTCAAGAAGGAGAGAACATCCAATTATCTCAAATACTCAAAAGCTGCTAAGATATTGAGTAAGATGAGAACAAAAGAGTAGTCACTGGATTTGGCAAAATAGATATTCTGCATAAACTATACGAGATTATCTTTGGCAGAGTATGTAGGACGAAAGCCTGACTGCAATGACAAAAAGTAATTTTGAGAGAAGATACTCTCCTCTAGCTACTTCATTAGATGGAACCCTTCCAATATTTTTATTGAGCTCGCTCTATTCCTTGAAGGAAGTTGTCTTGAAAGAAGTTATTTCTAAACTAGTCCCATGCTGGGGTCTCCACAGTTTTTCTCTCTGTTCCCTGGGAAACATGTATCCTTACTGAAGTTGTATTGGGAGTACAGTTACTTTCCAAACACAGTCATCTATTTGCTACCATAGTCAGCATCAACCAGCCTCCTGCCCATTAAGCCTCCTGCCCATTAAAGAGACAAGTCTTTAGTCTCAAACCCATGGTAGTCTCCTTAAATTCACTCTTGCCTCCATCTCACTCCCCGAGTAGGGTTGATATTAGTAGGAATATACCCATCTCTTGCTTATGAAGTGTATGTGTATTTAGTAGTGGGATGGGAGAACAGTAAACAAGGGAAAACGCCACATCTCTATGCCATTTTTCTCCAGCAAAATTCCATCTCCAATTGTTCCTTGAATTTTGAGACTCTAAAATTTTCAGAGGTGGGTAGTGGGAGGTCAACAAAGAATTACTAGGCCAATTATTAGCCACCCCCTTTATTTGTCCTGGTTAGGGGGTATATCAATAAGGGTTCAGTACAGAAGGAGGAACCACGTGATATGGGCTTTATTAAATGTCACTAAACTGTCATCCTTAAGCACTGGTGCAGAGGACACGTGGGAAGCCAAGCAAGTTCAACAACTTTACAAAGATTGTGTAAAGGGAATTATATGGGAAGCTGGTGTCTCAGTGTGTCTACTGCCTCTGTTGGTCCTCAGGGTCAGCAGTTGGGAAAAGGGTTTGATTTGGAACCGAGGAGAGTGAGCAAAAGCTAAGCATGTCTCCAACTATTTGCCACTGCCTCTCACTCGTAGGTCCTTCCAAGAGTAATGGTTACTATTTCCCTTTAACTTCCCTAATTTCATGAGATTTTTCTCTCTTATCCAAATCTAAAGTAGAAATATACAGGTGAGGGAGATTCTAGGAAACACAATTCCCAATTTAATAAAGCTGGCATTGGAACAAATTGGTATGTTCTATCTTTGAACTATAGATGAAATTGAGATAGATTCTCATTTTAGCATTATGTAACTGTGGGAAAATAAATCTTCCTTGGGTTTTTCAATGTTTCTGTTAAAATGCCTCAGATTTCTGAAACAGAAATGTATATAGTATAAATACCGAGAATGTTTGCTTTTACTTCATCTAGAATCATTAGATTAGGTCTGTAGTCATTTGTTTTTCTGATGAAGTTAATTGCTCTCATACAAAAGACTAATAAATCTTCTAGTATCTCCCCAAGAGTCAAATGGTTATACCATGGGATAGGCATTTATGTTAACTCCAAAAGTGACGGACTATCCCAGAGATTTCCAGGAAGACTTTAGTGTAACCCTCCCAGGTGTTTACACTTCAAAATAGATGAATCCCAGGCCCTTGGTGACATCTCTAGGTTGTGAATGCTGAACACATTGGACTTATTTCACCCCTAAAAAGATTTATTTATATATAAAAGAGCTAGAGCACAGATTCTTTCCATTACATCTTCAGAAGACTCTCTCACAAAGAGATGGGGGGGGGGTTGCAGGGATTTTTTTTCTTTATAAATGAAAAATATTCATTTTTTTCTGTTTCCTTCACCTACTAAGTTAAATCTGCCAGTTGTGTAGGTCATATCTCCATCTGGCTCACACTGTGCCAATCCACAGACTTGCTGGGCACAGGGGACCTATGTTGCAGTGTTAATCTGCCTGTTGTCTTTCCATGGGTATAAATAAAACTCTTTTCCCTGACTTAGCCACCTCATGTGTTTTAAGTATGCATATGTCTGTCCATTTATCTATGTATATAGAAATATGTATTTATGCAAATGGGGCAACACCTCAGACTGCTTATAATTTTATAATACATTATGTTTCATCTGGGGTGCCTGGGTGGCTCAGTCGATTGAGCGTCGGCCTTCAGCTCAGGTCATGATCTCACGGTCTGTGAGTTTGAGCCCCGTGTCCGGCTCTGTGCTGACAGCTCGGAGCCTGGAGCCTGCTTCGGATTCTGTGTCTCTCTCTCTCTCTGACCTTCCCCCATTCATGCTCTCTCTCTGTCTCAAAAATAAATAAACATTAATTTTTTTTAAATACATTATGTTTCATCAAATGCAAGACACTGTAAATTACAAGATGCAACTTTATTTTATATACTGCCAAGAAAGAAAAAATGTTGAAAATTAAACATTCAATACTTTTTACCCCTTATAATATTGAGTTTATTAATAGCATACTTTTAGACAGAAAAACGACAATAGTATGAATAGCTAATACTGCCAATGTCCCCAATGACAACTATATTATGGCTGTCATCTTGCTGATTGTTAGGCATCACTAATTCTAAGACATGTTCTCATTTATGGATATTCTTAGATATTTATACATATTATTAGAATGGATAAAGTACAGTGTGAGTGAATAAAGTTACCAGTTGAGAGCAAAGTACAGGGAGAAAAGTTTACTAGAGATTCAAAGAGGGAAGAGAAGTTATGAAATTGATATCTAAAAAAGAGAAAAATGGAGCTTACAGAGAAATGTAGAATGAAGGCAAAGGCCAAGTCTACATTAATGAAATTAAATGATTAGTTATGTAATTGTATGATTTTTTTTTTCCTCCAGCAAAATCAGGCTATTCTGTATAGGCAAAAGTAGAAAGACATTTGGTTCTAACTGTATTCAGAATTCTTCCCAAGAGGATAAACTAGGAAAGCGCTTCTATATCTGGGAAGACAGAGTATACATCTTTCCCCTATTTTTCTCACTAAAAACAACTAAAAATCCTGGACATTACACAAAGCAAATACAAGAAGATTCTGAATAGTGGAGAGAAGAAGGCAGGGCAGGCGGATATATTCAGATGCAAATAATGATATGTTGGAGAGTTCTCTGGGTTTTCTTTGTGTTTCATAGATTTCAGACTTGAAGCTGAAGAACAAGGCAAACTGGAAATGCCAATGGGTGCTCAAAAGTCTGCTCTTTTTAGCCAAAGGACCAAAAATGGGACAGAATAGTATGACAACAAACTCTTAAACACTCATCACCCTATTCCAGACAAAAACACACAAAAAAAGTGAGGCTCCATCAATACTCATACCAGCAAAGGAGAAGAGGGTGGACCAAACTTCTAGCAAGGCATCTCCACCCTCTACCATGGTAGCATCAGAGGAAACTAAGAGAGCTAGGACTTTCATCACTACCAAGTGGTAACAAGTCCTCCCCATCCAGTGTCAGTGATGGCTACTGGGAAGCAGTTATGAGACAAACACAGCTCTCATGGTCTGGAAGGTACCAACAGAGGTCTATTGGACAGTTAGGACTGCCACCCCTACTGAGCAATAACCACCACCCATCTACCCCTGGACTCACCCTGAGTGGGAAACCTGGACTTCTATATCTACCTAGAAGTAAACAGAGCTAATTGTTAAACTACGATACATCTAAATCACAGAATATTACTTAGCAATAAAAAGAAATGAATCATTGGTAGATAACAACAACCTGGATAAATCCCCAGAGTATTATGCTGCGTGAAAAGGAAATCCCCAAATTACAAACTGTGTGGTATCACATTTATGACATTCTTGAAATAACATGATTATAGAATGAGAGAACAGATTGGTGGTTGCCAGGGGTTGAAGCAGTACAGGTAAGAGGGACGTAGATGTAGTCAAAGTGCAACATGGATGGAAATGTCTGTGTATTTACGGATAGAAGCATCTGTGTCTTGACTCTATGAATGTCGAAGTCCTGGTTGTAATACTGTACTTTGTAGTTTTGTGAGATGTGACTACTGGTAGAACTTGTGTGAGGATGCATGAAACCCCTCTGTGGAGAGATCTTAAAACTGCATGTGAATCCACAATGATTCTGAAATTAAAAGTTAAATTAAAAAAATAGTAGAGAGAATAAATTAGTTAAGTATTTATAAGGAACTTACGAATGACATGGAATCAAGTGTAGACAACAGAACCTAATGGGTGTATGAATAATAACAGGATGGTAAGGTCATTGGATTAGATGTGGGTTTTATTTTTCATTTGCTGGAAATAATTTATATACAGTAAAATTTACCTTTTTAGTATATAGTTCTGTGACTTTTGACAAATGTACACAGTCGTGAACCACCATTATAATCAAGATACGGAACAACTCCAATAGCTCATAAAATTCCTCCATGCACCACTTGTAGTCAATCTCTCCTCCTCAGCTCCCGTCACTTGCAACCACTGTTTTCTATCCCTACAGTTTTCCAGTTACCAGAATGTCATAAAAATGGTATTATACGATGTAGCCTTTCGAGTCGTTTCATTCAATTTAGCATAATACATTTGAAATTTTTCCATATTGTTGCAACTACTGAACTATTTTTTTGTTGAGTACTATTCTACTGTGTGAATGTATCACATTTTTTAAATCTTTTTTTAAGTTATTCATTTATCTTGAGAGAGTGAGAGAGAGAGAAAGAACAAGAGGGGCAGAGAGAGGAACAGGGAGAAGCCCAAGCAGGCTCTGCACCGTCAGAGCCCAATGCGGGGCTCAAACCTACAAACTGCGAGATCATGACCTGAGCCGAAATTGAGAGTCAGAAGCCTAACCAACTGAGCCACTCGGGCACCCCAAATGCACCACATTAAAAAAAATTTTCTTGAGTTGACACACAATGTTACATTTGTCTCAGGTGTACAACATAGTGGTTCAACTTCTCTATATGTTGTGTTGTGCTCACAAGTATAGCTACCATTTGTCACCATGCAAAGCTATTATAATGTCATTAGCTATCTATTCCCTATGCCGTACCTTTTATTCCTTGTGGCTTATTCATTCCAAACTGAAAATCTGTATCTCCCACCCCTTTCCCTATTTTGCCCATCCCACATTTATCTATTCTCTAGTTTTGAAGTTTCTTTTCTAGTTTGAGGCAACCACTACTAAGGCCACTATAAACATTTCTCTATGGTTTTTGTCTGAATAAAGGTTTTCATTTCACTTGGATAAATGCCTACATGTAGAACTATTAGGTCATACGGTAAACATATCTATAAGAAATAGCCAAACATTTTTCCAGAATAGTTGTACTGTTATGTATTCTCAACCACAATATAGGATTTTGGTTGTTTTGGATCTTTATTAACGCTTGGTATTATCATTTTTAAAAATATTAGCCATCTTAATAGGTATGTAGAGATACATCAGTGTGGTTTTGTCTTTCCCTAATGATATTGGTGGTGAGCATCTTTCCATGTGCTTATTTGTCATGTATATATCTTCTTCAGTAAAGTGTTCACTTAAATCTTTTGCCAAGCTTTCACTGGGTTGTTTTGTTAATATTTAGTTTTGGAAGATCTTCATATATTCTGGATACATAACATTTATCAGATGTGTGGTTTGCAAATATTTTCTTTTTGCAATTTGCCTTTTCATTCTCTCAACACTGGCTTTTTAGAGTGTAAGTTCTTAATTCGTATGATGTTCAGTTTTTGAATTTTATCTTTTCCTAACCAAAACCACAAATATTTCTTCATATTTTCCCCTAGATGAATTATTGTTTGAAGTTTTACATTTCGGTCTCTAATCCACTTGGAATTAAATTTTGTTATCAGTATAAGGTACAGGTTAAGAATCGTTTTACTCCTTTTTTTTTTTTTTTTTTTTTTTTGCATATGGATATCTTATAGTGTTCCAGTACTATTGAAAAGAAGCTTTGAATACAGTTGAAGAATCACTGGAGTGATGTGCTCAAGTAAATGAACTGGATGTTAAAGAGTGTTTCCTGATACATAGATGAAGATGAGGGAGTAAAACATAAAGGTGATAGGACAGCATGTAGGAAAATGTCATTTCAGGGAAGGCAGGTAAGAAACCCAAAAGCTACAATAAGCCCTCTGACAACGCCTAGAAAAAGAATGGAGAGAAAGAGTGGACCAGTGAACCAGAGCTAGAGATATCACTGAATAAGTGAGATCACATGATAGCAACAAGGAAGGTTAGTAGGGAGCTTTGTGTTATGACATGAGCTTCAAAAAATCTGGGGCTTTTAAAACAGGACAGAAGAGGGCACCTGGGTGACTCAGTCAGTTAAGCGTCTGACTTCAGCTCAGGTCATCATCTCAAGGTCTGTGAGCTGGCCCCCATGTCGGGCTCTGTGCTGACAGCTCAGAGCCTGGAGCCTGCTTCCGATTCTGTGTCTCCCTCTCTCTCTCTCTGCCCCTCCCCTGCTCACACTCTGTGTCTCAAAAATGAATAAAAGTTAAAAAAAAAAGTTAAAAGAGGACAGAAGATTCCCCAAAATTGATCAATAAACTCATTACAGTTTCTATTAAAATCCATACAAGGTTTTTTGGGTATTTTTTTGGTAGGGGTTGGGGGGTACCTAGACAAATTTATTCCAAAGTTTATATGGAAAAGAATAGGATCTAAAATAGCTAAGACAATTTTAAAAAGAAGGATAAAGGGGGAAGGAATCACTCTACCTGCTGCTAAAGCTATCTACATAACTACATTCATAAAGGAAATATGGTATTGGTGAATGGATAGACACCTAGGTCAGTGGAACAGAATAGAGAACCCTAAAGTAGACCTACAAGCCTGTGAATTCAGTACAATTATGCTGAGTGAAAAAGATGAATCTCAAAATTTTCCATAGTGTATGACTTCACTTATTTAACATTCTTGAGATGGCAACATTCTAGACTTAGACAACACATTAGCAGTTTAGGGGGATGGGAGGTGGCTACTGCTACGGAATGGCAGCATGACAGATCCTTGTGATGGAACTGGTCTGTATCTTGACTGTTGTGATGGTCAAACAGAGCTACGCGTTTTAAAACTGCATAAAACTGAAGACCTACACAAGAATATAAAACTGGTAAAATCTAGGTCAAATCAATTGATTGTATCCATGTCAAATTCCTGCTTGTGATATTGTATTTTACTTATGCAAGATGTTACCATTTGGGGAAACTTGGTGAAAGGTACCTGGAATCTCTCTGTATAGTTTCTTACAACTGCATGTGAATCTACACTTACCTCAAAATAAAATACTAAAAAAAGCAAATACGTCGTTTGCTTTTAAATTTTTTTTTTTCAACGTTTATTTATTTTTGGGACAGATAGAGACAGAGCATGAACGGGGGAGGGGCAGAGAGAGAGAGAGAGACACAGAAGAATTGGAAACAGGCTCCAGGCTCTGAGCCATCAGCCCAGAGCCCGACGCGGGGCTCGAACTCACGGACCGCAAGATCGTGACCTGGCTGAAGTCGGACGCTTAACCGACTGCGCCACCCAGGCGCCCCTGTCGTTTGCTTTTAAATACTAATGTTTGGATAGCCTTTTGAAAATTTCAGCATATTGTGCATACAAATCCTTACTCTAAAAACAAAATATAGCTAATCAATATTTACTACAAACCAGCAGCTGCAATTAAGAAATAAGAATATGATTTTTTAAATTATATTTTAGTGATGGGTAAGACAGCCTTATACTGAAGAACTCCAAAAAGTTAAGGCACAATAATTTATGCCTGATAACCCATGACATGTCTTATGGAACAAACATTGTAACACAAGTATACATTATAAAGGGTCAGATACCATTATTTCCTAATTTATATTAACTTGTTAAATATAAGAATGGTTCTAGAAAAGAAAAGAAATAATGACTCTCAACATACCACCCTAACACACAAACATAAATGACCTTTAAAATCTCTATATGGAGGGGCACCTGGGTGGCTCAGTTGGTTAAGCTTCTGACTCTTGATTTCGGCTCATGTCATGATCTCATGGTTCATGAGATTGAGCCCTACACTGGGGTCCATGCTGACAGTGAGGAGTCTGCTTGGGATTCTCTCTCTCCCTTCCTCTCTCTCTGCCCTTCCCCTGCTCATGATATCTCTCATAAAATAAACATTAAAAAAGATAAAACCTCTATATGGAGATTGAAAACTAAACCAAATTTACATCCTGAGTAAAATATCTTCTGAAGCAAGTCTATTTTTTTTTTACAAGAATATGTCAGTTAATACTGGTTTCCTAAGAGCTACAATGTGTGAAAGAATTACCACAGCAAAATAGGCAAATGGAATCAAGTGAAAATTAAAGCCCTGTGGAAAGTTTGCCCTAAATTTTCAGGACACTCATGTGCTAAGGGAGTTGATGGTTCTCTTACCTGAGCAGAGAGCCCCTTTAAGTGAGGATTCTAAGTATGTGCTTGTTATGATCTGTAACATTGTCAGTACCACTGGTAAAGACTGGCAAAATGAACAACCTTTCAGGGATGCTAATTAATAATCAACCTCCTTTTAAGAGGACTTCGTTTATACCAGGACTAAAATCATGAATGGACTGTAAGTTTTGTATTGCCCTCGTTGAAGGTCAACTGGAAAGAGAAGCAAGAGACCTCAGTTATGTGTGTGTGGTGACTGAGGAGCAGTTGAATATTTCTTTTTATTTAATTCTATCTTTCATTAGACTTAGCAGTAAATTTTCCACTTTCCCTGGCCCACTACAGCCCCTGGAAGAGGTGGTTTTATCCCCATAGCATGTGGCACAGGGACCAATTTTCTACTAATTGGTTTATGCCAGCCAACAGAAAGACAGAACACATTCAGTATCATGTACACAAGGTTACATTCGTGAAACAGAATGGAACTCAGGAAAGTAGTATTTCTGAACAGGCTGAATATGAGGTAGGGGAAGACCGTGGAAACCTCAAGACATAAACAAAAGCTATTTTTAAGAAGAGTTTTATCCCACGTACCCAGGCAAGTCATTTACTATGTAAGTTGGTAGGAGGACATATTTTCTCATTTTGAAGAAAAAGTAGGATTACATCCAGATAATTTATTACTTTGTAGTTCAAATGGCAATATTTTACTTTTTCTGAGAAATGCCGTTTGCTATAGGCAGCAACATTGAATAAGCATTTTAAACAATGTTTTGCTGACAATGCATAGTACTTCTTCAATGATCTCATACGATTACATTAGATCTATTGTCTAAGAGTGCAGGAAAAAGTGGGTGATGAGCAATCATTCTCTCTCAGTGACTTTTTCATGAACTCTTTCTCTCACAGCTTGGATATATCAGCTTGTTTTTTTGCTAAAATGATTTGGTCACTCTCAAGCCTGCCTCCTCACGTAGCACTCGCTTATCATTTCTCCTGCAGAAGAATAATGCTGTCTATTTTTAGAACATTCATTCTTCAGTGCACAGAAATTTGGGCCCCGCCTCTACTTTCCATCGAACCTGTACTTGCTAAGGCCACTTCCTAAAGCTTGAAGGCAATGGCTGCTTTTGCAGTCTGAATCTTGACCTCTTATATACTCTACTACATTTGACAATTTCATTTTTGGGGTACATGCTCATTAGAGGAGTAGTTTGCATAAAGTTTTCTTAGAATGATATATATGATTTTATTCTTAAAATGATATATATGTATATATATACACGTATGTATATACATAATTTTATTAGAATATAACAATTTAGTTAAAAACAGAAAAAGCAATGTTCTTCCCAAACATCAAAAATACAAAATATATGCTATTACCCAACTCTCTTTCTTCTTGCAATCCATCTTTTCAGAGAAATCTTTTTTTTTTTTCTAATGCATACCTCAAATTAGGTCACTTCGTTCTTTACTACAGGAATGGATTAGTAATAAACTATAAGAAAAAGGCTCCACAGAAGAGCATTTGATGATTTTTTACATTTGGCATTTACCTATCTTTCTAGAATTATTACTGACCACTTATACCCTGTAGCCTCAGTGGCCCTTTTGCTATTTCCAAAAATACAAAGGCTTCATTCGTTCCTGTCTTGGTTGTGCTATTGTTCTTTTAGGCCACACTCTTCCTTACAACTACAAAATCCTACTCGATCTTCAAAAATCAACTAAATGTCAATTTCTGCATGTTCCCCTGATCTTGACAATTAATTACACTCTTCTCCATGAATCCATAGCTTCTGCAGGGTGAAATTTACCAAACAGTTTTGGCATTCATTGTACTCATGTTTGTTTCTTATACATGTTTGTATATGAGAAACATTAGGGAGTTGCTAAAAACGCAGGTTCATTGAGCAGTAACCCCAGATCTATTGAATCATAACTTCTGTTGATGGTGTTCAAAACTGTTTTTCTCTCACTGAGTTTCAATGTTATTTGCTTCTGACATTTTACTACAGATAGTACAAAAAAGTGACAGAAATACAGGAAGAAAATCTCAATGACTCATCCTAAGATTTCATCAACATCGTCATTTATTCCTGAAATAATTTTTGTTCACAAATATATCTAATTATGTTTAACAACATTGGTCATATATTTTATATTACATGCCTTGATTAATTTATGCCTTTGATATTTTCCATTTATCTACAATGTTTTTTCCTTTCTCCCCTTTTCTCACTCCCTCAATAATTATTACACAAGGATACTGTGCATTGTTTTTACACCATTCTTCATCTTCAATTCCACAGTAACACATATATAGGGATTTTTTTTAAATAAACATAGAACTGAGAGTTCTCATATACTCCAAAACTCAGTTTTCCCTCTTATTAACATTTTATGTTAGTTTGGTACAGTTTTAAAAATTATTGAATATTGACACATTATTAACTAAAGTCTATATTTTATTTGTATTTCTTTAATTTTAATTCGTTTTTTTTCTGAAATCTTAGAACAGGAAATATGTACACTAACTCCTGCATAAATGGATATCTATAAATATTTCTACATGTAACAATGTTTATCTATATTAAGTTGAACATGAGTTGATATTGATTTTTCCAACTCTAATCCATCACCATACAGACCACCAGAGCCTGAGTCCCCCTTCCTTGTCTGTAAACTCTCACTTACAGAAAGTTTTTAAAATCATTCATTTAAATGTGACATCATATACTGTCTCTTGTATCTTGCTTTTTTTTCTTTTAAAAATATTTCCTAGAACTTGGGGTGTCTGGATGTCATAGTTAAGCAAGTGACTCTTGGTTTCAGCTCAAGCCATGATCTCATGGTTCGTGAGATTGAGCCCCACATTGGGCTCGGTGCTGACAGTGTGGAACCTACTTGGTATTCTCTCTCTATTCCCCTCTCTCTTCCCCTCCTCTGCTTGTGCTTGCTAGCTCTCAAAATAAATAAATAAAAACTTTAAAAAAATGTCCTAGAACTCATTTTAGTTGAACTAAAACAATTGTAAATCATATGTTAATTGATATACACTATTCCACGTGACAAATATTGAATCAGGATATACTCAGATGCAAGAGGAGACCCATCTCAGATGTGTTGAACAAGAAGAATGATTTATAGCATATGTTACTAGAAAATACAGAAGTAGAATCAACTACAAACTTGATTGAATTCAGTTGGTTAGCTTGTTTCTGTCTACTTTGTCTTCAATCATGTCTACCTATTTTTAAAATGGCTACCTTTCACATTTCCAGAGTGGATCGCAATTACTCCTGAGACTACATGATGCCTCATCCACATCTAGGGAGATTGCCTAAAGCACAGCTCAAAAAAGGCACAAAAATGCTATCCCTGAAGATCCAAAGAAAACTCCTTGAGTCTCAATGATTTGAATCAGGTAACATGACCATCCTTAAAGTGACCATTGTGCTCAGGAAATGATATTACACTGATTAGCTGAGGCTGCACAGTCTACTATGATAGACACTAGCACATTTCAAGTACTCAATAGCTTACTGGCTTCTAGCTACTGTATTGGATTGAACATTTCCATCATAGCAGAAAGTTCTATTTCATAGCACTGATAAGGCCTCAATTATCTACCCCGTGCTTAAAGCTAGGATAGAATTAGCTGTCACTTTCTCTCAAGGAACATGGACTACTAGAGTGAGATCCTGAACAAAGAGATAGGAAACATAAAGAAGAACCAATTAGAGATGAAGAACTCAATAACTGAAATTAAAAATACACTAGAGAGAAAAAATAGTGGACTAGAGAAAGTAGAAGAATGGATTAACAACTTGGAGCACAGAGTAATGGAAAAACAATCAACCTGAATAGGAGAGAGAAAAGTAGTAACAAAAAATGAGAAAAAAGGACTTCTGGGGAAGATGGCAGAGTAGGAAGATACTAGGCTCACCTCATTCCCCCAGATATACCTAAATACCCACATTGTCTAAATAACCCAGAAAATGACTTGAAGACTGAAAGAACAGTCTCTCCACGGCTAAATGTAGAGAGGAGGCTACATCAAGGAGAATAAAAAGGGTGGAGATGCAGTTGGGAGCCAGCTGACCTGTAAGAATGTCTGTGGGAGGGAGGGAGGCCCCATTTGTGGAGAGGGGAAAGAAGCAGATCCCAAGTCAGACCCCCTAGGTACCCAAGCATGGGGAACCTGCACTGGGAAGGCAAATCCCCATAACATTTAATTGAAAACAGAAGGGGTATTGCTTCGTGAGTTCTTACAATCAGTGTAGCTTAACATCTGGAATTTTAAAAATAAGTGCGCTTGGCCCTGGGAAAGCAGGAGGGCAAGAAGAAATTGAGTCTCCACTCTTAAAGAGACAGAATAACAGGTCTGCTGAGTACAACACAGGAGCAGCAGTTTGAAAAACGCCTGGAGTAAATGGGATGGATATTTGTTTACTTATTTCAGAGCATGTGCTAGAAGGGCAGGAGCCTTTGGGAGACTTCTAGAAGAACAAAGAGCTAGAAGGCATCAATTCCCTACCATACCCTCCAGTCTAGATACATGAACACCTATGGGAACAAGCATAGCCTAACACTCTTCACCTAGTTTGCTAACAGCATACCTCCACTCCTGCATTCTCCTGCAGACCTGCTCCATCCAACCTGACCTTGGCTACCTTCCACCCAAAGTGGTGCCACAAGTTTGGCAGTGTGCAAGCAGCCCTCAGTGGTCAGAACCACCCCAAAGTGACTCCTGCCCCAGGAAGAGGAAAAGAAAACCACACATAGGAGTTCTACTGTGGCTCGAGCAGTGGGCTGAGGGCAGATCTGGTCTGCCTGCAGGCCCCATCCACCAATGAAAACACAAAGACAGTGCTCTGAACTTCGGTGCTATTGCAGCAGTGGCAAATGCTTCTTCTAACCCAAATCAAGCCCAGGCAGCCCAGGTGGCCCATTAACAACACAGGGACTAAACCCTGCCCAAAAGAGACAGAAAGAGCCACTGCAGATGACTAAACTGAACATAAATGCAGCTCAGCCACAATAGTAGGGACACACAAAACACTTAGGAGATATCCCTAAAGTGCCAGATCCCAGTGATCAGGGAACATTGCACTATACTGTAGAACACTACAGAACCTCTTCTTCATAAAGCCACTACTTTCAAGAGTAGGAGACAGAGATGACTTTCCTAACACATAAAAACAGAATGAGAGTTAGACCAAGTGAGGAGACAGAGGAATAGGTCTCAAATGAAAGAATGGGACAAAAATATCAGCAAGAGAGCTAAATGAAACAGAGATAAATAATAGGCCTGATAGAGAATTTAAACTAATGATCATAAAGATACTCAATGGGCTGGAGAAAAGAGTGGAGGACTGCAGTGAGACACATAACAAAGAGATAAACATAAAAATGAACAAATCAGAGATGAATAACTCAATAACTGAAATTAAAAATACATGAAAGGGAATAGGGACGCCTGGGTGGCTCAGTTGGTTAAGCGTCCAACTCTTGATTTTGACTCAGGTTGTGATCTTACAGTATATGGGTTCGAGCCCCACATTAGGCTCCATACTGACAGTGCAGAGCCTGCTTGGGATTTTCTTTTCCTCTCTCTTTTCTCTTTGCCCTGCCTCATGTGTGCACTCCCTCCCTTCCTCCCTCCCTCTCTTTCTCTCTCTCTCTCAAAATACATAAATAAACTTAAAAAAATACAGCAGACAGAACAGTGGATTAGAGGAAGCAGAAGTGGAACCAGAGTGTCTTCAGCATTCTGGAAGACAGAGTAATGGAAAGGGACCAGGCTGAACAGGAGAGAGAAAAAAGAATAATAAAAAATAAGAATAGATTAAGAAAACTCAATGACACCATCGCGCAGAATAACATTCACATTATAGACATCCCACAAGGAGAAGAGAGAGAAAGGGGGCAGAAAATTTATTTGAAAAAATAAATAGCTGAAAACTTTCCAAATCTGGGGAAAGAAACAGAAATTCAGACCCAAGAGGCAAAGAGAGTCCCCAACAAAATCAACCAAAAGAGGTGCACACCAAGACACACAAGTAATTATAATATCAAAAAGTAGTGACAAACAGAGAATTCTAACAGCAGCAAGATAAGCCTATCAGCTGATTTTTCAGCAGGAACTTTGCAGGCCAGAATACAGTGGCATGATATATTCCAAGTGCTGAAAGAAAAAAACCTGCCACCAAGAATAGTCTATCCTGCAAGCCTATCATTCAGCATAGAAGAATAGATGGAGTTTCACTGACATTTAGCATAAGTTAAAGGAATTCATAGCCACTAAACCAGCCTTAAAATAAATATTAAAAGGGGTTCTTTGAGTGGAAAGGAAAGACCATAAGCAGGAATAAGAAAAGTAGAAGGCACAAAAGAGGTAAAATTAAGTATACCTATAACAATCTGTCAAGGGATTCACAAAAGTATATAAAGTATGACACCACATACCTAAAATGTTAGGGAGAAAAGGAGTAAAATTTTAGCTCTTTTGGGATGGGTTCAAACTTAAGCAACCACCAATTAATATAGACTGCTATATGTATAAGATGTTACATATAAACATAATGGTAAACACAAATCAAATACCAGAAATAGATATGCAAAAAAAAGAGAAAGGCATTCAAAAATTTCAGTACAGAAAGCCAGCAGACTGAGAGAAGAAAAGAAACAGAACTACAAAAATAAGCATAAAAAGGTAACAAAATGGCAATAAGTACATGCCTATCAGTAATTACTTTGAATGTAAATGGACTAAATGCTCCAATCAAAAAGATACAGGGTGATGGAATGGATAAAAAACAAAACCCATCTACGTGCTACCTATTAGAGATTCCTTTCAGGCCTAAAGATACATGTAGATTGAAAGTGAAGGGATGGAAAAGTATTTATCATGCAAATGGAAATGAAAAGAAAGCTGGGATAGCAATACTTATATTGGACAAAATAGACTTTAAAATAAAGGCACTTAACAAGAAACAAAGGACACTACATAATTATCAAGGGAACAATCCAACAAGAAGATATAAAAATGGCAAGTATTTATTCACCCAACATAGCAGTATCTAAATACATAAAGCATCTATTAACAAACATAAAGTAAGAAACTGGTAGTAATACAATAATAGTAGGAGACTTTTGAACCCCAAAAGTATTTGGATGATCTATCCCATCAATGGATAGATCATCCAAAGAGAAAATCAACAACAGTGGCTTTGAATGACACATTGGCCCAGATGGATCTAACAGGTATATTCAGGACATTCCATCATAGAGCAGCAGCATATATATTCTTTAGAATACATTATATTTTAGGGCACAAAACATATCTCAACAATTTCAAAAGGACTGAAGTCTTTTTTGAACACCATGCTATGAAAGCAGAAATCAACCAAAAAGAGTCTGAAATAAAAATACATGGAGGTAAATAACATGCTACTAAACAATAAATGGGTCAACTAAGAAATCAAGATGAAATAAAAAAATACATGGTGACAAATGAACATGAAAACACAATGGTCCAAAATCTAGGGGATGCAGCAAAAGGTATTCTAAGAGGGAGTTTACAGTAATACAGGCCTACCTCAAGAAGCAAGCAAAATATCACATAAAGAACCTAACTTTAGACCTAAAGGAGTTAGAAACAAAAGAACAAAACCCCAAAACAGTTGAAGGAAGGAAATAATCAAGATTAGAGCAGAAATAAACAAAATAGAAACTAAAAAGAGTAGGACAGATCGATGAAACCAGGAGCTAGTTCTTTGAAAAGATCAACAAATTGATAAACTTTCAGCCAGACTTATCAAAAAAAAAAAAAAAAAGAGGACTCAAACAAAATCAGAAATGAAAGAGAAGAAATAACAACTGAAATCACAGAAACGCAAATGATTATAAGAGAATATTAAGAAAAATTATATGTCAATAAATTGGACAACCTATAAGAAATGGATCAATTCCTAGAAACATATAACCTTCCAAAACTGAACCAGGAAGAAATAGATTTTTTGAACAGACTGAAACCAGCAATGAAATTGAATCAATAATCAAAAAACTCTCAACAGACAAAAATCCAGGACCAGATGGCTTCAAGGTAAGTTTACCAAAGATTTAAAGAAGTGTTCATGCCTAGTCTTCTAAAACTATTCCAAAAAAATAAAAGAGGAAGGAAAGCTTCCAAATACATTCTTCAAGGCCAACATTACCTTGATAATAAAACCAGATAAAAACACTACAAAAAAAGAGTACTGCAGGCCAACATTTCTAACATAGATTCAGAAATCCTCAACAAAATATTAGCAAACCAAATCCAAAAGAATATTAAAAGCATCATTCCCCACAATCAAGTGGGATTCATTCCTAAAATGCAAGCATCGTTCAATATTTGCAAATCAAAGAGATACACATCAACAAGAGAAAGGATAAAAAAATATGATCATTTCAATAGATGCAGAAAAAGCGTTTTACAAGATTCAACATCCATTCATAATAAAACCCTCAACAAAGTAGGTTTAGAGGGAACATACCTCAACATAACATAGCCATCTATGCAAACCCCACAGCCAACATCACCTTTTATGGGGAAAAACTGAGAGCTTTTCCCCTGAAGTCAGGAACGAGACAACATTCAACCTAGAACTGGAAGTCCTAGCCACAATAATGAGACAACATAAAGAAATAAAAAGCATTGGTTAGGAAGAAGTAAACCTTTCACTATTTGCAGATGATATGATACTATCTATATACAGAAAATCTGAAAGTCTTGACCAAAAACCACCAGAACTAATACATGAATTTGGTAAATTCACAGTATATGTAATCAATATACAGAAATCTGTTGCATTTCTATACACTAATAATTAAGTAGTAGGAAGAGAAATTAAGAAAACAATTCCATCCACAATTACACTAAAAAGAATAAAATCCCAGGAATAAACAAGGAGGTAAGAGACCTACATTCAGAAAACTATAAACCCCTGATGACGGAAATTGAAGATGACACAAACAAATGGAAAGATATTCCAATGCTCATGGATAGGGAGGACAAATATTATTAAAATGTTGATACTATCCAAAGTGCTCTAAGGATTTAATGCAATCCCTGTCAAAATACCAACAGCATTTTTCACAGAACTAGAACAAACAATTCTAATTTGTATGGAGTCATAAAACACCCCAAATAGCCAAATAGCCAAGCAAATCTTGAAGAAAAGGAACCAAGCTGGAGGTATTGCAATCTCAGATTTCTAGATACACTACACTACAAAGTTGTAGTAATCACAATAGTATGGTACTGGTGCAAAATTAGACACAGAAATCAACAGAACAGAATAAGACCCAGGAATAAACCCACAGTAGTATGGTCAATTAATCTATGACAAAGAAGCCAAGAATATACAATGGGAAAAAAAGACAGTCTCTTCATAAAATAGGAGGAAAACTGGGCAATTACATGGAAAAAACGAAATGGGACCATTCCTTACACCATACACAAATATAAACTCAAAATGGATTAAAGACCTAAATGTGAGACCTAAAACCACAAAATCCCTAGAAAAAAGCACAGGTACTAATTTCTATAATACTGGCTATTGCAACATCGTTCTAGATATGTCTATCTATTTTGTTTCCCTTGTTTCCTGAGGCAAGGGAAATAAAAGCAAAAACAAACTACTGGGATACATTAAAAAAAAAAAGCTTTTGCACAAAGCAAACAATTAAAACAAAAATACACCTACTTAATGAGAGAAGATATTTGCAAATGAGATATCCAATAAGTGGTTAGTATCCAAAATATATAAAGAACTAATACAACTCAACACCATAACACAAATAAACCAATTTAAAATGGGCAGAAGACATGAAGAGATATTTCTCCGAAGAAGACATACACATGGCTAAGAAACACATGAAAAGATGGTCAATATCACTCATCATCAGGGAAATACAAATCAAAACCACAATGAGATATCATCTCACACGTGGCAGAATGGCTAAAATAGAAAACACAATAAACAACAAGTGTTAGCAAGGATGTGGAGAAGGAACACTCATGCACTGTTGATGAGAATGCAAACTGGGGAAACAGCCACAGGGGAAAACAGTATGGAGGTTCCTCAAAAATTACAAATAGAATTACCATATGATCCAGTAATTCCACTACTGGGTATTTACCCAAATAATATGAAAACACTCATTTGAAAAGATATATGCATCCTTATGTTCATTGCAGCATTACTCACAATAGCTGAATTATGGAAGCAACCCAGGTGCCCATGAATAGATGAATGATCCATCAACAGATGAATGGACAAAGAATCTATTCATCTATTTATGGACCCTTGGGTTGCTTCCATAAATTAATAAATAGATAGATAAATAAATAAATAAATAAATAAATACACACACATATATGTATATATATGTATATGTATATATACATACACAAACACAATGGAATATTACTCAGCCATAAAATACAGTGAGAAATCCTGCCATGTGCAACAACATGGATCTAGAGGTTATAAATGCCAAGTGAAATAAATCAGAGAAAGACAAATACCATATGATTTCACTCATATGTAAAATCTAAGAAATAAAACAAAGGAACAAAGAGATAAAGAGACAAACTAAAAAACAGACTCTTAATTGTAGAGAATAAACTGGTGGTTCCCTGAGGGGAGGTGGGTGGGGGAATGGGTGAAATAGGTGAAGGGGATCACTTATCATGATGAGCACTGAGTAATGCATAGAATTGTTGAGTCACTATACTGTCCACCTGAAACTAATATAAACTGTTAATTATACTGGAATTAAAAATAAAAATTTTTAAAAATTTAAAAATTAAAAGAAATAGAGCATGTCTTATTGGCATGGGTTGAGGGGGAATGCAGATAGAAAAAAATGCTGAATAAAGATGTTTCTAAGAAAAATGGGAGTAATATTAAGGAGGCAATCTCAAGGCCCATTATTACAATTATAGATTTTTCAATTATTATTTTAATGTTACACATCCCCTTTACCTCTGCTCCTTAGAAGCCACATGCTATAATACACAGCCTTGTATAAATATCCATATATTCTTGTACTTTTTTCCCCTATGGAACGGATTCCTCAGTGAAATGTGGGGTAAAAGAATACTGATAGTTTTCATTTCAATAGACATTGTGTGAGTACTCACTAAAAAGTCTATAATAATTCCCATCTCAATGAGTAATATCTAAGAGCCCTATATCTCTACTACTGAGAATGATGAAGAAATTTGTCTTAGTGTTTAAAGACACAATCTCTGAAGCCAGGTTGCTTGGGTTCAAATTCTAGCTCTGCAACTTTTCAGAAGTGTGACTTTGCTAAATTACTAAAATTACTAACCCTCCATGTTCTTCAGTTTAACCAGGTGTTGAATGTAGTGACGATAATAATGGTATCTATGCCATATACTCATTATGAAGAATGAGTTATTCACATGGAATATGAGAACAGTCCTTAGTATATAATCAGTGCTTGATAAATACAAGCTATTATTAAGGAAAGTGGGTATGGTATGATCACATCTTTTAATTTTTACAAATCTGATATACAGAAAGTGTTATCTAACTTTAATTTATAGTTCCTTATAACTAAGTTGAACATACTTCTATATGGTTAATGACTAGATTTATTTTGCTTTGAACTTCCAATTTTATTTCCAGCAATATTTTCATTTTGTTGGTTGTCACTTCTTTATTAATTTGCAGAAATAATCTGTACATTAAATATCTACCTAAAAAAGTTGGAATTTTTTTCTAATCTTTGAAAAGACTTTTGATTGCATTATATCTTTCACCAACATTGTTTATTTCCTTGTCTTATGGCAAATGCTTTGGAACTCTCGTGTTAAGTAATAATAACCGCAGCATCTGCAGTAATCATGGGCATCTTTGACTCCTAAAATGGCTTAAGCAACCCACTTATTAGAATTTTTCCAGTTGGAGTTTGGTGAAGACTCTATATATAAACATTTTTCTTTTATTTCTGTGTTTTTTTAGCACTTTACCTAGGAAATACTGGTAAAGAAAGACATTTTATAAAATGTCTTTTCAGGATGCAATGATAAAGTTTTTTAAATTACTTGTGTTGATAGGATTCAGTTTTATAATCTACCATTAACTTTATTTGCATTCATAGGATATTCTCTTATAGGTCATACTTCATTGCTCTTTTAACACACAGCTCATATTTAGATTACTTTTTAAAAAAATTTTACTCATAAATGAGATTAGTCAGCAGTGAGATTTAGTTTTTACAAGTGAGATTTAGTTTTTACAAGTAGTGTTATGCTACTGTTATATCTTACTTTCCTCATTAGGATAGCTTAAATAGCATTGGTATTTTATATTCTTCAAAAGATCAAAAAATATTTTATGCCACTCACAGATCTATGTACTTCACTCCTAAGACATTCAATCCTCATGAAGTTCCTTATTATTTAGAAGCTGTAATTATCATCACGATTTCAAAACTGAAGACATTGGAAGTAAAGAAACCAAGTAATATCTGTTCAGTGTCATGTAGCTAAGAAAGGAAGAGTCAGAAGTGAACCTTAGACAGTCAAATTACAGAACCTTACACTTAACCACTACTTCTATAATGCCTCAGCTAGACCCATCTCCCTATCCTCTTTCCAATTTCTTCTATAGAAATTGTCTATTTGAGTTTTCTACTTTCTTCATTTGCTCATTTGTTAATTGATCTATTCATTACACATTTATTGAATACTTACAATGTGCCACTCTCTTTTAGGCACTGGGGATATAGCAGTCAACCAAACAGAGGAGGCCCTACTATCAGAAGTGGGAAGAAATAATAAACAAGTAAATGCATATTATGCAAGGTGAAATATCCAGTAGGTCAAGGGTGACAGGAAGTGCAGGTGTAGTGATGACTGCTATTTCATGTAGGGTGATCTGGAAAGCTAAGAAGTTGATACTTGAGCAGAGACCTGAAGGCAGTGCAATGGTGAGCCTTCTGGAGTTCTGGTAGGGTGACCACAGAACTAGTTTGCCTGGGAGAGTTGCAGTATCCTGCTGCTGTCTTGATATAATTATTATAGACTTTTTATTCTCCAATATAAGCTGCATAGTACATCTACTGCTGGAGAAAAGCTCCTCCAGCAGAAGGAAATGAGTAAATGGTGGTGTGTGCTCAATGAATAGTAAATAGTCCACTTTGGCTGGAATAGAGCACATGAGAAAAAAAATGTATACTTCCTTTGGTCAATTTTTATTACTTATAGTAGGGTCAGAAATTCTCTTTCATCAGAATTAGACATGACCAGGAGTTTCTTTAAAAACATTAACACTGGAGTTTGATTTCTGTTTCAATCTGTTAAGGAAGAAAGCTTTCGTCAGACCAAGGGCCTATTTCTCTTATTTATTTAATAATTACTTGTTATTTATCCAGTACTTTTTCTTTTTCTAGAACTTCTCACATTCACATTTTAGGCATCCATTATTTCCATCTCATTCTATTTTATCTCTCACATCTTTTTTTTCAGAAAACCTTTTCTTAACTTGATATTCTAGGTCACTAATTCTGTTCTCAATTCTTAACATTACCTCTTCCCATGCCTACAAAATAATTTGAATCCCAAATAATGATTTTTTTTACAAAGTCTCTTTATGCTTTCTTGTAAATTTTTAAATGTTCTCAGTACTATGTGCAAACTGTCTCTGTCATGTCTAGTTTTGTTTTTCCTTGAGCCCCCTGCCCCACCCCGGGGCGAGAGGGCATTGCTACTGCCCTCTGTCATTTGCCTCTCATGTCCCTGTTCATATTTGGCAGGCTGGTGAGGATGCAAGCATCTCTCTGGCAGCAGTACACCTGCAGGGTAGGAACGAGTGTCCCTGGTGCTGTGGGCCAGTGCTATCTGTGTTCATCAGTAAGCTGTCAGGCCTTTGCTGAGGTACTTGAAGCCCTTTTGTTTCTGGATCTCTCTGGTGACAAACATTAGCATTCTTTAGCCTCAAGCACAGGATTCAGTGTCTCTCTCTTATGCAAGCTCTCCTGTCATTCCACTGGAACACTAAATTGTTCTCCACAATTTGCTACATGCCTACTTCATCAATTCCATTTTCCCCTATAACCTACCTCTTTTCTACAATACTATTATTCCTGATGGAAGGAACTACGTTTACCATCTTGTGAAGTTTGTTTCTAAAATGACCCCCAATGACTTCTGCCTCCTGGTATCTAATACCCTTGTACCCTTCCCACCCTCTTCCTTGAATGGGCACTGGACCTAGTGGCTTGCCTTTAATGGATAAAATATGACAAAATCATGGATCTATATGCTGCCTACAAAAGACTCTTTTAAGACCTAAAGAAACCTGTAGACTGAAAGTAGAAGGATGGAGAAACATCATGCAAATGGATGTCAAAAGAAAGCTAGAGTAGCAACAATGATCTCAGATAAACTAAACTTTAAAGCGAAGACTTTAAAAAGAGACAAAGAAGGGCATTATATAATCATAAAGGGGACAACTCAACAAATAACAATTGTACGTATTCATGCACCCAAGAAGGGAACACTCAAATATACAAAACAATAAAAAATGTAAAGGAACTAACTGATAATAACACAATAGTAGAAGACTTTAATACTGAACTTTTATTAATGGACAGATAATCTAAATAGAAAATAAACAAGGAAACAATGGCTTTGAATGACACATTGGATGAGACCGACTTGAAAGATATATTCAGAACATTCCATCCTAAGACAGCAGCATATACCTTCTTTTCAAGTGTATGAACATGGAACACTCTCCAGATCACATATTAGGTCACAAAACAGGTATTGACAAATACAAAAAGACTGAAATAATATCATGCACCTTTTCTAACCACGATGCTATGAAACCAGAATTCAACCTCAAGAAAAAAATTGTAAAGACCACAAATACATTGAGGTTAAAAAACATCCACTAAACAATGAATCAGTGGACCAGGAAATCAAAAGAAATTAAAAAAAGCATGGAAACAAATGAAAATAAAAGTACAATGGTCTAAAACCTTTCAGATGCAGCAAAAGGGGCCCTAAGACAGAAGTATAGCAATACCGGCCTACCTTAAGAAGCAAGAAAAATCTCACATAAACAACCTAAGCTTACACCTAAAGAAGCTAGAAAAGAACAAATGAAGCCAAAAGCCAGCAGAAGGAAGTAAATAAAGATTACATCAGACATAAATATAATATAGAAATAAAAAAATAGAACTGATCAAGGAAACCGGGAGCTGGTTCTTTGAAAAAAATAACAAAACTGATAAACCGATAGCCAGACTTATCAAAAAGAAAAGAGAAAGGACCCAAATAAATAAAATCACAAATGGGAGGAGAAATAACAACCAATGCCATAGATACAATTATAAGGGAATAGTATTAAAACCTACATACCAACAATTTAGACAACCTAGATGAAATGGATAAATTCCTACAAACATACAAACTACCAAAAGTGAAGTGGGACGAAATAGAAAACTTGAACAGACTGATAACCAGCAAAGAAATTGGATCAGTAATCATAAAATCTCCCAACAAAAAAACCCCAGGGCCAGATGGCTTCATAGGAAAATTCTACCAAACATTTAAAAAAGAGTTAATACCTATTCTTCTTAACTATCCCCCCAAAATAGAAAAGGTAGGAAAAATTCATTCTAATGAAGCCAGCATCTTGATACCAAACCAGATAAAGACTCTACTAAAAAACAGAACTATAGGCCAATATTCCTGATAAATGTGGATGCAAAATTTCTCAATAAAACACTAGCATATCAAATCTAACAATACATTAAAAAAATCATTCACCATGATCAAGTGGGATTTATTCCTGGGTTGCAAGGGTAGTCAATGTTCACAAATTCACCACGTTAACAAAAGAAAGGATAAGAACCATATGATCATTGGGGTGCCTGAGTGGCTCAGTCAGTGAAGCATCTGACTCTTGATCTCAGCTCAGGTACTGATCTCAGCATCATGAGTTCAAGCCCTGCACCGGGCTCCATGCTGGGTATGTAACCTACTTTAAGAAAATAACAGCTATATGATCATTTCAGTAGATTCATAAAAAGCATTTGACAAGATTCAACATTAATTCATGATTAAAAAAAACCCTCAATAAAGCTGGTTTAGAGAAAACATACCTCAACATAATAAAGGTCATATATGAAAAACCCACAGCTAATATCATACTCAAGGGAGAAAAACTGAGAGCTTTTCCTCTGTTGTCAGGAACAATACAGGGATGTCCACTCTTCACCACTGTTATTTACCTTGGTACTGGAAGTCCTAGCCACAGCAATCAGACAACAAAAAGAAATAAAAGGCATCCAAATCGGTAAGGAAACATTCAAACTTTCACTATTGGCAGATGACACACATATATGTGTCACACATACACTATATTATATATATATAATACAGTGTCCAAATACATTTATATATATATGTATATGTATATGTATATGTATATAAGTATATGTATATGTATATACATGACATGAAAGACTCCACCAAAAATCTGGTAGAACTGACAAATGAATTCAGTAAAGTCACAGGCTACAAAATCAACATGCAGAAATCTAATGCATTTTTATACACCAATAATGAAGCAGTGGAAAGAGAAATCAAGGAATCAGCTGCAATTACAACTGCACCAAAAATAAGATACCTAGGAATAAACCTAACCAAAAGGTGAAAGAACAGTATTGTGAAAACTATAAAATACTGATGAAAGAAATTGAAGAGGACACAAAGAAATGGAAAGACATTCCATGCTCATGGATTGGAAGAACAAATATTGTTATAATGTCTAAACTACCCAAAGCAATCTACACATTTAATGCAATCACTATCAAAATACCAACATTATTTTTAATTTTTATTTAAAAAGAAATTTTTTTATGTTTATTCGTTTTTGAAAGACAGAGAGAGACAGAGCACAAGCAGGGGTGGGGCAGAGAGAGAGCGGGACACAGAATCCAAAGCAGGCTCCAGGCTCTGAGCTGTCAGCACAGAGCCCGACATGGGGCTGGAACTCATGAACCATGAGATCATGACCTGAGCCGAAACTGGATGCTCAACTGACTGAGCCACCCAGGCGTCCCCCAACAGCGTTTTTTATAGACCTGGAATAAGCAATCCCAAAATTTGTCTGGAACCACAAAAGACCCCAAATAGCTAAAGTAATCTTCAAAAAGAGAAGCAAGCTGGAAGGCATTACAATTCTGGACTTTAAGTTATATTACAAAGCTGTAGTGATCAAATCAGTATGGTACTGGCACAAAAATAAACACACAAATCAATGGAATAGAATAGAATAGAATAGAATAGAATAGAATAGAATAGAATAGAATAGAATAGAATAGAAAACCCAGAAATGAACCCATAACCATATGGTCAATTAAGATTCAAGAAAGCAAGAAAGATTATCCAATGGAAAAAAGACAGTCCCTTCAACAAATAGTGCTGGTAAAACTGGACAGCAACGTGCACAAGAATGAGGTGGGCCACTTTCTTATACCAAAGTAGATTCAAAATGGATTAAAAACCTAAATATGAGACTTGAAACCATAAAAATTCTAGAGGAGAACACTGGCAGTAATCTCTGTGACATTGGCTGTAGCAACCTATTTCTAGATAGGTCTCCTGAAGAAGGGAAACTCAAGCAAAAATAAATTATTGGGACTTCATCAAATAAAAAGCTTCTGGGATGCCTGGGTGGCTCAGTCAGTTAAGCATCTGACTTCAACTCAGGTCATGATCTCACGAGCTGTCAGCACAGAGCCTGGAGCTAACTTCAGATTCTGTGTCTCCCTGTCTCTCTACCCTTCGCCCAGTCATGCTCTGTCTCTTTCTCAAAAGTGAATAAAGATTAAAAAAATAAAATAAATAAAAATAAAAAGCTCTGCACAGCAAAGGAAACAATCAACAAAACTAAAAGTCAATATACGGAATGGGAGAAGATATTTGCAAACGACACATCTGATAAAGCATTGTGTCTAAATTACATAAAAGACTTATACAACTAAATACCCCCAAAATGAAGACTCCAATTAAAAAATGGGCAGAAGACATGAATAGACATTTTTCCAAAGGAGACATACAGATGGCCAACAGACATGTACATACACATACATATAAATAGAAATAGAAATATATGTATATATAAATATATATATATACACACATGCATACACACAATGGAATATTACTGAGCCATAAAAAAGAATAGAATCCTGGCATTTGGGACAACATGGATGGAGCTTTAGAGTTTTATGCTAGGTGAAATAAGTCAGTCAGAAAGACAAATACCATATGATTTCACTCCTATGTGGAATTTAAGAAACAAAACAAATGAGCAAAGGGAGAACAAAGAAGAGAGGGAGGGAAACCAAGAAACAGAGTCTTAAATATGGAGAACAAACTGATGGTTACCAGAGTGAGGTAGATGGAGGGATAGGTTAAATAGCTGATGGGGATTAAGGAGTGTACTTGCTGTGATGAGCATCAGGTACCGTATGGACATGTTGAGTCACTATATTGTACACCTGAAACTAATATTACACTGTATGTCAACTACATCAAAATCAAATAAAAATTAAACTTAAAAAATTTAAAAAATCAAAAAGTTTTAAAAATCATGGAAGTCGCTTCTGAGATTAAGCTACAAAAGATTGTCACTTCCATCTTATTCTTTCCCTGGCTCTTCTTGCTGACTTATTGCGATGAAGCAAGCTGACAAGTTGTGAGCTATGTAAGGAGAGTGCAAGGAACTGGGGGTGAGATGGGGAACCTTGGACCTCAAGCCAAGAGCACATCAGAGACTGGATCTGTCTAACCACCATGCTAGTGAGCTTGGAATTGGATCCTTCCCTATTGTGTCACCAGATGAAACCAAACTCTTGACTGCAGTCTTGTGACAGATCATGAGCCAGAGGGCAGTTCAACTATGCCTAATTTCTGACCCACAGAAACTGTGACACAAATGTTTTAAGCAACTAAGTGTTGGGAAAATTTACCTGCAGTAATAAATAATTAATATGCCATCTTTACTGTGATATTTCATCTTCATTCTCTTCTATCCCAGAGCACCTATGCTCCTGGCGGACAGAGTTTTCCCGTTGTGACTCACTTATTCACGGCTATGCTTTTGTATATATGATTCCTTTTTATTACCGCCACCACTTATTTTATCTGGTAAACTATAAACACAAATTGAGACCCGGTCACATATTTCCTCATCCATGACCCATTCTCTGATTAAGCAAATTTTATTGCTTTCATCTTATATATGCTTTTATTCTGCTTTTCACACAGATTAACAATCACTTCCTTTGGCCAAGTCTGTATCCTCAGCACCTAGTAGAGTCAAAGATCAGATTTTCCTGAATTGACTTGAGACCCCCTCCTCTCATAAAGGTTTTTCCATGTCCTATTCACCTAAGCAGGAAAGCTTCCCTTGGTCTTGAGTTAAGAGTGGGGTTGCTGAGAAATAATCACTCTTGCCTTTCTCAAGCAAATCTGCAGGGTGCTTTTATTCCTATTTGTGCCAATTGACATTTTGCTTTGAAAGGCTGCACATTCAACGCTTGAAATGGCACTGCTTTCCACTTGCAACATTTTCCTCTTACTTTGATTGTTAGGGCATCTTCATGACCCCAACGTACTTATGAATGCTTTTTTTTCTCTTTAGTTACTTCAAACCACATTTCTTTAGAGGCTGCCTTCCCTGCTGCACAGCAGTATTAGAGGGAAAACACTCATTTCTTCAAATTGCCTTGTTTATTTCAATGTAAGCAAGCAAATAAGTACAGAATAAAAAATGTAAATGGGCGCCTGGGTGGCTCAGTCACTTAAGCATCTGACTTCAGCTCAGGTCATGATCTCATGGTCCATGAGTTTGAGCCCCACGTCAGGCTCTGTGCTGACAGCTAAGAGCCTGGAGGCTCCTTCAGATTCTGTGTCTCCCTCTGTCTCTCTACCCCTCCCCCACTCATGCTCTGTCTCTGTCTCAAAAATAAACATTACAAAAATTTTTTTTAATAATTAAATTTCTCTGACTTGTATGTGTTGCCAAAAGACTTTTGAAAGAATAAGAAATGCATGTAATAAAAGCAAGTGTTCCAAACTTTTTGAGAGAGAGAGAGCAAGCAGGGGAGGGGCAGTGAGAGAGGGGTCAGAGGATCCAAAGTGGGCTCTGTGCTGACAGGAGAGTGGACATCCCAGTCTTTTCCTGACTGTAGAGGAAAAGCTATCAATTTTTCCCATTGAGGATGATATTAGATATCCTCATATATGGCCTTTATGATGTTGAGGTATATTCCCTCTACCCCTACTGTGTTGAGGATTTTTATCAATACTCCAAATAGCCAAAGCAATCTTCAAAAAGAAAAGCAAAACTGGAGGCATCACAATTCTGGACTTCAAGATAGATCACAAAGCTATAGTGATTAAGACAGTTTGGTAACTGGCACAAAAATACACATGGATCAATGAAACAGAACAGAAAACCCAAAAATTAACCTACAAATATAAGGTCAACTAATCTTTGACGAAGCAGGAAAGAATATCCAATAGATAAGTCTCTTCAACAAATGGCGTTAAGAACACTGGACAGGAACATGCAAAAGAATGAAACTGGACCACTTTCTTACACCATATATAAAAATAAATTCTAAATGGATCAAAGACCTAAATGTGAGGTAGGAAACTACAAAAAAAATCCTAGAGGAGAACAGAGACAGTAAGTACCTCTTTAACATCGGCTGAAGCATCTTCTTACTAGATACATCTCCTGAGGCCAGGGAAACAAAGGCAAAAATAAACTACTGGGACTTTTCAAGATGAAAAGTTTCTGCACAGCGAAGAAAACAATCAACAAAATTAAAAGGCAACCTTTAGAATGGAAGAAGATATTTGCAAATGACATATCTGATAGTATCCAAAATATACAAAGAATTTATCCAACTCAACACCCAAAAAATAAACTGGATTTTAACAATCCAGTTACAAACAGGCAGAAGACATGAATAGACATTTTCCAAAGAAGACACAGATGACTAGCAGACACATGAAGAGATGCTCAACATCACTCAACTGGGAAATACAATCAAAACTACAATGAGATATCACTTCACACCTGTCAGAATGGCTAAAGTTAACAACTCAGGAAACAACAGATGTTGGCAAGGATGTGGATTAAAGTGAACCCCCTTACACTGTTGGTGGGAATGAAAACTAGCATAGTCACTCTGGAAAACAGTATGGATGTTCCTCAAAAAGTTAAAAACAGAACTGCCCTATGATCCAGCAATTGCACTACTAGGTATTTACCCAAAGGATACAAAAATACTTATTTGAAATGTTACATGCACGCCAATGTTTATAGCAGCATGATCAACGGTAGCCGAATTATGGAAAGGGCCCAATGTCCACTGACTGATGAATGGATAAAGAAAATGTGGCATGTACACACACACACACACACACACACAGGCATATTACTCAGCCATAAAAAAGAATGAAATCTTGTCATTTCCAATGATGGGCATGGAGCTAGAAAGTATTACGCTAGGTGAAATAAGTCATTCATAGAAAGACAAATACCGTATGATTTCACTCATATGTGGAATTTAGGAAATGTAGCAGATGAATATAGGGGCAGAAAAAGGCAGAGGAAACCATAAAGCTGACCCTTAACCATAGAGAACAAACTAATGATTGCTGGAGGGGAGGTGGGCAGAGGGATAGGTTAAATGGGTGATGGGGATTAGGAGGGCACTTGTTGTGAGCACTGGATGTTTTATGTAAGTGATGAATCACAAAATCCCACAAATGAAACAAATATTACACTGTATGTTAACTAAATGGAATTTAAATAAAAACTTGCAAGCAAAAAACAAAAAAAATATGGAGATTCCTCAAAAGATTAAAAACAGAACTTCCTTATGATCCAGCAATCTGGGTATATATCCAAATGAATTGAAATCTAGATCTTAAAGAGATATATGCACTCCCATGTTCATTGCAGTATCATTTATAATAGTCAAGGCATAGAAACAACCAAACTGTTCATCAATAGATAAAAGGATAAAGAAAATATGGTGTATACATGTTACATAATATTATTTAGCCTGAAAAGAGGAGGAATTCTTGCCATTTCTGACAACATAAAGGGACCTGTAGGACATTATGCTAAGTGAAATAAGCCATTCACAGAAGGACAAATTAGGTATCTAAAATAGTCAAACCCATAGAATCAGAGAATAGAATAGTGGTTGCCAGGGGCTAGGGAGTGAGGGAAATGGGAAGATGGTATTCAGTGGGTATAAGGTCCGTTATGCTAGATGAATAAATTCTAGAGATCTGCTATATAGCATAGTGCATATAGTTAACACTTAGGTATTGTGCATTTCGAAATTTGTTAAGAAGATAGATCTCATGTTGTGTTCTTACCGCAAAATAAAACAAAATAAAGCAAAATCAAAGGGACACAAGGAAACTTGGAAGTATTGGATCTACTACCTTGATTGTGTTGATGATACCATGGGTATTTGTATATGTCCAAACTAATCAAATTGTGCACACTAAAAATGTGCAGTTCTTTTATATCAATTATCTACAAATCAATATAACTGTTAAATAGACTTTAAAAAGTGGAGGAAAAAAGATGATGTTGGAGAATGATGGGGTCTTATTGTAATTTAAATATAGTATTGATTCTCATTGACTTTGCTATTCTAGAAGTACTTCTATTATAGGAAAAAAATCACTAGAGTCCCTGGAACCTAGTATGCAGCTCTTTGTCTGAAAAGTCTCTTTCTCCATGCCATGGTCAAAAGCTACAAG
This sequence comes from Prionailurus bengalensis, assembly GCF_016509475.1. NCBI lineage: Eukaryota > Metazoa > Chordata > Mammalia > Carnivora > Felidae > Prionailurus > Prionailurus bengalensis. Next base: position 147,970,922 of record NC_057344.1, read on the forward strand.
AACTAATTTGCTTTTACTGTGCAGAGACAATAGTATATCTTCATTCCTTTACCTCAAGGTTATGTTGAACTATGTAAATTCTTTAGTTCTGTTTTATAACTTAGCTTGCAGGGACCTTGTTCATATTCCTGTCACTGGTCTATTAAAATGATGAAATCATCTTAATTAGACCTGGTGAACAGTAATTAGCTAATACAGTAGATGCCTTGATAAGACACATGAGTACCAGATGGTAGGAGATAAACTCCACAAAAATTCAGGAACCTGCCACTTAATGAAATTTCCAGGGGAATAATGATCCGAGGCATGAATAATTATCCCTGCCAAAAGGAAAGCCCTTTGCTTCATCTTGTACCCTTCAACAGCTAAGCAGCACAGCATTTGAGGAGCTCATCTGACATCTATAAACAATATTTACAAAGGATTACTAATGTATTTGCTAAATAACCCCTAGAGCTGCCAAATTTTAATGGAGCCCAGAGCAAGGGAAGGTTTTGCAACAGACAGCTTAGGAATGGCTCTGAGGGGCATCAGGAGAAGGAACTCTTCCCAGTGGATAGCAAATTGATTAGTCATCTGGTTGTGTAGTTTGTCTGCCATGGGAGATTACCAAATACATGGATATATAGTGATTAATTATCAACAGCTAATGGACCAATACTGGAGAACTGGTGATATTGGGTCTGGGAATGAAGTATACAGATCAAGCAATTTAAATAAACACAGATTGTGAGGTCATTTTCATGTGAATGAAGATGGAGACTCTCTTCAGTGGAGACTCTCAATATTCACGTATATATATAATGCGACCTATTCCAGGTGGCTAACTAGACTCTTTCCCAAGCTACCCTGTGCTTAAATATCCACAGATACTATATATGTGTTCAATAACACAAATTTCTCTTTTTGACACTGATCCAGCTAACACCATGGCAGTAAGGTTTGTTTCTTACTAAAATAGACTAACTATGGATATGGATTTGCCTTTCCTGCTGCGATGCTTTTGTCTGTACTGCTAACACTTACTAAATACATGACTCATTTTCATGGCACATTACGCATTGTGCTTCTGCTCCACAAACATTTTACAGAAAAAATAAGGAAAACAATCATATGGTATCCAATGCATTCATTGGTCTTTCCATGGAATTCATAACCCAGAAATAATAGACTTTATAGAACAGTAGACTCCCTCCTTGGGAAACAGTATCATTCAGAATGAAGCCAGTCCTACAGATTGCCCTATTTTCTCTGAAATACAGCCATTATATGTTGTTTTTCCCACAACAGAATACACAGGCCCTTATACTAGAGTATCAAAACAGTAGTGGTTCCTTTCCCTAGTATTCATGAGAATCAAACTACAAAATTTTTCCATTCCAGCCATACATCTTTAAGCTTTTCTGGTTTAAATTTTGGGTTCCTAAGGAAGAGTTCCACTACCAGAGAACACAAAAGTATTTCCAGTGAATGAGATTTGAGATCTCATTTAACCATTTTGGGATTATAGTGTCATTGAATCAAGAGGCAAAGAAGGAGGTTACTGTACCAGTTGAAGTGATTCATCAAATTATAACGGGATATAGGGCTGTTGTTACATACAATGAAGGTATGTCTAGATGTCCAGTGGTAAAACTAAATGGAATCTACAGCAACCCAGTACAGGTAGGACACCAAGAATGAAAGTTTGGGTTATTCAACTTGGTAAAGAACAAAATCAGTATGGACAATGAATAAGTAGTGAATGAAGTTATAAATACCAATTCTGGTCTAAATACTAGGTGCATAAGTGAAGGTTATATTACCTATGAATATTTTCTTCTTGCTTATTTAGGTAACGTGTGTGTGTGCATGTGTGTGTGTGTGTGTGTCCTATTTTTTTAAACCTTCTTTCTCTTCCACTAGCATAATATATAATGGGTGATGGTGGTGGTTAAATTTCTAATTAGTCTTCATATTACTGGACATCAAAAGAGGATTGTGAGTTAATTCAAAGAGGAATGAGGGTGTCTGGATGGCTCAGTTGGTTGAGCGTTCCACATTGGCTCGGGTCGTGATCTCACAATTTGTGAATTTGAGCCCTGCCTCGGGCTTGCTGCTATCAGCACAGAGCCCGCTTCAGATCTCCTGTTCCCCTCTCTGTCTCTCCCCCACTCACACTCTCATACTCAAAAATAAATTTAAAAAAACATTTTTTTTAAAGAGAGGAATGAGCATCACATAGAAATGGATACAGTGGCTGATGGGTTTCCTATAACTGGAAAGAGTGTAAGCACATCTTGACTTCCATGAGAGATATATTCACCAATTTAGACAGAGGATTGATGCTGTTGATTTTGAAATCTGGAAGGTAAACATGCACAGAAAGATATGTAAGAATGCTGAGTAGCCAAAAGAAAAGACTATCCTTATATGGCTATTCCCAGCTCATCAGCATTCCCTTATCCTTCATTGCACTTCTCTGCCAGCAGAGCTCCATGTTAGACACTGACAACAAGAGCTACTCAAATGATGTTCGGAGGCCAGAAGAGAGATTAGAAGTGATACTGTTGTTCCTCTGGCAACAGAGGGAAGCAGCATAGGCTTTTGCAGACTCACAGCATTCTTGCAAGCCATGCACCCCCTGTGAGAGGGAGCTGTGATCACTGGTGGTAGTTTGTGTGTCACGCGACATCCTGATTCTTTAAAATTTGGAGTAAACCTGAGATTTCGCAGTAGTTTTCCTTGACTTCCATTCCTCCAGTTCTCCAAACAATTTTGCAAAAACCTAATTATCTATATTAAAACTCTTCTTGCTTCAATCTCTGGTTTTTTTAACTGAAACCTCACTGATGGGCTCACAGTTTTTTAACTGAAATCTCACCCATAGGCTACACTGCTTCTTCAATATAAGCTTTTCTACTATGTAAACTCCCTCAGAATCAATCATATCCTTCTTCTATTGGGATCATTTAGTTGCAACAAAACAATAAACTGTGGAGCATGGTGTATTTTTTATATTTTTTTAATGTTTATTTGTCTTTGAGAGAGAGAGAGAGAGAGAGAGAAAGAGAGAGAGGGAGGGAGGGAGGGGCAGAGAGAGAGGAGACACAGAATATGAAACAGGCTCCAGCCTCTGAGCTGTCAGCACAGAGCCCGATGTGGGGCTCGAACCCACCAACCATGATATCTGAGATTGTGATTTGAGCCGAAGTTGGACACTTACCAACTAAGCCAACCAGGCGCCCCGGGAAATGTTCATTTATTCTAAAAGGAGCCCATATATGGTATACTTAATTCCAGATATTTAATACGACTGCAGTGTACTTCATGCAGTTATTGAGACTAAAAATAAAAATACCAATGTAGCGTGAAAAGAAATTATATGGGCTTCCTTTGAAGTTCAGGTATCATCCTTTAATATGATTTCTTTTCCCCAAGTGAATGTATTTTATTAATAAAAAATGAAAAACTCCTTTGGAATATATCCAGTTTATAAGATCTAGCCCTTGGAAAAAAGAATTGGGGCAAGTTGTTTTTTTATATGCTAATTACCTGGAGAAGCATCTTATAGCCTTTAAATATTCTTCCCCATCTTACTTTTATATTTCACATAGTAGCAGAGAACAGAGGATAATTCAGGGTGAAAAATACTTTGTTTTACCAACAAAACAAACAAATAGCTATCATCTCATACCATGTCAAGCTATTAATTTAGAGAAACCTCTTTTTTTTAATCAATTGTGACAACAAAATTAATATTTTGATTTCTTTATTAAACCTAAAAAAACATTTTGCTCTACTTCCAAGTGGGCATAATTATTGTTTTGTAGCTGTACATTCATCATGTATAAGAATAGAAGATTGTCTTTGCAGAAGAACTTATTCAATTAGAGTAAAAATTTTCTAATGATAGCATTCCCACGTCAGGTTTACCTTTTTGCATTATCAGTGACAGAGGGAAAATTTCAGTGGTTAAGAGGAAAATAAATGAACAAATTTTATTGTACAACAAGTTAACTTTGTCATCACCTGCAGAGTGTACTAGGGAAGAAGAAATGGAATTTTTTTTAATTTTGAACAAATGGATTAGTTTTGTTATAGCACATATTTCAATTGATTTGAAACCTTACCTATTGTTCTACAATATGTGAGAGCTATAACCAATAGGAAAAACAGATGTTGAGCTTCTAAAGCAACCTGCCTCTTTCCTAGGACCTTAGTGCCTTGCAGTACAGGTAACCAGCAATAATATCACATATTGCCAAGCCCTTATTAGTTCTCTTAGTTTTATCATATACAAGTTCCACACACTTTCCCTAATTTAACCTGGCAACTACATTCTTTTTTTTTTTTTCTGGCAACTTCATTCTAACCAAAGCATGCCTATGATGAAACTTAGTCAGATTATACCAGGATGCCAGCTGTTTATGAGAACTCTTACTACCATAAAATTATAATACAAGAAACACAGAAACACATATCCCACTGTAATGAAGTTTTTTTTTTACCACTGAGTATACTAGCTATCATCTCTTTTTCGAACCATTAAATGCACATACCACCAGCCTACAACCAGGGCATGAGCTGTCCTTAATCCACTTAAGATGATACGAGGAAACCCATATGTCTAGACAGAAACACAATCTATTATTGGGACAACAGGATGTGGCAGCAGCACCTTGTGACCGATGCAGCAGTAAAAAAGATTGACATATTTTTCTATTGAACTGGTCCTTGTATTCCAAAATAATTGGGTTTCATTCCATAGCCATGTTTATCTTTATTGAAACAGATATAACTTTAAATAGAACACTCAAATAATTCTAATTAAATCATAAACAGCCCAGACATTTTATTTTTCCTAAGTCTGTTCACAGGTTGACAAGGAAGCACAGTTATATAATCCTCTAGCCAACCACTGCTACTTTTTTTTTTAATTTTTTTTTCAACGTTTATTTATTTTTGGGACAGAGAGAGACAGAGCATGAATGGGGGAGGGGCAGAGAGAGAGGGAGACACAGAATCGGAAACAGGCTCCAGGCTCTGAGCCATCAGCCCAGAGCCTGACGCGGGGCTCGAACTCACGGACCGCGAGATCGTGACCTGGCTGAAGTCGGACGCTTAACCGACTGCGCCACCCAGGCGCCCCATAACCACTGCTACTTTAGAAAACCAGACAAGTTGCTACATATATCACCACAGGTCAGTTATATGGATCAGGACATATATCACATCAGTGTTCCCACCAGACCACTGCTAGGGGATCATGGCTTTGTAAGGTAAATCTGTTAGTTACCAAACCCTATCACGTCCAAGGCAAAAATTGTATTAGCTTTTTAAAACTTCCCCAAAACATTTCCCAGATGTTTAAAATAAACACCAAACAACATATTCTGCAAATCAATGGTAGTCTGTTTTCTGTAGCTTTAGCTAAAAGATCATTTCCTAGGCTATTTACCCATTTTACCAAAATTACCACCCTCAAAAAATTCTATCGCGCTATACCCTGCCAAGCTAAATTAAACTTTTGTTCATATTGAATGCACTGGAACACATATGCATTCTTTATGAGGACTCTGAGTTGAAAATTACTCTCTGGGTCTAACTAAAGGCAACCAATGAAACAACCACACCTTGAAACTGAGTTTTTAAAGATTCTATTTAATAAATGTACATTGGTTCATTTCCAAATACTATTTTTAAGAGGACATGGTTTAAGGTCAAACAGTTCTATTTTTGAAGTTTTATCCTTGTCATTTACTTGTAGAGAAAATAATCCAATTATGTTGTGCAACAGAGCACTAAAGTCATCAAATACAAAGTTTAAAAGTAGGTTTAAAAATATTTGAATGTAAGAGATAAGCTTTCAATTTGAATAATATGTTCCACAGAAAAAAGGTTAGTTCACCTAGCAGAACTATCCATCATGTTTTATTCAAAAAGTTTTCAGGGAAATGAGAACTTTCTTCCTTTTCTTTATTGGAAGCTGTATTGCTGTGGACCTTCCTGTATTTCTTCCTTTATAAGCTTTTCAGAAGTTGTGAACTGTGGTGGATGGCAGTATTCTACGAACTATATAAATGATCCCTGAAAGTATAGTCTTTGGATGGCAGTATTCTAAAGCAGAAAATACATCCAGTTAGAGGATAAGAAATTTGAGTCCTCATTTTGGTTCTCCCAAACTATGTGACTTAATATTTATACATTTTAATTTGATAATCTCTAAAATTTCGAAGATAAAAATTATGTGTGATGTTTTTCTAGCCTTAAAACTTCCCATTAACTCCAATAAAACTAATGATTATAATGCCTCTGTTTACTTCAGCATGATTTATAATAGCCAAGATATGGAAGCAACCCAAGTGTCCATCAGTAGATGAATGGATACATGCATACATATACATGCATGCAATGGAATACTGGCCATTTAAAGAATGAAATCTTGTCATTCACAACAACATGGAGGGACCTAGAAGTATTATGCTAAGTGAGATAAGACAGAGAAGACAAATATCATATGACTTCACTTATATGTAGAATCTAAAAAACAAAAACAAAACACAGTCTTTGAAATACAGAAAACAAACTGGTGGTCCCCAGAGAAGAGATGGGTGGGTGGGATAGGCAAAGGAAATCAAGGGGATTAAGAGGTACCAAATTCCAGTTATAAAAAAGTCACAGAGATAAGTACAGCACATATAGACAGTAAGATTGTAATAGCACTGTATGGTGACTACATTTATTATGGTGAACAGAGTAATACATAGAATTGTTGAATCACTATGTTGTGCATTTGAAACGAATATAACATTCAATGTCAAGTATACTTAAATTAAAAAAAAAAAAAACACCTGGGGCACCTGGGTGGCTCAGTCGGTTAAAGGTCCAACTCTTAACTTTGGCTCAGGTCATGATCTCCTGATTTATGGGTTCAAACCATGTGTTGGGCTCTTCACTGACAGTGAGGAGCCTACTTGGGATTTTCTCTCTTCCTCTCTCTCTGCCCCCTCCCTGCTCTCTCTTTCTCTCTCTTTCTCTCTCTCTCTCTCTCTCTCTCTCTCTCTCTCAAAATGAATAAAACTTAAAAAAACAAAACACACACACACACACCTAATGATTATGAATTGCTGGTGGGAAAATAGTGAGAAAATACTGGAGAAAAAGACAAGGAAAAAAAATTTCGGTCACCTTACCAAAGTATTGTAACACGAGTCTCAGCATTCATATCTTTTGGCAACAATCACTTTGTTTAAAACATGACTTTCTCATATAGGAGGCTACCCCCATGCAATTGTAAACCACTAATATGGATATTTTTCTTCTATATATTCCAAAATTGTGCTCATTTTTCTCCATCAGGCTTTTTTTTTCATCCTCACATGGGATCTACAATTTTACATGGATATAGATATGTTACAGATTGGCTCAGCTAACACTGGTGAGAAAATATAGCCAAGAAAAACTACTGTTGCAACTTAGATTTTAGGAATTTTTTTTCTGAGTAAAAATAGTTCATGATCATTATAAAATACAGAAATTATAAAGAAAAAAACTAAAAAAAAACTCAAATTACTACTATCTAGAGGTAACATTCTTTATTCCTGATGTTTCCATACAGAGAAAGCTGGTTTCAGATCAACCTCCCGGCTCTTCATTCACTCTTCTGATAAGAATCAGAAAGTTTGGGAGGAGAAACTGAACGTAGACATCTCTGGCCTTTTTAATACTCTCTTTTGGAACTTGCTGCCATAAGGAGAAGTTCTCTGTGTTCATAAAAAATGAACTGGGTGGTCTCCCTATGACAGAGGAATGAAGTGGGAAACCCTGTCTAATTTAAAACCAACTTTTATAGCAAATCCCCTTGCCTACAACTCTAAGCCAGATTCTCAAATAATCAAATGCTGATAGGATATCTTTATGCCTGACTCCTGCATCTATCTCTAAATAGCTCCAAACTCAGGTGGGCAGAAAGGAGGCTGTTATTAATTGTAAAACTTTATAGAACCCAAATGTTAACATGTCAGCATATTTTTCTATTTATATTCATGCATGCATTTATTATCTTTCAGCATTAACAAAACACAGTACTCAGACTTAGCAGCCTACATAAAGCTAACAGTCATGAATTAAAGACAAACACTAATCAATTAACTACAAAGATAATGAGTTGTATGACTGGGCAATGTGAGCACTAGTTCAAAGTATCAGGGAGATTTAACCTGGACTGGACAGGCCTCCTATGGGTAAAAAATTAGTCAAGACCTGAAGTATGAGACGTATTTAGGCAAGGGATGGGCAGGTGGGAAGGGGAGGTTCAATGAGAATAGCAGAATCAGTATTCACCAAGACCTGAGGGAAACAAGAGAGCCTGGCATGAGTTAGTTAACTGTAGACAAAGCCTAGAGATGAAGAAGTAGTGTGGTGCAAGGAAAACTATTATATACATAATAAATCCATGTATCTATCTAAAATAGACTTCTTTGCATATATATAAATATATATGTATATATACATAATGAAATTATATAAAAAGGCCAGAGATGTTTATGCTCAGTTCATTATATTATATATAATATATATACAATTATTCCTTATATATAACTCATATATAAATATATATAATATTCAATGAAAAAGCACCTTTTAGGCCATAATAAGAACTTGGATGTTACCCTAAGGGCAATAGATATTAAACCTCTACTGACATGCCCAAACATCACTGTTTATGGAGTTGTTTATTCGGCATTTTTCATTTACTAGCTATGAAGTAAACGTATTAAGTTATATTAAGTTATACCCAAGTTATTTTGAGGTTATCGAAAATTTACAGTGCCACACTAGCAACATAAATAGTACCTGTTTCATTAACATTATCATTTTAAAAATTGTTCATATGAGAGATCAACACAATTGCATATTTTTGCTCTAAATAACATTTTTTTTGATTATTGGTGAAATGGCAAATCTTTACTTGTACTTTAAGCTTTTTATATTTTGTCTTTTGTAATTGCTTATTCATAAAATGTTATTAATACATGAAGTCTTACTACAAGAGACTCATTTCAGACCTAAACACATGTAGATAGAAAGTGAGGGGATGGTGAAATATTTATCATGCAAGTGGGATTTTAAAAGAAAGTTAAGGTAGCAATATTTAGACAAAATAGACTTTCAAACAAAGATTGTAACAAGAGACAAAGGACATTGTATAATAATAAAGGGGACAATCTAACAGGAAGATATAACAATTATAAATAGTTATGCACCCAACATAAAAGCAACCAAATACATAAAAACAACAACCATAAAGAAATTAATTTACAGTAATACAATTTAACAGGAGGGGACCTTAACACAGCAATTACATCAATGGACAGATCATTTGCTGTTTCTTCTTCAGCAAAGAAACAGTGGCTTTGAATGACACACTTGACTAGATGGACTTAACAGATATTTTCATATTCTGACAGAGCAGAAATACACATTCTTTTCAAGTGCACATGGAACATTCCCCAGGATAGATTACATTTTAGGCTACAAAATAAGTCTCAACAAATTTGAAAAGACTGAATTATACCATGCATCTTTTCTGACCACAATGCTATGAAACTAGAAATCAATCACAAGAAAAACTATGGACAGAGCAGAAATATATGGACGATAAATAACATGCTACTAAAAAATGAATGGGTCAACCAAGAAATCAAAGAGGAAATAAAAAAAGATACATGGAGACAAATGAAAATGAAAACATAATGGTCAGTCCAAAATTTTGGGGATGTAGGAAAAGAGGGAAGTTTACAGCATTACAGGTCTACCTCAGAAAGCAAGAAAAATCTCAAGCAACTTAATCTTGCACCTAAATGAGCTAGAAAAAGAAGAAAAAGACAGAACTCAAAACCAGCAAAAGGAAAGAAATAATAATAATTAAAGAAGAAATAAATGATATAGAATCTAAGAAAAAATAGAACATATCAATGAAACCAGGACCTGGTTCTTTGAAAAGATCAACAAAACTGATAAACCTCTAACTAGACTCTTAAAAAGTGAGAGAGAGGGAGAAAGAACTCAAAATCACAAATGAAAGGGGGATAATAACAACTGACACCACAGATATACAAATAATTGTGAGAGAATATTATGAAAAATTATATGCCAATGAATTGGACAACATAGGAGGAATAGATAAATTCCTAAAACATATAACCTACCAAAACTGAAGCTGGAAGAAATATAAAATTTGGATAAACCAATTATCAGCAAAGAAATTGAATCAGTAATCAAAAAACTCCCCAAAAACAAAATTTCAGGACCAGATGGCTTCAAAGGTAAATTCTACCAAACATTTGAAGAAGGGTTAATAGCTATTCTTTTCGAACTATTCAAAAAAAAAAAAAAAAAGCAAAGAAAGCTGCCAAATTCATTTTATGAGGCCAGCATTATTCTGACACCAAAATCAGATAAAGACACTACAAAAAAAAAAAAAGGAATAAACTACAGGCCAATATCTCTAATGAAAATGATGCAGGGGTGCCTAACTGGCTCTGTTAGTAAAGCATGCAACTCCTTATCTTGGGGTTGTTCGAGCCCCATGTTGGGTGTAGAAATTACTTAAAAATAAAATCCTTTTTTTTAACGTTTATTTATTTTTGAGTCAGAGAGAGACAGAGCATGAACGGGGGAGGGTCAGAGAGAAGGAGACACAGAATCTGAAACAGGCTCCAGGCTCTGAGCTGTCAGCACAGAGCCCAACGCGGGGCTCGAGCTCACGGACTGCGAGATCATGACCTGAGCCAAAGTCGGCCACTTAACCGACTGAGCCACCCAGGTGCCCCAAAAATAAAATCTTAAAAGAAAGAAAAAATATGCAAAAGTCTGCAAAATATTATCAAACCCAATCCAACAATATATTAATCATGAATCATTCACCATGATTAAGTAGGATTTATTCCTGGAAGGTGAAGAAGCTTCAGTATTCACAAATCAATCAATATCATACACCATATCCTTAAGAGAAAGGACAAAAACCATAGAATCATTTCAACAGATGCAGAAAAAGCACTTGAAAAAGTACATTATCATGAAAAAAACCCTTAACAAAGTAAGTTTAGAGGAAACAGACCTCAAAATAATAAAGGCCTTCTATGAAAAAAAACACAGCTGACATCATACTCAATGGGGAAAAACTAAGAGCTTTTCCCCTAAGGTCAAGAACAAGACACAGATGTTCACTTTCACCACTTTTATTCAATGTAATACTGAAATTCCTAGCCACAGCAGTCAGACAACAAAAAGAAATAAAAGGCATCCAAACTGGTTAGGAAGAAGTCAAACTTTCACTATTTGCAGATGACATGGTACTCTATATAGAAAACCCTAAAGACTCCACCAGGAAACTATTAGAACTGACAAAAGAATTTGTAGGATACAAAATCAATATATAGAAATCTGTTGCATTTCTATGCACCAATAATGAAGCAGCAGAAAAATTCAGAAAGCAATCCCATTTATAGTTACACTAAAAATAATAAAATGCCTAGGAATAAACTTAAAGATGTGAAAAACCTACACTCTGAAAATTATAAAATACTGACAAAGGAAATGGAAGATGACACAAAGATATGGAAAGATATTCCACGTTCATGGATAAGAAGAAATATTGTTCAAATGTCCATACTACCCAAAACAATCAACAGATTTAATGCAATCCCTATCAAAATACCAACAACATTTTTTTCACAAAACTGGAAAAACAATCCTAAAATTTGCATGCAACTACAAAATACCCTAAATAGCCAAAGCAATCTTGAAAAAGAAAAGCAAAGCTGGATGTATCACAATTCCAATTCAAGTTACATTACAAAGCTGTAGTGATTTAGACAGTATGGAACTGCACAAAAATAGAAACATAGATCAATAGAACAGAATAGAAAGCCCAGAAATAAACCCACAATTATATGGAAAATTAGTCTTCAATAAAGAAGGCAAGAATATACAGTGGGAAAAAGACAATCTCTTCAGCAAATGGTGTTGGGGAAACCGGACAAATATATGCCAAAATAATGAAACTGGACCACTTTCTTACACGAAAATAAAGCTAAATTCAAAATGACTAAAGACCTAAATGTGAGACCTGAAACCATAAAAACCCTAGATGAGAACACAGGCAGGAATTTCTATGACATTGGTCATAGCAACATCTTTCTAGTGTGACCCCAGACAAGGAAAACAACAACAACCAAATACTGGGACTTCATTAAAATATAAAGCTTCTGCACAGCAAAGGAAACAACCAACAAAACTAAAAGACAACCTACTGAATGGAAGCAGGGAGAACATATTTGCAAACGACACATCTGATAAAGGACTATTTTCCCAAATACATAAAGAACATATATAACTCAGAACCAAAATAACCAAATAATCTAATTTATATTTACTTTTTAAAAAATATAACTTATTGTCAAATTGGCTAACATACGGTATACACAGTGTGCTCTTGGTTTTGGGGGTAGATTCCCATGATTCATTGCTTACATACAACACCCAGTGCTCATCCCAACCAGTGCCCTCCTCAATGCCCATCACCCAATTTCCCCTCTTCCCTGCTCCGCTATCAACCCTCAGTTTGTTCTCTGTACTTAAGAGTCTCTTATGGTTTGCCTCCCTCTCTGAAACTATTTTTTCCCCTTCCCTTCCCCCATGGTCTTTTGTTAAGTTTATCAAGTTCCACATATGAGTGAAAACATATGATACCTGTCTTTGTCTGACTTATTTCACTTAGCATAATACCTTCCAGTCCCATTCATGTTGTTGCAAATGGCATGACTTCATTCTTTCTCATTGCCAAGTAGTATTCCATTGTATATATAAACCTCCTCTCCTTTATCCATTCATCAGTTGATGGACATTTAGGTTCTTTCCATAATTTGGCTATTGTTGAAAGCACTGCTATAAACATTTGGGGTACATATGCCCCTATGAATCAGCACTCATATCCTTTGGATATCCTTTGGATGTGTGTCCTTTGGATAAATTCCTTGTAGTGCTATTTCTGGGTTGTAGGGTATTTCTATTCTTAATTTTTTGAGGAACCTCAACAGTTTTCCAGAGCAGCTGCACAGTTTGCATTCACAACAGTACAAGAGGGTTCCTGTTTCTCCACATCCTTGCCAGCATCTGTTGTTTCCTGAGTTGTTAATTTTAGCCACTCTGACTGGTGTGAAGTACTATCTCAATGTGGTTTTGACTTGTATTTCCCTGATGATGAATGATGCTGAGCATCTTTTCATGTGTCAGTTGGCCATCTGGATGTCTTCTTTGGAAAAGTTTCTATTCATGTATTCTGCCCATTTCTTCACTGGGTTGTTTTTCAGGTGTTGATTTTGGTAAGTACTTTATAGATTTTGGATACTAACCCTTTATCGTCCAATATGTTATTTTCAAATATCTTCTATCATTCAATTGTTTGCCTTTTAGTTTTGTTGATTGTTTCTTTCATGGTGCAGAAGTTTTTTATCTTGATGAAGTCCCAATAGTTCATTTTTGCTTTTATTTCCCTTGCCTTCAGAGACATGTCAAGTAAGAAACTGCTGTGGCTGAGGTCAAAGAGGTGTGCCTGTTTTCTCTTCTAGGGTTTTGCTGGTTTTCCGTCTCACATTTAGGTCCTTAATCCTAAGGACCTAGGATTTTGAGTTTATTTTTGTGTATGGTGTAAGAAAGTGGTTCAGTTTCATTCTTTTGCATGTTGCTGTCCAGTTCTCCCAGCACCATTTGCTAAAGGGATTGTCTTTTTTCCATTGGATACTCTTTCCTGCTTTGTCAAAAATTAGTTGGCCATGCATTTGTGGGTCCAATTATGGGTTCTTTATTCTGGTCCATTGGTCTATGTGTCTGTTTTTGTGCCAATACCATACAGTCTTGATGACTACAACTTTGTAGTAGAGGCTGAAGTCTGGGATTGTGATGCCTCCAGCTTTGGTTTTCTTTTTCAACTTTACTTTGGCTGTTCAGGGTCTTTTGTGGCTCCATACAAATTACAGGATTGTTTGTTCTAGCTTTGAGAAGAATGCCAGTGCAATTTTGATTAGGATTGCATTTTATGACTTCCACCATTTCATTATAACAATACAGTAATTCACATTATATAACAGTGAAGCTTATATATGTCTCCTTGTGTCCTCTGCATCATAGTTTCTTCTGCTTGGTCCATTCTGTCATTGACCCTCTCTACTGCATTTTTCATTTCATATATTATATTCGTCAGCTCCAGATTTTGTTTGGTCCTTTTTTATGACTTCTATGTTTTTGCTAAACATCTCATTTTATTAATGTATTGTTTTCCTGATTTCATTGAATTAACCATTTTCTTGTAGCTCACTGAACTTCCTTAAAACAGCTATTCTGACTTCTTTACTGGGTAAATCAAAATCTCCATGTCTTTGAGGTCAGTTACAGGAAAATTACTGTGTTCCTTTGGTGGTGTCATGTTTCCTTAATTTCTCATGTTCCTTAAGGTCTTGTGTTGCTGTCTTCACATTTGTAGGAGGATTCATTTCCTCCAGTGTTTGTTGATGGACATTAGGACAGAAACCTTTCATTAGCCCAGCTAGGGATTCTTGGTCTCTTTCACACATTTGGATACACTTGCTTCACACTTCTTGTTCCCTTATGTAGCAGGATTCTTAAGCTTATATATCTTCTCTTGATCCTGCCAAGCCAGGCTGAGAGTTGACAGCCTCCCTTTTATTTTCCACAGGCACTGCTAAATGCTCAAGTTTGTGGTTTCTTCCAGACCCACATATTAGGGCTGGCTTATTGTTTGTCCCCACTTACTGCAAAAGCTTGTTCTCTGCTCCCTGGAGCTGCCAATGAGAGCTAGGCACAATGTGTGTGGGTAGATATGTAAGTGAGGCATGTAAAGTTTTGGGGGTTGCCAGTTGGGGAATCTGCAGCTGAGGAGTCTCCAGTGGTTCACAGGCAGGCCTGGAAGGCCTGTAGTCTGACACAGTTACAAGGATTCACATCTATTTCAAGCTCTGGCTGCTGTGTTCCCAGTTATGAAGCTCATGATTCAGTACTCTGAATGGTGCAAGAGACAAATGGGCCTTTCTGGCAGCATCCCACACAGCTGGGAAAGCTGATACTTAATCTCAGGCTCTCACTTTCCCCTGAAGGAGAAATCATAGTCCAAGAAGGGCTCTCTTGGGACTGAGCTGTACCCCCCTTGGTGGGAGGGTGTTGTGGGTAAAGCTAATCAGTTCCTCTTATTCTCTCCAATGTGTCTGACCTCTGAGTTTTTTTCTCAATGTTGTGCTAGAATTTCTCCACTAGCTTCCTGAACTTCCACTAAAGCTCTCTTGCTTGTGGGTGATTATTTAAATAAGTGTTTGCCAGAGTCTCCTAGATCATGGCCAAGAGGAGCTAGAGCCAGTTCACAGGACCCTACAAGGTCCAGGAATGGGACTGAGATCTGTTTGCCCATCACCAGGTACATGAGTGAGATGCCAAGGTACCTTGATGTATGGTACCATCGACAGAAACAAAGCCAAAGAGTGATGAAGCCAAATGTTCAGGGGTATGGAGCTATTTCTGGATCCATAGCTGAGGCCCATTTGGCAGTCACCTGTCCGGGTGGGTGCCTGTTTTCTCGAAACATCTCTCCTTCTTCTTGGATGACATGCAGTTTCATAATATTCTTCCTGGATCCTACAGTTGCCACAAAGGTACTTTTGCCCATGGATGGGTGTCAAATTGTTGCTGCTGAGAGGAGTATATGAGCAAGGGACATCCTATTCAGCCATCTTGCTGACATCACTATCTTGTTTTAATTTGCATGCTCTGATCACCAGTGAGTTTCAGCATCATTTTTTTTAATGTTTACATGTAATTCTCCCACTCATTTTCCTTGTTTATTTTTAACGATCTCTGTATTAGTTTTAGGAATTATCTATGTATACTTGGCACACCCTGTGGCTATACAATAATAAAGTTAGAAATAAATAATTGAAAAGTGAGCATTTAGAAACTAACATGATTAATTCTAGATAAACCTCAGATCAATAAAACATTATAGAGGGCTAAAAAACTGCAGAAAGGAATTAGAAGCAGTTTTAAAAACAGTATCATAAAAAGAAAACAGTATTAGAGGAGTTGCAGTTCAAAATGGTGACCTAGGAGGACTCCGAACTCACTCTCTCCATGGAACACACCAATTTACACATACTAATAGAAAAATTCCTCCTGAAAAAGAACTGAGGGCTTATTGAGAAGCTACTAAAGAACCAAAGGTGGAATGGCAAGAGTACAGGAAGAGAGACAGAGACATGCCACAGTTTAAAAGAGTAACTAGCATAAACAGCCATAGGTCAGCTAGCCAGGAAAATTCACCTTGCATACACAGTCTACATAGGGGACACCATACACAAGACCACTCTTTGAACTTTAGGAGAAGTAGCTGCTTCACCTAATCCATAAATACACAAAAATCAACCAAACATAGAGACAGAAGAATATGCTCCAAAAGAAAGAACAAGAAAAAAACCAGGGAAATAACTAAATGAAAGAGATAAGCAATATGCCTGACAAAGAATTTAAAATAATGAGCATAAAGATATGCACCGGGCTGGAGTAAAGAGTGGAAGAAGCCAGTGAGATCTTCCATAAAGAGATAGAAAATATTAAAAAGAACCAATTAGGGTTGAAGTATACAACAACTGAAATAAAATCATACTAGAGGGAATCAACAGTAGATTAGAGGATGCAGAAGGGCATAACAGCAATCTCAAAAACAGGGTAATGGAGAACACACAAGGTGAAGAGCAAAAAGAGAAAAGAATTTTTCAAATGAGGATACTGATCTCTTGAACAACATCAAGTGACATTCACATTTTGGGGTTCCAGAAGAAGAGAGAAATAAGTTTCCTATTTAAAGAAATAATAACTTCTCTATCCTAGAGAAGAAAATAGACATCCAAGTCCAAAAAGCACAGAGAGTTCCAAACAAGAATAACCCAAAGAAGTCTATACCACAGCACATCATAATTTATATGTCAAAGGTTAAAGATAAAGAGAATCTTAAAAGCAGCAAGAGAAACACAAAAAAAGTTACTTCCAAGGGAAAATCTATAAGGCTACTAGCTGATTTTTTAGCAGAAACTTTGCAAGCCAGAAGGGAGTGGCACGATAAATTCAAAGTGCTAAAGGGAAAAAAATCCACAATCAAGAATACTCTACCCAGAAAGGTTATTGTTCATATTTGAAAGAGAAATAGAGCTTCCCAGGAAAAAAACAAAAGATAAAGGAGTTTATCACCTTTAAACGAGCCTTTTTAAGAAATTTTAAAGAGATTTCTTTAAGTGGAGAAGAAATGTCCATAATTAGACATAAGAAAAATGTGGATGAAAAGATGTAAACTATGACAATGTATACATAAAAGGTGGAGAAAGGGGTAAAAAGGGAAGATAAGGGGAAAAAGGGAAAAATATTTTTTTATTTTTCTGTTATTTTAAATGTGTCTGAACTTAAATGACTATCAAATTAATATGGCCTAGTTACTTAAGATGTTAAATATAAACCTCATGGTAACCACAAACCCAAAACCAATGATACACAAAAATAGAGAGAAAGTCAAAGAAAACACTATCTTCATCAATCACAAAGAAAGAGAACAAGAGAAGATCTACAAAAACAACAAGAAAACACATTTTTTTAAATAGCAACAAGTACACACCTATCAATAACTACTTTAAATATAAATGGCTAAATGCTCCAATCAAAAGACACAAAGAGGCAGAATGGATAAAAAAAGCAAGACCCATCTACCTGCTGCATACAAGAGATTCACTTCAGATCTGAAGACATATTCAGACTGAAAGTGAAAGGATGGAAAAACATTCACCATGCAAATGGAAGTTTGTTTTTTGTTTTTTTTTTAAAAAGCTGAGGTAGCAATACTTATATCAGAAAATATATTTTAGAACAAACACTGTCACGAGAGACAGGGAAGGGCATCACATAATGATAAAGGGATCAATCAAACAAGAGGATATAACAATTGTAAATATCTATGCACTCAGCACAGAAGCACTTCAATACATAAAGCAAATATGAATGGACATAAATAGAGAAATTGATGGTGATTTCTTCTTCAATGAAGAAATTTAAAAAATACATGAAGACAAGTGAAAATAAAAATACAACAGTCCAAAACCTCTGTGACATAGCAAAAGCAGTTCTAAGAGTGAAGTATGTAGCAATACAGGTCTATCTCAAGAAACAAGAAAAAATTCAAACAGTCTAATCTTATACCTAAAGGATCTGGAAAAGGAAGAACAAAGTCCATGGTGAGTAGAAGAAAGGAAATAATAAAGATCAGAGCAGAAATAAATGATGTAAAGACTAAAACCCTTAGCCAGACTCATCAAGAAAAAAAGAAAAAGGACCGAAATAAATAAAATCAGATATGAGAGAGAAGTAACAACACCACAGAAATACAAAGAATTATAAGACAGTATTATGAAAAATTGTTTGCCAACAAACTGGACAACCTAAAAGAAATGGATCAATTCCTAGAAACACACAATCTTCCAAAACTAAACTGGGAAGAAAATAGAAAGTCTAAACAGACTGATTACACGTAATTAAATTCAATTAGTAATAAAAAGCCTACCAAAAAATACAAGACCAGGGCTAGATGACTTCACAGGTGAATTCTCTCAGATATTTAAAGAGTCAATACCTATTCTCAAACTATTTCAAATAAAACAAAACAAAACAGAAGAGGGAAGAAAGCTTCCAAATACATTCTTATGAGCCCAGCTTTGCCTTGATACCAAAACCAGAAAAAGATACCACAAAAAAGAAACTGCAGGCCAATATCCCCAATGAAGGTAAGTGCAAAAATCCTCAAAATATTAGCAAATGGCATACAATACTTTAAAAAGATAATTCACCATAATCAGGCGGGATTTATTCCAGAAGTACAAGGATGGCCCAATATACACAAATCATTTAATATTATACCCATCAACAAAACAAGGAATAAAAATCATACAATCTTTTCAACAGATGTGGAAAAAAACATTTGACAAGATTCAACAGCCATTCATGATAAAAAATCTCAACAGTACAGGCTTAGAGAGACCATACTCCAACATACTAAAGGCCATATATGAAAACTCACATCTAACATCATACTTAATGGTGAAAAACAGAGCTTTTCCTCTAAAATCAGAAACAAGGCAAGATGTCCACTCTCAACACTTTTATTCAACATGGTACTGGAAGTCCTAGCCACTACAATCAGACAACAAAAAGAAATAAGAGGCATCTAATTGGTAAATAAGAGGCTAAGTTTCACTATTTGCAGATGACATGATATTACATAGACAACCCTAAGGACTCCACCAAAAAACTACTGAAGTAATAAATGAATTCAGTCTAGTGGCAGGATACAAAATTAATACCCAGAATTGGTAATACACAGAAATCTGTGACACTAATGAAGTCACAGAAAGAGAAATTAAAAAAAAACACCATATATAAATGTACCAAAAAAGAATAGAATACTTAAGAATAAACTTAAAGTGGTGATAGATATGTACTCTGAAAACCATAAAACACTGATGAAAGTAATTGAAGATGACACAAATGGAAAGATATACCATGCTCATGGATTGCAAGAATTAATATTATCAAAATGTTCATACTTACCCAAAGGAATATACAGATTCAGTGCAATTCCTATCAAAATACCAACAGATTTTTCATAGAACTAGAACAAATGCTACTAAAATTTGTATGGAGCCACAGAAGACCCCGATAAACCAAAGCAATCCATTGAAGGTCTCACAACTCCAGATTTCAAGATATACTACAAAGATGCAGTAATCAAACACTAAAATCTTAGAATTTACATAATAAGAATTAAATGTGTGGATTATTAAAAAAATAGTTTGAATGTGCACAGTATAAGTTATGAGCAAAAACATGACAAAATGGGAAATATTTACTGTACAAGAGTTAATATTGACAATATTTAAGGAACACTTAAATATTCATCAGACGATGACAAATAGCCCAGCAGAACCTATGGACAAGAATTGATTAAACAATTTACATAAGAGCAAATCCACATATCTGAAAAGCATCAAAAGATACTAACTTCACAAGTTAAGATATTTAAATAAATGTAACAATTATAAACTGAAGAATTATAACATTGATAGCTGTAGGGACACGGATTGTTTCACAATTTGCTGATAAAAATGTGAATATAACACTTCAGAAGCAATAGGGCAACATACTTTAAAACTTATAAATATTTCTACCCCTTGAGCTTAGAAATAAAAGAAATCATCAACAATTTTTATTATGACCTTGTTTTGTGATAAAACTGAAGACAATAAAAACCTCTGGAAATAAAGTGAATGTTTATAAAGTGGTGATTGGCTGAATTTATTGTTTCTTAATATGTCCATCATGAATATTATACAGACATGTAGAATTTTAGTTTCATGTATAATGGTTGACATGGAGACTTTCCACAAGGTATCAATGAGTAAGAAAAAATAAGGTGCACATTTCTTAAAAATGATGACAAAAAGACTGATGTGCATGTGTGTATACACAAACATGTTTGCACATGTATGTATGTGAATGGTTATAAAAGTGTATGAAAATCTAGGATAATAAAACTCAGTTGCTAAAATGGGTTATCTGTGATAATGAAACAGAAGAGAATAAGGAGCGGACAAAGGCAGTTAAAGGAAACAGAAAAATTACAAATTCAAAAGCCATAGCATTGTGATATAATTTGGACATTTATATAAAATTACATATGTACGTATTTTTAAATAAAATATTTTTAAAGATGAATAATTATCATGGTGATGAAAACAGAATGGGTAGATTTAACTTAAATCTAAAGTAAATGCGGCATTTATATTTTCCTAGTTCAGACCCAGATTTTCTTAAAATTCAACATAAAATGATACTGCAAAGCTTGAATGTATATTAAAATAATGCAATCGATGGTAAATAGCTTTTTCAAATTTTGTTCTCCAACATGAAAGGGAAAACATATATAGGGATTGGTCTTTTAATTAAGGTAGAATCAGTGGAAAGGAGAAAACAGCAGAAAGGAAGAATGGGACCAGCCTAAGGTTGAAATTTTAGTAACTTGATTGCACCTCCAGAAAGATGCAGGGGAATCTGATAGGGAGATGGCAATGAAATTTTCTTTTTTTATTTAAAAAAAAAATTTTTTTTTCAACGTTTATTTATTTTTGGGACAGAGAGAGACAGAGCATGAACGGGGGAGGGGCAGAGAGAGAGGGAGACACAGAATCGGAAACAGGCTCCAGGCTCTGAGCCATCAGCCCAGAGCCTGACGCAGGGCTCGAACTCCCGGACCGCGAGATCGTGACCTGGCTGAAGTCGGACGCTCAACCGACTGCGCCACCCAGGCGCCCTGGCAATGAAATTTTCAATGAGCAAATATTTGCCAGTATCCCCCAGGTGCCAGACTCTGTTCTAGGTACTGAAGCCAGTGGTAAAAATGAAAGCACATAGTTCCTTACATGGAGCTTAGATTCTCTTTCTGAAAAGTAAGGTCATAAACAAGTCAACGAGTCAATGGAGGTCGTCTCCAGGAGCAAGTGGGCTCCGGGACAGCAGATGGTACTGTGAAGACCTGTGTCATGGGAAGGCACAGCAGATCTGAGACTGACAGGGCAAAATGCCTCCCAGTGCAGTTCTGACAGGCAACGTTCTCAGGCGGGGAGAATAGTGAATGCCAAAGCTGTAAGTAGGACTAAGCCTGGTCCATACAAGGCTGGAGGGGACTAAATGAAGACTAGAGGGCCGAGGGCTAAAGACGAAGTCAGAGACAACTGGAAGGCTTTGCATGTGGTAGAACCTTCAAGGCCTCACTTGTGTGAGAAAACACAAATTAGAAGTTGCTAAAACCTGGAATATCAAAACATCAAGGAAAGCAAGCTGAGGATGGGGTACTTGGGGAAGCTCAGGGTTTACTTGCCAGGGAACCTGTAGGGCCGCTCGCTTTAAGGAGCATAAAGCACACTCCACGTCAGAAATCATCTGAGATAGCTACTCCAGCTGAATTAAGCGGGGACAAAGAGAACCTCCTCGAAGACGCGGGATTCTAGCCGAAGACTTTTAAGCCTGAAGTAGTATATCAAGTGATATCAATTATATAATGGCTACGGAAAAAAACAAAAAAAGATTGCAAACCTGTTGAAGTTTTGGGAATTCCAGAGACATAACCGGAAGATTCCGAGTAAGGAGCCAAAGGAGAGGTAAGGCTATAAACTGCTGAAAGGGTGCCTGTTACAAATTTGATACCCTCTACTTATAAAAAGGATCAGAAGGTAAGTTCCTAGAGAAAGCCGACATTCACTTCAGTACCAGTGTGCCAAGAATTCAGGGACAGGAAATAAAATGGAAAGGAAGATTTAAAAACTTAAACAGTTACCTTTAATTAAATTTAAATTGTATTATTGATTGATTGATTGATTGATTGATTGAGAGAGAGAGAGAGAGAGAGAGAGTCTGTGTGAGCAGGGGAGAGGGGCAGTGGGGCAGAGAGAGAGACAGGGAGATATAGAATCTGAAGCAGGCTCAAGGCTCTGAGCTGTCAGTGCAGAGCCCGACAAGGGGCTTGAACCCACCAACTGTGAGATCATGACCTGAGTCACTTAGGTGCCCCTAAGCATGTGGGTTTTAAGGCTACCTGAGTTCATTATCCTGATTCCTCAGCCTAGTTAATATGTTTACTTCGGGCAACTGATTCCTGAGCCTCAGTTTCCTTATGAAGAAGACAGGGATTGTAATTGTACTTAATATCTAAAATCATAAAAATTGAATGAGATTATACATATTATTTCATATTATAGTTTCTGCTCCCTCCAGGTTGAGTCATTCCTATCTCATTTGGAAAATTGTTATTTTTTAAATTTTGTGGGAATGCAGCCAGAGCTAGAAAATTCTAACGTGCTTGGTAGACCTCTGGAGGTTTGAAAGCATGGGCCGATGGAGATTTCTGTGAGGGACCAGAGAAACAGGCGTCAGTTCTAGCAGAGGATATCAGTCTGCTGTTGTCACACTGGAACCCAGACTCCAGTGGACCCAGACTGTCCATTTAGGCAGGCACCTAAATGAGACCCCTTTCAACAGCCCAAGAAGCAAATAAGAAACGTACTTGGAGAATATTTGGAAACGTCAAATTTTCAGTGGCAACAAAGAAAGAGACAATTTCTTGGCACTTCAGGGGTCGTTTTGTTTTTTTTCTTTTCCCGAATTACTGGCATGGTGTGATTTGGGTCGTGCTGCTATTCTGATTCCGTGATGTAACATACCAGGTGTGCTCACTGGTGACAGACGACCGAAGCTAGTTTTACAAGACAACTAGAACAGGGCAGTCTTCCCAGTCTTGTGTGGCATTGCAACAAATTGATGACTGTGCTGTCCTGATTCACTCTTTTTTGCATGTGTTCGGCGGCAGGGGTGGGGGTTGGGGAGACATCAAAGAGGCATTCATAACATGCTTGAACCTTCCATCACCTGGTCTCGGCTGCTACCCTAGGAGCCATACCGGTAATGACCATCCGAACATGTAGGAGAGACTTCTCTGCCCTTTGCTCGTCTCCTCCCTGGCCAGAGCCAGAAAAACCTTTACATTTGTCAGATGGGTGCCTTAAAAAAATATCACTGTGCATCTCCCACGTGCCCGAAGCGGCATCCAGTCGTCATATACACCATCCTATTCACTTCTTTTAAGAGCCCATTTTACACAGGAGGCGTTGAGGTCACAGGATTTTCAGGGCTTTGCCTGAGATAGCTGCTGTCAAGTGTCAAGGGTATCTAAGCCTTCTCCCTCTGGATCCTTCGCCCACTTACTACAGAAACAAGGAAACCAAGAGGAGTGAAAAATTGCGGGGAATCTTATTCGAACTCATAACTCCTTTTACATCTGAGAAAATTTTAGACTCAAAATTAAATGATTTGCTTCAGGCACAGAGCCAGTTAGAAGCCTGTCGGGGAAGAGAACCAGATCTCTTCACTTTTAGAAGGCTCATATCTCAAAATCCCACAAGGCACAGGAAGGACCTGAGATCCATGCTAGACAGCTGTCTGTTGGGGTGACCATGCCAGCTCATTGCTGGGGCAGTACATTTACATCTGCCTTTGGTTCAGCAGAGGGAGGGACCCTCTGGACCCTTAATGTCCAGCTTCAAGGCAACCAGAAAATTCATTGAAGAGCCATTTTATCCCATAGAGCCAGAGCTTAAAACTAAAGAGAAAGAGAAAGAAAAAAAATAAGCTGTCAACGCTAGGCTAACGGTAAGCACAGAAATCATGTGGTTAAGAAAACAATTTAAGATTGTTAGAAGAGCATATAGATATGTTTAAGAAATGTAAGGTTGTATTTATCTCGCATTCTTTAAATATATAGGACAGTTTTGAAGGGTTCCCCTACAATCAATTCTCCCTTTTCATAATGAGGAGAATAGATAGTATTTAACAAAATGACTATTTTTAAGTAGATGAAGCTTTGAGGAACAAAATTCTCATCTTGCATCTTGACTATAGCTAGAAATATATTTTAATACAATACAGTGAAAAAGTTCATGAATATTTATCACAGAGACATTTGCATGGAATTCTCATAAAAGAATCACACAACAGCCAAGAACCATAAATGAACTGATTTTCTAGGAGGAAATTATTCACTGATACTAGTGAATTCATATCTATACAGTCTATAGTCTTTGACATCTGTGAGAGAAAATATTGGTGAGCAGCGCGATTAACAGGAGCTATGAGGTAAAAGAATCAAAAATAAAACAACAAGTTTCTAACATAAACATATACTTTTAAATAATACATTCACAAAATCTTCCAGAATAAAAATGCCGGATAAGATGATAGAGTGCTAGGTAAATGAAGAAAAAATAAGTTTCAGATCCAAGCTCTCCCGAAGATACCTATAAATATCAAGAAAAAAATGGCTGGTAGAAAGATCTTATTGGATTATATAGAGTTTAGAAAACCTTATACAGCGATAAAAAGCACAGGATAAAGATATATGAGTAATGTGTCCTTATCAAGCAATAATGAAAGCACAGTTTAGATCATTACAACAATATCTACTCTTTGGTAATATTGATACATATCTTAATACGTGTACCTTTAAAGATAGTGCAGTGTATAGTGAAGCAGCTATTTTCTTAAATGATTAATCTATCACAGCTTTTAACAGACAGAAAACTCTCACTGAGCTATACACACAAGCCTGCCACACAACTTTCTGTTCATGAGAGTGATTCCATCTTTGGCCATTTCACAGCAATTTTGCAAATTGAACTGTAACTTAAAATACCATTATTAAGGTAATTTTACACGAGCTGTGTTTTGGTTTCATTAGGATTCTAGCTGGAAACAAGTATATCCAAAGTTAACAAACCACCGTTGGCTTATCCTCCTCCCTCATCAGATTGTATCAATAGAAAATAATCTGGTTGTCTGATGGAAAGAGAAATTCAGACACGTGGTTAACGCAACCTCAACTATTTTGGTCGGGGAAAAAAACCCAGCATCTTCTTATAGCTTACGTCATATTTAAAAGTCTTTAAAATAAATTAATATTTTAAGTATCTACAATCTGGCCGAGGGGAAACGGGGTGGGGGGGGGGGGGGGCGGGAGTAAACAAATACGTTTTCGTTCCTTACAGTTCTGTCTTTAGCGAAAACGACAGCGTAGGGCAGATTAATTTTCCTTTTCTCCCACACCAGACCCTAACCTTGACCTAGGGCTGCCTGTTGGAAAATGCCTGGTGGTTTGGTAGAAGGGAGGGTAAACCAGCCTTTCTGGAAACCCTAGATCAGTCCAAAGAAGAGCTAAAAAATCTCTCCAAGTGCCTTCACCGAGGGCTCTGTGGTGTCCCGTACCAGGGTAAGAAACCACATTTTAGCCTTTCTGGCAGGTCGAAACGCACAAGATGCAGCCATAGACGCAAAGATCATTGCTCAGAGTCACCACGGGTGAAGACAGCAGTTTAGAAAAGTCTCGCTAGCAACAAGCACGCTTTGCGAGATCTAACAGTTGTATCAATAGGGCCCTGGAGAGGGTTTTTGAACTTCATGGTTAACAAAGCGCCGCTTTTCCCTCGTCGTGTCCCAGCTCTGCCAGCCTGGGAACAGGCATCCGTGGCCTGGAGAGTCTGGGCGGGAAAGACCCCCCCCCCCCAAAAGTTGGGCTGGTGACCAAAGTGACACCCTCCTGGACAGTGATTCCACAGAGGGTGCCCGAGGAACTAGATGGAGAGGGATTGAGGAAAGGTCGAAAGAGGAAATGTGCAAAATCCAAGGTAACCGTCCCCAATCGCAAACAGGAATCCTCAAAGCCGGCGGAAACGCTGCGCACCCCAGCCCAGCCTGGCCACGCCCTTACCTGCACCCGCACAACGGCCGGCCGAGTCCCGGCAGCCAGAGAGCCCTGGCCGGGCTTCAGCAACAGGTTCCACCTCTCCCGGGGCTGCAGCTCGGCCCCGGCTCCCGCCACCTGCCGCTGTCCCCGCCGCTCCAACCCTGCTTGTCGCTGCCCGCCGGCTGGGCGCCCCGGGCTCTGCGCTCAGCTCGCTGCCTCCTCGTCCCCTTCAGCTGAAACGTCACTCTCCAGGGGGCACCTGCCGGCTGCTGGGATTGAGGAAAAGCTATTCTCATCCCCCCTAGGGCAACATGGATACTTTCTGTGAAATTGAGAATCCGTGTGCAGCAAAGGAAAGAAAGCAGCCCTCTGGTTTTGCGTGGTTAGTTGCCTCTCCACACCTTGGGCGAGTGATTTAGCCCCTCTGTGCCTCAGCTGCCTCTTTGGTAAAATAGAGATAGAGGTTATGGTGATAATAACTGGGGAATCTGAGAATTGAATGGGCATGTATGTGCAAAATGCCTGGACATATTAAACATTCCATAAACGTTAGCTATTGTTTTAAGGTTCTCATCACATCCGTGAGTCCTTGCAAAGACCTTTTAGGTTGCAAGAAAACCTCTCTGGAATTCTGGAAATGTGAATTCACATCATAATTAGAAGGGGCAAGGAGAGAGCCAGGGGTGAATGCTCAGTGATTGTGACAAGAAAATCTGCTCAGCTGGAAGTTGCTAATGGATCATGCCTAAAACCTAATGTATTAACTTAGAGGTTTATAGAATTACTGAGAAAGGAACATGTAAAGGTACTTTAAGATAGTAACACAGGCAGGGTCAAGTGTGGGTAAAGCCTTTGCATATGCTTGCTATCAGGTCTGATCCTCACAAGGGTGGGCTTATTAAGCAATGGGTGGTGGTATATAATTACTCCCCAGTCCACACAGAGGCTCCAAGGTTCAGTGGCTTGTCCAAAGCCACTGAGGCAGTTTTCAAATGACAAAGCAGGACTTCAGAAGCTGAATTCAGTTCTCTATTAAATCTTTCTTCCTGAATCCCTGGTAAATGTGGGATACAAAAACTGCTTGAAGAGACCTTTTAAAATAGGATCCCTCGGCCCTGAATTAAGGTTGTTGATTCAGATGTGCATGTGTTTAAACCTGCTTTATGGCTATGTTGAAGATGCAGAAAGACGTATCTCTCCTAAGACTTCACCAAGTTCAAGGTAGAGACACCACTCCCACCTCTGTGAGGTTTATCTGGATACCCTATGCATAGAAAGTCATAGAAAAAAGAAAGACATTAAACAGATAACTAATAGGAGGCAAGACTTAGAAAATAAATTACGTAAGGGGAATAAAGCTAAAAAGAGGAAGGCATTCTGTAATTAATCTGAGATTCTCAAATTGAAGTGGAAAAAAAAATGTAGACCACCATCCCATTCAATCTCTCTTCCTACTGGAAAAAAAGATCATCAAAATGATAGGAATAATAGCAATGTTTTTGATGAGACAGTGAGGTAATGTCTAGCTTGTGAGAATTTTATTACAGATGAAAAGAAATACAAAACTTGTCATGCAATAGTCATTAAATTGTGAGACACTTGCTGTACCATATAAAGTGACACAGTGTGAACTGCTGTCCTGATTCTCTACCCCACACCCCCAAACCCCACTGGAAATGTTAGACCATGTCCATAGCAGGAGAAAATTATATAAAACCAGAGAAGGACCTGAGATGCCCTTTCTCTTCTCTACTTCCTTTTGAATACCCACACACACTGCTTTAACCTCTACCCTTTCATTTATCGTGCTTCACCTCACCTGGTTCAAATAGAAAAGCTTGTCTTTCCCACTAGCTAACGCTCACCTATACAACTGTAAGCTTTGCTCGCCACCCTCTCCCACATTTCTGCATTCTCACACTATCTTTCTTGTATATCTCCCTGTCAAATGAGTTATTCCCACTTTTTTTTAGGTTTATTTATTTATTTTGAGAGAAAGAGAGAACGAGCAGATACAAGTTAGGGGAGGGGCAGAGAGCAAGGGAGAGAGACAGAGACAGAGACAGAGAGAGAGAGAGAGAGAGAGAGAATCCCAAGCTGCCAGCGCAGAGCCCAAAGCGGGGCTAGAACTCATGAACTGTGAGATCATGACCTGAGCCAAGATCTAGAGTCTGACGCTTAACCAACTCGATCCATCCCATTTAATAAAAAGCTCCTGCAAGGCCTTAAGTACACACACCCACATCAGTCCCTCCAGGCATGGCCATACTGTGAACTGCAGTCCAATTGTGCTGTTGGCATTTTCTCACTTCTTGCTCACTTATCGACCTGCTCCGATCAAGCTTCTGGTGATCTCATTCTAAATGTCTCATCTTTGCAACAGCCTAGCAAAGATCACCAATATCCTCCATGTTGATAAATACATTGGATTTTTTTTCAGCCAGTATTTTTACTTGGCTTTTGAGGGCTTGACTTCTTTGGAAACCGTGTCTTATCTTGGCATCTTTCATAATTCTTCTCTATTCTTTTGTTGTTTATTTACCCTGCATATGTAGCTAATGACTTTTCCCTCTCTTACAGGGTTCTTGTTTCCAACACAGCCATTTAATAAATGCACCAACTTAAAGCTCAGTGCTAGGTTCGTTTCTCTTCTTACTCTGAATTAAACTTCTAGGCATTCATATCCACACCAGTGCCCTCAATTACCACATACATGCAGGATACCCAAACATTTGTACCTGTAGGCCTCTCCTCAGAGGAGAGACTGTCTGTCCAGACTCTTACTTGACATCTCCAATTGCTGTTTCAATGTCAACTCTAATTCAACATGTCTAATTCGATTCATCGTCTTCTTCCTAAAACATTGTTTCCCTGCTCAGTTAATGGCATTTCCATCCATCCTTTTCTCTGCTGACTTAAATATGGTGCAGCCCAAGACACCACCTTGCATAATGGGACAGAAACTACACGCTGAGGATGGCAGAGAAGCAGAATAAAAGGAGCCTGAGTCCTTGACTGCTCTGGAAAACTCCTTTTCCAGTTTTTACTGGCTTATCTCTGACTTCTTTTACATGTGAGAGAAATGAAAGTTCATCTTTAAAAGAAAGATATACATCTTTATGTGCCATTATTTACTACTTAGTATAATCCTCACTTAGTATAATCTTTAGTATAAGTTTAAAATCAGTATAACTTGGGGCGCCTGGGTGGCTCAGTCCGTTAAGCATCTAACTTCGTTTCAGATCATGATCTCGCGGTTTGTAAGTTCAAGCCCCGCATCGGGCTCTGTGCTGACAGCTTAGAGCCTGGAGTCTGCTTCCGATTCTGTCTCCCTCTCTCTGTCCCTCTCCCACTTGCACTCTGTCTCTCTCTCTCTCTCTCTCTCAAAAATAAATAAAACGTTAAAAAAACATTTAAAAAGTTCAGTATAACTTGATGTAAGTAGAAAGTGCATATTAATATACAGTACAAAATAAGAATTTTAAAATAGTTTGTCTACATGGTATTTAAAATGATGTGTACCCTACTTTGGAAATATTGCTTTACACAGTATGATAATAAACTGATATGTTGTGGTGCAGAAGGAAGGATCAGACATGCTAACCATATGGTAGCTTTGGGAGAGTAGATCATAGAAGGCACAGCAGGAAGGAGAAAGAGAACCAGAAAGAAAGGAGCAGAAATGAACCAAGTGACTAGTGGGAGGGTAAGATAAGGGAAGGAGGGTGGGGAAAGAACATAACCATAACTGTAGTCGTTTCTGATCCAATATTTTCTGATTTAGTTGTTTTGACCTCGTGGTTTTTTGGCAGGCAAAAAACAGATTGATTAAAAATAATGTTTGCACTGAAGATAGCCAAGGCTTATGTTGCATTAAGAAAAACCTAAAGACAAAGGACATAGGTAAAAATTCGCACCATTATTATTGTAAAGAAGAAACAGATATTGCTAATAATCAGAACAATGCATATTAAGGCAATAGTCAAGCTCCATTTTCCCATTAAATATAATAATATGAGCTTGTCAGGTTGATATGAAGGTATCATAATTAACATAATCCTTTTATAAGGCAGTTTGATAATATGTATAAAAGCCAACAAAAAATGTTCCTAGACTCTGACTTCATAAACTAATTCCTGCAAATATATCCATCAGAAATAATTCAAAGTAAATAAATGCTACAAGCAGAAAATTATTTGTAATAACTTAAAGTTGAAAAACCATAGGCAATCTGGCATACAAACTCAATGAAATTTATAGGACTGTGACAATTTCAGAGAGAAAAAATTAGAAAATATTAAGTGAAATAAATTAAGCATTATATTTTAGGTAAATTAGGATCTCATGTATACAAAAATATGAATTCTTATGTATAATATCTGAGTGAGCGTCTGAATGATAAAACAGAGTACATGTCATGGTGGTATGATTGTAGAGTGAATATATTTTTTCCAGAATTTTTATTAATTATTCTATAATAATGTTTGTAAAATTAAAAAGAAAATGTTATTTAGTTGGATAAAAACACCAGAATGGAAAATCAGGAGTCCTAGAACCTGGCTCCATTTTGTCATTTTAGTGATTCATGAATTTCAGCTTGTCTATATAATATAAAGATATTCAACCAGCGTTTTTCAAGTTATAAAGGGCCTATGATTCTAATTCTCAGTTAAAATCTAGTTACTGAGTTATTCTAGTTATCCCAGCCATGCAAACGGTCCACTTTGCTTTCCAAACTTGTCTATTTCCTTGTCTCTCCAGAAAGGAGTCTATTTCATTCACTTAACATTTGTTGACGCTCTACTTGGGTAAAATCATGTGCTAATACTTTGGATGGGCAAGGGGAAAATGAATAGGACTTAAATACATAAAACTCTGCTCCTAAACTTCCATTTTTGCTTGTTATGGAGTGGCAAGACACAGGTTAGCATGTGATTAGGAAAGAGGTTTGGAGTCAAAGAAGAAAGGTTATCACATGTGGAAGCATCAAGAGCTAAGCGTCAAAGAATAAATTCCATGCAGACATAGAAAGATGGGGATAGGGTAGATTAGGCAGGTGAGGCAAAGGAAACAACAAGAGCAAAGTTAAGGAGCTAGGGAACTCTGAGGGATGTGTAGGAACAGTTCCTTGCTTGATTATATGAGAGAAGCATAGGCTGTAGGAGACGAGAGAGAATGTTAGACTCTTTAGGACCAGGGCCAGCCTATTCTGTAACACTGTCTGCACAGCTGCTCACTGAAGTGATAGGAGGGGCTTTTTCAGTTGCTTGTCATGAAACCTAAAAGGTGTTCCATGGGAGGGATAGAGCTGCCATTATGGAGTAAGGTAATCAAATAGAGGAGTCCAAAGCCTTGTTCCTCTCCTCATTCCCCACAAATTGTGTGTGAAATGAAGAACCAAAACAAAACAAAACAAAAACAAACAAACAAAAAAAACCCCCACATATTCTCCACTGAAATTATTCAAAGTGCCTAGAGAGTCTGGCTCTGGATCTGCATAAGAAGTCTCTGTGCACAGGAATTATGCAATCAGAAAAACAGATTCAGCAGTGAGGGACAGCTCCTTTCTCTAAAAGGCCAGATGAGGCTGGTTTTAGCTCAAGGAACCAGACCTGACCTATCATTGCCTGGTGCCCTTTCTCTACCTATAATGACTTAATACCATCATAGCAGGAAAC
This sequence comes from Prionailurus bengalensis, assembly GCF_016509475.1. Classification (NCBI taxonomy): domain Eukaryota; kingdom Metazoa; phylum Chordata; class Mammalia; order Carnivora; family Felidae; genus Prionailurus; species Prionailurus bengalensis. The sequence goes on from NC_057344.1 coordinate 148,003,031, forward strand.
AGGGAAGAGAAGACTGCATTGCCACAAGATCTTATCCAAACAAGAAGTGATTGTGATATTATGAATTCACAAGCTCCCAGATGATGCAAATGTTGCTGGTCCAGTGACAACACTTTGAGCAGCACAATCTTACAGAAGTTAGTAATTAACCAAAGTCACACAGCTAGTAAATGATAGGGACAGTGTTTGAACCCGAATTTGCCTGAGCCCCACATCTTCGTGATTATCTATTATGCTAACTCTACATAAGGAAATTGAAATTCATTTATAAAATCAAAACACAGGGACCTTTGATAGATAGTATGGAAGTTATTCAAGGCCTGATTATAGATGAGTAGGTAGGCTAAAACTTGGCATATGTCAAAGCCAGGGGGCCGTTAAGCACGTGAAACAACTTTGTACTAAATACTCTAGTTTGTTTTCTTTTACAAAGGAATTAGTAAAGTCAGAATCAATCAAGATGCAATTGCCCGTTGAACAACATGGGCATGAGCTGTGTGGATCTACTTATATGCAAATTTTTTCCATTAATACAGTACAGTACTGCAAATGCATTTTCTCTTATGATTTCCCTAATAACTTTCTCTTTTCTCTAGCTCACCTTACTGTAGGCACACAGTATATAATATATATAACATGGAAAATATATGTTAATCAACTGTGTTATCTGTGAGTCTTGCAGTCCACAGCAGGCTATAAATAGTTAAGTTTTGGAGAGTCAAAAATTACACATGGGTTTTGACTGCATGTGGGTCAGCACCCCGCTACCCCTGCATTGTCCAAGGGTCAACTGGACAATTGATTTCTAAACAATATATATTTGACCTTTTTTATATATCTCCACAATGTGATGAATGCTTTGCCGAGTAGTATGGAATAATATTAATGATATTATTAGACTTCATTCTTCTTCAAAGAATGATATTATTAGACTTCTTTCCTGCTTAACCTCTCTTTTATGTTAGACTGAACCGTGGAAAGGCATTACAAAGTAATTTCTAGTTATATGCTTTGGTTCTACTCTAGGAGCTCATTCTTACATTTAAGCTGCCTTAAAAAATCATGGGTTATCAAAACTCCAGTAACAATATGTGACAGATAAAGTTATGTGCTGCTTCTGGAAAAATAGATCACGTTATGGTGAATGCTTAGGAATTAAAAATCTCACATTTCCTGGAAAGCTGATGTTCAAAACCACCAAGAAGCATTAGAGTGAGAAGCATGTTTTCATTCAATTCATTTTATTAACTCCAAAATATCTGTGTTTCTGTGTTTTCTCAAGTACCCATAACTTTAGAGAATTTAGTTTAGTCCATTGTATGTAAGAGTGGATTTATGTTGTCAACTTAGACTGTAAAATGCTCTGACCATCTGAAATGACTAAATCCATTTATCAAACCTTTGCCAGAGGCCTTACAGGTAAAGGTCAAAACTTGTCATTATCTAAAGATTTTGAACTTTAAGTCAGGGTAACTACACATATGAAGTTTAGAACTAAAAGCAGTCCAAAGATGATCAAGATGCTATTGAACTCAGAAATAACAGTGGCCAAAGACCCAGGAAGATAACTGTTAGACTCCAGGAGTTATATTACAATAATACTCACTTTTGAAATTTTGTATAATAAGGTTTCCAAATGGCAGGTTACTGGGGACTTTAAAGATGAGATTTCTGGGGACAAGGCCTTAGGAAACTCTCCCAGGTGATTTGGATGATTAGCCAAATTCCCAGAGGTTTGGGAATCTCTGAAGGTCTTTTTACATCTAATTAAAGCTTCCCAATCACTCAGAAGTAATCAGGACAGGCATTATTTCTGTATTATATGAATGTGAAAGGGTGCACTCATATAGACACTCAGAAAGTTGACCAAGCTCACAGCGTTGACCACAATTTAGAAAGGAAAATAGAAGACCTCTTTTTGTTCCAGATCTAATTCCTTTCTTCCACCTTAGCATTTTAATCTGCCTAAACTAAGCTATTCCTTTGACAAATGTCATAATGTAAAAAACCCAAGGAAATAGGCAACTGGAAAAAAGAATACAACCAATGGTGCTATCAGTAAGCAATGTATTGTTATTTGTATGTATTTGATTACAATTGATTTGAGATATATTTCTTGAATCCTTAGAATGAGTAGGCAAAAAAAAAATTTATAGAAGGAAATCTTGAGTATCTTATCCATTACTTTCAGCATCTCTACTGTGTGTTCCATGCATTGGGTTATCTACAATTTAGGAAGATTTGTGTTGTCTTTCTCCCATGGTTTGAGGACTATGGCTGGGGACCTGGGATGGGGGTGGGCTAGCTGGGCATGTGTGGGTCCCTATGGGCAAGGCTAGCTGAGGAGAAGGAGCCTGACCTAAATATTGAGTACATCAAATCCTAAGCAGACAACAAAGGTGAGAGTAGCAGTAAGCGGGAAGAGGATGTGGGCAGAGATCTTCTGTAGTCTGCATTAAATAGACAGTGAAAGGGAAAAGAAGGGGTAAGTAGGATGCTTGATATAGGTACATGCTGCAGGAACTTGCTATGTGGCCAAGATGACTCCTGTACTAGATTTAGAATTTCAATAACCAGGGGATGCTAACACAATTAACATAAAGTCTAGAGAAAGATGTACATCCTGAACACAATGCTGATTCTGCCTTAAACACTGAATTTAAGTTGAATCCAGGAGAGCCAGATGGTGATACCAAATAAGCAGCTGAAATATGGAATTGGAGTATGCCAGAGAGATCAGATTTCCAATTTAGATTTGGGGAGTCATCCACATGGAGGTGATAGTTAAAGCAGAAGGAATAAGTTGACTCAGCAAGGGAAAATTTGAAAAGAGAGGCAGCTTGAATTAAGAGCTTTAAGGAATATCTATAAGATAGAAAGCAAGACAGTCCTGGGAAATAAATGAGGATAAATTAGAAAGGTGTGAAAAGAATGTGTCCAGTGACATGGAAATCAAATCAAAGCAGGCAAGTTTCAAAAAGGACATATTAACATCAGGTGCCTCAAGAAGTCAAGAGAAAGAGCAAGGAGACAAGGCCACTGGAGGATTTCAATGACAAGGGGTGAGTGGGGCAGGGACATAAAGTTATGGGTCTGGCACACACAGACTATGGAGAATCATAAAGAGTTATTTTAAGAACATTTTTTTAGTGTTTATTTCTTTTGGGGAGAGAGAGACAGAGCATGAACAAGGGAGGGGCAGAGAGGGGAGACACAGAATCTGAAGCAGGTTCCAGGCTCTGAGCTGTCAGCACAGAGCCCGACATGGGGCTCAAACCCACAAACGATGAGATCATGACCTGAGCCAAATTTGGACGCTTAACCAAATGAACCACCCAGGCGCCTAAGTCATAAAGAGTTCTAAGTGATCAAACAGTTTTCTTTTTCCACTTGAAAAGAGTAAGGGAGAAAGAAGCTAAGTGTTTCATTCAAAATCAAATCTAGGATGTAGACCTAAGAATCTTTATGCTTATATCCATATAGCTATACCTGGGATGTTCCTATTCCTCCCTGTGGATGCATGTGTAGACTTACAAGTATTTCCAATGTCAGAAATTGTCTGCTAAGTTTGGCCCACCTGATATACAAAGCCATGCAAAAGCTTCTTACTGTCTCATAAAGTCAGTGTCTCTTTTAGTAACACTATGTGTATTTCAAGCATATGTACATGTAAATAAAGAACAGTGATTTTGCAGGGATTTGCAGACTGATAGATTTTAAAAAGATCAATAAAACAGTTCTTAACTAGATGGTTTGTTAACCAATAGTTATAACATTATTTCAGGCTCAGGGGTTATTAACACATCAAGTCTTGGTTTCATATATCAATAGTATGAACTAAATGCTTGTTTTGAGGTTGCTGTTGCTTTTATCCCTGAACCTAGCAAAGTGCCCTAGGATAGAATCCCAATGAATATTTAATAAATGAAGGAGTAAATGGGCAAAGATATATGATTTTTCTTAGGTTTAAAATTATCTTGAGAAAATAGTACATATTGGTAAGATGGTAACAGTCAAGGCAACAAAACATCTGCTTGAGCTGGTTGATAATATTCAGTCAACAAGTATTGGGAATTTACTGGATTTCCAGAGTGCAGCAAGTTCAAAGAGTGTCTCTCTTCCAGGGCTCAAAAGCAGGCAAATGAATAATTACATTCCTGTGATAACTGTAATAAAGTCACTATGGGGATATTTAACAAGATTTCTCTAGATCCTCCTTTGGGACTCCACGCAAGACCTCCTGGAAGAGGCGACATTTCAGCTGTTTGTTATTAGAGTATTTAGTACTTCAAATAATACTAAAGTGCAAGGAAAAAATTGTCAGACAAACCCTTGGGTAGAAAGAGGGTATTCCAAGTAGACAGAACAACATATTTGCAGGAACCAAGGAGAAAAGAGAAAAAAAAAGACACAAAATTAGTATTTATTAAATGCTAAATAAAGGCCAGGAATTTGCAAAGTGCATTATCTTATTTGCTCCTTACAAAAATTCTGTGTATTTTTTTCTTTTACAGCTAAGAATGTGTAGTCTCAGAGAAGCTAAATAACTTTTTTAAAACCACTCAGCTAACAGTTGAATTGCCAGGACTTGAAATCAAGTCAGATTGACCAGGTAGGCCACAAGTTTAACCACTAAACTATTCCACATCTGCATGAGAATAACAGTAAGTGGTTCAGGAAAGCAGGATTCCAGAGCTCATGCCATCAGGAAGTAAAGAAAAGACTGGAAGGACAGGTTGCAGCAGAAAGTCAAAAGCTGAGTGCACCAAGAATTAGGAGGTTTTTCCTGAGGGCAATAGGGAGCTGTTGAAGATTTAAGCAGAATAATGGAATGATTGCATTGGTATTATACAATGATTGATCTCTATACACATACAATGCATTGGAAGGAGAACAAGCATATATGATTGCCTCAAAAGATGCTAAGAACAAAAGAAGTACTGGACTGCACATAGCAATTTAGACTGAGAGATGAATGGAGACCTTCTGGATACCTAGGATGTACAATTGACAGAACTTGGAAGCTCGTTGGCTTACAATACAAGAAAATAAGAAGCAATGAAGATACCTCAAATATTTTTCCCTTGGTTGGTTAGGTAGTTTAGGGCATTATTCACCAAATTGAGAACCACTCCGCAAGGACCACATTTTACCAGAAGAAAATGAGCTCTGTTTTAAACATGCTGTTTTCAAAGTGAAAAATATCAAGTAGACAATTGAACAGACTGTGCTCTCTGGTTTATCCTCTACCACCTTTCCTTTCTTATCTTTTTTCCGTCTGCCTTTGCTTTCTATGTTCCAGCCATTCTGAGTCTATGATTCTCTAAACAAGCCCTGCTTTTTCAACACAGGGTATTTGCATATGGCCTTCCCCTAAAGAGGGTGCCTTCCCTTGTGCCCTTTTAGCACTTCATGCATACATCTATTAAAATTCATCACATTTTAATATATATTTACCTATCTGCTTCCTTCATTAAATATAAGCCCAAGTAAGTGGGTGCCGATTTAATCACTTGTGAAAACCCAGCTCTTAAAATTGTTATTGGTACATAACAGGTAAGCATGTTGGCTGAGCTAATAAATTGCTTTAGAAAATCAGGATTAGAAAGCTAGATATGATGTCATCAAGTATGGCGTTACTTTGATAAAAGTAGTATTTGTTATAAAAGCAATTGAACATCATAGTTGAGGGCATGACTGGGGCTAGACTACCTGGAATTGAATTTTAGTCCCATAGCTATCAGCTTTGTGAATTTTGGACATGTTATTTAACTTCTCTGTTATTTGGTTTCCTTATCTGTAAAATGAGGATAATAGTATTATCTATTGATAAGGCATTTGTGACGATTAAATAAGTTAGTACATATAATGTATAATAATATCTGATACATCAGAGACCTCAAAAATTAGCTGTTAATTTCCAGGTTTTAGTCAGATGGTAGATATTAGTCACAAATTTTACTTTCTTTCTCTTTCTCTCCCAAGATTATGTTTCCCTTTTCTTAGGATCTAAGAGAACAACAACAAAAAAAGATGTTATATGCTTAACAATGAATAATGCTCTTCACCACCCAGCTCTCAGGGAAGTAGAATTTAGGTTACTTTCATTTAGATAAAATGCTTGTCATTAAAGTGTAAATAGTATCCCATTAATCTTCACAGTAGTCTACCAGAAAGCTGGATGATAAATATATCCCCATTTCCCTCTTTTAAAATGTATCGATGCAAGAGAGATTTGAATCGTTTGCCTAATTTAAAAAATCACAATACAAGATAGATAGGTAATAGATCTGGGTTTATTTCAAAATAAATGTTTTTTTCCTTTTTCTTAAAGTATTTTCTTACCAATCACCAAAGATCAAATTTCTCAGTAGATTTGAATAAGTATTACATCATTTTTAAAGATACTGATTATATATTATAATTAAAAAAAATTTAATCTTTATTTAATTTTGAGAGAGAGAAGAGTGTGGGCAGGGGAGGAGCAGAGAGAGAGGGAAACATAGAATCCAAAGCAGGCTCCAGGCTCTGAGCTGTCAGCACAGAGCCTGTTGTTGGGCCCAAACCCATGAACCCTGAGATCATGACCTGAGCTGAAGTCGGACGCTTAACCAACTTAGCCACCCAGGTGCCCCTATGTTATAATTTTTTATAAGTAAAGAGATATGAGGATTTATGTTTAGCATCACTTTCATACCCATGAAGAATTCCCAAAAGTATTCAAATGAAGAAATCTGGGGGACCTGAGTGTCTCAGTTGGTTAAGCATCCAACTCTTGATATCAGTTCAGGTCATGATCTCAAGGTTCATGAGTTCAAGCTCCTCCACACTGTTAGTGTGGAACCTGCTTGGGATTCTCTCTCTCTTCCTCCCACTCTGCCTCTCCCATGCTCGCTCTCTCTCTCTCTCTCTCTCTCTCTTAAAATAAATAAATGAACTTTAAAAAAGTACTCTGGGCATTTTAAAAGATGTAAAAAACAATCTAATATTAGCTAATAGCTAATTAGCTAATATTTCTCTTTTTACACGTTTGTAACAATGGATGTAGGCTATAAGAATAGAAAGTTGTAAACTTTCAATTAAATTATAATTAGATTAAGATTTTAATACATTCTTCATATTAGTGATTTATTCATGACCAATTTACATATATTTCTGTGGAGGGTGCCCCTTGACAACAAATTCATTTAATAATATCATCCTGACCCAGTAATAAATCAAAATGTTCCATTAAAATACTAGTTCCATGCCAATTATCTATTAATGCTTTTTAAATAAAAAACAATGTGAAGAATTTATCACTTATTGGATAGATTCATTATTTTGACATTTTTAGTGAAATATAAGCACTAAAATTATTTAAAAATAACATATTGGTTCCTTGTGACTACACAGAACAGTAGAATTGAGGATTAGTCAGTCTATTTATATTCTATGTGTTTTACTTTGAATAACAAATCAGTTCTCAAAAGTTCTAAAGAATCAGAGAAATATAAATACTCTCAATTTGTAGAAGAAACAGTTAGTGTAAATATTTTTGTCTACAAGGGCACCTGGGTGGCTCAGTAGGTTGAGCGTCCGACTTCAGCTCAAGTCATGATCTCACAGTTTCTCCCTCTCTCTCTGCCCCTCCTCTGCTCATGCTCTCTCTCTGTGTTTCTCAAAAATAAATAAATGTTAAAATTTTTTTAAGTAAATGTTTTTGTCTACAAAGAAATCCACTGAGCACGTCCCAAAGTACTAGACTTTTCAGTTGGATGTTTCTGATAATTAGATAATTACATCACCATTACAAAAAAACAAACGAAACCTAGGCAGTTGTACAGTATTCCAGGCCTGTTGTTTTTTGTTTTTTATGAAAAAAATATAAGAACACTCTTTTGGGGACAGCAAAAGAGTCTGCTAGACTAGACAGTAAACATCTTAACATCGAATATCAACGGACTGTTACAGCAATGTTAACTTAAACCTATCAAATTCATGTCATTATAAAATTGTCATCATTAGACCATTTGTCTTGGTTGCTTATTTGCTATAGTTTTTAACATTTGGAGAGCTATTTCAAAAGAGACTTTGCTCAGATAAAGGTGCTTCCCTACCTCAAGAGAGAATATCCTTGGAATAATGTAATAAGTCTTCAGTTTCTCAATGATAAAATATAAATGGTGACTTTTTAATGCACAATTACTCTCCAACAATCAGGGCATTAAATAGGCACAAAGGGAAGTATCATTTAAGCAGGAAAGAATAGAATTGGCATAAAGAACAAAAAATCCACCCTGAGGGCTGCTTCTAGAAATATAAAGGTGATTTAGATAAAATAACGACAGAGAAAATTAAACACATGAGTGTTAGAGAAAAGGCTAGCAATAACCTGTCCAACCCAGTTTCCTAATGGATGCACTAGGGACTTCAAACTCTGGCTAATGCTTTCAAGTTTTATTATATGCTATAAAAGCATCTGCCCAGTATTTAGCAGACATTAGAGAATTTGAGGCACCAGTGTGGCTCAGTCTGTTAAGTGTCTGACTTCAGCCCAGGTCATGATCTCATGGTTCATGGGTTTGAGCCCTGCACAGGGCTCTGTGCTTATAGCTCAGAGCCTGGAGCCTGCTTTGGATTCTGTGTCTCCCTCTATCTCTTCTCCTCCCCTGCTCTGCGTCTCCCAAAAAATATATCAACATTTTTAAAAATTAAAAGAAAAGAAAATTAGTGAATCACCAGTATAAAATTAGAAGAGTATGATTTAAAGCAGTGACATGTCTTCTTCATAATATTTAAGAAATAAAAGGAAAATCAGAAGGTAAAAGCTTCTGTGAATTTCCATTTTGGGGAGTTTGTGACTCCTGCTTGAAAATATTATTAATGATGAGGATAATATAGTAATGATGATTTGAAATACCTATTTGAAAGTACAAGAGAATAGGGAAATCCCTAGGGTCAAACACGAAGATGTTGGAAAAACATAGCTAAAGCCACAGCTCTCGAGACTTTGAAGGCCTTTGCCAATACTAGCCCTTGCATTTTAATGACTGCAAAGAAAACAAAAGACAAGGATACACAATCATGCACGTAAGTTGGAACTGAGACACCACTGAAGCAGGATCTTTGAAAAGTTATTCCTTTAATATTAAGGGTGAGGGAAGAGTCAAGGAAAAAGTGGAAGACAGGGAAAGATACCTATCTAAGCCTGTGTTCTACAGAGAAAAGTGATTCCCGAGATAAATTAAAAACATAATTCTGCCTTTGGACAGGTTTAGAACTTGAAATTTTACTCTCCGGTTGATTCTATACACAAAATATAATGAGTTAATTGATGAGGTCCCTTATTAATAGAACTCTTGAGTTCATGGAAGAAGTGAAAATAAACATCTCTTTATAGAACCAGGCCTTGCAGTATTCCCATAGATTAAGATTGGCCAAATAAAAGCTCGCAATCTAAAATTATAGAAAACTTAAGGATACAGTCATCAAATGAGTCTTAGAAGAAACAACTTTCTCTAATTTCACTTAGCATAATACCCTCTAGTTCCATCCACGTAGTTACAAATGGCAAGATTTCTTTCTTTTTGATTGCCAAGTAATACTACATTGTATGTATGTGTGTACACATATGCATATATACATATATATGTGTGTATATATATGTGTATATATATAATACACACACACACACACACATCATCATCATCTTTATCCATTCATTCATCCATCGATGGACATTTGGGCTCTTTCTATACTTTGGCTATGGTTGATAGTGCTGTTATAAACATTGAGGTGCCTGTGCCCCTTCGAAACAGCATACCTGTATCCCTTGGATAAATACATAGTAGTGCAATTACTAGGTCATAGGGTAGTTCTATTTTTAATTTTTTGAGGAACCTCCATACTGTTTTCCAGAGTGGCTGCACCAGTTTGCATTCCCACCAGCGGTGCAAAAGGGTTCATCTTCTCCACATCCTCAACAACATCTGTTGTTTCCTGAGTTGTTAATGTTAACCATTCTTACCAGTGTGAGTTGGTTTCTCATTGTGGTTTTGATTTGTATTTTCCTGATGATGAGTGCTGTTGAGCATTTTTTCATGTGTTGGTTGGCCATCTGGATGTTTTCTTTGGAGAAATCTCTATTCACGTCTTTTGCCCATTTCTTCACTGGATTATTCATTTTTGGGGGTATTGAGTTTGATAAGTTCTTTATAGATTTTGGATACTAACCCTTTATCTGATATGTAAAATTATATCCTCAAGTACTTCTGATATTTCCAAATTGTTAAAATCTAATATAAAATATATATGTTAGAAATGGTTATAAAGCAGAGTATGCAAAACATGAGCAAAAAAGTATAAGATGCTATGAATGATCGTACAGGATAAATAAGAGTCTTGAATGTGGCAGAGGCAGTGGGAATGGGGAGACCTGGTCACATTAAAGGGCATTTTAGGAGATTGAATTTAATTCCTATCATATGGGGGAAACAGAGCAATTAATGTGAATTTTATGTCTCCTTATAAAAAACACTCTGCATTCTCAATGAAATCCTTCTGTTATTCTGGACTCTATAAGGGTATGCAGATGTTTGTCCTGACTTCAAAATCTAATCTTTTGCATACTTTCTGAATGATCTGTCCTTTCTTCATCTCTGAGACCTACTCTTCTTGATTTTACATTAAAAGGTATGCCTAGAATAATACAAAAGAGCTCTAACCTGATTTTTAGAATAACTGAAGTCATATAGATCTGTCTTAACCATATTCTAACAGCAAAACTAAAATCCAGGTAACTACTAAGCCATTATATATCATTTCCTAGACCATTGCTACTCAAAATGCAGTCCAAGGACAGGTGTGAATCTATGAACTGTTTGTTACTTGTCAGATACAAAATGAAGAGCATGTGACAGAATGTAAGTTAAATATATCACTAAGAACACTGTGTAGTTAAGCTGACATTTCTTTACAGCTAGACTTTTTTTTTTTTAATTAAGTATATTTAACACATAGTGTTACTTTCAGGTATACAATATAGTGATTTAACAATTCAGTACACCACCCGGTGTTCATCACGGTAAGTGTCCTCTTAATCCCCTTCACCAATTTCACCCATCCCTCCCGACAAACCACCCTTTGTTCTCTGTATTGGAGAGTCTGGGTTTGTTTTGTTTTCTTTTCTTTTGTTTTTGTCTCTTTTTTGTTTTGTTTCTTAAATTCCACATATGAGTGAAGTTATTGTATTTGTCTTTCTCTGACTGGCTCATTTCACTTAGCATTATATTCTCTAGATCCATCCATGTTGCAAATGGCAAGATTTCAATTTTTATGGCCTCATAATATTCCATTTCTGTCTCTCACACCACACACACACACACACACACCACATCTTCTTTATCCATTCATCAATGGACATGTCAGATGCTTTCACATCTTGGCTATTATAAACAATGCTACTGTATGTACACACACACACACACACACACACACACACATATACCACAATTTCTTTATTCATTGATCTATGGATGGACAGTTGGCTTGCTTCCATATCTTGGCTATTGTGAATAATGCTGCAATAAACATAGGATGTACATCTCTCTCCAAATTAGTGTTTTTGTTTTCTTTGCTTGAGTGCCGAATAGTGGAATTACTGTATTATATGTTAACTCTATTTTTAATTTTTTGAGGAACTTCCATACTCTTTTCCACAGTGGCTGTACCAATTTGCACTTGTAGTCACTCTGCTCAAATTTTCCATTTCTTCCTGACTCGGTTTTGGAAGTTATATATTTCTAGGAATTTATCCATTTCCTCTAGGTTGTCTGATTCATTGGCCACAAAACAAGTCTCAATAAATTAAAAAATATTGAAATTATACTATATCTTTTCTGACTACAATGGTATAAAACTAGAAATCAATCATAATAAAAAATCTGGAAAGAACACAAATACGTGAAGATAAATAACATGCTACTATACAATGAATGAATCAACCAAGAAATCAAGAGGAAATCAAAAGCACATGGAAACAAATGAAAATGAAAACACAGTGATCCAAAATATTTGGGATAGAGCAAAAACTGTTAAGAGAGAAGACTATAGAAATATAGGCCTACCTCAGAAGCAAGAAAAATCTCAAACAACCTAAACTTACACCAAAAAAAAGCTGGAAAAGAACAAATAAAATCCAAAGGCAGTAGAAAAAAAAGATATAATTAATATTACAGCAAAAGAAAATGAAATAGAAACTAAAAAACAGTAGAACAGATCAATAGAATCAGGATCTGGTTCTTTGAAAAAATAAAATTGATTAACCTCTAGCTAGACTTCTCAAAAAAAAAAAGAGAGAGAGAGAACTCAAATAAAATGGAGGACAAACAACTGACATCACAGAAATACATAGGATTATAATATTATGAAAAATTATAACAAGACTCTTGATGAAGGTAATTGTATCTCATTTATATTCCTGACATAAGCCCATTATCCCACTGAGAAACAGCACCTTGAGTAGCACTACCCTGGATACCACAAAAATTAGATATGCTTGCATATTATATATCTTCAGTAGGTTTTTGTTTAATGAGAACTTTAACTCAATGCCCAGTGTTGTAACATGAAAAAGTTGACAGGAGGGATTTTCATATGAACATTTCATTACTATATTACTACCTAGTGCACTGTTGATTAAGATTGTTAAAATCCTTTCAGAGGAACAATTTTTAAATACCCTCAAAAGAAACATTGCATTCAAAATATTATGACTAGTTTGTCTGATTCAAGCTATTTATTCCCAAAAGTAACGATGACATTCTCACTGCAGCAGACTTGTGCCATGCTTGCTTTTACTAAGTCTTATTACAGGTGAAAAGCTAAAGGCTATCCCACTAAGTGAGAACTTGGTCCTTACTGCTAATTGTTTGATCAGTGGCTGACAGCTGTTTCATCTGAGTCTCTTACATTTGTACTGTTTATTATTATTATTATTATTATTATCTATGCAAATGAGGATAAGAGGATTCTACCATATGAATACCTAATTGTTCTTCCAGTTCCTTTCCAGGGAAGGGAATCTTTGCGGCTTTAAACACTGCATGGTTCTGGTATCCCACTTTGAGCTGTGGAATACAAAGACTATTTTAAGTAATAGAAAAAGAGAGCTTTGGCTGATTTCAGATTTTTTTTCATTTGAAGTAGAGAAAGTGGCAACTCTTCTATAGTATAAAGGTATTGTGGTCTGTGATCTGTGTAACTCACAGGCATACTGTAGTTAACATATTAAATGAGAGGAATAGCTCATAGCCAAGATGGACAAAGATCTCTTGAGCAGCCTGGGGCCAGCTCTCCTATTGTACAAGTAACATTACATCAAGAAACATTACCTTCAATCCTGTGGAATTACAAGATAAGGGCTTTAAAATCACAAGAGCACCCATACTCCTTACGTGTGAGCCACACATAGTGATTTCCTTCCAAAAAGTACAGTATGAAAAGGGGAGGGGAGAGAGCAACTTTACAATGGAGAAAATTGACAAACATTACCATAGTCAACTAAGGACAACTTCCATAGAGATCAATCATGTTGATAGTATGTACCTTTGATATGAGATGACAAAAAAATGACATTTTACTGTTGCAATCTTCCTCCCCAAAACTCAGTTTAATCATGAGAAAAACATCAGATAAATCCAAATAGAGTACATTCTACAAAATTCTATCTGACCTACTTCTCAAAACTGTCAGAGTTATACAAAACCAGCAAAGTTGAAGAACTTATTACAGCCCAGATGATTCTACATGAATGTAATTAATATCCTGGATAAGGTCTTAGAACAGAAAAAGGATATGTGGCAAAAAAGCAAAGGAGATTGGAATAAATTATAGACTTTTAAAAACAATAATATATTAATAGTGATTCATTAATTGTTACAAGTGTGCTATACTCATGTAAGATGTTCCTAATGGGGAAAACTGAATGCAGGGTGTATGAGAACTCTCTGTATTATTTTCACACATCTTCTGTACACCATAGTTGTTCTAAAAAACAAAATTTACTTTAAAAAATCAGTAAAGGGGCACCTGGGTGACTCAGTTAATCATCCAACTCTTGATTTGGGCTCAGATCATGATCTCACGGTTCATTAGATAGAGCCACACATCAGGTTCCATGCTGACGTGCAGAGCCCTCTTGGGATTCTCTTTCTCCCTCTCTCTCTGTCCCTCCTCACTGTCTTTCTCAAATAAACAAACATTCTAAAAAACCGGTAAAGAGAAATCATTATGTACATCATGAAAACTGAAGTGACTTGAGATATTGCAATCAAAAGGAATTTAATGTCAACAGTTGGTTATAAAAGAGATGGGGCGCCTGGGTGGCGCAGTCGGTTAAGCGTCCGACTTCAGCCAGGTCACAATCTCGCGGTCCGTGAGTTCGAGCCCCGCGTCAGGCTCTGGGCTGATGGCTCAGAGCCTGGAGCCTGTTTCCAATTCTGTGTCTCCCTCTCTCTCTGCCCCTCCCCCGTTCATGCTCTGTCTCTCTCTGTCCCAAAAAAAATAAATAAACGTTGAAAAAAAAAAAAAGAGAGATGGAAGAGCTAAGAAACCAAAGAGAAAAGAGGTGGAAGCTGCTAGCAGTCCGAGGGCTGGAGGGTCAAGTGGGGGAGGTGGTATTAGCAGAGCTCAGGGGGTGGCTGCCCAGAAGAAGCTGGAATAACAGTGGGCCTGTCCAAGGAGAGCTGGGACTACAGAAGGAAGGACAATCTAATGGGAAACTGGGGCCATGAACAAGGGACAGATGGTACAGAAAGAGGAGAAATGTTTTGGCTGCTTCTTCCCTTCCACTTTCTAGTCTTTGGCCAGGGCCTCTGATTGACCTACCGAGAAGCCATGTGGGGCATGAAAGCCTGGGAAATGTGGTTATATGAGAGAGAGACCTTTTTACTCACTTCTTATTCTCAGTTTTTAAAATGTGTATTTCCTCTTAACATTATTCAGGATTAGCATTTCTCTTCATTAGCATTTTATTGCATACACTTTATGTTTTTTAATCAACTGTGAAACGTTCCTGAATTATGTTTCCTCAAAAGAGCTGAGTCACCTCACTGAAAAAACAAAAGTCAAAAAAGTTGCTTAAACATCCTGAAACAAAAGTTTTGAAAAAAAAAAAAAAAGCTTTTCTGCTATTTCTTTGAAATAGAGAAAAACAGAGGAACTCAGTGGTCAGAGATGAGTTGAATATTATTAATTTCCCAGTATGGCCAAACATATCAAGTGCCTGGGATTAAGCAGCATTTTGAAAGGGAGAGAGTATGTCAGTGGTTTTGATGAGTGGAGCACTTCAGAAAGAACAAGATGCAAAAACTTTCCTTGATGGTTAACTTAATTACAAGATGTTCCAGTTTTGCCAAATTTTTAATTTCTATTAAGGTTGAGGAAGTATTATACCATCCATGGATTTTTTTTTTTTTTTTTACTGTTTATTCATTTTTGAGAGACAGAGCATGAGCAGGGAGGGTCAGAGAGAGGGAGACACAGAATCCAAAGCAGGTTCCAGGCTCTGAGCTGTCAGCACAGAGGCTGACACAGGGCTCAAACTCATGAATGTAAGATCATGGCCTGAGCTGAAGTGGGACACTTAACTGACTGAGCCACTGAGGCGCCCCAGATCATCCATGGATTTCTGACTCAAGCTTTCAGTTAAGATACTGAGTGGGTTATGTTGTGATCTACCATATCTAAATCAAGACAAGGCACTTAAAGGAACAACTTCCTTTCTGCAGTGTTTGATGACATTGTCTTCCCAGAACTCTTGTTGAAAACTCTTAGAGTTCTTTCCACAGAAGGAATTCCTTATGCCCTAGAAAATGGAAGATAAATTCTAGGGAACCATACTTAAAAATAAATCACCAGGGCCATACTAAAGATTTAAGTATACAAAACTAGGCACACAGCCTTTTAACCAACAAAGAGTTGAATGGCACTATTATATATTTAATTCAAAGACTGTTGTATTAGGTATCCATGAGCTGAAGCATAAATTTTAGGGTATGTTTTCTTTCCCAGGAGGCTATAATCATGGCAATGAGGGCAAGATGCCAACTTAACTCTCGGAATTAATTCAGCTTCACCAGGGAAGTCATCATGACTTTACAACATGCCATGGGAAGTTTAACAATGTGATTTCATCAGAATGGTTGTGCTCCCCAAATTAAGAGAAAATAAATGCACTTTACTACCATGTCCAGGACAGTAATGACCATCTTCACATGGGTAAGGCTAGGAGGGAGGGTATGCACAGTAGCAGAGGTATATGACCTTAATCAGAGCTATGAGAGGGAAAGCAGAACAGATGCCTTAAAAATGCTTACTTGTTTCGAGATGTCAATCTCTCTTCATTAGCCATCAACAAGATTGATATGTAGCCTAAAATCCCTCCTACTAGAAAACTTAATCTTAGTACACAAAGCAATGACTTTTTCTGCCTTTGTTCCCCCCATTCCAAAGAGCATGTCATCACACAGAGTAAAGATATGTTGAATGTTCTAGCTAGAAGATATTTCTCTTTCTAAATTTCCAAAGAGAACTTTTGGCTCTTCATTTTCCCATCCATCCTGAATGCTGCCTCCAGCTTAATCTACCTAAAAAAGTAAGCAAACAAAAACTGTTTACATACTGTGTAAAACACCTAGACTTAGAGAAGAGAAAAAAATAATTTTGATCTGTATTATATTGTAGCATACGTTACATTTTTGCATTTTCATTCTGGGCACTAGAATTATGATTGCGTTTGTTAATTGGGGTCAGAGTCCCAACTGGTCATTTTTTCACAACCACCTATCCTGGAGGTGAGGAAGGAAACTCTGGAGAGACACTGAGGAAGAGAATGAACAAGACTGAGGTTTTGAAAGTCTGGGAACTGGAATCCTTCTCAAGATCCTTCCCAAGATCAGAAGCCTATTATGGCAAAGAACAGGAGACAGAAAGCCTTGCCAGGGGAGCTAAACCAGAAACAGTGTGGGAGAGAGGTAATCCAAATGCAGGGCAATGGTCAAGAGGCTAGTCCGGAAAGGGTAGGAGGAAAAGATTAAAGTCAGTGACTTCACTAAAGCCATGAATTTATAACCATCTCAAGCAAAACTAAGGATCAAAACTCTGTGTATAGGCAGGGGCGAGGTAGAAAGAGCAGCTGCTATAGTGGGCAACAGACTGCCAAGCAAGAGATGGTGAAAGGTCAAGGGGGCACCTGAGCAATCACCTCAGACAATGTTTGCATTGAGGCTTGCCTTTATGATAAGCAAATGCAATGGTTCTCAGAGTGTGGTCCCCAGCCCAGCAACAATGGGATCACCTGGGACTTGTTAGACATGTTAATTCTTGGGCCTGTCTCAGAACTACTCAATCAGAAACTGGGCCTCTGGTCATGGACCTATAATCTGTGTTGTACTAAGCCCTTCAGGTGATTCTGGTGCTTATTGCAGTTTGAAAACCATTGGATTAGCAGGTGAGACTAGTTTAAAAGCAGAAGGTAGGGTGCACTATAGACAAGCTTGAAGAGATTCCTTTACTTGGAAATTTAAGTAATTTCACGTTACAAAATAACAAGTTCCATTTATTAAATGGTGCACGAGAGCTTTTCTTTGCCCCTTCTGATCGACTCCGCTCTTCCATCCTGTTTTGTGCCCTGGAAGGAAAATCTGTTTTGATTAGCATCAAAGGGCTCTGGCTTCTTCTTGGATTCAGCTCATGGGGAGCTCTAGCACACAGTGAAAAGATTACTATAATTATACTAGTGCCTATCGTTCCAATACAATCCACCCACACCTTTGCAGAATAAGCTTTTTAAATAAACCACTTTGGCAACAAACTCTCCGTAAGTAAATAAACCAAACTAAAGTGTTGTGCTTTTTATTGGGACTTTGTATAAGACTTAGGCACCTCCTCAGATTCCCTAAACCAGCAGCTTCTTGCTCTCCTCCTCAGTTGCCTCCATACTCAACCATCGGACTGCTGGGACTTCCGTTGCCTGTGACCAACCACCTACCCTAGGAGAGCTGGGGACTGTGGAGCCCTTTCCCTCTAGAACAGTTAGGCTGACTAGCTACATGCCTAGAGTTTCTGATCCCTACTACCCCTTCGAGGCTTCAGTGAACCACCATACCACAGGGATTGAAATATGGCATACCAGATAAAAACAGAAGGGACCAAATAATGAAATGAAACCCAGAAGTTGAAGGTAGTTGACCAATGGGAAGTGGGAGAATGGAGGGAGTTAGGCAGATTAATTCTCTCTCTTCCTTGGACTGCTCTGATGCATGATTTTTCTAGCCACGGAGAAGTCTCCCAGGCTAAACATAAGTACCTCCAAAAATTATGCTGTGTCTCTTAATGGCTTATGGTGGAGTGGCAGCCAGCATAGTCAAATGTAACTTCTTAGTGCTTCTCATTTTTTGTTGTGTCACATTCACCTCTCCCACTTTGCTGCCTTAGGCTTGCAAAGTCCAAAAGAAAACGGAGTGCTTTCATCCTAGCCTGAGGCCCTGTGATGTAGAGATCCCTGGTTAAAACATTCCTAACTATTACAATAGCTAACATAACCATGAACACAGAGACAATAAAATAAAATAGCATATAAACCAAAATTGCTTGGTTGTTACTTCCTGACTAGTTAGTATAGACTCTACCAGATGAGGCTAAGAAATGTCATCTTGGCTCTGTTCAGTTTCCTGATCTTACTCTCTTGTGTTGCATGATTACTAGTCTGCTGTGCTCTATATTATCTTTACTGGGCATGGATGCTTCTGTGGATTCAGGTATTTGTCCTCATTGCAGTGTGTTGTCAATTTCTTTGTATTTATTTAAAACCCATGCATCAATAAATAGCCTTTATTAATTGATGAGTAAGGTGAAGTTAAAGGTGCCACCACATCAGATTTAAAGAATCATATCATTGCCCAAAGTCTTCATATTAATCCTCAGTCCATCCTAGTCAATATGTTTGCCTTAGATCTTGAAGCCTTTAATCTCTATTGACTATATATGCCATGATTTTGTAACAAAAGTGTGAAAGAAAGAAATAAGGGAGAAATGATATAATAAAGTTGTACATTTTAAACAGTAAAATATTAGCTTAATAGGGATATAAGAAAATTTAACATAATTGCAGTGACTGCATAAATAATGACAGCCAGGATATATGATTATTTTGTTACCACTGCTACCAATGTTGTTTTTTTCAAACTACTACCTAATGCTTAAAAGAAAAATCTATACTCCTCTGGATTTTAAAGTATAGTAGCAGGGTTATAATTGGGCTTTCTTGGATTATTCAGGATGCCAAAGGGTTTCAGGGCCATGATTGTGAAGATCATTTCACAGCAGAATAAATGTATTCATGCTTAAATATGAGGTAGCATTGTGTATTGTAAACAATGGTGTACTATGCAAATACAAGACGTAACTGTCACTTATACAGATATTGGACAGTAAGAAATGTTCAGTTTATGGCAACAATTGCTTAATAATTATTGAAAAATAAAACAAAAAAAGAAATGCAGAAGGAGCATATTAATTTATAAGGTTCTGTTTTGTTGAATTCTTATTAGTTGATGAACAGGTGTAATAACTAGTGCTTCATAACTTATAACTATTATTTAGAACCCTGCTTTGCAAACTATGCCTCACTGAATAAGAGGGGTTTTCAGAGATTCTGAGTCACCATGGTATTATCTCTCAAATGGCATTTAAACTGCCTGAAGAAACAGATTAGCACTAAAGTTCTTAGAAAATGTCAGTTAAAAATACTGCACTGCAATAATTATGTGGCAATGTAGGTTCACTGACTGTAGCAAATGTACTCCCTTCTGGTGGGAGATTTGACAGAGGGGGAGACTGTGTGTATGTGTGCACAGGGAGTATATGAGAACTCCATACCTTCTGTTCAGTATTGCTATGAACCTAAAATTTCTTTTAAAAACTTAATAAAAAATAAACAGAAAAATTATACTGCCTACTAAAATATTTTGAAACTACTGACTATAAATATTTAGTTTGCTTTTTACTTTGGTATATGAATCAATGGCTATTTTTAGAAATGAACCTAAAAGTGGGAAGATTTTCCTTAATGTAGTGTTAAACAGAAGGTAAGTAAAAATTGGAAATCTGTGTATATAGAAACAGACAAGTCAAATTATAAGAATAGAAGTAATGTAAAAACTAAGTTTTGAGTAGTTGGTACCATAAATAATACTCGGGAAAAAGTCTTCAATTTGCTTTCCCTGTCAGATTTTTTACCTCACTGATAAATAGTCCTGTTTGTACCTAAGGCATAGATAATAAAATCAAAAGAATGAAAAATTACCCAGTGACCTAGAATTTTTACTGTTAATATTTATGATAAACATCTAAGCAATGCGCTACAGCTTTCGTTGCAATAGAAATAGATGACATTTAATAAAATTAAACTAATTTTAATTTCAAATTGATTCATTAAGAAACTTAAATGACTATGCGAATCAATTTATCTTCATCAAATCCTAATGAATCTTTCAATGTACATTGAAGTCTTTGGTGATATTACTTCATTCCAAATATTCTTCTTTTCTTTTAAGTTTATTTGAGAGAGAGTGAGGGGGAGGGGCAGGGGCAGAGAGAGGGAGAGACAGAATCCCAAGTAGGCTCCACACTGTCAGTGCAGAGCCAGACACAGGGCTTGAACTCACAAACCATGAGATCATGACCTGAGCCAAAATCAAGAGTCAGATACTTAGTCAACTGAGCCACCAAGATGCTCCCAAATATTCTTCTTTTAATACAAGTTTTTATAACTAGTCATTTTTAATAGACAATATGAGTGCAATGTTATTTAAAAATGACAACATAAAATACCATTGGCCATAAATATAAATATATATTCATATTCATATATGTTTTATACACTAAATTTATATATATATATATACACACACACACACATTAAATTTATATATCTACTGTGTGTATATAAATATATATATTTCATTCTAATTTCTCTGCTTTGACAAGTTTTTCTCTGAAGGTGATTCCTTATTTGGTCTTCTCTGAGAATGAATCTGGATTGGGACCCTCACAGTCCACACAGAGCAGAATAGTATGTATTGTTGATATTCAATAATGATCTACCGTAATTTGTGTTCCTAATGACAGGTGAGGCAGGGCTTGCCTGAAAGAAAAGGTGCCTTTCAGACACACACACTTATTTTACCTCCAGCATCAGAATGTGTTCTATCTGGTGTATTCCCAACGGCTCCTACACCTCGCTGCTTGCCCAAATTATGCGATTTCCCATAGTAAAACAAACCAGAACAAACAACAACAACAAAAACCCAGGCCTAAATTTAAATAAAGGAGCCTAGGGGCGCCTGGGTGGCGCAGTCGGTTAAGCGTCCGACTTCAACCAGGTCACGATCTTGCGGTCCGTGAGTTCGAGCCCCGCGTCAGGCTCTGGGCTGATGGCTCAGAGCCTGGAGCCTGTTTCCAATTCTGTGTCTCCCTCTCTCTCTGCCCCTCCCCCGTTCATGCTCTGTCTCTCTCTGTCCCCAAAAAAATAAATAAACGTTGAAAAAAAAATTTTAAATAAAGGAGCCTATGAAAAAGAAAGCTAGTTAATCCTTTTAACAATAATTATGTGTGTGGAAGAATAACATCTATATAGAAAGGCCCACAAATCATGCACGTACAGCTCAATGAGTTACCACAATGTGAACCTGCCCACGTAACTGTCACCTGTGAAGAAATAACCAGTCAAGTTAACTGAATAATCTGGGTTCCAGTTTAAGATGGTGAAGGAAGACTGAACTCCCCTCCTCTGCAGAACACACAGAATGACACCTAATAATAGAACAATTCCTCCTGAAGAACCCAGGGCAGACTAAATAGCTTCTGGACAACCAAAGAGAGAGAACTGCAAGAGAGATCAAGGCACACCACAGTTTAAGAGAGTAACTAGCATATAAAGCCACAGGTCCAAACAGTCAGCAAGAGGCACCAAATACACAGTCTACATAGAGGCCATCATACATAAGACCACTTCTCCAATGTTAGACTTAGCCGCTTCACTAGATGCATAAAAACAAATCCACAGCATCCACAGAAACTAACACAGGAAGTCAAGCAAAATTAGGAGACAGGAATATGCATGAAGATAAGAAACAAGAAAAAAAACTTCAGAAAATTAAATGAAACTGAGGTAAGTAAAATGCCTGATAGAAAATTTGAAGTAATGATCATAAAGGTGCTCACTGGGCTGGAGAAATGAGTGGAAGAACTCAGTGAGACCTTCAATAAATAGAAAATATTCAAAAGAACCAATAAGAGTTGGAGCATATGATAAGTAAAAATAGAAAGCACACTAAGGAAATTGGTAAAAATCACACTAGAGGATACAGAAGAACATATCAGCAATCTGGAAGAAAGAGTAATGGAAAGCATACAAGCTCAACAGCAAAAAAAAGAAGTTTTTTAAAAAGAGGATAAATTTGGGGACCTGGGTGGCTCAGTGGGTTAAGCGTCCAACTTCGGTTCAGGTCATGATCTTGCACTTGTGAATTTGAGCCCCGCATCAGGCTCTGTGTTCACAGATCAGACCCTGGAGCCTGCCTCAGACTCTGTGACTCCCTCTCTCTCTTCCCTTCTCCTGCACTCACTCTGTCTGTCTCTCTCTCAAAAATAAATACACATTGGGGCGCCTGGGTGGCGCAGTCGATTAAGCGTCCGACTTCAGCCAGGTCACGATCTTGCGGTCCGTGAGTTCGAGCCCCGCGTCAGGCTCTGGGCTGATGGCTCAGAGCCTAGAGCCTGTTTCCATTTCTGTGTCTCCCTCTCTCTCTGCCCCTCCCCCGTTCATGCTCTGTCTCTCTCTGTCCCCAAAATAAATAAACATTGAAAAAAAAATTTTTTTTTAAATAAATAAATACACATTAATTAAAAAAAAAAGATAAATAAAGGGATCTCTTGAAAAAGATCAAGTGAACAAACATTCATATGATAGGGGTCTCAAGAGAAGAAGAAAGAGAAAGAGATAAAACTTAGTTGAAGAAATAATAACTGAAAACTGCCCTTAAACCCAAGAAGGACCATACCATAACACATAATAACTAAAATATCGAAGGTCAAAGATAAAGAATCTTAAAAGCAGCAAGACAAAAACAAAAAGTTACCTATAACTTTTTATAGGTAAAAGTAAGGGAAAACCTAGAAGGTTATCAGCTGCCTTTTCAGCAGAAATTTTTCAGGTCACAAAGGAGTAGCATGACATATTCAAAGTTCTGAAAGAAGAAAACCTACAGGGGTGTCTGGGTGGCTCAGTCACTTAAGGGTCTGACTTCAGCTAAGGTTATGATCTCATGGTTTGTGGGTTTGAGCCCTGTGTTGGGCTCTGTGCTGACGGCTCAGAGCCTGGAGCCTGCTTTGAATTCTTTGTCTCTCTCTGTCCCTCCCCCACTCTCTGTCTCTCTCTCAAAAATAAACAAACAAATATTAAAAGAAAAAAAAAAGAAGAAAACCTACAGCCAAAATTACTCTCTGCTGCAAGGTTATCACTCAGATTTGAAGGACAGATAAAGAGCTTTACAGATAAACAAAAGACAAAGGAGTTTATCACCACTAAACTAGCCTTACAAGAAAAAGAAAACCATGCAAGTTTAATATTATACCACAATATCCATAGTTGATGACACCACTCAAGTTCTGGTAATAGTTTGGAATAAGAATTTTAACATAATGTTTATACGGTTTAGTTTCAAAGTATATACAGATAAAAGGGCTTTAAATCTTACATATAGAGTGGTAAAATTCTCCATTTTTAAATGTTAAAAAGGGATAATAAAAATATAAATATGTTATGAAAGTGTTATGATGGGAAAACAAAAAAATAGTTCTTGTGATTTAAATTGAATTCAATTATAACTTTGGTTTGTAAACATGCTGTTAAGAATATGGCATATTTTTCAAAAGAATGCTTTTTTAAAAAAGTTTTTTGAATGTTTTGCTAATTTTATTTTTTTCTTTTGCAGAATTTTTGCATAGATGCCATGGTCTTTATTACCCTTATCTAGTTGTTCCTCTCTTTCTTTTTCCTTTGTATTCATTAAAAAAAAAATTAATGTTTATTTTTGAGAGAGAGAGAGACACAGACAAAGACAGAGAGACAGAGTGCAGCCAGGAAGAGGCATAGAGAGAGAGACAGAATTCAAAGAAGGTTCCAGGCTGTCAGCACAGAGCCCAACATGGGGCTAGAACCCATGAACCATGAGATCATGACCTGAGCCAAAGTTGGATACTCAACAGACTGAGCTACCCAAGTGCCCCTTCTTTGTATTCATTTTTGAATGGGAGTAGGTTCATCTAGCACTGCTATTTATCTTAAAGTCATTGGGGTGGATCCTGCAAGGGTAGATCCGAGTCACTGAGTAATATTGAAATGTCATCCTTAGACTTTAAGCCGAAGATCCTGCTTAATAATGTTTACATTATCCTCTCAAGTCATCTAGACAGCCTGAACAAAGAGGGACATTTTAGGCATTTGGAACTGTTTTCCCAGGTATATTAAAACCAGTGGCCCAGTAATTAGTTCTATCTCTGCTCAGCTTTTTTTTTGTTTCTTCAAGTATACAATATGGCTGAAATCTCTGTTTTTGTTTTCCACCTGTCCCTGTGGATGGATTAATCTCTTTCATTATCATGTACTTCAGGTGCCTTGCTTTGGAATAGAATGGGGGAACTGAATTAGAGAAGTGTCCTAAGAACTGTGACTTTCTAGTGAAGTATTCTGTACTGCACATCAGCCACCCTTGTGTTGACTATTGGTTAACATGTGCAAATTACTTTCAAATACATCAATCTTCATCTCTTTCTTAGGTTTGGATGGCCTCCAGACTTCTCCCTCAATATAATTATGATTATGATTCCCTCTCACTGAAGGAAGTCTCTTCCACTGCTAACAGAACTTGTTGGTGAAAAATGGAAAATTAACATTTTTCTTTCATGACCCCAGATTGTTCAGGGAAAGGATCTCAAAGTACGTGTTAATTCTGTTCACTTGCAGGATCTGTTTTGCCAAAGAACCTTGGGCAATTCTACCTAAGCAAACTAATGAGGCTCGTAGGCCAATTTCTAGATGATAGTGTGTCCTTTTTTGTGAACATGTGTATCTGGGGAACTGCTACTTAGCATAATCAGAAAGGTTAAATTGTTCTGTTCCCTGTAGGTTATTTTATGTAAGTTTTGACAAGGCTACAGAGTTATGCATAGCATGTCCCTTAGTTTTATGCATTACGTTGTGAGAATTCTTTTACATTCTTGTCATTTGGTAAGAGCTCTGTTAGAGAATATATGAGGCTGGCCTCTCAAAATGAGAAAGGACAAGTTGAATTTTGAATCCACATGATCATTCACATTGAATAAAGAGGGAAGCACAGTACCTATAGAGGGAGAAACAGTGACTGGACCAAGATCAGGATATTTTCAATGAAGAAATATCTTTTTCTCTGCCTTTTCTAAAATTAGGATGGGGGTGAGCAGTTTGGAGGTCTTACGTCCCTGCTAGAAATTTGAAATAGTGTCACCATTAAGGAGAGAAATCTTAACATAAAGGAAATAGTGCAGGTAAAATCTATTACTTATCAGATCAAAAAAATAAAGAGAATTGACTAAAAAACCCTACTGATTCTGAATTTGTTACTGTTTCATTTTTAAAATTACTTTTGTTATTCTGGATGTGGTGAAGAGAGGGGAATCATCCTCTGTCTTTGGTGAAAAAGTCCCTGAGGTCATTCTCCCTTGCCTCCATCTTTGTCCCTCTGCAGGAAGGGGTATTGGTGAGTTTTGTCAGAACTGCCTTTACTATCTAAAACAGCAAACTGACCTCTTGGCACAGGAAGTAGGAATTGGTTCCCTGTGTTTACTAACATATTTTATAAATTGTGTTCTGACAGAACTGCCTTGGAATTTGCATTGTTGGGAATCCATCGTTTTAGCATTAATAACCTTGGCCACCTCCATGCCTACCGTTTATCTCTTTTTTTTTTTTTTTTTAATTTTTTTTTTCAACGTTTATTTATTTTTGGGACAGAGAGAGACAGAGCATGAACGGGCGAGGGGCAGAGAGAGAGGGAGACACAGAAACGGAAACAGGCTCCAGGCTCTGAGCCATCAGCCCAGAGCCTGACGCGGGGCTCGAACTCACGGACCGCGAGATCGTGACCTGGCTGAAGTCGGACGCTTAACCGACTACGCCACCCAGGCGCCCCCTTACCGTTTATCTCTTTAATAGTTTCCATTATACTTTGAGATTTGAGAAGTTAGGAAGGTGGAATAGCCAATCAAACAAGCAAGTGATATAATATCAGATCATGATAGATACTATGAAAAAAATAAGGGACTTGAAAGTGATTGGGGGAGAGACACTTTAGATGGGTAAAAAACTTTTCTGAAGAAGAGACTCATTAACGAAGATCAAAAGAGGAGCTAATAGTGACAAAGTTAAAAGATGAGGAAATGAGTGAGAGGAGACAGGGCTAGATCATGTAGGCCATTATAAGGAGTTTGAGTTTTTAGTTTACTGAAAGACCATTGGAAAGTTGTAAGCAGGGACATGACCTGATATGATTTGTTTGTTTAAAAGTTCATCCCAGCTATCAGATAGAAATGTACAAAAGAGAAGCAAAAATAATGGAAACAGAAAAGTCAATTAGAAAGCATTTGTGATAGTCTGTGTTGGTGACAGACGTGATTTGAACTGGGGTGGTTCACACAGAGGGGAACATAAATTATCAGGTCATCATATATTTTAAAGGATTTATTGTTAAATAGGAAGAGGCAGGAGCTGTAGCTCAGCCAAGAAGAGGAGAGTAGAAGGAGAAATGATCAATAGGAGAGAAAGAAAGGAACTTGGGCTAACTCAGATTTATAGCCTAAGCAATTGAAGGAATGAATGAAGAAGTCACAGTGGTCTATAGGTAAATAGTCACCCATGTACAATCGGGGCCAGACACCCCTAAATTTAGATGTTTCACTCTTTTCTGGAATATTTTATTCATTGTTATATGTTCTATTCTAAAATATAAAAAGGAAATATAAAAACTGAGCTTTCTGTACATATTGGTATGTTATTAAAGAAATTGAGATTATTTTTTTTATTTTTTTTTTAAATTTTTTTAAAAATTTATTTTTGAGACAGGGAGAGACAGAGCATGAACAGGGAAAGGTCAGAGAGAGGGAGACACAGAATCCGAAACAGGCTCCAGGCTCTGAGCTGTCAGCACAGAGCCCGATGCGGGGCTCGAACTCATGGACCGCAAGATCATGACCTGAGCCAAAGTCGGCCGCCTAATCCACTGAGCCACCCAGGCGCCCCAAGAAATTGAGATAATTTTTTTTTCTTTTTTTTTTTTTCTTTTTTTTTTTTCTTTTTTTTTTTTTTTAATTTTTTTTTTCAACATTTATTTATTTTTGGGACAGAGAGAGACAGAGCATGAACGGGGGAGGCGCAGAGAGAGAGGGAGACACAGAATCAGAAGCAAGCTCCAGGCTCTGAGCCATCAGCCCAGAGCCTGACGTGGGGCTCGAACTCACGGACCGCGAGATCGTGACCTGGCTGAAGTCGGATGCTTAACCGACTGCGCCACCCAGGCGCCCCGAGATAATTTAAAGTAGTATGGCCAACAGGTGAAGATAGTAGACTTAAATCAAGTTATAACACAATGATGTGGATGTTAATTTTTTGAAAATATTGACTTATGCAGTAGAAATTTATAAATTTAGACATTGGATAGACTTTAAATTCATATACTCAGATAAATCATAGAAAAACATGTTTTACACAGAGAATTGAATATAATTACAGTAATAAAAAATAATAATGACCACGCTAACAGTCAATTCAAGTACCACTTATTGAGCAATTACTACAGACCAACAACAGTGCTAAATACTCTTATACAATATCTGACTTAATTCTTGCCAAATTCTCCCAGATAGGTATTATTCCTCAGACTTTACAGTTGAAAGAATTAAAACTTAAGAGGCTAAATAATTTACTCATGATTAAACAGCTATTTCATGTTGGGGCATGGAGATCTTAAGCACCAGAAAACATCACAATCAACTATTTAAGAATGGTTTAACTTGACAACTTCAATATGACTAGATGAACAGAAAAATCTTATTGCTGAAAGGGCCCATAGAGACAAATCTGTCTATTTCAAGAACTGGTGGTATTGTCGATCCAACTCAATAGCACCAGGGACACAAATCTTCCTTTTCATGCTGTTGCAGTGAGGGAGAACCTGTGTCATGGTGATTTTGCGGCAGCTTATTGAAGAAGGGTGGGAAAGACATATTTTAACATGTAGGTTTTGTGTTAAGTGATTTCAAAGTGGGTTTTAAAAAGCAGGGCTTTCTCTGGCTTGGATGGTATCAGAAAGTGGGGAAGTTTTCTCTGATTGGATAGCCTAATAAATCTTATCTGGAAGGTAGGAAGAATGAAATTAAGCTAATGCCTTAATTAAAGAAGAAACACTACTTATATTGGCTGACATATTGGGATATTTGATCATTTTTGTGGTTTGGACAATTTTTATGTCTTTGTGTTCAGACATGTAATCGTGTCTGTCATGATTGTCATTACACAGCAATCTCGTTTTTGCCTCGTCAGATGTCAGTGCTCCCAGAAATGTATGTCCAGAAGAAGAACACCAAGATCTAGCTGTGAGTACTAGCTACTGCATGTTGGGGGCAGTTTTTCTTTCTAGCGCTGACAAGATCTGTAATTTCTCCGTGTGCATGTATTTTCTACATAATATTTGCATAGATTCCTTTTATTTCTTCACTTTAGGTAATAGCAAGACACTGAACATATATATAACTATATGACTATAGTGTTATATTGCCAATAAATATACCTTTTTGATACAAAAAAGTCAAATTTCCCTTTAAATATAGCACCACTCAAAGACAACGTATTTCTTCTTGGCATTCGTTTTATTTTTCACCTATAAGATACTGTATGGAAATTCAAGAGGCAGTTGTGTGTGAAAATTAATTTAAAGCAAATCTATCATGATGTAGCAATTGGAGGACTGAAAATTATTCTCTTACTTTCCAGTTCTTTTTTTGTGATATATTGAAACAACATTTAAAAGGCAAAATATAGAACACATTAAGATGGAGAGTTTCCTGTGTTTATAATTTAGTGTGTCTAGGGGCAGCTGGGTGGCTCAGTCGGTTGAGCATCCGACTTCAGCTCAGGTCATGATCTCACCATCTCTGAGTTTGGGCCCGCGTCTGGCTCTGTGCTGACAGCTCCGAGCCTGGAGCCTGTTTCGGATTCTGTTGTCTCCCTCTCTCCCTGCCCCTCCCCCACTAGCACTCTGTCTGCCTCTCAAAAATAAAGAAAATTAAAAAAATTAAAAAAAGTAAAATTTAGTGTGTCTTTTATAAAAGTATGATTATCCTAAGAAATTCAAACTAGTTATAAAAAAAATCACAATTTGGAAAACCCCCCTCATTCCTATTCCTCAGAGAAAATCATTACTAATAAACATTTTGCTGAATATGTAATGCACACATGTATATATTTTTATGTACTAATATAAAAAGGAATTTCACTAGCCATGCTACTACATATTTTACACAGAAATATATCATATCCAATGGAATCCTTTTGTTGATATATTATAAATTACGGACCCAATTCCTTATTGATTAGATTAAGTCTTTTGGCCAATTTTCACTAACAAAGATAGTGCTTTACTGCTTATATATATATCCTTGTATATTTGCCTAATTATTTTTTAGACGTTAGACTGTTGCATCACAGCATTTCCATGATTTATATTTTGGAATTTATTTCCAGATTTCACCCCAGAAAGGTCAGATGTACAAGAGTGCTTATATCTTGATAAACTCACTAGTATTTGTAAGTATATTTCCAAGTAGTAATATTTGTGTATTTGGATACAAATAAATCCAAATGGCCAATGGGCACATATACCACATGTGCTGGTTTTGCTTTTGTAGGGAAAAACTTGCTGAGAAAGGATCAAGAGGAGGTGTAGGGCTGTCCCTCTTCTCTCCTAACTTGGCCTCTTGCCTCCTCATAGTTCAAAGCAATGGTCAGCAATGTGGCAGAAAAGAACATTAGCTCAGTGAGAGACACCCTGTCCCATGGACTATGTGGCTGTAAGTCCATAATTAGGGGAAGTGTTAACCCCTCCTCTGGTGGGATCAGGGACAGTAGCAATATGATATGTCAGAACCTTAACTCCAGTCCCATCCTGCCTCTTCCTGATGTACTCAAGTGCCTGGGGTCAAAGCTTTGCATTGCAGGCAGCTTACCAGATCAAGATTCTGGCAGGATTTGCCACACCAGCCTCTACGGCTGTGCAAATACCAGTCCTTGCCTGGGTATGTCGGACCAGGGTCCATTTCCTGGAGTCGATCAGGGCTGACTGCTTTAAGCACTGGATGATATCCATTTTTCCATGGAGCTTTGCAGGAGTGGGTGGAGACTGACTCTTTTTCTGGATAGGCAGGGTGCCCAGAAAAGCGTGGGACAAATTAACCCTTACCTTTCATTTTGTCAATGATAAATAACATGTCTTCTTAAGATTCCCATTCCTTTGATTTATAGTTGGTTGATCATATATTTAAATCACTATCTGATTGCATTGCTCCGTTCCTTATTCCTCTTATTGCCAGTAGTCCAAACCACCATCCTGCAGTAACTTCCTACCCAGCCACACTGCTTTTATTCTTGCAGCTCTACCTGTACCTGCATCTCCACAGAGTAGCCCGAGAGACCTCTTTGCCCTCTGGTCCTCAGGGTTTCTCTACCTCGGCACGATTGCCATTCTGGATGGGAAGATTCTATATTGTTGATGGCTGTCCTGTGCCTTGTAGAAAGTTTGACAGTTATCTCTTTCTTCTACCCACTAATGTCAATATCAAACCCTCAGTTGTGACAATTCACAAGTTTTCCAGCCTTTGCCAAATGTCCCCTGGGGACAAAATTACCCCTGCTTGAGAACTACTTCTAAGGGTTTTGTCCTTTACACTCTGCACTCTGATAACATCCCAGTTCTTAATTAACCTGCCTTGATCACCTATCACTTCCTTCTGCCTTTATTCATTCTGCTCTAACACCCTTGGCCTCCTTGGTTTTCTATGAATGCATCAATCTCTCTTTTTTCAAGACCTTTATGCTTGCTCTGTCTTCCATGTGCCTTAAATTCTATTCCCCCAAATCAATTCATGGTTCTCTCTTACTTCACTGGTTTCTGCTAAAATGTCAATAAAGATATTTTCTTTAATCACTCTGTGTAAAAGGCCCTTTTATTTTCAATTATTCTTTATCTCTGCTTTATTTTTTAATGTAATTGTCCCAACCTGCCATTTTATGATACAAATCTGTTTATCATTTGTCTCTCTCATGAAAATGTAAGCTCCATAGGAAATGTTATCTTCTTCCTGCCTATTCAACCATATCCCAGCACCTGGTAGCTATTGGGTAAGTAGTTGTAGAATAAATGAATGGAAAGAAGTAGAAGGGGAATGGATTTTTTATATTACCAATTCCAGATGGAAGAACTGACAAAAAATATTATTTTCAAACCATGACTCAAAGAGTAGTTCATAATAGTAAAATCAGCTCTCCTTACCCCTCAGCTAATCCTGATGCCAACATACTCCTGCCTACCTTTTCTGATCATAGAATTGCATTTCAATAGAGAGCTTCAGTTAGTTATAAATGCTTGTGTTTCTGGCACATGCAGTAAGAACAGGAAAGAGGTAGCTTCGCAAACAGAAGTAGACGATAGCATTTCATTTTCTTGGCCCATTACTGATAGAAAGTTTATATGACAATTTACCAAAATCTGCAGAATTTTCTGGTGCTTTCAAATCAAGTTATGATTATTCATTAAAAGATGTTTAGCATAATCATTTCCTCCTGGTTATCAAATAAATAGGATGGTTGGTGATTCAGGCTCATTTAAAATTGTGATACATGAAATTCTATTCAAATTAGTTTTATGCACCTAACTACAATAACACACTATCCTATTCATGCTTATGAGCAGATTAATTGGTCATTTTATCATTAAAAATAAAATTTTGCAACCAAATTTATTTTATGTATACACATTATTTTTCATTGAAATTCACCTTTCTATGGTCTTCAAGATAATAGCTTGAACCAAAATAATATGCACCAAAAAGAAATAAATCATTGCTTTAATGTAGCAAAGCTATAACAGCTAATATTCAGATTTGAAATCAGAATGTGTTTTAAATTTATACACTTATCAATGAAGTAGAGAAACCCAACAATAAATTATATATTTAGCATTATTTTTAAAATGCCTTCATTTGCTATGATCAATATAAATTTATTCTTTATATAAATTTTATACTATAATTTTATACTATTCTTTATATAAATCTTTATACTATACTTGTACAAATTTGTACAAAATTATGCTTTCTTCTACTTAAGCACAATCTTAACATGACTAGTGTGTGACAATGTGACATTTTACACTTTCTGATGTGATATATAAAAAATACATGTCACTAACGTAGTATATTCTTGCTTAAACTATCTGGACTTAATCCAATCATGAGGGATCATCAAATGAATCCAGGACTTGGCACATTTTACAAAGGAACTGGCTTGGATCCTTTAAAAGACTCAATACTATGAAAAACAGAACAAAATAAAAACAAAAGTAGACTGGGGCTTTTCTACTGTTAGGTATTAAAAGAAACAAAAGTCCTATAACACTCAAAGGCTGTGCAGGAACTTCAGTTAGAGCTTATGGATCTTACTACCTAAAACAAACAAAGGAATGAATGAATGGTGAATAATCAAGTAACTGTTAAAATCTACACCTCGTGCAATCAGGGAAATTTAGATATGAACTATATTGGTTATGGTGTTTTTGTATTAGTGATAATTAGGTTAATTTGGAAAACTGCTATACTTTTTTGTAGTTGAATACTGAAAATCAAGTGTCATGATGTCAGCAACTCCAGTTCAAATGATTCAACCAAAAATAAGGGGTGTGTATGTGTGTGTCTTTGCAGAGGAAGAGAGCAAAACAGTAGCAATGTTGGTAAACTATGAGTGAATTTATGCAAAGGATAGGCAGATATTTCTTGTATTTGTCTTTCAATTCCTCTGTAGATTTGAAAATTTAACAATAAAAAAGTTGAGCAGCAATAAGCTAGCTTTTAAAAAATAACACTATTCTTTATTTTTATAGGTCTCCAAATGTTATATAGTACATTTTCCCCTTAAAGTTAGCTTGATAGTATTCATTCTCTTCTAAAGACAGAATAGTAGCCTTAATTTTATTTCAGGGTGACTCTGTTCATATGACAACTGAACCAGAACAATGTGTAGTTCTCTTCTACGTATGCCTACAATTAATAAAAGTTTCAAAAGGAGCTCTACTGAAAATGTGCCTCCAGGTTTTAAGATCATGGATTTGTACTGTTTTTTGGCACATAAAAATAAACTAATGGGAATTCTACTGTTCCATTTAGCTCGAATCTTAAAGGTATGACTCAATTCTTTCCAAAATAGGCCCTTTTAACTCCAAAATATTCCTTAACACAATACTGACACTTTGAAAGTATAGTTAACTTCTCCTTACACACAATATATAAGAATGTGATATGTATTACAAAATTAATACAAAGACAAAACAGTTAAGTCTATTTACTTATTTAAAAATATTTCTTGATAGTTACTCTAAGAAAGGTATTGTGTAGGCTAACATGGCAATTTTAGAGATGGTATGATTCAGTTCTTTCCCTTATGGAATTTTCAGGCAAGCTAGAAAAGAGACATGCATGCTGCTTTCAAGATGGTACATTGTAAGTCCCCTAACAAAGGTATAAATACATACTCTAAGAAGTCCAAAGGCAAAAAGAATTTCCCTTGTTTCCTTGGAGAAAAAGAAGTTCTTTTGGAAGATACAATTATGTGATCTTGACCTTAAAGGGTATGCATGATTTTTAAGCAGGAAAACTTTTCTGGGATCCAGCTACAAAGTAGAAAATTGAGAAGCAGAAGAAATATTCCTTTCTCCTACTTGAATACAGATGCATAGTTGGTTAAAAATTTAATAAGAAGCAACTATGTTATCCATAATTCAACATACTCACATTTCACAAATCAATTGGTTGGGCCAATTTTTCTTTTTTTCTTTCTTTTTTTTTTTTTTTCAGACATAGCTTAAAAATACAGCAGACTTCTGCATTGGGTCATAAGGGAAAAAACAGACTCAGGAATTATGTTACCACTAAAAACAACTAGAAAACTACACAAAATATATGGGAAAATGTTTTCTGAAATTTAACAGTAAGTAGTACTGGACTGTGGTCCCTGAGAGATGAGAAGGTACAAATGAGGAGTCCCATCATTTTTCCTAGCTTTCTTTCTAACTGTATTTTCCGGACCCAGATCAAAGAGGGACACTTTAAGCAGAGCATGGCATTTCTGTTGAGATGAGGAAAGAGATGGCCTTCAAAGAGGTCAAAGCAACTGGAATTTGTATTAACAGAATGAGGAAGAAAAGATAGATATAGATATAGATATAGATATAGATATAGATATAGATATAGATATAGATATATATAGATATATATATAGATATATATATATATGTCAAAATGGACTTGAGAGAGCTGAAAAATACAACTACCAAAATGAAAATTTTACCAGATGGTGTCAACACATTAGATATCGCAGAAGAAAAGATTAGTGAACATGAGCAAACAACAGGACAAATTAGCACTACTGAAGCACAAAGAAGCTGACTGAAAAACAATGAGGAGTACCTCATTGACACATGAAAAATATTAGGAGGTCAAATACATGTCATTGGACTCATTAAAGGGGAAGGGTCAGAATAATATTTGAAAAAATAATAATTAGAAGCTTCATGAATTTAATAAAAGCTATAAACCCACAGATCCAAGAAACTCAGCCAACTCTAATCAGCATAGATATAAATAAAACCACAACAAGGCAGATTACTATCAGATTACTAAAAACCAGTGACAAAAAATCTTAAAAGCATAAACACAGGGAAAATAATGATGATCATGCACATTTTGTTAGACATAATGCAATTCAGAAGACAGTGTGATGACATCCTTAGCATGTTGAAGATGGAGAGGGAACCTGTCAATCTAGATTTATCTAGAAATGAAAGAAAATAAAGATGTTCCAGACAAAAATACAAGAAAATTCATTAACAGAAAAACTTAATTCTAAGAAATGATAAAGGAAATTAGCAATATGTTAGCCTATAAAACAAGCCTCAATGCATTTAGAACAATTGAAATCACACAAATCTGGCTAGCATGGAATTGTATTACAACTAACTGGACAGTATCCAAAATATCCCCCAAATATACAGAAATGAAACTACATAATGGTGAAAGAAGAAATCACAAGGGTAATTAAAAAATATTTCTAGGGGCGCCTGGGTGGCGCAGTCGGTTAAGCGTCCAACTTTAACCAGGTCACGATCTCGGGGTCCGTGAGTTCGAGCCCCGCGTCAGGCTCTGGGCTGATGGCTCAGAGCCTGGAGCCTGTTTCCGATTCTGTGTCTCCCTCTCTCTCTCTGCCCCTCCCCCGTTCATGCTCTGTCTCTCTCTGTCCCAAAAATAAATAAACGTTGAAAAAAAATTAAAAAAAAAAATATTTCTAAATAAATGATGAGAAAAACACAACATAACTAGTTGTAGGGTACAGCTATAAATTTAGAGAATTAAAAATTTAGCTTTAAATGTTTATGTTAGAAAGGGAAATTTAAAATCAATTATCTAAATTTCCAGCATAAGAAGCATAGACATTTAAAACGTCTAAATTATCTAAATTTCCAGCATAAGAAGGTGAGGGGAGGGGGGAAGCAAAATTTACCATAAGAAGTGAAGGAAAGATACAGTATAAATAGGAAATCAATAAACGACCAAAGAATAGAGAAATTAAACAATGTGTTAATTTTCTGCTGCCATATTCCTTAGCCCCCTTCCTTTATCTTCAAAGCCAGGATTATAGTATCAACTCACATTGCCTCTTTTTATTTTTTATTATTTTTTTTAATGTTTATTTTCGAGAGAGAGGCACACACAGAGTGTGAACAAGGGAGGGGTAGAGAGAGAGAGGGAGAGAGACACAGAATCATAAGCAAGCTCCAGGCTCTGAGCTGTCAGCACAGAGCCTGATGCGGGGCTCGAACCCACAAGCCGTGAGATCATGACCTGAGCTGAAGTCGGACGCTCAACTGACTGAGCCACCCAGGAGCCCCTCACATTGCCTCTTTTTGACCTTATGTAGTCACATCTCTCTCTGACTCAGCTGCAAATTTCTCTACTCTTAACGATTTATATTATTCTGGGCCCATTCAGATAATCCAGGATAATCTTCTATCTCACCATCCTTAACCCCAATCACATTGGCAAAGTTCCTTTGCTGTGTAAATAACATATTCATAGTTCCTGGGACTTGGATATGGACATCTTTGGAGTGTCATTACTCTGCTACCACAAAGCAAAAGCTGTTCCCTTGAAAGCTCAATAAAATTAACAAACCTTTAGTTAGACTAATTATGAAAAGAGAGAAGATATAATCACCAATATTAGGAATGAAAAGAGGATACCACCAAAGATCTTCTAGGCATTACTAGAAACATGGGGGTAATATAAACATTTCTATGCCAATAAATTTTGCAAGGACAAAATGGACATGTCCATTAAAAGAAACATGAACAAATCTTATCTAAGAATAACTAGAAATCTTTCTAGTCTTATAACTCATAAAGACGTTGACTTTGTAATTTAAAATGTACAGAAAAGCCTAGAAAAACTACAATCCAAAACTCATTTATTCTATAACTAGTAGATAATCTCAGTTAATATATTAATGTTATTCTGATATTTTGATATAAATATGTAGAGATAGACAATTGAAGTTAAACTGTATGTAGTTTTTTGAAATCTCTACTCTTATTTAACAACACATGATAAATACTTCCAAGTCATTAAAACTATGAAAATTTAATGCAGAAATTCCCAGATAGAGAAGCACTACAATCCCTTTAAGCATTATCTCTTTTTAGACATTTAGAATGTTTGCCAGTTTCCAACACCATAAATAATAATGTGGCATACTTCATTATTCATCAGTGTTTGATTGTATCTTCGAATTTTTTCCAACAATAGATTTCTAGAAGTGAAATTGTGGTTTAAGTGGTGTGTACATATTGTGAGACATGAAACAAACTTTTTTGTGTACAATGGATGCTGTTGGTTGTCCAGACCTCCTTTACAAGTAGATAAACATATCACCAGCTGGTAACTGCTTACAGCTTCTTTCTTCTCTAACGAATTGTCCTCTCCTGGGACTGAGGGCTATGCCACACTCCCAGGGACATCCAGCAGCCAGCAACGGATGGATATGGGGTACAAGTGCCAGCCTCCTTGCCTCAAGATGGGGACAATTCTGTGGGGCTGTTTGAACTCCAGAGTTCTCTATAGAATCAGGTCAAAACTCGTCTCAGATGGATTACAGTCTTGCTTAGTTCTTTCTCGCTTTGTATCATGCCCCCACTTCCTTCTCTTTCCCTGAAAGTCTTCCCTCAATAAATCACATTCGCAGGAATCCCTTTTCTCAGGCTCTGATTCTATTTAACTTTTTATGGACAGAATGGTGTCCCTCCAGAATTCATGTTAAACTACTAATCCTCAATGTGACTGTATTTGGAGATATAGCCTTTAAAGAGAAAATTATATATTAATTAAATGATGTCAAATAGCAGGGCCTGACCCAATAAGAAGATGAAGAAACACCAGGAGTACACATGTGAGGACCCAGTGAGAAGGCAGTTGCTTGTAAGCTAAGGAGAGAGAAAACCAGAAAACCACCATGTTGGCAGCTTCTTCTTGGACTTCCAGCTCCCAAAACTGTGAGAAAATAAATTTCTGTTTTTTAAACCACCCATTCTGTAGTATTCTGTGATGCTAGCCTTAGCAGACTAATACATGGACCTTAGACATTTTGCACCAAGAGTGATGTCAGAAAACTCTTAATAAAAATGGATTCTAGAGGTAGCTCACCCCCCAAAACCCTATCACTGGTGAGAAGAGGATTATTCACAGTCCCTAGCATGCTGGGGAAATAATGGACTATAAGGATTACAGATTTAGATAGCTGTTGAGTGTTATTGTTCATTAAAGACAGAAAGTATAAGGCTGACATGGCCATCTTGTAAGTATTTAAAGAGAAATTCATCTCCTGCAGCTAGAGGGTAGATAGAGCTCAAGAGCAGAATGTAGTGGTGGCAGAACTTCAAAGAACGCTTAAATTCTCCGAGCCTAGACTATTATGTCAAAGTCAGGGTCCTGATATAGAATGAACAGGACCCAAAGACTTAGAATGGACCTATCAGGGTGTGTACACTTGAAAACTATAAATCTTCAGATTTCTTTAAACCCTCAAAGCCTGCAGTAATGGTCCATTCCCCCTGTGGAAAGGCAGAGCCCCTTCCCTATGTGCCCTGCTTAAAAAATTTGCAGAGGCCTCAAATTATGATGGTGCCTTGTAACTCAATGCTCATCTTTCTGAGGGTCTGTTTTTATCTCTATCTCCTAACTCAGGTCAAATCTCTGCTTAATAGGAAATCACTCTAATAGGAAAATGTTGGGCCTCAAATGTAGGAAAGGAAGTGGACACCAAAGAAGCTACTGAAACTGGAAGCAGGAAGAGGAGAGTATCTGCAAGTGAATTCTGGGAGTCCTGGGTTGAAAGGATGGGATATAAATATGAACAAGGGAGAGTTTATGGATATAGGACAGTATTTTTAAGAAAGTGAATTTAATACCTGGCAAGAACATCACACACAGATCTAATGCATTGATAGAATGGCCCTTAGAATCCCAGACAAGTAGAGATACCAGAACTGCTGTCACAGACTATGAAGAAAGCATCCAAAGTCTCAGAAGTGGGCATGCTAGAATGAATGTACTCTACAACACCAGAAATCTACCAGTTTCGTATGTTCTTCAGGGAGATTACTTCATTTATCATGAAATAAGGAATGCAATGTTGAGGAAGCAGTGGCATCACCACAAAGCTCAGAGATGGCTATCCTCTGTAGTTCAAGGCCAATGATTTGCAATGCTTTTTTCAAAAAGCCAGGCTCCCTAGGCACCTATGATTTTGGTAGAAGCAGGATAGGCATATTGGGCAACAAGATCGGAATGCTGACCTATAGGAACTATGGAGATGATTAATAGAGCAAGGTGTTCATGGTAGCAAGGAAGATGAGCACCCAACAAGAATATTGCTTTAATATGTCTAGAAGACTAAGATTCGCTGCCCTATGGAAAGCCTTTTGTCTACTTTCCAGATCTGAACCAGGTCTGAGAGCAGAACCAAAACCTGAAGGAAATGCCAGGTACCCATGCAAGAGTCTGCAAAAACTACTATTATGTATATAGTACTGATTCCTATAGTTCTTTCCCAAAGGGACCTATGGCCCTTCATGTAATGACAAGACTATTGGACACAATGCTCGTGATGCTGATTCCCAGCAACATAAGGCACATGAGGACATGGGGTCAGGTGGAATTCTAACCCAGTTTTGTCTCACAGTGGTTCCACTAGGTCCATGGACCTACCAAAGGTTCAGTTTTCAGAAGTATAACTGGAATGGTCATAGTTAATATTTGTCGGAACCCTCACATTTGTTCCTTACTTTGTAAAATAAGAACTATTTCACTTTACTGGCTGCTGTTTTTTTTTTTTAAAGGATGCATCATGAAAATGCCAATGGACTACTGCAAATTAACCAAGTCATACCTCAAATTGTAGCTGATGGGGTGAATATGGAACGTTTATTAGTGTTTATTCCTT
This sequence comes from Prionailurus bengalensis, assembly GCF_016509475.1. NCBI lineage: Eukaryota > Metazoa > Chordata > Mammalia > Carnivora > Felidae > Prionailurus > Prionailurus bengalensis. The sequence goes on from NC_057344.1 coordinate 148,042,983, forward strand.
CAAGGACATGGTATTCAATTATTGATCTGGTTAAATGCATTCTTTTCTAAACCCATAAAAAAGGAGACTCGAAGGTGGTTTTCATCAACATGGCTGAGCAAACATACATATTCATGGACTGGCCCTAGGACTATATCAATTCCACAGTTTTCTATCACAATATAGTCCTATAGGACTGAACCATCTGGGCAACCTGCAGAATGTGACATTGTTCCACTATAGTGTTGATATTACGTTTATTTGGAGTTACCTACTTCTAGAATCCACTTTTACTGAGAGCTTTCTGGTACCACTCTTGCTAAAAATGGTCTTAGATCAGTATTAGTCTGCTAGGGAGGTCAGAGCAAATTTTCAGGAATTTACAAACTCAAGTGACTGGTTAGAAGTTCATTAATTGACTACAAAGGACTATTTAAATAGGAGTATTTAAATAAGAACTAAATATTCCTCCTTCTTTGGTTCTCAGAATGAGAATTAGTTATTATTAATCCTTATAAAATGTATGTTATCTAGACAGTTAATGCTACTGCCAAACTGGATTTTTTCCATCTACACTAATTCACATATTAACCAGTCTGTTTTTTTCCCCAAATAATAGTTTCAACCAGAAATCAGTCCCCAGTGTGTTTATTTAACTGGAATATCCCAATCCCAAGCAGACAAATGGTCTAAAACTGCAATTCTTGTACTTGAACAATTGTATTGTTCTCTTTTCTTTCCCAAAGGAAGAGTGAGAAAGAAAATTAATTAAAATGTAAAATATTTCAAGGAAGCAGGAATGACCAAAAACTGTTTTAACAAGTCTACCCTTTTAAACTAATGAAGCACTTAAAATTCTTACATGAGATTGGCTGGATTCAAAACTCTGCAAACTTCTTCCTCTCACTTTTCACTTTCAAGCTTGTAACCCAACTTTCTCAGCCCAACAAATGAGAGATGATATTAAAACAAGACTTTAAATATAATCATTATCAGAATGTATTTAAGGTTATATTATCATTGTGGTTGAAAGCTAATAAGTAGGTGACTTATGCATTATTGCATACAATACGTAGGTTAATACATCATTGGTTTTGGAGTTCGCAATTTTTTTTCCTTTCCTAACCAGGCATTTTCATTGCTTAAATTATGTCTCTTATTCATTTACTTATTAATTCAAGAAATATTTGTCCAACAACATTGACTGTGTGCCAAGCACAGTGATTAGCCCTGAGGATAGAGTGAAGAAGATTCTCAAAAGACTCACAATATTGTCTTTCAAGAGAATATTTTGGAAACCAATGATATCATTTTTATAAATCACACAGTATAAATCTTCCCAGAGGAAAAAGTGCTCATCTACTGAGTGATGAAACGCTCACCTACAGATGCTGAAGGAATGTTTACCAGAGCGGGCAGCTGACCATCCAGCCAGGCCCCAGAGATTACCTTGGTGAATTTATAAAGGTCTAGGTCACAGCTCTCAACTTCACAGGCTGATAAAAACAATATTGTCAGTGCTCTAAACTCAGCCAATGTCAAGAATGCCAATAGCGTTCAAGGAAGCAGGTTATGTAAATGTACTCCATCGTAGGGAGAAACTAAAACTTCAGGCAAACTGAACAGTTGTGACAGCTGACACATTCCATGTGGGAAGCCATGTCCTAAATCAATCACCACAAATATTGTTCTCTGGGCCCCTACCTTTTCTAATGCTTTCATCACTGGTCAAACCTTCTTATCTTCAGTCTTTTATCCAGATATAGTGGATATTCATATTATCAGTGAGGTTATACCCTAGTCCTAAGTGGACAGAAAATCACTTGAGACGAAATTAGAAGCTTTATTAACTTTAAGAATTCCTTTTGTTTCTAAAACTTTCTTCTCAGCTTATTGTCTATCAAATGTATGCCTATAATCACTATCTTAGAGACATTTAAAGATTTATAGAGAAGAAACACTTGATAACCCACCTGAATTTAGACTGATTTAAAATAGCCATAAAAAGCTCTAATCTTGGGGGAACCAAGGTGGCTCAGTCAGTTGAGTGCCTGACTTCAGCTCAGGTCAAGACCTCACAGTGCATGAGTTCGAGCCCTGCACCTGTCTCACTGCTGTCAGTACAGAACCCGCTTCAGATCCTCTGTCCCCCTCTCTGCCCTTCCTCTACTACTTTCTCTCTCAAAAATGAATTAACATTTTTAAAAAGGCTCTAATTCTTTAGTTAATGTAAGAAATGTAGTAAATGCCATGCCTATTTTTCCTCAGTGCTATAAATTCATTTAAAAATAAATCTCTTAAGTGTGTAGCATCTTTAAAGGTATTTTCTCTGCAGAACTGCCTTTGAGTTCTCATCAGAGGAAATATCTTCTCATCCATTTTCCAAGGGTGCCATTCAGGGGGAAAAATACCTATTCATTATGTAAGTCTTTAAAAATTCTGCTTGCAGGAGCAAAACTTTTTTAAGAAGTAGACACAATTTTTATTTAAGTATAGCAAATATTTGGTAAAGTACATAAATCAAGTTCTATTTGATGGATTTTAACACATTTTTGTAGCAATATATACATTATACTACTTCAGGGGAGATTAAGCACAGTGGAAAACCTGTGTATTTCAGCAAATAAACCCTTTTCTAAAAGCTGCATAAAGCCAACATTTTTAACTTGCGTAAAATATGCTCTAAAGTTTTCTGCTTCCAAAAAAGAAAAAAAAAACCCTAAACCATTTTTTTTTTAGAAATTGAATCTCTATATGATAGGCACAAAAGGCTTCAAAAAGGAAATGATGAAATTTCTATTAATTTTTCCACTGCCTTTGGGTGTGAAGGTAAGCAGGGATCATTTCCTACAAAATAATTAACATGCTTACATTAGCCACAGTAAAATGAAAAGTATATTTACTAGGTTTAATAGCAGAAGACTTGAGTTCAAATATGTGGTGAATGATGATGAACCTCAGTTTACTCATCTTTAAAATGAGGGTAAAATACACTAATGGTAAGCATAATCTGTAAGAATTAAATGAGATCATGTAGGTGTCATAGAACATACCGCACAGTCCTTGACTGATGGTAATCACACACTAAAAGTTCGTGCCCTTGCTCATATCTCTTAACACAGGTATGTTGATTTTTTTTTTTTTGTATTTTCATGCTGTGATATTAGCAGCCTGCCTGAATTTGGAACTCATTTATAACCCTTTCAACAACATGGTTTTAATAGCTCTAGCAGGATACATTTATTTCACTTGAAATTAGCAAATTTCCTGGCTTCAATGCAAAGCATTTGAAACTCATATTAGTCTCAAGAATAGCCAAAAGCACATTACTCATATTTTTGCTTTTACTTCTTCAATAAAAGATTAAATTTCCTTAGCAAATTAATGCTATTGTTGTTTGTTTGTTTTTTTTTTTTAATACTATCTTTAGAGAGAAGAAGAGATAGGAGATGATTGTCAATGAATTGTTCTTTTGCCTCCAACAGTACAATGTCACTGAGTCAGTTTATAATTTTATTATTAATCACAATTTGCTATTCCTGCCCCTTCTGCTTCTGACAATACTTATAAAAATTTCAATTTAGTGAACCTCACAGAAATTTATTAATCATCACAGTGTGTGTGTGTGTGTGTGTGTGTTCAGGTTTATGGTTGGATGTAGCAGAATGCCTCCTAATCAGAATTATACTACTTGGATTTTCCTGGAACCTCAGTTTTTAGCAGATATACATTACTGTTTTAAAAATTCTCACTCTAGGGGTGCCTGGGTGGCTCAACTGGTTAAGCGTCTGACTTCGGCTTAGGTCATGATCTCACGGTTCATGAGCCCTGCGTAGGGCTCTGTGCTGACAGCTCAGGGCCTGGAGGCTGCTTCAGATTTTGTCTCCTTCTCTCCCCCCAACCTCCCCCTCAAGCTCTCGCTCTGTTTCCGTCTCTCAAAAATGAATAAATGTTAAAAAAAATTCTCATTCTATATACCAGTGAAATTTAATATCCAAATCAATTAACTGTGTATTTATATCTGTTTTGTATATCCTACAGGTTTCTTTTATCAGATATTTTTTAAAAATGGTTCTTTTTTTTTCTGACTTGAGATTACCCCTTTTCACCAACACTGCCTGATGCAGGAAGGAAATGAGAAAACTATAGATTTTCTGTAAGCTACCTGTTGTTTCTTGCCTTCTCTCCAACCACTCCTGGAAATGGAGAAGGAATTTGTTGCTGGATTGCCTCTGCTATTTTTTGCCCTATATAATACATCAAGTCATGGATAATTTTATTAAATGTACTCTTGATAACAAGAAGATAGCAAAAAGGCTGTTAATTATAATAAGAATATGACAAGGAATGAAAATTATTTTTGATCATTTTTCATTTTATTTGCCAACAAATTTTGTCATGTTTAGTATAAAGCAATTAAACAGATTGCATAAATTATTTTAACACATATTAAATATTCCCTTTATAAAATTTCTTAGAATATTAAAAATATCAAACCTCTAGTACTAACCTCAAATAAATAAGTCTAATATTAATGATGACAGATATTACTGGAAATGTATAATGGTGCTTATTTTCTTTTGACAAAAAGACTTTGGAGGTTTTAAATGAAGTTTTTCCATCTCTATTCAACCTCACCCTATATATTGATAAGTTTTTCCTCATTATATAGAATTGCTCTAGTCTTTTCCTGTGTTTAAAAATTCTTTCCCAACAAAATATTGAAAATGAGCAAAGTTGGAAGACTGACACTACCCAACTTCAGGATTTACTATAAAGCTAAAGTAATAAAAAAAAAGCGCAGTATTGTTGAAAGAATAGACAAATAGATCAACAGAACAGAGAGCCTAGAAATAGAATCACATAAATACAGTCCACCCATCTTCTACAAAAGAGCAGGCAATACAATGGAGAAGATACAGGCTTTTCAACAAATGATGTTGGAACTGGACATCTACATGCAAAAAGTGTACACAGATAAAGACCTTATAGCCTTCATAGAAATTAAATCAAGACCTAATTGTAATCATAGACCTAAATGTAAAACACAAAACAATAAAGCTTCTGGAAGATAGCCTAGAATAAAATCTAAACAAATTTAGGTATGGTGATGACTTTTTAGACACAACATCAAAGGCATGATTCATGAAAGAAATAACTGATAATCAAGATTTTAATAAAATTAAGAACATTTGCTCTATGAAAGACCATGTCAAGAGAATGAAAAGACAAGCCACAGATTGGGAGAAAACGTTTGCAAAAGACCTATGTGATAAAGGACTAGTATCCAAAATACACAGAGAACTCTTAACATTCAAAAGTAAGAAACCAGCCCAATGAAAAGATGGGCAAAAGATGCAAATAGACATCTCATGGAAGAAGATATAGAGATGACAGATAAGTATATGAAAAGATGTTTCACATGATATATCATTAAGGAACTGTACGTGAAGACAAGGTACACCCTATTACAATGGCCAAAATCCAAAACACTAACACCAAATGCATGCAAGGATGTTGAACAGCAGGGACTTTTATTCATTGCTGGGAGTAATAAATTGCTGATAAAATGGTATAGCCACTTGAAAGATAGCTTAGTACTTCTTACAAGACTAAACCTAATGTTACCATATTATCCAGCAATTATGCTCTTTTGTATTTACCTAAAAGAGTTGGAAACTCATGTCCAAACAAAAACCTGTACGTGGAGGTTTATAGCAGCTTTTTCTCACAATTGCCAAAACCTGGAAACAAAGACATCTTTCAGTAGGTGAATGAATAAACAAACTGTGGTATATCGAGATGACAGAATATTATTCAATATTATTCAAAATGGAGTTATCAAGCCATGGAAAGACATAGAGGGAACTTAAATGCATATTACTAGTGAAGAAGCCAATATGCAAGTCTATACACTATGTGATTCCAATTATATGACATTCAGGAAAAGACAAAACTATGGAGACAGTGAAAAAACATCAGTGGTTTCCAGAAATTAGGCGGGGAGGAAGGAATGCATTGGTAGGGCAAAGAGGATTTTCTAGGGCAATGGAAGTGCTGTATATGTTACTGTAATGATGGACACATGTCAGTATATTTGTCCAAACCCACAGAATGTGCAACACCAAAACAGAACCCTAATGTAAACTATGAACTTTGAGTAAAAATGATGTGTACAGGTTCACTGATTATAACAAGTGTACTACCCTGGTGTGAATATAGATAGAAGGGTGGGACAATGTGGGAGGGTGGGTAATAGGAGTATATGGAAACTCTCTGTAGTTGCCACTCAGTTTTGCTGTGAACCTAAAATTGCTCTAAAAATTAAAGTTTAGAATCATTTTTTTTTAATCCATGTAACTACAGTTGAAGAGCTTTCACTTAACCTTCAATTGGAAGTGATTGGTCTGCATTGTAAATATATGCTAAGAGGAAAATATCAAGAGAAGCATCTAAAAGAATTCTTAAATTCAGACTTCCAAATGATGAATATTTTCAAAGTAAATTGTATGATCACAGACTGAGAGCACTATTTGACAATACACATCTGTGTGAAAAGACATTTTTAAAGACAAAACATGTAAAATGCCATTACAGATCAGCACTATTGGTGAATATTTGGAATATATTTTGATAACAGGGAACACTAACTTTGAATCCCAAATAAGCACAATCTGTCCCCCAAAATAGAATTCCACTATTCTCGTTAGATTTGTATTTAAAAAGTTATACTCCATTACCATTATTTGAATTATTTAAATTTCATTTTAAAATTGTGGAAATTAAATTTAAAAAACCCCTTTCTAGACACATGATTCTTTTCTCTTTTGAGTCACTGCTTCTTAAAGTGTGTGTGTGTGTGTGTGTGTGTGTGTGTGTGTGTGTTGTTGTTGTTGTTGTTGTTTTACCTTTCATCTATGTGACCTATTTATAACTGGAAGGCTGGCCTTTTAATCCTTTTCAAAGAGATGTCTTTATTCTCCTCTCTAGTCACGCTCAACCTCATCCCTCTGTCTTTCACCACCTTATCTGCACAACACCAACCTGTGTCCTGATAAACTCTTGGGGACCCTGCCACTTTCCCACTACAGCCAGGGGATATTGCCAGTCTTATTTCATTTGCTGTATCATAAGCATTCCTCTCCTTAAAATGGCCTTTTTCCTGTGGCCATCTCAATATCCTTGACCTTCCTGCTGCTTCTCAGGCTTTTTCCTTGCCTGCCTCTTTTACTTACATGTTCTCCAGAGATGTCTTTTCTGCCCTCATCTCCATCAACATTGCCTCCTGACTGATTTCCTCAATTCCAAAAACTTCAATCTCCAATACCCATCTTGATTGTAGTGAATCCCAAGGATATATTTTTAGGATATATCACACTTTCCCCTGATATAACATATTATCCATACATCTAGCGTCCTCATGGTTATCTCCCTTTGGGGGTCTCATAGAATCTCAACCTTGGTATGCCCAAATTTGAGCTTATTATTCTCAACCAGGAATGGTGATTCCTCTTCAATTTTTTCAGTGAAGGACGTTGTCATTTCCAGTTATACGGCCATTAACTTGCGGTCGCTCTCTTCTTTCTCTCACCACTAACATCCAGTCTGATACTATTGATTCTTCCTCCTACATATGACATAGAGTCTAGTTCCTCTTTTGTACATCCCCAGGATGTGAGGATCTCACCATCATCTTTTATCTGGATCATGGAAATAGCCTCCTAATTGGTCTCTCTGCCTCTAGCACAGTGTCCACCCTACACCGAGCATTTTATTCTAAAATTTAAATCCTGTGCAGGCCATGCTATTTCCAGGGGGGCACTAGAGAAAAGAGAAGATTTGTTATTTCTTAGGTTGTTATGTAGAAGAATTTTTCCCAATACATCCTTGCTCTCTTGCGCTATCCTGTGGCATTCACGTCTCCCCAAATAAGTGGAGTTTATTTCATTGGTGACTTTGGAAAAGTCTCTGCTCATTGTGACTCAAATACTTCCCTTCTCATCCTCTTGGGAGTCAGATTCTTACCAAAGGCATCCCTGTTGATCCGTTCCTCTGCTCCTGTTCCTCTAGGAGACTGTGATTTTCTAGTACTGCCTTATATCCATATATCCAATTCTGGCATTCAAACTAAGGAAGCATATATTGTCTGTCTGCATACCTAAGCACCATAGGTCAATCTAACCATTCAATAATAAAAGGGACATTTCATTTTCAATCTTTCTTACTCCATGTCCAATTTCACAATTAGTAAAAAATTCCTGTGGGATAAGTCTTGCTATTTATTGAGCTCCATCAAGCCCAACATCTGCTGGTTTTTTGCCAGCAAAATTAAGAGACAGACAAGGATGGCATTTGGGAAGAAAAATCATAGATTGGGACTCCTGTCAGGAACTCAGTTTTGGTGACAGTTTAACAACTGGGTCACTTTTGCCTCAGTTATTTGCCGAGGCTTATGTTGTATCTTATAGTTGTTTTTCACAGGTGTGAGTCTGGCTTTTATCTTGTACCCTAGGCAGGCAGCTTCAGACAGTCCACCAAAAGCTGTTTTTCTAGAGGCAGAACTGAACTTCTATGAGCAGGTTTATTGAAAGTTTAGCAAATACGAGCCTTATTCTGTGGGCTGTGACAGTCAGGCCTTGGAAAGAGTTGCAGAAAGCCTGCCCAAATTCCATCTCTTTGTAGTACCTTTCTAAATTAAAAAAAAATTAATATTTATTTTTGAGAGAAAAAGCATGAGCAGGGGAGGGGCAGAGAGAGAGGGAGACACAGAATCCAAAGCAGGCTCCAGGCTCTGAACTGTCAGCGCAGAGCTCCACACAGGATTCGAACTCACGGACCACAAGATCATAATCTGAGCCAAAGTTTGACTGAGCCACCCAGGCGCTCCTCTTTGTGATTACTTTCAAAGTATATTCTGGTCCAGAGGAGGGGACAGTGGAACATCTAATGTTATGGATTCTAGTGATTGAAGGGCCACACTTACCATGTGATTTCAGATTGGCTCTTGATTCATTAAGTATAAAATCTTTGAACAAGGCTCTAGGATTCTAATGTCCAACATTGTCTTTACCCATAGAAGGTTGTATGATTTTATAAACAAACAAATAATAAAGAATAAAGTCCCTTGTTTTGAAAAGAATCTGTGATTTCCTTTTTGTAAATACAAAGACAGTTTACAGAGCCTTTGCCTGAAATGCCATCTCTTTGATGGTTTTGAAAAACATGCTTTTATTTTACTATCAGAACAGAGAATGAGAAAATTAAAATAAAAATAAAAATAGGAAGGAAAATCTTTCTTTAGGAAAAAGATTGAGATCTTAAGGAACAGATTAGATAATGGCAATGAGGTTGTGGGATGCTAGGATAGACCTGACAGGCAAATATAACAGGGAAGAAGAAATGTATAGGAGAAATTGGTCTTAATTAAGCTTTTAGAAAATGGGATATTTCTTCCTTTACTAGATAAGTAACTAATTGAAGGCCTAAATAAATTTAACAGAGGAAAAGAAGCAAAATCTCTGAGAGCAGTTGTCAGAATCATGAACACAATGAAAAGTGCCTTCTGGAAGTCACAAGTAGAGCCCATAGTACCAGTTATTAGGGAAGACATCCTTCAAAGACTGAGGCAGTTATAACAAGAGGTTATAACACATCAAGCATATTTGTGAAAGGAAAAAAAAATCAGCATAACATTTTCAAGGTATTATTAGATAAGTCTTTAAAGTAATACTGTCATTGTAAGTAGAATTTATGTCCCTAGTCTGGATCACTTCCGTGAACTCTAGATTTATATCAAATGGACTACTTCTATTTCCCTGTGTTCTCAAATAGGCACATCACTTTTAATATCTCCTAAGCAGATCATATCTATGACTACGATGTCACCCTCAGTCTTTGTCATTGTTAGTTGATCAGGCAAAATCATTAGATATTGCCTAAGTTCTTTCTTTTTTATACCCATACCCAATCTCTCAGCACGGAGTACTGACTAGGCATTCACAACGTGTCTAGAATCTAGCCACTTCTCTTCACCTCCACTGTTGCTATTCCGGTCAAAGTTCAGATGACTATAGTTGCTCCCTAACTACTCTTCCTGCTTCCACCTTTACACCCACATAATTCATCCTTAGCAGAGGAGCCAGACTGGAGTTTGAAAGCAGATCATGACACTTGATGCATCTCTGCTCAAAACCCTTCAGTCCCTGCTGTAACTCTTACACATATACAAGAAAAAGTGAAACAAAATTTGTGAAACAAAATTATTCAACATTTTACCTGTATCTACAAAGATAAAAATATCTGCACATTCTTTGACCTAGTAGTTCTACTCCTAGGTATATAACCAATACAAATGTGTACAAAATATATGTGCAAGAATATGTATAGCATCACAAATAGCTCTAAACTGGGAACAAACACAAATAGCCATTTATAGAAGAATATATGTATGAATTGGGGAACATGTTGATTTATATCACTCACTATGAGAGATTTTACAAGAGAAACATTGGGCATGGCAAAAAAATAAAAAGCACTAAATTACAGAAAATAGCAATTGCTTTAAAGGTGTTAGAAAAAGAAAGAAATGAACTTACGCATATTAGAGTATTTGAAATTCAACTGAGCCCTCTCACAAGTAATGGGGGACAGCATAATGGAACAACAACAACCCCAAAAAACACTTAAGTAAATGAGTGCAGAAAACATGGACCATAAAGAAATGCAGCTTAAAGATCTGGAATGTAAACACAGGGAAGAAAACAGTGTGTGAGAAGAACATGACAGAGTTAGTGGTCCCCAGCAAGTACTTAAGGTTCCAAACCCTTCATTGTAGCTGTAGATTAGGATTCTGATTAATCTTGGGAATATCTTCAGTTTGGAGAAATGTGGGATCAGGAAGGAAATCTCAAGGCGTTAGGTTTTACAGGTCTAAGCAACCTACTGTGCAGTAAGAGCATTCGACTATGCCACTGTGTCAGAAGACACAAGATATTCGCAAGACACAATAAAGACTCTGTGGCCAGTAGAGCCCACCTCAGTATCACAACAGGCTGCCAGAAGTATGGAGTTCAATGAGGAAGTGGGAAAGAAGTGGGAAAGAAAGGCATATCTAAAAAGACCCGGTAACTGTGGTGGCCACCACTGAATATGTGTAAACATCAATAAGGCAGATGCTATTCTTTCACAGCAAAAAGAGCATGAAGGAAGTTTTTTCCTCTACATCTGTGAAATTTCTAATACAAAATTATCTTCTTGATGACATATTTCCCTACACTGAATATAAGTTCACTGGGCATGAATTCCAGACATCTGCCAAGGCTGAACGGAGAAAATTTTCTCCTTTATTCCCATGTTCCTTTCCCCAGCACATTCTTAAAATTACCAACTGTAAAGTCAACACAGCTGTCATGGGTGCCAGGGAGGGAAGAATGGAGTTGGGGAGAAGAGTGTTTACGTGAATATTTCAGGCAGAATCACTAAGCCATAATTTTTATTACTTAAACCAGAAATAGTGGAAAATGAGTAAGCATTCCAGTATTTCAGGACTTTATTATACACATCACCACTCAGCTGCCATACAGAAGTAAACACTGGCATTTTACAAGCTAAATAACTCCAAGTTGTGACAAACCAATAGTTTTTGTCCACAGTGATATCACACAGCAATTGCCACATGAGCTGTTTCTCTTTGCCTTTTACTTTTATACACATAATTTTGTCATTCTTGGAACAAAATTAGTACCCAAATAAATATGTAAATTCTAGCTGACCATTTGAAAGTTTTTTGAGAATCCTTATAATAGTGAAATAAATAGAATTTCTTTTTTTTTTTCCTAAAACCAGTCTGAAAATAAATAAAAACTAACATTACAGGCTTTGGGTATTAGAGATTAGAAACTTTTGATTTTTTATTTAAACCACTAATTTTCAGATCCCTGTTTTCTTAATATATTTGATATGAACATATAAATTTGTATTCATATCCACTTCAGAAATGAACCCCTTAAAATTACATGCATTTATAAAATAAAACATGCATTTATCTGAAAAGATAAACAAAACTGGTAAACCCTTAGCCAGACTCATCAAGAAAAAAAGAGAAAGGACTCAAATAAGAAGTGAGAGAGAAGTAACAACTTATATCATAGAAATACAAAGGGCTACAGAGAGTACTATGAAACATTATACACCAACAAATTGGACATCCTAGAAGAAATGGATCAATTCCTAGAAACATACAGTCTTCCAAAATGGGATCGAGAAGAAATAGAAAATCTGAATAGACTGATTTCAGGTAATGAAATTGAATTGGTAATCAAAAAAAAAAAAAGTACCAAAAAATGAAAGTCCTGGATCAGAGGGATTCACAGGTGAATTCTACCAACCATTTAAAAAAGAGTTAATATCTATTATTCTCAAACTATTTAAAAAAAACAAAACAAACAAACAAAAAAACTGGGAAAGAAGGAAACCTTCCAAACACATTCTACAAGGCCAGCATTGCCCTGATACCCAAACTGGACAAAGACACCACAAAAAAAAAGAGGACTATAGGTCAAAAACTGTTATAAATGCAAAAATCCTCAACAAAATATTACCAAACTGCATACAACAATACATTAAAAAGATCCCCTTCATCATGATCAAGTGGGATTTATTGAAGAAGTGTAAGGATGGTTCAGTATTCACAAATCAATGTGATACACATTAACAAAATAAAGGATAAACAATCACATGGTAATCTCAATAGATGAAGAAAAAACATTTGACAAAATTCAACATCTATTCATGAAAAAAATTTCAACAAAATGGCATTAGATGAAATATACCTCAACATAATAAAGGCCACATTGAAAACTCAAGACTAACATCATACTAAATGGTGAAAAAATGAGAGCTTTTCCTCTAAAATAAAGAACAAGACAAGGATGTCCACTGCCATCACTTTTATTAGACACAGTACTAGAAGTCCTAGCCACAGCAATAAGAAATAAGAAGCATCCATTTGGTAAGGAAGAAGTTAAACTGCCACTATTTGTAGATAACATAATACTGTACATAGAAAATCCTAAAGACTCGATCAAAAATTGGAAATAATAAATGAATTCAGTAAAGTTGCTAGATACAAAATTAACACCCAGAAATCAGTAGCATTTCTACACTAATAGTGAAGTAGCAGAAGGAGAAATTAAGAAAACCATTCTCTTTGCTGTTGCACCAAATATAATGAAATATCTAGGAATAAACTTAACCAAAGAGGTAAAAGACCAGGACTCTGAAAGCTATAAAATAATGATGAAGAATATGGAAGATGACACAAATGGAAAGATATTCCACGCTATAAAATAATGATGAAGAATATGGAAGATGACACAAATGGAAAGATATTCCACGCTCATGGATAGGATATTTACAAGAATAAATATTGTTAAAATGTCCATATTAGTCAAAGATTACATACAGATTTCATGCAATCCCTATCAAAATAATAATAGCATTTTTCACAGAACTAGAACAAATAATACTAAAATTGGTATGAAACCACAAAAGGCCCTGAATAGTCAAAGAAATCTTAAGAAAGAACAAAGCTGAAGGTGTCACAATCCCAGATTTCAAGATATTCTACAAAGCGGTAGTAACCAAAACAGCATGGAATTGGCATAAAAATAGACTCATAGATCAACAGAACAGAATAGGGAGCCCAGAAATAAACCCACACTTAGATGATCAATTAATCTATGCCAAAGGAGACAAGAAAATACAACCGGGAAAAGACAGTCTCTTCAATAAATGGTGCTAGGAAAACTAGACAGCCACCTGTATAAGAATGAAACTGGATCCCTACACATAAATAAATTCTAAATGGATGAAAGATCTAAATGTGAGACAGGAAACTATCAAAATCCTAGAAGAGAACACAGGCAATAATTTCTTTGACATAAACCATAACAACATTTTTCTAGAATTGTCTTCTAAGGTGAGAGAAACAAAAGCAAAAATGAACTATTGGGACTATATCAAACTAAAAGATTTTGCACAACAAAGGAAACCATCAACAAAACAAAAAGGAAACCCACTGAATGGGAGAAGATAGCAAATGCTATAGCAAATGCTATATCCAATAAGATATTAATATCCAAAATATATACAGAACTTATACAAATCAACACCAAAACAAAAATAATCTCATTAAAAAATGGACAAAGAACCTGAATAGAATTCTTCCAGAGAAGATGTGTAGAGGGCCAAAGACACACAAAACAATGCTCAACATCATTAATCAAAAGGAAAATGCAAATCAAAACCACAATGAAATATCACATTTTACCTGTCAGAATGGCTAGAATCAAAAGACAAAAAGTAAGTATTGGCAAGAATGTGGAGAAAAGAAACCCTTATGCACTGTTGGTGAGAACATAAATTGGTGCAGCACTGTGGAAAATAGTATGAGCTTCTTCAAAAAATTAAAAATAGAAAGGTGCCTAGGTGGCTCAGTTGATTGAGTATCCAGCTCTTGATTTCTGCTCAGGTTATGATCCCAAGTTTCTGAAATCAAGCCTTACATCAGGCTCCATACTGCGTGTGGAGCCTGCTTTAAGATATTCTCTCTCTCTCTCTCTCTCTCTCTCTCTCTCTCTCTCTCTCTCTGCCCCTCTCCCCCATTTGCACTCTCTAAAACTAAAATAAAAAATAAGCAAACAAATAAATAATTAGAAATGCCATATGATCCAGTGATTCCACTACTGGATACTCACCCAAAGAAAACAAAAACACTAATTTGAGAAGATATATATGCTCTTACAGATATTGAAGCATTATTTATAATAGTGAAGATATGGAAGCAACCTAAGTGTCCACCGATAGATGAATGCATAAAGATGTGGTCTGTGCGGCGCCTGGGTGGCTCAGTCGGTTGAGCGTCTGACTTTGGCTCAGGTCATCATCTCATGGTCTGTGAGTTCAAGCCCTGCATCGGGCTCTGTGCTGACAGCTCAGAGCCTGGGGCCTGCTTCCGATTCTGTCTCTCCCTCTCTCTCTGCCCCTCCCCCGCTCATGCTCTCTCTGCCAAAAATAAATAAACATTAAAAAGAAAAAAAATTTTTTAAAAAGATGTGGTCTATATGTACACACACACACACACACACACGAATGCAACAGAATATTATGTAGATATAAAAAAGGATGAGATCATGCCATTTGAAACAACATGGATGGATTTAAGGGTATTATGCTAAGTGAAATAAGTCAGACTGAGAAACACAAACATACAATTTTACTCTTGTGGAATCTAAAAAACAAAACAAATGCACAAACAAAATGCAGAATCAGACCTATAAGAGGAGAGACTGATTGTTGCCAGAGGGAAGTGGGGGTGGATAGGCTAAATAGGTGAAGGAGAGAAAGAGACATAGACTTCCATTTATAGAATGAGTAAGTCATGGAAATAAAAGGCACTACATAGGGAATACAGTCAATGATACTGTAATGGTGTTGTGTGATGACGTAGGTTATCTACACTTGTGGTGAGCACAGCATAATGTCTAGAGATGTTGAATCATTATGTTGTACACCTGAAACTAATGTAACATTGTGTGCCAAGTATACTTTTAAAAAAAGTGTAAATCACAAAAAAACATGGATTTATCTAATATATGTCAAAATAAAATAGATATATCAAATTTCAGTTTTACTGATATATATCAATTATTGGCAAATTATTAATGAAAATATTTCAACAGATTGATGATATTCCAACATTATGTGATGTTATAATCTAAGTTTGGAAGCTAATGGAGGTAAGAGGCTTATAGTTTTTTGAGTTAATTCATTCCATTAGACAATTATTTTTTTTAAGGTTTATTTATTTTTGAGAGAAAGAGAGAGAGAGAGCAAACAGTCATGAGCAGAGTAGGGGCAGAGAGAGAAAGGAACAGAGGATCCAAAGCAGGCTCTGTGCTGACAGCAGAGAGCCAGATGCGGGGCTTGAACTCATGAACTGTGAGATCGTAACCTGAGCCGAAGTTGGACGCTTAACTGACTGAGCCGTCCAGGTATCCCCCATTAGACAATTCTTAAAATGAGTGAATTCCTTAAGTAGAGATTATTTCTGGTAAATATCCACCTAGTAATGTGTCCTCTATTGTTTACAGTAACAGATGTAAAATCTGCTTCTTCTGCCATAAAAATAGTGTCATTATATAAAAGCAGATAAAACAATCCTGGAATTCCAGAATATTGGTTATTTAGCCAAAGTCCCTCTTAAGTTGAAAGCATAACCAGATACAGTCTTTCATATGTAGTCTGACCAGTGTGGGGTTCCAAAGGACTAGTCTCATCCCCTGCGCCATACTGCTGTCAAATATAAACTCCATAGTACTTTGTAGTGTACTGTCAGTACACTAATAAACAAATTCAGTAAAGTTGCAGGGTATAAAATCAATACACAAAAATCAATTGAGTTTCTATATACTAGCAATCAATAATCCAAAACGGAAATTAAGAAAACAATGTCATTTATAATAGCATTAGAAAGCATAAAATACTTATGGATGAACCTAAGCAAGAAGGTGTAAGCCTAGGGTCCCTGAGCGGCTCAGTTGGTTAAGTGTCTGACTCTTGATTTCAACTCAGGTCATGATCTCACTGTTGAGATTGAGCCCCAAGTCTGGCTCTGCGCTGACAGAGTGGAATCTCCTCTTTCTCTGTCCCTCCCTCACGGATATGTGATCTCTCTCTCAAAATAGTAAACAAACTTTAAAAAAAAAATGAAAGCCTGAAAACTACAAAATATTGATAAAACAAGTTTAAAAAGACACAAATTAATGGAAAGACATCCTGTGTTCATGGACTGGAAGACATAATATTGTTAAAATGTCCATACTACCCAAAGTGATCTAAGAATCAATGCAATCCCTATCAAATTTTTTCAAGAAGAAAAATCTATTCTAAAATACATTTAGAATTTCAAGGGACTACAAATAACCAAAGCAAGCATTAAAAAGAACAATGTTGGAGGTCTCACACTTCCTTATTCCCTAAAACATTACAAAGGTACAGTTATTAAAAGACAAAGTCGGATCAAACTATATACTAAAATTAACTCAAATGGATTAAAAACCTAAATTAAAGACCCAAAAACTATAAGATCCTAGAATAAAACATAAAGAAAATCTTCATGACATTTAATGTGACAAAGATTTCTTGGACTTGACACTGAGAGCATAGGAAATAAAAGCAAAAATAGAGAAATGGGGCTACATTATACTTAAAAACTTCTGTGCAAAGGACACAATCAATGGAGTGAAAAGACAACCAACCTATGGAGTAGGGGAAAATATTGGCAAATCATGTATCTGATAAAGCGTTAATATCCATAATATACAAAGAACTCCTATAACTCAACTACAAAAAAGTAAATAGTGTGATTAAAAACTGAGCCAAAAACCTGAATAGGCAGAAGTGCTGCTGAAGATATAGAAAGGGATAGAAAACGTGGAACCTCTGTGCACTTTCGGTGGGATTATGAAATGGCAAAACTCACTTTACCTCTAAAACAGTATAACAGTTCCTTAAAAAAAATTAAGAATAGAATTAACGTAAGATCCAGCAATACCACTTCTAAATATCTATCCAAAAGAGTCGAAAGCTGTGTCTTGAAGAGATATTTGCACATCATGTTCACAACGACATCATCCACAATAGGCCACTAGAAGCAATCCAAATACCCATCAACAGCAAATAGTACAATGGAATGTTATTCAGTCTTGAAAGGAAAGCCTGTTACATGTTACAACATGAATGAATCTTGAGGACATTATGCTAAGTGAAGTACGTCACAAAAGACCAATTCTATGCTTCCACTTATATGAGGAATCTAAAGGAGTCATATTGATTAGAAACAAAAAGTAGAATGTCAGGTACTAGGGGCTAAGGGGAGGAAGAAAGAGGGAGTATTGTTAAATGGCACAGAGTTCAGTTTTGCAAGGTGAGAAAATTTCCAGAGATGTTACACAACAACATGAGTATATAGGTCAACACCTTTGAATTGGACCCTTAAAAATGGTTAAGATGGTAATTTTATACTATATTTTTAGCACAATTTTTTTCATGTTTTTATTTAAATTCCAGTTAGTTAACATACAGTGTAATACTATTTCAGGTGTGGAATTTCATGATTCATCACTTACATACAACACCCAGTGCTCATCATAAGAAGTGCCCTCCTTAATACCCATCACCCATTTAATCCATACCCCTGCTCACTTTCCCTCCAGCAACCCTCAGTTTGTTCTCCACAGCTAAGAGTCTGTCTTCTGGTTTGCATCTTTTTTTTTTTCTCCAATGTTTATCTGTTTTGTTTCTTACATTCCACATGAGTGAAATCACATGGTATTTGTCTTCCTGACTGACTTATTTCACTTAGCACCATACACTCGAGGTCCACCCATATCATTGCCAATGGTAAGATTTCATTCTTTTTTATGGCTAATGTTCCACTGGATATGTATAAATTACATCTTCTTTATTCATTCATCAGTTAATGGGCCTTTGGGCTCTTTCCCTAATTAGGTTATTATTAATAATGCTTCTATAAATATTGGGGTGCATGTATCCCTTCAAATCAGTATTTTTGTGTCCTCTGGATAAACACCTAATAGTGCAATTGCTGGATTGTAGCGTAGCTCTATTTCTAATTTTTTGAGGAACCTCCATAACTGTTCTCCAGGGTGGCTGCACCAGTTTGCATTCCTACCAACAGTGTGGGAGAATTCTCATTTCTTCACATCCTCACCAACACCTGTTGTTTCCTGTGCTGTTGACTTTAGCCATTTTGATAGGTGGGAGGTGATATTTTATTTTAGTTTTGATATGCATCTTCCTGATAAGTGATGCTGAGCATCTTTTCAGATGTCTGTTGGCCATGCGTATGTCTTCTTTTAGAAAATGTCTGTTCATGTCTCCTGATATTTTAATTGGATTATTCATTTTTGGGGTGTTGAGTTTCAAAAGTTGTTTAGATATTTTAGATTCTAACCCTTTATCATATTTTTCATTTGCAAATCTCCCATTCTGAAGGTTGCCTTTAGTTGTGTTGATTGTTTCCTTTGCTGTGCAGAAGCTTTTTACTCTGATGAAGTCCCAGTAGTTTATTTTTGCTTTTGTTTTTCATTCCTCAGGAGACATACCTGGTAAGTTGCTATGAACTGATGTCAAAGAGCTTACTTACTGCCTATGTTCTCCTCTAGGATTTTGATGGTTTCCTGTCTCATATTTAGGTTTTTAAGCCATTTTGAAATTATTTTTGTGTATGGTATAAGAAAGTGGTCCAGTTTCACTCTTTTTCAGGTTGCTGTCCAGTTTTCCAAACATCACTTTTTGAGGAGACTTTTTCCATTAGGTGTACTTTTATCCTTTGTCAAAGGTTAGTTGACCATATAGTTGTGGGTTCATTTTTGAGTTTTCTATTCTTTCCATTGGCCTATGTGTCTGTTTTCATCCCAGTACCATACTGTTTTGACCACTACAGCTTTGTAATGTAACTTCAAGTCTGCAATTGTGATGCCTCCAGCTTTGCTTTGCTTTTTCAAGAATGCTCTGGCTTTCAGGGTCTTTTGCGGTTCCATACACATTTTAGGATTGTTTGTTCTAGCTCTGTGAAAAATTTTAGCACAATTTTTAAAAACCCTGTTATACTTGATGTTCACTAAGAACATGCACCCATATAATATGCTAGTTTATTATGTATGAATTGCTATCCAGTCTTCCAAAGCAGAAATCATTCTTTTTTTATTCCCATTTCTTCTTTATCCAGCCTGGGACTATAGTCAAGGTAAATGTATCTGATGCAAGGTTTAATGAGGTGTCAAAGAACTCAATAATTATGAGAGGTAGTATTTTAGTGCATTATGTTTAAAAACATCCAAATTAATGCTGAAAGTTCCATCATGAACAGAATTATTGACGTTTATATAAAGACAAGATCAGTGAAAGTACCATGCCAACTCATATTGGAGCCTAAGGCAGAAAGAAAAATAGATACTATTGATCCAGGGTTAAATCTTTTTATCTCTATCCACTCTTAGGTGACTTTGCCCCAAACCTACTCATAAGACTGAATTCATCTGATCTAAACCTCATCCCTTTCCTCCTCTTCACTTTAGAACCCAGAATCCACTTTTCCTTTATTCCCATCTCTGAGATGTTCCCCCTGCAAGAATTTGGTACACTTGGACTCCTCTTCTGTCCCAGTGTCAGCCTTTCCTTTAATATGTATTTCTGTTCATGGTACAACCACACTCTCAGATACTCAAGAATACAACTCTGAATGTGTGTGTGTGTGTGTGTGTGTGTGTGTGTGTATGAATTCATCTGAATCTGCTGAATCTGAGCCTTAAATCTGCTAATAAGTCTGATTTCTCTGTCAGCAGCTATAATAACCAGTAAATTGTAAATTCTAACTCCAGATTCTAACCCAATTCAACATTTCTGTTCCTGCTGATGCTCTCTCCTTATTTTAGGTAACGCTTGTGTTTGCAACCACCCTTACCAACACAGTCTGCAATGTGTTGCCAGTTAAACACTGTTCAAGTACCTACTTTCCCATTCATGCATTCATGGCTACAGGGCAATCTCTGGAAGGAATTTTCTTTTTCTCTTCACTTCTGGCCATTTTAACCACTTCCCAAGAGCTAGCCACCTCTTCTATTAAATCTTCAGGGATAAATAAAGCTAGAAATAACCTCCCTGCCTCTATAGGACTATGGGATTTTTGCATTAGTCACGTGTAGTTTGTTTATTTGTTTGCTTATTATTTCAGAGAAAGGGGGGAGGGGCAGAGAGAGAGAGGGAGAGAAAAAATCCCAAGCAGATTCTGTATTGTCAGTGTGGAGCCCAGCGCAGGGCTCAGACTCACAAACCATGAGATCATAACCTGAGCTGAAAGCAAGAGTCAGACGTTTAACTAACCGAGCTACCCAGGTGCCCCTAGTCGCATGCAGTTTAAATTACTAGTTTTGATCTTATTTATGAAATGTCTCATCTCTTATAAATTGTAAGATATTTTATTATCTTAATGTGTATATATATGTACATATATATGTATATATGTATATATACACATGTATATATGTATATATATATATACACATACACATATACATATATATATGTATATATAGACCT
The DNA here is from genome assembly GCF_016509475.1 of Prionailurus bengalensis. Lineage (NCBI taxonomy): Eukaryota > Metazoa > Chordata > Mammalia > Carnivora > Felidae > Prionailurus > Prionailurus bengalensis. The sequence goes on from NC_057344.1 coordinate 148,064,145, forward strand.
TGCCTATATACATGTATATATATACATATATACATGTGTATATATACATATATACATATATACATGTGTATATATACATATATACATATATATGTACATATATACACATTAAGATAATAAAATAATTACATATGTATACATATATACATATATAAATATGTATACATACATATATACATACATATACATACATATATACATACATGTATATACATATATATACACATATATACATACATATATTTACTATATATATATAGTAAAACCTCACTTTGCAAGCATCATTCATTCCAGAAACATGCTTGTAATCCAAAGCACTTGTGTATCAAAGTGAATTTCCCCATAAGAAAAAGTGGAAACTCTGATGATTCATTCCACAACCCCAAAATATTCATATAAAAATGACTGCAATACTGTAATTAATACAAAATAGCAAAGAAAATACAAAATATAAAGAAATATAAACAAATGAACCTGCACTTCCCTTTGAAAACCTTCGTGGCTTGTGTGAGGGAGACAAAGAGAGGAGGGTTATTGTGTAGGATGACTTTCTCTATCACTAATGGATGTTGACTATAGTACAGTATTAATAAACTCTTATCATATACTGTATTTAATGTAGCAGGCAATAAGACAGCAGAGGGAAGCATATCTGGAAGCAGGCTAACCTGGAATGAAGCAAAGCATTTGTAACCTTACTCTTGTATGGAAAAGCAAAGGACTGTCCATAGGTGCTTTGAAGTAACAAAAAAATACACTAGTACCAGTTGTGGGCACATTCCAACATTCTGAAAAATCATTGATTTCTGCCAAATACCGCAGCCAGAGATAAGCATCTGAGCATGGGAGATGATCACCCATAATCCCACAGCGAGAGAGAAAGATCAGAACCATTGGCTCAGTTGTGATCATGTGATATTTGGCATCACATGCTACTCATATTGCAAGACATCACTTGTTTATCTAATAAGTAAAATTTCTTAGAAATGTTTTCTCATTTTTCAGAACACTCGCAGAACAAGTCACTCCCAATCCAAGGTTTTACTGTACTTTCAATGTCAAGCTAAGTGTTGAAACTTCCTCTGTGTGCGTGAGAGAGAGATAAATGAGAAAAAAATAACTTTGAATCTCCTCATCTCATAGTTTCCCCACATTATAGGTTATATAGCACTAGCCACTTAAATGCTGTGGGTCCTGAGGAGAAACAGAGAGCAGTTCATAAAACTTCAGAAATAAAATGTCCCTCTAGGGAATTAAACACCTTTTTTTATTTGTTTACAGGTTAGAAAGCTAAAATGTTCAACATGTTTTCAGCCCAAGGGAAACACTAGAGTGCAACCAAATGCATTAACACTGTCACTTTAAAACAAAATGGATATTTTTCAAGCTTCGGATGATTATCTCAGGTATGCTTCTGAGAACATGAAAGAATTTTTACATTAATGTAATTAATGTAAAATAACATTCTACCAAAAATTTTTACTTGGACATAATATTATCCATATTAGTACCCATGCTTATAACCATACAAACCAAAAACTGTTATCTTCCACAGTAATAAGTGGGCTTACACTGCAGATGGAGAAATGGCTTTTGTACTTTCTCAGATATTCCAGGAAAAAAATTACTCCTTAAAAAGGGAGACATCCAGAAAAAAATGGCTTAGAGACTTCTAACTGCAGTTTTAAGAAACAGCCAGTTATTTGACAAGTTTTTATTGAGCTGCTCTACTGAGCCCTCTACCAGGTTGGGAGCTATATAGAGGAAGGAGAAACCATGATCCCCGCTTTCAAAGAGCCTACAGTTTTGGGTGAACAAAATCCTAAACCATGATATCTATGATGTCTAGTCAGAAAGAGTAAGAGGCGGCTAGCACACTGGAAGTCCTGGTCAAACTGTGCTTCAGAAAATAGATTAACCAAATGAAGAGTCAATTAATTTCCTAGGAGTCCACTGGTGAGGAATCCACTGGCATCACCTCAGAATTAGTATTTATTAGACAAATTTCTGCATCTTGCATGCCCTCCTTAATTTAAAGGAAGTAGCACGATAATGGTAGGCATCTTTACCTTCTGGAGGCAATTCATTGCACACCTAGTGTCAGTTGCATTGACACTAAAAGCTGTCAGCTTGAGTAGAGCCTGGAGCAAAAAGAGCCCTATAGCAGATTCAAACTGTGCTGGAAGCAGATTTTCCACTTAGGCTATACAATAGGGCAGAATCTATGGACTCAGATGTGGCAGGGCTATTGAGATACAGTGTTAAGTTTATGTCAGGCTCCATTAAGATAATTACAGTGCAGATTGTTAGGTTGTGCAGGGTTCTGCAATAAGGCTACTCCATCTGCAGCAGTGAATCAGGTGCCTTTTGAAAAACAAATCTTGGCATGCTCCCGACCCTGATAACATGGCAATGAAACATTAATTCAACACGTGATCACAGTATCCATTTGAGCTGGATTATGTTGACATGCCGAGTCATAACTATGGATATTGTAAGCAGTAGTCCATTAAAAGAATATACGAGTAGATAACCCAGACCCCATTTCACCCTATAGAGTTTTACCAGCACCCCACATTTAGGTCCTATTTACAGGCATGTGTGTGGGAGTGTTCTATAGGTGCAGCTGAAAAAGAAGAAAAAGCTCTGAGCTTGGATTTCAGATAGTTCAAGTTAGTATATGGATGTAAGCTAAAAATGAATGGCAGCTGAATTATAGCCACATGCAGGGGTGACTTTGAAAGACAATGAAAGGGAAAATATTCCCAATGGATGACCTTTAAATGGTGCACCTGGCATCCACTTTGTGTGGAAAGAAAAGTAGGCAGAGATGGAAACTATATATAGATTCCTGGAAAGTGACCAGAAGCCTGGCCAGCTGGCCAGGAACCTGGAAGGAAAACACTGGAATATTGGACACAAAGAGTTCTGAAGTGGAAACATATGGGTGTACATATGGTAATGGGCAGAATGTCCCTCCAGAATGCAGTACACAAACTACAGCTAAAAACTCTAGGTGGTTGTCTCTGTAGAAGAAAGACTATGTGGGCCTAGGAATCAAACGTAGATGTGTTAAGTAGTCCCACTCACCATGTTTCCCAATGACTCACTGGGGGAATTTGTGCTTTCATCCACCTCTCTGGGTTTTGTAGAATTAGAGGTCCTGACTCCTATGGTGGGGTGAACGCCTGCCAAAAAAAAAAAAAAAAACACAGTGAGGGTTTTTTTGAACCATAAGCTATGGCTGTCCTTTCAGCATTTTGAACTTCTCTTGTCTGGAAACCAGCAAGCAAGAAGAGACTTCAATATCTTGGAAGAGATAATTTGCCTTGATCATGAAGAGGAGGTAGGGCTGCTTTTACTAAGTGGGAAAGAATGTGTAAAATTCCATTGATCCACTTGGTTATCTCTTCGGACTCCCTTGCCCATTATAACTGAAAGGACACACGCCTAAAAAGTAAGTAGTTTCCAAGGGCTGAGATCCTTCAAGAATGACAGTTTGGGTCATACCACCAGGTAAACCAACATGACATACAGATAAAAGCTAAGGGTGAGGAGGATTTAGAATGGACAGTGGTGGAAGGAGACAGTGAGTACTTGTGTAGGCCCCAAAACCAACTTCAAAGGCAGAGTCTGCAGTTAGTTCACTAAGCCCTCTCTTCTAAGTTCCCCCTCAAGAAGATAGACCCATGTGGAGCTGCTCCATGTACATGTATGGAGAAGTGGAATTATAATTTGTAAGGTTTAGGCTATGGCAGCCATGGAGTTGGGCCCCTCAAGTCTCTTTTCAAGACAGCATTTGTTATAAACAGTGTAGTTAACCTCCAGACATAGCATCTTCCATATCCCTTCTGCTGCAGACCAAACATTGTCTTTAGCCAGAAAGCTAGGGTAAGTGTAGAATTCACTTTATGCATTCCCCCTCTTGCAGTGACCACAGTCTTGCACTGCCTGCTGTCAAAGTCTGAAAAATAGCTCTCATATTTTGTCCAGTATTTTAGCTGTTTTACATGGGAGAATAATTTCCATACCAATTAATCCTACTTGGTTGGAAACAGAAAGCCACTGAGATCTTAACGCCATGTTTAATAACAGCTTCATCAGAAATCGCACTATGTCTAAATGCATTCAAATTATAGTAAGAATGAAATTCCCAAGTGTTAACTCTACTTTGGTTGCTTTGATTCAGAGGATCATGCATATAATCTCTAAAACATTTCTTATCCATAAATCTATACTTAGATGAACATTAGGATAATTTGAACACACCATGTCGCTTTATTATTGAAAGTTATTTGAATAAATCCTGCTGTTAAAGTAATACCTGATAATACCCACAGCTAAAAAAATCACAGAAATGCTGGAAATTACAAACATACAACTTTTTCAGAAAACTACCTAATTCAAATTGATATACAAGTCAACCAAATATCAGCTCCTGAAAATTTTTAAATGGATCATAATGGCACACAATGGAGATTAAATGCAGCCCTAAGAAACTGCAATGTCATTAGATCATTTAACTATCACATAGCAGAGAAATTGATTTGGAAGGAAATCTAAAGATCACCAGCCTAATTTCTCTATCTTATTTTTATTTATCAATGTTTTGAGGTTTTCTGGTTTTGACTTTGTAAGTATTTATTCATTTTTTTAAGAGAGAAAGAGGGCGCATGCATACATGCAAGAAGGGGAGGGGCAGAGAAAGAGGGAAAGAGAGAATCTCAGGCAGATTCCATGCCCAGCACAGAGCACCAAGCCAGACTCAATCTCATGACGATGAAATTATGACCTGAACTGAAAAAAAGAATCAGATGCTTAACCAACTGAGCCACCCAGGCACCCTGTAAAGTTCATTTTGAATTTTAACTGAAATTAATATTTAAACATTCTTATACTAACCCACAATCGGACTTGTCAACACAGATAAAAGCAGAAAGCTCAGTTCACTGTGGCTCATTTTAGTCAATCTATTTCTTTTTTTTTTTTTTTTAAGTTTTTTCTCAACGTTTATGTATTTTGGGGACAGAGAGAGACAGAGCATGAACGGGGGAGGGGCAGAGAGAGAGGGAGACACAGAATCGGAAACAGGCTCCAGGCTCTGAGCCATCAGCCCAGAGCCCGACGCGGGGCTCGAACTCACGGACCGCGAGATCGTGACCTGGCTGAAGTCGGACGCTTAACCGACTGCGCCACCCAGGCGCCCCTAGTCAATCTATTTCTTGTAGTGCTGTTGGAATTGTTTGAGCCACTAAATATTAAAAATTAGCTAAGGTAATCAGCTGATTAATCTAGTGATAAAGTGGTATATTTGTGCAAAGTTTATAAAGCCGACATGTAAGCTTCTTGTGTTTAATATTAAATTGTGCTTTATCAGTTTCTATGATTCCATTATTAACTTGATCAAGTAGGTAACATTGTGATCTTACTATAATTTTTAATTAAAATGAACTTCAATTAATTCAAAATGGATTTTACTTTAATGTCAGAAGATTCCAATGCCAATTTTAAAAATAACATACAATTGTTATTTATGTAAATTCTCAAATCTCTTTGGTTGCATACTTGTAATTTGGATTCCTTCCATCCATGTTTTATAATAGTGAGATTATCTCATAGTAGTATATAAAACAAGTTTCTTTGTAAGAAACAAATATCAAATATGTTAAAAAGAAAAAACAATTCTGTCAATACATTAAAATATGCTTTAATATTCCCTCCAAAATCAGCATATTTATCATAACCTGCCTATATTTTGCTATCTTATTTCTTTACAAACATCAGTTTTCATATACAAAACATGAAAATAATGTTTGACATAAAAAATTCAAGAGTGGGTTTTTGCAGTATCTTTTGGTTGATGAACTATTTATGATCACACTATTTTTTTTTAAATGTTTACTTATTTATGTTTGAGAGAGAGCAAGGGAGTGTGAGCAGGGGAGGGGCAGAGAGAGAGAGAGAATCCCAAGCAGGCTCTGCACTGCCAGCATGGAACCCGATGTGGGGCTCAAAACTCTGAACCACGAGATCATTACCTGAGGTGAAATCAAGAGTCAGACACTTAACCAAATGAACCACTGAGACACCCTAAACCAAATATATTCAAAAGAGAAAAAATTTATACACACAAAGCATCTCAATAGGTACTGATAAGAAATTTTTAAATAAATGGATGTTTGGCAATATTCAATATTCACTCATTTAAAAATATCTTGGTTAAGTTAAAATATAAGGTATGTACTGAATATGATAATACATCATCTCAAAGCAAAATTCAACCCTATGTGTATACTAAAATTAAAAAAGACCCTCCCACTAATGTAAAAAAGACTTGAGTATCTATTTTCATGTTTCTAACTGTATTTAGAAACACTGTCTCTTAGGGGCGACTGGGTGGTTCAGTCGGTTGAGCATCAAACTTCAGTTCACATCATGATCTCGCAGTTTGTGAGTTCAAGCCCTGCATTGGGCTCTGTGCTGACAGCTCAGAGCCTGGAGCCTGCTTCGGATTCTGTGTCTCCTTCTCTCTCTGCACCCCCCCTCCACTCACACTCTGTCTCTTTCTCCTTCAAAAATAAATAAACATTAAAAAAATTTTTTAAATAAATAAAGAGAAATACTGTCTCTTCAATATTACAAGAAAAATAGATTTTGAAAAATATTTTCACAAGATATGATTATTATCTAAAGAAGTAAGTATACATAGAAAGAAAACTTTAAGTTTTTAAGGTAGTCATTTGTTAAATACCTAAACAAAAATCCATGCCATTTTCTATATATCCATGTCATAATTTTGAAAACACGTTGACAACAAACTCATGGTAAAAATGGAATGGGACTTTGGAGTTATCGAGGAATTTTAAATTTTTGAAGGTGCAAAACAGATGAAAATTTATTTCACAAATGAAATAAAGTGAGTTGAGGAAGCCAGAGATATATGAATACATATCGAAGTGCTGAACTGAAATTTGGATTCCATCTGCCTACAAGAATATTTATGAGGCTGACAACTCAGAACGAGTAGAGTGAGAAAGTTGCAGGTAACCAGTTTCCAATGTGCCCTCCCTATGTGCTGCACAACCCAGGAATCCAGACCGACAGGCAGCCTAATGTTGATCCCCACAAAGCACACACATACTAGAGACCTAGAGAGGATTGCAGGCTGAAGGTGCATTTTTGAGAAAAAGTTTCTAGAAGCCTATGCGGTGATGAGCTGTCTCCCCTCATTTCTGTAACACATATTGTTCTACCCTATACCACGGTGGTATACGCACCCAAATCCTGTAAACTGGCAGCAGAGCCTAATTGTGTGAAGTCTGGGGAAAACCGATCTGGTCAAATTTGGGCAGGAGAGTCTGGGCTGTGAACAGGCGACAGGCCACACATGAGAGGATGCACATTTCCCAGGATGTTATCAGAGTAGAAACTGACACCAACCACAGTCACAAATTCTTTGTCAAAGAAGAAATTTCCTTGACACAGTAGACCAAGGTTTATGAAGTTATAAATTTACAATTCTTAGAGAAATTTTTAACAGGCAAATCCTGCTTTTTTAGTAACTTTGTTCTAAGTAACCTTACTAAATAATGCTTATTATGAAATTAAATTTATTAAAAATTAAGTAAAATGATTGAACATAATTTATTACATTGGTAATATGGATGGGACTGTGGAAAAGGACATTAGGTAAAAACTAAGGAAATATAAGTAAAATATGGACTTTAGTCAATAATAATATTGGTTCATTAATTATAACACATTTATCATACAAATGTAAGTATTGGTATGGGAACTTTCTATGCTACCCTCAAATAATTTTCCATAAATCTAAAACTGTTCTTAAAAAATGCAGTTTATAAGAAAATTATAACCAAAACTTTGGTATGATTAAATTATGAATTGGGTTTACCCATGGGTATGCCTTACGGCAAATTCACACTCAGTTCATCATTTTTCTTTTGTTTTTGTGAAACCTATCAATTTATTTCATGTTAAAGTGTAGCAAAATCTCTCTCTCTCTCTCTCTCTCTCTCACACACACACACACACACACACACACACACACCCATACCCCTACGCACCCCACTAAAAAGTAATCTAGCACATGGTTAGAAGAATATTAAAAGAAGAAAAGACTTTTCCAATCTGGTATCTGATTGATGGTATTTACTGGGCCTTTGCAATGTTCCAAGCACAATTCTAAAAGTTTGGTTCTGTTTTATGTTAGCAATTCACTGTACCAATTAAAAACCCTATGAGGATGTCCATCCTTTGTTACAATGTAGAAAGTTGCAAGGGCCTGTTGCTTTCACCCTAGCAATAAGAGTAAGATATGCTACAACGTCACAGTTTTTTTTTCCATTTATAGCCCTGATGATACAAAGAAATATATACAGATTCCAAACAGCAAAGAGTCTTCTCTAGAAGGAAAGAAACATGAATGTTTCTATTTCTGCCAGAGCTGTAGAAATACGGCATAGAAATGTTCACATAGAAGTTAACTGGTCAAACGTAGAGTGTGCTTTTAGTGGCTGCCATATGTATTAGATTCCTTGAGGAGCCCCAGCAATTCAGTAAATCTGCAGACACACATGCAGGCTCTTTCCCTTGGACTGTCCTGGAATATGCTGCAGGCTGGTAGAAAGACACGAAAGCTGAGAAAGAGTGCACTGAAATCCAAAGTGCAAGCCAGCAGCCCACTGAAAACAGAGGAGCAGAAGAACTGAGGAAGAGGCCTGTATGTGCTCTAGGTCTTAACCACATGCACTTCCCTCAGTGGTCCCTGAAACCTGGAAGCAGGGCATAGAGCAGAAAATAAACTCCCTAAGTTCAGAAAACTGAGAGTAGAATGGAAAAATTAAAGAGCCCCCTAGCTAGAAATATTTTAGAAAAAATAAAACTGTCTTTATTAGCAGATGACGTGATTGTGAGAAAAATCCTGAGCAATCTACAAGAGGCTACAGTAAACAAATTTAGTAAGGTGTCAGGATACAAGTTCAATGTACAAAAATCAATTGTATTCTTACATACTAACAGCAGTTGAAAAATAAAAATTTTAAAATCCATCTCATAATAGTTTGAAAGTTACTTAGAAATGAACTGAACAAAAGACATGAAAGACATGCATTAGAAAAAATTATGGACATCGTGTAGGAACCAAGGGCAGGCTGCCCCCAAAATGTGCCACATTGGCATAGTGATTAAATAAGAAACAACCCATGCAAAACCACCCAAGCTCCTCCTCTGTCTCCCTGCAAGCAGGAAGCAGGTCTCCCATATGAAAAATATCCTTCCTATACTACGAAGTAAAAAGACATCTTTATCACCAGAGATAGAGACTTTAAAGCTGAGAAAATTGTAAACACAAACCTTATTTAATCACCTGCTACCTCAGCCCAAATTCTGCTTAGAATTCCTTACTCATTAAAGGTCCTAAACATCTGATTTACTTATCCTGGAAATTCTCACAGATTCATGGTCTCTTTATCCAAAATGTATAAAAACTGCCTGCCTTGGTTATTTCCTTAGGTCCAATTATCGGGCCACTGTGCACACATAATAAAACTTCATGTTTTTTTCTCCTCTTAACCTGTCTCATGTAAATTTAATTCTTAGTCCAACTGAAAGACCTTGAGGGTAAAAGAAGAATTCTCTCCCCACAACAGGCAGAGAGAAATGAAAATAAAACCCAAATAAATGGAGATATATTGTTGTCCCTGAATTAGAGATACTGTATAAGTAATCTCATCAGTTCTTTCCAAACTGATTATTGATTCGTTATAATCTCAGCCATGATTTCAGTAGGCTTCTAATAGAATTTGGCAAGATAATTTTAAATGTTATAAAGAAATACAAAGAATATAGAGTAGATGATAATAATTTTGAAAAACAAGAGTTTTAGGCTATACCTACATGACTATACTACTTGATTTCAATACTCTGTACCAATTCCCTATGGTATTAGCCTTAGGATAGACGTATAGATGAAAAGGAAAGAACAGTAAATCCATCATAGACCACAACTGAAAAAATCAGGTAATTTTTCAAAATAGACTTATTTAGAACACTTTCAAATTTAAAGAAAGACTGAGAATATAGGGGCACCTGGGCAGTTCAGTCAGTTAAGCATTTCATTCTTGATTTCGGCTCAGGTCCCGATTTCACAGTTTCATGGGTTTGAACTCCATGTCAGATTCTGTGCTGACCCTGAAGAACCTGCTTGGGATTCTCACACTCTCTCTGCCCTCCCCTGCTCACATTCTCTCTGTCTCTCTCAAAATAAATACATTTAAAAAAAAAATAGAGAAGATAGTATGTGAGTTCCCATATAACCCACATCCAATTACTCCTACTATTAACATCTAACATTAGTATGCTATATTTTTTATAATAAATCAATATTCATACATAATTAATCTCCATACTTTACTTGCATTTCTTTAGTTTTTATGTAACATCCTTTTCCTGTTGAGAGTCCCACTCGTAATATCACATTACACTTAGTTGCCATATCTCCATAGGCTCCTCTTAGCTGTGATAGTTTCTCCACTTTCCTTGCTTTTGATGATCTTAATAGATTTGAAGGCTACTGGTTAGGTATTTTGTAGGATGCCTTCTATCGAGACTTGTCTGATGTCCTTCTAATCATTAGACTGGAGTTATGGTTTTTTGAAAGGAAGACCACAGTGGGTAAGTACCATTTTCATCATTATATCAAGCCTACCTAATACTAAGATGACTTGCTCTTGATATTAACATTAACCACCTGGTTGAGGCAGTGTTTGCCAGATCTCTCTACTACAGGCTTGTTCTTTTTCCCTTTCCCATATTGTACTCTTAGGAAGGAAGTCACTATGTATGGCCTACACATAAAGGGTGGGATGTCAGGTACCATCTCCTTAAGAGAAAACATTTACTTAAATCTGGAATTTTTCTGCACAGATTTGCCTCTTCCCCATTTCATTCCTTTATGAATCATTTATTTATAGCAGAATAGTTACTTTATACTTTGGGTTATAATCCAGTGCTACTTTACTGTTTTTTTCTCAGATTGCTCTAGCTCTGGCCATCAGGAACTCTTTTGTTTGGCTCTCATATACCTTTGACATACGTCTCTCAATAAGGGCTTTGAGAACTTCCTGACTTGCAGATACTCTAGGGTACTCCAGTTCATCTTGTATATTTCCTGCCCCAGTTTTAGAATGAGACTTTTCTCTAAGGAGCCCAGGTTTCTTTTATTGGAGAATATTAGAAACCAAGTTCTGAGTTGTTATTGGCACATCAGGCTTTTCCAGTTGACAGAGACAGGAAACACATGTATGTCTACTAACATATACATGATATACATAAAATGTACATGTACACACAAACCCTAAAATGCTCTACATATGTGCTTGTGTGTATAGTATGCATATACTATACACACATAAGTATTTCTATGTGTAACCATCTGTGTCTGTATTAGGTAGGATGGAAGTCTTAAGCCACTGATATAAAGCCTACTCTAGGCGATGGTCTCAGAAGACTGATGAGGACAGCAACAGAATTACTGGACAGGGAAGGGTGAATATACAGAGTATAAAAAAAATAAGTGGCCAACTGCCCACCGAAGACCAAATTAAAATTCTAAATCATACAAGGAAATCTGATAAGGCAACAAAATAAATAATTGAGGCTCACAAAACTCAAGTAATAGGAAATAAATGAGACTTTAAAATAAGTATGCTTAAAATTCACAGAGAGATCAACATGGAATATTAAAACTATGTGTTACAAACAGATGAAAATGTTGGATAAATGAGATAAAAAAAAATAAACATAGTAATGTGGCCTGGCAGAAGCTAAACTGTGGCTTTACTGGAGTGTTAGTACAGAAGCAGAAAGTAAGGAATTTGGCTTCTGGAAGGTGAAAAGAACGAAAATATCACAGCAAGAAATGGTGGAACAGACACAGGAGGAAGCCAGAAGCGAGGCAAGCCCACAGTATGTTAAAAGGTAAAAATTCTCCCCAAATCTCTATGATACTGACAGGGGCTAGACAGGCAGACAGCACACAGTCAGCCCCTTAGGAACTGAGCCAAACCACCTGCTGTTTCCATGAGCACCTCTGTCAGAGCTCCAAATCCCTACAGGGCTGGTAATGCCAAGCCATGATTATTCAGCCTTGTTGTGCACTGTAAAGAGGGATTTACTAATCAATATCCCAGTAGGATCTTTAACAGTTTTAGATGATTTTTCCAGCAGCAATAAGTTAGTAATGTCAACAAATAAGCACAAATGACCAGATGGCAGGTACATGAGGCTTGCTGGACTAGCATTCATTGGGGGAAAAACTCAGGAAGTCAGGATCAGTAGCAGGCTTGCGTGGCCTCCATTGCCCATCACAAGATTGGCAGGTGCAGAGCAACCTGGCAAAACCAGTCTTCAGACTCCAGCAGGGGGATCCTGATGCTTGGGCCATGGCGCTTCAAGATAGCTCATTAACAAAACTCTAATCATTACTCTGGTGTTCTCATGGATTGTGATAGAACATCAATACAACGTAAGAGAATGTTCCTCCTGACATCTCCAGCCTATCCAGGTGTGATCGGGGCTGGTGTCCATGACTAACAGTTACTGGTATTCAGTGATAGAAGCAGGTTGCAGGATTTACCATATCAGTGTTGATGGCTGGGTATGAGCTATCCTCCTTCCTTGGCACTAACAGGGAGCCCAAGTTTTGTGGTTAGCTGGAGTTTGTAGCCCTAAACAGCTGGTGGCAAAAGTAACCTACAGCGGCAAGGTGGAGTCATCTCCGGAGATGCCTGATGGTCTGTTCTGAGGAGCAGCCAACAGTGCAAGCCAGGGAGCCAGCCAGGGACTGCCTACACTGGAGACAGACCACAGAAAAGCACAGGATGTACCAGAGATGGAAGTCCAAGTCAAACATAGAAGGACAACCTCACTAAGCAACCAAGAGGGTCAGCTTTACCCAAGGGGATCTCAGCAGCAAGTACCCATGGCAAGTTTCCAGCCAGAACTGAGACAAGCATTCTCATCTGAGACAGTAAGAGATGGTTACAGTCATATTGGAACATCCAGGTAGCTGATTTCCACATGAAACACCAGGTACTATCAACTGTTTGAAGCTTCTGTCCCAACTTGCACTGGTTGTGGTAGTGCCTGCATCATACCTTTATCTGTAGTCTTCACTAAGCTGTAGGTATTAAGGATCCTGAAATCGACATTGGATTTGGTGCTGTTTTGGAACACCAACTACGACTGTGGGAAAGCGAGTTGCAGCAGCACATTGACCATACAATGAGATGTATCCTGCAAGATGGCCAAATCTTCATTGGCACCTTTAAGGCTTTTGACAAGCATGTGAACCTGATCCTCTGTGATTGTGATGAATTCAGGAAGATCAAGCCAAAGAATGTGAAGCATCTGGAGCATGAAGAAAAGCGGATCTTGGGTCTGGTGTTGCTGTGTGGGGAGAACTTGGTTTCCATGACTGTGGAAGGACCACCCCCCACCAAAGGTACCCAAATGCCCAAAGGCATTTCTCAGGTACCATTGCTGGAGTTGCAGGAGGCCCTGAGGTTGGCAGAAGATCTGGCAGAGGAATGTCAGCTGGTGTTCCAGTTCCCCGGGCTCCTGCTGGATTAGCAGGGCCTGTCCGAGGGGTTGGGGGCTTTCCACAGGGAAGAGGCACTGTAGCAGCTACTCTTGTTGCTACTACTGGCAGCATTGTTGGAGCCCCAGCTCAGTATCCACCAGGATGGGGGACACCACCCATTTCTTTGGTCAAGCAATACCACCTCCAGACATTATGGTTCCTCCACCTGATATGAGACCCACCCATGGGCCCACCAACAAGCTTCCCTCTGCTCGAAGGATGCCAGTAGGCATGCCCTCTCCAGGAATGAGACCCCTATCTCCCCAGGAATGCATCCATGAAGACCCTAGGATACTTTGATCCTTCTTAAGTTACTTTTTTCCCCTGCCATGTGTCTTGTGAAACTCTGTAGAGTGTTTGTGAGCTTTTGTTTCCTATTTGCTGCATTAATACTAGCTAATAAATGTACAGATGCACAGAGCAATTAAACTGCAAAAAATAAGGTAACCTATAGTGTTAGAAGTCAGGACAAGTTGTTCTTGGAACACTATTGATATGTGAGCATATGAGGATATGAGGGAGCTTCTGGAATGCTGCTAAAATTCTTTTTCTTGATCTGGATGCTAGTTACACAGGTGAGCTTAACCTTATGATAAGCTGTCGAAATGTGTACTTATAATTTGTACATCTTTAGATGCATATTATTTTTCAACATAAAATTTAACATTAAAAAAGAAATAGCTCGACCACATCTAGGTGAGATAAAGTACAAAGCAAGGGACAAACACTTTCACCAAGATCAACTGGGGGAAAAGAGAATAACTGCAGTGGATTGTAGCAAATCAGATATGTTAAAATTGGTGAGTTTACAATATTTATTTTTTAAAGGTAAATAGTCCTATGGACCAGGAAGATTTAATTATTTTAAATTTGTAGGCACCTAATAAAACTTCTTCTAAATAAATGAGGAAACAAAATCTATGAAAACTGATAAAAACAAAATTGACAAAAGTGAAGGGAGAAATAGATCTGTACTTAAAGTGGCTATATTTTAATAAACCATTTTTAGTTATTGATGGAATAGGCTTCAAAGATAAGATTTTGTAAATATGAATTACCATATATGTTATGAATTAATATACTGAATCATAATACAATGTTACACATATATATCACATCAATAACTGCAGTATATACATTCTTTTCAACCATAAAAGGAACTTTTTATAAAAATTGACCTTGAATAGGACATAAAGCAAAGTAACAAATTTAAAAGGATGAAATCACTCAATGCATGCTTTCTGAACATAATGCAATTTTACTAAAATTCAGTAATGCAAATATACCTAGATGATAGCCATGCGTTTGAATTAAGAAAATTCTTAACGGAAATTAAGAGAAAATATTTTACCTTATAATGTAAGGAAAACAACATATATCAAAACTAATCTGCACTGTGTCAACATGAATGAGTCTTATACACCTAACGTGGGAAAGAAGCAATGTGCAACAATGCATACCCCATGATCCCATTTTGAAAATTCAAAAATGCGTACTAACAAGAAGTTTGTAGAGAAAACAAATATGTAATTAATATTCAAATAACTTTGAAAAGGTCAACAGAACATAATTTCTTATAAGAAATGCCTTAAAACTGAAGTTATTTTATTAGTAACTAATAAAATAACAGCCCAAATTGTTCTACAGACAAATTTGACTAAAAAATCAAGAAACTCTTAACTCCAAATTTTAAAAA
Organism: Prionailurus bengalensis; assembly: GCF_016509475.1. Classification (NCBI taxonomy): domain Eukaryota; kingdom Metazoa; phylum Chordata; class Mammalia; order Carnivora; family Felidae; genus Prionailurus; species Prionailurus bengalensis. Next base: position 148,079,501 of record NC_057344.1, read on the forward strand.
GTTGTTTTTAATGTTTATTTATTTTTGAGAGAGAGAGAGAGAGACAGAGACAGAGGGCAAGCAGGGGAGGGGCAGAGAGAGGAGACACAGAATCCGAAGCAGGCTCCAGGCTCTGAGCTGTCAGCACAGAGCCTTACACGGGACTCAAACCCACAAACCGGGAGATCAGACCTGAGCCAAAGTCGGACGCTTAACTGACTAAGCCATCCAGGTGCCCCTTAACTCCAAACTTAACACTCTTTTATGGAATACAAAAAAGAAACATTACTCAATTCCAATAATATACTGCTATAACCAGAAATGATAGCATAAGTGGTACAAGATAATAAAGCTACAAGCCAGTCTCATTCATAGTCTTAGACATATCTAAATAAAATATTTAAAAACTGAAGCCAGCAACATATAAAATAATACATCATACCAATTTGTGTTTTTATAAGGAATATAAATTTGAATTATCAAACAGAAGTAGAAAGGTCATAATCATGTCAAAACTGGCAAATCCCATTTAATAAAATTCAACATTAATAAGCACAACTATTTATAAACAGACAAGAAGAAAGCTCTCTACATGTTCAAGGGTGTTCACAAAAAAACTGCCATAAACACTGTATTCAATAGTAAAACTCAGTATCAGCAAGGATCCAACTTTTAATTCTATTACTATACTGGAGATCCTAGCCAACTTAGTAAGATTAGAAAAAGGAATTAAAGGGGCACCTGGTGGCTCAGCTGGTTAAGCGCCGACTTAGGCTAAGGTCATGATCTCATGGTTCATGGGCTCAAGCCCCCCCATCAGGCTCTGTGCTGACACTCAGAGCCTGGAGCCTGCTTCGGAGTCTGTGTGTGTCTCTCTCTCTGCCCCTCCCCAACTCATGCTCACTCTCTATCTCAAAAATAAACACTAAATTTTTTTAAAGAAAAATTAAAGAGCATAAAAATAATTCAAGAAATAAACACGTCATAATCTACAGATGACATAACAAAGAAAACAAAAAAAAATTTACAAAAAATATATTGGAATAGGAGAGTTTACCAACGTTGCTAGATACAAAGTCAGTCAATAACTAGAGAGCAACTGCATGCATTAGCAGAAAGGAAAGGATAAAGATCCCACATTTTTACTTTCTGTATTTGTACTGAGTCTATCTTCTTCTTAGATCTCCTTTTCCATAGGGACAAGGGCTCAATGTAAGAGCAACCCTAATCTTTGAAGGATAATTAATCCATTTGGACAGCAGATGATCTGGACTTGGATGCAACTGTTATTTGGGTGTTGCCTGGGAAAGTGAGTTGCCTACAGCAGGGCAAGAAAGTATTTCCTAATACAGAGGGAAAGAAAAGGTCTTATAGAGAATTCTGCTTAAGTCCAGTCCCTCCAGGTTGAAGAAGGGTAAGCGTCCTAGGGCCCAAGTCAGTTTGTTGTCCTTTCATTCTTCTGTCGTCTTACTGACTCAAATGCTCACTTTATGCCTCATGGGACAGTGGTCATCTTGTAATAATGAGGATGAAAGCAATACTGTCACAACGAGCAAACATGAAGTTAAGAGAGTCTGGTCCTCAATGAAACCACTGAGCCACTATCACAGCCCTAGACTGTCTCCCTCCAGGCTCCTTATTGCAAATACATCCTTTCATTTTTTTAGCCACTGCAGTATAATCTTAGCATGTAGCAGAACTTAAAACTAATGTGTACAATTGTCTATATATAAAATCAAAGACACTCAAGGGACCAAATATTAGAGTAAGAGTATCTGTTAAGAGCTCTGAATACAAGATCAACGTAGGAAACTAAATAGCATTCTTCTATAAAAGTAGCACATATTTAAAATTAAATATAAAAAGTATCCATTGTCAATAGCAAGCAATAAAAATATTTCCCATTTTGTTGGAATAAAATCAAAGTAGAATAAAATCACACAAAAAGGTTTGAAACGTCTACAAAAATATTAACCAAAATTACTGAAGAACAAAAAACATCTTAATAAATGGAGAGAGATACCATGCTTACAGAAGACTCAATATTATAAAACCTAATTCTTTCAAATCAACCTCTGAAATCAGGGCAATTTCAATAAAATGACCAACAAAGCTTTACATGAATTTATAACAGATGATCTTTAAGAAAAAACAAATTTAATGTTTATTTATTATTGAGAGACAGAGAAAGACGAGAATGAGCATGGGAGGGGCAGAGAGAGGAGGAAACACAGAATCCAAAGCAGGCTCCAGGCTCTAAGCTGTCAACACAGAGCTCTACATGGGGCTTGAACTCACAAACTGTGAGATCATGATCTGAGTGGAAGTCGGATGCCTAACTGACTGAGCCACCCAGGCACCCCTATAGCAGATGATCTTAGTTCATATGGAAGCATAAAAAGCCCAATAGAGACAAGAAAAGTTTTTTGAAGATGATCAAGCCTAACTATAAATCTATAAATAGTATTTAATAGTATAAAACTATAAATAGTATTTGAAGCGATATTCTTGTACAAATAGACAAAATGATCATTAGAACAGAACAGAGAGCCCAAAAATAAACCTTACCTCACACCAAACACAAATATTAATTCTATACAACCTAACAACCAGAGAAAAGCAAAACTTTAAAATTGAGGGAAAAAGTTGTAGAATAGATTTATGTCCATCATCAGGATAAAATATTCTTAGATAATCACAAAAGACCTATATAAAAAGGAAACTACTGGCATATTTAACCACATTAAATTTGAAGTTTCTGGAACAAATACTACATAGAAAATGGAAACACAAGCTGCAGAATGTGAGACTATCAGCAGTGCATAAAACTAACAAAGAATTGGTATCCCAAGTGCATATAGGATATCTGCTTATCAATAAGACAAAAAAAAATTTTTAAAGAAAATTTGACAAAGAATATTAAAAGACAGTTCACAGAAGTTAAAAGGTCATTGGCCAATAAAGAAACCAGATTTTCTTTCACATCACAAAGTGTAAAGATAGGTTTCTTAAAATTGATTCAGTAACTCAATGAAATTAGGCACAACAACTCCATTATTAACAAACACAAATCTCCCCTAAAACCCCCAATAGACTTCTGCTTACATTATATTATTCAAAATTCAATATCCTCACCTCCACAAGCTGTAAGAAAGGATGCAAAAATGAGTTTTTCTGAAGGTGGCCATATGTTTCTTCCCCTTAACCAAAAAATACAATTTGTATTCATAAGGAAGAAGATACATGTATTCATAAGTGTTTGCCATAACTAGTAATTTTTATTCAACATGTAACAAATAGCAAAATGTGTAAGGAAATAGTATTAGAAATTTACCTAAATGCATTACAAAGGGGTAATATCGAATAGCACACAAATTGAGACATATGGAAGGAATTGAGAGGCTCCAATATATATCTGACACTCTAGAAGTAGAAATTAGAAAGAAGCAATATATGAAAAAAAATAGCTTGATAGATTTTTCTGGAAATGAAGAGACACTGGAGGGTTTTTTGTGGTTGGTTGGTTGGTTGGTTTTGGTTGTTGTTGCTGTTTTAGAGAAGGACACAGAGTAGGAATATTTTTCCCTCTTTCAAATGAGAAGAAATCAGTAGAATACTATTTCTATCTCTGTCCCTTTATTCACTCCACCTCAAAGTACCATGACTTATCTATTGAGTATATTTGAGGAAAATCACTAAGCATGTTCAGGTCAGCAACTCTGCTCCCTTGCTATCAGGAGGGACTCTTCATCTGGGGAGGTCCACTAGTCTGGGCCTAAAAGGGAAAATGTGGTCAGTTCTGGAGTTCAGTAATTAGCACACACACTACCAGACTAATCTAAAATTAATTGACCTCCATGTTGGCCTTTACCTATAATAAAGATGACATTTTGGCCTCAATTGTTACTTCAAAACTTGTTCAAAACCCACATGAGATGGAGATCAGCTACTTACTGAGGCTGCTTTAGAAACCTCAAGAGCATCCTTGTATTTAGAGGTTACATTTAGTGCCAAACAAAAACAATTCTCTGACACATAGTAAAATGTAGCACCTCAGTTATAACATCTTAGAAATTATCAGAAAGAAACAAAAGAGAGAGAGAAATGATGGTCAAAAGAGTAACTGTTAAACTAACACCAGGAGAAAGAAAATGTAAAAGCAAAAGCAGAGTTAGGAATGCACAGGGCTGGTTTTCAGATTATCAAGCATTTCGTGTAATACTGGAGGGTTCACATAGGGCAACCAGAGGAAGAGAAGAGGACTTGGGTAATTGGACCATATTGCCGAGAACTTGGCAGGAAACCATGGCAAAACACAAAAGGCTTTATAAGAATAAGGATTTAACTGGCAGCAAGGAGGAAAATAATCTATGGGAAACAAAAGTCAAGGAGGAAAAGAAGAGATATAGCAATACTGGAATTTGTAGTCTAGAACTAAATGTATGGTGTGGCGATGCGTTTCCACTATTTTTTTTTCCTTTCCAACTTTGTGCTTTTGTCCATACTATTATTAGGCTATTCTTCACCTACTGCTCTTGAACATGGATACACCAGAGTGGGTATAGTGTTCAAATCTTTCTGAATTAAAAAAAAAAAACCTAGACTCTGAGTGGAATTAAGAAGACATTAAGGCTTAGGCAAAACATTTGAGGTTTAACGAGTGAAACCTAAGTTATCACCACGCCACATTCAAGTTTAGGATAAATTACCGTAGGCTGAAAGGAGGAGAAAACAAGAGATGGACAGTTGATTATAAAAGAATGGTAAAGCCAGACCTTGAAAACCTAGCCTCTTGCATTTGGAATGAGATTGCAGCAGGTGGTTTCATGAGAGTCAGGTGTGCATATCCTCTGATGACACAGGTGTCCACACAAAAAAAGCACCATATACCAGTTTCTTTTACACAAAAGGTATTTTTAACAAACAATTAAATTTAAGGTGCAAGAAAAATCAACAAAGGAGCCCAGAAGTGGGAAGATGATGAAGAGAATATTTTTATTCACACAATGATCCAGTAAGTTGGTTGTACACCTGGTACAGAGGTCTTGTGAAGTCCTGGGGTGAAAAGCAGTGCAAATAAATATACTATTAAGGTTGAAGACATCTGTGTGAATTCATGTTTATCTTAATACAGATACAGATTATTATATAGAAAAATATTTATGGTTATATGCAAATATAGCTAGTATCACATATACAGTTCCTTCCTATATTGAAAGTTCCTACAAGCACCCACACCTAGTGACTATCAGATCCTTGCTTCTAAAACCATTCCAATAAAGGCAAGGGAAACAAAAGCAAAAAATGAATTATTGGGACCTCATCAAGATAAGAGGCTCTGCACAGTGAAGGAAACAATAGCAAAACTAAAAGGCAACTGACAAAATGGGTGAAGATATTTCCAAATGACATATCAGATAAAGGGTTAATATCCAAAATCTATAAAGACCTTATCAAACTCAACATCCAAAACAAATAATCCAGTGAAGAAATGGGCAAAAGACATGAACAGACACTTCTCCAAAGAAGACATCCAGATGGCTAACAGACACATGAAAAGATGCTCAACATCATTCATCATCAGGGAAATACACATCAAAATCACAATGAGATACCACCTCACACCAGTCAGGATGGCTAAAATTAACAACTCAGGCAACCAGATGTTGGCGAAGATGTGGACAAAGGGGAACCCTTTTGCACTGCTGGTGGGAATGCAAACTGGTACAGCCACTCTGGAAAATAGTATGGAGGTTGCTCAAAACATAAAAAAAAATACCCTATGACCCAGCATTGCACTACTAGGTATTTATCCAAAGGATAAAAAATTTCTGATTCAAAATGGCACATGCACCCCAATGTTTATAGCAGCACTATTGACAATAGCTAAAGTATAGAAAGAGCCCAAATGTCCATCAACTGATGAATGGATAAAGAAGATGTGGTACATATATACAATGGAATATTATTCGGTGATCAAAAGAATGAAATCTTGCCATTTGCAACAACATGGATAGAACTAGAGTGTATTACGCCAAGCAAAATAAGTCAGAGAAAGACAAATATATAACTTCACTCATATGTGGAATTTAAGAAATATAACAGATGAACATACGGGAAGGGAAGAAAAAATAAGATAAAAACAGAGAGGGAGACAAACCATAAGAGACTCTTAAATACAGAGAACAGGGTTGCTGGCAGGGTGTTTGGTGGGGGGGTGGGGAATGGGCTAAATTGGTGAATGACATTAAGGAGAGCACTTGTTCAGATGAGCACTGGGTGTTATATGTAAGTGATGAATCACTAAATTCTATTCCTGAAGTCATTATTACACTATATGTTAACTAACTTGGACTTAAATTTAAAAATTGTTTTAAAAAAATCTCCAATAAAAAAAGCAATGTTTCTTGTAGAAATGGCTGATTCTACTACTGAGGTGGGAAATATATGAGTCTATAGAATCTTGTAGTCTCAGAAAGTAAGGAAGTCCTAACACACACACCATACACCAAACAGTATATGTCAAAAGAACACAGAAGGCAAGTGAAAGAGCTTCTAAAAGCTAAAGCTGAAATATCTGAGGAACAAAATAAAGTAGAACTGTATTATAACACAAAATGTAAAACAAGTATCCATGAGTCCATACTCATATAAAAGGTTGCATAAATAAATGCATGGGGAAGAAGAGGCAAATCTCTAATGCAGAATCCTAAATAATCAATGTACATTCATCATCCTCCAGGAGGTGGATCATAGCTCCCTACTCCTCACTTATGGGCCTGTGTACATGGATATCATTCCAGAGATACAGTATGAAAAGGAGCTGAGGGAACAGTAATTTTATAGTGGCCAAACCTTAAAAATATTACCTCTACCAAGTGATCAAGGTCAACATTAACAGTGATCATATACCCTGGATATAATGCAGTAAAAATAACTTTTTATTTTTATATTCCAACCCAAATTCAGTGTAATCAGTATAATCATGAGGGAAATTCTACAGATGAATCCCAATTGAGGGACATTCTACAAAATAGCCATCATTCCTCAGAAGTGTCAAAATTATCAAAAACTAGGAACTTTGGGAAATTGTCACAGCCAAGAAGAGCTTAATGACAATTAAATGTAACTTACCCTGGATGGGATACCTAAACAAAAAAGGGATCTTAGGTAAAAACTAAGGAAACATGGAAACTCCCTACTCTCTTTACAATTTTCTGTAGATCAAAAACTCTTCTAAAATAAAAAGCATAGATAGAGTACATGCTTAGGACTAAGAAATAAATAGTAATAATAATTATGAGAAAATTTGGAACATTTTCTTTTCAGACGGAGTTCCAGAGAAGTTTAGGATAAAAATTAATCATATAGTATTCAAACGACATAAATTTGCTAGAAAATTATGAGTACTGTAAGGTCAAAGGAATAAAACTATAAGCTTCTGGTGGCTTTAAAGATACAACTAACGTGTTTCATGCTCTGTCTCTCTCTGTCCCAAAAATAAACAAAAAATAAACGTTGAAAAAAAAATGTAAAAAAAAAATAAAAAATTAAAAAAAAAAGATACAACGTGAATAAAAACTCAATGTACTCACTTGAGAAAAAAAATTCTTCATTTCTTTTTTTAAATAAGTTACCTTTTTAAATTTATTTTTATTTTTTTTATTTGAGAGCGAGAGAGCATGAAAAATAGGGGGAAGGGGCAGAGGGGGAAGGGGGAGGGAGGGGGAGAGAGAGAGAGAGAAAAAGAGAGAGAAAGAGAGAGAGGGAGGGAGGGAGGGAGGGAGGGAGGGAATCCCAAGCAGGCTCCACACTCAGCATGGAGCCTGACATGGGGCTTGATCCAATGACCCTGGGATCAAGACCTGAATCAAAATCAAGAGTCAGACACTCAACCAACTGAGCCACACAGGCACCCCTATATCTTCATTTCTAATACATTTCTAATCTTCATTTATAATCCCAAACTATACTAACAGTTATAGTATTTACTACTGAGCACTTGAAAAGTACAATTTAATGGAAACAAAATCTATACAAACTATGCATGGCAAAACTATGAGTAATCATATTGTTAATATGTGTATTTTTAATATTTAATGAAAGTGGCAGCAAAGATTATATATCCAAAGTTTAATATGGTATAAAATATATAAAAAGACCACAGTATCAATATATTTCACTAGACCAAAGGTTAAGAACTTGATTACTTTAACAGAGGCATTGACATTCGTAAAAGGTCTACTAAGTCACAGCCCAAAGACAGTCTCCTCTTTAAAGTGACAGTTCAGGGAAAGGCACATTTAAAAAAACAGTCAATATTCTGCCAACCTGAATTACCATCACTGTGTGTGGCCTGGTAGCTCAATGTGTCAATAGAGTATAGGTCTGTGTGCTATCCAGAGCCTGGTTTCTAGCTGTAGTCCCCACTGTTTTGAATCATACCATGGGCCTCGTATGAATGGGTGGTCAGATAGAAGAAAAGATATAGAAGACATATTCCTACACATTTGCTTTTAACATTATTCTATTTATTTAAAATATCACAGAGTATCACAAAATAAGTACATCTTTATTATATTCTTATGTTCACTGAATACATCCAATAAAGTTTTTGTCCTTTTTAGTTTGTTTTGAATTCCCATTATTTTATAAGGACTGTAAGTTCTAGGGGATAAGAGAGTGAATAAAACTGACAAAAATCCTTGTTCTCATGGCTTACATTCATTTGGGGAAACAGACAATAATCCAGTAAGTAGACACATACAGAAAACATAGGTTAGTGGTAGTAAGTGTTAAGGAGAAAGCCAAAGCAAAGAAAGGGAATGTAGGGGATAGAGTTTTAATTCTGAATTGAATGGTCAAGGAAAGTCTCACTGAGATGGCTAAGTATTAGTAAAGAAATACAGGAGATGAGGAAGCCAGCTAAATGGATATGCATGGAAAAAGGACTCTAGGTATATATAAATATCTTAAAGAGAAAACAGCTAGGGCAATGTGGCTTGAAAGGAATAAGCAAGGAGAGAATGATAGAAGATAAACTGAGTGAGGCCAGAACCTATAAATTCTTATAGGAGCCATTGAAAAGTTTTGAGTAGAACATGTTTGACTCACATTTTATACTCTGGCTGCTGAGCCCCGGATAGAGGTTGTTGCAATAATACATAGGAGATGTGATGGAGGATAGAATCAAGATGATAGCAGTGGAAATGGTGATGCATGGTCAGACTCTGGACACTTTGGAAGTTGAATCTACAGGATTTGTTGAAGGATTGGATTTATGGGGGAAAGAGTAGAGTCTAATTGGCCTGAACCACTGGAAGAAATGAATTGCCATAGACTATATTTTTAAAAAAGACCAAAAACCACATTTGAACAGAACATTAACAAGGAGTTGCTGAGAGCCACTTCCCATTCCCCACCACTAACTGTTGATCTCATTCCAATACCATTATTTGTAGCAGATGACAGGTGTCGTAAGTAAAGGAGACCCCCTAAGCTGATCAAACCTTTGGCAATCATGGAATAGTAGGAGAGGTGAATCTGGGAAGATTCAAACTAGAAATTAGAGAGAGAGAGAGAGAGAGAGAGAGAGAACCCTTAATCAGGAACTCTCATGACAATGGATTTCATGAAGAGGATCTCAGAGGAATTCACTTCATTTCCTGAGTCAATGAATAACCAAATATTGAAAATGTAAAACTTACCATCAATAATGGCTGGACAACTCTTCATTATGTGAATTGTTATATTCCCACAATTGCCTGCTCTGAATATAAGTTAATGTGATCTGTCTAGATAAGTTTCACTTTCAAAGTATGTCTGTCAGATTTTGCCATAATTCTACAAGTTTTCTACTTCGTATATAAAACCTAATCTGAAATTTATCACTTCATTGCTCGAGATGGCAAGAGAAGGAAATCAAAGAAAATAGTAAACAGAGAGATAAAAAGACATGCAACAGAAATCGGCACATTATCAACCAAAAGAGGAGAGTCTTTTAATAAGAAGGAAGTGATCACAGAGAAAGAAGTATGCAAAATATAGCGGGCCAAGCAGTTAGCCACGGAGGACCCAAACTGCCTCAATAGGATGAGTCTTGCTTTAGCCTTCTTTTGCATGACCCACCTCAAGATCTTTGAGGCTTTGGAGACTTGTTATGTACATAGAAATCTGGCGTTTGGGTGTGAAGATGTGGAAAAGGCAGGAGAATAGCATATAGTCCCAATTCTGCTGCTCACTCTTCATATCCTTGAGTATATGACTGCTACTTTCTGGCCTTCAGTTTCCATTAAAAAATATGGTGATAATAATATCCCCTGTGAATAAATGTTGATGTGAAAGTGTTTGCAGGTCACAAAGAAATGAACATGATATGAAACACAAACATTCATCTCATCTCAAAGCCAGTCTTAAGCATCCCTAGCTCTCTAATAGAACACTAAAAGAATGAATGAGTAAATGGAATTCTGGTCATAATAAAACAAAAGTACTTGAAAAAATTTTTGACAAATTAAATTTTGGTAGGACAAGGATGAATGTTAGTGTAAGAGATATCTGAAGATCACAATCTCATCCAGAAGCCGAGAAGGATAGTCAAAGAAATATGAACTTGAAGAAAGAAAAAAAAAGAAATATGAACTTGTAAGCAGAGGGCAGGAATCTGTGTCTTTGTGAACAAAACAGGCAGAATAAAGCAACTCTAATGGCTTTGACCTAGAGATATATTCTAGATAATAAATAAGAGGCTTACAGTGCTTATCTTTATAGTTAATATCTCAATGTTTTTGATTATGTATTCCCTAAGGCAAACTTTGAGCTAGACATTAAGAGGAAGGTGCATGTAATTCAATATGATTCTAATAATGTCATAAAATAGCCAAGAGACCAGAAGAATTCAAGACTGCAGCTAATGTCAAGGTCTTGGATACTCAGATAATATATGGAACATAGTGAACATAAGAGATAAAAAGGGGGAAAATATTAGAAAATGGTAGCCACAATTTATTGTAATTTTCTTTAGTTTTTGCAATAATTTATTCCAACCTCAATTTTCATTCTTTCTACCTCTTAGAGGAAAGCAAATCAGGTTCAGAGTCAGTTTGACTTTTGTTTTTTAAAATTCTTTTAAAATGCAGCAAGTGATTCAGTTAACAATAGTGGGTAAAAGCTATTTCTATTCCATTCCATTATTAAACCACTCAAAATCAGTGCAAAGATTGCAAAACAGAATATTTAATGATAAAGGTCAAAATCATAAACTGTGATGAATATTTGACAAATACAATAAAGGTCCTCTTGTCTTTAGATCTGAGCCCATAGTAATTTCCTTACACACAATTTCTCTGATTGTAGATCCAGGCTGATCTTTCTTAAATAGTTCACCCTTACAATATATTACCTATGATTTCCAATTTCATTTTTTTTTTAACTGGAGCAAGAAATCAAATACCTGCAAAACAACCTGAGTTCAGCATCCTTTTAGATTTCTTTGGGTTCTTATGCCAAACTTAGAGTAATTTTTAGTGGCTACATCTTATCACTTCCTCACAAAACATTCAACCAGGTTTCAATAAAACCACCCTTTTTGTATTTACATAGTACCATGATGACCTAGCATTTCAAGTAAATTACCAGGTACCAGTAAAATATAAGTGGCATAAACAGATTTGGGTATAAACACACTGATTTTGGTAAACAGCTAAGAAGAGCAGGGAAGCATAAGCACACTAGAGAACTACTCTCTATCCATCAGCCATAAAATCAGAGCAGCCAGGATCATGAAGTCACCACATGGAAGAGATCTACACTGGATAATCACACAGACTCACATATTTTGTGTAAGCAACAAGTAAACTTATGTCAAGCTACTGAGTGTTTGGAGTCAAATGCTGACTCAGCATCACCTAGCTATCCTTTCTATCAAAGCAATCCTAAAAACACTAGTACTTCTTTTTTTTTTTTTTGTACTTTTTTTTTTCTGAAATTTATTGACAAATTGGTTTCCATACAACACCCAGTGCTCATCCCAAAAGGTGCCCTCCTCAATACCCATCACCCACCCTCTTCTCCCTCCCACCCCCCATCAACCCTCAGTTTGTTCTCAGTTTTTAACAGTCTCTTATGCTTTGGCTCTCTCCCATTCTAACCTCTTTTTTTTTTTTTCCTTCCCCTCCCCCATGGGTTCCTGTTAAGTTTCTCAGGATCCACATAAGAGTGAAACCATATGGTATCTGTCTTTCTCTGTATGGCTTATTTCACTTAGCATCACACTCTCCAGTTCCATCCACGTTGCTACAAAAGGCCATATTTCATTTTTTCTCATTGCCAATTTCATTTTTTCTCATTGCCAATTTCTTTATCCATTCATCAGTTGATGGACATTTAGGCTCTTTCCATAATTTGGCTATTGTTGAGAGTGCTGCTATGAACATTGGGGTACAAGTGGCCCTATGCATCAGTGCTCCTGTATCCCTTGGATAAATTCCTAGCAGTGCTATTGCTGGGTCATAGGGTAGGTCTATTTTTAATTTTCTGAGGAACCTCCACACTGCTTTCCAGAGCGGCTGCACCAATTTGCATTCCCACCAACAGTGCAAGAGGGTTCCCGTTTCTCCACATCCTCTCCAGCATCTAGAGTCTCCTGATTTGTTCATTTTGGCCACTCTGACTGGCGTGAGGTGATACCTGAGTGTGGTTTTGATTTGTATTTCCCTGATAAGGAGCGACGCTGAACATCTTTTCATGTGCCTGTTGGCCATCCGGATGTCTTCTTTAGAGAAGTGTCTATTCATGTTTTCTGCCCATTTCTTCACTGGGTTATTTGTTTTTTGGGTGTGGAGTTTGGTAAGCTCTTTATAGATTTTGGATACTAGCCCTTTGTCCGATATGTCATTTGCGAATATCTTTTCCCATTCCGTTGGTTGCCTTTTAGTTTTGTTGGTTGTTTCCTTTGCTGTGCAGAAGCTTTTTATCTTCATAAGGTCCCAGTAATTCACTTTTGCTTTTAATTCCCTTGCCTTTGGGGATGTGTCGAGTAAGAGATTGCTACGGCTGAGGTCAGAGAGGTCTTTTCCTGCTTTCTCCTCTAAGGTTTTGATGGTTTCCTGTCTCACATTTAGGTCCTTTATCCATTTTGAGTTTATTTTTGTGAATGGTGTGAGAAAGTGGTCTAGTTTCAACCTTCTGCATGTTGCTGTCCAGTTCTCCCAGCACCATTTGTTAAAGAGGCTGTCTTTTTTCCATTGGATGTTCTTTCCTGCTTTGTCAAAGATGAGTTGGCCATACGTTTGTGGGTCTAGTTCTGGGGTTTCTATTCTATTCCATTGGTCTATGTGTCTGTTTTGGTGCCAATACCATGCTGTCTTGATGATGACAGCTTTGTAGTAGAGGCTAAAGTCTGGGATTGTGATGCCTCCTGCTTTGGTCTTCTTCTTCAAAATTCCTTTGGCTATTCGGGGCCTTTTGTGGTTCCATATGAATTTTAGGATTGCTTGTTCTAGTTTCGAGAAGAATGCTGGTGCAATTTTGATTGGGATTGCATTGAATGTGTAGATAGCTTTGGGTAGTATTGACATTTTGACAATATTTATTTTTCCAATCCATGAGCAGGGAATGTCTTTCCATTTCTTTAAATCTTCTTCAATTTCCTTCAGAAGCTTTCTATAGTTTTCAGCATACAGATCCTTTACATCTTTGGTTAGATTTATTCCTAGGTATTTTATGCTTCTTGGTGCAATTGTGAATGGGATCAGTTTCTTTATTTGTCTTTCTGTTGCTTCATTGTTAGTGTATAAGAATGCAACTGATTTCTGTACATTGATTTTGTATCCTGCAACTTTGCTGAATTCCTGTATCAGTTCTAGCAGACTTTTGGTGGAGTCTATCGGATTTTCCATGTATAATATCATGTCATCTGCAAAAAGCGAAAGCTTGACTTCATCTTTGCCAATTTTGATGCCTTTGATTTCCTTTTGTTGTCTGATTGCTGATGCTAGAACTTCCAGCACTATGTTAAACAGCAGCGGTGAGAGTGGGCATCCTTGTCGTGTTCCTGATCTCAGGGAAAAAGCTTTCAGTTTTTCCCCGTTGAGGATGATGTTAGCTGTGGGCTTTTCATAAATGGCTTTTATGATCTTTAAGTATGTTCCTTCTATCCCGACTTTCTCAAGGGTTTTTATTAAGAAAGGGTGCTGGATTTTGTCGAAGGCCTTTTCTGCATCGATTGACAGGATCATATGGTTCTTCTCTCTTTTTTTGTTAATGTGATGTATCACGTTGATTGATTTGCGAATGTTGAACCAGCCCTGCATCCCAGGAATGAATCCCACTTGATCATGGTGAATAATTCTTTTTATATGCCGTTGAATTCGATTTGCTAGTATCTTATTGAGAATTTTTGCATCCATATTCATCAGGGATATTGGCCTGTAGTTCTCTTTTTTTACTGGGTCTCTGTCTGGTTTAGGAATCAAAGTAATACTGGCTTCATAGAATGAGTCTGGAAGTTTTCCTTCCCTTTCTATTTCTTGGAATAGCTTGAGAAGGATAGGTATTATCTCTGCTTTAAACGTCTGGTAGAACTCCCCTGGGAAGCCATCTGGTCCTGGACTCTTATTTGTTGGGAGATTTTTGATAACCGATTCAATTTCTTCGCTGGTTATGGGTCTGTTCAAGCTTTCTATTTCCTCCTGATTGAGTTTTGGAAGAGTGTGGGTGTTCAGGAATTTGTCCATTTCTTCCAGGTTGTCCAATTTGTTGGCATATAAGTTTTCATAGTATTCCCTGATAATTGTTTGTATCTCTGAGGGATTGGTTGTAATAATTCCATTTTCATTCATGATTTTATCTATTTGGGTCATCTCCCTTTTCTTTTTGAGAAGCCTGGCTAGAGGTTTGTCAATTTTGTTTATTTTTTCAAAAAACCAACTCTTGGTTTCGTTGATCTGCTCTACAGTTTTTTTAGTTTCTATATTGTTTATTTCTGCTCTGATCTTTATTATTTCTCTTCTTCTGCTGGGCTTAGGCTGCCTTTGCTGTTCTGCTTCTAGTTCCTTTAGGTGTGCTGTTAGATTTTGTATTTGGGATTTTTCTTGTTTCTTGAGATAGGCCTGGATTGCAATGTATTTTCCTCTCAGGACTGCCTTTGCTGCGTCCCAAAGCGTTTGGATTGTTGTATTTTCATTTTCGTTTGTTTCCATATATTTTTTAATTTCTTCTCTAATTGCCTGGTTGACCCACTCATTCGTTAGTAGGGTGTTCTTTAACCTCCATGCTTTTGGAGGTTTTCCAGACTTTTTTCTGTGGTTGATTTCAAGCTTCATAGCATTGTGGTCTGAAAGTAAGCATGGTATAATTTCAATTCTTGTAAACTTATGAAGGGCTGTTTTGTGACCCAGTATATGATCTATCTTGGAGAATGTTCCATGTGCACTCGAGAAGAAAGTATATTCTGTTGCTTTGGGATGCAGAGTTCTAAATATATCTGTCAAGTCCATCTGATCCAATGTCTCATTCAGGGCCCTTGTTTCTTTATTGACCGTGTGTCTAGATGATCTATCCATTTCTGTAAGTGGTGTATTAAAGTCCCCTGCAATTACCACATTCTTATCAATAAGGTTGCTTATGTTTATGAGTAATTGTTTTATATATTTGGGGGCTCCGGTATTCGGCGCATAGACATTTATAATTGTTAGCTCTTCCTGATGGATAGACCCTGTAACTATTATATAATGTCCTTCTTCATCTCTTGTTACAGCCTTTAATTTAAAGTCTAGTTTGTCTGATATAAGTATGGCTACTCCAGCTTTCTTTTGGCTTCCAGTCGCATGATAAATAGTTCTCCATCCCCTCACTCTCAATCTAAAGGTGTCCTCAGGTCTAAAATGAGTCTCTTGTAGACAGCAAATAGATGGGTCTTGTTTTTTTATCCATTCTGATACCCTATGTCTTTTGGTTGGCGCATTTAATCCATTTACATTCAGTGTTATTATAGAAAGATACGGGTTTAGAGTCATTGTGATGTCTGTATGTTTTATGCTTGTAGTGATGTCTCTGGGACTTTGTCTCACAGGGTCCCCCTTAGGATCTCTTGTAGGGCTGGTTTAGTGGTGACAAATTCCTTCAGTTTTTGTTTGTTTGGGAAGACCTTTATCTCTCCTTCTATTCTAAATGACAGACTTGCTGGATAAAGGATTCTTGGCTGCATATTTTTTCTGTCTAGCACCCTGAAAATCTCGTGCCAATTCTTTCTGGCCTGCCAAGTTTCAAAAGAGAGATCAGTCACGAGTCTTATAGGTCTCCCTTTATATGTGAGGGCACGTTTACCCCTTGCTGCTTTCAGAATTTTCTCTTTATCCTTGTATTTTGCCAGTTTCACTATGATATGTCGTGCAGAAGATCGATTCAAGTTACGTCTGAAGGGAGTTCTCTGTGCCTCTTGGATTTCAATGCCTTTTTCCTTCCCCAGTTCAGGGAAGTTCTCAGCTATGATTTCTTCAAGTACCCCTTCAGCACCTTTCCCTCTCTCTTCCTCCTCTGGGATACCAATTATGCGTATATTATTTCTTTTTAGTGTATCACTTAATTCTCTAATTTTCCCCTCATACTCCTGGATTTTTTTATCTCTCTTTTTCTCAGCTTCCTCTTTTTCCATAACTTTATCTTCTAGTTCACCTATTCTCTCCTCTGCCTCTTCAAGCCGAGCTGTGGTGGTTTCCATTTTGTTATGCATTTCGTTTAAAGCGTTTTTCAGCTCCTCGTGACTGTTCCTTAGTCCCTTGATCTCTGTAGCAAGAGATTCTCTGCTGTCCTGTATACTGTTTTCAAGCCCAGCGATTAATTTTATGACTATTATTCTAAATTCACTTTCTGTTATATTATTTAAATCCTTTTTGATCAGCTCATTAGCTGTTGTTATTTCCTGGAGATTCTTCTGAGGGGAGTTCTTCCGCTTGGTCATTTTGGATAGTCCCTGGCGTGGTGAGGACCTGCAGGGCACTTCCCCTGTGCTGTGGTGTATAACTGGAGTTGGTGGGCGGGGCCGCAGTCAGACCTGATGTCTGCCCCCAGCCCACCGCTGGGGCCACAGTCAGACTGGTGTGTGCCTTCTCTTCCCCTCTCCTAGGGGTGGGATTCACTGTGGGGTGGTGTGGCTCGTCTGGGCTACTTGCACCCTGCCAGGCTTGTGATGCTGGGGATCTGGCGTATTAGCTGGGGTGGGTAGGCAAGGTGCTCGGGGGCAGGAGGGGCAGGCTTAGATCGCTTCTCCTTAGGTGATCCACTTCAGGAGGGGCCCTGTGGCAGCGGGAGGGAGTCAGATCCGCTGCCAGAGGTTTGGCTCCGCCGAAGCGCAGAGTTGGGTGTTTGTGCGGAGCGAGCAAGTTCCCTGGCAGGAACCGGTTCCCTTTGGGATTTCGGCTGGGGGATGGGCGGGGGAAATGGCGCTGGCGAGCGCCTTTGTTCCCCACCAAACTGAGCTCTGTTGTCAGGGGGCTCAGCAGCTCTCCCTCCCTTTGTCCTCCAGCCTTCCCGCTTTCAGAGCAGAGCTGTTAATTTATGACCTCCCAGACGCTAAGTCGCGCTTGCTGTCGGAACACAGTCCGCCCGGCCCCTCCGCTTTTGCAAGCCAGACTGGGGGGCTCTGCTTGGCCGGCGAGCCGCCCCTCCGCCCCGCTCCCTCCCGCCAGTCCGTGGAGCGCGTACCGCCTCGCCGCCCTTCCTACCCTCTTCCGTGGGCCTCTCGTCTGCGTTTGGCTCCGGCGACTCTGTTCTGCTAATCCTCTGGCGGTTTTCTGGGTTATTTAAGCAGGTGTACATGGAATCTAAGTGATCAGCAGGACTTGCGGTGAGCCCAGTGTCCTCCTAAGCCGCCATCTTGCCGCAACTCCTCCAAAACACTAGTACTTCTGCCATACATTAAACTTATCTCCTCTTGCAGCTAGGTATGCCAGATTTCAAAGTTCTGTCCAATGAAAGCTAAGAGAGTATCTATAGGAGGCATCCAGGAAAACTTTTACTTTTCATATTAAAATCCCAGATGCAGGTGGTTCTTCATTTTACTGACTTAATTGTAAACATCTTTTGACCATAGGTGACAACCTGAGGATAAAGGTCAGCATGCTAGAGAAGGAAGAGTCTGATCTGTTGAGTAGTTTTACCAATGTCAACAAGCAAATGCTTACCTCTGAATTTGTTATTTGAGGGAAGATTTTTTTGTAAAGCCTATTTGATGAAATAAAAATTAATCAGATAGTCTGCTAGAGCTGAAAACAGTCCTAACAAATACAAGGATCTAACCCTGTCCTATTTAAAATTTGATTGATTTTTAATGAATAAGTTTGTGTCAGAATGTAAATCATCTATATCCCTAAGCATGTTGGCTTGTCATACAGATACTTTTTTGAACTAAGCAGAGTGATGATTTATATTCTAGTGCATGCTTCTTAAAACTTTCTAAACTGCTAACAGCCAGTTATGGACTGGCTACCTAAAGTAGCACAGTTCTAACAATCCCTCTGAAAAATTTTGAAATACCATTTTTATAATCTGTGCTCCTGTTCTAGGACTATGCAAGCTAATAGCATATTTCAAGGTATACTCAATGATAAAGAAAATTCTGGGATTTTTTTCTGGTATGTTTAACAAATTTCACTGCCTTTAATTGCACTTTCTGTGAAAAGTAATCTTTTTTTATACAATATTTTCATTTCTTTGGATCCAATAATTTTTTTCTATGGTAGCTCTCTATCAAATATCTATATTGCCTTTTTAATTTTAATCTTAGTTAATATACAGTGCAATACTGGTTTCAGGAGTAGAACTCAGTGATTCAGCACTTAACACAACACCCCGTGCTCATCACAAGTGACCTCCTTAATACCCATCACCCATCTAGCCCATCTCCCAATCACCTCTCTCCATCAACCCCCAGTTTGTTCTCTGTCATTAAGAGGCTCTTGTGGTTTGTTCTGTCTCTTCCCACACCTCACTTCCTTTATGTTCATCTGTTTTGTTTCTTAAATTCCACGAATGAAATCATATTATATTTGTCTTTCTCTGATTGACTTATTTCACTTAGCATAATATATTCTAGCTCCATCCACACCACTGCAAATGGCAAGATTTCATTCTTTCTGATGGCTGAGTAATACTCCGTTGTGTATGTGTGTGCACGTGTATGTACGTATGTATATATACATATGTATATGTGTATGTACATGCATGTATGTGTATCACCTCTGCTTTATCCATTCATCAGGAGATGGAGATTTGTGCCCTCTCCATAGTTTTGTTATTGTTGATAATAATGCCATAAACATTGGGGTGGATGTTCCCTTTCAAATCTGTATTTTTGTATTCTTTGGGTAAATACCTAACAGTGCCATTGCTGGATTATAGGGTAGTTTTATTTTTAGTTTCTTGAGGAACCTCCATACAGTTCTCCAGAGTGGCTATACCAGTTTGCATTCCCACCAACAGTGCAAGAGGGTTCTTCTTTCTCTGCATCCTGGACAACACCTGTTGTTTCTTGTGTTAATTTTAACCATTCTGACAGGTGTGAGGTGATAGCTCATCGCGGTTTTGGTTTGTATTTCCCTGATGATGACTGATATTGAGCATCTTTTCATGTGTCTGTTAGCCATCTGGATATCTTTTTTGGAAACATGTCCATTCATGTCTTCTGCCCATTTCTTAGTCTGGATTATTCATTGTTTGGATGTTGAGTTTAACAAGTTCTTTATAGATTTTGGATACTAACTCTTTATCAAATATTTTGTTTGCAAATATCTTCTCCCAATATGTAGGCTGCCTTTTAATTTTGTTATTGTTTCCTTCACTGTGCAGAAGCTTTTTATCTTGATGAAGTCCCAATAGTTCACGTGTGCTCCTATTTCCCTTGTCTTCAGCAACATGTCTGGTAAGAAGTTGCTGCAGTCAAGTTCACAGAGGTTGCTGGCTGTGTTCTCCTCTAGGATTTTGATGGTTTCCTGTCTCACATCTAGGTCTTTCATCTATTTTGATTTTATTTTTTGTATGGTGTAAGAAAGTGGTCCAGTTTCTTTTTCTGCATGTCGTTGTCCAGTTTTCCCAACACCATGGGTGGAAGAGACTATCTTTTTTTCCCAATAGATATTCTTTCCTACTGTCAAAGATTAGTTGACCATATAGTAGGGGGTCCATTTCTAGGTTTTTTCTGTTCCAGTGATCTATGTGTCTGTTTTTGTGCAAGTACCATACTGTCTTGATGATTACAGCTTTGTAACATAGCTTGAAATTTGGAATCATGATGACTCCAGCTTTACTATTCTTTTCCAGAATTGCTTTGGCTATTTGGGGTCTTTTGTGATTCCATACAAATTTTAGGATTGTTTATTCTAGCTCTGTGAAAAATGCTCACGGTATTTTGATAGGGATTGCATTAAATGTGTATATTGCTTTGGGTAGTATAAACATCTTAACAATGTTTTTCCAATCCATGAGCATGGAATGTTTTTGTGTCCCCTTCATTTTTTTTTCATTAGTGTTCTATTGTTTTCAGAGTATATAACTTTTACTTCTTTAGTTAGGCTTGTTCCTAGGTCTCTTATTGTTTTGGTGCGATTGTGAATGGGATCTATTCCTTGATTTCTGTTTCAGCTGCTTCGCTATTGGTGTATAGAAATGCAACAGATTTCTGCACAATGATTTTATATCCTGTGACTTTGCTGAATTCATGTATTAGTTCTAGCAGTTTTTTGGTGGGGTCTTTGGGTTTTTTACATAGAGTATCATGTAGCCTGCAAATAGTGAAAGTTTGACTTCTTCCTTCCCAATTTAGAAGCATTTTATTTCTTTTTGTTGTCTGATTGCTGAGGCTAAGATTTCTAGTACTATGTAAAATAATAATGTTGAGAGTAGAAATCCTTATCTTGTTCCTGACCATGGGGAGAGACTCTGTTTTATCCCATTGAGAATGGTATTAGCCGTGGGTCTTTCATAGATGGCCTTTATGATGTTGAGGTATATTCCACCTATTCCTACTTTGTTGAGGATTTTTACCAGGAATGGATACTGTATTTTGTCAAATGCTTTTTCTGTTTCTATTAACAAGATTATTTGGTTCTTATCCTTTTTTTTTAATGTGGCATATCACATTAATTGATTTGTGAATAATGAACCCGTACTGCAGTCCAGAAATAAATCCCACTTGATCATGGTGAATAACTCTTTTAATGTACTGTTAAATTCAACTTGCTGGTATCTTGTGGAGAATTTTTGCATCCATGTTCGTCAGGGATATTGGCCTGTAATTCTTTTTAGTTGGGTCATTGTCTAGTTTTGGAATCAAGGTAATGCTGGATTTGTAGAATGAATTTGGAAGCTTTCCTTCAATTTCTACTTTTTTAAACAGTTTTAGAAGGATAGGTATTAACTCTTCTTTAAATGCCTGGTAGAATTCCCCTGGGAAGCCATCTGTCACAGGACTTTTGTTTGGAGATTTTTTTTTTTTTATCACTGACCCAATTTCTTTGCTGGTTATGGGTCTGTTCAAATTTTCTATTTCTTGTTTCAATTTGGTAGTTTATGAGTTTCTATAAATTTATTTCTTACACATTGTCCAGTTTGTTGGCAAATAATTTTTCATAGTATTCTAATTGTATTTCTGTGGTGTTAGTTGTGATCTCTCCTCTTTAATTTGTGATTTTGTTTATTGGGGTCCTTTACTATTATTTTTTAATAAGTCTAGGGGTTACCAATTTTGGTAATTCTTTCCAAGAACAAGCTCAACATTTCATTGATCTGTTCTGTTTCTCTATCATTTATTTCTGCTCTAAGCTTTACTATTTTCCTTGTTCTGCTGGCATTAGGCTTCATTTGCTGTCCTTTTCTAGCTCCTCTAGGTGTAAGATTAGATTGTGTATTTGGGACCTTTCTTACTTCTTGAGATAGCATGATTTGCAATATACTTCCCTCTTAGGACTGCCTTTGCTGCATCCCAATGGGTTTGTGTTTCCATTTTCATTTGCTTCCATGTATTTTTTTTTTTAATTTCCTGGTTAACCCATTCATTCTTTAGTAGGATGTTCTTTAACCTCCATGTATTTGAGGGCTTTCCAAATTTTTTTTTTTGTGGTTGATTTTAAGTTTTATAATGTTGTGGTCCAAAAATATGAGTGGTATGATTTCCGTCTTCTTGTACTTGAGAGCTGATTTGTGACCCAGTATGTGATCTATTCTGAAGAATGTTCCGTGTGCATTCAAAAAGAATGTGTATTCTGTTGCTTTAGATGAAATGTTCTAAATTTATCTATTAAGTCCATCTAGTCCAGTGTGTCATTCAAAGCTATTGTTTCCTTGGTGGTTTTCTGCTTAGGCAATCTGTCCATTACTGAAGTGGGGTGTTAAAGTCCCCTACTGTATTATTTTCAATGAGCTTTATGTTATTGATTTATGAATTTGTGTGCTCACAATTTGAACGCATATTTATAATTGTTAGATCCTCTTGATAGATGGACCCTTAATTATGATATAATGCCCTTCTTCATCTCTTGTTACATTTTTTTTTTAATCTAGCTTGTCTGACATAGTATGGCTACTCTGGCTTTGTTTTGACATTTAGTAGCATAACAGATGGTTCTCTATCCCCTCACTTTCAATCTGAAGGTACCTTTAGGTCTAAAATGAGTTTCTTGTAGGCAGCATATTGATGGATTTTTTTTATTCATTCTGATACCCTATGACTTTTGACTGCAGCATTTAGTCCATTTACATTTAGAGTTACTCAAAAATATGAACTTAGTGTCATTGTGTTACCTGTAGAGTTGGTGTTTCTGGTAATGTTCTCTGGTCCTTTCTAGTCTTTGTTACTTTTGGTCTTTTTTTCTCTCCACTCAAAGAGTCTCCCTTAAAATTTCTCATAGGGCTGATTTATTGGTCACAAACCCCTTTAGTTTTTGTTTGTCTGGGAAACTATCTCTCCTATTTTGAAGGACAGCCTTATTGGATAGAATATTCTTTGCCGCATTTTTTTTTTCCTATTCAGCACATTGAATGTATCTTGCCACTCATTTCTGGCCTGCCAAGTTTCTGCGGACAGATTTGCTGCAAACCTGATCTGTCCTTCCCTTTCATGTTAAAGACTTTTTTTTTTTCCCCCTTGCTGCTTCCAGGTTTTTTTGTCTGTATTTTGTGAATTTGACTATAACATGTCTTGGCCATGACTGGCTTTTGTTGAATTTAGTGGGAATTTTCTGTGCTTCTGGGATTTTGATGTATCCTTCCCCAGATTAGGGAAGTTTTTAGCTATAATTTGCTCACATAAACCTTTTGCCTCTTTTTCTCTCTTTTCATCTTCTGGGATTCCTGTGATAAACGTGTTATTATGTTTTATAAATTCCCTAAATCTGCCTTTGTGATCCCTAACCTTTGTTTCCCTCTTCTTTTCAGCGTCATTATTTTCCATAATTTTATTTTCTATTTGCTAATTTGCTTCTCTGCCTCACCCATCCTCATTTTTATGGCCCTCATTTGGGTTTGCATTTTGGTTATAGCATTTTTAATTTCAGCCTGACTAGATTTTAGTTCTTTTATCTCTGCAGAAAGGGATTCTCTGGTGTCTTCTATACTTTTTTCAAACCCAGCTAGTATCCCTCTAATTGCTGCTTTAAATTCTAGTTCAGACATTTTACTTATACCTGAATTAATTAAATCCCTGCCCTTTATTTCTTCCTGTTCTCTCTTTTGAGGTGAATTTTCCCATCTTGTCATTTTGGAGGAAGAAAACAACCACAACATAATAGTAATAGAATGAAATAAAAATTTTAAAAATTAAAAAATCAAATAAAGGAAACTAGACCCTTGGTGTGTTTCAGTCTGCTTGTTAAGAGGAGCTGCCATGTTCTCTCCCTCAAATTATACAGATTGTTCTGTTAATCCTCAGGTTGATTTCAAACCATCAAAATGGTTTCATGTTGATTTAGCTGTGTTCAAGACAGGAGAAAAGCCCAGGGTCCCCTTACTACTCCACCATCTTAACTCCTCTTCTCCAGAAAATAATTTTTAAAGACATTTCAAGGAAGAATTAGAGGTCACATTAAGGAACTATATGAAAAATGTAATAAAAATAACTAAAATGGCAACTATTCATATTATGCAGCCATGCCAATTATATCAAATAAATTCCTTTGCTGAGTGTATGGAAACTCTTCTTTGATATTTACCAAAGGATATATCTTTATATCAGAATCCAAAAATAGAAAACTGGTCTAAAGTTGAGACAATACAATTATGTTGTTCAAGAGTTGTGTCCAAACAATTTGGAGAAAAAGGGAAACTTCATGATAATAGTTTCATTTTAGTTTCCTTGTTTAATCATTGTCCTTTGAGTCTTCAATATTATAATCACTGTTGTAAAGTTAAAAATGAATATTTAAATATAAACTATTGGCTATATCACCAAAAATTCTAGAATCTAAATATCTATGTAGATGAAAGGGGCATTGCTTTGATAAAGTGCTTTCTCAAAATGGGATGTGAGAATAGTTTAAGAATATTAAGTAATTCTAGAGCAATACAATTTTTCAAAAGAATTCCAATAATAATTAAAATACTCTAAATTTATTTCAAAAATATTATTAATTCTACATAAATTGATAGAGATAATACTTCTTAAACCATTTCTGGTGAAGGACTAGTTTAATTTTTAATCTCTCAAGATCAATACCTTTGTAAAATAAAAAAAAATTTTTCTAGAAAAAAACTGATCGCATGTTTATATGTCACAGCAAAGTCAAATTTTCATAAAAGTTCTAAATTCATGTGTTTAATTTCTATACTTCCTTATTCATGGACTGAGAACCAATAATTTACAAATTGGCACCGCAGACCACACTTTGAGTACTAGTTTGTTTTCTGTTGGCGACCAAAGAACATTGATGATCCTTACACAGTTCTTATACTATTATTGCCACACTTGTGCTCTGCCATAAAAATAAACAACAATGATGCTTTCCATAGGCATCTATGAAGTAAAGTCTATAATTATTTTGTCTCAAAAAGATGCACAGAAAGTGAAACAATCAAGAGTGAAAAAGCAATCTACAGAATGGCAGATAATATTTGCAAACCATTATCTACTAAGGTGTTAGTATCCAAAATATGTAAGAAACTTGTACAACTCAATAGGAAAAAAACTGAGGCAAAAAAACTAATATCCTTATTGAAAAATAAGCAAAGGACTTAAATGGACATTTCTACAAAGAAAACATACAAATAACCAACAAGTATCTAAAAAGATGCTGAATATCACTAATCATCAGAGAAGTGCAAATCAAATCTACAAGGAGATATCACCTCAGTTACCAGTTAGGAAAACCAATATCAAAAATATTAAATAATAAATGTTGGCAAAAAAAATTGGAAAAAAATAGAACCATGGTGCACTGTTGATAGGAATGTAAAAGGTGCAGTTGCTATAGAAGGCAGTATGGAGGTTCCTCAAAAATTAAAAATAGAACTACCAGATAAGCCAGGATCCCACCTTGGGTATTTACACAAAATTACTTATATCAGGATGCCAAGGTGATATTTGCAGTCTTATGCTCACTATAGCATTGCTAACAATAGTCAAGATGTACAAGCAATGTAAATGTTCATTGACAGATGAAAAGATAAAGAGAATGTGGTGTATACACACACACACACACACACACACACAATGGAATATCCTTCAACCTTATAAAAGAAGGAAATTATGTCATATGCAACAACGTGGATTAGATGCAGGAGCATTAAACTTAGTAAAATAAACCAGTCTCAGAAAAGCAAATATAAATGGATTCCACTTACAGGAGATAGCTAAAGTAATCAAACTCATAGAAGCAAAAAGTAGAATGCTGCTTGCCAAGGGTTGGGAGAGGGAGTAATGGGGATTTGCTGTTCAATGCATGTAAATTCCATTTATGCTACATGAAAAAGCTCTGCTGTACATAATTGTGCTCAAAGGAATAACACAGTTAAGTGTACTGTATACTTAACATTTGTTAAGAGGGTATATCTCATGCTATGCTTTGTACCACAATTTAAGAAATAAAGCTAATAGCAATGATTATATATATATATATATATATATATATATATATATATATAT
This sequence comes from Prionailurus bengalensis, assembly GCF_016509475.1. Taxonomy (NCBI): domain Eukaryota; kingdom Metazoa; phylum Chordata; class Mammalia; order Carnivora; family Felidae; genus Prionailurus; species Prionailurus bengalensis. The sequence continues at coordinate 148,105,608 of NC_057344.1, forward strand.
ATATATATATATATATATATAAAGTCAGAAGAGAAGGGTGAGATTGGTAGGACACTGGACCCTTAACTCTATCCTAATCTTTGAGTTGGTATTTATCATTCATTATAAACAAAGAACAAGAACAAAGAAAACTAAGGAAAGAACATTGGTAATCTTTTGAAAAACATACTCCATATATTTAAGAAGGTGGAAGAAATATGAACATGATAAATTAAAAACTGGGAAAATATTTTTTAAATGACACAATTAGAATTTCAAGAAAAAAAATACCTGAAATAAAAAATGTATTGTATGGAACTGATAACACTAGTATAGAAAAAAATATCACTCAAATTGAATGCACAGTGACAGAAAACATCCAAAATGCAGCACAACTAGAAAAAACAGAAAATGAATGGGCTTCAGTGAGGGTTGACAATATACATACAAATGGAATCCCAGGAGGAGAGAAGGTGAGGGAACAGGACAAGTATTTGAAAAAAAAAAAATGATTTCCAAAACATGTTTCTAATGTTATGAAAAGAATAAGCCCGCTGGTCAAAGTGGCCAACAAACCATAATAAACATAAGGAAGAATAAACATAAGGAAAACCATATTGAGGTACATCCTAAATTACTGAAAAACAGTGAAAATTTAACAATCTCAAAAGCAGCCAAAGGAGGAAAAAAAAAAAAAACATTTTAAGTACAGAGATACAAACATAAGGATAATAAAATTCTTATCTTATTTTCATGTACAAAATTATCAAATAGCTTGATCAGATTATAGAACACTTGATCCAACAAAATACATCTTATTTTCAACTACACACAAAACATTTACCAAGCTACACCATATTCTAAGCCATAAAAGAATTCTCAATAAGTTTCAAACTACTGAAATCATAAAAGTAATGCTCTTAAAACACTTTTTTTAAGCTTCTTAATGTTTATTTTTGAGAGAGAGAAAGGCAGAGTGCAAGAAGGGGAGAGGCAGAGAGAGAGAGAGAGAGAGAGAGAGAGAGAAAGAAAGAAAGAGAAAGAGAATCTGAGGCAGGCTCCAGGAGCTGTCAGCACAGAGCCCCACACAGGGCCCAAACCCATGAACCAGGAGACCATGACCTGAGCCCAAATCAGAAGCTTAGCCAACTGAGCCACCCAGGCACCCCAAAAGTAATGGTCTTAAATATGGCAGAATTAAACTAGAAATCAATAAGAAAGGTATTTGGAAAATGTCCCCAATATTTAGAAATTAAATAACATACTCTAAATGACTCACACGTCAAAAAAGGAATCGTAGAAGAAAGTAAAATATATTTTGGAGAGACCTAATTTTTTCAAAGGCTAACAGAAGTTGGCAGATGCTCCAAAAGCAATGTTCAGAGGCAAAACTATTGCATTAACTACTTATATTAGAAAAGAAGATCTAAAAATCAGTGGTAAAAGCTTCTATTTAAAAAAAAAAAAACATGGAAAGGGAAAGCAAATACAAAGTCTGAAGAAAGAGAAGTAACTGATAAAACTTAACAGGAAAAAAATAGAGAAAATCAATGAAATCAAATGCTGGCTTGTAAAGATTGATAAAATTTATAAACTTCTAACCATAAACATAAGGAAAAATAAGGCAACAAAAATCATAATATCAGGAATGAGAGGTGACATCACTATATATTCTACAGATGTTAAACATTATTATGAAAACTTTAGGACAATCAATTTGACAACTTAAAGTTGGAAAATTCCCTCAAAGTACCAGAGCTTAAACAAGATACAGATAACCTGAATAATCCTAAACAGCTAAAAAATTAAATTTGCACTTAAAAACATCCCTACAAAGAAAACTTTAGATGACTTCACTGGTGAATTCTACCAAATACTGAAGAAGGAAATACTACCAATTTTACAAAAACTTCCCCCAAAAATAGATATTTCCCAACTCACTGTGCGAGGCCAGCATTAACAATGCTAGTCCCAAAATTAGACCAAATAATTGCAAGAAAAGACAATTAGAGAGTAATTTCAATCATAACCATAGATGCAAAAATTTTAATAGCATTTAGTAAATCAAACTCACCAATGTACAAAAAGAATAATTCATTCAAATGACCAAATACAGTATATCTGAGGAATGGTTTAACATTGAAAAATCAATGTAGTTTGCCATATAAACAAATTTTGAAAGAAAAACCACATAATAGAAAAGGCATTTGACAAAATCCACTACCTATTCCAGATTTTTTTTTTAAATTCTCAGCAAACTAATAACACAAGTTTCTCAACATGAAATACAGTCATCATTGAAATGTTTAACAGTTAATGTTGCCTCCTAATATCAGGAGGCAAGTTCTAATCAACATTGTACTAGAAGATCTGGTCAATGCAATCGGGCAAGGCAAAGGAAAAAAGATACTCATGTTGGAAAGAAGTAAACTTCATTTACTGATACAACATGATTGTATATATGGAAAATTCACTGGAACCTATAAATAAGCTATTAAGCTAATTAGCACATTTAAAAGGTGTGAAGTAATTCTGTACCAAAATCCATTTTATTTCTATCACTACCAACAAATAATTGAAAATTGAAATTTGAAAAACATCATGTATAATAACATTAAGAAATGTGAAGTACTTAAGAACAGGTCTGGTAAAATGTGCAATATATGCACACCAGAACCCACAAAATATTGTTAAAAATAAACGTTAAAATATTTAAATAGAGAGTTCTACCACATTCATGAATTAATATTGTGAAGATGTGAATTGTCCCTAAATTTATCTACAGACTCAACTCAATCCTAAAAGCAAACAAACAAAACCAGCAAGCAATTTTTGGTATTTAAAAAAAAAAAAAAGATTAAGTGATTCTTAAATTAATTTGGAAATACAAAAGATCTACTATGATCAAACAGCTGTAAGAAGTTGAAGAACTAATACTATCCAATCTCAAGATATTGTGAATCTACAGTAATTGAGGCAAAGTGGTATTAACATAACATTAGGTAAGTAGATCGGTGAAGCAGAAGAAATAAACCCACAAATATAAGTCCAACTAATCTTTTTTTTTTTTTTTACCAAAGTGCAAAGAAAATTCTGTGGAAAAATAATGCTCTTTTCAACAAAAGGTGTTTAAAAAATTAGATATCTATATGCAAAAAAAGTACTTTGATACCTAGCACCAAATACAAAACGTAACTTGAAATGAAACATAGGCCTAAATGTGAAAATTAGAACTTGAAAAATGTTTCAACTAAGGAGAAAATTTTTATGACCTTGGCTTGCCAAAGTTTTCTTGGATTCAACACAAAAGCATGATCCACAAAAGAAAAAAACTAAGTGTGTTAGTTTAGTAAACTACGATAAATGTTGGGCTTTATTTTAAATCTACTCCATTTAAAATTTCCTTGCATGAAACAATGTATCAGACAGCACAGAGAAGGCAAAGTAAATATTTAATCTCTTTTCTACATTATCTAGGTCCAAAGTTCACAAATGATGAAACAGGTTTGCAATATGGTGATCAATAAGCTCTCAAGAGCCTAGCCTCAATTTAATCCTTTTATTTTAACTAAAAATCTTTTAATTACTTCATTCTTTATTACATAAACTCTAACCATGAACTTCTCCAGAACTTCATCCAAGGGAGACATCAGTGGACATCTGTACTTACCTCAAATGACTTTCATTTTAACATGTTCCACATTCTATATTTATTACAAACATTAATTCTACAGTCAAAGTCACGGACTTGGACTTTGTACTCTGTTAGATCAAACTGCAGCAATGTTTCTTGTTCCACCCTTGTGGTAAGAATGGAGACCATCTGCAGAATATTATTTTTTCTGTTTCCATAAGGTCCTGGTAACTTTCCATGTCCCTTGAACTCACTGACCCCACATACTCTAATTCTACTCCAATTTTTTTTGTTTAGTTCCTTTACTCAATTCTGCTATATTAACAGCATTTTGATTGGGACTGCAGAAGACCCATTGCTCAAATTCAGAAGATTAACATATGTAGACTAGTGAATGTTCCAATTCATAAACAGCCTTCAATTTACATAGGTCAACTTTCTGTCAAGTAGTAGGAAATCGATATTCTTAAAAATACTTTGGTAGTGTTTTCATTTTCTAAATATTTTCCAGCATGACAAAATACAATGAATTTTTTGCATGCTGTCCTTGTAACTAATCTTGTTAAAGAATGCATGTACAATAAGTTATGTATAGATTAATTTATTACCAATTCATATCTTCTTTGAATACTAATTTCTTCCATTTCATATATCATTCCTTTATTTCACTTTTATTTATTGTGCTGGTTATCAGTGCATTATTGAGTAGAAAAAGGTGTAGCAAACATTCTTGTCTCATTCTTAATGTCAGAAGGAAAGCTTTGTGTACGGTTATTATGTCTTTCTTAAATGTTTGGTATAATTCCCAATAGGACTCCTGAATCATATTCTTAGGGAGGTTTTTTAATTCTGGATTTTTAAAATAATTACTAGAAAACTCCAATTTTATTTTATTCTTATGTGAGCTTTGATCATTTATATGGAGGCTTTATACATATTTTGGCATTTTCTATTTAAATTCATTGGCAAAAAATTGTTATAACAACTTCTTGTATTAATCCAAATTCTATAGGTTTTGCAGTTATCTCCCTTTTTTTTCCTGATATTTGTAATTAACAGTCTTTTTCATGAATTTTGTTTTAATTTTTTTTTTCCAACGTTTATTTTTGGGACAGAGAGAGACAGAGCATGAATGGGGGAGGGGCAGAGAGAGAGGGAGACACAGAATCGGAAACAGGCTCCAGGCTCTGAGCCATCAGCCCAGAGCCCGACGAGGGGCTCGAACTCACGGACCGCGAGATCGTGACCTGGCTGAAGTCGGACGCTTAACCGACTGCGCCACCCAGGCGCCCCATGAATTTTAAGTGTTTCTTCATAAAAACAACTCTGCCTGCTCTTAGGGACATGTTTAAGAAGACATTGTTATTTTATCATTTAGCCCTTGGTTTCCTAGATTTTCATTGCTACAAAGATCACTCTATAGTCCTCATAAAACAAGGAGAAATTTCTTACTGAAACTTTGATTTATTAACTCACACAGCATATTTTTACAACTGAGAAATTTGCCTTAAACATAATTTTTAATAACATTCACATGCTTTGACCTAAATATCTATTATTCTCTGTAAGCTTTGGCTCAGATTTCCTTCCTTCATGAGGATAAAGTTATCTGGCGGAAAAATGAGAATTGGGGTTGTATTTTTCATGACATGTTAAATATTGTTATCATAACAAACCTCAAAATCCTAATGGCTTAAAATAACAGGTTTTTTTCTTGGTCATGGTATAGATCCTTTGCTGGTCAGGAGGGGGCTCTGTTGCTCGCTCTTACTCAAACCAATGGACTGGTCATTTGGAAAGCTGTTGTTTACCACGTAGGATGGGAAAGGAATGTTTCCATTTAGAAATAAATGATCTGACTCCATAAGAGCATGGGCATGCATCACTTCTGATTAAAACTCATTGTTCAGACTTTCTCACACATGACTTTAGCTGACCAAAGGTACACAAAGTGAAATACTCCCATATGCTTAGAAGTGAATGGAATTAAAATTATCTGGTAAGTAGCACTTATTGGTTCAAAAAGATCCACTTTTGTTTCCACTGAGAATAATGTTCTTACCAATTAGCATTAAATGTCTATATTTATGACTTTTTAAGTGTTCTGCACATAGGAGTACAAGAGATATGGGACTTAAAAACCACTGTTATCAGCAATTATTTCTGTGTCAGTTATCAGTGATGTATATACTTTCATCTTTGCTTATGTGTTTTTCCAAATTTTTAGTATTCTTTTTTTAAAAATAAAGTTAAACCACAAAAAGAGACTAAATTGACCGTGAAATCAAGTGTTCCATTTTTCTGCATACTTCTCCATTTTTCTCCTTTCAACATCCTGACTTCAGTCAATTTGAACCACCAAGGTACATGTGGACTGGAGAAAACCCTCAAGATAGATTGAAAAGCAATCACTGGTCAAGGCAGATACTAAAAATTCACTGTTACACTTCATCCACCATTACATATAATATTAAAAACAAAGTATTTTGCTCTGTTTCATGTACACAGAAGGAATTGATAATTGAAATGTTATTGATACAAACTCAGGAGAAACATCACACATCACAAATGTAATTAATTCACAGTAAAATTTGAGAACGAAGAAATCAAGTTGTATTGAATGTGAACAGAAATTCAATGTTATCTACCAACTACTGTTTAATGAGCATTAACACCATTATAGACTTATTAAAATTTGTATTTATACATTGGGCCTCATACTGACTGAGCTCTAAGTAGTAGGCTTTTCACTCACCCAAATGCACATTGTGAGAGATGACTTTGGAGACTGCAACGATTTTAAATATATGAGCCTCTTTTTATTTATTTATTTTTTTTTATTTTTGGGACAGAGAGAGACAGAGCATGAATGGGGGAGGGGCAGAGAGAGAGGGAGACACAGAATCAGAAACAGGCTCCAGGCTCTGAGCCATCAGCCCAGAGCCTGACGCAGGGCTCGAACTCATGGACCACGAGATCGTGACCTGGCTGAAGTCGGACGCTTACCCGACTGCGCCACCCAGGCGCCCCATATATGAGCCTCTTAAGAAGAGTCCTATTCTGAAATACAGACACTCTGCATTAATTTAATAGAAAATGATATACCTCTCATTTATTTTATTTGAGAGAGAGAGAGAGAGAGAGCGCGAGTGGGGGAGAGGGGCAGAGGGAGAGAGAATGAATATCTTAAGCAGCTCCATGCTCAGCACAAAGCCTTATATGGGGCTCAAACACATGACCCTGGTGTCATGACCTGAGCCAAAACCAAGAGTTGGACCCTCAACCAACCCAGGCACCCCCCCTAAAGTTTTTAAATTTAAAAATATAAAACTTCTGCACTTACATAATTTTATCAAACTTCTTCATTAAATTCTATACCCCTGACAAAAATTTCCAAATATCCATCTAAACTTTTGACCAAATCAGCTGGAATTAAGGTCTGTTAAATCAGTTGGTAAGACTAGTCTTAACCTCTATTAAGTTCCTTTAGTTATTCTGTGTATGTGTGGGGGTGGGTGTGTGTATGAATGAAAAAGAATTTGAGTTTACTTATGAGAATAAAATTTTTAACTGCTGGTTGGGGGTGCATGGACTTTCCCACCCATGGTCTCTATGATGATATCAAACAGATCTGGATTCAAGTCTTCCAGCTGTATAACTTACAAGCTAGAAAAATTTACTTAACCTTGAAGTTCTATAAAAGGCAAAATAGCTAATCTGCTTCATTAACACGAAAATGTTAACATAAAATATCTAACAATTTTCATGGTAGTTAGAATAGACTAAGCACTCAATAACTTTTATGTATATACTACCAACAAAAATAAGCATTTTTATTATTAAGCTGTAAAATGTTCTTGTTGGCTTCTGTGAAGCAAAGAAGATATGCATATTTTTCAGTCTATTAATATTTATCTTGGTAAAAGCCCAAGGTTTAGAAATTTCAAGTTGCTTTTCAGAGAAAGTGGTTTTCTACTGGATAGCGTTAGCTTTTTTTAAGATAAGAGGGTTAAATTTTGATTGGCTTTCCCTAACCCATTTCTGGTGAATCAGGATGTCTATAACATTTCCCTATTTTAAACTGTATTTATTAAATATCTGCAGCAATAGCTTACAAAGACATTTTTAAGGCACATGCAAGCAACTTTATGAACTTTGGTTGCACACAGAAGAAAAGCTAAAATCCACTACTACTGACCAGGTCAGACTGGTCCTTAACTAGAAGGTTCAAAAGTGATTTAGAGTTTCTAAAGAAATGCTGGATTTTAATCATAAATCCATTATTATTGTCTCTTTTGTTGCACTCACCCACCAGAAATGTGTTTTTCTTCTCCTTGACCTAGTTTCTGGAAATTAAATTGAATACTCTCCGTATCAATGGACCCCATGAAAACTTCTAGATTCAGAGCCTCTCAGTAATCCTGCTGTTGATTAAATCAAATCAGAGCATATCTCTCCACTATGTGCTGACATTGACAGACATGATGGCAATTATCTGTAGTAATTGCCTGTCAACTATAATTGGGAGAATTAGAAATTAAAACTATATGCATTTTATACTGCTTAGATTATGATATCATTCACAGCTTTGCTCAATTTTCATTCCTAGTTAAAAATAAATACGATTCAGGTTTATCCAATCCCCAACAAATTACAGAGCACTTAAATTGAACATAGTATAGGCTCTGTGACTACAAAAAGGAATGGAACCACAATTCCTGCCTTGGAGTCACTCATGGCATCATGGCATGGATTGAACAAAATGGAAAAAGTGATCATAGAATGTTTTCCAATGCAAATCACATTGTAAACCTATAAATAACCTAATGCTTCCCCTTGAATCCCATCAGTGATAAAATAGTGAAGAGTGTCAGAAAAAAATAATTGTTGATAATTGCTATATGCTGAGACCATGCTAAGTGTTTAAATATTTCATTAAACAGTTATAACAACATTGCAAGACAGAGATCATTCTTATTTGATAAAGAAATTTTCTTATTTAATAAATGAGGCAACTAATACTCAGGATTCAGTAGCTTGCTCAAGATCACAAAGCTAGTAAGTGGTAAATTTAAAACATGAATTGAAGGTATGATGTAGTAATAGAATAAGAAATTAGGTTACAACCTCTGCAACCATGCATGGGGACAAAGGAAGAGTGGAAATAAGCCACCAATGTAATCCCCCAAAGCATGGTAGTCATCTCATTTTCTCTATCAAGCACCTAGATCACTGAATTTTAACTTTCTGATTTACTTTTCTTCTTCACTAGATCATGAGCTCAGTGAAAGCAAAGACAGGGTCATGTTCATCTTTGTAATTTTTTTTGCCTTGAATTCTGCTCACTAAATGACTTCTGAATAATATTTGAACTACTTAAGCATTTCTTCTTCTATACAAGAGCTATCTTTTGATATTTCAAAGCAACCACTTGAAGGAGGCATGTAAGTTTCAGAGGCCAATTCTTGGGTCACAATTCTATTCTGCTGTAACACTTAAATGTGTACTTGAAATGCAACATAGAAGTTCCATCTTTCAGTAAAAGAAATATCTTGCTGAAATATGACAAGATTCAAGTTCATTTTTTATTTTTATATTTATTGCATGCAACAGTCACTATTATGCTACCAGTTCCCTCAAAAGTTCACCATATTAAAAATTCCTATTAAAGCTTTACATATTCATTAGTCAAATGAAGACTGATACATTGTTCTCATTCTCAATTCTCCCCAATACCTTTTGTATTATAGAAATAATTAGATATCGATATCTTTAGGAAGATTTTCTCATAGCAAGGATTTTAATATGTCAAAGACATAGAATTCAAGGAGATGTCTCTTCAGTTTCCTATAGTTCTACATGTTTTAATTATTCCCACTCGTGGATTTGAATCTATTCATAAATTAAGGGGATTTTTATTGAGCTATTTTTGTAGATGGACAAGAAGAAAAAGACATTCTCCTGCCTTAAATAAGTTCACAATAGAGTTATAGAAGCCAACAAACTAAAAAAATGAGTTTTTAAAAAAGAACTCATGATTTTTTAAAAAAAAAGTATGTGAATAAAAGATAAACAGAAGAGAGAGTCTCAAACTTGAAAGGGATTTTAGGGAGACTCCAAAAAACAATTAAGCTGGGTCTTGGAGGATAAATAGGAATATGACAGGTAGCTAAAGGGGTAAAGATATTCTAAGTAAAAGGATCACAATGCACAAAGGCACAGAAAGCGTGGTGAAGAAAACCATGAGACAAAAGGAAAATGAGATTTTTTTTAAATTTTTTTAACGCTTATTTATTTTTGAGACAGAGAGAGACAGAGCATGAACGGGGGAGGGTCAGAGAGAGAGGGAGATACAGAATCCGAAACAGGCTCCAGGCTCTGAGCAGTCAGCACAGAGCCCAACATGGGGCTCGAACTCACGGACCGCAAGATCGTGACCTGAGCCAAAGTCGGACGCCTAACTGACTGAGCCAACCAGGCGCCCCGGAAAATGAGATTTTAAGCCATTCTGAGCAGGTGACTTCCTTTGGGATCAGGTCTTAATCATTCTTTGCACATAAGAAATAGGTATTTTTCTTATTTTAAATATTACTTAAAATTTATAAACAAAGGAAAATTAGATTTATAAACAAAAGAAAGCTACAAAGATATGGATACCAAAGTCTTCCTATATTCCATGATTTGAACAGGGATAAACAACAGTGACGCCTGTAGAATGGACATGTCTGCTGATTTAGAGACTCAACTCTGCCAAACCACTTTGAACCACTCTATCAGTGTCTCAACAGATGGACCACTGTTCCTGCCAAGATCTCTTATTCTCCCTTCCACATCAAAAGTTGTACTAACAATCCAAAGTGAATTTACCAAATAGGCAAGACTTCTCTCTGTAGTGTTCAAAATTACACTGTACATTCTGATGTGGTCACATACATCAATTCATTCAATAAATCTGTGCTGGACTCTACAGCCATGGACCATGGTAACACTTATAAGTTATTAGGGGTTATAAATAACTAAACAAGAATTCACTGTACCATGTGACAGTACTAGAGGAGTTTTGAGAAGCTAGAAAACACTTCCCAGAGGAAGTCTTACCTAAACTAGGACCTGAAGAACATATAGTTATAGATCAGTTAGAAGAGATGTGTAGAGAACAAGAAATAAACAAGGTTACCAGGTTAGTGAGAAGGTATTCAAACCATTGACTCTATGTTAAATTAGAGAATTCATCCAGTTGATTTTAAAATGTTTTAATAGTCTGGCTTCACTTTGAAATAACTCTATTCAAGCACTTGGATAGGCATTAGCGGTCTACAGTGGAGGACACTAGCCTTCTAGACACAAGTGCAAATGCATCATAGAATGACAACAGCACTAAGAGATTCATGTTACGGGTCAAGGTTGTCCTAAACATTAAGTCTCTCATGGAGAGGCAGATTCATTCACCTTCAGAGTATGAGTCACACTCTTCCTGATTTAAGTGTCTTACTGACCACATGGAGAAAGGAAAGGGCACAAAATTGCACTCAGGACTAGATTTAACAAAATAAGCAATACTAAAAAAAAAAAAAAATCTAACTTGGTAGTTTAGGACTAAAATTCTTTTTTGACTATTCTTTTGGATAATTCCCTAAGTCACAGAGAAGTAGAGTGACAATATAATTTGACATCTGAACCAGCACTATGTTGTCAGTTAAAGGAGATGATATTATTAATTAGGATAGGAAAACAAGAGGGCAGTGGGAAAGTCTTGGGCAAACCAGGGCATGTGGTCTCCTAGGGAAAAGAAGAATTATTTGCAATGAATATATGATGCCAAAGACTTCAGAATTCACAGATGGTGTTTTAACTAGAATGAAAGGTTACCTAAAATCATGTACTTAAAAGTCTTCGTAGACTGCACCCGTTACTATACCAAGAGACTAACTAAATTCCACTACAAATGTACCAATGTTAAAGGTTTAATGAAGTATACCATTTCCAAGTTATATTTTAGTCCCCTATTTTGTCAGGGGAAAAAAAGGGTTATTCTAACTTAATTTCATGAAAAGTAAAAATGATTATGTTCAAAATGCATCACATTAAGACAAGTGCAATTACTTTGTTAGATTTGTAAATATTTAATGATCCCCTTATACATAACATCTCTACACTGCATTTTAGTTGACATTTAAAATATTAATATAGATTATGCATATATTGTAATCGAACATTACATATGCTTACAAATTAATTACATGTTTAATTTGTTTTGATATAACTTTATGAAGCATGCTGGGTTTTAAATTCCATTTGCATTTTCAATGTCCAGCATATAGCTATCAAAGTTAAACAAGTCTTTGTTATAATGAATCCCATGTTTTAAGTATGTTTAATGCTTAGTTCCATTACTATAATCTGATTAAAGCCAGGGCAAATCAGCCTGGGGTACCATTTGCAATAGCTCTAAAGCACAATTTCATTTTTCAAATAAATAGGCTTTCTCTTTTATCAAAGAATACTTATAAATAATTTAGAAACTTGAAAAGCACTAATCAGTTTATAAAGGTAACTATAAGTTCCGCCCCATCCATCCTCATTTTCCAAGACCTTTAGCCTGAAGCAACTATTGTAGGTGTTTCTTCCAGTAGTTACCTCTATGTTTTTAACAAGGTGCAAGCTGTTTTCTTTTTTAAATTTTACACATTTGCTGACCTCCTGCAAAGCAAAATTTTATTCTATTACCATTAATATGCCTATACTACCCTTGTCCCCACTCCCAATATACTATAGGCATATCAAATATTGAAACCAGAATTTTAAGTATGCAAATATTGCTTCTTGGAGGCTCACAGAGTATACTATAATTGTATTTTACTTGCGGAATTCTTGTTTGTTACCTGGGTTAATAAATGGCCTTGTTCTAAATCTTGTTAGATTTCGATGCATCTATTATTGTTCTCCTTAGATTCTGTAGCTTAACTCTAACATGCCTCTAAACAAGGTCCAAGACATTGATCAGCTTACTACTTTTGAGAAATACCTCTGGGAATTCTCATATCTTTGTATGCAAAATACCTTGTATCCTGCTCTAATCACAACCAATTTGTTCTCTAGATCTATAGCACAGATACAGTCCTGGGAGAGCTCTTTACTTTTTGGGCATTCTCTGTTTCTTCTGAGATTTGGTTTCCAATATCCATCTTTACTTCTGTCTTGCAATATTCCCTTGTTTTGGAAGAGCAGTAGCTTTCCCAATAAAAGGTTGCATATTTTTGAAGACAAAGTTTATTCTACCCTCACAGTTGATTGGGAGTTTGACTGTTCCCTCAGCATCTTATTGTGTCATGGATGCACTACTTTCTCTTAACTCTATGAGGATATTAAATGGTTTGTTTTACTTCCTGCACCATCATGGACTTCTCCAAGATACTTTGTTATTGCGGTATTTTGGTGAATTCTCCAAATTAAAGCTCTTTGATAGGGATAGGGAAAAATTTGTTATAAGACAGCTGACAGGACTGATAGGGAAATTCCAGTTCCCCACCAAAGACCCCACTCCCCTTCCAGGTTCTTCTTCCTACCCCACTAGCTGCAGGTGCCAAATTCCTACTAATGTGGAATGTGGAAGTAACAGACTATAAATTGATCCCTCTGCTTATGCTTGGGACTCAGATCTCTGGAGAGTGATGTCTTCTGATTCCCTGCCCCCCACATGAAATAAACCTCTTGCCTTCCAGGATCTCCGAGTGTTGTTGGGTTCTTACACCAGGTGATTCAGACCGGTTCTGTAGGTTCTGTAACACTAACGTTTTTGTTCATATTTGGTTTGTTTTTTTTTAAAGAGAAAATTATTTTAAGGAGAGAGTTCAAGTGGGGGAGGGGCAGAGGGAGATCTTAAAGCAGGTGGAGCCCAATGCAGGGCTCAAAACTATGACCCTCAGATCATGATCTGAGCTGAAATCAAGAGTCGTATGCCCAATTGAATGAATCAACAAGGCACCCCTGTTTGTTCATATATGAATGAAGCTCTACAAAGCCTGATTCAGAATTTGTGTCATTCATGGACTTGTGGACTGGTAGAATTTTCTATAGTGTACCTGAAGCACAGATGGCTATTTTGTTTTTTTTTTAATGTTTATTTATTTTAGACAGAGAGAGACAGAGCATGAGTGGGGGAGGGGCAGAGAGAGAGAGGGAGACACAGAATCTGAACACGCTCCAGGCTCTGAGCTGTCAGCACAGAGCCCAACACGGGGCTTGAACTCATGGACAGGGAGATCATGACCTGAGCCACCCAGGTGCCCCTCAAGATGACTGTTTTCTTAAAGTCTCCCAAATGTCAGTATTTATAGGTTCTTCCCGTGGGACAGGTGGTTTCTTCAGAAATATTTTACTTCCTGTTTGGGTGACATAAGAAAGTTTTCCAGCATTCTATAAGCCAAGTGACAGCCTAGCAGAAGCATTTTGTGTGATAACGGTGAGGGAGATTGTGAATTCATTCTACTTTATAGAAACTTTTATTTAATTCTCCTGATTTAAGTAAAACACAGTAAAACTATTCTCCATTGTGCTGATATATAAACCGAGAAACTTACTCTTGAGAACAAACCTTTCTTCTTCAGTGACAGAGAAGGTGAATTCAACTGGCTATGAGGGCTTAAGAAGAGAATCAGTCATTATAATTAATGCTTCCTTAGTACTTCTCAAATACCTGTGAAAGTTTGAACAATGATATGACCAAGCCTATTAGTACTCCATCCCAGGGCCAGCCAACATGTAATTCAGTTCCAAAATTTGATTTTATTTTAGAGTTCTTAGAGTTTGCTCCTAGAACCATCCTCAGCAGCATCTGCTATAGGTTGGATTCCCTGAGATTCTGAGACAGAAATTTGCAGGTGATTGCAGAGATAGGAAGAGGAGAAGAAGGGATGTGATTTCAGGAACAGCACCTATAAGGATGTGACAGCAGCAAAATAGAATGAAGGCAAAGGTGAACTCCAATGCAGCTTCAATTGAGACTTTAGCCAGTCTCACAGGGAATTCTTGATCCTGGGATGCCCTTCAGATATTCTGATTAGAGGTAAGAAGCCTAAGTCTTTATGCCCCTATGTTGGCCAGTTATTGGATGCAAGCTGCTGTCCACAAGGAGGCCTTATCCTTAAGTGATGTTCCTCCCTTTGGCCATGGCAGTTCCTGGTTGTTAGCAAGCAATACTCTGAGCAGTGGGAGGAAATAAATATCTTGGTCCAAAAGAGGGGATCAGAGTAATGCACAACACCCACAGTATGCAGTTCAGCTGGACACTTCTGCATTGCACTGTTACCTGGCCCTGCCAATCCACCTGCAAGTACCTCTCAGTTCCAATCCACAATTAGGCTTGGACCAAGGAAATATACACCTTTCCCCACCACTGGCAATCACGTAGATCTGTTGCTATGACCACCCTCCCTCCTTCCTTTAATATGAAACACAAAGCCATCATCTTTTCTCTGTAGGTAGGGGTTGGACACTGGCCTATGTGAACCTCAAACTCCAGACCCTCAAGTAAAACTATGTTCATGGTGACCTCAACTCTGGGTGCCCCTCATTTGGATTAAGGTTGGAAAATTCCTTTAAAAAATTCCTCACACAGGGGCGCCTGGGTGGCGCAGTCGGTTAAGCGTCCGACTTCAGCCAGGTCACGATTTTGCGGTGAGTTCGAGCCCCGCGTCAGGCTCTGGGCTGATGGCTCAGAGCCTGGAGCCTGTTTCCGATTCTGTGTCTCCCTCTCTCTCTGCCCCTCCCCCGTTCATGCTCTGTCTCTCTCTGTCCCAAAAAATAAATAACGTTGAAAAAAAAAATTTAAAAAAAAATTCTTCACACATTGTTTTCCTATTGAGTAGACCAATGATAGTGACAGAAGGGAAGAGGAGTATTTAGAAATCATTCAGCAAGTCTGACAGTATACATAGCATTTCTTTTTCAACTGATGGACCCTCAATTTTCACTATCATCACATTAAATATCTTGTTATATTCTGAGTCCAATTAAGTCTGCAATTTCCACTGCTTCAAACTCTCTGCCATAAAAGTTTCTTTGAGGAATATTTGAACTATCTGCATGAAAGGGGACACAGCTCTTTACATCTTTACTGTAAATGAAGACGCAAGTGCTTTTTGATATATATAATATTTGGAATTACTGAAATTTTTCATATTAACATTAAAAGACCTAATTATGGAGTATCCCACAAATGTTGTTTTTCTGAGGTTTATCTTTATATTTTCAGATAGTTGCATTTGTCTATCTTCTTTGAGTCACTAGGCTTCAGCGAATATTTTCCAAAATCAAATAACTTAAGATCAAAAATTAATTAGGTAACAATGACAGAAACTAGACTCTATAGTAATAAAAGTGCTCGGGATTCACATGAGGATATGACTAAGTATGGAGCCAAATATTAGGAATAACCTGTCCTTGTTGATCATTTATGTTGTTTGTGAACTACATTATATTAATTTCTCACAGCTATATTTGTATATTTTCACTCTGGAACAGGAAATGTTCTAAATTATTTATATGTATTAATGCTTTTAATCCATAATAGGCCAGCAATTTGTCATGTCTCTTGTTTAAACTATAAGACCTATTACATTTCAATACCTTAAACCTCTCCTGGAGTATGGAGAAACAATGGCTAAAGTAATTTCACTCTATCACATCATTCCCAAGTTTATTAAGCTAGCATGAATCCAAATTAAGGGACTAAAAGTGATAAATTTCAATGTATCTTTAAGACAAAAAATGAGATGATCCATTAATCTGGAAGAGTTGTTATTCAATACATTGTTTCCACTGTCTAGTGAATCAGATAGGACATGCTGTATGACCTGAATTGGATTTTGATATCCTCTCATAACTTTCTGCTCACAGTAAATTATATAAAATATGGTAGAAGTGCTGTATTTTATTAAAAGTTATAACTGAATAGTAAAATGAACATCAAATTAATAAAGCTGAGAAAGAAAAAAATACAACGAGGTAAAGAAGAAAAATAGAACTGTATATTCATCAAGTTACCAGAAAGCATTGGATAAAATTCTACTAACATCCTTAATAAAAACTCTAAGTAGATACACATAAAATAGCAGGCATAAAAATAACCTGTGAATTTCCGTTTTACTTCTCCTTACTTCTAAATCATAGTGCCCTCTCATCTTCTTGAAGTTTCTAAATGAATTTTCCCCTAAATGAACCATCTCTTTCATACTACTCTCTCAGCGGGAAATTGGGAAGAGCTTTTATGCTTTACATAAAGGTGCTCTGGATTTCCTTTAAATGAGAGAAATAAATCTTTAGCAATTAGGTGATTCAAGTTTAAGCATTCATGTGGATTGGCATCAATTAAATGTTGGCAAGGTCAACGCAAATATTGAAAATGGAATAAAACTGGTGAGGGTCTGGTGATTAAATAAGCAGTGGGTGATTAGTCACATTAACAGCCATTGGCTATACTTTCATCCTGCTTAAGAAGGATTACAAAACGCAACATCACATACATGTAGTTCTGGAAAGAAATTGGTTGTTTTGCACCTAAAAGTTCCAGGTCAAAATGATATCTTGAAAATGAAAGGTCTGAGAAGCTAAATGTCCTGTCCCCTATGTTCCTCAGACTCAAGCATGACAGATCATCCATCAGGAAGGCCGATTCCCATCTAACAATGGCCCATCTATTCTTCAAAACAGTACAAGGAAAGAACATGAGCTCACACAAACTGCTTAAATTTTGGTTCCAATACATATTTGATGTGTATATTTTAGCATTTAGGCAAGCTCTATGCATCTGTTTCCTTATCAGTAAAATGTACATATTTATATTTACCTGGCAGAGCTATCATAACATTAGTAATAAAGAATATAAATTACTAAGTACAGTGCTTGAGACAAAGGTGTAAGTATTTCTAGTTGAAAACAAGAGAATTATATTATGTATATAAATAATATAACTAAGGTTCTACACTGGAAGAAACAATAGCTATTATTTTTAGATAAAACATATGAGGTTTCAAACTGAGAAATAGTATTGAAAAAGTCCATTTCTGCCAGTGGATAATTACTAATATTACAAGAGTCAATAATTATAGACTACTCACCATATGCTGGGTAATGTCTGAAGTACTTTATATTAATCAGCTCATTTAATCCTCACAACTTCTTATATGGTAATTACTTCTCTCAACACTACAGATCAAAAAACAGGCACAGAGTAGTTTAGTAGTAGGCATCAGAAGTCTGGCTCCAGAGGTCTCATTTCTAAGTACTATACCACGTTATCTTCCATGATTTGACCCAAATGATGCAAACAGATCATAAAAATGTAAAGCTAGAATTTCCTTAGAACATAATTTCTATGTCATTTTAGGTAGAAGAAAATATGAACTTAGAGGAAATTCTACAGCTCACATAATTGCTATGTAAAAATTAATATTAAAATGTCTTCTGAAAGTAATGAAATCTATCTCAAAGAGATACTTACACACCCACATTCATTGAAGTTTTATTTACAATGGACAAAATATGGAAACAAGTAAGTGTCCATCCAGGAATGAATGCATAGAGATAGGAGACACACACACACACTATGCAGTCATAAAAAAAGGAAATTTTGTGACATGGATCGAACTTGAAGACATTATGCTTAGTCAGATAAGTGAGACAGAGAAATAAATACTTTATGTTCTCACTCCTATGTGAAATATTAAAAAGCTGAACTCATAGAAACAGAAAATGGTGGTTGCCATTAACTGCGGAAAATGGAGAGAGATTTGTCAAAGAGCACAAATTTCCACCTCCAAGATTAAGCTCCAGAGATCTAATGTACATAGTCTAATGACTATGATTAAGAGTACTGTATTATATACTTGAAAGCTGTTAAGAGTAAACATTGTCACCACACACAAATAGTAATTTTGTGAGGGGATGGAGGTGTTCAGCCTTACTGTAGTAATCATTTCACAACATATACATGGATCAAATCATCACATTGTACATCTTAAACCTACATAACTGTATGTTAGTAATATGTCAGCAAAGCAGTTAAGAAAAGGTCTTCTGAAGAAGTTGCCTTTAAAGTTTGTAAGAGACTGGAGTTCTTTCGAAAGGTTACCAATAGACATTTTTAGATGCACTTTGCTTCAGCCTGTCGAGAAAAGCATCAGGCGTGAAAATGAAGAATTTGAAACTGATTTTACTTTATTTAGGTTCCCTTTAATTGTTCAAGAAAACAGAGAAAAATTGGTTGTTATCCAAACTTTAAGTACTATTACTCTTCATGAAATTTGAGTTTTGGTTTGTCATTTTAGCATTCACTTTTCTAAATTATCTATTACATTACATTCCTGGTTGCTTTCCTTTTGATTGCTTATCATTTGTTATTTTTTCTGTCCTCATTGTTTTAAGGAAGAAGTGCACCTGCTTTCTTTTAAGAGCCAAGCTACTATCTGCTATTTTGGTTCTAATATAGATGAGTTTTCATTTCTAATTCTAAAGGACATATTTTCTGACAAAAGCAATTTCTGAGAAATGAAGAATTGACATCTTTTAGTTTAATTTTATCATATCATAGGACATATTCCTTTTTGCTTGTTATCTGTTCACAGACTAAATCCTTAAGAATTTCATGTGTATATTACTTTATAGGTCTCAAAATATTTAGCCTCTTTCTGTTTATAATTTTATGGCTTATGACCAATTTGGGTAAAATTTGTAATTTCTCAAAACTTGACATGTGAAATATAAACATGGAAAAACAAAAAAGTATTTAAAAATTTTTGAGTTAGCATTTTCCTGAGACTTTTAGAACAGAAAACTAGGAGCTAGACCATTACACATTTAAGTTGTGGATTCTTGGGTGCCATGTTGTATTGTCTACCTAAAACCAGGTCAAAATTCCATTAATGGGGAGTAAGGGAGGGTTCCAAAATTACCTACTAAATTCTGATCAGCTTATTCTAAAGAGCAGATCGTCATTTACATATCTCTGAGTAAGGGCAGACTCTGAGTACAGGATTGTTAGGAATGTTAGGGCATTAAGATGCAGCCCAAGGAAGTACTGGTAAAGAAGGGAGGGGGGGTCAGACAGGGAAAAGAAAGAGACAAAGCCATTTTGCAATGGCAAGCAAAGTCTCACAGACAGTAACTTTGTGTCAGATCCCACAGTGATCCTGGAATATTTGCACATCACACTTCAGACTTGCCTAGTGTAGGAAGGAAGCTTAAGATTCTCAATTCCCATTTAGAAAGAGAAACGTGGAAAAAAATCACTCTATTTAAATGGAAAGAAACTAAACATTAAAGGTTAAAAATTGCCACATCCTTTCAACATTATGTCTTCATTCTCATATATTCCCAGAACTGACCAAAATCACATGTATTTCCTTCTTTGATATCCCATATATTCAATTTTCTTGTCTATTAAGCTATAAAAAATGTATAACTAAGAATATATTGAAATTACCTCATATAGCCTATTCTATTTTTAATATCCACACATTTAAATTTTTCACATATTAATATTTATTTCTCTGCTCAAGGTTCTCAGAGGATTCTACAAATCTTAGTAATTTAATAAATTGGTTTCCCTCCATGATCGTCCATCCATGTATTTCATCAAATATCCTAATTTGATTCCAATTTGTACTTCAATCAAAAACAAAAACAATCAATTTTTCTATTCATATTTCTTAACATTCTTAGAAGAATCTTAAAGTTGAATAGAAAGGAAGCATTCTAGCATATATTCTATATATGATATGAACATGATTTTCAAAATATCTGTTAAAAAAATCCAAGAAATCCTATTTAAAACTCAGAAATCATTTTCTATGGCAGTGTCTCAAAAAAAGGAGAAATAGCTCAAGAATTATACTACATAGCATACAGTTTCTTCAAGGTTAGCTTTTTAATTAGTGTCACACTTCCCAGCTGCTGGTTTCAAAGAGTCATAAATATGGAAACCTTTGATGTGACATCTGGAAATGACTAACTCGTGATTAAAAGTAGTATCTTTTCCCCTAAAGAGCAGAAAGAGACTTAAATATTTTTTTCTAGATAGCCCTATCATGTGATTTTAATTGACTGTGACACTGATGCTCTCTATTCATGAGGAAGAGGTGAAGGCAGGACCCACACTCTTAGTCAATCACTGTGCTTACATAGATCAGGTATAAGGAAACATACATAACACAGGGCTTCAGTCTTCCTTTAGGCCATTTACTGTGTGAATTATTATAATAGATATAAGGAGTAGTATAAGTGATTAAGAACAAGTTTCTGAAGTCCTATTGCCTCAGTTTGATTCCTGGCTCCAGTTCTTCTTATTAATGTGACTTTGGACAAGTTACTTAGCCTATCTGTAACCTACGATCCTCAGTTGTCCTCATAATAGTCCCTATATTGGTGTTTGAGGAATAGATGACCTAATATATACAAAGTACCTGTAACATTTAAGTCCCTAATAGTTTAAAATTTTGCATAACTGCAACTTAGCTATGTTACAAAAAACTCACTGAAATGAAATTAACAGTGCCAAGGATGCCATAATCCTCTCTCGATTTAAACAATTTTTAATGTTTATGTAATTTTGAGAGAGAGAGAGCGCACACATGCGTGTGCAAGTGAGCATGAGTAGGGAAAGGGGCAGAGAAAGAGAGAATCTGAAGCAGGCTCCAGGCTCTGAGCTGTCAGCACAGAGCCCAACATGGGGCTCTAACCCACAAGCCATGAGATCATGACCTGAGCTGTAGTTGGATGCTTAACCGCCTGAGCTACCCAGGTGACCCTCTCAATATTCATTTTAGATACTCATAAAGCAGAGGTTCTCAAAGTGTAGAACCCAGACCACCAGTATCGGTATTATTGGAGAAACTGGAAATTTCACCTCCCACCTGCTAAATAAGAAATTCTCAGGTTAATTAATATCCAGACATTTGTATTTCAGCATGTCCCCAAGACATGTGACTGTGAGACACAGTAAAGTATGAACACCACTGTACAGCCTATCCTTGTCTGCAGAGTATTCTTCAAGCTAAAATAATTTATATACGTATCAGCAATATACAGAAATAAAAATTATCTGTTGTGATCTATGATGAGAATAAAAAAAAACTTTCCACATAACAAAAACTAACATTGAAACCAATTCTTGGCAAGATTTTTCTTGCAAAAAAAAATAATAACTCTAGAAAAAATATACATACCTCAGGCCCCATCCTCTGTTATTTTGAAGTTCAATAGTAAGCTAATAAAAATGAGATTCATTCCTTAAACATTGCTTGAACTACTTCAAAATGTCTTGTGCAAAGCACTGAATACAAGTGTATAAGTTGTAGGCTTTTAATAAATGATATTTGCTATTACTTTTTACTTAGCACAGTTCTATGCCTAAAGTCATGACAAATACTCAACCTTAGAATCACAGAGTCAATGGAAATCATCTAGGTGCACCTAAGAGGCTCAGTTGGTTAAGCATCCAACTCTTGGTTTAGGCTCAGGTCATGATGTCATGGTTTCATGGGGTTTGAGTCCCGCATCAGGCTCTGTGCTAACAGTGAAGAGCCTGCTTGGGATTCTCTCTCTCCCTCTTTCTTTCTGCCTCTCCCCTGCTCACACTGTCTCTATCTCTCTCAAAAATAAATAAACATAAAAATATAATCTGGAAATTCTGTCCAAATTTGGTTGACTCTAACCTATATCTGTGCAGAACTATAAACCATCCACATTTTAATTTGAATAATATATTTTAATTCCATTCAATTACAAAAAATATAATCATTTACATCCATTATATTCTTTATAAATATTCAATTTATAGTCTCCTTAAGTTCATTCAAAAGAAAGCCAATTAATGTTTGTTAACACAATGAATTTTTAAACTTCTAATACTGTATCATGTAGGTATAAGGCTACATGTATAAGGCTACATCATTAACATTTAACTAAATTCTTAATTTTAAGCAAGATATAAAGACACCATCCCAGTAAACTGAATACATAGTAAGCCTAAAACAAATTTCCAAAGCAGGAAAAGGTGGATATAAATAAATCAGAAAGTGATAACTAACCTACAAAAT
The DNA here is from genome assembly GCF_016509475.1 of Prionailurus bengalensis. NCBI lineage: Eukaryota > Metazoa > Chordata > Mammalia > Carnivora > Felidae > Prionailurus > Prionailurus bengalensis. The sequence goes on from NC_057344.1 coordinate 148,128,315, forward strand.
TATCTCAAGCTTCATCTTGACAATGCTAAAGATAAACTATCAGTATTTGCTGTAATATCTTAAATGACATTTCTAAAGCACTATACATCACACAAAATTGGTAATTCCTCTTAAATTACAAAAGATAACCCATATTTACTGTTTGGGCTGACCACTTCAAAACAATATAGGACAAAACAATTCCAAAAAATAGAAGAGGAAGGAAAACCTTCAAATCCATTCTTTAGGCCAGCATTACGTTTATACCCAAACATTAAACATTACGTTTATACCCAAGATTAAGACCCTACAAAAAAAAGAACTATATGCCAACATCTCTAATGAACACAGATGTAAAAGTCCTCAACAAAATATTAGCAAAATGAACCTAACAATACATTAAAAAAATCATTCACCACAATCAAGTGGGATTTATTACAGGGATGCAAGGGTAGTTCAATATTCACAAATTAATCAATGTGATATATCACCTCAACATGAGAAAGGATAAAAGTTGTGATCATTACGATAGATGCAGAAAAACATTTGACAAAACACAACATCCATTCAAAATAACAGAGTAGGTTTACAGGGCACATACCTCAACATAATAAAGGTTATCTATGAAAAAAACCACAGCTAACATCATACTCAACAGTGAAAAACTGAGAACTATTCCCCTAAGTTCAGAAACAACACAAGAATGTCTGCTTTCACCACTTTTTTTCAACATTGTAGTGGAAATCACAGAATTCAGACAACAAAAAGAAATAAAATGCATGCAAGTCAGTAAGGAAGATGTAAAACTCTCACTATTTGCAGATGACAGGATACTCTATACAGAAAACCTGAAAGACTCCACCAAAAATCTACTAGAACCAATAAATGAATTCAGTAAGGTCATAGTATACAAAACCAATGTACAGAAATGCATTAAATTTATATACACTAATAATGAAGCAGTAGAAAAAGAAATTAAGAAAATAATCCCATTTGCAATTATGTCAAAAATGATAAAATACCTAGGATTAAACTTAACCAGGGAACTGAAAGACCTGTGCTCTGAAAACTATAAAATACTAAAAAACTATAAAAGAAAATAATTGAAGATAACACTGATAAATGGAAAAATATCCCATGCTCATGTATTAGGAAAACAAATAACATTAAAATGCCCATATTACCCAAGCAATCTACAGATTTAATGCAACCCCTATCAAAATCCCAACAAATGGCATTTTTCACAGAACTAGAACAATCGTAAAATTTGTCTGGAACCACAAAAGACACCAATAAGCAGGAGCAATCTTGAAAAAGAAAAACAAAATTGGAGGTATCACAACCACAGATGTCAAGTTATACTAGAAAGCTATAGCAGTCAAAACAGTTGGAACTGGTATAAAAATAGACACATAGATCAATGATATAGAATAAAGAACCCAGAAATAAACCCGTATGTCAATTAATCTTCAACAAAGCAGGCAAGAACATGCAATGGGAAAAAAGACAGTCTCTTCAACAAATGGTGTTGGCAAAACTGGACAGTTACACGTGAAAGAATGAAACTGGACCACTCTTTTTGACCACACACAAAAACTAACTCAATGAATTAAGGACCTAAATGTGAGACCTGAAACCATAAAAATCCTAGAAGAGAGCATAGGCAGTAATTTTTCTGACATTGGCCATAGCAATATCTCTCTAGATGTGCGTACTGAGACAAGGGAAACAAAAGCAAAAATAAACTATTGGGACTACATCAAATAAAAAGCTTCCACACAGCAAAGGAAACAATCAACAATACTAAAAGACAACCTACCGAAGGGGAGAAGGTATTTGCAAATAATATATCTGATAAAGGATTAGTGTCCAAAATAGAGAATTTCTACAACTCAACACCAAGAAACCCCAAATAATCTAATTTAAAAATGGGAAGAGTACATGAACAGACATTTCTCCAAAGAAGGCAGATGGCTAAGAGAGACATGAAAAGATGCTTAACATCACTCATTATCAGGGAAACACAAATCAAAAGCACAACGAGATATCCTCTCATAACTATTAGAATGGCTATTATTAAAAAGACAAGAAACAACAAGTGTTGGTGAGAATATGGAGAAAAAGGAATCCTCATGCACTGTTGGAGGGAGTGTAAACTGTTGCAATCACCATAAAGGACAGCATGGAGTATTTTTTTCCTCAAAAACTTAAATTGATCCAATATGATCCAATAATTCTACTATTTACCCAAAGAGAATGAAAATATTAATTCAGAGGGATACATGCATCGCTATGTTTATTGCAGCTTTACAATAGCCAAAAAAGTGGAAGCAACCCAAGCACCCATCGACTGATGAATGGATAAAGAAGATGTGGTATATATACAATGCAATATTGCTCAGGTATAAAAAAGAATGAAATCTTGCCATTTGCAACAACATGGTTGGAGCCAGAGAGTATAATGCTAAGTGAAGTAAGTCAAAAAAGACAAATACCTTACAATTTCATACATATGTGGAATATAAGAAACAAATGAACAAATTAGAAAATAGATAAACCAAAAAAAAGAAGAAAAGGCTCTTAACTATAGAGAACAAACTGATGGTTACCATGTGCGGGGGATGGGTAAAATAGGAGAATGAGACTAAGAGTACACTTATCATGATGAGCAATGAGTAATGTACAGAATTGTTCAATCACTATATTGTACACCTGAAGCTAATATAACACTATGTTAAGTATACTGGAATTAAAACTTTAAAAAATTTACATGAGACAGGTTAAAATAATGATACAAATAAACAATTGATGGTGCTGTTAGTAGTGATATTTCCTCAGGTTTTATTTGTTACATTCAGTGTTGTTTAACTTCATTTTTTTTCATATTTATTTATTTTGAGAGAGAGAGAGAGAGAGAGAGAGAGCGCATGTCAGCAGAGAAGGGGCAGAGAGAGAGGGAAAGAGAATCCCAAACAGGCTCTGCGCTATTAGTGCAAGGCTCAATCCCACTAACAGCAAGATCATGACCTAAGCCAAAGTCAAAAGTCAGATGCTCAACCAACTGAGCCACTCAGGGGCTCCTGATTATAGTTTTATAACAGCAGGTATTATCATGTATTATTTTTACTAAGATTATAAAACTACTGAAAAATTGAAATAGTGTGAATATTGTGCAGAATATATTTATTCATAAAACACATAACACTGAGGGAGACCAGTTAGGGAGTTATTGCAGTGGTCTAGAAAACAGATGATATTCTCAACTAGGTGAACAATACTGGTCATAGAAAAGTGGATTTCTGGGGCACCTGGGTGGCCCAGTTGGTTAAGCTTCCAACTTTGACTCAGGTCATAATCTCACCATTCGTGTTTTGAGCCCCACATCAGGCTCTGACCTGACTTAGGACTCTGTGTCTCCCTCTCTCTCTCTCTCTCTCTCTCTATGCCCCTCCCTCCCTTGCGTGCACTCTTTCTCTCTCTCTCAAAAAATAAACATTGAAAAAAAATAAAAAGAAAAATGGAATCTTGCAGGAGTAGAAGTGATTTGACTTCATAATTAGAGGTTAATGATGAAGAGAAGGTATTAAGATCTCTGGTTCAAGAAACTTTCAGGAAAAAGAGTTAACAAAACCAATAGAAGAGGTGTTCAAAAAGAAGTCAATGAAATTGAGACTTACAGAGATATTCAAACTTTGTAAGAAGGAAATCTTTGAAAGAGCATTGTCCACAATGGTGAAAATAGAGGTTGGATTGTAGTCAAGTGTTGATGGAATAGGTTTTACATGGAGCCTCAGACTGAAAACTACTTTTTGGTAAAGCTGTGTAGTTAAAAGATTAGATAATAGCTTGGGGTGAAATCAGGGTAAAGAAAGGTTTTAATCTAGGATGAGAAAAGTTGAGCATTTATAAAAGGTAGGAAAGTCCAAACTACAAGCGAGAAGACAAGAAACTGATGAAACAGTTTTCAAGATAAAGGCAGGAGGAGATAGGTTCAAGGACAGAAAAAGATTCGATGGCCTTGAAAAGCACCCTCTCCCTGGAGAAAAAAAAATAAGAAAGTACTTAAAGTCCTGGGTCCATTTTGAGGCTGATGTGAAAGTTGAAGGAGTTCTGCCTGGGAATATTTACTTTCACACTGAAGTGGGTTTCAAGATCATTAATTGAGAACGATCGTGTGGGATAAGGTTGGAACTTGAGGTGAATTGTACATTTGTTAACAAACTGATATAGAAAATGTAGGTAACCAGGACTGAAAAAAATATTTCCCAGTAGTACTGAGAACTCAGCTGAAATGAGGGAATTGATATTTTTAATAAGTTCAACTAGAATCATTCCATGTGGTTGGTAAAAGCTGCAAGTGGCTAGGAAGATGGAGAAGAATGCTGACCCCTCTCTTTGGCCAGGAGATCTGGGCCTCCAGCTTCAAAGGGGAAGTGCCGCCTTTTACATAAAGTCACTATTTAAATGATTTGGGGGGCATTTTTATTACTAATTGATAGTACTTTTTTCTTATTATTTGTGCTTGAGGAATGAGCTATACCAAAAAAGCAAGGTGGTATAAGTACACACTCAGTAATGAAAATGTCTTTATGGACAACGTTTCCAGATGTACCACTTGAAAAGCACAGAATTAAATCTCAGTCATTCATTGTGCTAACTTAGAAATAACATTGTTTTGGAGATATGACAGGATCACTTTTTAAGCACACAGATCAGAAACATATTGATCCCAAGCATTATATAAAAATGACAATTCCTGGGCGCCTGGGTGGCGCAGTCGGTTAAGCGTCCGACTTCAGCCAGGTCACGATCTCGCGGTCCGTGAGTTCGAGCCCCGCGTCGGGCTCTGGGCTGATGGCTCAGAGCCTGGAGCCTGCTTCCGATTCTGTGTCTCCCTCTCTCTCTGCCCCTCCCCCCGTTCATGCTCTGTCTCTCTCTGTCCCAAAAATAAATAAATGTTGAAAAAAAAAATTTAAAAAAAAAAAATGACAATTCCTTAGTCTATTATCAAACACACACACACGTTTCATTGTCACTACAGATTCAGCATGCCAAATTTGAACACGTTAGTTAGGGGCAATTTTCCTTATCCCAGAAGGGGAATACACATGACCTATGTTTCTTTCCTTTGGTTGTCACATTGTAAATCTCATTTCAATGCACCACTTATTAGCACCTCTGTGGGAGAGTCAGAACATAAGGCAGAAGGACATAATAAATCAGTCATTCCTATTAAAAGATACCTAAAGTTGGGTGTGAGTAAGTAGTTGAATTCAGGTGCTTAACATGTTTAATAATAGTAGGAATTGTTTTTTCTGGGCTGAAAAAAGAAAAACACATTCAGTGTATTCTGCTCTGGAATCTCTACTACAATTCTCCAAAATCACTCACCTCCCTCCTAAGTCAGCTTGCCTCCAAATCTGGCAAGAAGAGGAATAGAACGAATAGATTGCATTGATATGGAGTCAGGACTCCAGAATTCTGGTCTTCACAATGTCACTACCCTGACTTGTTTCTAGTGAATTAGATTGTCAGATAATGGTTTCACCGGTTGTTTCTCTACCTCTACATTAAATTAAGGAGACAAGAGAAACACCTTACTATATTATATTAAATATATTTTAACTCTTGGGTGCCTAGTTGGCTCATTCACTTAAGCATCCAACTCTTGATTTCGGCTCAGGTCATGATCTTGCATTTCATGAGACTGAGCCCTGCATTGGGCTCCACATAGATCATATAGAACCTGTTTATGATTCTCTCTCTCTGCCCCTCCCTCACTCACACTCTGTCAAAATAAATTTTAATAAATCTCCACAGTACCAATCACTCTTGAATGTTGCCAGATTTCAAAGGGCTGTACCAAGCTGCCAATATATGTATAAAAGTAGCAATGAACCTTCCAAGTCTATATAGCCACTTTAGTCTATAAAATCTTAATTCAAGGAGATGGGGAAAAATGGGCCAGAATCACCACCTATGAATATTCCTTTATGCCTTAGCAATATAATCTTGACAATTCATCTAACATATATTAAGCACTTGTTCTATGCTATACAGTATGTAAACAAAACCTGATCCCTTCCATCTTGGAGATTATATAGTCCAAAACCACCTTCTCTCATCCACCTAAACATATACACAGCAGGCCATACTACAAGAGTAGAATGTGGGTAGAATTGTAGTAACAATGTAAACAAAAAGTGAGTGGACCAAAAAAGGAGACATAAATATAGATGAAGAGAGTTAGGGAAGGCTTTGGATAATGGGTAGAATTTCCTAAGCAAAAATGGAATAAGGACATTGCAGGTAGAACCATACAATCAAAAAAAGCAGATGTAGACAGCAGTAATGGTGAGAGGGGAAAATTGGTAATAACAAGAAATACTCCTTTAACACTATGTATTGGGCACTGTTCTAAGTGATTTATATACAATAAGTATTCTAATACTCCCATCACAAAAATGAGGCACATGGAAAGAGGTGATGAAGTATTAGAAGTCATTTAATAGTCATATAGTTTAACTATTGTACTTTATAAAGTGAGTAAGTTAAATAAGAATATAGGCCCACACTACATGATCAACATGGCCAGCAATCAACACTGAATAATTCTAATTTTTTTCCTGAATAAGAAAACCAGTTGCTGAATGTAATAATATTGAACTATTTTTGCTATTGAAGGTAAGACAACTGAAGAGCTAAAGTGGCAGGGGAGGTAACAGAAAGATTAAAGCAGGGTGTTTATAAAATCCATGTCAGACAATCTTGCCATTTCTGTTACTGATATATAATTACCAGTAAAAGGAGATTTTATGTACATATACCTACACACACACACACACACACACACACACACACACACACAGGTTTCCTTTGAGTGACAAGGTATCTAGAGCCTTTGAGAAAAGTTTTGTTTTTCACTCTCTGCTCCAAGCTGACTATGCTATTGTGTCTCTTTCATGCTGTTGTTAGAAATCACCAGGGCCTTAATGTTCAATGATAATGTGGAATCCACATATCAGAAATCAAGACTTTTCCCTCCTGCTTTTATTTACTGTTTCATTGTTATGTTACTACTCTTTCTTGAAACCCAGGATAGTCTGAAGGAATCACTATGAATGACATTAACATAAAAGGCATACAGAAGGACAGCAGAGAGCAGAGGAGCTTAATATAAAAAGACAAGTGGGAAAACAATAATTATAACAGAAACATTAACCACAAAGTCGAAATGTGCTTGAGAGGTACAGATACTTTACTGAAACAGGATTCTATAAGAGCACCAAGAATACCTTTGGTCCTATACCAAGTGGTACATGTACTATACTGGTATAGACTGCACACATTAAGAAATACAGAAATAGATGCCTCTATTAAGATGCTAACAATACTTTATGCAGTAAACCATTTGATTATTGGCTTTTATTTTATTTATATGACATAGAAACGCCTGTCCTCCATGGTACCAATTGCTGTTGAATACTGCCAGACTTCAAAGCGCTGTACCAAGCTGCCAATTGGAGAAATTGCATCTTCCCAGAATATTTAATACAAAATCAGTGCGGTGAGCTCTAAATTTTGTCTCCATGAAGCTATACAACAGTCATGCTGAAATTAGGTGTGCAGAATTCCATTCTCAGCAGTGTGAGGGACTATTTGTCCTATCCTTCAGTATTTTTTAAATGCTGCATAAAACGATTCTAAAATGGCTCTTAAATGCATAAAGCTGACAAGAAAATATTCTATACTAAAAACAGGAATTCAGGAAAGTAAGCAAGCAGGGAGGAAACTTATTGGTCCAGGGATTAGGACTTTTAATGGCCACAAATATGCATGAAAACATGACACAATGCCTTGGTTGTGACAGAGAGGGACCAGGACTGGAAGACCCACATAATCAGGGGATCTTCAAAAGGCTGCCCTCTCAGGAAAAGGGTCAAAGTAAAATGCAAAGAGGCAATCGTTAAGGAAATGCGTCTATTTTGGCCACGCCTCTGAACAGAAAGGAAGAAATTTCTAACAAAGTTGCCAAAAACTTAAATGGAGAAAGAATAATCTTTTAGCAAACGGTGTTGCAATTGGGTAGACATGCAAAAACCAAAACGAAACCTCAACCTTGTCTCACACCAAAAAATAAAAATAAAAACCCTGAAATGGATCATAGACCTAAATGTAAGGAATAAAATTACAACATTTTCATAAGATAGAAGTTTGACAAATATTTCTTATATATAATACAAAAAGTACAGTTCATAAGAGAAAACACCAGTAAATTGGAGTTTCATTGAAATTGAAAGTTTTGCTCTTCAAAAGATACTGTTCACAAAATTAAAAATTAAGTCACATAGTGAGAGAAAGCAGTTGTAAAACAAGAACCTGACAAAGTTCTTACATCAAGAATAAGTAAGGAATATTTACAACTCAATAAAAAGATGACAAACAACATAATTTAAAAGTGGGTAAAATATTTCAATAAAAAACCACCTGGGTTGCTTAGTTGGTTAAATGTCTGACTCTTGATTTCAGCTTAGATCATGATCTCACGGTTTGTGAGATACAGCCCCGCATCAGACTCCGCACTAACGTGCGAGGAGCCTGCTTGAGATTCTAGTTCTCCCTCTCTCTCTGCCCCTCCCCTGCTTGCACTCTCCTTCTCTCTCAAAAATAAACATATTTTAAAAAGTGGGTAAAATATTTGAATGCACTTCACCAAAAATAAAGACATACAGATGACAAATAAGCATAGGAAAAGCTTTCCAGCATTGGGTGAAAACCACAAACTAAAACTACAATGAGATACCATTATACACCTATTAGAAATTTGAATATTAAAAGACGGACCATATTAAATATGGGTGATAATGTGGACCAAACAGAACTCATACACAGGTGGTGATAAAGTGACATGGTGCTACTACTTTGAAAAACAAATTCTCAGTTGCTTTAAAAGTTAAACATATGCCAGGGCGCCTTGGTGGCTCAGTTAGTTGACTGACTCTTAGTTTTGGCTCAGGTCATGATCTCATATGGAGCCCCTCATCGAGCTCAGCACTGCTGGTGCGGAGCCTGCTTGGGATTCTCCCCCCTCCCCCGGCTCTTCTCCTGCTCTTTCTCTCTCAAAATAAATGAACTAAAAAAAAAAAAAAACTTAAAAAAAAAGTTAAACATATGCCTATCATATGATACAAAAGAAATGAATAATGTGTCTACACAAAGAATTATATACAATTTATTTATTCTTGAGAGAGAGAGAGAGAGCATGAGTGGGGAGGGGCAGAGAAAGAGAGAGAGAGACACAGAATCCAAAGCAGGCTCCGGGTTCTGTCAACACAGAGCCCCATGCAGAGCTTGAACTCATGAAATGAGTGATCACGACCTGAGCTTAAGTTGGAAGCTTAACTGACTGAGCCACCCAGGTGCCCCCATTTACTTGCAATTCTAAAGAAAATGCAAAGTAATCTGTACTTAAAGAAAGTGAATCAGTGATAGCCTGGGAACGGGAGAAGTGACATGACCAGGAAACTTTCATGGGCGATGGATCTGCTCATTGTCTTGATTGTAGTAATGATTTTTAAAAGGAACTAAATTTATACAAAACCTGCCAAAACATGTAATGCCCATTCTACACTTAGATCATTACCCTAAATGTTTGCTGGATTTGATTCATAATAACGTTTAATATGCGCATGCTGTTTCACAATTTACACACTCTTTCCTCTTTGACTAGTACATAAGCCCATCAACCACAAATTCATCCTTCAGAAAAGTACCAAGTTATGTGTGAAACTTTATGGTATCTAGGATATTTTATGGCACTTCTCAATTACTTGTATTAAATAAAATTGTCACTATCTCTTAGCCTGAAATTACCTCTATCACAAGTAGGTTGGAACCTATGAAGGTCACCCAAGGAAAAGATATTAAGTTTAGATCTAAAAGTTATTCCTGAGAGAATAAACTGAATTATAATTCTTAGATGTGACTGTATTCTAGCCTTTTCAAGCTTACTGAAGAAAACAAGACAGAAAATGGAAAACTAAAAATATATGCCTTAAAAGTCAGTAGTGAAATACTAATGTTATATAAATGGCTTATAAATATGTAATGTGACTTAAGTTTAAAACTATGTATTTTACATTATACATTAAAATTTTATAATAGTACATTTATTCTATATACTTTTCATAGTGTGTAAAATTTCTGGTGACAGCATCATACATGGTTTTGAAGAGTACAGTATGACAAATTTCTTGGACAAATTATGATGAGCTCTGGAAAATGGTTAGATAACTCAAAAATGAGTTTTAGTGGTGAAGAAAAAAGCTAATTTTACAGACGAATGCAAACAGTTTGAATAAGACTTGTGCATGAAGAAAGCAATTCCCATGCCAATCTTATTTTATAGCATATTATTTCAAATATATGAAAGAAGTATACTAAGTATCAATAATTAGTTAACTTGTATCTCTGTAAGTTCATATATGCAAATAGACAAATAGAAAATCACTTTATTTGGACGTATATGGGTATTGCAAATATTTCCTTAACGTGTCTCTTATCTACTAAAAAAAAAAAAGATTCTCAAGGGAGGTATATCTATTTTATTAAGTACCATATCCTAAATCTAATCACAGTTTCTAGAATATAGTGGGTCCTTTGTAAATATTAGTTGTCTGAATTACAAAGTTTGTAAAATATCAGAGCAGATATGGTTGCCCACATTTTATAGTATAAGACATAGGAGGCTACACAATTTAAGTCACTTATCAGTAATTTTAAGGCTAGAATGTGACAGAACTGTGATGTATCTACCAATATTAACCTCTGAACTATTTCTACTATATACGTTTGACGCCTGAACACCACAGGGGTTAGGGGCACTGACCTCCATGCAATCAAATATCTGCATATAACTTCTGACTCCCCCAACACTTAACTGCTCATAGCCTACTGTTAACTAATAGCAGTTGATTAACACATATTTTGTATGTTATATGCATTTCATACTGTATCCTTACAATAAAGCTAGAGAAAAGAAAATGTTATTAAGAAAATCATAAGGGAAAATAAATACATTTATAGCACTATGAAAACAAATCCAGGCATAAGCAGACCCATGTGGTTCAAAACTGTGTTGCTCAAGGGTCCACTATAATGTGATCTCTTTACTGTTAGAGTGTCATTTAAAAAATACAATTAATATCTTCTAATCATTTCCAAATTTGGTAAAACATAACTGTAGTTACAATACTCTGATATGGAATAAAAATTTGAATGACCTTATAAATTGGAACAGAAAATTCACTTAATAATAGAACTAAGTAGATCTTGCACAGTTCCACTCTGATCAATTAAACCTGTCTGGTGGTATTTGGGTTTTTTCTTTCATTTTGTTCAGGAAAAACTATTAGAAGAAATGTTACTTTCATCTCCTTGTTAAATATTTCCTTTCCAAAAGATTAGGCAAAGGAGAGATGGTGTTATGGATTGAATGTTTGTGTCCTTCCCGAACTCAGATTTTGAAGTCTTAATCCCCAATATGATGGTATTTGTAGATGACACCTTTGGGAGATAATTAGGTTTAGATGAGGTCATGATGGTGGGGCCCCCATGATAGGATTAGTGTCCTTTTATAAAGAGGAAGAAAGATCAGAACATACATACACACTCTCTGCCTTGTGAGGATATAATGAAAAGGCTACAACTGGCAAGCTAGGAAGAGGACTGTTACCAGAAACTGAACCCTGAGCCTCCTGTGAGAAAAATTTTTGTCATATAAACAGCTCCACCTATGGTATTTTGTTATGACTGCCCAAGTGGACAAATACAGATGGGAAAAGGGAACTTTAGAGAAATTCATATCTTGTAAGCATGGTTTAGACAACTGAAATAAACATTTGCAACTATGCCCAAGTTCATATCTTAATAAAATGTATTGGTCTCTTGCTGTGTTTTCCTCATTATGTCACTCTAATCCCACACAATTCTCCACTTTTGTATTCTAACATATTGCTTAACATTTTCACCTGAGAACACTACTGAGCTTTCTTTGTATTCAGAATGAATATAGGAATACCCCGTTTTCCTTTTACAGACAGGTCTATTTTCTACAACATTAAAGATGATTACGCTCTAGAAAAATGACCAGCTGTTCTATATTTCCATTGAAGTTTTAAGAAGAGTAAATGGAATTACTGTGTAACAAAATGTATTTAGGTAGCTATGACAAGAGTAAAAATTTTAAAACAAAGATGATAAAGTTTGGAAGGGAAGTATTTATCTCCAAAAAGAATGGAAATCTCTATAATTAGAATACATGAGTGCTTTCAGCTAATTTAGTTGAAACCTACCTTGAGGGAGAGGAAGAATGAACATGATTATTTACTCATCCCAAATAAGTAGTAATGCGACAACACCTCTCATCACTCATACTTAAAGAAAATTTTTTTTTTAGAAATTTAGTAAAATCTAATTTTTATGAATATTTGATTTTTAATTAAGGGTTAATTTTACAGAAAATCAATCATTCTGTTAGTACTTTGGAAGTGCATTTTTTTAAACACTTAAGATGTTTTCCCCACCATTTTATTAATAGGAAACCACACAATGATATGTGTGACAGAGACCATGCACAGGCAGCAGAGTAGAGAGATTTGTTGCCACACCATTTCTTCTAGTGTGGCCGATTTGGCCAATTCATTCATCACTCACAAATTGACCCATAAGGCTTTAGTCTTATAACAGAAGTATTTTTTTTTCTTTTGCATCTATGGGAACTGACAGAATAATATATTATAGTATAATATTATATAATAATAGCAATAACAGCATCAGCAACTAATATTTGTTTAGGATTTCTATAATCCAGATACTAACTTCATCCTAACAACTCTATAAGAATTACTATTACTATAGTTCCATTATCTACCTTTATATGGCTAGTAAGTAGAGAAGGCATTTCTATTCAGGGCCATCTTACTCAGAGCCAGTGTGTTCAACCACTTTGTTCTGTTGCTTCTCAGTTGCATCATGAGTAAACATCAACTTCAGCATAAAAGTACCACAGTCTATGGTTTAACACCACCAAAAAATATACCACCCAATACTGGATATGGAATAAATATACGACACACAAACATATGGAAACACAGACAAAACTCTCCAGCAGCAATGGATGGATACTTTCTACATCAGTTTAGAAGTTATGTGGACATTATGAGCAAGTCACTTTCAGACACGAATTTAAATTGACTTCATTATTTTATATATATCTGGAAATATCCAAGGTCAAAAATTTCTGGATACTTCTATTATCATTTTACTTTCTAGAAACAGCATAAATTAAACGTGTAATGAAATTGTCTTCTTAATGGACTTTAAACCTAGACATCTAAATGTATCTAAATTCTAGTTACACACTCATAAGCATGCCCCAGTGCCTGCTCAGTTTACCATTCTTTTGAATACACACTCCTTTAATTACTTTTTTGAATTCTTCAAAGACATACAACATCAGACCATGAAATTTTTAAAAAGGCAAGTGGATGAACTTTGTGTTCAACAGACGCACCCTTAAGATATGAAAGTATTGCTCATTAGTTCAACAAGCATGTTAATTAGAGCATCTGCAACCGCTTAGAATTTCCTTTTCTTAAAATGCCTAAAATGACCTCAATATAAATTATTAAATTTTAATTTAAATGGGGGATTTGGATGCAGATAATCTACAGCATTGTGCAGATACCTTATCACTAATTTTTGGCTCATGTGCATATTAAGGTTCTGGAAGAAAGAAAGAAATGTATCCCCTTGTCAACAGTTCTGATAGGAGGGACCTAAGGGCGCTGTCCAAATTCAAAGAATTCATCAGGACTTTTCATATCTCTGATAAAATCTGGCAAGTTCTGTTATTCATTAGAAGTTTTAGGTGAATCTGTATCCTTGAACAGAGAAGGCCTTAATTGGGAATCCCATTAGAAAAAGTGGATTATTTTTCCCAAAGCCCCACTCCACCCTAAAATATCAGGCCATGAGAAACCCAGATTGAAAATCTCTTTAGGGATAAAGATGATTTTCCATTTTGTCCATAGGAATAGTGTTAAAGATAAAAATGGAAAAGAATCTTCGATGACTAGGGGTTTACAGAAATAAAAATTCAAAAGTAGGGTTCATAGAATAACATTTCTCAATCTGTCCTCGATGTTCTACAACTCTGTTTTGACAAGCAACTCTATAACTAAATGAATCAAAGTCTGTCCTTATGTTTTATTCATTATTTTTACTTAACCTGAACCTCATCCTCTGACTTCAATACTCATAAAACTATGTACCTGCTACAGACCAGATGTAGATGTATATGTATAATTTTCTTCTAAACCAGCCATTTTTTCAGCCCAAATTCAAAAGCATTACAAGTTTATATCTTCCTCCTCAAGCACCTGGGAATGAGACAGTGTATTTTATGGAGCATGAATGCCATCACATTTGAGGTTATGAGGACACAGCAGTTCTTTCCAATCAACTCAACGCATTCATTCCATCTAAGGTTTCAATGGAAGGGAATCTATTTCATGCCTCCAAAGACCTGAATCAGTGAATTTCCCAAAATTGGACTTCAGGCATTAATCCTTAAATTCTTAAAGATTCTTAATATTAATTCTTAAATCAATCCCAAAGAAATTCCCACAATACTCCGCATTTGTCAAAATGACAAAATAGTAATAGTAGTAACAGTAATAATCTTGGCCTTGTTCTTTTCCCTCCTTAGCTTAGCTCAAGAGCCAGGGTTGTTTTTAGACCTCACAAATGAGAGTTCCCAACTTGTTTCATTTTTAACTCATTGGCCTGCCACAAAAAAAGTCTTTGTGTTGGCCACAGAACATATCTGATTCCATAAGATAATTTAGATTAGTTTTCAACCTGGTAATTTTTTAAAAGAGTTCAAGGGGTTCCCTAGAGGTAACTAAGGAACCACCAAAAGAGATAAGAAAATTCAACTGGGGGAATTTTATACTTTGTAATTCTATGTTAAGACAGATCATTGCTTTTGTAAGTTTTGGATATTAAGTTTTAGTTTAAGATTGTGGTTGAAGAAAGCATAACTGTAGAAAACCTTGAAACATAATAAATATCCTGGAATTAGGACATATCAAGGGAGTACTTAAATTTGCTCCAAGTTGCCAAGTAACATTAAGCTTCAGGGGACAGGCAAATATTATGAAACGTTTCTCCATAATATTTATATCTGAGATAGACATGAAATAGGTTTAATTCAAAACCAATGAGGGGCACCTGGGTGGCTCAGTCAGTTAAGCATCTGACTCGATTTCAGCTCAGCTCATGATCTCACGGTTTGTGGGTTCCAGCCCCACTTTAGGCTCTGAGATGACAGCCCGTAGCTGCTTGGGATTCTGTCTCCTTCTCTGCCCCTCCCCTGCATGCATTCATTCATTCATTCATTCATTCATTCTCTCTCTCTCTCTCTCAAAATAAACAAACATTTAAAAAATAAAACTAATGATACATCTACTATTTACTTCATTTTCCAAAATACACATTAGGGGTAATAAAATAGTAATTATCTTTTAAAGCAGAAACTATATATGCTTCTTGCCAATAGGACAGGCTATTAGACTTTTTTTTTTAAACATAAGGTGACAATGCCCTATTTAACTTAATAGAGCTTTATGGGGAGTGTGGAGTTCTTGAATTTCTGCTAAAAAAATAACTAAATAAATAAGAGCCACGAATGATTCAACCTATAATGCTTTTCTTCCAAGAAAGGATAAAATGTGTCACTTCCATATTATTTGCTTTACCCTGCAAGGAATCTCATCCAGTATGTTGGAATAAAAATGTGCCTTTAAAAAAAAATCTAATTCAATTTTAATGCCTCTGTCCTTAGAAGTAACTGATACACAACAAAAGTTATACTGAGAAGGAAATGGTCTTTAAGAAGTATACATTTTAAACTTATCACCGCCATACATGGTGAATAAAGTTATTTTCCAAAGCAGCCATGTAATTTAAAAAGAGCCAAAGGGAAATTAAGATGAGAACATTTCTAAATGAATCAGATTTATGAATTTAGAATTAAAAGGAGAAATGATCATCTCTATTTCAAATAATCTAGATTCAAGAGAATTTGTATTTTATATATTATACATTTTTCTATAACTTTTCATAACCCTCCTCCATTAATTCAATGATTCAAAATCTTAAATGATAACATGTATTATAGTTTGGTTCTCCTACCTATGTTCAATTTACTATAACACAGAACTGTGAGGAGAAAGTGGCTTAGAGAGTAGGGCAGTCTCTTCAACAGGAATCCAACTTGGAGTTGGGAAGACATTCTTTAAGCAATCTGAGTTTTCTCTGAAAATTTTTAACTGTGTTTTATTTTCTGAAATAAATCAAATTATAAAAGGCACATTCTGAATCAATTAGATGATTTACTGATTACTAAATGCCTATAGTGCCTGGGTTTATATTTGTTTTTTATAATTGAGGTAATGCTAAATAATACTTAATTTTCCCAGGCTGATTGATGTAAAAAAGAACAAAGGAGATTTAACACATAAAAGATGTATTTCCTCCCAATCCTAAATGAATGTTACTTGGCCCCCATTGTAGTTTTAAAAAAGAAGTCATGAGAGAATGGAGACATAGCTAGGCACGTATTAGAATAGGCATGCTGAACTCAAGATATAACAGCAAGCAGAGGTTTAATTTCAGCCAAGAATCATGCATCACATAAAATCTATATTCTTAATTTGCCTTTGTTTTTATAGACTTTGTACTTTATCTATAAATTTGTTTTGATCTATAGGTTTTGTCAGATTTATAAAGAGAACTTATTAGTTCTATATTTGTACATATTTTAAAAATTTACAATGAAAATAATTCCTTGCTATGTCTTCAGTAGGCCTTCGTGTTTTTAAATAAGTGAATAAAGTTAGTTGTGAGGATTTCTGAACAATTTTTTTTAGAGAGATTTATTCATTAGTCAAGCTTGAAAAACATCATCTTCTCATGGAGAACAAAATATTTTAATGTTTTCTTTAAAGCCTTGACTAGAAGGTGTTTTTCTTGAAACACATAATGCATAAAAATTAACACTCAGCTATAAATTAACGTGTGGTACTTGCTTCATGATGCATCGAAATGGTATAGGAAGTCTTGCCTTGATATTTTGAGATTCTATGTGCTTCAGAAAAGCAGGATGTTGTGTGAAATTTAATTTAGTTAAAAAAAATATTTGTTGATTAGAGGCCTCACATTTAGGTGTTTAATCCATTTTGAGTTTGTTTTTGTGAATGGTGTAAGAAAGTAGAGTATGGGAAGTATAGTCAATATTGTAATAACATTTCATAGTGACAGATGATAATTACATTTATGGTGGAGAGTGCTGCACAATGTATAAAGTTGTTGAATCACTATGTTGTGCACCTGAAACCAATAGAACATTGTAGATGTTCTTAATGAATTTAAAATAAAACAAAATAAAATATTATACTTAATAAAAAAATTTAAATATTTATTGAATGCTTGCTATGTGCTAGTCAGTAGAAATTCTACAGTAAAAAGATGTAAATGCTCTAGGTCAACAGGACGCACATGTAAGCTCAAAATGTAGGAGAATCTGTTGAGGAATGCTATGGTCAGAATAACTAGAAATCCTATACTCAGGGTAGAATCTAAGATCAGGATGATCACTGGAAGCTCATGTATAAGTGGCTTCTACCCAAATATGATGGATCACCAAAACTTCCTATAAAAGGTGACATCTAAATTGATTTCTGAAGCATATATAATTAGCCAGACAAAGGGAGTTTAGACTGAAAGCATGCATTTAAAATGACTCCTAAGAGAAGAAGCAGTCTTCATAGAGGTTTAATATGAAGCTATTATATACCTTCTAAATATAAATATGATTAGTAATTCTTATATCCTGAAATACTTTTGACCATTATCATTTCAAATATCACATCTCAACCTATTTTCTCTGTAGTTTCTACTTGATATTTATTGGTTTATCTCATTCTATCTTCCATATCTCATAACTTCTTTCATATATTTCTCATCATTCTATAGATTTATGTGACATATGTAATCTGCTTTAGATCTACACTCCAATACATCAGTTTTCCCTTTGGCTGTATCTAATTTGCTATTCAATCTCCCACTATATGTGGATTTTTTCTCGGAAACAATTTTTTATTCCTGAGAGTAGATTTGACTGTTTATCAAACTTGGTTTTCAAAACATATTATGTTTTCATAAGTAGTTATCATTTTAATACCTTTAAATATAATTATCACCTCTGCAAGACTAATGTATCATCTTCAAATCTTGTGGGAGGAGGAAATTATCTTATCCGATGTATATGCTCTAGTATTTTTCTATATTTGGTTTATAATTTTTTAATTTAAAATTATTATTTCATTGTAAAATGTATATTTTGGGGGAGTCCTATTATCTTGAATTGTGACAAATATTCTTACAGGGAAATTTTGTGTTTGCTTTTATTCATATCACTGTGAAAGTCCATAATGTCAAATTATACTGAAATCTTAATGTTTCCCTGGAGGTAGGAAAAAATATGAAAGGTCACCTACAAAAAAATGAGACATATGCAGACATCATATTCTTCTCAGATCAACACTATATGTTGGAAGACAGAGAGCAACGTCTTTAAAATTCTGAGGGGAAACTGTTTTGAACATAAAATTCTATGTGAATGCAAAATAAAAATATACAAAGACTCAAAGTTTACTACCAGTTTCACCCTTCTGAAGAATGTCCTTGAAAGTAGAATCCCATAAAAATACATTGAAAAGAAGAAAATATGTAGGCAAAAACAAAACAAAACAAAAAACATGAAGCCAAGAATTCTCATTTAAAAAAAAATATTTACCAAAATAAGAATTTTGCAGCAGTTCTAGAAGGCTATGCCCAAATTAGAACAGAAATTTGATGGGCCCCAAAAAAGTCTTCAAACAAAAGGATGAGATACAGTTGGAATAATAGCTATTACTGGTAAAAAGAGGGATGGTATTTTTGATATGGAAAGAAGCATATATTTTCTGTCAACAAGAGAAAAGGCCAATAACAAATACCAAGCAAAAGAAGTGAAGGAAGTAAGGCAAAACTGAAGAGATGGAAAGCATGTACAAATTACTGGAGAAAACTAAGCAAGAGAAGATGATGGCCTGAACTAAGAAAGTGGCACACATATCACAGGTATGCAGAGAAAATGTGAAAGATACGAAGGAGACAGTATCAACAGATACTGTTGACGCTGAATGTAGAGGAGATGAAGGAGGGACAGAGAAGGAGTCAAGGACTGTCCAAGATTCTGGGTTTTTTGGGGTTTTTTTTAATGTTTTTATTTTTGAAGGAGGGAGGGAGAGAGAGAGAGAGAGAGAGACAGAGACAGAGACAGAGACAGAGCATGAGCAGGGGAGGAGCAGAGACAGAGGGAGACACAGAATTCAAATCAGGCTCCAGGCTCTAAGCTGTCAGCACAGAGCCCGACACGGTACTCGAACCCACAAACTGTGAGATCATGACCTGAGCTGAAGCCGGACACTCAACCGACTGAGCCACCTAGGTGCCCCAAAGATTCTGTTTTAAACAACAGACATGATAGTATCATTCACTGAGAGCAAAAATATAAAAAGAGGAACATATTTGAAGGAGAAAATATATAGCTGGGATTTCTGGACATACTAGTGATCACTGGAGCCACTAGGCAGGCACAGTAAGTGCCTTGTATTGCCCTTAGCACTCATTGCTTAAACCAAAAATAAATAACACTCCACAAAATAAACCTGGGAGTAGGGAGTAGACAGTCACATTCATCTAAGATCTTACAATGAGTGATCAGTGCTCCGTGTTTTATTCCAAAAAGGAAGTAAGTTCGTAGATGTGTTAGTATTTCTTCTCTATAATGAGAATTTTTAAAGATTATATTTCCTCTTTTGTCCTGGCTACTGGAAGAACTAAATTTAATGTTCACATACAACATTTTTTGTTCTCCTTTAAATATCTTGCTCCTATAGGAGAGCCTGTTTTTATACATAAATTTCAAAAACCCAGTGACACTTTTTATAAGCAATTGAATGTATGTAGAAAGCTTAAACTGTGGGCAGAAGAGAACGCTATAAAATAATCAGTTACTCCAATATACAAACACTTCTATTCATCCAGAAATATGAGCTGTTGCTCTAACACAACAATTTATATTCTGACAATAGAAAGCATCTCTTCATGTTCTCAGTCTATTATTATGGAATTGCCACTCAGAAATGCATATGTTTACGAAGAGCTAGGGACAAAATGAAAAACTAAAATTTTTCTGAAGCTTAGCAAGAAATTAGCCCACTGGCTCCCATATGATTCTGATAATTTTGACTGATTCTTCAAGCTATATATACAATTATACTTTGGGTAACTGTATGTGGCACACCCTGACAACATTGGCTCTTTCTCTGGTCCTGTCCAAGTACAAAGCTAGGCATGCCTAAAAACTGTCATATAAAAGGAAGGATTGTTTCTTTCATATATATTTGAGGGCTCTTCTGGATATTTTTCCAAACTGGAAGAAGAAAGATCAATTCTAGAATATTTTCTATTTCTAGACCACCTTACTTTTGCACTGATCCATTCAATACAGCTACTCAAACAAGCCAGGTATATGTGTCTGAAGCAAGGAAGTTGAGGTTAGCAAGCATGGATTTGAATCCTGGCTTGGTCACTTTCTGGCTATGAAATTTATAGAAATTAAGTTGAATTGTCTGAACACAAGTTTCCTAATCCATAAAATATAAGGCAGCAATCATAGCATTTTGGCATAACTTGAATTAACTCTCACACCCAACTTTTGTTCTAGAATCAGTATCAGAGAGGATAGCAACTACAATTTTGTTCATTGATTGGTTTTTAGTCTTTACCTGGGTAGGGTCTGGTACATTTATTTATTGGTACATTTATTCATTTGTATATCTTTCTCCACTGCCCTTTTACCTCCCTGCCTCTATCAGAAGCATATTTTTATTAAAATTAAACTTGTTCTTTCTTAATAGACTTCAGCTTCAAGCCTAAATTATTTTAAATGAACCATCCCAAATCATGCACAATCATGTTCCTGTACTTTTACTTCCAGAATGAGCTTTGAAAAGCTTATGTGAGAGCAATCTAATATTTTTGACGTAGCTTGTCACTGTCTAACGTCCATTTTATATAGTGTAACTTAATAATGTAGTAAGGTTAATTTGGCTTGCATAATGGTTCTAAATTCAATTCCAAAAAGAAAATGGAGGATTTTTGAGCAATTGAATAAGTGCTAAAAGGTATGTAAGAGTTCATGGTGAGTGTACTGCATAACATTTATGCAATTTGTGTATGTGTGTATGTGTAGTGTTTATAAAGTCCCAGTAGTTAATAGAAGTTTGCATGATTTAAGAGTATACACACACACACACACACACCCATTCACACACAAACACCCGGGTGTGTGTGAATAGGTGTGTGTGTGTGTGTGTATTCTTCATAGCAATCCTGTACAATTCATCATAATTGTATGATTAGGAAAGAGAAGTTCAAAGAATCTGATTATGCAACAAATATATGGAGAAGCCAGGATCTGACCCCAGGTTTTGAATTTTTCAACTCTCATGCTATTTCTAATATAATTTATAAACTGCCTTGAACTCATATTATTCTTAACTATAAATTTTGTACTATCACGTTAAGACTAAGAGACTATGATTTAAACAAGCGCAACTTACTAGCTAAGGTCACATGTTTACTTCACAAGTAGCCAGACAGAAGCTTAGACTTTCCAAATTTAGTTAAGAGCTTGCTTTCCCTGAAATACAAAAGGTATTTTTTTTGCAATTGTTCTCAAATGAAGATGTTACTTACATGACTACCTTCAAGTAGTTTGGGAGACTGAATAAGTCAGTTGGCATTCATATTCAATAACTCCCAGGATTGTTAAATCTTTCAGTTCTAAATTGCCAACAAATTGACCATTTTTGCTGTGGTTTCTTCACTTTAATTTTATGAAATAAATGAAGATACTCATAAATCTTACAAAAATATGCTGAGAATAGAAATCTCTGAACACAAGTAAAAAATCAAAACAAAATCAGAAGACAAAAAAGAATCAAAACACAAAAAAGAAATTAGCACAAACACTGAACAAAAAAGACTTGTATTTTTCTAATTTTTGTATAGACCTACCTTATTGTGTATTTATTAGCACATTAAAGGTTTTTAAAAATAAGCCAGACATAATTTACTGCTTAGGTTGCTGGTTATATGCAAACTCAAATCCAGGCACTTACACACAATTTTTTTTCTTGAGCTTTTGCTTCATGCTTTTTTTTTTAATGGAAGATGCAAAAAACCCAAGAAAGCTATTCCTGACTCTTCGGATCTGTTTTTAATCACCTATATTTTTAAGTACTGAAATGCCTTTACCCAAAGCATTTTAGGTACCTGCTAAACATGATCATCTTTAATACAGGAAAAACACCATCTATTTCTCTCATTCTCAGGAACTAAATTTTACTCTCTCAGAAGGTCTTATGCCCTTGTGCATAACACAGGAAATTTTATTCTAAAATTCAGTAGTAAAAGAAATAGAACAAAACCTACTATTTCCCTCCCCTCCCCAATCTTCTCTTCCCAATGAAGGTCTTTTTTAGTCATACAAACCAGAGTAGACTTATAGGCCATGTGTTTGCAATGATTAGGATATCTATATACAGTTCTAGCACCCAGTCAACCGCAGAACAACTATTAAGCAGGGTAAAATTAAAATTCACTTTAGCAAATCTATGTGGTATGAAAGAGTACTGATCCAGAGCCAGAAAACTAGAATTCTAGCTCTGGCTTTGTATCTCCATTCCTATGTTCTAAGCCCACCATCCCTCCCTATGTCTACTAACAGGATAAGAGACCTATTCTTTTTAATTGAATGCTTTCTTTTCATGGTGCTGGGTGTTGAAACATGACCCACCACCAGTATTTCTTCTTGTCTAATTCTGCTCACTGCTAAATAATTTTTAAAATAAAGTGGGGTTATAAGCACAACGCCTGCTTATAGTTATGTTTATTTGGCTTCCTTTACAAAGCTATTTTTTTTTAATTTCTTCCAGATTTTCTTTTGTCATTTGAAAAGCTGCTAAACTCAGAATTTCTTATGGCATATTCTATTACAGCTTATTATATCTGACATGATATTTTTTTAAGTTTATTTATTTGAAACAGTGAAGGGGGAAAGGCAGAGAGAGAGGGAGAGGGAGACAGAGAATCCCAAGCAGGCTCTGCACTAACAGTGCAGCTCTGGGGCTCAATCTCACAAATCTCACAAATCTCACAAATGAAACCGTGAGATCATGACCTAAGCTGAAATCAAGAGTCAAATGGTCAAACAACTGAGCCACCCAGGCACCCCTGTCATGCATCTTATTAAACATGGTTACAAGTTGGAAGATACCCTTTAAAAACTAAATAGGATGTAATTGGGTGTTTTTACCTATAGACTAGAGTGAAGCTTAGCAGAGTTAAAAAGTGGAATCAGGAATTTATATTACAATAAATAGGAAAAGCATCTCAACACGTCGTTGCCAAGACATCCTCACAAATACAAGGCTGAATCTATAAATCCTTTCTCTTTTCTAAGGCAAAGGTAAATGTAAGATGAGATAAAGAAGAGTGGAAGCTAAGACAACCTTGACCAGAATCTACTGGACAAATACACTTAGTTGATTTCAAACATAAGGTGATTTTGTCATAGATCCCTGCAGGAAGCAGATTTCTCTTCTTGTCACTGAAAGACCTTTATGTTTCTTGAAGATAAGCACTGTCTTTTGGATAGAGGATAGTGAAGGGTCTTATAGAAGCTGTCACTATAAAGAGGATAGCTCTGAAGAGAACTGCACAACCACAGGCCCATTAATCTTTATGGACAAAGAACCCTATTCTGTCAAGTAGATGGATAATGGATGATAACCAAGGCAGATTAGATACAGAGATAAAGATATAGTAGCTTCAAGACTCTTGTCTGGGACTTTGCCAAGTCTAAGGGAACAAGTCCCTGATTCTGGTGTTTGGAATAATTACTGGCTGTTTATTTCTGCTTCAGGGACTGCGTTTTACCTAGACAAGGATAAAAGAAAAGTTAATGAATGAATCACATTGTAAGTAATCTTTGTAAGTAATCTGGGCAAGAGAAATGAGCAAGACAAATCTGTTTTTAATTTAGGCCCATGGCCAAAATTCTAACAGAGGTAAGTTCACAAATGTGATTCAAAGACATAACCAATTAGTTATGATGTTGATAGTTCCAGAAACAAAGAACTCATGCCTTCAGGGTTCCTTTCATTGTAACCCACCTTCTCACAGATTGCTAGAAGAATTTCACATACTAACTTGTATGAATCGAATGCTTTCAAATAAGGATCAAAATTAACTGGTACACTTACAAACAAAATTCAACCAACACATTTATGGGTGAAGCTTTTTGTTAGCCAAACAATCATGTAGAAAATTCACAATAAAACTTAGGGACTTATTCTTATTTAAAGTGTGTAAGATAGATTTTTTCCCCTTATTTCCCATTAATATGAAATTTTATGATCATAGAAATAGAATCCACAATGACTTCTGTGGAAAGAGAAGTACAGTACTTTAAAATATACCAAACATCATTCTCTGATCAAAACAAAATGGTTGCTATATATAATATTCTCCAATCTAAAAGCATACACAGATAAATTACATGACCTAGGCAGGCACTTGGGAGGAGATTTGCCCAATGAACTGGAAAAAAATAATAGACAAATGAGCATGGGGGGAGATTTATCTTTATTATTTGGGGCCAGAAAGAATACAGTAAATGGTCCAGTCACTCTGACAAGCGTGACTTTTCCCTGTGTCGTGTAGGTCCCATACTCTGCAGTTACTCTGAAGATACATCAAAGAAAGGTACTGTGCCATCTCAAAGAGAACTTGTATCACCTTTATTAAAGCTAAAATAGTCCAAATTTACCAAAAAGTTTTAAAATATAGTTATCTCGGGGCGCCTGGGTGGCTCAGTTGGTTAAGTGTCCGACTTCGGCTCAGGTCATGATCTCCCGGTTTGTGAGTCTGAGCCCTGCATCGGGCTCCATGCTGTCAGCTCAGAAACTGGAGCCTGCTTCGGATTCTGTGTCTCCTTCTCTCTGCCCCTCCCCCACTTGTGTTCTGTCTCTGTCTCTCAAAAATAAATAAATGTAATAAGAAACATTTTTAAATATAGTTACCTCTTCCAACAAATGGTGCTAGAACTGAATATCCATACCCCACTCCCACTCCTCACCCACAAACACCAAAAAACAAAATAAAAAAAATAAAAAAACTGCCTTGATAGAGGTGACACAACTTCATACATTACCAAACTCAGGATGAATATGGACTTAAACGTAAAATATAAACTATTAATTTCTTAGGGGAAAAAAAAGGAGAAAAACCAGTGTTTACTGCCAAAGAGTTCTTAGTTTTGATACCAAAAGTACAATCCATAAAAGGAAAAATTGACAAACTGAAACTAATCAAGATTTAAAAACTTCACCTGAAGATGAAAAAACAAGCTATAGACTAGAATAAATTTAAAAACCACGTATCTGACAAAAGACTGGTAAAGTATATATGAAAAGCTCTTAAAACTCAACATTAAAAAAAAACCAATCTTGGGGCGCCTGGGTGGCGCAGTCGGTTAAGCATCCGACTTCAGCCAGGTCACGATCTCGCAGTCCCGCAGTTCGAGCCCCGCGTCAGGCTCTGGGCTGATGGCTCAGAGCCTGGAGCCTGTTTCTGATTCTGTGTCTCCCTCTCTCTCTGCCCCTCCCCCGTTCATGCTCTGTCTCTCTCTGTCCCAAAAATAAATAAACGTTGAAAAAAAAAATTTAAAAAAAAAAAATAAAAAAAAAACAATCTTATTAGAAAATTGGAAAAAATATGAAGAGACATTCATTAAAGAGGATATACAGAAGGCAAATAAGCACAACAAAAGATGTTGCTTGTCACTAATAGATAGGAAAACGCAAATTAAAACTATAGTGAAATATCCCTATACACTAATCAGAATACTAATCAAAAACGGTGATAACACCAAATGCTGTAAAAGGTACAAAGAAGCTCATCCATTTATTGCTGGCAGAAATGTGAAATTGTACAGCTACTCTGGAAAACAGTTTGCAGTTTCTTATATAAACATGCAGTAACCATATAACCCAGGTAAGACAAAACCTATGTTCACACAAAAACCTATACACCAATGTGCATAGCACCTTTATATTTAATAGCCAAAAACTGTAAACAACTCAAATTCCTTCAACAGATGAATGGTTAAAACTGTGGAACATCTACGATATAGAACACTACTCAGCAGGGGTGCCTGGGTGGCTTAGCTGGTTAAGCCTTGGGATTTCAGCTCAGGTCCTGATCTTGGGTTTCATGAGTTTGAGCCCCTCATTGGGCATAGCTTATTAGATGCTGCGCTAAATAAATATGTTCTATGCTTATAATTATTGTCTCATTATTTAAAGTATTCTTTGAGGTAGAAATATAGAGTCTAATATTGGAATAAAATTTTAGGCCATTTGCCACTAGTCTTTTTGCCAAGTGATTACACCAGATCTCTTTTGGGGTGCAACCTTACTGAATCATAAGGATAGAATTCATGCCTGCTGGCTGACATTTTTTCCCTGTTTCAGAATCAGCCCCTATTGAGGTGTTTTGAGAAACTTCACAGCAAATAGTATTAAAAAAATCAACATCTGTACACTCCACACAATGCCTTAAAGCTACTAATTATCCCTTCGGCTCAGGTCATGATCTCACCGTCTAGGAGTTTGAGCCCCACATCGGGCTCTGTGCTGACAGCTCAGAGCCTGGAGCCTGCTTCGTATTCTGTGTCTCCCTCTCTCTCTCTCTGACCCTCACCCATTCATGCTCTGTCTCTGTCTCAAAAATAAACAAACATTAAAAAATAATTTTTAAAGTATATTTTTCTATCAGTATATATTTCTATAGGACTTAAGTCATTTTTCATCAAGTTGATTCCCTATAAAGTGTCATTTTAAGTTTTGTCAATAAATTGAATTGTGAAAAATAACATTATTCTCCATGATCTCATTTCTACAACAAAAATATTTCTGTAAAAATATTATATTACCATGGAAAATAATCAATTTTACATATATGATGTTTGGAATTTAGTGAGAGAGTACTTTCTTATTGGGAAAAAAAGAAGACCACAATGTTGCTTTTCAACAAAATTTAAAACTGAAAATGTAAGTGGAAAAATAATAACTACCATTATGGGGACATCAAATACCAGCTAGGTACTACAACATACCAGCCTCCTTAGAGTATAGGGAATGGAGGTCTCAGAATTAAATCTGAGAAATCTTTCTTATTATCATGATATCATATAAATGCATTGATATCTTGGGGAAATAAGTAGGAAAAGCCAAAAGATTCAGAATTTACTCAAAAAAAGACAAAACACCAAAAAGACAATATTCAAAATAAATTTATATCAGCAGACAAAGAAATAAAAGGCATCCAGATTGGCAAGGAAGAACTTTCCTTTTCACAGACAAAATGAAACTCTATCTAGAAAACCTGAAAGACTCCACCAAAAAATTGCTAGATCTGATACATGAACTCAGTAAAGTCACAAGATACAAAATCACTGTACAGAAATCTGTTGCATTTCTATATGCCAATAATGAAGCAACAGAAAGAGAAATCAAGAAATCAATCCCATTTACAATTGTACCAAAAACTGTAAGATACCTAGGAATAAAACTAACCAAAGAGGTAGAAGATCTGTACACTGAAAACTACAGAACACTTATGAAAGAAATTGAAGAGGACACAAAGAAATGGAAAAAATTCCATGCTCGTGGATTAGAAGAATAAATATTGTTAAAATGTCTATACTACCCAAAACAATCTTTACATTTAATACAATCCCTATTAAAATACCAACAGCATTTTTCTTTCTTTTTTAAATTTTTTTAACAATTATTTATTTTTGAGACAGAGAGAAAGCATGAACAGGGGAGGGTCAGAGAAAGAGGGAGACAGAATCTGAAACAGGCTCCAGGCTCTGAGCTATCAGCACAGAGCCCGACGCGGGGCTCAAACCCATGGACTGTGAGATCATGACCTGAGCCGAAGTCGGACGCTTAACCAACTGAGCCACCCAGGCGCCCCTCAACAGCATTTTTCACAGAGCCAGAACAAACAATCCTAAAATTTATATGGAACCACAAAAGACCCCAAATAGACAAAGCAATCCCGAAAAAGAAAAACAAAGTTGGAGGCATCACAATTCCAGATTCTAAGCTATATTCCAAAGCTGTAGTAATCAAGACAGTATGGTACTGGCACAAAAATAGACACATAGATCAATGGAATAAAATATAAAACCCAGAAATGGACCCACAACTGTATGCCCAACTAATCTTCAACAAAGCAGAAAAGAATATCCAATAGGAAAAATGCAGTCTCTTCAGCAAATGGTGCTGGGAAAACTGGACAGAGAGGAATGCAGAGGAATGAAACAGGACCAGTCTCTTAAACCATACACAAAAATGAAATCAAAATGGATGAAAGACCTAAATGTGAGACCTGAAACCATCAAAATTGTAGAGGAGAACACAAGCAGTAGCCTCTTTGACATCGGCCATAGCAACCTCTTACTAGACACGTCTCCTGATACAAGGGAAACAAGAGAAAAAATGAACTGCTGGGACTTTATCAAGATTAAAATCTTCCGCATAGTGAAGGAAACAATCTACAGAACTATAAGGCAACCTTCAGAATGAAAGAAGATATATGCAGTGTCATATCAGATAAAGAATTAGTATCCAAAACATACAAAGAACTTACCCCCCCCCAAAAAAAAAACACCTTACCAAACTAACACTGAAAAATAATCCAGTTAAGAAATGTGCAGAAGACTTGATAGACATTTTCCCAAAAAAGGCATACTAACAGAAGACAAGCTGACAGACACATGAAAAGATGCTCAAAATCAATCATCATCGTGGAAATACAAATACGAGATACCACCTTGTACTTGTCAGAATGACTAATATTAACATCACAGGAAATATTAACATCACAGGAAACACCTATAGATGTTGGTAAATAAATAGAGGAAGGGGAACCCTCTTACATTGTTGGTGGCAATACAAACTAATGCACCTACTATGGAAAACAGCGTGGAAGTTCCTCAAAAAGTTAAAAAGAGAACTACCTTATGATCCAGCAATTACACTTCTAAGTATTTACCCAAAGGATACAGAAATACTGATTTGAAGAGACACATGTGCACACTCATGCACACACACACCATGAAATATTACTTAGCTATCAAAAAGAGTGAAATCTTGCCATTTGCAGTGTGGATGGAGCTAGAATGTATTATGCTAAGCAAAATAAGTCAGTCAAAGAAAAATACCACATGATTTCATTCATATATGGAATTTAAGAAGCGAAACAGATGAACATAGGGGAAAGAAAAAAAGAGATCAAGAAACAGACTCTTAATTATACAGAACAAACTGAGGGGTACTGGAGGGAAGGAGTGCAGGGGGTTGGGCTAAATGGACAATACACATTAAGGAGGGGACTTGTTGCGATGAGCACTGGGTGTTAAATGTAAGTGACGAATCACTAAATGCTACTCTTGAAACTAATATGATGCTACATGTTAACTAGAATTTACATAAAAACTTGAAACAAAATAATTAAAGAATAAAATCAGCAGACAAAATATCTTAACTAGAAAGTTTAAGATATTCCCTTCTCTTACCTTCACTATCACTCATTTTATTTGGTTCTAATATTTGAGAAAGGGAATGGAGTTCAAACAACAAATGGTTGGATAGGACCTCATGCAAGAATTCAATCAAAGGAATTTCATTTTCTTTGCACATTATTGCTCATCTAAAATATAGTGTATAAAATGGACCTTAAGGAAATTAAACATTTGCAACAGCTCAATCTATGAAAAGACAAAATACCAAACTACAATGTCAATGTTAAAAAAACCAAGGTACAAAAATCATATGCATTTCCATACACTAACAGTGAATTATATAAAGGAAGGGAGGGAGGGAGGGAGGAATAAAGCAATCCTATTCGTAAGAGTATCAAAAATAATAAAATACTTAGGAATAAATTTAACCAAGGAAGTAAAAGATCCCTACAATAAAATCTATAAAACATTGATGAAAGAAATTGAAGATGACACAAATATATAGCCATATTTATAGAGCAGAAAAATCAATATTGTTAAAATGTCCATACAACCCAAAACAATCTACAGATTCCATGCAATCCCTCTCAAAGTTACAATGGCATTCTTCACAGAAATAGAAAAAACCACCACAAAAGATCTTGAATAGCCAAAACAATCATGAGAAAGCAAAAAGCTGGAGGCATTATACTTCCTGATTTCAAACCATACTATAAAACTATAGTAATTCAAAACAGTATAGTACTAGCCTAAAAATATATGCATAGACCAGAACAGAATAGAGCCCAGAAATAAACACCTTACATATATGGTTAAGTCATATTTGACAATGAAGCCAAGAATATTCAATGGGGAAAAAATAATTCCTTCAATAAATGGTGTCAGAAAATTTTTTTGAGTAATTACATGCAGAAAAATGAAATTAGACTCCAATCTCACACTAATCATAAAAAATAAACTTGAAATGGGTTAAAAATGTAAGACCAAAACCCATAAAACTTCTGGAAGGAAACAAAAAAAAAGCTCCTTGACACCAGTCTTGGCAATTACTTTTTTGGATAGGACAACAAAAGCCCAAGAAACAAAGCTAAAACCAACAGACTACATCAAACTAAAAAACCTCTGTACAGAAAAACCAATAATAAAGGAATCACAATAACCTATGGAATGGGAGAAAATATTTGCAAATCATCTATCTGGTAAGGAATAATATCCAAAATATATAAAAACTCCTACAACTTGGTGATAAAAACAAATAATCCAATTTAAAAATTGGCAGAGAAACTGAATAGACATTTTTCCAAAGAAAATACACAGATGGAGGCGCCTGGGTGACTCAGCCAGTTAAGTGTCTGACTTTGGCTAAGATCAAGATCTCATGGTCTGTGAGTTCTAGCCATGTATAGGGCTCCATGCTGATGGCTCAGAGCCTGGAGCCTGCTTTGGATTCTGTGTTTCCCTCTCTCTCTGCCCCTCCCCTGCTTGTGTACTCTCTCTCTCTCTCTCAAAAATAAATATTTTTAAAAATTAAATATTTAAAAAATATTTAAAGAAAATACACAGATGGCCAATAGGTACATGAAAAGATGTCAACATCACTAATCATAGGGAAATGTAGATCAAACCCACAATAATATGCCAAACTCACACTTTGTAGAATGCTTATCATCAAAAAGATGAGAGATAAGCATTGGTGAGGATGTGGAGAAAAGGGAGTCCTTGAGCACTGTTGTTAAACTGGCGCAGCTACTATGAAAAACAGTACAGAAATCCTCAAAAAGTTAAAGGTAGAAATACCACATCCACCAATCCCACTTCTGGGTATATATATCCAAAGGAAAAGAAAACAAGATATCAAAAAGATATATGCACTACCATTTTCATTACAGCATTATGCACAACAGCCAAGATCTGGAAACAATCTGTATGTCAAGTAATGAATGGAGATACACACACACACACACACACACACACACACACACACACAAATATTCAGCCACAACAAAGAAGGAAATCCTATTTGTGACATGGATGGACTTTGAGGGCGTTATGCTAAATCAGATAGAGAATAACATACTGTATGATATCACATGTATGTGGAATCCAAAACAGCTGAACTCAAACAGAAAGTAAGATGATGGTTACCAGGGGCTAAGGGATAGGGGAAATGGGGAGTATTAGTGAAAGGATACAAATTTACAGTTATAGAGTGATTAAGTTTAGGAGAACTAAGCACAACTTTGTGATTATAGTTAACAATACTGCATTATATACTTCAAAGTTTCTAAGAAACTAGTTTGTAGATATTCTCATCACAAGAAAAAAAATAATTATGTGATATGGAGAGGTAAGTTACTATGGTAGTAATAATACTGCAATGTATAAAGTTACATGTTATTTCAACTATACCTCCATTTTAAAAAGCAAAAAAATATTAAAACTTGAATGTGAAAATGGGTTGCATTTTTAATAAGCTTTATTTGAATTGCTTTACAAAAATAAAGCAATAGGATTTCCCTCAGATACATAAGATTTTTTTTAAATGAAAGGTGGTATAGGGAAATGGGAGGATATTCAAAGTAACAGGACATTTTATAGGAGAAAAGAGACCTAGAAATAGTGTTTCTGACCAAGAATACATACCCTTCAGGTGGGCAGTGAGGATCACAGAAATTGACTGTCCCATAAATTACCTGCTATAAAGTGAAACCAAAATACAGCAATCCTACATCCTACTCTCCCCTCCAAGATGCCCAGTGCTAATCTTAAAGTATCTTATACATCTTGTTTACATCAGGAACCAGCAAGAGGAACCATTAACTCCCTCTCATATTCAACCTGCTCTGTACTTTGGCTAATCTGATACAATTTTCCTTCTACCCCTCTTAGACAGTTTGGACTATTGTAACAAATGAACTTAGACTAGGTGGCTTAAAATAAATACATGTCACAGTTATGGAGGCTGGAAGTCCATTATCAGGGTGCCAGCATGGTCAGGCCCTTGATGAAGGACGTCTTCCAAGTTTGTTTATTTGTTTGATTGATTGATTGATTTAAATTTACATCCAAGTTAGTTAGCATATGGTGCAACAATGATTTCAGGAGTAGATTCCTTAATGCCCCTTACCCATTTAGCCCATCCCCTCTCTCACAACCCCTCCAGTAACCCTCTGTTTGTTCTCCATATTTAAGAGTTTGTGTTTTCTCCCCCTCCCTGTTTTTATACTATTTTTGCTTCCCTTATGTTCATCTGTTTTGCATCTTAAAGTCCTCATATGAGTGAAGTCATATGATATTTGTCTTTCTCTAATTTCGCTGAACATAATACCCTCTAGTTCCATCCACATAGTTGCAAATGGCGAGATTTCATTCTGTTTGATTGCCGAGTAATATTCCATTGTATATATATATACCACATCTTCTTTATCCATTCAGCCATGAGGGACATTTGGGCTCTTTCCATGTTTAGCTATTGTCAATAGTGCTGCTATAAATAGTGGGGTGCATGTGCCCATTCAAAACAGCATACCTGTGTCCCTTGGATAAATACCTAGTAGTGCAATTGCAGAGTCATAGGGTAGTTCTATTTTTAGTTTTTTGAGGAACCTCCATACTTTTTTGCAGAATGGCTGCACCAGTTTGCATTCCCACCAGCAGTGCAACCAAATTTTTAGATGGCTGTCTTCTCATTGTTCCCTCACATGGTGAAGAGGAAAAAAGCAAATTCTTTTCAGTCTTTGCTCACAAGTGTACTAATCCTATCATGGGGGCTAGACCTTCCAAAAGCTATGCCCTCCAGATACAATCACACTGGAAATTTGGGTTTCAAAATATAAAGTCTGGAGGAACACACAAACATTCAGTCCCTAGTGCCCTCCCAATTCTCTACTCTGCTCTGAAAAGTCTATGTTGTAAATGTATTCCTTTAACTGTCCCAGTGCCTTCTCAGAATGTTCCCTTCTCCTTCTAATTAAAACTGGCTGTTCCGTGGAGACAACAAGACAACTAGAGGTTGTTGTCATTGTTTTCCTTACTCTACCTCAAATGACTATTACTTTTAAATACACCTTGAAAGAACAAAAAGAGATAATCAAAATTTAATGTGTATTAACCTACATGATTTAATCAAAGTAACACAAATTTTTAAGTATGAAGTTAAATCACTTGAAAATTTTAGTTTCAAGTAAAAACCCTTTCCTTTAAATTTTTTTAAGTTGATACTCCCATTTGAAGATTATTAAAGTATCTGCCATAGCAGTTTAAAGTTCAAATGGACTGGTTGTCTCATGAAAGACCACAAAGCCTGTGTTATAGAATGCAGATTATTGGAGTACAATTGTTGGCATTCTTCAGAATTGTCAACTGTTTACTTTTTTTCTGAGGGGGAGAAAGAGGGTAGGCAAAAGAGGCTTTAATTCATGCTTGAAATTTAGCTATTCTGTGATCATTTCCCCCCTTTCTGAAGTACAGTTTTTAAATTTTGCTTAGTGAAATGTTGTTAGTGAATAATCTCAGTTTGTGGGGCTGACACTCTTGAAACAAAAATTTACTTCCCATTAATCTTTCATCTAATAGTTTCAGCATCCAATGATGATCGATCCATGTCTGAATCAACCGTTTCATGAAAGTTTGCCAAATACTAATTTTCTAATTATTTATTCCGCAGGCATTCATCTTCCCCCCCCCAAAAAAAAGGAAAAAAGAAAAAAGGAAAAAGCAGTCTTTCTTCATCTACTCAGGTTATCTGTTTCCTTGAAATGCCAATTTTCAGAGTAAAGAGTTGAATAAAGACAAAATTAAAGATAAAAGAGATAATACTTTAATTGGAGACAAAGATCTTGCTTGTTATTTTTTTCTGAGTATCATCAATGGACTTAATTTCCATATATTGAATGAGGATTTCAGTGTTCATTAATGAGTTTATAACGAGAGCAGTATTTGCATTCCTGTGTCTCTTAAGAAAAAAAATGCTTTCAAAGACAACTTATAGTAAATCTACCTTGGAGTTTGTGAATAAAACAAGCTTTTTGAAATGTAAAATAAGAAATTTTGTGTTCAGTGCTATAGGCCTTTAGTGAAAACTATTCTTCCTTATTCTTTCATTACATCGCCAAAAGCTTCTATACTACTAAACTGAATTCTATACAGTGTTTATAGGCAGATTTGGTTTATTCTTCTAGGACTAAACAATGTACACAGGGTGACACAGAAACAAAACATCTATAAGTCACTTACACACATTCACTAACAATGATATATTAGAGCATTTATAATAACCTACAAAGATATTTAAAATGATCAATAGAAATTTTCCATAATTCCTAGATAATATTATACTCAGCCAGTCTCATACTGTTACTGTTAGCAGAGTCTCAAAGAAAACAGCTGCATTCTGAAGGCTGTAGAGTTATAGAAGGTCCAGATTACTTCAGGTCACACACATGTGACCTGTTCTTCAGAGATCAGAAATGGGAGGGAATTACCCAGCTGAGATCCCATCTGAAGAATACAGTTGGTAATTAGAGATAAATTTATTATCCTCTCCAATCACACTGAGGGGAGAAACTCACCAACCACAGTAAGGGAGCTCTGAAATATCACCAACTCTCCAGAGAATGTGCTAGCATTTTTTTTTTGTAACTAATAAATTAAAATCTTCCTAGGAAAACTTTCTGTGCATAGGTAAGTGCAATACTCTACTGCATATTAGTTGTAATTTTGTTTCTTCAAGAGACGTATTAATCCTTTGCAAACTATGATTTGGTAAAATAGTTTCTATCACTGAAGATTCCTCTCATTCTTTTTTTAACTGGAGAGCATTCCATTTGTATTGGATTCATTTTTTTCATTGATTTGCAATTATATTTATTATATATTTGCCTGACATGCTAATGAAGTCCAAGATTTCTTTTTCCATTTATGGAGTATTAAATTTTTAATACACTGTAAATCATCATGCTTTTTTAAGTTTATATATTTGATGTCCCATGCAGAAAAGCCTTCTGTCCCAAGTTTATAAAAATATACACTCATGTTTACTTGTAGTAAATCTAGGTCTCCAATTTTGACTTTATCCTTTCTTTCCCCATCTGAAACTTCTTTTGGTTTAAGGAGCAACCAAGCTTTACTGATTTTCTCTTATAGGCTACTTGTGAATAATTTTCCCAAGTCATGAAACCTCTAACATTCACAATAATTTCCTAAAAATAAAAAGCGGAAAATGGCCAAATATGCTAGACTCAGAACTACTGACAGAATCAATAGTACTTGATGCATTAGGTAAACCAAGTCAACCAACTGTCTTTAAAAACCTTATTGAAATCTATGTACAGAAAACCAGACAAATCACAAATACATAGTTTACAAAGTTAACACATGCTGGTAACTAGATGTATTCAGTATAGGAAATAGATTATTGCTGGAACCCTTGGAAAAACCCTAATGCCTTTTCCTTTTCACTAAATCCCAAAAGGTAAGCATTATCCTGACAAAATCCATGTATTAGTTTAATATAGTATCAATAGAATCATTAGTAGATACTTCTATTTGGCTTCCTTTGCCCAATACACTGTTGTAAAATTCATTCATTTTGTATATAACAATTTGTCCTAATTGTACATTTTATCTTTTGAATATATCAATTTATTTACTATTTTAATTTTGGCAGAAAATTGACTAGTTTCCAGTTCCTTAATATGACAAATAATGTTGCTATTAATATATCCATACACATTTTTGGGTGAACATAGAAATGTAATTATATTAGAAGTAAAATTACTGATTCATAGGATATGAAGCTATTCACCTTAAATACCAATAGTTTCCCAAAATGGTTATAAAAAATTATTCTAGTTCTGCATTTGCTTAACTGATAAGCTCCTACTAGGTCTGACCATCACAGACATAGTAACTATAAATGCTGGGCAAAATACATATAATCACCTGAAGGCACTGAAGGGACAAAATCAGGTAGATTCTGGAAGAGAGTAGATCCTTAGAAGGAAGAAATGAAAAGGAGTGAGATAAATTGTATTTCTTATAGCCTAAGGACAAGTTGAAATTGGTACCACATGAAATGGCAAAAACTGACAGAAATCTTACAGTTTTTCAAATATGAATAACCAGAAAACACAGTTTGATTCCAGAATAGCTACTGAGAAGTTTAAGGGGAATATCAGAAAGGTAAGCAGTGTTTTGCCAACTCCATGTGTACACAGGACATATTTTAGAGGGCCAGTTAGGATTCAATAACTAAACTGAAATTTATGCAACTGCTTATATTTTCATTTAAGTAAAGCCAAGTATATTGCCAAGTAAAAAAACATCTTTTGAGAATTTTAATGAAACTAAAGTTGCTGTAGTGTAACATTCACAGTGTCCAGAATGCAATCCAAAATGACTTGACAAAAAAGCAGGAAAATGTAACCAATTCTCAAGAGAAAGATACCAACAAAGACCAACTGAGAAAGACCCATTTATTAGACTTAACAGATAAGAATTTTAAAGCAGCTAGTAAAGCTCAATGATATAAAGGAAAATAGGTGCATAATGAATTAAAAGAAATCTTAGCAGAGAAATAATAACTGTAAAGAGGAAGCAAATATAAGTTATTTGAATAAAAGCACACTATTTGAAATAAATGATATTTACAAGAGAAGGTATATAATAAAGTAAAATGAGGATAGATCAATAGAAATCATGTAAATAGGAAGAATAAAGACATTGGAAAACACTGAACAGAGTCTCAGAGCACTATCACAAAATTTATTATAAATATAAATTGAGTCTCAGAAGGAAAAGAGAGAATGAGTCAAAATCACTGTCCAGAAATCTGGTTCATTTCTATACACCATTAATGAAGCACCAGGAAGAGAAATTAAGAAAATGATCCTACTTATAATTGCACCCAAAACAATAATATGCCTAGGAATAAACCTAACCAGAGAGATAAAAGACATGTAACTCTTAAAACTATAAAACACTGCTGAAAATAATTTAAGATGACATAAAAAAAATGGGAAGACACTCCATGCTCAGGGATTAGAAGAAAAATTATGGATAAAATGTCTATACTACCCAAAACAATCTGTACATTTAATGCAATCCCGTATCAAAATACCAACAGCATTTTTCACAGAGCTAGAACAATACTAAAATTTTGTATGAAACCACAAAAGACACGGAGAAGCCAAAGCAATCTTGAAAAAGAAAAGCAAAACTAGAGCCATCACAATTGCAGATTTCCAAATTATATTACAAAGCTGTAGTAATCAAAGCAGTGGGGTACTGGCACAAAAATAGACACATAGATCAATGGAACAGAATAGGAAACCCAGAAAT
Source organism: Prionailurus bengalensis (assembly GCF_016509475.1). Taxonomy (NCBI): domain Eukaryota; kingdom Metazoa; phylum Chordata; class Mammalia; order Carnivora; family Felidae; genus Prionailurus; species Prionailurus bengalensis. The sequence goes on from NC_057344.1 coordinate 148,166,470, forward strand.
GAACCCACAACTATATAGTCAATTTGTCTTCAATAAAGCAAGACCAAATATCCATTATGAAAAAGAAAGTCCCTTCAGCAAATGGTGTTGGGAAAACTGGACAGTAACCTGCAAAAGAATGAAACTGGACCACTTTATTATACCATAGACAAAAATAAATTTAAAATGGATGAAAGACTGAAATGTGAGACCTGAAAACATAAAAATCCTAGAGGAGAAGATAGGCAGCAACTTCTTTAACATAGGCCATACCAACTTCTTTTTAGATATGTCTCCTGAGGAAAGGGAAACAAAAGCAAAAATTAACCATTAAGACTTCACAAAGATAAAAATCTCCCACACAGCAAAGGAAACAGTCAACAAAACTAAGAGGCAACCTTCAAATTTAGAGATTTGCAAATAACATATCTGATAAAGGGTTTTTACCCAAAATATATAAAGTACTTATAAAACTCAACACCCCAAAAATCCAGTTAAAAAACAGAGAAAAGACATGAATAGACATTTTTCCAAGGAAGACATACAGATGACCAACAGATACATGAAAAAATCCTCAACATCATTCATCATCAGGGAAATACACATCAAAACTACAATGAGATATCACCTCACACTTGTCAGAATGACTAAAACCAACAACACAACAAACAACATGTGTTGGCAAGGATGTAGAGAAAGGGGAACCCTCTTGCACTGTTGATGAGAATGCAAACTGGTGCAGCCACTATAGAAAACTGTATGCAGTTTCCTCAGAAACTCAAAAATATTGAATCACTATATTGTACAACCAAAGCTGATATTACACTATGTGTTAACTGGAATTTAAATAAAAACTTGAAAAGAATGGATGAGGTTTTTTTTTTCAAATTCTGTATTTTTTTGTTGAAAAATTGGAAAAGAGCTCAATGAATCCCAAGTAGAGTGAATATGAAGAAAACCTTTCTAGGTATATACTTGCTAATAACCAAAGATTAAGAGAAAATCTTGAAGTCAGCCAGAAAACACATACATTAAATAAAGGAGAACAATGGTTAAAATAACCAATAACTTATTATTAGAAATGAGTAATGTGAGAAGACACTCTTTAAAAGTCAAAATTTAAAAAAAACAACCCCACCAACCCAGAATTTTATATCCAGTGAAATGTTCAAGAATGAAGGAAAATTAGACATTTTCAGATTAAAAAAAAAAAGAAGAAGAAGAAGAAGAAGAAGAAGAAGAAGAAGAAGATGATTCTCCAAAGTAATTGGTGTACAAGAAATATCAAAAGAAATTCTTCAAGCTGATTGAAAATTATACTAGGTGGAAACATGAGGTCTTAAAGGAATGAAGAGCACTGACAGAGTATTTGAGTATGTATAGAAGAGTATTTTTTTTATGAAATTTATTGACAAATCGGTTTCCATACAACACCCAGTGCTCATCCCAAAAGGTGCCCTCCTCAATACCCATCACCCACCCTCTCCTCCCTCCCACCCCCCTAGAAGAGTATTTTTAAATTATTTAAAAATATATAGAAATATTCACAGCACAATTATTTTAAAATACATTTAAAAATATTTATAATACCAAAAGTAAAAACACTTATCATTTGAAGTTTTAAGTATATGCATATATAATGCATATAACCAGTATAACAGAAAAGATGTAAACTATATCTATATGGTTGTGTAAGCTTTCAATACTTTTTGTAAGTGACTATTAATTTTAAGATGTTGAAAAGTTAATATGTATTGTAACCCCAAATTAACCCCTAAAAAATAATGCAAAGAGGCATAGCCTAAAAATCCAATAGATTAATGAAAAAGAAGGTTTTGCTTTTCTCCATTCATAATCAGGTTTTATCTGTAGTTTTGTTCATTCCTTTCTAGTCCTTATACATTTGTCCTTATTGCACTGGCAAAGAATAGTACAATATTGAATAAAAGGAATAGTTAAGCATCTTCATCTCACTACCGACCTCAGGGTAGGAACATTTCACCATTACCTGGGATGTTGGCGGTAGGGTTTATTTTTGGTTTTTAATATCTTTGGAATATTATTTATAAGATAAATGAAAAATGGGTGTTATAGTGTATCAAACACGTTCTCTACATCTTTATTAACGTCATTTAATATTTTCTTCTCTAATAATGTGATGAATTATACTGACTCATTTCAAAATATTAAACCCTCATTGCATTCCTGGTAGAAATTCCACTTGAATGTAATGCAGTATCCTTTTCAAAGTATGTTTACTTATTGCTTGTTAATGTTTTTAGAATTATTATATCTACATTTAAAAGAAATATTGGCCTATAGTTTTATTTTCTTGTTAATGTCTTTAAGTCTTCTTACCAAGGTTATGCTACTCTCATTAAATGAATTGGATAGTGTTCCTTTTCTTCTATTCCCTGAAAAAGTTATTGAAGAATGTGTATTGTTTTTCCCTTAAATATTCGAGGAGAATTCACTGTGAAGACAGCTAGGCCTGAAACATCCTCTGTAGGAAACTTTTTTTTTAATGTTTGTTTAGTTTTGAGGGGTGTGGGAGGAACAGAGAGAGGGGGACAGAGAATCCAAAGAGGCTCTGTGCTGACAACAGACAGCCCAAAGCAGGGCTGGAAATCACAAATCATGAGATCATGATCTGAACTGAAGTTGGACACTTAACTGACTGACCACCCAAGGCATCCCAGGAAAGACTTTTATTATAGATTCAATTTGATAGCAAACTGTTCAGATTTTCTATTTCCTTTTAACCCCGTTTTGGTAAGTTGTGTTTTGAGTAATTTTTCCATTCTATTCAAATTTTCAAATTTATCACCACAAAGTTGTTCATAATTTTTTCTTAGCTTTTCAATGTCTGTAGGATATATAAAATAATTGTACTGATTAAATTCATGTTCATGCCATCTCTTAGACAGTGCTAGAACTTTAGAACATTTCCCACATAATACACATTCAGCAAATAGGGGATGATATGATCATTAAATAATTTCATCTTTATTAGCATCACATTGTTGCCACAACACAATTACCTAGTTGGTTAGTGTGGAAAGGTTATTATAAGATCTAAACCTAAGGGTTTTTTTCATTGCCAATACCCTTTCCATCACAAGATTTCCCCTGACAAAAGAAAGCCAATTCAACAGCAAATTCAAACAAACTTGTTGATTCAATAAGTATTTCCCCTAGCAAAACTATTTGCCCTTAAAAAAAAGAAAAAATAAATAAAACGTCACAGAGCAAGGAGGAGGCTTACCTAACACAAAATAATCATTCTCATCTGGTAGAATTTCAGGCACTGAAATTTTAGGAAAGCTGTTTTCAGATTTGGGGGGGGGGGTACGGGTAGGAGGATCCAGGTACATTTCTAGCATTCCTAGTACACTTCTCTATATTTAACTGCATATATACTACTCAAAGAGGCCTAATCTGCAGAATTTCTGTGAAACACAGATGCAAGATCTTTTTTTTTTCCATAAAATATAAACTAGTTTTTTTTTCAGGATTTCTCATATGCTCTAGATACTAAACGGATGATACAGGGTTTTTTAATCTGTTCTTATTGTCAGTCCACTCATTTTTTTGTTTCTTTTTTTAACCAATATAATATTATTTTATAATACAACTTTATATACTGATTTATTCATAAGTCCTTTACTCTAGAAAGAATGGTTCATTTGTGCATATGAGGAAAAGAGCTGAATTCTTACACACCAGATTTTTCTAAAATCAGTAAAACCAGACAATAGATGATTAAAAACATCCTACTTTTTGCAGTCATTTTAACAAATATTTTAGAGACATATTATTAAAATCATTTTCTGTGCTACTGACAGGAAAAAGCCACTATTAGAGGCAAAAGTTCCTGAAAACTCTCACTTAGCAACTGAGCCCAGGATTATTTGCAACTCAATCATGGAGTTTACAAGATTTTTTTAAATTTGATTTTTTTATTTCTTAGAGGGCACAAGCAGGGGAGAGGGATGGGGGTGGGGTGAAGAAAGAGAGAGAGAAAGAGAGAGAACAGGAGAGAGAATCCCAAGCAGACCCCACACCCAGTGCAGAACCTGACAGAGGGCCTGATCCCATGACCCTGGGGATCATGACCCAAGCCGAAATCAAGAGTCAGATGCTCAACTGATTGAGCCATCTGGGTGCCCCTACAAGATTCTTATATGCCATTTCTGCAAGAGTAGTACTGTCCCTCATTTCGGCCAACTCACATATCATGAATATTGGGAGTTTCACGTATCAAAAGCCACTTCTGCCATCTGTTGAGCGAGTACAAACCATTGCTGTGGGTCAGTGGCAGAGACAGCTCAAAAACATGTATAGTGGCCTCAAGAAAGCTCTTTAGACAAAATGCTAGCCAACTGCCCATGAATTATATATCCCATTTTAGAGAAGATGAAAACTTCTAAGGTATAAATTAGAATTTATATCTCCCATTTCCCTTAATTCTGGAACCAGGCATTACCAGGTTTGAATACCTAATTAGGTAAACTAAGCATGTGCCTAAGTTGCCAGCAAAGCAGCAGTTCACTGCTTCCCCCCTACAAAAAAAGAAGCATTTTTTCAAAGACTTTAATGTTTGACACTTTTCAAAAAGCCTTGAAGTAGTCTAAAAGAGTTATTAGATTTATTACACTTGTATTATAGCTCTATACTTCTCTCCCTCACTCTGGAGTGGAGCAATGTGACCTCAGCACAGTGCTTAGGATCTATCACACTGATGATCCAGTCCCAGGAAGCACTGACTAAATCCACATCTGCTTAAGATCCCAAATGCATGCATCTATCCAATGTAGTTCTGCATCATTTTTATAGATCTCAATTTCTTAATTCCATGTTTTCCTTATGTGCTATGTGATTTTATAAATAGCAATATATACACTCTCAGAAAGTAGGTTATCCTAAAATAAATGTATAACTTTTTAATAATCCTATTTTTTTTGTTTTAATAGAAAGGAAGATGCCTCTATTCCAAGAGGAAGTCCAAATTTGTCCCAGGACAGTGAGAAAACTGTCTTCATGCACTTCCCAAAAAGAAAAAACAAGTTTTCCTCTGCTAGCAAGAGATTGAAGGGCTGATACATGGATTGTTATAATAAAAAGACAACTCAATATAAAATGGACAAAAGATCTGGAAAGACACTTCACAAAAAAGATATGATCAGTATGTGCATGAGGAAAGTACTCAACATCATTAGTTATCAGGGAAATATAAACAAAACCACAATGATACACCACTACAATCCCACCATAATGACTAAAATTAAGACTGGAAATACCAAATGGTGACCAGGATATATAACAATCGAACATTCATATCCTCTTTATGGGAATTTAACATGATATAACCACTTGGAAAATTATTGGTAATTTTCTTATAAAATGGGACATTTACCTATTATAGGATCTAGGTAATTCCATTTCTAGGTATTTATCCCAAAAATAAAAGGAAAAATAGAAAGATATGGTCACAAAAATACTTGAATAAGAATTTGCATTAGCAGGGGCACCTGGCTGGCTCAGAGGAACATCCAACTCTTGATCTCAGGGTCATGAGTTCAAGCCCCATGTTGGTACAGAGATTACTTAAAAATAAAAAATAAAGAAAAACAAGAATAATGCATAGCAGCATTATCTGTAATAGCCAAAATCTAAAAAAACCCAGTGTTCATCATGTTCATTGGTATGAGAATGATTAAATAAACCCACATATTCATACTTCTGGCAATAAAAAGTAAGACACTGCTGATGCATACAACAATATAGATGAGTCTCAAAAACATTATGTTACTGAAAAGGTTTTACAAGAAAGAATACAGCTGTGTGATGGTATCTTTTCCTTGAAATTCTAAAAGTGTCCTATGGCTGGAAAAAAAAAATCAGAATGCTGGTAGCTACAGGATAGAGAATGAGGAGTTGACTGGGAAAGGTATGAACTTCCTGAAATGATCATAGACGTTTGGGTTGCACAGGTCAAAGTTTAGTGAATATATACTTCAAGATTTTACATTTAACTACATGCAAATTGTACATCAAGTAAAACTATAAATATTTAACTTTAGTTAATAAATTTCATGTTGAATTATTTAAAGAGAAGCATACAGAGGTCTTTGCATTGAAATAGGACTACAAATGAGATGTTTAATAGATGGATAGAGAAAAATAGGTACACAGATATGTGATGAAAAGAAGTAAAATACTAATGGAAAAACCTATGTGCTGAAAATGTAATTGCTTAATGGAGAAGTCTCAGTTTTACTTTGTATGTGAACATGTTCATAAGTAAAACCAAAACAGAGAGCCTCTGTAACATTTAACACCCATTCATTCAGCAACCATTTTTTGAGCACTTGCTATGGATCTGGTATTATTTAAGGTGCTGGCAATACAGTAGAATAAAGTCTTTACTGCAATGAAACTTACATTTCCACTCTAGAGAGAAATGATAACTAAACATGTATATCAGTAATATGTCAGATAGTGAAAAATTCTAAAAAAAATAATGCCAAATAAGAGTACAAGTTGCTTTTTAAGTATTGTTAATGGAATAAGAGTCTCTGTTAAGGTTGTATTTTTATAGTGACCTGAATGAAGTGAAGGAATATATTTGAGTTAACAGCATTCCAGGCAGAGGCAAGAGCAAATGAGAAGGCTTTGAGGTATATCTGTATGTGGCCTGTTAAAAACAAAATAAAACAAAACAAAAAAAGAAAGGAAAGGAAATCAATGTAGCTGGAATAAAGCAGAAATAAAACAGAAGATCAGAGAAACGGGGGTAGGCAGAAGAATGGGGTAGAGAAATTTATGTATAACTATGGTTAGTTATCATGGCCTATAACTATGGTTAGAAATTCAGAGTTTTACCCTGAGTAATATGGAAACCACTTACAGGCTTTGAACAGAAGAGTGATGGAATGTGACTTATAGTTTACAAGAATCAACCTGTTATACTAGGAATAACCTATAAAGAAACAGTTTTCATAGTAGACCCAATAGTGAGATATAAGGGAGACCAGTTAGGTCTCCATACTGCCAAAGTCTAGTCAAAACTAAAGATGTCTTTGGTTAGGATAGTTTTAATGTAAGTGATGAGAGTACATATGTCCAGATCTGATTCTGGATGTAAGTACATGGTGGAGCTGACAGAACTTCCTCATGGGTTGGATGTAGAGAGTGAGTGAAAGACAAGGAAGAAGCAAAAATGACAAAAGGAGGTGTCAGCAAAATGGGAACTAGTAAATGAAAGAGCAGGTTGGAGTGGGTAAGATATTAAGAATCTACATCGAGGTCTGTCAAATCTGACAAGACTTTTAGACATCTAAATGAGAGGTTAATAGGTGATTGGGTAAACTGAATCTGATGTTCAGCAGGGAGTGTTTGGTGTCGAAGCCATGGAACTGGTTGAGACCACCAGAGAAGGGAGTACAGGTAGACTGAAAAGGAGGAAGGTCCAGGTCCAGAACATAGCTCTAGGGCATTTCAACCTTCAAAGTCAACAAGATGAAAATCACCCCGCAAAGAGATGATGAAGCCATGTCTAGTGCAGCAGAAAGGGAAATAAAAGACTGTGACCTGAAATTAAGAATAGGTCTGAAGGAGAGAGTGATGAAGTGTGCCCAGTGCTGCTGGCAGACAGAAGACTGATAATTGGCCTTAGGCTGACAATTAGAGCTTATCAGTAACATAAATGCCAATTACTACAGTGCATGACTTATATCCTAATTTTTATTTTTTATTAATGTGTACTTATTTTTAAGAGACAGAGATAGACTGTGAGCAGGGGAGGGGCAGAGAGAGAGGGAGACACAGAATCTGAAGCAGGCTCCAGGCTCTGAGCTGTCAGCACAGAGCCCCACACGGGGCTCAAACTCACAAACTGGGAGATCGTGACCTGAGCCAAAGTCGGACACTAAACTGACTGAGTCACCCAGATGCCCTGTTTATATTCCAATTTTTAAAAATTCCCTTCTGTCCTGTACTCTTCTGTTGTATATTTAAAGAATCTTAGCCTATTTTCTTTAGTTCAAACTATATTAATTTCAGTGCTTACCCTTCAAACTACAGTCCTCCCAAATGGTAGTGAAAAGGATCTCAAAAGCTAGGGAGAGAAAGTTTTATCTTCCCCTAGGGTAGGACAGCAGACAGCATTCAGCATCATAAAACCAGTTATGATGAGGTATAACTTGAAAACATTCACAAAAGAATTATCTTACTTTTCCATCCTATGAAGTCTTACATGAATGTGTAATTCTATTTTTTTAACATTATAAAATTGCTGTCCTTAAAGTAGTCACACAAAATATATAAAAAGTATGCCTACATATGAAGAGATTATTCTTAACATCCTGAGAAATACTCTTTAATACCAAAAAATTTATAGTTTTTGTTTTAATAATTTTGTCATACTAAAGATATTAAAATAACATGTTTATTTTCTGAAAGCTTAAATAAAAATGAGGCCCTAAGCCAAAAGAGCTGAAAGATTTCCTTCTTTGCCTTTTATTGATAAAGGCATAATATATCTCCTGACTGCTGGATTCCTTCCTCAAAGAACTGAGTCTTTTTCTCCTTTAAATTAGTAGTGCCCTTGATCAGAGTCTTTAATTTAGATGGAATGGAGGAGATAAAAGCCTGATTGAAGTGAATGCACAAGAGAATGGGAACAAAGGAATTGAAGACAGTAAATAAAGGCAGCTGCCTTTATTTCAAGGAATTTTGCTGAAAGGGTGGAGGGGAACAGAGAAATGGAGCATTAGCTGAAGGAGCATGGGGGTCAAGATTGGTTTTTTTTTTAATGAAAATAGTTCTATCATTCTTGCATGCAATGGACCCAACACAGTGGAGACAGAAATTTTGAAGATGCAGGAAGAAAGAGGTGGAAATTTCAGGGGCAATGTCTTTGAGGAGGCTAGGAGGGATGAGCCTGGAACACAAGTGTAGTAGTTGCCCTTCAGTAGGATTACAGCTTCATCCAGTGTGACAGGAAGAAGGCCAAGGAACGAAGTACAGATGCCACAGATTCCTAGATTTTGTGGTGGGAGCATATGAACATTCTCTGTTGTTTCTTTTATTTTCTCAGAAAAAAAGAAATACCTCAGCTGCTATCAGGAAGAAAAGGCTGTGTTTCAAGTTTGTGGGGAGAGAAGATGGGAAAAGCTATGTGTAGAACGGAAGGAGAATAGGCTGATTAGGAAAAAGTAATAGAATAGCTAGGCTAGCTTCCCTTGAAACCAAGTTCAAATTTGTGATCATGAATTTAAGAGGAGTTCCGGCAACAACTTGGAGATTTAACTGAAGCATGCATACCAAATGAAATTGTGGTACAAAGGAAGTAACATAAATTCATAGTCTATACATTTACCCTTACTTCTCTTCCTCAGATATGTGTGGATGAATGAACAGATGGATGGAAGGCAGGCACAAGTCCATACTTTAAGACCCTGAGTGATCCAGAACCCTCACTCTTTCACCAGCTAACCAGTACTTAACTTCCCTGATTTTAGCTTAACAAAAACTTCCTCAGAAAAGCGATCTGGCTGTTCTGCCACCCCCATCACTACCAGATTCTTTGATGACACCCTGTACTTCTCTGTAGCACTTACCCCAATTATATAAATGAAAGCTCTGTAATTATTTTTCATGTTTGTCTTTCCCTGCAGGCTGTTAGCTTCTTAAGGGCAAGAGACCATGCCAGCCTTGGCTGTTTATATTCCCATTGGATTGCCAGCACCAACAGAGCTTGACACGGTCATTCACTCATCCACTTAAGTCACCAAACATGTGCAAGTGCCCTCTATGAGCCATTAACGATGAGGCAATGTACTCACACGCAGACTTAATGGTCTCAGCAAGAAACGATTAATCAAAATAGCACACAAATATCTAATTAATAACTATGATCAGTAATACATTAAAAATATAGACTTGTATGAGATATGAAGGAGATTTGGTCTAATCTGGGAAATTGGGTAAGGGTTACCTGCAGAAATGTAATTTAAGCTGATGTTTGAAGGATACTAAAACATGGATCTAAAGTGGAAAAAAGCATTCTGAACAGAGAAAACAGGTACAACGTCACTGTGGCAGAAGTATGTATGGTATGATGAAGCAACCAGAAGAAACTAAGTGAGGTACAGCCCAAATAGGAGGACAGGGAGAAGGGAAGTATGCAGAATCAGATGAGTCTGAAGAAGTAGCCTGCCTGAACAAATGAGCATTATACACATAGACGTACACACAGAAATCTTACTTCATATACACGTGTATAAATCAATTCTTCAAGGAGCAAAATAATTGCTCTCATACTGTGGCTGAGTCCACTTTTTCCCATTAGATCTTTCTTACCACATTTCCCACCCCTCAATGATGTTGATGTAAATTCAATAAACAAATAATTTATTCAGATGAAGAGAGAATCAAATGACATCACAAAGGTAAATAACAATTACAAAAAAAATAAGTGTGAAAGGAAAAGTGTCAAAATCAACATATCACACAGGAGTATCAAGCCAAATTCAGAAAAACCCATCAGCAGCAATTAGGACAATATTCACATTGCAAACTCCCATTTTGTTTCAGAAGAGTATCATCCATGAAATCATATTAAAGCTGTTTACTTTTATTAACTTTACTTTTACTAGCTTTATATTTATTTGGGCTTTAAATTTTTCATTTTATTTAATCATTCTTTAGAATGGTGTAAACATAAGGGCTTTATGCCTGGTTTTATATATATTTGTACAGATTTGAGTAGAATTATAATCAAATAGTATAATCAAGTAGAAACCTATTTATAGATATTCATGATTAATTATATTTGAACATCAGTGCAATAAAAAAAAAGTGTCCATAAAAATTTCCTATTAAAATGGATATTTGCTCTAAGAGGAACTTTTTTATTCCCTTTAAACAAAACTTATTATTAAAATAGCAAACAATGAAACTAATTCTTTCCAAAGAATTAGGAAAGAAAAGTAAGAGCCAAAAATTCCCCAATATAGAAAAAACAAATTAACCTCCACAAGCTGGGCATTTTATATGTATTATCTTTTAAATGCTTACATTAAAAATAATACAAAAACCATCACCACCATTTGAACTCCTGCCATTTACTAAGCATATTTCATGTATCAGGTAAAATATAAGCACTCAGTAAATATTGTTTAATTTTATTCTTATGTTTATTCATTTTTGAGAGAGAGTGCCCACATGAACAGGGGAGTGGCAGAGAAAGAGAGAGAGAATCCTAAGCAGCCTCTGCAGGGTCAGTACAGAGCCTGATGCAGGACTTGAATTTGAAGACCATGAGATCATGACCTGAGTCAAAATCAAAGTCTGATGCTTTAATCAACTGAGCTACATCCCAATGTTATTTAATTTTAAAATAGTATTTAATTAAATATTCTTAAAAACAATATAGGATGGTATTTCTTTCTGCCCAGTTTATGGATTAGGAAGCTGAATCAAAGGAATAAATCAGTCTACAATCACCTAACTAAAGTCTAGGAATTAAACTAAATGTGTCTGAGCTCAGAATCTAAGTTACAGTGAGTTTCAAGCTAAAAAGGAATTTACCCAGTGCCACATAGCAAGTGTGTGGGGAGCTAAAGTTAGTCTGGTGTTCCCTACTGTACCTCAAACCATTGAGAGCCCACAGTAAAGGATCCAGGTGACAGGTCAGCTCTCCAGAGAAGAGTTTGGAATGCTAATGAAAACTGGATAATGAAACTCAAAGATAAAATCCCCCTTTCTTAATACTTATTTTGAGAGAGAGAGAGAGAGAGCACGCGAGCGCGCGAGCATGTGTGCAATTGGGGAAGGGACAGGGAGAGAGGGAGAAAGAGAACCCCAAGCAGGGTCCACAATGTCAGCACAGAGCCCAACACCGGTCTCGAACTAGCAAACTGTGAGATGATGACCTGAGCCAAAATTGAGGGTAGGACACTTAATGGACTAGCCACCCAGTTGCCCCCAAAACTCTTTTACAAGTTTGCTTGGGTCTCCTCTCCTCTCCAAAACCAGGCCACCAATCCTGTGAGAGGACACTTAGTTGTAATACGTTATAGAGACTTAAGCTGACAATAAAATATAACAAAGAAATAGTTCCACAATAAAAATTACTATGTAGCTGTGTTGGTCTAGCTGTCAAAAATGCCTGAAGCCACACACACACACACACACACACACACACACACACCCTTGAAATAAAAACAAAACCTAGAAACCAAAATCAAAAGAACCAGGGATAACAGGAATGGGATCAAGACAAATGAAGATAATCTTTTCTGACTTCTCAGACATTCGCCAACCACTGGTGTTGAAGCAACAGTTGAGTCACTGTATACAAGGCAGCACAGTCCACAGAGCACATCCATGCAACTGCTTCAGGCTCTAACCTGCCATCTTTCTTCAGCTTGTCTGAATGAACCCTTTGAGAAGCCTGACCTTTCTCCTCACCAGGTTCTCAGAAATTAATATGTACCATTTTCTATAGATCCACCAATACTATGAAAATAAGTGAGTTCCTCATAGAAAAAATGTGAATTCCAACTAGTTTTTTTTAAGAACTCTCTGAATTTGATGTGATATTTAAAAAGTAGACTTGATGCAATTAATACTCAGTTTTCTGAGACAGAAATATAGGACTAGAAATAAAGCCTAGAAAGTCACAATCATCGTTCAGATATATGAAGAAAAAAGGAAACTATAGAAAAGGTCAGAGGGTCAAAGAGAATGGAACACTTAGAAACACCTTCTGCCCCAGGACTTTCAAAAGGATCTTTCCTTTAGGCTAAACTCTACTTCTGTAATCAACACACATATATACAGTGCCTGTGTATTGGTACTTGACCCAAAATGTTGGTTTCTTCTACTTATATAGAAAATTCCCTAGGGTAACTAATACTGCAATCCTCATGTGTCACCTTACCCAAGATTCAAGAGGATAGCATTTCCAAAGAGACAATATATGCCTAGAGGAAAAGCAAGGAGGGAGTAATCAGTGGTTTAAACAGCAAAGAGGAAGAACACAGATAACTGCATAAAGTTTTCTCAGACTGGAAAGCTCACAAACCAGAGCAGGAAATGCTTCAGAGATTTTAGGACTAGAATAACTGTAGCCCCTAAATTCACATGAATTTCCCACTGAATATGTCCTTTTGAAATAGGGTTGGCTTCACATGAACTGCAAACATTATACAGATCAGAAAGGTCGCATTTCTAAAGGCTTTTAGCCTTGATCTAGGATTGAAGTATTTGTTTAGAAATTTCTTGTATTGCTAACTTATCTGAAAGCTATAAAACATTGTTTAATACCCTAAAATTTCAAACATTTACTAAGAATTTAACACAGACATTGAAGTTACTCTTTGTTCTATAGAAGTAAATTTGCTTGATAGGGCATGTCAATGAATTGTTGGAGCATGTTATGGGAAATTTTCAACTACAATAAAATTTAGACAAATTCTCAAATCATAAACTTACCCACCTAAAAGATTTCTAAATATCAAGTTGTACATATCTTCAAAACATTATAGAATTGATTCCAAAGTTATATTTTTGGTTATTCCAAGTATCTATCCCACATTTCAAATATATATATATTTTCTTAAAATTCATATCACAAAATAACTTATTTTGAAGTTAAAAATTGATGTTTTATGAGAAATTCTTTATGTTTTAAAATCATTGCTTAGGAAAAAATAAATCAGTGATGCCTAAAATACTTTTTTCATTTAAACCTTGCTTCAAATGGCAAAACATAAGCTTCTTATAAGATCACCACAGGAAATCAATTTAGTTAAGAGATATGAAAATAGTCTACCAAAAATTGTATAAGCTTCTAGCTAGAAAAAATGTTCTGGAGAACAAAAATTATTCCATTATGTTTATAATAAGCCCTGAATAAAAAGAGGACTTCTCTGCCTATACTAGGAATTTAAAATAGTTTATCAGCTATGACATAATCAACATCATGTGGAAGCTTCTTTGGAAAACATCCAAGTACATAAATCTAAGAAAGATGACTCATAGGCAAATGGCTGCAGTCAGATAGGAGTACGGCCCTGAAAACAGGAGTGAAGAGGCTGGGAAAAATTATATGAAGTTGAATAGATAAGTCTAATTGAAGAATCAGATGAATCAATATGGAAGACTTCAGAGAAATTTTCTGAAAAACTTCATTAAATGCAAAAGAAATTATTTTATGGGTAAGAGAGGATTTCTGTCCCATTTTTTCTTTTTTTTACTCTTTAAGAGCACATAAATCAATGAATTCCATTCCTTCTAATGTCCTATATATGAGAGACAAGGAAAGTTTTACCACTGTGAAACATTTTTTTTTTCCTGTCCATGGCTTACACAGTGCTATGGGTATCTTCCCTCAAGTCCTACATTGCAATAGCCAAAGTACCCTTGGCAGGAAAGAGTTGGGAATGTTCTTTCAGATTTCTTCTCATGAAAACCTTCATCCAGGTTTCCAAAGGGTCTAGAGAAAGAGGGGCAAATGGTGTTTTTCTGTAATATACTGTACTCTTGAGGCAAACCCCAGGAATAAAATAGTCATCTTAACTTTACATTTTATGTTTAATTTGGCAAAAGAAATACTAAATGATAACAGCCAGAAAGTCTCTTGTTTTTACTCTTTTTCAGTGATCATTAGATGCCTGAAATTTAGAATTTTCTAATAAGAATATATACTCAAGGAAAATTACCTAAGCAAACATAGTATTATTCTTAATCATGATGTAATTTTCTTCAGGCAAAATTGCCTTTTCCACATAAAATTAGAAATGACAGGATTGATTTTGTTAAATATAGTAACTTAGGGGGAATAAAAGAGCATTTCCTCATGTAATTTTCACCCAACCTACTGTATTTCATCGATCATGGATGACATTAGCATTTTCAATAAAGCCTGGGATTGCCTTATTTGGGTGAAAACCTGCTGCATCCATAAAAGATGAAGTAAATAATTGATAAGTTTTAGACAAAAATCTGACATTTCCAAGAAACAAACATGCAAAAAGCAGCCAGTTTACTCCCTATACACAAAATACCCTATGATTGTTATGAATTTTTAGACATCACCCAGAGCATCCTGTGCTAAGATGGCTGGATACAGTTCAGCCAATTGTGCTAACACTTAGGGCCCATCCTTCATTAGGGCAGCCCACTTAAAGGATGAAAATAGCACATTTACATTCAAAGTCACCAAGTAGGCTCAGATTGGGTTTTATGTCCAAGGTAGAAAACTATTTGATTACTCAAATATTTATAGGTTGTTCTCACCAAACAGAGAATGGATGGACCCCACACACAAATTTAGTCTGGATCCTGAGACTACCAACACCATACAGATACCAGGAGGGTATCAAAAGGTTTATTACTCACATTAGACTCCCTTGGGAGAATGGAGCAGGTTCCCAAGCCTGTCCAAAAATGGCTTAGGAGAGCAGGGAAAAGAGACTGGCTTGGGTTTTTGTGGTGGTCAGAAGGTGGGGCTGGCATTTGGGCTACTATAAATGTAGTTTGTTTGGTTTGAACTTCTTGCTAACCTGAAAGGAGGAAACAACCAAGTTTGCTTACCAACTTGCCCAATTATGGGGTGAAAAAAAAAAGTCTTAAAAAAATGGTCAGCAGACAACCATCAAAACTGGAGTTTAAGACTCCTTATTACAATTTAACCTGGATGAATGATAGCTGGAATGTTCCACATTTAGTTTCCCTGAATTTGAACTTAAATCATATGGCACTCTGAGGCCTGTAGCCCGAGGCCAATAAGGATGCTGAAAGATCTACCCTTCACCTTTGACTTAATGCTGACTTGACCAAAAACTAGCATTGTAGATTTTCTGAAGTTAGATGAATGCCATGAAGGGGGTGAGGAGCACTTTAATAAGGCCTTATATTGTGGCTTTAGTTGTTCAGAAACTCGTGTGACTTTTAGTCTGGGTGTCTGTGAGGCAAGAGATTCCCAGAGTTCTTTACCTTAAAGGAGCCAAACTTGGATAAGGAATTATTGTTGCTGCTATTGGCCAGACCATCTGCCTAAGCAGATTTTGGGCAACGGCTTCAGACTGTGTAAAACCAAGCAGATGGAGCCATTTGTAAGCAAGGGCATCTGGGGCTAAACTGACTGCATGAAATTCAGCCAATTGGGGTAACCCTTGGGGCAATTTTTGGCCATCAAGGGTGGTCCAGAGACTCTAGGAGCCATGAAAGAGCATTGCTAAAACCTCTACAGTGCAAGAGTCTTTGAAGGGCACTCTTGTGTTGCTATATGGTCAGATTCTAGAGACTTTCATTCAAGAAAACCCCATTTGAGTTTGTCCAGTTTGCAAGTAACAACATAAATGGACTAAATACAATGTATATATAAAGACTACATTGTCTCTGGAATCCAAAAGGCCTAAAACATGTTGGAATTATTTTAATGTTGTCTGTACTGAAGAGGGCAACATTTTTCTTTAAGAGCATCAGGAATGGAGTAGCCCTTGAATAATCAAAAAATGCCAAGAGATTTTTTACTGAGGGAGCCATGAGCCTATACTTCATGTATGGCAATGATCTATTCCTTTTTGTCATTCCGTGAATGTTTGTTTATAGGTCCTGTTGAGTGTTTCAAATGAAAGTCCCTGGAGGAGGATGTTAACAGTGTAATGCCATACCTGTGCTCCTGGAGAAAGTCCTACAAGGTTTAAATTCTGCCTGCAAAGACTTTGTGTGAAGGTGCAGCTGCTGAGATATCCCATGGTAAAGGTGTATTGTGTTCTTTCAGAATTAAAGGTCAACTGCAGCTGAGAAGCTGTCGAAATGGACTCTGAATAAATGTTAGCCAAAATCTATGACTGCAAGTTATTTACCAGTTGCTAATTGGATGAAATCAGTAATTTCAATAACATTGGATATGAGGGCCTACATAGGTGGGACCACAGCATTAAGGTCATAATGATTTACTATGAGGTAGCATTCATTGGTTTTAGGTTTAAGAACAGGTCAAATTGAACTATTAAAGAAGCACTGAAAACAATCGCCCCTTCTCTGAATAGCTCTTGTATAAAATAGAGCTATTATATAATCATAGCTCTTATATAATGGCCTTTAATCCTTGAAGGCCCCATTTTTATTTACACTGAATTGTATTAACTATTTTAACTGGCAAGGAAGATCCATGGAGCCCCATTTGTCAAGCCAATTATAAGTACCAAAGACTTAAAGTTATTTTTATCCCAATGGGTCAGAGATTCCATGCCTATTATGGGATATTTTAAGACAATAGATAATTTAGGCAAAGCAAGAATTCTGCAAGAGGACAGTTAAGGTGATGTATACCTATTTTATGTTGGCTAAGTCCCCTAAAACTACCTTGAGTGTCTTGTTTAAATTTAGTGTGATCCCAAAGTTTAACTAATTTGATAAAGTATTGGTCAAGATTGGCCAATTAGTACATTTCAGCTGATAAAGTAAATTCAGAACAGGGTATAGAGGCAGAAAGGCTATTTTACACTCTTTGTTGACAAATTCATTTAGTAAATTTTGACTTTCCAATTGGGTCAAACTTCAAATCTGTTTCAGGTTTTGTTTCTTCTCCCTGTATCTAGGTTAAGGTTTGTTGTTTGATTTTTATAAATTTTATTTTGTTTTTTTGCTATTTATTGAATATACTTATAGTGGGAGATTCTGTCCACCTACTCACATTAGTTTCTCTTTCCAGAGAATCCCAAATCAGTATCACGAGGATTAGAGGTCTCCATGGCAATGGTGGCTTTAATGCTTTTAAGGATCTTAGATTTAAGTTGGGTTTAAATTAACCCCTTAGGTGAGCCATGGGGATACCATGAGTGGGTATTTTCTCCATAACCCTGAGGATTACAGTCTTTTGGGGGGGGGGGGGGCATAGGCAGTAGCAGTGACCGAATTATTTTGTAGTGTCCTAGTGAGATGTGTGGACCTCAGCATGCCACATGGTAACTGTTCTCCTCTCTATTAGTAGTCATGCAAAGGGACCATATCAGATTGTCAGTCTTTTTCCTGAGCATCCTGTTGAATGGAGACAAATACCTGGTTGACACCTACAACCGGTGGTCACAAGGGTATTCCTCAGAGCCTAACATCAGTCACAGCTTATGCTAGAATCAAGACACACAATCAATCTGGGACACACAGTTATGTCCAGGCCATGGACTAGACTCCATGCATCTCTCACATCTGTCAAGGAAGCTAGATCAGGCATGTTTTCATGGCAAGCTTGAGGTATAATAATGACTAAACCCATTTGAGTCAGAGAGCAAGCGGAAGCTCACATAGGCTCAGAACTGGTACATGCCACCTCTGCCATATTTTATTGGCTGACTCACAGACCATTCCAGAGTCAGAGAAGATAGAGAATAAAACCTTATAGGGCAACAGTACTGGATATAAGGAGGCCTTTAATTGGGGCGATCAGTATAATCAAAATATAGGAAAGTCAGTTCTTTGGGCTAGCCATCTAACTTTAATAAATCTCAACATCTTCATTTATAAAAGGTCTAAAGGATAGTTTCAATGATCAGAAAAATAGTTTTGTATGATACCTGACACATATACCTTTAAAAAAAAAAGCTATTTCTCTCTTTATATCCAGGGACAGGCTGTATTTCTGACACAAGGAACCTCCTTTCCTGACACAGCTAAGTGATGCAAAGGTTGGTATCTGATGCAAGCCAATCCAATTATAACTATTAAGTTTTTGGGTTTTTTTTTTAAGTTAGTGTTAAGAGTCAGTGCCAGTCAGATTATTATGGATCATGAAATAGAAGGCTTGGGAGCTATGAATGACTCAGTTTCCTATCATCCTTCTGGAAGACAGTTTATTCTAGAGCACAAAAGAATAAAATTCACACAGAATATCTTATGGACCAGTGCTAAAGAGACAGAGGGTCTTAGAGGAAATTCAAATCCTTTTTTTTTAGTTTTCCTTGGAATCCACCTGCCCTAATGCCTGCCTTTAGTTATAGGAGATACTCCCAATATACTTTTAACATTCTCCTTTTTACTCAAATTTCAAGCAGAGTTTCTAAATATAGCTACTAAAAGAACTCTGAGTAATACACAGGTGCATATCTAGGTTTCAATCAAGAATTCTAATTGGAACTACTGAACAAGTAAACAAGAACTAAAAACTGTTTTGATGGCCTTTAATATTAGTAAAAGAGCAGAAGACAAATAATTTAAGTGGCAAAATTATTTTAAACAAAATATTATGTTTGCATTTTATACTTATTTGAATCTTTAGAATTGGATAGACTATGTTATGAAAATGTTAATTTTGTTTTATACACAAGATTTGATAATAATGCAAATTCCCTCAAATGAAAAATTCATCTTGAATTTCAGTCTCCAGCTGTGTTTTTGCTCCTGATGTGTGGCGATGCCATTTTAACAGAAAAACACAATTATTGATTATCCTTATGATTAATCTCACATTTTGCAAAGTTTCAATTATGCAAGTGTTAAAGGCTGCAATCCTCATATAAAATATACTTCATGTTACCAACTAACCAATAGTGTGGATGAGCCCTGAAAATTGTTACATGTTCGTTTGGTTAAGAAACAGAGTAACAAAGAAAAGCACACTGTAATCAGGAGCTGATTTTAAAATCACTGGATAGAAAACAGCCATAATTAAGAAAAAAACCTTAAATTTATTACAAAAGTTTGTTTAAATGTATGCAATTATGTATCTTAAGCATTGATTATTAGGATGTAATAAATTATTTGGATTGTTAAGAGAACAGACATCCTCTAACTTTGTCTAAGACCCTTAGGTATCAACAAAAATAAGTTTAGTTAAAATTTTTTTGTAATTACAGTGAAGATGCACCAGTATGTGGTAGATATAATAATTGATTAGATAGTTGGGGTGCCTCAGTTTGTTAAATGTCCAACTTTGGTTCAGGTCATGATCTCATGGCTCATGGCTTTGAACCCCATGTCGGGCCCTGTGCTGACAGCTCAGAGCCTGGAGCCTGCTTTGGATTCTGTGTCTCCTCCTCTCTCTGCCCCTCCCCTGTTCATGTTCGTTCTCCCTCTCCCTCTCTTTCTCAAAAACAAACATTAAAAATTTTTAAATAATTGGCTAGATAGCTAGTAACAGTACACGCTGTAAAACAATGACACTGGATCCAAAATATAAAATATAATGACAAGCAGTAATAGTAACTAAGAAATATTGAATGTTCAAATATCTCTCCATGTGTTCTGTATATCTTAAGTCATTTAATCCTTAAATATGTAGGTGATAATATGGATATAATAGTAATGTTAAGATTAAGAAACTAGCACACAGATGTGGTAAGTAACTTGCTCAGGGTCAAATAACTAGTTAGTGACTAGTACTTAAACTGGACAGTCTGGTTCTAGGAATATGCACTCCGACTATTCTATCATTACTAGCCATGAATTTTAGAAATTAAGATGTTATAGACTATTTGTGTCCACCTCAACATTCTGTATTGAATCCTAAGTCCCGGTGGTGGTGTAAGGAGGGTGGCTTTGGGAAAGTGATTAAGTTGTGAGGACAGAGATTCATGAATGGGATTATAGCTCCCTTGTGCCATGTGAAGACACAGCAAGAAGATGGCCTTCTATGAACCAGGAAATGGGTCCTCAACAAGACACCAAATCTGCTGGCACTTTAATCTTAGATTACCTAGACTCCAGAGCTGAAAAACATTTGTATAAGTCCCCCAGTCTACGGTGTTTTTATTAGAGCAGCCTGAACAGACTAAGATATAGGATAACACTGCTGGTCTTAGCAGCAAAAATAACTTCTAAGCCTAAATTCAGCATGAACCTACATTTTACGTACTGGTTGGAGGAATGAGGATAGGGGAGATGAAGAGGGTTAGGGACAGCAGTGCCGCATTTTAAGTCACACATAAGCAAAGACCCAGAGACTTATGATATTCTGAATGACAACAAAACCATAGGTCAGACGCTATGGGATACTGGTTCACAGGCTCATCGGTGGGTAGAGGTGACAGGTGATGCCTTATTCTAAAAGGGCAATTAAGAACAAAGGACATCTATGATTCAAAAGCTATTTAAAAGTACCTGGGATATAGACATTATAAAAGTTGGAACAAAAATATCAAGAAGTATATGAAATGAAACTGCATTAACTACTGGGCTCTAAGTAAAGAAACTTACGTGTGTGTGTGTTTGTGTGTGTGTGTGTGTGTGTGTGTGTGTGTGTGTGTGTGTACTCTCACAATGCTGAGGAATGTTGATGGCAGCTTCAGCAGTCAGGGTTGCCCCAGCGTGGAAGAGTCCTGCAGGCTGCATGAAGCCAAAAAGGAAAACTGAAAGGCTCTTCTTGATAGAAAGGCAATGCCTTCAGACTCTTTGGAGGGCAAAGGAAAAGTAGAAATGAAAGACCAGGTAGCAATATCAATAGCATAAATAATAGAGAGCAGAATGAAATGAGAGTCAAGAAATAGCTTGAAATAAATGGTTACTTTGAGAAATAAGATAATTATACGTCCATAACAGTGAGCCCCTTTTACATGGCTGTGGGAGGTCACCACACCTTACACCAGAGAACAGTCCTAGATGCTTGTCTTAGTCTGTTGGGACTGCTATAATAAAATACCACAGTCTGGGCAGGTCTTAAAAAACAGCAACTTATTTTTCACAATTTTGGAGGTTGGGAAGTCAGAAATCAAGGTGCTACCATGGTCAGGCTAATTCCCTTTCCTGAGTTGCAGATTTTATCCTCACATGGTAGAAGGGGCGAGGGATTTCTGTGGGTTCTCTTATCTAAAAATATTAATTCCATTAATGAAGGCCCCACCCATAGGCATAATCACTTCCCAAAGACCCCACCTCCTAATACTATCACATTGGGGATTAAGATTTTAACATAAGAATGGGGGGAGCACAAATATTTAGGCACAGCCATCCTCTAACACTTTGCAATGTATGAGACTTTGGGAAAAAGAAGGTGTTCTTTCTGTAAGTAGCTCACAAAATAGATGGGTCAGTTCTGTGCAACCTCATCCTACATAAAGGTTTTTAAAGTTGTTTTGAAAGTATGGGTCTTGTTAGGATTCTCAAGAAAAGGTTAAGACAACTTATTTTTGGCAAGAGAGAAATCCTGAAAATAGATTGAAATGCAATTTCAGGAAGTCTTTTTGGCTCTATTATTCCTGTGCTATAAAACAGCACACTCTCTCCCTTTTATTGGGGGTGAATAGCTCCCTCTCGTAGGGCCGGCCATGCACAGAGCTCTGAACACATCTCTGCATGTTCTTCATATTTTCTTCACTAGTGTCCTCAGATATAATTTTAAATTCGAATTTTAATCCAACAACTACTGGTAGAAACAGAAGGAACTGACTCTTCTTACAGAGCCCACTGAGCTCTATAAGCCAAAGGCTAGAGATACACATGTGCCCCCATGTGCATTCATTTTGTAGAGAGCCTGATTCTAAGTATTTGTTAAACGGCGATAGATTTTTTTAAAAAAGTCCTTTCTCTCACACAGCATTCATTTTGTGAACATTATGTAGAGAGCCTGATTCTAAGTATTTGTTAAATAGCAATAGATTTTTAAAAAGTCCTTTTTCTCACACAGCTTAAAAGTACTGGGGAAACCAGCTTATAAAAAATGAATGTATAATATACCAAATGGGACTCACTCATCAAATTGGCATATTGATTCTTAAAATAGCATTAATTTATTTGTAGAAATAAAAGACAAGTGACCAAATCTGCAGATGTGAATAGCAATGTGTTTAAAAATAAATAAATTTGCCTAAGAGAATAAACAAAGCAAATGCACTAAAGTATTAAAGGTAGTTAACTTTTTTTTCAAATTTTCTTTAGGATGGTAGTATTGACCATCTAATGAACAAATAATAAACTTTGAAGAACATGGAAAATGTAAATTATACAAGAAAATAGAGAAATAAAATGAAATCCGTAAATACAGAATAAAGCTCTAGCTCTTTGAAGCAGTTAAGTCTAACCTTATGCTTGCAATATAATTGAGTAGCACAACACCAGATTCTTATTTAAAACTCACATTTCTTATTTTTACAGCTTTGTTTTTAAAATCCTCACCTGAGGTGTTGCTATAGTTTATTTTCTGGAAAAACAAGGTGACATTTTGCCAATGGGCATCTTCTTTTTCAAATTGTCCTTGCATAAATGAAGTCCAACGTTGAGTGCTTTCAGTTTTATACATTGCATTTTTGTGTGTATGTGAAACCATTTAACCAATACTGCCTACTTGTTAACATTGCTTCCAAGCAGCAGATTCAGATAATCTGGAATTAGTTTCTGAAATGCAATTGCTTCAGAGACAATGAGTAATTGCACAGAAAAACTCAACTGGGCTGATTTATGTATAGGAATCAATCTCTTCAGGATGAAAAATGAAATTGATTTTTTTTTCCTGCTTCTTAGACAAGAACACTGCAAAAGACCTTTCAGAACACAAGAGATCATCAAAGCACAGGTTGATGACAGCCAAATTGTTAGATGTGAGACCTCTGTACTGAAGTAAGCTATCCTATGGTCTTTGGAGCTTACATGGAAGTAGTCAAACTACCAGAATGGCAAAGGAAACCAGAACTCAGAGAAAAGTAGACATTATTTATATGTCTATCCAACACTCCCTTAAAGTTAAATGCACTTATGTGTGTGAACAGTATGTGGATAATGATATGGCCATACATGTAATTAAAGTAACTGTCTTAGTCTGCTTGGGATCCTATAAGTTACCATAGACTGTGTAGCTTATAAGCAACAGAAGTTTATTTCTCAGCGGTCTAGAGGATGGAAGCCCAAATCAGAATGCCACCAGTTGGATAGGGCCCTTTTCTGGGTTGCAGACTGCAAACTTATCAGTGTGTCTTCCCAGGGCAGAGGGGGGAAGCAAGTACTCTCAGGACTCTAAGGGCATTAATCACATAATCAGGGCTCCACTCTGTTGACCTAATCACCTCCCAAAGGCTCTACCTTCTGTAGCTATCACTGTTAGGATTTCACCATGAAATCTGGGAGGATAAAAACACTGTCTATAGCAGAAGCCATATGGTAAGATTTCAGGACACCAGGAAAAAGTAATACTTTTAAAATACCTGATATTCCAGCTATTAGAGATGCATTTGACAAAATCTCCCATTAAAGTGAAAATAACCTGGAAGAAGTAAGCCTTTTTTCTGGATCAAATCTTCTCCTGAAAGCAGCTTTAAGAATTATATTATATGAAGGAAATATAGTCATAGTCATGAAGTGTTAAAGAAGATGAAAGAATGAAAAGTCAAAGAAAACTTGTTTTCATTTATCTAAATCTATGTACATTGCCTTTGTTAGGATGCATAGAACTTTGACATACTCTGGTATAAAGAAAAATCTGAGTTATAAGCCATTCACACAGCTAATATTATAACATAGAATTTTTAAAAATCCTTAAGATCAGCAATAGTTTTACTTTCCTATTCACTAGGATACTCTTACTCTCTGACATTCCAGATTTAGAGCCCATCGGCAGAATCATTTGAGACTTTATGAGGTGATGACATATTCCTGCCTCTGCTTCATTAACATTACTTTGACGGACATTAGACTCTAATTATTCCATGCCTGTCCAAATTTTTCTATTTAACCTATAAAACCTGCCCTGATCTAGGGTAACAGCCTGGTTCTCACTCTTTGCACTCAGCTACATTGCCTGTTTAAAAGAAAACTCCAGATTTCTCATACACACACACACACACACACACACACACAGTTTCATGTACTCACACTGCATCCTAAGACATGGTTCTAAATTCTAGCTGTACATTAGAATTACTTGAAAGGCCTAAAATGTAGATGTTCAGCCTCCAAATCTAATCAATTGAATCAAAATCTCTATAGATAGGACCCAGGCATCAGCATTTTTCAAAAAAAAAAAAAAAAAAACCCTTTAGTGAATAGAAAGAGTTCAGAACCACTGGAAAACTGAGTTCAAAATCTTCATCCCTGGTATACCTAGGAGTCATTTGAAGACCTTGATAGAAGTGAAAGTTTATCAATTCTCTAAATCCCGGATAGAATACCACTAATCAACATTCTTAGCAAGCAACTATAATGCTGATACAGGCAGATGTGATCCTTAAATCACATCAGTAACATACTTCTTTAGGAGCAGCCCTAATATGAAACTAGATCTAATAAATACATTTTAAAAGTTTCAGATAGGGCCTGCCATTAATTTACTATTAATTATAAAGACAATTCTCCATCTAAAAAGTGAATAAAAATTAATATAAAAGAACACATTGCTGAAAATGTGATGAACTAGATGTGTCAAGAAACATTTTATAGGATATCTAAAATTTCAGGATAATAAGTATTTTGTTATGAATATAAGATGACAGTAAAGTATGGAAAACATTAAGAAGCCGGAATTATTGCATTTCTCTGTTGGCTTTTCCTCTTTTTATTCCCCCTTCTTAATGTTGGATTTCCACAGGGCTTAAGATCTCCGTCTTCTTTTCTCTGTCAACACTGACTCCTTTGGTAAATGATGCTGTTCCATGGCTTTAAATACATTACATATGCTTACAATGGGTAAGTTTTTATTTCAGTTCAATTATCTAACTTAAACTCTAGGGTCCATCTAATAGTTATCCAAATTCAACATGGGGAGAGCAAAGCAAATAGACTTCACAGTGAAGAGGCCAAGAAAACAGTGCACAGAAAAAGCACTGAAGATCTATAAAGAGTCCATCCTGATTCTTCTTGGAGTATTGATCAAAGTATACATTTGAGGAAACCATTTAAAGTCAGGAAAAATACTTGGGGTCCATACAGGGCAGAAAAAAGAAATCCTGTTCTCACCAGATTTCACATAAAATCTCACTACTCATAAGGCATCCAGTAGAGTACTCAGTTTTGCCTCAGTAATAGAAAAATTAGCCCCAACTTAAATGCTGTTCTAGCCCCATCTAACAAACTTAAAAGATCTAAAGTGGGTTGCAGTGTTTTCTAGTAAAAAAGGTATATCCCACACAAACTCAAGACTATTAGAAATATATCCAGCACCAAGAAAGGTACAGTTCACTATGTCTAATATACAATAAAATGTTATGTATGCAAAGCAGAAAACAGGACCCATATGAGAAAGGTCTATAGTGAAAATTCAACCCAGAAATGATACAGATCATACAATTAGTAAACAAGCACATTAAAAATTATAGGTGTATATTGCATCATTCATGAAAGCAGAGAGATTAATCAGGCTAATGTAGTTTTTAGAAGGACACAAACCAAAGTTCTAGAGATGAAAACGAAGGTGTTTAAAATGAAAAATAAAAGTATATGTGGGATTAACAGATTAGATGTTGCAGGTGAAAAGATTGAACTTGAAGACATACCAATAGGGTTATCTTAAATGAAACATAGAGCACCAATTATTTGTGGGACAGCTTCAAGCACCCTAACATATAAATGTAACTAGAGTACCTAAATTGGAGAAGGTGGGGGGGAACAAAAACATTTGAAGATATAGTAACCGGAAAAATTTTATATTTGATGAAAAATATAAATATATCAAAAAATCACCATGAACACCAAACACAAGGCAAATGGGGAAAACTACACCAAAGCAAAAAGTAATCTACTTTCTCAATGTTGTCTCTGTCACTGGCTTTAAGTGTGACTGTTACAGAACCTGGTCTGGATCACCTGGCGGTAGAACCAAGTGGCACTCAGAGATCTTGGAAGGCAGGTTTATTTCACACCAGCGGGCCCAGAGAAGATCACTCTCTAGAGGTCTGAGTCCAGAGCATAAACATGGGGGGGACACTTTATAGTCTGTTACTTCTGCATTAGTAACTTGGCACTCACGTGGCAAGTGGGGCAGGAAGAAGAACCTGGAAGGGGAGGCTTTGGTTGGGGACTGGAATTTCCCTATCAGTCCTGCCAGCCATCTTATAATTTTTCCCTATCCTGATGAGAGAAAAAAGATCTTTTATATACAAAGGGTAAAAAAATAATAATGGCAGCAGCCTTCATGTCAGAAACAATGCAAGCCAGAAGATCATGAAGTATTATCATATTGATTTATAAAGTATTGAATGTAAAAAAAAGTAAACTTAAATTGATATCCAGTGATAAACTCCTATATTAAAAAGAAAGCATTCAAGTCAATGATCTCAGCTTCAATACTAACAAGGGAAATATGAGTAAATTGTCAGAGGAAGTCATCAAGAGGACATGACCACTGGTGACCTTTGACCCTGACAAAGGCTCCTCATCCTCTCCTTTATCCATGAATGTGAATTCTGCTTGCCTTCCCCACACCTAGCGGCTGCCCCCAAGGACATAGCTTTGAAATAATAATATGGTACTAAGACTATCTAGACAGTATGTGACTGAACCCAGTTAAGGCTTCTATAAAAACTTTTAAGATGTGACAGGTGGATGTGGAGATCTATTTGTTTTGTAGCTGCCTAATGTAACCCTCATATGTAACCTCCCTTTGCTTATTAAACTGCCACCTACTGTAATGCCCGAAGTTCTGAAACCTCCCACAAAAGTCCACCAGAGTTGTAAGTCAAAGCCAAGCGGCAAGGATCGTTTATTGCAGGTTCGAAACTGGTCCTCTGCGCACTCGTCGCCGGTGACGCAAGAGGCCACGATCAGGGTTGGTACAGCGTTTTTATAGACAGAGACAAATAGCACAGGGGAGGTTTCAAATTATGAGGGGCCTGATTAGTTGATTTTAAAGTAAGGACATTTGTTGTTCTCTGATTGGGCGTCCTTTGTCTGTCCTTTGGCGGGAAGGCTTTGTCCGTTACTTGTGGCGGGAGAAAAAAGGGGGAAGGGGGAAGGGGGTAGGCTAGGTGAGGAACGTGCTAAGCAAGCAGGTTTACAGAAGCGAGAAATGCCGGTTAGTTTATGTACAATCACTCATTCCATCACATATCGGACTACATTTAGGAAGGTTTACAACCCATTCTACTACACAGCGGGTTACATTCAGGAAAGGCCTCACAAGGCTCGTAGCAAACAGCAAGCAAAACAGACTTCTCAGCAATTGTATTTCTTATCAAAGATCCATAATAAGCAGAAAAGAGAACTTTAGCTTTAAACTAAGGCAGGGCTGTCATTTGGATTGTTCCTTTCACTACCAATATGAAGTGGTCTGCCTCTTTCTCCAGTCTTTCTTTGCCTCTGAGTAGGGGGCCAATTTCAAATTATTCCTGGGAAGCCCCCAAGGAGCTTGTGAACCAACAACTGGTAAGCCAGTCAGGAGATTAAAGAAATGGGCCTTGGGGAAAGTCCTATCAGGTAAAGCCTGAATTTGCCTCTGCAGGAAGGGATGGACCTACACATCTCTTAAGTTCCCTAGCCTTGAGAAAGATGCATCTGCAAGGGAAACCCCAAATTGGCCTTTGACCTCTATATGAGGATGATGGACCATATGTCAGGTGCTTGTGGACTACCACATGAGTACAGGATGCCCCCAAAATGCTGGCTTGTCTAACCCACTTGTTTGAGGCATTACAGGAAGCACACTGCAGCAGAGGAAGGCAAATACATGAATGCCACAGTGGGATGGCCTCTGACAAGGGACCATAAAGCAAGCTGAGGGCCAAGCACAAGCTAGCATTACTCCCCCACCCCCAGGTGGGATATATGTGGCATTCCTCAGACACTCCTGGCTGCCCAAGGACAAAGAAAAGAACAGAAAACAAGCGATTAAACTGATAGAGTGTCTATCAGTTTACAAATGTCTTGGTAAATTACCAGAAAAATATAATCTTATAAGTAGCCTAATCTCCAACCTACGGAGTCAGTTTCCTGGAGGCCCAACATCACCCTCCCCTCCATAGTGATGTGGGGAACAAAGGCAAGTAGGAAATGGCTGATAAAATTAAGTTTCCTTATAACCTGCAGCCCATTGAAAAATACTTGGGGCAGGAGGGTGTAAAACATTTCTCCAGGAACTCCCTAAATTCTTAATGTCTTGATGTTAATGTTAAGACATTAATCTTAATGTCTTAATGTCTAATGTCTTAATGTTAGTGATTTGCTAGAGGGAAAACCAACCGTAGCTTGACAATAGCTAGGCCTCCAGTAATCTGTGGAGTTATTAGCATGTGAAAAATCCCTTTAAAAAACTCCCTTTTGACTTTACCTCCCCCAGCCCCATAGGATATAAGGAGCCACTCTTCACACCCCCAGTGCAGCTCTTTCTGCCCATGGGTCCTGTCCCCGTGCTTTAATAAATAAAGCAAAAAGCACCAAAGACATATTCAAGAATTCTTTCTTGGCTGTCAGCTCTGAACCCCTCCATCACCCCAAAACTTCATCAGCATCTACTGTGGGCAATTCAGACTGCCACTGATGCCCAGCTAGAAGCTGAAGTTCGAATCAGAAAGACAAAGAATGGAGATTAGAGAAGTATATGGAAGGCGGTGGTCAGGGGTCTGCTATCTTCAGAGTTGACAGACAAGGTGGGATTGCAGAATAAGAGTCTTAGTATACCATTTTGCAAAGTTAGGAGAGCACAAGATGCCACAGATTAAGACTGAGAGGTTTATGACAAAGCTTTATAAGGATGCTAAGACTTGGAATCTCTGAAACAATGGTGAAAATAAACAGAAGAATGATTTTAAAAAAGAGGAGACATCCCAAGCTGTCTGAGCACTAACACAAAGGAGTATTTTAAATAACAATTACCAAAAAAAAAATCCTAGGAGAAAATTTGCATTTTTTTCTTTGTCTGTTAGAGTTGAGTCTTATGTCTTTGAAATGTAAACACCCCAGAAGATAACCAAAACACTGCACACTTAAAGAAAAAAAGGGGAGGATTTTAATACCAAAAGGACAAGGATACAAAGGTTTTCCATTAAGAAGACAGAGTTTTCTTAGATTATCAGTCTGCTCTTAATAAGAAACTATAAACAGTCTTTTTTTTTTTTTTACCTTTAACATAATCTGCCTGGAAAATAAAGATTCTATGTTTTGTCTATATCAGGTCTTTGATTTAAGCTAGTTGCACTGTGGATGTAACCAACTGCTTTTTCATGTTTTAGTAAAAACATTGCACTTGCATTTATAAATACAATGTGCTGTTTTATACTCTAATACTGTCTTAATTCTCTCAAATTTTCCACTGCCATCTGTCATTATAAAATCCAAGGGAGCAACCTCAAATAATATAAAACAAAGAGCACAATACATAAGGTGATGCAAATGAGCTTTTCCAATGTAGGAAACCTGGTAGTCTCCAGGGAGTGTGGAGGCCACTTTTAGGCAAACAGGCTTGGAATGAAGAAAGGGCCACCTGGATGAATATAGACAGGCCCATCAGGCAACACACCCTGAAATATCCATGGTCCCTAAATTGACCAATAGGCTACTTACAACCAGGCACAGTTACCAAGAAGGGAAAATTCTGTAAGTACCATACTTCCTCACTTTCCCTCCTTAAAAGCAGTCCCCTCCCACTCGCCTCCTTGCAGACAGCCTGACCTCTGCTGTCCTGCCCCCTGTCCCCCCTTGCAGTATATTCAAGAAGCTTCTATCTCCTTTGTTCTGCCTCAAGTGAATTTTTTCACCACCTGTGCACCACTGGCTTCCACCCAATCATTACCTCACATTTGGGAGCCCCCATCAGATCAAGAGACCTTTTAGGTGCCCCATTTAGGCACCACGGTAAGTAGAGGTTTAGGGAAATAGTAGTTAGAATTAGCAAGCCCTGGGGCACCTGGGTAGCTCAGTCGGTTAAGCATCTGAGTTAAGCTTTGGACTTCAGCTCAGGTCATAATCTCATGGTTCGTGAGTTCAAGGAAAAAAAAAAATCATAGGATTAATATAGCATGACTCAGGAAAAATTATACGAAATTCAAGTTTCAGTGTCCATGAACAACATTTTTATTGAAACACATTCATGTTAATTCATTTGCATATTAATTATGGTTGTTTTTATGCTACAGAATCAGAGCTGAGTAGCTGTCAGAGAGCTTATGGTACAGAAAGCCTAAAATCTTTACTATCTGGTCCTTTAAGAAAAAGTTTGCAAGGCACCTGGGTGGTTCAGTTGGTTAGGCAACTGACTTCAGCTCAGGTCATGATATCACAGTTTGTGAGTTTGAGCCCCACATCAGGCCCTGTGCTGACAGCTCAGAGCCTGGAGCCTGCTTCAGATTCTATGTCTTCTTCTCTCTCTGTACCTCCCCTGCTTGCACTGTTTCTCTCTCTTCTCTCAAAAATAAAGATTTAAAAAGTTAAAATAAATAAGCCTTTAAAAAAAAAGTTTGTCTATTCATACGCTTGACTACCTTACCAGGTATTGATGCAGAACTTTTGTTTATATTATCTGCTAATTGCAATCTGTAGGGGACAATACAAATTTGAGGGATTAGTATTCCAAGGAACAAGCAGGGAATCTTAACAGAAACTAACCAACAATCATAGCAGAAAGGACAAAACATTTAAAAAGCAAAGGTCATAAACAGAAGAACCCTTTGTGACTTGCAGTAAAATTGCTATTTTGATTAAAAGAATGCTTTGGGAATAGAATATTATGCCTAGATTAGGTTGATTTTGTTACATGATGATCAATAAGATGATCATGATGATTAGAATCCAGCTAAAAGTTTCCCACATAGAAAACAGTATTCTAAAGCTAATTGCATTGTCCTTTGATGAAAGGGGGCAGGAGGAGGCTTGTATTGGTTTGACAATGTTGAACGTGACCTGAGCCCTGTGTTCCCTGAATGGGATGGTTTAGAAACAGAAAGTTAAAAAAAAAAAAAAAATCCCCCCTATCCTTTTGTGTCCTGAGAAATGGCCATTACATATTCTGAAATAGCTCACACCTCCACCTTTCTCAGTTAAGATACATCCCCACTCTTCCTCAGTCTTTTTTTGTACAAAACCCTAAATTTTCTCCTTTTGAGAACTTACTAATCAAAATAGCCTTAACCTTCCCTTCAACTTGATTAACCTTTAGACAAGTTCCTTACTATCAGCCCTGACTTCCCTTTCCTTAGAACATTTACTTGAGAAAACTTGTAATTATAAAATCATTCCTTGACCCTTGGAGATGTGTATCTTTTCCCAGCTGCTTGCCAATCTTAGAGCCTAGAATGTCTTTCTTAAGGACATGGGGCCATTCCTTTAAAATGTAACCATCAAGGAAGATACCACTCATCTTCCCCATCTCTCTGGGAGGCAGAAGCCTAATTTTGGTTAAGTACCAGTTTGCAAACACAGTTTATCTAATCCCACTGATCACCTTCCTCCTCCCCAAAGTCCTCCTATACTTTTCTGCTTACTCATCCCAGCACTTAAATTCCCATCTTTTGTCTGAGTGGATTTGAGTTCAATTTCTCTGCTCTGTTGCAATGGTCTCTCTCTCTCATGGCAATACTCTTGAACAAAGTCTTCCTTGTTTAATTCTATTTCATGCAATTTCTAACATTACTTATTAATGAATATACTCTTTATTGCAGTAGTTAGAATAAAATTATCTCAACTGTCCAGTGTGTTTTATCTTTCACAATTTCAAGACCGTCATGAAATTTTTTTTTTTAACATTTATTTTTGAGACAGAGACAGAGCATGAACGGGGGAGGGTCAGAGAGAGGGAGACACAGAATCTGAAACAGGCTCCAGTCTCCGAGCTGTCAGCACAGAGCCCGACGCGGGGCTTGAACTCACGGACCGCGAGATCATGACCTGAGCCGAAGTCGGCAGCTTAACCGACTGAGCCACCCAGACGCCCCAATGAAATTTTTGTTGTATGAAATTGTAGCCTTAGATTTGGGAAGGTAGAAGAAATGGTAGCAAATCTGTACTTATACCAAGATAAATCTTAAAAGAAGCTACAAAAATTTAGAACATTATTTCCTTCTCTTGATATCTACTCCTTCTACCTGAAGCTAACTAAATTTGCTAGGCTTTCAAAGACATCCATCCTTCCTATAATTAAGTTTTGTTGGATTTCATCCAGCCCCTAGTACTCCAGGATCCACAGTAAAAGTAGAAACCTTTCCCTCTAGTAGTTTGGATGGCAAAATTCAGGAAAGATGCTAAAAATTTTTAAAGCTCTAATGTTAGATCACATTTCCTGCTCACATGCAAGACTCCCTTCAATTACTTATAATGCCTCTTTAGAAACAGGGTAAGGAAGCCTTCCATGAAATGTGTGAAATGAATGCAGTTAAACACAGGTTTTTTGTTTAAAAAAAAATAGAGTGGTTTCTGCTAATGCCTAAAGGAATTGAATTGGCTTTCTCTTAGCAAAACTTAAAAATGGTCCTATATACTATCTATTGAAAGGTTAACATGTTTCCTCATTAGCATTTTAATAATTGAATGTTCACTGAAGTGACTATTCACCATCTTCTATCATTTTATCTTTATGTTCACTTGAAAGACACTTAAGGAAAAAACAACTTTTGGGGCACTGGGTGGCTCAGTTAGTTAAGCTGCAGACTTCAGCTCAGGTCATGATCTCGTGGTTCATGAGTTCGAGCCCTGTGTCAGGCTCTGTGCTGACAACTCAGAGCCTGAAGCCTGCTTCTAATTCTATGTCTCCCTCTCTCTCTTTGCCCTGCCCCTGGCCACACTCTGTCTCTCTCAAAAATGAAAAACGTAAACATTAAAAAATTTTAAAAACCCACAACTTTTAACACTGCCATTCATTGTCAAGTATTTGTAACATTTCTTATTAGACTAGAAACTAACAACCACGGGGGCACCTGGGTGGCTCAGTTCGTTGAGTGTCCCACTTCAGCTCAGGTCATGATCTTGCAATCCGTGAGTTCAAGCCCTGCATCAGGCTCTGCACTGACAGCTCAGAGCCTGGAACATGCTTCAGATTCTGTGTCGTCTTCTCTCTCTGCCCTTCTTCCACTCACACGCTCTCTCTCAAAAATAAACATTAAAAAAATAAACTAATAACCACAGACTATAGTGTTAAAAGGATAAAAAACTTTTTTTGCTACTTTAGTCAGATAATAGTTCATATTATTGACAATTTCTATATACCTATGCATGTCTCATGGTTTTAATTTCCCTTTTAAATTTTTCCCTTCTACCATTCTGACATTTCTTATGTAGGCAAAAAGTCCTCAGAAAAGGTAGGAATATCTTAAACTCTCTGAACTCAGACTATTGTTTCCTAGATGACTTATTTTTCCAAATATTTTAATTTATTCCTATTTTCTTGACTCACCTTTATGTTACAAGGTTATTACAGAGATCAAAAATATTTTCTCATATCCAGATAATTAAATTTTCTACATCTCCCACCTTCACTATAAAAATATGTTCTCAGAATCAAATGACCCATTTCTGAGGTATGAGATTTTCTCTGAATAATTTTCTCTCATTTTAATTCTATTAAAACCCCAAGTATTTATTAACTTCTCGGTCACCTTGAACACCTGTTGTTGAACTTTGCTTTTGAGGAGAAATGCCTTTTTGATTGAAACCAAATGATAAAAACAATGAAACAATAAAATACCTGATTTCAGTTACTTCTACACCCCTACAAAAATAAAGGTAAGTTCATGATAAAGGACGGCTGGGTTGCTGCTTTGTTGGTGGTGAATTAACTAATGGTCCACATAAAATTAGGAGCTATATTTGCAGTTATTCCTTCTGCAAATGGTTTCTTTTACATATCATTTAACGGATAACAATCACCATTCAGTTGTCCACAGTACCTAAGGGAAGGCATGTGCTTAATTTCATTCTAATTGAAAGGACCAAAGAGATAGAGCCTTGGCATGTAGAAGGCACTTATCCCTAGCAGATTCACTAGTCTCAACATTTAAAAATACGTACTTTGAGTATACTTTGCTTCACCATGAAAAATAGAGTGATCATTCTATAATGATGCTTCCCTGTCAAAATCATATGGTATATCTTAAATTAGTATATCTAATGTCAGAAAAAGTAACAAAAAGTTGATGAACAAGGAGATATTGACTAACATTGCCTATTGTTTTCAATGGAAGACACTTGACCATGTACAATGATATGGAGATAAGCACCGTTGAAGTGGTGAGATCGAATCTATAAGGATGAATGTAAATTCTGTAGAAATTCTGAGAAAGTGGAGATAGGATTCAGATAAAAAGAAACCTTTATAATGTGAAGAGCAAGTGATTTGCACAAGGCCTACCATATTGAATGGTAGCTATTATATCAATTAAGATATAGCTCTCTATCAAGGAAGATACTTTTGGTTGCAAACAAAAAACTCAACTCAATCTGGCTTTAAAAAAGAATAATTTGGGGCGCCTGGGTGGCGCAGTCGGTTAAGCGTCCGACTTCAGCCAGGTCACGATCTCACGGTCCGTGAGTTCGAGCCCCGCGTCGGGCTCTGGGCTGATGGCTCAGAGCCTGGAGCCTGTTTCCGATTCTGTGTCTCCCTCTCTCTCTGCCCCTCCCCCGTTCATGCTCTGTCTCTCTCTGTCCCAAAAATAAATAAACGTTGAAAAAAAAAAATTTAAAAAAAAAAAAAAAGAATAATTTATTAGCACATGTAAATAAAAATAGGGTTAATGGGCTCAGGCATGTTTTTAGTTAGAGTTCCAGTTCCATTTTCTTGGCTTGTAATAACAAAAGTTGAAATACTTCCTGATCTGTCATCCATAAAACATCTCTTGGGCCATCTCTTCAAGGCCTTACTCTGATTACTTTAATTTAGTTTATACATCTTTTCCTGAATCCCCATGGGCAGGAGATTAAACTGTGGTAAAGTGGGAATTAATTATGCTAATAGGTTGTCTCCAGAAAAGGTTTACTAGATATGGGACAAATATCACCTGAACATACCAGTTGCTGCACAATGAATAGGGGGTGAAATAGAAGCTGGTAAGAAAACTAAAACAGTATACTATATAAGGCATAATGAACTATCAAGATAGAACTAACTTGGATTTCCCAAAATAATGGTAGGGTGTTAAACATTTGCTTTCCTTCTCCATTTCTCCCTTGAGGATAGATTGAAAAAAGAATCTTTTCAGTTGATTGGTATAACTAGAAGTTGCTAAGGAAGAGAAACCCCAATTTTGTCTACCAGGAGTTATCACAGCTAAGTATGTTGACGGATTGAGGAAATTTACCAATAGTGTTATTAAGAACCAGAGTATTTGCTACCTGAAAATTGCCCAGAAAACCTTACAGAAATGAAATGCAATTCAGACATTAAGTACATTTTTATTGTTTTTAAATTCATAAACTTAATTGGATTCTCTGTACAGTCAATTCAGTTCTTGTTCTGAGAATGTATTCACTCCTTAGGACATAAGAGATCAAGACAGAATTTGAAATCGAGTATAATCACTGCACTGATTACACATGGAGTCAATGTTCTCATTCTGTTCCTTATATGGTAGTTATGCTATGTTCTACCATATAGAACATTTTAAGGAGTCTTCTAAAAATCCCTTGAGGCTTTAAGATTTAAAAGGGATTTTCATTCATTTCCCTGAATACAGCCAATCATCTTGTTACTTTCTCTTTGATGAACTCTTCTTCAAACCCTGAGGACTCATATTTTAGAATAGTGACATTTGCAGTCCTGCCCTATTCTCAAATATTGTTTACTCCTCTTCCTTATATTTGCTCTACACAAGTACCAATTTCCTGTTTTCCTAGTCCCAGTATTTCTCAACTCAGCTGCATATTAGATTCACCTGGAAAACTTTAATAGGAGATGAGGGGAGAAAGAAAGGGGAAGGAAAGGGACGAAAAAACCAGTGGATTTAGAGTGAACTAGATGTGACCAATGGTGCTGCCAGTTCTAGGACTTGGGGACTAGCTATTGTTTATCTTGAAAACACCTATGTAATAGTTTATATCTGCTTGGCTACAGAAGAAGGTGAGATTTCTCCTGTCCACAATTTCTTCAACAGATTGCCTGTGATACATATCACATTCTGATTTAATGCTTACTCAATAATTGTTTTTATCTTTACCTTTGTAGAGAGATTTCTGAGATGAACTTACCCTCTTCTTCTGTCTCGTCCTTCATCTTGCTACCAGGAATATGGATACTGCCAGGCACACAGCCAAGTAACAAGATAGGAGGAGCTTGGACCATGATGCCATGGAATAACAGATCATCTACAGAAATTTCATGTGAGATGAATAGACTATCTAGTTTAAGCTACTGTTAGTTGGACTTATCTGTTAATTGTTGCTGAACCTAATATTAACCAGAATGGGAAGAAAATCCGAGGCAATAGTGGGTTCACAAGTCCTGAGGCAATGTTTCTAAAATCAGAAGACTAGTTCAGCATGAAATTAGCAAGAAAGGGAAGAAATACTACAGGACCACTATTCACTGATGACATACACTGGGGATATAAACTGAGTCCAGAACACCATAGTAACAGGAATACAATAGGAAGTCCCTGAAGGATCAGGAAAGTGATAGAATCCAATGTGCTTTCAAAGGACTCACTCTGATTACCCTGTGAGAAATGGAGAGAAGACAGGCAACAGAATATTCAGGGAAACCATTAAAAGGCTGTGCTAGTAATCAAACAAAGAAGTGACTAAGCACAGATTAAAGTGGTAGCAAAGAATATAAAAATGGAATATATGGGTTAGAGATGGGCAAGTTTCTTTCAGAGCCCTGATTTTCTCTTCTGGGAGACTGGGATACTAATACTTTTTCTCATAACACTTCTGTCACAGTTAATAATGCATGTAAAGTGACTAGAAGCATCCTTGGCAGAGAGAGAGAGCGCTTAATTAAGGTTATCTATTGCCATCACTATTAAAACAATCATCTTGGAAGTGACAGGACTTATTAACAGCTTTTTTAAAACTATGACCTACTATGTGCTGGACACTTACTAGATGTTATACCAACCCCTAGCTACAGTCTACTGGAGTAAGGGCGATTGGTTTTATTTTATGTCATAGTTTCAGAGTACATATTCAGTTTTTTTACTGATATGTTTATTAACTGTTTAAATTATAGCAGATATGCAGTTTTTACCTCAACTTTCAGAGACAAAGAAGATACACACACACAGTATATATTTTATTTCTCTAAATCTAATCTCTAAATTAAATTCCTTCTGAATTTCCACACTCTTCACCAGCAAGAAATTCAATCTCATTGTAATTTATAGGGCCCTTCTCTAAGGTTATATAAAAGCTTCAGAGTCTGATTTTCCAAGACATCCAACAAGGACTTTTCATCAGTCTACACTGGAAAAGCCCATACAATGGAAAGTATGAAGCAAGGAACACTGCTGTTTCATTGGACATCTTGGGCACCATGATTCTTGCCAGTTAGGGGAGTTAGGTTCCTGGTAAGCAGCTTTCAATTCCATCTGAGGTTCTGCTACCTCCCTGGGTGCTCCATAGAAACAGACTGCTGAATCCTACAGGAGGTATCCCATATAACCTGAGGACTTTCTCAGTTTCTGAAAAGTATCTGTTGACAATCCTTAGTTCCTCTTTCATGAACACCTCAGTCTATTTCCTCCCTATCTTTACTGTTCAAAACACACTACTATTCTTTTTTGCTTACCTTTAGTTCATGCATAAGAACAACCACCATTTCCTAAGTGTCTAGGGACTCAGATCAATACTGTGGGAGCAGAAAGTTGGGGAATTTTGGTCATTTACCATGTAACAAATGGCCTCATTTATGAACATAAAGGGCTTGCTAAACAGGTTCTAGCAAGCCCTAGGTACTTTTACTGACAGGAGATCATTTAGGGTTACCAAGACAGAGTAAGAAAGCATATGAGGTAATTTTTACTCTTTATATCTTGCACTGTATCATGGGACTATATCCATGCTTACTCCCTTGTCAGATATGTTATCAAATGAATTAAGTCCACCTATCAGTGTTTCAGGTAAGAAAAAGAAAAGTTGTAAGAGAAGTAATTCCTGCCAGTGTGAATTTAAAAGGTGAAGACTGTGGGCACCTGATGGCTCAGTTGGTTAAGCGTCCAACTCATTCAGCTCAGATCATGATCTCATGGTTCGTGGGTCTGAGCCCTACATTGGGCTCTCTGCTGTCATCACAGAGCCCACTTCAGATCTTCTCTCTCTCTTCCCCTCCCCTACTTGCACTCTCTCTCAAAAATAAACATCTTTTTAAAAAAGACGAAGACTGGTTACTTGTTGCTGAGAATTATTGAGATTCTTGAAGAAGCACTTATAGACCAGGCCATCTCCACAAAGTTGGATGAAATGAAAAATCTTATTTCTACTTTTTGTTGTTGTTGTTCTAAGAGTGAGATAAAGGTAGGAATTTCCATATACATTCAAGTCATTGAAACAATTCAAACAAAAAGACCTTAAACAGAGCCCTGAGAACCCAATGGAAGTACTATTGGATGATTAAATGCCATCTTTAATGGAAAATAAGAACTGTTACAAATCCATCTGATAGATGGCTCTTAGAATGTTGAAACCTTCTAAAAACATGGTCTATGCATTATGAAAACAATATGCAGAGGGAGCTTTCCCCTAATATTCATTTTCTCCCCAAACACACATCTCCTTTCAAACAAATCTGTTAACTCAGATACTTTTTAATGGTTGTATCAGGCCATTCTCTCTCCCTCACCTCCTGCTTGCCCAGACCCCAAGAGCAGTTTGGTCTCTCCCCCAACAGTTCACAGAAGCAGCTCTCACAGAGGTACATAGTTTATCCTTCCTAATGGGCATAAACCACAGAAGTCTTTATTTTCCCCAGTGAGGAAAAGATGGTGGAAGAACAGTTCAGACCTTTACTCTGTAAATTCTGTAAACAATCTAAATGTCTATTGACAGGAGAATGGATAAATAAAATATAGCATATCCATATAAGTGTTACATAGCTGTTAAAATGAATGAAGTAGATTTACTGTCATCAACCTAAGTAAACCTCAAAATTACTGTTTTTGAGAAAAAAGACACATTGCCAAAAGTAGCTCACAGTGTTGACAGCATTATAGAAGCATGCA
The DNA here is from genome assembly GCF_016509475.1 of Prionailurus bengalensis. Taxonomy (NCBI): domain Eukaryota; kingdom Metazoa; phylum Chordata; class Mammalia; order Carnivora; family Felidae; genus Prionailurus; species Prionailurus bengalensis. The sequence continues at coordinate 148,206,453 of NC_057344.1, forward strand.
AAACAATACTGTTTAGCAAAATCATTCAGTTAGAGTAAGAATACTAGGAATCAAAAATTTTTTCATTCCACTGAAAAAAATTAAAAAAAAAAGAGGGTCATTTGGAGTCCTATGAAGAGGAGCCAATCCTCTCTGTAAACTTTTATTCCCATTTCTATACACTTTCGTTATTGAGGACACAGCTTCATATACCATAGTATGCAAACCATTGTTTTTGTGTGTATAATGCATTCTGAAGGACAACTCCCAAAATAGTGTGCTGAAAGTTAACTTCTTTTCAAAGTCCTCTTTTGCTCTGGGCCTATTCAAATCTAGCCAACTTTCAAGTCACTAATAAGTAAGTCAAAGAAGTATTCCCAAATGCATTATATACCACTTCAAAAATCCAAAGAGGTTTACCTAGTGCAGTCTTTTTTATAGGACCTCTAAACACTTTACCTATATGATAGCCCCTGAATCTTCCAAGAGTTTCTCTCTCTTCAACCACTCATGTGTCCTACTGGGATATCACAGTACATTCTAATTCCTATTCTAATTCTATTCCTATTCTATTCTAATCCTATTCCTATTCAACATATCCAATTAACCTGATGTCAATGATATAGTGAACTAGTATGATATTCTGCAGAATATCAACATGATCTTCATATTATACTGTCATAAAGAACAGGTGGGTTAACATAACCCTGAGACGAAATAGTGGTCATGCAGTGACTATAGGAGATATGGGTCTCTGAACACTACCTTTCCTAAACCTGGGCTTTCTGGATTTCACAGCATGGTTTAAATTGAGAAGTGGCAAAACAGAGCTTGTCAATTTCTTTCTAATCAACACAGTTACTGTATAAATCAATGACTTATCTCCAGTACCTCTACTCAACCCATCATTAAAGTCAATTATATCAATGTTACTCTGCATACCAATAGTCATATCACCCTATCACCAGCAGTGAGGTATGATCACTGTATGATCAGAGAATTACCACTTCTAGAGTCCCATCTTGAGGATCTTGAGGATCTGCTAGAAAAATACTACTGGAGCTATTTAGGGTACCAACTCTGCTAGCCTGGACTTCTACAAGCAGAGACCCAGACAGGGCTTGCACATATACTTTTTGAGATATGCTTATGCTCCAGAATGGTTCCCTCAGAGGAATGATTTAGAACCTTAAAATTCTCTGCCTATGGATGGAAAAAGAGTAGTATTTATCTACCAACTCCTATGCCCATTGCCTAGGCCTATCTCATGGCGTGATAACTATCTCATCCTCCCAGCTTTGAACATTCATCAGAATGACTGAGGATTTTCACAGGTGACCCATGAATATATTGTAAAGAAGGCACAAAATGAGGTTCCCAATGCAGCTGAAATAAGGTAGTGCCAGGTTACACCTGTTCAAATTTTTACAGCAATGTTTGAGGCTGTGGGGGGTGGGGGGGGGCCCGTGGGAGGTGGGAATGGACTGAGACAATGTAAGGCAAGGCACAAGCAGACTTGCCCATGTTCCTGATAGGAAAGAAAATCTGGAAATCCTGGTAGACACTCATCTCGTGCACCATAGACCCCATTAAATACATATTTAGGAACACAGTCTGTCACTCCATGAAGCTAAGGACAGGATGTGCCTTATTTATCATAATAAGTGCTCAAATATTTGTTGAACAAATGGTTGAAAGAATAAGTGAACAATGCTGCTTATCACTGAATTGTTAATGGAGGAAATTTTTAAATCATGTCATCTTACTACCTGTGTAGATACAGGACTCCTGTTAAGTAACAGTGCACTGAAACATTTTCTCATGCTTTATAAAATATGTATTATCCAGGCAGTCAGTATCTATAATGTCTTCATGACAAACAGGGACAAAGGCAAACTCGAGTTTCTATAGGTTCAACCAATCCATATTTACAGAATATAAAAGATTAAATGATTCAGTGATCATTCTTTAACCCAAGTTAGCAAGAAAGAGAATTTGAAATGAACCAGAGTTTAAGGTAGCTCACAAACTTACGCATATATAGTCAGGTTTTTTTAATTTTGGTTTTCAGAAATATCACATTCTTTTCTACCCAATAGCAAAGCGATGCACTAGTCTAGCATAATCCACGTGGTATATATAGCTTTCTCCAGATCCTTACATTATATGTACATTTTTATGTGTTTTGTGTATGTATTCACAGAGAAGGAGAAAGAAAAAGACAATAAGATTTCAACTTACTCTCCATTATAAAGAGTTGCCTTTCACACAGAAATATTTCATAATTCATTTCATTTTTCAAATGATTTGAGTTGCTATTTCCATTATAGTGTTCTTATTTTTCCATAACTTTGAAGCCAAAAGGTTGCATGTCTAAGATGGTCAGTAATGGTGAAAATATAGCCATAATGCTTTTTCATGAGGATAGTGCTATAGACTTAAGTTTTAAGCCAGAGATGCCAAAATATTGCCAACTTATACTTTTATGGCTTCCAACTTTTTCAAGTATGCAGACCCTTTTTACAATAAAAAAATTTATCAACAACTTCTCCATACTACTCTTAATTCAGTTTTTTTAATTCATTTCTTTATATATTTTCAGAGACACAGAAAGTGTGAGCAGGAAAGGGGCAGAGAGGGAGGGAGGGAGGGAGGGAGGGAGGGAGAGAGAGAGAGAGAGAGAGAGAGAGAGAGAGAGAATATCCCAAGCAGGTTGTGAACTGTGAGCATGACCATGCAGCCAATGCGGGGCTCAAACTTATGAAACCAGAGATCATGACCTGAGGCAAAATCAAGAGTCAGATGCTTAACTCACTGAGCCACCCAGGTGCCTCCTTAACTCAGTTAAGTGAAATTGCATTTCAATTATCAGATGAGTACTAAATATAACTGAAAATACCAGCAATGGAAAATACACATTCCAGTTATGAGTCACTGCTTACTTGCTGACAGGAGAACACTGGTTTAGGGGTAAGCTCTGGATCAAAATGCTTGACTTGACCATCAGATTCTCCTTACTAGAAAACTTCCTAAGACACAATTTTCTCATCTATAAAAAAGAATGACCTACTTAATGTACTATCATAAAGATTAAATGATGAAATCCATGTAAAATGTTCAGCATAGCATATAGTAAATATTAATCTCACTTCATGTTAACATTTTTAGTAGTATGTATATGATCTGATTTTTCACAAGGACATTGTTCCCTTTCCCCCAAAAAACATTCCCAATCTTTATTAATATAGCCAGTCCAGCTTCCTGAGCAATGAACAATTAGATCACAAAACTATAGTATAGAAAGAGGTTACTAATAAGTGTCTACACAGTCTAGAGAAATTTTTGGTTAGTTCATTGGAAATTGTATGTAAATGCAAATAGATTTTATTGGAATTTGACAGCTTTAGAGTAAATTTAAGAATGACCCATAACATGAGTTGATAATTAAAAGAAGAATGATCTTTGAAAATAAACCTCAGTTTTACTACAAATTAGTAATCTTAGTAAGAATTCCAGATTCCTCATTTGTAAAGTTAACATAAAATGTTCCACCTACCAACACACAGGAGAACAACCCTTCACATAGATAACCCTGGAAAAGTTAAATTCTTAAATACTGTACACATCTTAGGTAATACATCATGAAGGCTATACAAGAAATGAAAGAAAAAAGTCAATAGCAAGGGAAAAGAATTGTTTTCTCTTACTGTTAATACCCTCTCCCCTCACCAAAAAAGAGGAGTTTCTTCATCTAGTATTTATACACTTTGTGCTTATTCCCTGTGGTTCTATATGCTGCAACATCCATGTGTGTTTTTATTTTTTTGTTGCCCATAGCTGTTCTACTTTTTACGTTTGTCATTAAGTTAGAAATAATTTTTATTGGCTAGAAGGTAAAAAACAATGCAGCAAAATCTCAAGTCTAATTCTCCTTGGCACTCAGTGAATTATTTAATTAAAAAGGTGTAAAGGTGGGGGGGGGGGCACAGGTGGCTCAGCTGGTTGAGTGCCCAACTCTTGATTTCAGCTCAGGTCATGATTCCAGAGTTGTGGGATCAAACCCTACATCTGGCTCTGCACTGAGCATGGAACCTGCTTGAGAGTCTCTCTTTCCCTCTGCCTCTCTGTCCCACTCATTCTCTCTACAAAATAAATAAATAAATAAATAAAATAAAAAGCAAAGTTAAAAAAAATAATTGGTATTAGGATGGGCTGCTTATTATAAAACAATTTTCTTCGGGTGACAGTGGCTCAAAAATCCTTAAAGTTACACAACTGTATCTACTAGGAGACCTGCATCCCAGAAAACACCACACATGATTTTAAAGGATATGGGGTCTTCAGGTTTCTCCCAATGTAAATTATCTGCATAAACAGTCCACTAAAAACTTTTACATCAGAAATCAGTTACCACTACCTTACATGTAACTACTCATTAAAACATAATTATCTATCCTAGAGTTACACTCCATGAAGGCAAATTTTTTTTGTCTGCATTTACATTATCTTACTCCAATGTTTAGAATGAACAGTGCCCTGATCAATAAAAGTTTCCTTGAATAAATTAACGTGTTACTAATGCTAGTCAAATTATTATAATTAATAGAACATTAGGAACAATATGTTACTATATTTTGCCACCTGACTACAAATTAACTAGAGTTAGGTTTTTTAAGAAGGTGGCCTTTTGTTTCTTCCTGACTTGTTATAGGAGTCAACATTACAGAATCAAAATTTTAAACACACTCCTTATGAATTAGCCATGATTGAAAGAATGATGTATTCTAAAAAAAAAAAAAAAAAAAAAAAAGCAAGTTATAGGTTTGTGTTTTTAATTCAATGTTTGGCCAAATGTCTTTTCAATTTAATCATTAAACTGATGTTATTGTATTAATCAAGGTTATTAGTAAAGTTTACATATAAATCTTTATAACCAAAGTTCACACTCTTCTTACTGTTCTGAGAGATTGCTTACACCATCAGAAGAAAGCCATCCACCTTATGTAACAATGGTGATAATCTGAACTAATTCAGTCAGTGAGAAACACTGGTCTGGAGTCAGGTTTTGTATTCTCAGCTCAAAGAATTTCAAGCACCATTGGTACTCTCTGATCTGAGCCTCAGCTTTCTTATTTGTAAAACTAATTTATAATCTTCTTACCAATGTATGAATTGTTGTCCAGAGCAAATGAAATAAGAAGTATGGGAAAGTGATTTATAAGCTGTAAAACAATTGCAGTATAGCATATGGTTGATATCAGCACTCAGCTATTTTCACTCATATTGTTGTAGTTTTTTTTTTAAGAGCCATAATTTTTACACCAAATTTTATTTGTGGTAATCAGTAGAGTTCCAATATCTAAAGTGGACAAAAAATAGAATTACAGAAATAGCCAGTTTTTGTATCCTGCATACCTCTTTCTATTTAACTGGACTCCTTTTTTCAGAATACATCCTCACAAAGAATTCACATAGCAGTACTTGGAATAGAGACCAGGAAGAAATGGGTAACTTACCATCATTCATTGCACATTAACCTGTTTAAAGTCTCCATATTTGAAATGACAATCAGAAATGAACTTCCTATATAAATCAATTAATCACAAACATAAAGAAACTCATCAATAGTAATACTAGTAGGAGACTTCAACACCACACTCACAGCAATGGACAGATCATCCAATCAAAACATCAACAAGGAAACAATGGCTTTGAATGACACACTGGACCAGATGGACTTAAGATATATTCAGAACATTTCATCCTAAAGCAGAATATACATTCTTCTCCACTGCACATGGAACGTTCTCCAGAATAAACCATATACACAAATCAACCCTAAGTAAGCACAAAAAGATCGAGATCATACCGTGCATATTTTCAGACAACAACGCTATGAAACTCGAAATAAACCACAAGAAAAAATTTGGAAAGGTAACAAATACTTGGAGACTGAAGAACATCCTACTAAAGAATGAATGGGCTAACCAAGCAGTTAAAGAGGAAATTAAAAAGTATATGGAAGTCAATGAAAATGATAACACCACAACCCAAAACCTCTGACACAGCAAATGCAGTCATAAGAGGAAAGTATATAGCACTCCAGGCCTTCCTCAAGAAGGAAGAAAGATCTCAGATACACAACCTAACCTTATGCCTTAAGGAGCTGGAAAAAGAACAGCAAATAAAACTCCAAAACAGCAGAAGACAGGAAACAAAGATTAGAGCAGAAATTAATGCTATTGAAACCAAAAAACAAAAGCAAAAAACAGTAGAACAGATCAATGAAACCAAAAGCTCGTTCTTTGAAAGAATTAGCAAAATTGATAAACTACTAGCCAGTTTGATCAAAAAGAAAAAGGACCCAAATAAATAAAATCAAGAATGAAAGAGTAGAGATCACAACCAACACAGCAGAAATAAAAACAATAATAAGAGAATATTATGAGCAATTATATGCCAATAAAATGGGCAATCTGGAAGAAATGGATAAATTCCTAGAAACATATACACTACCAAAACTGAAACAGGAAGAAATAGAAAATTTGAACAGACCCATAACCAGTAAGGGAATCGAATTAGTAATCACAAATCTGCCAAAAAAACAGAGTCCAAGGCCAGATGGCTTTCCAGGGGAATTCTACCAAACATTTAAGGAAGAGTTAACACCTATTCTCTTGAAGCTGTTCCAAGAAAATAGAAACAGAAGGAAAACTTCCAAACTATTTCTATGAAGCCAGCATTACCTTGATTCCAAAACCAGACAGAGACCCCACTAAAAAGGAGAACTATAGACCAATTTCCCTGATAAACATGGATGCAAAAATCCTCAACAAGATATTAGCCAACTGGATCCAACAATACATTAAAAACTAATTCACAACAACCAAGTGGGATTTATATCTGGGATGTAGGACTAGTTCAATATCCACAAAAACAATTAACGTGATTCATCACATCAAAAAAGAAAGGACAAGAACCACATGATCCTCTCAATAGATGCAGAGAAAGCATTTAACAAAATACAGCATCCTTTGATAAAAACCTTCAAGAAAATAAGGACAGAAGGATCACACCTCGAGATCATAAAAGCCATATATGAATGACCCAACGCTAATATCATCCTCAATGGAGAAAAACTGAGAGCTTTCTTCCTAAGGTCAGGACCAAGACAGGCATGTCCAATCTCACCACTGTTATTCAACATAGTATTAGAAGTCTTAGCTTCTGCAATCAGACAACACAAAGAAATAGAAGGCATTCAAATTGGCCAGGAGGAGGTCAAACTTTCACTCTTTGCAGATGACATGATACTCTGTATGGAAAGCCCAAAAGATTCCACCAAAAAACTGCTAGAATTGATTCATGAATTCAGCAAAGTCGCAGGATATAAAATCAATGCACAGGAATTGGTTGCATTCCTATACACCAACAATGAAGTGACAGAGAAATCAAGGAATCAATCCCATTTATAGTTGCACAAAAAAACATAAAATACCTAGCAATAAATCTAGCCACAGAGGTGAAAAATCTATATGCTGAAAACTATAGAAAGCTTATGAAAGAAATTGAAAAAGACACACAAAAAAATGGAAAAACATTCCATGCTCCTAGATAGAACAAATAGTGTTAAAATGTCCATACTACCCAATGCAATCTACATATTCAATGCAATCCCTATCAAAATAACACCAGCATTCTTCACAGAGCTAGAGCAAATAATCCTAAAATTTATATGGAACCAGAAAAGACCCCGAATAGCCAAAGCAATCTTGAAAAAGAAAACTAAAGTCAGGAGGCATCACAATCTCAGACTTCAAACTATACTACAAATCTGTAATCATCAAGATAGTATGGTACTGGCACAAGAGCAGACACTCACATCAATGGAACATAATAGAGAACCCAGAAATGGACCCACAAGCATATGACCAACTAATCTTTGACAAAGCAGAAAAGAATATCCAAAGGAATAAAGACAGTCTCTTCAGCAAGTGGTGCTGGGAAAACTGGACAGAGACATGCAGAAGAATGAACCTGGACCACTTTCTTACACCATACACAAAAATAAACTCAAAATGGATGAGAGACCTCAATGTAAGACAGGAAGCCATCATAATCCTCGAGGAGAAAGCAGGCAAAAACCTCTTTGATCCTGGCCACAGCAACTTCTTACTCCACACGTCTCTGGAGGCAAGGGAAACAAAAGCAAAAATGAACTACTAGGACCTCAATATCACTCATCAGGGAAATGCAAATCAAAACCACCATGAGATACCACCTTACACCTGTCAGAAGGGCTAACATTAACAACTCAGGCAACAACAGATGTTGGCAAGGTTGCAGAGAAAGAGGATCTCTTTTGCATTGTTGGTAGGAATGCAAGCTGGTGCAGCCACTCTGGAAAACAGTATGGAGGTTCCTCAAAAAACTAAAATAGTACTACCCTATGACTTAGCAATTGCACTACTAGGCGTTTATCCAAGGGACATAGGTGTGCTGTTTTGAAGGGACACATGCACCCCCATGTTTATAGCAGCACTATCAACAATAGCCAAAGTATGGAAAGAGCCTAAATGTCCATCGACAGATGAATGGATAAAGAAGACGTGGTGTGTGTGTGTGTATATATATTTACACACACACACACACACACACACACACACACACACACACAATGGAGTATTACTCGGCAATCAAAAAGAATGAAATCTTGCCATTTGTAACTACATGGATGGAACTAGAAGGTATGCTAAGTGAAATTAGTCAGAGAAAGATAAAAATCATGACTTCATTCATATGAGGGCTTTAAGAGACAAAACAGATGAACATAGGGAAGGGAAACAAAAATCTTATAAAAACAGGGAGGGGACAAAACAGAAGACACTCATAAATATGGAGAACTGAGGGTTGCTGGAGAGGTTGTGGGGGGGGGGCTAAATGGGTAAGGGGCACGAAGGAATCTATTCCTGAAATCATTGTTGCACTATATGCTAATTTGGATGTAAGTGTTAAGAAATAAAAAATAAAACTAAGAAAACAAAAAAATACAAATAAAAAAAGACTTGCAAAGGGAAAAAAAAAATCAACTTCCCAATAGGTAATCAGGTGCTTTTTTGTTGGTTTTAAGTTAGCTTCATGCCCACACCCAGCCCAGCACCCAGCTTGAACTCATAATTCTGAGATCAAGACTTGAGCTGAGATTAAGAGCTGGACACAACCAACTGAGCACCCAGGTGCCCATTTTTCCTTTTTGTAAACAAACTAGTTCAGAAATAGGAGAATAAGTTTCTGTTACCAGAAAACTGTTCTTTGCTCATTCTTTTTATCCTCGACCAAATTAGAGGTTAGGTATGACATGAAACTGACTGCATCAGATCTTAGTCAGACATTTGAGTATTCTAAATGGTGGTTTGACTAAACTGGGCAGCAATTTGGCTGCTATCCAATCAATTCAATTAAAAGGATGTCTCAACAGCACTAATTATACTCTGGGATATCAAGAATGAGAAAATCAATGTGAAAACAACTTGAAAGTTCTGTGTGCTTTGATTTTTTAATTCCCTATAACATCACAAATGCTAATGAGACCATCCTAAGTCTTGTTTCCCTGTCAAAGGCCATATTGACCTAACATAATCAGTGCAGGCATAGCTCTTTGCAGAAAGCCAATATGATCCTGCATGTGAATAATGCAGGAAGGTAAAAATCAAGAAAATAAAAATAAAAATGTTAAGCTTAAACTCCAAATATTAATTGTGATCATCGAATGTGCTGGAGACCCTAAGACTATGAAAACAGTGAAGTGTTCATTGTAAGAGATAAGAGTGAAAAATAATTAAAAATGATCAAAGTATGGAGGTATTAGAATAATAGGATATATCCAATACTCAGTCACGACAAATGTATAGTCCAAAGAAATAAAGGCATTATTCAAGACTGCAATAAAGTCAATTCACTCAAAAAATTGGTATTCTGTTCACTTCTATGAAGTTAAAAATTAACTTGGTATCTTCACTTAATTTTTCTAATACCAAGACTAATTTTCATTTTAAAATGGACTTTCATAACAGGAAAAAAAAATGAACCTACCATGAAGTTATAGGAAAGTTGAGTACAAATATGTAAAAATTAAAGTCTAGCCATTAGAAATATGCCAGTGAAATTCTTAATTATTATCAACACTTATGGACAAAGCTTTTATGTTTCAGGTATTTGTAATTCTGTTTATGTGTGAAGAGTATTTCCTATTCCAGGTATGAAGGAAAAATAGGAAAATCAAATACCACACTAGAGTTTCTTCTGTAATAAACCATTAATGAGGTTTCAGGCATTAGACAACAGTTAAGCTTGCATCCCTCTGAATGAGGAACCTCAAAAGGTAAGCACCAAGGTTACCCTGGCTCTCCAGTTGTAAAAAATATGCTGACCTCAACTGTAACAAGCTGCAATCCATGCAGAGCACAGTGGTCCCACTGAGCTGAGGAGGCAGCGATGAGAATTTAGGGCAGCTGAAACAAATGGAATTTGCAGCATTGGGTATGGCTGTCAGGCAGGAAATGTGCTCAGGAGACTATGAGATTCCCCTTAGGACCTAGGCCAAAGACAGGGCAGTACATGCCCAGAGCAAAGACCCAGAATCCTTGCTCACGTAGAAGATTGTTTTTCTATCTGATAATATCAGCTTCGTTAAAATATAATTCACACACCATAGATTTAAAATATTAGTACACTGACAGATACATGTAATCATCACCACAGTCAATTTTAGAACATTTTCATCACCTGGAAAAGAAATGCTATACCTTTAGCTCTCACCCCACTGATGCCCCCATTTCCCCAAACCTGAGCAAGCACTAAGCTACTTTGTGTCCATAGCTTTGTTTATTCTGGATGCTTCACACAAATACAATCATGTAATATGTGGTCATTGGGCATAATGGCTTCATGGTTCATAAATATTAAGCATGTATCCATACTTCATTCCCATACACTGTATGGATATATCACATTTTGTTTACCTACTCATCAGCTGATGGGCAATTAGGTTGTTTCCACCACTGAGCTGTTTGCACCATTTGGCTATTATGAACTGCGCTGTTATAAACATTTGTTTAGAAGTTTTTGTATAGACATAAGGTCTCATTTCTCTTGGGAAGAAATCTAGGAGAGAAACTGCTGGGTCACATGGTAACTATGTTGAACTATTTGGGGAATTTCCAGACCATTTTTCAAGTAGCTGCACCATTTTATATCCCCACAAGCAGTTTATGAGGGTTTCGATTTCTACACATTCTCGACCAATATCCAACTTTGAGATTGTAGTCATCCTAGTGGGTATGAAGTGGTGCCCCACTGTGGTTTTGGTTTGCATCTCCCTAATGACTAATGAGGTCAAGCATCTTTCATGTGCTTATTGGCTGTTTATATACCTTCCTTGGAGAAATGTCTATTCAGATCCTTCACCCTGCACTGTAAGAGTTCTTTATATGTTTTGGATACAGGACCTTTAAAAAAAATTTAATGTTTATTTTTGACAGACAGCAAGAGGTGGAGGGGCAGAGAGAGGGAGAAACAATTGAAGCAGGCTCCAGGCTCGGGTTGTCAGCACAGAGCCCAATGTGGGGCTCAAACCTACTAACTGTGAGATCATGACCTGAGATGAAGTTGGGTGCTTAACCAACTGAGCCACTCAGATGCCCCAGGACATTTTTAAAAATTATTTAAGAGAGAGACTGTGAAAATGGGGAGGGGCAAAGTGAGGAAGAGAGAAAATCCCAAGCAGGCTCCACACTGTCAGGGCAGAGCCCAATGCAGGGCTAGAACCCATGAACCATGAGATCAAGACCCTAGTGGAAACCAAGAGTCAGAGACTCAGCAGACTCAGCTACCCAGGCCCTCTGCAGGACCCTTTTCAAATATGTTTTGCAAGTATTTTCTCCTATGCTATAAGGGTTGTCTTTTCAAGCTTTTGATAAAAACCTTTGTACTGCAAAAGACACTAGTTTTGATGAAGTTCATCGACTGTTTTTCCCTTTTGCTGTTTATCTTTCTGGTGTCCTATCTAGGAATCCATTACCAATCCACTGTCATGAAGAATACCCCCCTCCCCATTTTTAAGAAATTACTAGTGAAATAGAGCTGAGCATTCAGTGGAGGGAGCAGGCATCAGCTCCCTGGCTCACCTCTCTTGTCCTTGAGCTCCTGTCCACAAGCCAAAGCAAGGACAGTTAGGATCCAAGTATTCTCAGTGATGCCATGACCAAGGTTGAATATATATCTCATGAGCAGGAGCTGGGCATATAAAGGGCACTTTTTTGGCCATACTCGCCAAGAACTTAGCCTCAGTAATAGGTAAGTGAGGGAGAAATGCTGGCATCCTGGCCCTCTTGAAAAGTCAGCCCTACCAACTGAGATATGAAGAGAAAGGGTGTCCTGTGTATTTATTTATACTTGTCTTGCTGAGCTGGGAGTAAGGAATGAGTAAGTCTCTTGTCTTGAATACCACAGATTGTCACCTTCCTTACCAAGTTTAATAGATTTTCTTGAAAAAAATTTTTTTCTTCATTTGCTATATGCCCAAAGAACCATTTCTAGGGACTTTCCCTAGTGGAGCAAGTCCATGGTGTTCCTCTTGCTATCGTGTCAAAACAACTGCAAGACTGCTCTTTCAGGATGATAAAATGTTCTAAAATTAGATGTGCTGATGGTTGCCCAACTATAATAAAAACCATTCACCTTAAACAGATGAACATTATGGAACTTCAATTATCTCAGTAATTTTTCTATTAAAAAAATAGATGAAGCTTACCAAAAAGTGGCTACTGTATTGAGAAAGGAAAAGAGAATAGAGGTCAAGCAGTGCTAGAACCCTGTAGGGCCCATCCAGGTAGTGGAAAGACTTTGTCACCTTGTTTTTAAACATCAAAACACCCAGCTAATACACACTAAGAAGCCTATGCTCCAGGCACAAAGACCGCATTGGAGTGTAACACCTCCTCCAGACCCACCATACAGACTCTAAAATCCAAGTCATTATAAGACCAATAAAAGAGTTTGGAGGGGTTGATCCCTCCAAGTAACAGGGGCTTGGAACACTTTGTGCTCTCCAGTCATCCTCCGTAAGAAAAGTAAAAATTAAGACCACACAAGTTTAAGACCAAGTTGCCCAGTAATTAAAGTGCCAATTGAAATAAAAGTCAATTTTTATAGGAATATAATGGAATGCAGATCTTCTATAACATATTCAATAGTGTCCAGCGTATAGTGAAAAAGTCACTACACATGAAAAAAAAAACACATAAAAATGTCACTGATAGTACAGATAAAAATCAGGCAATAGAAACCAACTCTGAGATGGCCCAAACATAGTATTTGGTAGACAAAGAATACAAAGCAGCTTTTATTAATACGGAGAACAATTTAAAGAATAATATGCCTAAAGAATTAAAAGCAAATATGGCCATAAGTAAACAGGGAAATAGCAAAAACAAATTATAAAAAAAATAGAAATCCTGAAACTGAAAAAAATGCTAAATTCTATAAATTCGATGAATTCTATGAAGGTAGAGATAGAAGAGTAATGAATTTGAGGCTAATAAATAGGAATTACCCAAACTGAAGAATAGTAAGAACAAAGGTTAAAGAAGCTGAATAGAACCTCAAAGACATCCGGGATATTAATTACTCTAACACAACACTAGGAGCATGTACAGTTATATTCCCAAAGAAAAGAGAGTAGGGTAGAAAAGTCCTTCAAAAATAATGGCTGAAAATTTCACTTTTTTAAATTTAAGTTTTAGTTAACATACAAAACAATATTGGTTTCAGGAGAATTCAGTGATTCATCACTTACATGCAACACCCAGCGCTCATCACAAGTGCCCTCCTCAATGCACATCAAACATCTAGCCCATTCCCCACCCACCTCCCGCCAGCAACTCTCAGTTTGCTCCCTATAGTTCAGGATCTCTTGTGGTTTGTTTCCCTCTCTCCTTCCCCCCCCTTCCCATATGTTCATCTGTTTTGTTTCTTAAACAATATGAAATCATATAGTATTTTTATCTGACTCATTTCACTTAGCATAATATATTCTAGCTCCAACCACGTTATTGCAAAGTGAAAGATTTCATTCTTTTTATGGGTAATATTCCATCATATCAATATATATACATATATATAGTTATATACACACACTACATGTTTATCCATTCATCAGTTGATGGACATTTGGGCTTTCTCCATACTTTGGCTATTGTTGATAATGCTACTATAAATATTGGGGTAGATGTATCCCCTCGAATCTGTATTTTTTGTATCCTTTGGGTAAATACTTAATAGGACACATGCTGGATGTTAGGATACTTCCTTATTTTTGAGGAACCTTCATACTGTTCTCCAGAGTGGCTACCCTAGTTCTCATTCCCACCAGCAGTCCAAGAAGGTTCCTCCTCCCCCCCTCCCCCGCATCCTTGCCAACATCTGTTATTTCTTCTGTTAATTTTAGCCATTCTGAAAGGTATGAGGTGATATCATGGTCTTGATTTGTATTTCCCTGATGATGAGGGATTTTGAGCATCTTTTCATGTGTTTGTTAGCCATCTGGATGTTTTCTTTGGAAAACTGTTTATTCATGCCTTCTGCCCATTTCTTAACTAGGTTGTTTGTGGTTTGGGTGTTGAGTTTGATAAATTCTTTATACATTTTGGATAGTAACCCTTTATCTGATATGTCATTTGCAAATATCCTCTCCCATTCTGAAGGTTGCCTTTTAGTTTTGCTGATTGTTTCCTTCATGGTGCAGAAGGTCTTTATCTTGTTAAGGTCCCAATAGTTCATGTTTGCTTTTGTTTCCCTTGCCTTGGTGACCCGTCTAGTAAGAAGTTGCTATGGCCAAGGTCAAGGGGTTGCTGCCTTTGTTCTCCTTGAGGATTTTGATGGTTTCCTGTCTCACATTTAGGTCTTTCATCCACTTTGAATTTATTTTTGTGTATGGTGTAAGAAAGTGGTCCAGGTTCATTCTTCTACATGTTGCTGTCCAGTTTTCCCCACACCATTTGTTGAAGAGACTTGTCTTTTCGCCACTGAATATTTTTCCTACTTTATCAAAGATTGGTTGACCATATAGCTATGGGTCCATTTCTGGGTCCTCTATTCTGTCCCATCAACCCAGGTGTCTGCTTTTGTGCCAGTACCATACTGTATTGATGACTACAGCTTTGTAATATAGTTTGAAATCCAGAATTCTAATGCCTTCATTTTTTTTCCCCAAGATTGCTTTGGCTACTTGGGGTCTTAGGTAGTTCCATACAAATTTTAGCATTGTTTGTTCTAGCTCTGTGAAACATGCTGGTGGTATTTTGATAGGAATTGCAGTAAATGTATACATTGCTTTGGATAGTATAGACATTTTAATGACATTTCTTCTTCCAATCCATTTGTGACCTCTTAAATTTCTTTTATAAGTGTCCTATAGTTCATGTTATCTGCAAATTGTGAAAGTTTGACTTCTTCCTGATTTGGATGCATTTCTTTTGTTGTCTAATTGCTGAGGCTAAGACTTCCAGCAATGTGCTAAATAGTAATGATAAGAGCAGACATCCTTGTCTTGTCCCTGATCACAGGGGAGAGGCTCACAGTTTTTCCCCCAACTGAGGATGATAATATTAACTGTGGGTCTTTCATATATGGCCTTTATGATGTTGAAGTATATTCCAACTATCCCTACTTTGGTAATGGTTTTTTACCAAGAATGGATGCTGTATTTTGTCAACTGCTTTTTCTGTATCTATTAACAAGATCATAGGGTTCTTATCCTTTCATTTGTTAATGTGGTGTATCACATTAATTGATTTTTGAATACTGAACCAGCCCTGAAGCCCAGGAATAAATCCCCCTTGATCGTGGTGAATAATTCTTTTAATGTACTGTTTAATTCGATTTGCTAATACCTTGTTGATAATTTTTTACATCCATGTTCTTCAGGGATATTGACCTGTAGTTCTTTGTAATGGGGTCTTTGGTTTCAGACTCAAGGGAATGCTGACTTCATAGAATAAATTTGGAAGTTGTCCTTCTATTTTTTTGGAACAGCTTGAGAAGGATAGGTATGAACTCTTCTTTAAATGTCTGGTAGAGAGGTCTTGGAAGATGGCAGCATAGGAAGAAGCTGGGCTCACCTTGTCCTGCTGATCACTTAGATTCCACCCACGTCTGCCTCAATAATCCAGAAAAACGCCAGAAGACTAGCAGAATGGACTCTCCAGAGACAAGCATAGACAAAAGGCCCATGGAACAGGGTAGGAAGGGTGGAGAGGCGGTGCACACTACATGGACTGGCAGGAGGGAGCCAGGGCAGTGAGGGGCAGCCCGCCAGGCAAGGCAGAGCCCCTGAGTCTGGCTTGCAAAAGCAGAGGGGCCAGGCTCCGCAAGTTCTGACAGCCAGCAGGACTTAACATCTGGAATGTTAAAAGTCAACAGCTCTGCTCAGAGAGCAGGAGGGGGAGAGAACACTAGGAGGGAGAGTTGTGGTTTTTTTTTATTTTTATGTTGTACATTTATTTATTGTTGAGAAACAGAGTGAGACAAAGCATGAGCAGGGGAGGGGCAGAGAGAGGAGACACAGAATCTGAAGCAGGCTCCAGGCTCTGAGAAAGCGGTCAGCACAGAGCCTGATGTGGGGCTCAAACCCACGAACTGTGAGATCATGACCTGAGACTCATTTTAGACCTGAGGACACCTTCAGATTGAAAGTGAGGGGATGGAGATCTATCATGCTACTGGAAGTCAAAAGAAAGCTGGAGTAGCCATACTTCTATCAGACAAACTAGACTTTAAAGGCTGTAACAAGAGATAAAGAAGGGCATTATATAATTACAGGGTCTATCCATCAGGAAGAGCTAACAATTATAAATGTCTATAAGCCGAATATAGGAGCCCCCAAATACATAAAACAATCACAAACATAAGCAACCTTATTGGTAAAAATGTGGTAATTGCAGGGGTCTTTAATACTCCACCACAGCAATGGATAGATCATCTAGACACAGGATCAATAAAGAAACAAGGGCCCTGAATGATACATTGGATCAGATGGACTTGACAGATATATTTAGAACTCTGCATCCCAAAGCAACAGAATAGACTTTCTTCTCAAGTGCACATGGAACATTCTCCAAGATAGATCACATACTGGCTCACAAAACAGCCCTTCATAAGTATAAAAGAATTGAGATCATACTATGCACAATTTGAGACCACAATGCTAGGAAACTTGAAATCAACCATAGGAAAAAGTCTGGAAAATCTCCAAAAGCATGGAGGTTAAAGAACACCTTACTAAAGAATGAATGGGTCAACCAGGCAAGAAATTAAAAAATATATGGAAACAAATGAAAATGAAAACAACAATCCAAACACTTTGGGATGCAGTGAAGGCAGTCCTGAGAGGAAAATACATTGTAATCCAGGCCTAGCTCAAGAAACAAGAAAAATCCCAAATACAAAATCTAACAGCACACCTAAAGGAAATAGAAGAACAGCAAAGACACCCCACACCCAGGGGAAGAAGAGAAATAATAAAGATCAGAGCAGAAACAAACAATATGGAATCTAAAAAAAAAAAAACCTGTAGAGCAGATCAATGAAGCCAAGAGTTGGTTTTTTGAAAAAAATAAAATTAATAAACCT
The DNA here is from genome assembly GCF_016509475.1 of Prionailurus bengalensis. NCBI lineage: Eukaryota > Metazoa > Chordata > Mammalia > Carnivora > Felidae > Prionailurus > Prionailurus bengalensis. The sequence continues at coordinate 148,224,120 of NC_057344.1, forward strand.
GTAGGCAGGCTTCTCAAAAAGTAAAGGAAAAGGACCCAAATAGATAAAATCATGAATGAAAATGGAATTATTACAACCAATCCTTCAGAAATATAGGCAATTATCAGGGAATACTGTGAAAAATTATATGCCAACAAACTGGACAACCTAAAAGAAATGGACAAATTCCTAAACACCCACACACTTCCAAAACTCAAACAGGAAGAAATAGAAAACTTGAACAGACTCCTAATCAGTGAAGAAATTGAATCAGTTATCAAAAATCTCCCAACAAATAAGAGTCCAGGACCAGATGGCTTCCCAGGGGGAATTCTATCAGACACTTAAAGCAGAGATAATACCTAGCCTTCTCAAGCTGTTCCAAAAAATAGAAAGTGAAGGTAAACTTCCAGACTCATTCTATAGAGCCAGCATTACTTTGTTTCCTAAACCAGAGACCCAGCAAAAAAAAAAAAAAAAAAAAAAAAAAAAAAAAAAAGAACTACAGGCCAATATCCCTGATGAATATGGATGCAACAATTCTCAGCAAGATACTAGCAAGTCGAATTCAACAGCATATAAAAAGAATTATTCACCATGATCAAGTGGGATTCATCCCTGGGCTGCAGAGCTGGTTCAACATTGGCAAATCAATCGATGTGATACATCACATTAATAAGAGTAAAGAACCATATGATCCTGTCAATCGATGCAGAAAAGGCATTTGACAAAATTCAGCATCCTTTCTTAATAAAGACCCTTGAGAAAGAAGGAACATACTTAAACATCATAAAAGCCATTTATGAAAAGCCCACAGCTAATATCATCCTCAATGGGGAAAAACTGAGAGCTTTCCCTCTCAGATCAGGAACACGACAGGGATGCCCACTCTCACCGCTGCTGTTTAACATAGTGTTGGAAGTGCTAGCATCAGCAATCAGACAACAAAAGGAAATCAAAGGCATCAAAATTGGCAAAGATGAAGTCAAATTTTCACTTTTTACAGATGACATATTATACATGGAAAACCCAATAGACTCCACCAAAAGTCTGCTAGAACTGATACAAGGAATTCAGCAAAGTTGCAGGATACAAAACCAATGTACAGAAATCAGCTGCATTTTTATACACTCATAATGAAGCAACAGAAAGAAAGAAACTGACCCCATCCACAATTGCACCAAGAAGCATAAAATACCTAGGAATAAACCTAACCAAAGATGTAAAAGATCTATATGCTAAAAACTATAGAAACTTATGAAGGAAATTGAAGAAGATATAAAGAGATGGGAAAACATTCCGTGCTCGTGGACTGGAAGAATAAATATTGCTAAAATGTCAATACTACCCAAAACTACACATTCAATGCAATCCCAATCAAAATTGCACCAGCATTCTTCTCAAAGCTAGAACAAGCAATCCTAAAATTCATATGGAACCACAAAAGGCCCTGAATAGCCAAATAGAATAGCCAAAGCCTTCTATTTTGAAATAGAAGACCAAAGCAGGAGGCATCACAATCCCAGACTTTAGCCTCTACTACAAAGCTGTCATCAAGACAGCATGGTATTGGCACAAAAACAGACAAATAGACCAATGGAATAGAATAGAAACCCCAGAACTAGACCCACAAAAGTATGGCCAACTAATCTTTGACAAAGCAGGAAAGAATACCCAATGGAAAAAAGTCTCTTTAACAAATGGTGCTGGGAGAACTGGACAGAAATATGCAGAAGAATGAAACTAGACCACTTTCTTACACCATCCACAAAAACAAACTCAAAATGGATGAAGGGCCTGAATGTGAGACAGGAAATCATCTGAACCCTAGAGGAGAAAGCAGGAAAAGACCTCTCTGACCTCAGCCGTAGCAATTTCTTACTTGATACATCCCCAAAGGGAAGGGAATTAAAAGAAAAAATGAACTATTGGGACCTCATGAAGATAAAAAGCTTCTGTACTGCAAAGGAAACAAACAACAAAACTAAAAGGCAACCAACGAAATGGGAAAAGGTATTTGCAAATGACGTATCAGACAAAGGACTAGTATCCAAAATCTACAAAGAACTCACCAAACTCCACACCTAAAAACAAATAATCCAGTGAAGAAATGGGCAGAAAACATCAATAGACACTTCTCTAAAGAAGACATCCAGACGGCCAACAGGCACATGAAACTATGCTCAACGTCACTCCTCATCAGGGAAATACAAATCAAAACCACACTCATACCACCTCATGCCAGTCAGAGTGGCTGAAATGAACAAATCAGGAGACTATAGATGCTGATGAGGATGTGGAGAAATGGGAACTCTCTTGCATTCTTGGTGGGAATGCAAACTGGTGCAATTGCTCTGGAAAACAGTGTGGAGGTTCCTCAAAAAATTAAAAATAGACCTACTCTATGACCCAGCAATAGCACTGCTAGGAATTTACCCAAGGGATACAGGAGTGCTGATGCATAGGGGCACTTGTACCCCAATGTTTATAAAACCACTTTCAACAATAGCCAAATTATGGAAAGAGCCTAAATGTCCATCAACTGATGAATGGATAAAGAAATTGTGGTTTATATACACAATGGAGTACTACGTGGCAATGAGAAAGAATGAAATATGGCCTTTTGTAGCAACATGGATGGAACTGGAGAGTGTGATGCTAAGTGAAATAAGTCATGTAGAGAAAGACAGTTACCATATGGTTCCACTCTTATGTGAATCCTGAGAAACTTAAAAGACCAAGGGGGAGGGGAAGGGAAAAAAAAAAGGTTAGAGAGGGAGGGAGCCAAAACATGAGACTCTTAGAAACTGAGAACTGAGGGTTGATAGGGGGTGGGAGGGAGAGGGGGGTGGGTGATAGGCATTGAGGAGGCCACCCGTTGGGATGAGCACTCGGTGTTGCATGGAAACCAATTTGACAATAAATTTCATAATAAAAAAATAAGAAATTGGACATAAAAAAATAAAAAATAAATGCCTGGTAGAATTCACCTGGGAAGCCATCTGGCCTAGGACTCTTGTTGGGAGATTTTTGATTGCTGATTCAATGTCTTTGCTGGTTATGGGTCTGTTCAAATTTCTGTGTTCCCTTCTCTTTTTGATAAGGCTGGCTAGGGGTTATCAATTTTATTTATTCTTTCAAAGAACCAGCTCTTAGTTTCACTGATCCGTTCTACTGTGTTGTTTCCATACCATTTCTTTCTCCCCTAATCTTTATTAGGTCCCTTATGCTGGCTTTAGGCTTTATCTGCTATTCCTTTTCTAGCTCCTGTAGGTGTAAGGTTAGATTGCATATTTGGGACCTTTTTTGTTTAAGTTTATTTTTAAAGAGAGAGAATACCAGCAGGGGAGGTGCAGAGAGAGAAGGAGAGAGAGAATCCCAAGCAGGCTGCGTACTATCAGCGCAGAACCTGATGCAAAGCTCAGACTCACCAACTGTGAGATCATAACCCTGAGCTGAAACCAAGAGCCAAAAGCTTAACTGGCTGAGCCACCCAGGAGCCTGGGACCTTTCTTAAGATAGACATGAATCGTAATATGATTTCCTCTTAGGACTGTCTTTGCTGCATTACAAAGGGTTTGGTTTGTCATGTTTTCATTTTCATTTGCTTCCATGTATTTTTTATTTCTTAATATACTGGTAACCCATTCATTAATAGGACACTCTTCAACCTACAATATTTGAGGTCTTTCCAAATTTTTCTTGCAGTTGACTACAAGTTTTATAGTGTTGTGATCTGAAAATATGCATGGTATGATCTTGATCTTTTTGTACTTGTTAAGGGCTGATTTGTGACCCAGTATGTGATTCTATTATACAGAATGTTCTATGGGCACTCAAAGAGAATGTGTATTCTTCTGCTTTAGGATGAAATGTTCTGAATGTATTTGTTAAGACCACCCAGTTCAGTGTCATTCAAAGCCATTGTTTCCTTATTTTCTGCCTAATCTTTCCATTGTTGTAAGTAAGGTGTTAAAATCCCTTACTATTATTGTATTAATGAGTTCATGTTTGTGATGGAATTATATATTTGGGTACTTTCAAGTTGGGGGCACAAGTATTTACAATTGTTAGATCTTCTTGATGCATAGACCCCTTCATCATGATATAATCCCTTTCTTCACCCCTTGTTCTGTACCCTAGGACTTTTGATTGGATCATTTAGTCTATTTACACTCAGAGTGATTATTAAAAGCTATGAATTTAATGCCACTGTATTACCTGTGGAGTTGGTCTTTCTGGTGATATTTTGTGGTTCCTTCTTGTCTTTGTTACTTTGGCCTTTTTTTTCCTTTTCCTCCAAGAAGTTCTCCTTAAATTTTTTTGCAGGGCTAGTTTAGTGGTCATGAACTCTTTTAGTTTTTGCTGGTCTTGGAAACTCTAGCTCTCTTTCTATTCTGAATTATAGCCTTGCTGTATAGCCATTCTTGGCTGCATATTTTTCCATTTCAGCACATTGAGTATTTCCTACCACTCCCTTCTGGCCTGCTCAATTCCAGTGCACAGGTCTGCTGCTTACCTTATTTGTCTGCCCTTGTAGGTTAAGGATCTTTTGTCCCTAGCTGCTTTCAGAATTCTGTTTTGCCATTTTCACTATGATACATCATGGTGTTGACCTGTTTTTGTTGATATTGAGGGGAGTTCTCTGTGCCTCTTGGACTTGAATGCTTGTTTCCTTCCCCAGATTAGGGAAGTTCTCAGATAAAATTTGTTCAAATAAACCTTCTTCTTCCCCTTTGTCCCTGCTCTTCTTCTGCCACTCCTAGGATATGGGTATTGTTTTTGCTTTATGGAATCACTGGGGTCCCTAAGTCTTCTTTTGTGATCTAATAATTTTCTTTCCCTCTTCTTTTCAGCTTCATTATTTTCCTTAGTTTTATCTTCTATATCACTTATTTTTCTCCTCTGCTTCTTCAATCCTCATGGTCACTGTATCCAGTCATTCTTGCATCCCAACCCTACATTTTTGCATTTTATTTCAACCCGACTACTTTTTAGTCTTTGATCTCTGTAACAAGGGTTTCTCTGGTATCTTCTATGCTTTTTTCAAGCCCAGCTAGTGGTCTTATGACTCTTGTTCTAAATTCTTGTTCAGATCTATTGCTTCTATCTGCTTTGAGCAAGTCCCTAGCTGTGATTTCTCCTTGGCCTTTCTTTTAGGGAGAATTCCTCTGTCATTTTGGCCAAGTTTCTGTCTTTTGAGTGGTTTGAAAGCTAGGTTTCCTGTACCTGAGAATAATTCTGTATTAAAAAGGGGTCACACACTGTCCAGGACCTGGCACTTCAGGAAGTGTTTCAGGTATATGCTGTGTGCACTCTGCTTCTTCATTTTGACTGCTCGTTTCACTAGCCAGCCCTCTAAAGAGCTCCTCCTTGCTTGCAGTGGAGAGTGTTTGGACCTTTAACCAGGTGTGATTTGATCTGTTACAATAAGCTTCACACCTGCTATGCTGCCTCCTTTCAATAGGAGAGATCCTTCTGCCAATCCTAAGATCAATTTCCTGGGTGTTCCAAGTGATCTGATGCCAATACAGCTGTGTTTGAGAGACAAGGAAAGCCCAGGGTCCCCCTACTTTCCTGCCATATTAACGCCTCCTCAAGTTTCACAAATTTGATGAAAAAACATTGACTTAAAGATACAAGAAGCTCAATGAAACCTTATTCAGGTATAACAAGAACCACCCTGTGCACAAAAACTAGTGAAAACCAAAAACAGAGTACTAATATAGGATAGCAATGAAAAGAACTACCATTGAGTACTTAGAAGAAGTTAATGAGATAACATGTGTAAAGTGCTAACTAAGGCAAGAATAATTTTGAAAGGAAAGTTTACAAAACATGAATAAAGAGTATGACAAAAATAGCACAAAGGTTGGTATGGGTAAAGGGTATTCTACTGTGTAACATTTTTAAATGTATGAAGTGGGAAGTGAAAACATGAAATGAGAAGTGGGAAAGTGAAATATGAACTCTCATGTTAAATGGGAAATGTGACCTAGAAAGTGTGAAGTGTTGGATGTAAAACCAATGAACTTTGATATATTAAAGATAATGTTAGTCCTAGAGAAACCATTAAGGAAATAGTTAAGAAGCTGAAAAATAAAAATATTCAATTGACAAAGAAGAGAGGGTTAGAGGGGCACCTGGGTGGTACAGTTGGTTAATCATCTGACTCTTGATCTTGGCTCCGGTCATGATCCCACATGAGGCTGAGCTGAGAGCATGGACCCTGCTTGTGATTCTCACTCTCCTCTCTGCCCCTCCCCTGCTCGTGCATGTACTCTCTCACTCTCTCAAAAAATAAACTTTTAAAAAAATGCTAAAGAGAAAAATGGAAAAAGCACCTAAGATGGTAGACTCAAACTCAATCATATCAATGACAACATCAATGAACTAAACCCTTCAATTGAAGAGATGTCTAAAAGAGAGGTTAATTGGGGCACCTGGGTGGCACAGTCAGTTGGGCGTCCGACTTCAGCCAGGTCACGATCTCGCGGTCCGTGAGTTCGAGCCCCGTGTCAGGCTCTGGGCTGATGGCTCAGAGCCTGGAGCCTGTTTCCGATTCTGTGTCTCCCTCTCTCTCTGCCCCTCCCCTGTTCATGCTCTGTCTCTCTCTGTCCCAAAAATAAATAAACATTGAAAAAAAAATTTTTTTTTAAAAGAGAGGTTAATTAAATGCCCTTTTCAAGAGATTCACTTTAAATACAAAGACACAAATAGGCTGAAAGTAAAAAATATGATGGAAGTTAAACCATCATAAACCATTAATGTAAACATTAAGTGTAAGAAACCTGTCATGGCTGTATTATTATTAGGCAAAAGAGACTTCAAGACAAAGTATTACAGAAAAAAAGGACACACTGAGAAAGGACTAATTTATCAGAAGTAAAAATTATAAGTCTGTATGTATACAAAGCATTTTCAAATTTTAAGCTAAACAAGTACAGAAATAAAGAAAATGGAAAAATTCTCAATTAGAACTGGAGATTGTAACATAACACCCCTCTGTTTTCTTGCCCCCTTTCCAATTTCTAGAGGCTGCCTGCATTTTGGGGTTCATCTATCTTTTCCATTTTGAAAGCCAACAATCACATCATTCCAGTTCTCACCCTCACATCTCTTCCTAACCTTTTCTAACCTTTTTTATTCTGTTTAAGGGACTCTTGTGATTAGATTACATTGGGCCCATCCAGATAATCCAGAAAAATCAACATTTTATTGCAATCTGATTAACAACCTTAATACTCCCCTTACCACCCTGGCATAACCTATTCACAGGTTCCAGGCATTAGGATGTGAGCATCTGGGGGGGGGGGGGGGAGTAGGTAGAAAAAGGGGTATTATAAGCATATCTTGTCTTATTGAGCTTTGCTTTATTGTGTTTCACAGATAAGTTTTTGTAAACACAAATTTAAGGTTTGTGGCAACCCTACAGCAAGCAATTATGTCAGCACCATTTTTCAAACAGTATTTGCTTACTTTGTGCTTCTGTGTCATGTTTTGGTAATTCTCATAATTACCTGTTTCAAACTTTTCATTATTATATTTGTGATAGTGGTCTACAATCAGTGATTATAACCTGCTAAAAGTTCAGGTGGTGGTTAGCATTTTTTTTTTTTTTAGCAATAAGGTATTTTTAAAATTTTTTTAATGTTTATTTTGGAGAGAGAGAGAGAGAGACGGAGTGCAAGCTGAGGAGAGGCAGAGACAGAGAGAGAGAGAGAGAGAGAGAGAGAGAGAGAGAGAGAGAGAGAATCTGAAGCAGACTCCTGGCTCTGAGCTGTCAGCACAGAGCCCCACACAGGCCTCAAACTCACAAACTGCAAGATCATGGCCTGAGCTGAAGTCAGATGCTTAATCAACCGAGCTACCCAGGCACCCCAGCAACAAAGTATTTTTTACTTAAGGTAAATTCTTAGACATAATGCTATTATACACTTAATAGACTACAGTATAATGTAGACATTACTTTTATATGCAGAGGGAAAAATCATTTCATTTGTTTTATTGTGAGATTGGCTTTATTGAGGTGGTCTGGAACCAAACCTACAACATCTCAGAGATATCCCTATGTACTGCCTATTATACTTTCTCAAAATTTCCTATTTCTTGACATTCTAGCCCCCACTAAAGAGAAATTAATGAAAACCAAGATAATGTATTTTCCCCAAGTATAATCTATTAGGTTATATAACATTTTTAATTGTTACAATATGATCCTGGAAATGTTAAACCCATGTCATCTAATTTAAATATCACCTTAATTTATTCAAATTGTCAACCTTTCCTTTTTAGAGTGCTGCTTATTAGAGAATGCCTGGAAGACAACATTAGAAGCTTTTAGTGAAGGTTAACACAGGCTATGAATATTAACACCTATTCTATTTTTGAGAACTCAATTCTGTTCTTAGAAAGCATTTAAAAATGTGGAAAAGAAATATGTACATTTTGGGCACATCAATCTGCACTGTTCACAATGGCCATTTGATTATAAATGGGCTAATTTTCTCATTTTCTTTCATCTTATTTTTCTCCTCCTGGTCTCATTTTCTCATTATCAACCCCTGCCTCTTCTACACTACCATTGCAAAGTTCGCCAGAAAGTAATTGCACAGTTTTAGTAATTAAGCCTGTTTTCACAAATTACTTGGCTCCACTATTGGAAAATAGTTGAGCAGGAAGTCACTGTAAAGTGGTTTCTTCTTTATTAACTGAACCTAGACATCATTTTTTCTTAGGAATTCTTAGTTGGCACTTCACTAGTTAGGACTATCACTGTAGCAGTGGTGACCACAGAAATCCTCATTCCATTGAGCAACAGAGTCACACAGTTGTAGCTCCTTGTCTAAGGTTGAGGCAATCTCCTATGAAACTTGTTCCTGAGAATTTTAATTCCTTTTTCTTTACTCTTTCAAGCAGAAGACTTTTTTTTTTTTTTTTTGCTTCTAGTCTGAATAAGCATTTCTCTTAAACATCTGGTGTTCTCTTCAGTGATATTTCATGAACATATTCTTGGGAAAGTTATTATTTGCCAACTTATCATAGAAGACTTCTTAGACTACTTGTAGCCTTAGTAAAACCATGGTAGAATTTATCTCTAATTTCCAAATTTTCCTTTTAAAATAAATGAAGCCATCTTGCTTAATAAGCCCATATATATTTGTGAGATTTTCTAACTCCTTGTACTCTGTTGAATATATATTTATATAAGCCTCTTGTTTAAAATACAGAGGAGTCATTTGCAGATTCGCATGAAAGTGCAAGTAAAATTTAAAATGAATTGACTCATTCATATTTTACCTGAATTTCAATGAGTAAAAACAAATTATAGACTTTTATCGTATTCTTTAATTTTAAACACAGGGTTGACAAACTCACCAGATACTTAAATTCCTCCATTAAACTGATTATTATTGAGGATTTATAACATTGAGTTTCTGTACTAGCTGTTGGGAACACTTAGATGAACAAATCTCAGCTAGAGTAAGAACACTGTGGGTAAAGAGAGCACAGTGCAGAAAGACTCAGTGCAGCCTGGAAATTCAGGTCTCTTCTGCACTCCAGAATAGTATATCCATGTGCCTACTCAGCGTTCCTCCTAACACATCTTCCCCAAACTCTCTCCTTTAGTATGTTCTGTAACAGAAAATGGCATTAATAATCACCAACTTGCTTAAACCAGAAACCTGGGGGCTCACCCCTGCCTTTTTCTCCCTTTCAACATTGGTCAGTCACCACTGATTCTCTCTCCTAAACAGTCTCCTCATCCCATTGCCAGAACCACAGGCCAAGCTACTGTCAACCCTGGTCTGGACTCCTGAAGCAGCATTCAAACCAGCCTCTCTGCATCTACTCGCATCTCCTCTGCATTCTCTACATACTTACCACTCAGCAGTTTGCAATTTTGTTTACATTATCTGCCTTCCTAACTAGATTAGAAGGTCCATGAGGACTATGGAGGTCTGTAGGTAATGGTAATACCAACAAGTTTTCATGATACCTTGCAAAAAGTGGTGTGAATTAAATATATGTTAAAAAATTGAAAGTTTCAAGAGCAGACACAAAGGAAAGTAAGGGCTCTTCCAATGAAAACAAAGGGAACAAAGACCTTTGGAGACCCAGCAATGCAATGTGCTCAGTAAACCACAAGCAGTTCAGCTGTACTAAATTTTAATATGCAAGGCAAAGAGTATCTTACAGAGGTGCATAGAATGTAGTCATGAACTTTAAACAGAGGCATTCAATGAAAGGGTTATAATTAGGCAATAATATGGTCTCATTTGCTTTTTAGATAAATAATAGCAACAGAGGGAGGATTGATCTAAAGATAGGTTAGAGAGCCTTGAATTGCAGATGACCGGAACTGCAGCTTGAGTCAACTTAAATAAAAAGGAAGATTGGATATTGGAATTTCTCATGGGAGTCAAGAACAGGAAAATTGTTTGGCTATGAAGACTACCCTGTATGAAAAACAGGGCTTTCCCCGTAAGGTTAGAAACAAGACCAGGATCACCACTCTTACAACTTTTATTCAACATAGTACTGGAAGTCCTAGCCACAGCAATCAGACAACAAAAAGAAAAGGCATCCAAATTGGCAAGGAGGAAGTTAAACTCTATTTGTAGAGGACATCATACTATATATAGAAAACCCAGAATAATCCACATACACACACACACACACACACGCACACACACACCCCTACTAGAACTGATAAATTTAGTAAAATCGCAAGATACAAAAATCAACATACAGAAGTATGTTGCATTCCTATACACCAATAGTGAAGCAGCAGAGATAGAAATTAAGAAAACAATCCCAGGGGTACTAGGGTGACTCACTTGGTTAAGTGTCAGACTCTTAAATTCAGCTCAAGTCATGATTACAGGGTTGTGGGATTGAGCCTCATGTCAGGGTCTGCACTGACTTTGGAGCCTGCTAAAGATTCTCTTTCTCTACTGCTCCCCACCATCCCCACTTACAGCGCTCTCAAAAAAAAAAAAAATCAATCCCACTTACAATTACACTGAAAATATTAAGGTACCTAGGAATAAACCTAACCAAAGAGGTGAAAGATCTATACTCTGAAAACTATAAAATACTGATGAAAGAAATTGAAGAGGACACAAGGAAATGGAGACAATCCATACTCATGGATTGGAAGAAAAAAATTGTCAAACTGTGTATACTACCCCAGAATACTATAAGGTTTTGTAATCCCTATCAAAATACCAGCAGCATTTTTCACAGAGCTAGAAAAATGCTCAAGTTTGTATGGAACCCAAGCAGCTAAAGTAACTTTTACAAAGAAAAGCCAAGCTGGTAGTGTCAATTCCAGACTTCAAGTTACATTACAAAGCTGCAGTGATCAACACAGTATGATGCTGACACATACATAGGCACATAGATCAAAGTAGAAAGAGTAGAAAACCCAGAACTAAGTCCACAATTACTTAGTCAATTAATCTTTGACAAAACAGGAAAGGACATCCAATGGGGGGAAGAAAAATGAACACAAGCAGTGTCTTCAACAAATGATATTGGGAAAACTGGTCAGCTACATGCAAAAGAATGAAACTGGGCCACTTTCTTATACCACACACAAAAATAAACTCAAAAAGGAAGAAAGACCTAAATGTAAGACCTGAAACCATAAAAATCCTAGAAGAGAGCACAGAAAGAATGGTCTCTGACACCAGCCAGAGCAAAGGGTTTTAGATAGGTCTCCTGAGACAAGGGAATCAAAGCAAAAATAAACTATTGGGAGTACATCAAAACAAAAAGCTTTTGCACAAAAGATTCAACAAAACTAAAAGGCAACCTGCTGAATGGGAGAAAATATTTGCAAATGACCTATCTGAAAAAGGGTTAGTATACAAAAAACCTACAAAACTCAATTAAAAAATGGGCAGAAGACATGAACAGACATTTCTCCAAAGACAACATACAGATGGCCAATAGATGCATGGAAAGATGCTCAACATCACTCGTCATCAGGGAAAGGCAAATCAAAAGTACCATGAGATGTCACCTCACACCTGTTGGAATGGCTAAAGTAAAAAATACAAGAAACCACAAGGTTTTGGCAAGGATGTAGACAAAGGGGAACCCTCTTGCACTGTTGGTAGGAATGCAAACTTGTATAGCCACTCTGGAGAACAGTACGGAGGTTCCTCAAAAAGTTAAAAACAGAACTACCCTATAATCCAGTAATCGTACTACTAGATATTTGTCCCCCAAAATACCAAAACACAAATTCAAAGGAATACATGTATTCCTATGTTTATAGCAGCATTATTTACAACAGATAAATTATGGAAGCAGCCCAGATATCCATCAATAGATAAACGGATAAAGAAGATGTAGTACATGTACACAAAAGGATATTACTCAGACATGGAAAAAAAAAATGAAATCATGCCATTTCCTACAATATGGGTGGAGGTAGAGAATATCATGATAAGCAAAATAAGTTAGAGAAATACAAATACCATATGATTTCACTCATACGTGGAAGTTGAAAAACAAATGAACAAAGGGGGGGGGGGGGAAGAGACAAGCCAGAAACAGACTCTTAACTACAGGGAACAAGTTGATGGTTACCAGAAGGGAGGTGGGTGGAGAGATGGGTAAAATAGGTGATGAAGATTAAGGAGTATGCTTCTGGTGATGGGCACTGGGTGATATATTGAATTGTTGGATCACTATATTGAATACCTGAAACTATTATAATACTGTATTTATACTGAAATTAAAGAGCTTAATAAAAAAAATACCCTGCAATCTAGGTTGTGTTCAATTACTACTCTGCACATCAACTTTAAGGGTAATACATACTTTGTGCTACTAACATCCATCTCATCAGGTCATTCATCAGGGCAAGATACTGATAATGCACTTTATACTATTAAAGAGAATCTAAATGAAAAGAACACTCTGGGAAATGAAATAATTCTGAAGTCATTTGTACTATCATACTATAATGGGACAGTTTTTAAACAGCCTGTAGGATCATAAAAATGTTCAAGATACTGCTCTGGTAAAGAGTATATGGTCTAAGAGTTAGTAAAAGAGAATAATAGGTAAAGAAGCAAAGATGAGCTTTGTCTCACAATTTTGCCTAGAACTATTTTTTTTTTTGGTGAAAAACCTACATTTCTTCTAAATCCAGTGACAAGATAAAAAAAAGAAGTAGTGTTTAAGATTTTAAGTAGTTTCTATACCCAATGTAGGGTTCAAACTTATGACCCTGAAATCAAAAGTCACATGCTCTACCAGCTGAGCCAGTCAAGTGCCCCAACCAATTCTTTATAGGCAAGACAACTACTGTAAAATTCTACTTAAATATTTAATAAATCTGTTTAAAAATATATTTCAATAATAAATTTAAGTGGCCACAACTGCTACTATAACACAGTAGCAGATTTCAGTTGGCTGTTTTCACCTTTTGTCCCCATCTGACTTACTAGTAGTCATTGCGACATGAGACTTCTCATTTAAGCCAATTATGATTATTTCTTCCCAGTTTTAGAATAGTTATAAGCAATGAACACTTGAAAGATTAAAGAATGATACACAAATAATACTGAGCAAAAGCTCATATATTTAGCTATTAGCAGGTGAGAGCTAATTTTCAGTTAGAAAAAGAAACTCAACCAAGAGAATGCTTTTGGCAGCTTGTGTAGAGATTACTCAAGAGGAGTCCTAAATGAGATGTTGCAATTCTTGTTACATGTAGTTTGTCATTAAACAGAAGTGACAGAGGTTATTGCAAAAGCAGAGATAAAGTTATTTTTTAAGTGAAAGAACAGGCTGATCTTAAACTCTGTGGCAAATTTAATAGGAAACAATATAGTTTATCTTTGAATGAATCAAAAGAGGACTGAAATACTGTTAAGTAAACTAAGAACGTATGTTGTGTTATCTTAATGGAACTTATCAGTTATTCTCAAATCTGGGCTTCTCAGTTATTTTTAAACTCTTTGGCCCTAATTTAGAGTGGATTTCCAAATAATTCACAGTAAGACTAAAACATTTTTTAATTAATTTACAAAATAAACCAGTAGTTTAGCCAAAGGAAAAGTTTAGAAGATTTTGAGGTGGCAGAAAATTCATCTTTCAACAGTATAGAGTTGGTTCTTGAAGTGCAAGACTATCTTCCCATATGGTCTCTAGCAAAGTTTGTAGTATCTTTTAATCTCCTTTACCACATAGGTGTCCATTGGCCTTACAGCAGTAACTAAACAAGATCAAAGCAGAGACCTTTTTCCAACTAACAGGACTCCATTTTCTGAACCTAAAACCCTACTATTCTCAATATAGATGGTGGATCAGACTAAAAATGTAACTGTTTAGTGAAGTTTACCAAGATTTGGAAGGAATCTGCCCATGTAATTAATCCTTTGCTACTAAATCGTTACTGAAATTCTAAATTACTTGTCTGTGATGGTCCTAAAGCCAATATACAGTGTTGGCTTTAAAATATTCTGCTGAGTTCCAGTGATCTTCTCAGTTTGGAGAGCTCTGCCAGCAAAGAAATTGGACAACAGCTAAAATAAGAGTAATAGCTAATGTAAACAACAGTAATAGAGAACATTAATGTTATCATGGGTTTGATGTCATGGTAAACTCTGTACATGGATTATCTTCATTAAGCTCACAACAATTTTGTGACAAAGGTACTAAGAGTTATCATTACTTTGCATAGGTGAAAAAAATCAGGCTTAAACAAAACTTCCCAAGGCTATAGGGCCAATAGGAGCTGAGGGAGGATTTGATTTCATAGCTTATGTACCCAACCCTTACCTGACTCAGTTGCCTGAAAAGAGGGCTACTCCAAGACCCAGGGACTGACCTGATTCCAATGATGGGATGAATGATAACTATGCCTTTCTGGGTAATTTACAAAACCTATCTGGGGCTTGGTTCCCTCTTCTGCATTCTACAAGGCCACTATGAACTCTCAAGTTATACTATTCCCAAACATATTAATTGTAGAGTGTTTATAGAAAGAACTTTAAATGAGCTCCAGGGAGTCCAACATTTGCCACTAACTTTTGTGATTTGGGGCATTTACCACCACTATCTCCATCATCCCTAGTTATTTGCTCTTCAAGGGTTATTTTTAATATGTAGGTCAGTGCTTTAAAAAGTGTAATATAGGACATGAAGTACTATCCCACTGTATTCAATAAAATTTTAAAACATTAAAATTATGGAATGGATGATAAGTTGGCTTCTCATTCTCTCCCTGCCCCTTTAGGACTTAAAAACAACTAGTCTGTGATATTTTAAAGATAATCCTTACTTGTAGTACATTTAAAGAAAGGCAGACCAATAGAGAGAAACCTCCAAGTTTCCATCTATACATGAGAAGGGTAGAGACAGTCCCAAGATGCTTAACTCACAGGGCAGGTGGGAAATGTGCCCATTAATACATTAAGCACATTTTAGTAAAAAGCAGCAGTGGGGGAAAAAATTCTATATATACCCTGACTCTTGCAGTTTGACAAAGTTAATGATTAAAATCTTCTACATTTTCCCCCAGGGTGTCTATTTGTCTTGATTGATATTATTTTATCTCTTATGGTCCAAGGATGACTGCCCTTGCTTCTGTGTAGAGATTAATAATTGATTGGTTCATAGTCAGGAATCTTAGTAAAAGGGAATTGGTTACTTTGGGCTGTCACTTTTACTGGGTGACGTACAGGAGACGGGGTGCTGCAGAACTCACCAGCAGAAAAATGAAGAGAATCCTGGTTCTTCTGCTTGCTGTAGCATTTGTGCATGCTCTAGAAAGAGGTAAGACTTCCATTGGTGTGATCATTTATAAAAACTCTTAGTAGTCTGATTTTCCATTACCCTTTTGAAAAGTTATACAAAAATTAGAGAACAGAGAGTTGGTATACAAGAACAGAGAGTTGATAAACATGTTGAGAAAGGATAGAATCAAAAAGGCACTAATGTGAGCTCAAATGTGGCATATAGCATTTAATTGGAATAGACAAGAAATCAAGAATCTAAGAAAATTGAAAAGATAATTGTCCTTCTTTGATTTTTTTGAGAGCCAAGATTTGGAGAGAATCGCTTGAAATTAGAAATTCAGTTGTTAGAAGATAATGCAAATGGAAGCTGTGGTCAATCAATGAGCACTTTTCCCCCTAGACTTCAAAGATTTATGGTCTTTGAGAGCATAATACATTCTATCAATGATGCATGAAGTCAGCAAAGATCCTAGATCCTCTTTAAGGAATTCTGTGTATGTTTAATATTTGAAAGTGCATTATAGTTTCTAAAACATACACATGAAAGAATATAGCTTAATTATCTTGATAACCATGTTTTAGATTTTTCATTAATATTCTTTAAATGGGAGGGGCACCTAGATGGCTCAGTCAGTTAAACGTCTGACTCTTGGTATAGGCAAGGGTCATGATTCATGATTTGTGAGATCCAGGCCTGCATTGGGCTCTGCACAGAGATTCTCCCTCTCTCCCACTCTCTCTCTGCCCCTCCCCCAATTGCTGGCTCACTCTCAAAATAAACATTAAAATTTTTTTTAAGTATTCTCCAAATGGCATCTCATCTTTGAGCAATGTTTAAAAATGTTTTTAAATGATAGAAGCTGAAATAGAAGCATGTGACTTCATGAAAAGTTTCCAAGCTTCAAATTCATATTCCTTTCCAATTTCCTTCTCTGGCTGATTCTTTAGTGCTTCTAAGGAAATCTGCATTCATCTTGGAGAAGTGAAACTTACATTTAGTGCTATCCATGAGCAGCCTCACTCAAGTCATGTGGTAGTATTCATATTAACAACATATCTAACCAACAGAATAAGATGTATAACCCAGAAATTACCAGTTACTGTGACATGAACTTTATTCCTCTTCTCTGTACATTCACTTTTCCTTGATCTTTTATCCAAGTTATTTTACATTTTAAGTTCTTTATATATATGTCAGCATAGAGCCCCACGTAGGACTTGAACCCAGAAGCCATGGGATCATGACCTGAGCTGAAGTCGGATGCTTAACCAACTGAGCCACCCAGGCACACCTCATTTATAGACTTTTAAGTAAGCTACAGACCCTATGCTCAACTACAAAGTCTGAGATCTCATGGGGTATAAATTGTGTCCTTTACAAGAGCTCTAAATAGGCCATGTCCCAGGAAACCCTGAAAGCTTACTCCTTTGCCTTCGGTTTCCCTGGGGCATATACAAACCTGAGAAATCCTACTGAAATACGTTCACATCAAGATCTTCAAAACACAGAAGATCTAGTAATGGCTAGGTCCTGGGATTGTATGTGGATGCCCAGCATAGGGCAGGGGTCATCATTTTGGACTGCTGACTCTGTAAGTGCATATTGGCTTCCCAAAGGATCACAAATGTCCTCTGGAAAAAGTATTCTGCAACCTGTATTTTGACATTCAGCACTCTCTCAGGCTCTAATGAAATGGATCCTGAGAACTTCAATTAAGTTCAGACCTTAAAGGAAGCTTAACAATGAACTTCAGATTACTTAGATTCCAAAGGTCAGATGATAACCCCCAAGACATAAAATACATTTATAAGTAATATATGTCCAATATTTGGAAATAGTACTCCTGACCCACCAGTCCTGAGCATGACCCAAATGACCAAGTCAATGATTTACCTGGGAGCTAGGTAGGCTCTCTTCTAGCAGAAAGTTACAATAATATATATATATATATATATATATATATATATATATATATATATATATATGCATATAAAATAAATGGAGTTGAGAGGAGGCTTGGATAGTAGACAATAGGTATGTGTTGCAGTTCTATTATAGTTCTAGAGAGCTGATCAACAATCCACAACATGTATCTAGAAGACCTTTTTCCAAAGTGTATTTCATTCAAGACTCATGTTAGGAAAAGTTTTATGGCCAAACACATATAAGAAATAAGCCATACATTAGTCTTTCTTGGTTGGTTTACAATCCATGTCTTTGTTACCCTAAAGATTCCAAGAAGTCATACAAGAAAGAAACCTAACTTTACCCAGTTTCCCAAACACACGGGCTCTTTCCTGAAGTGTCCAGACACCATGGTAGTATTCTTTGGGAAACCTCAGGTTTAAGATGGATACTGCTGCAGCTCAACATGAATAGCGGCTCCAGTCAGGCAAATCCTGTCCTATCAAATGGCCCTGGAGATTTAGTGCACAAGCCCTTGGGTACATCTTGGGAGAAAAGGGCTTACCAAGTGTGCCAAATCCGGATGGAGTCATAAAAATACCTCCACATTAGCTACCCCATGAGAGGCAAGAAGTCTGTGTATGCCAATCACCTCTCCACTCAAGTTTCTTTCCTCAGGACTGAAATCTAAACACTATCTCTCCCTCTCCCCAAGAAAGCAGCAGGAAGGCTGACACAGCTACACAATTACTAAGGAAATAATGCTACGGGAAATAAGCCTCTGCATTTTATAGGAGCTGTTGGCAAGAGCGGGATCTATTATTACAAACATTTTCCTTTTTGCTTGAAGCATCTCATTCTCAACATATGTACTGTTACTAGATGGGGTATCAAATAGCAAGAAGAAAGTAAGTTCTTTGAGTTGTGGGGGAGCTGCATTTATCCTTCTCCCGCTTGCCTGTCAGAACACCCCTAGACAATGTGGGTTATCCCAATCTCCCAAATCACCATTGAATCACCATTTCTCTTTTCCACAAGCTCAGCCTTCATCAGCAGCCATATTAAAAATAAGTTGCTCTAGGGGCGCCTGGGTGGCGCAGTCGGTTGGGCGTCCGACTTCAGCCAGGTCACGATCTCGCAGTCCGTGAGTTCGAGCCCTGCGTCAGGCTCTGGGCTGATGGCTCAGAGCCTGGAGCCTGTTTCCGATTCTGTGTCTCCCTCTCTGTCCCTCCCCCGTTCATGCTCTGTCTCTCTCTGTCCCAAAAATAAATAAACGTTGAAAAAAAAATTTAAAAAAAAATAAGTTGCTCTAAGCTTGATTCAGGAGCATTGCTGCGCAGAATGTCAGAGAAGTAATTTAGGGTACGTAGAGATCTTCTCTGTTTTCTCAGATAGGTCTTTGTATCCTCTCTGCAAAACCTACATAAATGGTTATTGAGGGGGTGACCCAGGATAGGAGGTCTACATGATGAAAAGGAGACAGCCATGAAAAGATCTAGAAGTGTGTTTCAAGGTGAAGGAACAGAGGTATAAAAGTCTTAGGAACAAGTATGGCCTGAATCAAGTTCACAAAGCAGCCAGAGAAAAAGCACAAAAGAGGCTTAGCTCTTTTTGAGGGAAAAGGAGGAGGAGCTGAAGTCAGAGAGGTAGCGAACTTTATCACAAAGGCACTGTTAACTTCCCTGGAAATTAATAGCAAAGTTACACTCCACTGTTGTTAGGTACAAAGCCAGGTACACACTCACCACATGGCTAGTATAGGGAGAAGTATGTATGCTTTAAGCAGACATGAGGTTAATCTAGGAGGAAGAGATGAAGATTTTTTTTTAATGTTTATTCATTTTTGAGAGAGAAAGCATGAGTGAGGTGGGGACACCGGATGGCAGAGGGGGATGGTGGCAGAGGATCCAAAGTGGTCTCTGAGAGGGCACCAGCGAGCCCAATGAGAGGCTTGAACTCACGAACCTAACCATGAGATCATGACCTTGGCCAAATTTGGACGCTCAGCCAATTGAGCCACTCAGGTGCCCCAAGAGATGAACAATCCTTAATAGGCATCTATTACCCTTCTCCCTGGGTGTCTATGGCCACTTAACCTGTTTTTTTCTGCCCACCACTACCCTGCTCTGTCCCCCACCCCTTCCAGTTCCTCTGCTAAAGTCACACTGACATCCACACTATCCCACACACTATGTGCTCTGCACCTAAGGAACTTGTACTAGCTCCCCCCTTCCTCTTAGAACACTGATCCACCTGATATCCACATGGCTCCCTTCCTCACCTCCTTTCAAGTGTCTGCTCCAAGTTCATGTACATAAGAGGCTTCCCTGACCAACCTATCTCAAATAGCACTGACTATTCCATTTTTCCTTATCCCTTTACCTTGATTTCTTTTTAGTACTCCTTACCTTATCTGATCACCAGCTGTGTATTATAATAAATGTAAAATGTAGAACCCAACCTCTAGGAAATCAAGGAGTTTATTTTTGTTCCTTGCTTAATTCCAAGTTTTAGAAGACTACTTGACATGTAGTATGTGTTCAACAGATTTTTCGTGTAAAATCAGAAAGTTAGGATTGTTAGGTAGTTTTGATTATTTAAGGAAAATTAAATGTCAACTAGGACATATAATAGATATCCTGGAAGTAGTAAACTCTGTAAAATTATAAAATAAGATTTATAAAGTATCCAATGTGAAACAGAGTCTATGCACTAAATATAGCCAATATTCATAATGTGTCAGCATGTTCAAAATCTTTTGAATAAATTTCATCTTTACAACACCCTGATCAACTCAGTACTATTATCCCCACTTTGAAAGTGAGAGAAATTATCCAAGGAAAATAAGCTAATAAGTGGCAGAATCAGAATTTTACCTAGATTAGTTAGGTTTACAAAGATCATGCTTGAAATCATGGTTTTGTTGCCTCTCATGGGACAGATATCTGAACAATCTCTCACTAACCTAAGGACAAAAGAGAAAAACAGTTCATTAGCACCTGTTTAGGGGGAATTAAGTCAAATTCACTCTGCCTACTATGGTCATCCAGAACTGATCCAAACTCTAGTTCATCCATACTCCATAGGACTGGCTCTGTCTTCTAACTTCCCTGTTTTCCCAGTACCATAACCTTGGAATTGCTTGATGTCCAATCCTGCAGAGACTTCCTGAGTTTTGTTGTTTTCATTTTTGTTATCTATATTCAATCATGTCCATATTCTACCAATTTCAGCTCTGAAGTAAATCAGCCTTATACAGAGCATTCCACTATAGGAACCTCCTCCGTATTCCCTTTTGCCTCTCTCCTTTACCTCCTATGTGTATTTAAGCTCAAACCCTGTGAACACTACCTCTCATATCTACATTTCCATATACGGTCTTTGTCCAGGCCCTTGTTCCCCTTTGCATGGTTGTTGTAATGGCTTCCGACCAAATCCCTACCTCTTATCTCTTCCCCACTTGGTTCATATTAGAATACAATACACAACCTGACAATCTGGTAACTGGAGTCCAAAAGATGAATTACATAAAAGTCAGGATCACTACTGAGAGATTAATGAAATGATCAATTTGAGCTTGTACAGCCAGCTGGTAGGATTTCAGGGATCAGGCTATCTAATACAAATCCACCCCAATTCTAGTCTGTTTAAAGCCACCTAATGGTAAGTACAACTTCAGGCTGAAATAGGAATGAGCAAATGGTAGGCAGAATGGAGCCCTCTAAAAATGTCTAGATCCTAAGGTCCAGAACCTGTGAGTAAATAGGCAGGTTACATCACAAAAGGGAATTAAGGTTGCAGATGGAAAAAAGGTTGCTAATCAGCTGATCTTCAAATAGAAAAGTAATGCTGGATTACCCCGTGGGGTCAATGCAATCACAAGGTGCTTATGGTAGAAGAAAAGCAGAAGAGTCAGAGGAAGGGGTGACTAAGGAAAAAAGATGCAAAATTCTAGCTTTGAAGATGGAGAGGACAGCCTGGTCCCAAGAAATGTTGACTGCCTCTAGAAGCCAGAATAGAAAAGGAAACAGATGATCTCCTTAAACCTCCAGGAAGAACATAGTCCTATTGACACTTTGATTTTAGTCCAAGGAGACCTTGGCCAGACTACCCAACAGAACTATAAGGCAGTAAGTTTGTGTTGATTAAACCACTAAATTTGTGGTAATTTGTTACAGTAGCAAAAGAAGTCTCATATAGTAGGTTTCTGGGCCCTGTGACAAGTTGAGACTTCCCACAGAAAAGGAGAAGTGAGGCAAGGCATCTCACGGTTGATGAGCTACCATTTTATTTGTCAGATCCAGTGAAAGCTGGCCAGGAGATGACTGGGGTGCACGTTGACTCATTTCGCTGATTTCTTAGAGTTTCTATTTTTATCTTCTCTTTCATATTCCTTTTACCAGAAAGTAACTTAACCTATCTCCTGCAAGGAGGACTGGAACAAATCACAGAATATCTATATCACCAGAGTAGAGAATATCTGATAATATGTACCATAATTGGATTTTGCTATGAAAAGTTGAATTTTGCTATAAAAAGTTTTTAACACTGAGCGTTTAACACATTAGGCAGGAGAGGTGCTAAGCATTTTCACATAGATTAATGTAGAAGAACCTTATGAAAAAGATACTATTGATTACCTTAAGCCCAAGATTACTCTTTCTTGAATTCCCCTACAGGAATAGATTTCCACGGATACCCCATACCTTAAAATTAAAACTTTGACTATTAAGTCTGTGTTGTCTCATACTTCAGTTCTCTTATTGGACTATTCATTTTCCAAGTAGGATTTATGATTTTCTAACTTAAGACAGCTCTTCAAGTTGTACCCTCCACACAAATACTTCTCCCAATTCATTTACTCCTGTTAAAATCCTGCCTATTATTCATGATTCACTTCAGGTAATAGTTCCTTTCTTGAGGCTTTCTAAAAGCTCTCCCTTCCATTCTCGAGTTTCATAATGCTTTGTTTCAATCTCTTCTTGGGCAATGATAATACTGGTATGAAATGCTTATCTCTACCACCAGACTTCAGTTCCTTAAGTATCGGGGTCTTCTGAGTTTTGGCATAGCACCTTTTTATTCCTGTAGGCTATACAATGCATTCCAAATTTCCACATCAAGATGTAGAACATATCGCCCTCAAGTATCCCAAAAGTGGGAATATGAAACTTGCTCCCTGATCTTCACCCCTGCAAAAGCATTTGTAGATGACTAGGTGCCCAACTTATAAAGGGAAGGGGCAGTGCAAGGAGATGTAGAAAGAATGCCCTCCTTTGAGACTTTGGTAAGACCACTACAGTAGACCCATGGACGTTAAATATGAGTGAAGTCCATGAGACCACTCTCTACCACAACTGTCGTTTCTAGAGAACTGACTCACTGACCCCGTATCTCCTACTGTTTAATTTTCAAAATATAAAATGAAGCTTTATTTGTTCTTCTGATGGCATCATAAGAAGGACATTTCATTTCCTCTAAATTGTTTAATCTATAGAGGTCATGTAGAGTTCTAGGTTTAGTATTAGAAGGATTGAATTTCTTTCTATGGACTCAAACCCAGAAAACTGCACACTGGCCTATAATCATTATCAATGTGAAAGACCAGATCAGTGTTTTACGATTAAAAAAAGCAATAGAAATGAGAACCAAAAAAGCCTGTAAAAATGAAATCAAGTTTTAATTTGCCACTGCTTCATTAATAGGGATTCTAGCAATAAATCAGTAGTTTTATCTCCAATAACTAGGGAAGCTTCCTAAACCTGTCCAGCAAGGCTCAATTTCTCAAGTAAAATCACTATTCTGAAATCAATATATAGTCTGCTTAGTTTAAATAAATGCTACAAATCATATTTCTAAGTTCACACTCACACACCTCCCCCCCCCAAATATATGGACATTTTCTGACACCAATGAGTCTGTCAGTGCATGATGGAAATGAAAATGCTAAAGGAATAAAATTAAAACAATATATAATGCTCCATGGAGCTCTGAAAACCTATGATTCTCCAAAACAAAAAAGGAAAATAGCAACATTAATATGGTTTCTAGCATCCTACATAAGCATTTATTCAATTCAATGTTATTTAGGGTACAGCCATTGCTTCTGGTATATAAATGGCTTTTATAGGGGACCGAATTTGTTTTAGAGAAATACTGTAGCAGTAGTTCAAGCATTCAAAATACATTTTTTAGCAAAGTTTGTACCAGGACAGTAGTACCTTGTGGTCTATTTTCAACTAGATTGAAAATTCCATGAGGGCAGAAGGAGTATTTTGCTCTCCATTGTATATTCACTACTGAATCCAACCACCTAGTACAGAGTAGGTCTTCAAAACATATCTGTTTCATTTATTAATACTATTAGCTCTGTTGAGAGAAAGGAGGTACATAAAGCAATACCAATTTCCTGAAAATAAATCAAGTTTTCAGAAGTCTAGATAGAATTAGACACAACTTACCAGAATATTTCACAATATAGAAAGAAAAGGGACAGGCTATTGCAAAAAGCAAAAATTCCATTAATTTGTAAACATTTAGTGCTTAGGGGTCACTTGATGTCAAAGTGATTTCACCAGAGTCACTGAGATTATGCCAATATTTACTGGGGCTGTATCAAAGTCCAGATTGCCTTCTTTATAACCACATGGAACATTCAAGAACAGACTGTCATTTATCATTCATTCTAGATAGTATTTAATTACATGAATCAAAGTGGGTTCAACTGGTATGAAAACATTTAGCAGCACTCCCTGGAGTAAGGAATCAATTTGTAATAATCATATTGCAAATTAACTTCAGTATTTGTTTTTTCAACCATTAGAAAATTATTAACATCTGCTTAGGCTTATAAGATATAGGTATTCTCTGGATAAATAAGTGAACAATTTTTTTTTAATCAGAAACATATTTTGAGTAGTCTATCTGTAAGATACATGGTACAACAGCTTCCTCTACAGGTTATTTGAGAGCTTTTTACCCTTAATTCTAAACTTTCTCAGTTGACTCTTTTGAGCTGCCTCCCTTGCTTCTATCAAGCCCAAGGTTGAATTTCTAGAAAAAATGGTTCCAAAACCATTTTAAATCTTATGTAGTTGATCTAATTTCCCTCCCTTTTTTTGCATCGTTATTTTGAATTTTTTTTAATTTTTAAGTTTTATTCAAATCCAAGTTACTTAACATATAGTGTAGCATTGGTTTCACGAGAATTTAGTGATTCATCACTTGCATATAACACCCAGTGTTCATCCCAACAAGTGTCCTCCTTAATGCCCATCACCGATTTAGCCCATCCCCCACCCAACACTCCTCCAGCAACCTCAGTTTGTTCTCTGTATTTAAGAGTCTCTTATGGTTTGCCTCCCTTTTATTTTTCCTTCCCTTATGCTCATCTGTTTTGTTTCTTAAATTCCTCCTATGAGTGAAATCATATGATATTTATCTTTATTTCACTTAGTACCTAACACCTGTGGATTCTCATGCATTTCGGTACAAACACCAGTTGATTTAATTAAAGCTACTTAACAGGGGCTAATCTGTAGTGTCTGCTTATATCACATGTACTCACATTCCCATAATGCACTGAGTGAAGCTTTTTTGGATGAAGTGAGAAATCTGAATCTGGAAGGCCAGAAAAAATATTTCTTTAAATGTTCATCAGAGGTATGCCCTTTGAATATAGGCTCTCACTTTGCATGTTATTGAGTGCTCAGCAATATCAACAAAAATGGACTTCTGTATTTTTATAGGGAACATTAAACAAAATTAGCCCTTATGCATTAAACAGAAAAGTTCTTATTGGAGTTATTTTTTGTGGTTCAAAACACGCTAAGTTCTGGGGGGCAGGGCAAAGATTCCATTTAATTTCTTAATATTTCTAAAAGGAATTCTTTTGTAATCCCTTGTATGTGATCTTATAGATACGAGGATATAATCTTGTACTAAATTTAGGAATTTAATACATATGGTTATTTAAATTCCATTTGATTATTTCCAGGAAAAACTCACCTCCTCAAAAAGGTATTCATCATTTCAGTTATCAGTCATGGCTATAATAAAGTTCTCACACATTGAACTAATATCTGCCACCAGTTTTTCTTAGCTCTACCTTAGGAACAACATAAAAGCCTGGACATCCTACCTTAGGAACAACATAAAACAACTGTGGACATCCTAATGTTATATCCTTCATTATAGGAGGGCAGCTCTCCCCTAGATTCTTTCCCCCATGCCCTAGTGGTCAGTCTCATTGAATATCATTAATGATTAATGGAAGCTTTCAGCCCTTTGAAATGGTGACAATATCTGACCTTGCAAACTTGTCAATACATTTCAGAAAATGTACTAGATGTGAAGGTTCTCAGCTGTAACAAGTTCACTGCAAGTGGCTTTTTATACTCCATTGACTTTTAACTTTATCAATCCTACTGTCTTGTCCTGGTTTCCAAGAGGATGTGAGATTTGAACATGTAGTTTCTTTCCCACTCTGATTTTGATGGTATTTGTAATAAGGGGGCAACTCAAAGTACTGCTTAGGAATGTCTCTGTCCCCCAGTTCTGACTCTTCCCACTGCAGTAATATACTTTGAACAGTCCACCTGAAAGATATAGGGGGCAAAAGCTTCTTCTGCAGGAGGTCTTTGCCATTAAATCTAAAATCCTAAAGAGAACTTTTCAAAAGAAAAAATTTTCCCTAGTCTATATCCATGCACCACCACCTCCACAGCAAACCATAGAAGACCAATTTCTACCCTGGCTTCCTTATGTTCATGCTTTCAAAGCCCTAACTGAGAGGCAAGGGCATGTGGGAGGGTAAATGCATGACAGAAGTTGCCATTGTATCACCTGAGATGGTTTTCTCAATATTTACAGTCCAGGAGAAGTTGCTAACCCTTACCACACTTAGAAACTCGGCAGTTTATATACTTCCTACATTTCTTTCCAAAAGATGTATCATTAAACGTTGAAGGTTTCCTAGACTTACTTGCATAAATGAGTCAGGGAAGGACACCATGGACCACTTCCACACATCTACCCTATTGTGTTATGTAGTAGGGATGTTGCACAAGTGGGTCTTAATCTGTAAAGAACTCTTCTCCTGTGGGAACGAGCTCTTCCCAGCCACTTGAATGGACCTGAGAGTGGGTTCATTTGATTTTTCTGTTCCCTTAAAGAGGTCCCTCTGATCCTTTTGAACCTCAAAACAACTACCTCATAAAAGTCACGGGAAAGGCTGGTTTGTTTAATGGTCAAATATTTGTAAGTTCTTTTGAAGTTGAAACTACTCCCCCCCAGATCAGGACTGTTTCAGTCCTTTTGCCTATGGTGGCAACAAGAGACATGTACAGTTTCTTCTCTGCTTGTTCTCTTCTTCCTCATGCTCACTCAACTGCTTTTACCTCTTCCAAGCTTAACAGAAAAGGACAAGCTAGCAGGAGAAGCAAGCAGCAGGAACATTAATTCAATGGACAGTTTTGTGAGCTAGTGTTTCCACTAGTTATGGGAAATATTCAAAGTTGACACTTTATGGGTTCGTTGGAAAGCTCTTTGCAACATTTCTGGAATCTCTGACATCCAGCTGGCACCTTAAAACTTCCCCTTGGGCCTCTGACTTTCAAGTTGTCGGACTCCACACAGAGATGTCCCACTGTTGGCAGCACACTGCCCTCTAGACAGGCCACCCCTTCCTCCCCCCAAATTAAGACAACTCCAGGTCAGATTGCTCTCCTGCTTGATCTATATAAGGTCCACAGATCACAACACAGCTTCCCACTCAAAGCCCTCACCTTTGCTGCCCCAGGCCACTTCACTAGCCCCTCTCACCCTCTAATATTCTCTAGTCTGAATCAGACACCTGCCGTTGTACCCCAAACCCCAGGGGCCACCTATCAAGGTCTGAGTGTTTTCCTTTAAGCCTCTCTCAGTGCTTGAAGCAAGGGAAGTGCTTTCCACCATTTCTCCAAACCCACCTCACAGGCTAATCTTTTTTTGGGGGGAGAAAATTGCCAAATTTCCATTTCCCCCCCTAAGCTGAATTCCTAGCCTTCCCTGATAGAATTTGAAGTGGGTAATGGAGTTATGGTGGCAACACCAAGCCACAAATCTCCTTTAAAGTCCTGCATTAGAGGGGCTAGCTCTTCACTAAGTGTGTATGGGCATATGCTCACCATTTATGTTTTGTTCTTGTTTCTTTCAAGACCGTAGTGAAATGGAGACAAATAAGGGAAGGATTAAAAGTTACATTTTTAGCATTATTATACAGAAGTGACATAAGAGACTGATTGCCCTATCAGTAAGTTCTGACATTTGACTTCTCTGCTTCCAGTATTAGGGCGTTTGTTCTGCTGTTCATTACAATGCATAGCAGGCCATAAAATTGATCTGTAGGAACCCAGCTAGAAAGGCACCCCAAAATGAAATTGTATATAGATATTGAGAAAATGCTACCTTCACCATAGATGCATCATGAGGAAGACCTATACATATAACGTTACATTCATTAGAAAGGAAAAGATACCAATTTTTCTATTTCTGGTTCCTAGGCCGAGATTATGAGAAGGATAAAGTTTGCAAGGAACTTGCCAATCTAGGAAAAGATGACTTCACATCTTTGTAAGTACGAGGTATTCACTCGCTCTCTTGGTTACTTGACCTTGAATGAAACCACATGTGAGAGAACTTCAATTCAGCAGGGGGGGCTGAACCACTCTCTGCACATTGTGAGAACCCAAGACCAATGTGGGCACAGGTGTTAGGCCAGTGGAGGACATCCAAAGAATCCAGTTGGATTATTGTTACTAGAGTCTAAGAATTTGTTAGCAGTAAGGTTATTAATAGAGTTAAGAGAACAAGCACAGCTTAAGATAAAATAAAATGCAAAGAGTATATACAAGGGCTGTGGCAAACAAAAACAAGACATAGAACAGGATTACTGGGGAGGCTTGAGAAAGGAAAGAATAGAAGACTTCTTGGATAAAACCCCCAAATCCAACTTCCATTTTACAAGGAACATTTGCCTAGAACAAAAACTATTTTTTAAAAGTGAACCTCAGGTTCTTTTCACTAATCAATGTATGCAATATTCTGGTTAAAAACTGAACAAATTTCATGTTTTAATATGTGCAAATGTGAAGTTTCTTAAAATTCTAAATATATCAACCTACTGTTTTCCTCAGATCAATGGTCTCATACAGCAGAAAGTTTCCCAGTAGCACATTTGAACAGATCAGTCACCTTGTGAATGAAGTGGTCTCCTTGACAGAAGCCTGCTGTGCTGAAGGGGCTGACCCGGACTGCTATGACCTCAGGGTAGGTTCATGTGGCTGCCCATGTCCTTATGGAGTCACAGAAAGAAGCCAAGATAGGCCTTTATGCTGTATCTTGGGGAAACCTTAGACATCAACTCCACCTACTCCAAGTTTGAGAGAATTACCCCCAGCCCAGACCTATTCTAGTATAATGAATCAGTTTTGCCCATTAGTCCTACAAGGTTCAAATGAAAAGACTGGGATATCTATTAGTTCATGAACCCCTTGAAATAATGCATTCTGTGTACCTTAAAAGCCTACCCATACCTATACATTTATCATGTTAAGACAGGTACAACTGTCCCAGAATAGTTTAGTGTTGGCCTCAAGTTATTTTGGGTTTCAAAAATTGCCTTATATACATACACTAGGTTCTGGGTTTTCTCCCTTTAAGTATCAATGCAGAAGTTAAAATGCTGAACTGACAGGATTTGAAATGTAGACAGGACCTGAAAAAGGTAAAACTACAGGGGTTTCTAGCAATTTACTAACACAGTTATCAGGCCTCATGCAAAGGACATTTAGATGCATCTTGATAGAGGCTTCTACCGACCAAACTCTTTGCTCAAGCCTGCAGAAATCATGCTCCAAAGATCTGATTTGAATATATCCTAAACAGGGGTGCCTGGGAGGCTCAGATGGTTCGTGGGTTCTAGCCCCACATTGGGCTCTATGCTGACAGCTCAGAGCCTGGAACCTACTTAAGATTCTGTGTCTCTCCTTCGCTCTCCTCTCCCCCACTCATGCTCTGCCTCTCTCCGTCTCTTTCAAAAGTAAACAAACATGAAAAAAAAATTTTTTTTTAATCCTACAGAATGATTAGTCTTACCTATTAATTGCTTCATTGGGCCCTTGTATATGTTCTAAGAATTTTAAATCAATTTTTCCCCCACCATCAATTCCATAAATACCTATCATTTCAACCAGACCTTCTATACCACTGTAAAATAAACTACCAACCATGATCAATAACAGAACGCGTTTTTATCTTATTTACATTTTATTTCATGCATTAGTTAACTGACCCCTTGACCTGAGATAAGGCCCAGGATTATAGAGACAGATCACATGAAACAGAGATGGCATTGCCTTTGTCAGGGGTGGGAAGCATTTTTAAAACCATGTTGATACTTTACAAACTTTTTTTGGAAAGGAGATAATAAGAAGAAAAAAAAAAAAGGACAATTGCCAGGGAAAGAAATGGAAAGGAAAAAAAAATTCACCAACAAGAGATAAGGATGAAAAGGAGTTTCTAAGAATTCCTAAGTTCTGAGAGTCTGAGGAGGAGATGAGGAGGAGAGGTTTACTTTTGGCTTATGTAATTAATTCATCATGTTGCTTTCCTTCATTTACAGGAAATGATCTTTAGAAGTTCTTAAAAAGATGACCAACATAAATTAAGTGTAGGGATGTCTAGGCAGTTTTCCCTAGTAAATCTCCAGAAAGTTTTTCCCATGGGGACTCTATTTTACATTTATTCCAAGTATCAAATTCTTTCCAAAAAGAACATTTTGCTGCTGCAATTGCTTTAGTGGTGCCCTTACTATAGGCTTAGTCTCCCCACAGGTTATCAGTGCACAGTGTTGAGGCAGTAAATTAAGTTGCACCAGTGGTGTTCAATCTGTACTGCACAGGAGAATAAATATTGGGGCTTTAGGAAACAGATCCTCAGGCTGCCTCTTTGAATTAATGAATCAGTTTCTGCCTTGTAAAACCCAGGCATCTGGGCTCTGATCCTGATGCAAAAGCAGGCTCCAGCACCAGCAGGTAAGAGAATGCAAACAAATGCAGAAGACTAAAACAGTCAAGAAGAGTCTGCTCATTTAATAGAAGGATGTGACCCTTCTCCCTGGGGTATTTGCAGCAGAAAGCAGGTGGGAGATCATAGCAGAATCACCAGCGAAGTTTTTCAAATGACCTCACTTACCCCGAGATATGTTAATATTTACGTATAGAAACATTGAGCTAAAAACAAAACAAACAAAAAAAACCACCTCTAACAGCTGCAAACACAGTCCACTTGTTAATGAAGGTTCTATTTCCATTAATGAGTAATTAACATAAGACCCTGTATTTGCCTGTAACTATGTAAATTGTCATGTTGATAAGTCATCCAGTAGAGTTTTTGGCATGGACAGTTTGTTACTGATGAGAATTTTTAGATTTAAAGACTAACAGGTCATGCTCCATGGAGAATTACAAGCCCGGAAACTTCCATATAGAAATTGACTTGTTTTTCTTTTCTCATTCTAGACCTCAGCATTGTCTGCTAAGTCCTGTGAAAGTGACTCTCCATTCCCAGTGCACCCGGGAACTGCTGAGTGCTGTACCAAAGAGGGCCTTGAACAGAAACTCTGTATGGCTGCCCTGAAGCACCAGCCACAAGAATTTCCTACCTACGTAGAGCCAACAAATGATGAAATCTGTGAGGCATTCAGGAAAGATCCCAAAGACTTTGCTGAGCAGTAAGCTGGTTTCATAAGTAAAACTTCAGGGCATAAAATAATCAGAAGTGTGTCAAATCTAACCCCGTAGTCTATATAAACGCCTCTTCTACAGCAACCAGGAAATTTCCATTAAGAACTTGACTCTTCCCTAAGACTTCTCATTTCAGTCAGTGCTGATTATTATAAACGCCTTTCTCAGACAGAGATAAAGTCAACTTTCTAAAACTTCCAAACTTAGTTCTATCACCTGAAGCAGAATCACTTGGATCCCCTGTCTATGTGACATTTTCAAATATTGGACAGCTACCGTGATTCCCCTTATGCTAGGGATCCTTGCATACTCAATCAGATAGATTTTTTTCTTTCCATTTATGTTAATTTTTGTGATCTTCCAAGACTAATAGAAGAATCAATATATCATCTGGCTCCTCATGAATGTTAATCAAGGAGATCATCAAATTACATGTTCACTTATGTGGTAGAACACATCATGTTTGCAACTGTTTCTAGGGATATGAGAATAAAAAAAATGCTTTTCTGAAAATTAAACATTTAAAGTGTACACAGCTATACAATTCTATTTAGGATAATGGCAAAATACAAGTCCAAGAGTCAAATGCAACATGGCTCAGATTGGCCTTAGAATTGAAATTAAGGTCATGATTTTATAAAAATTGGTTGGCTTGCTCATCCCTGTAAATAATCAGGATTTTGCCCAAGATTTCAGAGTCTCATATAGACCCTTATGGCTTATACTCCTAACAATTAAAAAATATTTCAAGAAATAAGCCTACAAATAGCAATTGTGGAGAATAAGTCAACTGGGATAGATGATGAAAGGTAAAGGTGTTTCATTTATTTTGTTCAATATTAATAAGCAACTATCATGGGCCATGCACTTAGTAGACGCTAAACAATAAAGAGACAAATGGCCCCTCCTCTCAATTCACTTGGAAATTTACTAAACTACTTTACTAAAAATACTGATTAAAAGGGACTAGTATCCTATCTCTAAGTCCTTAGTGAGCCTTAGATATTGAAATTGAACTAATGTAACGCATCCTTTTTCCACCAAACTAATGAAAAAGTAGATTCTGCTTCCCACAAATGTTGACCAATACTATTTTCCCCTCCCACAGATTTATGTATGAATATTCCATTAATTATGGACAAGCTCCTCTACCACTCTTAGTCGGTTATACTAAGAGTTATCTCTCTATGGTAGGGTCCTGCTGTACCTCACCAAGCCCAACAGTATGCTTTTTGAAAGAGGTAGGTATCATTTTATTATGTAGTTATGTTCTATTTTTTTCCTCTATTAATGCCATTGAATTTAAGTAATAGTAGTTCAGATTCTGGAAGGAGAAACTTTCTAAAATGCCTCCTTTGCATTTCATTCATTGGAAAAAATATAACCACCTCTAGGAAAGATATATCAGTAAGTTCCTTTGGTCAGAATTCAGTTTTATAGTCATATAAGATAGTAGTTTCTTTTTTCCATTTCTGCAAACTGCTTTCAATGGATCTTGACCATCTAATAAGGTTCTCTCACTTATTTCCTAGAGACTCCAGATGAAACATTTATCACTTCTCACCACTATGTCAAACAGAGTCTGTTCACAATATGCTGCTTATGGGAAGGAGAAATCAAGGCTCAGGTAAAGATTAAGCACTAACAGTATGTTTAGCTGTTTGTGTCTACACGATCTAGAATATTAGAATTCTCTAAGAAAATATTTGTGATAGAATATATAGACTATAGTCTTATGTTCCTGTAATTCTCAAAAATATAGTCCGGTTCTTTTTCTCTACATGAAATATGAATCAAGAACAAGTATACATTGTCAAATATGACATTTACTTTTAATCAACCTTTTCCATATACTTATGGGAAAACTGGTAGACCACTAGAAATGGTTTCTTCAGTATTCATATTAGCATATATTACAAACACAAAAACTCTTTTTACTCATCACCTGTTATGTCCTTGACCTATTTTCTTCTTGGGATGAGACTTCCTGAATTCTTATTATATGAAGCTTTGTGCTATATATCATGCATGTCTCTTAAGTTTAATGAATATATTCTAATTAGTTAGCTACTTTATTTATAACCTTCACTTTGATTTTTGTGTGGCTACTGTTAACACTATATTTTAATTCTGACAGTTTCTAGGTTAACACTTTTCTCATCTCCCCAGACTTCTAGACTTTGCGGTTTATCTTTTCAGTATTTAGAGTCTATAATTCACAAGACTTTTTTCTCTAATGGTAATGAAAAAGCCTATTTTGTGTTGGCATCAGATCCTAAGGTTCTCTAATGGTAATAGAAACTACTTTCATGAGTCCTTTAAAAAGGAATCTTCCAATAGAAATACTCAAATACTAAATGGCATTTTCTCTAGACCTTCCCTTTAGTTTTCCTTTTGCATTAAGGTAATATATTTAGGAAGTAGAACATAAGGATTTATAATATAAAACCACCTATAATATATATTATGTATATAATATATATGTATTAGATCTTAATCATTAGTTTATACTTGCATTTGTGTCTAGGAATTTATCCCACAGCAATAGCATTGAACATGAAGATTTAGTAGATATGTTGCTGCAACATTTCTTTTTAAATATGAATAGATTAGAAACTTCCAAAATTTCCCTAAAATAGAGAATCCTTATATCAATTGTGGTATATCCATAGGAGAATGCCATAGTTTGGATTAAATATCTTATTACAATATAATTAAAACAAACTATAGATTACTAGTAAAAGGTATTGAAGATACAAATAGATATTCCATGATCATTAATGTAAGAATATGGTTAAAATGCTCCTACTATTCAAAACAATCTACAGATATAATGCAATCCCTATTGATACCCCAGTGACATTTTTGACAGCAGAAAAAAAAAGAAGGCATCCTAAAATTCATAATTCATATAGAATGCCAAGGGACTCTATACAGGCCTAACAATCTTAAAGAAAAACAAAGTTGGAGGCCTCACACTTTATAATTTCAAAACACACTAATAGCAATAATGATCAGGATGCTATGGTACTGGCATAAATACATATATACAAATGTTTAAATATATAAATTTATAAATGTATAAATTTATATATATGTAGGTAGATCAATGGAACAGATCCAAATTGGCCAGATTGGCCAAATTGTTTTCAACAAAGGTGCTGGGACTACACAATGGGGAAAGGACACTCTCAAATAGTGCTGAAAAAATTGGATATCCACATGCTAAGGAATTAAATTGAACTCTTACAACATATTTGAATATTCAAGATGGATTAAACGTAAGGCCTAAGACTATAAAACTCTTAGAAGACAAAACGAAAAGCTTCAGAACACTGAATTTTACAAGGATTTTTTGGAAATGACCAAGAATAGACAACAAAAGCAAAAATAGATAAATGGAACTACATCAAACTTAAGCTTCTGTTTAAGGAACTTCCATAACTCAACAATAACAAAGTATTCAGTTCTCTCTAATCAAGTTATTTAAACAGTTCTCCAAGAGATATAGAAATGGCCAACAAGCACATGAAGAGATTTTCAATATCACTAATCATAAGAGAAATGCAAACCAAAACCACAATAAGAGATCATCTCATACCCTTTAGGACGGCCACTTTCTAAATGAGTGTTGGCAAGAATGTGGAGAAATTGAAATCCTTGTGCACTATTAATGGGAATGCAAAATGGTGTAGCCATTATGAAATACAATATGGAGTTCTCAAAATTTTTAAATTAGAATCGTATGATCCAGCAAGCCCACTTTCACATTCAAAGTAGAATCTCAAGGAGATATTTGCACACCCACGTTCATTGCAGTATTCACAATTGCCAAGAAGTAGAAGAAACCTAAATGTCTTATGCTAAGCAAAATAAGCAGTCACAAGAGGACAAATACTGTGTGATTCCACTTTGTAGTATCTAAAGCAGTGAAAAATCATAGAAACAAAAGGAAAAATGTGGTTGCCACAAGATTGGAGTGGAGGCAGTCAATTTTCAATGGGTACAGAGCTTCAATTTAGCAAGGTGAAAAGATTCTGAAATCTGCTGTATTTACAGATATTTACTTACAGTAAATATACTTAACATTACTGAATTATATGCTCAAATAGTTAAGATGCAAACGCTATTATGTGTTTTTGCCAAAATTTTAAAAGAATACTTGTAGATCAGGAATGTTTTCTGTATCATTAAGTGAAAAAGGCAAATATAGCAGAATCCTTTATGAAATGCTTGGTAAACCTGATGAAATGCTTCAGGGTTATATACCAAAATACCAGCATTTGTTAATTCTGTGATCTAGGGCTATAAGTCTTCATATTTCTTTTATCTGTAGTTTCTAAGAGAATTTATAAACTATTTTTAAAAGTACAATGAGGGGCCACAAAAATAGGCTATTGGTCTTATGAATAGGGACTTAGTGCTTTATTGCTGTCGTAGATCTAACATTTTAAAGGCGTGCTTCGAGTAGTGGATGGGACAAGAAGAAAAGCTGTGTATCAGTACTAAAAATACAAAACGATTTATTTAGGATGACTGAATTTTGATTAGCGGCTCTAGCACAGAGGAAGCATTGCATATAGCAGATGTGTTCCACGCAGCTATCAAGGACAAAGGGTTGAAGCCATGGTAATTTTCCTCCAGACTGTATGTTCATAGGGAAAAAGAGAACAGAATATGGGTAACCTAACAATCCATTTTTATCCATTTAGCCATCTCGTAAAATTAGCCCAGAAAGTGCCTACTGCTGATCTGGAGGATGTTTTGCCACTAGCTGAAGAGATCACCACAATCCTCTCCAAGTGCTGTGAGTCTACCTCTGAGGACTGTATGGCCAAGGAGGTAAGAGAATCATCATCATGTACCATGTACTGTGTGGCAGGCACTCTAAATTGCTGGTTACATACATCAACTCAGTGAATCCTCATGAAATTTAAGTGTGTCGTTAACTCCGTTTTACAGATGAGTAATGATTAACAGGGATGAATAACTTGAAGTCTTGCAAATAGTAAATGGCAAAGTCCACACACAAGGACAAGATTATCTAATTCCTAAGAATTCCTTACTCTTCCTGCACAACCCAATGCAGTTTAATTATCATTAAACTTCACTTATTTAACTTAATTTTAATGTCTTAAATAATATTTAGACTTGAGTTCAATACACTAGCCACATAAGAAAAAAAAAATTTTTAACAAAGTTTACTTAATCTATATACCCAACATGGGGCTCCAACTCATGACCCTAAGATCAAGAGCCACATACTCTACTGACTGAGCCAACCAGTCACCCTACTAGCCACATTTTAAACGTACAATAGCATAAGACAGCATAGATACAGATCATTTCAAAGTTCTACTGAACAATACTGCAACAATTATTATTCAAAGCTGCTCATGTTTATACCCGTTATTACTTGATGGTCAATTTTTTTCATCATTTTTTATTTACATAATCCTTTAGATAGGAATTTGAACTGGTGCTTTAGATAAGGGTCACCCCAAGTCTGGACAGCTTTAGAAATAATAGTGGAAAAAAACCGGTTGATAACAACCTAAGAAAACAGGTCTCCATTAATAGGTGTTTTTCTATAACCTGACTTATAACTTTTCATCTATATCATGCCAAGGTTTGTAAGCCTACATAAGACTTCCTCTTTTTTTTTAATATTTGTTTTTGAAAGAGAGACAGATAGAGCATAAGCAGGGGAGGGGCAGAGAAAGAGGGAGATCTAGAATCTGATGCAGGCTCCAGGCTCTGAGCTATCAGCACAGAGCCCAACACAGGACTTGAACTTGTGAACTGTGAGATCATGACCTGAACCAAAGTCCGACTGAGCCACCCAGGCACCCAAGCCTTCCTTGTTTTTAATTAGGCCAACCAAGAAACTAACAATGCACAAACTCACAATTGCTTTTGTAGCTGCCTGAATACACAGTAAAGATCTGTGACAACTTAGCCACAAAGAATTCTAAGTTTAAGGACTGTTGTCAAGAAAAAACGCCCATGGACGTTTTCATGTGCGCTTACTTCATGCCTGCTGCCCCAACACCAGAGCTGCCAGCTGTCGAGCTGCCCACAGGTCAAGACGTATGTGATAAAGGAAACACCAAAGCCATAGATCAGTAAGTAGAGTTAACTGGAGTAACTTTCTTTCTTGACAGTATGGATATTCACTAGCATTAAATGACAAAGAAATTAAATGGAAGAAAGGGTAAACCTTTATCTGTTTTGATCCAACAAAAACTAAAAATACACCCTTGCTGCATATACCCTAAGTTGCATAAGCTACAAGTATATGCATATTCATTGCATAGAAATACTTCACAAATAGGTTGTATTAACAGGTCAGAAAATTATATTAGAGAGCAGAATGGAGACTAACTTTAGGCTGGAAGTCTGTATTTGTCCAAGTACGATTTTTATAAATGCATAGATAACAATGGAACAATGGAAGAATTTATAGAAATCTGTTTTCATAGAAAAGCCAATTAAGGCTTTTACTTGATGCTTTATGTGAGATTCATGGTGTTGTAGTTGCACAAAAGCTAGTTCCATGTTATTTTGAAATAGATAGGTTTATATAGAACATACACATATGCATATATAGTACACACAGAGCTTTAATTCATTATGAACTAGTCAGAATAGTTACAAAGCAACTGCTAATAATTTGCATTTCAATGAGAATATTAATCCAAAAGCTGTCAATTTGGAGTCACATTTACTTAAATCTTTTATTTTTAGTTAAGATGCAGAAGTCAGGTGATCTGCCTTTTTATAATACAGAGAACATTTACACAAATCTACACATGTTAAAGAGCATTCTCTCCTTTCTCTCTCATACCAGATATATATTTGAACTAAGTAGGAGAACTCCTCTTCCAGAAGTATTCCTCAGTAAAATCCTTGAGCCAACCCTGAAAAGCCTTGCTGAATGTTGTGAGTCTGAGGACTCTGCTGCCTGCATTAATACACAGGTACTATATGCTCTATTTTCTTCAGCAACCTTGGTTTAGGTCAAGAGTTGGAAAACTGTAGGTCATGGGCCAAATCTGACCCCATATCTGTGTTCACATGACCCATGAGCCAAGAATGGTCTTCTATTTTTTTTTAATTTTATGACACATTAAAATGTGAAACTCAAAATTCAGGATTCATAGTGTTTCATTAGAACACAGCCTCACTCCCTGTTTACACATTGTTTATAGCTGCTTTTGTGTCCTATTGGCAGAGTTGAATAATTATAAAAGAGACTATCTGGTTTACAAAACCTAAAATATCTACTATCTGGTTTTATGTAGAAAATGTTTGCCAATATCTGGTGTAGATAATAAACACACATAATAACACATTACACGGAATTCTGATTAATGCCTCGTAGAGCAGTGCTTTAAGACAAATAATTTTGTTATGTAATTGTTTTCTTACAGGGCCCTCAACTGAAAAAGGAATTATCTTCTTTCATTGACAAGGGACAAAAACTATGTGCAGATTATTCAGAAAACACTTTCACAGAGTTTAAGAAGAAGTAAGGAAATTTTCTGTTTCCTCCACATTTATCAAAAATATTAGCATGGTATTATGATTTGAAAGTATAGTTGAAGGCTTGAGACTTTAAAAAGTAGAATCTGATATTTATATGGAGTTCTATCTAAATGGAGTTCTTTTTGGAGGGGAAAAATGGTCATGTGTATCAGGTGAGATATCAATTAGAACACAGCCACAAACGTATATTTATAAGACCTATAGGAACTTCATAAAAAAAAAAAAAACAGATTAGCCCACAGTTCATCAACATTCTTGCCCTAAAGCCATATGTAGAAATTGCTATCAATAATTGAGGAACTGTAAAACTACTGAAGTTATCTAACTTCATGGCAGATGGTCTGACAAACAACCCAAACTTTCAATCAAGTGTAGTACCACCCATGACCAGCATGTATTCTCTATAAATTGAAGACACAAATGTTAATTAATCATTAATAACGTTGTACAATAGTCAGTAGTCCTATTTCTCAAGAACGGCCATAAAAGTGAAAGAAATTTTGCTGGGTTCCTAAAGACCCATTGCATTCCTAGTTTCATTAAGTAGATTGCTCACATCCATTTCAAATCATCTTGCTCAACATAGGCCTAAAGCAAGCACAAATGGAACTCCACAAAAAGACCAAAGAATCCCCAAAAGTAGGACCCCAATGAAGTCTACTTTAGCAAAGTTCTAAAATGAAAAACTGTGAAAGCCTGAAGTTCAAAATATTTCCCAATTATAAAAAAATAGTATAGAATAACATAAAACAGATAATCCAAGTTTTGTACTCCAGGGTCGCATGGGGCAATTACTGATATTTTTAACATACTGAGATTATAGAAATTATCAATATAGTGGAATTGACATGTAGGGTTATAAAATCACAAGACAGACTACGGAGTCTAGGTATTTGAAACACTGCACCAGCTTACGCGCACACACACGCGCACACATACTTTCTCCATCCTCGGAGTTCCTCCTGGTCTGACTTGCCTCCCCTTCCAGCTGGGACCAACTCATTTCAGTAATGCTTTTATAAGCAAACCAGCCCCCCTCATCCTCTTGTGCTTTCCCAGGATCCACCTTACCCCAACTAGATAAATTCGGGCTTCTACTACCTCCCATTGCCCACAACCGGGCTGGCAAACAGTTTCTGGAGAAGGTCAGAAAACCAGACTGAATTGCCCATTATAACAATAGAGAGATACCAAGATTATAGACCATTCAAATTGGGAAAGAATCTAGAGAACTCAAGTCCTAGCACCATCTTGAAAGTGAGGTGGAGACATAATGGATAGTAGAGCTAAAAACAAGAGCCCGTTTCTGACCTTCTTTGTGTTTTCCAACATAGCCAGTTGGAAAGTAGGCACGCTGAGGGGGAAGTTGTATAAAGTGAGTAAAGAGAAAAAAGATTAAGGTGGCATAAAGTCCTGACAGGGAAAGTCTTTTTAAGGAACTTGAAATGTAATACAGGAGAGAAGATAGAACGTCAGCAAGAATAGGAGAGGAAGTCTTCCATGTTGATATAATGGAGCAAATGAAGGGGGAAAGCCTGGAGTTCAAATCTAGCAATTTGTAAATTTACTTTTAGGATCTGAGAAGAGCTGGAGATTTCATTTTCGAACCTCAAATTGAGTCGCTAAGAATCACTCCACAGACCCGTAATTTAAGAACAACTATTTCCATCTTTGTATTGTAAAAGACCAGAAGTGGGTTATCATTTTGTATGAGAAAGGTTTATAAAATACAAGTATGGAAACCTTACATAAATATGGTTTTTCAGACTAGCAGAACGATTAAGAGCAAAATTGCCTGACGTCAGTGCCCTGGAACTCCAAGGGCTGATTGACAAGCGTTCAGACTTTGCCTCCAAGTGCTGTTCCATAAACTCACCTCCTCTCTACTGTGATTTAGAGGTAAGAAAATTTAACCCCCTCCTTATCACCCAACAGTATTTTAAGAACTTGCGTACTCAGATTTATTCATTCCTTTGTTACTGAAATGCCCGTATGTGGCAGACTTTTCCTGATACTTTCATTGTAAAGACAAAAGTTGTTTCCTGGTTATGCCAATTTAAAAGCAAATGAGGCAGTTAAACTTTTTTAACAAAAGGTTTGTGAATACAACAAAGTACAGTGCAGGGTTTTTCCCCAACTGTAGGTGGTAACATATTAACAGATTTTTAATGTTTATTTTTTTTTGGGGGGGGGGGAGCTGGTGATACAACAGCTGCATTAGGTTGCCTTATCCCAGGAAAATAAAGTTACCTTACCTAGGAGTTGTTATCAGCAGATTTTGCTCTGAGAGTCTCATTCAATTTTAAGAAATATTTTTCTTTTACATTCTGTCAAAAAACAGCAATTCTACAACCCTTTCCTAGTCCCTCTTATCTGCTTATCCAATTACACTTTCCTTTTTGACATCATCCAAGACAAACTGAACTGCACACAACACAGGCTTCCTTCAAGTCTCTTGCTTTTCATTTGACTTGCTTTTCCATTACTTTCTATAACATATTGCCATTTAAAACCTTTGTATTTTCAATTACAATGATGAAAAGGCAGGTTCGTAACTATTTTCTTGCTTTATAACCAGTAAGTGTGGAGCAGTGCTGCTGAGCAACCAGTCTTTCAGTAATTGCTAGCAAAGAGGGAGATAAATGGAGTTGAGGCACTTGCGCATATTTGATGGTCTGGAGCACTCAGATGAGACCTTTGCTATTTGTACGAGCCTTTTAGATGGATTTCCACACTCATCTCACAGCTGGGTAACCAAGCTGCCTCTACTTTCTGACTTCAGCTTACAACAGCATGTGCTTTGATTCTCAATGCTTTGTATGCATATTTGTCCTGTGACTCTGTAATATTTGGGGTATAATTTATTAAATCCCCTTGTCCTATATTTGACAAATTTTTTCCTGAAAATTAATGCCTATCTACTACACTGACTCCAAAGTCATTTATATCCAGGGATCTGCCTCTATCTGCCATTCTAAATATACTTGGCACAGCCACTAGAAGAACGGCAAAGGGGCTTCTGAACCAGACTAAATTAACATTAGAAGTTGACCTATCCCTACCCCTCACCCTGATCTTGAAATGACCAGCAAATAGCCACCAGTGTAATTTTCTTTTAGCTTCACCATGGTACCCTCAGAACTAATTCTATTATATTATTATTATCTCATAGAAGCTCATTAGCTGCAGAAACAGTTGTAAAATTAGACTCTAATTTTTTTCCTCTCCACCCATCATTCAGTCCAGGCACTACCATGGATTCTTCTGAGAACTCATTACTATGCTCCTCTAAGATCCCAACAGAGTGCTAGGGGCATTAAATATGGTTTCAGAAAGTTTCAGAAAGTCTCTGTTACATGCTAGAGTTGGTCATCACAATTTTGACAACAAAGACAACCGCAAGTGGCCAAGTGGGAGCCAGGCAAGGAGGAGACAGACTCTCTCCTCCCCCTTTCTTTTGCCCATACTACAGGGGAGACTGGCATATCCTCTACAGCTTATCCTAGCTCTTAGAAGTAGCTTTTATGATCCTCAACATCATAGCTAGCATTTATTAAGCCATTATTAAATGTGAAGGATAATAGCCTTACATGCATGTATTTATAAAATAATCTAAAACCTTTCTAAGTGAAAGGTACTATTTTTAATTTCCCTTTTACAGATGGGTCTAAGGAAATATGCAAAGATTACCAGATGTTAGGAAAATCATGTTTATTCCTTTGCAGTCCATTACTCTCACTCCAGGCATGGTCATAGACTTCAGCCCCAACTTAGCTAATAATGATTAAAAAATCAAAGTATAGATACCAAAAGACT
Organism: Prionailurus bengalensis; assembly: GCF_016509475.1. Taxonomy (NCBI): domain Eukaryota; kingdom Metazoa; phylum Chordata; class Mammalia; order Carnivora; family Felidae; genus Prionailurus; species Prionailurus bengalensis. Next base: position 148,266,917 of record NC_057344.1, read on the forward strand.
TAATTATTGACTGAAATCCAAAATTATTTCTGAAGTTGAACAAAAATTGTTCTGGGTCAGCTTTGTCCATCTGAATGCCACCCATTCCACTACCTTGCTCTTCTTCCATTAGTTATACTTATTTTGCTTCAACAATCCTTTTTTACTGGCTTCATCCAATTTAAAGTTACTTCTCTCCTGACCTTAAATAAGACATTTTAGACACTACTCCCTCATTATTTTTCTTTTCTCCTCCCCTTACAGCCAAGATTTTTGAAATAGTATGTTCTTTCCTCACACCTGTTAATTCTTTAGTTCTTCACAGAACTTCTGATGGTACCATAACAATAACATTACACTGACCATCTCCTTCTTGCTAAATCTAACCAACGTTTTTCAGTCCTTTTCTTACCAGCCTTCTCTGCAAAAACACTTGACACCCACAACTATTCCTTCCTTCTTGAAACAATTTCTTTGGCATCTGTATCATCATTTTCTACCTTTTGTCCTTCTAGGAGTTTTCCCTTCTCATGCTGTTTTATACTGTCCTCTTCTAGCCATCCTTTACCTCCTTTCCAGAGTTTTCTTCCTTGATCTTTTTTTTAGTACATTTTCCTTGAGCATTCTCATCCAAAGACATGCCTTTAATCTCCAAATCCCTACCTTCAGGCCAAGATCTCTTCCTTCAGCACTGAGCATTTTATCCAACTTTATGGGGCTCTCTTGTTCCAGAAGAAATTCGAATTCAACGAGCCCCAAATCTTCCCCTTAAAAACCTCCTCTTGTATTTCCTAAATTTATGAATATCACAATTCACCCACTGTCTAAGATAACAAATACTTCTGTATTTCACCTGTTTTCCATATTCGTCCAAATTCCAAATCCTACTGATTCTATGATTCTAACACCTCAGTATCTTGGTCTCCCTATCTACTTCTAAGTTACTGGTACTTAAATTGAGGCAATCCTTTGCCTGGATTACAACATCCCCGATTGGTTGTATCCCCCCCCCCTTCCTTTTCTTACACCTAACCTCATCTCTATACAGAGATCAGAATAATCTTTGTAAAATACCAAATAGTTAATACATTCCTATAATTGCTCTCCATTGCATCTAAAGTTTTGTTTTGTTTTTAAATAGAGTTTGGACCTTTGTCTGACCCTTCAGTCAGATCTACCATTACTTCTTGTTCTTCCTCCTTTGACTCTCCTGAACTATTTGCAAGTTTTCAAGTACCTTAAGCTTGCTCTTACCTCAAGGATTTTGCACATTATGACTCATCCCCTATTGCCTAATCCTTCTACTTCATCCTGACTAAATTTTTCAAGTTTCAGGATACAATTTAAACCTCACCTCCTCTGGGAGTCCTTCCCTGACACTCAAGCTCTTCTGTTTTCTCTTTGTACTCTGTGCACACCCAATAATTAGATCTTATTAACTATTGACTTTTTTTCTGGTCTGTTTTTCCTGGGACACTGTAAATTTTAAGAGCAGGGACAGTATAGAACCAAACGTGAATGATGGCCAATAAATAAATATGAAATGACATTTTGACAAGAATCTTTTCCCCCAAAAAAGTTTCACATTTTTGTATACCATCTGCAACAGTCTACAAAATACTTTATGACTTAGAAGACATTTTTTTCATTGCAGATTGAGGCTGAAATGAAAAATACCCTATAGTCCTGATGCATGTGTATTGTCTTAGGTAAGTATAGTTTTTGAAGGCAGCAAAGAATGTAGATTTACACAATGTATTTTAAACATCAGCATTTGAATAGTCTCCTTTCTGTTAGCTATTCAAACTGATTTTACAGATGAAAATATTAAGTATGTGAAAAAGTTAAAGAGCTTATACAAGCATACACAACCAACTTCTGACCTGTCTAGGACTAGAAACCAGGTCTCCAGCTTGATACGTACCTATTACAACCTCACATCTAAGGTAATGACAGCATAGAGACCATTTCAGGGATTTTGATGAATTAAAAGTTTAAAGATTTAAAGACCGAGTTCATCAAGTCTTAAAGACCACAGAGCTCTTAGGAGGAGAAAGGCATTTTTCAAATTAAAGCATGTTTGAAATATTCTCACTCGCTTATTTTAAATATTACATTTTTACCCATTAAAAAATACATGAAGAGGCTAAGAACAGAAGCTAGAACCCCATACTTTAAACTGAAGGTGACCTCAACTCTGCAAATTAACAGAATTATTCTCTCCAGATTTAATTATATTCATTTTAAAGAGATTACTTCTGAGATTTAAAGTGATGAAAACAATCATTTGGGTCTATCTCAGACCTTACTTGAACTGAGGCTTTTCACCACTGTAAGATTTTTATTTTGCTAATTTACTGACAACATTCCGAAGAATAATGTGGAAGCAAAAACCATTGGCTAAGGAAATTAAATTCTTCTACCACATTCAGGCTTTCAATATAAACTATTTGCATCTGAAACAGTAAAAAAGAAAATTAACACTCAGAGGCAGTACAATGGAGGGGGTGGTGGTCACAGAAATTTGGGGAATTACCCAGTCTACATTAGAATCTCCACTCCAACTATCCATCTCTGTGAGCAAGTTATCTATACCCCCTAAAGCTCGGTTACCTTTTTTGTAAAAAGAAAATTACAACTGCTCCTCCCAGCATTGTTGTAACGATGAAGGTGAGGTGATGTGTATAAAATGCCAAGAAATACTATTAGCAAAGTTGCTACAGTTGCTTCTATTACAGATGTAAATCTAAACTAAAACAAGTTTCCCCCAGAGAGTCTTTTCAGATTTTAAATTGCTCTAGAATAGATCCATTTTCTTTTGATTTTTCTCTTACTAGAACACATCAGCTCTCCAATGACCGAAGTGGCACATATTGTTTAGTAGGAAGCAGTTCCTACAACTGTTAAACCAACTGGCTAGCCCTGCCTGTCTTCTCAGTGAAAGCCTTCATCTCATCAGAGATTTGGCCTTGTAGAAGCAGAAGCCTTTGTCTCAAGGTGTTCTCATCCTCAAGGACACCTATGATTCAGGTCTTCCAGTCAACAGTGTGATGCTATTTGATTAACTAAAACCATTGTAAACCTGAGTTGTCATCTGGACAGTTAGTGGTCCCCTTGATAACTTTCTTTCTTCAAGCCCCAAAATTGATGGATTGTGGCCACATTTGTAGGTCTCACTGGAGAATTATGGTCTCTTAATAAATCCCATAAATCTAGTTATCTTTTTCCTTCAGCTTTGGAAATGGTGTTCCCCGAGTTGCCAACAGATAAAGGATTTGGTCCACACTGAAGATTCAAGTTGGGTAGAAAGCACTACCAGAATTACACTCAGCAGGTGCTTACATGAGAGAAACCTAAGAACTCAGCATAGCCAGGTGCTTACACTTTGAAAGAAACAAGTGAGGAAAACACAGGTGTGTCTGTCTCATCCTCAGACATAACCTCACACAGGACAATGAAAGGTAGAATTTCTTGCACGGTGCAAATAGAACTATGGTATAACTGCTGTAGTATCTTGGGGGGGGTGGGAATCAAAACGGAGACACATTTAGCTCATTACAATGTAGAAGGGGATTTGATAAGAACTTACACTAAGTGTTTTACTAAAATAAAAAACTATCATCTCAATCCCATGACTAAGAAGCCTCATGGTTGCTGTGTTTTTTGCTATGGCAGAGAACATTCTCAGAGCACAAAGCTACATACATCCTTAGTTCAAAGAAGAAAAGCTATGATATACCTTGGCATAACAACAGTGATGGCCTTATGTACAGGTTTTGGGAATTTCTTACATTTTTATTCTGGACCCATCAGGTGGGTCACAGTGGATATATGGGTCATGCTAGACAGGTTTCTCTTAAAACATAAAAATAACCTGATCTTATAAACTTCTGCTGAGCAGTATTATGATTGTGCCCATTAGCTGTTCGTCTAACATTTATTTGCCTTGTTCTCATAGATCTAGTGCTGGAACCACCCTGGGAACAACATCTGATGGCCTTACCTAAGCAAAACCAGAGCTCCTGGGGAGACCAGAATACTTCCTGCTTTTTATTAACTACAGTATCTTTATACAATGAGAAGTATGATAATTTGCTATAAAATAAAAACAATGCAGATCATAAATGTCACCAAGGATGTCACATTGATCTTTAGCACTGTCCCTGTGATTTTCACAAAAATGCTGAGATAGGCAGCCCCCACCTTACAAGCACCTGTTTTCTATCTATTTCTAGAAGATTCACAACGTTAAGTATCCACTTTCAAATTCCCAGTACACAAAGTTCCATTCCTTAATTGCTCCTCAGGCCTAATAGGTACCATTAAGGAAAAGTTAGCCAGGCTTCTATCATAAATAGCCTGGGATTATTCACTTCCTTAAGAACCATCACCACCACCTTCTGGAGAAAACCTTGCTCCCAGGTGCAGGTTGTATGGGATTAAGTAACATCTACCTTACAAAAAGAAAATCTCTGTGGCCTGAGCAAGTTTTTGTTAAAGATGACTCCTCAGAGCAATTTATTGGGTCAAAATTCTAAAAACCTGATTTCAGCTTAATCCAATTTATCATGTGTACACTGTAGAGAATATTTCTATGTGCTTTCTTTGCTCAGGGAAAGTGAAGGTGTTCTAACTCAACATATTTAGTTTTGAAAAAAAGATCATACCTTTCCAATAAATACCTCTCAAACCAATACAAGCCAAGGAAAACGTCTATATTTATAATTAATTACCTGAAGGACTTTACATTTATCTCATGGTAGATATAGAGTTCTATGGTAGAGATATAGATTTTATAGCAAATGTAACTGGAGTCACATTAACCAAAATCATCCCTGGTCACTCCTCAAGATTCTGTCCCAGCAAGGAGAATTTCATTAACTAAGTCAAGGTCAAATGCTCAAGACTTTAGCTGCCAGTATCTGGGAAGTAAAATGCCTGTCCCTTTGCAGTGTCGGTAGAAGGTTGAGTCCTACCTTACACAAATATTCCCTAATGTTAGGAAATTAACCTCAAATGAGTTCTTCAGATACAATGAAGAAGGAAAAAAAAAAGAGGCAACCAACTATATGCTACATACTTAGGCAGTATTTTAGATTTCTTAAATTTCTTTACCATTTCTGAAAGTACCTTGCTGAAGTTTCAAAACCAATTCTGATATGTAAACATCACTGATAAAAATGAGAGAATGAAACTCCAAAAAGGCAAATGAATGGCCCAATGCAACAATAAAGAAGAGACTTCGTTTTCAAGGTCCAGTATGCCATGCAAGATTAGTGGGCATACTTGAAGAATGTGTTCCTTAACTAAACTACTTCTGGAAACAATCTAGGTTAGCGCCCTTGAAGAGTCACAATTTACTGTGTACAATTCAGTATTCCCTAAATTTAACCACAAACCCCTTTTTCTTTGGATGTCACCCAGAATTATCTCTCTGTAAATTTAATCTTGGAAAATTCTACTCTGTTCTTATTTGAGAAATTACATTCACAAAATGTTCATTCATCACTACAAACAAGTCAATTTTGGTCAAGCATTTTTATGCCTGACCAAGCAGCACCGGGTGTTTTTTTGCCACTAAGTATTCAATAAGTATTACATGATGGGCTGAAGTAGTGTTTTCAGGGCTCCTGTGGATAGATTTTCCAGCCAACTCCGAACACCTTTCATTATTTTTTGATATTAAGCATATCTGACCCAAATACACCATCATTCTAATACAAGAATTTTAATTTTAGACTTTATATGCATAATTATGCCTGTATTTGTTCCACTTTATGGGAAGCAGAGGTCTTTTGAGAAGATATTGCCAAAACTTACACTTACTTCCTAAGTGCTTCTCATCGTTAAAGACATGCTTTTGAATTTCCATCTACTGTCAACCATAGCTGAATTTACTTGTGTCTATTAAATAATCCTCAGTTTTTTATGCATTGCCTATCACCTTCTTCCAGAAACCAGATACTCACCATGATAAAACAAATAAAACTGGGTATTTCTAAAAATGGCATTTACACACTATATCGATAAGGGTTCTCCAAGAAAATAGAACTAAGAGGAGATAGAGAAATGAAGAGATTTTATAGAATTGGCTTACATAGTCATGGAGCCAGCAAGCCTGAAGTCCACAAGGCAGGCCAACAGTGTGGAAACCACAAAGGATTTGTTTCCGTGCTGCAGCTTTGAGGTAAAAGTCTCCTCTGGAAAATCTCAGTTTTTCCTTTTAAAGCCTTTGACTGATTGGATGAGGCATTTGCATATCATCAAGAGTAATCTCCTTTACTTCATGTCAGCTGATGGTAGATGTCAATCACATCTGCAAAATACATTTGCAGAAATGTCTAGACTAACATTTGACTAAACAAATGGCCCCCATAACCTAGCCAAACTGACACAAAAAAGGGTAGCCATCACACAAAACTTCTTTTATTTGCACTGTCCTTTATCAGGCTTACTGTCTTTCAAATTGTAGTACTAACCCCCTGTGCTTTTCTAGATGCATAAGTCATTTCACAGGTGATTCTCAAACTGTCACCTGAGAACCATCACCTTAATTGGTCTACACCATCAATACCTTTTCCTGGAAATCCTTCAACAAAAACAAAGCTCTTTTTTATGGAGATTTTAATTTAAAAACATAGCAAAGGGATTGTGTCTATGATGTCATTTAATTCAACAGCAATAAACTCTCATGAAACAAGAATTCGGTCAACTTGACAGTGTACCCAATTTCCAAATAGCTAAAAATAAACCTGAAGGCTTAGAAGCTTGTGTTTTTATGACTCTGATCTTCCCACCACGAAAGCCTCACCTTCACCCAAATGAGAGACCAACAATTGCCAGAGACACAGATTTAACTAGTCTTTTTTTTCTTTTCTTTTCAAATTTTTATTTAAATTCTAGTTAGTTAACACATAGTGTAATATTGGTTTCAGGAGTAGAATTCAGTGATCCATCAAAAAGACAAATACCATATGATTTCACTCATATGTGGAATTTAAGAAACAAAACAGATGAACCTAAGGAGGATTGGTGGCGGGAGAGAGCAAGGAAAATAAGCCACAGGACTCTTAAAGATAGAGAACAAACTGGGGATTGATGGAGGGAGGTGGGTGGGAGAGGAGCTAGATGGGTAATCAGTCTTGAGTGGAACCTGAAGTGCAAAAGCCTGCAAATCACTGCCTTGGAAGCTTGACACCTTCACCCACATTAGGAAAAGGGAGACATCTGAAATTAACCAGTTACGGACCTTTTGGCTAAGGGTAAATTTATTTGTTTTTTAAGTTTATTTGAGAGAGAGAGAGAGAGAGAGAGAGAGAGAGAGAGAGCAGGGGAGGGGCAGAGAGAAAGGGAGAGAGAGAATCCCAGCCAGGCTCAGCACTGTGACTATAGAGCCCTACTCGGGGCTTGAACTCACTAACTGTGAAATCATGACCTGAGCCGAAATCAAGAGTCAGATGCTTAGCCAACTAAGCCACCCAGGTACCCGGGGCAAGGGTAAATTTCTAACATCATTTTCTCTCGGTCTGCCATTGCATTAGGAAAATGTTGTCAATTATACAACGCGGGGTGCCTTAGTGGCTCAGTCTGTTAAGTGGCTGACTTCAACTCAGGTCATGATCTCACGGTTCCTGGGCTTAGGCCCTGCATTGGGCTCAGTGCTGATAGTGGGGACACTGGACCCTGCTTCGGAATCTGTGTCTCCCTCTCTCTCTCTCTGCCCCTTCCCCTGCTCACTCTCTCTCTCTCTTTCTCAAAAGTAAATAAACATTTTTTTTTAATTACTCAGTGAAATTTTTGTCTCCCATTAAAGAAACCCAGTCATGGGGAGGATTCTTGGTTTCTGCTCAGGTCATGATCTCACAGTTCGTGAGTTTGAGCCCTGAGTGGGGCTCTGCACTGTCAGTGCAGAGCCTGCTTGGGATTCTCTCTCTATTCCCTCTCTTCTGGCCCCTCACGGTTTGTGCTGTCATGTGTTCTCTCTCTTTCTCAAAATAAATAAATAAACTTGAGAGAAAGAAAGAAAGAAAGAAAGAGAAAGAAAGAAACCTAGTCATAGATAATCAAGTCAAAAGATGCCCCTTTCCAGAAGCTATTCCATCCTTCTCCATTTCTTCCAGGATCTGAGCTTTTTTTCCCCTATTAGGCCAAGAAAAGTACCTAATTATTCCTTGCACTGCACCCACCACCACAAATCTCCCTGTTGTATAACTAATGCTTTTCAGCAAATTCTAGTTTGCAATTAACAATAGTACCTACTTACCCATCCACAGATGAGCGGTTTAGAAGTCCTGTATTGTTTCTACCCCAGTAAGAAAGTTTCCAACAATGAACTAGTGTCTCTTCCCACGCTTCAATATCAGAAATATGGATCTTTGTCACATTGTGTGTTGCACCATGAAAAGCCTCTGGAAGGCGTGCCTGTTTCAAATAAAAATCTTTGCCTCCACCTTGTGGTTGACAGGCCTAAAGACAGATGGCCGTGCAGAAATCTATTCTGAAATCAGATTTTCATAAAATGGACAGTACTAATCACCTGGAATATGCTTACTTTGTGCTACAGCTCTATTTAGAACAACATGAAAAGCCAAGTTAACAAGATACAGAAGTTTCAACTTTTATTCTCAGAGATTTTTTTTTTTTACGTATTTTTTTTTCCAACGTTTTTTTATTTATTTTGGGGACAGAGAGAGACAGAGCATGAACGGGGGAGGGGCAGAGAGAGAGGGAGACACAGAATCGGAAACAGGCTCCAGGCTCTGAGCCATCAGCCCAGAGCCCGACGTGGGGCTCGAACTCACGGACCGCGAGATCGTGACCTGGCTGAAGTCAGACGCTCAACCGACTGCGCCACCCAGGCGCCCCAATTCTCAGAGATTTTAACAACTGTGTCAATTTGGCAACTTTGTACACAACACAACCAAATGATCAGTCTAATTTTTTCATTTAGTTCCTGAGAATATTTAAAATTTTGAGAAAAAAAATTAAGCCATTTTTCTCTCTTTAAATATAGCATAAGTGACGGAGTAAGAATTAGGTAAGAACATGTAAAAGATTAGGTAAGAACATGTAAAAAAAAAAAAAAAACTAGTATGATACTTCACTTTTTACACACTGTATCGTTGTCTATAACTGACCTGTATGCTTCCAGGCCAAAATATAACTCGAAAACAGAGTTTGGGATAAAGAGGAACAAGAGGTGTATTGCTTAGTGGGGCAAGGAGACTGAAGCAGGCTAGGGTCTTCAGAAACTGCCAAGCCTACCCAGAGGAAGGGGTTTGACGATGCAGAGGGGTGGGTAGGGAAATACAGGACCTAGTCAGTTTCTACACGAATTGTGTGTGTGTGCCAGCCTCCTTAGTGGTTTTTCAGGCTGTGTGGTTCCTGAAACAAAAGACCAAAAGAGGAGGAGAGGTTTGGGGAAGACAGGAAAAAGGTTACTTTAAAATCAAGCTCCTCTGAAGAATAGTGCAGCCATCTTGATTTTTGTTCAACTTCATGCTTTTAAGCAGTTTTGATGTTACTTTTTCGGAAACTTTCCTCTATGATCTCATCTAATCTTCACATTTACATGAGGCAGATAATCCAGATCCTAATACATCTAATTTACAGGTAACATGGGTTAGGTGAAATGAACACAAACTAAGAGCAAAGACTGATCTGGCAATACTGAATATGCACTAAGCACTTCCCGTAAGTCAGGTACAGCATGTACTACTTGGTAAGTGTGCCACTTATTATGGCTTAGTCAAAAGCCACCCTGACAGAGCAGCTGAAGACAATTGCAATCATTAAAAGTTTGCTCACGTCTATCCGAGTTGACTGAGCTCAGGGTCTCTCGTGCAGTTGCAGTCAGGCAGCAGTGGGGCCCATCCTGAAGGTGGTTCCATTCACATAAGCTGGACTGGGCCCAAAAGGAACCAGAGGGCGGGCTCCAGATAGTCTGGTCAGGTGGTCTTCTCAGGCAGCCTCAGGACAGCCAGACCTTTCTTAGGTGGCTACAGATTCCTGAGTTTCCTAAGACATAATGGTGGAAGCTGTCCTTTCTTTCTTTCTTTTTTTTTTTTATGTTTTTATTTATTTTTGAGAGAGAGAGAGCTGGGGAGGGGCAGAGAGAGAGGGAGACACAGAATCTGAAGCAGGCTCCAGGCTCTGAGCTGTCAGCAGAGTCCCATGCGGGGCTCCAACTCGTGAACTGAGATCATGACCTGGACTGAAGTTGGACTGAGCCACCCAGGTGTCCCTGGAAACTGCCCTTTCTAATCAACCCTTCGATGTCAGGCAGCATCCTTCCCACTGCATTTTTTTTTACTTATTTTTTTTATTTATATTCATAACATACGGTATAGTCTTGGCTTCAGTAGTACAACCCAGTGATTTATCACTTACATATAACACCCAGTGCTCATCCCAGCAAGTGTCCTCCTTAATGCCCATTACCCATTTAGCCCATTTCTCCACCCAACGCCCCTCCAGCAACCCTCAGTCTGTTCCCTGTATTTAAGAGTCTCTTATGGTTTGCCTCCCTCTCTGTTTTTATCTTATTTTTCCTTCCTTTCCCCTGTGTTCACCTGTTGAGTTTCTCTTTCCACTGCATTCTATTTTAACAGGCAGTGCTTCAAGACAAGATGAGATAGACTGCATTTGTTGTTGAATGAAGTATCAAATAATTTGCAAACGTTTTAAAACCACCCTCCAGATAAAATTTGTAGATCAAACTATTTGTCATTGGCAATGGCTATGCAGAATATGACAAAGCACTCCTAAGGTTGGAGAAATCATGTAAATAGGAGTCTAAGCCAAATATAGATTTGCTGAGCAGAAAGAAAATCACCATTTTTAAAAAATTACTTTCTAGATCAGTAATCTGAGAAGTAGTGCATGGAATAAATTTAGATATTATAAAATTACTCAGATGAAAATAATAAACTAATATAAACTCAGAATAAGGTCAAAACTACTACAAACTTACCATCGAAAAAAGTGAATTACAGTCTACAATGAGTTTTTCTCATCCAGTTTATCATATTTGGCTCATTGTCATTCATATGTTCCCAATTATGATGTCTAATATATTCAAGTCAAGCTGACAAATACACTCAGCTATTAATCTAACTTCTAATAGAATGTCTCTATGTAAAAAGCACAGAATTATATAGTGAAGCATCATCAGTTATTAACTCAAAAGACTGCAATAATGAAATCTGTGATTAATTTTGGTTCAAATAAAATCAATGTCACCAATTAGCAATTATATATAGTCGATTATATAATTTTTAATTAGCACAACTGTATTTCAAAATGGTTGCTCTAAGCACTTGCATGGCTATATCACGCAAACATTGAGTAAAATTTTCTGACATGTTAAAAATTTTAGAACCGCATCATTCTTGCCGTAAATTTGGACCAGATCATTGTTTGTGAAAATAGACCTCCCAGATCTTTCTTCTATTTCTTAGCTGTTCCTGGAAAACAGCCACGAAGGCAGGATGTACTGTGGTTTAATACATAACTAAAAAGAAGACACTTCCCTCAGGAGCACCTGTCTATGAAACTGGTCACTGCCTCCACTCCACTGCTTACATTCTGAGCCGTATGTAGAAAATATGAAAGGACTGGACTTCTACCCAGAAACTCAGGTTATCAGAGCACACCAGCGACACGACCTAGACCCACCCATCCCTTGTGTTGCAAGTGCGATGAGGCCATCACTATTTATCATTCATCTACTTCACGAAGATTTGAGACACAACAGGGACCGGAAGTAACCAGTCGTTTAAACTCCACTGTCTCTCTGACTTGTGTACCTATGAGATTTGCACCTTTTCTGCTACTTTATGCAAAATACAGTACTGTTCACCCCTCCCAAGCAGAGGTTGATTCATGACTCTGCCAGTCCAGAACACAGTCCTTACAAAAGAGGAACAAAGATTGCATCTTGTCCTCTTCACCCTCCCCTCCTTAATAAAAGACTGTTTTTATCCCATTACATAATGCTAAGAACATCAGTGATGTGGACTTTTCAGGATTGAGCCCTTTTTTCTATGCACAGATAATTAAGGAAACACATTATTTGATTTTAATCCTAACCATAACACAACTTCAAAACAACTATATGATCCATCCTTGGTGAAGTCTCATTAAAAGCAGGCTTGTTGTTGTTGGGGGTGCCTGGGTGGCGCAGTCGGTTAAGCGTCCGACTTCAGCCAGGTCACGATCTCGCGGTCCGTGAGTTCGAGCCCCGCGTCAGGCTCTGGGCTGATGGCTCGGAGCCTGGAGCCTGTTTCCGATTCTGTGTCTCCGTCTCTCTCTGCCCCTCCCCGGTTCATGCTCTGTCTCTCTCTGTCCCAAAAATAAATAAAAAACGGAGAAAAAAAAATTAAAAAAAAAAAAAGCAGGCTTGTTGGGCACCTGGGTGGCTCAGTCAGTTAAGCATCTGACTTTGGCTCAGGTCATGATCTCACAGTTTTTGAGTTCGAGCCCCCCCGTGGGGCTCTGTGCTGACAGCTCAGAGCCTAGAGCCTGCTTCGGATTCTGTGTCTCCCTCTCTCTCTATCCCTCCCCTGCTCATGCTCTGCCTGTCTCCCTCTGTCTCTCGAAAATAATAAATAAAACATTAAAAAAAATTTTTTTAATAAAATAAAATAAAATAAATAAAAGAGGGCTTGCTTTCCCAAGTCACCATCCACACTTCCCAGCCTCTGTTTTAAGTCAGTCCATGCTCTTTTAGGAGCCAGGCTAAGAGCAAACTTGTGATTCATATCTACATTCTGCAGGTAGAACAGGAAGAAAAGCAATTTGGGAGGAGATGTCTTTCTTCTCATAATCCATAGTTCATTTTACCCCCAAAACAGAAAGTTCTCCCCTACATCAGGTTAGGCAACAACTATACCTCTTCAGAACTGAAATGGAATGGATGATATTTCTTCAAAGCCTAAGCCTAAAAAAAGCAACAGTACTTGACCACTACCTCCCTTAGACCTAGGCACACAGAACTCCAGCTCTGGGCACCACACTTTAGGGTACCTTGTTCTTGCCTTTGCCTAGCCAGGACTCTCCCATGGCACCATGGAGCCAGACATCCATGGAGCCAAAGGAATATGCCAACCCTAGAATCTACTCTTCCTCCTTCCACACCTCATTCTAGTACCCAGGATGCCAGAATTCCATTCCATTGCAGCACCTGCACAGCCCTCCTCACTAGAAAGACCACACTGGTGGCCCAAGAGGCAGTTGTCTCTAGAAGATGTGGACAGGGGTTAGCTTTGTGGACCAAGGTCTGCATATGCATACGTGTGAGATCACCACAGAGGTGGACAGAGACAGGCCACGGGGTAGACGCTGGCTTTTTGGATTTTGCCAAGTTCTGTTACAGAATTCAGAGGAATCTAAGGATTTTAAGCTTAAACCTGGATTTTCAGGTTGTTATAAAAGTATGTTTGCCAAACAAGGAGGATACAACATGTTTTATTTATTTAACAGTTTGTCAGATTGCTTTCAAACCTTCAAATATTTAGACATATGCTATGTGGGCCTCCATTTGTGCTCCTCCACGCAGCCCTGCAGTTTTTCAGGTCAGGTCTGTATTTTACAGGTACCGAAATGGATGAAGTAAGAGACTTCTTCCCTCCGCCCCTCCCCTCCCCCCACACACAAAAGCAATACACAGCCTTATTCAGGCCCCTTTAACAACAAATTGCACCAGGCTTATCAGGATGGTGACTTAAAGCAAGCTGCTGACTCTTTCCTCCAAACCTGAACAACTATAAATGTGAAAGGAAACTAAAATGATTTGAAGAACTAACCGCCATGATAACAATAATTATGAGAACGTTTGGAGAGTCTGAAGGCTGGAGAATTCTCTAAAGGCTGTCTTGAACTTGGGAACATAGTAGGGGAAGAAGGCTGAATTGTAGTGGATTCAACCTCGGGCAAAGTACGCAGAAGAAAGCTTCTAAACTCTGCTCATGCATTCAGAAAAGTTTAAAAGTCTGATAAAATCATTAAAGGTGGGCTGAATAAGTAAAAAGACAGTCCATGCTCTTGAAGTGAATGACTGTCATAAAAATATAAATTTTCTTCAAATTTATCTATAAATTAAATGCAATCCCCCATTAAAATTCCAGGTGAATTTTTTTAAAGAATCATTCAAAATCCTTGTTGGAAAATATATGTAGAAATTTTAAAACATCTATAACAAAGAAGCCTAAAAAAAGAAGAGTAATGTCCGGGAATGTGCATAAGCAGATATTAAGACATAATACAAAGCCATACAAATAATAAACAATATAATAACATACAAATAGTTAAGCAGAGTAGAATATAAATCCAGGCATATATGGGAACTTAAAACTATAGTAATGGCATCATAAATCAATGTGAAAACATTAGATTATTTTGTAGATGGTCTGGAATTTTTCTTCAATGTGTAGAAAAATTAAATCTGAATGCTATCAAACAACATATGTAAAGATACAAATGGACTAAAGTCTTTAAGATAAAATTATAACACTCTGAAATTGATAGAGAAAAATGTAAGCAAACATATTCATAACATGATATCAGGAACAGCCTACTTTAAAAAATATTCAAAAAGGACAAATCATAGGCAAAATAGTGATGGATTTTATTACATAAAGGTTAAAGAATGCTGTTCAACAAAGTATACCCTGAGTAAACTTCACAGACACATGCAGACAAAATGCATAAAGGAAAAAATAAAAATCTGTCAATCAAATGACTAGGGGAACCACAGGGTATTTTTAGGGTAGTGAAGCTATTCTGTATGATTCTGTAATAGTAGATAAATGACATTATGCATTTGTCAAAATCCACAGAACTGTTCAACCAAAATGGTGAACCTTAATGTATGCAACTTTAAAAACATCATTTACGAGGTCAAGGACCACAGGAAAGAATCCAGACTATGACAAGAGAAGAAACAACTTCACCAACAGAGTTAGGGGAAAAGGTGTCAACTTAGATAACTTTAGAAACAAAGTCTGGGGGCACCTGGATGGCTCAGTCTGTTAAGTGTCTGACTTTGGCTCAGGTCATGATCTCACTGTTCATGAGTTAGAGTCCCATGTCGGGTCTGTGCTGACACCTCAGAGCCTGGAGCCTGCTTCAGATTCCATGTCTCCCTCTCTCTCTGCCCTTCCCCAGCTTGCACTCTTTTTCTCTGTCTCTCAAAAATAAGTAGGCATTTTTTTTTTAATTTAGAAACAAAGTCTGTAAAACTAAGGGCAAATATATACATATATATATATACATATATATACACATATATATATGTGTATATATATATATTTGTATATACACACACATGTGTGTGCTTGTTCTGTCAGCTGAGAAGGCCTAAAAGAAACCATGACCCAGAAGCAATGAAAATACCTAGCACTCTGATCTTAGTTTCTAATGCCATCCTCCAATAAAAGGAGCTAGGCACCCTTGGAGAAATAGCTATCCCAAAACCAAGGGAGAAAATATTCAAAGTGAGAAAATCTCCAGAAAGAATGGAAGTGCTAAAAAAAAAAAAGTATGGTGGGTGGACCATGAACATTGGGATAAGTTAAAAGGACACAGGAGTCAATGTAAGGAGTTTCTAGTGGTCAAAACTAGAACAAAATAGACACAGTAGTATTGGATTATAGCTCAAAGTATAAATAAATGTCAATAAGTTAGTCCATACTAATATAAATAAATTATTGTATAAATTAGTAAATGAGGAGAGACAAAACTTCCTTGCAAAAGCATTACAATGGATTCTGTAAATATTCTCCCCCTAAAAGAGGGGGAGCATAACTCCCCACTCCTTCTGTATGGACTTTGGATAGTGACTTTCTTCCAAAGAGTATACTATGTAAAAAGGGGGGGAAAAAAGAGACTTTACAGGAAAGAAACCTAAAAAACACTGCTTCAGCCAAGTAATAAAAATCAACATCAATAGTCATAAGTCATGTAGATAGATAGAATGTACTCTTGATAATGATCGAATGAACATGAAACTTTACTTCAGTAGTCTTTCTCCTAAAAATCCATAAACTCAGTTTATTAATGAGAAAAACATCAGACAAATTCCAATAGAAAGACGTTCTACAAAATACCTGGGCCAGTACTCCTCAAAATTCTCAAGGTCATCAAAACCAAGAAAAGTCTGAGAAGCTGTCACAGCCAAGAGGGGCCCAAGGAGACATCAAAATTAATACAATGGGGTACCCTGGTTGGCATCCTGAACCAAGAAAGTATACTAGGTAAAAACTAAAGAAATCTAAATAAACTATGGTTCAGTAATTGTAACCAATGTATCATACAAATGTAAGGTGTGAAGAGGGGCAACAATATGGGAGTTGGGGAGGAAGTATGGGAACTGTACTATTGGCTCAGTTTTTCTCTAAATCTGAAGCTGCTCTAAAACATAAAGCCTAGTAATAAAAAAAAATTTAACCTATTAATAAAAAATTAAATAAACAAAATACAGATGAGGAAACCCAAAAGACTTGTGAGCATATAAAGAGATAATCACACTCATTAATTATCGGAGAAAAGCGATCAATGAGATATCAATGAGATATCACAATGAGATATCACTTTACCTCTGTGAGACTGAAGAAACTTGGAAAGCTGTGTAATGACAAGAGTTGGTGAAGATCTGAGGACAAAGGACCCCTCATGCACTGCTGGTTGGAGTGCAGTCTGGTGTATATGTTGTGTGAGGAATCTAGAGGCCCTTAGCCAATTACTCATAGACGTAAACTCTGACCCCACATTCTGTACTTGGAGGTAAATACATAAACATATAAATACATTTAAAATTATCACGTGGGTCTGAAAAAGAACATGGAGGAGGATGCTTTTGTAGTGCTGTTTGTGGAGGTAGAGAGTCAAACAAAAACTGCCTATCCAGCCCTAGCCTAGAAGAATAAACAGGTAGAATGTAATGGACCCACACCATGGACTATTACACAGACATTAAAAACACCAAACAATGTGCATATAGCAACATGGATGGATCTTAAAATCATAGTGCTCACACAAAAAAATAAAAAAAAATACAATGACATTTTTTTACACAATACCATCTACTCCAATGAAAAATACATACCTGCAAAACAAAATTTTTATATTTCACAAGAACAGATACATAGTGAAAGTATACATAGGAAGCACATAGAATGATTAGTCATAGGCAGAGGGATATGGGGTTATGGGGATATATTAAACGCTGAGCCTTACATGAACCAAAGATGATAATGTATGTTAACTGAAAAGTATGATTAACATCATTAACTACCTTCTATCCTTGAGATCCAATGAGAAAGCAGAAAGATTCCAACTAAGATATATAGTTGAGACCTGAAATCTCAAACTGCGATACCAAGACTTCCTCATTCCTATAAGTGAAATATAGTCTAGCTCCATACTATCCATGGCTTTTCCAAGAGCTCTCCCATGGTCTGTGATAATTGTGAGGGAGATGAGGAAGATATTATGTGTATTCAAAATATTCTCCAGTGTAAATCATCCAGGGCCTCAATACCCATGCCTCCTTGGCACAGGCCCAACATTTCATAAAGATAGCACTCTCGGAGATCAGGTGTGTCCATAGTCTCCTGCCCAGGGACCAGTACGCCAATGAGTAGGCCAAAACTTGGCATCTTCCATGTGCTGTTGAAGAGTAGCCTACATTGTCATTTACTCTTGTAATACCAACCAATTCTGACAACTGCTGAGAAAGAAAAGGGATAATGACTTCCCCAGTTGGAGTCCTGCTGTAGTATCCTAGCCCCCACATTAAGTACAGAGTGGAGCCAGATTCAACACATTTCAGAGGAAACTATGATCTTTTCAAGACACTGAAGAACTATTCTCCAAGGAACAGAATTAGTTCGAAGTGGTTAAAACGGAGATTGGTCCAAGAGAAATGTTATCTGATTCATGGTTCCACTGAGTTAAGCCTAGACTTTAATTTCTTCAAGATCTCTGGAGCCATTAATAACAATTATTTTAATAGCTGAAGATTAGTGTTTACTATGTGCAAAGCATTGTTCAAAACACTTTAACTGCACTATCTCATTCCAACACACACACAAAAGCTCTATGAAAAAGCTACAGTAATTATACCAATTTTATAAAGCAGAAAATTGACACATATGAGATTAAGTGACTGGCTAAATGGTACTTTAGTAAATGGTGGTGGAGCTGGGATTCAAAGCTAAGCAGTCTGACCTCAGAGCCCATGTACTCAACTTGTACACCTCATTGTCTGTGTCCACTGGGCATAATGGTTAAGAAAAAAGCAGCTTCTCTAAATTATGCCCAAAGATATGATAAAAGAAACATTTCTGTTTGGCCAGGAAGGCATTTTCTCCAATATATTCTTTTTTTTTTTTAATGTTTGTTTATCTTTGAGAAAGAAACAGATTGAGAACAGGGGAGGGGCAGGGTGGGGGGTGGATACACAGAATCCAAAGCAGGATCCAGGCTCTGAGCTGTCAGCACAGAGCCCAACGTGGGGCTCGAACCCATGAACCACAAGATCATGACCTAAGCCAAAGTCAGATGCTTAACCGACTGAGGCTACCCAGTCTATTCTACCTATATATTCTAATAGCCAGGTACATTTTATATATTTTTGTTTGGGTCCGAAGATTTTAGTTTCCTTCCACCATCTCTCCCTTCTTTCTTTCCTCTCCAGTACTGTTATAACATTGCTAAAGATATGGTGGAATTTTTTTAATGTGTCAAGCATTTTGCAAAATTGAAGATGATACCAAACAATAAACTTGATGTTGTTTTCCACCTATTGGAGAATTATATCTAGAACATATAGTAAAGAGGTAAAAATCAAGAAAATCTCTAAAATCTCCCCTATAGCCTAGATCATTCAAAAATGACAAGAACTCCTTTTTCCAGATAGAAGTCTGTTTTTCTCTGTCCCAGCTCCCATACAGTTTTTCAAAAACAATATCACCAAATAAACAGTTCTTTCTTCCCCAGATACTCAGTACATTGTTTTAGGTAAAAGAATTGAAGAAACAAATGAGAAAACATGACAAAGAGAGGAGTCACCATTTTCACTCACTCCATTTCATGCATAGATTCAACAACCTAATTCTTAAAGAATATTTAAAGGCTTATTGTGGTAGACCTTGTATGGTACCTGATATGCAAAATGAACTTATCAGAAGTAGAAACAAAAATCTATTTTTGAAATAAGCATCTTTGAAATTTGCTATGAAAGTCCTCTATGGCTATGCCCATAATGGCATAAAATATATTTTATTAATTTATACTGTATATTCTATTATGTGTGCTCTATTAACCTTTTTTTTAATCGCATTAACTTTTTAGAAAATGCTGACCACCCGTCTACTGCCATCCAGTGTACTTCTAGGTTATCATAGGTAATCAAGTGCCCAAGAAATGGAAATTTATTCTAGTGTTAGCATAAAAAAAAAAGATTATAGTTCTAGATCGAGGTAGAGACATAGCCATATATAGAGATATGGAGACGTAGATATGGAGACGTATGTCCATATTACATACACCAGTTTTCCCTTATATATTTCCATATATATTTCCCACCATATATTTCCCTTATATAACTAAGAACTGATTACCAAAAGAGAAAGTTAACTGATCTTGCATGTGCTAAAAGCCTCACAGCACTTCAGGCAAATACACGGATTTTGGATTCTGTAAATTGAAAGGAACTTTTGTTTCCCATTAGTGGAGTACCAGAGGAAAAGAGCACTGAACTAAATGAAAGTGAAGAGACCAGGGTTTTACCTCAGTCTCCCCATCACACTGTGCGACCTTGGAAGTTTCATTCAATCCTTCCATACTCTCATCTGCAAAAATGTTCCCAGCACACTAGATAGCCTCTACAACTCCTTCTTGACCTTGTATTTCAGACAACAGTATATACTGTGTGTGTTTGATGCAGCTCAGATCTGAAAACCGTGAAAATATTACTCAGTTGACCCACTAGATGGTAGCAGAATCCTGATTACTGTAAGATTGCAGGCAGCCAAGCCAACTTTCACATCATTCTGAATTCCACTATCAGAAAGTTAATGGAAGGACTTTGGTTGTTGAAAGATTTGAGTTTTACTGCCACCTCTGCTATTTATTAATTGGATGACCTTGGGCAAATGAGCCCATTAAGGTTTCTGATTACCTGCCACAAAATCAAAGGGCACTTTCCAGATCTAACACTATGATTGAATTTTGTTTCCATAGCACAAACATGATACCTTTAAATAGTAATGTTCTCTTATCCTGCTTTAAGCCATTCAAACCATCTCCATTTGGCCTAAAGAAAAATTCCATTTTCTCTATTTAAGTCCTTGGACAATTAACAATATTTTTGTTTCCTCATCTGTAAAGTGAGAAAAATAGTATCTTTAAGGGGTATTGTAATGAGTAAATAGATATGACATAAACATTAGTCATAATATTTTTTTTATTATTATGGTTTTGTTCCATGGCATCTGGATTTTTGCAGACCATTTCATACTACCCCTTTCTCCTGATATTTGAGGGTATACACTAGTGGTTTAGCCTGATTCTCACTCACAGGTTCAGAGTCTGCACAGAACAGCACATGCGTCCAGAAATACCTTACAGAATTTTCTCATGTTAGTGTAAGTTGCTACAAAAAGTTCCAGGCCTTGGATCTCTAAGTCCTGAAGGAGTCTAGGTGTTCTGTCTCAGTCAATCCTCACTAAAACTTCTTGAAAGAGTCCTCTAAGGGCCCTCTGATATGGAGTTGTAACCCGTAGTCTCTTGGATTCCTCCTTAAGAAATGCAGTCAACCTGAAGGTCACCAGGCAAGCCCAGTGAGTTTCCAATCTTAGCAAAACACTGCAAAGAATAGTAACTGAAAGATACCTCTAACCTAGATCACAGACGCCAGTGTATCTGGTTCCTCCTTAAACTGGCTCTCTTTATTCACCACAATCATCAATTACATTACTTCTGTGTTAAAACATTGTGTTATATATTATGTGACAAGAGTTGCCACATTCTCTCAGATATTGGTTTATGGCCTTGAATATATAAAATACTGAGGATGCCAAACACATCAAGTCATTGAAACTAAATTCCCAACAGTCACTGTGCTTCTTTGACCTCATTGGCTATCATCACTTTGAAAATATTTAATGTAGGGGTGCCTGGGTGGCTCAGTCGGTTAGGTATCCCACTTTGGCTTAGGTCGTGATCTCACGGTTGGGGAGTTCGAGCCCCGTATCAGGCTCTGTGCTGACAGCTCAGAGCCTGGAGCCTGCTTCAAATTCTGTGTCTCCCTCTCTCTCTGCCCCTCTGAGGGAGACACACACACTCTCTCTCTCTGTCTCTGTCTCTCTCTCTCTCAAAAATAAAAATAACATTAAAAAATTTTTAAAGAATGTATTTAATGTTATAACCTAGCAGAATTAAAGTGGAAAGCAAAGCACAACTAGTTATAGTTACTACCAGGAACCATCCCCTAACTACCTCATCTCTTTTTCCAAAGAACTACACTGTCACAAATTTCTGGGTTTTTTTTCTGTAATTCTGTGTTTAATATACATAATTTATTTATATATATCTCTATATACAGATATATGTTGATAACTTGTTCTGTGTAACAGGGTGAGTCCAGTCAAGATACCAGTGCTAACAGGCAGTGGTGAATTACAGAACATGACCCAGCCACCCAAGATCAGGGTAGGTGATGAGAAAGCAGAACTAGGCATGAGCTGGGTCTAGAACACCCAGAAGGGATGAGGACAAGAACCTAGAGCCTTTGGAGTGTTTCAAGATCTGAAGCTGCTGGGCTATTGGAGAAACCAGAAGAAGAGTGGTTATACTGTCAATGAGGCAGTATTAATAATCTATCTGCTTACACCAATGATGCCAAAGGGCCTTCAAAAAGGCAAGTTAAGACTGAAATAGTTCAGTGCATATCCCACATTTAGAAAGAATAATGAGCACAAAATAGAAGAGAAGGGGAGGGGGAGAAAAGGGCCACCTCCAATTACATATTCTTTAGCTCAGAAAACAATTCTTCTGGTACAGACCATACTACACTGATCTCATTAAGGGCAGAGATCAAACCTAGCCTGCCCTTTTTATCACCAGAGACCAGTCTGGTGCTTTGCACTCATGTGCTCTCAATGACTGTTTACTGTTACTTTGTTACTGTTGTAGATGACCGACCGAATATACACCAAAAGCAAAAGTCTGTGGTGGTGTCCTGCTGAGTGACCAAAGTGTAGAATCATAAACTCTCTGATTTTTAGCCCTCTGCTGTTCTTTAAGCTGAGTGCATATACAAGTATGCAAAAGAATGCAATTGCCCCAAACAAGTGAAATCAGGATATAGGCTTCAAAGGACATAAACTCCCTACATGCCTGTTACAACTGGGGGCTGCTGGCACCCTGAACACCATTCCCACTACTGGTGAATTCTTTAGAATTGCTTCATAAACACGATACAATAGGCTGCTAGTCCAAAGACCTATAGCCCACACCTAGTCTTGGCATCCACTAGCTGTGTGACCTGAAGCAAGTCATTTAATTTTTTTTTCATCAGTTAGACTAACAGTCTAATTTCAGCAATAATAGTCCATTTCAGCAATAATATTCTGACTCTAAGCTGATCATGAAGAAGAGAAAATTGGATTCAACAAGGGCCAGCCAGCATTCCTGATTTGTATAAATTCCCACACAGTCTTTTACTCTCCCTAATCCACATACTTTTCGGTGTGTGAACGACTAAACTGCTTACAGGAGATTTACTAGTGACATAAACTCAAGGAGGATTCCAGCAAATTCCATGTAATCATCTTTCTGTGTGCTCAAGAGCAGTGTGAACTCTCACCGCTCCAACATGTCCCTGAACTGGTTAACCAACAGGCTGGGGGCACGAAACGTAAAACAGTTTAAAGTGAAGCTATAAAAATATAAGGATCCTTATACTTGTTCCAAGGTATGTTCTATGTAATGGTCTTTAAGTTTACCACAGATGTCACATGAGAATGATGATGAATTGGGCAAATGTTGACAACTGAAATCATCAGAAGACAACGGATGCGGGGAAATAGACCCCTGGAGGGGGAATTCTGGGATGCTCAGTTGGCACTCCTGTGACACAGGGTCTGATGGTAAACAGTGTCCCAGGGCTGAAAGGGACTCCTACCCTTTAAGGTGGGGCCTGCAAGGAGGGGCAGGGATAGGGGATGATGAATTTGGAAGCTGAGGCAGCCTGGGTGAAGTCATGAAGAAAAGCCATTTAACGTTCAGTCATACCTGCCCATCACCACCATCCCATCAGGGCGCGAGTGTCCTCCACCAAATTTACAACTGCAAATGTTTATTGCTTTATAGTGTGCTACCTTCCAGTCTAATAAAAGCTTTCTAGCCAGTCCCAATTTGGAGTATGACAGGATAAACATTCTGTTCTGTTTCTCCCACTGAATGTAGCTAATAACCAAGACAGGATTCATGGAGGGGCTCCTTGAAGAACAGAGCAGGTAGATTAGGAAGAAAGACAAGATTTAGAGTACCACTGAAACAGTAGTGTATTTACCTTTTTTTACCACTGCTGTCACCATGCCTAACCACCAACCTGCCTAAAACCTAGAAGTAAGCACCTGTGAAGGCAGAAAAGGTTCCAGAAAAAGAGCTCTAGTTTAGGCTTACGTAGTGGTTAAGGAGTCACCCGGCAGTACAGTGCAAGAGGTACCACAGAGGCCCAAAACTCTGAAGGAGAAAACACTTCCTCGCCAGTTGGAAAAGCTGTGGTCCTAAGACCTAAGAGAGTGGGGTTAGAAGGGTAAAATCTTACAGTTGTTCTCCCTATCTTTCAACCACCAAGCCACAAACACTGCTGGAGTCACCAGAAATGTTGGCAGAGCAGAGTAAGTCAAATTTCAGATTCCTGGCGGCAGGACTGAAAAGAGGGACCTTGGGGAAATGGAAGTAATGGAGAAATTACAGAGAGGGAGGAGCTCAGGGAAGCAATCCTACAGAGTTGGCTGTGCACTGCTGGGCTCACCTCCAAGCTATGCGTGCATGGATCTGACCTCAGGTGGCCTAGGAAAGACTCAAAAGACTCAAAAACTAAAAGTTAGATCATTGCCCAGGTCCCAGACTTGCAAACATGGTAAAGGCACAGGTCAGATCCAAACAGGACTGCAAAGACCTAGAAAATAGGACTGGAAGAGGGGATGTCACTACAGACTCTGTAGACACTGAAAGAAGAATTAGGGGATACCACACAGATGTCTAGGCACACGAAATTGACAACATAGATAAAATAAATTAATTGCTCAAAAACCACATACTATCTAAATTTGTCCAAGATGAAGCCATTCTGGAGGTCAGAAGCCAAAATCATTGGCAGGTCTGTCTTCCTTTCCTAAAGCTCAAGAGGTGAATCCTTTATGTAGCCCCTTCCAGCTTTTAGAGGACACCCACATTCCTTGGCTCATGGCCCTTTTCCTGCATCTTCAAAGCGAGCCCCAACCTTGTATCTCCCTGTGTCTTTGGTCTGTAATTACATTTCCCTCTGACTCTTCTGCTTCCTTCTCAGTTTTTAAGGACCCTTGTGATCACATTGGGCCCACCTAGATAATCCAGGATAATCTCCTATTTTAAATCCCCCTGATTAGCAGCTAATTCCACTTGCAACCCTAATTCCCCCTTGCTATGTAATTTAACATATTCACAGGTTCTGGGGATTAGGACATGGACATCTTTGGGGGGCCATTATTGTGTCTGGCATAGCAGACCTTACTAACATGAATTTTAAGAATCTGGAGGGGCTCCTGGGTGGCTCAGTCGGTTAGGCATCCGACTTTGGCTCAGGTCATGATCTCATGGCTAGTGAGTTCAAGCCCTGCATCAGGCTCTGTGCTGACAGCTCAGAGCCTGGAGCCTGCTTCAGAGTCTGTCTCCTCTCTCTCTTTCTCTCTCAAATATAAATAAACATTAATTTAAAAAAAAAAAAAGAATCTGACATGGAATTGAAAAGATTTTGGGAGAGTTAAGGCAAAGCTGAAGCTAAGGAAGAGTTTCATACAGCCAAAGAAGCTGATTAAAAACTGATTTTTTTTTATGTTGTTCTTATAGATTCTCCATATCTCATTAACATGACCCGAAAGGTCAATAACTATTTTAGATCAATAACTCCATAAGCATGAGGTTGAATTAAAAGTCCATTTGGTGTTCTGTGTGGTTAGGAAACTGAATGAGTGCATCACATATTTTAAAATATAAGCCTAAACTGAATTTAGAAGTGCAGCTTAACATGATAAGTGTAATCAGAGAACACAAAAAGGCATAACGTATCGATGTACCTGAAATAAAATGAATATAATTTCATTAGTGGAGGAAAACTCTGAGAAGAAAATAGAATAATGGATAGAAAAATACCATAATTACCAAAATTATTCTTACACAATGTGTGTTTTTGAAGAACAATCATTTGATTAAGCATATAATTACGACCATATAGGATGAATGGAAGTAATGTTTACAAGGACAGTACCCTGGGGTTGAAAATAAAAACATCTCCATCTGGCAATAGCTAATGAGAAATGTAATCTAGAATTCTATTAGATAAAGGGCATCTATGTTACTTGTCAATAAACTATATTGACAAGTGACAGTTACTCCATATTAGTAAGTATATTCCTGGGGGGCAGATACACCAATGATTCTCAACCTTTCTTCCACAGAGGTTACTCATGAGACATGACAGCATTCAGACATGAAATGGACGTAAATGAGATTTAAGCTCAATTCCCTGTACATTATTTCTGATGCCACCTCTTTCTTCCACTCCAGGTAATATGGTCAAAAATTTGAGAATTAAATTCATGTTATTATAGGCATAACACAGGAGCTCACTACTCTATTGGATTCTCTCTCTTTCCAATATTGTGATAATTACCATCTGGGTCTCCATTATGTGTGACTATCCAAAGTGCCCCTTTAGAAGCTCTGAGAATCCACAAATGGAGCTTATGTTCTTCTGGTTTGGGCTATGCCAGGCTTCCTCACCACTTTTCCCCACCCCCACTATCTAATAACTAGTCTCCATACTAGTGAAGTTGTCTCTGCTCTGCCTTACTCTGAAACTAGAAACTGCCTTCCTTTCTCCAAAACACAGCTGACATGAGACTTTATTCTTCAAATGGCATGACTAAAGGAGTCCTGCTATGATATAAGTTACCCTCATTTGGAGATCTTTGTTTTGTCCATGGGGTATCTCAAACACCTAGAACGTTACCTGACCCATAGTAAATGGTTGTAAAGGCTTGTTGCAAAGTTTATGGAGACTTAAGGCAATAACGGTGCAAAAGAGCAGGAAATGCTACTCCTACACTCTGTAAGTCACTCCTCAACTCTCAACTGAATTCCTAGGACCCATTCATTCTTTCCACTGAGGAAAATGCCACCTTTACTTTGTTCTGGCCGCTCAGGAGAAATCAAACCAGTTAGCCCCATAATAATCTTACAGAAATGCTCTTATTGACCACAGAAAACAGTCATTGGCGTTGCTTTGTAGAGCAGTTGGGTTTCTTTTATTCCAAATCCAGTGTTCTCAAATAGGATCTTATTATTTTACCTTCGTTTAACTACAGGTTCATGCAAATGTTTACTCCCCAAACCAAAATGACATCTATCTATATCTACATCTACTTCTACACCTACACCTACATCTACGCCTACATCTACATCTATAATTATATCTGTATCTATCCCCAAAATGATAAGAAACTTATCTTTAGCAACACAAAGTACCAATGAGAGCTTTGAAGTTCCAGGATTTTTTTCCTTTAACACTGCAAAGAATCCAGATGAGTTCTCTGCCTTCCCCAGCCCCACCCCTACACACACACAGCAGCCTTGCAGGTGGAAAATGTTTCCCAACTCATTGTTAAGAGAAGGGAAAGAGATAATTTGTCTGTTTCTGGAATCACAGCGGTCATGCTTCTCCCCAGCCCCTGACCTACCACATACATGCAAAAATAATTTTGAATATCCTCTAATTCTTTTTATTTTTAAAAATAAGTTGTACACAAACTGCCATATGAGACTGTTATTAGCAACCTCTTCACCACTGATCTTCCCCCAAAACCAATGGTCCATCCAGTGTGTTATGACATTTCAGCTGGAAGCGCAAGGCAGTCCTTATAACTAAGATCTTCTCTCTCCTAGCTTTGTTTCCAAACTTAGTCATGCTGTGACAGGAACATTTTCCAAAATATATACAGATTTGGAATAGAAAGCACATACATGTATATAATCAAAGCAATAATAACTGTATGTTGTAAATGAAGAGAGCTTACACAATATAGCACAGCAATTGGTAGCATAAGTAGTGCTTCATACTATCTAAAATCCCAAGAGTTTTAGTGATGATACAAGGCATAGTTAAGTATACAGATCTTGGAATCAGAAGGATGTGGGTTCAAATCCAAGCTCTACTTCTTATTACTGTGAATATGAGCAACTTATATGACCTCTCTGAGTCAGCTTTCAGACCTGGAAATAGGCACATTAACACAAGTCTTAGAAGGTTATCGTACAGTGATAGAGATATAGTGGTGCTTCTAGAAAATCAAACTCCAATTCAGTTGGGCCTGAAATGCCATCTTACAGCCTTTTTGGCTCTAGTCAGCTTATTCTCCATCCTCCATAGCTACTACTCCATACCTTTTCCCTCTCCTCGAACCTGTGCCCGCACCTCACCTCCAATGCTACTAAGGAAAAAAGAAGCCAACCTAAGTAGGATGACTATATAATTTTTCATCCAAAGTGAAACAATTTTGAGAGTAAGCAGGAAACTCTTATAATTACACCAGGACAATAGGTATCAACCAAGATTTTCCAAAACTAAGACACACAGTTACTTTAATTATAAAGACAGTCCCTCAATTTCCAATCACCAAGCTGAACTAATGCCCACCTATATCTGCACCCATCTCTTTTTTCTTGGCTTCTGTTAGAGTGAAAAACGTATTGCCTCTTCTATTAATGGCACATCCCTCTGCTTATGCTCTTGACCCATCTCCTCTCACCTTGTCAACTTTTCAGTCCTTTCTCTCTTGTCTCCAACTTCTATCTCTACTGGTTCCTTTTCATTGACATTTAGATATTCTTCAATCTCTTCTCATTAAAAACAAAAGTCCTTCCTCAATCCCGTGTCCTGCTCTGACATTATCCTATTTTTGCCTCTTATTTACAGAAAAATGCATTGGAAGTTTCCCACTTGTTTTCTCAATTTTAGCTACACGTCTACACTCTGCAGTCTGATTTCCACCCCCACCATTCCACTGAGGTGCTTTTGACAAGATCACCAGTGCTCTGAACAAGATCTCAAGCACTGTTTCCAATGTATTTTAGTCCTCGTATTTCTTAAATTCTCAACATTTGATAATTTTGAGAGGTAGTGCTCTCTTTCTCCATACTTTCTCCCCTTTTATGATACCACATTCTTTTTTTTTTTCAGTTAGCTCCCTAACACACTTTTTTTTTTAACTTTATTTTTTACTTTTTAAAATTTTGCATCCAAATTAGTTAGCATATAGTGAAGCAATGATTTCAGGAGTAGAGTCCTTAATGCCCCTTACCCATTTAGCCCATCCCCCCTCCCACAACCCCTCCAGTAACCCTCAGTTTGTTCTCCATATTTATGAGTGTCTTCTGTTTTGTCCCCCTTCCTGTTTATATATTATTTTTGTTTCCCTTCCCTTATGTTCATCTGTTTTGTCTCTTAAAGTCCTCATATGAGTGAAGTCATATGATTTTTGTCTTTCTCTGACCGACTCATTTCACTTAGCATAATACCCTCCAGTTTCATCCACATAGTTGCAAATGGCAAGATTTCATTCTTTTTGATTGCCGAGTAATACTCCATTGTATATTTATACCACATCTTCTTTATCTATTCATCCATCGATGGACATTTGGGCTCGTTCCATACTTTGACTATTGTTGATAGTGCTGCTATAAACATGGGGGTATATGTGTCCCTTCGAAACAGCACTCCTGTATACCTTGGATAAATGCCTAGTAGTGCAATTGCTGGGTTGTAGGGTAGTTCTATTTTTAGTTTTTTGAGGAGCCTCCATACTGTTTTCCGAGTGGCTGCACCAGCTTGCATTCCCACCAACAATGCAATAGAGATATGATACCACATTCTAAGTTTCTGGTTATTCTTCCTCCATATTCTTGATAGGCTTCTCCTCCTTTAACCATCCTTTATTCCTAAGTGTTCTTTAAGGCTGTGTATTAAGAATTTTGCTGTTCACACTCTCCTAACCTTTCCTACATAATCTCATCTACTACCATGGCATCAATTACCATCTTCATGCTGATGGGTTCCAACTAGATGTCTCCAACCCAGATTTCGTTCCTCGTGTTCAGGTCAGAAGACTACCCTTTTTTAAGTTTTTTATTGAAAACTGAACTTCAGTATCTTCCAAACTAAACCTTTCTTCTTCAAAATATTCAGCCTATCTTCAGTATTTCTAGTCTCAGCAAATGGCTCACTGGTTTTCCTGGTTGAAAACCTGGAGCCATCCTAGACTTTTCCTTCTTCCTCTATATCCAATCAGTTCTATTTTGTAAATATTGTTCAAATCAGTTCACTTTTTATCATTATCATTGATATTAATCCAGTTCAGATCATCATTATCTCTCATCTCTATCACAGCCACCCCAGAAAGAGGCTGTAGTCACTACGTAAAAGTATGTCAGAAGTATAGTGTAGGGCTACTGTTTTCCTTCCTTGCTGTCCTTTTAGGGTAGCCTACCTAAAAATAAAGCTGTCACAAAGAAAGCAGAACACAAAAGTGAAGAGCAAGCAGATACCTCTCGTAGTACACAAACCTCTTAGTAAACCCTACCTAAAGCCACATTTCTCAAACTTTCCAGCTACCTGAGCCAACGCATTTCATTTTTCTTTTTGCTTAAGAAAGTTTATTGTATTTCCATTACCTACGATTGAAAAGTTATGACTTAAAAAAATCATGTGACCAGGTCACAATCTATCTTTAATCCTCAGTTTCTAGCGCAGTGCCTGGCCAGGTGATTAACATGTTGAGTAGATAATGTATGCAAAATGTTCTGCATTCATCTTTACCTCCTTACCAACAAAGAGCAATGTGTCTTCCCTCGTTCAGCAAGTATTTATTGAACATATTCTATGGATCACTGTTCTAGATACTGGGAACACAGCTCTGAGTAAAACATACAAAGCCTTGCTCTAATGAAATTTATATATAGTATATTCAAAAATAAGGAGTAAGAAATTAAAGTGTGCTGTTTTGTGTAGGATATTTACTATTCTTGTCCATAGATCTTAGAAAAGCCCCCTGGATTTTGTACAGCAAGATATCATGTCTGAATCAAAGAAATTCTTTAGTGTCTATTGGCATAAGATATTTACATACAAATGAAGTTAGGACATGGTATCCATTAAAAATTAGGTCCAAACAAATGTCTGGGCTTAAAATTTCATCAGAAACAAATTATTTCTATAGAGCACTAAAGATCCTGGTTACAGAAACTCAAGCTCACTAATCCTTTAGTTCAGTATTCAAGGCACCATGGAAAAAAAATAGAATACTTAGAGTAGGAAGTCCTAGCGTTGAATCCTAGATTTAAATAAAAGCCAGGTCTTCTTCCTATGCACTATTTCCTCATGTACAGAAAAAGGATTATAACACCTATTTCATTAGGCCTTTTCATTTCACTTAGAAAGTTAGTCATTGATTTTTACATGTTAGTTGAATGAATGAATGCTAATACACATATTAAGTGAGAACATATATTTGAAAGCATTTGTAAGCTGTAATGTGCTATATAAATAGTAGTTGCTTTAGGCATTATTATTATTGTTGTTGTTATTATTGTTATTTCTGTGAGAGCCAAGGTTGTGGAAGAGTTGTGTAGGAGACAGTACTAAAAAGAGGAAGAAGTAGTATAAGAACTGACTTGAAAAGAATTAGATATCTAAGTGTCTAAGAGGAGAGTGAGCAAGGCCTAGAGTAACAAGCAACCTTTCCAAATAGGGGTAGTTTGTTTCCACTGCCTCCAGTCTCTGGGCTCCCTTCCATGGCACATTCACGATTCTATCCATAAAAATTCCTAATCCTGGAATGCTTGGGTGCCTCAGTCTATTGAGCATTCAGCTCTTGATTTCAGCTCAGGTCATAATCCCAGGGACGAGGGATTGAGCCCTGTGTCAGGCCCTGTGCTAACAGCATGGAACCTGCTTGGGATTCCCTTTCTCCCTCTCTTTCTGCCCCTCCCCTATTCGCACTCCCTTGCTCTCTCAAAATAAATAAACATTTTTTTAAAAATTAAAATTTAAAAAAATGTATCCTTATAGAAAAAAAGATTCTTAATTCTATACTCTGTCTGCCTACCAAAATTACCTCTTTACTCATCGACATTTCCATATTTAAGGGCTGGTTTTAGGAAAGCAATCTGATTGAATGGTTGTTGACAGTGTTGTAAAAATGCTATTTTTGTGCCCTGAAGCTTTACTGCATCTTTATTTCCCAATGACATGTCACCTCCTTCTTCAGTTCTTAAGATTAAAATTCCCCACAACGGTAGTACTCTGTGCATGACATTTTCCTTTTTGTTTTTGTATTTTCTAATTTTTAATGATAATTTGAAATTACAATCAAAATGAAAACATTACTTTTAAAAATAGACTTAAATTTGGCTATTGTTGAAAGTGCTGCTATAAACATTGGGGTATAAGTGCCCCTATGCATCAGCACTCCTGTATCCCTTGGGTAAATTCCTAGCAGTGCTATTGCTGAGTCATAGGGTAGATCTATTTTTAATTTTTTGAGGAACCCCCACACTGTTTTCCAGAGCAATTGCACCAGTTTGCATTCCCACCAACAGTGCAAGAGGTTTCCCGTTTCTCCACATCCTCTCCAGCATCTATAGTCTCCTGACTTGTTCATGTTAGCCACTCTGACTGGCGTGAGATGGTATCTGAGTGTGGTTTTGATTTGTATTTCCCTGATGAGGAGTGATGTTGAGCATCTTTTCGTGTGCCTGTTGGCCATCTGGATGTCTTCTTTAGAGAAGTGTCTATTCATGTTTTCTGCCCATTTCTTCACTGGGTTATTTGTTTTTCGGGTGTGGAGTTTAGTGAGCTCTTTATAGATTTTGGATACTAGCCCTTTGTCCAATATGTCCTTTGCAAATATCTTTTCCCATTCCGTTGGTTGCCTTTTAGTTTTGTTGATTGTTTCCTTTGCAGTGCAGAAGCTTTTTTATCTTCATGAGGTCCCAATAGTTCATTTTTTCTTTCAATTCCCTTGCCTTTGGAGATGTGTCAAGTAAGAAATTGCTGCAGCTGAGGTCAGATTATGGAAAGAGCCTAAATGTCCATAAACTGATGAATAGATAAAGAAATTGTGGTTTATATATACAATGGAATACTACTTGGCAATGAGAAAGAATGAAATATGGCCTCTTGTAGCAATGTGGTTGGAACTGGAGAGTGTTATGCTAAGTGAAATAAGTCATACAGAGAAAGACAGATACCATACGTTTTCACTCTTATGTGGATCCTGAGAAACTTAACAGAAGACCATGGGGGAGGGAAAGGGAAAAAAAAAAGGTTAGAGAGGGAGAGAACCAAACCATAAGAGACTCTTAAAAACTGAGAATAAACTGAGGGTTGATGGGGGGTGGGAGGGAGGGGAAAGTGGGCAATGGACATTGAGGAAGACACCTGTTGGGATGAGCACTGGGTGTTGTATGGAAACCAATTTGACAATAAATTTCAGGAAAAGAAAAAAAAGGAAAAAAAAAATAAAAATAGACTGAAAAAAAAACAGGGGCGCCTGGGTGGCTCAGCTGGTTAAACATTGACTTTAGTTCAGGTCATGATCTCGCAGTTTGTGAGTTTGAGCCCCTGTGCTGACAGCTCAGAGCCTGAAGCCTGCTCCAGATTGTGTATCTCCCCCCCCCATCCCTCCCCTGCTCACGCTCTGTCTCTCTCTCTCTCAAAAATAAAATAAACATTAAAAAATTTAAAAAAAATACTCCAATAGACATGCATTTCTTTTCCTTTTTTATTACCATCTGCCAACTTAGCTTTCTAACCATCTGAATGAGTTTCTCTAAGGAGGCAATTCTCCTTTTGTTTCTTGGAAAACCAAACTGAGCATAGCTTAAATTTTTAATTCTTGGCTGACTTGTTTACCTACCCTAGCTTATAGAAATCTAGAACAGGTAGATAATGATTTCTTGTCTTGTCCTGGGAGTTTTCAAAGTAAATGCTTGAGTAAGGACACAAACTGTCTTAAAATAATACCTTGGGATTTGGAGAAGAAGAAATTGATCAAAACAAGAGAAAACTAAAGTAACAGACTTGTATTCTCCCATCTCTGAACCACTTTCTAGACTATCATATTTACCTTAGCTGTATAGAAATATTACTATTTTCATTTGAATAAATAGTTTACTATTAAAATGTTATTCCTAGCCCAATAAACACCATGCATGTAATTAAATGAATTATATATACATAATTAAATTAAATTAATGTGTTTTGATTTTGTTGTTATGCTTTTGCTGGAAGGAGCAATATTATTGTATATTCCTTGAATTCTTGAAATTTCTTTTTTTTTAAGTTTATTTAATTAATTTGAGAGAGAGAGAGAGTGCACAAGCAGGGGAGGGGCACAAAGAGAGGAAGAGAGAATCCCCAGCAGTCCTCATGCATGAGATCGCGAGCTGAGCTGAAATCAAGAGTTGGACGCTTAACCAACTGAGCCACCTAGGCGTTCCTTTTGATATTTCTGACATGGCATAGGTGCTTGCTCATAGCCTTTTAAAGAAGAAATGATATTGATCATGGACATGAGATCACTAGGATAGCTGAGACAAGGCTAAGGACCTAGGATGGTGTATTGAATTGGGTCAGACTCAGGAAGGGGTCCAGAGCATATAAGTTAAGGTGTTCTGAAACCCTATGAACCATGGGCAGTGGAAGGATGCACTTATTCTAGTAGACAAAGGCTACCAGACAAGGGGTCAAGAATCAGTTCAGAGCAAACAGGAACGTCTATGAAGCAGAGGTTGATAACATGGCTAGTCTGTGAGTGCAGTTCCTGGGTACCAGTAACAAGCAGAAGTTTTCCATTTTGCCAGCTTCCTGTCTCACCTCTTGGGTTCTTATGTGGTTCCTACTTAAACAGAGACAAACAATCATGATGTGTCTAGGTCTGAATAAGGGAGTATGTAATAGAAATATATAAGTGAGAAAAGAGAGGGTAGAAAATTATCGGTTTGTTTGGAGGTGGGGCAAGGAAGTTACAGAACAAAGTTCTCTTAAATAAAAAAGAACCAATATAAGAAAAATAAAATTTCAAATGTTTGAATTTAGGAATAAAATAATCCAAGCATTATTTTGAGTACCTGCATTCTTACTCCCCCCCTTTGTACATTATTCTTAGAGTTGGCAAGACTTGATAAACAAATTTAGGAAACTTAAGAAAAGGACAAGAAAAACTACCTTTACTATATCTAAAGAAAACAACTTCATTCCTAATGTGTGTTCTCCTAAGGGCCTTCTAAAGTCTTAATATTGAGTCACAAACACATCCTGAATAGTTGTGTAAGGGGATATGTAGTATTAAAGCATCTTCATCGCAGAAAAATAACAACCGCAGGCTTTCTCCAGTGTGTAACTGAGACAGATATCATCTCTGGAGCTAAAATGTTGCTATGCTGTAAAGAGGAAGCAATCTTGCCCAGAACTGATCAAGAGAAAACAGAAACTGAAATCTTATTACCTGACAAAGCCCAAGAGAATCTGAAGCACCACCTTTAGACACAGATTTTTTTTAACATTAATCAGAAACTCCCTCAAAGGCAGTACGATTCTAAGAACCAAACAGGGATAAATTAGATCTTTTTGAAAAGTATTACTTACAATACTGATTATTACAATACTGATATTAACAACACAATGAAACGTAGTGCTTTGTCTCCACACTCACAAAATCTCATACCCAATACTTGCCTATTCAGTTTGCTTGATCCATGTTTCCCTCAGTGACGTGGTGGAGAGATCTATGAAAGTAGGAATTGAGGGTTTCTATTAATAGAAATAGAGTGATCACATTCTATGTCAGGTTACCCATACTTTGTTTATCTGAACAAATGGTGTGATAATATCAGAATGAAAGACAATATGTGAAAATGCTAACTAGGGTCATCAAGGACAGACTTCCTCAGAAAGCTAGATTTTAATTTGAAAATGTGTAAAAGAAGCCAGATGGGTCAATATGAATTTAGGGTTGAGAGCAGCACATTGGTATGGAGGAAACTATTCTAAAGCAAGTAAAGAAAAGCTTACCATTATCTTTCTATTCTGACAAACAACTCAGTACATTGAAAGACCTTTCAGACCAATCCTTAAAATTAATTAATTCCTGGGGCGCCTGGGTGGCTCAATCAGTTAAGTGTCTGACTTCGGCTCAAGTCATGATCTCACAATTCGTGAGTTGGAGTCCCACGTCAGGCTCTGTGCTGACAGCTCAGAGCCTGGAGCCTGCTTCAGATTCTGGGCCTCCCTCTCTTTCTGCCCCTCCCTCACTCACGCTCTGTCTCTCTCTCAAAAATAAATAAACATTAAAAAAATTTTTAATTAATTAATTCCTATAAATCCCTGAAAATCAAATGACAAACTCCTGATCTTTGTCCACCATTTAAAAAAAAATATCAGCAACATGAATGCAAGGGGACAAGGGCCAATTCCCAGGGACTTTTAGTCAAGTTTGGCCCCTACTGAGAGTCTGGAAATCTAAGTTTTATAGCCATGGGACTTTTGCCTCATCACTTCCCCTCTCTGGGTCTTAATTCCCCTATCATAGGATGAAAGTGCAGTGTAAACCATTAATTCCCCCAGGATTCTTTTTAGTAATAACCCCCCCATGTTTTATTTAGGCACAGAGGTGCCCAGTGAGACCCTGTTTTAGCTAGGAGTGCTCATGAATACCAAAATCGTTATATCATTTCTTCAAAGATGAAGCCACTTGACCTGTACTCTTCCTGCTCCCACTGGTTGGGAAATGACAACTGCAATCACTACCTTAGACCCAGCTTGGGAACCACAGGATGGGGATAGTGGAGCCTCCCCACCAGCCTGGGCTCTTGACGGACATCACTGAACATCGAAGTCCAACCACTTACATCATGAACATCACTGAACATCAAAGTCCAACAACTTACATCACTTACCTCTGGACCTACATCACAACCTATGGGAGAGAAAAGAAAAAGCACTTCTCTGCTTGGGTTCTCTTTGTTACGTTAGCTTATAACATGACCCCTGTCTAACACAGAAGGTCCTGAACAAATAACTGCTCAATATGTTCCAGTTCTGAATGTCAACGCATGTAACAGAAGAAACAGAGAAGTTTTGTTTTAGGAACAAAACAAAAAGAGTAAAGCATGTATCCTGACAGTGATGATCACAGAAGCACATGTTAAGGTTTCAAATCAATTTTTAAATAATAGTTCTTTCTTCTGTCTTAGCAATTTAGACTCACGGGCCCCTTCATTATATCTTTTAATTGCTCTGTTAATCACTTTCAATATCCTTCCAATTTACTACCATGCAGTATGACAATAGATTACCTCCACTACAAAGGCTATCTTTAAATTCCCACGGGCATTTAGTAAAGTTTTATTATCCCCAGGCATAATCCTATGAGAAGATTAGATCACTAAAAGTAGTTTTCTGCCTATCAGCATAAAGTACCCACGAGGGCTTGCAGATGATGTGGGGTTTGAAACCCGAAATCCTGCAGCTTACATGGGGCAGCCAGAAGGAGCTCTGGGAAAGTCACCTGAATCAGACTTGCTTTCTGCTTATGCAAGTCATTGACCAAAAAGGAACTCATGGAACCTCCCCATAGCTTTGTAAAAGCCCAGACTTAAATACTTGATTTTATATGAATTTAATAACCACACACAAATTTCCTTTTTATTAATTGTGAAACACTTTTATTAGCAGTATGTTCATCAGAGCTTCAATGTGAAGTATCAGTGATCTCAAAAGATCAAGAGTTAATTAAATTATTTGTGCCAAGCTAAACTTTGTAATACAGATGAAGTCAGTAACATAGAAAGTTTCCCAAGACAGCATTTCCCACAAGGAAGAGATTTGGGCACCCCAAAGACCAGGTAAATGGCATTCATGGCATCAGGGTAGGGAGAAATAGATCTAAGGGAAGAACTAAAGGGATTCCAAAGGAGAGAAGTGGAGGGATGTGATATAATTAGTGTCTCACCCACCTACTAATCAGTCTCCCACCCTGAAGCCAGAGCAATCCTTTAAAAACACAAATCTGATAGTTTTCATTTCCCTACTTAAAACTAACTGATAGGGGTGCCAGGGTGGCTCTGTTGGTTGAGGGTCTGACTTCGGTTCAGGTCATGATCTCCCAGTTTGTGGGTTCTAGCCCTGCATCGGCTCTGTGCTGACAGCTCAGAGCCTGAAGTCTGCTTTGGATTCTGAGTCTCCCTCTCTCTCTGTGCCCCTCCACTGCTCACACTCTGTCTCTCTCTCTCTCTCTCTCTCTCTCTCTCAAAAATAAGTAAACATTAAAAAAATTTTTTTTAATTTTAAAAACTAATTGATAAATGGCTTACCATGGCCCTTAGAAAAATGTACAAAATCTTAACCTGACCTAAAAACGCATTATGTGCCTGGACCCTAATTATCTTTCTGATACCACATCAAAACACAATCCTTGTTCCTCTCCCCAGGCTAGGCCTGCGTTCCCCTAAAATGTCATATGTTGAAGTTCTAACTCCCAGTACCTCAGAATACCTTCTTTGGATATAGGGCCATTGCACACGTAATTAGTTAAGACGAGGTCACTCTGAAGCAGGGTGGGCCTCTAATCCAGTATGACTAGTGTTCTTACAGAAGGGGGAAATTTGGACATAAACACACACACAGAGAACACCATGTGAAGAGACAGGCAGAAATCAGAGTGCTGTTTCCACAAGCCAAAAAAACACCAGAGATTGCTAGCAATCTACCAGCATGAACAGAAAGAAACATGGAACAGATTCTCCCTCATAGTCCTTAGAGGGAACCAACCCTGCCTATGCCTTGATCTTGGACTTCTAGACTCCAGAACTGTGAGACAGTAAATTTCTGTTGTTTAAGCCATCCAGTGTGCAGTTCTTTGTTACAACAGCTCTAGCAAGCTAATGTACTAGATTTCTCCCAACTCTCCACATGGGTCTTTGTCAATGCTGTACTCTTCACCTAGCCAGAGAAATTTCCCTTCTTTCCTAGCCATGCCATCCTTAAGTCCTATTATAAGCACCATTTCCTTGAGAAAGAAACCTTTCTTAGCCTCCCAGACTAAGCAAGATCCCTCTCCTCCCTAACCTACACTTACCATAAATCCAACAGGACCCTGAACTTCTTTAGAGCACTGCACACTCCTGAATTATTTATTTGCTTACTTAATGTCTGTCTTCTGCATCTGGCTATAAGCCCAGAGTAGGACTGTGTGTGTCTCATTCGCAGCCATATCATCTGTGATTGGCACATAATTAGTGCTCAAGAAATATTTATTGACTGGGCCCCTTGATTTTAACTTGGAATCCTCTGTTCCCAAATATTGTTTCAAAGATCCCACATCCTTAGTAATAATTTCCACCAAAATATTTCTACCCTCATGTATATATTCATGTGCCTGAAGGCAGCCTCATACTTCTATAATTTGTTGTTGTCATACCTAACATTTTATTTCATTCCAACACACATCTGTATAAGCAATAACATTTGTAAATTTACTAGTCTCCAGGAATGTTTTTGATTTGGATCCTATATTACTGAAAAGAATTTCAATTATTTGGCAAGCTGACATTCTCATAAGATTCTATCTGTCCAACAAGGCAGAGGAGGGAAATCATGTGAGAAAGAACACTGACAGAACAGGGCAGTTTTTTAAAAAGACACTTGTTTAACCTGTGTTTACTGATATGAAAACTTCTGATGTCCTGAGGTGAGAGGCTTGGTGATAATTATCCATAATCTATGGAATAGTAAAAGTTAATTTCAAAACATGCATATCTACCTATCTATCATCTATCTATCTATCTATCTATCTATCATCTATCTTCTTTATAGATATGGATATATCTGTAAAAAGGAAAAAAAAGAGCAAGTGATTCTAGAAATGATTATTTCTACTGTCAAGTCAATCCTAACTTAGTTTGACTTTTGACTCTCAACAAATTGCACCAATTCTTGAAAAGAATCTGCTCCAACAAATAGATCAGAAATCTCTCTGCAATAGAGTTCTGAGTGTGTTCACTCAGTGAGTGTGTGCAGGCATTTTATTTTGAAGAGAAGTTTCTGAGTAAATGTGAGTGCAACAGATAGTCTTTCAATAGGATAACAGCTAGAGATACTACATTATTTAGTATCATATTTTCAGATGGATTCTTCTGGTCACAGAAGGACTAAAGAGTATCAAGTCCATTTTGAATTCTATCATAGAATTACCTAAACTATAGTAAGGCCTCTACTCTAGGGCACAGGAAGAACAAACTGACTACACTTGTCCTAGTCATTCATTTCGTAAATATTTCTTGAGTGCTTATTCTGTGTCAACTGTTGTGGCAGATGATGTTAATATAAATTTGAATAAAAATAATAGTAACAATAAGAACAGCTTATTCTTATTGCCTATTATATCCAGGCACCATACTAAATGCTTTACATACATCCCCTTCTATAAGCCTCACCATAGCCCTGTAACATAGCTACTGTCTTTGTCCTCATTTCATGAAGAACTTAAGTCACAGGGAGGTCTGGTAGTATGAACAAGGTCAAAGAGCTAGGATTTAAGTATAGCTATGAGTTCCTACCCAATGCATTATACTATCTCACAATATAGAATGTCTCACTGGCTATAATTTTTCCCCAAATCCATAAAATTCAGGTTAAACTTCTGACCTGAGAAAGATAATGTAAAAATGAGTTTGAGAAAGAGGATTTAATTCCACAATAATACAGAAATGGCATTAAGTAATCTTTTCTTAGAATGAGTTTATGGGCCATTTCACATAAGCTCCCCAAGGTCAAAAGTCAGGATTACAGTGATTTTGGCGCCTCTCAAGTGAGCTTAAGAAAAGCAGAAATGAAAGAAAGGGCCTTTAGAACCTCAAGTCCAGTGTGTGTGTGTGTGTGTGTGTATGTGTGTGTATGAATGCAAAATAAAAACAGTGTAGAAAAGAGACCTGGAGGGGCGCCTGGGTGGCTCAGTTGGTTGGGCATCTGACTTTGGCTCAGGTCATAGTCTCATGGCTCATGGGTTCCAGCCCCACATTGGGTTCTGTGATGACAGCTCAGAGCCTGGAGCCTGTTTCGGATTCTGTGTCTCCCTCTCTCTCTGCCCTTCCCCTGCTCATGCCCTCACTGTCTCTCTGTCTGCCTGTCTCTCTCTCTCAAAAATAAATAAAACATAAAAAAAAAGAAAAAAGAAAAGAAAAAGAAAAGAGACCTGGAGTTTTAAGTCAAGAAAGAAACCAATCTGTTTTTTAACCACTGAGGCAGAAATTGAGTTTGCATACATTTTTGGTAGGAAGAATCCATAGCTCTCATGAGCTTCTCTAAAAACACTTTGACCCAAAATTTTGAGCCAAAACAGAAAAGGAAAATATATTTTCAAGGGTCTAGAGAGAAAGGTATATAAATATAACTATTAGCTGAATGCGGTATTCTCAAAATAATTTTAAGAACACCCCAAAACAAGAGAATAATTGGCCTCTGTTTCATTACTGAGTCTGTGTATTCCCCCACCTGTGTCACTATGGTACTTTGTCTTTCATGTTGGGGAAAGCATGCATCTTCTTACCACTGACCTTGCCTTCCATTAATTTGACACTCTTGGCCCCTCTGCCTCTTTTTTTTTTTTTTAACGTTTATTTATTTTTGAGAGACTGAGAGAGATAGAGCACAAGCAGGGGAGGGGCAGAGAGAGGAGACACAGAATCCAGAACAGGCTCCAGGCTCTGAGTTGTCAGCACAGAGCCCAATGCGGGGCTTGAACCCATGAACCAGGAGATAATGACCTGAGCTGAAGTTGGATGCTTAACCAATTAAGCCACCCAGCCACCCCCACTCCCCACTTCTCTGCCTCTTTAACTAATTCAGTCCTGGTAGAGTAGGAGTGACTTAACTGTATTGTTGAATGTGAGAGAGAAACTGTGAGGGCTTTCAGGAAACACATCTCTCTTCTACAGTTTGTGTAGATTATACATTTGGCAACAGGGATTTCTGCTCTGTTCTAGTGCAAGCAAAGCTGAACAGTTGAACCTCCTAATTTAGAGTCAACATTAAGAAGCCAATTTGTCCACAGATATAAGTCAAACTCTCCAATGGTAGGTTTATCAGTAATTAAGTGCATTTTTTGACCTCTATCTACTGACTTTCTTCTTATTTCTCAATTATTCTGAAACTGAATGAGGAAGCAGGCTATTATTTATTAGCCTCCTTCGAAGACCTCAAAACTACAGGTAAATTGACAATAGTAGCTTGCAAGTAGAACACAAAAAAAGAAAAAACTTCTTTTTGGTATATTCTGGAAATTAAAAAAAAAAAAGCTAGAATTGGACAGAAGTGACTTAAAAATAATATTGGTTCAGTTTTTCCATCCCTAAGCATTACTAATGTAGCCCTGCTTGGCCAGATCCACTGTGATCCATTTGCAAATGGGTATGTTAACAGTTTAACTGAAAAGCCCAGAAAGATGGTGAGAAGTTGGCTGCTAACCCTAGTTTTAGAGCCAATGGAAACATTTGATAAAGAAGAATTGGAATTAACCTTAGGGGAAAAGGGAGGCGGTATAATTCTGAGTCATGGAGTAGAGTTTCCTATGCAATGTTCAGACTTTTTTATTTTCTAGCCATCCTATCTTTCATCTTTCATTTTCTTGTCTATCCATCATAACTGAAGCAAGCACTGTACAATCATTGTACAAGGTGTGGGGGCCATGACAATGTGCGAGTGTAATTAACCAATGGCCCTAGCTTGGAAATCCATACCAGTATTTGCTTTAAAGCTGCTTCCTCCATGGGCTTTTTCCATGCATTTCCAGCCAGTGACTGAGTACAGTAGTGATACTAAGACAGATCCCATTCCAGAGAGACATGAGATTTTTGTTGGCTAACTTTGGGAGATTCCCTGATGACTTTGTTGAAACTGTGTGGCACTCCACCCAACATTCTTTCTCTCTGGGCTAAACTTGAATAGTGGTCAGATGGTCCTCCCAGCCTTCTCTGGGTACCTCCCTACTTTCTTTCACATAAGCACCTTCCCCTGATAGAACCCTGATATGCATGTTTAATCCCATCTTGGTGTCTGCTTCTTGAAGGACACTGAGTGAAACTTTTATAGACAGCATAAGTAGAGTCCATTCACACAGGGAAAGAGACAGAGACCAGCATTATAAAACTTCGTGAAATATTAACAGAGTCAGCTAAAACTTTAGACTATAGTTAATGCAACTCTACAACCAATGCAGGGTGGCTCTGTACTTTAAAGGATGGGCTTTGAGCAATGTCAGAGAGAGATAACAGCAGTTGGATTTTTCAGAATTATACTCACTTTTCAAGCACGCATGTGTATTGAAGAATTAGCA
Source organism: Prionailurus bengalensis (assembly GCF_016509475.1). Lineage (NCBI taxonomy): Eukaryota > Metazoa > Chordata > Mammalia > Carnivora > Felidae > Prionailurus > Prionailurus bengalensis. Next base: position 148,309,615 of record NC_057344.1, read on the forward strand.
TGGGGTTTAGTTGAGAGTGAATTGGGAGTGCCATCTCAAAACAAAGAAAAAATGTCATAGACTTCCTTAACCAAATTGACTACAAGTTTTATTAATACCACATAAAAAATTAATTGGGGATTAATACTAGAAACACATTATTTGGCTCTATTTAGTATGGTTTCCAGACTGAATAGAATAAGAAGTCACATTCTTTATAAACTGGTGCCTGAACAAGATATATTCTTGTTTATGTGTGGTGCCCTTCCAACATAGTTCTGATTCTTGCCAATCCCTTCACTGAATCATCCCTCATAAACAAGTGGAAGCACAAATTTTTGTACTTGTATTGTGGTGTATTTGTAGACAGATTCTATAACTGAGTTGTCAAATATGGTAGCCACCAGCCACATGTGGCTTTTTGAATTTAAAATTAAATTATTGGGGCACCTGGGTGGCTCAGTCAATCAATCATCTGACTCTGTTTCATCTCAGGTCATAATCTCATGGTTTGTGAGTTTGAACCCCACATCGGGCTCTGTGTTGACAGCTGGGAGCCTGCTTGGGATTCTCTCTCCCCCCCCCTTCCCTTCTGTTGCACACTCTTTCTGTCTCTCTCTTAAAATAAATGAACATTTAAAAAATATATTTATATTTGAATAAAATCTAAAATTTAGTTCCTCACCACACTACCTACATTTTACATGCTCAACAGCCATATGTGACTAGTAGTTTCTGCAGTAGACACCACAGATATAGAACATTTCTATCACCAGAGAAGGTCATACTAAACAGTGCTGTTCTAGAAGAATTCCTTCAGGGAAACATATTTACCTGAGTTTTAAAAGTAATTCTACTACCTTTGGTGTAGAGAGGAAGTATTGGAATTTGACTCCCTGAGCACAGCTTTTCCTCACTCCTACCAAAGAGGCTTAAAGACTGTTCTCCAGGCAATTAAGAATTTTAGGAGCCACTGAGGGGGGCTCAGTTTCACTTGGTATCAGGATAAGTAATCAACATATTTTATTGGTATCTTTAGTTGATCTGATATTCTTGACTAATGAGATTAAATTTTAGGACAGTGAAGTAACCTAATAGCCTCTGGATAAATAAGCAATGGGCTTAGAGAAGGGATGAACCACCCTTTTGTAGAAAGACAGGATGGACCTAACAGTCAGCATAATGTTTGGTATGACTGAGAAGAACCAGAGTTTGAGAGTCTGATGTAGCCAGGCAGAAAAACTGACTTTCAAATGGGAGGTAAAAAGGCAGCATACTTCACTCTACAGAGACACCATGGCTCTGCTCCTGAATGAGTCCATATGTACAGGTATACTGAGTTTCAAACAGAGGGGTAGCATCTGAAGAGAAGGAATCCTTCTGCTAGAATTGTTGACCCTGCCAGGGGTGGAGGGGGGCGGGGGAAAGCACTCATTGACAAATCCCACTGAGAAATTCCAAGTCTTCCCTGCTGATATCTAGGTGATCAAGATAGTTTCAGGGGACCAAATGACTTGAGAGGGAACATCTCCTAAGCAGAGATGCTAGACTGGAGAAGCAAAGAACTACAGAACTACACTTACAACATCTAAGGTAATGTTTGTCTGGGTTTTATGTGGGTATTTTTCTCATATTCCCATGAGGTTAGCTATTCCAATGACTTCACATCAGGTTGATTTTATGGCTCCTGTTGCTCTTCTTGGCCTTTACTGAGACAGCCCATTCTGGATCTAGCTTGATTTTATTTTCTATTGCATTTTCCCCTTTAAAACAGGGCAGTTATGCTCACTAAAGCATTGGTCCATGATCAGTCTCCTGCTCACAGTCTTTGCCACATTCTCAGCTCCATTCTTCTCAATCCTCTTTTCTTCTTCCAAGTCTGACTGGCTTACACTGATACCAATGGTTCTGTTCCTTTATCCAGAACTATAGATGGAACAGTATACATCTTTTAAGACTAGATTTATATACTCAATTCACTTTCCAGGGGATTAAGAAATCTTTGACATCTTCAGTTTTATTTATCATTTCAGTCTTTCCTTAAATTAACCCTTTATTCACTCATCAATAAACATTTATTGAAGGTACATGATGTGCCCACACACTGGTTTAAGACTGAAGATACAGTGGTGAACAAAGCATACAAAGGTCTTGAATATAGTTGCTTATACTTTAGTGAGGATAAACAGATAATAAACAAATTGAAAGTTAAATTATTTTTAAGAGTAACAATTGTTATTTGAAAATAACAAATAGTGGGGTTATAGGATTTAGAATATTAGAGGAGGAGATTGATTTAGATAAGTTGATCAATGAAGGTCTCTCTAAGGAGGTGAAAATTGAGGAGAAACATGAATGATGAGAAGGGGTCAGTCGTGTAAAGACCCAAGGGAAGGCTTTACCACATTGAGAGAATGGTAACTTGTACAGGCACCAAGGCATGAATAAGCTTAGAATGTTCATGGGAAAGAAAGAGGACCATGTGGCTAGAGCAGGTTAAGATAGAAAGACATTGGAATGAGATGAAATTGGAGAGTTAAGATCATGAGGTTCTATCAAGGAACTTGAATTTGATTCCAACTGTAAATAAATAAATAAATAAATAAATAAATAAATAAAATCTTTAAAGAGTTTGGAAGAGAGGAGTAATGTTATTGACTTAGGTTTTAAAAAGCAATCTCTGAACAATATATGGAAAGGGATTTATATCAGTCAGGGTCCCTATAAGAAAAAGAGCCACACTCAAAAGAGTTTAACTGAAGGGAGTTTAATGAAGGGACTACTTATAGAGGCACAAGTAGAACTGAGGGAGTCAGTGCATTAATGAATTGCCTAGGGACTACAACAGAGAGGAGCTGATATTACCCTAACACTTGAAGGGACAAATAGAAGGTACCTGAACCCTGGGAGAGTTGAAGCAAGAGAAGAAAATCACTCTTCAAGAGCCACTGCCAGACTGTGAGAAGGAAGAGGGGGCAAAATAAATATACTTTCCTTTCTCTCTTTCTCCCTCCAATCTTGTACTTGGGCTCTTAATTTTTCAGATCCAACCATCAAGGCAAGAGAGCCAGACAATGTTTTTATAAACCTGGGGAACAAAGCAGGGCAGCAAAGGGTAGAGAGTAAACCTGGAAGAGAGGGTGTAGATCAAACAGGACAGGCTGCAGGGGAGCAGGAGTAACTCTGTAAGAACTGGTTGAGTACATAGCATGATAAGAGTACTACATAAAACAAAATTACAACATAGTTTAAAGACAATTTGTCAATATTAACTATCATTTTCTTAAAACACAGAAGTGTGGAAGCATTATAAATATTGTGTTTAACAAGTTTATAAAGTGACTTCTTTCTACCTAAAGAAAACAGTGCCTATGAAAAATAACCTTAGTATATTTTGAGATAAATAAAGGAAGAACCAGTTATGTCAAAGTCATAAAATAAAAAATAACAAAAAACAGGTCATATGGGAAAAATTTACTTTATCTTCTTGGTCCGTTCCCCAGGGTATTCATGCTGGCCTCCCTAGCTCTTAAATAAATACTCTCCCAGGTAGAAATATGAATGATAAATTATTGTGGGCAGACATTAAAACTATGCTTCCATGAGAAGCAAACATTAACTGCAAGAAGAATGTTCTCATAACCACAGTGCCCAAGACCCAGTTTTTCTCCCACTTTTGTAATATCTTAGGGCTTTCTCCACTCTTCACTATATTCTGGGGTCTCCTTCTGGGATATTAACCCATAAGAAACTAAACAAAACAAAACAAAAAAGTTTTGTTAAAACAGAAGAACAAAAATCAGAGACTCTTAGCATAATAATATACCAGACTTATGAGAAGACAATCTTAGCAATATTAAGAAAGGCTGAAAAGGGGGCAGAGAATCCTTTAGCATAATAATGATTGAAAATATTGTTAATGGAGGAACCAATCTTAGAAGGAGAAACATTTGCCGGCTTTGATGCTTTGCTCTCCTCTCCTTATTGATCTTTACTTGTGCACAAGTTCTAAGCCCTTTCTACCACTCTCACCCAAAAAAGTAAGATAAAAACAAATGGTGGTGGCCTAGATAGTGGAAAAAAAGAAGATGACAACAGGGAACAGGCTAAGAGGCAAAATACACTTCTATTTCTGTCCATAAGAGAGTTACAGCAGTCTGGAATTACCCTCCACGCCAGTATAAAACTAGAAAAAAAAAAAAGATACAAGAAATAATTATTTTCAGTTACTGCACAGCCATTTACAACTCTTGAGAAAATGGAAGCACTGAGTGGGGAACTAGGTGAACATTACCATCATTGAAGTGATACAGGGAGGAAAATCAATCTCACTGTGCTGAGCAAAAAGCAAACAGCTTGGAGTTCAGGGAGGCCAGACTTGCTAGAATTTGCAAGGCAACATACCTCAGAATACAAAATCACATATGTAAAGCTTCAGAAATCTGTTTAAGGTTCACCTTGAATCTTCAACTACACAGCAATCTGCCTGTTTATAAAGTGAAATCTCATAAGGACAGACAAGAACAATTTCTGAGGAAAAAGTCATCACCAGAGAGCTAAAGAGGAATAGTTCCTAGAGTTAAGAACCATTCAGGAACAGCTTGAATTCCCTCCATCCAGAATGGAGAGACTTTGCCAGATACATACATCATCCAGTAGACTGTACAAGGACCATGCCTTAAAGGTGGAAATAAATTTAGTTACAAAATAGAAACTACTCTATATTCACACCAGATAAAAGCACTTAAAAAGGAGCTATGAAATGATCAAACTAATCCACAAGTGACTTAACTTTCTTCAGAAAAAATTCAAAACCCATTAAATTAACAAAAATATCTGGCACTCAACAACATAAAATCAGAGGTCTAACAGTCATTTAAAAGAAGTTAGAGAGGCACCTGGTTGGCTCAGTCAGTTGAGCATCAAACTCTTGATTTAGGCTCAGTTCATCATGGTTAGTAGAATTGGGCCCTGTGTTGCACTCTATGCAGACAATGAGAGCCTGCTTGGGATTCTCTCTCTCCCTCTCTCTCTGCTTCTCCCTGACTTATTTTCTCTCTCTCTCTCTCTCTCTCTCTCTCTCTCTCTCTCAAAATAAATAAGTAAACTTAAAAAAATTAATTAAATATGCAAAGAAGCAGGAAAATTTGACAGGTGACCAGAAGAATCAGTCAATAGAAACTTCCAGAAATAACAGAATTAGAAGATTGAGAGCTTAAAATGATATCATACATTTGCTCCACATACTCAAGGATGCAAATGGAGGAAATGAGCATAATAATGAAAAAAAAAGACATACAAGAGAACCATATGGGACATGTAGAAGTGAAAATTGCAGTAATTAAAATTAATAATCTACTAAAAGCAATTAATAGTACTTTAAACACTATAGATGAAAAGTCAGTGAAATTGGGCCATAGCAACAAAACCTATCCAAATGAAACACAAAAATTTTTTTAAAAGACTAAAAAATCAACAGAACCTCAGTGACCTATAGAATAATATAAAGTAGTTTAACATGGATATGACTAGAGTCTGAAGAGTGGGCGAAAAAATCATTTGAATAGTAAATGGCCAGATGTTTTCCAAATTTGACAAATTCTATCAACAAACAGATCCAAGAAACTCAAAGACACCCAAGCAGGGTGAGCATAAAGAAAACAACACAAAGCATATTATGATCAAACTGCTGAAAGCAAGCATTAAAGAGAACATTTTAAAGGAATCACAGGGGGGAAAAAACACACATACATAGAGAAACAATAAGAACGTCTATAAACATCCTGTCAGAAATTAAGCAAGCTATGGGACAACGCAAAGAGAAGAAAACTATCAACAGGCAATCTACATCCAGTGAAAATATCCTTGGGGGAAAAAAGGAAAAATTAAAATTTTATCAGAAAAATGAAAGCTGAGAGAATCTAATGAAAAAACCACTAGTGGAGGTAAAATGGAATGTTAAAAATATTGAGTCAAGCCAAGATAAGGCAGAAAAAAATGAAAACAGAGAAAACAAATACCAAAATGGTAGATTTAAACTCAACCATCGGTAATTACATTACATGCAAATAGTCTAAATATTTTAATTGTTAGACAGAGATTGTCAGACCAGATCATAAAATAAGACTCAACTATATGCTGTTTACCAAAAACCTATTTTAAAGATAAGACAAAGATAGGTTAAAATTTAAAGGATGGAAGAAAGGCATAGCATGCAAACATTAATGATAACAAAGTAGGAATGGCTATATTAATAGCAAAGTGAACATTGTAATGTTACCATGAAATGTTATCATACAAAAGTGCACATGGAACGTTCATCAAGGTAGACCAAACATCATGCCATAAAACCTAGTTTCAAGAAATTTAAGAGGTTTGAAACTTTTTTTAATGTTTATTTATTTTTGAGATAGAGAGAGAGACAAAGCATGAGTGAGGGAGGGACAGAGAGAGAGGAAGACACAGAATCCAAAGCAGGCTCCAGGCTCTGAGCTGTCAGCACAAAGCCCAATGCAGGGCTCAAACTCATGACCTGAGCCAAAGTCGGATGCTCAACCTACTGAGCCACCCAGGAGCCCCCAAAAATTTAAGAGGTTTTTTTTTTCCAACGTTTATTTATTTTGGGGGGGACAGAGAGAGACAGAGCATGAATGGGGGAGGGGCAGAGAGAGAGGGAGACACAGAATCGGAAACAGGCTCCAGGCTCTGAGCCATCAGCCCAGAGCCCGACGCGGGGCTCGAACTCACGAACTGCGAGATCGTGACCTGGCTGAAGTCGGACGCTTAACCGACTGCGCCACCCAGGCGCCCCGAAGAGGTTTAAAATCATATCATATATATTACTTTACCACACCAAGTTAAATTAAAAATGAAAAGAAAAAAAATCTAGAAAATCCCCAAATATTTGAAAATTAAACTTCTAAGCAACATACTGGTAAAAGAACAAATCACAAGAGAAATAAGAAAATGTTTTAAAGTAAATGAAAATAAAAAGTGGCACACTGGATCTGTGGGATTCAGCTAAAACTGCTTAGAGAGGAATTTATAACCTTAATCGATTGCATTAGAAAAGATCTCAAATGAATGGCCAAAGCATCATCATTAAGATTTAAGTTAGAAAATAAGAACAAGAACACATTAAACCCAAGGTAAGGAGAAGGATGAAAAGAATAAAGAGCAGAAATCGGGAAAACTAGAAATGTGACAAGCAAATAGAGAAAATCAACAAAACTAAAAGGAAGTAGCTTGAAAAAAAATCAATGAAATTGAAAAACTTATGGCTGAAACTTATTAGGGAAAAAAAATAGGGCAAATTACCAATGTCAAAATGAAACAGAGGACATTACTATAAATTCTTCACACATTAGGCATGTCTAGGTGGCTCAGTTGGTTAAGCAACCAACTCTTGATTTTGGCTCAGTTCATCATCTCATGGTTCATGAGTTCCAGCCCTGCATTGGGCTCTGTGCTGATAGTGCAGAACCTGCTTGGGATTCTCTCTTTCCCTCTCTTTTCACCCCTCCCCTGCTCACCGCCCCCCCTCAAAAATAAGTAAACTAAAAAAAAATTTTAAGTAATCAACAAAAATAAACAAATAAATTCTGTACACATTAAAAGGATAAAAAGAGAATATCACAAAAAACATTTGGCAAAATATTGACAACTTAGATGAAATAGGCAAATTTCCTGAAAAACACAAACCACCAAAAACTGCCTTAATAAGCAGTAGAAAATCTAGGGACACCTGGGTGGCTCAGTTATTTAAGCATCCAACTTCTGCTCAGGTCATGATTTCACAGTTCCTGGGCTCAGGCCCTGAGTCAGGCTCTGTGCTGACAGCTCAGAGCCTGAAGCCTGCTTTGGATTCTGTGTCTCCCTCTCTCCCTGCCCCTCCCCTGTCTGTGCGCTCTCTCTCTCTCTCTCTCTCTCTCTCAAATATAAAAATAAAACATTAAAGAAAAAAAAGAAGCAATAGAAAATCTCAATAACCCTAAGTCTATTAAAGAACTTAGTATATAATATAATAATATATATATATAGAATTCTTCCCATAGAGAAGACTCAAGTCCCAATGACTGCACTAGTGAATTCTTTGAACATTCAGAAAAATAATATCAATCTTATATGTACTTTTTCAGTAAATAGAATTAACTCCCAAGTTGATCGTCTTTCCAGAGAATGTAAACATAGGTACTCAGTTAGTTCTTTCCAATACTGGGAGTGATAGTGTAGGGCCCCTCCATGGCTGTCTATACGTCCTCAGCCTCCTCTGGGCGTGTCTCCTGTTCCTGGTCTGGCCTGGCCGGGCACACCAGTGTCATGTCTTCTGCAGCGGAACTGTTGTTAATACATTGTGCTGTGAGTCTGACTTCCTTTTTTTTATGCATCCTTTCCTGAAATGTAAAGTCCAGGCTCGTTGCTGTTGCTGCCACTGAGAGAGTTTGTCACTAATCATGAAGCTGGTGCACACTGGAAGATCTTACCCAGTGTAGTTTTCCAAAGTGGAGGCCTCTCCTGGTCCAAACTAGTAAGAGAGTCCAATGAGGGCAGGAATGAGTACCCCAAGCCTTGGGGCTGAGAGGGATGGGGACAGGGGATCTAGAGCTGCCAGTACCAAGTACGATTCCTGTTACTTATTTTCACTATTAGAATGAAGCAGTTTGACATATACACACACAAAAGAACTGTTTAGTGATCTTAAGAGGCCAGAATAAGCCTAATACTTAATGGTAAAAAGCTAAATTCTTCCCCACTAAATTCAGGAAGAAAGTGAGAATATCCACTACCTCTTCTACTCAAAATTTTTTGTCATTTTTAGTGTAAAAGGTAAGAAATAAAAAAGATAAGCAATTTTGAAAGAAAAGAAAAACTCTTTGCCAAAAACATAATCATGTTCATTTTTTAGACTCCTAAGGAATCCATTTATGTTTTTTTTTTAAGTTGATTTATTTATTTTGAAAGAGGGAGGGAGAGCACACACAAGCAACGAAGAGGCAGAGGGAGAGAGAGACAGAGAGAGAGAGAGAGAGAGAGAGAGAGAATCTCAAGCAGGCTCCATACTGACAAGTGATAAGGGGCTCGGTCTCTTGAACCATGAGATCATGACCTGAGCCGAAATAAAGAGTTGGACATTTAACCAACTGAGCCACCCAGCCTCCCCAGGAATCCATTTAAAGAAAGCTCTTAGAACCAATAATCTAGCTTAGCATGATCAAAGGGTACAATGTTAATATACACAACTTTCAACTGCATTTCAATATATAAGTAACAAGTAATTGGAAATTGAAATGTAAAAACAGTAACATTTATAGTAGAATCAGAAACATGAAGTGCTGAGGAATAAATGTAATAAAATATGTGCAAAGAACTGTTTAATGAAAACAGCAAAACACTGCTAAGAAAAACTAAAGAAGATCAAAAGAAATGGAGATATATACTATGATTTTGGATTGGAAGATTCAATATTGTTTAGATAACAATTCTTTCCAAATTGGTCTCAAATACTATACTGGTCTTGCCCTCCTACAGTGTGTTCTCTGCCACCCAAGTGACTTTTCCAAATTATAGATTTGATCATGTAATTTACCCACTTAAAAAATATTTTATGACCGGGGCGCCTGGGTGGCTCATTTGGTTGAGGGTCCGACTTCAGCTCAGGTCATGACCTCGCAGTCTGTGGGTTCGAGCCCTGCATAGGGTTCTGGGCTGAGCGCTCAGAGCCTGGAGCCTGCTTTGGTTTCTGTGTCTCCCTCTCTCTCTGCCCCTCCCCTGCTCACACTCTATCTCTCTCTCTCTCAAAAATAAATAAACTTTAAAAAATGTTGCATAAAAAAATATTTTATGGCTCCCCAGGGCTTATAGGATAAAACTTAAATTCCTTAGAACAGTATATGATGGACATGATTTTTGTTTCTCCATGTCTAGCATCATGCCTTAGTAGCACTTAGTAGGCACCCAAACAGCTTTTTAAGGAGCCATTGTCTGATCTACTGATTAAATGAAAGAGAATGGGATTTCTTTCTTTTCAACCCAAAACAGGTTGAATTTCAGAAGTGAATAGAATATTTTCTTCAAGATTGGCTAGAATAAATATGCAAAAAGACATTTCATAACAGGAAGAATTATTAAACATTTTTATCCTGGCTCCCTTTTCATTCTGGCATTGCCTCTAATCTAAAGCAGCTCTGAGGAAATTATGTTTGACCACAAGCCCCACAAACTATTTCTAGTTTCCCATAATAAATCCAAGAGAGAAAATCTTATAATATGTCATCTATAGCCTCATCCTACCTCAATCTTCAAATCCACCACCAACCCCCCCTTTCACTTTCTCTTCCACACTAGACAGTTTCCCCAGGGAAGAACGGCGATATTTATAGCAACCAAATAAAGAACTCTGTACCGGAAAGTCTGCCTGGCCCAGGGAAGTTTGCCTGCTTCCTTTCTACCAGCCGCACAGAGTATTGATAGCCATGCCCACCCCTCAGTCTTCAAGAATGAACTTCTGCCCTTTCGAGAGCCTGGTTTTCCTGCATTGTCTTTGACCTATAAGTTTGGGTATGCTCACGTTCCTTTAAAAACATTTTCACGGATCCCCAAATCACATTGACGTAACTTTTCTAGGTAGAAGAGTTTGGGAACCCCACAAAAACCTGTTCCCTTTTGGTATCTGGATAGAAACACGTTTGTGCTAGATTATTTTAAATAATTATTTAAAATACCATTTTGAAACAAAGCCTAAAAACATTGAGAACTATGCAGAAAATATGGCAAAGCTAAAATGAAGGCAGAAAACACATGGGAGATAGCCAGAGGTTTCTGTTTCGGCTAGGGCAGGCAGAGAAAGCTGGCAAAACTGATGTGGCACAAAGCCTACCTTCTGGAATAGCTTGTCTCCTCCCTTCCTTGTCCTGAGGCCCTGTCCTCATGCTGCCTTCTCTCTCCCACCTTCCTACGCTGCTTTCAGGAAATGATCTCGAATTTCCTCACACTGAAACTATACCTTAATAAGAATTAATTATATAAACTATACCTGTAATAAGGTATATAAACTATACCTGTAATTAAATAAACTATACCTGTAATAAGAATTAATGAATTTCCTCTCCTCAGGACTTGCTCTTCATCAGAGGACAAAGGTCTTTCCAATAGCTCTTTGGATTCAGCCAGAAGGAAATATTTTTATGAAATAAACCAGAAGAGAGAGGGAGCAGACTTATCATCCTTTATGAAAGAATTAGGGAATGCAAAGCTGATGTTGATGGGAAATATTCTCAGCCAACACTGAAGAAAGTACTCAGGGCCACTTTAGCAAAGGCCAACAAGTTATCAAGTGTCCTACTGAAAATGCCACCAGACTTTTATCAGCTTAAACTCACACATTTTGAGAGAAAAACTAACACATTAAGTGACAGTATAAAATCGTAACTTCCCTTTACCTTACCGTCTGCTAAGACCCCAAGATCTCTTTCTGTCACACCCCCAATAATTGACTTCTATCCCTTCTCCCTGAATGTGACGGATGTCTTTTCTCCTTCCCACATTAGCATTCCTTTGCTCCCTGTTTTATTTGTTTTATTTTTTTAATGAAATTTATTGACAAATTGGTTTCCATACAACACCCAGTGCTCATCCCAAAAGGTGCCCTCTTCAATACCCATCACCCACCCTCTCCTCCCTCCCACCCCCATCAACCCTCAGTTTGTTCTCAGTTTTTAACAGTCTCTTATGCTTTGGCTCTCTCCCACTCTAACCTCTTTTTTTTTTTTCCTTCCCCTCCCCCATGGGTTCCTGTTAAGTTTCTCAGGATCCACATAAGAGTGAAACCATATGGTATCTGTCTTTCTCTCTATGGCTTATTTCACTTAGCATCACACTCTCCAGTTCCATCCACGTTGCTACAAAAGGCCATATTTCATTTTTTCTCATTGCCACGTAGTACTCCATTGTGTATATAAACCACAATTTCTTTATCCATTCATCAGTTGATGGACATTTAGGCTCTTTCCATAATTTGGCTATTGTTGAGAGTGCTGCTATGAACATTGGGGTACAAGTGGCCCTATGCATCAGTACTCCTGTATCCCTTGGATAAATTCCTAGCAGTGCTATTGCTGGGTCATAGGGTAGGTCTATTTTTAATTTTCTGAGGAACCTCCACACTGCTTTCCAGAGCGGCTGCACCAATTTGCATTCCCACCAACAGTGCAAGAGGGTTCCCGTTTCTCCACATCCTCTCCAGCATCTATAGTCTCCTGATTTGTTCATTTTGGCCACTCTGACTGGCGTGAGGTGATACCTGAGTGTGGTTTTGATTTGTATTTCCCTGATAAGGAGCGACGCTGAACATCTTTTCATGTGCCTGTTGGCCATCTGGATGTCTTCTTTAGAGAAGTGTCTATTCATGTTTTCTGCCCATTTCTTTGCTCCCTGTTTTAAATGTTTCCCTTTGTCCTTTCACTCAGACCTGTCACATTTCCTTAAACCCTATCGTTATCTCCTGCATTACCACCTCTCCATCCAACTTAATGCCACCAACCACCTCCTAAAGGGAGAAGAAGGTCAGTGTGTTAACTGCTTTCAAGAAATCTTACAGTACTACAAGGAAACCAACAGCAAGTACAACCTAATTTCCAGGACCTGAGGTTTTAGAAATTGTTCCGGTAGCTGCCACCATTTTTCCTACTTAGTAAATGGTGTTAACCTTGCACAACTCTCTCCTCCTTACCGGAGGGGTGAACTGCTGGCCAGAAACGGCCTGGCTGGGTGTCAGTGCCACTGCAGCCTTCCTAGAGTACCCCAAGCCCAGAGAAAACACAATGATAAGTGAAGAGAAGTAAGGCAGAATTTATTTTGAATCACAAAACTGACTGTTCAGTAATTCCCTCCTTTGGTCGGGTCAGGAGTGTTAAAGTTAAGCGACGGACATGGAAAAACATGGAAAAAAAAAAAAAAAAAATATATATATATATATATATATATTTATTTAGGGGCACCTGGGTGGCTTAGTCTGTTGAGCGCCTGACTTCAGCTCAGGTCATGGTCTTGCGGTTTGTGGGTTCAAGCTAAGCGTCGGGCTCTGTGCTGACAGTGCAGAGCCTGCTTCAGATCCTCTGTTCCCTCTCTCTGATCCTCCCCTGCTCATACTCTCTCTCTCTCTCTCTCTCTCTCAAAAAGAAAAAGAAAAAAGAGTTAAAAAAATTTTTAAGGGGCACCTGGGTGGCTCAGTCGGTTGAGCGTCTGACTTCAGCTCAGGTCATGATCTCGCAGTTCGTGAGTTTGAGCCCCGCGTCAGGCTCTGGGCTGATGGCTCAGAGCCTGGAGCCTGCTTCCGATTCTGTGTCTCCCTCTCTCTCTGACCCTCCCCCATTCATGCTCTGTCTCTCTCTGTCTCAAAAATAAATAAACATTAAAAAAAATTTTTTTTTAATTTTTTTTTAAAAGAACATTTGAAGGAAGTTAATAAGGCCTCTTAAAATCCCAAAGCAGCATCTTCACCTGGGAAACAAAGGCTGAACGTGGGAGGAGGGAGAGGTGTGGAAAGGGCCAGCAAGCTCCTGGGCTGTATCATAGTGGGGACTCAAGACACTGGAGGAGGAAAGCAGATGGAACAGGACTTCATTTGCTTCAAACTAAGGCTCATCTTGAGAACAAAATGCTGTATCGTCATGAAAGTAAGAATCAGTGACACAAGTTGAAAGAAAACATTTCAAACTCAGAGTAAAATGCAATGTTGAGAAGCTCACAGAGCTGGTTTCTCTGATAACCCCTAACCCGTCTTTCACAGCCTCCTGTCTACTTCCCAGGGTTACCTATATGAAACTGAGTCACCATGAGGCCCAGTCACGCTAACAGGTGCCAGGATCCAAAAATAGTTGGAAAACATCTGTTCTCAAGGTCTCCTTTTATTCCGCTCTAAGCTCTCCACACAAAGTAATCTCTCTAGAATGCATCCCAAAAGGCATCTTAAAATTCTTGGCTCCTTTCCTCTTCCCCGCCAGACCTCTTCCACCAGTGACTCTCTGCCCTTTCCAGGGTGAACCCAGCTGGCTCTAGATTCTCCACCTTTCTCATTTACTCATTTCTTCCACACACTAGGCAAATGGTACAGGCTGTGGTCTAGTCCAAAGCTTCCCAGCAGACATATCTGTGACAAACATGTCCCGGTTTGGCTGAGACTTCCCCAGTTTTGGCACCGAAAATCTCACGTCTTAGAAAATTCCTAAGTTGTATATAAACCAAGATTGTTGACCCCAGTGCTATAAGATGACTGGGTCTGCCTAGAGATAACGGGGCAGAACCTGGAGTTGATGTTCCTGGATCCATAACTTCTAGCCACTGGGGGCTTGATCCATTTACCTAAATGGCCTATGCAAAGGTCATTATTTTCTATGTGTGCCATGAAAAAGTTTATGAATCATTGGTCTAGGCAACTTCTTTTTAGTACATTTAGTTGGAGGGGGTGTAGAGAATGTTGCAAACCGAAAGCTTTTCTTTTCTCCCCGGTGCCCCAAGTTAGAGTGCACAGATTTAAAAAGAAACCCTGAGAGGCACAGACCAAAGTTGTGCCTCCTTTCTCGGGCTGGTGTTTCAGCCCAGTGCCACACTGTCACCATCTGACTTTGTGAGGTGTCAGGAGGGAGGAGGCCGGCGCACTGGCCTCCCCATAGCAGGCACCAGTAAAGGGAGCGTGATTTGGAGCACAGGTCGGGGGCCAGACTGAAGCATGAGGAAGCAACAAGGCTTGGTGTAACAGGGGAAAGGACCACAAGAATTTTGATATTCACTGTGGGCCTACTACGTGACAATGCTACACTAAGAACTCCACACTAAGCTCTGTCTTACAGATGAGGAAACTAAGACTCACTGAGATTAAATTACTTGCAAACATCACTCAGTAAATAAACGAAGGGCCAACATCAGACACAGGTCTGTCTGACATGGAAGCTTGTGTTCTTGTCAGCTCTACTGTAGAGACATCAGCACCATCCATAGATGCAGCCAGCAGTCACATGGGGTCTCAACTGCCCAGGGAGGAGAGATTTCCTTTGGATTTCACAACTGGGATTCAAACACAACCAGATCTTCCATAGCCTCTTCTCAAAACCTCAATTAAAGTGACTATATTACAACATAAAGTAAATTACACTTTTTTTCTGCTCAAAACCATCTCACTGTCAGGGAAAACCACATTACTCAAAATGGGCTTCCTGGCCCTGGTCCATCTCATATCTCTAACTTCACCTCCCACTTCTCTTGCCCTCACTTACCTCCACTTCTAAAAGTGAGACTCTTTGCTGTTCCTGCTGCATGCAAAATCCACTTCTACCTCAGGGCCTTTGCATGTGAGGTTTCTTCTGACTGGACCATACATTGCACAATTATCCACACGTCTCATCCCTCACTTTTGTTAGATCCCTGCTCCATGTCATTTTCTCACTGAGGTCTTCCGACAACCCTATATAAAATGGCAAACCCCTAATACGCACCACCTGGCATCTTTTATCATCTCTCCCTGCTCTATTTGTCTTCTTATCAATATTCGATATACTTTGTATTTTACTTGTTTATTATATTTCTCCCCACAATGTAAACACAACGAAGTTGGGAAAAAAAGTTTTTTTGGTCAGTTTTGTTCACATTTAGCATTTGGAATGATAAATATGTGCTGAAAGAACAAATAACTCAATGATGGGATATTGATATTTTTCACATATTGCTTTCTTTACACACACACAAAAATCCTCCTACCCTTAGATGACTCTATGTACCCGAATTGGCTACAGAAGAAGGTTCTAGGTGAACTTAATGACATTGGACTCAAGATGAGATATAACTGCCTAATGTTTCTATTGATTTTGGTCTTAACTGTGGGATGAGGGATATTACATTTCCTGAGCAAAAGGGGGGCTTAAAAGGAAATTGAGAATTAAGGAAGAACTTGTTTCTTCTTCGAAACAATCTTTCTAGTTATCTCTGCTTTTAATCGTATTTTGTGGGGTACTTTTCCTCCCCTTGAAACTATTCTTGGATCAGGCTTTTTCTCTGTTGTGAATGTAATCACCTCAAACATCACTGAGAACCAGAATAGGAAAAATATTCACATTTTTGTTATAAAATTCCCAGAATGATTTTATAAGCAAACAAGTAATTTGATTTTTCTGGTTTTGATGCTATTTCTCAGGTTAGAAAATACAGAACTGCATCATTAAGTCATTTGCTTTGTACAGCATCCAACACAGTGAGATAGATACCCACTTATAATTTCATGAATGTTTTTTCTGTAGTGATTCCTAAGATATTTATTATATGTAATATTTGATAATGTGTTGGAACCATGGTAAATCCAAGAAATATAGTCTTTCCAGCTAGAGGATTACAAACTTAAATGAAAGAGAAACTAATAACAAAAAATAATACATGGCTAGGTATTAAATAAGTATACTGGATGTGTTCATGTTAACAAAAAAAAACCTCACTTTTTATCATTCTTCAATTTCTTTGATAGTTACACTTTCTCTTTTAATCAAGAGATCTAACATTGCAGGTAACCTAACAGGCAATCTAATTTTTATTTCTTTCCTATACTGAAAGCCCAACATCTCCATTCTTAGCCTCAATTTTGCCTCAGAATAATGTGAAATAAGTCATACAGAGAAAGACAGATACCATATGTTTTCACTCTTATGTGGATCCTGAGAAACTTAACAAAAGACCATGGGGGAGGGGAAGGGGAAAAAAAGTTAGAGAGGGAGGGAGCCAAACCATAAGAGACTCTTAAAAACTGAGAATAAACTGAGGGTTGATGGGGGGTAGAAGGGAGGGGAGGGTGGGTGATAGGTATTGAGGAGGGTACCTGTTGGGATGAGCAGTGGGTGTTGTATAGAAACTAATTCAACAATAAATTTCATATTAAAAAAAAATAAAGGCAGTATTAGCTCGAAGAATCAAATTTAGCTCAATTTGTCTTTTAAAGGAGGAAATTCATTTTTCCCATCAAATAGGATATAATATCAATTAATTAATGATCATGAAGTGTTTAAATGCTGACTGAATGTGTGTTCACCCTTGTGATGGTTCAATGTGAAATTCAATGACTCTATAGCCTATGTATTAGTGGTTGGAGATCAAGTTCCATAGACTATTGGTTATTCACTCAAACTGTTCTTCAACTTTAATTTGTACAAGTTCTATTAATAAAGCTGCTTTTATGAGAAGAATTACACTGTAGCACATTTGCATTAATTAAACCTATCTAATTTGGTCACAGTGTGGCTCAAAATTCATTAAACCCCAATAAAATTGTGCTTTTTAAGTCATGGGACTCTGTTTCCCATGTTTAAGATGAGTTGTCTCAAACATAGACATTTTAGAAGAATTTGTGACACTAGCTTCAAATTACTTCTCCACACCTGTTTATGCCAGCATTTATCTAAAATAATTTTTATTGGCAAGTCAGGTTTTTCTTTACCTTTGCAACAACATGTTTCTTTGTCAACAACTCCTGTCACTCAGTGGATAGTAAACAAACTAAATTTTAATAGTATCAGAAGGAATATAAAAGTTGGAAGGTAGGACCCCCCAGAAAATGGTTTGCCTCCAAATCAACTATAAGTTTGTTTAGATTATCTACACTGTTTCTCTCTTCTATAGATCTTATCACTAAATATTCAGGTAATGAAATGTTGCCTTTAATTAGTATTCACCGAGCTAGAGACTTAACCTGCAAGGGCAGAAGGAGTGAAAGTGGTGAGGGTACATAAAACCTTGGAATCAAACTCTCTCCCAAATTCTTGTGAGAACTTGAAAGACATTAACACTTCCGAACCTTAATTTTCTCACCTCTAAAATGAACCTAATAATAACTTACTCTCAAAATTATGAGGATTCAATAAGCTTTCTGTAGACTGAATGTGCCTCCCACCTCCAATTTGTGTATTAAACCCTAACTCCCAATGTTAGGAGTGGGGCCTTTGGAGGTGGGCCTTTGGGAGCTGATTGGGTCATGAGGATGAGCCCTGATGAGTGGGATTGGTGCCCTTGTAAAGAGACATCAGAGAGCTCCCTTGCCCCTTCCACCATGTGAGGACACAGTGAAACGCTGAAGAGGTGGTTGTCTATGAACCAGACACCAAACCTGCCAGCACTTTCTTCTTGGACTGCTTATCTTCCAGAACTGTGAGGAACAAATCTTTGTTGTCCACAAGCCATCCAGTCTATGGTGTTCTATTTTAGCAGCGTGAACAGACTAAGACAGAAATTGGTATCAAGAAGTGGGTGCTGCTGAAACAAATACCTAAAAACATGGACATAGCTGTGGACCTGAATTAAGGTACAGAGGCTGAAAGAGTTTTGAGATGCATGTTGGAAAAACTGAACACTGCCTTGAATGAACATTAAGAACAATTCTGGTGAGAGCTCACAAAGGAGAGAGGAAAGCGGTGGAGAAAGCCTCCATCTTCTTAGAGAGTAATAAAGCAATCCTGAACAGAATGTTGACACAAATTCTGATGAAGTCTTAGATAGAAATCAGATGTATGTATACTGTATAAGATCACTAGACGAAAGGTGATCTTGTAATAAACTGGCAAAGATCTTGGCTGTCTTACGTTTGTGCCTTAGTGTTTTGTGGAAGGTAGAACTTGTGAATGATGACATTGTAGAATTGACTGAAGAAATTTCTAAGCAAAATGTTGAGGGAGCAAGCTGGTTCCTCCTGACTAATTATAGTGAAATATGAGAAGAGAGAACTGATTTTAAAATAGAATTGTTAGGCAAAAGACAGCAGAACTGAAAGATTTGGAAAATTCTCAGCCTATCTATATTGTAAAAATATGAGAAAGCTGGTCCGAAGAGAATGGTAAGGGTAAGGCCAAGTAACCACTTGATAAGGAGATTAGCATGGATCTGTCAATCTCAATAGTGGTTAGGAACTATTGTCCAAAACAAAGAGAAGAATGACATGAAGGCAATTCAAAGATCACCAGATTTGTCACTCCCACCACAGACCCAGAGTACAAGGGCCCCAGGGCACAGAGTGGCTTCACAGGAGGGACCACCAGTGTCCATGGGACCTCAGTGCACCCTTCTTGGGCCACCTCACATTGCAGGCTCCACTCTCAGTTTCTTGGCCACCCTTGTCAGCATAGCTCTGATGGGCCCTGGTGCAGCATGGGCTGCTCCTGGTAGAACCATGGGAGCATGACTGCCTCCACCTAGATTTCAAAGGGCAGGACTTTCTGGCAGAGCAGCAAGCTTGAGATTTCAGCCCAGACAGCAGTGGGGCCCAGGCAGAGAACCATCAGAGGGGCAAGCCATCTAAAATGTTTGGGGACCCCAAAGCTGTGGGGGCAGGACTGCTGCCTCAGTGTGTCCAGAAGGCAGGATGCCCCCCTCCAACTCCATTGTGTCTGGAAAGTAGGACCTGCACTCCCCTGAACCTGAACATTGAGCTAGAGGATTATTCTCCAGTCTTAGGATCTCATTGAGTTTGCCTTGTAATTTAGACTTAATTGAGACCTGTTAATACTTTCTCCTTTCCTACTTCTCCCTTGTGGAATGGTAATGTCTGTCCTAGGCCTGTCCCACCATACTGTTTTGGAAGTACATAACATGATGGTTTCACAGGTTCACAGCTAGAGAGCAATTTGCCTCAGGGTGAATTGTACTTTGAGTCTCACTCCCTTCTGATTTAGATGGGATTTTAGACTACAAAGTTGATGCTGGAACAAGATAAGACTCTGGGCTATTGGGATTGAATAAATGTACTTTCCATGTGAGAAGAACATGAATTTGGGTGGGGGGTAGAGGTGGAATGCCATGAGTTGAGTATTTGTGTCCCCCTAAAATTGACATGTTAAATCCTAACTTCCAACATGATGGTATAAGGAGGTGGGGCCTTCAGGGATGATTAGGTCATGATTAGATCATGAGGACTTTACAAATGGGACTAGTGCCCTTATCAAAAGACCCCACAAAGCTCTCTGCTCTTTCCTCCCTCCCTGCAACTTGGAAGAGGGCTCTTGACAGAAACCAACCACACTGGCACACTGACCTCAGACTTCGAAACTCCAGAACTATGAAAGATAAATTTTGTGGATTATAAGACACCCAGTCTCTGGTACTTTGCTAGAGCAGTGCGAGCCAACTAAGACACAGCAAATAGGGTAACCCTCTCCAGAGTATGTGGCACATGAAAGACATTCACTAAATATTAGCTTCTCTTTCCATGGTAAGCTTCTTTTAATTTTTAGAGCTTTAAGATTTGGGATTTTCTAAAGTTTGATGTGAACACTTTTATATCAATTTTATTATTGTATCTTGATCCTAGATGTCGAGGGAGGACAGTGAGTCAGGCGAGGCACTTGGGATGCAACACTGAGGGAGGCACTCCCTCTGAGGGGGGTGCATGTGCTGGCACTAGTTCTGGTCCTAATCCTAGATTACTTATCTTAGTTCTTGAAAATTTTATATTTTTTTCTCCCATAATGCTTGCGGTTCAGTTAAATTATATGGCCACTATGACTGTTCAAAGTCCTCGGAGTGTTTGTATTTTGATAGAGAAAAAAGAAAATACGGAACACATATTAGATATCTATTGCTGCATTAAAAAATTGCTCTAGTAGTGACTTAAATGACAAACAGTTGCAATCTCACATAGTTTCAGAGACAGCGGCTTAGCTGGGTACATCTAGCTCACGGTATCTCACCGGGATCTGGTCAAGGTGTGAGCTGGGTCTGCAGTCATTTGAAGCCTTGACAGGGATGGAGGGCCTGCTTCCAAATTCACCCCCATGGCTGTTAGCAGGAGGCTTCAGTTGCTCAATAGCCAGGCCTCTCCATAGGGCTGCTCATGGCATGATAGCTGACTCTCTTCAAGTGAATGATCCAAGAGAGAGAGAAACCAAGACGGAAGCTACAGTGTCTTTTATAACCTAATCTCTGAAGTGACCTACCATCACTGCTGTCATATTCAGTTGGTCACACAGACCAACCCTCATACAAAGTGGGAAGGAATTACACAGGAGTGTAAATTCCAGGAGGCAGAGATTGAAGCAGGCCAATTTGGAGGCCAGCTACCTCTAAGTGTTTTTAGGATGCTTTGTTGATGTCAGTTTCAGTTCTGGCTCTGTCAGTTAAGAGCCATGTGAATTTGGGGAACTTGTGTATCTCCTCCAAACCTCACTTGTCTCATCTATAGAATGAGAATAGCAATTACACAGCCTCATCTCACACAGTCAGATGGGTGGAGCTCCAAGCACACAAGGAAAGAGGAGAAACAAGACAAAAGAACAACAGCATCACAACAGTGATGCCATCTGGAGGTAAAAGATAGTTGCTGACTATAGAAGACCAATGGGAAAGTATTTCATCTAGTGAAATTTCTAGAATAAGAAAGCCAGGAATTTCAACATGACCAAAGGTTTATAAAAGGTGCAGCAATGATGGAATCAGCAGCAGACAACATAACATAATCGGGTTGTATGTAGGAGAAAAGAAAAAGTGGCCATCAAGCAACTTCTCTAGACAGCAACACGGGCCCCTGTTTACAAATTCGGATCTGGATGATGGCTTAAAAGTCAAAAGCATCAAATATGAGTAATATGCCACTGTAATTCCAAGGATTCCGATAAGCTGTAGCTAGCATTGGTGGGATAGTGGTGAGCATAGCTGCCTTCCAATAAGCTATAGTGCTATTGTGTACTAGTCCCTCTTCTTACTGTGCTTAGGGTCACCTGGCAATATTGTTTGTTATAGTGTAGTTTCTGGGTCAGTAGATTTTCAGTGGGTAAAGCTTCCACATTTCTAACAAATGCTCAAGTGATGTCACTGCTACTGGTCTGCAAACCAAATTTTGAGGAGTCAGGATTTACCTAGAAATATTAGGAATAATTAATTGGGGCATCACTGCAGGGGCTGGAAGCCAAGAGCCACCTGGGAATCTCTACTCAAAGTTTCAGAATCATTTGTCTTCATCTTGGCTGCCAGCTACCCCACAGCTAGTAAGCTAGAGAAACAAGTCCCTGTAGATTAGAATAACTGATTCTTCAATCTTTACAAAACAGATTTAGAAGAGTAGGAAAAAATTAGAAGACTAATCCTATATAAATAAAATCTGGTTTCAGAATAAAATGCTCACTCGTACAGGGTAAATAGCTCCTTCAAGGCTAAATGGTTCCCTAAATTGAACTTCCTTTTTTTAATCTCCCATGTCCCTCCCGTCCTTGAAACTGCTTTGCCTCAAGGAGTATTTGATTTCTTAGTAGTGCATCACATTTTATGATTCTTGATTCGATCTGAAGTTAAGCTAAATGTTTAAAAGTGTCATAAATATTTAAACTAGAACCTCAAATTTTGTGTGTACACAGAAGTAAAGTATTCAGGTTGTTCACAGTGATTGATCCTGAGTAGATGTGAAGATTATAGGGAATTTAAATGTCTTTTTTCATATGTTTATATGTATCCCAAATTCTCTATAAGTAGCATCTGCTATTGTCACACAAACAAGTGTATAAGTACTGTATGCATATGCAAGTAATTTCTCTGGTCAAGCCATATAGCCATCAGCAGATTTTGTTGTCTCCTGAGATCCAGAAATTAAGCAATATTAGCTGGCTTCTACTATGCTTTAGACACAATATTAGAAATGGGACACACACACACACACACAGTCCCTGGTCTTGAAGAACTTACAGTTCAGTCAGCGCTATAAGCATCATAGGATGCGGGGAAAACATGGGAAGATGCTTACATCAGTCAAGGCCACTTAAGGAAGTCTTACAGAACAAATCAGAGTTTGCCAAACAGAAAAGCAAGGAGAGGACATCCCAGCTAAGGGAAGAGCATGAAAGACACCTTCACTGCCTAATTTTTCAGTCAGTCTGATTTTAAAGCACATTATCCTCATTAACTGGTTAGTCCATGTCAAATCTAGGAGGGTTATTTCTGTGAACAGTAAATTTGGTTGATTAGGTCTTGATGTTAATGAGAACCTCATGTTAATTTGATGGCTTGCCAAAAGAATGTGCTAAGAGAAAGTAGAGTGAAGAACCCTAAAAGACTTTAATACTAAACCCTATAAGGGCATTTACAAGAGACAAGTTGTTCCAGAAATTTATTCAATAGCAAGTCCTAGGGATTTATTCTCCACTGTTCCTGAGAGCCAGGTTTTTGAGGGTGTCTTCAGGAAAGTCACTTTTTCCTTCAGTCTTCTCCTCCACAAGCACACATAGCACACACAGGCACATACTCTCTCCATCATCACCAACACCAGCCAACATACACATATAATACTTCACTTCATAGAAACCAACAGAAAGAAAATAAAAAGTCAACATAAGTCAGTTCCACTTCTGAAGGGAATAGACCAACTCAAAATTATGCTCCATGAATATTGGTAGAGCCTCTCTGGTTATCCCTTCCTTTATTCATTTATCCAACAAACCCCTATCAGTACCAGAGATTCAAATCTGACTGAGACATGGTATTTACCCTCGAGAAGTTGCAAACTAAAGACCATGCACAGTGCAATAAGTGTGTGATAGATGGATGGAGATGGAGAGGGTGTGTGTGAGGAACACGAGCATAGTGCATGGTCTTCCTGGGAGGGAGTGGCCCTGGAAAGTTGTCTGGTTCTCTGGGAAACTGCAGAGAACTAAAAATTGCTCTGTATGGCTGGAGCAAAGGGTGAATATGAAGGAGTGGCAGACAATAAAGCTGATAATATAGAAAGAAATGGGGTCACAAAAGGCCTTATACACTAAATGAAAGAATCTGAACTTGATCCTTGAAAGCTGTGGGGAGCTATTGAAGGATTTTAAGCAAGGAAATGGCATGATTAAAAAGATCAATATCATACCAGTGTGTGGAGAACGGATTGAAGGAAGGCCACACTGGGGACAGGAAATGCAGTTAGAGAACTATTGAAGGATCTAGAGGCATTTAATGAGTTCAAATTAGGGTAGTTGTGCAAATAAAGGGGAAGGGAAGAAATAATGAATAATATCTTCACAAAAAAGTGAGTCACCAAGGATACTGACCCCAACTCCAGGTTCTGAGGTATTTAGTGTGGGGACAAAAATCACAGGGAGAACACTAATGTCAGAGAAGCTTTTAGTTAGAGTGAGAAGGTGAAAGGGAAGTTCATGGAGAAGACTGAAAATGTAAGCCTGGATTTACATCTGGATTGGTGATAGGCCATGAGTTCTGGAGGCCACCAGTGGAAAATTCTGGAAGGTCACAGGGAGTGGGGGGGGGGGGGAGGTTGATGGAGCAGGTTAAGAGAGATACAGGGCAGTTTGAAAATAAGCATTCACATAAAGATAGCTTATCTTGAAGTCTTGAATAGAAATGTGGGCTTGATGTGGTCGATCTCAGATGCTGGAAGGATGTGGTATATCTGTGTTAGCCAAACTTATTTGACCACAAAACATTTTTAAAACCATAATGTATTTCTGGAACATCAAAAGCAGTTCATGAAACATGAGGAGCTCTTTGATCAATGTAGGTTTTAAATGGTCTCAAGGATAAATTAGTTACTGCAAAAAATTATCAAAAATCTTTTCTGTTGTTTTAGTGCTTAATAGAAAACAAACTAGAGGAATCAAATAATTTTTGTTTGCTTGTTTTAGTAAGAACAGAAAAGAAAACCTCAAGAAATGATAGAGATAGAGGTCTGGTCCTACACAGGGACCCCTCTACCATATGCTCAGAAGTTTCCCTGATTCTCTATCCTGATTGCCTATAGGTAATTTCTCCCCACAGGGTCCCAGCCCCCTTCTCTGGTTGGTATCAGCCTTTTAGTTTCCTCAAAAGAATCTAAACCTGGAAAGACAGGTTTGAATTTAAAATGAGTGGACTTCTTGAAGTTTTGTACCTAAAGCTAGTGGGGACATGCAATCTCTAGGAGTAAGGATGTTTTTCTAACAAACGTGAACCAATTTTTCTCCCAAATTTCATTCAGACTTCTCCTTTAAGTAACCATAGCATAATTAAATATCTTGAAATTCAGATTCTGAGAAAACATAAAAATACTCTTTTAATCCTAGTTTTTTTTTTTGTCATGAAAGCAAGGTCAATGGTATATTGCATATTCTTTCCAAGGACATTGAAAGCTGTCATCACACTTTATCCGAGCTTTTTTAAAATTATTATTATTATTCTCTAATGAAGTATTGTGGTAAAACAGATGAAAATAATGTGTCTGAATATGACCTTGGTGATTTACTCCCTAATTTATGTTTACAGTAATCTAATCCTTTGCCTCAATTGGCTGAAATTTCAGTATAAGAGAGAATCTGTGCTTTCTGGAACCATTGCTCCAGTGTCAGAACATCTTCCTCTACCTTCCCCTTCTTTTTTCTGAGCACGCTTTCACTTCTTTGCCTTAACTTGTGGTTCTTCACTTAGGACCCTATGTTCCCAGTAGCCTCCACATCAGCAGTCAGGGTTAAGATCTCCTTGTGCCCCATTTTCACTTCCAAACTATTCTTCCCCACTCTCTGCTTAAAAGATAATAATAAACCTACTCTCAAGGAATGGTGAACACAAAGTTCAGAAGGGTGGTTGTCTTGGAGTGAGGTCAGCAGGTGAGCTCCAGACTTCTACTCAATACCCCAACTTTGATGTTACCTGTAGTGATTCCCTGGTGCTTCATGACCAAGTGAACACTCCTCCACAAATGCATTCTTACCTTCCAGAAAGGAACCAAATTTTATTGAGGTGGGCAAATAAGAAGCCCAAGGAACCTCCTAGAAATTTCATTTTCCCTAAGACCCTTATACAAACCATCATGTTTTCCTGCTACATTTACTTCCTATAGATACCTTGAAATTATCTGCTTTCTTCTATGTCCACTGCCTCCACTAATGCAACTACCATCACCTCTAGCCCGGTCACATGCAATATTTGCCTAGTTGGTCTCTCCACAATCAAATCTAGAGCCCCTGCCCAATCTACTCTCCAACCAGAGACTATTTCTTTCCAAAACACTTATCTGATCATGCCACTATTTAAAGACCTTTCCATGGCTTCTAAAAGTTTTTAGAATAAAACCCAAAATCTTTGTCAAGGCCTTGCATTATCCTATGTCTATAACACCTCTATCCTATGGGCTCCAGTCATACTGGTCTTTTTTTATGGTCCTGGACATGCTACATGCCTATTCACCATGGTTGCTACACTGACTACTATCTCTGTATGAAATTCAAGAATATTTTTCCCACTCAGTCTATCTCCCCCAGATCCCAAACCCCAAACCTCAGTTCATCCATGCTTACACCATGATTTTCACTTCATCAACCTCTACTTTTTATTCAAGTCTCAGATTCAACTGATTCCTCAGGAAATCTTTGAGGTCCATAGGTAGATGAGGTTCACTTCTTATATGTTCCAAAGTATGCTTTTTTTGCCCCCAGAAGTACATAATTATATTAATTACTGTCTCCTCTAATAGACTGTAATTTCCACGGGAACAGGAATCATGCTTAATTTTGCTTAGCTTAGCCCTTGGGACATAGCAGGTTTTCAATCAAAATGTATTGTATAGGATAGTATCTTAATTAGCTTTTGCTTCATAACAAACAACCAAATAAATCTTAAGAGGCCTGCAACATACGCATCTTTTTTCTCACATTCATGGATCTGCAGGTTGATTCCAGTTCATACTCTAGGGTCTGCAGGTAATCTAGTCGAGGCTCAGTTGAGTGGCTCTGCCTTATGCTATAGTTCAACTGTGCTTGACTTTAGGCTAAATACTGCATTCAAGTCGGCTTTGTATGTTTTCCTCAAGACGTGATCTCATAGCAAAGGCAGAAGCACAAGATCCAAGCCAAACCACACAAACACATTTACGGCCTCTACTCATATCAGGTCCACTAGCATCCCTTGGCCCAAACAAGTGATATAGTCAAACCCAACATTGATGGAGCAGAGAAATATATTCCATCCAAAAGTAGGGGAGGAAGGGAGTGACTATTTGCTGGGCAATAATTCAAACATTACTATATGGATATAAAACTTACTGTAATTCAATTTAGAAAGTGTTAGATGATATAAATGACATGTTAATAATGGCCTGTGTAACTCAGGAGAGATAAAAAGCCAGGGCATCACAGAAGAAAAAGGTTTCGGGGTGCCTGGGTGGCTTAGTCTGTTAAGCGTCTGACTTGGGCCTAGGTCATGATCTCACAGTTCATGAGTTCGAGCCCTGCATCGGGTTCTGGGCTGACAGCCTGGAGCCTGGAGCCTGCTTTGGATTCTGTCTCCCTCTCTCTTTCTGCCCCTCCCCCACTTGTCCTCTGTCTCTCCCTCAAAAATAAACAAACATTAAAAAAAACTTAAGAAAAGAAAAAAGTTTTTATGAAAGAAGTTTCATTTAAGGTAGGCTGTGAACACTGAAAAGATTTAAACGTGTAAAGACAGAGCTACCTAGACATCTCAAGTGGGTGAAACATTGAAAGTAAAGGTCTAGAGAGAGGAATGTGTGGAACATATTTAAATAGTTGGATGGCTAGAACACAGAGTACCTGTAGGACAGTAAAAAGAGAAAGCTAATAGAGATTTAATTGGCAGTGGTTACAGTCAGTAATGGTGTTCAAACAGTGAAGTAACGTGTTCAGGGCTGGGCTTTGGAACTATCAATTTGTAGCAATGAATGGGACATACTAAGGACAAAAATTGAATGGAGGAAAATCCATTAGCAAATTCTTTGGATGTTTGTGAACGCATGACAATTGTTTGATCCAGAAAAGTATCATATCACTAAGAACTTAGCAATTAGCTGGCTGTGGAGAGTCAAAAAAGAAAAAAAAATCATAGATGATTGGCATTTTTTAACTTAATAGACCTGGAAAAGGGTAGTATAATCATCTGAAATAAAAATACACAAGAGGAAATATTTAGAAAAGATGATTCACTAGTTTTAGATATGTTTTCCTTGATACCTCAGCATGAATACCCAGATAAAAATATCTGACAGGTGTGGAGCTTAAAAGCGAGACTAAAGGCTGGGGCACCTGGGTGGCTGAGTTGGTTAAGTGTCAGACTCTTGATTTCAGCTCAGGTCATGATCTCACGGTTCGAGAGTTTGAGCCACATGTCACGATCTGTGCTGACAGCATGGAGCCTGTTTGGTATTCTTCCTCTCCCTCTCTCTCTCTGTCCCTCCCCCACTTGCACTCTCAAAATAAATAAAAAACTTTAAAAAAAAAAAGTGAGACTAAGACTCAAGTATTCACTCATCCATTCAAGAACTGTTTATTACTATCATCTTTTCAGGGGTTGTGCCCATCTTGTTGACATTGTATGCCTAGTATCAATCAGATTCCTGGTTTAATGCAGGCTCCTGGAACCTACTTATTGAATAGAATGCTAGGCAATGGACCTACAATGGTGAAGAAGGTATGGACCAGGCTCTCAGTAAGTTCACAGTCTAGATTTGGGAGCTATCAGAGTAAAAGTTATGACTGAGACTATGAGAAGAAATAAAATTGCCTAGAATCCTTTACCCAACCCTAACTGCCCAAAAGCAAACTCTTGGTAAATATTAACATGCAGGGGTAGAGGAGGAGAAGAAGGTAAAAGCTGGAGCCACACAGTGAGTAATTACAGAAAAGGAGAAAACCAAAATAACCAAGTCTCACAGAAGCTAAGATAAGAGAAAATTGCCTTAATGTCATAGCATTGAAGACTAACAGAATTTCCAATAGGATGAAAAATAGAAACATGTTATTTGACTTGGCCACAGTGGGTCCATGATGTCTTTGATATATTGAACAGTTGGAGTAGAAACCAGATAGCAAAAACTTCAGCAAACAATAAGTGCTATATGAGGTAAGTGGAGTCTAAACTTTTTTTTTTTTTTAACTCAGGAGGTTCTTAATTTTTGAATTAAGATAACTCATAACCAAGCATGAATGACTAATGTTCTTCTTTGGTTGTCCCCTGTTCAGTTATTCCACAACCTATGCCAGGTAAATCCTTACCTCTAGTCATGTTACTTTCTTTGTCAAAAAACTTCCATTGGTCATTACCTCTTGAACTAATCCCTAGATAAGTTCTTTTGCTCTAGTCCAAGTGCCAAATCTCTATTTAAGGCATTTTCATCCAGGTCCTTTCCTTATAAATGTATTCTACACTCCAAGCATTGTGAACAATATTCTATCCACTCCTTTAATTAAAAAAAAACACACACACACAAAATTTTCTCACCTATGTGACTGCTCACATATATCTGTCTACTTGTATCGCCTTGTTCTTACAATCTTGCCTTCCCCCAAGGCAACTGATCCATGAAGCCTTTGTTAGCCTCCTAAAGCAATTGTCTTTTTCTCTTTTCTCTTTTCTGAAAGATTAAAATACAAAAATAATGAAGAAACAAGGGAAAATAAGTATAGACATAATAGAGGTTTTTAAAATAATAAACAGATAATTTGAACAATTCTATTAAAAATTGAATAATTTAGATTAATATTATACCAATGTAATTTTAAACGTGGTTGAGGAGGAAGTTGCCTAATAGATTTTAGGATGCTAATATATCCTTGATTCCAGAATTAGTTTGTGACTGTATAATAAGAGAAAATTATTACAACCATTTCACTTATGAACATAGATGCCAAAATTCATAATAGCATATTAGTCTACTAACTTCAATAGTGTATTTGAAAATAACAATCAGGTAAAGTTTAACCCAGGATTGAGAAAAAATTATTGAATAACAGAAAAGTCTACCAATTATTCACCAAATCAGTGAATGCAAACTGGACAATCATGTGATTTCTCCAATGATACAGAACAATATTTGACATTATTAATTAAAAACTTCGGGGCGCCTGGGTGGCGCAGTCGGTTAAGCGTCCGACTTCAGCCAGGTCACGATCTCGCGGTCGGTGAGTTCAAGCCCCGCGTCGGGCTCTGGGCTGATGGCTCAGAGCCTGGAGCCTGTTTCCAATTCTGTGTCTCCCTCTCTCTCTGCCCCTCCCCCATTCATGCTCTGTCTCTCTCTGTCCCAAAAATAAATAAACGTTGAAAAAAAAAAAAAAAAAAAAACTAAACTAAAGGAAAATATCTCCTGAGACTAAGACTAGAAACTTGGAACTTTCTCTTTTTTTAATTTATTTATTTTGAGACAGAGAGAACATGGGAGGGGCAGAGAGAGAAGGAAAGGGAGGATCCCAGCAGGCTCCCCGCGATCAGCACAAAGCCTCATACAGGGCTCGTATTCACAAACTATGATATCATGACCTGAGCCAAAACCAAGAGACAAAATGAATAACCAGGTAATTCATCCAGGTACCCCAAAACTTGGAACTTTCTTAGTTTCCTAAGGCCTGACCACCAAAATTCTATACCAATATTAGCAACCATTAGAGCAATTTTATTTATTTATTTTTTTCTTTGTTTATTTACTTATTTCTTTGAGAAAGAGACAGCAAGCAGGGGAGAGGGGCAGAGGAAGAGACAGAGACAGTCTTGAGTAGGCTCCACACTCAGTGGGGAGCCTAATGTGGGGCTCAATCTCATGACCGTGAGATCATGACCTGAGCCGAAATCAAGAGTCAGATGCTTAACCAACTGAGACACCCAGGTGCCCCAATAGCAATTTAAATAAATCAGCAAATTCTATTGAATCGATTTGTAAAATCAAAAGCTTTCTTCCCCACCAGCAATTACCAACTACAAAATAAAGATCCATTCATAATAGTAGTGTGAACTGGAATTAATCTTACAAGGAATGTACAAGAACTTTATGGAGTAGATACTACATGTTCATGGTTGGGTGACTCTACATCTATAATTTCAAGGTCATCTCAACCATAATTCCAGTCAGATTTTTTTTACTACTTTTCTGGGATTTTCAAATTTTCTCACTTGCATCACATTTATATGTATATTTGTCTTATTCACTCTGCTAAACCTTAAGTCATCTGAGGATAGTAATGTTTCTTCCATTTTCAAAAATTGCTCAGAGCACCTAATAACACCAAGCCTTATATGAGAGGTGCTTTACAGAAATATATGTTGAAGAAGAGGAGGAAAAATATTTTGAAGGTATATTTTCCATGATTTCCATTTTTCATGATTTGTGCTAGAAAGAGTTCTTAAAATAGGTTCATAAAGTAGCACTTCAAGGTTGAATGGCTTCTCAGTTTCATTTCTTTTCCTATAGTTTTTAATGTTATCAGTGACTATATCCTAAACTGGCTAAAGTGCTAGTAAAAGTTTGGCATATTGCAGCACCTGGGTGGCTCTGTCGGTTAAAGCGTCTGGCTCTTGATTTCGGCTCAGGTCATGATCTCATGCTTCCTGAGCTTGAACCCCACTTAGGCTCCGTGCTGATGGCGTGGAGCCTGCTTAGGACTCTCTCTGTCTCTCTCTCTCTCTCTCTCTCTCTCTCTCTCTCTCTGCCCCTCTTTCACTCACACTCTTTCTCTCTCAAAATAAATAAATAAACTTAAAGAAAAAGTCGGGGATATTGATATCTGTATATCACCAAATTTTAAAAGAGTTTTCACCAAAAGTTTCATATTGACTTCTGGTCCAGTGTCCCTTTGGGTTCCCAGGCACTAGCTATTTTCTTATAATAGAAAATTTTGGGAAATTACTATATATTATATCATTTTAAAAAATTAGATATATTTCTGTTCCTTCTCCTTTTCACAAAAAACCCACACACATATATTTTGTTTCTATATTACTTATCAGTGTCTCTTTAAATTGCATATGAATCAGTCAATGCATCTATCAAATTACTAGCTTGTATAACGTCCAAATATTTCTTCAATAGAAATAGAATCAGAATAGTCACCAAAATTTTCAATGGTACAAAGGTTATATCTATTCTATGAAAATTTTAAATTGTCAGGAGATTTATGAGCCCATAGACTCATAAATATTGGAACATGAAATTGATCTGAAAAATTAGATGAGGACAAAGAGAAGGTAAGTGACTTTTCTACAGTCACAAAGAGGGTGGTGAAAGAAAATACAGCAGACAACCAATCAATCTATCACCTACTCACTGACTGCCCATACTTGTCTATTTTTATCACTATGCCATTATTCACAGTAAATATGAGCAAATTAATATAGAACAGCTAGACCTGCATAGAATTGTGAGATCAGTAATGTTTTCCTTTCTTTCATAAAGTTTTCTTGAGTGAAATATCAGTTCCTCACTTTCTGGATATTTTTACCTTGGAACCATTGCTTACCTTGGTGAGCTTGTTACCTTACGTGTACATTGGAAATAATGCCTATTCATAAAGCTTTTGGAAAGATTACATGATAAAGTCAAATCCCTGTTTAGTGATCTAACCATACAGGCTGATGAAAAGCATTTTTGCTTTCTTCCTCAATTTAAAACAATACGGTTTCCTAGCCTCTAACGTCCTACCTCTAGCAAAACAGGAAAAATATCTCTAGACCTGCTTACTCTTTGACAAAACTAATTAACACCATTTTCCAAAAATCTAAGTTACTTTATTCTAAAATAAAAATTATGTTTGACTGTATAAAAGAAACTGTTGATGGGTCATTTATATAAACTCCTTCTCATTTAAAATAATTATGTATATCAAAATTTGACACACTGACTTTGTTGCAAATCTCCTGCATTCAAAAGGAAAGGTATAGTAGATAGAGCTCGAGAACCTTGCCTGTAACTCTGGCTCTGCCATTATTTAATCATGTCATTTAGGGCGAATCGCTTAATCATCCTGACTCTCCTCCTCTGCAAACTCAAGGAGTTGAGTGAGATGATTTCTGAGAAATTTCAGATTTCAGAAAAGTCTGTTTCTCAGTGCTTTTACAGATGCTCAACCTTCCTGAGATTTTCTCCTTCCCCTGTCTACTTTAAACTTACACAAAACCACCATGAACCTTATCACTTCTCAGAGATTTGCTCTTGAAAACTGGACACATAGCTTAAAAATTAACAAGGGAACATGAAATCATAAGAGTTATGGTTACACAAATGCTCATATGTATGTAGAAAAATATTAGTCTCATCTCATCTGGATTGTTAGAATTCCATAGTAGTTTCCCTTGAAATATGTGTTAGAGAAAAATAAAAAAATTTAAAGGGTAAAAGTACTTACCTTTTACATTTAGTGAATGGAAAAGGCCCAGCCACTTATTTAAGTTGAAAGTAAACATAAGTACAGCACTACATCTCCAACTTTCAAAACTTGACCAATTATAGATAATAAGATGCTTAAGTTTTTAAAAATTCCCCAGAGTGCTACTCTCTGAAGCCATGTTTACCTACTACTAACCAACCACAGTTATCTAGAGAGAACACTTTTCATTAATTTCATTCATTTACACACTACCTAATCTGTTCAAAAGCAATTTAAAAAAATTGAATCCCTCTGCTGTACACTGGATTCCAACTCTTTTTACCTACTCAAGGAAATTGCTGCTGCAACTCTTCCCTAACCCACATAACTCTGTCCTTTTTCCTGAACGTTTCCTATCTATATAAAAATACTACAATTTCTCCCATTAAAAAATAAACCCTTTTCACCTCACATCCCCTCTAGCCTCTCTTCCCCTTATAGAAAAAATTTTCAAAACTGTTGCCTATATTTCTTAGCTCCCGTTATTCTCCTTCACTCTTCCTTGAATCCTACCCAACCAAGCTTTTGCCACCACTACTTTACCCAAAATAGCTCATGTCAAGGTCAACAGTTACCTTCAGGCTATTAAACCCAATAGTCAAGTCTCAGTTCTCATTTTAGTTGACATATCAGCAGCACACAACATCGATGATCACTTCCTTTTCCTGGAAACAGTTTCTTCATTCCACTTCCAGCATAACTGCAATAAAAACAATAATAATGACTAACACAGGCTACCGCTGCTCCATTTTGTAGTTCACCTGCATTTGCCGTGATCCATCTGGTTTTTCATAAAGGCTATATAGATGAATTCAACTTTGATATGGTAGAGAGAGCTACTCCCACATCTTCTTAGTCTTTGGTAGAATTCCTGCAATTCTTCCTGGGATGGAGTATCGTGGTAGTACTCTGGTTTACTACCTTCACCAGAGTATAGGGTGGAAGTTGGAAGGTTTGGGGGAGGAATTTCAGAGGCTTCCACTTGTTTTCCCTATCAGAATGGTTCTCACTGCACAGGCGAGGAAACCAAAGTGATAGGGATTCTACCAGTGGCTGAGTGTAACCATGATTATACCCTCAGGAACTTAAGAAAGGACCACAGAAGGGTTGTGGACTGGACCTGCTGTAAGTTGACATTGGGCCAGGATTCTATCTGTTTCTTGGCCCTCACATTTAGCAATTCTAATAAGGAATCCATGACAGAGTGACATGAGGCATCTGGCATTCCCCAACCCTAGTATAAAGTGTATTAGTAAATGGCCATAGAGCCCTTTGATGATAAACTGGTAAACAGCTTCTGGAAATACTTGTTGAAGAGATACATATTTCTTCCTCGAGGAGACTGGCCTTTTCTTTTCAGTCAATAGGCTCAGGTCTGGAAAATGGGTAGGGATGATTTTTTTTTCTATTGCAGAAGTTGACTTCAATCTTTTACTTGCAAGATCTTAATATTTGGTTATATAATTCAAGCTCTTTGGCTGCCCATCTCTCTTGTTCTTAAGAAACCATGTACCATCAGCCATTGTCACAGATCCTGTACATGTTTGTTATCCCATGGTTGTTATCCAACTGTGCTGCTTATTCCATTAATTATGACCACGCTACCTCTGGTGGTTAAGCCCACCATTGAACCTCCTCTAGTCTAGAATCCTATCACCCCCATTGATACTACAGTTAATTCCATAGTAGCAACTCCTATATCAACTTGCTTACAGAGGACAGTCAAAAGTGATGCTAATGTCCCCCTTACCAGTGCATTCTTCATTGCTTAAGTGAAGGAAGTGTCATCTGCACACAACAAAGGAACATAGCTGTTTTATGTAATAAATTTATTCTAGCTTGGCCACTGTTTTGAGCTTCTGATCCCTTGCTCAATTGTCTACCAAGGCAGTTTCAGCATCTCCATCTCATTTACTAGGCGATCATTATCTCCATGGTTTCAAGGAGAGATCCAAGCAGCATATTAGGACCAGATCCAGGCATTATTGCCTGTATATTAACCCTGAGTTATAAGAAAGCATCTCCATAGCAATAAACTCTTCCCTCCACAGTTTTATGGTTTGTGCCCACCACCATCCTACACTAGTTCCTTACTCTTCCCCCAGTTCTTATCAGTTATTAGCCATGTACCTCAGCTCTTTAATTAACAATTCACTTCTTCCAATAGCAGAGACTATATTTCTGTTCTGCTTCCATGCTAAGACTTGACCCTACTTATTGGCCCAGGAACAATGAGAAAAGGTGTAAGCAGATCTTGAAGAAGGCAAGCATCATTTCTGAAAGTCTTCAAGTGAAGCCTTTGCACAGCTTCCAGGTGACAGAAGCTGCCAGCTGGAGAGAAGGGCTGCTTCTGTAGACCTTTAGGGTTCCTGAAAAGCTTTTAACAGCAATGCTGCAACATGCCAGGATTACCACTATCCCAAATAGTATCAGCAATGGGATCTTTCTTTTATCAGAGAATGATCAAATTACAGACTCATTCTAAGGGTCTGTTTTCTAAGACCACTTGTGCTACCAAGTGTTTTAGATTGGGTTTCCTAAAACGCAGGCCCTGAGTCAAAGATCTGGGTGTAAGTAATTTCCTTGGGAAGTAATTCCAGGAAGCATGGGAAGGGGAGTAGGGAATTGTGAAAGGAAATGGAGGAAAACAAACAAACAGAATGTCAGAGAGCAGATTATCATGGCAGGCAACTGATATTCTCTGAGAAACTGTAGAATATACCTCAGAATTGAATCACCAAGGGGCAAGGAAGTTATCCACAAACTCCTGACTCTCCCCATGTATCGGTTGCTCTGAGAGGACTTAACACTCTGCCCCATTCAGGCACAGGTCAAACATGCTTCCTCAGCTAGTTAGGCAGAAATAATAGGTTTTTATTGCCCATAGTAGCTGTACGTGAGATCCATTCAGGCCAAGGAAATGCGAGCAGGGTAGTGACAGCATCTGCTATGCTACCATGTACTGAAAACCTGCCTCTGAAAGAGGGTGCCAATTAAATTTTTAATACACATGAAAATAAATCTTTATTATTTGTTAACTGTTTGTCCATTTCCTACCTAAAAATCTTGTTGTATTCCACTAGCACAATCCCCAGATTGGAAAGATTATAATGAATAATTACTGAAGAATTGTGATTTGTGGATATAGTTATATATAGATATAGATATTTTATATTATATAGTTATGTATATAATTTTATATTGATATGATAACTATATAATAGAGATTGAAAGAAAGACATGTATATGTATGTGTACACATACATGTACACGCACACATGTATGTATACGTACACGTATATGTATATGTACACGTGTACGTATACGTATGGAAACCAGTTGGGAGGCTATTAGAATCTTCAGAGCATTAACCCAGGCGGTAGCTATGGTTGGAATGGAGAAGGGGACAGTTTTGAAAGGTCTTAATGAGAATTTGTTAGGACTCAATGACAGAAAATGATAATTAGAAGAGTGGATGCTTTAAAAATATAGTTAATATATTTCCCCTTCTTTTAATTATACATGTTAAATACTTAACAGCAATCAAGTTAAAGAGGAATTACAGATAACTTCATAAAATCTAGTAGAAATTCTTCCTACTGAATTTTAAACTAACTCCATAGGTGATTTTGATGCCCTCGAGTTTGAGAATCACTGCCCAATATGATACTACTAGAATTCTTTATGAGATCTGAGTGTCGTTAACTGGCGTCTAGTTAACAATTCCCAGAATATCATTCACTTTAGGTTAACATTTTCTATCTGGAAATTTATAAAGTCTTATTAGCATGAATCAAAAGTTTAACTGTATGGCTATCATCCTTCCACTAACTACCTTGGCAAAAAGCCAGATGGCACATTAACTATTGTCAGACAGCATTCCGAGCAGAACTTTACAGCAAAAGGGGGTGAGCTGAGAAAAGAATTGCATGATTCTAATCCAAATGCCAAAACCTAAGTGCTCCCTACTCTGTTTCTAATAAGCCCTGAATGACTATCACCTGAGGCAGCTCCAGAATGAAACAGGATGGATTTATAATTGGCCATTCAAACTTATTAATTGCCCCATATTAAATTCACAATATGGAACAACCTGATTGCCATGGCACTAACACAAACCAGATATGACACATTCTTTCCACGTGGGAGACTGATTAACGCACCATTCAACAGGGGACTACATATCTTCCAACTTTGTGTGAGGATTTCTTGCAGCAAATAGTTTGTAACAAAAAGATGCCACTTCTTCTCTAGCTTCCTAATGGTTAAAAAGGTTACAACCAATATCCTTACATTTAACCAGAAAAAGAACTGTATGAGAGAAGTTACTGACATTTTAGGGATAGAGTGATGGTAAAATTTATATCCTAGAAAGATCTTCAAGAAGAGTAAAAACCAACTGTTTATTTCTAAACATTTATTTCTAAATATTTCTATATTTAGTGTAGCCGTAATTCATTCAACAAATATTTATGGAGTATCTATTTTATATGTGACTGCCACTTTCTATGAATGCTAGGAATATAGCAGTGAATAAGACAAAGTGTGTCTGATGAACACAACAGTGGTAAATATTTAACAACCCGTTCTTCAGCATGAAAAGCTCTGGTTTGCAGACCTCACTGATTCCCATGGTGCAAATACTCCCACGATGGCCAATTTCAAGCTACCTACATGATGTCACTGAGGAGCTGGGAGGTGACACACACAATCAGCTTTCACGCAGAAGTGGGAGGCAGTTCCAGCACCTGTACAGGACACAAGAACAATGGGACTCTTGTAAAAAGAGGATGGTTGAATTATGTTGAAATAGAAGTTTTGAGGGGTGCCTGGGTGGCTCAGTCAGTCAAGTGGCCGCTTCTTGATTTCGGCTCAGGTCATGATCTCATGGTTTGTGAGTCTGAGCCCTGCATCAAGCTCTGCAGTGACAGCACAGAGGCTGCCTGAGAGTCTCTCTTCCTTTCTGTCTGCCCTTCCCCTGCTCACACTCTCATTCTCTCAAATATAAATAAATAAATAAATAAAACATTTTTTAAAAAGGAAATAGAAGTTTTGAGAAACACTATATCCTTTTATTGTGTACTCTATCCTTTTCTTAGAGGTTGTCCAAACACATTAGCCCAATAACAAGTCCCAGAGTGAAAACTTATTTAGAATTACCTACCCGGTGTTTCTTAAAATGACTTGACCACAGAACTATCTTACCAGCCTGGGTCACCTTTCAACTGTATAATCAGCCCCCATGGAGTTAAAAAGTTGATGTGTATGACTTAGAAGGACTTAAATGTAAGGATCTCAAAATCCCCAAGACAGGCAGAGGTGGGTACATCTTCACACAGTTTGGAGTGGCAACATGTTCTGAAGAGATTATATATTCTAAATGCAAGGAAGAATTGGTCCTGTATCATCTGATTCTCGTCACCAAGACTTGTTTTAGTCACCCCTTACATATCTATTTCTCAGTCACTCAGGGAATGGTCAGATTATGTCTTCTTTTATGAATTACATAAATCCTTTATATCCTTCTCCTGAATTCTACCTTGATCATCCACTTAAGGCTGACAGGAAAAACAAAAAGGTGAAAGTCAAACGAACCCAATAATTTTACTTGATAAGAACTTGACAATTTAGGCTTTAGAAATATTGATTAAACTACCCTGATTGAGGGGCACCTGGGTAGCTCAGTCAGTTGAGCGTCCGACTTCAGCTCGGGTCATGATCTCACAGTCTGTGAGTTCGAGCCCCGCGTCGGGCTCTGTGCTGACAGCTCAGAGCCTGGGGCCTGTTTCAGATTCTGTGTCTCCCTCTCTCTCTGTCCCTCCCCCATTCATGCTCTGTCTCTGTCTCAAAAATAAATAAACGTTAAAAAAAATTTTTTTATATAAAATACCATGATTGCATGAATAACAGCTTTTTTCCAGACCAACACAGATAACTGAGAAATTGTGATAAGTCACTTACACTTTTATAAGAAATAAAATTATGGAGACCCACTTGAACACTTATTTTTTTGTTTTTACTTCATCCATACCAAAACTGAGACCCAGAACAATAAATTAGAAAATATATAGTAGTGATTTTGTGTGGCTGGTTTAGAACATGTACAATTCTGAAAAACATATGGTAACAAATAATGAAGTTTTCCCTTTGAGGTTTTAGGAAAATTCCAAAGTGGCAAAAGCCTCTTGGGGAAAAAAAAAAAAAGTATCTATCAATCTACCTACTTACCTACCTACCTGAGTTTTGCTATGGGATCAGTATGCTAAAAGACACAATGTGTTTAAATATACTCACAAAAATACTTCTAGACATTCTAAAAAGAACTGATTTTTTGCATAAATGTGTTCTCTGTAGAAAACTGTCATAAATGTTGCTTATGAAAATTGTAATGATTAAGCCTTGGACTCCAGAAAGTGAAGTTTCAAGAACAGCCTAGATAAATGATACAACTT
This sequence comes from Prionailurus bengalensis, assembly GCF_016509475.1. Lineage (NCBI taxonomy): Eukaryota > Metazoa > Chordata > Mammalia > Carnivora > Felidae > Prionailurus > Prionailurus bengalensis. Next base: position 148,349,165 of record NC_057344.1, read on the forward strand.
GATGCTAAATCAAATGATATTTGAATTTAATTCAGTAAATTTTTACCAAGAATATGATACAAAGACAGCTTGCTTGTGGTAAAGTGAGAATCAGTCCCTACACGTCAAGAGTTCATTCAGCAGAAGCTAAAGTGATTTAAAATATTTTTATAGTAATTTCCCAAGAGGAACATTGACTATGAAATAAATATTTGCCATGCAAAATAGAAGACCCAGCTGATAATCTAAAAATAATTTTGGCTAAATGAAAGATCATCCATGCAAATTTGGCTTTATCAACACTGGTGAGTTTAAGCTAGAAAGTTAAATTATTGACTCCACTCATTCAGTTTCTGTTAACTTATGAAACAAAATTACTGCCTGGGGAAAAAAAAAAACCTAGCAAATATTGTTGTAGACTGTTGACCTCATCCATTTGGTGATGACAGTTACTTCGCTAAAATCTTTTGAAGCAATTGGTTGTGGCCTTCTTAAATTCTGTTTAGAGGCTTCTTGTTGTGAAATAGATGAATTTGAATGAAGTATTGCTCCTATGCTTTCTGACCATTTTTCTTTTTCTTATACAAGTGAAATTTATTACCTATTATCCTCTCTGGTTGCTTGGACGAAATGTCTCCTTAAGATTGGTAATATTAGTAGCAACAACAGCTGGTGAGTCTAATTTGCATTTAAATGAACAATTCACAACTATGTCCTTCAAGTCCCAGGATGCTCCTGATAGATTCTCTATGCACATACGCAGTAGTAGTGGCAAGATGGATATGTAGTCAACAGCACAGTCTAAAAGCTGCATCTGTTAATGGATCAGTCATTCTATGAAGGGCTACTGATAGCTCACCATTGTTTTGAAAAAACAGTCATCCCAAATCTAACGTCACATCTCCATGCCAGGCCAACTCCTTCTAATATTTCAGACTGTTCAAGGCTTGATTCCAGCAAGACTAGAATTGGCCTGAGTTATTTTATCAAATAAAAGAACTACCAAAAATCTTTCATCCCTGGTCAAAGCATGAAACATACGATTATAATATTGCTTTGTCCCCATGGGTACCAAAAGTTTCGGGGAAGTTTGTACCAGCTTGTTAGCATTGTTTATTGATAACAGTGAGACTGATGATTTGGACCTAATCTTCATGGGACCCTTCTGCCATTGGTGATGCCAGTAGTGACAGTCAAACAGGTTTCAATTGCTAAAGAACATTCCCAGGATCCAGGTGACGGTGTTTTCAAATCTACAGTTTTGCAAGTAAAGCATACAGTATCAACAGCATCAGTGATGATTACACAGCAAGACTGTGGCTACATGAAATAAAATACCATAACCAAGACTCCGTTTTAGTCTTCTTGATTCTGAGGTGTCAGTACGCATGTCAGTGGTTCTTGATCTAAGGGAACAATTGCATCCATCTAGCCTTTTACAAAGATGGAAAAATTGAAGCTCCTACTGGCCACTGTGGACTACTAATGTGAGACAGGTTTGGACTATGTATTAAAGTAAGATATTTTTACTTTAATGCTGTGGCTATATTGTATTCTTTTCTAACAAAACTCCAGATTTGAAAACACTATCACTTTGGGTCCTGGGAATGTTCTTTAGCAATTGAAACCTGTTTGACTGTCACTATTCATGCAAAAGCTATGTAATCTCTCCTTTTTAAAAAATGTTTACGTATTTATTTTGAGAAAGAGAGAGAGCAGAGGAGGGTCAGAGACAGACAGAGAGAGAGAGAATCCCTAGCAGGCTCTGTGCTGTCAGTACAGAGCCTGACATAGGGCTTGATCCCACAGACTGTGAGACCATGACCTGAGCTGAAATCAAGAGTCAGCTGCTCAACTGACTGAGCCACCCAGGCACCCGTAATCTCTCCTTCTAAAAATCACCTTTAAAAAGAATTGCCTTTTCAGGATTATAAATGGTAATGCCCCATTGCTCCGTATGTTTGTCTGTGCACATGGGTGTGTGTGTATGTGTGTGCATGTGAGATTTGTATTCACTTTTAGTTTTCCTGAACTTGGACTCATTTGATGGTGGAAATAAATAATCTGTAATTTTTCTGAAAATAAGTTGTGAATTTTTCACCATCAGCTGTTAAAGATTCTAATTTTGATACTTACCAAGCAGAATAAACCTTGTCATGTACAGCAACCAATGTTTATTTGTCACCATATCCAGAATTAAAACACCAGATCCTTTATAGAAATATGTGTAAAATAAATATATAGTTTGCATAAGAGTTAATAGATTTTTTTTCAGTTCTATGTTTAGGTTACTTCTACACCTAAAAATGAGGTTGCTTTTAATTAAAATGATCTAAAAAGTTCTTCTGGGGCTCGTATATTTGTTACATATGTACCTCTATTTAGACTGAGTTGGAACAAGGCAAATGGGTAAATAGATGGTGGATAGATAGATAGGTAGGTAATGAGGAAGGAAAAGAAGAGACTAGAGAGACAGTTTTTTGTGATACATGCATAAAACAAAAACTGTCATTTCCTGAAATCCAATTAAACTATTGTGAAGCTGAGGTGAAAAAAAAGTCACTCAAGGTCTAGAGTATAAACAAACAATTAAGCCATTACTACCCATTTCACCACCATTTTCCATCTCATCAAGGATGGATTCACTACAAATTTTCAGGACTGGAACTTGTTTCCCAGGCTATTACAAACCCTGGATATTCTCCTGGGAAAAACTGAGAATAAGAGTCAATAGAGTCATTTCTTTTATAATGCTTGTTTTGAAAATGCAAATTTGTTCCAAAGTAACTTACATATTAGCAAACAGTTTGAGTATAATATGAATTTTACATCTGTTTGTGCATGATTTTATCTGCAGAAAACACTACATAAGGCAATAAAACAAAACAAACAGACAAACACCCAAACCTGCCTCCAGCTGACCTGAGACAAGTCACATGCACCAAATGCATATACAACCAGACCTTGAACATCTACTAAGGACCTCAGCTAATGGAGGTGACTCAGTTAATGGGTGTTCTTTTGCATTTGTAAATTGTCTATTTAAAAGAAAAATCTATTCATCGTCTTAGATAGGCCTAAATAGTTCAAAGTGCCAACCTGTGCATGCAAAAGGAGAGCTTGAAGGATAGAAGGGAAACTTGACATGATAAAGCATTTTGACAGAAATCAGAGAACATGTGCTATTTCCCAAGAACCAGAGACAACGTGAGAAAATAAAAGAAAAACGTATGCTTGGAACAACTTCAATAATAAGGCCTCAAGAAGCAGAAAACATAGGAAGATTGTGAAACACATGGATTGAAGACCACATAAGAAGAAAATCATAAACAGAAACAATCTTTTTCACAATCAAAGATAAAGCACATTTTCTAAGCTCTTTTCTGACCACTACCCTTGGCTAAGATGTAAAGATTTCTGATCAGAGCAGGGAATCCCTTAAAATTGTTTTACTGTCATTTTCTCCCAGTCATCCAAATATGAAAATTCCATTTAAAGAGGAGAGAGAGAAAATGCTATCTATATACAAAGACCTTATACAGAAATCACCAAACCCAGTAAGTGACTCCCTTTAGGCCAACCACTCCTTTTAGTGGCATGTTGAATGATTTTAAACATGGTTTGAATTTCCAAAGTTGTTGGCTGTTTGCTCAAGCCGTAAGTTACAAATAAGAAAGCCTCAAACAATTTTCAAAGACAGAAAAACATGCCCCAGTATTTAAGGTTGTGAACATAAAAATTCAGATCCTGGGGTGCCTGGGGCGTCTGACTCTTGATTTCAGGTCAGGTCATGATCTCACAGTTTGTGAGTTTGAGCCCCACATCAGGCTCTGTGCTGGTAACACAGAGCCTGCTTGGGATTCTTTCTCTCTCTTTTTCTCTCTCACTCAAAATAAATAAACAAACATTAAAAAATTTAAAACTTCAAGTCCTTCTCAAAATAAATTGCCGTATTGATTGTAGTACTTACGCATTTCCTAAACATTTAACATGTGCAAAACTATGATACCATTTTTATTCGGTTCTTATTTTTGTTTTTAAACATGTCACTGATGAAGTCTTGAAGTGTTGTGACACATTTTTCCCATAAACCCCGTGGTTTTGGCACAATTTTCATAGCACTTTCATTTTGGGGACTGCGTAAATGGTGTTACAGCAGAACTGACTGTATTACACTTCAGAGAAGGCCACTAGCTTTCTGCAAATGCAACTCATCTATACATTACATTTAATATGACAATTATCCAGAAAGATCACAGTAAATAAGACTGATGGTCTGTCAATAGTGAGAGAAGAAGGGGGTGGGGGATGGGGATTCCATCTCTATGTTGACAGCAGTGTCCTTGACATTTCCTCTGAGAAGCGTGCCATCATCTCAAATGCACTCCGCATGTCCAAAACTGAACTCTTCATCTGCCCTTAAAAAACTCTTCCTCCTCCAGTTTCCACCATCTGAGAGTGAACTGCCCCTCTGTTCCTGCTCTTTCTCCCACTCAATCCTGAGCCTTGGTCATCCTGAATGACTCCTCCCACTCACCAAACTGCACCCAAACCATCACCAGACCTGTCTACTCTATCTCCCCCGTGCATTTCCGATCTCTCACCTCCTCTCTGTCTCCACTGCCCCGACCTGGTCTACATCTTTCTGAGGCTGCCATTTCTTTTTAAAGGTGCCCCTGCTATAGCTTCCTGTCAGAATATGCTGTGAGGGAAACAAGAATTACGTCATACCTCTGATTAAAAAGTTCAATGACTTCTATTGTAGGCTTTATAGTCCACAAAATTCCTTTAGTTCAAAATGGCATAGCCCCGGCCACCTCTTAAATCTTATAATATACTCCCCCTCATCCTCATTCCTGGCATGATGGAGTCAAGTCCTTACTTGCATCACACCTCCCCTCTTACCGTTCCTCTTATGTGCACTTCTCACCTGTTTAATTTATACTCAGCCTTCAAGTCTCAGGCAAATATCACTTTTTCAGAAACATTTTTCTACCTTCTACTCTAAATTAGCAACCTCTTCATTCTCTTACTGGTCTTACAATTATTATTCATCTTGAGGCTGATCACAATTTGCATTTATTTATTTATACATTTGTATGATTATTTGCTTAATTCTCTATTTCCCACTAGACTATGAATCCCACGAGGTCAGAGAGCATCCCTATTTTGGTCACAATATTGAATAAGACATGCCTTGCACAGAATGAAAATTTTCAACATTTGCATAATGAATAAATTCCTTCAGAAAACGTTTATCACATCATGTTTTGGATGTTGGAATAAGTTCTGGAACTGTATCTAAGAACACATGTTCTTTTCTGGGAGACACAATCAGATCATCATCCTAATAGCAATAATTAGCATTCTGTGGATTCATGATGGGTTATATATCGTCAAAATTCATCTTCACAACAATGCTACAAAGTTGGTACAGTTGTGTTTTTATCCCCACTTTCCAGATGAAGAAACTGACTCAGCAAGGTCAAGCAGTCACTCAAGGTTACACAACCAATCAGTGGCAGAAGTTTAATACACGAGCTCCGCTCCCTATAGAAGCAGAAAGGACATACTCGTCCTTGGGAAGTTGGGAAAAATTTCACCGAAAAGTAACAATTTTATCTGTGTCTTAAAGAATGGGTCGGAGGTTTCCAGACAGAAAAGCGGGTGAGGGTATGCCAGAAAGAAGGAAAAGCAGATGCGTGTGTGTGAAGGGGACAGCATATTTGTGGTAGAGCCAAGGAGTTCAGAGGAGGTAAAGCGCTCAGTCACAGGGCAGAAAGAACAAGGAAAGGATGCAAAAGAAATAGGCTGGGATCAGATTAAGAAAGGCCTGCATTAAATCTAATCTGATCAAGGGAAAGCCAGTGATAGTTTTGGTCTAACAAAAATAAAAAGATTCCATGTACTTCCTGTGTCTTAAAAAGCTAAGTCTACAGATTCTACCACAGGAAAACAAAAGCGCCAGACTTATTAAAGCATATGGATAATTAAAGTCAGATGTTAGAAATTCCTAATTAAAATAAACCCACAGCCCTCTTCCTACTCCATTCGCTTGCTTGGACATATCAGTCCCAGATAAACAGGTACATGGTAGGGGTGGGTCCCCCTCAGCAAAGGACAGCCACAGGGATCCAGAGTGTGATTTTGGACCGAGATCAGTGTGCGATGAGTATTCCCACTCAGAGAGGCAGCCCAGGGTAGGATGTCAGTGCTCCAGAAGGGTGAGAAGACATCCATGTAGGGGATGGGGATTCCATAGGGTCCATCCATAGGGGATGGGCATAAGGTGTCAGAGCCTGAGTATTTCCACAGATCACAGCCCAGTACAGGATATCAGCTAAGGAGGGTAAGGACGACATCCATGAGGAAGGGTGTCTAGCACAGGGTGTCAAAGCCCAAGCAGAATGGTGAGGGCATCTGTGAGGGAAGGGTGGTTGGGTATGGGGAACTGGAGCCCAAGCTGGGTGAGGAGGAAGTCTAGGTATGAAGGTGGAAGGTGATTCAGTGTAGGGTGTCAGAGCCCAGGAGAGGTGAGGAATGTTTCTGTGTGGGAGAGTGGCCCAATGTAGGGTGTAAGAGTCCAGTTGGAATAAAGAAGGTACCTAGCATGAGGACTTAAAACCCAAATGGAATGAGGAAGATATCCCTGGGAGGGAAGGGGCAGGAGAGGTGACAGGAGTGAGTTAAATACACTGTATACTTAAGTATATTTGGCATACATTAAGTATACTAAAAATAATGGTGCAGGGTTTTTACTGCCAGAGAATAGAATCATAAATATGGAAAGGAATCCTAATTGATTGGAATTGAAGAGTTCAATGTAAACTCAGGGATTTATAAAATTATCTATATGATAGAGAAATAAATATATTCTAGTCTCCCCTTATCCACAGGGGATATGTCCCAAGACCTCCAGGGAACTGCCTGAAACTGCAGTTAGTACCAAACCATATATATATACACCATGTATTCACCTGTCATATATATGTATGATAAAGTTTAATTTATAAATCAGAGATTTCAGAGATTAACAATGATAACTAATAATTAAGTAGAACAATTATAACAATATGCTGTAATAAAAGTTCTGTGAATGTGGTGTCTCTCTTTCTCCCTCAAAACATCTTTCTTGGGGCACCTGGGTAGCTCAGTCAGTTAAGCGTCCAATTCCTGATCTCAGCTCAAGTCACTATCTCCCAGTTCGTGTGTTCGAGGCCCCAGTGTCAGGCTTCTCGCTGACAGTTTTGAAGCCTGCTTGGGATTTGCTCTGTGTGTGTGTTAAAATAAATAAACTTAAAAAAAACTTTCTGTACTGGGGCACCTGGGAGGCTCAGTAGGTTTAATATTTGACTCTTGATTTGGGCTCAGGTAGTAATCTCACAGTTCGTGATATTGATCCCTGCATCAGGCTCTGTACTGACAGCATGGAGCCTGCTTGAGATTCTTCCTCTTTCTGCCCCTCCCCGTCATTTACATGTACATGCTCTCTCTCTCAAAATAAGTAAACTTAAAAAAATCTTTCTAGGGGCGCCTGGGTGGCGCAGTCGGTTAAGCGTCCGACTTCAGCCAGGTCACGATCTCGCGGTCCGTGAGTTCGAGCCCCGCGTCAGGCTCTGGGCTGATGGCTCAGAGCCTGGAGCCTGTTTCCGATTCTGTGTCTCCCTCTCTCTCTGCCTCTCCCCCGTTCATGCTCTGTCTCTCTCTGTCCCAAAAATAAAAAAAAATAAAAAAATAAAAAAACGTTGAAAAAAAAATTAAAAAAAAAAATCTTTCTGTACTTTGCTCACTCTCCTTGTAATGATGTGATAAAATAAATGTGATGAGATGAAGAGAAGTGAATGACAGGCATTGTGACATGGTTGTTAGGTTACTATTGACATTTTGACAATATCAGAAGGAAGATCATCCTCTTCCAGACTGCTGTTGGTTGAACCTGGAGACTGAAACCATGGAAAGGAAAACTGCAAACAAGGGGATGTTACTGTAGATTCTGTGCTTGTGCATGTGTGGTGTACATGTTTACATATATTTTCTAGTTCTGTCCACTGCAAGGACACGATAAGGGCAAGAGCCATATGCACACCTAGCACTCAGACCTTGGTTTCTAAAGACCTTTACCCACTGGAAAAAGAGCTTCTTTGAAGAAACAGAAGATTCCAAGCCTGGGATAGAAAAAGTACAAGGTGAGAGTATAGTATTTTATTGTGTCTGAAAGCAAGAAAGCATTCAAAAAATAATGGGGACTTGTCAAAAGCCACAAAAGCTAGGTTGGAGGGGCTCCCACCAGCCAAGTCAGAGATAATTTCAAGGTCAAAATAAATACAAAGTAACAGATAATAACCAATTAAATTAAGTACATTTGTAACAAATGTACCACTCTGGTGAGGGGTGTTGGTGATGGAGGACATTATGCATGTGTGGGGGCAAGGGGTATATAGTAAATCTTTGTACCTTCCTTTCAGTTTTGCTGTGAACCTAAAACTATTCTAAAAAATAATAATCTTAAAATAAATTAAATTAAATTAAATTAAATTAAATTAAATAGGAAATCATGAGCCCATGTTTATAGAAATAATCCATTGAACAAATTGAAACTATGATGAGACCAGGGATTTTACATCTTCTCAAAATATCTTTTCTAGGTGGCTCAGTCGGTTAATCATCCCACTTCACTTCAGGTCATGATCTCATGGTTTGGTTTGTGGGTTTGAGCCCCGTGTTGGGCTCTGTGCTGACAGCTCAGAGTCTGGAGTCTGCTTCGGATTCTGTGTCTCCCTCTCTCTGCCCCTCCCCTGCTTGCACTCTGTCTGTCTCTCTCTCTCTCAAAAATAAACATTAAAAAAAGTTAAAGATGAGGAAATATTAGACAAACCTAAATAGAAGGACATTCTGTAAAATGATTGGCCTGCAATCTTCAAATGTGTCAGGATCATTAGTCAAGGAAAGGCTGAGGAGCTGCTCCAGAGGACAGAGACTAAAGAGACGTGACGAGTAAATGCAATGTGATTTTGAGCTTCATCCTTTCACTATGAGGGATATTACTTAAAGGTGATCTGGGGGTGAGATGGCAGTAAGGTATCAATGTTAATTTCCTAATTCTGAAGGTTGCACTGGGGTTATGCCCTTCTTGTAGAAAATTCACATGCAAGTATTCAGGGTGCTCACGCATAATATCAGCAACGTACTCAAAAATAGGTTCAGGAAAAATGAAGTTCTTTGTACTTACTGTAGATCCAACACTTCTGAGGGTTGATTTTTCTTCTAAATAAAGAAAAAAGCAAACAATAGTATCACATTTCTATATCAGCTCAATTCTCCAGAAGTTAGCTTGAACTCAAGCCACAGGTGGATCTTTGTCTTTTGAACTCCTGGCAATATATTACTTCCCTTAGCAACTTACTAAAAGTCACATTCATTCTCACTTGCACAGTTCTTAACAAATTATACTTGGTTTTCAATCTTCCAGCCAATTATATATATTATATAACCATGGTTGAGGTTGATAGACCAAGATTACTAGAAGCACACTAAAATTAATAAAATAAAATAAAATAAAATAAAATAAAATAATAAAATAAAATAAAGTGAGTGTATTTAGCTTGCTGTAGCAAAGGACAAGGCACATCACAGGAACCACAGGAGTATCTCAGTAAGTGGGAGTTGAGAAAGGCTTTTAATGGAATTTGAGTTTCTGCTGGGTGATTCTAAGGAGTTAAAAGAGCAGGGACAAATTCTGGATTGGAAGCCATCAAGAAGCAGGGGAAATTCAGTGACTGGGAATTCTAACATTTTTTGTCTAAGAAATGGAGGATTTAGGCAAGCCTAGAATCGTTGTTGGTAAAGAAGCAGCAATCATACACGTTAGTCAGAAGAGGGAGGTGTTTAGTCATTTCTGCGGTCATGTAGTGGCCTGTCCATGGCCTGTTCTTAGCAACGTTCATGTTCTATCGAGAACATTGTGGTCTGGTTGTCATCAGGACTATTTTTCAATTTCTCACCAAAAATGTAGGAGAGGGGCTCTTGGGTGGCTCAATCGGTCCAAACTCTGATCTCGGCTCAGGTCATGATCTCATAGTTCATGAGACTGAGCCCCACACTGGGCTCTGCACTGACAGTGTGGAGCCTGCTTGGGATTCTCTCTCTCTCCCTCTCTGCCCCTCCCCCATTCTACGTGCTCTCTCTCTGTCTAGCTCTTTCTCAAAATAAATAAATAAACTAAAAAAAAAAAAGTAGGGGATAAATAGGCCTGTAAGAGGAAGACACTGTAAACAGAGGAAGTAATCATTGCAGGGAAGAAAACGTGGAACTAAAAGGAGGAGGAGGAGGAGGGGGAGGAGGAGGAGGAAGAGAGGAAGAGAAAGAAGGAGAGGGAAGAGGGGGAGGAGGAGGGGAGAGGAAGAAAAGAAGCGGCAACAGCGGTAAACTGGCTGCTGATTCTAAGGCCTTACATACACCAAACATTTTTAATTTTCAAAGCCACAAGCAAATTAGCTAAGATTATTATCCCCATTTTGCAGATGAGAAAATTGAGGGATGGGGAGATTCATTTGCCCAGTGACACTCGGCTAGCAAATAGCAAATCCAGGGTCACTATATAACACACGTGATAGTGGGTTTATACGTCCATTAGCTAAATATTTACTGAAGCTACCATACACAAAGTATTATCTGGGTATTACAGGAAATAATACGATATAAGCACCCTCTAAAAGATACCTGAAAACCTCTTCCAAACATTTGCCATTCTCATTAATCCCTCTTCCTCACCTCTGCCCCACAGTTTCAAAGGATATAATGTAGTCTCATATGTCATAATTGAAATACAGGATCAACAATGTATCTTGTTTGACTTTAACTTTGACTTTAACCTACCCACAACTCAGGTCTTCATCTCCTTTCATTCTTCTCTCTATGCTTACATTGTTTTCTTTTTTAAACTCTGTTACTCATGGACACTCCAAGAGACATTTTTTATTTATATTTTTGGCTGTTTAGCACCTCGATTTCCTTTTGGGGAATTTCTTCTACCCAGTGGTGTGCTGATAAATGTTTAAAAACTGGCTCTCCAGGGGGAGAAAAAATACATTTTTAAATAGTATTTTTAATAAGAATATGTTATTTTGTTATAAATTTCTATTATAAATTTTATTCATAAACTTTACATTTTACTATAAATTTTTACTCATTTAAAGAGCATGTAACCATCTATAAATAATAATAAAGAATATAATACTCTGCCTCTCCATTGTAAATTCCGTATGGCAATTAATTCTCCCAGAATGCTTTTGTTGTGTTTGTAACTCTAGTAGCCAAACTGCAGTTGCAGTTGATGACAGTGTAATTACAACGCAAATGTTGCTGGCTTTGTCATGTGTGTAATGAGTAAGGCAAAGGGAAACAACAAAGAGGTGTGTCAGAACTTTTCTAGTTCATCGATGACCTACGTTCTTTGCTGAATCTCATAACGGTGTTTGACTACTGGCAAAATATTTCCTCAATTTTTTGAGCTCTTCCTAATGTAATGGCTGCAGCTGTGACACAATTTTAAATTTAATCTGCATTATTTCCCCATCATTTTCTCAAGTCTGAACAACCAACAAAACAATAAATCAAGTCCTATTTTGTAGCATTTGTGAACTTGTATGGTACAAAACAGTCCCACCCAGGCCAATTTTGTGGCACATCAATGTATCATATTTCCACTCCACAGCCACAGTAGATGTAAATAACCTTAAGGACATAAAGAATGGTAAAATTTAGTAAAATAATTAGGAGGTGGTAAACTTTGAGTACTATTTTTGTTTTAATATAATTTATTTAATTGTAAGTTAAAATCACTTAATTTTAAATAATTATTGTTTTTAACAAGTGGCTTTTAAACTTCCTGAAAATTGAGCAGTTGGCTGTGATGGGCAGTACACGCCAGTCTAGCACACAGCTGCTTTTTCCCTACTGGTCATGGGCGGTCTTGGGTAGGACGGACCATCTTCCATGCTTCGTAAAGGAGACCAAAGGAAACAGGTCTCCCCTCCACCATAAGGAATCAAGGGATAGGCCTAGAAGCTAAGCTTGGCCCCTTATGTGCTTTCTCCCTGGCTCTGAATCTTAACTGACTCAGAAAATGAGGGAAGGAACAACTGGAGATCCATTGCCCATCATGACGGCAGTTGCTGACCAACCAGCACCTGCTATGGAACTGTGCTATGCTTCCCTTCCTACTGTCTGCAGGGCCCCTGGTTACTGCCTCTCTCAATACCTGTTTTTAAGCTTGTGATCCTCCCATGTTCCTTCTATAAGCTACATGTGGGATCTTTCTATTGCTCACATTCAATAAACCCAACAGTTACTGTGTGAGTTCTTAGAAGAACTGGCTGGATCTTCCCGTTTCTAAGTCTTGTAACTCACATAGTCCTAACACCAGGTGAAGAACCTAAATATTTGCTAAAATGAATGTGTGAATGGATTTTATATGTGAGTATGTGAATGTTAGGGTAACATACCTGATTATGTAGATCATATACAAACCCCCAACAGAATTTGAAATAGTAAGATTACATTCTGAGTTCCAGAGTTTAGGAATAAATGTTGTAGCACAAAGTTTCTGCATGTGGTAATTAGGTAGTAGTCCCTGTCCTTATCAGTGAGGGATATGTTCCACGATCCCCAGTGGATGCCTGAAACCACAGATAGTAACCAGCCCCATATATACTGTTTTATTCCTGTACATACACACCTCGGATAAAGTTTAATTTATAAATCAGGCCCAGTGAGAAATTAACAATATCTAATAATAAAAGAAAACAAGTATAACAATACACATCTTCCTCAGCTTATGATAGAGTTACGTCCTGATAAACCCATTGTAAGTTGAAAATATCATAAGTCAAAAGTGCTTTTAATACACCTAACCTACAGAACATCACAGCCTAGCCTTGCCAAGCTTAAACGTGCCCAGAACACTTACATGACCCTGGAGCTGGGTTCAATCATCTAACACAAAGCCTATTTTATAATAAAGTGTTGACTGTCTCAAGTGATTTCGTGAACACTGCACGGAAAGGGAAGAACGGAGTGGCTGGACGGGTACAGAACGCTTGTAAGTGTGTCCCTTAGGCTCGTGATGGCGTGGCCGACTGCGGCTGCCACTCCCGGCTTCAAAGGGGAGTATGGCGCCACCCAGCTAGCCCAAGGAAAAGACCCAAATTCAAAATTCAGAGTAGGGTTTCTACTGAATGCGTATCACTTTAGCACCATCCTAAAGTCAACATGTTGTAAGTCTGTGGGCTGCAATAAAAGTTCTACGAGTGTGCTCATTCTTTCTCTTGCTCTTGCTCTCTCTCTCTGTCTATATCTCTCTCAAAATATCTCCTTGCACTTTACTCACCCTTCTTCTTGTGACGATGTGAGGAGATAAAACGCCTAGGAGGCACCTCAACGCAGAGCTAGGCTACTATTGACCTTCCCACAATTCATCAGAAGGAGGATCACCTGCTTCCACACATCAGTAACTAAACTGCTGAAGCAAAACCGCAGATATGGGATTTCAAGTGTGTTTGTCAGTAGGTGTCTCTATATATTAGGATGTTGACAGTCCTGTTGATATTAATAATAATGACACTGCTGGTGGTGTTTGTCAAGGGTTTGGATATTTCTTGTGCCTACTTTATAGCCTCTCCACCTACCTTTCACTCCAGCCACTGAGGCAACGAGCTTCCTTCAGGTGAGCCCTGATAACTCATCACCTCAGCTCCACCTCATTCTCTGGGACTTCCCTGACATCTTAGCGAGGCACACCCACGCACGCAAAATTTACAAGTGAGAGAACTAACAGACAAGTCTTAACCAATGGGGATTCAAAGCACCTAGGTAGTTCTTCCCCTCATTTGTCCATCCAAGAGAAAATTCTGAGGAATAGTCATTCTGCATGACTTTTCCAAGGGTCCCAGCAATACTGAGCCCCGGTTGCCCAAGGTGGTGACAGAATGAATAACATACTCTTGTACTGGTTTTCTCTCCTTCTCTATTGATGTCTCAGTTACCTACGCCTGTCCCCTGGGATCGTGTCCCAAATAACTACCTTGTCTGAGGCTCAGATTTTTGAGGAAGGCCAGACTAAGATGATAACTCTGAAAAATACTTTTTTAAAGGAAAGAGCGAGTCAGCATTTTTCTCTTCAACTCTTCCTAACATCTCAGTTATTCACAACTTTTCCTGAGTTGATTTGAAATTACAAACGCAGTCGTCAGAATTCAACAGTAGGTATGTGGTAAAGGCTACATTGTGTCCCTCCAAAATTTAGATGTCGAAGCCTCTACTCCCACAACCTTGGGATGTGACCATATTTGGAGTGAGGGCCTTTAAAAAGACGATTAAGTTAAAATGAGGCCACAGTCTGAACCCTCATTCAGTTTAGTGTCCCTATAAGTGAGGACAGAGCGAGAAGTTAGTCATCTGAAAACCAAAGAAAAAGGCTTCAGAAGAAACCAAAACCTTCCAACACCTTGATCTTAGACTTCCAGCCCCCAGACTGTGAAAATAAATACATTTCTGTTGTTTAAGCCACTTATCCTTTGCTATTTTTTTATGGTAGTCCTAGCAAACAAATTCAATATATTATCAGAAAATAGTACTTTTTCTTCCTTTACTAGTATAGGATCTACTTACCAATCCATCAAGAGAGAATTCTTTTAGAAAGGTACAGAGATTTAATATTCGTAATGATACTGTTGAGTCATTGACAAAATGTAAAGTTATTTCTAGGATTCTCTCTATATGACGCCAATATATTTTCTAAGGTTTTGGAGTTAAATGATACAAAATTTCTCTTACCTGGGACTACAGCTCATCAGAAGTGAGACATTTCCATATATTGCTGTATGAAAAGTGTATCTCTACCATGGCAGACTTTTCTAGCTTTCAGGTTTGGAAGGAGCATTCTTTTCTCAGGTAGCCATAAAGAGAAGCATGACTGGACATTATACAAAATGTTGATAAAACCTGGAAATGTTCACAGATGGTGGAAGGTATTTCAGGTTGTGGAATAAAGAGTAAGGGTGAAGTACATTGAGTTGCTTTCTGTATTGATTTAATGCCTTGTTACTTTATCTGGATCATGGAGAGTTCCCAGAACACTCTGCTTTCCTCTTTACTTTTCCTTTGATCCATACTAACCAATTATGCACGTGGAAGGGCCATTGTTACTCCAACAGGAAGGGGAGAGGCCTGGAAAAGATGGGGAAACAGGTGAGGCCAATAGGCTGAGGGCTGTGAGCACAGCCAAAATGAATGAAAGGCAAAATGAATGAAAGGCCTTCCTCTGAGGGGGCAAAAATTACTTCAATTCTTTCTCTCATAACTCGCCATTAAAGTTCAGCATAAATGGATCATTGGAAGATATTAAAGAGCCATGATTAATATCATATGCAGAAATTTTATCTAAAACTGTAAGGAGGCTAGGAGACAGAAAAACAAACATCCATAATCATGCAACTGCTTCTTGGTATCAACACATCACTGGTCACATTTTTCAAAACACCAGCCTCAAATTCCTGCAGGAGTCACAATATATGTTTACTACAAAAAAAAAAAAAAATGGAAGGAAAGAAAGAAAGAAAAAAAGAAATATTTCTAAGTTTGAGTGCCTTAGCAAAACTGATTTAATCAAATGAAGTTGTCTACCACAGAAACATACTACTGTGGAATTCTGTGCTAATGGGCGGAGAGAAAGGCGACTTCAGCAGAAATGATATGACAATAGTCCATAGAAGCACACTTCACCTGGAAAGCATATGTTGAAGGTCCAGAAGCCCAGTGTCTATGTAATCCCAAAAAGGACAGTCACAAAAGGCTTACTACTTCTCCAAAGGGATTGTTGAACTTTTTACCTATTCCAGAATGAAGACTGAAAGGTCTTTGGATATCCCACTACTTAGTTTGTTTGATGTGTTTATGAAAATTTGGGTGAGGGCATTCTTTAAAGAGCATATGAAAATGGAAGTTACTCTGGGCTCCATTGGTTTGCACCATGTGTAATATGAAATAATTACCTAATTTATTCCCAGAACAGTAATGAAATTACCAGTTAGTGATCAGTCAGGTACTGGATCACTTTCATTGGTCATCAATTTTTAATCTCAGTTGAGAGATTTACTCAAATGACATATTTAATTAACACAGATAAAGAAGAAATAAGCCACCCACCAAAAAAAAAGAGGCAGCCATTGGGGGTTATGTAAATCTCTAAGATGATGGAAGGAAAGTAACCTCATGCTGAGTTCAGTAATAACCAGCCTTCATATCTGAGCTTCAAAGAATACTCTGAAATACGGACGTGTTCCTTCTTACCACAATCCATGCTTTTTATTCTGCCAGTGAGCAGACCATTTCTTTCCTTTATCCTTTCTTGCTTTCATGCTTTCTTCCTTGAATTCTGAAGTAGCACAAGCCCAGGGTCCTACTTTATGTTATAGACAGTCTGTCAGGAGGACAGAGTCCATAGAACTGCGAGGAAACTCAGAGGCCTGCATCTGAAGCAATAAACAGATGCTTTGGGAAGAGGTAAGAAACGCCTGTCTGGAAAGTTCAGATACATATTCCAACCAACTAACACTAAAAAGGGACCAGGGTCTGTACAATAAAAAGTTCTGGAATGGTCGTTGTATAGTAATAAATAGCAATGTAACACACAAGCAGTGCTTTAACAGGTTTTAACTTAAAACCTCAGACTCTCATTATATCAGTACAGAACAAGAAAAAGAAACACTAATACAATTTCCCTACAGAGGAGTATATACACAATTTTTGGATAATCTATGACAGCAACCCAGCAATGTATTTACTACTATTGCTCTCAGAGAAGGTGGAGGTGCCTTTCCCCGGCAGCTCTTGGATTTGTGAGTGTTTGTGGCCTGGTGGAAACAAAGAATTCAGACAAACATGCTGCCCACTCATTAGCATGTGGTTTTGGCAAGTTGCTTAACCTCTCTGAGAAGTAGTTTTTGTCATCCATAAAGTGTGAAGAATAATAATATCCACTAGAGCTATTTCCAAGGGGCTAACCACATTTGCAATTTGTTCTGAAATAAAGTAAAAAATGCACTTAACGCACAGAACTTAGGAAATACTTGATAAATGTTCACTTCCATCTTTTCTTTTTCCTGCCACCACATCAAGTTCCCTGTTGATAGTCATTCATGGCGTAACAAATAAAGGCAATGGGTTCATTGACAACCACTTACGCAAGAATGGTCAGTTGGACGATTTGACTGTATGCCACCATGAGGCAGATGAGTCCCCTGAGGCTCAGATAGACCCAGGCTAGCCTCCCCAAAAGAATGTTAGATCTGGAACCCCTTTCAAGGCAAAATTACCCCCAAATAATTGAGAAGTTCTGACCCCCATTCCTTCTTTTTTCAGACTAGAATGACAAGATAGACCTTAATGGCAGAGTGTAGGAAAATACACAGGAAAAACAGAGACATGTGCTAACTTTCCTGCTCTGATGCAACCCTTTTGGTTGTGACTTAACATCTTTAAATATCTCGTTCAGTACCATAACACATCTTTCCAGATCATTAAGTGATTCTTCTTGGGAACACCAGATTATTGCATAACAAGGCATTATTTTTACGTGCTTCCACACAAAATGGGGAGCAGGGAGGGGGAAAGATTCTGAAGACAGGTGTGGAGCACAATTAGACACATACTACAGTCTCCAGCTCTATCTCTGCAGCAAACTTGAATGGCTAAGTTTCCACAACATTGTAGGGAAACAAATACTCTACGACCGCAAGCTTATGCTGTTCTTGTAATGGTTTCATCAAAGTCCTCAGCCCCTCCTGAAGGCTTGAGAGGATTATGAGTTTCATGACAGACACACATAGCAGAGGCGTAGCCTGTAGAAACCAAGAACTCAGGAGCAGCAGGGATTGTGACCTTGAGTAAATACTACTTTACACAGTTTATTTCCACATGTAAAAGCCAGAGCTCCAAACTTCGATAGGAGTTAATGAAGACGAGTTGGGTATCACTTGTTCAGCTCTCTCTAACCGTCTCCACCTTTTTCTTTAGTCTCACTCCCTCTTTCTACTCCCCATCCCTCTTTCCCTCCCTCCTATGATGAGGTTGAGACTATATTAAAAGGGTCAACAGAACAGAAACTCTATGTTTCAAGACTGATAACCCTATTCAGACCCTCCCAGCCTCTGTGCTCTCCATAGATCTGATGTGAAGGATAGACTGGGAACGATGTGTAGCTCAGAGGATAACATGATTATCTTTACACATTAGGTCAAGTTATAGAAACTAGACCATCCCTAGAGAAAATACTAAAGCATAGACCCACTAAGATTAAAAGGAATGTCAATGTATTTGAACGATGGCTATTAACTGAAGAATGTGAAATTGCTTAAATTTTGGCCAGCACAATACATTGAACAGAAAGGAATAGAATTTAAAAATTTAAAAAACCCCAGCAGAATGAATTTACACTTGAGCAGAGATTTCTTTATGAAGCTTATCTAAAATCAGGGTAAGTATTCTCATTTACAGACAGCCACCATACCTGCAGCTCCTCTTTTGCAAGTCAACATTTTCCCAGGAAGAAGTAGGTTGGTTGAAGCAGGAGGTAAAATGCAGGGGTTGGTGAAGTTTTCCATAAAGTTCCAGATGTAAATATCTTGGGTTTTGCAGGTCACACATATGGTATCTGGCCTCTGTAGCAACTAGTCCCCCCTACCATTATAGCTTGGAAGAAGCCATAGACAGTATGTAAACAAATGGGTGTGGTCTTGCTCCAATAAAACTGTAGCTATGAACCCTGAAGTAAGTCTTAGACTTTCCACATGGCATAAGATATTAGTCTTCCTTGAATGTTTTTTAATCAGTTAAACATGTTTTGTATGGCTCATGGGCCACACAAAAACAGGAACTGGCCCATGGTTGGTATTTGCCAACCCCTGCATATGGCAAGGACTATGTGTGAGTAGTCATATAGGCAGAAGTATTAGTCTGAATTGGATAAATCAGGAAAACCATTTTTTTTTGTATTAACTTCTTATGAGGAGAAAAGGTTATACACATGAAAATAAGTTCAAAATATTATGTATTATACATAATATTATACAACATAATAGTTGTTGGTGATGTTTATATAGAAACTGCCACGTAAATAAGTTTACCACATAAAGCCCAGAAGGACACAAATAGGCATAGATTGCCAAAAAGTACAAAGGTAGTAAATGTGCAAATACATAGGTCGAGATTGAGTTATGAATTTGTCTCCGATATCATTGGAAGCCAATGTGAAAGGGAAGCATTCAATTCTATTCAATTTAATTCAATTCAACAAATATTTATTTTGTTAGTTTCTCCTATGAGCCAACCATTGTTCTAGGTGCTAGGAATATGAGAGTTAAAACAGAACAAAGTCTTGGCTGTCATGACACAAAATAGTCAGTTATGAGATTCTCTTGATAATAAGAGAAAATAGCAAGTCTTTTTTTTAAATTTTTTTTTCAACGTTTATTCATTTTTGGGACAGAGAGATAAATAGCAAGTCTTTAAGGGAAGTGAAGCCTTCCTACATGTATAGTATTGAAAATAATTTTACTTTAGGCTTTCCATAGGCAACCCTGCTATGCTATGAAGACTTTTGTCTTAATGACATGCTTACAAAAGTGCAATATTAAATTTTTTCTTGCATCCTTCAGTGAAGGATAGGACTGAGGGTAGGACACCAAAGCTTGCGTCCATAAAAGTAACCCTGCAGTCAGCCAACACAGCCTAGTGCCAGTGTATAATTTTTAGCTGATCTAGTTTAATCGAAGAATAGGACACGGATTACTAGATAGAAACTACATCTCAAAATCTGCCTCAGAATAACCTTGGAAGCTTCAGAAATATTGTGGATGTTTGGACTGCACTAGTGAATCGGAATCTCTGAAAGAGGACCTAATAATCTGCATTCTGAAAGAGCTCCTTGAGGTTTTCTTTTACACACCAAATTTTGAGAAACTTT
Source organism: Prionailurus bengalensis (assembly GCF_016509475.1). Taxonomy (NCBI): domain Eukaryota; kingdom Metazoa; phylum Chordata; class Mammalia; order Carnivora; family Felidae; genus Prionailurus; species Prionailurus bengalensis. The sequence continues at coordinate 148,369,164 of NC_057344.1, forward strand.
AACTTTCAGTAGGAGCTTTTAAACTGTTTTCATTCTTCATGGGTTGGGAAATCAATTTGGGGAACAGCATTTTTTATGCAAGAGACTAAAATAAAATAGAAAGAATACTAAATGTTAATAGTGGATTGCACTTTATTTAAATACGTATTTAAATAATACAGATGGTAAGCATAAGCATATTTTTCAGACATTTTTATTTTTATGTTTACATGTAGTACAAGTCATACATACATGTCTTTACTCTGGGCTTCACATGAAAAATTCACATGAAAATATGAAAATTCACGTGAAAATATCAGTCTTCTCTGATCTGAGAACCAAAAGCAAACAGTTGCGTGTAGCATCTCAGGCATGAATCTAAAGGGCATGTATTGTGTGCTTTTCAAGTTAAAGTAGGAGACACTGGGTTAAAATTTTTTGGATGGATGTGTTTAAATAAGAACACTGACTGGAAGATGACAGTGAGAGAGATAATGGTGTTTTATAATGATGGTAATCAAAGAGGAGGGAATTGGATCTAATGATCTCATAATAAAGTAATTGGGCTTCTTAAGTTTTAGTGTGTATCATCAAAGGTAACTATTTATTGCTAGTATCTATGCCAGAAGCACCTTATGCATATTTATATTATCATATATATCATATATATCTATATCTGCATCTATCTATCTATCTATATATATATATTTACATAATGTGCTTTTGTTCTAAGCATACACTAGTGAAGGAAAACATCAAATATCCTTTGTTTACCATGATGTTCATTCACGTTTTTAAAAATACATATTGTTGGAGGGGCTGAGCTGCCCCTGTGGATTAACATTCTTGGAAACCATGTACAAACTCATGACCACCCATAGAGGTCTTCTGGCCATAAAATAGCAACAAATTTCCCCAGGCCACTTTTGTGTTCTCGATTTACTAGTTCATGTGAAACAATAATTCACATTTTATTTATGGTATTCGAGGATAATACTTAGAAAATGTCAGTGCATTGACTCTTTATGATTAACAGGCCTAAATTTAAGTTTCCATCCAAACCTATGTAGTCACCTCTGTACAAATTCATCCCCCCCCCCCAAATTATGATGCAAGTCCCATTATAGCAGGTGCTATTTCAGACAGAGCAGATGCTTCCGTCAGTTTCAGTATTTGTAATATGAATGCATTTGTAATATGAATGTGAGATATGCATTTCACAAAAAGCATATCTTTCAAAGACTCAGAGCAGAGAGTGACTTTAGTGTGGCTACAGATATTAAGTTCCAAAGGAAAACAACAAAGGCCATATTTCCTGTTTGAACAAAGCTTTGTGAACACAACTTCGTTAAGTATTAAACAGTCTTTATAACCTGGAACTTGTTCCTTAGAGCAAATGTTTTTAACACAGAATTCATAGAAGAGTTTCAGCGTGTTTGTGAACTCAGAAATGTCACGAATTTTCTATGTATTGATGTACAGATTTCTCTAGGGAGTGGACTCAGTTTTCAGCAGTTTCTCGAAGGCATCCATGGCAAACAAAAGCATCACAAAACAAACTTTCACTGCTTTGAAGCCAGTCTTTATTCTTTCATTCCATAATTTAAACTCTGGATCTTCTCCATCTGTCTTCAGATAAGACCGAGCACAGTTTTTTCCTTGTGTTTATATAATTTATTCTTGAAGGCTTTCATTAGGTAACACCCTGACATTCTCTTCTCCAAAAGAAAGACAAACAAGGCCTCACTGGGAAGAATAACAGTTGAGAGGAATGGTTTTAAAGGAAGTACAAAAGCCAAGGTCTAAGTCTCTTTAGAGATATTTATGTCCACATTGGAACACTAAAATAATATACAAAACTTGCTGATAAATAATGTGTTCCTTCTATAGTATTAGGTGGAATCATAATGGAATGTCAAGCCAGGTAAATCATAAGGAAACTACCTTGGCTAGGTCAACATTTCTCTCAAATAGTCGAGGTTAATATTAACATGGTTTCCTAGAAAATGATCCTCTCCTTACCATAAATCACACAACAAATGCACAACACAGGTCATTTTTGAAATATCTCTTAAAATCTGCAAACAAGGAAGTTTAAATACATAATGTGTTAGTAAAAGATATAGGGCAAACTTTGTTAAATGGTGATATTCTGCACCTGTTATTCCTAGTAAAGCTGATCTTCCTTCATTAGGTTAAGACAAGTTCAGCACGTGATAACCTTTTGTGGATTTTAATTAAATAATTCCAAGTTTTCAGGAGTAGGTCAGTTCTCTGAATTAGTACAAAACCAAAGTATCGTTTGTTCAATACAAGTTTTATCAGACATTTTCAAGGAAATGAAAGAATTTTTTTCATTAACACTAAACTTTGATTTCAATATACATGGCAACAGTTAGGAGTGATATTTTAGTTTGCTTGTTCTTAAATCACATAAATTAATCAGTTATTCCTATATCATATCCCAAATGAATTCACTGCTTTCTATGCGCCAGATGCTGCCCTAAGTAGGTAATAGTTCCTAAGGGTTTGTAATGCTGAAAAATAACAGGAAGAATTTCTTAACCTAAACTTGGATAGAATGGATGGTAAGTAAGTAAACCATTTTGTCTTGAACAAGCATGGGCAGTGACTAGGAAATCTTGATACCACAATTCGGATGGCAAAAGTGAATTGTTTTAAACAATAACAACAACATCCCATGGCTTATTAAGTGCCAGTTACTGAGAAATCAAAAGAGCTTACTTACTGTGTCTAAATTGCACAGAAACCCCACAAAATGGATATTTGTAATAGGGCTCTGGGTCCCAAATGACAGAAACCCAACTTGTAACACCCAGTAAAATGAGAACATAGTTAGAACTCTGAAATCACAGGCACCAGTTTCTAGAAGTGCTATCAAGTTCCTCACTGGGTCCATCATCTCTGTTCTCTTTGCAAGTCTCCCACATTCTTCTATTTTGGTCTATAAATGGATTTCCTCTGGTCCCTATGTGTCTATGACAGAAGACTGCTAATAATTCTCAAGTTTTACATCCTAAATTTTTAATTCCAAAGAAAGGCTATTCTTTCTGAGTTGCAATTCTAATATTCCTGGAAAGGACACTATCAGCCAAGATTTATTCAGATGCCTAACACCACATCAACAGTGTTCAGTAGGTCATGTCTGAAATGTCAATCTTTTTTATTTTACTTTCTTTCATACACTTACATCCTTCTCCCAGTTAGAGGAATCCAGAAGCTTTAGCATTTTTCTACAAGAAAAGTAAAAAGAAAAAATACAGGGGTGCCTGGGTGGCTCAGTTGGTTAAGTGTCCAACTTCGGCTCAGGTCATGATCTCACAGTTTGTGAGTTCGAGCCCCACATCAGGCTCTGTGCTGATAGCTCAGAGTCTGGAGCCTGCTTGGATTCTGGGTCTCCTTCGCTTTCTGCCCCTCCCCCACTCACACTCTGTCTCTATCTCTCTCTCTCAAAAATAAATAAACTTTGAAAAAAAATTTTTTTAAAGAAAAAATACACTGACATTCATTTCTAGGTTTGCTTTAATTGTTGTTGGTTGGTTGGATTTTGTTTTGTTTTGTTTTTTGTGCTTCCTAACTAATTTCTTGAGACTCAAAAGGAAGTCCCTGAAGAAAGTGGGCCAAAGAGTTTACATTACAAAGATTAAAACACCAACTCGTACATTTGGAATGGAGATGGTTGAGGGTTACCTGGGCTGAGAGAGAGAAAGAATAAAGGGAATGGTGGAGCCAAGACTTCAGAAGAAGACAGAATCCCCAGGCCAGGAGGATCACAGGGGAATTAGGGATGAGAGGGAAAAGTTAGCATGAAATTATGGCCAAGCATCATAAAGTGGCCAGCTCTAGGAAGCAGTGGAAGCCAAGATAATGGACTTTCCTTGTGCTTACAGAAAAGCCATGTCAGTGGTTGTCATCGCTATTGGGTAGAGAATGGTTGTCAGTATCAGCTGCCTCTACTTCAGCAATGTATTACCCAGCATATGGGCATCCATCTGTGCCCAAAACTCTGCAAAGCCTCTTGTGGGCACTATCTTTACCATCAGTCCAGGACACTCATAAGTACCCCAAAACAGAACATAGGAAACTGGACTCCCCAAATACAGCAGTGGTAGAAAAGGGAAAGCCCTAGTACAGGTATCTGAGTGGGCTGAAGAGTGGGAAAACTCACCCTTATTTACCACTTTGGCAATTTCTAGGACAGTCACATACATGACAGGTAGGAAAGGGAACTTTTCAGAAAAAGTGCTGGCATGGTTGCAGGGCAGATGAAAACATAATAACATCCTAGGATATAGATATTCTCATTTGACATGTAAGGCAACGGATTCTTAAAGTTAAATACTTACCAGGGCCCCTGGGTGGCTCAGTCGGTTAAGCATCTGACTTGGTGCTTAAGCATCAGGTCATGATCTCACAGTTCGCGGGTTCCAGCCCCGTGTTGCGCTCTGTGCTGTCAGCACAGAGGCTGGAGCCTGCTTCGGATTCTACGTCTCCCTCTCCCTGTGTCCCTTTCCCACTTGTGTTCGCTCCCTCTCTCTCTCAAAAATAAATACATGTAAAAAAAATTTTTTTTTAAGTTAAATACTTAAGCCAAGGTCACAGAGCTTGGAGATGCTGAGCCACAGTGCAGACTCAGCCATGACTCTGAAGAACGATGCAACAGTGCCTCACCATTCAGACCTTTGTGGCGGCTTCTTTAATAAATAAAAATGTGCAAGAGGTATTTGTGGACATTTTTGGAATCAAAATCCCAACTTCTGACACCAGAAGAATCATATAGCTATCAGAGCATCCATGGAAACAGATGGTTCTAAGATAATGTGTACAGTATTGGGAGAAGGGATTTTTGGTTTTGGTTTTGGTTTTTGAAAACAATGTAGTTATCTCTATCCATTATTTCTCTAGGTCTCTATGTCTTCAACTCAGGTTGGGGTCTGAGGTTATTACTTGTGGGTGTTTTGTATATGTATATTTCATCTTAATGAAAAATTAATATGTCCATAGTATAGATCATTTGGCCCACTTAAGTGATAATTTTCAAGGGACAGAGGGATCCAAAATCCATAGAAATCATAGGACTTTAATCCATAAGCATTATTAGGAACTTCTTTTTTTTTATTATTATTTTTTTAATGTTAATTTTGAGAGAGAGAGAGACAGAGACAGAGACAGGGAGTGGAGGGGTGGGGGCACAGAGAGAAGGAGACACAGAATCTGAAGGAGGCTCCAGGCTCTGAGCTGTTAGCACAGAGCCCGATGTGGGGCTTGAACTCATAGACTGCGAGATAATGACCCGCGCCGAAGTCAGGCGCTCAACCGACTGAGCCACCCAGGCGCCCCAGCATTATTAGGAACTTTTAAAAATTCTTGAATAAAATTCATGGTAATTATAGAAAAAACAAGTGTGAATTATTACGCTTCTAAACCACCACTTGAACAGTTTTGTAATATATGTAGCCAGTCACACAAAGATTGGCTGTCTCATCCGTTTGTCTACTCTGTCTTATTCATTCGTGTCGCTAATGTCGGTCCCATCAGAGTCCATGTTGGGTAAGGAGTAGGAGCGGTGATGTGGGTTGGGCCAGCTCTAGCTCACTGGGCGTGGACTGTGCAGCTCTTCCCAGCTTTAGGGGCATTGGCTTGAAGTCAGCCATGGTGGGAATGTTTACACAATAGAAATCAGCATACACCACAACCCAATACTTTTTTTAATTTTCCTGAAAGCAGGGTGTTAAGTATTTACCAGAAACTCCTGAATGGGAGCTTTTGCCCACAGGACTGGGGTTAGGAAGACAAAGGGTGCAGAGGACAGACCCGCTATGCTACTGCAAGACCGATTTATTCCCTGTGAGTGCAACCAACAAGTAGTGTCTATAAAAACAGCAGGGATATTAACTTTCACAATGGTTTTTCATGAACAAAATTCTGGGATTAAAGTCGTCTCTTAACTACAATTACACATTAGCTATCCCGTGACAAGAAAATGAAAAGCGTTAAGGTTAAAAAAAAAAAAAAAAAAAGAGGTTTTTAAAACTTCCACCTGCTTTCAGACTGTTCCAAGTAGAGTTTTGGAATTTTTTTTTTACATGGCATTTACTCACTTCGCAAGCATTCTAATAGAGGAAAATAATATTCACATGTTCCAAGAAAAGAAAAAAAAATCTACATTCAGATAATTCTGTAAAAACATTACCTGTATACCATGGTATTTCATTTGGAGCAAATTCCATATCAGCCTTTCCTCAGGTCATTTATGGAAAAATAACTTTGTTGTTAAGTCTGTCTTTGCCAAGGAAAATAGCATACCCTGATGCTTGCCACCCATGTGAAATAAAGATATATTTGATAAATACATTTGAAACTTTTTCAAAGACCCACATGCTATACAACAGCAAGTATTTCACAAATATTGGAACACCAGCCACAAGATGCGTCTCTGGTTTCATCCTAGTGCAAGAGCAAAAGCAAGCAAACCTCTATGACTCTCTCTCAATGCTGATTTTTCTAAGATTTGTGGAAGTTCCTTGTAAAATGATTCATGATCATGGGCTAGGCTGCCTAATTGAGTGCTTTTTCCTGGTCAGATCGTTCACAGTGCCTCCTGTTTGTGTTTCAAAAGAATCTTTTTTTTTCTCAGAGAAGCTTCTTTTTGTGAAATTTAGGTGTAACTACATTTATTGAACTACTGTTAATGGTAGATGTGAGATAACTTATCTCATTAACACAGCTAACATTTATTGAGCATTTACTAAATTGGTGGGCACTGTGCTAAATATAAGCACTTTCATCATCTGATTGAATCCATACAACAGCCCTAGCGCACAGGAAATCTTATTCCCATTTAATACATGAGAACACTGAAGCAGAAGGAAGATAAATAGTTCTCTCAGGGCACCTGGGTGGCCCAGTCAGTTCAGCATCCAACTCTCTTAGTTTCAGGTCAGGTCATGATCTCACGGTTCTTGGGATCAAGTCTGGTGTTGGGCTTGTGTGGTCAGCGTGGAGCCTGCTTAGGATACTCTCTCTCCCGCTCTCTCTGCCCCTCCCCTCCTAATGCTTCCTCTCCCCTCTCACTCTCTCAAAATGAATAAATAAACTTAAAAAAAAAAAAAAACACCTACCTCAAGGTCACCTAACCATTGAATGGCATTGGCAGGAATCAAACCCTGGTGTAACAACAAATTCCATGCATTCAACTGCCTGAATATATTAGCTGCAATATCATCAACTAAGGTACCCTGCACATATATTTCCCATTCATTTCCAACACATACAGTTTCTGTGATGCAGGTTTTGTTATTTACCTTTACAGATGATCCTAGCATGGTTCAAAGAGTTTAAGAAACATGTCCAAATTTCCAAAGCTACAGGCAATGATTGCCAGAAGTGGATTTCAAATCCAAGCCTCTAACTCCTTGTCCAGGGCTTTCCTGTGCACTTCTCAGCAGAGTCAAATGATTTAAATGTGTTACAGGTTTAGTTATTTAAAAATTTCAAGGAAACAGCCTTAAGTGATTAAAGTGTCAGTGTTTGGCTATATTAAAAACATGGCATTTATTCAGAGTCTCGATTCTATTACAGTTGAGGGTAACAATAGAGAGTAAATGCTAGAGTAAATCACAGACTCCCCACAATTTTCTGTGAAGAAAACGTCAGAGGGGGCATCTATGCTATAGAAGAAGTAGAAATGTATCAACGTCAGCCATAGAAAGAGTTGATTACTAAATCCAGGAGGCACTGTGCCAGCCATCCAGAACTCAGGAAGAGAGAGAGATAAACAAAGAGAGAAATCGGGAAGAATCATTTGTAACCTTTAATCACAATAGAGTAGCCAAGAAGAGTCCAGCCTGAGTTAAATGTCCATCAAAACTGTCCTGCGGCGGGGGCACCTGGGTGGTTCAGTCGGTTAAGCCATCCTACTTTGGCTCAGGTCATGATCTCACAGTTCATGATTTCGAGTCCCTCATCGGGCTCTGTGATGAGAGCTTGGAGCCTGGAGCCTGCTTCAGTTTCTGTGTCTCCCTCTCTCTCTGCCCCTCCGCTTCTTGTACTCTGTCTCTCTCTGTCTCTCAAAAATAAGTAAACGTTTAAAAAAAAAAAAGACTGTCCTGCCCGTGTTCAAGCCTGAGCCACTCCAGCCCTAGCATCAACTCTCATTGTAATGGCTTCCTGATGAGAAAACCACATGCAAATGAAGTAAACAGTGATTAGGGGCAATCATAGATAGTATTACCTAGATTTGGGGGGGGCATTTGTGGAGGGCTTAGGGATAATTTGCAACACAGAGCAAGAATGATCATCATGAAGTAAAGGGACATGACATCTATGAGAGTCACCTATATATGGAGTCTGTGCACTCAAGGGAAGGAACAGACCCTCTGAGTCCTCTCACCTTGTCACGTCTCAAGCAGACTCCAACGGGGGTGAATCTGAGTAACACACCATGTAGATATCCTCATTGTCTTGCCACACGTGATCACTGATGCTTGGAAGGGAACTCTAGAAATCAGAAACAATGGGCTAGAATGAGTAATCGGAAAAGTATACCAAGTTTCTCTTAGCAGAATCAACATCACAAAGATAACAGGTCTCAAGCTGCTGGGAAAAGTAAACACAGCACTCTCTTTTAAGGCGAGGAGCACACAGAGAGCCAACAACCTGACCACTTTGAACCACTTCAGAATCTTGAAATTAAGGAAAACTTAAAGCAAAGCCACTAATAAAACAAAGGTTATTGATGAAGAGAATCTCTGAACATACGTTGGAAAGGGGTTTAGTTATCAGAAAATTCCCTTTCGTAGGAATTCTAACAAATCAGAGACAGAGTATGGTAATTAGGAAGGTGGGGTGAGGGGTATTATAGAAGAAGGTGTTTAGGAAGGTGGGTAAACATAAGGACTGTAATAGTGGCAACAGGCTTAGAGATAGTCAAGCAAATTTTCAAGATCTATATTTAGATGCATATATACAAATATATACTAGCCGACTTGTGCATGAGGGAGTCCGGAACTCATGCTTGCTTTCTGGAATTAAAAGCAAAGACAGAAAGCTTTCCTAGCCGCCTTTAGCCCAGATGAAATGGTATTACTTAGAGCTAAGATAATATCTATTACTGCAGTGTGTGCTTAGATCTGTCTTCCCCCATTAGACTGTGAGCCCCTCAAAGAGAGGTCTCCTCACACAGCAAATGCCAAACAAATATTTATTGGACAGAACAAATGAGAAGTATTAAAGTCTACTTGTATTGCCCCAACTAATCTTAAAATTGTCGACCTCAAGAGAGAAATAGTACGTCTCGAGCTTCTGTGCAGACATTCCTTTCCCTTTTAGACCCAAACTAATTCAAAGTCCGATAATTCCAATTTTAAATGATTTCTTTCTGAGGGACACAATTGCTTGTTTGAGCTACCCAGTTTGTTGCTGCCTCATTTATCTTGTTCTTAACCCTAGGTCTGCAGCCAGCATCCTGTGGGGTGAGCACCACTCCATACAAAATGAGTGCGAGCAGCATGGCCCTAGCTGCCCTTCAGCGGAAGTGTGAAGTCAAGGAAATGTGAGTTTGCTTCCCCCCTACCTCATCTCTCAGCAGCCTAGATCAGGAAGACATTTTGTATATTTTCTTGGAACCATGCCACTCACATAAATTTGGGAATTATAGTTTAAGTCCACCTTTCAATTTCTTAATATCCCTGCTGGGGGGTGCTGTGAGACTGTCTAAGGGTTAACATGACCACTTCTGTGAGAGGGTTAGGGTTATGGTTAGGGTTAGGTTAGGGTTAGGTTAGGGTTAAGGTTAGGTTAGGTTAGGGTTATGGATAGGGTTAGGGTTAGGGGTGGGGGTAGGGGTAGGAGTAGGTTAGGGCTAGAGGGATGGAAGAATGAACTCCAGCAAATAAGAAGAGAGAACATGAACCGCTCATGTAGCCAATCCTGTCGTCTAAATTTGTTGGAAAGGACAATGAGGGAAATATAGAACCATCTAATTGGAATCCAGTAAATGAAATGATCATTTGTTACTGACCTCTTGATGCAATGTGTGTGAGTAGTCAACAACTATCACAGGTCATTGTAATCTCTTCTTCTGCATCGTTCCCGAGAAGTCTTCTTTGACATTGTTGTCTTAAACAAAATCTTTTTACTGGTTGCTCTCAGTTTGAATCTGTTGTCTCCTGAGAGGCCCCGTGTAGTACTGGTTAAGAACCAGAATCCTGCTTTGAACTTTTTGGCTGAATCTCAGTTTCTCCTCTCCCACCACTTTAATAATTGTTTAATTTATTTAATCATTCTCAGTTTCATAATGCTCATCTTTAAAAAGAATGACAATAATAGAATGTCATCCTGGCGTTGTGAGGAATAAAGGAGTTGGTGTGTGGAAAATACTAAGAGAATTGTCTGGCACACCAAAAATTTTTTATTATCTTGCTGTTAAACTATTCTTTACCACATTTAAAACTGCCTATTTTTATATTTATGTATGGATTTACTTATTTATTTATGAATGCTTAATATATCATCTACCCTCTTAACATATTTTTAAGTGTACAATACAGCTGTGTTATCTACTATGTTGTACATCGGATCTTAAAACTTACTCATTTTGCACTTCTGAATCTTTACACCTGATGATTAGCAACTCTTCTTTCCTCCTTCTCCCAGTCTCTGTCAACTTCCATTTTTCTGTATTTATATATATTATCTATAAGTTCTAGATATCTCATATAAGGTGAATTATGCAGTTTTGTCCTTCTGTGTCTGGCTGATTTCACTCAGCATAAATTTCTCAAAGTTCTTCCATGTTGTCTCATACTGTAGGATTTCCTTTTTTAAGGCTGATAATATTCTATTGTACATACACCACATTTTCTTTATCCATTCATCTGTTGGGTGGCAATTTGTGTCCATATCTTGGCTATTGTGAATAGTGATTCAGTGAATTTGGGAGTGCTTATATTTCTTTGAGGCCTTGATTTCAATTCTTGGGATAAATACCCATAAGTGGGATTGCTGCATCCTTTAGCAGTTTTATTTTTAGTTCTTTCTGAGGGACTCCATACTGTTTTTCATAGCGGTTGCACCATTTGCATTCCCACCAATAGTGTATAATACTCCAATTTCTCCACATTTTTATGAACACTTGGTGTCTTTTACTTTTTTATAATGGCCATCCTAATAGATGTGATGTGATAGCTTATTGTGGTTTTGACTTACATTTTTCTGATAGCTAGTGATGTGGAACGTCTTGTCATTTAACTGTTGGCCATTTGTACATCTTCTTTGGAGAAATGTCTAGTCAAGTCTTTAGACCATTTGCTAAATTGAGTTATTAGATTTTTTGCTTTTGAGTTTTGGAGTTCCTTATATATTTTAGAAATTAATCCCTTATTATAGATATTGAAAACATTCTGCAGGTTGCCTTTTTGCTTCGTTGATTATTTCCTTTAATTCACAAAAGCTTTTTAATTTGATGTAGATCCAGTTGTCTAATTTTGCTTTTTTGTTGCCTATGCTTGTGGTATCATATCTACTAAATTATTGTCAAGACCTATGTCATGAAGATTTTCCTGTTTCTTCTAGGAGTTTTATATTGTCAGGTCTTGTGTTTAAGTCTTTAATCCACTTTGAATTGGTTGTTATGTGTGGTATAAGACAAGGGTCCACTTGTGTTCCCTTGCAGATGGATATCCAGTTTCCCCACGCCATTTATGGAAGAGACTATCCTTTCCCTATTGTGTATTCTTGGCTCCCTTGTTGAAGGTGAGTTAACTAAAAATGTGTGAATTTTCTTCTAGGCTCTCTATTCTGTTCCGTTGGTCTATGTGTCTATCTTCATATTGACACCATATTTTTCAATTACTGTAGCTCCATAATATATTTTGAAATAAGAAATGTGATGTCTCCAGATTTGTTCTTTTTCAAGATTGTTTTGACTATTCAGGCTTTTTGTGGCTCCATATGAATTTTAGAAATGTTCTTTTTTATTTCTGTACAAAATGATATTGAGTTTTTGATAGAGATTGCATTGAATCTGTAAATTACTCTGGGAAGTGTGCACATTTAAACAATATTGAATGTTCTAATCCACAAAAATGGGATATCTTTCCATTTGTTTGTGTTTTGTTTAATTTCATCCATCACTTATTGGTAGTTTTCGGTGTGCAGATCTTTGACCTCATTGGTTAAATTCATTCATAAGCATTTTATTCTTTTTCCTACTATTGTAAATGAAAGTGTTTTCCTAATTCCCCTTTCAGATAATTCATTATTAGTGTACAGAAACACAATTTATTTTCGTATGCTGATTTTGTATCCTGCAGCTTTACTGAATTCATTTCTTAATTGTAGCAGTTTGGGGTGGGGGGAAGTCTTTAGGGTTTTCTATATGCAAGATCATGTCATCTACAAACAATTTTACTTCTTACCTTCCAATTTGGATGCATTTTATTCATTTTTCTTACCTACTGGCCCTGCCTAGGTTTTCCAGTATCAAGTTGAATAGAAGTGTTGAGATTAGTTACCCTCGCCGTGTTGTACTTAACTAAGGAACCACAAACAGCTGTGGGAAAGGGAGATAATCTCTTCTGGGATTGTAATAATAACTCTCCATATTGTCTGTGGAGATGAAGAGAAGCTTGTCAATGTGTGGAAGGGAAAGTTCTCTCAGTGTAGACATTCTGTGTACAAACCATGTCTCTGCAGGCCTTTCCCTGTGGTTTGAGATGGTTTCTCAAATCATGTTGATATAATATTTGTGGACTTAAAGAGTAGTTAATTCAGTATATCATTTGCACTGAGAACACAAGTAATATAGACTCCATAATAAAGACTTTATCCCTAAAAGAGTAAAAGATGCTACCTCTGAGGCAGTTTGATTGTAAATAATGGCAAATGTAACACAGATGATGTAACACAGGACAAAATTTATTGTAGACTGTAAATAACTTCTAGAACTTCTTTGCTATAATTACAGTCTAAAAAGGCAAGGAACCAAATACAAAAGAAAAGTAAAAGAAAAACCAAGTGAGAAAATTTCCTATTAGAATAGGTTTTATCTTTACTAGTTTTTCACAGGATTTTCCCATTTCATCTCAATTGTTGAATTTGTTGGCATAATGTTGTCCTGAATATCTTTGTCTATTAAAACTGTGCTGATAACCCCTGCTTCATTCCTGATATTGGTGATTCACTCTTGTATTTTTCATGACTGGTCTAGCTTAGGGAATTACCAGTTTGATTTTTTTCAAAGAACCAGCTCTAGGTTTTATTAATTTTCTCTAATGTTTGTTAGTTCCCTATTATGTTGGTTCTCGTTTTAATTATTTCCTTCTTTCTATTTAGTCTGGGTTTATTCTGGGTTTTTTCTAGCTTTCTGAGGTAAAATCTTAAGTCATTGATTCAGACCTTTCTTCTTTTCTAAGATAAACATTAAAAGTAATACATCAATTACCTAATTGCTATGATACAAGAAAAGACATATGAAGTGTCAAATATGTGATATAAACAATGAGACTGATATATCACAAACAATACTGGGGAAAACTTCACAGAAGAGGAGGCAGCACTTGATGTGGGCGTGGTTAAAAAGTAGACTAGACAGGAAAGATCTGGAGGCAGAAAGAATGAGCGCAGAGCACAGACTGTGAAATTATGAGGCTAGCTTGGCTGAGAGGAAAGTGCAGGCAGGTGACTAGAGGGAGACACTATTAAAAGAAGCAGTTTATAATATTCTCAGGAGTATTTGTGGTTTAAGGAGGATTAATAACCCTGGAAAGTTAGACCTGGATTGAAGAGGTATTTTAAAGTGGCAGAACCCACAGGTCCTATCATATAGATCAACTCTATGATATATATTCCCCCTTGACTTATATTTATTAATTTTTTAACATTTATTTTTGAAAGAGAGAGAGCGTGAGTGAGGGAGGGGCAGAGAGAGCGGGAGACACGGGATCTGAAGCAGCCTCCAGGCTCTGAGCTGTCAATACAGAGCCCAACGCGGGGCTTGAATCCATGAACTGTGAGATCGTGACCTGAGCCCAAGTTGGACGCTTAACCGACTAAGCCACCCAGGTGTCCCACCCTTGATTGATATTTAAAAGTTAGTTTCTGAGGAGCCAAGATGACAGAACAGTGTGGAAGTTTTTTGTGTGTCTCATGTCCATGAAATACAGCAAAACCAACACTAAACCATCCTATACACCTAGAAAACTGATCAGAGGATTAACACAACAATCTGCACAACCTGAATCACAGAATTCAGCAGGTACATGGTGCGGACAGGTGAACTTGGAGAGAGAGAAGTCAGCAGTGGGCAAGGAGCTGCCTTTGCAGGTGGAGAGAGGACAGAGACTGGGGTGGGGGAGAATAGGGGAAAAACACCCCTCCCCAAAAGCAGCTGGAGAGAAAGTGGAAAATTGGAAACAGCCGCAGGGACTAAACTAAAAAGGGAGAAAGAAGAGGGCTTAAATTCCATTAAGACTGTAAACAAGGGGAGCACAAAGGCTGCAACCCCGCAGCTCGATACCTGGTGGTGTTCTGGTGGGAAAGGCGAATCCCCAGGAACAGAGTGGTGTTCAGGAGGTTCTCGGGCCACACGAGGAAAAGCGGTTCCACTGCTGGGAGGACATTTGGTAGAGACTGTTGAAGCCACCTGGTCCTAGCAGACCCCCAGAACACAGCCACATTTGCTGGTGCTGGAACAAGGTGGTTAAGGGTGAAGCCTGGTGTCAGATGTGTGTTGTTATTTTCCATAATCCCTGAAAAGCTGCTGCTACACTATCTCACAAGCTTTTTCTGGGGCAGGCTGGCACCTGGCCGCAGTCTCAGGGCACCGGCAGCAGCAGGGTCCAGCAGGCATTCCTGGGTGCAGCAGGCATTAGGCCATTGCTCAGTGAGACCCTCCTGAAGAGAGACGGAACAGGTCAAAGCTGTGTCCTTCAGAAGTAAGGGGCCGGGGAAAACAGCCACATCTGACACAAAACTTGGGAGACAGGTACTGCCTGGGGCTTGGTCACGGACAGTGAAGAAGCGGGGAGTGGACGAAAGCTGAAGACAGAGGATGGGTGCACGATTGCTGATCGGAGAGAATAGAGTTCCCGCACCAGAGAGTGGGTAGCTGGGTGACGCCATTTTCACTGCTCCCGCACATGCGCATAGGCACCTATGAGCGCTGCAACAATCCACCCCAGTAGGCTAGCAGCGCCATCTAGTGGAGAATGGAGCTGTTACACTGAGCCCCACCCAACTGGGCCAACCTCGCTCTTCAAGAACACAAGTCTCACCACCGGCTTAGTTTATGGACTATAAAGTGCTACCTAGTCTGACTTCTAGGGGAAAACGAAGTAATTTCAGTCCTATTTCAATCTGTTAGCAGGTCCATCTATTCAATTTTCTTTCTTTTTTTTTTTTATACTATTCTTTTTCTTGAATACAGAAAGAGAAAAAATTCATTTTTATTTTCTATTTGTATTAAAAATATTTTTCTTTAATTTTTTTACCATATTTTTACTTTTGCGTAAGTTTTTTCAAATTCTATCTTACTTCCATCATTCTATTTTCGTCTACTTCAGTGTATTCACCTTTTCAAATTTTCAAACGATTTCCTTGTTTTCTTTTTTCTTTTTTCTCTTTTTCATTTCTTTTCTTTTTCTTGAAGGCAGAAAGTAAAAAAATTAATTTTTACTTTCAATTTTTATTAAAAATATTTTTCTTTAATTTTTTTACCATATGTATTTTTTTGCTTTTATGTAAATTTTTTCACATTCTATTTTACTTCAATCATTTCATTTTAGTCTACCACAGTGTATTCACTTTTTCAAATTTTCAAGTGATTTCTTTTTTTCTCTTTTCTCTTTTTCGTTTCTTTTCTTGAATACAAAAAGAGTGAAAAAATTCATTTTTATTTTTAATTTTTATTAAAAATATTTTTCTTTAATTTTTCCCTACTATATTCTTTACTTTTGTGTAATTTTTTTCAAATTATATTTTACTCCCATCATCTCATTTTAGCCTAGTTCAGTGTATTCATTTATTCAAGTTCTCAAACGATTTCCTTTTTTTCCCTCCCCTTTTTTTTCTCTAACCTGTCAAACCACTTTCAACACCCACACCAAAACACACCTAGGATCTAGCATCATTAGATTTGTGTGTGTTTGTGTGTGTATTTAAGTTTTTAATTTTAATATTTTTTTATTTTAATTTTTTTAATTTTAATTTTTCCATGTCATTAATTCTTTTTCTCCCTTCAAAATGAGAAAACAAAGGAATTCACCCCAAAAGAAAGAGCTTGAAGAAACGACAGCCAGGGATTTAACCAACACAGATACAAGCAAGATGTCTGAACCAGAATTTAGAAACATGATAATAAGAATACTAGCTGGAGTCAAAATAGATTAGAATCCCTTTCTGCAGAGATAAAAGAAGTAAAAAATAGAATGAAATTAAAAATGCTATAACTGAGCTGCAATCATGGATGGATGCAGAGGCGACAAGAATGGATGAGGCAGAATAGATTATCAGCAATAACAAGGACAAACTTATGGAGAATAATGAACCAGAAAATAAGTGGGAGACTGAGGCAAAAGACCAAAATTTAAGAATTAGAGAAATCGGTGGCTTGTTAAAAAGGAACAACATCAAATCATAGGGGTCTCAGAGGAAGAAGAGAGAAAAATAGGAGTAGAAGGGTTATGTGAGCAAATCATAGCAGAAAACTTTCCTAACCTGGGGAAAGACACAAACATCAAAATCCAGGAAGCACAGAGGACTCCCATTAGATTCAACAAAAACCAACCATCAACCGACCCTAACCTACAAGGGAAGACAGATCAGGTTTGCAGCAGACCTATCCACAGAAACTTGGCAGGCCAGAAAGGAGTGGCAGGATATATTCAATGTTCTGAATCAGAAAAATATACAGCCAAGAATTCTTTATCCAGAAAGGCTGTCATTCAAAATAGAAGGGGAGATAAAAACTTTCCCAAACAAACAAAAATTAAAGGAGTTTGTGACCACTAAACCAGCCCTGCAAGAAACTTTAAGGGGGAATCTCTGAGGAGAGAAAAGATTGAAAAAAAACCCATATATATATAGAGAGAGAGAGAGAGACATAGAAATAAATAAATAAATACCAAAAGCAACAAAGATTAGAAAGGACCACAGAACACCACCAGAAACTCCAACTCTACAAGCATCATAATGGCAATAAATTCCTATCTTTCAGTACTCTAAACATCAATGGACTTAATGCTCCAATCAAAAGACATTCTGTTACCCAAGACAAAGGGTAACAGAATGGATAAGAAAACAGGATCTATATGCTGTTTACAAGAGAACCACTTTAGACCTAAAGACACCTACAGATTGAAAATAAGGGGATGGAGAACCATCTATCATGCTAATGGTCAACAAAAGAAAGCTGGAGTAGCCATACTTAGACAATCTAGACTTTAAAATAAAGACTGTATCAAGTGATGCAGAAGGGCATTATATCATCATCAAGGGGTCTATCCACCAAGAAGACCTAACAATTGTAAACATTTATGCGCCAAATGTGGAGCACCCAAATATATAAATCAATTAATCACAAACATAAAGAAACTCATCAATAGTTATACCATAATAGTAGGAGACCCCCCTCACAACAATGAACAGATCATCTAATCAAAAAATCAACAAGGAAACAATGGCTTTGAATGACACACTGGACTAGATGGATTTAACAGATATATTCAGAACATTTCATCCTAAAGCAGAATATACATTCTTCTCCAGTGCACATGGAACATTCTCCAGAATAGACCACATACTGGGACATAAATCAACCCTAAGTAAGTACAAAAAGATCCAGATCATACCGTGCATATTTTCAGACCACAACACTATGAAACTCGAAATCAACCACAGGAAAAAAATTGGAAAGGTAACAAATACTTGGAGACTGAAGAACATCCTACTAAAGAATGAATGGGCTAACCAAGCAGTTAAAGAAGAAATTAAAAAGTATATGGAAGTCAATGAAAATGATAATATCACAACCCAAAACCTCTGATGCAGTAAAGGCGGTCATAAGAGGAAAGTATATAGCACTCCAGGCCTTCCTAAAGAAGGAAGAAAGATCTCAGATACACAACCTAACCTTATGCCTTAAGGAGCTGGAAAAAGAACAGCAAATAAAACCCCAAAACAGCAGAAGACAGGAAATAATAAAGATTACAGCAGAAATTAATGCTATTGAAACCAAAAAAACCAATAGAACATATCAATGAAACCAGAAGCTGGTTCTTTGAAAGAATTAACAAAATTGACAAACCACTAGCCAGTTGGATCAAAAAGAAAAACGAAAGGACCCAAATAAATAAAATCAAGAATGCAAGAGGAGAGATCACAACCAACACAACAGAAATAAAAACAATAATAAGAGTATTGGAAGAAATGGACAAATTCCTAGAAACATATACACTACCAAAACTGAAACAGGAAGAAATAGAAAATTTGAACAGACCCATAACCAGTAAGGAAATCAAATTAGTAATCAAAAATCTGCCAAAAAAACAGAGTCCAGGGCCAGATGGCTTTCCAGGGGAATTCTACCAACATTTAAGGAAGAGTTAACACCTATTCTCTTGAAGCTGTTCCAAAAAATAGAAACAGAAGGAAAACTTCCAAACTATTTCTATGAAGCTAGCATTACCTTGATTCCAAAACCAGACAGAGACCCCACTAAAAAGGAGAACTATAGACCAATTCCCCTGATGAACATGGATGCAAAAATCCTCAACAAGATATTAACCAACTGGATCCAACAATACATTAAAAAAATTATTCACCACGACCAAGTGGGAATTATACCTGGGATTCAGGGCTGGTTCAATATCCACAAAACAATTAAAGTGATTTGTCACATCAATAAAAGAAAGGACAAGAACCACATGATCCTCTCAAATAGATGCAGAGAAAACATTTGACAAAATACAGCATCCTTTCTTGATAAAAACCCTCAAGAAAGTAAGGACAGAAGGATCTTACCTCGAGATCATAAAAGCCATATATGAATGACCCAACGCTAATATCATCCTCAATGGGGAAAAACTGAAAGCTTTCCCCATTTGGTCAGGAACAAGACAGGGATGTCCCCTCTTGCCACTGTTATTCAACATAGTATTGGAAGTCTTAGCCTCTGCAATCAGACAACACAAAAAAATAAAAGGCATCCAAATTGGCCAGGAGGAGGTCAAACTTTCACTCTTTGCAGATGACACGATACTCTATATGGAAAGCCCAAAAGATTCCACCAAAAAAACTTCTAGAATTGATTCATGAATTCAGCAAAGTCGCAGGATATAAATTCAACGTACAGAAATCGGTTGCATTCCTATACACCAACAATGAAGTGACAGAAAGAGAAATCAAGGAAGCGATCCCATTCACAGTTGCACAAAAAACCATAAAATACCTATCAATAAATCTAGCCACAGAGGTGAAAAATCTATATGCTGAAAACTATAGAAAGCTTATGAAAGAAATTGAAAAAGACACACAAAAAAATGGAAAAAGTTCCATGTTCTGGATAGGAAGAACAAATAGTGTTAAAGTGTCCACACTACCCAAGGAATCTACATATTCAGTGCAATACCTATCAAAATAACACCAGCATTCTTCACAGAGCTAGAACAAATAATCCTAAAATTTATATGGAACCAGAAAAGACCCCGAATAGCCAAAGCAATCTTGAAAAAGAAAACCAAAGGCAGGAGACATCACAATCTCAGACTTCAAACTATACTACAAAGCTGTAATCATCAAGATAGTGTGGCACTGGCACAAGAACAGACACTCAGATCAATGGAACAGAATAGAGAACCCAGAAATGGACCCACAAGCATATGGCCAACTAATCTTTGACAAAGCAGGAAAGAACATCCAAAGGAATAAAGACAGTCTCTTCAGCAAGTGGTGCTGGGAAAACTGGACAACGACATGCAGAAGAATGAACCTGGACCACTTTCTTACACCATACACAAAAATAAACTCAAAATGGATGAAAGACCTCAATGTAAGACAGGAAGCCATAAAAATCCTTGAAGAGAAAGCAGGCAAAAACCTCTTTGATGTTGGCCGCAGCAACTTCTTACTCAACACATCTCCGGAGGCAAGGGGAACAAAAGCAAAAATGAACTATTGGGACCTCATCAAAATAAAAAGCTTCTGCACAGTGAAGGAAACAATCAGCAAAACTAAAAGGCAACTGACAGAATGGGAGCAGATATTTGCAAACGACATATCAGATAAAGGGTTAGTATCCAAAATCTATAAAGAACTTATCAACCTCAACACCCAAAAACCAAATAATCCAGTGAAGAAATGGGCCAAAGACATGAATAGACCCTTCTCCAAAGAAGACATCCAGATGGCCAACCGACACATGAAAAAATGCTCAACATCAATCATCATCAGGGAAATAGAAATCAAAATCACAATGCGATACTACCTCACACCTGTCAGAATGGCTAACATTAACAACTCAGGCAATAACAGATGTTGGTGAGGATGCAGAGAACTAGAGGAACCCTTTTGCACTGCTGGTGGGAATGCAAACTGATGCAGCCACTCTGGAAAACAGTATGGATGTTCCTCAAAAAACTAAAACTAGAACTACCCTACATACCAGCAACTGCACTACTAGGCATTTATCCATGCCATACAGGTGTGCTGTTTTGAAAGGACACATGCACCCCCATGTTTACGGCAGCACCATCAACAATAGCCAAAGTATGGAAAGAACCCAAATGTCCATCGATGGATGAATGGATAAAGAAGAGGTGGTATATATATACAATGGAGTATTACTCAGCAATAAAAAAGAATGAAATCTTGCCATTTACAACTACATGGATGGAACTGGAGGGTATTAAGCTAAGTGAAATTAGTCAGTCAGAGAAAGACAAAAATCATATGACTTCACTCCTATGAGGACTTTAAGAGACAAAACAGATGAACATAAGGGAAGGGAAACAAAAATCATATAAAAACAGGGAGGGGGACAAAACAGAAGAGACTCATAAATATGGAGAACAGAGGGTTACAGGAGGGGTTGTGGGAGAGGGGATGGGCTAAATGGCTAAGGGGCACTAAGCAATCTACTCCTGAAATCATTGTTGCACTATATGCTAACTAATTTGGATGTAAATTTAAAAAAATAAAAAATAAACAAGTTAAGAAAAAAATTGAACTCACTATAAAAAAATAGAAAATAAAAGTGAGTTTCTGCCTGAAGCAAGGGCAACACCATTCATCAGTAGATAAATGCAGTAATGAAAACAATGGCAAAACTAACAGAGGCATGGTTTTTCTTTTTTTCCCTCCAGACAAAAGCCCTATGAGAGTAAGGACAGCAGCTATTTTATCCACCAGTATTATTAAGCATATATCACAATACCTAGCAAGAATCAGTACTTAATAAATAAATGCTGAATATATTGTGAATAAATAAATTCCCTATGTGTAGCTTCCTTAGAATTGCAGGGCTTTGTTTTTTCTTTATCCTACTGTCTAATCATTTGCAATTTTTTCTGTGATCTATTAAAATACAAATGAATTTAAGACACTCTAGAGTTTGAATTTAAAAACAATAACAACTTTCTGCCATGTCTTAAAATAATTGGAGTCAGCCAGAATTCACAAAGTCAGGGTCGGAAAATCACTGCTACGGATAGTTATGCCGAAGGGATTCAAACACTCTTTTAAAACACTTCTTTGCAACCTTCAAAGTGAAGGTTTTGTTAACCTTGTGAAAGCTGTGCATGTGAACAGATGTACTCTGGAAAAACAAAATTTGATCAATACTGGCCAGAGAACAAAGGGGTTCAGACCTGAATGATTTCCACATTTGGCTCTGGCCTATCAATCACAGGTGATGGCAGCGACCACTCTGCTGTGACAGAGAAGAGCTATACTGATTTCCGTTAGACATGCTTCTGCTAAAATAGATTAATTCTTAGTCATCAGAATCTGATTTAGACTCAAGCTTAGCAGGCTGATTTTCAGCCTATGGGAATAAAGTCACGGTAATTTTCTGATCATTTAATGGAAAAGAAGCCAGCGAAGATAAAAGAAAAACACCACACCACAGCAAGAGGCTACCAGTGTCAAATATTTTCTACATCTCAGGCCTGTTAAACATCATATGATTGGGGGGTTACTTTTAAAGGCATAATTCTCCTAATAATTAGGAATGGGATTGTTCTCAGGGTGCCTAGTTTACTACTATGGAAAATGTCACTGGAACAAGGCTAATTAAAGCTTTGCTTTATCATCACCATCTAGCTCTGGTTGCTATAGTTCCCTAAGATTTGATGCAATGGTCTTGGGCTATATTTTACTTCCAAAGATATACAGGGTGTTTTGGAGCAAACAGTAAACAGAAAGGAATATTCCAGTGGGAACTTGATTTCTAAGGAAATAGTAATTGGTGGGTTTTCTTCACTTTATTTCTTTGTTTTGTTTTTAATTTTTTCAAAATTTTTAATGTTTATTTATTTTTGAGAGAGAGAGAGAAAAAGAATGGGAGAGGGGCAGGAAGAGAGGGAGAATCTGAAGATTCTCCAGGCTCCCAGCGGTCAGCACAGAGCCCACACAGGGCTCCAACCCACAAAGTGTGAGATCATGACCTGAGCTGAAGTTGTATGCTTAACTGACTGAGCCACCCAGGCGCCCCCACTTTATTTCTTTCATTGAAATGGCCATGCTTCCTCCATAATCAACATGCTGAAATACACATATACTTACTAAATGCATGTATGCCTTCCAGAGGCATTTTACCAGATACTGAACACAATGTAATGAATAGCTCCTGGTCCTTGCCCTTGGGATTGCCCAGGCCCCTGGGGAGACAGTGTGAGAAGCCTATGGAAAGGAGATGAGTAAAAGGTGCTATGGAAACCCTGATCCTGGGGAAGTTTAGGGAGGCATACCTCAGGTAGTTGCCATCTAGCTGAGTGTTGAAGCATTAGGAAGACTTTGCCAAGATTATGAACTTGCAGTCAAACCTGGCAGTACACAGTACCCTCTTGGAACTCCTCTGCATGGATTTTCCTTAAATAAACATTTTGTTTTGGGATGATTTTAAATTTACAAAGGAAATACAAAAAAACTTACAAAAAAATACAGTTTTTCCCTAACATTAACATCTTACATGACCACGGTACATTTATTGAAACGGAGAAATTAACATTGGTGTAATACTATTAAGTAAACAACACCCATTAATCCCATTTCACCAATTCTTCCACTGACGTTCTTCTTCTCTTCTAGGGTCCAATTCAGCATACAGCGTTGCATCTAGTTGTCACTTCCTTGAGCTTGCACCACTCTGTGATAGATTTCTAGTATTTTTCATGACTGACAATTTTAAAGAGAATTGCCCGTGCATTTTGTAAAACTACTTCAGTTTAGATTTTTCTGATGTTTTCTCATGATTGAATTGGAATTATGGGTTCGGGGGAAGAATATCACAGAGGTGAAGTGTGTTCATAGCATCAAATCAGAGGCACGTAGCATCAACCTGACAGCATCATCAATGTTAACCTCCATCACGTGGCTAAGTATAGCAAGTATAAGTAAATATAGCAAGCCTGCCAAGTATAGCAAAGTTATCATTTTTCCCTTTTTCTATTTTCTTCTTTGTAGAAGAGTCAATAAGTCCATCCCACACTCAAGGAAATAGTATCTACACACACCATTTTAATGACTTTGTAAAGCAGGATTTTGTGAAGAAGATTTTTCCTTCTCCCTTATTTATTTTTCTATGTAATAATTTATTTATTTCAGTTGGGACAGATATATTTATTGTATACTTTGGGTTATTATTGAAGACTACAGTATTTACTTTATTGCTAAAATTGTTCCAGCTTTGGCCGTTGGGAACCCTTTCCCTTTATCTCCTGGGTCTTCTGACAGACCCCCATATTTACATTCTTCTAGCATTTCCTTGGTTTTTTTTGGCACAAGATGCTACAAGATCACATGGTATTATCCATGAACCAGTCTTAGAATCAACCATTTCTTAGTGAGCCTTGTCTCATTTTATGGGAAAACAGTATTTATTAACCAAGATATGCACACTGGGTGTGGCATTTTTGCAGCGTGTTTATAACCTGAGATAAAAACACAAGGATGAAGGAAATAGAAGAAATGTCAGTCAAAAAATAATGGAAGCTGGAAAAGTAACTGGCCAAGTGTAAATGTCTTAACAGACAAAGGAAAATAGAAGTAAACCAGCTGTGGCAGAAATACAGAGGCAAGCCAGTTGGTACCACAGAATCCCAGAAAGACTTGGGATCGGGGGCTCAAGCTACCTCTGAAAAATGGGAGTGCAGGTAGGCTAAAAAGAGAAGAATGGATAAACAGCGATATAATAAGCTGTTTGATCCCTAGTTTCCCTCCCACACCATGTATACCCAAACAATTATCCTTCCCACACTAGCACAGGACTGGGGCTTTACTCTCTGGAGAAGTCCAACCAAAAGAACTCTGGACTTGGGAACTGTAGGCTTAGTTGAGGGAGTGTCTGAATGAAAACAAGAGAGTTAAATAAAAAGTTCTACATGAAATTTTGAGACCTCCTATCCCCACCCTTTTTTGTCTCTGACAGCACAATCAGCCAGATTAGAGGATTTCTCTCTGGATAAACCAAAAGGAAAGACCCACGTGTAGTGACAGTCGTGGGGGAGATCCCAACATAAGTGATCCAGTCAGCCTCCCTTGCAATGAATCTCACAAGACAACACCACAAGTAACTTGTAGGAACTTCTTCTCCCCCCACCTTTTTTTGTTGTTGTTGTAAAAGGTATCATGCATAAAGAATGTGTATAACATATTTATATAATGTTATATATACATAAATATATATGCAATTTTTATATATGTGTATATATGAAAATACATATATGAAGAACAATTATATAATTATAAAATAAACATAATTATATAATAATTATAAAATTAACATTGTGTAGCTACTACCAAGGTTAAGATAAAAAATAATTATAAAATAAATAAACATTTTGTAGTCAACCACCAAGGTTACAAAATTGCCAGTACTATAGAAGGAAACCACTGATTGATATTCCCTTCCCTTATTTTTAGAAGTAACCATAATTCCAATTTTAGGCTTCTTTTACCATTATGTAGACTATATACATATCCATAAAATATAGTTTACTTTTCCTTTTAAAAAATTTACAGACACAGAGTTACACTAGTATATTATTTATAACTTGATTCTTCCTTCAACATACTATTTGAGAGATTGATATATGTTGATTGTGATGGTTAATTTTATGTGTCAACCTAACTGGTCCACAGAGTGCCCAGACATTTGGTAAAACATTGTTCTGAGTGTTTCTGGATAAGATTAACATTTGAATTGGTAGGTAGTAAAGCAGATTGCCATCCCTAATGTTGACAGGCTTCGTCCAATTAGTTGAAGGTCTAAATGGAAAAAACAAAAACAAAAGCAAAACAAACAAACAAACAAAACGCTCCAGTGAGTAAGAACTCTTTCCTGCCTACCTTTGAGCTGAGACTTCATTATTCTTTGTTTTTTTCCCTGACTCTGGACTCTAACTGAAACACTGGCTCTTCCTGAGTTTTGGGCCTACTTGGCATTTGGCCTGAAACTACACCATTAGCTGTCTTGGTTCTCAGGTCTTTGAACTTGGACTGGAACTACACCATTGACTCTACTGGATCTCCAATTTGCCACCTCACCCTGCAGGTCTCCGAACTTGTCAGCCTCCATAATCATGTGAACCTATTCCTATAATAAATCCCACTCCCTCTCTTTCTCTACATCCTATTGATTCTATTTCTCTCGGGCACCCTGATCAATACATTGATGAATATGTGCGGTTTGTTCATTTCCTTTTCTGTATAGAATATATTTATTTTAATATTAATGAATGTTTTGTTTGGGATTATTATAATACCAATTTGGGATGGTTATAAATAATACTACTATGGGCATCTCTGCCCATGTGTCCTTGTGTACATAAGCCTAAATTTTTCTTGGATATATAACTAGGAATTAAATTCCTGTCAGAGCCATAGATTCAGCACAATATAATTTTTTAAAACTCAGCAAAAAAAAATTTTTTTGAAATCAAATACTTATTCTAAGATATACGTGAAATTCAAAAGATTAAGAATAGCCCACACAGTTTTGAAAAAGAGTTGGAGGAGTTAACCTACCTGATTTTAAGACTTATTATAAAATGAAAGTAATCAAGATAGTATACTATTTGTGTCAAGAATGACGAATTGATCAATGGAACAGAATGGAGAGAATAGAAATATGCTCACACATATTGTCAATTGATTTCTAACAAAGACGCAAAGCAATTTCACGAAGGAAGAATAGTTACTTGCCAAATGGTGCTGGAACAATCGGATACCCATATGCAAAATAATGAACCTTGACTGTTACCTCATATTATATACACAATTTATCTTGAAACAGGCCACAGAACTAAAAGTAACAGCTAAGGTTATAAAACTTCTAAAATCTCAGTGACCTTGGGTTTGGTAAAAATCACTTATATACAACACAAAAAGCACAAAATCCGAAAGAAAATTTTCGACAAATTGGCAGCAAAGTTTAAAATTTTTCACTCTTCAAAAAACACTATTAATAAGATGAAAAGGTGAGCCATAGACTTGGGGGAAATTTCTTAGCAATTTCATTCCTAGGTTTATACCTAAGAGTCTGCAGTACCCACAACCACATATAAGGATGGTCGTAGCAGCTTCATTCATAAGAGCTTCAAACTGGAAATGACCCATATACTGGAAAACTACACAGCACTAAAAAGCAAATTACTGATGCACACCACAACATGGATGGCTTTCACAGCTACTATGTTCAGCCAAAGAAGCTAAACAGAAAAGAGTATACATTACATGAAATTTAAGAACAGACAAAACTAAGGTGATCAAAGATGATAAAAGTCAGAATAATGGTTACTTACAGGAGATGGGATAAGTATTGACTGAGAAAGCTCACAAGAGTACCTCTTGGAATTCTGAAGATATCCAACATCTTGATCTAAATGGTGGTTATACAAGTATATACAAATGTAGGGTTTCATTGAGCTGAATACTTAAATTTAGTGTACTGTATGCTTCAGCTGTAAAAAGATGTTATAGAAGTGAATAAGTAAATTATATATATGTTATCTTACATAAGAAATAGGAATTGTGTTTCTGGCCCCATAGATTATATTAATGCTACTGGGCAGCTAAAGCAAGGGAATTTTACAGCATGTTTATAGAATGGATAAAATGTGTCTCTAACTTGCTGTTATAGAGCTGATGAGGTTAGAGTTATGTTAGACTTTACTGATTTATAGATTTTATGGATTTATAGAGTTGTGTTTCCTCCTCCAGCTGGGAGGATTATACTTTACCACATCCAGTCATGGCCACATCATTTGCTTTGGCCAATGAAAAGTAATTGGAAGAAACATGGGCCACCTGTGAGCGGAAGCTTTTAGAGCTTTTAGATGTCTGCCATCTTCTCTGTTCCCTCTGCCAAAAGACTGGCAGTGTGTAGACAGAGGCTCCCCCAACAACCTAGGTTCTGGAATGAAGAAGACCTGGTGAAGGACCATATTGATAAGTAGCCTGACAAATTAATCTTTGATGTTAAAATCCACTGAGATTTTTAAGATCTCTATTAGCATAGTATTATTTAGCCTAAACTAGTTTACGACGAAATTGGTATCAAGAAATGCAGTGCTACCCTAACAAAAACCTAAGCTATGTGACATTGGCTCAGGGGCCAGCCAATGGGCAATATGGAAACTTTGTTAATGAAGTCTGGAAAGATGACAATCCGTATTACGCATTGGCAAAACATTTGGTAGAACATTTGCTTGTGTTAACTTGGGAGATTGTTAACATATTGAGTGATCTTTGGATTTAGGTATAGAGGTTGGAAAATAAAATTAGTGGCACACCTTACTTCTTATATATTACAAGACAGATTAATTTAAGAAAAATAAAGTCAATTTGCAATCAGAGATGAAAAGGAATAAAATTGTTTCTCTTCCTTAAACATAAAAGATGAAACTGAGAGTCATTTGACTTACAAAAGGGCAAATTAAACTCACCTCATTTCAAGGGCCAAATCAAATATATGCCCATTATATTCTTTGTTAAAAGTTTTGAATTAATTAAGAGGGAGTCCTTTTAGTTAGATAAAATAGCTCACGGATAAGAGATTAAGGCCATGAATTGACACCCACTGCCAAGGAACTTGATTAGCTAAAGTCATCTGTA
This sequence comes from Prionailurus bengalensis, assembly GCF_016509475.1. Classification (NCBI taxonomy): domain Eukaryota; kingdom Metazoa; phylum Chordata; class Mammalia; order Carnivora; family Felidae; genus Prionailurus; species Prionailurus bengalensis. The sequence continues at coordinate 148,397,493 of NC_057344.1, forward strand.
ATTAAGTTTAGAGAAAGAGGCATGTCTTGAAAAGATTAGGGATGAGGCTATAGGCAAATGAAACTGGATGGAATATGAAGGATGGAAATAAATAAAAAATCCTAATTCTGAGAACATTGTACTAGTTGGGACTAAATATAATTGCGAGTGATCTTGACTAAAAATGACCCTTGGGGCCCCCAATAGTCCATGTAGTGGAAATAGGCTAAGAAAGTGGTTTACCCCTAAGGAGAACATATCCTCCAATGTCCTCTTCAATTGTGGCCAAGAAAGATACACTTGGAGAAGATAAACTTTCCAGAGAGTCAAGCCAAGAGCTACAGAGGCTAACAGCCAGGGAACTTATTCTCTGGGAACAGAAGAAGGGTCTAATGAAAAAGTGTTCCTTCTTCTCAGGGGGCAGGGGAGTGGGAGGCATTCTTGAAACACTTACCCAATGTGATTTCAGAATTGCTTCATGTTTCTTGTGATTTCTCTTCCTGAAAAGGGAATATTCCCTTCAGTTATGCTCTCTGTCCTCTAACATTAACTTGTGGGTGTGTGGGTCTCTTAATGAAGAGAAACCACACTCAGACCTGATGTAGTAAAGACAATACCAAAATGGTTTACCTTCATCTTGATGCTATTCCTGAAAATTTGGATTTTTCTCCTCTAAGGGAATTGAGTGTATTTTGTATGCAGAAAGGAAGGAAGCAAATATTTCTGAATAAAATTGAGGTCTGTGCTAAATTATGTTTTATACTATTATTCATTTGTCTTTCTCTGAGGAAGGATTATATAACCCTCCCTGTTGACCTCAGGCCTGGTCATATGACTTGCTTGAAACAATGAAATATGAGCAGAAGTTATCCATAGTTCTCTTGTGCTCTACTTTCACTATAGTATGGAATTCAGCTATATCCATGGGGGCTACACCATCAACCTGGATCATGAAGCAAAGACGACAGGGAGCAGAGCTTCAGCCAACCTGTAATGGACTTGTTGCAAGAGTCAGAAACAAATCTTTGTTGTTATAAGCCAATGAGTTTTTGAAGCCTTTGTTCCTCAACATAAGTTTTCCCGTGCTAAATGATAGGGCTTTTGTCCCCCTTTGGGAGTCTTTTTGAACATAATGACCTTCTAAAGATGTACTTGAGCCCCGTAGCAGCCACCCCACTAGAGAGTGCTTCAGCTGTTAAGAACATGAGTCACTCTCTTGTGCTACAAGAATAAGTGTTAACATGTAGTGTTGGGGGAGTCAGGCTTGCTTTCTTGTGTTCTCATGACATTGCTGAAGTTGGGAAGACACTTGTGGAAGCTTAGCTCAACCGGCTTCCACTTGGGCTTGGGATCAAGAAGTAGTATTCCCAGGGAACTGCACAAGAGATGGACAACCTACTGTAAGAAATTAAAAGAACCACCAGCATATTGTCTGTGCTTGCTTTGAACCAGAAAACTGAATTTACTCTCATGGTGTCACAGAAACTCAAAAGTCTTGAGTGCCTAAGAGGACCCATGGAAGCCTCAACTGTAGAGCTGGTTGCCATTTATTGGCTTCTAAAGGTATATATCTATCATCTTAGTCAGAGAGGCCTTTGCTGATCCCACTGGCTTGCCATTGCAGTGAGATCTAGGGTATAGCAGAGCTGAAAGACCTCAGAATATTTATCCAGAAAAGGAACAGCATCAACAACCTTGCCTGTCTGGGTGAATGGGGAAGAAAAATGGATTACTAAAAAAAATCTGTTTAATGGGATATTTCTTAAGTGAGAACTTTTACATTACAAAGCATATTATTAACGTGAACTGTTATCATGTATTAGCATAGCTTAGTGGTTAAGGGAAGAGATTCCGGAGCCAGACTGTTCCAGGCAGCTCTACCACTTATTAGATACACGATTGTCTTAGGTCAGGCTAGTGGGCAGAGATGTCCATGCAGGAGACTTACTGGACGGTGCTCTCAGGATCAACCCTCACAGGGAGTGAAGAGAACAGAACTGGGTGGAAGGACAAATTGGAGCAGACATAGTTGCAATACAGGCTTCAGCTGATCCCCTCGTGGTTACTCAGGACCTAGAATGGTTTTTCAGAGATGTCCTGAACTGAGGTAAGGGTCATTGGATGTGGGTTGCTTTTGAGGGAGGGGAATAACTGTGGGTACAGAAGTTTGCTGTGGCTAAAGGAAATTTCTGAGGAAGACTCACCTGTGACTGTCAGCAGCCAGAATACCTACAATGACAGCCCGGGTCCTGAGAAAGTGCTGAGAAGTGCCCTGCAGCACGTCAGTTACTAAGGACAAGTTACTTAACCTTCTATCCCTTGGTTTCTTTGACTATAACATGGAAAGATAATGGTATCTTTCTCATTGGGTTGTTATGAGGATAGATTAATATTTGTAAAGCATCTGGAACATTGCCTACCACATGGTGAGACCATATAAGTGACTGTTAAATAATTCTCCAGTGGAGGTTTTCAGGGAATATACTGTAACAAATAGATGGGGGAGCTTTATAATTAGTCTATTAATTGTTTCTATGGGGACACTTACTCTGAAAGTGCTTTTGAATGTTTGAAAGCAGTTAATTCTCAAGTAGTTTGGAAGTTCTCCATGAAAATTTTAAGAAAAGTATTAATTTGCTTGGAAGCAGCTTTTTAGCAATCATGCATATACAATTTATCTCCAGCTTTATTTAAATTATTGCATAATTTATTTTTTTATTAAAAAATTTTTTTTAATGTTTTTATTTATTTTGAGACAGAGAGAGACAGAGCATGAGCAGGGCAGGGACAGAGAGAGGGAGACACAGAATCTGAAGCAAGCTCCAGGCTCTGAGCTGTCAGCACAGAGCCCCATGCGGGGCTCGAACTCATGGACTGTGAGATCATGACCTGAGCCAAAGTCAGACACGTAACCAACTGAGCCACCCAGGCGCCCGTGCATAATTTAATTTAAATTATTGAATTGCTGAAATATGAATAAAAGGGTATGATTCTTGGCAGGTGCTGCACTAAATATCTTACATGCATTTCTCATTACAATCTCTTTAAGAGATAAAATACTATATTGTTATTACCTCTGTGTACAGATGGGAAACTGAGACTCAGAAGGTTTTGCAAGGGTGGAATTCAAAGCTAACTCCAAAGCCTTGATACTTAACCACTGAATCCTTCCATATAAGTCATCCACACACTCAGCTGTTCCAAGTCTTTGAAATACCTGTTTGATTTCTTAAGCACTGCACTCAAAGAAAAGGTAGCCTACCAGAGTTACTCTTCACAAAATTCATAAATAACCCAACAACATCATTTTTAAGCTTGTTAATGGAATACTCAAGCTTCTCATCCTAGATAATAAATAATTAAGATATTGAAATTCTAAACCTAACTTGTATTCATATCGTGGATGTCAGCTTGCACAGTGTTCTAGAAGCATTATATAAAAAGATACATTTTGTATTAAATTACATATTTAGTAGGGGGATATGTATATCATGACATCAAAAATCAATTCGGCACTTTCTAATCATAGCATCTATCACAGTCTTACCCTTCAAAAAAGCTGATCCTTTAACAACAGCTTATATATATAGTCACTAATCCACTAATTCATAGTTACTTGTAGTTCTATTGTGGCCACCAGTTGAGAAGCCTAATCAATAACTGAAGCTCCATAACTGCTAATGTTCAACTGATGCACCCTTTGACAATTCTATCACTGAAACTTAATGTTTGAAATAATCCTGACTGAGCTAAATTTTCACCAGGTCAATCTGACATCCAAGATCAGGTTAAATAGGGTAAAAGAAGACAAGAGCATTCCTAACACTGGAGAATGCTTATTTTCAAAACAACATATTACTGTGAAATTTTACCTTTAATCCATTCTTTCCACCCCATCACACCACTTGTGATTTTTTTCAGGTACTAGACTGATATACCTTGAGGTCATGAAGGATAGACCTCAACCCTAGTTTCACCCCCAGAAGATGTCAATCAAATTCCCTTTAGCCAGTGATTGATCTAAATGTGGGTGGGTGATTCAGATCTACCCAACTAGACATAGGAGAAGTCTGCTTCTTTGGGAGACAGAGCCTCCTTTCCCAAATATAAAGGCAAAATCTAGCTAAGAGAAAACCCTTTGTGTATTTACCTGCTTCTTCTGTTTGGATATTTATGAAAAATGTAACAGCTCTCTTTCAACGTGAATAAAACAACCAAGAGAAGTACAGAGATGTTAGCTCTGACAGTCTCTACACAATGAACAATATCCAGAAGCTGCCTAACCCCAGACTATTTAAGCCCAAATTGAAAGTTATTAGTTTGTTCATACACATTCATTTGTCCAAACACAAGGCCACACAGTGTCCTTGCACTTTTCTCCATTTTTTTCTTTCTCATTCCTACTTTCAACCTTCTGTCAGCTGCCTTTTACATTGTCACAGGTAATAATCTCATTTGCAGCTGGTTCCCTAAAATTTTTTGAATGTTGAAATCAATAAATTTATTTCCATTATTATGATAATGTTAATATTCTATGTTAATATTCTAGTACACCCAAGTAGTAGGGTATAATTACAAATCCAGTATAATTACACCTGAGTCACTCAAAGGAGGATGTCAACTTCAAGTAAATGCTCTTTCTTATGTGTTCCATCAATAGGTCAAAGTATGAGTCTACTATATATTTGGAGTATTTACTATTCGTACAGTATTAAATTTTTTTTTTCCTGGAGTTCCTGAGTGTTTTTGTTTCTGCTTTGAGAAAATAAACCTATGCCTTCATCATAGTCCCAATATCTTCCAGATCCTGACTCCTTCTTGGAATGAAGCACATTCTTTTCCTTGAATTTCCCTACCTTCTCTTCCAATTTGGATCGATTTGTTAATATTTGGACCATGACTTTCTTGTGCAACTTTTATTTTTTCCAGAATTTTCTAATTGCCCTTTTTTTCAGTGCCTTCATCTTATACCCAAGTTCTCCAAGTTTCCAGTCACTTTAGCCATTCCACAGAGTACTTTTTCTATGTCCCTTCCCCAACTCTCTGTCCTTCTACTTTAGTTTTGATTGGTTGCTCTCCAAGCCTGATGCACACCTATTATTCTGGGACTTTACTGTTCAACAAAGCTGATTGATTTTTGTGATGCTGACTCTGTCTCACTTGAATAGTGAGGTATATTCGTGAGTAATATCCTAAGAACAGGTAAGTGGGAAGATAAACTGGAATTTGATGGTTCCTAAATATTTTATTCTACCTTATACTTTATTAATAGGTTAGTTACATCTAGAATATTAGGTTTAAAATCATTTTCCTCTAGAAGTTTCACAACATTGCACTCTATGTTCTAGCTGTTCTAATTTTGCTGTTGAAAGGATTGTCATTGTCTTGATTTTTATTTCTCTGTATGTGACCTCTTTTTCTGATTCTTATTTTTGTGTTTTGAAATCTTTTTCTTGGTTACCTGAAATTCCACAGTATTATGTGTAGATAATTGTTGTTCTGGCCATTCAGATTTATATATGAAGATATGTACCTACCTTCATTTCTGAGAATATTTATTTATTTTATAGATTGATACTTTATGCCTTTTCTTAGATATTTTTTCTTTTGGATTCTCTATTTTGGGATAGTTTATAAACTTTATCTTCCAACTATTCTGTAATTTGTAAAAACTGTGGAATGGTATTTTAAATTTTCAAGTGTTCTCTCTTAATTCTTTCTTCTTTTTAAAATGATCCCATTCAAATTTTGCATAGGTAGTGTTTTCTCAAGTATAAAGTAAATTACAATGATTTTTTTTTTTGTAAGTTTTCTTCTGGTCTTTGAAACACTTGTTTTTAAAGGATTAATCTTTTCTATTAGCCTTGGTCTTTCTCAGTAATGCTTAAAGGATTTCTTCAAATGATTTGTGATTCTTACTGCCCATATGTATCTTCACATTTTGAATGAGAAAAAATATTTGACAAGGAACGTTCTGCCTATGGGTGAGTTTTGTTGACTCTCAGGCCTTGTCTGTCAGATGAGGAATTTAGTGCTTTCAATAGGTGTTCCCACTTTTTCTCAAGAGAGTTTGTTCAATTATCTTGGAGAAGAACTCTGATTTTTTTTTTTTTTTAATCTAAGGAGAAGAGCGTGGCATTAGGCTGATTGACGAGCAGAGGTAGGAGAGCAGATTCTATATATACACACACATCCTGTTAATACCCATTTTCAGGCAGTCCTACTTCGCATTCCCATCTCTGATACTTGAGTCTGAGACTTACTGAGATTCTCCTGGCCATCCATCAATGACATTAACTGTATCCTCCTCTGTGTTCTGAGCTGCAGCTTCCTGCAGACTGCTTTATCATCCAAACATGCATTTGACTTTCATCATTAGAATTTGTGGGTGTCTCTGGGTTACATGTGCCACCTTCCATAATTGTTTTATTCCTTTACAATCATTTTATGGAGTCTTGAAAAGGAGAAATCTTGGTTCATCAATTTGTACAGAAGTCAGTTTTACATTTAAAAAAAGGGGAGAGGGGTTAGTGCCTGGGTGGCTCAGTCAGTTAAGCGTCTGACTTTGGCTCAGGTCATGATCTCATGGTTCATGGGTTTGAGCCCCACATCGGGCTCTGTGCTGACAGCTCGCAGCCTGGAGCCTGCTTTGGATTCTGTGTCTCCTTCTCTCTCTGCCCCTCCCTGACTCGTGCTTTTTCTCTCTCTTTCAAAAATAAATGGACGTTAAATTTTTTTCTTAAAAAAGATCCTGGAGGCAGAATAGGGAGTATATATTTTCAACAGGCAAGACATTTACTCAATGCAATCATTTCCCTGTAAAACCAATACATCTACTTTTAAGATTTGTTGTGATGTCCTTGCCTCTGTACCAAATAGCCTGATTTTTAAGTTCCTAAGTATGTTTTATAGTTTTAAAAGTATCTTCTCATAGGTTTAAAAATATTTCCTCTTTTCCTACCAGGCTGAAGCTCTTGATTCTTGCTAACTCACTTTTCCTATCAGTAATTTTCTGTTATTTCTCATGTCCTGTGTTCCGAGAAAGCCACAGATGACCAAGCTTAACACATTGAAGCGTTTTGAATAAAACAAGTGGAAATAGATTCTGTGGGAGGATTTGAGCTCTTCTCCCAAAATGATGGTGTTCAAACTGTGGCGCCTAGCCCTTGAGACATGCGGGTTGGTTGTTCAGAGGCTTCTGTGCTTTCCTCCCCTGTTCTCAGGTACATCAAGTAAAGAAGAGCCGCTGAAGTGCCCAGTTTTTTTCATAACATACCAAATACAATTTGATCTTAACTTCTTGACTCAGTTGTTGTTACACATGACAACATTTACAATTCTCTGTGGGTACACTGAAGAATTAAACAGATTCACCCATATTATTACCTATTCTAAGTGTGGCGGCTTCTGTTGCTTCTTCCAGCTCAGCGATGAAATCCAAACCCCATTTTCACCACCATTACCACCATCCAGATGCTCAGAGCTCTTGACTCTACATGAAGTTTCTAGTTTGAAAGATTGTTACAGCCAATGCCTGTGTCTCATTACTTTTTTTTTTTAATGTACTTTTTTTTACTGCTACCAATGATTCTTTCCCATCCCCTCTATGTGCTGCCTCCCCAGTCCACCAACCACCACTCCCTGTTTATAACCACAGGCAGAACTGAAGTTTCCTGGAGAATTGTAAATAATAGAGGGAAGCCTGGATAGGCCCAGCAGGAGGAAGTAGGTGTCATGTACCTTCTGAGGAGTACCATTCCAAGATTTCGGTTTTTTTGAATAATTTTTTAGTAAGTGCTTATGCTTAGCAGTTTTTTTTTTTCCTTTGAGAATTGACTATATACATCATCCTGGATTCAAAAAATGGCATTTTATATTTCACTAACTTTATAAAAGAGGAAGAACAACACAACTTTTTCAGTAAAACCATTTCATTGCTCTTAGTTGGACATATTTTTTTCTTTGAACCCCTGCATATTACTTCATTAATACTTGAATAGGTAATTCTGACAATCTCTTATTTTATATAATTTGGATGCTTATTTTATCATTCTGCCTGGAGTGATAAAAAGCCATCTGAGGTCAGGGACTCTAACTCACTCATCTTTGTATTCCTTGTAACACCCAAAGAGTAAAATAACAGGCACTTCATAATTATTTGAAGAGTTGAACAGAAGCACTTGACACTCATAAATGCATAAAGTTACTTTATTTTAAGTATACATTTAATTTTGAAAAATATAAATGCTAAAATATCTCATCTTCTTCATCTCTTAATTCCATAAAAGTCACAATAGAAAGCTTCATAAAACTGTAAAATACTATAATGTTATAGGAATTTTAGGTTTTATATTGGAAAAAAATTATTAGTAATATATTGAAATGTTTTCTGTTCTTTATCATTTGTTCCACCATGTTGATCTACTTCATTTAAAATAAAAAGATGCATCATTTCTCCAAAGTTAATAAAGACTTAAGAGAATAAAAATAAGAATATCTGAAAGTGCGTATTGATTCTGAAAAGTAAGGTGTACAGATATGTACCAGCCATGAAAATGGCTAAAAAAGAGGCAACTACTCACTCTTTTCACATTGTAGGACTGGGACAAAGTTAACTTCTGGCTCTAAAAGTTTCACTGGATGACTTTAGCCCTGAGTTGCAATTATCTGCCTGGGAAACAGAATTCAGGATTTTTGTATGTACCCATAGAGCACAGAGAAATGAGCTAAGAAATAGGTCATACCCAAATTTCTGGTCAAAACACAACTTGACTGGCTAGCATATATCACAAAACTTTTTTTTTTTTTTTTTTTTTTAATTTCAGGCTGCAATGAAGCTCAATGAAATCATCATGTGAAAACTCCCAAGGCCCTTCAGCCAGTCAAATGCTATAAAATATCATTTGATTATTCAGCCACTTGGTGCCACTGGGCTTTATGCTCATGCTGTGAAGAGTAGATGTGAAATATCATGGAATAAATAAGAAAATCTCAAGTTCCTGCACCACAATCACTAAGTGGTATGAAAAGATTTGAAGAAAGCTTTGTCCCATCCCTGAACAATGTCAACCTCTGTAATACAACTCAAATGGTTTTGTTTTGTTTTCAAAGGATAGTCAGCAGTCAATACATTTCAAGTACTTTAACACAGTTAAAAAAAAAAAAAAGAACCAAAAACTCGGAAGACAATCGTTCTCTATATTATACAGCAATATATAGCTGATAAAAGATTTACTCTGTGTGTGTTGGTGCGTGTGCATGAAACATACACAAACTGACTTACTGATGGCAGATAATCACTTCTTCCCACCCTTCCCCCATTTCTTGAGGTGGGGGCTCATTAGAGAGGGTTTTGTTTTTGTTTTTGCACATCGTTAAGCCTCCGTCCCCCACCCCCTGACTCCACTGCTTGACTGGAAGAAGAGGCAGGATCACTACTGCCTGTGGCACAGAAAATAGTTAGGATTCCAAGTCCTTGTCTCACACAGAAGAAGAGTGATCTTTATCAAGGAAAACAGTGTCTCCAAGAGATTTTCTTTCAAATGCAAAATGAGAGGCCTTTATGCTCCTTTGATAAGGCCAACTCTTGGCCCAGTGATCTCTTCAACAGTAAGTTTGTACAACCACAGGACTTCTGCTTGACATCTTGGGAGTGTACACTTCATCTTGGACTCCTAACAACTCATGTCTCTGTATTCACATCGGGGAATGACACTGTGTGAAAAATTCACCTTTGTACTGTATTCTGTGTGTCCAGTTTACACAAACAAAACCACCGCCAAATCCGGCTGGTCCTCAGACAATGAGTATATTCAGCTGAAATGCAGATAATCTGGTGGCTCTGTATGGACCTCAGGTTTTGTATGCTTGTTGGGTAACTACTTCTGTTCCTCTGAAACTAATGATTTTTAAAAAGTTTCCCTGGGCTCCAAAATATTGCAAGGGTGTGATATTAACTGTTACTTTTAGCAGACAGAAAGTACTATACTGCATTCACATTAAGAATTTCAACCTTTTGCCACAGAATATGGATCATAAGTGGATGTGCAGATAGCTTTTAGATCTGCTCAAAGGCTGAAATATTGAGTTAAGTCGCTTCAGGAGTTCTTTGAAAGAGATGGAGAAAGGCACAGATCCTGAAATACTTGATTCATGATCAGAAAGATAAAGTATTATATCTAGGGCTTTTATAAAAGTGAATAAAGGTGTCTTTAATTTAACATGATCATAGGTTAGACTGAACTTATTATGCATGGTTCTTAGACATTTTTTTTTAATGCTTCCCTTGGTAAAGAAAAAGGAAAATCTTCTTACATAGTTTTATATTAGAGTAATGAAAAACCAGGTAGTATAATCATTTTAAGGATAGCTCTAAATACAAACGCGATGCCAAAATCTGGTGTGTAAGGTTTTAACAAATAACACGTAATCTGCTGCTTTCATTTTAATGAAAACAAATTGCAGGCCATTTATGTCTAATTTGTATAAAATTTAAAGTTTTAAGATTAGCAGATACTATAAAAGTAACAGCTAATTCAGGATAATAAGATTTTTATAATAAAATTTTAAGAGGACAGAATTATAATTTAATTAACACAAGAATGAGTGGGAGTCACTATGTGCATATATTGAAACCAAATAAATGGCTTCATCCTGCTTCTGGTACTCCTCCAGCAACCTGTTTTAGTTAGGATATATCACAAATGTGGTTACATAAATCCAAAATTATGAATTCAGTTATGCAGACTCACAACACATAATGCAACCTATTAAAAAGATTACACTTAAATAACATGCTAAATTTGGTGACTAAAGACCCAATTTTCTTTTTTCTAATTTTCAGTATGGTACTTTGAAATATATCCGTCCTAAAAAACATGTGTGAGCAATGTTAAAATGTGTGTGTGTGTATATATATACATACACATACATACACACACATACATACACATATACACACACACATACGTACACATATATATACATACACGTATGTACACATACATACCTCAGCAGATCTGTCTGCATTCCCATAAACACTATAAATAGGTCAATGGTCTATTAATATTTCTATGAATTTTGTAGGATCCGTGATGGCATCTGGGCAATAAAATATATTTAGCCTTATTTGCATAATGGTAAATCTCTCAGACCTCTCATGGATTTTTCATATATAATGGGGTTTGGATTTTATGAAAACTGACACAGGGGTCTGGATAACTGTCCATTGCCTACCTTCGCTCTGTCTTTTTCTAACTCTGCACATATGTGCACCAGCCACACACAGAGTATGTACACAAACACACAAATATTTCAAAATGAAAAAAATGTCCAAAATACTGCATAGGACATCGACATGGTAATACAATCAGCATCTATGTCTTGATATTACTATTATCAAAACATCAGTTATTCCCATTACATAGGAGCTTCTCCCTTCTTCCCCAATCTCTTCATAGAACAGTAAATTTCTCTTAAAGAAAGGGAAAAATGGATGCTTAGAAACATGGTGTTTTTAATCTGATCCAGCCCTCTGGCTTACCTTAGAGATTGTGTATCCGTGTGTGTGTGTGTGTGTGTGTGTGTGTGTGTGTGTGTAAAAATCACATTATATACAATACAATTTTTACAGAAAGCCTGGCAGCTACAAATAAGAGGTAGAACTACTCAAAACTATGTTTCCTGCTGCAGGAAAAAATTCATTTTCTTTACAGTAATTAAAAAAAAGTTTAAAAAATTGACAAAAAATAAGTTGCAGGTTAGGCCCCATAATTTAAACAACAAAATCTACGAAGAAAAATATTCTTCAATGTACTCAACAGATAAGTTCATTAAAGGGTTAAAAAAAGTTGCATAGGAAAAAGGGATATTCCAGCACTTGCTACAATGATGGCAACAGTTTCTCTACAGGGAGTTAAGTACCTTTAGTTTTTCTTCTTTTGATAACTCTAAGATTAGGGCTTACAAGCAAGAGCAAGTTCGCATTGCAGCACTTTTTCCAGTCCTGGAAAGCTCTAGAAGCAAGAAGGGACTCTGCCTGGAGGTCAAGGTTTATTCTACCAGGCAGACAGACGAGCCAGTAAGCACAGCTCCAAAGCTGGTTGTAAGTTCCTTCAATACGTTAAAAAGGTGTTACAAAATCCTTAATACTTTTGCCCTCTGCTTAAGAAAGGAAAAGGACAGGGTCTGTGTGTGTCTTCAGTGACAGAGGAATTTGGTTGTCAGAGGACACATCTGAAAGTGTGAAAAGAAAAGGGGATTCTTCAGATGTTTTTAAGGAACAGTGCAGTATGGTCTGGATTTCACCTATGCAAGAGAGAAGCAGAGTGAGCACTATGTTATTTGGCCAATGACCAAAACCCAAAACAAACAAAAATTAAAAAATAAACAACCAGACAAAACCCCAGAACATTAACAACAAAAACTGTCAATTTTAAAGAAAGACAAACAGGTTACAATGTAGTTTCTGTTCCCTTGCTCCTCCAGAAATAATCATTGTCTTCAGGCTCAAGTTCTATCCTAATTTGAGGCACAACTTTTACTGGAGTTCTAGGAGGACTGGAGAAAAAAGAAAAGAAAGGAAATAGTAAGTAAATCAGATTTCCTTTATCATGTGTCAAATATACTTCTGCACTGTGCAGAAGCTGGATGGGTCTGTCCTTTGTTCTCTTTAAAATACTTATCTGCTCTTTCTGTATTAAACACAAACATTCTTAAATGGGAGGAAGGTACCAGAAGAGTCAAGAAATTCAAGTAAAAAATTTCTTAAAAATTTCATACCTAGGTTTCAAAAAAAACACACACACAAAAATCAAGAAGAAGGACGGCCATGCAGGTGATACCGGGAGAAATTAAAGGGACAAACAGACTTACATGAAGAAAATATTCATGAGTTTTGCTTTTCGGAAAATCAAGGAGGGTCTGAGGTCTCTGCAGCCGTGTTAAGATTAGGGAAGAAAACTACTGGAGAGCTGCCAGCAGTTACCCTTCAAACAGAGATGATGCGGAAGCAATAAAAGCGAATGTGAGTCCTGGGCTTTACCTTAATGACAATGAAAGTTCCATTACTTCGCAGTATAGTAGGCCTCGTAGAACACTTTCTACATAAAAGCTGGGGAGAGGTTCGGGGATTGGGTAAGCGATTTCAGATAACTTGTAGACAGGACAGGAAACAAGGTATTCTGCCAATAATCCACCATGGGCTACATTTCTGAGGGGCAATCATCCCATAGAACAATGTAAAATACCGAGTTGTCCTTTACCTTGGCATACCGAGTGACTGAAGGAAAGGAATTTTATCAGCATGATGTGTGGCGTTCAAGGAATGTTGGTGATCTTTCTCCTGGAAAAAAAAAAAATTCTTTAAATCATAAACAGCAGACTTAGGGAACATATAAAATTTGAGTAAAAATAAAAATTGTCATAAAAATTGATGCATTACAATGGGAAAGAGAAAGGCATACTTAGACAATTTCAGTAGACACCGTATTGACCTAAAAATCTAACTAATGTGATGAAGATAAAAATCTGTTAGCTTCATTTCCTCTGGGTGAATACAATGGGATGGACCGCTGTTCTTTTCGGTGAGGGGGTAGGAGACCAAACATTTGTAGAGGATCTACTTAATGTCTTAAGTTTTGCCCTTGGATTTCCTTTCTTCTTCGGCATCCACAGTTTTGCCCTGCTGTTATTCATGGGGGGAGAAGAAGATTTTGAGGAACTTAATTTTCCTGCACCTCTACTAACAATTTTGTTCTTTCATGAATTATAAAAGACTAATATGGCATTAGAAAAGATTTCAGTTAGAATGATCAGAGATATTTTGCTTAAGTAAATTTCTAATTCATATCAATTGTTCCATGCACCTTTCTAATGGATTTCTTAGAGAATGAATAACAGCTACCACTAAAAGAACCATTTTGCCATACAGCTTTCTTCATGAGCCTCCAATTCTAGCTGGTGGTGTTATTTATTTATTTTTTATTTTTTTGCAGCAGCCTTTAAACTGTACTTAGAAGGGCTATCCTAGGTCATGATGCCAACAGAAGACATACGTGCCATGTCCCTTACACAGTTTTGTTTTGCTATGAATGCATTAATAAAATGAAAAATGAAGCCAGAATATAGTTTGAGAAGCTTGAATGAAAAAAGAAATATTAACTAAATCCTGCTAATGGGACTGAGAAGAAATTAGCCTCAGTTACATGTCATGGGTTACAGACTGGGCATCAGAGCTGAGACTGCTTTAATTGTTCTTTAAACCCAGTGTGGCAGCCAGCCTCCAAGATGGCCTCCCAGCATTCCTGGTGCCTCCTGGCATTCATGTCCTTGTGTCATTCCTTTCCATGTTGTACCAGGGTTGGTGGGCGTGTGACCCTTAGAACATGGCAGAAGTGATGGCATGTCACTTCTGAGATTCAGTTATAAAAGACTGCAGCTTCTGCCTTGGTTTCTCTCTCTGTTCTCACTGGGCTTGGGGGAACCTATATTACGGGGAGGTGCCCATGGTCCAGGGAACTGAAACCTCCTGCCAATGGCCTTGTGCATGAACGTGGAAGCAGGTTCCAGTTCCCATTGTCTTCAAGCTTAGCCCCCGCCAAAGGCTTGTCTGCTGTCTCACGAGTCGCTAGAGCCAGAACCACCTAAATCAGCTGTTCCTAAATTCCTGAACATCCGGAACTATAGAAGAAAATATATATTTGTTGTTTTAAGCTGCTGAATGTTTTGGTAATTTGTTACACAGCAATAGGAAACTAATACGCCCAATTTTCATAAACAGTCATTCATTTCACACTTTTCTTGGCAACCTCTTCCTGAAGTGGAAGTGGCATTGTCAAACAGAAGTCAAAGTGTCTCAACCGTCTTTTTTCTCATAACAGATCAGTAAACTTTGAAGTACATCTGGATCTGAAAGAATACATTTTCTTCAAATGAAGGGGCGCCTGGGTGGCTCAGTCGGTTAAGCGGCCGACTTCGGCTCAGGTCATGATCTCGCGGTCTGTGAGTTCGAGCCCCGCGTAGGGCTCTGTGCTGACAGCTCAGAGCCTGGAGCCTATTTCACTTCTGTGTCTCCCTCTCTCTGACCCTCCCCCGTTCATGCTCTGTCTCTCTCTGTGTCAAACATAAATAAACGTTAAAAAAAATTTAAAAAAAATTAAAAACTAAAAAAAAAAAAATGAGAACCCAAAGGGAAAGTAGTTTGGAAGCAACTGCTACTTGATATTGGAAAAGCTTGAGCTATTCACTAGTGTTACTTCGGACGTTTTCCCTTTTCTTCAAGTGGCCTGTTAACTCAATTACAAAAGAAAAGATGGTATGTCAGAAACCGTTCCACCTTAGTCACCAGGCTATTACCCCTGAAAAACCAGTCCACTTAAAAAGGTGTTTTTAAAATAGCAGGAAAGGAATAAAGAAATTAGGAAGAAAATGTACTATATCTTGTAAGTAATACCTAAAAAGTTTTGTTAATATTTTATGATTGCTAATTTAATTGAAAATAACAATTATTCCAAATTCTCAATACGGACAACTGATTTACTGATCATTTAGAGACCTATGATGCAATTTCTCTCTTGAGCTCATTTGGTCATCGGCTAAATAAAGCCTAAGGAAGACAAAACGGTAATAGACAGTGATGTAGTACTATAAGCTGCAATTCTAAACACCAGCAGAAAAAAAAGAAAAATCAATTAAAAACATGGCTATGAGTTTAGCAATTGAAAGAAACTGGTGGGAACTTGGGTCAGAGAAAAGACTACCAAACAAAAACTTAGAAGGTTATGGATAAAAGAAAGAAGAGCGAAGCTCAAGGATGTAAAAACTGGAGTTTTACAATAATGAAGTATAAATCTTCAAATAGAGAAACAGGAAGAAAATAGAGGGGAAATTAAATGATAATTCTAAAGATTTTTCTCTGCAAGTACAAATCATATTTGAGCAGTCATGAAAGAGGTTAGTTCTACTCACTGTCGGAAGGTTTGCTATCTCTTAGGAAAGGTTGCTGTTCCATGATGTCCATTGGAATTTTAATACTTGGAACTTTTTCTGAGTATGGGCAGTCAGACTGTGAAAGAAATTTGTAACAGTTTTTAGAAAGTTTTTACAATACAGCCCTTCTTTACCTCCCAGTACTGATCAAATCTATCATAATATCATTCACATTGTCTTAAGGAGAAAATACTTTGATGTAATCATTTTTACTTGCTAACTTTTCAAATTCTACAGTCTTTCTCACATTTGTTTTCCTCTCTTCTGAGTCAATGGAGTTAATTAAAACTAGAACCACACCAAATAGATATCACTACAAATGAAAACAAGTGTAAAGCTTACATAAACTGGATTCCCAATCATCAAATATCTATGGGTTTGTTACATGTATAAAGAAAATAATCTCAATATGAAACATTAAATCTAGGATAGGAAACTTCCTGGACTATAACATGGGCTTACAATTCTTGTTTCATTTCTGCTTTCTGATTCCATGTTCAAGAAAATGAGGACTCATCTTTCTTTCCAAGACAGGTAGAAGACTAACATTCATGATCAAGGAGCCCTGTATGTACAGTTGAAAATAAACCCCTCCCTCTTACTCTAATACTCTAGCAAAACTATTTTATAGTTAAAGTTTCATTTCAATTTGCTCATACCAAATATATTTGAAAGCTTAGCAAAACATGAGAAAATAAAAATCAAAAGGAAGGTACTAGGGAGCTATTCATAGGGCTGTTTAAGAAAACAGGTCACCATGGGGTACCTGGGTGGTTCAGTCAGTTAGGTGTCCGACTTTGGCTCAGGCCATGATCTCTTGGTTTGTGGGTCTGAGCCCCATGTCAGGCTCTGTGCTGACAGCTCAGGGCCTGGAGCCTGCTTCGATTCTGTGTCTCCCTCTCTCTGTCCCTCCCCCACTTGAGCTCTGTCTCTCCAAAATGAATAAATGTTAAAAAAAACAACAGGTCACCTAAGCCAAAACTATAACAGATTTTCACAGGATTACCACCTTACTTTTTTTAAAGAAATCATTATATTGAATCCAAGTCTATGTTTAGACTGAAAAGATAAAATCCATCCCTTAACTGAAACTACCAGAGATGGCCTTTAGCAGAAAGATGGGGGGAGGGGGGGTAAGAACTAGAGATCAAAGAAAATAAAGAAAAAATAAACCTTAACATACAGACTACTACATACATTGAAAATTCCTTTAAGGTGAATCTAAAGATGGTAATAAGCCACCATATGATTTTAAGGGACTAAGATATTGCATTTAAACTGACCAAAAAAAAAAAAAAAAATGAAGACGTCACATGCATGTACCTTTATGTGAATGTCAAGAAGGACCAGTTTTAATCACAGTATTTCAAACATTTCCCCAAATAATAGCATTTATGGATGAACAGGTTGGAAGCCAACCCTTAATCATAGCCTACAGGAAGGTCCAAAAATGACTGAGTGGCTCAAAATATTGGCAAGCCATAATTTTTCACTACTTCTGCTCACAAATGTGCTGTAACCCCCATGCTCCTCTGTGGCTCTCTATATCCATGGATCCTAGCATCCATGATTACCGGGTGGACACTAGGAGAGTCACCTTCCAGATAAAGAGCTCCCAAATAATAAGCTCAACACACAGAACTTATTACACACATGTACTCAAATGGCCTGGTTGAGTTCACTAAGACAAATACACAAGCTTGTTGTTTTTTTGGTGGGGGTTGGGGCAAGAAGAAAAAGAGGAAAAGAAAAGAAACAAGTAGCACACATTATCTTCAAGAAATCTGTTGGAAATACAGAGCTGGAAACAGTAAATATCATTAATAAAAGAATAGCATTGTTTAAATAAAATATGATCTGTTGAAAATTGAATCAAAGAATTAGAAGAACTTCTCAGGAGCTCATTTGATACAACTTTTGAACTAGAGAGCATAAATTTAAAACATCCCCAAAAGTTGACAGTTTATTATTTTTTTTCTTAAAAACTATTAGAGATGAGGATTCTACAATATTATTTTCTATATTAGTTATATGTAATAAATTTTAAGTTTGGTGTCCATGTATATAAACTGGCATACTTGTTTTGAAAATTCAAGATGAAATATTACTTTAATTATGTCAGTATTTCAAGTGTTCCCTTTTTTGTCTTGAGTGGCCTAGAAATTAATTTCAAATTTTGATTTCTATTGAATGTGTAGACATTTTTTAACCATTCTTTTTAACACTGCACCCTAATCTGTACTGCAATTTAAACACATTCCCTTTTTCTGTCATCACTGGAAACAGAAAATCTATACCCCTGTTCTCACTGAAGATGGATGATGACAGTCACAAAACTTCCCTCGGACTCTTTTTCTCTTTAGCTAAATGTGCCTCACATATTTAGACTTTTTTTTATTGGATCAATTTATCTGAAATCCAATTGTGTCTGTTGCCTTCCTTCACTGTACTATTTCTAAATTCTCCACAAAAAATACAACCAGACAGCCTGACCAGCTGGAAATAACCAGACAGCCCTGGATCGGAGTTTTGGCTTTGCCACTATGGCTGTGTACACTCAGAAAAATGACTTAACATTTCTCAGTCTAAATTTTCTCCTGTAAAATAGGAACAAAAACATACACTATAAGGAGCTGTTATGGCAAGTAAGGACAAGTATGTATGGTCAATCAAAATGATCAAGTACAGAGTAGACAGCAAAACTTAACTATACTCCCACTTTAGAATACTTTACCAGGGATCCAAATAGAATGCGGATACTGTACTGTGTAAAATCCAGAAAAAATCTTCACATAGAAAGTGTCATTTTGGCAGTCCTTTATCCCAGGCTACTGGGACAACCTCTGTGTGTGTGTGTGTGTGTGTGTGTGTGTGTGTGTGTGTGTGTGTAAAAATCCCAGCTTTTCTCCTAGCACTGATTACAGACCCCTACTGCAGCACCCATGAAACGGTCTCCTGAACTAAAGATGAAAAAATGGGCAATAGTTTTATTTCTCTAACCTTAATCACCCAATTGCAGGAGGATCATTTGGACTACAAAACTGACAACTACAATTCTGTAAAACGACCCTAGGCTCCAAGACCCTTTCGTTTTCCTTGAAGGGTCACAGAGAAATAATCTTCAAGTCCAGTGTGAGGGTAAGTACAACAGCAGAGGACTTTGGTTGAGTGCCTACTCAAATGGATACCTAGATCACAGGAGGTGAGGTCACAGGTATTTGTCTACATCAGGCTTAAAATTACATAAAACTGAGTTATTATCTCAAAGTTAAACCCTGGATTATCAATAGTAAAGCAAATACATTTTACAGCATTATGAAGCAAATTTTCTTTTTATCTGTGAAATGGGAGATTGGAGTTCTTTAGATGTGGGTTTTTTTTTTTTTTGGTGGTGGGGGGAGTCATTTTATTGCTATCAGTATATTAATGGCTGTAGAAAGACTTCAGAAAATATAAAAAAGAAACTAAAGAAAGAAAATAAAGGGCAAAGGAAGACTGGCATGTAACACATCCAGGTAAATTCTCTGAATTCATCTCACATAAAGTATAATATATATATGACATCCATAAATGTCTCACATTTATTTGTTTAGCTTTACTTTGGAATTTTGGAAAGCCTTACATCATCATTGTCACTGTCCAGACTTCCTTTCTTCTTTTTCTTTTTCTTCTCATCTTCCTTCTTTTTCTTGTCCTTTTCTGGAATGACATCATCGAGGAAGCTGAGGTCATGTTGGGAGAAGAGGTAGTCCATGCCTTTTCTGACAGCTACAAGTGCCAAGATCTACAAGGACAAATATAGAAAGTAGGAAAGAAATAAGGTCAGATAAAGTCATAGTGAGTATTGACACTACTCTATCAAAGGCAGTAGAAACTTATAGAAGGCAAGAATATGACAGAACTCATCTTGCTTATATGGATTTATATTAGGTGGACCATAAACATCTTCTTTATGGGGAAGTTGGATCATAAAAGTACGAAGTCAAACTCACTTTGTTCACTGAAATGTATGATCACATTCACTTAGAATTTCAACACAAAAGGATTATTTTTTAAACCATTTTCTTCCATGTCAGATTTTTAATAAATGGCTGAGAGTTTAAAGGGAAAAAACAGCCTGCATATGATTTCTAATTATTCAAAATTAAAACATTATGCAGGTTTTTGAAAATCAAGAAAATCTGTATGACATACAGTACACTAAAACATCTTCAAGGTATTAATAATGAGACAGCATTTGAGTACGCACAGACCACTTAATCTGCTGGGTGACTTCAATCACTACCATGACCTGAAAACTTACTGTGTGACAGATGTCGTGCTAAACTCTAAGGCGGTATTTTTCTCATTTATTCCCACCACAAACTCAAAAAGTATATATTATGATCTCTATCTTACAAGTGAGGAAACTGAGGCTTAGAGACATCCAAAAATCACAAAGCCAGAAAACAAAATACAAAGGGCCCCCAGCTGTCTACCTCTAGTATTCTTAAAAATAATACGTACCTTTGATTCTATGAGTTGCCCTTGAAGAGTAACTTGTAAAAGTACATTAAAGATGCCTTTGCTCAAGAATAAAATTAGTATGTACTAGGATATAGGAGTCATGACTGTCTCAAATTAAACATTTGGGTTTATCCACATCATGCTCTCTATATGTCCATTTTTCATCTCCAGGAGAAATTAACAACATCTACCCTACTGATATTATACTATTGCTTTGTGATCAAACAAAACCTCTGGAAAAGTAAAAAATACTTTATACAGATAACACATTTATTATTATTATTTACAGCACCAGCATTAAGTGATTTACTGGATACATTTCAAATTTATGCAGACCTTACTTTGTTTTTCCTGCCTGTAGCAAAACTAATAGGTAGACTATACCAATGGGCAAATGGGAGTCATTTCTCACACTCATTGTGTTTTCCAGTAAGTTAACAGAGTTTAAGGGGAAAAAAGGGATATAAGTGAAAAAAAAATGACAAACATCACTAGTATTTTATATAATTTTTTTCTTCCTCCTTCCTTTTTGTTTTCCCTTGGAGAAAAAAAAAATTTACAAACAACAAACACATGTAAGATAAATTAGGGGCACCAGGGTGGCTCAGTTGGTTAAGTGTCCAACTCTTGATTTTGGCTCAGGTCATGATCTCACAGTTTGTGGGATCGAGCCATCAGGCTGTGCACTGACAGTGTGGAGCCTGCTTGGGATTCTTTCTCTCCCACTCTCTCTGCCTCTCCCATGCGCGCGCGCGCGCTCTCTCTCTCTCTCTCTCTCTCTCTCAAAATAAATAAATAATACTAAAAAAAAGGATAAAATAATAATCTTGGGTAAGAGTAAGAGGACTTTTATAAAAAATAAAATATGGTCTGTGTATGAAAATTCTGTGGGAGAGACAAAGCAGACTGAGAGGCTGGCTTGGTGACTTGTTTCAAGTGTACACATGTACATTTTCTTGCAAGAAATGGAAAGTTATGGTAAAGTATAAAATTTAGTGATAAAGCCAAAAATAGACCTAGCATTTCCTTTTTTACTTCTTTCACTTGTACTTCTAAGTGCAATGTTAGTTATGTTACCTTGCGTCTCATCATCTGAGAGCCGAGACTTACCCTTAAACTTAGCATGATGCAAACCAGCAAGCAGTTCAAAAACTGCACTTCTCACTCCATTTCTTCTTCTAAGTCACTGGATGACCTGTCAGAAGCTGCCAAACTTGCTTTCTTATTATTTGGACTGAAATGCGTTATGCTTTGTTATTTAGACTGATTCTATTATACAATATTTTAAAGATAACTAATGTGCACTGATGTCTACCTAATGTCAGGCACTGTGCTCTATACTTGATATTTATTAGTGATGCTCAGAGTAACAATACTAATGCCATGCCCATTTTACGAACAAGTTAGTGGCAGCTCATGAAGGCTCCCTGATCAGCAGAAACCAGTACTGGGATTTGAACTCAGCTGAGTCTGACACTAAAGTCCAGTGTAGATGACCACAGACATAGGAACCTTAAATTACAACTGATCAATTCAAAGTTATTTGGTCAAAGCTGGAAAAGAGTAGAACCACACAGAGAAGACATATATGTCTTCTACATTACAATAACAAATGATATTGGTATGACTTGATGGGTAGGCTCAAGGAAAGGAATCCCTACCATGACTGGGAAAATGATAGCAGCCACAGTGGACTTGAGGATCCAGAGCAGGGCTAGACATAACACCTGCAGGAAAGTGAACAGGTGGACTCTGCGCAGGGGGACATGGCGCAGGTAGATAAAGTCTGGCTGATGCTTCAGGGGCATCAGAAGCAGCTTCAGACGATCCATGAACTGGGGAGGGAAGAAGAGAGTACAACTGTATTACTTCAAGAGCTGATATGCAAACTCATTTCCACAATGCCTAACTAATGATTAGTGATTTATATACTATAGTTTAGGCAAGCAGTATCCCTTCCAGAGGACATTGGTCAGGGAGTGCAGAAATTTAGTCCAGCACAGTGAGACATAAGAGGAGTCTTCCGATTCCTATTACTTTGCAGGAATGTGATGTAGATATAGGAGATAAAGTGGCTACCAAAGAATAAAGTCACAAAGCCAAATATAAATTCTAGATGCTCATCTCTTCCTTTCTATTTTTACTATCTGAGTCTTGGGAGAGAGGATCTTGTGACTAATTTCGTCATGATGTGCTGAAGGAAGACATGTAAGTCATGTATCTTACTCTGCCTCAGTCACCTTACCTGAAAGAAGAGAGGATGCTACTATGCATCTTATGCATTTAAGGGATGTTTCAAGGATAGAAAGGAAGCATCCAACTTGAAAATGGGAATGCATTGGTATTTTCGTAAATTCCATACTATTTATCTACGGCATAACTTAACTAATAACATGCAGCAATTCACTACCATTTCTTTTCAAAGAAAAGCCATAGGACTTTTATAGTGAGTTTCAGAGTATCAACAACCAGATATCTGAACCTAGGGGAGGCTATCACAGTGCTGTGCAGAAACAGGTACTAAACTGACCACTGAGCATCTCTGTGCCAGGTACTGTGCCTCAAAGCTTAACTGCTGAGTTTACGTTGATGATGGTAAGAATGATATTTCAGCACCTACCATAGGATCTTTCAAATAAAAGATATTCAGTAAATAGCTGCTGAATTGAATTATGATGTAATAAAACTCTGAAACAGTACTTCTGCTTTCTTTCTGGAGGAAAGGGAGAAGTATAGAAGTAAAGAAGACTGTTATGGACAAGCTGCTCAGAAGCTATTTGCTATGTAACAAACTTTCTTTCTCCCTCCAGGCCTACTTTTCATTGGAGGGGGCCTTGCTGTTTATAAAGATTGTGTTACAAAATTTCTTGCTAAATCAAATCTTGCCAAAAGGTATGAAAGAGGGAGAATAGGGAGAAAAGTGAAGAGAAAAGGCAACAGGGGCAATAGCACTGCTGAATTTAAGAAATCCACTAGCTGTCCCTTTAGCAAAGGTTTTTTCCCCATCACTATGAAATTCTTGATTTTTTTTTTGCCTTCTGTTTAATTTAATAAACATGTAATGAGCTCCAATCATCAGTTAAAGACATAAAATCTAACTTCTGATCTAGACTGACTTATTAAGGCAAAAACAAAAACAAGAAAGAAAGAAAGAAAGAAAGAAAGAAAGAAAGAAAGAAAGAGAAAGAAAGAAAGAGAAAGAAAGAAAGAAAGAAAGAAAGAAAGAAAGAAAGAAAGAAAGAAAGAAAAAAGAACTATTAGTTTGGGGGCCATTATTAGTTTTATATTTTTCCATTGAGGGAAAAGAAGAATATTTTTACAATGCCAGGTAAAAATAAAGTATTTTTTATATATCTGTACTTGTCCGAAGTTTCACAGGCACAAGTAAACCCCCATTCACATTCATCTAGTCCAATCTATGAAGAACCACCTTGTATTTTGTGACAAATATCCTAATGGGACCTAAAGAAGGGAAAATAAAATAGCCTTGTCTGCTTTTGGGGGTCTGGCCACCTTCCCAGCTCTATCTGACTCTAAAACCAAATTAATCTAAATTCAATAAATGAAAGCAAGGACTACTATGAGGGGGTTTAAATGAATTCTTATGATGTTCACAGAACATGCCGTCTTTTCCCATTAAAACATTAGTAAGTGCTAAATAAGGCTACAATTAACAAGGTGCCAGAAAACAGCAGAAGTACTTCCAGTTTCCTGGTGCCAATTAAATTAAACCTCAATTGAAAGACAAAGTCCCTTACAAAGTTCTTCCTGATGATTTTTTTTTTTTTTTAAAGGGGGCCA
Organism: Prionailurus bengalensis; assembly: GCF_016509475.1. NCBI lineage: Eukaryota > Metazoa > Chordata > Mammalia > Carnivora > Felidae > Prionailurus > Prionailurus bengalensis. The sequence continues at coordinate 148,421,766 of NC_057344.1, forward strand.
GTTTTACCCAAATTGTGGATAGCTGAAGTTTTGGACAAAAGTAGCACTAAACCACATTGACTTTATTCTTTTATTGGTTCAAAACTTTTGATCACTGATCACAGCCATATGAAAAGTAAATCAAATAACAGCCTGTTCTTAGAATAGTTTAAAGGCGAAGAGATAAATAGGATCTTGAAGAGCACACTGGAAGGGTTAGATTTCTTTCTGGAGATGAAGGCAGGAGAAGAGGAAGGACAGAAGGGAGGGAGGAAGGTGATCCTAGGTCCTCTCTCACTTTCCTAGTGAAATGATCTTTAACAGCTTATTTCAAGAATGGGTATGTATGATAACATTTGTTAACACAAATTAATTTTGTTAATTAACTCAAATAAAAAGCAGGTGTTTGGCAGAGAAAGTAGCAAACAAATGCATTTTCTTTCTTTAACATGCAGTGTTATATTATTTTTGGTGTACAATATAACGATTCAACAATTCTGTACATTACTCCATGCTCATCATGATAAGTGTACTGGTAATTCCCTTTCTCGAATTTACCCATCCCCCGACCTACCTCCCCTCTGGCAACCACCAGTTTGTTTTCTGTAAATATATGCATTTAAAAAACTCAGCAGTTAATGAGTAGCACTTTTCCTCAAAGATCTGTTACTGGACTACCATTACTACTGGAAAAAATACAACTATACTTAGATTGCTATAGAAAAGTTACCTGTACACCATTAAGGGATGCTACCCCCATATACAGGAACACGCCATACAGTACAGGCATGGGAATAAACTAGAAAGAAAAAAAAAGTCAGAGAGAGGTTAAAAACAACAATAATAAAAACAATAATGAAGAAGTATAGGTTAAATAAAAGCCAAATCTGAAACTAAAAGATAGGACATAATAATACTCATCATGATAAACTTCTAAACTCTGTGCTAGAAATATATGGAGGGAGACTTTCAACTTTCATTTGATCCTGTTTGCATTTTTTTAAACAATGAGCATGCATGACCTCAAAAAATAAGTTTTTAATGGGAAAAAAAAGTTTGTTTTCCTTTCCCCTTAAAAGGAAAGATTATGTAAACCAGATGTTTGCATGGACTGTGAGGTAGAAAGAGAAGCAGACGGTTGCTTAGCTCCTGAGACCAAGTTCCTTTCCAACAGCCTGTTGATTTTTTCCTTAATAATTTTTGCCAAATGATCTATTGGCTTGGTGTGTAAATGCCTCTCTCAATGAACCAAACATGAAGTGGCTGTCCCCTTTCTTTCTCTAAGGAATATTAAGAGGACTAAATAATGAGAACACTGCTTAAAAGGAGCATTGAGCATACAGAAGCAGCTCATTACACACATGTAGTAATACACATCTTTAAAAAGTGAATTAATAATTTTAATGCATTAATTAGCAAGAGTCTTTTGTACTAATACAAAGTGTTTTAACAATGGGAAGTTGCAAAGCCATCTTCCCTGAGTTTTATCTATTCCTAGACCTTTGAAATGTCCTGAGTACTGTGGAAACAAGGATGATTCTGTTTCTGGGAAGTCTTCTATTTAAACAACAAAAGGTTCTCAAGCTTGGATTCTGAAAAGAAGTGCAAGTAATTTCAGTTTTCAAAAACCACAATCAATTAAGTCCCATCTTACCAATTCTACATAAAGGAGGCTATTGTAGCCAGAAAACAGTATGACTTCAGAGTAATTTTTAAAGAACTATTACATGTATTAAATGAAGCACAATTTCTACCAGCCTCTCCTTGTAATTACCTAAAACAGTTCTGTATCTGGGGCACCTGGGTGGCTTAGTCAGTTAAGCAGCTCTTGATCAGGTCATGATCTCAGGGTCCTGAGACAGACCCTGTGTCGGGTTCCACGCTGAGCAAGAAGATTCTCTGCCCCTCCCCCCATGTATATGCATTGTCTTTCTTAAAATAAGTAAACATTAAACAAACAAACAAACAAATAAACAAATAAATAAAATGAAACAGTTTTGTAGTTTTGACCCGTAGTGGGGAATTAGTATACTCAAAATATGTCATGACTATCTCCAATTGTTATTGGCTAGCTATAGGAATTACTAAATTTATATGTAATACATATATTTATTTACACAGAATATCACATGATTCTTCTAGAAAAAAAGCTAATAATTGTAACATAGCTAATCTGATCTTGATCTCAGAAAAAAATGACACTGAATGCTGAAGGGGTGGGAGGGGCGGCCGGAATGGTAGGGAAGCCACGTGTGCTGTAATACCTAACAGTCACCACAAAGAGGTGAGCACGTCACATTCAAGCACTTGAGGTCTGACATGTGCCTTGTTTGCTTTAGAATGTGCACATTTCCATTCCTCTGTACGAACTGACCAAAAAATAACTAACAAAGAAACCATTTCATAGCTTTCACTCATTTTTAAACTTTTTAAAATGTCTTTTGCAGGCAAGGGCACTCCCATTTTCCTTTAATATATGATGATTCCTTTCCTGTTATCTCATTTCTAATACCTTGGGAAGGAAAGAAAGGTAGAAGGGGAAAAGAGAAGTATAGTTCTTTTACAGTTGGGCAACTAGTTAGAAATCCTGTAGTAGTTACTTTTTAATCTGGGTGAAGTGTTTTTTCTGGCTTGAAAGAAAGTAATCACAAAGGTGATATTGAGCCTTATCTCCACCCCTCCCCTAAGTTTAGCCAAATATTTTCTCTATTACAGTTCTAGCACCAGAGTGGTGGAAAGTTGTGCTATGGTGTTGGGGTCCATTCTCTCTGAATTTATGATAGATTTCACCAAATCTACCATAAAATAAAATCAGAAGGTACCATTAACTCAGAATGGGGTATGGGTAGGATAACAGCCTTACATAGGATGATGGGGTTTTTTTTTGTCCCCCCCCCCCAAGAAACAGACTCTCCCTCTCTCTCTCTTTCTTTTCAGAGAGCGAAAGAGTGAACAAGTTGAGGAGAGGGGCAGAGGGAGAGAAGGAATCTCAAGAAGGCTCCATGCTGATGTGGGCCTCAATCCCACAAACTCTGGGATCATGACCTGAGCTGAAATCAAGAGTTGGACGCTCAACCAACTGAGCCACCCAGGTGCCCCATGATGATGTTTTTTAAAAAAATATTCTTTGGTGAAAAGGAAATAGCACATATAAGGAAGGCTACTGATTCAATTTTGGGGTCATCTTTAATGTGATACAGATGTCTTACAAAATTGACCATTTTCTTTAAGATAGTGCAGTGTGTCTTAATAAAAATCTTTCAGTTTGGAAATCTTGATGAAACCTGACAGAATTACTGGGTTAGAGGATTTTGGTGTTTTGTTTTGTTTTGTTTTGGATTTGGTTCATGAGTCATATCAAAAGGTCAATCCTTAAAAATGCATCACAACAGAAATTTCCCAAAGGAAGAAAAAAAAGAATGTTTTAAAAAGATGTGATCCCATTTTAAGTTAAACTAGTATAATATACATAGCAGTAGCAGGTAGACATTTTTATAAGGCAAGACAGGAGAAATAAAAACTCAAAAAACACAAGGAATACTAGATTCACAGGCACTTCAAGAAATGCCAAGTGATAAAATTATGCAAACAAAATTATACAAACGTACCCAGAAAACCAAAAGGCTTAATTGTAAATAAATATTATAATGCCTTTAATAAACATTAAAAATGAAAAAGTTAAATGCTTGATCCTACAACCAGATAGAAAAATTAAATTGAAGTCAATGAAGATTCCACATACTCAGACTACATCCCCAAATTTTTAAAATTCTAGTGAATGTAGTTGCACTCTTTTTTACTTAGCCCTCTCTTTGATTTTCTGATAGTGTTAGAATATTCCCATAAAAAAATGTGAAAGGGTAAATTTAATAAGAAAGGTAGACGGTAGTGGGTTGTCCACAGTACAAAATTCAGTAGAGGCGTGAAGCCTCCCAGCAGAATAATAATCATTTTGTATGTGTATGTGTATGTGTGTATGTGTGTGTATGCATAAAACTCAGAACGAGGTACTGATTGAGAACATGGAAGCACAGAAGTTAGACAGACCTGGGTTCCAATTCTGGCTCTACCCATTGTGGAACTCAGAGAAAATTGTCCCCTTCTATTTCCAGTATTCTCATCTATACAGTGGTTATGATAAAGATTACATAATACCTAGTTCAGGGCCTGGCTCATAATAGACACTCAAGCAATGATAAATGTGGTATTGATGTCATTATTTGCATCAGAACCATCACTAGCAACTGTCCAGCCTAGCCCCCCTCTGGTCCCTCTGTAGTGGGGGTAGAGCAGCAGCATAGGCCAGAAGGATGGCTGCGAAGGTCAGACTTGAAGCCTCGGTTTTATATAAGCTCTGCAATGTTGTTCTTTCAACACTATAGTTGTCTTCAGGAATACGTTATGAAAATAACATCCTAATGCCCTTCAGCTTTAAAAATCTGGGACCAAAAACTTAAAAAAAATAAAAAATAAAAAATAAAAAATAAAAAAAATAAAATAAAAATCTGGGACCATAAGGAAGCTGCCGCCTTGCAATCTGGTCCCTAGTCATTGAAGAAGCCATGGAGTGACTTATGATGAAGAGTTTGTGAAAATGTCACATTTCTCTCTACATAAGAGAACTGGAAATTGGATCAAAGAAGCTGGGGAAGATCAACTCATGGGAAATGAAAGTAAATGAGTTCTCTGAGGGCAATACTGTTTTATTTTAAAAGGCAATAAACCATGATGGTTATGAGATCAGGCTTTGGAGTCAGAACTGCCTGAGTTCAAATCTTGGCTCTACCATTTAAGAACCCTGTGACTTGGCAAGTTATTTATATATTTTTTTATCTGTAAGATGGATGCAATTATACGTACATTTTTCATAGGTTTTATTGGAGAACTAAAAAAAAAAAAAAAATCCGTGCAGAGCTCCTGGTCCAATGCCAACCTCAGTAAATGTAAGCGGCTATTACCACCATCATCTTCCTCGTCCTCACTATCCCCTCTCCTCGTTTCCCTGTTACTGAGCACAATGTGTGGCATATTGTAGGAGCTCGACAAATGCTTGCCAGATACAAATTAAACGCTAGCCTCTACATTTTAGAACCCTAAACAAATCTCAAAGACAAATTTTGGCTACGCCTCATGTTAAAAATGAACTAATTCAAGCAAAGGCAACAGAAGTAGCAGTGAACTTTACTTGATCTTTATTTCTTTAAGCTTGCCAAAAGAATGAGAAAAGAAAGCTCTAGGAACTGTCTTTCATCTTTTTTTGCTGCTCTGTGGTCTCCCCCAGTTCCCCCATACAGAACACTAGCTTAACAGGCAGTGTTTCTGCTGCAGAGACACAGATCTAAACTGTTTAACCGGTCTGGGAAGCCAGTTCTTCCTGCTTCCCCACAGTTCTGTACTGAATCTGTGGTGGGATTTGAGGCACGTATGACTGCAGCTAGCTAAGGTCACGGGGTATCCTCATGAACTTAAAGCTAATACGCTATGATTCCTTACACTCTTCCATGTAAAAAGACAGACTGCAGCAAAGAGATCAAAACAGAGGTCACAAATTTCATGTTCAAAGTAAGCCTGCATAAGTAGGCTCAGGCAACAACTACCCACCCTGCTTAATGCAGAGAGAAAATTACTTACATCATCTGAGCCCGCTAAGCCTGTGGGGATGCAGGGAGCTGAGCAGGGAAGGTGTTGAGCCATGTCATTTTAAAAAGTGAAAGCCACATATTTTTCTTGATCCTGTTCATTTGATCTGCCTTTCAAAGGTAGACTCTTAAGTAAAACCATTCTCTAAAGTTGTCACTTGTTCCTTTAAAGCACACATTAGTCAAATGGTGGAGGAGAAAGGTTCCCTCCTCCAAAGTAACCCCTGATACCCCTTTCTGTGTGAATTCTGAGGTTAATGGTTAATCCTGACTTTTACTTAGTCATAACTTAGGTTTTAGTTAAACTGTACCCTCAACATCCGCTTGTTCTTGTATTGACTTTTCACATGAGCTACCAACAATTCTGTGGTGGATGCTTATAACCCACCAAATTTCAACGATAAGAAGGGCACATGATCTGAAATCAGCTGATGTGATTCCTGAAGTAAAGAATAGTTCTACTTACTGAGGTTAAGGAATCACAATTCTCAATGCTGGACTGCTTTATTCTTGTTCGTTTCAAATTGAGGTTGGAAACTGTATTAACAAAATAATTTCATTTCCCACATTTTGGGCAAAACCTTGCCTAATAAAAATGTTTGCTAAACTACCTTTTTTGCTGATTCCTACAATGACTCTTTGCATGGACTCAGAGTTGCCAAGTGGGAATAGCCATGATTATGAACATTAGCAGCTGAACAAGGGTGAGCTTAAGGAAGGTCAAAAGGAATTCATGCTCATTGATCCCTTGTACCTCTTTTTCTCCTTTCTCTGCATTCTAATCTGCTCCTGCAGATACTAAGATGCTTTGCATATCGGGGCAAAAAGATTCATCGTAAAATAAAGAACAAAAGGGCTTTCAGCTTTAACTCCTCTGCAGCCATATTTGGGTGCAGGGTTAGAAAATAGTCAGGAAGAGGCGTTGTTGAAAATGTCTTGCATCTCTTCCTAAAAATAGCAATTTATACAGTATCTGTTCTCTGTGTCCCTTTGGGATCGTACATGATTACTCAGCTGACAGATTCTCCAAGATTAAAGCCCATTTGCTGTAATAAAAAAATAAAAAGAGCCTTTAAACACATCTGACTTTTTGAGTTAGGATTTTATACTGTATTAATGAAAAGAAATAATATAAAAATAAAAGAAAAAATGGGTGGGGACTGATAGGTACATTTGAACTGATGGAAAGATTTCTATTTATCCTCTACTAGTAACTAAGAGACCCTATTAAAAAAGAAAAATCTGCAGTTGTGTTGTGTAAGTCCACCGTTAGGAAACCCAGGGGCAAATTCATTCTTAGTAGATCCTCCCACAACATGAGATCACAATTGCCTGCAATGACCTCTCTAAAAATGGATCTGTCCAAAAAGAGGTTCCATTGCCTCTGTGGTAAAAAGCTGTCATTACACTTTCCACCAGTTGATGTGCTGGTAGCTAAGGGGCAACAATGGAATAAAAAGCCTTTTTGGTAGTGGATTTGATGCTGTGAAACTCACAACTTCAAACCTACCCCACAACTTGCTTTGCACTGGCAAAAGTGGTAATAGATTTCTCTCTGTCCCTGTAGAATGTAAGACCTGTACTCTCTTTTTAAGTCTATTATTTTGAAAGAGAGAGAGAGAGAGAGAGAGAGAGAGAGAGAGAGAGAGAGAACACACACGAGTTGGAGATGGGGCAGAGAGAAAGGAAGAGAGAAAGAATACCAAGCAGACTGAATTGTCAGCGCAGAGCCCAATGCAGGGATTGAACTCACAAACCATGAGATCATGACCTGAGCCAGTATTAAGAGTTGAACATTTAACCGACTGAGCCACCCAGCACCCTGACCTGTAGAGTCCTCCATATGTAACCAGAAACAACTTTGAGGTTATTTTTGATTTTACTTTCCCATGTGTTATGTGAAATATATATTCCTTCATGATTCTAGTCAGAAATCAGTTAAATCAGTTAACTGACGTTGTGGAAACCAAGGACAAGAGATGAGTATTTACATCTTTTAACTATTTACCAAGTATTTTGCACATAAGGTATGCATTAATCTAAATACCCTGAGGGCAAAGCTGGTCTTAGCTATAGGTTAAGAAATTATAGTTCCACTTTCCTTAAATTCATCTCAATGGCAACTGACTTATAAATGTGTCAACTTGAGAGAAAAGGAGGGCTTTCACCTTTTGGTCTCTATACTTCTATATTGTTTGAATTCTCTATAAGAATGTACTGCTCCATAACTTGTGTAATTAAACAAGCATTTAAAAAATCTTAAAAATTAGAATTGTTTAAAAATAAACACAAAATGCGGGCACGTGGGTGGCTCAGTCAGTCAAGCGCCTGACTTCAGCTCAATCATGACCTTGCGGTTTGTGAGTTCAAGCCCTGCATCAGGCTTTGTGCTGATGGTGCAGAGCCTGCTTGGGGTTCTCTCTCTCTTCCTCTCTTTCTCTGCCCCTGCCCCACTTGCATGTGCGCGCGCTCTCTCTCTCTCTCTCTCAATAAATGAATAAACTTCAAAAAAAATAAACAAAAATTTTCAGAGAAAAATCTGGAAGGATATATCAACAGTGGTTGTTTATAGCTTCTAGGTATACAGGTAATTTGCATGCTTTGTACTGTGGTGCAAAGCCTAAAGTACAAATTATCAATAATTAGCCACTATTGTTAATAGAAAAAAAAGAATAAAATGCTTACATCACACACACACACACACACACACACACACACACACACACACAAATGGAAGCTGCATGACAGCTACACCTTCTCTTTTCACCCTATTTCTTTTAAATAGGTTTTCCCATATAGCTCATATTCATCTATTTTTGTAGATATTCACCCCATCAGTCAAACCTATACATTTGATTCCTAACTTTCTAAATAATCTACCATATCATTTTTCTTCTTTAAAAGTTCATTTCTAAAGTTTTCTAGTCATAAATCATAATTTTACTCTATTCTCCTAGGCAATAATTAAATACTGTCAGCAATAATTAAGAATAGGAGAAAAGTTACAAAATGATAATTCATGTTATCCAGGAGTCTAGTCTGTGTGCATATGGGGGGACTGGAGGCAGGATTTAGGAACAAGTAGATGGAAAGTGATGGGAAGAAAGGATATAAGGAGAGCAAGAAACGTAGTGAGGAGAGGAGATCAGTTAGATTGAACTGTATGGAACTGCCATTTACATAGGTCAAAAAGCTTGGGTATTGGTAACTTAATACAGTTCAACCAAATAACTACAATAATAATAATAATAATAGAAGGAGTGAGAAGAACATCAAAATAAGTTTTTAAAGTCCTCATTCTACCTGACCTCTGCTTCAGTGTGTCACAGAACTGATGAGAATCTTGCAGATAAGGAATTCTACTCTACACATATCCAACTATCTGGAAGAGGCAAGTATTTCATATATTTACCTTCAAGATGGGAGCCATAAAGACTGACAGACCAGTCAGAATAAACACGAGGGTTCCAGTGACTCTTTGTTCTCTGAAACCAAATCAAAAGATTACCAATTGACTTCTTGTTTTCATAAACATGCTCTTGTCTTTTCACCTTCAAAAAAGACTGCACGATGAACAAACCAATGTTTGACTAAAACACCAAAGGTGTTGATATCTTATATAAATGAATACCTCAAGTACAGCATATAAGCTCAACAGAGCTACAAAATTTTCTTCTAACTACTGTATAATGTGATTTGAATTCATCAAGAGAAAAGTGATTCTTCTAAATCCTTTGCTTCTTTTACAATAAATAAAAAAAAAGTCACTTGCTCCTGGTCCATCAATTACTGGCCTCTTTGAAGCCCTTATTTTTTAAACAACTTGTACTGTTGTGTAATTACACCTTCTTTCGTGGGAGACAGATATCACATTGTCCTACATTCTAATTAACAAACAGCTCAGGGAAATTTCATAAGTGCAATAAATCCCATCAGTCTAATTTCCAAATCTACAACACAAGAGTACTTTTTAACAAATAGGATTCCCATCCAACACCCCTTCCCCCCAGCCCCCAGGAAAGAATCACCCACTGTTGTGGTGTGGGAAACAATGGCTCTGTCCTGTGAGCTATTCACCCAAGCAGTTAGGAGCAGGGTTTGCTGCAAAAAGTATTCAACACAGGATAAAGGTCTTATACAAACCCTTCCTGGCTATCCAAACTTAACAGCTGGAGGTCAAGGTTTCTCAGTGCTTATGGAGACAGAAAATGAACTGGAAAATCAGAGTTCCTTTCCCTTAATAGAATCTTAAAAATCATAAGCAGACCCATGAGTTTTGAGGCGTCTCAACAGAGCTGAAAAGTTAAAGAGTTTGACCTTTAAATAGGATTGTGATAGAGTACGTACCACAGCACCAAAATGAGCTGCATGTTCAAGAAAATGGATGGCCTGTTTGCAGTTTTACGTTGCGTCGTTTAGCCTTTCATTAATCAAAGGAAATATATGTAACGTAAGAAGTGAACTCGAAAAATTATGGAAGACTTTCTTTCTAATGGAAATTTAGTCTTTTCTGGAACAGCAAGTACAGGAATAAGTTAATCATCACCAGCCTTTTCTCCTCCAATTTTGCTCATTCCCTTTGAATGACATATAGATGTGGCATGGTAAGTTTTGTAGAGCTATTTTCCTCTGACTTAACATACCTCACTCCCAGAAACTTTGGTTGTTCTCCAGGTGCAGAAGTCTCGGTCTCCATCTTCAAACTGTCAATGTGAGCAATGGAAATGACAGTTGCAGCCACATACCACGGAAGAGCCATGAAAGAGCACACCACCATGAGGATGGCCACCCAGAAGAGATCCAGGTGATATCCAGCTCCTTTCTGTAGAAAGAGGTAACAAAACCACATGGAGAAGATGCTCGTGCTTCTATCTCATCCTATTTCCAGATGGGAATTAAGATTACCAAATAACCCCAACTCTCTTTGCTTGCTAAAAATATCTACCTCAAGGTGAGCTCCCCAAGAAAGGTGACTTTATCTTCCTCACATTACGCACCCCCCTCCCCAATTAAACGCAAAGCTGCCACAAGACACCTCCTCTAACTTTACTGCGGTCACAGCTTACTTATCATTTGCTTATTGCTAATTATCCTCTCTGTGTCCAATTTTGTAATTAGAAAAATGGAGCTATATATCTACCTTGAAGAGTTACTGGAACCATTCAGTGAAGTAACAGAGGCAAAGCATCTTACAGAAACTTAAAAGATAGTAGTTCTAGCATAGTAGGAGTTCAAAAAATGGTGATGGTGTGGTGGTGGCAGTGGTTGTTGTTATTAACATAAGCACAACAGACACCTTAAAGGCTCGCACTAATCCTTCTGTTTTTGACCGTTTAGCAATATGCTGTTCATTTAGACAGTATTCAGAATATGAGGACCAAAGATCTAAAAGCAACCTTGAGAAGGTATGTATGACTATTTCTCACCTTTCATGGTATATGAAAATAATTGTTTAATAACCTATGAACCATTATCATTAAGGTAACTAATACCACCTTAATCAGAATAGGCTGATTTCAAACACTGCCCAATGGTCATGATAACATTTACTGACTGGAAGAGCAGACGATGTAACAAAAGGTCTAGCTCTTTTACTCATTAACTAAATATTGTTAAATGTGTCCACAGTGTTATTCTGCGGTTATATTTCTCTGCTCTATTTATGAAGAAATCAAATGCCTAATACCCCTATGGAGGCTGAGAAAATAGAGCAGTCCATTTTCACAGCATGGAAGCAGCAGCACCAAGGGCCAGAGTACGACCAGTCTGAGGGAACAGAGATGCTGGATTTACAAAATGAGAGTGTGATTTATACCAGGAACCTGATGACTGTTATCATTCAGATCCTGTTACAGTTAGTCAGAACACTGCTCTCCTCTCACCGAAAAGCCAAGATTTCACCCCTGGCTTGCAAACATGGGTCCAATCATGTTCTCAAAGAACTCACCACAGGCAAGGGTAGCTGACACAAGAAAGAAGAACATATATTGACTTAGCCCAGGTTAAGACTATGAACAAAGTGTCCTTGGGAGACAAAGGTTAATATATACTCATAAAGTATATATTCATTTCGGTACAAATGGTTTGAAAGCATATGGTTTGAATTGGGAGTGAGATAAGGTAGGGGAAAGGAGAGCAAAGGGTGGGGATGAGCTAAAATAAACCTGTTCAACAATAACTAATGAGGTGAGGATCATAATACATCTGGGTCTCAGTCATTCCATTCCTTGAAGAAATACTGACTACCAACTTACTTATAGGCACAGTTCTACGTGTTAATGGAATATCTGTGAATGAAACAGACAAAAGCTCCCATATTCGAGGTGCTTCTGTTCTGAGACAACAATAAACAACATAAACTGACAGTATCTTAAAGAGTACTAAGTACGAAGTAGAACTATGAGACTTTGTACACTGAGCAGGATGGTACTCCACTGGAGGGTTTTACATGGAGGAATGACATGACTTGCTTATGTTCTAAACACTATGGCTGCTGGGTTAGGACAGACTAAAGAAAGTCAAGGAAAGTAAGACCAGGTAGGAGTTGACTATCATAATCCATGCAAGAAATTGTGATGGCCAGAGCCAGAGTGGTAGGAGTCAAGATGGCAGGAAGTGTTGGAATTCTGGCTATACTTTAAGGTGGAATCTATAGGATTTGTTCACTCCTGCTTGTGGATGTGTCTTATGACATAACTATAGACCATTCATGATCTGGCCTCTGTTCACATCTGCAGCCTCATCTTTCACTTCTCCCCTGCCTGGCTCCTATACCATGGCCACTTTCAACCATATGCAATTCCTTCAATATGTCTTACATACTAATGCATTTGTGTCTTTGCCCATATAGCACCCTTTCCCTGGAAAGGAAAAGGTGCTTCTTCTTACCTTGAAGCAGTCCTACTCATCCTTAAGACTTCAACCAGCCTTGAACTTTTTATAGTTTTCCTGCCTCAGCCCAGGTGAGATGGGTAAGTCTAGTTAGGTTAGATTTCCTCCTCTGTGTTCCCTTCATTTTATGCTTTCCTTTACCACAGCGCTCCTCACACTGTTTTGAAATTATGTGTGTATTTAGCTGTCTTTGGCATTAGACTGCAAGAAACAGGAAGACCTGGACTATGTCTATTCTCTCTATCCTGAATACCTAAGTAGAGTTCATGATGCATAGTCAATTCTCAATTAATATTTACCAAAAAATGAATGACAAATAGGATGTATACATTCTTCTGAATGGCAACTATAGACTCTTAATTAGTCATAGCAAAACAATTAAAACATTATTTGTTAATTGGCAGGAATGTGAATCACCTGGGCAGAGAGGGGAGGGGAGGTGGACAACAGCTGGAAATATTACATAGTTTCAAGCCCTATTTAGACTAAATCACTCAAAACCATATTAGAGGTACCAACATGGTAATTAACAGAAAGGACCCCCAAATCTTGGCATCAAAGAAACTGTAACAACCTAAGGCTAGATTAATGGGTCAAAAGAGTAGTTGTTGCAGACAAAGTCACACAGGCTACCATGAGCCAATGCTATGCTTTCTTGCTCTATTTGAAAAAAAACAAAAGTTTGAATTAGATGTCCTGGAGACTAACAAAAAGGGACCACATAATACCAAAGAGGGTGAAATGGGGATTGTAGACAGTAGAATGAATACAAAGGAAGCTATGCAAAACCACCAAAATAAATAAAAGTTCTGGGAGAAAACAATTATAGATAATAATTACTGTGTGCCTTGACATAATTATCCTCAAAAAGTCTTCCTTTCCCTCAACCATGCTGAGAGTTCTTGATACTCTTAAGAGAAAGGGAAAATAATCAACATGACCTGAAGGCCCTGCCAGGTCTGCCTCTGTGTGGTTCCTTCTCCATCCTCAACCCTCCCACTCTCACTGTAGCCTCACTGGATTATGTCAGGCCTTCATTCTTGTCAGTCTACTTTCTCTTGTAAGGCCTGTGCATACAAAGTGATTCCTGTGCTTGGATAGAATACTCTTCCCACCCAGCCTCACCTAGCTAATTCCTACTAATGCTTGAACCTCAGTGTAAGAGTCACCACAGTTCCTAAAGGGGGCCACACCCTCTCTTGTAGACTCTTAAAGCATCATCACCTCTCCTTCACAGCACTAGCCACACTTGCATTGTCACATTTTGCATGATCATTTGAATAATACCTATCATCCTCATGGACCAGAAGCTCTGTGAGGACAGGGACCACGTGTGTTTTTGTTCACCACCACTGAAACCCCAGAACCTGGTGCAGTGCCCTTCATAGAGTAAACACGCTAGATAAACGTTTGTTGGATAAATGAATGAATGTTAATTAATTCATTCAATGACACTATGCTAGATCCTGGAAGTAAAATCACAGATAATATACGATTTTTGCCCTCAAGTGGTTTACAATGTAGTGCTAGAGCTAAACAAATCAAGAGGTATTTGCAATATAACAATGTTCTATAGTTGGAGTGAGCTTGGAGTGTTATGGGAGCATCCAGAAAGGGTACTAAGCCCAAAGTCAAAGACATTTTGCATAGGAGGTGGTATTTAAGCTGAGTCCTAAAATGTGAGCCATAATCAGCTGTGGCAAGATATGGGGAAGCAGGAGAAAAAACTAGACAAATAAGCTGCCATTTTGAGAAAATGAAATAGATTTGGTGCATAGGAGGAGATGGGAGAGGTAAGAAATAAGGCTCCAGAAGTTAAAAACGTTGATGTTTTGCTAACACTTTGGAATTCTTATCATAAGAGCAGTGTGAAACCATTAGAAGTTTTTAAGCAGGCAAGTGATACGATCAGATTTCTGTTTAGAAGGATGGCTCTCTTGTTTTGTAGAGGACATACTGGAAGTGGTCAAGATTGGAGGCAGAGATACAGACATGACAGCACAGTCCAGGTCCGAGATGACACAGGTCCAACTAAAGTAATAGGACAGGTGGGAGAGAATTTAAGGAGACGGAGACCAAAGAGGAAAAAGCAATGTATTCTGCCAAATTTTAATGTTCGAGGCTTACAATGTCTAGCCAGTACAGTGTCTTACATACAGTAAACACTGGAGACATAACTGTTGACCAGAATGCTAAAAGCTATGCTAAAAAACTCATGGTGCCCCAACTATTGGCATAAAGACCCAGAACCCAAATGGTTCTGTTAGAGAAGTTGTTCCTGCAAAACAAACCTATCCATGTGACAACAAGCCAACTCTAAGATGTCTCTTTTAGCCAAAGGTATCTGAATAACTAGATTTGAATGGAATGAAAATAATATAAAAATACTGGAACTTTTTTTAATGTTTATTTATTTATTTTGAGAGTGAGAGCAGGGGAAGGGCAGAGAGAGAGGGAGAGAGAGAGATTCCCAAGCAGGCTCCATGCTGCCAGTGCAGAGCCTGACACAGGGCTCCATCACATGAGCCATGAGATCATGGCCTGAGCCTAAATCAAGAGGCAGACACTTAACCGACTGAGCCACCCAGGCACCCCTCAAATACTGGAGCTTTTAGAAGTAGTACTGTAAGAAATATAGAAAACTTTTAATAGAAATAGTACTGTACAAAATATACAAATGTTTCAAAAATAGCATGTGAATTGTTCTTACCCCTTGCCTTTTGCAGATTTTCATAATCTCCTACTTGGATTATACAGAGGCCTCCTAACCACTCCTCTCTGGCACCTCTCCCATCCATCCTTAATGCTGCTAGAGACAGTGTTTAAGTGCGGTGCTGGTGCCATTCATCCAGGCTGGAATGTTGAGGGAGCAGGGAAGGTCAGTAGCAGATGAGTGAGTCAGATAGGACAGATTATCAGCCACGACAGGCACCTGGCTCCCCATGCTGAGGCGTTGCATCTGATACGATGATGGGAGCCCTCAAAGAGTCCTGAAACTTCATCATACCTTAAACGCGCCTTGCACATTCTGCAACACTTTTCAAACTGGTACTCTAAGTCTTGCTATTTGGTTAAATCCGTTCTCTCTTCAAGGTCCAGCTCAAATTCTCCTGCTTCCCTCTCATCACTCAGCAATCCTTGGTCCTCGATGCCACTCCCGCCATAGAAGTCCCTGCTTCACTCCTGTCCCTCACAACCCACTCTCCTCATAGAGAGACTCCTGTCCCTCACAACCCACTCTCCTCTTTAAAATTTCAATTATGGGGCGCCTGGGTGGCGCAGTCGGTTAAGCGTCTGACTTCAGCCAGGTCACGATCTCGCGGTCCGTGAGTTCGAGCCCCGCGTCAGGCTCTGGGCTGATGGCTCAGAGGCTGGAGCCTGTTTCCGATTCTGTGTCTCCCTCTCTCTTTGCCCCTCCCCCATTCATGCTCTGTCTCTCTCTGTCCCAAAAATAAATAAACGTTGAAAAAAAATATTATTAAAAAATAAAATTTCAATTATTATACCGTACTTCCCTGCTCAAAACTCTCCAGTGGCTTCCTGTTTCCACTTAAAATAAAACACAGTAAAATCATCTATAAGGTTCTATATCAGTGTTTCTTCCCAGAATGATTTTACCCCCCAGGGAACACTTGTCAATGTCTAGAAACATTTTTTTTGTCACAACTTAGGAGGAAAGGGTGAAACTGGCATCTAGTGGATGCCAGTACACAGCACAGCCATCACCTTTGAGAACCTTTGCTCTACATGATCTGTTCCTACTCCCTTTGACCTCATCATGAATCACTAATTCCTCCATGTCCCAGTCACACTGGTCTGTTATCCATTCTTCAACATACTAAGGTTTTTCTACCCTGGGGCCTTTGCATTTGCTCATATCTTTGCTTGGAAAACTGTTATTTAATAAGCATTCATGGTGTGCCTGGGTAAAGTTGGTTAAGCATCCACCTCTTGATTTCAGCTCAGGTCATGAGCTCATGGGTTGTGAGATCGAGCCCTGCATTGGGCTCTGCACTGATAGTGTGGAGCCTGCTTGGGATTCTCCCTCTGCCCCCCTCTCTGTCCCTCTCCTGTTCATGCTCTCTCTTTCAAAATAAATAAACATTAAAAAAACAAGCAAACATTCATTAACGCCTATACTATGTTAGGGCTTGTGTTAGATAAAATAATAAGTACAATAGAACATGTGCCCTTAAGGGGTTTATAGATTATTAGTTGAAGACAGATGTGGAGGCAAATAATTTATTGTATGTGTAAGATACAAGGCACAAAGAAAGGCAAGTCAATCCCAACCTTGGTGGTGGAGATAAGTGGTGAATAGGAAAAATCCACTAAACTCCTTCAGGGCAGAGACCATAAATTAGAACAATTCTTATCTTCAACATCGAACACAAATATTCCATACATAGCAAGGACTCAAAAAATGCTCAAAAGGCTAAGTATGCCATTTAAAGTTTAAAAAAGTCCTGTCTTGGAGCACTTGGGTGGCTCAGTCAGTTAATCATTCGACCCTGGCTCAGGTAATGATCTCACATTTCATTAGTTGGAGCCCCGCATCAGGCTCTATGATGACAGCTCAGAGCCTGGAGCCTGCTTCAGATTCTGTGTCTTCCTCTCTCTCTGCCCCTGTCCTGCTCCCTCCCTCCCTCTCTCTCTCTCTCTCAAAAATAAACATTAAAAAATTTTTTTAAATAAAAAAGTCCTGTCTTTGTGAATATAAATCCAAAGGATGTTCTACTTTCTAAAACTAGAGACTATTTTAAGTAGCGGGGTAGGAAGTGAAACTTTACTTCCTTTTGATATCATATATACTTTGCTAATACAGAACAAAAGTCATTTAGGAATAATCCACAGAAATAAAAATCTAGGGGAGAAAAAGACTAGTTTGACCGTCTGGTAAATAAGATGATAATAAAGAATCAGGAGCAGTATGCACATGCACAGACACAGAATAAACATCCATGCTAGGAGCCCCCCATAATCCAGACAATAAGCTGGTTTATGGGGCCACCAAGAATCATGACTTAGTTCCTCCCCCTAAGAAGCTCACAATCAGATGAGGGGACTCAGATTTGTACACAAATTACAAAGCACTCTAGACAGAGATTCAGAGAGGAGACACCCCAAGTACAGAGGATAAACTAGAGGATAAACTGTTTAACAATTTCTAGAGTGAACACACAGAAACTTCCTGCAATGATGACATCTAAAAACAGGGCTTTGAGTAATATGAGCACTCACTATGAGAACCAGAGATAGGTTGGCATGTTTTCAGCTATCAGCTGTCTCACACAGTGCAACAACTCTGAGAACCATGTGGCCCAAGATAACCACATTCTTCAATATGTACTTACTGAGCCTACCATATGGAAATCATTGTGACGGGCCACATGAGAGCTGGAGAGAGGACTAAAACATGCCCTTGCCTTGAAAACATTTGGTCCAGAAAAGGGAGAAGGTAATTATACCACACAACTCCCATTCAAGATATTATGTGACCGGTGCCACAGAGTAATACACATACAGTAAGGGCAAAAACAAGAGCAACAGAAATTACATTAGGAGTGAAAGCTACACTGACAAGTTTATATCTGGAGGATTTTAAAAGATGGGAAGGATTTTGGTAAGTGGCAATCATTGAGGAATAGAGAGAAGAGCTGGAACAACTGGCAGAAGATGCTGCCAGATTTGAGGAGAAACCAATAACCCATTTGATCTGAGCATCATATAGTATGGGGAGAGCATCATTCTAAATTTAGGCTGAGAACATATCACAGAGAGACTTAAATCCGAGGCTAATGGGATGCTAAAGGCAAATGGAATTTCTTCAAGGGGCAAATGTCCAGAAGGCCAAGGTTGTAAAGGATTAGAAATATAGGACTGACATATAAGAACAATACTTTAAAAAAATTACTGCTTTTGAAATGAAGCAAGGGAAACTGATTATTAACTCATGGCTAAACAGAATAGTCTAGACATGAAATGAAAGGACTAGATCTAAGGTTATGATAACAGGAATAGAAAGGAAAAATAAAACAGGGAAAATTTTGGAGTTATCCAAGAAAACAACCTCAAATTTAGGGTTTTATCATAGGGGGTACCAGAAAATTTGTTGATCTACCAACTTATCTCTATTTCTAGATACCTATCCTACATTATTTCTGCTTCCCACACACTTAAAATCATTTTCCTTGTGAGAAGTATCCCTTGCTTTGCAGTCTAAAGCTCAGACTTTTTTCCTGCCTCTGCAGTGACTCGGGAAATAACCTTGGAGAAGTCATGACCTTGCTGAACCTGGTTTGCTTTTGAGTGCTCTGCAGGGATAATGTGGGACATAACTAACCAAAATGATGGCCAAGAAAAGCCAAGTGCCTTGGCGTTCCTACATCAATACAGAGCTGTTCAGCAGAGTGGAAAGGTGGATCCCATCCCAACAGAGCAGTCAGCCAGCCAGGGCCACTTGACATTGAGCCAAAGCAAATGCCACCCAAAAACATGCTGCTTTTAGTATTATAATGCCTCCATCCCTCTCACTGTTTCAGGTTTCTTTTCACTCAATTTCATAGCACTCAAGGCCCTTTAATTTTAGGTAGGATCCCCAGTTTTCACATTCCACAGGCACATTTCTTAACAAAATGTAAACAAAACAATATCCAGAGTGAAAAGTCTTTCATCCATGATGTCTCTCCACTGGTATCATTAGATTTGTGTCAAAAGACTGGCACTTCCTCCGTAACTACTGTCGTTCAAAGAAGTGATTTCAAATAAGTGACTCCTAAAGTGATGAAAACTTATTTTTTATATACTCAATTCCTGTTTTAAGAGGTAAATGCTAATATGTCTTGATATTCCAATGTTTTCTACAGGGAACATGATAATTTTTTAAATTCTATATTTTATCAGGGGCATCTGGCTGGCTCAGTTGGTGGAACACGCAACTCTTGATCTTAGGGTTGTAAATTTGAGCCCCACGTTGGGTGTGGAGATTACTTAAAAATAAAATATTTAAAAAGTTCTATCCTATTAATCCTAAATTTGCTAAACTTGAAATTCTGAATTTTACTAAAAGGAAAACTTAATGAGCAAAAGTGAATAGGCATTTGCCTCCAAAGACACATAGCAAATCTTGCCAATTATATATCAAAATTAAGAATGTGCTTCCTAACTTTTTTCAGAATAAAATATATTAGTTATCATCCATTTCTAGCCTTTAAAACTAAATCAACACTGAAACTGCTCCAGTAGAAGACATCTAAAAATGCTCACAAAATACAGAAAATATCTTTTAGAAATCATCCTTATCTGCCAGAAAGTAAAAGAAACATTTGCAGACAAAAAAACAATGGCAACAAGAAAGAGTAAATCTACAAGGTTAGTAAACCCTGGAGGCTTGGGCCCACCCTGAGAGACTATGCCAAATCCTGGGGCTTTCAGGCCTGGATTCAGAACGACCATCTGAACTCTGGTCTGGGAGACCAACTCCCAAGATCTTGGGGAAAGTCTACAAATGAAAGACATCCCCTGAAATAAAATTAGGATGCTCTAAATACAGCATACTCAGTTGGTCACCTAGGAAATAAAATATCCTACAGAGAAAGACACTGGGGATATATATGCCTTTCTTGGCCATCCTACTAGATATAAAGCCATAAGAAAAAAAAAAAAGAATCTTGAAAGATATTTATAACTATAAACCTATAATTAGGTTTGAAGCTGGAATTCACATTACCTGTATGGTCTAGAAACTCTTAAGCCAAAAACACAGAGTAAAGTGGTCCTGGCCTTCTATGAATGTCTTGCCACCCTACCCTCAAAAACATACAAAAAGATACAGATATAAAAGGTCAAAACTATACTTAATCAAGCTTCTGAATCCAATGACCAATTATTTTATTCTTTTTTTAAAAAGTTTACTTATTTGGGGGTGGGGGGAGGTGTGCAGAGAGAGAGAGAGAGAGAGAGAGAGAGAGAGAATCCCAAGCAGGCTCCATGCTAGCAGCATGGAGCCTGACATGGGGCTTGATCTCACAAATCATGAGATCATGACCTGAGCCCAAATCAGGAGTTGAACACTTAACCAACTGAGCCACCCAGGTACTCGCCAATGACCAATTTAAAAGAAATACAGAAGGAAAAGCACATACTAAATGACAAAACAGGGAAGTAAGCACCATGATCTAGACTAAGGCAAATTCTGCAGTACAAATGTGGCAGATATTATTTTCTGAAAATGACTGGAAAAATATGCTCCTATCCTGCATATTTTTCTACAATGTAAAATTGTTATTTCTCCAACAAACAATGAAGCCCTTCCTTATCCCATTAAATGGAATAGTTTAATCAATCAACTATAGCAAAATAAAATATAAAGCTATGCCAGTGGTGGGTGTAACCATGAAATGGCCTTGCATCTTCCACTCATAATTCTTGGAAGTCAGCTTCCATGTACCAAGTACATAACAAGATAGCCATGCTGCAAGAAGCCTAACCCACACAGAAAGGCTCTGAAGGATGATATGCCATGTGGAGAAAGAGAAGACAGAGAAACAGACAGACACACCAAGGAACATCAAGGTACTAAGCATGTGAGACATGTGAGTGAGTGAAGAATCCATCCTGGACAATCAACGCAGTCAACCCTTCAGATGTCACTAACTGCAAAGGCAGGAGAGACCTCAAGCAAGGACACAAGACTGGACATGAGTCAATAATTTCTAGAACTGGGTGATAAACCTCTGGAGTTATACCATCTGTCTACTTTTATATATGTTGAAAACTTTCTATAATAAAATATGTTTTATGGGAATAAATAAAAGTAAAGAGTTCCTGGGTTGGTTGGACTCTCCTATACCTCCCAGAAGCAAATAAAATCTTCTCTGGAAGGCTTTGAAGCACTTGCATGGGAAGATTAACTTATAACTGTTTCTTTACCAAAAAAAAAAAAAAAAAAAAGACAATGAGAAGACACACCGGAAGTAAGAGAGGAAAAAAAACAAAGTTCAAAATAAAATCTGAAAAGACAGCAAATGTATAAAATAATAAAAGACTTTATTGAAAAATAATAAAGAAGTTAAGAACCATCAAAGCTGGATAGAAAGATTTGGAAAATAACAGGATAGAACTTCTAAATACAAAAAAAAAACAAAACTATAACTCTTGAAAGGAAAAATTCAGTGGCTGGTTTGCTGACAGAATAGAACAGAAGAAATAATTTAATAAAGAGAAAGAACTGAAGAAATTACCCAAAATATAACACAGAGACAAAAAGATAGGAAATGTAAAATAAAAACAAAAATAAAAAACCCCAAACCAAAAACAGATTAGTAGAAGTAGAGCACAAGATGGAGATGTATGGCAAAATTCTACTTGGAATTCCAAAAGGATGTATTAGAGATTGAAAGAGTCAGACTTACAGAATTCTACAAGTGATAAAAGACAGGAAGATTCAATAATCTAATAGTTAATAAAAGACTGGAAACCCAATTTTCCAATACACAATAAAAAGAGATCTATGCTGACACAAGTTATAGTGAAACTCCAGAATAAAGACAAAAGAGAAGATGATAAAAGCATCCAAAAGACAAGAATGATTACTTACCAAGCAATGAAAAGTGTATTGACAGTTCACTTTTATGAAAGTCAGAAATGGAAAATAGCTTCTACATGCTGGAAGAAAGAGCTTTTAACCTACAGTATATATCCAGAGAAACCATCTTATGAGAATGGAAGTGAGACAAACACATTTTCAGATGAACATAAATGAGGGTTTACCACACAAAGATCACCCCAGAAAAAATTTCAATAGTCTAGTAAATAAGTACTGTTTAGAGGAAATAATTCAGTCTAAAGAAAACTCTTCCAAAATGGAAGATCTGAAATGCAAAAAAAAAAAAAAAAGAAAAAAAAAAAAGCAAAGAAAAGAGTAAATTTGCATGTAATTCTAAAAATACTGACCATGTCTAATTAGATTTTAAAATCCAGATAGCAATCAAATCTAGGTAATAAGAACATAGGACTCAGGAAGGAAGATCAACATTAAAGCATTCTTTAGCCATTAGCAGTTTTCACCAGAAGGATAAACACACTGAATACCTTCAGAACTTAAATATGCATATTAAAATATACAACATAATCACTATAAGAAAAGATAAAGTGTATAACTTTCAAACTAACACAAAACAAATTAGAATGAAGACAATAAAAAAATAAAACTGTATCAACCTAAAAGAGGGCAAGAAAGGAGAATAAAAAAGAAAGAACAGTGAGGCAAATAGAGTGTTAGGAAGTAGAAAGCAAAAATAATGTGGTAAAAATGAATCCAAATCTATTAGTCATCACTATCTATTTAAATGGATTCAATATTTTAGTTAAGAGAAAAGACTGTAAAAATGGATCCTATGTGTTATTTACAAAGAGACACAAGGTGTATTGTAAATAAAAGACTGGAAAAATACATATCAGGGAAGTGAAAATTAAGTTACCAAACCTTTATTAGTACAAAATAAAATAAGCTTTAAGGCCAAAAGCATTGTTAGAAACAAAGAGAGGCACATAAAAAGTTCAATTCCCTGAAAAGATAAAATAGATACAAATGTGGATGTACTTAACAACATGGCTTCAAAACAAATAAAGCAAATATTAACAGAAAACAATATGTACAAAAACTCCAATGTAATAAACTGCTTCTTTGAAAAAGGCTAATAAAATTAATAAACCTCAGGCTAAATCATCAAGGAAAATAAAAAGCACAAATCAGGGGTGCCTGTGTGGCTCAGTCAGTTAAGTGTCCAACTTTGGCTCAGGTCATGATCTCACGGTTCGTGGGTTCGAGCCAGATTGGGCTCTGTGCTGACAGCTCAGAGCCTGGAGCCTGCTGCGGATTCTGTGTCTCCCTCTCTCTCTGCCCCTTCCCAGCTCATACTGTCTCTTTCTCTTTAAAAATAAATAAATGTCAAAAATAAATAAATAGATAGATAGATAGATAGTTTTAAAAAGCACAAATCAATGACATTAGGAATTTAAAGGGAAAAGTAACATTCAGATTAGAAAAAAAAGATAATACTATAAACATATCAACAAATTTGAAAATATTGGGGAAATGGAACAAAATATAGAAAAATATAAGTTACCAAATAGAAAAATAGAAATTATGAATATTTTGCAACCATTAGAAGATTTTGATCATCAGTTTTATAAGTTCCACATAGAAACTACTCAGCCCATATAGTTTTACAAGCATGTTTGATTATTCAAAAAAAAGATCATTGGCATATTACACACAATAAAGAGAGTATTATATTCTATTTCAGAGAATGGAATGGAAATGGAATAGGAGGAGAAACACTCCCCAGCTCTTCTATAAGGATAACATATTCCTGATACCAAAATCAGACAGGGACACTATGAGAAAGAAAACTTGCAGGCCAATTTTACTCTTAAACAGAAGCAAAAATCCAAAATATAGACATATATATTATACTATAATATATAATATATGTTATAGTATAATATATATTATACATTATACTATATATTATGTTTATATCATTATAATTTATATATAAATATGAAAACTATGTATTAAAAAACCCTACCAGGTTGCAAGGTTGGTAAAATGACAGAAAATCTATTACTGTCACTCACCAAGTCGACAGATCAAAAACAAACAAACATGTTTTTATCTCAATAGCTTCAAAAAGAGTATTTGTCACTGTCTTCATTAAGGACAGTTACCACATTAAAATCAGATGAAGGATGACAGTGGCTGAATGGTAAACAGCTTATCCTGCCCTCTTCGGTGGTGAAGGAAATATGATTTCAAACAACTTTTTCAGATTGAAATGAGATCTATCCTAAAGTATTCTATTGAGGAGATGTGTCAACACAAAGTGGTCTGTGACTCTGCCAAGTCAGAAAGAATATTAGCTGTAATATAACTCTCAATAAAACTGTCTTGGTTTTGAATAAATTAGTATTTCCTAGTACTATAAAGAAAGTGGAAGGCAATGATAACCATTACTACAAACATTTACCTTGAGTTTATGCTCTTTCCTGTTCACAATCACAGCTGTGATTTGCTGGTCCATGAAAATCAGAATGGTGACCAACAAAGCAGGGATCGCAGCTGCAAGGTACACCCACCAGGGGTTTCCTCCAAATGGTGGGACAAACCAACCTCGGTTTGGACTTGTTGGCTTGAAGAAGAAGGAGAACATTTTCAAAACGATATTAATACATACTGTTTGGTGAAAAATCAATGGGAGAGATACACTTTGATTTCTGGAGAGCCAACATTTCAAAATCAGAAACCGTTTTACTGATAGGTTCAACAAAGATTAGTCACCAATAATTTCCTAAAGGTGATTATTTTTAAGGCAGTTTTTTAAATGAAGGAGACTAAGACTATAGGTTGAAGGAAAACAAGTACATGCCATTTTGTGTATTTAGGATGATCTAAGGTAAGGACTCAAGATGGAAGAATGTGACTTAAGTTTAAAGAGCAGCCATTAAAAAAACCCAAATGTAATAGTCAGTAAAGACAGACAAGAAATTTGAATGAATTTTGTTCATGAATTTTAGCAATTATACCCAAGTTATTTCTACTACTGACAAATTGTAATAGTTTCACATCATATTATATAGAAAAGGTACAAATATTTTTTTTTTATTTTATAATAGAACTTGTTTAATACTCTGGTCTTTCTTATACATATGAACAGTGACCCAGAATAACTGGTTAAATCCTCAGAAATGTTACCAAAAATGAAAAAGATGATCATTTTTCCACTTCTCCTGGAATATTTTTCTATCCTCTTCCTAACATTAAATAATGCAAATAAATTAAAACAGAATCCTATAAATTCTTTTCTCTATGTTTACTATCAAGAAAGTCTCACTTCTCTGAAGATATTTGTCTTCCGTCTCCCTTTGCTCATAACTACATCACTGAATCCATCCACATTTTATTCCTTTACCAAGTTGTGAGCTTGGAAGGAGGGAACAACTTTCTCTTGTTCATCAGTACATTTCATATCCCCTGGAAAGGGCCTGACTCAAAGCAAACATTCAATAAATACTGACTTAAATGAACTAATCACTGAATGATTGAAAACTTATGTTTGCAAATGAATATGAGATGGCACAGATAATGCAACAAACATTCTGTTTGCTGTACCATATGGTCTCAGGGATGGAGAGAGAGGCTAGGAGTGCTCCATAAAACAGGTGAAAGACATAATGAAAAATTAGATAGGGATATATAAGAATGACTGAAATGTAAATTTTACCCATTAGGCCTGCACATACCAACAGATTTACAAAGTGAATAATTCTTATATCTTCTTTGTAATAATTAAAAAAATTTTTTTTAATATTTTGTTATTTTGGGGACAGGGAGAGACAGAGTGTGAGCAGGGGAGGGGCAGAGAGAGAGGGAGACACAGAATCTGAAGCAGGCTCCAGGCTGTCGGCACAGAGCCTGACACAGGGCTCGAACTCACAAACCGTGAGATCATGACCTGAGCCGAAGTCGGTTGCTCAACCGACTGAGCCACCCAGCCACCCCCTCTTTGTAATAATTAAAATGTACATTATATATAGACGTATGTATATATGGCAGGTAGTTTTGTAGCAGGAAAAGAGTAATAACATAATCTTAGGCATTTTCCTTACTCTTTCTGAGCTCCGATATCAACTTCATAAAATCAGGATGATGATAGTTGCATTACATCTTAGAATTATTATATGGACCAAGAAGGGGATTAGTTGCATGAAAATACTTCAGCTCATTTTAAATACTCTAAAAATATAAAGCAGAGTGTATTTTTCAATAAAACTCAATGTAATGTGAACCTTGCATTTAATCGTAATCAGGCAGTCAACTTTAGTGAAGGAATAGACAAAGAATATGTATGCATCTAGCAAAAGACCATTTCTGAAATAAGGAAATGGATAATCCTACAAAACCAACTCAAAAATATATGACGAACTAGAATAGGGGAGAGGAAAGAAATCCATAGCGTTCTACGAATGACCAAAAGCAGAAGTTCACCTACCTTGAACTCACTTGGCACAATTAGTTTTGGAGTATCCACACCCACCAGGGCATCTATTACACAAAAGATCAGAATGGACAAGATAATGGCGAAGTCACTGATCAGTTTTCTTGCCTGAAAAAAATTAAAAAGAAACCAAGGAATGTTTAGTGCTGGATTAATATATTTGCTTGTGTTGGAAATGAACAAAGAATTCTGTCTTTATAGTAACAGCTTCACCAGCAAATTAAAGGAGGTGTCACACTGTAGAGAGATTATTTCTCAAATTGTTTTTGCATTGCTTTCTCATCTAGCCAGAAATAATCGAATCTCACAGAAGAAATCAGTGTGTGTGTGTGTGTGTGTGTGTGTGTGTGTGTGTGTGTATTGGGGGGGTTGGTGTTTGTGAGCTTATGCATGCATGCGCAGGCTGGGGAGAGAAGTCACAAATAATATATTCCTGAAATACTGTGCAAACATTCTTGCTGTATGCAGCATAAAGGATACCTAGATAAGGTTGAAATCTCAAGGCATATTGTAAAAACCTACACAAAAATACAGAATTCTATTTATAATTTGGGAATAGCATTGTGTGCATACAGCAACATAATTCCGTAAATTAACCTGAAAACACTGATAATCCAGCAGGAAAGGGGTTACAAGTTCTAGGTGACTCAAGTGTACTCAAGACCTCAGGGAAACATGATGTGATGGAAATGAAGATTTGAGGACATCCCCAACTTTGTCAAAGAAAATGTTTTTCACTATAAGTTAGTGCTTAAAATGTCTGTATGTGGGGCATCTCTTCTCTACCACTTTTTAAATGTGGTTGCCATTAGCTGACAAACTTGGAGCTTCCTAAATATCTGCCTCTGGTCAGGACAAGGGCTGAGGTTTATGGGATGTAGAAAACCTTCCCCTTGTATGGCTGCAGAATGGTCATTTCTGAGTCAGTAGGGAAGCATGGGGTGTCTGGTGGCACTGACAATGGCCAGGGAGCATTACTAAGAACACAGGCACCTGAGTTTCCCCTAAGGTTTATACGCATGGTGGCATGTAATCTGATCATTCGACAAGAATTTACTCACTAGCTTACACTTTAATCGGGTGTTAAGGATACCACAGTGAGCAAAATAGACGCAATCCATGTCTTCACAAAGGGAACATACCCAAGGAAGCCTGCTCCAAAACAAATCAGGGTTGATTCAGTGGTTGTCAAGTTACCTCAGGATGAGCAGTCAATGCTCTGGTATTGTCAGATGAAGAGAGATCAGGGAAGGACCGAGTGGCTGCACAGTTCTCAGGACAGGGAATCTTTTGAAAGAGTAGTGGGACTCCTGCAGTCAGATATTCAGTAGGAATGGAACTGAGAAATGGAAGTACTTGGCAAGGTGGGTATGCCAAAGGCCACAGTAGTGCTCTCTTCTTGACCACTGCCCGGTGCCAGGAGCCTTGGGTCCTAACTAGCAGCAGGACCAAAGATGGCCTATTTGCTTTGAATTCATTTCCTTTTGAAGGGCTGGATTTTGCTAGGTTTAGCTCGCTTAAGAACTACACACACAAAAAAGGCAGAAAGTCAGCTATGGGATGTGTTAACTTGCCAGTTAACACCAATCATACAGTAATGTCAAGCACAAATAAATGGCAGGGGTCAATCTGAGGAGGAAAATATAGGGCAGCAGTTAGGAGCACAGTTTCTAAAGTCAGATGACCTGGGCTGGAATGCTAGCACCATTATTTCCTCTCTGTAAATATATATCCTTTCTTAGCTTCAATGACTCCATCTGCAAAATGTAGCCAAAATAATCCCTACAAACTTCATCAGTTTGTTATACGAATTAAATAAGACAAGCCATGAAAGTTTTTATCATAACATCTGGAACATAATAGATTCGCCTAATACATGTTAACTATTGTTATTTCAAGTTCCATGAGGTCTCCTTGGCTGCAGAAACCACTGGAATAACTAAATAATCTACCATCAGGAGGTCTTAAGAAGGAATTATCAATTCCAAGAAACAAGACATGATATGGAAGCCCAGTAATAATATGGAACTGCCACTCAACAAATTTTGGTTGGAAGTATTTGGAATCCCTGCAGAAAAAGGATGTTTCCCAGGGCTCAGTACTGGAGGAAACTCCCATTTCTTAAGCTTTGTACAAGTAAGTGTTGGCAAAGGCAATTCAAGATGGTCTGGCAAAGATGGTCATGTGAAGCATGCTTAGGAACTATTAAGATGTTATAATATCTCTCTGGTCCAGTAGGTCATAAATCACTGGAAGACCAGAGGTCTTTTTGCAAGGGCAAAAAGAAGTTCTCTTTTTTTTACCACCCTCCCAGTCCTTACCCAAAAAATCTAATTTGTTGACAATTTAGATATGCTAGATGTTGTTCAAAAGGGGGGGGGGGATGGTTATTAAAAAGACAGTGCTCCTCCTTTTTCTCATAAACAGAAGAAGAGAAGTAGAGGGTGGCAAATGAATTAAATCTTCAATTCCTTGGTAGAAAGTCCCAAGGAACTGTACCTCTGGCCCTCTAGGAGACAGATCTGCATGACTGGAATCACTACCAAACACCTGGGACATGTTTCTTCCTTAGTTAGAAGAGGTATTCTTAGCCTTCCATAAACTAAACACTGAAGCCCTAAATCTGCTCTTTCAGTTCTCTTCATCTTTATTAATGGCAGCTTATTTTTTCCTATTGCTTAGGCCAAAAACCATCCACATATTTCTTCTCTTTCTCTCATATCCTATATCTAATGGATCAGCAAATGACCTTCAAAACATATTCAGGATGCTGCCACTTCTCACCACCTCCACTGCTCCTTTGTCTAAGGCACCACTTTATCTCCTGTGGTTTCCTGCTTCCTATCTCATCTTCCTGATTCTATACTTGCCCCCCTTCAGTACACTGTCAAGGTATCCCAGAATAATGATGTTAAAACTTTGGTCAGATAATGTGGTAGGCAAAACAATGCCCCCTAAGGAAGCATACATCCTACTTCTTGGAAACTGAATACGTAATGTTGCATGGCTACAGAGAATTAGGTTGCACATAGAATTAAGGTTGCTAATCAGATAACCTTGAGTTTGAAGAAATGATTTGGGATTATTCTGGTGGGTCCAATGTAATCACCAGGGTTCTCATAGATGAAAGGGGGAGGCAGGAGAGCCAGTGTCAGAGTGATGTGCTATGAAAAAGACTCAACTGGCCATTGTGGGCTTTGAAGATGGAGGAAAGGGCCATGAGTCAAGGAATGTGGGTGGCCTCTAAAAACTGCTAACGGCAAGGGAATTCTTTCAAGGGAGCCTCCAGAAAGAACACAGCCTTGTCAATTCCTTGACATTAACCAATGGGACCCATTTCAGTCTTCTGACCACCAGATCTCAAGACAATAAATCTGTAATGTTTTAAGCCATCATATTTGTAAAAATTTGAAATAGCAGCCATGGGAAACTAATATAAATAAATAGATTACCTATTTTAGTTATTAGTTTCCCAAATTTATATATATGTGGAAGAAATATATATGTGCAAGAAATGTACATAGTTCATATACAATATACATAACATAAATATATCTTGGAAGAACTTCAGCAATGATATTCTTGTCAACTGTGGCACTATTGTAAGTTTAAAAGTAGCTAAAAAGACAAATGTTAATAAGATTTGAAATTACATTTCTTAAAATTTATGGGGTAAAAGGGCTACTTTATTAACAATATTGCTTAACCTCATTAAAAATCACAGCCAGGGTGATATGTTCTGTATAAAATACTCACTTCTATTTCCCCTTCCTTCCCCTTAAATTGTACAATACAGCTCAGTTACAGCAGAAACCACTCCTGGAGAGTGTTTATTGTCAGACATTCATTTCTAAGACACTAGATCCAGTTTAAACTTCATAGTAAGGAAATTGATTTTTCCCAGGTCACCTTTGTATTCGACTCCAAATCCTCTAATTGGAGAAGGCAGGTAGGGGTGCTATTTTAGTAGGCTGTTCAGGTCTTGCCGTATACTAAAATTAAACTTTAATTCGAACAAGGTAAAACTGACAGTAGAACTAGAAAGTGCCCTAAAAATGTCAAGTACTGAGTAAATACAGCTTTTACTAGATACACTCTAGGACCTGTGAACGAGAGCTTTCTCTGAGTCTGACTTTAAGGAGATAAGAATCACTCTCTTGAGGTTCTTCTCACATTTCCAAACACACTTAGAAAAAAAAAAATACATGAAGTTCCTTTCATTTTGTTTATTTTAACTTCCATTTTCATCAAACTTGAGCAGTTTCAAAAACTCTAAAACATCACCCTTTTATGTGCCAATATATAAATAAAGAAATCAAATAAGAAACCCATAGTTCTTGGGGGCACCTGGGTAGCTCAGTCGGTTAAGTGTCTGACTTTGGTTCGGGTCATGATCTCACATTTTGTGAGTTCGAGCCCCACATCAGGCTCTGTGCTGATGGCTCAGAGCCTGGAGTCCACTTCAGATTCTGTTTCTCCCTGTATTTCTGCTCCTCCCCTGCTTGCACTCTGTCTCCCTCTCTCAAAAATAAACAAAAGAGGGGCGCCTGGGTGGCGCAGTCGGTTAGGCGTCCGACTTCAGCCAGGTCACGATCTCGCGGTCCGTGAGTTCGAGCCCCGCGTCGGGCTCTGGGTTGATGGCTCAGAGCCTGGAACCTGTTTCCGATTCTGTGTCTCCCTCTCTCTCTGCCCCTCCCCCGTTCATGCTCTGTCTCTCTCTGTCCCAAAAATAAATAAACGTTGAAAAAAAAAATTTTAAAAAAAAAATAAAATAAAATAAACAAAAGAAAGAAAGAAAGAAAGAAAGAAAGAAAGAAAGAAAGAAACCCATAGTTGTTGTTTTTTCAATATATGAAATTTATTGTCAAATTGGTTTCCATACAACACCCAGTGCTCATCCCAAAAGGTGCCCTCCTCAATACCCATCACCCACCCTCCCCTTTCTCCCACCCCCCATCAACCCTCAGTTTGTTCTCAGTTTTTAAAAGTCTCTTATGCTTTGGCTCTCTCCCACTCTAACCTCTTTTTTTTTTTCCTTCCCCTCCCCCATGGGAGAAACCCATAGTTCTTAATTCCCTTCTAGATCTCACTGGTCATGATTAGAGGTACCAAAGTTTTCATGAGAAACAAGTTTCCACAAGATTTCACATCCAATCTTATAGATTTGGAGGCCTCAAACCTAGCTTGGACAGACATAACCCATGGATGTCCCTGTAGCCAAACACTAAGTCTCTCCAGGTTCAAACTTCAATATCCTAGGAATATAAACTATGGCAATCTAAGTGAAATACAAACTAAGATAAATTATATATAGCAAGGGCTTGCTATAAACAAAAATAGTTGTGTTTTTTTTTAATGGTACAGTGATGTGCTACAATGTATAAGATAATTCCTACCTCCATTCATGAATACGGCAAAGAAAAATGTGTTTGAATTAAGATTATTTTATATAAGACTGGTTTTGAGCTATTTGTTTGTTTGCCACTTTTTAATTATAAAAATGAAGAGAAAAATATTTCTGTCCTCTTCAGAATTAATTATAAAATATCTTGATTAATCTAATAAGAAACAATCAGCTTAGCTATTTAAACTACCAGAGCAAAGAAGAAATGACACGGATGGGAAGGGAAATTCAAGCAACCATACACTGTTCTCCATTCTTGGGCAAAAACAACCTAATAAATCTATTATAAACATACTCTTCATGAAGGATGGTACTTACTAATTATTAAGAGAGTCATAATCATGGAGACACCAATGGGGAGAAGCTAGTTAATTTACAGCGGGGAGAAATGAGTCTGGTTTCCCTGAAGCCCCAGAAGACATTTGGTTTTCACTTTGCGAAGGCTACAGCTGCTCCTGAGTTAACGGGGGAAAGGCTGTGGGCCTGCAGAGCAGCTCTCGATGGATGGAGCTGTTACAGAGACAAGTACGGCAGCAGGCACCCTGTGGGTTCTCGATAAATATTAATCAATGATGTCAGTTCTTCTCACAATGGTGAGACTGCTAAACAACAGTGTAAAAGAGCGTTTATTCCAGATGGAAAACAGTATACCAGATAAATGCGGTGCCTTCTGGCAATCGTGAAAAGGCACAAAATACCATGAGAATTTTGAAATTGGATTCCCTCCCTAGTAGCCAAAGCATAGCACTATAAAATAAATAAGCACTAATATCAGTATAGCAATCATAATACACTGTACTTTGAATCAATAATACCCACAGTAATTAGAATTCAATAAAAGTAAAGTGTGATTTAGACTCCAGGATTTTCACCCTGTAACATCCAGAGTCAGAGAGCTGGGGAACAAAGAAGGGAAATGGATTGGGCACTTTATCTGAGTGGGGCTTAGAGCTTCCCAATGAAAGTCTACCTGAAAGAGAAAATAGTATTTCCAATCACGGAACAGAGGTGGAGTGGCCCTACGAAGCAGTTCAGAAGGAAAGTTGGTGATATTTCACGCTTGGGACTCTTCCTGCCTCCTGCTGTAAACCTGAGCAGAGCACGAAACCTATTAAGTGTATGCCAGAAGCAAATAATCAGATTGCATGAGAGATGCTGTACCTCAACCTGGTCACTATATTCTAAGTAGAGAGTACAAATCTGGAGCTGATCCAGAGATGGGTAACCAGAGGAATAGGGTTCCAGAAAACCCACTGCATAAAAAATGATGGTCGGCCTCGAGAAGTTGCAGAGAGAAAGTGTCTTCAAATATGTGACATCTGTCACAGGGAAGAAGGACGAACTTGTCCTGTGTAGCTTCAGAGGGCAAGGGCAGATCCTGGGGACAGAGGCTGGGGCAGGCAAGATTTGTGTTTCTATCAGGAATTCCCTCAGAGATAGGAGCTCCTGTTCTAGGAAGCATTCCGCAGACGAACACTTGTCAGAAATTAAGAGGTGGTATTGGACTAGATGGCATTCAAAGTCCTAACGCTAAAATTCAATCATTAAGACCCAATTAACAAAATTTCTTGGCCCTCTAATAGTGTTGTCTTGATATGGCCCCCAACAGCATATAAGAAAGAGTTCCAGGACTTAAAAGAAAGGTGGTTTTATAATTATATTAAGGTACAAAAATCAACATTTTAAAAAGAATAATTATTAAGTCATGTGTATAAATCAGACAATCTGAAAATGGAGTAGGAGGTCATTTTGTGTTGATGAATGGATTTCAATGCTGGTAACTTTCCTATGATGATCAAGTAAGCTGAAAGAACTCAGGACCAATAAAGAATCATGGTCAAAATTACTGTCCACAGACTGTTTAAGAGCACTCACAGAACACTTGGCCCCTTAGTGCTCCTAATCTTATTTTTCTTAGGGCTCAATTAGGTTAACTGCATTTTTTGTCATATGTCTATAAGAACTGAAGTATTTGTAATCTTTGTTAAATGTTTAATAGGCTGAGTTGTAGTTATAACCAAATATCCCTTTGTTAGTCTTACAAAAAAAATATGAAAATCAATTTTGGATTAAAAACAAATTTGACTTTGAAAATTACTTTTCTTGGTATACAACAACACAAGAATTTGAAAATCTGATTCCCCTTCACTGACAGCAAAGACATTTTCTGTATAAGTTTCAATGGCATAATGTGGTCTGATGTTTTTGCAAGAAACACCCAAACATCACCCAACATTACCAACACTAGAACGTGGGATGGAGAATACATGCCCATTAGTTCTTACTAGTTTTTGGATACATTATTGGTTTTAGTTTGACAGTTATCATTTACCAAGAGAGTTTCTGGGGAAAAAAAAGAAAACAGAAAGGGATGTCACCTAATTCTTGTAAAGAGTTGTTTACCAACTAAACACATCCAACTTTAATAGAACTGTCACAGGCCAAAATGTCAACTAAAAGTCACAGAGCCAGAAATATAGCAAATTGTGGAATTGTAGACTGTGTTTCACATGGATGAAAACTAAATGTGTCACCTAACTGAAATGCTCATTATATTTCCACTGAAATTACAGAAACTCTGTACTTTTTTCTTATACATAAAGCCAGCTCCTCAAACCATCATCAAATTACTTAGGTCACAGGAAAGCACCGAAGTGTGATTCCATAGAAGACAGTAAGCATGAATGGATCAGAAGAATCAAAATGAGTCACACGCATCTGAAAGCCCAAAAATCTAACTTATTCAACAAATATATATTTAGTTCCTACTACGTGCCAGACTCATGAATTACCTATCTTTGTATCCCTACCCCCTCGAATTGTATCAAGCACACATTAGGGACACAATATTTTTTTTCAATATTAAATGATAAATTAATTAATTATAGAGTATAAAATACTGGGTTTTTTTAAAGGATATCAAAGAAAATTCTTCTCAAGTGTCATCTAAATAAAGTGCAAAAAGTGTCATAGCTGTTGACGTTACCTGGAGTTCATTTTATTTACTTAACTGACAATAACAATCAGAAGGCATATTAAAAAGAGAAGCTTACCATTATACCAGTTCATGTGACAGTCAAAACTGTTACTTACACTAAGTGGGGGAAAAAGAGGAAATTAAGTAGCTCCTTAAGAAACACATTTTCATGCCAATGACATACAGCAGTCAGCCATATTACATTTGACTATATCAAAGTATCAACAAATTTTGTCTAATTCAGATTCCATAGATTTATGAGTTCCACGACCACTAATCACAATCCTGCTCTAAATTACTGCTTTCATTTTGCCAGCACACATGCAGCGATGGTATCTTCCTTGCGTGCATATAATCCCTTATCAGTATGGGACTCTGGAAGACCATTTCATGTTAATGTCCTGAGCCATCTGCCACAGAAGATTACAGATTATGCTGTGATGCCCCTACAGGAATCTCTGATGCCAAAAGACTTTGACTAAAGACTTGAGGCTGACATAATAGCCCAGTAACTATATATGGTAACGATCTGAAGCGCTCCTCTAAAAAGAATGGGGGCCACAAAGAAGACAGGCAGTGGTGTACTGGTATTCCATCAATATTCCCCTCGGTATTAGGGCTCTCTGGACAAGCCTGATATACAAATTAAATTCCTGATAGACAGGCTAGCAAAGACAAACTCTTTTACTGTAAGTGCTTGTCTTGATGAATTGCTAATAGCTTCATGAAGGATGGAAAGAGTGGATAACTGACCCTGGTCTAAGCAAAAGTAATGATGGGCTGAACTAGAGGAACAGGAGTGTAAGTATAGGGAGAGAGATTAGAGCAGGATAATCAAGGGGACTGTGACAAGTTTAATTTGATAATCAAAAAGAAAATTTGGAGAGGCAAATAAAATGCTATTATCTTTTGTCACACCAAAGTTTCTACTGCTTTTCAGCATGCTCTCCACCTTGGGAGACTGGCCTGTGGTCTGAAGTAGATTCCCTTTCCTCTCCAGCTGGGTTTAGCCTGCAGCAGCTTGGGCAGGCCATCAGAAGTAAAAGAGAGAGAGATCAAAATACATATTCCCATAGCTGTATTGCTGTGAGACTTCCTCAGGCCGGCTATATCCCTCAGCCTGAGCTCATGTTACCTCCCAGGACAGCTCTCTCGACTCTTTTCCTCTGGGGTCCAGCAACCATTCCCTTTGCACAACCTTCGGGCCAGGGGTAGTAACAACCCATGGTTCCTAGCACTGGACACTACATTCTCCCTCATGGGTTCCCTAAACCTAACTGCACTTTGGAAATGATGCTTTTTAGTAAACCCCTCAAATCATCCCACCTGGGTGTATAATTTGCTTCCTGCTCAGACTGACACACCAAATATGATTCTGGGATTTTGATCTTGGATGGCTGTGAGGGTAGATGATACTATGAGCCGAAATAAGGAATACAGGAAGATGAGTATGTTCAAATGTGGAAAGAAAAACCACATCTTGAAGTTGCTATATAACAACTGTGGATCATCCACAGACAGAGGTTGGCAGCAGCTGTAAAAGCAGACGTGGCATAAAGATGGAGATAAAAATTAATTTTGAGAAATTTGTAAGTACTGATCATTGCCATAAGCTCTAGCTTAAAATAGAGAATTCATTTAATTTAGGAGATGGAGTCAGCAAACTCTCTCTAAAATTACAGAACTGTAGAGCTTAAAAGGATGTTAATTGTCTTCTAGCTGAGCTCTCCTTTTCTGGGTGTTATAACTGAAGTCCACAGTTAGCCATCAAAGGGCTACTGTTAGTTAATGGCGGTGCTGGCAGTGGAGCTTCTGGGTTCTCCCGTCTATGTGTGCTCTTTCCACAAAATGCAGCCTTTCCCTCAATTTTGCTGTTTCCCACTAGTCATCAAGTATGGAGTACTTAGTCTGCACCCAGCCTTGTGCTAATTGATGTGAGGAATAATGCAGAAGTAAAACAGAATTCCAGAGGTTTACAGTCTTAATTGACTAAAATACAAATGTTTAGAAATGAGAGTGCTAGAGAGAAATGTCCTGTCACACTAAAGGAAAAGAGGACATTTTGTAGGACAGGGGCACTGTCATCCAGCATGATCAC
This sequence comes from Prionailurus bengalensis, assembly GCF_016509475.1. NCBI lineage: Eukaryota > Metazoa > Chordata > Mammalia > Carnivora > Felidae > Prionailurus > Prionailurus bengalensis. Next base: position 148,458,814 of record NC_057344.1, read on the forward strand.
TTTGAGATTTTAGCAATTTCATGTGCATTGTTGGTGTGAGTGAGGAAGTAGTAACAGTTGGCTCTTGGGGCGCCTGGGTGGCGCAGTCGGTTAAGTGTCTGACTTCAGCCAGGTCATGATCTTGCGGTCTGTGAGTTCGAGCCCCGCGTCAGGCTCTGGGCTGACGGCTCAGAGCCTGGAGCCTGTTTCTGATTCTGTGTCTCCCTCTCTCTCTGCCCCTCCCCCGTTCATGCTCTGTCTCTCTCTGTCCCAAAAATAAATAAACGTTGAAAAAAAAATTTAAAAAAAAAAAAAAAACAGTTGGCTCAATTATTGCCCCAGCATTCAAGGATTGTCTAATTTATTCTATTTAAGCATACAAATTTTTATTGTAGAATAACATGAAGCATAAAGATCTATAAATCTATTGGTTCCTATCTTTAGAGACCCTCCTTCTAAGTGTCAGCTTAAATCCAAACACATTTTGGCAAATGAGAGAGCAGAAAATATATTCTTATTATTCACGCAAGTGTGAATTTATCGATGTATTGTTATTATTTAGCTGTAAACATAAAGTGAGTAGGAGAGATGATGGTCTGAAAGCCTACACACCTCAACATTGCTCCTTAGAAATCACATATATTTTCTGCCCCCTGTTTATTTTATGATTGCTGTATATAATTCTAAACTATGCTGAGAAACCTTTTAGTAGGAATTGAAACTGGATTGCTATCATTATTCTATTTTCACATGCTCATAACTTTCTCAGCAGCATTTATCAATGCTGAGAAATGACCTGCTTGGGCTCTTATAAAGGGAAAATTCCTTTAAGTCTGAAGAGCTGTTATCAATTTGGGAGTTACTGCTGGAAGAAAAAGGTGATGTCTACATAGGCAGTTGAAATGATCTATATTTATCTTAAGGATGAAACTAGTTTATTTTGTAAATTACAACTAACAATTGCTTCACAAATTTTCTTGTTTTCCACATGCTATGTCTATATAATTTCAGGCTTTGGCAAGTGGAAGAGATAAAAAGGTGATAATTCCTGAAGTGTGAGCTGGGGGTGGGGGGGGGGAGAGAAAGAGGGGTCTAATGGATTAATAATTAAGAAGGAAAAACCTCAACAGAGAAGAAGCAATTGTCCTCAAAGACATTTACCCAAGGCATCTGGTCCACACAAAACTCATACCATTGAAAAGGTGGACTAAGTTAACTGGTGTTACAAGCTCAAATATCTTCAGGGACAGGCAGTTAATCTGAAATTGCAAAGCAGCCAAGTCTTAGAGTTATGAGGACAATAACTACCTGCAAAGTATAGGCTCCACCCAAGGCCTCATGTGTGTGCGTGTTCACAAACTATGGGCTAAACAAAGAATGGCTGTAGGCTGAATTATGCCTGTTTACCACTGTTTTGTGATGCCCATTTTAGACACATTAAATTGAATGCTTCTTTCTATGTTTCACTTTGTGGAGATTTTTCTTTTTTTTTTCTTATAATTTTTTTTTTTTTTTTTTTTTTTTTACATTTTTGAGAGACAGAGTGAGACAGAGAGCGAGCAGAGGTGGGGAAGAGACAGAAGGAGACACAGAATCTGAAGCAGGCTCCAGGCTCTGAGCAAGCGTTCAGCAGAGAGCCCGATGCAGGGCTCGAACCCAGGAACCATGAGATCATGACCTGAGCTGAAGTCGGACACTTAACCGACTGAGCCACCCAGGCACCTTGACTTTGTGGAGATTTTTCATTCCTTAGGCCAGCTAGTTTGGGACATTTCATTATTGCTATGGTGTCAGTGTTGTGTCGCCTCAAATTTGTATGTTGAGATCCTAACCCCCCCCCCCCAAAAAGATGGTATTAGGAGGTGGCGCCTTTAGGGAGGTACTTAGGTCATAAGGGTGGAACCCTCATGAGTAAGATTAATGTTTTTATAAAAGAGGCCCCGAAGAGAGCCCTAGCCCTTCCTCCATGTTTGAACATAGTGAAAAGGTGCTGGCTATGAGCCAGGAGGAAGGCCTTTACCCAACCATGCTGGTACATAACCGTGGGCTTTCCAGCCTCCAAAAACGTGAGAAATAAATTGTTCTGGTTTATAAGTCACCCATCTATAGTATTTTGTTATAGCAGCCCAAACAGACGAAAACAGTTATCAATCTTTCCCTTTATTTTCAACTTTATAAGAAAAATAAGTTTTTATAAGAAAAAGTCAGAAAGTTTCCTGGGTGAAAGTGAATATATGATGATTCATTTCCTAGGAATTGAAAGAAAGGAATTTCAGCAACTGCATCTCTTGTCTTCTAAAGTCTTTCCACTTCTTCTACACAAAACACAAGGGGAGAGATTTCATGAGATTCTAGCTGCTTAGAGCAGCTCATTGATAAAAATCAGGTATAATCAAGATTACCTAAGAAAAACTGACACCTTAAACACTGAGAACTGAACTGCAAAGCAAAGGATTATCTTAGTTTCACTCTGCAGGTAAAAAAACAAAACGCCAGTAACTAAATGTTGGTCTTATCTTGCAGTCCCTCCATGAACCACAGTTTTGATTTTATGTTCACCCAAGCATATTAAGGGGAGACAGGATGTCTGCACAACCCAGCTCAATTATCTGTTTTTCTGTACTACAGCATTCATCATTATGGGAAGGAAAATTTGGCTCAGATGATGCTCGTATCTTATACCAATACTGGTGTAACGACACAGTGTAAGTTTACTCCCACAGCCCATAATTCAACTACTAAATTACTACATGTACAGCTCATGAACAAGAAATTCTACATAAAAACTGTTACTAATATGAAGAGTTTTTGCTTATGTACTTTCAAAGTATGGATTTAACAGGTTTTTTTCTTACTCATGCATTTTTAGATACTAAAGTACATCCCACTTTTCCCCCTCAGTACAATACGAATTATGATAGAATTTATGACAGAATTTATCCATGGAAGGCTTTTCAAAGCCAGACTATAATTAGGTTAAAAATACATAATAGGCACATGGACAAAGACTGGAAATCAATTTTTAAATGCACAAAATTGCAAAAGTTGAATTACAGGTGACTTTTTCATTATTAAACATTGTATTATTGTGTAAATTCAATGGAAGTTATTTAAAGCTCAGGTACTTACCGTGGTTGGAAAATAACGACTCGTTTTGAATTTTTTCAGAGCCATAGAAGAGGTGTAGGTGCCCAAGAAGAGGATGAAAGACATGAGAGTGATGTCAGGAACAAAATCACAGTTGTTCCCCACGAGCTTTCCTCCGTATTTCAAACACTTCTTCGTCGACAAAAATGCCCAGTCAAAGGTAGCATTATGGTACTGAAGAAGAAAAACATGAACATTTTTCTAGATAACACCAATGCATCAAAAGCAGCATTTGATACTTGATGGGCTATGTAGGGATTAGGCTGAAAGTCTCTGTAGAACAGCTGGAGGGTAACCACTGGAGGGTGAAACTTGACGAAGTGTTAATGGAATAACTGGTACTGGGGGGCCAGGAGCATAGCAATTACTGAAAACACAATGAAAATGATGCCGTCTGTTACCTAGTTTGAGCTACAGCCCTACAATCATCCATTTGTTCAACAGAAACAAACCACAAAGTCCTTCTTTCCTGTCAACCTTCCTGAGAGTAAACTGAGACACATTAATATCCTAAGTCTCAAAATGTAAGACTCTCTAAAACACCTTTATCGTTTAAAAAGTACTTACTTTTGCAATACACAGCTTCTTTGGATTCAAGCGGCCCTATGGTTAATGCTCTCTAAAAGTCATATTAGCTTAACTATGCATCTACCCAGCACTTTCCCAAGGAGCTATTTCTTTTCTAAATAACTAGAGACTGGTGATTTAAGGAATTAGACTATAAAAAATACTGATGGTCCCTGCTTTTTCAACTGAATACCTTAATAAAATAGAACTTTTTATCTTGTGGGCTTCAGGTGAACAGCATGCACACCCAGTACTGGAACATACTAGAATGGGCTTTGGAGTCCTGTGTGGCATATCCCTATGGTACATGACCTCAAGCTCATGGGTCAATTTTCACATTTTCTTCTATCTCATGAATTGCTGTCATGTTGTCAGTACTTCTTGAGAACAGCTAACTCCTGTTCCTATTTTCCGTTTCTAATATGCAGGAGAATCCTTTTGCCAGCACACTGGATTAGACCAAGGTACTCACCCCCCCAAGGTACAGTCTTAGCTACTTCTCTAGAGAACTACCTTCAGTCACATTAGAACTACCTCACCTAGGGGCGCCTGGGTGGCGCAGTCGGTTAAGCGTCCGACTTCAGCCAGGTCACGATCTCGCGGTCCGGGAGTTCGAGCCCCGCGTCAGGCTCTGGGCTGATGGCTCAGAGCCTGGAGCCTGTTTCGATTCTGTGTCTCCCTCTCTCTCTGCCCCTCCCCCATTCATGCTCTGTCTCTCTCTGTCCCAAAAATAAATAAACGTTGAAAAAAAAAATTTAAAAAAAAAAAAAGAACTACCTCACCTAAAATGTTATGCCCTCTTGCAGCCAGTTACTGACCAACACTAATGTGGTGCTACAAAATTCCCCTAAATATGTTGAAAATCATACGTGATGCTGTTTGGGAAGTGATTAGGCCATGAGAATGATTAGGCCACGAGAATGATGTCTTCATGAATGAGATTCATGTTTTCATAAAACAGACCCCAGAGAGCTCCCTTGTCTCATCGGCCATATGAAGACACAATGAGAAGAAGGCTGTCTATGAACCAGGAAGTGGGTGGGTCCTCATCAGACACTGAATCTGCCAGCACTGTGATCCTGAACTTTCTCTTAGGTCCAGGGCTAATGAGTATGTCATGTGCTAACAGAAGGTTTATTTGAGAATACCTTGCAAATAAATAGGGAAAGATAAATTTCTCCTGTCCTTTGGAAGCAAGAGTTCTACCTCATACCAAACTCATCATCAACATTCTTTACTAGTCAATGAATTCTCTTGATGTAAGTAATCTAGTCATAAAAGTTCACACGTGCAAAAGAAGAATCTCGGACCAGAAATTGTTCATATTTTTATAGAGCTCAAAAGGTAAAGTGCTTACATAAGTCAATAAAAAAAATAAACTCTAGGTCTTTCCCTGAAATATTTTTTCTATATTAGCTTCAACTTATAAACAGCTGAACCACATAATTATTCTTTTATCAAACGCCAATTTTGAGAGGTGATTTAATCATGTCTCATCTTGTTTTTCAGATTTCTGCATATGGATGTTTTTAGAAGAACACCTTTAAAGTTTAGAGGTCATAATAGGTAACAGATTTCTTTGTTTTAAGATCAGCAAAAATTTACCATTGTAAATTTGCCTATGTAAATTTACCATAATATCATTTCAGCACTTTAATATGAGCAGAAAACCCTTTTTTATAGCCCAAAGAAGTAAGCTGCGTTAAGACAATCAATCCCAACAGACAGTTTTTATTGATTTTCTTACAGAGATTCAGGTTGAGGTGAAAAAATATACAGATATACATAAAATGATAGATATGTTTTCTCATGTACATCAACTCAAAATGCCAATATCACTATTTTTTTTGGCCTCAAATGATTCCCTACATCATCATACAGAAAGTTTAGCCTCCCAACCATCTAAGGACTTTAGTATAAAGTTTAGGCAGCACGTCCAGATCTCTCAGTATATATATACACTTTTCCCACTTCCATAAAACTTTAAATCTAGCTAATAAATAATTCTTTTTAAACATCACTGGAGAGGAACCTATATTATCTGTGTTACTTCAGTGTTATTACTCTACATAAACTCATATCATTGAAGGTTAACTTCATAAAACTTCAGGCAAGATTCAGATCACAAACAAACTAGACATTAAGACAAAGCATTACTCATCTATCAGTGGTGTATATATGTAAATACGCAAAGTAGAATTTTAAATAATTATCTGATAATTTAATCATCACAGATACAATTTCTATTATTTTTTACTCCAATATATCTCATTTTGTTATCTATGAAACATACACATTTCAGTAGAAATGATATGTTTTACTTCAGAAGTACACTCTGCTTTGCCTATGTAAAGGGAACATAAAAAAAGAAAACTACAGATTTTAGTTACTACTTTCTATAATCCAATAGTTTTCAAATTTTATTATCAGTGAAATATCTTTTCATGTGGAACCCCAATATTTAAAACTGTGATAAAACTGAGATATTCAGCCCTATGTATTTAGGAGGGATTGGGCGGCACTTTCTCACTACTCCTGGCCCACCTAAAGGCAGACCCTGAGTCCCCTCTCTTGGGAATTCTAGCTTAGTCTGAGCGGAATGTTACTTTAAAAACAATGCTGTCTCATTAAAAGTCACCTATCTATATCTATCATTTATAATTATAATTTATCTGAAATTGCCATGAGTAGTTTAATCCAGGGCTGAACAAACTATATCCCATAGGCCAAACTCAGCCTGACTCCTGTTTTTATAAATAAAGTTTTACTTAAACATAGTAATGCTCATTTCTTTACATAATGTTCATTACTATATTTGTGCTACAACTGCAATGCTGAGTAATTTCAACAAAGACCAGATATCTGACCCATAAATCCTAAAAAGTATATTATCTGATCCTTAACAGAAAAAGTATCTGCCCTGGTTTAATTTCTTGCCTAAGACTCCTATATTACTTTCTACTATCCTTATAAATAAATCTTTCATGTTTCATCATATTAGTACATTACACATTTTTATTTGATTTGTATTTTTTTATATTTGTATTATTATTTCATGGGTAGTGTTATTGATGCTGGTTGATTCACTGTAAAATTTTTTTAAGACCCCACCCAAAAATTTCTAGAACCAATACATGAATTCAACAAAGTTGCAGGATATACAATCAATGTGCAGAAATCAGTTGCATTTATATACACTAATAATGAAGGAGCAGAAAAAGAAATCAAGGAATGGATCCCATTTGCAATTGCACCAAAAACAATAAGATACCTAAGAATAAACACAACTAAACAGGTAAAATATCTATACTCTGAAAACTATAGAACACTTATGAAAGAAATTGTAGAGGACACAAAGAAATGGAAAAGCATTCCATGCTCATGGATTGGAAGAACAAACATTGTTAAACTGTCTATACTATCCAAAGCAATCTGCACATTTAATGCAATCCCTATCAAAATACCACCAACATTGTTTACAGAGTTATAACAAACAATCCTAAAATTTGTATGGAACCAACAAAAGATGCCAAATAGCCAAAGCAATACTGAAAAAGAAATGCAAAACTGGAGACATCCCGATTCCAGACTTCAAGCTAATTACAAAGCTGCAATCATCAAGACAGTATGACTCTGGCACAAAAACAGACAAATAGATCGATGGAACAGAACAGAAAACCTAGAAATGGACCCCCAACTATATGGTCAACTAATCTTCAACAAAGCAGGAAAGAATATCCAATGGAAAAAGGCAGTCTCTTCAACAAATGGTGCTAGGAAAACTGGATGGTGACATGCAGAAGGATGAAACTGGACCACTTTCTTAGACCATCCACAAAAATAAATTCAAAATGGATAAAAGACCTAAATGTGAGATAGGAAACCAACAAAATCCCAGAGGAGAACAAAGGCAGCAACTTCTTTCACCTTGGCCAGAACAACTTCTTACTAGATATGTCACCAAAGGCAAGGGAAACAAAAGCAAACACAAAGTATGGGATTTCATCAAGATAAAAAGCTTCTGTATAGTGAAGGAAACAACAAAACTAAAAGGCAGCCTACATAATGGGAGATGATTATTTGCAAATCACATATCTGATAAAGGATTAGTATCCAAAACTATAAAGAACTCATCAAACTCAACACCCCAAAACCAAACAACCCAGTTAAGAAATGAGCAGAAGACATGAATAGTCAGTCAGAGAAAGACAGATATCACATAATTTCACTCATATGTGGAATTTAAGAAACTTAACGGATGATCATAGAGGAAGGGAAGAAAAAATAAGATAAAAACAGAGAGGGAGGCAAACCATAAGAGACTCTTAAATACAGAAGACAAACTGAGGGTTGATGGGGGCAGGGGGTGTTGAAAATGGGTGATGGACATTAAGGAGGGCAGTTATTTGGATGAGTGCTGGGTGTTATATGTAGGCGATGAACCACTGGATTCACTCCTGAAGCCAAGAGTACACTGTATGTTAACTAACTTGAGAGTTAAAAAAATAAAATAAAATAAAATAAGAAGACCTGAATAGACACTTTTCCAAAGACATCCAGATGGCTAACAGACACATGAAAAGATGCTCAACATCACTCATCATCAGGGAAATACAAATCAAAACTATGATGAGTTACCACCACACACCTGTCAGAATGGTTAAAATTAACAACACAAGAAACAACAGGTGTTGGCAAGGATGCAGAGAAAGGGGAACTCTCTTGCACTGTTGGTGGGAATGCAAACTGGTGAAGCCACTCTGGAGAACTAAAAATAGAACTATCCTATGATCCAGGAATTGCACTATTAGATATTTACCCAAAGGATACAAAAATACAGATTTGAAGGGGTACATGCACCCCAGTGTTTATAGCAACATTACCCAAAACAGTCAAAATATGGAGACAGCCCATTCATCGACTGATAAATGGATGAGTAAGATATGGAACATATATACGATAGAATATTACTCAGCCATCAAAAAGAATAAAATCTTGCCATTTACAATAACACGGATGGAGCTACAGTGTATTACGCTAACCAATAAGTCAGTTAGAGAAAGTTATGCTATGTTATAGTTATGCTAACAAATAAGTCAGTTAGAGAAAGACAAATACCATATGATTTCACTCACATATGGAATTTAAGAAACAAAACAGATGAACATATGGGAAGAAGGGGAGAGAAGAGAGGGAAACAAACCACAAGAGACTCTTAATGACAGAATACAAACTATGGGTTCATGGAGGGAGGTGAGTGGGAGATGGGCTAGATGGGTGATGGTTACTAAGGAGGGTACTTGCTTTGAAGAGCATTGGGTGTTGTATATTAGTGATTCATCACTGAGTTCTACTCCTGAAGCCAATATTGCACTGTATGTTAGCTAAAATTTAAATTTAAAAAAATGGCAAAAAACTCCAGCTTTGGTTTTGATCATTTGTAATTTTCAAACTGTGGTAAGTCATAGAAAAAGCAAAAACAGGTAAATGATTCTTCTCCAGGTTCATGCAACTCCCGAAGAATTAATTTGAAGGAAATACTGAACATACATCAAAGCAAGAGACTGAGAAAATACCCTCATGGGCTTCAATCTCAGCTCTACCACGATTTAATTGGAAAACAGAAAAAAAAAGTAACTTCACTTTCCTGTGTAACTGCCGACAGGATAGCTGAAAAAGAGTACCATAAAGGTCACGGTGATCATAGCTTCAGAAAATGCTCTAACATAAATAGTACTCTTCACATGCAAACCACTCTGATTACTGCTTAGAAAGTAATGGTAAAAAACATACAACCAAAATAGGAGCCAAAATAACACTGGCTCCTAAAAGAGGGCAAATACTGTGTTGAACACATCCAGCACAGATGTTAAGTGACCCGAAGAAGAAAGAAATCCTTGAGTCCCCTGAAATATCATGTAAAACATTGTTTGCATGTATATTTATCTGGGAAAAGCAACCACAGATTTCATTAGAACCTCAGAGGAAGCAGTGAAGCAAAGACGCTTCAGACGTTACTGCTCTGGTGCTTTTATAAGTGAGGTTATTCCATCATCATAGTACGCCATGCTCTATGTATGTCAGCTGCACTCCAATTTTCATCTATTCTAAGAGCAAATTCATGACTGCAAGGCTAACGATGATTTGTTAACTCATCAGCAAATGTTCCCCAATTCAGAGAGATTCGTTGTTTTGTAACTACTTCTTAGTAAACTATATCCCTGTTTGAATCCTCATGGGCGTTTTAAATTTAACACAGTCAGGGCGCTTGGGTGGCTCAGTCGGTTAAGCATCTGACTTCGGCTCAGGATCTCATGGTTCATGGGTTTGAGCCGGTGTCAGGCTCTGTGCTGATAGCTCAAAGTCTGGAGCCCACTTAGGATTCTGTCTCTCTCTCTCTCTTTCTCTCTCTCTGCTCCTCCCCTGCTTGCATTCTGTCTCTGTCTCTCAAATATGAATAAATGTTAAAAAATAATAATAATAAAATGAAATGAAATAAAATAAAATAAATTTAACATGTTCAAAACTAACTCCTCATCCTTCCTTAAATCTTGCTTCCCCTAGGATCTTGCCTATCTCTGTTAATAGCAAATTCATCCTTCTAGATTCTAAAAACAGAGAACCCTGAAGTCATTGTTAATTCCTCTCTTTCTCACAGGTCACATTACGGCAAAATGATCTCAAAATATGTCCAAAATTAGGGGGGGGGGGTCTGGCTGGCTCAGTCAGTAGAGCATGTGACTCTTCATCTCAGGGTTGTAGGTTCAAGCCCCATGTTGGGGTAGACATTACTTAAAAATAAATATTGAATACTGGAGGGAGTGTTCAAAGGAGAGAACTCAGTTGAGAAATAAGGGAGAACAGAAAAACTGAAATGACAATTTCAGAATACTTTTGAAAAAAAAACAGTAACAAAAGGATAGGCTAGAGCATGTGAGCACTATAAAATCAAGGCATGTTCTTCAGGGCTGATGAGGACTTCTGAGGTGTTTGTGGTAGATGAGAAAGAACCAGGCTATGGGGGTAGAAGGAAGAAGGGCATGCTGGAAAAAAAATCAAGAATGGAGAAAGGAAGGTGAAAGATTAAGTAAGAGAGAGACTGATTAGGGTTTCGGCAACTCTTTGTACCAGGATGGGTAAAGGCTAGATATAACAGCAGTATAGAGCCCGGACACCAAATGGACTGTGTATCACTAAAAACTAAGAAAGAACAGACCAAGACAGAGGCAGGGTTCAATTTACAATACACCAGGCTTCCAAAGAAATTTTAGCTAACCTAAATCATTCATCAGGATCCAACTATCTGACATATTCAAGGAAGATATCTACTAACTTATCTACCCTTTTTATCTGGGGAACAAAATTAAAGTAAAATAAACTTTCAATTTAAAGTTGCCAGATAAACTATAGGATGCCCAGTTATACAGATAAACAATGAAAAATATTTTTAGTTAAGTATGACCCGTGCAATATGTGGGACATATTTATACTAAAAAAATTGTTTGGTATTTACCTGAAATTCAAATGTAACTGGGACCCTCTGTCTTTTGTTTTGTTTGCTAACTCTGGTGATGCTGTTTCAATTAGCTACAGGCTGTTTTGAACAATAGCAGCATGTGGAAAATAGAAAAATGTGGCCAAAAGAAAACAAAATGCATTGGGTCCTGGTTACATAAAGGAACTAAGATAGTGTTAAGAGAGCAGCAATAAAGAAAAATAAAACAGGGGTGCCTGGGTGGCGCAGTCGGTTAACCGTCCGACTTCAGCCAGGTCACGATCTTGCGGTCCGTGAGTTCGAGCCCCGCGTCGGGCTCTGGGCTAATGGCTCAGAGCCTGGAGCCTGTTTCCGATTCTGTGTCTCCCTCTCTCTCTGCCCCTCACCTGTTCATGCTCTGTCTCTCTCTGTCCCAAAAATAAATAAACGTTGAAAAAAAATTTTTTTAATAAAAAAATAAAAAATAAATAAAACAAAAACAATTTTTAAAAGGTTCCTGGGAGAAACAATATGTTTGCTAAAATATTAATTATGCAAGGCAGTACAAGAAAGTGTCTAAATGAACAGTATAGAGATTAGTAAGTAGATCAGAAAAAGAGCTAATCAGTTTCATTGATCACAGAGAAAACAAAATTCAAACTAAGTCCTGAAAGAAAGACTGGTCCTTGTAGAACTCTCATACTCCAAAGGGTAAAGAGAACAGTAAGAGTGGCAGAAGGACAAAACTAAAAAAGAATGGCAAAGAAAGTAACAAAAGCCAAGGGAATGAAAGCGACAAGCTTTATATGTGTATTTCTCTCTGCATTGGCAGAAACAAAGTGGTAAAGCATTAGACAAGGAGATACCATGAGTAAAGATGCTGATTTGGGGACATACAATGCTTCATTCACTTATCTAGCAAGTTCTTTATTCAAAATTTATTGAATGCCTACCATGTGGAGAAACCAACAGTGAGTAGACCAGGTGAGCCAAAGAAGGCTGATTGTGTAAATAGGTAGAAATAAATATATAAACATATAAGAGAAATGGGACCGGGGCGCCTGGGTGGCGCAGTCGGTTAAGCCAGGTCACAATCTCGCGGTCCACGAGTTCGAGCCCCGCGTCGGGCTCTGGGCTGATGGCTCAGAGCCTGGAGCCTGTTTCCGATTCTGTGTCTCCCTCTCTCTCTGCCCCTCACCTGTTCATGCTCTGTCTCTCTCTGTCCCAAAAATAAATAAACGTTGAAAAAAAATTTTTTTAATAAAAAAATAAAAAATAAATAAAACAAAAACAATTTTTAAAAGGTTCCTGGGAGAAACAATATGTTTGCTAAAATATTAATTATGCAAGGCAGTACAAGAAAGTGTCTAAATGAACAGTATAGAGATTAGTAAGTAGATCAGAAAAAGAGCTAATCAGTTTCATTGATCACAGAGAAAACAAAATTCAAACTAAGTCCTGAAAGAAAGACTGGTCCTTGTAGAACTCTCATACTCCAAAGGGTAAAGAGAACAGTAAGAGTGGCAGAAGGACAAAACTAAAAAAGAATGGCAAAGAAAGTAACAAAAGCCAAGGGAATGAAAGCGACAAGCTTTATATGTGTATTTCTCTCTGCATTGGCAGAAACAAAGTGGTAAAGCATTAGACAAGGAGATACCATGAGTAAAGATGCTGATTTGGGGACATACAATGCTTCATTCACTTATCTAGCAAGTTCTTTATTCAAAATTTATTGAATGCCTACCATGTGGAGAAACCAACAGTGAGTAGACCAGGTGAGCCAAAGAAGGCTGATTGTGTAAATAGGTAGAAATAAATATATAAACATATAAGAGAAATGGGACCGGGGCGCCTGGGTGGCGCAGTCGGTTAAGCCAGGTCACAATCTCGCGGTCCACGAGTTCGAGCCCCGCGTCGGGCTCTGGGCTGATGGCTCAGAGCCTGGAGCCTGTTTCCGATTCTGTGTCTCCCTCTCTCTGTGCCCCTCACCCGTTCACGCTCTGTCTCTCTCTGTCCCAAAAATAAATAAACGTTGAAAAAAAAATTAAAAAAAAAAAAAAAAGAGAGAGAGAAATGGGACCAAGTGACCAAGTTGCTGACGATCTTAACTGAGGTCAATCTTGTGAAAAGGGATATCAATCTATTTTTCTGAATTTCATTTTCCAGAGAATTACCCTGTTTACACTGAACGGATTTGTTTGTAAATCTTAAATGTATAAGGTATACCAAAGGATGAATTTTAAAATTTAAAATGTTATAGGATCCTCCCCAAAGACAAAATGGGGAGATATATATGTGAGAGAGGATGAGCAAAATGTTGACAATCATTGAAGCTAGGTGATGTGCATATGGAAGTTCATTGTACAGTATTCTCTGTAGTTCACTGCATGTTTTAGATTTTCTATATTTTTAAAAGTAGGAACAGGGGCACCTGGGTAGCTCAGTTGGTTAAGCATCCAACTTCAGCTCAGATCATGATCTCACAGTTCACAGGTTCAAGCCCTGTGTCAGGCTCCGCACTAACAGCTCGGAGCCTGGAGCCTGCTTCAGATTGTGTGTCTCCCTTTCTCTCTGCCCCTCTCCTGCTTGTGCAGGCTCTCTTTCTCTCTCTCTCTGTCTCTCCAACCAAAACAAACAAACAAACAAACATTTTTAAAAAATAAATAGAAGTAGGAACATGTGATATTCAAGGGGACTTAAGGACAGAATGGTTTTTGCACTTGACTTTCTCAGTGAGAGAAAATCACAAAGATGCTACGCATAAGAAGATTAATATGACATTCTATTTCCCATGAAAATGAATGTTAACTCCTAAAATCACCCTGAAGGTACATCAAATGAAAGCACTTTTGCTTCCATGTCTGACTGCCAAGCAGAATTTATGAGACAATAATAGTTCTCAGTTTCTTGATTAACAGCATCTCCATTAGACATGATATGCTTCACTGGGTTACACAATAAGCAAAAAAATAAAATAAAATAATAAAATAAATAAAATGGAAGATTTTTGTATTGCTCTCTTTAGTATCAACTAGTAAAGTATGCATGCACCTTTTGAAATAAATATAAATGAAGGTAATGCTACAGAAAGAAGTCTCAAGGTTAAGTAGTTAATGTACACATTTAGGGGTTTTTCCCTGCAGTGGGTAGGCAAATTTATAGTAATTTTCAACTTACTTTATGAACTACAGGATACATTTGAGCTGCGTTGTCTAGAGTTGTATGTGCTATTGTGAAATATCAAAACTAATTGGTTTTCTACTTGTGATTAATATATAGAAGGTAGACTGAAACTGGACCACTTTCTTACATCGTATACAAAAATAAATTCAAAATGGATTGAAGACCTAAATGTGAGACTGGAAACCATCAAAATCTTAGAGGAGAACACAGGCAATAAGTAACCCCTTTGACATCAACCATAGAAACTTCTTTCTAGATAGGTCTCCTGAGGCAAGGGAAACAAAAGCAAAACAACACTATTGGGACTTTATCAAAATAAAAGGCTTCTGCACAGCAAAGGGAAAAATCAGCAAAAGTAAAAAGCAGCCTATGAAATGGGAGAAGATATTTGCAAACGATATATCTGATAAAGGGTATCCAAAATCTATAAAGACATTATCAAAATTAATACCCAAAAAACAAATAATCCAGTTAAAAAATGGGCAGAAGACATTATAGACACTTTGCCAAAGAAGATATACAGATGGCCAATAGACCCATGAAAAGATACCCAACATCACTCATCATCAGGGAAATGCAAATTAAAACCAATGAGATATCACCTCATACCTGTCAGAATGACTAAAATGAACAGATGAAACAATAAATGTTGGTGAGGGTGTGGAGAAAGGGGAACCTCTTGAACTGTTGGTGGCAATGCAAACTGGTGCAGCCACTCTGGAAAATAGTATGGAGGCTCCTCAGAAAGTTAAAAATAAAACTACTCTACGATTCAGCAACTGCACTGTTAGGAATTTACCCAAAGAATACAAAAATACTAATTCAAAGAGATACATGCACCCTGATATTTATAGAAGCATTATCGACAATAACCAAATTATGGAAACAACCGAAGTGTCCATCGACTGATGAATGGATAAAGAAGTGGTGTATGTATATACAATGGAGTATACTCAGACATAAAAAAGAACAAAATCTTGCTATTTGGGACAATGGAGGGAGATAGAGCATTATGTTAAGCAAAATAAGTCAGTCAGAGAAAGAGAAATACCATATGATTTCACTCAATATGTGGAATTTAAGAAACAAAACAAACAAGCAAAAGAGGAAAAAAGAGGGAGAGGTAAACCAAGAAACAGACTCTTAGCTATAGAGAACAAGCTGATGGCCACCAGAGGGGAGGTGGGTGGGGGGATGGGTTAAATAGGTGATGGGGATTAAGGAATGCACCTGTCATGATAAGCACAGGGTGATGCATGGAAGTGCTGAATCACTATATTGTACACCTGAAACTAATATTACACTGCATGTTAACTCACTAAAATTTAAATAAAAACTTAAAAAAAAAAGAAAGAGTCACTTCCAACCTATCCAACCAAGCTGGATAAGATAAAAAAAAAAAAAATCATAGTTTTAAAAACCTGTCAGAGAGATGAGGATATATACAAACTTGAATAAATTCTAAGAAGTTACAAGATCTTCCTGGAAGAGAGAAAAAAAATCCATGGCTGCATATGCCTGCCAGAGTGGCCTGTGGAAGATAAATCTACCGTAGATGGAGGTATGGAGAAATAAGCCAAATCTTTAGTGAGTTTTAAATGGCTACATGTAGACTGGGGTGACAGACCAGAATTCCAAGGAGCCCTTGGTGTTAGACTGAGCCTGCATCCATCCACCAAACTTTCTCATTGTCTTTGCCAAGGTGCACAGGTTGTACAAAAAGGTAGGACGTTAGGAGAGCTGAGAGAAATCCCTTAGACAGAGTTCCTACCAAATGCAAGAAATCCACTTCCTAAAGATGGGAAGCAGGACAGAAGAGTGGAGAAAAAGCCCTCTGAGGCATTCAGGTACTCCTGAAAGGGCTAAGGTTTCTTCCCTCTGAAGGCTGGGGCAGAGCAGTTGGGCAAAGAGAGGTCTCCCATGGCTCAGAAGCTTAGGCATAAAAAAGACACAGAGCAGTCCCCATGGGACTTTCTGGGATAATGGCAACGTTCTACATGCATCTTGTTTTGGGTGATGATTACATGAGTATATAAAGTATCAAAATTCATTGCACTGAACATGTGAGAACTTTATGTTTTAAAGTATACCTCAATTTGATAATCATTTTTAAAAAAGAATCTAATGTGAAAAACAAAAAGTAATCTATTCAGTCACCTCCCTGGAAAAGCCCTGATGTTCGACTATGGAATCTGGTCTCTCCCTCTGAGAGCGGATAAGTGGAAGCCAGCCGACTCTAAGGCTCATTGTGTTGATACAGTTGGAGAGGCTGTGGCTGGTCTCAGAGTTTTATAGGAACTTTTAACAGAATTTTGTCTGCAGGCTGAGGGGATATGCCCACCAATAAATCTACAGGAACACTGGTGAAGGTGAGAAGAATTAAAGACACAAGGATTCCAACAATGAATAGAAATGATGGAAAACCTGCCTTTTCATCTTGAGGGATGGTTATTCTAGAGCTTCAATCTGTCTAAACGCTCTAATGTCCCATTTTTCCTGCTCTTTCCCCCTGAAAACACTCCCATACTACTATGAAGAAAAAAAAGCTGTCTTCATGCTAATGAAGCGGAAGAGAAAATGCCTTCCCTCCTCTGACAGAGTATACTCTGAGCCTTGTGACAGGGAGCCTTGCTGGTGCCCCAGGGTGGCATGTCACTTTTACAGCACTTGCTTTCATAATATAATTATGGCTGGATAAAAGAAGGAAATTAAATCCTTGACGACTGGATGTCCCAGGAAAGATTGAGCAGAGTTAGCATGGCCAAACACAGAGAGGGCCCAGTCCCCTGTCAGAGCAGTGGCATCCAACTTCTTTTCTCCACCAACCTGAATTACGGCAGCAACATGGCCTAGTGGAATGATTGTAATACCTAAATAGAATAATAACAAAATCTAACTTGAATGGAGAGATGAGTATGTAGCAGCCACTAAGCTAAGTCCTGCCTATTTACTCCCTTGGCTTTTATAGCATCTTTGAGATAAAGTACTATGATCATCACCATTTTACAAATGGGAAAATGAGAAGTTACCACAACCTATTCAATAGTGGAGCCCTGAATTTGAAAAGGGGCAGCATGACAGGAGAACTCACCACCTGTAAGTCCTTCTACATGAGACACTATTCCGATTCCTCAAGTAATGGGAATAGGCAGATTCTGGAATTTGAAAGCCCAGAGTTCAAATCCTGATTTTATGTATACTGACGATAGGCACAGTTAACCTTTCTAAGGTTCTGTTTCATCCATAAAATACAGGTAACATAAGTGACTTAAAAGTTATTGTGAGGATTCTAGACAGGTCATATGAAGAGCCTGGCCCCTAGTAGGTGCTCAACAAGTGGTAGTTATTGCTGGTGATAATAAATCATATTACCTCTTTAATATTCATTTCTGATCTCATATAAATACAAATTGCGTGTATGTGTTTATGTGTGCGTGTATCTATGCAAAGTACACCTAAAAGCACTGATATGGATAGAAAAGGAAAAATGAAGGACAGAATAAAAGTTGTCCTTCATGATTATATACATACACACATATACACACATTTTTTCCTAATTTCTTCTCTATAGAAGAACATAGCAACCTAACATTTTAATTAAGGTGTGCAACTAAGGGGACTATTGCCCTGGAGCATACAGCATTCGTAAGAACTGAAAGGGTAAACATTTCTACTTGTAAACACTGAAGTATCGTGGCATACTAGAAATATCACAGGTCTTAAAACCACTCAGATTTCAGTTGAAATCTGTATTTTAATAATTTATGGCTATGTGACCTAGACCATGAAAGGTGATTTACCTTCTAAAGCTGCAGTTTCTCTCATCTATAAAATGAACATAATTACACATGGTAGTTTGTGTTAATGGTTATAATACGTATAAGACACCTGGTCTCTCTACTAGATGCCCTATAAATGGTAGCTCAATTGTAATCACTATTGTGCCTTTATATCCTCTATCATAGTCATACCAGAAGTCAACAACAACTTCCATTTGTTTTCCATAAATCTTATAGTGACATCTTATTATAATTACATATCAATTACTAGAGCCACTCCAGAATTTTGCCCAAAGACAGGGCTTAAAAATTCATTAATTCTAAAGCTTTCCTTGATTAGTTACAAAAAGAATTAAGTTGGAAATAATCTCTTTTTAAGTCAGTGGAAGTGTTTCATTAATTTTTATTGCAAATTAACTTATGGTTTTAATTAATTATATATATTTTAAATTTTTAATTAGACTTTAATTAAAATTATTTAAAGTCTAGAAGGAACTGGTTTTCTCTGTATTTTAATCAAATTATTTTAGGCAATAGGATGGCTGGCTCAAAGACTGACAATTGATCTCTTTTCTGCATGTGGCTTTTAAAACATATATACATCTCTCTCTCTCTCCCTGCCCCCCCCCTCTCTCTCTCTCTCACACAGACACACACACACACACACACACAAACACACACACACATTTATAATCAAACCCAAATAAAGAGGCAAAGTTTGGAGGAAATCAGAGAGAGCTTTAACAGTAAGGAAAAAAGTCAAGAGAGCCACAGAATATGAAAACAAGAGAGAAACAGGGTCAAGTGAGAGTTGCCCAGGAAAGATACAAAACATCATCTTTGAAAGGGTGTTGTGGGCACTCATTACATAATATCTGCAGAACTGTTTTGGTCTCCTGAGAGATGGGCACTCTATCAATACAAGGTATTATGGTTTCTGTCTTTATAACTGAGAGATTGATATTCTTTGGTAAGATTCCATATCCAGCATAGAAGGAACACAATTAGAAGTCTGAAATAGCACTTTTCCCTTTTTCTTCAAAACAAAGTCTCCTTCCAGTGTGTGACCTTCCATGCAAAACAGCTCATTTTTAAAGCTTAGTTCTAGTCTTTTAAAGATCCTTGGTTACAAGCCATGGGAAAGGATATCATGTGACAGAGGCACAGTCCTTTCTAAGTGACAGGGGAAATGTCCTGCTACAATCACCCTTAGTGAGGAGAATACAACACCATTTGGTAGTCAGAAGAACTTTTAATCATACTAAAACACAGAGGATACCACGCTCTCTTTTTTGACTTCTCTCACTTTTCCTTGTGAAAATATTTCAAGGTGACAATGAATGGATATAGTAGTTAAATTCCTAAGAAGGTTTAAAAAGCATGCTGTAGGAGTAAATATTCACTACAGTGAGGAGAAGAGAAGAGAAGAGAAGGAAAAAAAGGCTGACTACAGCAAGGAAAGTGTTTTTTTCTGTCCCGCTATCACTGATTATTGAAGTTGTGTTCATGTTCAGGTTGCTAAAGGGTAGGAGACATCATGTTATGAATATTATAATTAGATTATACAATACACAAGTGGTTTGAAATATTAAGTCACTTACCATGTCAGTAGAAGAAACAGTTGGCCAATCCTCTGGAGCCGGTGTAGTGTTATTAGATATTGAGATATTAACTGTAAGAAAAAGACAATCTTTTACCATAAAAATGACCTAAATTCATAACTCAAAATCTAAAAAAGCTGGGCCAGACACGAAAAATGTCTTCAACACCACCATAAAGCACAATGAATTTTTCTTTATTATAATTGTATTCACCTTTCACCTAGATAAAATTAGCAAAGATTCAGACACATCTGTTGTACTTTAATCTGAAAAGAAACAATGGCAAACATTTAAGGAAATGGTATTACAATTTGTTTCAGGTTTCAAAAAAAAAAAAAAGAAAAAGAAAACCTCTCCATTATTAAAAAAGCATTCACTGTATTTTGTCTGGTGGAAAAATGGATGTTAGTAAGTGAGTAAGTTGATCACGGGCTTCATGTACAGTCAAATCTCACAAGTAGATTTTCACTGGTTAAGAATTAACTAATTTGGGATTTTTGAAAATCTGGACTGCATATGAGAGAGTATATCTTTGCAATATGTGGGAAAACAAAAAGTCTTTCAAACACATAATAAACTATATAAATATAATGGTAATAAATGTCTAATCTAATTTTAAAAAATTATTATCACAAAATTTGCCATGATTTGTAAATTTATTAAGAGGTTGCTTTTTGAGGAATGTGACTTATTTATTAAACCAACCCTCCTCCTGGAAATATTTCATTATTTTAAAATTTTTGAACCTAAAATTAAAACATATTATTTAAGGTGTTCTATAATTAAAACTTTTTATCAAATAAGCCTTTTTCCTATTACATGAGTTTTTGTTTTGTTTTTTTAAAGTTTACTTATTTATTTTGAGAGAAAGAGTGTGAGTGGGGGAGGGACAGAGAGAGAGAATCCCAAGCAGGGTCCCAGTAAGGAGCCTGACACAGGGCTTGAACTCAGGAACCATGAGATCACGACCTGAGCTGAAACCAAGCGTCTGATGCTTAACTGACTGAGCTATCCAGGAGCTCTGATTGTTTTGTTTTGGTTTTTGTTTAAAATGTTTGTTTATTTATTTTGAGAGAGAGTAGGGAGGGGCAGAGAGAAGAGAGAGAGAGAGAGAGAGACAATCTCAAACAGGCTCCGTGCCCAGTGCAGAGCGTGTTGCGGGGCTCAACCCTAAGAACTGCGAGATCATGGCCTGAGCCAAAATCAAGAGTCGGATACTTAACTGACTGAGCATCCAGGTGCCCCTGAAGTTTTATGTATTATAAAATAGATCGTTACTGAGAGAATATCCCTAATTTATGGAGATATTGTAAAATGACATTTAGGTTTTTGTCTTTGAGCATCACATTTAACATCCAAATTGCTATTATTTGGTCCCCTCTTGCCTGCTCCCTCCTGCCCCCAAGCCCCTAGACTATCCTTTTAGTTTGCCGTATTTTAGTTCCTACCAACATAAGCTCTTAACGAGAAACAAACAGATTTATTTGATTGTTGAAATTTAGAATATAAGATCCATAACAGAAAGGGCATGTCTTGTTCACTGCTTTTTCCCAGAATCTGCCCAGTCCAGCACTAACAGGAACTCAAAAATATTTATTTATTATTCAACCTTAAAAAAAAAAAAGGAAATCCTGCCATTTGCAAAAATATGGATGAAACTGGAAGACATTATGCTAAGTGAAATAAGCCAGCCAAAGACAAATACTGTATGGTGTCAGTTATAGGTAGAAGCTAAAAAAAATAAAAAATAAAAGGTAAATACAACTCATAGAAAGAGAGAGAGTAAAATGGTGGTTGCCAGGGGCTGGGGGCTGGAGGGGGTGGTGGATGGGGAAATAGAAAGAGGTCAGTAAAAGGATACAAACTTCTAGTTATAAGAAGAATAAGGTCTGAGGATCTAAATAAAATAAAATAATAAAATAAAGTATAATAATAAAATAAAATGAAGTAAAATAAAATAATAAAATAAAATAAAAATGAGAGGTGATGGATGTATTAATTAACTTTGGTGGGAATCCTTTCATAATGTATACATATATGAAATCATCATTTGTACACTTTAAATACATTATACTTTTGTCAACTATACCTCAATAAAATGAAAATATCTTTTAATGTCAATAAATGAGGCTAGAATAGGGAACATTTAATGACTCCAAATGAATGAGGGCAGATAAAGGCAAAAGAAATGAAATAATGAAAACAAATAAAAGGGAGAAAATATTTAGCTAGAGCCCTAGTCTTCGTCAATGTTGGAATCCATTCTGATCTTTGAAGGTTCTAGAATTGTTAAACTTTTAATCTACTGCTAGGTCACCCCTATTTCCTTGTAAAACACACACGCAACCTGTTTTCTTATTCTGTTTCAGCACAGGTCACGGAAAGAATCAAAATAGGCTAAAGGATGCTTGGCCCAAACGATAAAACCAAACATGAGTTCATTCCCAAAAGGAAGAAGATGTTAGCACATTTTTGTTAACAAAACCTAGATTTTTAGCATTATTTTGTTCTAAAAAGCCTACAGTACATTTTCTTACATTATTCCATTTGCTCATTTAAAAACAAGCTATACTTTTATACCTGCTTTATGTTGAATGGGACTCTGAAACAAGATATGCCAGGTTTCTTGCCCAGGACTGTAGAAGAGTCAACCAGAAGTAGAACTGATACCAAAATCTTGTTCAGCATTCTTTCTTTTCCTAGCCAGCATTTGATTTTTGTGGTAACAGAATTCAAGGTGGGATAATACTCTCCAATGTTAGATGATGTGAATTTCAACCACCCCCCCCCCCCCGCCCCCACACACTCCGAAATGTCTGACTGGTCTGAGTGTTCGGAAAAAAGCAGTCTATGTGAAATCACAGGCACTATTTAGATGGTGTCTGGGAAACTCTTCTTCCTGAGCAAGATTCTTTGATGCAATTTTATGAGCTTCCTGTCATAAGAGAGTGAAGGTCTTTGTACAACAGACTTTTCCACATAAAAACAAGGAGTAAGAGTCAGGGAGAAAGATATCCAAGATATCCTCCTTTTTTGTGAGATGAATGACATAATAAAGACCACCAGTGAACTAAACCAGGATTCCAATCTGAACTTCTAGGGACTGCTTTCAAGTTCTAGATACACATCGATTCTGCTCAACTAAATTCCTTTTATCTTTTCAGTTTTCCTCTGAGACAAGCTATTAAAGCATGCCTCTCAAAGTCCCAGAGACTACTATCAAAAGGACAATAAAAAGTATACACCTTTCCAACTTATTTTAGTAGGTAGCTGCTTCAAGAAAAGGACTTCAAAATAAATATGTAAACAAGCATTTCCAA
Source organism: Prionailurus bengalensis (assembly GCF_016509475.1). Classification (NCBI taxonomy): domain Eukaryota; kingdom Metazoa; phylum Chordata; class Mammalia; order Carnivora; family Felidae; genus Prionailurus; species Prionailurus bengalensis. The sequence continues at coordinate 148,481,864 of NC_057344.1, forward strand.
AAATACATGTTAACAGAATATAGGAGAGTCCATACATAAGACTAAAAGTAAATTTCTTTAAGCTCACAGAGGAGAGAATGATCAATTTCAATTGGCTTCTGTGAGAGCCACTGTTCACCATTTGGATCAAGATACATACAATACAAGTATTTTGGCAACCAAGTGCAGAATGATCTATGCATATAGAATTCTTAATATCCTTAATCAGGATTCTGAAAAGGTCAAATAGAAAATCATAAACACACTGCACTTTGTCTGTCTTCACTATTTGCTCAGCACCATGGCTTATGCAGGAAAGAAACTCTTTGCCCTAGGAATCTGGCTAAGTTAGAATTAGCCAATTGTCACTGGGACAGTCTGTGTCCCACACTTGGTTTCAGGGAGTTTTCACAGGTTGGTCGTTTTATGTTCCTTGGATTTTCACTTCTTGATCCTTCTTCCTGTGTATCAAATTCTAGCTGATCCTCTGGAACAGGGGAAATGAACATCATTAGTAATAGACATTTAAAAATGTGCCTGTGAGTGTTCCATCTTAAGCTGGCTTTTTTCCCCCCTGTATGTTTAATGAGAGGTCTACGGAAAGATCAGGCTACAGGATACAAGCAGGAAAAAAAGGTGACATCCACATGTCAGTGTTAGTATACCTCCTGCATAAGAAATTTCAATTGCACCTGTAAGGTTGTCCTTCTTTATCCTCCAGTACCTCGCCCCAGGAACTACCCTATGACTCCTCTGCTTTACATCAGGAATACATACAAAGGCTACACAGTAAACTATGAGTAAGAAATAACCACCAAGGCTCAAAAGATCTGTCTGCCTTCATGCACCACCACATCACAAGTTAAGAGAAAAGAATGCTAAGAAAACTGGCCTAGAACTCTGGCTCCACCACATTCTGGAACAAACTGTCCCCAAACCACCTCACCGCATAATCTTAAGAAGTCACCTCACTCTCTTGACCACAGGCCCCTCATTTGTGGAGGTGGATTTGAAACCATTTATCTCATAAGGTTACCGTGCAGATTAAATAAGACAATGTAGGAAAAACTGTTAGCACAATAGCAGGTAAAGCTGAAACAGATGGTTACTAAGGAGACTATCAGCTTTATGATCTGAAGAAAGCAAAATTTCACCCCTGGAAAAAAGTCTGCTACCTCACAAGGTTTGTGATGACTGAATACATATATACTATAATAACAGATATTGAAATACAGTTTATTAAAATCCTTAGTAAAATGTATGGCACTTGGATGGTGCTTAATAAATAGTAGCCAAATCTGAATCTACACCCTCAACATAGCTTCTTAGGATTAATGTAGAACTGGTTAGCTTGCTCTCAGCAAGAAAAAATGTAAGAGTATTCTCTATAATAATTAAATGTTAATGTTTTATTCATTCTACTCAAGCAACATCTTGAGGAAACTGAGTAACTAGAAAACAGATATAGAATAAAACTGAATAAGCTTCTTGCCTGCATGGTCATGTCAGGCTTCTTTAAGGATCCTGGGTAATTTCAGCACATGAACACCTCTTAATAAAATCAAATATTTATGCTTTAAATGTCTATATCAATAAAAGGGCAAAAATGGCTTTTGGAAGGATGACAAGGTGAATGAGGAAAACTTTGGGAGAAATGGCTCTTAGAGAAATTACCTGCCACCACCCCAGCCTTGAGCCTTAAAACAAATAGAAAGTTTTCTTCACGTTTTGTTATTATACTCTTCATTTTCCTAAGTATTTTTGCCAAGCCTCATGCTTTAGGTTTTCACTGTAACTAGACAAGTTCAAGTTATGACACACTCCAATCTGTGGACACTTTTTCACACTTTCACCTATGATACCACGTTGGAAGTTAAAAGGCTGAGCTACTATTAAGTGGGACATATTTAGTCACTATTTTCACACACAAAAAAATTTCTATTCCATACCCACTCATCACTACATTTCAGATGTGTATACACATTACTACAGGCTATGTTTCCAAATGTGTGTTTCTTGGAACCCACAGCTAGCGAATTATACAGATCTGGTGATTATCCAAATTCATTGTTTCCCCTCTTGAGTCCTGCAAGTGTTTCACAGAAACTGCTAAAATACTAGGCTAGGAGAGTAAAAGGAAGCTAAAATGATGGATGCTTCAAATTTCTATGGTTTTCTCAAAAGATCATAGTACCATAAATGATAAAACATCAGCTGTGCTGGTAAAGTATCCTTGCAAATGCAAAGCCTGAATCATTCTATACCAGAAGGCCTAGTACTTCCTGTTTAACCATTAGTCTATGATTTAAACCTACTTTATAATCCAAAGAGGGAATGATACATAATAAAAATAAAATTGCATAGAATATGATGCAGGTCACGGAAGATAAATTAGGATTATCTTTTATTTCCTAATTTTCTTTTAATGGGCTTTCTAATTACAAAACGCATATCGACTATAATATGGGACCACAGGAGACACAATCGAGCAGTTCCTTTTAACGGTTGTAACATCTTGGTGCATAGCATTTATTAAGATAATAGAAAAATAATATAGAAAGTAATGATAATGAAATTCTACTCTAGTGACGACCATTTTAGATCATTTGGAGGCCTCCTCATGCTGTGAATAAAACAAAGGTGTAGAAATGGAAGCCAGGGGTACCCGGCTCAGTTGGCTAAGCATCTGACTCTTGGTTTCAGCTCAGGTCATGATCTCACAGTTTTGTGAGTTCAAGCCCTGCATCAGGGTCTGCACTGACAGTGTAGACCCTGCTTGGGATTCTCTCTCTCCCTCTCTCTCTGTCCCTCCTCCTCTTGCCCTGTCTCTGTCTCTCTCAAAATAAATAAATAATTCTAAAAAAAAAAAAAAAAAAAGGAAATGGAAGCCATGGCTACTTTCAATCACTTGGTCTTAGAGTTTCACTCAGGGAAAAAGCCATCTTTTACTTAGAGATACTATAGACCATGACGTCTCAGTACTTGAGAAAGTATCCCTCTTAATCATTCATCCATTATTAAGCATGTTCTCCCTGGAACAGTCAACAATGAATCAATAAAATATATCCCTTCTGTTAACAATAAAGTATAGAATCTACTCCCTTGAGGCAGTTTTTCTTTCTTCTCTAATTTGTTTATCATTTTTAGCAAGGCTTCTTTCCCCCCCAGGTATAAAACCACACCTGGTTAGAAAATTTATTTTGACCCTTTCTAAAATATTAATATGCCCTTGAGTGCACACTCATTGCAACCTTGACACATCAGGCAAATGAACACAGGTACTTAAGTGGAAATGTATTTCTAAAGTGTAGGTCAAATGAAAATCTGGCCTCATTCAGTCAAAAAGTAATTAACACTATTTTCTACATTTAAACAACACATTTTAAAACAACACATTTTATAAAAAGCAATGTGAGTATATTTGTGTGTATGTGTGTGCACAGCGTATATGTGGGGTGTGTGTGTGTGTGTGGTGTGATGTACAGGTGTGTGTGATGTGTGTATGTGTATGGTGTATAGATGTGTGTGTGGTATGGTGGTGTGCAGTGTTGTGTGTGTGTGCAGTGTTGTGTAGAGGTGTATATGTAAGTGCAAGTGTGTGGTGTATAGATGCATGTGGTATGATGTATAGGTGTGTGTGTGTGTGTGTGTGTGTGGTGTGTGTGTGGTATAGTGTACAGGTGTATGTGGTATAGTGTGTATGTGTGTAGTATGTAGGTGTGTGTGGTATGGTGTATAGGTGTGTGCATTGTGGTATATAGGGTTGTGTGTGGTGTAGTGTATAGGTGTATGTGGGGAGTGTGTGTGTGTGTGTGTAGTCTAGTTCACTGAAGTAGCACAATTCTTAAAAAGCAATGAAAAAGACCCTCTATAAGTTTTTGTTGATAGTAGAAAGGAAAGGAACAAAAGGGCAAGAGAAGGAGGGAGAGGAGAGGGGGAAAAGAAAGAAGAAAGATCATATCTTATTCCTTATTTACAAAATTCTGTCATTTGTTTTTGAGTGAATCAGACCAACTTAAAAGAAATAAACATTTCCCCTCAGGGAAGGGGAAAGGACTTTCTAGCTTTCTTCCACATTATACATAGTGTATAACACTTTTGTAGACTTGAGATTCAATGGAATAATATTAAATGATCTAACTACTACGTACTGAACTCCTTAACACTTTTTTCTTTAAATATGGCTCCAACGTTTCATATTTATCTACAACAGCACATTAGTTGTTAACTTGCGGTTGGGGTGGGGGAGGCTTCTAGTAAGAACCTAGTTAGTATATTCCATTAGGAAAATTTCAGGGAAAATTAAATGTTTGAACCCCTTTAAAAGAATACAACTAAAAGATTAAACTGGCTGGGGCATCTTTTGTGGAAAAAGGAGAAATAAGAATAAGAACAAATTTTTACTCACTGTCTATTAGGTGGCAAACGTTACATATACTATTTCATTTAATCCATATGGTAACTTCTAAGAGTAGGTACAATTATTAACCCAGCTCACAGGTTAAGAAAAACAAAGAAATTAGGTAATTAGCCTAGTCCATGGTCACACTGTTGGTTAGACCTAAATCATGGTCACTTTCCTTTACTCCAAAGCACATATTGTTCACACTTTATCACGCTAACAGTTTCCCCAATTGGGATGTTGGTGATGAAATGTAATATTGTGGACTGTCCTTTAATTGGACATTTTTTAGTTTGCACTGTTGGCTTCTGAACTGAGTCATCTTTCTTATACATCTCTGCTATGTAAACATCAAGGCACAGTGGGGATATAACCTCTATTACCTCTCCATCAATTAATAGAGACTCTATTTCTAAGAAAGAAATTTTAGCACAAAAACCATGTATTGACCCTGACTGCTTTGTCAAACCACACGGCTAATTTTCCTTTTAGTGCTTGCAACTGGGCTTCCTTAGTTCTTCAGTATGACTTTGGTCCCTGAGCAATAGATGGGATGAAAGGAAGGGAAAGAAAGATGCATGAAGAAAAGAAAACTCAGGAAGTGATGAAGATTTATGGAAGCAAGCGAGAACAGGACAGACAAGGAAGGAAAAGAGGAGGAAGAGTTGTCTTCACAAAGCACAAAAAACTCACAGTCTTATTGTAGCTGTGAATCAAGTTTTCATAGTGATTAAGTGACCCCTATTTCCTTTCCTGTGCAATCACTTCTCAGTTTGCAGGCCTATGTCTCCATCTGTGTAGTTGCTGGTTCACTGTTACACACGTCCCAGTGTTGAAAAACAAGTAATCCGCCAGTTTAAATATTATTGACTCATTGACTAAATTCTTTTACTAGGAGTGCATGTTGCGATGAAAGGCCAGGCTTTTGTTGTTTTTAGAATACTTACTCTAGCTGTACATGCAACTGTATTATTCTATAACTATCATTTTTCAACTTGCTATCATGAAGTACTAAATTGATGGTGGTATATAGTTTTCTTTCAAAAAGTATTAAGATCTTGAGGAGAGAAACACACAATCACTAATCTTAAGGGTTTATCATGAAAGTGGAGATATCCACTTGCCTTTTTTCCCAACCACAGACATTTTATTTCCATAGTTTAAGGAAATCCCTCCCATTCATGTTCATATTCTTCATGAGTGCCTTTCACCTGGACAACTCTAAAAATACGGGGTGCGACCAACAGTCTTGTCATAAAATAAGCCAACTGCCCAATAGTGTTTGCTCAGAAGGGGGCATGATGAAGACTGGTTTGTTTTTCCATCATTCGTACTTACTAACCTTAAATTTTAATACATAATAACCACAGTAACAGTGTCAGTTAGCAATTAGTCATTACATACCAGAAACCATCCTAAGTACTTTGTCTGTACTAGAAAATACCTCAGTTTTTCCACACAATATAACAATTCTATAAGGTAGGTGCAGTTATTAACCCCTTTGTACCAATGAGGAAGGTAAGGCGAGGCACCCGGGGAAAAGGAACTTGCCTGAACTCGCACATAGAGCATTAGCCAAGCGGGGCTTAAATACTAGATTTTCTGACTTCAAAGCCCTGCTACACTTCACTACTGGTCCCACTTGGAGGTAGTAGAGATTGCCAGAGTCCTTCCAAGACAACTCCTCACTCTGTAAGACAGACTTCCAATACAAGCTGGGGAAAACAGGTCAAAGGAAAAGCCATCTATCTCCACTTCAGTGACTACTTACTATGCAGGTTTCAAGCTTCACAATGACATTTTCTAGAAAACAATGGTCCTTCTAGGAAGAAAAGTTACACATAAAATCTTCATGTATTTTTGACAATTAAAACGTTCAAATATGTCTTCCTTGGCTCTATATTATGATCTCTGCCAGCATCCAATTAAAACAACGAGCCCCAGTTTCCATTAGCCTCAGGTAAGTAGACCTTCTATGTGACAGGTGTGCTGACAAAGCCCTCATCTGGCTTTATGAATACTTCAAACCTCAAAAAAGTGAGGAGTATTTTTTTTCCTTTAAAAAATTTACTGTATGACTACTTAGACTTGCCTATGAAGTCAGATTACACACTTTTTTCATAAAGAAATAGTGACATATAAATACATAAAGATAGAAATAAATGAAACGGAAAGTTCAAAATCCCACAATTAAGTATGTCTGTGAGCCAATAGTTTGAATGCGCATAGTCTGGACTTCCCCTGAAAGTACACAATGGATGGTTACTCTCCTCTTATTTAGGAAAAGTTCTATATGATTGTGTAATGGTAACATCTGTGTTTCAAGCATATTTAATTGATCCTAATAATAGTATCTATCATGTATTGAGTGCGTACTCTTCTCTAAGCAGTTTTTAAGTTATGAAATATTTGTCATCAGTACACATTTTAATAATTAAAAGCTTTTGTGATTATATGTCATTCATGTTGCCTACATTTTCACTTCATACCTGTCTCTGCTTTGCTTTTTTTTTAAATATGAAATTTATTGTCAAACTGGTTTCCATACAACACCCAGTGCTCATCTCAAAAGGTACCCTTCTCAATACCCATCACCCACCCTCCCCTCCTTCCCACTCCCCATCAACCCTCAGTTTGTTCTCAGTTTTTAAGAGTCTCTTATGCTTTGGCTCCCTCCCTCTCTAACCTCTTTTTTTTTCTTCCCCTACCCCATGGTCTTCTGTTAAGTTTCTCAGGATCCACATAAGAGTGAAAACATAGGGTATCTGTCTTTCTCTATATGACTTATTTCACTTAGCAGAATCCTCTCCAGTTCCAACCACATTGCTACAAAAGGCCATATTTCATTCTTTCTCATTGCCACATAGTATTCCATTGTGTATATAAACCATAATTTCTTTATCCATTCATCAGTTGATGGACATTTAGGCTCTTTCCATAGTTTGGCTATTGTTGAAAGTGCTGCTATAAACATTGGGTTCAAGTGCCCTTATGAATCAGCACTCCTGCTTTTAAGTATGCGCTTTCTGTCAATGTGTGTTGATTGTCCTTAAATAAGACAAAAGAATCTGTGAGTGCAAAGCCCAACAATGACCTATCTTTTCATCAGTGTTACTGACCAACCCAACTTTAGGGAGATACCGTTCTCTTGTCACTTGTCACTCAAGATGCATACAGGTCTTCTAAGGCTTCTCCACCCAAGTGGCAGAGAAGATTGCAAATACAGCACCAAAATATCTGAGGGCAATCTAACACAGCTTGCCATCAGCATTAAAATTCTTTGTTCTGTTTTTAAACTCATAATCATTTTGTCTGCATTCTAGTCTACGATACACCCACGTCTGTCTTACTGTAAACATGAAGAGGTTTTCCTGCAGAATCTATACATAAAGGTGCATATTGCATGAATGTGCCCTACCTACATCTCTGCTCAGGTTTACACAGTCCCCCATACGCTATTGTACTCCTGGTGCTATAAGACCTTCATGGAATGTGTATCAGTTTTTATTTTAAGGGACAATAACTTGTAGCTAATTGCATGACCTAGGATAACTAACACTATTACCATTTAATTATCTGACACAAACTTCTACAGATATAAAACAACTTTCCCCAAAGTGAATCCTTTCTTCCAAATGCCTTCCATATCATATAATGATGAATTACCCTAAAAAAAAATCCAAAGACCAAGTTGAGCACCTTTTGGGAAAAAGTCCTGGTGCTGACCCAGGTTTGGCTAGAGGGATACTAGAGTGCTAGGGTGTATAGAATCATATTCCTTACCCAGAACTTACTTTTTACTTTTATATCTTTCCTAATTCTAGAATATAAATCTTCCCTGAGAGCATAACATTCCTTCTTTTCTTTCTCTTATCTCTTCTTTTCCTTTCTTACTTACATGGTCTAGCACAGATGAACTATAAGTCTCCTCTTTACCGCTAAGAGACTACAATCTGAACTTCTTTTTCAATTTCATGCTTCAAATTCTATAAAGTCAATAGTATCTTGTTTCTTCTATAAGCTCAAAATAATCTATTTAGAGTTTACTTCAGGAAGAGATTCCTAGAGCAATAAGAAAACAGAAAAATATGGGACAGAAGTTCAGAGGACTGGGTTTGTCTGGCCCTTATATGTTAATATTTGTATCTGGTTTCCTCAACTATCAGATAAGATGAAGAATAATGTACACTAAATTTCCTTGCAAATACTGCAGTTTGAGCTAATTTCAAAGTTGAGTTCATTTCAGAGCTCCTGGTTTCTCTTCCTGATTGAATCTCGTGGCTAAGATACCTTAGGTAATAAAACTTCAAATCTGGCAGGATGGTTTCTCAGAGAAAATAAAATAAAACAAAACCTTTTACTGATGATCATGATGCCATGCTGAAAGCTTGCATGCATGGAGCCTACACCTTCCTCCAAACACAGGGTAAGCACCAACATGAAGCATGGTGTCCTCACCTGGGTCAGGAGGCACACAGGCACAGGAAAAGTGAGTATTGTAGCCCACTTTGAAGTTGGAGTTGATGGGGTAGTAGTCAGCTAGCTTGATCATCTTCTTGAAAGCATCGTAGATAAAGATGAAGCTAATCAGAGAAGAGAAGCCCTCTTCTGTGAAGCGAGTGAAGTACTGAACCAAGAAGCTGGCATCTGTGGCTACCAAAATGAGACACAAGAAGGCTGACCACAAGCCAATCCAAAGGCGAAACTCCAGATAGTCAAAATTATGATCCCTGGAAAGAAGAGAGAAAGGTATTTTAGACTCCTCCATGGAATACAAAGAGTAATATAAAACTACGCAATGACGGCAGAATGATTGTAAAAAATACAGGATCACTTTTAGCCACTAAATATAAATCTCATTCTTGATTTTATCCAGAAAATACCAAGTCTAAGGATTTGGTCTCGTGATATTATTAAAGAAATAATCCTGAAAGTTTAAGAATGGCACATCAAAAGCAGTCATACCATTTGCAGGTAAATAACTCAATTTTCTCATTCAAACTCTGCCTTCATGGAGTTTAGAAAACAAACAATTTGAAAGCATCACATTGGTACCCAGTATGCACTCAATAAATGTTTGTGAGCTTCGCTGGTTAATGAAGGCACTAAGATAAATATATTCTCTGTTCCCACATCATCGCAATCTACTGAGGGAGACAAACTGATAAACATAATCACACCAGAAAATACTAAGTGATATCTAAAGGTTCCCACAGAGTGTCACAGAGGAATAACTAATTCTGGCCGGGGATTGTAGGAAAAACTCCAGGTATTTAAGGACAAATAGGATAATTACACTGTACTCAGATCAAGAAAGGCTCTCTTGCTGTGTCATAGCCAGATGCAACCACAGACATGGTATCCTTCTTGTGAAGCTTGTCCATAGACATGGTATCCTTCTGCTTAAGTGGTATGTGAAGCATCTTGTGACCACCTTGTTTTTGGTCTGTTCCTGTCCCACAGTCTTAGATTAGGCTGCCTCCATCAAAGGAGGCCATTGTTTTCCAAAGCCCTTTCCATTCCTTTTAAGTAAATTAGCTCATATTTAGGAAAATATGGGCCAAGTGTTGACATTTTACCATTTCATATTGATTCTTTTAAAATTATGTGAAGATTATAGTATTTTTCTTATCATTTAAATTTTTTTTAATGTTTACTTATTTGCTTTTGAGAGAGAGAGAGAGAGAGAGAGAGAGAGAGCGAGCGCGCACAGCAGGGGAGGGACAGAGAGAGAGAGGGAGACACAGAATCTGAAGCAGGCTCCAGGCGCTGAGCTGTCAGCACAGAGCCTGATGTAGGACTTGAACTCACAAACTATGAGTTCATAACCCGGGCCAAAGCCAGATGCTCAGCCGACTGAACCACCCAGCAGCCCCTTTTTCTCATCATTTATGATGAAAAAGCAAACAGTAGTCATCATATTTCTTCTATGAGAAAAAGAAATAAATCAAGGATCATGCATACTTGATGCTCTACAGCTTTGATTTTAAACAAGTATCTTTTATAGTGATGTATTTTAATATATTCCTGAAGGTATGGTATCAACACCTTCACCATGACCATTCCAGTTTGGGCCACCAGGAAGTCTTTGCTTGATTTTACGTCCTTACTGATATCCATGTTTGCCCTGCTCAAAGCCATTTTCCACATTATAGCCAAAATGATCTTTTTAAATGTAAATCAGATCCTCCCTACCCCCTTTCAAAACCTTTTGATGGCTTCACACTGTTCATAGAATAAAATTCAAATTCTCTAACTAACACAATTGTTGGCATATTAAATGTTTCCAATGTGAACTTGCTAGATGAATTAAGGCATGCCTATGGCTTTGGACTTGAGACAGTTACTGCCATGACCTAAGTATTCTCACAGAGAGCCAGGAGATCCTGAGTGAAAATTTTATGGAATATTAGAATTAAAAGTTCCTTAGATACTGTGATGGTTAATTTTATGCATCAACTTGGCTGGATCATGTGGTACCCAGATATTTGGCCAAATGTTATTCTTGGTATCTCTATAAGGATGAGTTTGATGAAATTAACATTTAAATTGGTAGGCTTTGAGTAAAGCAGACTGCTTTCCATAACGTGGGTGAAATTCATCTAATCAAATCCTTCAACTGAACACAGCAAAATACCTGCCAACCCCAGGCAAGAAAAAATTCTCCAGAAGATTGTCTTTGGACTTGATATGAAACATGACCTTTTCTGTTTCTACAGCAGACAGCCTTTGAATGTGAACTGGAACATCAGCTCTCCTGGGTCTCCAGCCTGTTGGCCCAACCTACAGATTTCAGACTTGCTAGTCTCTATAATCATGTGAGTCAATTCCTTATAATAAATCTCTTTATTATATTGGTCTCGTTTCTCTGGAGAATCTTAATATAGATACCAGTTAGTCAAATATGTCTCATTTTATAGATGAGAACTCCAAGGCCAATGGAAGTTAAGTCATTTATCCAATGCCAGGTTTTAATGGCAGAGCTGGATCAGAAACCAAACCTCTGCATTCTTGGACTGGTCCTTTAAAAAATTTCACCATCATTCCCCTGAGTTGTATTTAGGGTGGACCTTAAAATCACTGTCCTTTTTTTCCTTCTTTTCACCAAATCACCTAAATTGGAATATATTACCAAAGCAGGAGATTATTAACACTTGGGCAGAAAGTTATCTCCTATGGATTTCCTGGAATCTTTTTCTTTGTTTCAATTTTTTTTTCATGTTTATTTTTGAGAGAAACAGAGTGCAACCAAGGGAGGGCAGAAAGTGAGGGAGACACAGAATTCGAAGTAGGCTCCAGGCTCTGAGCTGTCAGCACAGAGCCTGACGTGGGGATTGAACCCGCAAACCGTGAGATCATAACCTGAGCTGAAGTCAGTGGCTCAACCGACTGAGCTACCCAGGCGCCCCAATCCTGGAATCTTCCTGAGGACATCTTTTGCATTCCCTTATAGTTCTCTTTAGATCTACAATCCCACTGCTTAATCATATGCTTGTCTCTGTGAGATAAGTAGACTACAGAAAAAGCTAAATTCTAGGAACCTGAGATAATTTACATTATCACACAATGAATCAATTCTCGGAGTCAGGGCTAAGAAACAGTTTTATTACTTCTGAGCCAACAAACTTTTTTCTTAAAATAAAAAGTTTTAAACAATTACTTAGTTTTGTTTCCCTAACAAGATGACAGGGCAGTCTTGATTTGTCCTAAGAATGCTAATGGTTGTTTAGAGAATTGATGTTTATAGGACAGGATGAGAAACAAATCCAATAACCAGCTAATGGTTAGGAACACTCAGTTTGAGTACAAAGGGAAAAAATGCCTATATAAACTTAAATCTTAGGATCTAAACAATATACCAAAATAGCTGCTCTAAAATACTTAAATATTCCCAGAGTAGCTCTATAAGAATAACCCAAATAAAATCACTAAAACCGATGGCACTTCATTATAAAAGTGATATGTTTACAGCAGCAAGAAGAAAGAGGAATAAGAGATGAGAAACTTTTTAAAACAAGTTGATCAACAGTAATGACTACAATAAAGTGGCAATATTACATCCAATAAGACTATCAGTCCCTTTAGTGCCAAGTTTAAATAGCAATTAAGTTATAAAAAGTAACAGTAAATGATAGTAGAGACAAAAGAAACTATGGTGAATTCAAATGAGAAAATGGGTTTATATCCTTATGATATCACAGTGTTCCTAGATATTTTGACTTACAGTTTCTGAGTAGCATAAAACCAAGGTACAGACAAACAGAAGAACTCATTAGAGGCATGCTACAGAAATTAATGTTCAAGTCACTGACAAATGTAAACTCCCTAAACTACATGAATAAATCCAACAACATAATAGAAGAAAACAATCATTTGAAGGCCTCTAAATAAATTATTCAAAGAATAGAAGGAAAAAAATTATTGAATGACTAAATGCAATTATACAGGCTAAAATCCAACTTTAATTAGAGGTTTCTACATGGCTTAGACACAGTGTTAAAACTTCCAGGGGCACCTGGGTGGCTCAGTCGGTTAAGCATCCAACTTTGGATCAGGACATGATTTCACGGATTGTGTGGGTTCAAGCCCCACATGAGGCTCTGTGCTGACAGCTGACAGCAGAGCCTGGAGCCTGCTTCACACTGTGTCTCCCTCTCTCTTTGCCCTTCCCCACTCACGTTATCTTTCTCCCTCTCTCTCTCAAAAGTAAACATTAAGAAAAAAAAACTTTCAGATTCTTTGCGTGAGAAAAAGAAAAGGTATCTAATTCTCTGTTACTGGTTTACAATGTGTAAAAACAGTGCAAAGAAGACTGTAGAATTAGGGGGAAAAAACTACAATTGTCATTTGGAAAGTTGTAAGCTGTCATTCTGTTACTAATTTTAAAAGGTGACAGAACATCTTTCATATTCCTTAATGATTCTCCAGTTTATAGGCCAAACATTAAAACCTGTATTCCACGTCAGAGGGAAATCTGTGGATTATGTGGAGTCACGCTTGAGTCCACTGAAGCTACAAAACAAAGATTTACCTACTTTTCAAAAAAAAAACCGGTAAAATATTTTGGGGGGAAATCTGGGCAAGAGAGACTAAAGCAGTTTCTCTACTAAAGGACTTCTCAGATCCCTTAGTAAGCTGAAATGTAAAATGAATTACTAAGAGGAAGCAAACATACAGCATTTGCCAGATTTATGGGGATCACAGAAGCTTTTTTTTCTATGAAACATCTAAAGGGGACTAATCATTGAGGAAATACACTTTGAGAAATAGTGATCTACACAAATACTCTATATCTAAACAAAATATTAGCACTGTTGTTACAATACAGAAGCAAATGACACAGCATTATGAACAAAAGGACATGGTTTGCCTTAAAGCACCACATGCTACTCAGTGATGAATTTAAAGCACAGTTTCTCAAATGTTTCTTGTTGCTTTACAACTGTTTTCAAATCACTTGGAACTATGTTTACATTACCAATTATGATGAAACAGAAGGGAAAGTGAGAAAGGAACTTGCTTAGTGAAAGGAAATAATCTCTATCCTACAATTATCTAAAGTAAACTGGGATGCAAACATTTTCTGTATATTAAGGCTCTGATCACATTGCATCCAATAAATCTTTCTGCAAAGGTTGCACATGTTTGTTCCTGTTTATAGTACATGCTTGTTCCATCTTTCCACAAAAGCTTTCTTGTCTCACACAATGTTTTCTTAAACATATAAAAATGGTTTGACTTTCTATAAACTGACACAAATAGAAATTCTTTCCAGTGTCCTTCTGAGAATTATGATGGAGGAGGGATTTGTAGTGATGAGCTACAGAAAACTCACATTATTGCTTTAAATTCTCATAAGATCTTGCTGATGTTCTCAGCCCAGTTTTCAAAACACTCGTTTTAAATTCTCACCGCCTTCTCTATTTTGTGATAGCTTTTGATGGTAACATACAGTTTCAAAGGCTATTCTATCAGCCCTTGAGTCCATGAGGTATCATGTAGGTAACAAAACTTCCAACAACAAAATCTTAAAAATTTATAACAATATAAGAATATGGAAATTCAAGGAGTACCAGCAAGTCAATATGAAATTCTGCAATCTGCCTAAGGATTGAGGTCTGCTGGGAAAGGCAATTCTCTCTGAGAGGTATCGAGTTCACTAGAAAGAGGCCAGAATACCCAATTTGATTTTGAATTTATTTGTGTGCTAATGTGGCCACTTGGATAATTCGCTTAATTTGATTTTCTCCTTCTTAAAATGATCCATCAAATTCTAAAAGAAAATACGATATCACAATTGTTATGTCCATTAGGAGTGTATAGTAATTTCATAAGAGGCATAGTATCCAGAGTCAGAAAGCAGAATTCAAATCCCAGTCCTACCAACAACTGGTAATGGGGCCTATGGCAATGCACTTACCCTCTCCCTGCCTGTTTTCTCATCTATAAAACAGGGTATGGGGGTGGGGGTGGGGGTGCCTGGGTGGCTCATTTGGTTAAGCATCAGACTCTTGATTTCAGCTCAGGTCATGATCTCACAGTCCTGAGATCAAGGCCCACATCGGGCTCCGCACTGAGTGTGGGGCTTCCTTGGGATTCTCTCCCCCCACCCTTTTTCGAAAATAAATAAACATTTAAGAATAAAAATAAAAATAATAAAACAGGGTATGGTCCCTACCTCATTGCACTGCTACAGGAATGAAATGAGGAAGTACATGTAACGCACTTCGGATCATATTTGGTATGTGATCAACACTCAGCAAATGCTATTACTAAGCTGGCTCTTGAAATGAATCTTTAGTTAAGAACACTGGAATCAGGGTCAGGAGCAGTGGATCACTGGAACAACTAGTCTCTCATTAATGAGCCATGGGACCTTGAACAAGACATTTCATTTCTTGTCGGCCAGGATCATGACAGGAAATAGATGGCATTCTCAAATGGGTTTGTGAGGAAAACTTAATAAATGGGCTATTTACAGATGTGTGAGTAACAGAGAATGGCAAAGTACTCAGGAACTGGAAACATCAGGGAGCCATTTTTACCTCCTGGCTTCAAAAGGCCAAGGAAGGAAGAGAGTCACCAGAGCCTAGTGAGGGTAGAGCCACGCCAGTGGAGCCACTGTACAGAGGCTCTACTCAGGGGACAAGCCACTGCCAGACTGCAGTGTTAAAGCAGGGACTGTGAGGTACAGGGAGGTGGACCCACACCCTGACCTCTCTCCCTCCCTTCCTGTCCTACTCGTGCACTAGTCTAACCCAACAATAAGCCAGAGGGCAAAGGAGACTTAGTGTTTGGGTCAGCCCCTGTGGCACAAAGCAGGACTAGAAGGATAGAGAATAATGATGAGGACAAGTAGGCAGTACAACATATGGGCCCTCAGCTGAATCAAATGTAAAGTGAGTGTTGGACTACCCAATCTCCAAGGGCCTTTCAACCTCCAAATCTCAAAATTCCCATATTCTGACCTACCTAATTACTATTCTGTGCTATATCTAGACTGTGTTCTAGAATTAATCCTAATTTATAATTAGACATGTATACACATACTTGCTGAAATTGAATAGAAGCCTCTCAAAGACAAGGACAGGTCCTGTGCTGCTCAAAATCGTGAGTGGTTGACCGGCAAACAGGCAAAAGATGGCCCCAGAGACAGCTGTGCCCAGGAAGCTCTCCAACACGCCCTGATAGAAAGAGAAGAGAGCTGTTAGGAGAAACACACCTTTCTTCCTCCCAGGTGTGATGCCACTGGGGAAATTAAGCACATGAATATGCTACTACAAAGGCCATACCAAACACAGAAAATGGACACAAAGAATTGAGATTCTTACCAGTATGAATATCACCATCTATTTCACATATGATTTAGTCATTCCTCCCTACTGGAAGGGCTGACTTGTTCCAAAAAACTACAGTAACTATAATGACTGGTGGTTGACTACAGAAGGCAAAAGGTGACTCTGATCCATTCTAAAAATATTAATTGAAGCTTCTGTATGGAAAATCACATTATGTAATCCCACCAAGTGGGTAGAAATGATTTAGTACTTTGGGTGATGCTTTTCTCTCTGTGGTTAACTTCAGTGTTTGCTTCAGCCTGATTTCACCCTGCGCATAGCAGGTACTTACAAGTAGTTACATTTTAAACACAAAGGCTATTTTTTCTAAAGGAAAGATTTGAGAGGGGAGCAAAGAAGACACAAAAAGTTATTTTGCAATCCTGCAAAATCTCTAACATCCTACAATCTCTAACATACCAATTCCAAAATTTAAAAAAAATTTATATATATATATACATATATAGAGATATAATACACACATTATATATTTTGTATATAATATAAACTGATAGAAGAACTTTAATTTATTTTAGAGGAAATACATGTGTAGGAACATGAATAACTAAATCTTTGTGGCCACACTTTCCTGTACTTATAACTCTGGAAACCCAACCCATTGTTTTCCTTTAGGCTAACAAGAACAAAGAAACATGAACCATCAAGTATCACTGACTTAAAAGATTACCCTAACTTTCTTAATCATGTCATTTGGGACCAAGGCCTCAGATGATGGCAAACTAGCCCATTTCCTCTATTTTTCACAGTTCAAATTTTAGTTAGAAAAGCACATGTTTATTTGCAAGAGGATCTAAACTTGAAATAGTATTATATCAAGGGGTGACCTTTTTAAATATAAAAAGGTGACAAGAGACCCTTTAATCATAGGGTCTATGATCATACTAAAACATACTAAATCATACTAAAACAAAATGGTGCCAGGAAGATCTCTCCCTTCAACTGAGTAACAAATTACCTGTTCATAGAAGCATGATTTATGCTTTTACATAAAGCAAGCCATCTCTTAATCTAAACCGCCCTCTGTTTGGAGCAGAGTAGATTTCTGGATAATCTGTGATACCCCTCAGTGATTCCCTGCACCCCACCAATAAAAAGTTAACTTATCTGCCTGTGAGCCTAAGGCACCTCTTTCTACTGCCCCAAAAGTTCTCCAGCAACTTTCATTCACACATCATATAACAAAATGATCACACAGAATTTTTTTTTTAATCAAGTTATGGGCATGGAATGAATAAATCACGGGAATAAAAGGCACAGCATAGGAAATATAGTCAATGACATTGTAATAGCATTGTATGGTGACAGATGGTGGGTAACTCGTGGTGAGCACAGCGTAACACACAGAGAAGTTGAATCACTATGTTCTTTTGACAGCCAAAAGTAACATAAAATAGTATGTAAACTACACTCAAGTAAAAAAATGTTTTTTTTTTAAGTAATAAAAGTTTGAATGACAGAAGTAAAAAAAAAATCAACTTCTAGAACTTAAATACATCAAGTGCTATACCCACTCAAAAGCCTTCCTAAGAGACCCCTA
The DNA here is from genome assembly GCF_016509475.1 of Prionailurus bengalensis. Classification (NCBI taxonomy): domain Eukaryota; kingdom Metazoa; phylum Chordata; class Mammalia; order Carnivora; family Felidae; genus Prionailurus; species Prionailurus bengalensis. Next base: position 148,499,640 of record NC_057344.1, read on the forward strand.
TTATAATGATTACCCAAAATATTTTTTACACTGCATCAGAGCCACCAATGTTATGCTTAAAATGGCACTGGCAATAGCACATCCTCCTCTTTGAAGGGTACCATTCAATTCAGAAAACAGTTAAAAATGCTTTAAAACAGCACCATGCATTAATGGGGCTGGGGTGGGGACAGGGCAAAAAAACAAGGGTTGACAAATAAGACTAGCTTCTCACACAGAGAGTATCTATATTCTGACACAACTAGGAACAACTTCTAAGAAATCTAGGTTGAAATCCGGGCGGGGCAGGGAGGGGAGGAGGAGAGGGAACCCTATTTCCATGGCCGTGAGCTCTACTGCATGACTGAAGAACGTCATCTCAATATTTTGTAACCACTCCACACATAATCAGAGTATCCACCTCCTTCTTTTTCAGACAGAATGAAGAATAACACACAAGGCTGGCAGAACCAGGCTGCATTTATGCAGACAAGACAGTCCCTTGTGCCCAACACATAGTTTTGATCTCTTACATGTGAAGGTATTGAGATTCAGGAGAGTTAAGTGATATGAACAAGTCCACCATGTTCAATGTGGCACGACAGGTCTTTGGAGTGTGGGTACCTGCCCAACCACGACTTCACCCATAGCAAGGATACAAAGTATGCTGGCTTCAGCTGGGGTTTTCTTGGAAGTGCAGTTTTCCACCTCCTGTGCATTGACATTGGGGTTTTTTTAAACGTCTTTATCATTTATCTTTCTTTTTCATGACTGACTTTAGTGTGTGTAACATGAAAGGGTAGGAACGGAATGCTCCCCATGTGGCAAGACAAGCCACCCTCTGCGTGAATATGACAGGCGTAGTTATACTGTGTCATTCTTTACCAAGCACAGAGAAGGACATATTTCTCATTACTACTGCAGTATCAAAATATAGCACCACCTGGGCGTGAGACAGAACAGGAAGCAAGAAAGAAGAAATGCAAGATTGGGAATTCTCTACTTGATTTGCCATCACTATCAATCTCTCTGAGGGCAAAGCACAGGGTCTCCGGGGGCCTTCTTATTTTTCTTCCTCTCATCAGGCTCTGCCCTATCCCTCCATGTGCTCTGTAGGTGTGCAGGAAACGCTAAAGGAATTGAAGAAGAAATACCCAAATCATACCCTAGGTTCCACTTATCAAAGGTCAACAGCCACTGTTGCTCATTCAGTAAAGATAACAAGGAATTTCTCCCAGAAGATGGCTTTGATTTATGGAAACCAAGTGACTGTTAAAAGGCAGATTATTTTTATTTCAGTACTTGATCCTTTGGTAAGTGCTACAGTTTCCATTCTGTTGCTGACAATTTTGAAACAGAGACAGGTGATTTATTATACACACTACACTGGAAACTTGCTTAAACTTAGAGATCCTTGCAGCGTTTCTGAGAAAAGAACTATTTTCACCACATTTTGATTTGTTAGTCTTGACAATACAGAAATGTAAAAAAAAAATAATCTCATGCAATGAATAACTTCAGTTTAACTAACAAGAATTTAAAGCTATTTATAAGGTGAACTATCAGAAACCCTTTTCTGATTTGTTATATTCAGGATTCAGTAATATAAAGAAAGAAAAGAACGTGTGGGTGTGTATATTTTTAATAGATATAACTCATAAAGACACTTCTACCCCCAGTTTCTCCCTGCCTCTATTATTTCTCATTCAGTCCATGAGGACACGTGTGGCTGAGCTCTGAGGTGTGGAAGAACCAGGTGGCACAATGTTACAGCTCCGTTGTGGTTAGGCTTTTACTTCACTCCATTTCTGAGCACATACCACCCACTGTGGAACAACAGAAGGAGCAAAGAACCAGCAGTGAGGAAATCTAGAGTCTAGACTTTGTTCTGTCATCAGAGAACTGATGATCTTGAGAATATCACTTAAAGTTTGTCAAATTTAGTTTCCTCGGGAAGGACAGATTCCATATGTTTTCACTCCTATGTGGATCCTGAGAAACTTAACAGAAGACCATGGGGGAGGGGAAGAAAAAAAAATGGTTAGAGAGGGAGGGACCCAAAACATAAGAGACTCCTAAAAACTGAGAACAAACTGAGGGTTTATGGGGGGTGGGAGGGAGGGGTGGGTGGGTGATGGGTATTGAGGGCACCTGTTGGGATGAGCACTAGGTGTTGTATGGAAACCAATTTTACAATAGATTTCATAATAAAAAAAAAATTTAGTTTCCTCACGTAGAAGAGAAACATCCAGATGGTAGAGGATAACAATGGACTCTGGAATCAAAAAAATCTCAAAGTGACATCTAGACTGTGCCATTTACTCAATCAATGACTTTAAGCAAGTTACTTAATCTCTCTATGCCTTATACAGTTAGGATGCATATTAGACAACACATGAAAAATGTTTAGTATAGTCTCTGATATAACTTTTTTATAAACAGTAACATATACACAATGTATTTGTTTAGATATAAGATGGGAAGCTGAACTAGCTGATTTCCAACATCTTTTCCAGGTGGCTCAGTGCAAACAGCATGTCTTGGAGTGAAGTATATCGGAGTGAAATCTCAGGTCCACCAGTCACCAAATCCTCTACATGCTAACTCTCTCTTCTGTAAAATCAATTGCTATTTCACAGAATAATTGGACTAAGAAAGACAATATATAAAGAGCTAATAATGGAGATACAATAAAATGTTTGTTTTCTTTCCTTCACTACTTCTCATCTCCTTCTTCCCAGCCTGGGTCTATTATTTCTCTTTTCTTCAAAAGAGGGAAAAGATGGGGAGAGAAAGTCGAAAGGAGTGACATAAAAGAAAAGATGATTAGTCCTCAGAGGAAAAGGGGCAAAAAAACCTCTTAAGATCTCCAATATTTCTCAGAGCAAATCCTAAATCAACAGAAGCCTTAGGGGGCCACACTACAGCCATTACTTCTTTTCATTCCTTGTGTTACTAAACACATGGAATCAACTATAATACAACAGAATAGTTTGTTTTACTTTACAGCAGTGAAGTCAAAACCCACATCCAAAACAATGTATGAACACTTTTCTGCTTACATCAGGGTATGATGTTAAACCAAAGATGGTCCCTGTCTGGCAAAACAGCCAAGAAAATCAGCACAAGTCCCATAACAGAAAGATCAAGCATAAAAGAAGTCAGACCATAAGAACAAGAGTCTTTAAAAAAAAAAAAATCAACCATCATTGGTAACACCAGCATTTCAGATCTTCGAACTACCTGTGACAAGGGTCACCAGGGCCATCATGCCTATCGTTGCTAAGGTGAAATAAGCACATTCAAAAGATAACAAAACATTAAAAATTAAAAATGTACACTGTCAATTTTGACTTCACTGCAACTGAGTATCTTCATATAACACTAAAGAATGACCTGCTTGTTTTCTGTCCTTTTTATTAAGGCATTCATTATTTAGAATAATAATCACAACTGTTGGGGGGGGGGGGTTGGATGGCAATAACAGGAGAAAAGTGACACAACTGCCCAAGAAAACAAAAAATTTTCTATGGCTTTGAGAATTTTCAACCAAGTAAAACTTGGAAAGTAAAATATTTTGGTGGTAGTAAATGATAAAGTATTTGCTGACATTGTTGTTATATTTCAAGCTTTTTAAGAAAACTAAAATGTTTCTAACCATAAGAAGAGAAATTTCAGCCTGTGTTGGTTATAATTTATATAAACTGTGTGGACTGTTGAATAATAAAATTAAATTTCTCTAGCTGTGTCTCCAAATCTGAAATTTAGCCAAGGAAAATGATACAGCCTAGTGCCACTTAAACACATCCATTGGAAATAGGCAGTCAAGACCTGAATTATCTGCAGGAGTTTTGATGTCAGGTCCCCAGTTAAAAGCCAAGCCACATGATTAAAAATAAGTGAAGAAATGATGAAAGTCTCTAAATCAAATTTAGGTCACATGACAATTATCTGAGAAGCTTTTTTTTTTTTTTAAGAAAAAATACTGATTCCTTATCTCTACCTTGAACAATTAAATCAATATATCTGAAGATCAAGCCTGGGGACTCGGTATTTTCTCAAAGTTCCCCAGTTGATTTTCATGCAGCTCAAATTTGAGGTGCACCAATTCAAAAAAAACTCCCTTCCTCTCAAAATAAGAACCACCTGCTGACATTTGTTAGGGTTACACAGACCGTCCATCTACACTGGGGAAGAAGACTGGATATCCAACCCTCATTTTTTATTTCACCTGTGTAACTGCAGCCTATAAATCAGTGATTTCTGTCCTGACAGATCACAGCTGCCAAATCCTTATTGCCATCTACTCTGCCTAAAAGCGCTCTGTCGTCATGAACAGGATTTCTGTTTACACTGCCCAGCAGGACTGAAGAAAGAGAAAAAGCTGAAAGATGAATTAGCTCTCTGCTTAAAGAAAAGTGTGATCCAAAACCTTGACCAAAGAGCCACAACTGCAAGTCTGATAGAATGGATGGGCAAGACGGGGAGGCTTTACGATATTTTTTTGTTTGAAGAGTTGTGAATAGGTACCTAGATCATCTGAAGTACCCAAACATCAAATGCCAGTATAACTTTACACAAAATTAATCCCAGATGGATAAAAAATTTAAATGAAAACATAAAAGAACTAAGATATGTGGGTAAATATTTTTCTAATCTTGGAGTGGGGAAACCTCTTTAAGTATATAATGAAAATAAGAAACCATAAAAGATTGAAGATTTTGAATACATAAAAATTACAATCTATATAGCAAAAGAAATCATAAATAAGGTGAAAAGACACAGGATAGATCTAGGAAAAATATATTTGGGATATTTCTGACAAGAAAAGGGTAGATATCCTTATTACACAAAGAGAGTTCTTATGAGTCAATGAGAAAAAAAACAAATACCTAAAAGGAAAATATGCCAAGGACACAAATACAAAGTGTAGACAGCCAATAAAAATGTGGAAGGATATTCGCCCTCACTAAAAGTCAAAGAAATCTGAATTGAGTAAGAATGAGCTATCATTTTTCCACCCACTGAATGGCAAAAATGAAAATATGGTACACCATCCTGTTTTTGCAAGAGTGCATGCATGTGGACAGTCTTGTCCATTATTGGTAGAAGTAAAAGCTGGGATGACCTTTGTGGAGTGTAATTTAAAACAAATATAAAAAAAATATCCTGCAAACATTTGCTAGGAATTTTACTCCAAGGACATAATTACAAAGAATGAAAATGTAGTTAGGCACCACAGTTTGTTTATAATTGAGAAAAGTCGGGAAAACTGAAAGTGTACTAATAGGAGATTTATTAAGTAAATTGTAGGACATGTATCATCATGTGTATAAAAGATGTGGTCATTAAAAATAATGCTCAAGGTCCACATTGAAGTGGAAAAACTCCCACTTAATACTAGCCATGTTATGAAACAGCAGGTATATGATCTCACTTATATAAAACCTTATACATCAATCTATCTGTTTCCACATGCACTGCAAGATGTAGGAAAGATGTTTATGAAAATGCTCATAATGGCTATTTCTGAGTCATGAGTTTAAGGGCGAAATTACCTTTTATGTAGTTGTTCTGTATTGTTTGAGTTTTCTACAGTGCATAATTATATCTTATTAAAAATAAAGCCATTTCAAAATTATTTCAAGACAAACACAAAATAGTTTTAGAAGGTAGCAACATTTGGGACTGCCAGCCTGCCCAAATCACTATCATTTTCTAATCACCAAGAAAACAGGGTTGACAAAGGTCTTCCCATTGAAAAAAACCCAACCAAATATGTTCGGGTAAGTGAAAAATTTGGTTACATTTGACTTAACCTTAATCAAACAGGTTTGATTCAGAACTTGTACATGAAGTGAAGCAAATGATCTAGTTAAGTTGCTTCCTGGGAGAAGGAACAGCCAGCACACTGGAGGCAAGTAAACAATGCAAGCCTCTTACTTTGTCACCAAATGCACATTTAGTTTTGCCAACCACAACAACCCAACTGCTTCATGCCAACAGACTATCTCTACCTAATTTTTTAAACCTGTGATATGTTTCTGGAAGACTATGTCAGGCAGATGAGCATATCACCTTGCATTTCCACTTAGAGAAAGAAATGCATTTTGGTGCCAAAGCACAACATTTAGGTAAGTTGAAATTACTATACAGTCCTTACTACAATGAAGCAATTATCAATTTTCTTTACTCTTGCTGCTATAAACTGCACATGAGAACCTTCATAAAGAAGTGTCTATCTTATGGAGGAATATCATATGTGAATAAGAAACGATATATTTCCAACCTCAGCAGATTGATTAAATATTCTCAGCACAGCAGTATGTTTAAATAAAGCTTCAAATTTGGAGATGCCAGCTATAAATGTTCCTTATTATGAGACAAATTTCCTTAAAATGTGCTCCGTTAGGCTCCATAAATATCACAAAATTCACAGAATTCTAAAAATCTTACTGTATCCTTTTGCTAAAAGGTTTGTGAAAATAAGATTATATTTACTCTGGGGAAAAAATTTTAAATGACTTTCTTCACTCTAGACTATGCTCAGTCATTCACAATTAACAATGTCAATTTGAGTTCAAAGATTTTTCTGTGTCCATAAAGCTAAGAACAACTTTTAAGTGACATAGAGACTTGTCACAGAACATCAGAAAGTGTTCCCTGTACAGGTAACTTGCCCATAGACTAAGCTATCCATAAGTATTTGTTAAATCAATGTTTAACAATTTAATCAGAAGTATCTAAATGAACAGAACAGTGTACCTTCCTGGCAACCAAGAATATAACTACAATGCAATGAGCTGGCACACATGGTCACAGAGTTGGTTCCGGAAAGAACATGCTTCTAGGATGGTGAGGCTGAAAACCTTTTGTTTGTTTCATAGCATGGCAAGGGGACAAGAGCATTATTACAGTGGAACATACTGAGAAGGATAATAAGAGTGCTGCACAATTCCTGGACCTCAGAAACATATGTTCTAGTCCTTTGTTGCTGAACAATATGAACAGAAAAGAGGCACAAGCCCAGGGCTAGATCCAAGATAAATCTGAGGTCAACTCTTAGCAAAGCGGGTTCAGTCACTTGAGAAATCCAAGCTAAATTTTAATTGCCACACTTAAGGAATCCATGAATACCTCCTCTGAAAGCCTTAGAGTACTCTCAGAGCAGCCTGATGGTCCAAACATGTGGCCCAACTTGGAGGATTCATGCAGTCATGGATGTTGCCATTATAAACTGATTGTACTTGGATCCATCATAGCTTCAACTGTTTTATTTTGAACACAGGTCCATGGGAAATGATCCATATGTATGGCTCCTAAGATGTGCTTCTAATGATGTGGGGGATAGATGTATACACACAGGTGTGTATGTGGGATTAAATATACATATATTTTATTATGATTAATATTAATTACAATTTATATATTTTTTTAGCTCTGAAATAAATGCTTAACTGTAAATTTTTGTCTTCAAGCAGGCAAGACCTCCTGCACGGAAGCTGGCAGAAGAGTTGCTTAAACAGGGGCGCCTGGGTGGCGCAGTCGGTTAAGCGTCCGACTTCAGCCAGGTCACGATCTCGCGGTCCGTGAGTTCGAGCCCCGCGTCAGGCTCTGGGCTGATGGCTCAGAGCCTGGAGCCTGTTTCCGATTCTGTGTCTCCCTCTCTCTCTGCCCCTCCCCCGTTCATGCTCTGTCTCTCTCTGTCCCAAAAAATAAATAAACGTTGAAAAAAAAGAGTTGCTTAAACAACAACAGTTCAGTGACTCATCTGTGTTTTCACAACACGTTTGTACCAGCACCCATGTCTATTTGTAGCCTGACAATAAAGACCCTATATGAACCATCTCTGAGCTGTCTGCCTTAAAAGCAAGGACACTATTCTCAGTTGACTCACTTGAGCTACTTGTGCTTTTGAGAATAACCCGTTGCCACATTTATGAAGGCATGTGATATAACTGAAGATTACTTCAGGCTGTGCCAATGTCCTGCTTAGTTCTGATCTAGTGTTTAGAAGGTCAAATAGACCCAGAGGGCTTTACCCCCCTCAATAATCCCCTATATACCACTACTGGTATCTCTTGGGGACATAGAAAAAGAATGCCTTATCAACACCCTAGACTGTAAATACCATCAGAATGGGGATTATTATCTATTTTGGCTACTTATCTGTATCCCCAGCACTTAAAATAGTGTCTGCCACACAGTAAACACCCATAAATACTTGCAAAGGAATAAATAAACCTCTGCCATGGGCCTGGGAAGTGATCTGGGACTTAGCACCAAATCCACAAAATATTTTGTTGTCCTGATGCCAAGTCAAGATTTCTACTTCAGAGCATCAAAACTTCTGTATGTTCAAGTACAGGTCCTTTCAGTATTGAGATACTTTTCAACATATTAAATCACCTTACTCCCTCGTCCTTAAAATAGATAAAACCAACAGAAATATCAACCTAAGTCATCTATCATCATAAGAAAACCTAGTACAATGACTACAGGTAAAATGTTTCCTATTAAAATACTAGGATATGTAAAATTACTATAAAACTGTAAATACTATAATTAATATAAAACTATTGAGTTGTGTGTGTATGTGTGTGTGTGTGTGTGTGCACACTAGTCAGACAGGTGGTTTTATAGCTATAAATCCAGTACTTAGATCTATGCATCCATTCACTATATAGCATTAGTTCGCCCAAAAGAAATAGAAAATAGACTATTCAGTTCAACAAATATATATTAACAATCATTCATTTTCTATTCTTTTTCAGTGTTTCTGCCACCCACTCTGACTTCTACGAGTACAAAATTGCAGTTCTTTGCCAATACATTTCTTCAAGGAAAGAGATTTCAGAAGGGACAGAAAAATATACCCTTTAATATTTCCAAAGACTTTTAAAACATCGAGTTCACAGCTTCAATGACATTATCAATAAGAGATTACAAAATCTGTAATAAGCAGAATATGTCTAGCAAATGTCCTCCTAAGTTTGAATTTTGTACTTTGAATTAAGTCAACTCCTAGGAGTGACGTCCAGCAAATGGTCATTTTTGTGGACAACCTAACATCCCGATGTGCTGAAAGCCTTTCTGTTTCTCCTAAAGTCTGCAGGATCCTGAACACTGCTTACTCCACCATGAAGGCCTTTCCCATGACAATGATCACAGAACAAATACCCATGATAAGTACACGTGTCACACAACAGAATCCTTTACTTTCCCCAAAACTTGCACATATGGAAATTAACGCACCTATTGTTGAGGGATCAGCAATAGACCTCAACAGACTTCTTCCTCATCTCAGATGTTGCGTTTTACAGCTAAGTCTTGGGGTGCCTACGTGGCTCAGTCGGTTAAGCATCCAACTTCAGCTCAGGTCATGATCTCATGGCTTGTGAGTTCAAGCCCTTCGTTGGGCTCTCTGCTGGCAGCTCATAGCCTGGAGCCTGATTCAGATTCTGTGTCTCCCTCTCTCTCTCTGCCCCTTCCCTGCTCACACTCTTTTTCTGTCTTTCAGAAATGAATAAATGTAAAACAAATTTTTTTTTAATTTAAAGCTAAGTCTTATGAGGTTGAAAAGGGGTTCAATTCAGTTTAAAAAGGCAATAAACTAACACATAGGACGTGTTGTAATTTCTCCACTTCAAGGAAAAGAATCCATGGAAAACTATGTGTTAAAAAATGATCTGCACAAGAAAGTCTCTGTATATTCTGAACAACAGAAGGAGGTTTTCTTGCCACTGTCCCCAAATCACAGCTTTATTTTCCTAACGTGACTGCCTGTATTATGTTCTTTGTGCTGGCCTCACGGTGCTTCCTCAGTGCTTTCTTTTCCACTGGTTTTGTTGAATGATCTGATTTAGTTATCACTATGCTCTCATCTGGACGAAAAATAACTGCCCTATTTGGATACAGATCAGATTTATAAAAATCCTGTTATTGACATCACTGTTGCAGTTTATTTCGTTCATTCCTACCTTATGAACGAGGAAAAGAGGGAAGAACACCCTATTCACATACTTCATCTCTGTGTCCTACCACTCTTGGTTTCTCTTCCCCACATGGCAGGTCTCTCGCTGGGAACATATACTTGTGTGCTTTCTGGCCAGCACAATGTTAGTTTTTAAAAGTTAATTCGTTGCAAATATTTAAGAATCACTAGATTTCACATAAGAATTTGAGTTTTCGGCCTCTTTCTGAAAATCAGAAAATGAAGTAATACAGAGAGCATATTCATATAGGAATAAGCGAAGCTGAGCGGTGCCTGCCCCCTTCTGATTAGGGCATGAGCTCTTAAAGGTCATCATGGTCCCCGTCTGTAAGAAAGCCAAGCTAGCCAAGTGGAAAAGTCATGTTCAGAGTCCTCAGTCCCCAAATGTTCCAGACATCCCAATCTAGGCAGGAGACATGTGAATAAAGAAGCCTTCAGGGGCACCTGGGTGGCCCAGTCAGTTGAGCATCTGACTTCAGCTCAGGTCATAATCTTGCGGTTTGTGAGTTTGAGCCCCGCATCAGGCTCTGTGCTGAAGCTACTGTCAGCACAGAGCCTGCTTCGCATCCTCTGTCCCTCTCTCTCTGCCTTCCCTCTCCACTGTCTCTTTCAAAAATATAAATAAACATTTAAGAAGCCTTCAGGGGACTCCAACCTCAGCTGTTACCTCGCTACAAACATGTGAGGCCCAAAGAGAGAACCACTCCAGATAAGCCCGTCAACCACCAAAACCATGAAAGGGAAGAATGAAATGGTTGTTTCAAGCCTCTAAGTTTTGGATTAATATGCTATGCAATAATAGATAAGGGCTAAAAGATAAAAGTGCTCTTAACAGACTACATACAATTATTTGAAGCAATTTCTCCCTTTTTACTTGGGTCAACATAGATGTCATATATCATCTCCATTTCATTTTTGTGTTTAGGCAGAATCTAAAGCATGAATGTGCACAGAGAAGAAAACAAAAGTGGAAGAAAGCAATCTTTTGAAACAGCTGGGTTTGTTTTTTGTTTTGTTTTTTTTTTTAAGAAGGTGGCTGGCAGCACTTATGAATGTCACATAGGTTAATCAGTAATAAGCACTAAAGTAGAAGGGACAGAGTTTGAAAAGGGAATGAATCTAGTTCTTTTCCTAAGAATACTGGCTTCACTCACTACTCTGTATTCAGCATCTAGCGCAATGCTTATTTTTTCTTAGCTTTGTACATATTTTTCTGAATGATAGAGGGCATCCAAAATATCTTTCGTACCACTAAAACGTCAGCTGTTACTGATACAAAAGGATGGCAAACGGCACCTGCAGAGTAACAGACTATGGTTTGTACAAAATAAGTCAAGCCAGGGTCTTTACAGCTTAATGATCAGGCAGGTTCAAGAACAGGAGAAACAACTCTTTACTTGTATTCCCTTAAAGCTGAATCCTACTGATAGACATGCAAATCCAACCTCAAGCAAATCCCTCAATTTTTTGATGACTGTTTGCTCTTGTGTAAAATGAAGGTAATCATGCATTCCCAGAAAAAGTGTTATCATCAAGCTTAACAGAATATGGCCCATACATTCAAGGTAGTAGAAGATCTAAACCCCGTGCCCTGCACAAAATTAAAGCAGCTGATATGCTTTTGCCCAAATGGAATTGTATATCCTCATTTCCTTCCCTTCTTTTCCCCACTTGTGACTCAAGCCAGATTTCATCGAGCTATTTTTGTAATTACTAAAATGCTGGAAATATAGCAGCAGGCCAGAAGCAAAGTAAAATGCAGCATCCAGCAAAAGAAAGAAAATCACGCTGAGTAACTGAAAGGCCATCTGCTTCTAGCTGAGCTGTAGGGGTGAGGAAGGCAATCTGGGCTGTACTATTTGTGTCTCCCCCAAACCAGACCCACCTGCATGTTGTCAGTGGCATCCCCAAGCAGTCCTCCAAAAGTGATAGCATTAGTTACAGTTGCCAGATAAATGAAGAGAATTGCTGAAAGAGCCTGAATATTTAAAGCATCATAAAAATCACTGGCAAAAAATGGTGCTTTCCTCTTTATGTCCTTAATGAGTCCACCACAGAACCTGGGTAGGGAGAAAGCAAACATGTGACAAGGTAAAATAAATTTGTCATCAAATTAACCAAGGGTAACTCATTCAACCACAAAGAATTTGCAGTCAAAGTTTTTGAATCAACAAGCTCTATTTAACCACTTAAGGGAAAATGGGAAAACTGTAGAAGAATAAATTTTCTTCTATCTGTCTCTGTTTTGGTCCCTAAATTAGGTGTTGCATTCCCTAAAGAACAGTTGGCTTTTAGATGAGAGTGAATGGCGTAGATGGATTAAAATTTCTCACTCATTGTAGAAAAACATCACACCCATGAGCAGAGCATAGAAGTCCTTTAATAATCTTGCGTTGTTTCCTTTCCAGCCCCATTCATCATTCCACAAGTGTTTACTGCGCACCTGTGATATGCCCAGCACTTCTGCAGGTGCTGGAGACACAACAGTGAACAATACAGGCAAAGACGCCTGCCCTCGGGGATTTTCCTTCCGATATGGGGGACAGACAATGTAAGCAAAATGGATGGTGCTAAACATCAAGGGAAAAAATTAAGTGGGGAAGAAGGTTATGAAATGCTAGAGAAGCAATGGCTGAACTACTAGAGTGGCCAGAACAGGCCTCCCGAACCGGTGACTTTGGGATAAGGTCCCGAAGGCACGAAGGAGGAAAGCCACGCAGGTATACGGTGGAAAAGCACTGTAAGCGTAGCCCCATTACGCACATTCGCAGGTCAGCTGCCTTAGTTATGCATCTGTCAAACTACCCTCCCAACCAAACCTCACGTCTCAGCCTTCCCCACGCACACCCTTCCTTCTCCCTGTGGGGCCCTCCCTCAGAGAGTTCAGATTTCCACCATGGGGATATCACACTTTATCGGGACTGTCTGTCTGTGTGTGGGCTTGCTGGCCCTCGCTGCATCCTGTGCCCCACTTCAGTTTTCGTGGTCTGCGTAGGGCTGTGCGTGGTGCTGGGCAGGCTGCAGACAGTACATTGGGGAAAAAGTGAGCTATCCAAGAATTGAATTCCAGTCTGATTAAGTAAAAGAGCTGAATTCCAGAACTCATATCTACAGAGAAGGAAAAGAATATTCCTAATAAAAGTACTTTGTAAAGAACTGTTCAGAAAAAATAGGGGGAGAGGAGGTTTTATGTTCTCTATTCTTTCAGAAAAAACGGGGAGGGAAAAAAATGTCCCCTTAATTTCAGGGAGAAACCCAAGTGGTCATCAGAAGAATGAAATCATTTTATTCAGATTCAATTACATCTTAAAAAGACATACTTTCGTGCTTTCAAAAAAACCTTTAATGTTCTTAAAAGGTCCTATCTTCGGGTTCCTGGGTGGCTTAAGTGTTCGACTTTGGCTCAGGTCATGATCTCACAATTTGTGAGTTCAAGCCCCATATCGGGCTCTGTGCTGTCAGCGCAGAGCCTGCTTGTGGTCCTCTGTCCTCCTCCCCACTGTCTCTCTGCCCTTCCCCCTGCTCGCATACTCTCTCTTCTCTCTCTCTCTCTCAAAAAAATAAACATTAAAAAAAAAAGTCCTATCTTCATAAAATCAGTATCCTACTTAAAATTTTATTTAATACAAAACAAAATGGAGAACCTAATAGTGGAAAGAAAAGGAGGAATTATCATAAAAAGAGATTTACAAAAGCAGTCTGGGAATCCTGAATCCCCAACGGCAGGCTAAGGAGACCATGACCTGTGAGTTCCTCATTTCTGTACCATGTTGCCCACTTATGAATAAATGTACAGAGAAGGGAGGGACGCACAAAAGCCAAATGGGGAAGACAACACATGACTCCACCTTCCTGCCACGGGTTCACACCCACCTGAAGACCCCGCTGGCTTTCTCTCCAACACCTCCTCCCTCACTTCATGGCCTGGATGCCAACCCAGCACACACCAGGCCCTCTGCTGTCCCCTCCCCCCACCTCACTTCTGCTGGTCTATCTCTAGCTCCTGCAGGACTTTTCTCATGGGCTTTCCTGCGGGACTTTTCTGTAAGGCCTTCTCTGAGTTCACTCTTTATATTGGAATGTCTTTCCCCTATCACAAAACCCCCTATTTCTGTTTTCGTTTTCCCCCATTAAACCATCACCACATTTCTTAATTTTCTCATTGCTTGTCTCCCACTACTACAAAGGAAAACCCAAAAGGACAAAGGGTTTTTGTTTAATTCACTGTTGCATCCCCAGTGCCTGTGATTAATCAATGTAAGTATCTGTTGGCTGCACAAGTATACAAATCAGTGAGTAAAATGCTGATAGGGAGATGAAGGGAAATTAAGATCTAAAGAGATCCTCATCTGGGTGCCTGGGTGGCTCAGTTGGTTGAGCAGCTGACTCTTGATTTCCGCTCAGGTCGTGATCTCGTGGTCATGAGACCCAGCCCCACGTAGAGCTCTGTGATGACAGTGCAGAGCCTGTTTGGGATTCTCTCTCTCCCTCCCTCTCTGCCCCTCCCCTGCTCGTGTGCACAGGCAAGCATGTCCTCTCTCTCTCTCAAAATAAATATTTAAAATAATAAAATAAGGAGATTCTCATCGTGAATGGCCAAATAATCCATCAGTTACCGTCCAGTTCGCTGCAATTCTTCACAATCCGCATGTCCTCCTCCTCCTCCTCCGTGGCCTCCGTCGTGAGGTGTGTCTCCATTCATCTGAACATTCTCTCCACCTGAGTACATATTCTTTCTAAGCAAGACAACAGAGCCCAAGAGAATATCAGTTTCTTTTACTCATCTGCTTCTTAGCTGTGCCATGCACAAGACTAACGAAGAGATGGACTGAAAACCCTTTGGAGGAAAGATCATTTCCTCCCACCACCCTAACGGACAACTCTTAAAGTGTTGTATTTAGAGGGAGGACAAATGACTGATGAATCAAAAGCTAAATAAGTTGCATACTGTATAAGACAGAAACCGTTTCACCAGGAAAACAATAGATTTCCAGAAAACGGCTTCTCCAAATGGTCTCACCCGGTTTTTTAACCTCTTAAATCTATAGGGACTCGTTTTGAGTAAACCAGCCTTCTACATGTACAGGAAGTCCCCAACACATCCTCCAAAAATCTCTATGATGTATTCCAATATCATAATCTGAGGTCTCTAATTTGCAATCACTGAAGAAGATAACAAGATATAACACTCATTTTACAGCATCGACGAAATGTCAAACCAAAGTACATATGTAATTCATTTGAGATAATACATCAAGTTAAATGTGAACCTAAAAACACAATATTAGGACAGTCACCTGACCCCATTTCCTTCTGTGAGCACAACCTCCTTCTCAAGGATGAAAACTCCCAATTGCCCCATAATTTACCTTTTGTCAGATGATGGAAGGCTCTTAGGAGGCTCTATCCTGATTGCTGGGTCCCATTCCCCAGGTGGAAGAACAATGACTTCATCGAGGAACTCGTCGATACCAGCAATCAGGTCCTGCCTGTCTTTAGCTTTATAAGCAATGTCATGGAACACCTAAAGAATAATAAGAGATGTGCTGATCCAACAAGAGAACTCTCTACATACCTCACAGCATGTTGAGCCTCAGAAAGGCAATCTATAATCCACTTTAACATTTATTTCATATATGTTTAATATAATCATATTCTCATATTTCCTATCAGCTTGTCCCAAAGTATTTTGGGATTCTGATTTTGAACCCAGAGAATATAAGTGGAGGCATGAGAAAACAGCTGTGTTTCTTTTATATGTCTTTTTAATCAATACTGTAAAACAACCCTGTCTTTCATCTCCCACTGGCATGTACCATTGCTGATACAGTTGCTGTGGAAGCCAGATGCAAATGGTTTGGAGAAATATACAAAAGAATCATTCTCTGAAATAAAAATGACTGGGACAAACCATTGCTGGTAATTCAAAAAGGAAAAGTTCAAGCTGAGGATTAAGATCGGGTTAAGTCCCAAACATTGCAGCTCTCGAACACAAATAATGTTAGCTATTAAAAAAAGAAAAATCTAAGTTATGCTGGTAACACATAAAGCAAAGGGCTTTAAGCAGGTGATCATCTGTCTACCCTTTTAGCAAGGCAATAACTAAACCAGCCAAGGCAGCAAATGCTTCATGTCTTTTATACAGATATCCAAGAAGGAGCTCCAGAATTTACATAATCCTCTTTGCCAATCATTCCGTTCTTCTAACCTAGGTGACCATCTGAAAGTCCTTTATGCATAAGCCTTTCATACCTCATCAGTCAAATTCTTTAGTCTCCAGGACAGAAGATGGCTCCTGTTCAACATCCTTACCTGTTCTTAAAGATTGCTAGTAAATCTCTTCTCCTCAACAAGAATTTTTAAAAGCTATGAAACAAATTACATGTAATGGTCTGGGGGAGTGTGAGGTTGAGATTAGGGCATTACAAATGCCAGCATCTCATCTGTGGTGCTCTAGCCGCTAGAGAGGGTCACTTTTCCAGCCTCCCCTGCAGATAAGAATTGACAGTTTTGACCAATGAGATGAAAGAAAGAAGCTGTCTGAGAAACCTTTAGAATACCTGTTAGACTGATACGGCTAACATTCCCACCCTCCGTCTCCCAACACTCCCCGCTCCACGCCCCTTCTGTATTCAACCTCCCCCTCCTCAAACTTGAATACAGAAGAGATGGCTGGAGCTGACTGCAGCGGCCCTCTCAAGCTCACAAAGCCAGAACCTTGGCTCTTGATTGATCATGAAACAGTTAAGTTAAACCGACTCTAGCAACTGCCTACCTCCAAATAAGCCCCAAATAATTTAAGCCACTATAAATCAGATTTTTCTGTCATTTAGAGCCTAAGGCAGTTCTAATTACTGCATTTTAGGAGGAAGGATTCTTTTTTAAAGAAAATGTAAACACATGAAAATAAATAAAAGAGCCTCCTGAGATGCTTAGTTGCCTCAAGGGGGAAAAGCCAGCATAGCTATACATCAAAAATGCTCTCAGTCCCACATTAAGTAACCATCTGAGTAATCACCAAATAAAGCTTCCATAACTAAATGCCCTATTCTTCACTTAACACATGGAGAAGCTAACAAATTAAGTAATAAAGCAAAAGTGAAACATTTGGGAAAATAGTAAGCTAGAAAGACACAGAAGGAAAATCAGTGATCCCATATCCTAATTGTAGTTCTCCTACTATGAGACTAGTTTAGGGTTTCATCATATCTAAAATGTGTGAACAACATTCAAGCTGTTATGAGAGTAAGGTTATAATTCCAAAGCACTAGAAACTCTGCAGTAACAGTTGCTAATGCATTTTAGTAAGTGTGTAATTCCTTCCCACAAGATAAGAAGACCATAAAAACAGGTACTTTCTGATACCTAAGGAAAAAATGCATGATCCATTTTATTATGCATTACTTTATAGAACCCATTATTTCTGAAACAATATGGTATAAGGACACTTGAACTCCCAGGATGAATATATTAAACATTTTAAGAGGTAAAGTTTAAGTTAGTACAGTGATTTGAACTTTTTAAAGAATATTTAACATATATCTCTTTTAAGAATTGCAAATGCTGGGGCGCCTGGGTGGCGCAGTCGGTTAAGCGTCCGACTTCAGCCAGGTCACGATCTCGCGGTCCGTGAGTTCGAGCCCCGCATCAGGCTCTGGGCTGATGGCTCAGAGCCTGGAGCCTGTTTCCGATTCTGTGTCTCCCTCTCTCTCTGCCCCTCCCCCGTTCATGCTCTGTCTCTCTCTGTCCCAAAAATAAATAAACGTTGAAAAAAAAATTTTTTTTAAAAAAGAATTGCAAATGCTTAGAAAAAGAAAGGAAATTATGTTTTATTCCAACATAAAATTTATTTTTTGAAAACTGTGTCGAGACCAGCGCATCTGCCATGAATGACTGTACCTTATGCCATAAAGAGGACTGGTGACCACATACTCTGACTTGAGTAAATTGTGACAGCCAATTCATAGCATGAAAACTATACAAGCGGGACATTCACAAATCACCATGTTCCAGATCCCCTACCTCGTCAGACATCAGGGTGGCAATGGCTCTGCCGATCTCATGGTAGGACTTGGCTTTCCCCTTAGGACCTAAGAGAATGAACAAGAACCTAATGGAAGAGGAAAGAAGCAAAGGCTATAAAACACATTTCATCAAAGTCAATGTACATAACACTGAGACACGTTTATCCTATTCGTAAAAAGCTGAGATCTAGAATTCATCTTTAAGACAAAGGTAATATTCATGGTAATATGAAAGATACTCTTTCACACTATCATGAAATACAAATTGTTGTTTCTTTGGAGGCAAAGAAGAATTTAACATGGAAACCCTGAGAAGTTTATTTACTGAATAGGAAAACTTCACTTTAGGAGTCATTCAATCTTTCTTTCCTAAACTTTCTTCTATCTCCATTTCTACTGACTTTGAGAATCTGTGGAGAAAACCCATTAAGCACAATAACTAGAAAGACTTAGTACATCTTCAGATTTCTCTGACTTTTCCTTACTCAATATGAACAGTGACAAATGATCCTCTCCATACTTTTAAGAAATATTTCTGCTCAGAAGTGACTGGAAGTCAGCAAAACCAAGTCCTCTAGAAGTAAGCCACATGCTGACAGCCAAAGTAAAGAAAGAAAACTATGAGAGAAATTCGAAATAAAGCATCTTTCATGGACAGTTAAAATTCTTTTGTGAGTGTCCTCATTTTCCTTCCCAAACTTGTTTTCTTGATAATGTACACGCACTGCTCCACAGTAAGTAGGTCCTGGAATTTGCAGTAATGAGCTTATCCCCACTTAGGTTCATGTCTCAACTAGGGAGGAAGAAACCCAGTAAGTAAGTGAATAAGAAAAAATATATAAAAGGCAACACTGGATACATCTCCGCCTTGCTTATAATCGTGTCTTACCTAACATGGAGACAATAAGGGCAATAAAAATAATCACATCACATGTGCTCAGCTTTTTAAAGTTTGAAAAACATTTCATATTCATCACCTCATTTAAACGCCACATACCCTTTTGCAATAAGGAGAGGTATCCTATTCCCGCTTAATGGTGAGGATACTGAGGCTCAAGGAGGTCAGTGGATGAGCCAAAGACGTGCCTAGTAAATGAGAGACAGTAGATAGGCCTTCTCACCTCCTGTTATTTTCAACACACAATGTGCCTAACATTACCTGCCCAACCTATACATGGGGTTACAATTCAATAGAGAAAAGCTAACCCACAATGACTCTCACGGCTCGTCCTGGGGAAAGATGTTGTGGATACTTAGCTGGGGACAAGAAATCTTAGGTAAAAATTTATGGGACCAGGGATGGGATGGTATTTGCTTAATACAATTTTATTTTATACTTATTTATCTATATACCTCACTTTAAATAAAAATGGGCCGACAGCAAGTACTCTTCAAAGTGTTAGGGTCTGTCCCAAAAAGCCCTTGAATAAATTTTTTTTTCATTATAAAATTCAGTCCAAATGGGAAAGGAAAAAAAAAAACAAAACAAAACAGAAATCAAGAATGTAAGAAGGTATCTGAAAGTTTGAACACTCAGACTTCATATCAAAATAGCTATAAAACCATTCAATACTTATTTGCTTAGAAACCAGTTCTGGCATGAGGCGGCACACTCGCTTTCAAGTATTATCACGGTAGATGAAAAAGCAAAAGCAATCAGCAGGCATGAAAGTCTGTTCAAGTATGAAGGAAGTGATTATTAAAATTGGATTTAGTTATTCTAATATTGAAGTTCAGTTGATACTAGAACTTCTCTTCCTTTGAAGTTGGACCTAAATTATACACCCCTACATACAGTATTATAAAATGCTTCTTAATGACAGTAAAATGTACTATACTAAAGGGAATGATCACTGACTTGAGTGCAACATATGCAAAAAATATTTAACCACCTAAGCAAAACAGAAATCCCATTTAGGAACACCTACAATACTGGTCACATTGCCCAGTCCTATTAGCCAAGTCTAGCAATGGCCAGCTGTCAGGCAAGACAATAAGAACATAGTTTTGGGCAAAGGGGGAGAATGCAGTGCGGAAAGAGAAAATATCGAATACCTGGATCCTTTACTTATTCACACATTTTTAAATAATGGTTTCCTTTACTTGCCATTTTTTGTTATTTTAATGTGTCTAAATATTAGTTTTTCAGTAAGACATAATACCTAAGATCTTTCTGGACCCACTCTGCACCTCTTCCTACCTTGCTGTAGCATCTCCATCATGATTATAATTTACAAACACACATTATGGAAATACACACTTACCAACTGACACATGAACTATCAGGCTGACTATATGGCAACAAAGACAAAACACTATCTTGCTAGAAAGCGGGACAAATACTCTCATTTATTAGTAGTCCTCAAATATAAACTTTGGCAGATGAGATGGGTAACCATCCCAAGAGCCGAAAGTAATGGAGCCTCTAACTCAAGCCCTCTGGGATGAGGGAATATATTTTCTGTAAATATTTCCTCTAGTCTTTGTTAAATAATACCGAATAATGAATGGAAGTAGCAGCCCAATAGTGACTATAACATGCATCAGAGCAATAAACCCAATATATGAGAATTATATTGTTTCACTAACTTAGATATAAAGGTATGATTTCTCTTTCTGTGGTAATATATTTTTTATTAAAAAATGCATATAGGGGCGCCTGGGTGGCGCAGTCGGTTAAGCATCCGACTTCAGCCAGGTCATGATCTCGCGGTCCGGGAGTTCGAGCCCCGCGTCAGGCTCTGGGCTGATGGCTCAGAGCCTGGAGCCTGTTTCCGATTCTGTGTCTCCCTCTCTCTCTGCCCCTCCCCCGTTCATGCTCTGTCTCTCTCTGTCCCAAAAATAAATTAACGTTGAAAAAAAAATTTAAAAAAAAATGCATATATATTACATATAATATACAAATATTTATTAACACATATATATTGATTTGTTCTTTAGTGGAAAATCATTAAGTGCCCAATAGAAATAAAATGTTACATATCAGCTAAACTTTCCCATTACTCCAGTCAGGAACCATTCAGTAAATTCAACCTCTCAAAATGATACAGAGAAGAAATCTGGCCATCTACAAGTAGCAGGAAACATCACCTCAGGTCAAGAATTTCATCTGTAGGGACGGAAACCCTGAAGAAGCCCCTGATTTTGGACTGCATTACTGAAAAGGAGATGAGAAAACTAGGATTGCAGAAGAACTCATCAAGTTGAAGTTCCCTCTGCCTGAAACATGTTCTTTCCCCTTGAACCCCTTGAAGAAGCAAAAGCTGTTATAACTTTTATGACAGAAGTACATCTTGCCAAACTCAGCTTTTATAATGTACTGAAAACTCCTTTCATGACCCAAGCTGTTTTTTGTCAATGGACAGATGTTATTTTTAACCAGAAGCTTTTTTTCCCTATTAACAAATTAGAGTAAACACCACATTTGTGTGGCTCGAAGGGCACAGCCCATGTTGACAGCTGGGGAAAAGAAATTAATTTATGCTACTGAGTTCTTTTTATTCACTCATAACTAGAAATAAAGTCATAGTTAGAATCTACTAGTGCTAGCTGTCTCAAGAATCTTCATGAGGCCCTTCTACTCTTGTGAGCTTTTTCACATACCTAATTATGCCTGGGGAGGACGCCTCTAGCATTCTCCATAACAAAAATAAGTACCAGATGATCTCTGTCCGGAACCAATGGACTGTACTCATATTCACAAAATAATTATAGGCAGAAACAGAGCACAATATCAGAAGAAGAGCCAGCCTTCCTAAACCACTCAATCTTTGCAGAAAGGATGTGCACCTCCCCCCCGTCCTTCCTGATATATCACAGCTATTTCTAGAATAAACTCAGCATGTACCAATCCTTTACTCCCTGCTCTCAAAACAGCAGTGAATCAAATAAGCCATTATTCATATTTAGCAGTTTTGGAAATTATGGCTGAACTGTAGCGTCCACAATAGATACATGAAGACCATAAACCCACCACAACCAACCACGTTACATACGATAAATAGCAGCTAGCAACTAGAGTGCTGGGCAAGACAGAATTGAACTAGCTAGACCATTGTCCCAATCCCTCTAATGATATTTTCTATCGTTTTGATAATTAAGCATAAACTGCTCTTTAAGGCAAATCATCATTTATCACATAAAATATATACTAACTTACAGTGATATGAAAAGGGTAAACATTCTAAATTTTTAGAGGACTAGAACTTATGGAATAACTACTTGTCTTAAATGTGAAAATCAAGATCAGAAAAGAACAAACTGATCAGGGGTTTTGATTTCTCTTCATGGGAAAACCCTAAAGTATTTTGTTCTAATCCATTCTAAATAGCTCCTTAGATTCTCCCTAAAAGCCCGGCTTCAGAGTCAGAAATCTGCAGTTCTATTTCTAGCACTGATCGTGAATCTTCCCTTTGCCTCCATCTCTCAACTGTCAAGTGGGAATAACAATAGTTATTATCCCCTACATAGCTCATAAATAGGAGTGAGCAGCAGCCTGTACGGACAGATATAAGATGACACCAAACAAAGTGTATGCAAGATGCTAGGAAAATCATAAGCACATCCTACGAAGTCGCAAAGAGTAAAAGAATGGTTCGTTTGCTTTCACATGGATGGCAAGAAGGACTCCTAAGCAGAGAACATCCACTAAGTTGGCTGTAGCCCTGGTGCAAGCAGAAAGCTAAAGCAGAAAGCTAAGCCGATAGGAGGGTATTGAATCTTGTGGGCACTACAGTCACAGAGCTGCGAGACCCACACTTCCTAAAAGATGCATGGCACTAATACCACTTATCATAAATAGCAATAATAGCAATAATAAACATAAGAGCATAACGTTCTAAAGGAAAAATGACCATTACAAAATGTACACCACAACAGACATTTCGGGTCTCCCTGCAGTACAACAGGCAGCACGTTAAAGCACAAGGTTGAGTACGGGGCAGTTCTTCACAACCGACTACCACATTCCTTGTGGGATTTCCTTGATTGGATTTCACAGGATGCAGCCATTGTAAATGGCCCCACATTACTCATACACAAAAAGGCTAATGAGACTCCCTACGCACTGATTATAGCAGGCACCAGTTCAGAGGACAGCAAATGGATAAAAATATTTCCTGGAAAAATGTTAACATGCTTGGATATATTGTTCAGACTATTGCCCTGAAATAGTTTTATGACATTATTGAATTACACTCCCTTGAATTGCCGGGCTCCCTTTGTTAATTCAAATGATGCTGTATTTCACCTCTAGACTAGTACCACTCTCCTGTACAGAAGAAAAGAATATGCCAGACAGGAGCAGATGATAAGAGGGATACACAAATAGTCACGATTTGCTACTCAATGAACTTGTATTATTGTTAAATAAAAAACCCTCTACAATATTTTTTACTTGTAGCCTCCAAAGAAGAAAAGTAAGAAAAATGAAAATGCAAGAGCAATTTAACACTTCTTGGCATGTTTTTTTTCTTTCAAGCCCCAGTAAAAATCATTCCACAGAGACATAAACAAAACCATAGGAGCACAAGAGCTGGACGTCAGCCCTGATCTGAGTCAGCTAGCTGTTCGCCAGGTGATTGCTCAGATAGAACTGCAAGGCTCTGCTGGAATGTTTTCAAGTGAACAACTAAGTTACAGAAAACACAAATCATGATAATCCCATCAACTGAATAAGCTACAATCTTCTCCTTCCCTCTGCCATTTGTCCAATGACTGCCTACTAATGACCAGTATTATTCCGGTCTATAGTGTCTAAGAAATATAAAAATAGGGAGAAAATACCCGTATGAAAGAAAAACTAGCCTGTAATCTATGAATGGGGAGGCCATAAGGAAATGTTCTGATTTTCCTCCTAACTTGGCTCAAAGCAAACTGGAGCCCCTTGTCTCTGTCAGTTTATCATGCCAAGACCATCTGAGATCACTGAGGATTCACAACCCTTCCTGCACACCTGAGGAAACCTAAAAAGAGAAAAGTCACCTGTCCTTGCCCTGTACCCACAAAAAGCACCCCCCACAAAGTTCCTATTCATATGGTAGTTTTATGGTGTCAAGTCAAAGATTACAAGCTTCTCGTTAAACTCTTCTTCAGCACAAGTTTAAGTGAAGCATTAACTTCTATTCACCTACTGCACTCCGAAAATCAGCCTTCTAACTCTCGAGCTCAGCAGCAAGGCAGATAAACTGGATGACTTCTGAGGTGCTGCGTGGTGTAGTGAGTACATGATCATAATTAACTGTAATATGCTTCCTTTTAGGATAAGAATGTATATAGCACATAACAATAAAGTGTGCAAATTTAAGTGTGCAGCTTAATGATTTTTATATATTCGTGTGTATATATACACATATATACTTACATGTATGTATATATGTATGTACCTATTGTCAATTTTCTGATAAAACATAGAGCAAATGAGAGCAACTCTGACCTCTGAATCACTGACCATCTGTATGACCCTGGACAAGTTACTTAAACTCTCAGACTCAGTTTCTTTATCTGTAAAATACACATACCCATAGTTTACAATTTAAACATATTATGAGAATTAAATGACTAATCCATAAGAATAAACTAGTACATGGCCCAGTTGGTTATTATAATTGTTATTATTACTACTATACAAGTGCCAAGTAATTTGATAGCATGAAAGATGAGCTAAGTCATCATTTCAGATTAAACCTCTCCGATATGCCTGCTCTGGATGTATCCTCATTCCACTGATTATCTAGCCATGATTTCCCTATAAGCACATTGTGGACCTCAGCAGGTCAGGGAGTAGCTTACCTTGTGGGCACAGGGACCTCAGTCAGGGCACCCAGCATGACCGCCTGCTGGAGCCGAACAAAGGCAATGAAAGGAGTATCCAAGAAGTCAACCTCCCCAACAAGCACGTTGGAGGCTTCTGCATCACGTGGAAGTTTTTTCATGAACTTATTCTTCAGCTGCATGGGAAGAGCCAAGAAAACACAACTTATTTCCAGAAAAGGGAACAAGAAGAGCCCCTCCATATATCACTCAAGGAAATTCCACACAACAGGCTCTAGCTAGCCATTTTTCTATTATGTTTAACCATTCTATTATAATAAACATTACTCTGGACTTTGAATTCAAAAATACTGAGGGTATAATCACATGGCTTACATATAAAACAATGTTTACATACAAAAAATCATTTATTTATGCACTCACTCAATAAACATATGTTCAGAGTCTACTATGAGGCCGGCACTGATCTACACTCTAGGGATACAGGGATGGATCAACGAATTACATGCCTTCCTTGGGTCATGGGTCACATTTCAGCAGGAGAGAGACAAAATATGATTTACAGTAGTGATAAATGCTAAGAAGGAAAAATATAATAGCTAAGAGGGTACTATTTTAGGTCCTACTTGGTCAGAGGAAGCCTCTGAAGAAGCACATTTTACATTGGAGTGAGGCGACAAGCCATGCCAGGATCTGCCTAAAGAAAATTCTAGGCAAAGAGAACAGCAAGTGCTAAGGCTCTGAGATAGAAAAGAGCTTGGCAGAGAGGTTTAGTAAGAAGGTGAATGTGGTAGGACCTAAGCAGCAAAGGAGAGAAAATAGCAGCAAATGAAGTTGCACAGGTAAGGGGGAGAGCCAGGTGGTAAGGGCCTTGAAGGCCACAATTAAGAGTTTGGAATGCTTTAGGTAGGATTTGCCTCCTAAAAATCCAAATGAAAAGGGGAGTAGAAAGACATACATTTAGAAGATACTACCAAGTAAAAAGAGTTTAAGACCATGAGACAGGATGACACAACCTTGAATGGGAGTACAGATAAAGAAGAGGGATAAGATCTAAACCCTGGGCCATTTTATCTTTCATAGAAATGGGAGGAGACATAGGCAGAGGACACTGACAAAGAGCAGCCAGTGAGGTTGGAGGAAAACCAGGACTTCATCAACAATCAGGTGAACAAAGGGCTCAATGAAGAAAGCTTATCAGCTGAGGCAAAGGCTGCTGAAAGTTCAAATAAGATGAGAACCAGGAATGGACCAATGAGTTTGTCAAGAAGAAGGTGCTGGGTGATCTTGACAAGAGCAGCTATGGTGGGGAGTGGGTGCCCAGTGAAGAATGAGAAGTGAAGAAGTGGAGACAAGGGAGTAGAGAGATTTTGAGAAATGTTGCTACCAAGAAAAGGCAAGAAATAGGAAGACAGGTAAAGGAAAACATAAAACAGAATTTCTTTTAAATGGCATGTGTGCTAACACTTTGGAATGTTAATGAGACAGATTATTTCTGCAGGAGACAAAGGGGACAACCGCAAAAAGAGCTCAGGGAATCCTGAACTATGGAGAAGAGAACTGAGAAGTGAAATGATGAGGAAGAGGGAGAAAGGGATGTGGGAATTTGAGGAGAGGGGTAAAGGCTTAAAGTAGTTTTCTTGGGAGGCTTATCTTGTAGGTGTTATTCGTCCCTTTCCCTGCCCTCCCCAATTCCCACTTAGAGTAGGCCTGATGGAGCACTCTTCAGTGAGTGGGAAATACCTCCCACAGGTCAAGGAAAACATTTCAACAATCGTGGAAGAATGAGATGTGAATTTTGCAGGACCATATGAAAGACAACAGACTTCTGATATATACTTATCATCAACATAAACGTCCCTCCTCTTAGGTCAAAAGTTACTAGTATAAAAAGAACTCAGTACTTTTTGCCATGGATTAAAGTGGAGGGCATGCCTCCAATTTTCCCCATTCATAAAAAAGTTACAGTAACAATTTCCATTTACAGAGTTCTTTTTTTTTTTTTCCAAGTAAGCTCTAGACCCAACGTGGGACTTGAACTCATGACCCTGAGATCAAGAGTCACATGGTCTACTGACTGAGCCAGCCAGATACCCCCATTTACAAAATTCTTAATTGGGTAAAATATGTGACATGAGAAGTGATCCCTACAACTCCATCACTCTCGTTAGTATTTTTATAAAACTGTTTTTTTAGTTTGGCACTTCATATAAGAAGAAAGCTGTGAGGCAAAAGCAAGGACATCAAAGCTAATAATTTTATGGAAACAAACAAACAAAGCAAAGCCAGAGGGAGGGGCAGAGAGAGAGGGAGACACAGAATCTGAAGCAGGCTCCAGGCTCTGAGCTGTCAGCACAGAGCCCAACGCGGGGCTTGAACTCACAGACTGTGAGATCATGACCCGAGCTGAAGTCAGACGCTTAACCGACTAAGCCACCCAGGCGCCCCAAGATATATATATTTTTAGATATTAGGAACATGACTGCCTCTAAGTAGTAAGGGAGTTTTCCAAAGTTTATACCATTAATCTTCCAAGAAATGTTAATATTTTTTTAATGTTTATTTATTTACTTTGATAGAGAGAGAATGTGAGCAGGGGAGG
Source organism: Prionailurus bengalensis (assembly GCF_016509475.1). Taxonomy (NCBI): domain Eukaryota; kingdom Metazoa; phylum Chordata; class Mammalia; order Carnivora; family Felidae; genus Prionailurus; species Prionailurus bengalensis. Next base: position 148,527,010 of record NC_057344.1, read on the forward strand.
AGCAGAGAGACAGAATCCCTAGCCAGCTCCACACTGTCAGTGCAGAGCCCGATGCAGGGCTCAAACTCATGAACTATGCGATCATGACCTGAGCCAAGATCAATAGTGGGCTGCTTAACCAACTGAGCCACCTAGGCACCGCTGCTAAATATATATTTTTTAAATCTTTTAGATTTTTTTTTTGGTATTTTTATTTATTTATTTTTAAATTTACATCCAAGTTAGTTAGCATATAGTGCAACAATGATTTTAGGAGTAGATTCCTTAATGCCCCTTACCCATTTAGCTCATCCCGTCCCCAATCCCTCCAGTACCTTGTGTTTGTTCTCTGTATTTCAGAATCTCTTATGTTTTGTCCCCCTCCCTGTTTTTGTATTACTTTTGTTTCCCTTCCCTTATGTTCATCTGTTTTATATCTTAAAGTCCTCATATGAGTGATGTCATATGATATTTGTCTTTCTCTGACTAATTTCACTTAGCATAATACCCTCTAGTTCCATCCACGTAGTTGCAAATGGAAAGATTTCATTCTTTTTGATTGCCGAGTAATACCCCATCATAAATATATATACCATATCTTCTTTATCCATTCATCCATTGATGGACATTTGGGGTCTTTCCATACTTTGGCTATTATTGTAAATCTCTGAAATTCTATAAATATTAAAAAAGCAGCCATGGGAAGGGTCTAAAAACATCAAGTTGCCAAAACTGTTATTCTCACCTAAGAAAGTTGCAGTAATGAATTGTTCTCTATAACACAGAGTAGAGTATAGGGTATGGCTAAGTGGCACAAATGCATAACAAAATATCGCTGCTCGAATAATCTTCCTCAGATTTTTCCCAGAGAGTTCCCATTATCAACAGTGGATACAAAAATCTATAATAATCTGATTTTATTTCCCATTCTCATCAGCAGATTCGTTGTTCTATCTAGTTAGGCAGGTAATCTGATCATAATCCCATTCTATTTTATGTAGTTAGACTCTCACACTCATTATAAAATAACTTTCCTTTCCACATTTCTACCTTTTCTAAACATTCTTCAGAGCTCAGCATGAGCCACTAAACCATCTCAGCCCCCTTTCTTGGGAATTCTTGAAACACTCATTTCTGAATCATACTTTTGTTAAAGTTTAAATCTTTTCCCCAAGTTTCTTGAGGATTATAACAGTTTATCCGCCATTACATTGGACACCTACCTCGCATATAATTCAGCTGTAATAAATATTATGACTGGAAAGAATAACTCTGTAGTACTAAAATCAGACCAAAACCCATCAAATGCCCAGGAAAGTTAGAGAGCTTCTACAGACTTACTCTAGAACCTACTATGTCTGGATCTGTCACTAATCAACTAACTGACTCACAACACATGCAGAATATCCCACAGTTAATTATATACCTCTAAAAAATGTCTTACTGGGCACCTGGGTGGCTCAATTGGTTAAGCGTCCAACTTTGGCTCAGGTTATGATCTCGCAGTTTGTGAGTTCAAGCCCCACGTCAGGCTCTGTGCTGACAGCTTGCTCAGAGTGTGGAGTCTGCTCCAGATTCTGTCTCCCTTTCTCTCTGCCCCTCCCCCACTCACACTCTCTCTCAAAAATAAACATTAAAAAAAATAATTAAAAAAATAAAATAAAATAAAAAATGTCTTACTAGTACTATGTTACATTTACTAAGATTGTCATGCCCATATTAGGAAATTAGCATATTTTTAAGGCCAAAGGAAATATACCATATTCTATATGCTCTAAAGAGAAGTAGTTGCAAAGCCGTGTTCCTTTAGATCAGCACACCTCAAACTTCGTTTATGAAACACTAGTGTTCTTGGAGAAACTAACAGCTAATCTAAAATAAACAGGGGTGCCTGGATGGCTTAGTCGGTTAAGCGTCCAACTTTGGCTCAGTTCATGATCTCGCAGTTCGTGAGTTCATGCCCATGTCAGGCTCTGTGCTGACCACTCAGAGCCTACAGCCTGCTTCAGATTCTGTGTCTCCCTCTCTCTGCCCTTCCCCGGCTCACACTCTGTCTCTGTCTCTGTCTCTGTCTCTCTCAAAAATAAGTAGACATTAAAAAAATGTTTTTAAATTTTTTTTTAATGTTTTTATTTATTTTTGAGACAGAGAGACAGAGCATGAGCAGGGGAGGGGCAGAGAGAGAGGGAGGCACAGAATCCAAAGCAGGCTCCAGGTTCTGAGCTGTCAGCACAGAGCCGGATGCGAGGCTCAAACTCACAGACTGTGAGATTATGACCTGAGCTAAAGTTGGACACTTAACCGACTGAGGCACCCAGGCACACCCCCCCAAAAAAAATTTTTTTTAATAAATAAAACAAACATGGATGGTGCCTGGGGTACCCCAGAACTCAGCCCCCAAGTGCCTCTTTCCTATCTACCCATACTCCCTGGGCACAGCTCATCAAATCTCATGCCTTTAAATACCATCTATATGTTGATGACTCACACACTTGTATCTTCAGCCAGGACCTCTTCCCTGAACTCCAGACCTGTAACATCCCCACTTGAAATAGGTATTTTAACTCCACCTATCCAAAAACTGCACCCACCCTACCCGCCTCCCAACAGTCTCCTCAAACTGGTTCTTCCTACAATCTTCCTCATCTGGCTAATGGTAACCATTCTTCCATTGTTCAAGCCAAAATCTTGTAGTCATCTTAAATACTTAGATACTTAGATACCTTCCTTTCACACCCCATACCCAATCTATCAGGAAATCCTATTGGAACCACATGCAAAGTATATCCAGAATCTGACCATTTCTCACTGCCTTCACTGCCACTACTCTTGTCCACGATCATCTGCTATGATTATCTCTCTCCTGGATAATGGCATTGGCATCCTAGCTGGATTATCTGCTTCTGCAAGTTGCACCCAATCTATTCACCAAAGTAGCCAGAGTAGTCAAATCAGGAGTCAGATCATGTCATTCCTCTTCTCAAAGCCCATTTCACTAAGAGGGAAGGCAACGCTGTCAGGACAAGACACAACCCCAGCATTATCTGGTTCCTATCAACAAGCTGACCTTATTTCCTCCTGCTCTCTCCCAGTCTTCTCCATGCCCACCACTCAAGACTCCATGCCCTCCCTCAAAATGCCAGCACATTCTAACCTCAGGGCCTTTACACCTGCTGTTGTTTCTGAATGTAGTGTCTGCATGGTTCTGTCCCTCACTTCCTTTGGATCTTTATTTAAAAGTCACCTTTTCATCAATGAGTCTTTCCTTGGCCACGTTAATTAACGTTTCAACCTCCTTCCCCTCACAAAGGGGGGAAGTACTGTTTTATTTTTTAAATAAAGTCCCTGCTTTATTTTTTTCTTTCTCTGTACTTATTACAAACATATTATGTTTTATTTATCATCTTTATTATCTGCCTCCCCACTAGAATGTAAGTTACATGAAGGTAGAAATATCCATCCTTTTTTTTTTCAGTGTTGTATCTCTAATGCTTGAAGAGTGTTGAGGAGAAAAGCTGAATAAATATCTCACCGCCTGAGATATTTGAATGAACAAATGGTGGTTATTATTTCTACTTTTCCCAATAGGCTTTTCAAACTCCCTCTTAAGAGTTCTGAAAAACTGGAGGGCCTGGGTGGCTCAGTCGGTTGAGCGTCTGACTTTGGCTCTCACCATTCGTGAGTTCTAGGTCATGATCTCACCATTCGTGAGTTCTAGCCCCACTTTGGGCTCTGTGCTGACAGCTCAGAGCCTGAAGCCTGGTTCGGATTCTGTGTTTCCCTCTCTCTCTGCCCACCCCCCCCCTTTATGCTCTGTCTCTCTCTCGCTCTCTCTCTCAAAAATAAATAAACATTTTTTAAAAATTAAAAAAAAAATGTTCTGGGTAACCACTGCCTAGGCCATCCAAATTGACAAAAGACCTACGTATGGCAATCTTAGTGAACTCCCCTGATAACAGTGATTGGTCCAAAGGATGGAAGTAAGTGTGACTCAGCCAGGAACCACCCTTCTGGGAAATTAATATTTGAATGTACAAAAATCAACATTTTCCCCTTCACCTAAGATTATTCCCCTCTGTGTTGAAAGAGTCTGTCATAGGACTGTCTATACTAGGAGAGAATGAGGTTGGCACCCAAAAGAAACAGACAAAAGCAAGAAAGAAAAATGGATAAAAAGAGAGATTTCTGAGCCCCAAATCCCAGGCCCTGAGTTACTGCAACGTCTCCATTCTGTGAATTCATCAAGAATTCTTACTCATTACATAAGCTAGAAAATTCCATGTCGAGTTTAAATTAATTTGAGGTGATTTCTGTCTACTGAAGAGTCCAGACCCTTCACAAAAATGTATTCGTCAAGTAAATTTGCAGAATACCAAGTTAAATAAGGTTAAATGTTTCTATAATACAGACACTCTCAGAGCCTTGAATATGCCTCTATGCCTAGGAATGCTTTATCTCCCACTAGGAGATAAATAAGGTATGTTATGATATGAAGACATTTAAAACCGCTAATTTGGACAAATTTTCTCACCTCCCATTTAAATCCATTCTCAACTCCATGTAATTCTCTCCAAACTTTATGGATGCCTATAATGTTCAAGGCCTGGCAGTGGTCACTGCAGCGGACAGACAGACCCTACTCTAAGAAAAAAACTGTAAACATTAAACAAAAAGGTGAAGAATAATCAGGAAATAAAAGCGCAATAACAGATCATTAAGACAAGAACAGAATCTAGGGCTTTTAAATCAAGTTGAAAATCACCCAATAAACTCATCTGGATTGAATTCCAAAGATAAAGTTTGACATTCCTTTCCTATAGATCACTAGTTGCTTCTCCAAGGGATACACAGCCTGGATGCTATGCAGGGTCAACTACAAGGACACACACGGTGAATACAAATTCCTTCAGCCAACTTTAATTTCAAAGAAATAGATCTCAAATGGCTGCCATGTGGAGCTACAAATGCAACCCCACCAACTCTGTGAATCCAGATGTGTGCATTTCAGGTTCTTTTATACTAGCTTGTATTCTTTCTTCCAGAGTGAGATCTTGCCATAATTACTCAGAAGTGTATGTCTTGCCTTCTGCCATAAATGTTTATTCTTGTATTTTTTTTTAAGAGAGAGAGGGCTCAAGGGAGGAGGGGTAGAAGGTAAGGAGAGGGAGAGAGAGAGACACAGAGACAGAGAGACAGAGAGAGAGAGACAGAGAGAATGAATCCCAAGCAGGCTCCATCCTCAGCATGGAGCCCAACACAGGGCTTGATCCCAAGATCCTGGGATTGTCACCTGAGCTGAAATCAAGAGTAGGACACTCAACTAACTGAGCCACCCAGGAGCCCCTATTCTTATAATTTCCAAAATTTCCTTACTTTCTAAGTAGTGTCCCAACAGCTCAGTGATCACAGTATTAGCGTACCAAGAAACTAGGTTACTTGGAATGATAGCTCTGTGAGATGACGGAAAAGTCACTCACACAAGCACTATGCGTCATATATAGGTAACTGAAAAGTCAATCTTCTGTACTCTACTCAGCCTAGATTCTCCTGCTGTCCTCTATGAAGGCAGTTTTTAGGTTTTGTATATAGGACGCATTACTAAGTAACTGCTAACCAACGTCAATTGATTGGGATGACCATTTGTAACATTACATCCTCCTAGCCTCCTTACTATCACCATCAGATCTACAGCATCACCTGGTAAATAGGTCCAAGCTACCATATTATTCCTCAGTCATTAGGCAGGTATTTAAACCCTACCTCTTTTTGTCTGCCATTATTGGCACATGTGAAAACAAGTGCATCTGTTATAAAGTGTCATTTTTAACCAGGAGTACTTACAGTTTGTCATTTAAATCTGATTTATTAGAAGTGATCCTATGGGCTGTTCAATGTCCTTACCACAAGTGATGTTTTACAAATCATAGAAACTTGAGGATACTTTCTCATTATTTTTTCAAAGCTTATACTTACTGCTACCCATTCCATACATTTTCCTTTCCTCTCAATGAGAAGAATTTTAATCTTCCAATTTGTATTTATTCTCAATTCACCCTGCTTAATGACTCATGTCCATATGCTAACATCTACCTGCTTTCCTGGGCAAAGAGCTTATTCCTGGCTTTCTTAATGGTGTTCTTTCCTGATCCCCGCCCCCCTCCATTCTCTCCGAAAATTGCTAGCTCTGATTCCTTCCCAAACAAACTCATCTTCTAAGCTCAAAATCATTCTAGATCACTATAGGACCATGTCCTTCCACCACAAAGGAATCTGTGTTAGTAGTTATTAGGATTACTATACCTATCCGTTTCTTTATGACAGTCCCAGTTTACCCCCACTGTCCTACTGTGATTATTAATATTACCTTCTTTCATACTCAAAAGTGTCTTGTGCTAAGAAAAAAATTATATGGTCACCCTATATTTTAATCCAACTGAGGGTGACTTTTGAGAAGTACCTAAGATATGGGACCTTTAAGATTTAAGGAACTCATAAGTAGGAGGGAAAACCAAGGCCAAACAGCATCTCAGTAAATTATTTATGCTACTTGAGCTTAAATGTATTCATGTACTATGTAAAAACAATATTAACTATTAGGGTAGAGGAAAAAGTGCTCTCTCACTCACCAGAGTGAGATGATTCTGCCTCTGTCCACTCCCTTTCTCTACGTCTTGGGAAAAAATGGTCAATTTGATGGATTAGAGTTTGACAGATTCATTGGGACTTTTTTCTAATGGAAGGGGTTACAGTGCCTTGAAGACAAGAAGCAAGCTGATGGTTTTCTCCTATAGCAAGACAAATGAATGGATAAAAAAAAAATTAGAGAGAGAGAGAGAAGAGAGTGAGAGAGAGAGACTCATCTTCATCCATGTGGCTGGTTAGGTAAGGAGACTCAGAATCTGTTTCATAGGCTCAACTACATTTCTCTATCATGAATCCCAGGATTTAGAGTCTGTGTGGGTGTTGTAGGCCTGGAGCTATGTATTTAGTGAACTAAAAATGTCCAACCTAAAAAATGTTTCTAAGAGACTTCACTTTCAGCTATGGTAAACTAGTTTGCATCACACCAACTCTTCCAGCAAGAAAAACTGATGAATTTTTGTAATCTGCTTAAAGGCATCAGAGAGTTACTATGCCATTAAAAATTTGAGGAACCCACATCCCTGAAAAAGCGACACTGTGTAAAGATGAGGTTAAATTCAGCTCTGACTTTCTTCTAAAGGCATTTGATGATTCCTAACTAGCTGCAGAGCTTCAGAAATTGAGCAGAGCCTTCAGCAGTCTCAAAGTAATGGACAAGCATGCCAGTTGAGACCTCTAAAAGACAAGACCCAAGGCACAAAGGCAAACTAGTAATAGACTAATCCACATAAAGACTGAAATCCAGCTTCCAATCAGCTCAATTCCAGACTGAATAGTAAGATGACCTGCTCCTCACCTAAATCCCAGCCCAAAGTGAAATAAATGAACTCTGAAGAAAGATAATATCATCCTGAGTGTCAAATTATCTCTACCAAGTATATATTATATCTGACATTCAATCAGAATTACTAGGAATACTAGTAGATAAGATCAAATGACTCGGACCCAAGAAAACAAAATGGAAATTAGAAACAAAGGAGAACTACACATTAAAATGATCAGACACAGACTTTGAAATAACTTAATAATATTTTTACAATATTGGTTACAAGATGGAAAATTTCACAAGAATCATGTTTAAAAACAAAGTAGATTTCTTAGATATTAAAACATACATCATTGACTTACTAAAGTCAATATTACTCATAATATGAAAATATGACATATAAAAATTTGTAGAACATCATTAAATATGTGCATTGAGTAAAATTCATGGTCTTAAATGCAAATATTACAAAAGATGAAACGCTAAAGTTTGATGACCTAAATAACTCTCTCAGAATAAATAAAGACTGAATATTAAGGTGACCTGCTCTCCTCACCTAAATGAAATGAAACTCAAATAAAGTGAGTTTTGTGAGAAAGAAGTGACAAATGAGGTATAAAGAAGAAAATTAGAAAAATAAGAAAAGAAATCATTACACAGAAAACAAATATACTATGCTGGTCATGTTCTATTTCATATTCTGAATAACAATTATACATATGTATTCACAATATGAAAAATCATCAAGTAGATTTATAATTTATATATGTCTGCATAAATAAATCACACACATACATTTTACTTTAATAAAATAATTATACTATGATGAGTTTCTTAATAAACTGTTATTTCATTGTAAATCTGGCTTATAAATTGTTCTCCCTTGACAGAAAATCCTTAAAGGAAATCAAACACAGTGAAAAACCTATATTCCACAACCTAAGTCATACTTTAAAGGCTTATTTAAAGATTGAAAGAGAGAAGAGGTGAAATACCTAGCAAGATATCAAAAAAAAAAAGGTGGGGCTCACTCCTTCCCCAGTCTTTTGGGTTTCTCCAACATGGAAAGTAGCCTCCCTACTGCCTTCTCTCTTCCTATTGTGCATACTAGGGAGATTACCCGAATGTGTTATATCTGAGGTGATATATTCCTGCCTTTAACTTCCAATAGTACATAAATCATTAATTTCCACTGCTCAACATCAATATAATATAACCTAATCAAGTATATGGTCCTCAGGTTAAAATTAGGCTCCAACGGTGTTGGCACTAAGAAGCAGACCACTGTGAAAACAAATGGGATAATTTTAAAAACAGGTTTCATCTACCAAGAGCTACATATGTTACTTAGAGCAGACCTAGAGTCTCAAACTCTGGGAATCCTGGAACCTAATGGCTAGAAACCAGTGGAGTGCCTACATTGAACTGAAGACTTTCCCTATCTCCCATCTTCCTTCCCACTTTTCAGCAGTACCTCTCATCCCACATACAAAGGAGAGCTGATTTCAAATAGTCAAATTCTAAATTAGCCTATACCAGCTTTCCCCCCAGGTACTGGGAAAATAGTTATTCTCATTATAAGCTCTGTTTTGGCCTTCCTTTGTAGTCAGGGGTTCCCAGTATAAAGGCAGGCCTGCTCTTGAGTTCCAAGTACAAGGAGCTTGTTTTGCTTCTATCATCTTTATAATACCAAGATGAGGCAGAAGGCTCTGCCTAGTTCACCAGAGTTGTGCTTTGGGGTTTGCAGCCAAAGCCTCAGCCAGTAATAAAGTGTTCCTTGGACTTTGTTTCTCTGTGTACACATTTCCCCTGATGATCTTCTCAAGAGAGTGTTGGGCTGAACACAGGGTTGGGTGTTCCTGAACAGCCTGGACAAACATCTCTTAAACACACCCCAACACTCCATCCCTAAATCTCATTTCTTTATTGTAAATTATATGGTTGCCCAATTAGGAAATGGCAGAAGGAGGAAAAAGAGAAGAATCACTGTTTCATAGCTTAACCAGGTATTGCTTTTTATTTCAAGACCACATAAGAAAAATAATCTTAAAACTTTTCCATTACATGAAGATATCATTTGCTCATCCCTTAAGCTAATTTGTGGGACTTTTTTGATGTAAAAGACAGAATTACTGGAATAATTACTACAAATATTTTTGTTTAATTTTTAATGGAAGCTCCGATTGCCCTTTAGGTTATCTTCAAGCTGTGACTTACAAGAATATTTCCAAAGGCTAAATTTAAAAAACATTGACTCAATGTCTAAGAGGTCTAAAAACAGATGATAGATAGATAGATAGATAGATAGATAGATAGATAGATAGATGCTATTGATTGATAGCCTACAGAATCCAAAATTTAGGTAATCACTGATAATGTTATTACTAATGATCATTTATGATGTGATCTGAGATTTCCAGAATGTATAAAATATGAAAGAGTGCAAACAAAGTCAGTAAAAAAGACAAGATGCCAAAAGGCTCTGTGGCTACATGCTTTTACTTTTTGAACACTCTTCTTCTTTGGTTTATTCCATTTAAAAAAAATACAAAATGAAAACAGTCCCCTGAGGGTGAAAATTTGATTTTCTAATTTTTCCTTCCAAATATAGACATCTTACCACCATTAATGCAAATGATTCTGCAAAGCAGCACATTTACAAACGGCTATTAAACTAAATATAACATTAAGTACAATCCATTAGTTCTGATTTTCTAAATAGGATGAAATTTCAAGTACTGACCTAGTTTAAAAATCAACTTGTCAAAATCTCTAGTCACATTTTCTTATGTCTTGCATCATTAAAAAATCATACTGTCAATATGTTTATAGCTATTTACAGTTTTTAAAACACTTTTATATTTCCTACCTTACTGAATTCTTATAGCAAGCTTATGAGAAATATATTATTAAACCACTTTCCAGATGAAAGAAACTACAGTTCAAGAAGTTGAAGAAACTTCATGTAATACAGCCAAATGGTCAAGCCAAGACACGAATTCTAACTTTTAATGCTCTATTTCACTGCACTGTGAAACTCTTATATTTCTGATGAATATATTTTGCTACCTAGAAAGTTTAAAAGATAATTTCCCTGAAACCTCTAAACCTCTTATATAGCAAACTAATGTCAAGCACCTACAATAGTTTAGGCTCTGTACAGATAATCTGTAAAAATTTTCATTGAGCACATTTATAGAATTTAATACATAACCTAAAATGTGTCAGAGACAGAGAGGAAATGCAGAAAACCCAAATAAAGAGAAAAGCACCTTTAAAAGTATTTAAAGTAAATCAAGAATCTGTAGGAGTTAGGTGATGTTTTTAAAAGTTATTTTTCCTTGGGGTGCTTGGGTGGCTCAGTAGGTTAAGCGTCTGACTCTTGATTTCAGCTCAGGTATGATCTCGTGGTTGTGAGATCCAGCCCTGCATCAGGCCCTGTGCTGAGCATGGAGCCTTCTTGGGATTCTCTCTCTCCCCTTGTCTCTCTCAAAATAAATATGTAAACATTTAATAAAAGTTACTTTCCCTCTTTTGCTGTTGTTTCATGAACTCCACTTGTACACACAGACCGGTGATCTACTCTGTGCATCAAGGAAGGAGACTTGAAATACTCATTAATCGATTCTGTTGGAAATGCCCTCTGTCTGGATGCCTGCCCTCCATGCCCTGTCCCTTAGGTGCTAAATACAACTTGTGCCTCCAAACTCTAGCGAGAATTACAAGGAGGGTAAGCCTGACCCCGACACCTCCAACTTGCCCTGATGTTGTTCTACCACAGAACGCTAGCCTTCCCTCTGTGATTATACTTATCACAATGCATTCATTGACTGACTTGGCTGTGACTTTTATTAGAAAATTACCTTTGAAAAGAGTTGTAAAGAACCCTGTAAAAAGGAACCAGGTATTATTCTACTTTGTTCCCCAGTGCCTTATAAGGGTATACCCTTGCAGTAAGTGTTCACTAAATGTCTGCTAAATGCACAGAATCTATGTGATCACATCTGTGTCGTGGTGTCCTTATATTCCACATAAATACAGGTGAGGACACTGAGGGCCCAGGAAAGGTGCTCCATTTAGTGGCAGAATACTTGAGAAAGGTCTATGGGGAGAAGCAAAGAGCCTTCACTGGTTCCAAAACTTACAAGCATAGTCCAGTGAAAATTAATTTTTATATTTGCGTTGGTTGGTAGCTACCATTCATTGGTTTTTGGTTTTGTTTTGTTTTTTTATTTTGTTTTGTTTTTTAATCCCTGCGAAAGTATCTTAAAGTACTACACTTCTCTGGAATCTATGAGGAAAATTTTGAGAGGGAGTCCCATTTTTGGAGAATAGCTATACATTGAATTCCTTCCCAACTTAAAATTTCAAAATCTCCATTTGGTAAAAATGCATTCAAAAGCACCATCATTAAGAGGCACAATGGCCTTCAACAATAATTTTTAAATATTAGGAGTAATACTAATAATGATTACTAACATTTTTAAATCAATGGTTCCTGGCCAGATACCACACCAGGAACTCTGCATGAGTTTTCTTATTAAATTCTCACCACATTTCTATAAGCAAGTTATTGTTGTCACTAGTTACCCAGGAGGACATGAGATCTAGAGATTACACAATTGAAAATCACAAAACCAGAAAAGGCAGAGCAAGGATTCAAACCAAAGTCTGTCTATGTCCAGAATCCAAGCTTTACACCATGCTAAGCTTGGTGATTGTTTAGCTGTTTAAATCAGAGCTCTCAGCAAACCTCTGTTCTTCCTCCTATTAGCTGTAGAACATTGGGCAAATGATTTCATTTCTTTGAGTTTCCTCATCTATAAGATGGGGACAACAAATGACTATATCATAGAGGTAAGAGGAGTAGATGAAAGGATGTTTCAGGGTGTTTAATAAGCATAGCACTAAGTAAATAACAAACCCCTCAATAATTGTGTTAAAACAGGAATATTATGAGCCTGTGACCCAAGAGAGCATCAGTGGGGATAGAATGTTGAAAAGAGATTTTATAAACATTAAAAGGCAGAACACAGAAGACTTGTTGAATGCTTGGATAGATGAAGTGAAGGAGAAGGCAGAGTCCAAAATGGCACACAATACTAGTACTATATTTTTTCAAATGCTCAATGCTCCCCAACATCAAAAGCAAATATTTGACCAATACTGATGGGTAACAGATGCACCAGTGAAAACTTGGCTGAGCACTAAAAATACTCGTACCCTACAGTTTCATTTTATTTTAACCTAAGGAACAGAATGGTAACAATAATTACTCCCATGTTAGGGCTTTAATATCATCCTAGAATATACAGGAAAGGGGCACAATACAATTTTTCTCTCCAATGGAATAAAGTACAAGACAGGTTGACACCATACTTAATTCAGAAACAATTTTCTGCATTTTAGGAAGAAATCTCTTCCCCAGTTTGCATCATAGACTTAAGTACATATATCCATCCAGTACAGTACTGTTGTAGGAAGGTAATTCTACCAAATTTATAGATGCATGAGTTTTAACTTGAGAAGGTTGCAGAGATCCCTTCTCCATGGTAAGGCTAAAAAATCAGATAAACAGAAGGCTGAGGTGAATGTGGGTGGATAAGTGCAGCTATACAGTAAAACAAATATAATTCCTCACAATAATAGCACCATTTTATCTGCATTCCCTCAAAATGACACACTCGTCCTTGAATGACCGTGTTTTCAGCAGGAAGGGAAAAAAAAACAAACCTTAAATGCTTTACTTCTAACTCTCACCCTACCTATTAATATCTAAAAAGCAGTGTCTGTGTACAGTCTTCCCTCTCCTACCCCAAAAAGAAAGATCCTAAACATAGGGTTCCTTTCATTCTTTCTGCCCCACAATCTCCTGCTGCCATTGGGAGAGGGGGGCTGCAGAGGGAACAATCAAATGAAGACAAAACAAAAATTAGCATCACAGGGTTAATGACTTCAGGAGAAAATTATGGTTTCAGGGGAAATGCTTCATGTGCATTCTCCTCGGCCCACATCCCAGACAAGGTAGCTAATAAAAAACACAGACTGCTCTTTTAAAAACAAAAAGTGCAAAGGATTAGAGGTGGGAAGGTGGGAGGTCATGTAGGCAACTCAGAGTCTACAGTTAATGGCTCAAAAACACCACTGCAGTGTGCTTTTCTTGAGTGGAAGTGGAGAAAATATTGCCCACCACCCCCACCATGTGCTCCACCCCAAAACAGTCCACGAGCCAGGCAGGCTCTGCTCTTCACACTGTATGGACCTCGGAGCTGGTGGTTCAGGCTTCAACCTTCTACTTCTCTAGCTTCGACCTCAGCTCTTCAGTTGCTTTCACTCAGAACAAGACGGAAGAGGCAGGGCTCTTGTCAAAATACAGATCAGCGGTTCTAAACTTGGGGTCCCTGGTGGGAGTCCAGGGGGTCCACGGGGACTTTGAAATTACATGCAAGGTTTTGTGCCTACACATTAATTGTGCATTTCTCTGGTGAAAACATCCATGATTTCATCAGAAGATAAATTGATTACTGACACGGGAAAAAGCATTAAAAAAAACCCACTGCATTAGTCTTTCAACTGAAAAAGTACATAACAAAGGCCAAAACTGCTATTTTCTGAGGTTTAGGCCTTCATATACAGAGTTCATACTGCAAGCTTCTCGTGGTCCAAGGAAGGGGAAATGCGTACTAGGAAAAGAGATACACAGAACACTGCAATGGGGAAAAGGAAGAACATGCCACATGCTTGTCACTGGCAAGAACATGTTCCCTAGATGATTCCTGCAGAATCTGGGAACTGAATGGGACCCAGAAGGGCCCAGCTCTGGCTCTCCTGAGTCTCAGAGAAGCTAAATATTCATTCAAGGTCACACTTCTAGAACAGCAGCAAGGACAGGATAGCTGCCCTCTCCTGAGCCCTCTGCCTCCATTTCCACACACGACCAGGACAGAAAATAATTAAAAGAATCACCCACTAAAATACTGTCTTTAAAAAGCCAGTGGATGAATGTTGTTAAATATAGAAATACTTTCCACTTAGCACATCACATGTGGTGACAAAAATCAGCCTGTAAAACACTGGAAAAAGCATTAAAAAACCACTGCATTAGGCAGTGGATATAACTCTTAAGACCTGTCTACGTGGGTGCTTTAATATCTGACTACTTGGAGTCTAATAAGAAATCGTCAATAAGACGTCCATCCGCAGAGAGACAATAGAGGCAAAGCACACCATCTATTGACTTCCAAATGACTGTTAGCAATTCTCTGAGAATTCAATACTGTCAGCTGGGAAACATTTAAACCAGGTCCTTCCAGGGCTGAGATGTACAAGGGACCATATGGCCCCAGCAGAACACTTCAAACAGGCAGCTGTATAACTATAATTAAATCTGTAGTAGTCATGCTATTATTTATTTAGCATATTTTTTTAATGTACCCTCCGCTGAGGTCTCTGAGAACATGTACCAAATTAGAACAATAGAAAATATGGAAGAAATAGATAAAGAGAATCAAGGGGAGAATGAAGTTCTGACACGAGAGCAGACCACAGCTAAACAGAAGTTTCCCTGAGGGGTTCTTCACTAGTACCTGGTGGGTTCTGACTGAGCACCAGCAGGTGATGACCACCTTACTGACATGAATATTGAGCCTGAAGGTTCATTCACTCTCTTGATAACTCTGGTTCCAGGGCTAAGTTCTACCTCTTTTTGGATTTTGAATTTTTGAATCCCCATGTGCCATTCATTTAACATTCATCAAACCATAAAATCTTAAAAGAACTCAAAGACTAGTCCAATTTCCCACCCAATGACTATAGTTCTAACATACAGTCATTTGCTTCTTGTTGACACTATAGTGAAAGCATTCGGTTCAAGAATTAACTCAAATGTCACCGCTGGCCAGTCCCCAGCCCCTGGCAGAATTCTTACTCCTTTGTCTGGGCTAAGACATCTACCACCCTACATTATTTATAGATTTATCTCGCATTCTGAAATCAGAACCCCTAAAAGGCAGAGACTGTGTTCTATTCATTTTTTGCCGTCCTGAACTCTTGTATTGTGCAAAGGAGGACTTAATTATAGCTTCATAAATAAATTACTGATAGAGTTCAATTTCCTATTGAATTCATCTTTACACTAAAATAAAAGCTGCCTCCATGAAACATACACCTTCTATTGTATTTTATGTCTACAGCAACAGACAGTAAATCTATCTCTTTCACTATAAAGCAACCTTCATGACCTTCGTACCCCTCAAACCTTCTCATTTCCAAGAGTTTTGGTTAAGTTACTTCAATTATTCTTAGGTTAGTGCCCAGGCGTCTCACCATCCTAGTTACCATAACCACCACACCCCCGCAACTGTTTCTGAGTAATGGGCATCTTTGAAAAATGTAATTCTGATGAAAGTCATAAACTTTCTATCCAAATATAGCAGGACTTTTCCTATATTCTTATTCACTTCATTTTTTGAACTTACATGATTTACCTTTACTCTTTTTTTTTTTTTTTTAATTTACCTTTACTCTTGTTAAATTCCTTGTGGTTTCAGCCTGTCAAGGCCATTATCCATCTTGAGTCTAGGATTTAAAATGTAAATAGCTAACCTTGTCAATTTTGTGTCCTCTGAGAATCTGATAAGCATGCATTGTGCCTTAATCCAAATTGCTCAAAAATCTGTTCAATGGGGCAGTACAAGCCAAAAAATGCCAAGGCATTAGAAACCTTTTCCATAGTTACAGTGGTTACTAATCCACATGCTTTAAGTACAATTTTGCTCCAGCTAAAAACCCTTTGATGGTCACACAACTCTCAGCTCATCAAAATGTTTACAATGTCATCACGAACTTTATGGATGCTTACTACAATCAAGTGGCCTGTTCAGAAAAGAAATGTAGTAAATAAATATTTTTAAGTTCTTCTATTCAACATGCATAGCAATGATTTAGATCACAGGGTAGCAAATTTTGTCTTTGAAAGATCAAACAGTAAATATTTTGGGCTTGGCAGGTGACTTACAGTGTCTATCACATATTCTTTTATTTTTTTACACAACACTTTAAAACTAACCATTCTTAGCTTAACCATTTTTGGACCACTGGCAGGCAGTTTATGACCCATGAGCCATAGTTTGCTAGACATTATCTCCTCAATTCTGAAGCAAATAGCCTATTGGTGAAGACAAGCATTTGGCCAACAATTAAAATAGGCAATTATTCAATGACAGTTATGGTAGATGTCATGATGGAAAAGCAAAATGTGCAACTAGAGCTCATAACCACAGTCTCTTAGACTGGAGAGTCACCAAAAACTTCCCCAAAGAGGTGACATTTACAGAGGAGTGCATGAACACCAGTTGCCTGCGCAGGAAGAGCATTTTAGTCAGAGGAAACAGCCCAAGCAAAGGCCCCAAGGCAGAGGGAGACTGGCACCTTAATAGACCGAAAAGAACATTTGTATGGCTGGAGTATAATCAGCAAGGGAAAGAACCTTGTGAAATGACTTTGGAGACAGAAATTAGGCAGGACAGCGCAGGGCTTTAAAGGCCATTTTAAGGATCCTGCGTTCATCAAAAAGGCAGTGGGAGGCCATCAAATGGCTTTAAGCCTCGAGTGTTGCTTTTGGCACTCTCCTTCAGTGCAAAGCCTGTCTTGTATTTTCTATATGCCTTCATAGCACTTAATCAGTTTTCTACATTCTCAGATTTAAAAACGTAATGGTTTGTATTACTGCAAAAATTCTTAACATACTGCTATTGGCTGGCTAGCAGCTTGTTACCTTCAGGAAAGAAGAAGGAAAAGAGAAAACACCACCACTACAAAATTTCACTTGTATGCTCCCATGGGAACTATTTAATGTAGAATCATTCTACATTGGGATCTATTCTGATAAAAATTAAAAATACCCCAGTGTTCTATTTTGCTACTTTCTCTTGAACTGCTGCTCCAAAAGTTAAAACTATATTGCTTTACTTATATTACTCGCTCCACTCTCCCTTTGATGGCTTTGTTTCATAGTTTAACCTAGTCCACTATTCACAGGGAAGCAGAAGGCAGTGAGCAGGAACCTCATCTCTACCTGGTGTATTTCACACATATTGTCTTGTTTTATTCTCATAAGAACCGGAGAAATCAGGTTTTTACCCACTCTTTCAAGGCTCAGAGACATTAAGTGTCTGCATACAACCACTCGGCTCATAAGGAAGGAAGCTACTATTTGAACCAACATCTCTGGGATTATAAAACTCAGACTTTTCTACGACTTCAAGCAAAAAACCTCTCCTATTATCCAGAAAATTCTGGCAGGGAAGGGGGGAATACCTCTAAATCTTCTATTCCGTTGATTTAAATCCTTTTTCTCCAAGTCCTTCCATACTGAGATATTACAAACTAGGGGTTTGGATCAAGAAGGCATAGCTAAAATGAGACAATATAACCCACAGCACACAATTTAAACCATGGAAGCCAGGGAGTATATAATATAGGAGTACACAGCCCATACTATGACTAGAAAAGGTAGAACCTTCTAAAAAGCCTTTCATTTTCATTGATTCTGTTTTTTATTTTAATAAAACCTGCATGTTGTCCTACTTCAATACATCTTTGAAAAATGAAAACCTATAGGGAATTTTTAGAAGTATAACTAGAAGCTTTGAGAAGAATTCATTGCATTAGCAGGACTTCATTCCCGGAGTTCCAAGAAGACGCGGGGGCACAGGAACAACATTGCCATCATCCCAAGAAAATCCCTTTATGACATGTTTTATAGAAGTTTTCATGATCCCCTGATGACAACTTACTCCATGAGAATCCCACATTTAGAAAAAGAGTCTTACAACTAATTTAAGTACTAGTAGCAGTTGTTATTTTTCTAAACAAGATCTTCCTTCTGGGTGTAGTGTCTGGAGATCACTTCTTAGAGATCATAATTCAACAAGGCAATAAATTATGCACCTAGTTTTCCTTCATACAAAACCACAATACAGAGGTTACTTATTGAAATTTCTGGAATTCCCCTTGTTTATTTCTTAGTATCACAAATAAGCTGATATTAAAATGGGCTTTAACCATCAGCGTGATTTGCGGAACAATGAGTAATGCAATCAGAAGACACCGTGAGGAAAGATCAACATTTTGCTCTGACCAAAAGGTTTTTCAGAAACAAGCCATCCTAATACATAGCTATATTTCAACTTGACTTGTTCTTTTTTATTTTCAATAATATAGTTGGGTGTTTACCAAAATGCTGTCCTGGCAATCTAAACTATAGAAAACTGTATGAGTAAAACAGGGTTACAATAATGTACAGAACTGTAAAGTCAATAATAAATCCCACCCAGTGAAAAATTCTTTCCAAATTTGATATACCTTACCAATAATTTCTCACTAATTTCATACAAAGTGAAGTAGCTCATATCTAAAAGCACACTGTTGAATAGTCCATCATTTGAAATGTGCTATCCTTGGGAAAACTTAGCAATCCCATGTCATCTTGCAATAGAACATCTTTCTGTGCTGACAGTTGGTTTTTCCAATATGTCCTTGTGCCACACTATACTTTGTTTTAAATAAAGGGCAAAAAAAAAAAATATGGTGTTTTCTTTAAACTATGTCAATCAGCCAGTTAACTATGTTCCATTGAGCTTTCATCATGAGAAAAATGTGTAAATGGATTTGTAACAAATGAAAGAGCAAACTATATTTGAAATGTTAGCATTTGCATTATTGTCCTAGCCAAAAAAAAGGAAATTTTAAATGTAGGAGATGAGCAAGAATGTGCATTTCAAGCAACTGGTTAACCTAATGAAACACTCCGTCAGTGATCAGAGGAAATACTGATTTTTGAAGTCACCAGAATGAAAAGATAAGACAATAACAATACTTAAATCACCTTTCTCGGAGAAACTCTCATACACATTTTCTCACCCTCAAAAAAGAAAAAGTTCTCAAAAAAGGGTAAATAGAGGCTGATTCACCCTTGATTAATCATCAACATTCCCAACAGCAACTAATTCACAAGACTGCTGCCTCTGCCTTTCCCCAGACCCTCTGCCTCCCCACATTCCACCCCATAAGGGAGATGAAGACATACATACACATAAAAAACAGTAACAAACAAGTGACTCTTTGTGAAATGACAAATAGTAACTGCCAGGCAGTGTCAGAAATTCAAGACAGGAGTAATTAACATGAACCAGAAAGTTCAAGGATGCATGTAAGGAAAAAAGTAGCACTTGACTTCGGCCTTGGAGTAAAGGTAGGACTTGGAAAGGTAGAGAAGAGACATTTGGGTCCAATGGAAATGAGCATGCAATAACAATGTTCATGGAAGTACAATCAGACACATTTCATTAGAGTGCAGGCAGAGCAGTGGAGTGCAAAAGTTAACGGTATGAAACCCCAAAAAGCCAAACTAGCAATATAAATTTAAAAGGTGGGGAATGAAATCTAAAATGAAATTGACCTCCAACCCACCCAATCTTACCGCAAAACCAACCAAAAACCAGTAGCACATTTAAAGAATGAAAATGACAATGATAATTAAGATTTGTATAATATTTGAAAGTGTTTTAAGCATGTTCCTTTTCACACATCAGCCCTGTGCAAGAGGCAGTTCAGACTGGATTACAACAACTGTATTACAAAACAGGGAACAGGTTCATAGCAATTTAAGGTTCAGCATGCTTATTTAAGTCTTCAAAGCTACTCCTGAGATCAGCTTCATTTTTAAAAAATTCAATAATTCCTTTTCCTCTTACCAGAAAAAAAAAAATGAAGGTCATAATGATGTGTACCTATCACACTTAATGGTCAAGAGGTGAATAGATCTATAGTGAGAAGGACTACTGAACAACCTGAAGGTCAAGGAACCATGGGGTGTTACAGCAAAGCACAAGTAAGGATCTGTAAATTAAGTGAGTGTCCACCACGGTCCATGGACAAATCAACAAGATAACTAATCTGCTTTTGCTAATTTTACAGGTTAACTCTAACCATAAAAAAAAAAATTGCAATCTTGCTGTATTTCATTAGGAGGGTTGGGGACCACGATTTCAAGGAATTAGAAATCACATTGTTTTCTATTTACTGGATAAACCAAGGCATTCACGTGTATTGTTAAACTGCAGATAGTTACGTCCCAATTTATATCCCCTATTTACCTCTTTTTCCAAAGACTATTTTATTTGGCTATAACTCTTATCTTCTGTTATTTATGTTCTCTAAAATGGAAAGATGCTTCTAAAGTCCCTCGTTTCTCTTTGATTGATGGATCTGGCCCACACAGTTATCTTGTCTTTACTGAACTGCTGCATTTTACTGTCGGCACCACACAGTTTATTTGGTCTCTCGGCGAGTTATACACTCACAATCTAAGATTATATATTATACTTTTTTATGCTTTTCTCATTGACCTCCACCAACACCACTTAGGGTATGGCCACACAACAAACTGTTAGTTCACTGAATCTTAATCACTGTGGCAGTAGAAACATCTGGTCACCGTAAGAATTTTTTAAATCATTGGTTTATTTAGTAGTAATTCTGGTGATTAGCCTATTCAGAGTGATGTGTGCCTCAAAGACAGACTGCAGGGCAATAACTCTCAATTTGACACCTATCCCTTGGGAGCTAAAAAAAGGCCCCAATCCAAATAGGCAGAATCCCAGTGGTCATTAAGAGGATAGGCTCCAGAGCCAGAGTACTGCTCTATGACTTAAATGCTATTTAACTTTGGGGAAATTACTTAATCTCTTTGTGCCTCAAGTTTGCCAGCATGTATAATGGAGTTGGTCGTACCAACCCCAAAGCATTAGTGTAAGTGTCCAACTATATTAGTTGTTAATTATTGTTAATTTTTCTTTATAGAGGAATAGACTCCATGCTATCAGGTAAAGCCCCCGAATCAACAACAGTGCAGCTAATTTTGAAGTTCAAAGCTATTACAATGGATCCTTATACAATGACTCAGTAACTTTCTAGTCCTTTGTATGTCTATGCATAGAACACTGATTAGGCAATAATGTCAGTTTGGTATGACTGACTACAGTTTTTCAGATTGTAGGGGAAAAAAATCACTGCTGCTCTTTTAACCTGGAAGCAGAGACGGGGGAAGAAAAGAACGGTTGTTTTCATTTCAGTTCAGTTCTAGGGAGTGAAACCAGATCATTGGTGGTAACACATGAAGAAATCAGGAAGCTCTGCTGGTGACTGATAAGGTCATGAGATTCTGCTGAGGCAAATAAATCAACTAGCCACTGGATCAATCAGACAAGTGAGGTGGAAACAGTGGGAAGCCCTTCTCTTTCTGAAGAAGAGCAAGAAAAACTTCTTCCCATGGCATGGCCTCTTCGTAAATCTACTCTGCAGTGATGCCCTGTTGGGAGGGAAATAAAGAAACAGCAAAATCTGCAAATACTCCCCTACATGTAAAGAAGGGCTTGCTGCTCTTGTCTCAGTTATCCCAGATGACAACACTCCTTCAAAGATCCTAATAAAGCACTTCCACATAAGGTATGAACTTTTCCTTTACCTCACTTCAGAGTCTGGATGGAAGTTCACTTAAAAATCTCTCGGCGGTGGCGAGCTGGGGAGAGGAAGGAGATGCAGAGCCAAGCAGCAAATGTGTTGAACAGTGCTTCAGAGAGAACACTTGTCCAACTCTCCTTGCAATTTTCCTTTTTGTTCCAAATGCTGACCACCAAGAAGGGCTCTTGAGAGGAAGCCATCCTTGGTTGCCAAGGAAATTCCCACAAAGCCTAAAGGATTTCTTTGAGAGCTGGTGACAGCAACACCTTTAGCAGAAGCAAGAAGAAACATACAGGTGGCCATGTCTACAGCCACTGTTCTTTTCACCTCTTTACCTCAGAATACACGAGGATTAGCCAGCCCAGAGATGCAACCAGACCAGGACAAGAAACCCAGTTTTAGCCTCGATATTTTAAGTTTCTGACAAAAAGCCCCCAAAGTGAGCTGGGAGGCAGATGCCAGTGACTGAGATTCTTTTCACTTCAGCGACTTGAGTCGCTAAGCTTTTACTGGAGTGAATCATAAAGGAGAAACTCAAATCTGACTGGCATACAGTGTCCCAGCAGTGGAGGAGGGTTTATTAAAGTGTTTAAAAAATCTAGGACACAAATTGGTATAATCTTTTGGGAAGGTAATTGGCAATACACAGTGAGCCGGCAATTCCACTTATAAAAATTTCTCCTCCAGAAATACTCACGAAAGAATGCAAAAAAAGAAAAAAAAACAATAAGGATTTTTCTTAAAAGCTTGATTGTAATTGCAAAGAAATGAAAATAACTAAATATTTATAGTAGAGCATCATTTAAACAAAACATGACTCTTGTGTACTACGGCCTTTAAAAAGAATAATGTAGATGTCAATGGCATTGCTGAGTTTTAAAAAATCCAACTGCAAAACAATATGTTCCTATTTGTATTTTATATAAATAAGTATATAATTTTTATGCATAGAAAAAGCCTCGAGGACCCTCCATCAAATTGCTAAACAGTGGTTATTTTGAGGGTGAGAATTTGTGAATTTTCGCCATTTTATTCATACTTGCTTTGTTTGAATTTTTACAGCAATTTTGTACACTTCTGAATTAGAAAAAAATGAAGTTTAAAAAAAAGCATAGAGATAATATGTTACTTCAGCAGGCAAAGAATGGCTCCATGTATATATTTACAACTATTATAAAGGGTTTTAACCAGGCCATTAGCATGTTCATCTTTAAGGTATTGCTGTTTTCTGGTTTTGTAACAATTTGCCACTTCCAAGGGGAAAAAAGTTGTTTATCTTTTTTTTTTTTTTTTTTTTTTAACGTTTATTTATTTTTGAGACAGAGAGAGACAGAGATGAACGGGGGAGGGTCAGAGAGAGGGAGACACAGAATCTGAAACAGGCTCCAGGCTCTGAGCTGTCAGCACAGAGCCCGACGCGGGACTCGAACTCACGGACCGCGAGATCGTGACCTGGCTGAAGTCGGATGCTTAACCGACTGCGCCACCCAGGCGCCCCAAAAGTTGTTTATCTTTTTAATGAAGTCATGGTCAGAAGTGGGTAATGTGTGACATGAGATTAGACATCCATCAAAGATAATTGTTGATGGCATTCTATGACTCTCTTTGATAAATTCGAAGAATATTCACGGGATTGGAAAACAGGTAGAAATGCTACCTATTGAAAAGAGGAAACGAAGCATATAGTTATGAGGGGACCTCAAATATAAAACATGCTTGTTAATTATTTAAGACATAAAACCTGCCATCCCTTTTATTCAATGTCCAATACGGGAATGGCCTGTCGTTCTGCTGGAGTTCAGTTCTTTCATAGGTACAGGTAAGAGTATGACTCAGACCCCTCACTCGGCCGCTCTGTTCTGCTCCTACATACCAATGCTCCTTTATGAACCATAAAGACTGAGATGCTTGTCTCTGTTCCTCGGAGAGGGCTCCCGTGAGGGTTACAGGAGTCACGTGTTCATGGGTTTTACCCAGGTGACACACCACACACCTGACGTCAGTTGACAGGAACATCAGTAGAAGAACTGGAGATACAGATGCCATCACTCAAAAGCTCAGTCTCGCTACTCTTGGTGGCCTATGTCCAGTTCTAGTGCATTAAAATAGTTTAATGTTACATTAATATTGATAATAATTTAATCTAATTGATAGTACCTGTATTTTAACTAGGAAAGTTTTTTTTTTCTTAAAATACTTTGTGAAACGGAAGAACTTCCTTTCCTCAAAGGAGTAAGATCTTGATGTCTATGGTAAATATATTAAGAAATTGGCTGTTGGGTCTTCAGAGCTATCAGTTTAATGCACTGTGGTGCTCATCCAGTGCTTAATTACAGGAACAATACCAGATGATCCAGAACACTGGCAAATTCCTCTATCCTATTGCACAGCATCCTCAGTGATCTTTTCAAAATGTAAATCATACAACTCCCCAGGTAAAACTCCTCAAACAGTGTCTCACTGCTCTTAGAGTGAAATTAAAAGCTACCCCTGTGTAACTTCCCTGGCCCATCTACTACTGCACACGTGCTACCTTTGCTCCAGCCACTCTGAGCTTGTTTTTATTTCTTCCAGTTTCTTGGATACACCACACTCATTCCGGCCTCAAGGTTTTACTATCGCTTTTTGCTGAGTCTAGAAGCCTCTTCCCTCAAATCTTCTCTTCCCTGGCTACACCTCCTACCTAAAACAGCTTTCCTGTACCTCTCCACATTACTCTGCTATGTTTTCAAAGTAGTATTTGTGATGGTGTGAAATTTCTCTATTCATCTGTTTACTCATTTTTATTGTTAATATTGTCTATCTGTTCCCCAAAGCATGGGAGCTTTATGAGTCAAAAAATTTATCTGTTTCATTCACCTCTGAAACCCTACCTCCAAGAACACTTTCTAGCACAGAGTATACTTTTTGAATGAATGAATGAGTTCAAATGACAGCAGCATACAGTTATGAGGTGATTTAAAAGTTCAAATGTATCGCAGCCTGACAGTTAACTTAAAACCATAGTTCTAAGTTTCACAAAAGACTCTTTTCTTTACCTGAAAATACAAGATAGAGCTTAGTTTACTTCAGACAGGTTAATCTGCTTCCTTTCCAAGCTGACACAGAACCTGTTTCTAAATGAATGTCAGTCTTCTGATTCAAATAAACAGCTTTCATGAAAGTATAGCATTATGAAAATGGGAAAATTCAACTGCCCCAGTTTTAAGTGGGACACAGATTCATGAAAGCAATATATCAGTGCTTCTCAAACACTACTAATAACCATTGACCATTAATTCTTTAGGCATATGGCTCTACATCAGGTGGGAGAAGGAAGCTATGGAAAGCCAAATTTCTTACAGAAAAGGAAAAAATGGTGACACATAATCAGTTTTGTTTATTATCTAAATGGCAAACTAATGTCCTCTGAAAGAGACTCCAAAGGCAATCATTGCAGTGGCTACACCAGACCCCAGCAGGGACACCTGGCTGAAGGCTGAAGGCAAGCCGTAGCCACTGAACCACAGGGAAGCTCACTGCAGCTTCTCAAACCGTAGTGACTGATGACATCCAAGGACGAAACCACTGCCTCACAACACGCCTTTGTTCTCAGGTTTTCACAGATGTGATCCCATTTGGAGCTCGCCCAACACCGCAGTGTTTCAGGGGTTCCTAAAAATGTGCTACAGACAAGTATTATAACCTCAGAAAATATGAGCCTTTCTTAGCCACTGCACCTTCTCCAAGGAGAGAACAGGACCACCCAGTGCTCAGTGTGAATTAGAGGGCTTCCTGGCTGAGCTGTGAAAAAGAAAAGGAGGTGCTACAGTACTTTTCTGTTGCTGTGCATACGAAATAGCTATTAACGCTACGGGAAGCTTTATGTAAGCCTTAGGAAGGAAATCTTCAAAACTATGAAAAAAATCATCTCAGCTGAATTTAGTTGACTCATTTCTATATCACATATGTGTAAGAAAAGGATGAGGGGTTGTTCAATCACAAAATGTTTCTTTCTGGGTTCCATCTTGAGACAGTCATGGCTTAGCAATTTCAAACTTATACATGATTTTAATGGTTCCATCCTCTTACTCTCTGACAAAATATTTACAGCCAGGTCTATTTCTGCAAACAAACAAACAAACAAACAAACAAGAAAGGAAAAAAAAAACAACCCAGGACTTTAAAAATAGAAATCAAGACCAGCAAGTATATTGGAAGATAAAAGGCATTAAGTGATGCCAAAAATGATTATAATACACTTTGGAAATTAACCTTAGGCCAAATTCTACCAGAAGACCTATGGATAGGTTCTCAAATAAGCTAGCTAAATAATGAGCCCCACCGAAGAGATAACCAGATAAGAAGTTACAACGTTATGTAGAGCAGTGTCTCCCTGAGAACCTGCAAGGTATTTTCCACATCTCCTGCGTCCACAGTAGTCTACGGACTGCAATTTCACTGAAGGTGGATCGTGTAATTGTGAGACGTTATTGCATTACTGGTGAACCTGAAAACAAGTCAAGCCCTTTTAAAGTCATTGTACCACTTAGCAAAGTCCTTCCACCACAGTTAGAGCTAAGAAGTAAAATGATGAGAAGGATTTTTATCCTCACAGCTGATTCCATACTCAAATGCAAATCAGAACTAAGCCACTGCATTTGGCAAGTACCCATTGCACTTGTAAGTTTTTTTTTTCTTTTTAAACAGAAAAGGAATAAAAGGAGATAGAAAAACAAATCAATCTAAGGTAAATGGTGAAGGTAACTGGATAATAAAGAAAAAAAATCCTCCATAGCAACAAAATAGAAGAGATTATTTATATAGATTTACAAGTAGATGAGCTCCAGATGTGTTTTCTTATCTACTTCTCCCCAGGTGCTTTTCTGCTTAATAAATATAACATCCAAGTTGAGGCTCTGAATCACCTAAATGTTGGCTATGCTCTTCTGCTGTTAACTATTTTGAGCTATTTCTCAATAAGGCAGCCGCTACTGAAATCCTAAGTACATAGGCTTGGCAGAGCCAGAGAGAAAAAGTGCAGTCCACAGATTTGTTTCTTCTGTTTTCCCAAAACAGAATCTCATAAAAAATATGCCCTCAAATTTTGTCACCATGTTGCTGTCAAAGAAATTCTGCTCCTCTTCATAACTCTGAACATTAAACCCATAGTTCTTGTGCTACCGGGAAGTTATATAGCTCCAGGAAGTCAAGAGGCACCATTGCAACTGTTCAAATTATAGCCAAGCAGAATAATCAGTCAATCAGAAACTTCAGTTCCAGTTGGATGGAAGTTTTTTGGGCCAACTTGGAAAAGCATACAGAACAAGTTTGACTTTACTGCCAAGATCATTTCCAGGACATTGGCTAATTAATTATAAAAGCTTTTTCAAAACAAATTTGAGCCTGGCAACTTTTTCCTACCCAAACAGAGGGGGAAAAAAGGTTAAAAAATAAAAGCCGGAGTTTATTTTGTTTTTTTGGCCGTAGTTTCATCTTCTTTACAAACCCATTTTCTTCTTCTCATCCTAAAATGATCCAGAAGCTTTGTATTTGAAGTTACTAAAATAGTAAGAACAGAAACTGAAAATATTAATTTGAATTCCTACTCTGCCTTGGGTTGTAGAAGAGATCGTGGGTCAGTTACAAAACTTCCCTTCAAACTCTTTGGTGGGAAGCAAAGAACGGAGTTCCTTCCTCTTTGTGGGAAGCTCACTGGATTAGCTGCAGTTACTGTAATAGATACAACGTAGATGGACAGTTGCTCTTAAAATGACAAACTCATCAACCATCACTTTCTGGCTTTGAAAACAAAAGGAACAAAACTCCTGAATGAAATCTTCCTGGTTTCATCTTAGTACGTATGTACCTTGATGAATATGAGATGTTCACGATAAGCATCAAAGATTCTGATTTCAAGGACCACAATCCCACAGGTTTTACAGCAAAATCAACACCCCCAAATCATTATGTTCCAACATATTTCATCTAACACTGGCATCAAAAGCTTATGTAATATGCATCTTAAGCCATCAAATTTCCTCTGCATATGCCCAGATCTGAAGACACTCTCAAGAAGGTAAGAAATTTCTCTTAGCCAGCATTTACCAGCTGCTTATTGGCAAATTCCTGGCAAGACAAGAACTGTCTGTAATAAAAGAAGCTTTTTCCAAAAAAGTCTGCCAAGCAGATATTCCTAACTCTGCCTTATCCAGTATCAAGACCCCTGGCAAAACACATAAACAGAACGTTACTGGTAAATATTGAATGGAGCCAAAATGTGCCGAGTAGTGTTGAGGGCAACTCTAAGTCCTAGTGGACTGAGCTTTTCTGCTACAGGTTCGTACTTCCCAAGGTATCCAACATTTAAATGACCTTCTGCTCACTTCAAGGGGTAGGCAAATGCAAGGGAGGAGAGTGATCTACATTAGCTTATGAAAGGGGAGCAGCTCTAGGAGTCAAGAATCAATTTTAATGTAATAGGGAGGTAATTAAGCCTGAGAGAAGCAGACAGTTCCTCTTCTGAGGAACACAAATTAAAATCAGAAGGACAACACTAGACTTCAGAGAATCTTGAAAGTCCACAAATTAAAATCAGAAGGACAACACTAGACTTCAGAGAATCTTGAAAGTCAGGAAGGGAATTCTGAACTTAACCTGATGGGAAGCCATTATAAGCTTTTGATCCAGGAGAGAAATATGAGGGCAATAATATGAAAAGTGGATTATTGACATGGGAGAAAACAGACAAGGGATTAGTTCCAAAGCTTTTCTAGCAATCCAGGCTGAGATGATGAAGGCCCTAATAGGGTGCTGCTGGGGAAGGGAAGGAAGAAAGAATCCAAAAGCCACTTCACAAGAAGGAGCACAAATTTACCTTTCCCGTACCTTTTAGAATTCACTAAAGCTTATAAACCTTTGTCACAACTGTTAAGTGCTGCCAGTGAAGAGGCACGTCGTCATAAATAAGTCTCCCTCACCTTAGAATGTATAATTCAGATGTACTTCTTCAGGTGGAAATTTCACCCAGTTAGTCCAAATAACTGGTTTTGTTTTTTAATGTAAAGTGCAAAATTACACCTACTGGCCATTCTCTGTGTCCAGATACCCACCCAACTGGGAACAATGGCCCAGGTTCTACCATATTCTTTTTTCAAAGAAAGCAAATCAAGATTCAAAACCGAATTGCTCTCCATGTCAAATAGGCTACTTACTATGTTTTCGCAGACAACATAAACAGCTAACAAGGCTATCATTACTTTTGCCTGAAGAATCTCCCTAAAGTTAATCGTGGCCAGCATTTCTTAGACCTTTAGTTTATCAGTGCACTTTTTCCTAAATAATACCTGTTAATCCTCACAATAACCCTGCGGCAGGAATTATTATTACTATTTTAAAGCCTATAGCTTTAAAGACAACTATAGCTTCAAGACTATTTTAAAGACAACTATAGCTTCAAAACTTAAATTGCCCAAGAGAACACATCTGTAAGGGCTGGAGTCAAGACTAATTCTTATCTTCGAGCTTCAAATCCCTCCACATACTGCTTCCCCTTCCCTCAGAGGAAGTGCAAAAAAACCCCATCCACACATCTCAGTTCATTTTAAGTTGGGAACCATCATTTCTAATCTCATTCCAGCATCTTCTAGGTACATATTTAATCTTACATTTCTGGAGTAAGATGTCTTTGCTTACCTGGTCCTTCTCTGGTTTATCGGAAATGTCATTCAGACTGGAGGAAGTCAGATTCCTATGGGTCATGGCTGGGCTACCTGAAAAAAACAAAAGTGAACCCTAATTAAAGTCTTCTTTTCAAAACCACAGAGACTTGGGTTATATACTTCATAAACACTTGTAGATGATGATGGGAATGGCAATGATGCTTCAGCTCCCCTGGGGTCCCCCTGAAGAGTTTTCCAGAGTCCAGGTTGGAGCACAAAGACAGTTAAAAGAAAAGTATGTAAAAACCCAAATACCATTTTTACGTCTTACCGCCTCGCTCTAGCTCGAGATGAGTTAAACTTTGAAAGAAACATCTAAAATGATAAGCAGAAAAAAAATTTACTCCTGGTTTGATTTGCCTTTTGTCACTGTCCTTTACACACATCCTAATCCACGTGGTATCCTTTCCATGTTCCCACAGAGGACATGGCCTCTGTCCTCAGGTCAGCAGAGCTGGCCCCAGATTACAGGACTGGACCTCCTTTCCCCAGGCATCTGCAGTCCTTCCTAGTGTACCGCTCACTCTGATAAATCGAAAAACCCACCTGTGGTCCCTTCTCCAGCTAACACTTTCACCAAGAAGATTTCTCCTTAGTGGGTATCTGA
The DNA here is from genome assembly GCF_016509475.1 of Prionailurus bengalensis. Lineage (NCBI taxonomy): Eukaryota > Metazoa > Chordata > Mammalia > Carnivora > Felidae > Prionailurus > Prionailurus bengalensis. The sequence continues at coordinate 148,557,227 of NC_057344.1, forward strand.
TCCAGAATTCCCATTCTTCACCTCAAAGTGGAGTTGTCACAGGCCCCTTACTTCTTGCACTCCCATAAGCATATCCTTTCTTTCCCCTTAACATGCCAACCTTCTTATTCACGTTAAGGAATGGATTTCATCAGGAATACTTCGTGGGAACCAAGCTCCCTGGCAATACAGTGGCTGTAGGTCATAGCCAATGGCTTTAGACACCATCATACAAGAAGAGAGGAGGGACATCTAGAAGAGTGATAGCCCATCTTTAAGTAGACTATGTTAACCAAAAGAATAACATTCTGTTCATTCTGCAGTTGGACTTGAAATTTCTAGGCTTACTAAGCAAAAGAGTAACTTTTCAAAGCCACGGTGTTTGACCCAACCCCTGCAGGGTGCTGAGTAATGCATTCATCATTAATCCTCAATGATCTGACTCAGGCTGGTCTTCACATCAAAAGGACAAGGGTTGAAAAACAAGCCCCAAAGTTTGAATTCAGCTTCACATTCACTACCAAATTATTTTTTAGATTACAGACTTTAATTCCTTCAGATAGAAACTTCAACTCATAATTTTATAACAGACTAAAATCTACTTCTAATAATCTGATGTCTATATAAAAGCAGCTCTAAATATCATAATGGTCTTTACTAAATCAGAAAAATCAGAATTTTCTTGAGCTGGCAAGACAGGGTGTTTTCCACTCTGCTGCATTTCATTGAGTAAGCATGGCCTAGATCTCTTAAACCCTTTACCTGGTAGGACATTTTATACTAGGAAAATGTGAGCCCAGGGCATTTTTCGAAGGAAAGTAACATCTGAAAAACTGCTTTATGAGCAAAATTAAAAGAACCTTATTGGAGGCCGCATTTTCTTCTTTGAACTGCACACTAGGTTTCCAATGTGCACTCAAAATAAAAGACACCAGGTACAAATGTGAATGCTCCCAAATAATGATGGGCTTAAAAGTAATAGGGAATGTAGCTATAATTTTGCATTTTACATTAAAAGAAAAAGCAGTTTTTTGGACTAACCGGTTGGAAATTCTACCTGAATGAGTGAAGAAATCTGAACAATATATTCCTAAAGCAAGGAAGCCTTAGCAATTCTAATCATAAATTAAAAGTAGTTTATGCAAATGAAGAGATGAGGCTGATTTCTTTCTTTTTTTTTTTTTTTTATGTTTATTTATTCTGAGAGAAAGCTGCTGGCGCTAGAGAGAAGGGGAGCAGAGAGAGGAGACAGAGAATCCCAAGCAGGCTCCCAGCGATCAGCTCAGAGCCTGACATGGGGCTCAGTCCCATGAACCATGACATCACTACCTGAGCCAAAATCAAGAGTCGGACACTTAACTGACTGAGCCACCCAGGCACCCCAAGATTGATTTCAAATTATCAAATCAACTGATGTAAGTGGCAGTACTGAAATAATTTTTTTTTAATGTTTTATTTGTTCTTGAGAGAGAGACACACACACACACACACAGATTGCAAGCAGGGCAGGGGCAGAAAGAGAGGGAGACCCAGAATCTGAAGCAGGTACCAGGCTCTCACCTGTCAACACAGAGCCCGACACGGGGCTCAAACCCACGAACCGTGAGCTCATAACCAGAGCCAAAGATGGACACCCAACCAAGCTAACCAGGTGCCCACGGTACTAAAATAATTTGAAAGAAGTTTCATTAAGTGATTTAAACTTTCTGGGAAATATCCTAAATTCATTGATTTGCTTTGGAAACTATAAATGCTGCAAAGGTACATTTTAACCCAAGCACTGTCCTAACTATTGCAAAATCTAAATAGGTAAAAGCCAAATGAATAAAGAGTTTTTATTACAATGATAATCTTGACTGATGTCACAACTTTTCCAAGAAACCTCATATACCGTCTCATCATTTCTCTCATGATAGTACGGCTATATTTGTATTAGATGAAGCGGGGGTGGGGATCCAAGGAAGATGCAGGAACCAGATGGGGAAAAACAGGTCAATGCTAAGAAACAATCAAATCTACTGTTCTTCCTACCTTTATCTGATTCTCATTAATAAAGGTAACAGCTTCTCTGATGTGTAACTTTGTAATACAATCAAAGAATACGGAAGTCAACATTTCTAGGTAAACCCTGAGCAAGATAATAAACATACTTCACTGTTTCCCCACCCCCTCCCTAGCAAACTCCCCACCCCTACGCCCAAACACCTTGAAACCAAAACAAATGCTTCCCAAGGCAGTGGTCCCCAAAGTGCGGTGCCCAGACCAACAACATTAGCATTACCTGAGCACTTGTTAGAAATGCAACTTCTTGGGGCGCCTGGGTGGCGCAGTCGGTTAAGCCTCCGACTTCAGCCAGGTCACGATCTCGCAGTCCGTGAGTTCGAGCCCCACGTCAGGCTCTGGGCTGATGGCTCAGAGCCTGGAGCCTGTTTCCGATTCTGTGTCTCCCTCTCTCTCTGCCCCTCCCCCGTTCATGCTCTGTCTCTCTCTGTCCCAAAAATAAATAAATGTTGAAAAAAAAAATTAAAAAAAAAAAAAAAAAAAAGAAATGCAACTTCTTGGGACTTACCCTAGACCAACTACAGTAGTCCCCCTTACTCTGCTGTGTCAGTTACCTGTGGTCAATTGTAGTCCCAAAGCAGGTGATCCTCCTGATGAACCATCAGAAGGTCAATAGCAGCCTAACACTACATCACAGTGCCTACGTCATTCACCCCACTTCTTCTCATCACATAGGCATTTTATCATCTCACATAAAAAGAGTGAGTACAGTACAATAAGATATTTTGACAAAGACCACATACACAGACTTTTATTACAGTAATTGTTATCATTGTTTATTTTATTATTGGTTATTGTTGTTAATCTCTTACTGTGCTTAATTTATAAATTAAACTTTATCATAAGTCTGTGTATAGGAAAAAACATAGTATATACAGGGTTCAAGGCATCCACTGGGAATCGTGGAACGTATGTCCTGCAAATAAGAGGGACTACTATATAATCACAACTCCGGGTTTGGAGCCCAGTGACGCAGTTGTAACAAACGTTTAAAGTAATTTGGAGACATGCTAGAGTTTGAGAACCACTGCTCTAAATAAACCAGTTATCTTAACAGGATGGTGTGTCTCAGGATCTGAATTAAAAGAAGCACATATAAAGTGAGGTAGGCACAGGGGTAGTCCTGATAACCTCGCCCTCCTCCAAGCCACTGCTCTGAACTACTGTATCTCAAGCAAATCATTCAGTTAGCAACCTTGCCTCAGAAACACAGAGAGAGTGTCTTACTTGGCTTTTCCTCTAAGTCCTCACCTACACAATCAAATAAATAAATTTGTTTGGGAACCTCATTGTTTAATCAGCCTTTTCCAGAAACATATCACCCAAACCCAAGACAAGGACAAGAGCCAAAAGAGATTACAAACCCGATTATGTCTGGAATCAGAAATCTGTGCATGTTATTTTAGCAAACCCGGGAAGCTGTTATGCAACTGATCCCTAACAACGTCCTATTGTAGGTATTTTGCACCTGACATTCACTAAGACACATTATCAGGATAAATCAATGCTTTCTACTTATAGTTTGGGCCCATAATGTAAATTCATTATATTGCAATCCTAAGTGAGTGGAGGTAGTAGAAGAAAATGTTCTTATACCAAAGAGGTGAAATGCATGAGGACCCTGAAGTATGCCACTTCCTGCACAGATGGGGGATTCATTCACTCAAAGGTAACCACACTCAGCCCTTTCCATCAAAATCCAGGGCATACAGGGGTGTCTGCATGGCTCAGTCGTTAACCATCCAACTTCAGCTCAAGTCATGATCTCACAGTTCGTGGGTTTGAGCCCCACACTGGGCTCTGTGCTGACAGCTCAGAATCTGGAGCCTGCTTTGGATTCTGTGTCTCCCTCTCTCTCTGCCCCTCCCCTATCCCCTCCTCCTCCCCCCCCCCCCACACACTGTCTCTGTCTCTCTCTCAAAAATAAACATTAAAAAAAAATTTTTAAAGAAACAAACAAACAAACAAACAAATTCCAGGGCAAACAAATGTTATATAAGTGCTCTTGGTCCAAAGAAACTTTGTTTTTGTTTTGTTTTTTTACGTTTGATTTCTACAAAAGAAGAAGAATCAGCCTCAGGTGCATAATCATAATTAATTTCCATATCACTGTTTTCTGGCCCTAAGAAAAAGAAAACTTTGGAGAATCACATTTTTAGGCAGTTTCACACAATTAAAAACAATTTCATTTTGAAAGTACACACTTGGCAGGTACATACTGTCTTCTATAAAAATTAACTGCACTCTGTACTAAGTTTAAAATCATTGTTCTTCTTTAGCACACATGTAGCAATTCATAAAGTCCTTTGCAATGATATCTATTAGATACAATAAAAAGGGTGAGGAGAATGTACTGCATAGAAGGAAGATATTTAAATGTGTACGTATTAGATAAAAATGTAAATATGTATGTAATGCAATTAACACATCACCCCCCTCACCTCATACCTTTACAATGAAGCAACAGAGAGCCTCAGAACAAGCTAAAACAAAGATCACCTGGGGTATGAAATAAACTGGATTTTTTATCCTTAACAATTAAAGACTAATTTTAGCATGAAAAACAACTAAGGTAACTTACATAAAACAGACATCAGGGAATCTGGGTGTCCATGTCAGAAAATTCAGAGGTATGGGTCTGATTTGCACTGTTTGAGACCATAAAACTAATAATAAATGTAGTTTTGGAAGAATGCATGCTAATGTGTTCTGTATTCCACTGACTCACTGATATTCTCCACCCCCACCCACCCATTGTTGACATTAACAACTCTACTAGAAACTGTCTACATCTAAGACTAAGGGGCAACTAATCCTTTTAAGGACTAAGTACTTTAACTTACATTATCTTACTTAATGCTCATATAAGCACCTTGAAGTTAGTATTCTTCTAACTTTACACATAAACAAAATGAACTTCAAGGAGGTTAAGTTCATGGTCACACAGCAAGTAGTAAAACTATAATTTAAATCTGGATCTCTTAATACCAAGCCCTCTGCCTCCGAGAAAAAAAAAATTGGTCTCTCTATGTTATTTACATAAATAAACACGCAAACTTCACCATTTCTAATAAAGAGAAACTTTAACATATAACCAAAAAGAATCTATTCTATTTCCATGCCAATTATATACAATATAATGTTCTTAAGAATATTTAAGGCAGAAACATTCTTGGTTTCCAATTTGGTTATTCCCAGAGATGGAGTACACATTTCTTTACTTTTTCGTTTTCATAAAGAAAAAAAGGGAGAGAAGGGAATTGAACTCAGCTATAATGTTTGCCACTGTGATTAAATAGTAGCCCAAAACCACACCTCTGTGACAAAGGAGAAAGGATGCTAAAAGCAATAGCAATGTAATTATAAAAACAACAATGTCACATGCTTCTGAATGTCCCACCTCACAATCACAGCCAAGTATTTGTAAAATTCCACAATGTACATACAGTCAACTCTCCATTATTTCCATATTGGTTTTCTACCATATTTCAAGTTACTCCAACTGCAATTTCTTTCCATTTCAACCACTAAAAGCAGGAATATAAGCGGACAAGGAGAATAAATCACCTGGGATACTAGCAATGAGTTGGAGAAAGTCTAGAAAGAATCGCTAAAAGAGAAACTTAGATATTGTCATACCAGTTGCCTAGTCCTCCATTGCAACAAAATCTCAACAGCTGCCCCTACCAAAAATAATAATAAAATAAACATGTCATTAAGACCTCTAACCCATTGTTACTCCTAACCTCCAAATATAGAAATATTTAACATGTAAATATTAGATGAAGGAAACTTAAAAATACCATCAAAGGAGCTCTTTGAAGGAATTTCATAACTAACAGAATATCAGCTTCTATTTTTTTGCTTATTTGATTTTTAATTGTTCTGTTTAGAAAATTTTTGTTGTTTGTTCATGATTGTTTTTATACTTAATTTTATTTTTTTTTAATTTGCATCCAAATTAGTTAGCATATAGTGCAACAATGATTTCAGGAGTAGATTCCTTAATGCCCCTTACCCATTTAGCCCATCCCCCCTCCCACAACCCCTCCAGTAACCCTCTGTTTGTTCTCCATATTTATGAGTCTCTAATGCTTTGAACCCCCTCCCTGTTTTTATATGATTTTTGTTTCCCTTCTCTTATGTTCATCTGTTTTGTCTCTTAAAGTCCTCATATGAGTGAAGTCATACGATTTTTGTCTTTCTCTAATTTCACTTAACATAATACACTCCAGCTCCATCCACGTAGTTGCAAATAGCACGATTTCATTCTTTTTGATTGCTGAGTAATACTCCATTGTGTGTGTGTGTGTGTGTGTGTGTGTGTATACACATCATATATACACACCACATCTTCTTTATCCATTCATCCATCAATTCGATGGACATTTGGGCTCTTTCCATACTTTGGCTATTGTTGATAGTGCTGCTATAAACATTGGGGTGCATGTGTCCCTTTGAAACAGCATACCTGTACCTCTTGGATAAATGCCTAGTAGTGCAATTGCTGGGTCGTAGGGTAGTTCTATATTTAGCTTTTTGAGGAACCTCCATACTGTTTTCCAGAGTGGCTGCACCAGTTTGCATTCCCACCAACGATGCAAAAGAGATTCTCTTTCTACGCATCCTCGCCAACATCTGTTGTTGCCTGAATTGTTAATGTTAGCCATTCTGATAGGTGTGAGGTGGTATCTCATTGTGGTTTTGATTTTATTTCCCTGATGATGAATGATGTTGAGCATCTTTTCATGTGTCGGTTGGCCATCTGGATGTCTTCCTTGGAGAAGTGTCTATTCATGTCTTTTGCCCATTTCTTCACTGGATTCTTTGTTTTTTGGGTGTTGAGTTCAATAAGTTCTTTACATATTTTGGATACTAACCCTTTATCTGGTATGTCGTTTGCAAATATTTTCTTCCATTCCATCAGCTGCCTTTTAGTTTTGCTGATTGTTTCCTTCGTTTGTTCATGATTTAATACAAAACAAACCCCAAGAGCCCGGAGTCAAAGCCCTAAGTTTGTCTTATTCACAGTTTTAGCCTCAGAGCTTGGCACTAAGTGGCACTTAATAAATATTTGTGAATGAATGGATAATACCAACTGGGTATCATTTTACTTCCATTTGGAGTTACTAGTATAAACACTACTATTCAAAGTCCATTTCCTATGAAGGGAGATGCTGTGTACACACTCCAAGAGCCTTCAGACTTGGAAAGCCTTAGAGTAAATAAGGAATAAGTTTGTAGCTGGCCCAGAACTAACAGAGTGGAAAGACTCTGCCAAACTGGCTAACAGCCTATTAGTCAGCAGTGGGAACAGACGTGAGAAGGAATGAAGGGGTGAAAAGAGAAACCCCCTGTGAAGGAAGGATCAGGAGGTGAGAATGGGAGGACAAATAAGCAAGGGTGTCCAGACCTTGGGGAAAGGAAAGAGTAAAGTTTTCAGGAACTAAAATAACTCAAAGAATGTGACTGGCCTGGAAAATGAAACAAATTTAGAGGAAGGAAGAAGATATCAAAAGATCCAGATAAGTATCAAAGTATGTGACAAAAGTGCAAGCCCAAAGCTGAAGTCATCCCTAATGTATGGGACAAAGGTAACACAGAAGACATCTGAGGGAGAGACTGGGAGTGTGCAGAAGCCAAACCACAGCACGGCAAACACCTATGCCAATAAATCCTTACCAACGCCAGTCTCTTCTTGGAAAGATCATTCTCTACCCTTCTGAGATCTCTGCTGTCCACCTGCTCCTTGATAACCTATCCAACCACAACTTCTCTGATCCCATTCTCTGTTTTTGAATTTTCGGACTACTCTGTGGGTTTTTCCCAAAGATGAATGTAAGGTCTTAGACATCTCAACGCCAAGTACACAAGGTTCATCTCTTCTAATTATTTTCCATTTTCAACCATCGAAAGCAAAATGCTCTAATCATAGTGACTCCCAATATAATGATATGGCACTAGATATTTAATTTTTATTATGATCTTTAAAAAGTAGTTAATTTAAAAAGAATCATTCTTGGGGCACCTGGGTGGCTCAGTTGGTTGAGCATCCAACTTCGGCTCAGGTCATGATCTTGCAGTTCGTGAGTTCAAGCCCCACATCCAGCTCTGTGCTGACAGTTCAGAGCCTGGAGCCTGCTTCACATTCTCCATCTCTCTCTGCCCCTCCCCAGCTCGTGCTGTCTTTCTCTTTCTTTCTTTCTCTCTCTCTCTCTCTCTCTCTCTCTCTCTCTCTCATAAATAAATAAATAAATAAATAAATAAATAAATAAATAAATGATTTTTTTTAAAAATGTAAAGAACCAGTCTCTATCTCTCTGCACACACACATTCTAAAAAGACATTTAAAAAGTCTCTGCTCAGGGGCGCCTGGGTGGCGCAGTCGGTTAAGCGTCCGACTTCAGCCAGGTCACGATCTCGCGGTCCGTGAGTTCGAGCCCCGCGTCGGGCTCTGGGCTGATGGCTCAGAGCCTGGAGCCTGCTTCCGATTCTGTGTTTCCCTCTCTCTCTGCCCCTCCCCCGTTCATGCTGTGTCTCTCTCTGTCCCAAAAATAAATAAACGTTGAAAAAAAAAATTTTTTTTAAATAATAAAAAAAAATAAAAAGTCTCTGCTCAGCTGAGGAAACATGCCGACACAAACAAGGACTGGAACAGTTACTAAACAGTATAGTCCCCATAAAGTACATCAAGGAATCTGTGGTCCCTGTGATTATATACAGTATTTGTGATTCTATACTAGCTCTTTCCTGTGTCTTAAATGCACGTATATGCACACACACAATATAAAACAACAGACAAAAGGTTATGCTGTCCAAAGCACACAGGTGGATGTATATAAAATAATTTGTGACCTTATCTCACATGACTAGAAACAGAAAAGAACAATACCATCAGCAAGCTATGCTGGCTAGTAGGAAGATAAATGGGAAAGACCAATGGTAGATTTCGACAGAAGTAAACAAACACCTCACTTCCTTCGTGCCAAACAGGCAATGACCCAAAGTGATTTTACTAAATGCCCCTAAGCCAAGTTGAGGAGGAATTTCAATAGGTTCCTGCAGCCACATCATTCCAAACACATGTACCAGTGTCTGATTTCATAAGTGGTGCCTACTCTCTTATATCTATGTAGACACCAGATCCAAGATACAGTAAAATTTTGCTAATTCATATTAATGGAGAAATTCTCTGAATTAAAGAAATATCTAAATTTAAAATAATTTAAGAAGGCCACCAATTCAATTTATAATATGATTCAGCAAATGAGTTTATACCTCTCTCTTCCTAGATACTTTTGAAATGATAGACTTAAAAAAATTACTTTTTTTTTTAATATTTATTTTTGAGAGAGAGAGAGACAGAGTGTGAGCAGGGGAGGGGCAGAGAGAGAGGGAGATACAGAATCCGAAGCAGGCTCCAGGCTCTGAGCTGTCAGCACAGGGCCCGATGCGGGGCTCAAACTCACAGAGTGTGAGATCATGACCTGAGCTGAAGTTGGACGCTCAACCTACTGAGCCACCCAGGTGCCCCTAAAAAAATTACTTCTGAAGACAATGTAAGGCCACATCAATTGAAAGAACTGGTAGAAGACCAACGGAGATAAGAGACCAAAAACTTTCCAGAATAAGAAGAGGAGATAGAGTATCAGAGCCTGATACTATTCACGCCATTCAGAAATCACAGTGTAAAATATGTGCAGAGAGGCATGTAGTCAAAAAGGAAAAGATATTCCCTGCAAAACACTCAAGAAGCTCCATACACTGGAAGCTGTCCCAAGTAAGATGCAGGCTAAAAGGGATGAGTTTATGGAAAGTCTATGCACAGAAAGTTTACCACCACCCAGGCAAAACACCCAGAAGCCAAAGCATTTATACCACATGGCTCTTTGCCAAAGAGGTATTCAGAAAAGACCAGGGCAACCAGTGCAGAGCAAAGTCTTATTAGAGTGCCCTTCAGAATAACCATTCTTACTCTAAAACAAATCCTCTTTCTTTTTTTTTTTTTTAATTTTTTTTTCAACTTTTTTTTTTATTTATTTATTTTTGGGACAGAGAGAGACACAGCATGAACGGGGGAGGGGCAGAGAGAGAGGGAGACACAGAATCGGAAACAGGCTCCAGGCTCTGAGCCATCAGCCCAGAGCCCGACGCGGGGCTCGAACTCACGGACCGCGAGATGGTGACCTGGCTGAAGTCGGACGCTTAACCGACGGCGCCACCCAGGCGCCCCAAATCCTCTTTCTTAAATACAAATGGACAGTTGAGGAAGCCAAAAACTAAAACAGACACCTTAAAAATTTTTTAAAAGAAATGTAATTTAGAAAACTTAAAAAGTCTTATTAGTATATACAGAGATTTGAGAAAATACTGCATCCACAGAACATAAACAGGATGTTATGAAAAACAGAACAAGGGAAATATTTTAGATTTACAATTACTTTTAAAGAATATATATGGTTGCAAAAATATATACATAAAGGTATGAAAATCAATCAAGAAAATCTTCCAAAAAGTAAGGGAAGAGGGAAACAAAAAGCCAGGAGATACGTGAAAAAAAGATCAGAGGTACAGAGGATCCATCCAGAAAGGCCAATATCTAACTACTAGGAGTCCAACTAAGCCAGAACAAGGAAAATGGAGGAGAGAACACTACTAAAGAGGATATCCCAGAGCTAAAGAACACATTTCTTCAAACCACAAGGGTCACTACAGAAATATTAATACTGCAATCTCTCCCACAACACAGACACACAAATCCAGCCCTGTAGGTAGATGAAGCACTGTGAAATCTTGGGAGTACAGTAACAATAGGTAATTCCACAAAATGGCAATTTAAGACTCTAGGTTAAAAATAACTGTACAGGAAAATGCAATTATAACATATTATATAGCTTTAGAATTAACTATATGCATATAGTCACAATAATATAAATGCTCTTTACAGATTTCTGACTTAAGAATCACCTGATAAAACACAAAATGTATTTACAGATAAAGGTAAGAATATAAATCTAAATAACACTGACAATAAACAGTAGAAGTCTGGAAGTAAAAGTAGCGAGGACAGGGGCAAGGAAGAGTAGGGAAACTAACTAATCTCCTTCTCTCACCAGGTAAGTAGTTAAAAGATCCCATCAATGCTTGCTTAAAAAAAAAAAAAAAAAGCATAGGCTTATTACCTACAATTATAAACATAATTAATAATGGAATTAGAATAATGATACACACCTATTTTGAGGAAGGAAAAATGTACAAAGCAGGTAAAATTAACAGGCAATGCCTAAGATTAATAAATCAGAACTAGCAAGGTAAGCCCAGTATACAGAGATATGAAGGTAACTATGAAAAAACTAAAAAAGGAAGGAAGAAATTTTCTAAAGAAAATTTAGAAACAATTTGAAGAGTTAACAGTGGCTGTTAAAAAAACATGCCTCAGAACAAAGAAGTTAAAACAAGAAGAAAAAGCAAAAGATAAAATTTGTTTTTTCATTAGAAGTCTTATTCTTGGTCAATTTCATAACCATTTGTACATAATAATTTAATAAAAATATACATTTATAATATAAATGTTAATTAAATCTATTTTTATTATTTCTAAGTAACTGAAATTAATTATTGAGTAGTAGACAGCCTTGGGAAAATTAATTAAATTAAATTTTAATATAAACCTGGAGGGGCGCCTGGATGGCTCAGTCGGTTGAGCATCTGACTTCGGCTCAGGAGCCTGCTTTGGATTCTGTGTCTCCCTCTCTCGCTGCCCCTCCCCTGCTCATGCTCTCTCTCTCAAAAATAAATAAACATCTTGGAGATCAAAATTTTAAGAGTTTAACATCAATTTTAAGTAGTTTTAATATGCCCCATGAAGTAATATTTACACTATTTTTTTAATTTAATTTTTTATTTTTTAAAATTTACATCCAAATTAGTTAGCATATAGTGCAACAATGATTTCAGGAGTAGATTTCTTAATGCCCCTTACCCATTTAGCCCATCCCCCCTCCCACAACCCCTCCAGTAACCCTCAGTTTGTTCTCCATATTTATGAGTCTCTTCTGTTTTGTCACCCTCCCTGTTTTTATATGATTTTTGTTTCCCATCGCTTATGTTCATCTGTTTTGTCTCTTAAAGTCCTCCTATGAGTGAACTCATGATTTTTGGCCACTATGTTTCAAATTATGACAAGGGAAATTTTTCTTGAGCTTTCTGTCTGAAATACCAAAGATTCCAATCTATAGCTTTAGTCACCAAAAATCCTTATACCTGAAAAGTATATGCAGAAAGAAGAAAAAAAAGTATGGGCAGGAAAAAAAAAAAGCCATTTAGCATAGTCCTACCTCTGCAACCAAGTAATAATACAGATTTGGATGTCCGTACCCAGTATCAATGTTGATTTAGATACAGACACAGACATAGACAGAGATATAAAACTTTAGAAGAGTAACAAACACATCCTCTGGGCCTCCAGTTACAAATGTAGCCCTTCCTCACTGCTGGACTTATGGCTCACCAAATGTGACCTGAAGAAAAGTCATTCAAATTGGCTTCCCCAAGCAGTAACTCCTCATGGCCTTGCTAATGCACATCTTGTTAGCTGATATACATTTTACAGGTGCTAATCACAGGTCATACACGACTCAGAGAACAGCCTCCAGGAAAGAGGACACAAACACCTCTGGGCCCATCCTGCCTCTATCACACAAGTGGTCTTGAAGACTCTCCCCATTTAAGTTCTACAAGTCTGAGAAGGAGCAAAGGAAGGGTATAACATCTCTCCTGGTGTGCATTTGCTTATATACTCTGTTCCTCCCCTGAGGAGAGGTGTATTACACAGTTCAGCCAAAGTGACTTCTAGATTCCAAATGGTGTGATAGCTGTGAGGCCTCAAGTAAGCCTAGAGTTCCTCTGTGGAATTCTGATAAGAATTAAGATGGGCCCAGGATTTCTTTCTTATTGAAAAGCCCAAGCTGCACTAAGATGCTTATAGTTCTGAGTTGACACTGTCCTACTCCTAAATCACATCTAGTTCTAAGAAACCACAAGGACAGGGATATTTAACTCCATGACACAGACCTCCATGATACCAACTGCCATAGCCATCATTTTTCATACTGATGCGGCAGGGGGTGGAGGGAACGGTACAGGGTGGGTGGCTCAAACTTCATCTCTCTCAGATGAACTTAACAGGTCCGTAAGGAGAGATATAAAAGGAACCCAAGAGATAATTTATATAAGCATGATACTATGGAAAGAAGACAAAGTTAGAGCAAGAAAAGATTGTAAAATGGAATAATAATCCCTTATAGGACTGCTACAAGGATTAAGCAAGGGAATGCATGAGCAAATGTCCCGCACAGATGCTAGTTTTATTCTTTTTCTCTTTGGTCTCCAATCATATGCATAAATCCTCACTGACCTCAAGATTCTTAGGAAACTGTGAAATAAAACTGCCATGGCAGAATCCCACCATTTGCAATTTTCCAGCCTAAGGAGATGAGTTCAGAGAACTGGCAGTTTGCAGCTGGGGGTTGGAATTATCTGTGGGCACTCAAGAAAGGAGGCTTGAGGGGGAAATGTAGCTGTTATTCGACCCATAGAGGGTATGCGATAACTTTGGGCAAACCAAAGTTAGCTTCTAGCAAATGTGTGAGATGCCTCACTGAGCATGGAGGTCACTAGTAATTATTTACTTGAGAAAACTATGCAATATGTGCTTAGCTTACTTATTTTTTTAAGTTTATTTTTACTTATTTTGAAAGAAAGAGAGAATGTGGGAGGGGTAGAGAGAGAAAAAGAGAGAGAATCCCAAGCCAGCTCCACGCTGTCAGCGCAGAGCCCAAAGAGGGGCTCGAACTCATGACCTTGAGATCATAACCTAAGCTGAAATTAAGAGTCAAACCCTTAACAGACTGAGCCATCCAGGTACCCCATACCTAGCTTACTTATTATATTACATCATGGTGATAGAAAGTTCTTTAAGTAATTTCTAATGTGTTCTAAGATTCTGATCTTAGTTCATTCTAAGCACCTGTCATTCTGATTTAAGGGCAATATACTCCTTTCTAATATTTACCACTGAAGTAGTGTGGAGGGAGAAAAAGAAAGTGGTAAATATATGAAGACTCAAACAACAGAAGATGCAGAGACTCTAAGAATGCTTCACTTGGTCTAGTTATGCTGTTTAAAAATTGTTTAACGGTGGGCAAAGGTACTTTCTAAAAGATCTATTTTCTGCTGAACCAAAATGAAGAAAAAAGGAACAGAAAATGAGAAATTCGTATCAGTGATAACCTGAATCAGTGTCAAAACCTTAGCTTCAGAAATTTCTCTAGTACAGTGCTACTGGAATTTTCTCACAGTATACACTACCTCTGGGGCAGAGGGTAGATACAGTAAGTTTAAATGCCCCACAGGGTAGATAATCTGAAAGACTGGATATGTTATTATGGATGTGGTTCATAGAATCACAGAGCTAAAGGATTGGCTGGAGGTCATCTGAACAACTTCTCTATCGGGTCGTTTTTCTCCTATAACACCAGACAAAGCCAATCTCCTAATACCTACTTCTATATGTTTGATGACAGGAAACTTACCACTTTTTTTAATTTTTATTTATTTTTGAGACAGAGAGAGACAGAGTATGAACGGGGGAGGGTCAGAGAGAAAGGGAGACACAGAATCCAAAACAGGCTCCAGGCTCTGAGCTGTCAGCACAGAGCCCGACGCAGGGCTCGAACTCACGGACCGCGAGATCATGAACTGAGCCAAAGTCAGACGCTTAACCGACTGAGCCACCCAGGCGCCCCAGGAAACTTACCACTTAATGAAGCTATCCATTTCATTGTAATAAAGCTCATTCTTATATATGTAAACTGCCTCAATTTCCCAGGTAAATAGCAGCATCTAAATGAATAAAGAAATAGTGTGTACTGGGGTGCCTGGGTGGCTAAGTTGGTAGAACATGTGACCCTTGACCTCCAGGGTCATGAGTTCAAGCCCCCTGCTGGGCATAGAGCTTAGTTTAAAAAAAAAAAAAAAGAAAAGAAAAAAGAAAAGAAAGAAAGAAATCATATGTGCCAATCAAAGCACACACATGCTCAGAAAGAGCTGGCTTTCATTTAAATACACATAACTTCTTAGAAATACTGTACATCACCATATGTTTCTAGCCTTCACTATACATTTTCCTAAGTAGAGACCCTTGCTCTTCCTTTTATATTCTCTAGCACTGGGGAATTGGTCCCCACAGCCATCATTCCTTCCCCCAACTCGCAAAAAAAACAAAAAAACAAAAAACCCTTGAAGGGAAAACTTTGCACCCTCACACAAGAGATGGGACTAAATCCTTGCTAACAGGGCTTTATCAGCCTGAACTTGCAACAGGTCATTAATCTTCTGGAAAATCAATGAAATTCATGAATCACTGAATCATAAAAATAAAAATTACATTTCAATCTTTATCTCAAACATCAGAGTGTCAAGTCAGTATCTTCTTTCCTAAAATGTCTACCCACAGGGCCTGTTCTCTAAAACACCAAAGCAGAGCCTATCCCTACATATTTGTATTGAGCTAGTTCCTGTAAACCAGTTAAGTTGCCCTTTCTCTGATTCTTCTAATCAGCATCTATGGCCGAGTCAGATCCCTCACTGTCTGTTCACCTCGTAGATGGTCTCCAGGTGCTCGCCCTCCTCCTTCAGATGTGACCCACTCTCTCTACAAGCATCCCCTACTCTGCCCAGGAGAAGTAGCTTATCACAAACATCACTGTCCCCTTGATAAACAGGCCTGACTGGTACCTATCTGCTTGTGTTGGCCTTGTTCACTGTATTTTCCCCCACACTTAGCTAAGCACCGGCTAAAGAGTCGTACTTAAAAATACTAAGTGAATGGGGTGCCTGGGTGGCTCAGTTGGTTGGGCATCCAACTCTTGATTTCAGCTCAGGTTGTGATCCCAGGGTTGTGAGATCAAGCCCTACATCAGGCTTTGCTCTAAGCATGGAGCCTGCTTGAGATTTTCTCTCTCCTTCTGCCCCTCCCCAACTCGTGCTCTCACACTGTCTCTAAAAAAAAAAAAAAAATTAATATTTAAGTGAATAATTGACAATTTGAATGAATAAAGTAGCAGTACTCAAAAACTCTATAACTGGATATAACAAAATTATCACCACTAGCAGGAAAGGGATCCTCCAAATCCAAGGTGTTAGTAATCATTCTTACTGAAGACAACAGTCACACCTATTACTGACACTATTACAAATAATAATAACAGCCTACACAGAGCCTAAGCCACTAGCTGCTTAAGAGAAAACACATAAGAGAACTTTCATACAGGCTCTAGGCTTTTCCCTAGAAACACAGAAAAAAATTACTTGAAGATGTCCCTTGGAAATTAGGGAAATGATTCAACTTTGATACCTACAGCAATTCCTAAAATCCAGACCCCAGCCTAAGTATGTGCTAGAAGAATCAATTTTTTAAAACACAGAACTTTTACTATGGGGAAAACTTGCCATTATAATTGAAGTTTTCCTGTTCTTCCTCCTCAAAAGAAGGATGCTATTAGTCCCTCCACGATATCACCTAACAAGACAGTTCTTTGATTTGTAACCATGGTTACTACTTGCAGAACCCATCCATGTATGGCTCTTCCTGAGGCCAAAGCTGATCATGGCCCATAATAGTGTATGTGCTCCAGCTGCTTCCTGTGGTTGGTAAGAATGGGATTTAGAAAACAGAACCATCCCCGGAAATTATACTTCTGAATGCTGACTTGTTGCCTCTCATTGAAAAATGTTGGGGATTTAATTTTCTGACCCGAAACAACAAAGCTCAAGTCATCAATGTCCACACCTCTTGTCAGCAGACAAGGACACTATCTGTTGCTGAAGGTAGGGAGAACAGAGGGCAGACAGCATGAGAAGCAAAGACAGAAATAAAAAATAACTGTGTCATCTGGCATCTACACACCTGAGTTCAAACCCTGGTCCTCCACTTACTGAGTGACCTAAAACACTCTCCCCGCCAGATAGGCAAGGTTACAGTGATAGGACCACCTGAAATTCTCCTAACTTAAAACAACAGTGTTTTACTTCTTACTCAGGATGATGCCCATTGTGGACTGGCTAGGGGCTTGCTTTTGCAACTCTGTCCTTAAGCCAGGACCTGCTCCATAGCAGCCACTCTCTAGAATGCTGCTGGTTTGAAGGAAAAATGAACCTAGTGGAGCATGTGCTGGTTCTTCAGGTTCTCCCCAGGAATGACCCCCATCACTTCTGCTCATGTTTCACTGGCCAAAGTCAAGTCATGCGGCCACACCTAACTTCAAGCGGGTGAGGAAGAAGAATCCTTATTTGTTCCCACAGGACACCTACATTTGGGAACAGCCCTAATGACTACCATAAGCACTTAAACCTCACTGAGTCTCAGCGTCTTTATTTACAAGGGGTCAGTGAGGTTTGCTTCACATAATGTTTTTTGGGGACGTTTAAATGAGCCAGCGCCAGGCTGGATAAATGACAGCTCATAGTAGTCAACACTGTTTTGGTGAGGGTATGTCAACCATGGGTAGAATGATCTAGTCAGCAGAAAATGGGCATCTGAGCCAAGGAACTCAGGTCTCAAATTCTACTACTATCAGCAGCCACTGAAGAATAGCAGAGCTTCCCCTTGCTACTGAGGCTGGTTAGTTTTGATATAAAGACTATGATCTGACAAATTCAGAAAAAATCATTCCTGTGCTAGGTTTCCATATTCTTTTCAGTCCTTTCTTTTACTTTCAGGTTAAGTGTTCATTTAACCAACAAATATTTGTGAAGTGTTTGTGTGCCAGGCACTATAACAGCCTGAGTGATGAACATATCACAGCTTTCTACAAAAGAACCTCAATCTATGCAAGAAGAATCACAATTCATGGCCCATTAATAGCTCCCTACACCACCACCATCTCTCAATATTAAAAGAGAGAGAGAGAGAAGAAAAGAAAAAGCAACTCATACAAATAAGAAAATGTAGACAAATTTGTTAAGTTTATCATCATTCTTTCTAAGAGTACCCAATAGTCAAAAACAAAGATGGAACTGCCTGTTGTTCCGAAAGTTTGTCTCAGGCAAACAGATGCTATACTTTCTAGTTAAGTAGATGCTACATATTCTATTTCCTCTCACGTGTTTTCAGACTGACTTAGCTCTTAAAGATGGTGAGAGCATATCTTTCATATCAAACTAGTGAGGACATATCAATCCAGTCAAGACAAAGGAGATACAAGTGTAACTGACAATGCTTGATTAGCCAATAATATATACCCATGGAAAGAGTCAGGTGGATTAGTCCAGTCTAAAATTTAGTGAACATCTATTAAGTGTGACACTGTGCTTGGCAATGGGGATTCAAAGATGTATGTGGTTCAGGCTCTTTGACCACTTTTCCAATAATGCAGGAAACATACTTGTACCATGGTATGATAATAAAGCAATGAGGAGGGGGAAACTTTGATTGGATGGAGAGAAAAGAGGGATATAATTTTTTTAAGTCTCCTGGGAGAAGCAAGAGTTTCAAGAATAGGCTAAATTTAGCCACATCAATTTGACAGTAGCTGGAACAGCATGAATAAGGGAGAGATTCAAAGACATGGAACCTAAGAATATGGGGATCCAAATATTACTAGAACTTAGAGTTCAAGAGTGGAAATGTCAAGGAATGATTAGAGACTTAAGCAGAAAGCAAGTCAAGGGGCATCTCACAGGTTAGAGAACTTGGATTTGATCTTCTAAGTATTAGCCAGGCTGGGGAGCTTGGGCTTGAGCATATAAAGGGCAGGGGGCTGTCACTAAAGGTTTTTGAGGAAAGGGAGTGATTATGTTTGCATCTGTGACCTAGAGAGGTCCTTCCAGCAGTCATGACTGATGGATATAAAGGGGTAAGACAAAAGACTGGGAAAACAGGAGGATATTGAAATAGTGCACACAAGAGATGATAAGCATCTGAAGCAGGGCAGTTGCAATGGAGTCACAGAAGGGCAGGAATGAATAAGAAGGAAAACAGCCAAAGGGTATGGATGGAGGACAAGGAGGAGTACAAAGACGCCAGGGGCTTCTGGTCTAACAGGGGCAGGTCAGGAGCTACTGAGATGCAGGATGCATTAAGAGGAGTAGAATTGGTATCTTAATTACCAGGACAACTCTAAATACCATAAACATTCAGTTTACCACAGAAAGAAATACCATATTTCTGAAGATTCTGCCAGCAATTTTCATCAAAGTAAAATTCTACTATTGGCTGCCAAGAAGAAATTTCATTATTAACTTTGAAACTGATATCTATCGCTGAAATACTGCATTTGCTTTTCCTCTGCTCTCTCTCTCACTCACATGTGTACAGACATACTAATTCAAGTAGTCAGATCTTCAGTTGTCTCCAAGAATTAAATCCAGACATTGTCTGGTCTAATAAGAGTGGTTTACTGTATACCTGCATGAAATACTCTCCACCAGTTTCAAATTAATCTAGTCTAGTTCACTAGTAGACCATAAAACCACAGCCTCAGTTTTTCTTCAGTAGACCTTGAACTGGTAACCCCAGCTTTTCCTCACTCTGACAAAAGCCCTCATCCTCCATCAATAAGAGTATTCAGGAGGACATATCTTCTGTATACTGGCTTTACAGAGCTTCACATTTCTCTCAGCACTGCCAAGGACACACTCCAAAGTCATGGCTACAATTTCTGTTTGACTGGGAGGTAGTCATTAGTGCTGGCCACCAAGTATTTCTGAATTTCCACCTTCTGGGCACACGGTAGGATAACAATTCTTTAAGGTTAGGTGTGGACATATGACTCAGTATGACAAATGAAATGTGAGTGAAAGTAACATGTGTCATTGCTGGGCTGAAATTGAAGAGGCAGCCTGTGAGTCACCATAACCCTTTCCCATTGCCACAATGATTGTGGAAGCACGGACTGAGAGAAGGCTTCCATTAGCCAGGATGCTGACTAACAATGATCAGCAGAACTCCCTGAAGATCCACATCAGACAAATAGTAGTATGACTAAGAAACTTCTATGGTATTAAATAACTGAGATGTTTGGGGTTAGTTGTCACTGTAGCAAAATCCAGCCAATGGATTTTTGATTGACTGCTAACTGTCATGAAGCAGCAAAGAAAGAAAGTCAGGAAAACCAGCTCTTCTTATACCCCCTCAAACCATCTCCATTCTACCATGTCTCATCAATGTTCTTTGGCAGGCAAAGTGGAAATCCATCACAAACACAGAACGCAAACATCATCTCTTAATGGTTCTTACACTTCCCTTTCAGTACTTTCAATTATTGCCACTGCGTTTTATTTAATCTTACATTTGAATCATTTGGTTCTGTTATTCATTCATTTGTGCAACATTTATTGATTTACTGCTCCAGAGAAGGCATTCTCCTAGACACAATGGAACAGCAGTTGTCAAACTTTCCAGTCTCAAGATACCTTTACATACTTAAAAATTAAGAGTATTTGTCTGGGTTATATCTATCAAAATTTACCATATTAGAAGTTAAGACTAAAGTTTTAAAATAGTCATTAATTTTAAACTATACCATAAGCCCATCACATGTTAACATAAGTAATATATTTTATGAAAAATATTTTCATAACAAAAAATTTGGCAAAAGGAACAGCATTGTTTCACATTTTACAAATCTTTTGTAATATTTGGCTCAAGGAAATACATCTGGATTCTCATGTCTGCTTCTGTGTTCAGTCTGCTGAGATATGTTATTTTGGTTGAATGATATAAAGAAAATCCTAAGACCCTCCAAAAGGGTCTCACGGATACCACGGCTCACCAGTCCCCACTTTGAGAACCAGTATTATAATGCAAAGGTCAGAAGGGTTTTACTGTAAAGTGGAAGATTATAAATATGTAGATATTTTGTAATATCTCTATTACAACCACACACTACCACTGTAGCATGAAAGCAGCCACAGCTGATGTATAAACTAATGAGCTTGTCCATGTTCCAATAAAATTCTGTTTACCAAACTAGGCAGCCAGTCAGATCTGGTCCATGGGCCTTAGTCTGTCCATCCCTGACAGAAGATAACTAAACGAATTAGACATGGGTCTTGCCCTTAAAAAAATGCATAGCTAGTAGAGGTAATAAGACAAGTATCCACTACTAACACTATTAATACAAAACAGAATGAGATACACGTCATGTGAGAAATCTCACAAAAGATACTTTCACACCTCAACGTCACTAGAGAGTACCTCAAATTGGGAAGGTTCCAAGGAGAATGTGGGCATTGAAGGATGGGCTGAGTTTTGACAGAAAGTCTCAAGAGGAAGGAGAGTGTTCCAAGCAGAGAATGTTAAAGCCAAAAACAATAATGGAAGGAAGCACTCGGCAAATTCAAGTAATATAAGTAGCACCAAAGTGTAGGAGCAGAGAAAGTGAGGACAGAAAAACACAGTGAAATGCCACTTACTCAAATCTAGGTCACTAGGCAGTGGGCCTTGAGTGCCAGGCCCAGGGATTTGGATATCGTCTGAGATGTACTGAGGCTTCACTGACCATTTCCACAGGAGAGCTGACTTATCAGCCAGGTGTGGTAAGATTGACTGGAAGGCAAAGCACAGGATGTGTTTGCATGTGTCCAACTATAAGCAGTGACCCCAGGTGACAGGCTGGTGGATTAGACTAAGCAAGAGGAAATAAGGACCTGAACAAAAACAATGACAGGAAGATCAGAAAGGAGACATAGGCACGCAACATCTAACATGTGTAGCAGTTCACTACGGATAGAGGGGAGGAGAGAGTGCATAATCAAAGATGGCTCTGAGGTTTCGAGTCTGAAAGAAGGAAGAAAGATGGTAAGGAACAGGAAGGTCAGGAAAAGGGACAGAGTTTGATCATGAACATATTCCACATATCACATATTGCCAGGCACAAGTTTGAATGCTCACAAATCCCCAACTCTCTTTGGTGGGAAAAAAATGCATTTTATAATTCCAACACCTTGTCAAAATTTTTCCAAATCTGTGCCTCTTGAAATCTCCTCCAAGTCCCTAGTACTCTGAAATATAACAGAATTTCTAAGTTTTTATTCTTTCTCCACTATGATTCTATTTATAAGCTTCTAGAGTCAGTATATACTTCAGCTTATTATAAATACAATATTAGGTATCAGTGAAATAACTAATGAGACCTCTTTCAGAAGCTTGGATACATAGTAAATAACTCCCATTAAAAAAAAAAAAGTGGTTAGAACTGTCTCTGTTTGAAGAATGTTGTAATTCATTCTTAGATACCTCGTAAGTTTTCTGAATGTCTTATATTAACCAAAAAGTCTGAAGGTTGATGTCAGGTTGCTGAAAGATTTTATTTCTTACAGTCTTTTGAAAAGTTATAGTGAGGGAATTTTGAAAGCTGTACTCAAGTTTCCTTTTGCCTCTTAAAAGGCCCAAAATGTGGGGCACCTAGGTGGCTCAGTCAGTCAAGCATCTGACTTCAGCTCAGGTCATGATCTCACGGTTCCTGAGTTGGAGTCCCACATTGGGCTCTGTGCTGGTGATGCAGAGTTTGCTTGGGACTCTCTCTCTCCCTCCTTCTCTCTGCCCATTCCCTGCTTGCTCACTCACTCTCAAAAATAAATAAAGTTAATTTTTTTTTAAAAAAAGGCCAAAAATGTATGTGGGAATGATACAACAAATGACCCAAATAAGGTTTTCAGTCAAGAACAGGCCCACATCTTCAGCCTGCTGAAGAAAGGAACAGAGGGATGGAAGGTGAAATACATGGAATCAAGATAAAAATGCTCTAAATTTACTAGTTGCCTAAAGAAAGCCGTGATATAGTAGTTATTCTGTACTCCCAAGGTAGATTTAGATGGATTAAAAAAAAAATAAGGGGAGAACGTGATAACAAAGCAGAAATATGAAAGAGTCTTCACCCATGATAAATCATCTAAAAATCTCCTAGTGAGGGGCGCCTGGGTGGCTCAGTCAGTTAAGTGTCTGACTCTTGATTTTGGCTCAGGTCATGGTCTCACGATTCATGAGACCGAGCTCCGTGTCGGGCTCTGCACTTACGGTGTGGAGCCTGCTTGGGACCATCTCTCTCTCTCTCTCTCTCTCTCTCTCTCTCTCTCTCAAAATAAATAAATTGACTTTTTTAAAAAAGCTTCAAAACCTCCTAGTGAAATACATGTTCAAAGATGGCTATAGCATGCATGACAAGAGACAGAAATGTGCACTGATGTGCTCCTATAAATCCCATCACCTTCTTCCATGAATGCTTTCCTATTAGCTCCCTAGTTGCAAGCTCAAAACCTGAGGCATCCTGGATTCCTTCCTCTTGCTCCCCTAACATTCGATAGGTTGCCAAGTCCTACAGATGCCATCTCTAACATTTCTTGTATGATCCCCTCCTTCTCATTTCCATCAGAGCCCAGATCCTCACTCTCCCCATCTGGTCTACTGTGATCCCTTCCTGACTATCTCCCTACCTCAACTGCTTCCCTTTCTATTCCATTCAAATAACCCCTGGCACATTAATTTCCCTAACATACAGTTCTGACCAATCTACCTCCATGCTAAAAAACTGTTCACAGTTCTGTTCTCTTGCCCCCTCTGCTAATTAAATGTGTCCACTTCCTCGATCTCACACAAACTCTTCTTTATGCTTTCTCAACAAACTTGCCTTTCTACTTTTCTTCCAGCCTAGCACCACCTTTCAGTGTCTCGTCCTGCTTTTCCTACAACCTCCATGTGTGGAAGTACAACCCAGCCTTTAAGGTTCAGTGAAGTGACCTCGCAGAACACACACTGGTGGTTGCTGGGCATGGGGTGGGGGTGGGTGAAAGAGGTCAAAGGTTTCAAACTTCCAGTTATAAAATAAGTAAGTCGTGGGGATATCATGTACAGCACTGTGACTAGAGTTAGTAACACTGTATTGCATATCTGAAGTTATATGAAGCTAAGAGAGAGGATCGGACAAATTCTCATCACAAGAAAAAAGACTTTAACTATGTGTACTGAAGGATGTTAATTAGACTTACTGTGGTGATCATTCTACAACATATACATATATTGAATCATTACGTTGTGCATCTGAAACTAATGTAATGCTGTATATCAATGATATCTCAATTTTCAAAAAAAAAAGTGCAAAGTCTATCTCTCCTTAAAAAAAAAAAATCTCCCAATTCTTTTTATGCGCCACTATACAGTCTTCCGATAAGCATTTCCAGACAGCATAACGCATGCTAATGTGTTACACATATAGATAAACAGGTCGGTTCTTGTAGTCTTCTGATGGCACTTATTGTTGCCTCTCTTGAATCACTGTTACCTAGGAATTTTCTTCATCTCCTTCTCTCCAATTAGGCTATGGAACTAGAAAAGTAAGAGCTCAGTGAAAGCTGTTGACTTGAGTTTGTTAAAGTGAACTCTCTGAGTTCACCACCTTCCTAAAGAAGTTCCAAAAGTTTTTTTTTTGTTTTTTTGTTTTTAAGTAGGCTCCACACCCAGCGTGGAGCCCAACGTGAGCTTGAACTCACAACCCCGAGATCTACCTTAGCTGAGATCAAGAGTCGGACACTCAACCAACTGAGCTCCCCAGGCACCCACGTTCTGAAACTTTTTAAGAAAACTCTAGAGCCCATGAAAATTGTAATTGTTATTTAGTCAGTAAACTTCCTAATAGATGAAAGACTCTGAATTGCTTAATTTCAGAAATTCCCAAGAAGAAATTTTTAAAGTTTCTTTTAAAAAAGCAAAATATCATATGATATCTTTCTCTAACTTCACTCATATGTGGAATCTGAGAAACTCAACAGATGAACACAGGAGAAGGGAAGAAAAAATAAGATAAAAACAGAGAGGGAGGCAAACCATAAGAGACACTTTAAATACAGAGAACAAACTGAGGGTTGCTGGAGGGGAGATGGGTGGGGGGATGGGCTAAATGGGTGATGGGCATTAAGGAGGGCACCTTCCAAGATAACACTGGGTGTTACATGTAAAAGCTGAATCCCTGGGTTCTCCTCCTGAAGCCATTACTACACAGTATGTTAACTAACTTGAATTTAAATTTTTTAAAAAGCAAAATAAGTCCCACTCACAACTCAATTCTTTAAATTCTAATGTTCACTGTGTAACCTGGCTATAGGATGAAACCAGAATCTACAGTCATACCACTGTGGTTTCATCAAAAAACAAAAAACAGTATGATCTAATATTAATGCTTAAGGATAGTAATTATATCAAATACTACAAAGCATAAGATAAGAAGCTACAAAGCAAAACACTGAACATGACCAGGAGGTCCTTGCCTGTTAAATTCGTTAACTAGACAGACAGACACAACACACAGCAAAGTGAAGACAGATGCTGGGGTGGGCCAAAGATGGCAGGAGAAAACCCTAAACCTCATTTTCTTCTTTAAAGTTCAGATGTAAGAGTGTGAAGCAGCTGATCTTGACTGCCAATAACTGCAAAAGGACACAAGTGTTTTCTGAGGGCTCAGAAGATGCCAGTTATTAGATGTCAAACTAAATTCAGAGATAAGCATGCACAGTGAAGAGCTACGCTGGACCTTCAAAGATAGAGCCCACTTCTACGCTCTAGCAAGGGCACAGCATTTAGGTGGGTATTAACTTGTCCTGAAAAGTAAAGGTGAAAGCTTCTCTTTTGTTCTCAGTAGCCCAGGCTGGTTTCAGACCTGCCAGTGAGATCTGTAAGAGGAAATCATTTTTGGTTCTGTTCCAACTTCTAATTCAATACCTTGGCAGCATCCGAAACGGATAAGAGCTGTGAACTCATATCTGCCTCAGGTGACAACTAAGATAAGAAGCACACAATGTAAAAATGATGAGAGCTTACTCCCCAAAAGCAACTTTAAATGTAGCTTCTCAAAGCTAGTTACTTCAGGTTATGCTAAGCCTGAAAACATCTTGCTAAGAGAATTGAAAGATTAAATTAATGGAACCTAGTTCAGAAACCTGTTCGTTAGCTGGTATTTTTCATAGTGTTTCTGAAAAATAATTCCACATTAACTATTAGAATAAACTCATAACCAAATTCATCAGACTTAGATGAGTAGAAATTTGGGTAAATAGTTCTTGCAGGTAAACAAACAGTATTTATTTCTCGTTAATAGTTTATGATGGCCAATATGGGCCCTAGTGAAAACTGGGCTGTTGATTGTTTTAAGTGAAATGATAGAGTATCAAGGATTGAACAATGTTTACTGGACAAACCCATATTTCAAGTACCTACATTGCACTGGAGGAGACACAAAAGCATGACTTTACACCCCATGCCCTAAAGGAGTTTTTTTTACATAGTAGAAATGAAAAATACAAACAAACAAACATCAGAGGACAACATAATATACTGTAAATTTCAATTATGAGACACAGATAATAGGAGCTTTGGAATTTTAAGACATGACAAGATCTTCTATGTTTATGAGAACTATTTTATAAAGACGATGAACTTCATTGGGCCCTACTAAGTAGTTTTGGATAGGCATGCTTGAAAAGGCATTCTTGGAAGGGCAGAGGAATCAACTAAGGCATGGAAGTAGAATTCACCATGATGTAAGCCAGAAGAAAAAGGACAAGTTGATTAGACTAGAGGTTCATACTGAGAAGAGATGAAAACAAAGTTGGATAGGTAGGTAGAAACAGCAGGACTTAATGTCACTTTGCACATCTTTGTTACTTATTCCAGACCTTCCTCAACTTACAATGGGGTTACATCCCGATAAACCCATCATAAGTTGAAACTATGGTAAGTTGAATGCATTTAATACACCTAAACTATTGAACATCGCACTTAGCCTACCTTAAATGCACTTAGAATACTTACCCTAGCCTACAGTTTGACAAAGCCATCTAAAACAAAGCCTATTCCCGGGGCGCCTGGGTGGCTCAGTCGGTTGAGCGTCCGACTTCAGCTTGGGTCATGATCTCACAGTCTGTGAGTTTGAGCCCCGCGTCAGGCTCTGTGCTGACAGCTCAGAGCCTGGGGCCTGTTTCAGATTCTGTGTCTCCCTCTCTCTCTGACCCTCCCCCGTTCATGCTCTGTCTCTCTCTGTCTCAAAAATAAACGTTAAAATTTTTTTTAATAAAAATAAAAAAAAATAAAACAAAGCCTATTCTCAATAAAATGTTGAATATCATACAATTAATTGCACAATGTACTACAGGTAAAAAACAGGATGGCTGTATAGGTACAGAATGGTTGTAAGTGTGTTGGTTGTTTACCTCATGATTACATGGCTGAAAGGGGCTGTGGCTCATTGCCACTGCCCCGCATCATGAAAGAGTATCATGCCACATCACCAGCCCAGAAAAAAAATCTAAATTCAAAATTCAAAGTATAGTTTCTAGTGAATTTGTATTGCTTTCACACCATCATAAAATAGAAAACTGGTAAGCTGAACCATCATAAGTTGTGGACCATCAATATATGTATATTAAATTTACTGAATTGATGTGGTAGGTAATAGGGAGCCCTGGGGAGGGTGATTAAGATTACACATTTCAGTTGTTCATTTAAGAAGAGAATATATCATATAAATAGACAAAAATAAGAATCCTCTCTTGGGGCGCCTGGATGGCTCAGTGAGTTAAGCAGCCAACTCTTGATTTTGGCTTAGGTCATGATCTCATCGTTCATAAGTTCAAGCTCTGCGTTGGGCTTCATGCTGACACTGTGGAGCCTACTTAGGATTCTCAATCTCTCTCTCTCTCTCTCTCTCTGCCCCTCTCCTGCTCATGTTCTCTCTCTCTCTCTCTCTCTCTCTCTCTCTCTCTCTCCCCCCAACCCCTTTCAAAATAAATAAAACTTAAAGAAGAAGAATCCTCTCTCATTACTAAAATGTGTTTTCTTAGAAGGATTGGCCCAGGATGTGGTCTGATGTTGATTTCCAAATACTTGACGTATTTCCATATCATTGACAAACTGAGCATTTTGGTCAATTTCCTTGATGCTGTATCCATGAAAAGTATTTCAATGTCTAGATGCCAGACATGGAATAAATAAAACTTTCAGAGGATAAAAATAGCTACAATATCTTAAGCAATTCCTATAAGTACTTTGTTAATAACAGTAATGCTGGATTTATTGAGTGTGGTGAAATATGATAAACACTTTGCATATTTCTAATTTAATTCTCACAATAATCCTATGTTGGTAAAATTAACTCAACTTTACAGTTAAGAAACCCAAATTTACAGTAGAAAAGTAACTTGCCCAAAGTCAGGAAGCCAGCAAGTCTTCAAACTCAATCCTGCCTGACTCCAAACCCCAATGACTACACTCTATACCTGAATTTATTTTTTCCCCAAGAGGCATCACTAAAAATAATAATAATTTATTAGAAGGAATGCATGATACTTGCAGAGAAAATCATATGAGTGTTAGAGCATCATGGTGGGGTCAGTGTATCTTTTTGGCAATATAGCCAAGTGAATTTCTTATACTTTAGCTTCAATAAGGTGTTACTCACGAAACTACCATACGAGGAGGTTCAAAACCTCCCCTAGACACTTATGATCTGTGTGATTTGGGCAAGTTACTTAACCTCCCTAAGCCACATGTCTTCATCTGTAAAATGTGGACAATAACAATAGGCACATAACAGGATTGTTCAGAAAATTACATGGCATCACATAAAGTACTTAGCTCAGGGTTTGTTACTAAAAAGTGATAAATTAATGTTTGCAACTTGTATTATTATTCAAGAAAAAAATTATTCAAGCTTCTTAGACCCACTATGTAGCAGAAATCATTACAAAGTTAGGAGTTCAGTAAAGGTCCCTTTGCCCTATGTTGCCATCACCAAACTCCTACTTTTCCTATAAGATTTAGCCCTAAAATCATCTCTTCCCAAAGCCTCTTGCACCATCACAACTCCCAGGCCAAGCAGATGGTCCCATAACCTTAAGTGTGTGTATGTGATTTTTAGTCATTTCACTTAGCATTTTGTACAGTTTTATCCTTTGTGTCCTGCCTCATTCGTTAGAAAGGCAGTCCCCTGAGGACAGGGACTCTCTTACTCATCTCTAAGTACCCCTGCCTAGCACGGTGCCTGCCTGCATTTGTATCTCTATGGGACACAGAAATTATGAATATAGTTTCCCAAAACACCAGATTTACTTCAAGAAAAGCCCTGGAAGAATGAAGTGCAACAAACACTATTTTAGAGTAAACTAAAACCTCCCCTATTAAGCCATATGAGAAAGACATCTTCCCAGAAAAGTGAAATTTTCTCATGCTAAATTAGTAAAAAGCATAAATTAATAAGCTTATGATAAGAAAGGTGATAATAAACAGTTAAAAAGCCTAATGCTGTCACCAAGGATGGGCTTCCTGAAAACTGAAAGAAATTTGTATCACATGTAATCAAATTTGGAAAAAGTCCATGTAGTTTTCTGTGCATGTTCTTCTCTCATTTGGTTTTAGGTATAATAAATCCTGTCTCTTTCACAAGCTCTTTATTTTAAAGAATGAAGATTTTATCTTATTTCCATGGCACCTACTGCCTTTCTTACACATAAAAGGAGTATTTGGATTTTTTTTATCTTAGACCATTAACCTAGCAAGTTCTTCCTCTCACCCATCGCTTGAATGCTTTCAGTAAGATACCTCGTCTCATGTGATCTTCCTCACAATCCTCTGCAGGAAGAAGGTCAGCATTATGACCCCACTGAGGAAGTGCTACCAGTGCCAGACCTAACCCCTGAGTCTGCAACTCCTTCCCCTACCTTACAAGGTCCTCAGCTTGAACGCAGGATGGCAGATCATCCACAAAACACATTACTAGTATAAGCTCCGGTAGTAGAAGGCATACATCAGTGATCGTAGGAAATCTGTGAGGCTTCTCCCTTCAGACAGTCTTGAGGATACCCTCCACTCAGCAATCATGAGCCCAACCTTCGTGCCCTCCCGCTCCCCACCATCACCACCATCCTTGCCCTTTCCCCAGGCATTGACTTACTTAGCCATCCCACGCTGGGAGTGCGCCGCACTCGGGGGTCATCGTCCAGGGTGCGGGTTGCTAGGCAGGGCACTGAGTTCTCAAGCGGGCTGCGGGCTTTAGTGTCAGAAGCAGAAGACAGGAGGAGGAGGACACATGAGCAGCCACAGCAAGGATGAGGATGGAAGCATTAATTAAGAAGAAAAAATACTAAAGCAAATCACACAAGCGGGTTAAAGAAGAACAATGACATGTTACATTGACACACACACCCCCTCCCATGACCCTTCGATGGAGCAAATCCCCACACACAATGAAAAAGCCTAAAAAAATACATTCCATCATTATCGTTCCCCAAGTACCAGCGAATGATCCGCCCTGCAGTCCAAATACACAAAACAGGGATTGTGTCCAGAAGAAAGATTTACATCATGAACAGTAATCTGAAGATGTAAGATCAAGACGGGTAATAATTTTGCACCACATAAGCACACACAGAGGGAAGTTACACGCAGTTTTGTAAACACGGCGGGGGGTGGGGGGCGGGGAGTTATATTAGTAAGGAGCTTTCTTATGATCTACCCTACAGACCCTTCTATGGATCTTGTACAGAAATGCAGAAAGCAACATTCCATATTTTCACTTTTGAGATATTTTCCTTGATGAACACAGAACTGGTTTTCAATTTCCTTTGCCTCTGCTTTTCAGTCCTTCAGAAACACGAGACTGGGAGGTCGATGAATCAACACCTTAATATAAACCAATTCAGAAATGCATGTTGCCCCTCAGTTTCTGGTCCCTTTAATACTTATTTTACTATAATTTTAATACTCGGTGCACTCATGCCAAATCTTAGACCAAATCAAAGACAGATTAATGATGCAAGCTAAATGCATAGTATGGTTTCTCTAGATATTTTTCATCAGCTGGAAAGCATCACAAACTTCTGCCTGAAGATAATTTCATTTGGGCTTCATGTCATCTATTTTGCTATTCTTATCAAATATCTCACTCCAAGGCTAGTAAGAAATAGGGAGCATAACTGTCCTTCAAGGAACAATGAGGCAGGAAATACCTAACCATCAGACTACATACAATTTGACTTGAGAGACTTTTAATATCAGAGAGAGTCATTAAATAATCAAGGCAATAAAACATAGCCAATCAAAAACAAAGATCAGATAATCTATTCACACAAGTGTGCAAATTACAGGGCAGACAAATGGTCTTTTTAAGGCTACTGGTGACTTGGGAGGTCAAGTTTTGAATGGAATCATTTACAAATTAATGCAAGTTTATGGCCAAATTTGGGCATCCAGTACATTATAAAATCTAGAAACATTTTTGTCAATTTATCTGTCTGTGTTTAAAAGCTGTAAATAAAGCCAGGACTTGTGAGCAGGCCATCTGTGCCAGCACCTGTTTGAGGCAAATCTGATGTCTCCTCTTTGCAATCTGAATTTTTAATTGTTTCCCATAACTGAACTTCTTTGCAAGTTTTTATTGCACTAAGAAAAATGAAGAAAGGAAAATGAATCAGTTGAGATTATTCCAAAATTGCTTTTGTCAAGAAGGAGGCAATTAGAAACATATATTATCAGACTGACCAGGTTTCACCACCTATTTCCTTTGACAATCGAGTGATCTGCTTAAAGGGCCCATATTCCAGCCAATTTAGCTGAAAGAAGTGCGAGTTATGGGACCACTACAGCCATCTATCTAGGCCTTAGCAAAGATCGACTGAAATTCCAGGTCAGTGAGAATTGACAGAGGTCAGGAATGTAAAGTAAACTCGAAAAAGCGTTCACATTCTTTAGCTTCTGAGCAGTGTGAAGCTACCCAAATTTTATCACTGATACCATGGCCTGCCCCTAACGTGAGTACACGAGGTCAGCAGCTGCTCTGAAACTCGGGTGCTGATAACATGACTTTCCCCAACAGCTTCTCTCCCCCCCCCACCCCTCCCAAGATGTTAGTGTGTTATTTGTGGGGAGCTAAAGCTGGAAACTCCTTTCTGCATATACAGCCTCTACTGATGCTGAGCAGCACCATCAAGGGGACAGCGGAACGGAGCCTGGCACACACCAGCCAAGAACCTGGCTCCAAAGACAGGCATGAAAAATGAAACTGCCCGTAGAGGCTTGGCACCTGTGTTTTAGCAAAGCTGATTGGAGCCATCTGGCTGCTTACTCGCATGAAAAGTGGGAGGTTCACAGCACCCATTACTTATGTTGGCATATTCCAACATTTTGATTTGTTGGACCCTCTATGTACTTCTGTGCAGGAAGAGATACAAACTCTGTAACCTTTTCATGTTGCTTTTTTTCTCTCTTCACAAATTTACTTCAAAGATACGATTTTGAAAAGTTGTTCCCAAAGCTGGAGCCGAACTTTCTATAATTATACCACGATAATGACATATTATGTACACCTTTCCTAGATAATGCTTTCATTGTACCTCTTCTACACTTAAGCTGCAAAATAAACAACTTAGCTTTGCGATTATCATACACATTCTCTTCTAAATCATTTTTGCCTGGCTCCAGGCATAAACAAGATAGAAATTAGTTTGTATTATTGTGACTTGATGAGAGAGATCTAAAGATCTACAGCTCCAAAGATTTCAAAGTGGTGGTTTCCTGTATCTAGACTGCAGAAAAAGGTGTTGTGAGAAGCTTTTTTAATGATTCATGTTACCCTTAAGATCAGCTTGTCCAAAACCATCAATCCTAATCTGTTCAAGGAAGGATGTGCCTACTTGAATCATGCAAATAAACCCAAAACAACCTCTCCAGCAAAATGTATTTTGAACCATCCTATTAAGAAGGAAATAAATTTCACTCATGTTAAAGTTTTAGGACTCTTTTAGGATCGCAGTGTTGTATGTTCAAGTAGGCATCCTGAAACTAATAGTACACCTTATGTTAACTGGGATTTGAATAAAAACTTTCTTTTTAGTATTTATTTATTTTGAGAGAGAGAGAGAGAGAGAGAGAGAAAATTGCAAGCAGGCTCCACACTGTCAGCACAGAGCCCAACTCCGGGCTTGAACCCATGAACCGTGAGACCATGACCCGAGCTGAAACCAAGAGTTGGATGCTTAACCAACTGAGGCACCCAGGAGCCCCTGAATAAAACTTTTTTAAAAAAATTGTCATTGAGCATGTACTATGCATTCCACAACTATTTACCCAGAAAGTTTAACCCAGGAGTATTGGCCACATTTCACCTATAAACACATGAAACATGTTGCCTAGAAATCTCCTTTTGGAAAGCCAAAAAAGACATCCAACTGCCATGTTTGGAGTGTACCCCTGCCTAGATACAAATTGACTTCCAGATCCCTTCAACATCACATGATTACACAAAGTAAAAGACCTGGTGTGGGAAATAAACTGTTGTTGAGGAAGCTCATTACCCTTTGTAGTTTAATTAGCATATTGTTATTAAGCACACTAGGTTGTCCATCTTTTTATGCTTGGGAAAATTATTTTATTTCTGAGCTCAGGCTTTTCATATGCAAATGGAGATAATGATATATACATTAGAAACATCATGGAGAACAATGCCCCGTGTATAATAAATGCTCAAGTAATAGGAGATTTATTGTTGTTGCTACTGCTACTAATGTCATTGATGGAATGTTTCCTTTGCTCAGCATCCTCAGGGGTGTTGGAAAACACCAAAGACAGAACTGTGGCCTAATTTAATTCAACTTTAAATGCAAAAGGTGATTTTTAAGAAATCAGATTGATAAACGTGAAAAGATCTCCTTTTTGCCCTTTGTTATTTGTACTGAAACTAGCCTTGAGTAGATGAGGCATGCTTAATCATTCTTGGAAGACATTCATTTTATTCCCCCTTTTTTCCTTTTGGGAAGATAAGATAAAGAGTCCATTGTGCTCACATCTCCTCTTTGCCTTCCCTCCTTTTTCACATTTTCCTGTCCTTTCCTCTCCTTTTCTCTTTGTCTTTTGTAGAGACCAGAACATAGTCCCAGATCATAGTCCCAGAACGTAGTCCCAGAGAGTAGTAGTCCACCTACTGTCCTAACTGCTCTTATAGCAAGATGGGGCTGGGGAAAACAAGACTTCACAAAGGTGTCCCTATCAAGGATCTCTGGGAAGATAATTACCCAGGGGCGGCAGCAGCAAACAGGTTAAGGGCCCTTTAAGTACATCTCTCTTCCATATGGGGTAGGATATGACAAAGAGAATCATTCCATTTCTCTACTCCATCAGAGACCCAGGCTGTGTAACATAGACTGGCAATTAATAAAATATAAAATTTGTTTATCTCATGGTAACATCCTGCTATACATATATTATTTATTATTCATACATATATTATTATCATTGCTCAGACATATTGATCAATCTTTATTTCCTAACTGAAAATATAAAGCCCACAAGTGACACTTCATTATGTATTATTTGCCATCTCTAAAGTTGACAATGAAATTAGCACTGTTTTAAAAATAAAACTCCAAGAATTTTTCATTTATGTAGTGGTAGAAAAACAAAATTGAGACGCACAAAAAAATAACAGAATACAAAATAATGGTGGTGAATTGAGTCTCTGTCCTTGATTTTAAATGTGAAAGGCATTAAATTTGCCCCTTTAAATATTTCTGAATAGCTGTTCCTTACAGTAATATCTCACATTATGCTTCTTAAAATATGTCTCCCAAAAATATCTCATCTACTCCTGGTTATATAAATAGAATAAAACATTACTACCTTTATTTACAGATACAAAAAAAAAATGAGGCTCAGGGATATTATGTGAATTGCTCAAAATCACACTGCCACTAAGTGTGAGTCCAGGACTAGAATGAAGCCTTTAGAAAAGATGGTACCACGTCTCCAAGAAGAAGATTATAAAGTGGGCCTTCAAATCTAAAACTAAAAAAACTCATTTGTGTTCTATCTCTTAAGTCTGACCCTCATT
Source organism: Prionailurus bengalensis (assembly GCF_016509475.1). Lineage (NCBI taxonomy): Eukaryota > Metazoa > Chordata > Mammalia > Carnivora > Felidae > Prionailurus > Prionailurus bengalensis. Next base: position 148,592,194 of record NC_057344.1, read on the forward strand.
GCCATAAAGAGCAGAACAGACTACCAAATACTGGGAGGAGAAGAGTTGGGAGAAAATGTGTTGTTTATTTAAAGATCTGAGCATTACAAATCTGGAAGATCAGACACCTGCCTAGGGAAGAGAAAGGAAATAAGAATGGTGTCTGATAGATGAATTAGAAATTAGTGTTATTAAGTTACTGTTATTAAGGAATATTAAGGCACTTTTCTAGAAACTTTCCATGGATTCGTTCATTTAATCGAAGGCTAAGAAGAGCTTGATCGTTCACTGGGTTCTGGCCAGGACATTCATCTGTGCTGTGCAAATGAACGCAGAATTAGAGTCCTGAACAAAACAGATGGATATGTGCTGTTGGATTTTGGAGAGAGCTGATTGTATGCAGAAAGGCACCTGGGAAGATGACACTCATTTTAAAGCAATGTGAGCCTGAGAAACAAATTGTTGATTGACCCATCTCAGAACTGGGAAAACAAGATGGCCTGCTTCAGAGGAACAGCATCTCTGTGGGAAGTTAGGAAAATGCTGGCCCTTACCCACTGAGTCAGGGACCAGGTCTGAATTCAAGGGTGCAGGGAGAGGGGAGCTGCCCAGTGGAACAACCCAGCCAGAAACAATTGGGATAAACTGGAATCCAAAACTCAGACAAAAAAGCTAAGAATTTCTAAAGGGACTGAGAAAGCTGCCAACCTGGCGGTGGTCCCAGCCAGATCTACATCGTGCCAGTATCTAGGCAGCTTGATCTGACATCCAAACCAAATAGCTTGAAAATGCCTAATCTCAAATCAGATCCAAAGCAAGGAGAGTCTAGCTAATCCCGCTTACATTTCAATGGGACCTAGAATTACCATCAACAAAAAAACCTGACTTCTTTCCATGGTTTGTTCTGTGTTGCTAACCAAGGTCTATGTTACGGTAGGTAACAGCCCTAGCAAACACTTTTGAAAATAGATAATGGTGATATGTACTTAGGTCAGAAGAAGCAGTGTGAGAGCTAGTGAGGAAGCAGCATCTAGCCTGGAAAGGAACAATGAAAAGAGGAATCCAGGGAGAAAAGAAGTGATGGTAAAAAGTAGTGGGAGCGAGTAGATCACAGTTCTCATGTTTGACAGGAAAAAAAAGGTGGGTTGCAAACTGATGATAAAACCCAGAGGCTCAATCAGGAGCAAGCCCTGGGTCCCTAGAGCTGGCTCTGGAGCAGCCACCTTTTCCAACTCATCACCTACCTGCTGGAGCAGCTTTATTAAGTCTTAGATTCTCAGTGCGGTTTAGGGTTTCTCTGTTGGCAAAGAGTAAAATGAATGAGGGAGAAAGACTCTTCCTAAGGAACTATATGATGAGAAAGGGCTTCCTCCTCTCTCATACTCCATTTGGTATTAGCTACCAATACCAAAGGGCAGAGAAAATAAATCAGCACTATATCCATGAGTCCTTTCCCAAATAATAAGCTACAGAGCAAATATCATTCCAGAAACCACTCTTACTCAGTATGAGATTTTTCTTCCTTAATTGTGCTTTTGGTAGAGTGATCTTTTTGATTACCATGTGCCAGTCACCATTTTAAACATTTTACATATATTATCTCATTTAATTTTCATTATCTATACTGTTTTACAAACATGGAAACTACTAAATTACCTTTCTAACTTTTTACTGAAAAAAAAAAACTAAAGAAAAATGGGGTCATGAAATTGAATTAGGAAAAAATGAAATTCATAGTTTAGGTATAACTGGATAACCAAAGTCACTTTAGTAAAGGGCCTGTGTACTCCCAGACAGTGGAAGGTAAAGAACAGATTTCTATGACAGTCGAGGGGTAAAAAAAAAAAAAAAAAAAAAAAATGAAGAAGCCAGGGGGAAAAAAACAGGGACAAACTGATGATGGCATTGCCCCAATTTCCACAAAGGTAGTTAGTGAAAGCTGACTATTCAAATTAAGGTTCCCAGTTGGTTTTTGTCCTTAAATCAGGTCTCATTCATCTTTTATAACCTTAGACAATACATATCAGAAGGATCCATTTAAATGGAATATTTAAAATATATTTAAATAAAAAATATTTTTAAATTAATATTTTTTAAAAATCAGACCATCCTAACAAACCATGATTCTTTACAACAGTTATCAGGTAACCTTGTCAAAAACATCTTACTAAAGAATTTGCATACATACCAATTAAGTACAAACTTTACTTTCACTTTCTAATAAAAAGCAAACAAAATACATCTTATTAGATTTTTAAATACTGCCAAGGAATGTTCCTAGGCTTAAATGTTCTTTCATAGTATATACTATAATAATACAGATTATCTAAGTATCCCAAACCAAATTATTAAGTAGAACTATACGAAAGTGCTGACAGTCAACTTTACCCACAAAATGGCAATTCCATATGGTTCAAGGTAAAATGATAGTAAGGAACAGGGGGCAAAAGAAAATCTAACACCAGAAGAAATGAAAACCTAATGCTAACTCCATAAAAATACTTCAATTAATATATTGGGAAATTATAGCACTTGCCTAAAATTTAGTACCTGGCAGATGTGTCCATCAGAATTCACAGATGTCTCAGACAAGTGGTAATTTCGCAATTAACATCTTGGAAGCTAGCCTGATTCTTTCCTGATTTATTACAAATACAAATGTTTTTCATTTCTTTTAAAAAACATTAAACCACCTTGAACCCAGCTACATTGGGACCCTAAACAACGAGCTAATCTTTAGCTATAGAGAGACAGTGGTAGGCTGTTAAGTGAGTATGATGCTAAATGTTTGCAAAAACCAACTCTCCAGGGGAAAGTGCGTGCGTGCGTGTGTGTGTGTGTGTGTGTGTGTGTGTGTAATAAATTTTACTGATATAAAGGACAGGCAGCACACATACAAGTAATAATAAAATATAGGATACTCTGTTGTGAATTGCATATAGTCAGTTGATTCTGACCAAACATAGTTGCAACATCCTTGTTGAATATCCATTATCATATATGTTAACAGGTAGGATAAAAGTGAAACAATGAAGACAAAGTGCTAAACTGGATAATAGTTTTTGAATGCCAGCAGAACATATACTTGATTCCTTATGCCCCTCACATTTTAAAAGCTGTTATGAACTGAATATTTGTATCCTCACAATATTCATATGTTGAAATCCTAACCCTCCTACCCAATGTGATAGTAGGAGGTGGGGCCCTTGGGAGAAAATTAGGTTATGAGGGCAGAGCGTTCCTGAATGGGATTAGTGCCCTTATGAAAAGAGACAGGAGAAAGATGATGGATCTCTCTCTGCCATGTGAAGATACAATGAAAAGACAACCATCTACAAGCAATGAAGAGGGCCTTCACCGAAAACCCAATCTATGGCACCTTGATCTTGGATTTCCCAGCCTCCAGAACCGTGAGAAATAAATGCTTGTTGTTCAAGCCACCCAGTCTATGGTCATTTGTTAAGAGCTCAAGCTTACTAGGCAATGGCTATAGACACTAGACACACTTAATCGTCATTATAAGCATTTTCTCCATCACTTTTTAAAGTCTATAGACAAGTGACAAAACATAAATCAAGCCCTGATTTGAATTTTCTGAATTCTTTGGTGTAAATACTACCACAATGACTTATTGCAAGTGACCAAAATGAAGCCTATGAACAAAGAGTTAGGAAGAAATGACAGCACACCATTTTATGTGTGTTTATATATACACAATAGATGGTAATAACCTGAAGTGTATAAACTCTAGTAGCATGCAATAAAATAAATAGGAAATAGTGAATCTGAATATTTGTTACCTTTGTTTTTAATATCATTATTTAATTGTATACATACATAATTTGATATTTAATACTATCTGTGCTTAACAACTGGCTTGCAAAATTCCTGACTGGCTCTTGTGAATAGATAGAAGCAGCTCCATCACACCACTGGAAAAAAAAAAAATCCCAATTCTAAAGTATACATTGCAGCTATTAACTACACTATTGCCATCATAACTAAAGAAAGCAATGTCTATTTTCTAGCCTATAACAGTAGAGAAAAGTGACTGAAGTTTATCTAGGTTTTTCAGTGTTAGAACTAGGTCCAACACTAGATACAAGATTCTCATTTATTAAAATAGTAGTAACAACTTTATAATTCTTTGTTTTAGAAATGTATTCTGAGATACTTCATAGTTAAAGATGTTAAGTAATTAAACCCGAAGATATAAAGGTAACTGTGTAAACTTGCAAGAAGAATATAAGTGCCTCTAGAAAACCAAAAATTTATCGGGTACCTGGGTGGCTCAGTCAGTTAAGGGTCCAACTATTGATTTCAGCTCAGGTCATGATCCCACAGTGACTGAGTTCGAGCCCCGCCTCAGGCTCTGAGCTGACCAGCACAGGGCTTGCCTGGGATTCTCTGTCTCCGTCTGTCTCTCTCTCTCTGCTCCTCCCCTGCTTGTGCTCTTTCTCTTTCTCTCTCTATCTCTCTCTCCCTATCCCTCCCTCCCTCCGAAAATAAATAAACTTGAAAAAAACCCCAAAAGTTTGCCATCTGATCATTTATAATAATGTATTTTAGAGGTACATGAAAGTCATTACTGTAGAATCTCTCTAAGTCAAATCTTGCCTCTGGATATTTAAAAGGAGTTAGGTAACACAAAGGCCAATAAAAACATGTTTAAAAAGGCCTAATCTTATTCCATGCTTCAGGGTGTAAACTGATCAGCTGAAGAGCTGGAAAGGAAGAGCTGACTGCTCTCCCTATTTGCTTTCTGCCCGGCATACATAACATTTCACAAGTGAAAGGTGAATGACAAAGGCAATTTCAACTTAGCTCTGAAGTATAAAGATCTACTGATAGGATAAAAGAACTGAATGATGGATGATATCAACTCATTAGCTGTATTCCACATCCAAATATTTTCTCCTGAAGCACAAAATACTGGCCTCCAAGATCCATCTGTTCTTAATTTCTACTCTAATTGCACTTCATGAAAATGAAGCTCAACCCAGACTGGTGGAAGCCACACTCCCTCTGCCATATGCATTCCGCTTCTCTTTGCAAATACAGTGATACTTGAAAACAATGCACTTTCTTGCTTCTCTATAGTAAGTACCAGCTTCGGGATAAAAAAAAATTGATCTCCAAATCATGGAATTTCATTTCATATGAAGAAAAGAATAAGAAATAAGATTAAAGACAGACTTTTACTTTAGTTGCCATAATTTTAAAAATAGGCGTTGGGGGCTCCTGGGTGGCTCAGTCAGTTAAGCGTCTGACTCCTGACTTCGGCTTATATCATGATCTCACGGTTTGGAGTTTGACCCCACATCAGGCTCTGTGCTGACAGTGTGGAGCCTGCTTGGGATTCTGTCTCCCTCTCTCTGCCCCTCCCCCACCTGCTCGCTCTCTCTCGCTCGCTCTCTCTTTCTCTCTCAAAATAAAAAATAAACTAAAAAAAAAAAAAAAAAAGAATACAGGGGTTGTTTTTAAAACAAAGTATTTGTGACATCAGTTGTAACCAACTGGTCATCTTATAACATTTCCAGCCATTAAACTCTTCAAAATACAATTAAAAAGAAAAAAAAGGAAACAAAGACATACATAAAAAATAAAATATTTCCAGTCAGCGCCAATATTCCAGATAATGATAGAACCATCAAACTGTAGTGGGAATATTTTAGATTAGATTCTTCTTCTTGTCAATGTTTTTTTTATAAAGTGTTTTATTTTGAATTATTTATTTATAATTTGTTTTGCTTTTAAAAAAATTTATGGTAACAGTTAAATCAATGCATAAGTCACTCAATAAAACTGACCTTTTCATTTGGTTCTATTTAATGACTAGACACTCATTAAGAAACTACAATAATGGAATGGCTCAAAAATACACCAGAGAAAGTTTGCTAATAGTGAGCTCTCTTCCAGCCAACCCTTAATTTTAACACTAAGTCAGAAAACTCAGTTTCCAGAAATGGAGTGGCTAAGTTAGAATTCAGTTTATACAATTCATTTAGTCCACCTTTTCCAGGGCAAAATATCTTACACTATTCTGTACGTACAGGTGAGGGCAATGAATTAGAAGCTCCCTTATGTACTCATTTCTCTTGGTACCAAAAAAGACCAGGGGTGGGATGACAGAGAGCTGGTTTTACCAGCCCAATGCTTAGCAACACTTTCACCATGCTTTCATTCTCAGACTTCATTGAAATTAGCTTCTCCCTCCTCAGATTATACCCAACCATGAAATGCATTTGAAGCAAAGACAATAATACAAAAGATATTTTACAGAAAAGTCTGCCAAATGCAAGAGTATAAACAAGACACAGTGCCTTTCCTGTTACTATATAATGGGGTTAATATCCTACCTTGAATAATTATTCTCATATCTAACCATCATGATCATATAACTAAAGAACAGACTTTTTTGTAGTCCTAGACTTCATTAAGTAATAAATATTAAGCCTTGGATAAATGATCATTTATAGACTTGACGCCATCTCACATACCAAGCAAACACTGTATGATATTAGAATTCAGAGCATTTATCATATCTTAGTCTATCATCCTAATTCTGACAAACCCCCAAGTCTAAAGCATATTCCTTGATATACTCAAAAATCTACAAGTTTGATGACTCATCTGAAATATTCAGTTGTTTCATCATAGCATTATTACCAAACCATCTCAGTCAATCAGAATAGATGTATAGGAAGCAAGCAAGGCATCTTGGCATTTGCAGCCTTAGTAACTGCTGAAATCTTTCCAACAGGACTGCAAACCTGCCCAACTGGATAAAAGTGTCATTAGGAAATGGCAGTGGCATATGAACTTGAGGAAAGAAGAAATATGGTGAAGAGTAAAAACAACAGAGGACACGAGATGAAGTAAAGGTAAGAGATGGAATGAGGTAAAAGAGTGAGGCAAATGCTTGGCCCTGCATTACCATTATCAGGGTTGGTAAACATCCTACTTGCACTGGAGACTGTCTTCCCAATGTCGGCCAGGGATCGAAGGTTGGATTTCTTGGTTTGATGCCGGTGCTTCCGGAGCAAAGTATAGGTCACCTTATCCTTAAGGTCAGGTTTCAATAGGCCTGTCTCAATCTGATGGTCAACAATCATCTCTGATACAAAAAAGAAAAAAAAAAGGCAAAACAAAAACAAAAAGCAAAACTCAGTCACAAGATCACAAAGTTACTTTTTACTCCAACTTTATGGATGTCATCCTCAAATTTTGTATCAATACACTATTTTCCAAATTTCCAACTTCCCACTTTATATGAAGGGTAAAGATACAGGACACACAGATTCTAGCATTAATGAGAGAGTTATAAATATTCCACTATGAATTATATGTTTGGAGAGAAAGAATCGTCTTGTCTTTTTTCAATCCCAGTTAATAGTGAATTCACATTAATCACATTCTTCTATGAGTAACACACTAAGTCAGTAATTTACATTTTTTCAATTAGGTAAAAAAGAGTAAGATTAGAAAATTCATGTTCTCTATCATAGCAAGTATGCCAGAAATACAAGTGATATTTAAAAAAACTTGCGAATATGCAAAATTTAATGTAGTGACATTATTGAATTTTAGATCTGTTTTCCCAAATCCTTCTGTAATGATATATTTTCCTTAAAATAGGACGAAGTAAAGGAAGACAATAATACTCTTCCCCATATCAGGTTATGCGAACACTAATTAATCCAATGAAAGAAAGACTAAACTACAAAACTGCCTTCGTCTTTTCTAAGAAGGGAGGCTTATTCTTCTTTTGGATCCAACAAAAGGATTTCCAATATATTCCACTAATCATTTTAAAATTTAACCTGCCCAGAATTTTCTATGAAATTTTCACCTTACTACAAAAAGTTATAATTTCTATTAGTTCTTGTTTTTAGAATGGCTTTAATTGGAAAAGATAACTGTGTTTCATAGAAACTGCTCCATGGGGAGCTCTGCTAATGGACAAGATTTACTCTAAAGGAAGAAATCCTCTTTCTCACAAGTAGGCACGTTAGCAGCATGGCAGAAATGCAGCCTGGTCACCACAGGCCAACATTTCCTCTGTCCAGAACAGCGCATGGGACAAAACATCACAAGATATGCAGTGGTAGGACATTATCTCACTCACTGTATGCACGTACTGCTTTTGTCCCCTCTCTAGAACCAGAAAGAACTATGGATCCCATGCCTACCTTTTACCTTTTCAGGTATATGAGTGCATCTAGCACACTTCAACATTTTCTGCTTGGGCAAAGTTCTCAGTATAGAAAAGTGAAGAAGAGAAGAAAAGCTCTTCTCTTGCAAAAGACTGACCAAAAATTGATGGGAACTGGAAGGGTAACGCCTCCTAAGCACTGCTGTCTCTTTGAAGTCACAGATGTTCCAGGGGCTCTGCCTGGGCACAACTGCACCACTCAGAGGACCATCTTAATAGCAAGCACTCACAGAACGACCTCACAACCTATAGCTAGAAACTGACAACTTACACAGTATATAATCAACTTAGAAGCCAAGCAGAGGCTGACTCCTGAATTTTCCATTACATGTCTTATACAAATGCCATAAATGTCACATAACACTGGGCCACTTGGTGGGGAGCTTGGGCAAGGCAGGAAGAGTTTCTCCCATAGGAATGTTTTGGTTTGAGAGTGGCCTTTAGCTCTGAGTGGTTTTAACTGTACAAACCCTTCTCAGTGAAACTCTCAGAACTGATCCTATAATTATACAGTTAACCTTCTGTTCCATAGTAAAGTAATTAGGTGCTACTCCTCTACTTTCCCTTTAAGTCTTGTTCACTGCAGAAGGTCCATTTGACAGAAGAACCATAAAAATAAGCAAACGGCCCCAGCGTATTTGTGGCACATGTTATCAAGCTCCTACTCTAATTCCAGGGTTGTGGATTAAAGTGTTTCTTATCTACCCTTCCTGGCAGGGCCTCCCTCTGTGCCTGCCTTCCCTTGTAATCTCAAAACTATCCATACATATGCACAGCCAGCCCTTTGTTACTAATGCCTGGAAATCACCAGTTAGAACAGGTTAAGACATCTGTGTGGCTTATGTCCTTCATTACATTTCCATAAAACAGCCCACATTACAGGGATCTTTTTAAGTACAAACTACAAAACCTTTCAAGGAAAGTGGGGGCAGTAACATTTAACAGCTACACTGAAATTAAGTCTTCAGTGTTCAAAATCCCACAACCACTACCAATTGGGAGGGAACGTGCCAACCACAGATGATGGCAGAGCTGAAAGAGAACTCAGGAAACACCAAGTTCAGTCTCTTGTCACACAGATTTGGGAAAAGAGGGGGCAAAAGAGGTGACTCGCTCTCAGGAGAAGCCCAACTAGAGGTGCAGCTGCCCAAGTGAAACCAGGTTCTCTGGACTCACACTTTACCATATCGTTCCCCATATCACACAGTGGTTTTCTCCATTTTAAAAAATAAGCCCTAGGAGCGCCTGGGTGGCCCAGTCGGTTACGTGTCTGACTTCGGCTCAGGTCATGATCTCGCGGTCTGTGAGTTTGAGCCCCGCGTCAGGCTCTGTGCTGACAGCTCAGAGCCTGGAGCCTGTTTCAGATTCTGTGTCTCCCTCTCTCTCTCTGCCCCTCCCCTGTTCACGCTCTGTCTCTCTCTGTCTCAAAAATAAATAAAAGCGTTAAAAAAATTTAAAAAAAAATAAAAATAAAAAAGCCCTAGACCCAAGACAACAGTCAACAAACAAACAAACAAACAAACAAAAACCTGATATATGCACGGGCTTCTGCAAACCAAGAGAATGGTGGTGTTCGTGCAACAACAACAACAAAAAAAGGCCAAAAGTGATAAACATTTTTTTTAGTTTTATTTATTTATTTTGAGAGACAAGGGAAAGAGCAGAGAGAATGAGCAGACAGAGAGAATGAGAGAATGAGCAGAATGGGGCAGAGAAAGAGAGAGAGAGAAAATCCCAAGCAGGCTCCGCGCTGTCAGCGCAGATCCCAACGTGGGGCTCAAACCCACCAATGGCGAGATCATGACCTGAGTTGAAGTCTAAGAGTCAGATGCTTAACTGACTGAGCCACCCAGGCACCCTGATAAACATTTTCAAATGAAATACAAGGTCCAAGAAACATTAAACTTCAAGACTAACAAAGGTAATTTATAAATATAACCAATTATGAGATTTTACTAATCTACCAAAGTGGCCAAATGTATATATGAATGTGAAAAGTGGGTGCCACAGGGAATATTCCACATCCTGAGGGTGATGGTAATAACTAGTACAACCTTTCTTGAAGGCCACTCAGCAAATACGTGAACAAAACCCTTCCATACATTCAAACTCTCTGAATATTTCACCATTAGAAATCTGTACTAAAAAATAAACAATTTCATGCAACTATAACAAAATGTTCGCTTATTCATTACAATAAAAATGTGAAGGCAACTTAAATGCCCAATAGATTATTAAATATTTTGCAGACATCAAAATCATGTTCACATATATATTTAATCACATGGAAAGAAATTTGTGTTAAGTTTTTAAGTTAAAAAGGGCAGATTAAAGTGTTACAGTATGATCCCATTAGTAAAATAAATTTCATAGGCGTAAACGGAGATGTACAAAAACTGCTGTGAATGGTGGTATTTTGATTTTTGTGTGTTCTATTTTTCTGGATTATTTCACAATGAACATGTATTACTTTTGTGATAAAAAATACATTGCCATTTTGAAAATCTAAAAGGTGTTAAAAGCAAGGAACGACATGACTAACACATCTGCCAACACGTACAGCCCAGCAATGCCTTTAAATATAAAAACGAGAACTCCAAAAATAGATAGAGCTACATTTTCCTAATCCATTTCCCATCATAATACAATACCTGAAATGGCTTATGATTTTTTTTTAACTTGGGAGGGTAGGAAAATCCTCATGCAGTTGCCTTCATGTGGGAATGACACTCTTTCATTGTAGGACTATAATGATGAGAGTAATAATCAAGCTATCAAAATAATCCATGTAATGTTTTATCCTTTAATTATTTTAAAGGCAAGTATTTTTCTTAGCATTCAAAGGGGTTCTCCATGAAGAAAACAAAGAGAGGTCCTGAGGAGAATCAGAACGAGGCTGAATGCTGTGTGTAAGTATGAGAAGTGACACCTGCTTAAACAGTCACATGGTGATAGCTTTGCACCTGCAGAGGGAGGATGCCTCTCAGAAGCAGGCCACTGAGAAGAAGGAGCAGGTGGACTGCAAAGAAAGATAAAAATCATGCTATTGTTTGTTTGATATAATCACACCCACTATTATTTCTTTCACTTCTCCTTTGTGGAGATAAGGGGAGGAGGGGAGATGCATCTTAGAGACTGAACTGTACATAATTCACAACTTTGAATTATCAAAACAACGCAGAACAAAACAGCGGCTTCACCTTCTGCTAGAAAAGGATGTTTTAATAACCAAATAATGGCAATAATTCTTCAAGTTACTGTGCCATCTTCTGTCATTTAAAGCGAAATTAGGGCGTTTTTTTCTTCATACTGTTTAACCCTCTGTAATGTTTTGATTCTTCGAGGATTTTTAAATATTTTTTTTCAGCCAGGGACACTCTTCCAAACACACTCTTCCTCCACCCCTGCATTTTGATCCTTTTCTTCCCCCCTCCCTCCCTTTCTCCCTTCCTTCCTTTCCTTCCTCCCTCCCTCCTTTCTTTTGCTGGTAATGTATGTTATTTGCCTCTGGATTGCTTTTCAGTATTATCAGCTCCAGAATGAGTGATGGTACTTCAAAGTGACATGGTGGTGCCTAATTTTACAATTTAATGACAATTTTTAAAAGTAAAGAGATGGTGGTTAGAGAAAAAAGTCCACAACTGATAATAAAAAGTCATGGAAAACTAAAGTGAGAACATAAAATGCTTAATGAATCTTCCTTAAGTCTAGTGAATACCAGACCCTCTTTCTTTGGCCAGTGGCTAAACAAGGCTCCAATATAATATGGGATTCTGTCTCCAACTGCATGGAAAAGATCAGTCAGTTGCCAAAGATCAGAAGCTCCTTAGGATGGGTCCTTCTAGTACTAAAGATCCTGAAGACAGTTTTATAGAAAAGCCCAAGTTCTACTGTAGGACTTACTTTCTTACTTACTGGAAACTTTCTAGTGACCCTTAAACCATAACACACATTCTCCTCCGAGACTGTATATATTGCCTAGCCACAAGCTTAATTCCCATTTTATCCAGCATTTATGCATTCTGACTTATTTTTTCAACTTGTCTAATTTCAGACATCTTTGCTCCAGATTAGTTCTTAAAGTCTGAAAACACAGAAATTGCAGTTCTCACTCAAAAAACTGGACGGATTTTTGCTAACCATGATATTTTTTTGAGTAACAATCTCCCTTGCAGCAAAACAAATCACCCAGAAAACCATCCCTTCTGTTTGCTTCTGTCTTTGTAGACAGGCTCTTGTTCCCTGGGTACAAAAATCCAAGATCTCTCCAGATAACCATTTTCAGCCTCACTTGCCTGGTCATATGTGAAAAATTCCACATGCAGCATTATTTCCTACATTATTTTCTAACCTCTGTGGATGTGGATTTGTAACTTATCTCATGTACAAAGTGAGAGATTTGCAAACGTAATTCCAGGGCCTAGAATAGTGTCTGGCACACTGTAGAAGTTCATGCACCACTGCTGAATAAATGCAGGAACTAATTAATTCTGGCCACCCCATATGAAGACATATTTATACTTCCCCCTTCTCCACGTGTACCTTAAAGTGTCTCAGGTTCATGAAAAGTGTGGGACTTCTTTGCAAATGGAGCTAACAAGCTCTCTGAAGAAGAATCAGATACATATACATCAGTAAGATGTATGCCTCATTTGACAACTAACCTTTTCTTCCAATACAAATGCTATAGCTTTCCTACTATCTTGCTAAAAAACAACAACAACAGAGATGCCACAGACAAGCCTTTTGGCTATAGATATTCAAAGAAATTTTGTGGTGAGTCTGATATACAAGAATTTTATACTGGTCACTTTCTGTGGGGCCACAATCCATGCTGTCTTCCCCATAATCCCAAATGAGGCACCCTGCAGCCCACTTGGAAAAGTGTAGTCATCCATATAGGTCCAGAGGACATCTAGTTATTGAATTTTCCTGGGAATGACAAACAGAGCCCCTGTATCTCATTTTGAGAAAAACATGATCTTCAGTATCCCTAGATCTGTAGGGTAATAAGGCAGTTTAGGCCAGGCTTTTGTTAGAAAATGAAAACAATTACTACTGTTTGGAATGTAGTGATGTGTGCTCAAGGCGTTCAACGTGATGAGTTAACATTCACTACACAGCACTAATCACAAAAGATACCAATGCACCAGGAGGTTCAGTGACTTGCTGGTGGGTGTATAAATGATACTCAGCACCAATGTGACAGGACCAGTCACTAGCCCATGTGGCTAGTACATGCGGCTGCCGGCTCCTTTCTCCCCACAACCTTTCTTACATATAGTTAAAGGATCTTGACTTCCACCTACAAAATTAGTCCCAACCCAGAAACTAGACTATTTTCCTTCTGACATAGGACATAAGCCCTATTTTACGGATGATGAAACCGAGGCCCAGAGAAGCTCAGTGCAATGTCTAAGGTCAGAGTTCTAGAAATCTAGTCTCCATACTTCCAGTCCAATATAACCAAGGATAGGAGCAGGGAGCCTCCATTCTAAATATTAACCTTCCACTAATAAGCGAGGGAAGTGAATGAAGATCTGTACATACACATTTTGATCCCCATAAAAATAATGTGAAAAATTAAAAGCATAAAAGAGAAGACTGAGAAATAAAAACTGGATAGAAACATGCCAAAATGCTAACGATGCCTATGGAGGCACGATGGATGATTTTTTATTTTCTTCTCAATATCTGCCTATATTTTCCAAAACTGCAACAAACCTTACTAGTTTTATAGTATATAAAAAAAGAGAGAAAATAAATGTTATAGAATTCATCTGCATTAACGGACACCCATGGACAGGTTGGTAGAGCTAAAAAGATGATAAAAACTTTAAACAACATACTTACCCACCAACTGTGGAAGAGAAGAAGCCTCCCTGTCAAGCATGATGGATCCTTTCTCCATACATGTCCTCAGCTCAAATAAGCTGTGAAGGGACAATGTGGCCACATGGGGCTTGCTCCATCTTTCCCCACCCTGTTCCACTTTTTCTTCAAATTTAATCCACCTAGGAACATGAGATTAGTGAGCAGCAATTAAAAGTATTCTAACCTTCTCTGGAAATAGCTACATCAAACCCTCCATCTCCACCCCCACCAGCACTTCCAAAATGTCTCCTTTGATGGAGTCTTAAAAGCTTATTATATCGTTAATTGCATTACCTTTATGAATACACCAAACAGAGTCATTAGACTGCTCCTTCACATGGCGTTAGAGGGAAAGAAAATAAACCAAAGGGATCTAAGAGCATCCTTGGTTTCCCACCTGTCTATACATAACCATGAAATCCTTAAGAATGATTATTTTACTAGGTTTTTAAAATAACATAGGAAAATGTGCATTTCAAAATTCTCCACGAAAGCCTACACTATGTAAAAATAACCACCGTTGTGAGAATTCTGTTGTGACTTCACAAGGCAAGTTTCTATAAGGTGAAATATCAATTATGAACCAGTATTTATCTTAATTATTTGAAAAATATGGTGTATGAAGTGGTCAGATGAATATAAAATTCCCCTTTAATACTTAAAGAGGGCCAGCATGTGTTGCTATGTCTTACTTTGTATTTCTCTGCTGACACATGTTCCCTTCTCATTGAGATTCTAATGGAAGCTTTTCTCTTCAAGTCTGGCTCCACATGTTTAAAAATACACAAGTTCAGTGAACACATCTATTCTGATAATAATAGATCTCCTATAAACCTTAGCAATGGAACAAACAACCCACTGTCTTTCTAAGACTCCTAGATATTTTGATAACTTTGCAATATACAAGAAACTTTTTAAAAGTTTAATGGAAATGAAAGCAAAACACATTTGACCGTCTGTATATCCCACATATTACACACACAGACTTTTTCTACACTGGTAAAGGAGAACATGAAAGCATCGTCAGTTTGCTATTCATTATGACCCAAAGAAAAATGCTTCTTTCTCTCAATTCAAACCTTCTGAAAGATATTGAAAAAGATAAAGAGGGGGTTAAAAAAAACTGTTTTTCTACATTCTTCACCCAAAGGTTTAATGATTGAAAAATGTTTTCCTAGAAAAAAACTAAACGCTCACCTAGCACACTAAAGATGAGAACAAAGGGCAGAGATCAGAGGAAGCTCTACATAAGGTATTATTTATAGACTGCTCACCACCCCCCAGAGGAGGAAAAAAAACACATTAGTAGAACCAGGAGTGAAAACAGATCAAGAGATCAACCACAGAGTCAGAAAAAATTTAGAATTTTAATCAAGCCCAATACTCACATGATTCACAAGTATTTTAGCCATATCCAAAGACTCCCTGTCTCTACTCCTCTCAGCAAGTCCCTCCTAGCCAGAGAACTCCCACATGTCAATGGTAACCTTATCTCCAACCTCACCCTCAATTCCAAGACCCTCTCCCTTTCCTCTGTATCCCCCATAAATGTAAACAGTGGAGATTTTTACCTATTTTCCTCACAAGTTAAAAAGCCCACATCACCAATAAAGTTCTAAAACTTCAGAACTGGGCCTTGTTTCTTTCCATAAAAGTAGTTGTGAAACATTCCAAGACAGAATACAAGAACCTTTAATATTCATGTGTATGTGTTGTGTGTGTGTGTAATTAACTTAATAGTTCTTCCCTTAAGTTGCTATTAGTACTACAGAAATAGAAAGAATGAAAGAAAAATGACAATTTTACATCACGCTCTTATAGAATCCTATGGATTTGCCTAAAAGATAATAATTGGGTTATTTCAAAAGTAATCATTTTACAGAGTATATTACATTGGTTAACTTTAGGTATATTATCTTTTCAGGCTTGCTCACACAATCTTTAACTATGTTTGTTGATACGTGTTATATAAATCATGCTTACATTTTTAAAACAATTTTGAAAAGGGGATGGAGGGTTGGGTTAAACAGGTGATGGGGATTAAGGAATGCACCTGTCATGATGAGCACAGGGTGATGTATGGAAGTGCTGAATCACTATATTGTACACCTGAAACTAATATAACACTGTATGTTAACTAACTGAAATTAAAATAAAAACTTAAAATAATTTTGAAGAGTATTTTTATTGAAGTATAATTGGCATAAAATATCCTAATAATTTCAGGTGTATATTATA
This sequence comes from Prionailurus bengalensis, assembly GCF_016509475.1. Classification (NCBI taxonomy): domain Eukaryota; kingdom Metazoa; phylum Chordata; class Mammalia; order Carnivora; family Felidae; genus Prionailurus; species Prionailurus bengalensis. The sequence goes on from NC_057344.1 coordinate 148,608,500, forward strand.
GTGAATCATATTTACATTTGATGTTATGATTTATTACCCAAGCTAAGGCTCTAGTATATTAAAAGACTCCATAGTATATAAAACCGTGTCAGAATTACATATAAGGATGTTATCTATAGGAGTGATTCCTTGTTTTTATTCCTAAGAGAATTCTTAGTAGCTGAGGGAGAGAATCTTTGGTCATGGGATGTAAACCCAAGATAAATAACAAAAGCCAGCTAGAAACTCAGTAAAGGGGACTCAGTAAAGGGGAGTGTTTTAGACAGCCCTCAATTCCCTCTTATTTTTATTGAATGAGTCCCTCTTCCTGTCAGTTGCCATAGATCTGTATTGCCAAATACATACAATGTGACAGTGGCTCTTTTCTGCCATCATTCTCAACTGTCCAAACTATGTAAGTTTATTTTTTTATATGCACCCCTATGTTAATTGCACCATTATTTATAGTAACCAAGATATAGAAATTGGGATACATGATACAAGGTACAAATATATATATAATAGTGATATATGATTCTGTACATATGAAACTGTGGTAATATCATATATACATGATATAAATATAATATATAATATATAATGGAACATTATTCATCCACAAAAATAATGAAATCTTGCCATTTGAGACAACATGGATGGACCTCAATAGCACTTTGCTAAGTGAAGTAAGTCAGACAGAGATAGACAAATACCATACGATATCTCTTATATCATATGACATATCTTACCATATGGTATCATATGGTATGATATCTCTTATATGTAGAATCATAAAAATATAAATATAAATATAAATATAAATATAAATATAAATATAAATAACCAAGCTCATAAATACAGACAATAGATTGGGAGTTGTCAGAGGTGGGAAGTGAAGGATAGGAGAAATGGATGATATAAGTTTAATAAAAATTTCTTAAAACAAACAAAAAAAAAGGATCAAAACCCGTGCACTCTTTTGTGACCAATCTTTTATTTCACTCCTCTCCACAGTTTGTATTGTAGGTCACCTGATTAGACTTAAATATGACTTTAAACAAGTTTTAAAAGTACATTTAGAATCATAAATCCCAACCAGCTGGGATTTATGGAATAGCATTAGTCACCCTCCCGGAATACACCAGCCCTTTAGGTCAAGATTTAATCACAAATGAATGAAAATGTAAAATCTCAAAACTAGACAGTTCCCTAGAATCTATGTTCCTAAGGGATAAGTATGATCTCATAGTTCAGTTTAGCTTCTACTCCACTTTGAGTTCAGTAAATATTAAATGCTGTGATGATGTCATATAGCATAGCTAAGGACATAAGGAAAACTCTAGGATAATGACTATTAAATTCCTTTAAAATCTATTGTTCTGATTGTTCAAGGAATCGAGTATATTTCCAACATATGCCTTCAGACATAAAGTAATAGTTTGCCCATTTAAACAGATTGTTCACATATAGTTTCATTCCAGAAACTACACATGCTATGTCTATCCTCTTCACATTATCAAGGACAAATTTGGAAAAAAAAAAAAAACAAAAAAACTGAAAACTACTCAATTCAAATCAGAACCCATTAAAGAAAAGGCTAGGGCAAAGGTGCCAAAGTTCAGCCTATCCAAATGCCAATGAATTTGTGAAGGTGTCCCAGAACCATGTAATTACATTTTTTTTAAAAAAACAGACATTTTTATTATAAAATGTACTATAAGCTACTATCCACCCTTCATAGTAACTGTGCATAACAATATATTTGCAATAAAGTTTCCTACTTTTCCTTTTGTCTTGGTACTTGACATGTTATAGGAAAATTTATTTCAGAAGTTAGATTTTTAAATGCTTGCAATTACAAAACTGTTGTAACCTTGCAGGAAGAGTTTCTTAGGTAAAGTTTATTTATTCCAAGGTTGGAAGAGAAAGAAGATGAAGAAGATGAAGAAGAAGGAGGAGGAGAAAGTACACTCAGTTGAGTGTACTTTGAGTGACTGCCAACCAAACAGTATCTCTCTCGTTTATTGAAGAAAAGAGAAGGCCCACTGGGAATCACTGAATTTTGCAACTTTCCAATCATATGATTAAATGTAATTAAGAAAAGACAAGACCTCTAACTTACATGCATGCCAATTTAACAGTGGAAAATAGATGTGACCTTTGTCCTAGAATATAATCCAACTATATAAGACTATTAAAATAATAAATTTCTTGCTAACTAATAAGTGCCTCATTACACCAAAGAAGCCAAGGCTAGTGTGTATCTGGGATAAAGTATGTTTTTAAGGAGACCTCTTAAATTTCTAGATCAACTGTGAAAGTTACTGCGAAACAGTATACGTAACTACAATTACATAGATGATTAGATTCCTTTTCCTTCAGCCTTCTTGTTACAGAAGAAATAAACTTGTTCTGAAATGGAATGTTCCAAAGTAATCCAGTAGAGAAAAGACAGAGAAGTCAGTATATACTGGGAAGAGAGCAGTCTCTCTCCACACCCGCATAGTAAGTGCACATATCTATGCTTGATGGCCATGCCCTATAATCAGGTTTTCCAAAGATAGACTGGGTCAGTATGCCAAGTAGAAACACAAATGGGTCTTCATCTACGCTGTCCCACTGGAAGTAAAACATCAATACCCTTTTCCTCTGTTGGCTGGCTTTCTTGTTGAAACTTGTGATGGCTTTCCTTTTTACCCAGGTTTGGCAGCAAAAACTGAATCACACTGGGAGACTGGTCTTTAACATAGTCTCATAACAGTGAAGTCCAACATTACCCATATGAATATTCCCTGAAGGAAAACTGAAAGCCAATAACCATTTTTGCAGAGACGTCATTGTCTCAAAGAAATAAAGAATGTGAGGGGTGCCTGGGTGGCTCAGTTGGTTAAGCATCCAGCTTTGGCTCAGGTCATGATCTCACATTTGTGAGTTCAAACCCTATGCCGGGCTCTCTGCTGTTAGTGCAGAGCTTGCTTTAGATCCTCTGTCTCCCTCTCTCTCTGATCCTTCCCCTCCCGCTCCCCCTCGAAAACATGTTCTCTCTCTCTCTCTCTCTCTCTCAAAAATAAACATTTAAAAGAAAGAAAGAACTTGGGGTGGTAGGAGATAGCAGTAGCCCTTCTTCCTGGCTTTGGGCCAACACCAAAGGTAGACCATGGCTTATTCTTTTGCCAGTTTGTATCATGAACCTATTAGCTAATGCCTAGCCACCTTGAAAGTCTTAATAATGAGCATAGGCTTCTTCACTAATACCAAATAATCCATTCTAATTACTGCCATATTACTAAAGGTCAGTACTCGAATGACCTAACACTCAGGAATACACGAATACCCTTCAAAAAAGAGTATTCTCTGCATTCCACTGGTCATATACAATTTCTCAGGTCTAATCATTCTATCCTTTGCACAGTCTTCATTTGTGCTCTATGTTAGAAGAACCAGTAAAAATTCAAAGTTTTAGTTTTTAGGAAAGGGAAAAGTAGGGGAAAGATGTTAAAAAAAAAAAAAAGAGGGTGGAAGAGTTGGCTGTGCTTCAAACTTCATATAAAGAAGACTTCCCTTGTGGCTACTGTGCCTTCCAGAAGTTAAATTGGGATAATTTTCCTACTACTGAAACCATTCTCTTTATTTTCTGAGACACAGAGCTTAACCTGAACTTCCTGACTAATACTGAATATGCTGTAGTGCTGGGAATCCATATAGGATATTTTTGGTCAAATCCAATCATTAGCCAACTAAAAAGTAAAGAGCATTACAAAGGATAGTATTGTGTTTTCTGAGTGTATGGGCTCACAGTAGAAACTGCATTAAGCTAGAGAAGTCTAGTGGGTTAGTTCTCTATGGAATAAAGTAAGTCTATGAATTGGGGTCTCCACAGAAGGCAAAGATCTCAATTTTATAAGTCAGCCAGAAAAATATTCATAGAACATTTTCATATATAAAATGAATCCCTTCTAAATACTAAACTTTTATTAGTCTGAGACATTTGAGAGCTTTTAATGGAGGAAAATCTCCTATCACATCTGGAAACTGGACATCATAAATGGTGGTCAGAAATTACTGCAAAAACATTCTGAAGCAGAGAATGTTCCAAGAACTAAAGATTACTAAAAATCTGAATCATTTCTGGAGGTACAATCACCTTCCAGCCTCCCAACAGGATCTGGGTGGAGCAGACTACTAAGAATCAAGGTACTATTTCTCCATTCCTTCATTCTGTTAGAACATATTTCTTGACTATGGATAGTATCCCAGGTAGTGTAGACTAGAAGTATAGTGGTGAACAAAAAAAAAAAACAAAAACAAAAAATTCCTGCCCTCGTGGAACTTTAATTTTATTGGGAAGAGAAAATAATAAGATATACAATATGCTAAATGGTGGTAAGTGCCAAGGACAAAATAACAGAGGATGGAGGTTATGGAGTGTTGGGGGAAGGTTTCAACTTTAGATGGGGTAGCCACTGAGAAGATAATATTTGAATAAATACCTGAAGGAGGTGAGGAAATGAGCCATGTAGATAACTGGGGTTGCAGCAAGGTGAGCACTTCAGACAGAGAGAACAGCAAGTGTGATGTCCCTGACACAGGAACATGACTGGACAGTGAGTGAACAGGGGAGAGAAGCAGGAGATGAGGTCAAAGATATCATTGTGGATTGTTCATGAGGGAGATAAGGGCAGGTGCAAAGAGATGGACTAATTAGGAAGCATGTGCAGTAATCTAGATGAGAAATGATGGTGGCTGGGACCTGGGTTGTGGCAGTGCTGAAAGTGAGATGTGGTGAGATTCTGAGTATCTCGATATCTTGGAGGGTAAAATTAATAGGAGTTGCCAACGGATCAAGTAAGGGGTGTAGAGAAAGACAGAAGACAAGGAAGACTCCAATGTTTCTAGCTTGGGTAACTAGAAAAATGGAGTTGTTCACTGCGGTGCAAAACTCTGTAGGAGAAGCAGATCTGAGGCAGGAAGATTAGCAGCTCAATATTAGACATGTTATTTTGAGAAGGGGATTAGCCATCCAATTATTTGTTTTCAGTCATATAAGGAAAGAATCTGGGCTAGAGAACTTAAGGCAGATGGCATCAGCATATCGATGAATTAGTTTGAAACTTCAAACATAGGTCCTCTTCTGAGTTTTATCAATGGTGTGCTAGGTACCTTGGGTCTGTCATTCAGCTGTTCATCAGTCAGAAAGAGAAGACATCACAGAACTCCAACTTTGGTCAAGTAATATTTCTAAGAAAGTATTATATTTAGAACAGTTGTTTCTAAAGGCAATCGGTTCTCAACTAATCACACTTAAAAAAATATGACTGAGCACCTATTATGGTACCAGGCACAGTGAGGCACTGGGAATACAGTAGTGAAAGATAGACATGATGGTCCCTGCTTTCAGATGAATTGGTGTAATGAAGAAGACAAAATGTAAACAATAATATCTTATCTACATTTAATTAACCAATAGTGAGGCGTCTGGGTGGCTCAGTCAGTTAAGCATCTGACTCTTGATTTCGGTTCAGGTTATGATCTCACAGTTCATGAGATCCAGCCCCATGTCTGGCTCTGTGCTGACAGTGCAGAGCCTGCTTGGAATCCTCTCTCTCTGCCACTCCACTGCTCATGCATGCGTTTTCTCTCTTTCTCTCTCTGTCTCTCTCTGTCTCTCTCTCTCTCTCTCTCCCTCAAAATAAATAAATAAGCATTTTTTAAAAATTAACCAATATTAATTGTGGCAAGTCCTATACAGAAGTTATAGAGTATAGGGGCACCTGGGTGGCTCAGTCAGTTAAGCATCTGACTTCGGCTCAGGTCATGATTTCACAGCTTGTTGGTTAGAGCCCCACGTTGGATTCTGTGCTGACAGCTCAGACCCTGCAGCCTGCTTCAGATTCTGTGTCTCCCTCGCTCTCTCTGCCCCTCCTCCATTCACGCTCTGTGTGTGTGTCTCTCAAAACTAAACATTAAAAACAATGTAAAGAAGTTATAGAGTGTAGACTAGTGTGAGTCTATTTCTTCCTGGAAAGCACCCCCCTCCCACCAACAACACATGGTGTACTCCCACCACACATTCTCTCCAGCAGTACAGTCTCTCAGGGACTGATGACATCACCCAAAATGACACCTGTGTTCTCAAGGAAATAAGTCCTTAAAGATGGTAAAGTATTCAAAATTATCTGAATCTTTAAGAATCTTAAACGAAAGTACAGTGTCCATTTCACTTAACGTTGAATTACCTACACAGTGAACTGTTACCTCCTCCTTTCTGAGACCAGAGGTCATATAAAATAGAGCCTGTCTTTGACTGAAAGAAAAAGCAGAAAGCTACACCTGAAGTCTACTCTCTGATAGGTACTCACACAATAATTTCAAGATGAGAATAAGAATAACAGTAGCTCTTCTGGTCACAACTGACTATACCAGTATACACACAGGGATGGAATTGTAGAGCTATGAGATATGCATGAAGTTAGAGAGGTGCAACGCAGTATCACCCTCAGTTGATAGAACAGAGCACTCAAGCTCGGGAAGACTCCATGAGTACATGACTGGCCCAAAGCTAAGTAGCCCATTAGCACCAAAGCTAAGACTAGACCAAAATCTCCCCAACACTTAATTCAGGCTGCGCCAGTACAATTCTTACTATGTTTTTTTTTTTCTCCTAGAAAGAAGGAAAAGAAAAAATTAAATGGAGATACTAGTAAAAGGTTCCAATTTGAAGGCCTTCTTTTGGAGGATGTTTTATGAACCCAAGGTTTATGTAGGACTTTTAATACCCAGGTTATAGGTACTGAGAGAAAGGAATGAGAGAGAGTTACTGTATCATGGAAAGAGGTCCTGAAAAACCAAGAATGAAGAGCTTCAACAGGGAGCGTAAGAGGTGGAGAAGTAGAAACGTGCTACAGGCAGCTTTTTAATAAGGAGAAAATATTAACAGAAGAGTTCAAACAAGCACACTTGCTTTAAGTGTCTGTATGTTAGAAAGACAGTTATCCAGCAAATGGAAAATAACATATTTAAGATGAGGTCTCTTTCCTTAATGCTACTAGGAGGGCCAGGAGCAAAATGTAATGATTTTTTTTTCTGAGCACAGTTTAAATTATGGAAGATAAGAGATTATCCATGGATTCTACTCTACTTTTTTTTTCTACTGAATTTTTTTTAAAGCAGATTGTTTCCACATGAATAAACTACCTAGAAATTCTTGGTGAGAAATAAAAGCTTCTCTACCATTATCAAATGAATTAATTTATAAAGCTTTTCTACTATTAAAAATCCTAAATGGCTGAAGACATTCAAAAGTACTTTACAACAGGGGCACCTGGGTGGCTCAGTCGGTTAAGCGTCCGACTTTGGCTCAGGTCATGATCTCACAGTTTGTGAGTTCAAGCCCTGCATCGGGCTCTGTGCTGACAGCTCAGAGCCTGGAGCCTGCTTCAGATTCGGTGTCTCCTCTCTCTACCCAACTTGTGCTCTGTCTCTCTATGTCTCTCAAAAAATAAATGTAAAAAATTTTTTAAAAAGTACTTTACAACAGAAATAATAAATCCATAAACCTACAGAGCACAAGTCTCAGTAACTAAACAAAAATTACCAAAAAAATCCAATGAACTTGATGAACACTTGATTACAAATGATATGATGCATGAAGCTTTTAAGACATGCCCCAGAAATAAGGTGCTTGGCTGGCTCAGTCAGAAGAGCATGGGACTCTAGATCTTGGAGTCATGAGTTCTAGCCCCATATTGGGTGCAGACCCCAGAAAATAAATGTTCTTCCTTTAACTCCCAAAAGAACCTCATCCAGTAAAGGAAAGACTATTGGGTTAGTGGTTCTTTATATCTCATCAACTTTTACTGATCATAGATGATAAAAAATATATTTCTTTCTGATTCTAGAATGACCTAACAAGAACCAGAACAGCAGACATAAATCTCTTTTCCATCTACATCTCTAGAAGACTTTCACTTATTTTGCTTTTTTTTAACCCAAAGCCATGATAATGATTTGACTTGCCTCACTTCTGATTATACTGAACACACTTGACACTCTTCAGTAAGATACAGTGACCTATGTGTGAGCTTCTTTTGCTCACTTCTTTTTTCCGAGTACTTCATGTGTGCCTGACATATACTATGCATTCAAAAAAACACGGGCTGAAGTTAACTGATTTGAATTAAATTACAGACTATAAAAGGCATGTCTTAACAATATTTTTCTTGTGAAAGTGAAATATATTGAATCTCCATGTGACTATGACAGTGAGAGACCAATAACTGCATTATATCTAAGTTTTTATATTATATAATTGCTGTATATCCTAGAATTACAGCGTGGAAAATATAACGGAGTCTATATCCAGAAAGAAAGTAAAGCTCTATTATCATGAGACAAATGAAGCCTTAGATGTATCGGTAGTGCTTAACAATTTACAAAGTATTTCCATATGTATACACGTATATAGACATGTATATAAATATCCATGCTATAATTAGACAAATATTAAGTAGTATTACACTTACATATATTATCTATCTTATATTGCATTCATATATATTATATGTAGTAGATCATTTTATTGATGATGAAATCAAAGTTCTGAGAAACTGAGTACTGGGCAGCTAACAGGTGAGAAATCTGAAACTGAACTCAGGTCTCTGAACTTCCAATTCGAGTGAACGTTCTACTTGGCTTTTTGTTGGATACTTAAAAGATAATACATTTTCACTTGGAATAATGGCAAGTTTGTGGATAAACAGTCATTGTCTTTGCAACCTCCCTCCTAACTGGGAATGGACAAAAAAATCAGACATGATTTCACAAGATACCCTGGCATGTGGAGACTGTGGACACATATCTCTAGCCTATCATGTTAGGGTGCTTGAGTTTATCTAAGACATTTTACTATTAAACAGCATACGAATGGAAGTTTACTTCTAATTCCTTATAAAGGTTAAAACTGTAGCAACACGAATCAATGAAACAATGTTCCAGCAGTGAAATAAAGGGTGTCCTGCATCCACATCAATACAAAAGAGAATTAAAAGAATCCTTTCATTCCTTAACCCAGCCAACATGATGCTCATCAGTTATTCAAAGTGTGAAGGAGAGAGAAAGATGCTCACGGACAACAATCTTGCCCTGCATTTGATTCCCCAGGTCAACAGTGCACAGCCAGCCATGCCTCACCTCGCTGTCTCCTTCCACTCCATCTCCTGCCCATCCACGGCCAGCAGCTCATCCAGTTCGGTGAAGAGTTGAGGGGGTGCGGGGCTGTCATCCTCCTCACCCAAGATGAATCGGATACGTTCTGCAGCAGGAGAGACTGCGGAAGTGAAAATACTGCGGTTAAACACTGGCTGGACAACCCTGAGGAAAGTGTAGCTTCGAGCTCTTCCTCTGTCCCCAAGGCTATTGGACTTCCCAGCCATGTTTTCCGTGGACATCCTCCGTGCTGGGCCTCCCTTATCCCCAACCTAAAGACAGAAAGAACTCAAAGCCCTTCTCTGTTCCTTCAGTCCTAAGCTGTATCTCAGCTCGCCACCGCTCTCCAGGACAGGGCTCTGGTTCTGTGTGGAGTGTCACAAAGAACCTTTAGCCCTCAGATGAGCTGAGGTCCAACCACATGACCTTCCCTCCTTCCCCACTTATGACCCATCCAAAATTAGTAGATAGAAACAAGCCTGAGCCAATCACTTCTTCTACAGCAATGGGAGGGGGCAACAGAGCACTCCAATCCTGAATTACCCCAGGCCCTTGCCTCCCACCCACCCTCCCTCTGTCCAATGCCTAAAGCTCATGCCCTCACAGGATCCTTGCTGCTCATAACTTGCTAAGTGCAAAGTTGATGAGGGAATATTTAACAAGATGGGACCTCTTCTTTACATAATGGCAGTACCCAAAAATGTTTAGTCACACTTCAATACACTTGAAAAACAAGCCCAAGTAAACTATTGTACACCTGAGGAAAAAAACTTTTCTGACACACTCAAGCACATAATTGAATGCCCTACTAGCTCCTTTTGACCCTATCTCCTGAAAATCTTCTAACAAAAAATTAACTAGAACTTCCCTCGGGTTGTGGTTAATTTTCCCTTTTTTTTTTTTAAAGGAAAACATCTGAAAACTGATGGCCATATTACAAAACTAAGGCACAGAGATACCCTGGGTAAAGCCAAGAATGGTATATCCATGTGAATGTAGTCCAGGTACACAGATACATGTGTGTGTATGCACACACGCGCACACACACACACACACACACACACAAGATTGCAGAAATATATGTACTCAATAAAAAAAGAAAATTCTTACCATCTGAAAACTACTATAATAGGACAGGATGCAATGCCACAGATCAGAAAATACTACAAATAAACTCATGGAAAATATTCAACCTAACTAGTCATCAAAACTAATTATGAAAGTAATGAGGTGTCTGGGTGGCTCAGTCAGTTAAGCATCCAATTCTTGATTTTGGTTCAGGTCATGATTTCATGGTCATGATCAAGCCCCACATCAGGCTCCACGCTGTCAGTACAGAGTCTGCTTGGGATTCTCTCTCTCTCCCTCTCTCTCTCTCTCTCTCTGTCCTTCCCCCTGCATGCTCTCTCTCTCTAAATAGAATAGAATAGAATAGAATAGAATAGAATAGAATAGAATAGAATAGAATAGAATAGGATAGGATAGATGTTTTACCTATGAAAATGGCAAATATTTTCAAAAATGATCATCCCAATGTTGCCAGAGATTTAGAACATGTACACCAGCACCTCTCAGTTTATGTCACTGGTAGAAGCCTAAATGGGAATATCTCTCTGAAGGGAAATTTAAAAGGATATGAAAATGTTTTAAAAGTATATATATCACGTGAGCCAGTAACGCTACCACTAAAAAGACATTCATTCCGAGTAATAGTTGTTATCTCAAAGACTGAGGTATCCACTGCAACACTGTTGATAACTGTGAAAAATAAAAGCCTAAATGTCCAAAAAGGATTGGTTAAATAAACTGTATTACAACTATCCAATAAATTACCATGTAGTTATAAAACATGAAGTCAAGATTATTTTTTGACATATATACAAGATTAAATGAAAAATAAAATTGCAAAATCATGCAAATAAAGTGATCCCACTTTAGTAAAGAAAAAAATACAAATATATCCACAAAATAAAGTCCGGAATTGAGAGAGCCCTCACTCTGCATGGTTCCAGTGTGTGTGAATTCCAGGCACCACCATTTAGTTAAAGAACACCAGTCCCCCAATAATACAGTTCAAATTTCAGTTATCATAGTGTATTAACTGTGAGTAATTGCACAAAGGACGAATTTCACTGCTAGCTCTTCAGTCCATAAGTTACTATGTAAATAACATATATACATCATGATCAGTGACCAATCATAATGCTTTTTGCAAAGTCTGTCAGTGATTGGTCACTGGCCATCTGGTACCCAGTTCATATGCAGGCAGCAAAGTGTGTATCTGTGTTGCCTTCCTACCTTTCAATGATAAATTTATATAATATAAATAACCAAAAGAGGGAAGTAGCCAAAAGAGATGAAAGTTGAGTACAGACAAAAAGTGATATGGTAGAAATGAAATCTGTGTCAAATGTAAAAGGGGTTACAGAAGACAGAACGCTGCTCATGGGGAGGCTGGCAATGCTGCCAATCGACATGTGAGAGAATCTAGACACACAGTCAAAAGGCGCACAGCGCAGCACACAAACTTCACAATGTAAATAACGAAAGTGGCTGAACCAAAACAATAAAGATGTCCCAGAGGAAGTGATGCTAGCAAAACAGAAAACAAACAAAAAACCCACACACATTAAAAAAAAAAAAAAAAAAAACCTCACATTAAAGGAACTCTCAGAGACATTTCTTGACATGGAAAGCAAAAAGGAGAAAATGTTGGAAGCGGATCCAAACTTAGAGAGGAGTATGCAATTCGGTTGGGAACAGAAAAGATGCTTGCTTCATATCATAAGTTGTACAATGGGACGAAGGCAAGCCTATTCAAACTACTTCTGAGAAGATTTTAAGAAGAAACAAAACACTTTAATCTCAATGCTTCTGATGATTTAGAGTGTGCTAAATATTACTTTTACTATTTTTTTCATTTTCCTATATCTTTATAACAAACAGCAAGAGAGATTTCAATGACACGGCAAAATTTTTTAAAGGTCAAAGAAAAATAGTAGCTTTTCTCATTGATTATTAGGATTGTTTTGCATTAACTTCAGCTTGAATAGTCATATTTATGGCCTCGCACTACCACGCAAAGCAAGGATGGCCTATATATACAACTTTTAAATGTTATACAGTTTATTTCTAGGGCTTCTATTTTCTTCCTTTCACTTTTCTATCTGTTCTGCAGTGTGCACAATTCATTCATGCATTCATTCAGCAGTATTTATGGAGTACTGTCTTTGCTCTAAATAGGCTTAGTTTCAGGCTCTGAAGATAAAGGAAAAAACTTGACAAGATCCTTGTTCTTATCAAGTTTACCTCTCTAGAAAGGGATGCTAACATTAACAATTAATTGTTCAGTGAATAATTAATTGCTTAAATGAATGAATAAATTAGTACATAAACCAAAAAAATATATCTGCAGACTGTTCTGTGTTTGTGGAACATTCAAATAAGATAATTGAATATATATTAATATAAGATACAATATATTTAATTTCAGTAATTAGAGAAAAAAATGACTGAAATTTCTTAACATCTCTGTGAGAAACAAAAATGAAAGTTCCAGAACTTTTACGTAAAAAGACTTGCAATGCCTTTCCAACCAAGAAATGGAAAGTGTAATCATTCTAGAGAATCATGGAAGTCATGAAAGAAATGATGGGGGTGGGTAAGAAGTGATGAGTACAATTTGGAATCTAAGACTTCAGACTACTAAAAATGTGGTTATACAATAGTGGCTCTGAAACAGACAATCAGAGATTTGACGGACTTTTCGTCAACGTTCAACATCAAAGATTGCTGAGGTAGAACTAGCTTTTGGAAAGGAAAAATGTACATTTAGAGGATCAATTTTTTTTGTTCATTTCTAAAAACGTGATGTTAGTCCCCACCTCTAACAGAGAAGAATAAATCTTTCTCCTCATTAGAAAAGAGACTCTACCTGCAGAGCCACAGCACATATCTCTGCTCAGCTCTGATCCAAGGAGCAGTACTCTGAGATCCAGGATCCTCAAATTAGGAAAGCACAACTCACTGCTTATCAGACAGACTTAGCTGTGGCTTCCACACACTGGAATGGAAGAAGGCTGTGACATTACTACCAGTTCGCACTCTCTGGGTCTCATGTGTAACTTGTCTTATGTACTAAGCACAGCTTCTGAACGACCAGTATAACAATCCCCTTTGGGATAAAATTCCAAAATCTTGTGTCATAAACTCGCTTGATACTCCAGTAAGTTTCTTTCCTCAGTTGCTCCCCTAAGGTTCCCCAGAAATTAGAAGAGGCCACAGCAATTGTACTGCGAATACAGACCTGTGGGAAGGGCATACTCTGTAGCCAGCAAATACCCTTCCCCATTTCTAACATCATTCTTAACATAAAGATATGCAGAATGAGAGTCTCCCTAATGAAGGATGTCAGGAATTCATTTTTTCCCCATAACTTTTAATCAAATAGGGAAATGAGCTAAATAGAAGACATAGCATTGAGATTAAGCATATAGACTCTGGAACCAAACTACCTAGCTTTGGATCCAAACTCTGCTACTTTTATGCTGTATGATCTGAGACAAGTTAATTACCCTTTCTGTGTCTCAAGTTCCCCACCTGAAAAACAGGATGGTGATGATCATTATAGAGGCTAAAATACAAGGTTTAAATTAGTTTAAAAATTTCCAGCCCTTACCAGCAAAACCTGACTAGCTTCTAAGAAAGAAAGTACTCACAGATATTGGCCCTAAGAGCCCCTATATGTTGAAAATATATAAGGTAGGAAAGAAAAAGGCCAAAAGTTCTGCACGTGTTACTTCAGTGAATTTAGTAGCTTTGGTAATGAGAACATAAAGGTGTACCTTTCTGGGAAACAGCCAATAAAAGAACAGGGGAAAATAAACCTTTTTAGTCTCACTTTAATACGGGAGGGGAGAAAACATCAGAAAATCAACCTGCATTACAGATGAATAGATTATGATTCTAAGTAATAACTAACCTAGTTTCATCACAAAAGAGAACCTGGAGAAAAATGAAAGAGAGTGACAGGGAGACAGGAAATAAGGGAGAGAAAGAAAAACTGTCAAATTAATCCAATCACCTTTGTCAGAACAGAAGGCCTGTAGATCAAAGCCAAGTTAATGCCTCTAATCTGCCTTGATTTTTTTTTCTTCTTTTTTTATTCTGCCCTCTGGTTAGAATGTGTTTTGGATTTTTTTTTTTTTCAAAAAAAACAAAAATACCCACTCCCACCGCCAGCACCCACAGCACACATCACGTACACATCATCACAACCGAATGATTGCTGAGCCTGAACTTGGCCTCAGAGCAGCCACTGTCTATCAATCAAAGATGATGTATGAGAGGACACTTCACCATGCCTGGCTAAACAGCCAACTCTCAGTTTGCCTTTCATGTCACTTTGGGTCCAATCTGTGTGTCCAACCAGTCTCCTACAACACCCCAGAAGTGTCTGGTGACAGAAGAACATACCTGCTCAGTTTTGCACCAAGCTCAGCCAGGAGTCCCAGCGTCACAAGCAAGCTCAGAGGTGTTTATTGCTGCTGTCACAGTTCATCTGGTAACCTGTGTCCCAGAAGATGGGCAACGGCAAGAACAGAAACCTACCCTGGCCCCGTTCAGGAATGAATTTAGGAATTTCCGGAGAAGGACCACAACCTCAGCAGAAGGTAAACAGAATTTTGTGATTATGGGTAGGAAGACATGACTCTCTCTTCCCTAGAAGAGCTGACCTTTAAAGGCCAGAATTAATCCAGTTCTAAGTAGAGAACTCAAGGAACCTTCACAAGGAGCTCATTTTCTAGCCAAAAGTCTGGATGATGACTTAAAACGTATTAAGCAATCAGAATTAACAAAGAAGTGGACGTGGTTTGGACAGTGGGAGGCAGTTCTGCTTATAAGGAAACTATGAACAAGCCAGGCCATCCTAGACTAGCTGTAACAAGAATCATGCAGGAATTTGAAAGCAACACATTTTTTCCATAAATTGATTTGGAGAAATGTAAACTTCTCCCAGAATACCCAGGTGTTCTTTCTGGTGTCCAGGAGGAAAAAAGTGTTATGTATAAATTTGAAGTGTATAAAGATAACAATTAATGTGAATGTGTTTTCTGATTTACTTCAAGTTGCTCCCTCTCCCCTCTAATTATATATTTTAATATTAGGAAAAAAAGACTTTGGTTGGCTTTTTTTTTTTTTTACTTTCTAAAAAAAAGTTTTTTATTTTTTATTTTTATTTTTTTAAATTTTTTTATATGAAATTTATTGTCAAATTGGTTTCCATACAACACCCAGTGCTCATCCCAAAAGGTGCCCTCCTCAATACCCATCACCCACCCTCTCCTCCCTCCCACCCCCCATCAACCCTCAGTTTGTTCTCAGTTTTTAACAGTCTCTTATGCTTTGGCTCTCTCCCAATCTAACCTCTTTTTTTTTTTTTTCCTTCCCCTCCCCCATGGGTTCCTGTTAAGTTTCTCGGGATCCACATAAGAATGAAACCATATGGTATCTGTCTTTCTCTGTATGGCTTATTTCACTTAGCATCACACTCTCCAGTTCCATCCACGTTGCTACAAAAGGCCATATTTCACTTTTTCTCATTGCCACGTAGTACTCCATTGTGTATATAAACCACAATTTCTTTATCCATTCATCAGTTGATGGACATTTAGGCTCTTTTCATAATTTGGCTATTGTTGAGAGTGCTGCTATGAACATTGGGGTACAAGTGGCCCTATGCATCAGTACTCCTGTATCCCTTGGATAAATTGCTAGCAGTGCTATTGCTGGGTCATAGGGTAGGTCTATTTTTAATTTTCTGAGGAACCTCCACACTGCTTTCCAGAGTGGCTGCACCAGTTTGCATTCCCACCAACAGTGCAAGAGGGTTCCTGTTTCTCCACATCCTCTCCAGCATCTATAGTCTCCTGATTTGTTCATTTTGGCCACTCTGACTGGCGTGAGGTGATACCTGAGTGTGGTTTTGATTTGTATTTCCCTGATAAGGAGCGACGCTGAACATCTTTTCATGTGCCTGTTGGCCATCCGGATGTCTTCTTTAGAGAAGTGTCTATTCATGTTTTCTGCCCATTTCTTCACTGGGTTATTTGTTTTTCAGGTGTGGAGTTTGGTAAGCTCTTTATAGATTTTGGATACTAGCCCTTTGTCCGATATGTCATTTGCAAATATCTTTTCCCATTCCGTTGGTTGCCTTTTAGTTTTGTTGGTTGTTTCCTTTGCTGTGCAGAAGCTTTTTATCTTCATAAGGTCCCAGTAATTCACTTTTGCTTTTAATTCCCTTGCCTTTGGGGATGTGTCGAGTAAGAGATTGCTACGGCTGAGGTCAGAGAGGTCTTTTCCTGCTTTCTCCTCTAAGGTTTTGATGGTTTCCTGTCTCACATTCAGGTCCTTTATCCATTTTGAGTTTATTTTTGTGAATGGTGTGAGAAAGTGGTCTAGTTTCAACCTTCTGCATGTTGCTGTCCAGTTCTCCCGCACCATTTGTTAAAGAGACTGTCTTTTTTCCATTGTATGTTCTTTCCTGCTTTGTCAAAGATGAGTTGGCCATACGTTTGTGGGTCTAGTTCTGGGGTTTCTATTCTATTCCATTGGTCTATGTGTCTGTTTTTGTGCCCTGGTTGGCTTTAGAACAATGGGTAATTATTTCTTTTTTTCCCCTTAATCTTTTTTAATTTGTTTATTTTTTAATTTACATCCAAGTTAGTTAGCATATAGTGCAACAATGATTTCAGGAGTAGATTCCTTAATTCCCCTTACCCATTTAGCCCATCCCCACTCCCACAACCCCTCCAGCAACCCTCTGTTTGTTCTCCATATTTAAGAGTCTCATGTTTTGTCCCCCTCCCTGCTTTTACATTACTTTTGCTTCCCTTCCCCTATGTTCATCTGTTTTGTATCTTAAAGTCCTCATATGAGTGAAGTCATATGATATTTGCCTTTCTCTGACTAATTTAGCTTAGCATAATACCCTCTCTTTCCATCCATGTAATTACAAATGGCAAGATTTCATTCTTTTTGATTGCCGAGTAATACTCCATTATATATACACACAACATCGTCTTAAACTGGATAATTATTTCTAAGCAATGTGTTTTATTTATTAATCTTAATCTTAACTAGACTATAATTAAGATTAATCTTAACTAGATTATGCCAAATACCATTTGTGGAACTTTTCTTGTTATCACTGTCTGAATACTTATCAAGGATGAGCACCTGCCTAGGGTAGCACATCTACCAAGACACCAAAGTGGGAGAATCCCCAGATAGCATGGGTTGAAACCACAACCTTTAAAGATAGGAGCAAGACAGATCTGTGCAAAAGTCTGAAGTAAATTATACATAGAAGAGCTAGAACTCAGATATTAACAGAAAATTAGATCAAAGTAGGGACATGAATTACTCTATGTATATCACACTTCTGAAAAAAAGTTCTGTTTGCTCAAATAGGAAATCAGTGAGTTGCGAACTCCAGTATAATCCATATGGATAGTGAAGAAGCAGGTAGGAGACCATCCTTTGAAGGTTAAAAGATAAGGTCTGAGATATCTAAAAACCCTGTTTCTGATCTTGGGTGAGATTCCATGAGACACTGCAATATAGAACAGGTTTCTCTTCACAAAAAATGAATAATAACAGGCATATGGCTAAAATTAAAAATTCAAAGGCATAATGAAGTGAAAATGGATAATGCTAGCAACCAAAATTAGTAATTAGAAACTAAACTTTACAAAATTATCAAATTAAAATTAAAACATGTTTTATCCATCATGTTAGCAAAGACTTTAATTGTTAGATACCCAAAGAAATAGCCTTTTCTTCCTTGTAAACTTATATAAACTTTTTAGAGTGTAAGTTAGCAATATCAATTAAAAATCAAAATATTCTGGGTTTGGAGCCAGAACTTCTGCTTCTAGAAATTAATCTTGAACAAAGAGATGGACCCAAGAGTATTTGTGGCACCATTTTTTTTTTTTAGCTTGGAAGCAGCCCAGCTGTTGATCAGTAAAGAAACAATGGAAGGAAGGAAGGAAGGAAGGAAGGAAGGAAGGAAGGAAGGAAGGAAGGAAGGAAGAAAAGAATATATCTGCTCATCTTCAGATCTTTTTTTTTTCATTTTTCCTGTCTATTTATAGTCTTTTCTCTCCTTTCTATCTAACTCTGACTCAATTTCTAAGGCCCAGCTGAAAATTCTATCTTTTCTAATAACTTATATTAACCATTCACAGAAACATGAATCTCTCCTTTATTCAAACCGTAACAACACTTTGCCTGAATTATCATTTGGGCACCAACAAATATATATCCTGGCCATTATTACCAAACTTTTGTTGATGTGACCTCTCTCAAAACTAATCACCAAGCTCCTGGAAGACAGAGTTTTGTCTATGTACTTTCCTTAAAGACCAACACAGTTCCACGTACCTAATCATCATTTGAAATATTGAGTTAGATATGGATGAATAAACCCTGGACATTTTCAAGTACATGAAGACATAACCATCTGCAAAAGGAAGCCTCCATTAAGAGCTTTGACATGGAAAATACCTCAGTTTTAGAAGCTGTCCTTCTTCCACCCTCCCCTTAATCCATCTTTGCAGTAGCTTGCACAGGGACCAAAATACAAGTCACCGTTTCCTACTGAGTAAGCTGCAAATAAAAGAATGAACACTTCGACCAAGCTATTTTCCTCTGGTAGATGTAATCTCTTCCTACCCTGAGGGACCACAACATTTAATCTGCACTTCTATTAAGGTATTTACTATCCACCACTTTGTGTGTTATCCATTGCTGTACTTGGTCTTTGCACCTCTACTAAGCCAACCACCTGCTTCTTCGCTCACCTAAGCTATTCTTGGTGCCCACCTTGTGCACAGTCAAGTTATACAAAAAGAGAGAGAGAGAGAGAGAGAGAGAGAGAGAAAATGGATATATGAATAAGAAAGTGAATGGAAGAATAAACAATATATATTCTGCCCCAGTTTCTGACAAAAAAAAAAAAAAAACCACTTTCTTTCTTTGCTCCTTTCCTCTGCTTCCCTGAGGCTTAGCAATAATTAAAATATAGTTTTACATTCTCATTTGATAACTTAATATTTATTAGTTTTTAGTGTATGAGACACTATGTTATTCGTTGAGAGTATACAAAATATTTTTGAGATAAGGTCCCTAACCTTGGGGAACAATGGGGAAAATGCTATCATTAAGAATGTAATATGCAGTTACTAACATTTTTGAATGGTTAAATTGTACCAGGCACTGTGTAAGTGTCCTTCAGTTATTATCTCTTTTATTTTACACAAAAATATGAATTATCTGCTGTTATCAGTATCTTGTATTACTCATATTACAGGCAGGGAAACTGAGTATTTAAGAGACTAAGGGACTTCCCCAAGATCACACAACTAGTAAGTGATATAACCTCAACCCCGCCCGTGTTATTTCCAAGCCCGCTTTTTAGCCACCATTCTCTAAAAGATGATCTCATTTTTTTAAAAAGTGCTACATGAACAGTACAGTTAGTAAATATACTGAATTTCAGAAGAGGCAGAAATCATAATGGCATATGAAATAGTCCTAAAGTAAATTAACTGAACATTTGGTTCATTATCCACCAAAAGGCAGTTTGTAAATGTGCCCTTTTGTTTTTGGTCTGGAAAACATCCCACTGTGGCCACCCTACAGGCTACCAAAAAAAATTTTTTTAATAGAAATAATGATGATAATGAACAATTCATACTGAGCATGACAAGTTTACATGCAAATTCCCTTCTGCGGGTTAAATGAAGACCTATTGATTTTGTATTTTCTCCTTGGCAAAATTCACCATCTGGTAAAGTCTTAGCTCTCAAACCAAAGTAATAAAAAGAAATTACTTTTTATTTCTTTAAGTTATCAATGTGCTATCACCAACTGGCTTACATAATTATCATATTATATTTCTCTCCATTCAGAGTTAAAAGTTTGTAGGTCAACACCACGGCTGCTAAAACTTCCACAATTTATCTAATTATTAGACCATAGTAATAATCTAAGAATACACTTAAACGTATATATAAAATCCTCAAACTTCAATTTCACATCCCTAACTGTATGAACTGAGAAATCGCTAAATAAAGCTACATACACAAATAAATCTTTAAAATACACACATGCATTGTAGTGGTTATCGGTTACTTTTGCCCATTCAGTACCCTTAATCTCTTTTTCTGATAACAGCATCCCACTTGCCTTTGAAAAACCATTTTTATACTTAGAAGTTCAATGAGGATGAATCACTCCCTGTGACCCAGGTCTGGAGAATGAAAATGTCACACATCTTAGCCACAGCAATTAATTTTTGACTGGACACTTTACCTAATCCAGGACAATCACAGTAAATAAGTGGCAGCCTTTTGTTGGAATTTCCAGGAAATAAATTTTCACTTTATGCTAAGGTGCCTATAATGGCAATAAACAGTTTGAGTGGGGATGACCATTTTGCAACTCTAAGGGAAGAGTCTGCCTGAGAATAAAATAAACATGGAAGAACTCAGAACCAAGGCAGAGACAGGTTACTGGTGCCATTAATTAAGCACCTAGATTCAGCCATGCCTAAAGACAGGTACTTTTCAATCTTACAGGACAACTCCCTTTTACCTTAAAGTAATCTGAGACCATTTTTTTTTTTTTTTTTTGGTCACTTGCAACCAAAAGTGTCCTGATATATATGTCTGTGATTCCATTTTAACAGGTCAGAGTGGAACTAATTCACATAAGCCATCCACATATTAGCATCCTCAAATTAACTGCGTTGAAGAACCTGTTTTTATAGAATCCAGGTTTTCTTGGAGTGATCTATACAAGGCATCTAGACTTTCTCCATGCCTTCACATACCTCCACCCCAACAAATCCAGAAAATGACTATTGATTTACATGCTGGCAGGCTCTAGACAGGTAAATTAGATGGTTACTTTTTCTGTTTCAAATTAGCTAAGAAATTGAAACAGCCAAATAGCATTTATTGAGATGAATAATTTTTTTAAATACTTAGGTATCCATGTATTAATAAACTCCCACACATGAAAAGCTGTCAATTATCACAATTATCCTTAATGTGCCATGACATTATTATTCAGCTATAGAAAGTCAATGGTGCGAGGAGCCTGGATTTCAGAACACTACCAAACTATGTGATTTAGAAGCAGAGTAAGTTCCATTTCAGCTAGCAAAAGGCGATTAAGAACTAGAGTTTGCTGAGACATTTTTGGAAAACAGCTGTGTCCTTAGCCTTTCTTTTTCAAAATATTGAGGAAAATAACTTACCTAGAGTTTACATTACAAAATGTTATCACGACCCAAGTCATAAATATAAGATACCCAAAATTCTTTAGGACAAAAAGGTGGTAACCCATACATCCCCCAACTTATCCTGTCTTCCTCCTTTATAATTTCTGCCAACATAGTGGGTTGGAAAAAATGAGAACTAGGCTCCCTGTCAGTAGTGTTAAATGTAGTGCTAAGCCATTTACAAAGAATTAGTCTCAGTGATGGTCTTAGCAGTCAAATAAATTTTATGTATGAAATTCCAGACTTTTTGGTCTGCCAAGTCTTTTATTAACTATTCCAATTATATTAATTATATTATTAATATTATTTAAATATTTCAAAAATCTCTACCAGAAAAACATAAAATTCAAATCAGTCATTTTGGGGTTTTGGCAGCCTCAAAAGTGACCTAAACCAAGTAACTGTTACGGACCGAATTGTGTCCCCCAAAATTTATGGACTGAAATCCTAACCCCCATTATGATAGAATTTGGAGATGGGGCTTTGGGAGGTAACTAGGTTTAGAGGAGGTTATGAGGGTGGGGCCCTCATGATGGGATTAGTGCTCTTATACGAAGAGATACCAGAGACCTTGCTTCCTTTTTCTACCCTGTGAGGACACAGTGATAAGGCTGCCACCCACAAGCCAGGTACTTCATCAGGGAACCAAATCACCTAGCACCTTGATCTTGGACTTTCAGCCTCTAGAAGTGTGAGAAATAAGTTCCTATTGTTCAAGCCATCCAGTCTGTGGCATTTTGTTATGGCAGCTGTCATGGATTAATATAATAACTTAACTAACTAATGGTGAAACTCAACTTTTTGACCTGTTTCTGGGTGTTTCTTTCCACAATATCTTTTCCACAATATCATTTTCCTTATTTCATTTAAGCCAAGTTTGCATGGTATTCATGAGCCTTTTGGGGGAAGACAGGCTCAGAGAAACCAATTTCATTGACTCTGCCCCAGCTGCATATTACAAGAATGCATGCCCACTAATAAATCCACCTGCCAAGTATTTGTTGGGTCTGCAAGGGATATTTCACACATACTACTTTTGGCTCCCGCCCCACCGTTGATGTCCTCTGTCTGCAAAAGCATCTGGAAAGGTACCACATTAAAGACACTGTCTCCAGGGCACCAGTGTGGCAATGTCAATACCCTGCCAAGGAATTCAGTTCCCAAAGTCCCCCAGGATGTGATCCCTGAGGCACCAAAGCAACACAGTGGTTAAAAAAAAAAAAAAAAAAGGCAGGTGACCAAGAAGTCTAGATGAAATACCATGACAGACAAGATGATAAGGATTTGGTAAGTCAGTACAGAGTTCAGGATGTTGTTCTGCCCCTGCTTGAGTCCTAAATTATATTTTGACACACACCACATATCAGGAAATTTCCAGAAGAAGAGAAAAGGACGTACTCAAGTAAGGAAGAGGAATTCCTATGACCACGTGCATCTACCCACGTTTACCAACCAGGGTATTAAAATTACAAGTTACCTAATGCCTTATGGATCTGAATAAAAATGAACTTCTGGCTCTTGTGTTTAGCTTTTTTTCTAGTCTTTCGTTTAGATCAAATCATTTTCCCCAAAGACCTGGCTATACCCAGACTTTCTTTCAGTCAATCAATAAATTCTTCATAAATTCTTGCCTGTCTATCCCAGTTATAATTGGGTTTCTAGCACTCTCAACCCAAAGCCTTACTGTTTTATATAGTGCATACAGAAAAAAAACACCAGAACAATATACACCAAATGTCAACAATTATTATCCCTGGATGATGGGATTATAGAGGATTCTTATTTTACTCATTTTGCTTCTGTGTAATTAACAAATTTTCTACAATTAACATTAATGTCATTATTAAAAGGCAAATAAACCAATTAAGGTATCTTTAATTGCTAACTTGAGGACAGTCATGTCAAATTAGAGCCAAACACTTCTCTACCATACTTGAAACTACAGAATCTTGATTATCTTTCTTAAATGTCCAAAACAAACACAACGTGCCAGCAATGCCTTTATTGCGGCCTACAGATTCCAACAGCCAATTCTGAACCATGTAACAGGACTGGCCATGGTTCTTAAAGCTAGCAGCCATACTTATCTAAAAATAATCCCATGGACACAGAAGAATGGAGATGAGGAGAGGGGCTTCACGCAGGTGGCACAGGAAGGTAAGATGCTTTCTGTACATAGTAACTCACCCATTAATTAAGATGGTAAAGAATATGGCCACCCAGCAACCTCTTCCTAAAAGATCTAAAAGTTCCTAATGCATGTCACAGCTCTCATCTCCATTTTCCTTTAATTTCTTACTCCCTACTCCTCCACTTCTCTTTGCTCTGCCAGAACTGTCCACGATAAGGTTTACATGATGAATCACTCCGCTTAAGAGTGAACACATCAGCAGTTTCTCCAGGTTCAACTCAGAACAATTATCAGCACAATTTATACCCTGAGGTTTCTAAAGTCAGACTCAATTTTCATCAACATTAGGAAATCTTCAAGATTCCCAAAATAAACTCTACAGATTTGCTCAAGTGCAGCTACTTTCTATACAAAGTAGCTAAATTTATTGTTCCAAAATTAGTGTCACAACCACCACGCTAATGCTGCCATTAGAGGCCTCCACAAGCCAAGAAGACATCCTCCCCTCCTGCAGACTGTCTTTCAAAATGCATAAAAGGATAAAGGCACCAAGCTTTAAAGAATCTTCAGAATTTCTGACTTCACCCCTACATTGCCAAAAAATTCTACCCATCTTTCCTGGATAGCAATATTGAGAAAATGTGATTCAAAATAAAATCCCATTTTAAAAGGGGAGAGAGGGGAATGCAGCAATCAAGGAAACATTACATAGGCCCTGGTTCTTTCTAAAGAAAAAATGGTCACATTTCTCACAGATATATCAATGGTCTAAGGATTCTGACAGAACTCTGCACATAATACAGAAATGTCAATAAGATTCTCCAATGAGCGTTTCTGCCTTATACAAGTCTGCTCTGGGCTGAGGATCCAAAATTCGTGGCAGTGAGCCTCAATCTCTCTTAATTACATTCTCAGTGAAGAAAAAAATTAACAGGTCCTCCAACACTATCCACTTGACATTTATAGTTTTAGTGTTCTCAGACAACATAATTCTTCATTTACCTTGTCTCATCTACCCGAAAGACTGCATTAGGAAAGCCAACCAGCAACACATACGTCCATTAGCCAGCAATGACCTCAAAACTACACCAGAATCTAGAAGCCTACTTGTAAAACTTGAGTTCAACTACTTCAAAAAATGGCACAGGAATAACAAGAGCCTAATGAACATAAACAACTAAGTTTTCATACTATTTCATTAAGTACTTTTCCAAAATATCAACAGGGATTTGCTAAATCCATTTTCAGTAAATAATAAAATGGAATCAGATTAGTTTCTAGAACTATATTTTAGAATAGAGGAACATCATTTGTTAGATCAGTGAACTTCCTTTTCAACTACCCACATAGCTAAACCACACAAAGCTGATGACCAACACAGATCAGAGTGTGTATGTGGGCTGGTTAGGGTCTCTGATTTCCTCTGAAGGTGTGCTATGAACAATCTCCGTACTTCACAGAGTAATATAAATAAAAGTAAGGGAATCACCCTCTTCAATGCAATTTATAGTTGAAGTTTTACTATAATTTTCCCATCCAACATTTCTTTATCCTTTATTACAAAAAAACCTGTGCATAACACTTTGAGTCATCTAAAGATAACCTCGGTTCATCAGGGAAGTAAATGAGAGCCACTTCAAAAGAGATTCATTATTAACAGCTTCCTGTTCAGAAAGGACAGGCAAAGAACTTTGCCACTTCTAAAGCTTATGGTGGACTGTGTAAGGTATAGCTATTCCTTAACTGGGTGTAGAATTTCCAATTAATTAAATATCAATCATAAAACTTAAGAGTTCCTTTGCCTTCCCAGAAACTCTTTCTTTACATCAATCACAAATTAGTTTAATCTGGTTTAGAAATAACATTTGTCAATTTATCACACTCTTTAAGAACTATATAAGCTGAAATCTGTCTTTCCTAGAACTCTGCTTATAAAATGCTTTAGTATCCTTCTAAAGCAGAGATTAGACATTCATCTGAAAACTGTCCAAATCCCTCTGCTGTCTTCCTTATGTGGGAAAAAGCTGCTAGCAAGCGGGGATCATTGGGATTTGGTTATGAAGAATGAGACAGGAAACTTCTAGTAAGGTAATAGAAGGTACTCTGGGCCTGAAAGGCAAGAAAAGCCAAAATCCATAAGAGAAAGCCAAAGTACACATGCCAAAGCCACCAAATATAAACAGCAAACCTAAAGGGACCAGAAGGAAGAATCATGGTCAAGTTACCAAGTCAGTAGGATCTAAAGGTCAAGGCAAATATTAAATATAAATACTAAAGTTGCCTAATAATGTGAAAATGAACTTAAGAAGTACTGTTGTTTGGGGGCATGATGGGGAAGTGTTCTCAATAAATTTTAGGAAGGATTCTTATCAATAAGATTCTAAAGACCCTCTAAGCCTTGCTGATATGTTGGCAAAATTCCCTCAAGTGATCAGTAAAGTGTCTGTAGCAGCTGGTTCTCAAAACTTCAGGGGAAATGGATCTTTATAGCTTAGGGAGCATTCATTGATCAGATGGGGTTCTGTACATGCTCTCCTGTCTAGTGATACAACATGACCCTAAATAAACAGTAATCATGGATGGAGTCATGTTTCATCATGAGTGATTCAATTCTGGTATCAGAATTGTAAGACCTAGATTCTGTGCTCAGCTCGAATTCCATCTGATCAAATCCCCCTTTACCCTCTGACAGCTTTCCCATCCGGCTGACAAATAATAACAACCGGAAGACTGAAGAGATTACAAGACACATCCATGGATAGTGGAACTGAATTTTGCTCTTCTGCTTTACAAAAATACTCGGAAATACAAGACAGTGCCATTATATTAAATGATCTGCTAATGTACTATTCATTCCATCACTTTTGATCTCATCTTTCCTTTGAGAAACAGAACAACAAATTTTCAAATGCAAAGATTGAAAAAGCTGAATTTGGCATTTTTGGAGGGATAATCCTTAGCAATAGTCTTACTCTTTGTTTCCCCTATTATTTAGTCAAAGATTTAGTCTAAGTACTAACTAGGAATATTTAGACACCAGCCACATAAAGGAGCTGTAAAATGAATGGACATGTTTACTCTTCCTTTTTCAATGAATTTATTATCAACTATGGAACAAAAATAAACCTCAGTGACAGTGACCTAAAGTTGGTAAAGGCACATAACCAACTCCAAAGATGGGAGTAAGCACGAAGCATTTAAGATGATTAAAAAGCTGAGACCTGGTAGTTGTTGGGGCACCTGGGTGGCTCAGTCAATTAAGCATCTGACTTCAGCTCAGCTCAGATCATTATCTCAAGGTCCATGAGGTCGAGCCCCATGTCGGGCTCTGTGCTAACAACTCAGAGCCTGGAGCCTGCTTCAGATTCTGCGTCTCCCTCGCTCTCTGCCCCTCCCCCACTCAACGCTCTGTCTCTCATTCTCTGTAAAATAACAAACATAAAATTAAAAACAAAAAAAGCTGAGACTTCACTGAAAGAAGAAAAAAGCATGTGAATAAGGAGGGGGATTTCCAAAGACAGAAAGGGAAAGGTATGCATGATGGTTCACAGATAAAAAGAACATGCAGTGAAAAGAACTACGCTAAGTACAAGGGTGACTTACTATGATGAATGTGAGAATTTTATATAGAGCACAAGTCATACTGACAATCATTTACTTTGTCTCTTCAATAGTGTCTGTCTTCAAAACAAATACACAATCAGCAACCCAAGAGATACTCAATAAATATTTAACAATATTGGTTATCTCTGAGCTGCATGCAAAATACATACACATTAAGATTGTTACACCCTAAAATATGCTCACCCAGTGTCTACTCTTGCCTAAGACAGATTTTAGGAAGTGTGATTCTCTATTACAGTAGAACAAAATTCATGTTAAAATAAAATGTGTAAATCAGTCCTTAACCAGGCTTCTAAAAAGAGTCTTAATTTTTCAAAATAAGAACCCAAATATTTTTACAGATTCCATTGTTGGCTTACATAAAAATAAATTATAGTTATTAAATAAACTCTGAACTTCTGCCTTGTATACTCAAAAAAGAAAATGAAAAAGAAAACTGGCCAATGCCCAGTTCTTATAATGTTATATTCATCTAATCCTACTTTAAAACACACCCAAAAATGCCACCAAATAGTTATTTGTAATCTCAGCTAAATAAATACCCTAAAAAGAATTCTAAAACTCAATTCCTAATTATTTTTTTCCTGGCCACTAATATAAAATAGGCCCAAGCCAATGGAGTGGCTCAGTTGGTTAAGCATCCAACTCTTGATCTCCTCTCAGGTCATGATCTCGTGGTTTGTGAATTCGAGCCCCAAGTCAGGCTCTGCCCTGACAGGGAGGTGCCTGCTTGGGATTCTTTCACTCTCCTTCTCTCTCTCTCTGCCCCCCACCCTGCTCGTGCTCTCTCTCTCTCTCAAAATAAATAAATAAACTTAAAAAAAATAGGCCTGAACATTAAAAATTGGATTCTTTAGGGGCGCCTGGGTGGCGCAGTCGGTTAAGCGTCCGACTTTAGCCAGGTCACGATCTCGCGGTCCGTGAGTTCGAGCCCCGCGTCAGGCTCTGGGCTGATGGCTCGGAGCCTGGAGCCTGTTTCCGATTCTGTGTCTCCCTCTCTCTCTGCCCCTCCCCCGTTCATGCTCTGTCTCTCTCTGTCCCAAAAATAAATAAACGTTGAAAAAAAAATTGGATTCTTTAGACATTAAATATTCTTCTACAGAGTGGTTCATCTGAGTCATATAGATGGCTATGTCCAAGGATTCACTTCAGAAGCATCAACTACAATCAATATATTTCTGAAATGTTTGTATTCATGGTATGTCCCACCATGAATAACAATGGGTTAATTTGCCTCTGAAATTAGAATGTGCTGAGTTGAGTCAAAAAAAATGTGTCCTTTCACATGCTGAAATCAAGTTCACTCCATACATGAGTTTCTCTCCTATCCTGAATCTTGTCCTATTTTCAATGATCAAAGACTTTGAGAACAATCGCTTGGCTTACAATCTTATTTGGGATATAATCACATGTAAGCAAACTGGGCTGCACAACCCCCTGCAGACTTTTCTTCCAAAGCTTAAACTGCTATCATCCATTATCACAGTATTTCATTATTCTGTCAACTGACCGCCACCTGCAAGTTTCTTCAAAAGTTAGTTACTAATATGGGATTTACTGAGAAGTCTTCAGCTTGCTTTCTATTTTTTGTGGCCAAGCAGTTTAAACTGTAATATTTGCATTAGTTAGGGCACTTGATCGGAAATACTACTTAATGAGGACATCCATCAGTAAATAGCACCTACTTGGAACATATATTATCTCTTCTAAGAAATACTTCTAGGGGCGCCTGGGTGGTTCAGTCATTTGAGTGTCCAGCTCTTGATTTAGGCTCAGGCCACAATCCCAGGCTCAGGGGATCAACCACCAAGTAGGGTTCCACGCTGACACTTAAGATTCTCTCTCTCTCTCTCTCTCTCTCTCTCTCTCTCTGACCCTCTCCCTCACTCATGCTCTCTCTTTCTCCCTCAATAAGGAAGGAAGGAAGGAAGGAAGGAAGGAAGGAAGGAAGGAAGGAAGGAGCAAAGAAAGAAGGAAGCAAAGAAAGAAAGAAGCAAAGAAAGAAAGAAAGAAAGAAAGAAAGAAAGAAAGAAAGAAAGAAAGAAAGAAAACACTTTCTATACACTCCTATACACTCCATATACTCCTATAACCTAAGGATTATTATGTCTATATTCAAATGAAATACATTCTAGGAAGTTACATATATTACCCAAAGTACAAATATAGTAATTGGGGGATCTAGACTTAAAATGTAGGTATAGATTTGGCTGACCCTAAAGTCCACACTCTTTTTACTATAGCATGCCTCCCCACTTCAAATTCTATTTCTACTGCATTTTAAAACACAGGGCACCCTTCACAGCCCATGCTCCATATCTCAAAAACATATCTGGTCATTTGAACTCCTTGAAAGTGAGTGATGTTAAAATCTTGATAACAACCTTTATTTTTCTTTTCTGTAAAGTAACCAAGCACTATATATATATATACATATATATATACATACACACACACACACACACACACACACACATATATATATATATGCATATATATGTTTAATGTTTATTTCTTATTAAGAGACAGAGCGTGGGCAGAGAGAGAAGGAGACACAGAATCGGAAGCAGACTCCAGGCTCTGACCTGTCAGCACAGAGCCCGACGCGGCGCTCGAACTCACTAACCGCAAGATCATGACCTGAGCTGAAGTCGTACGCTTAACCGACTGAGCCACCCAGGCACCCTACCAAGCACTCTATGTTACCAAATGCCTTCCAATGAGTGTTAAAATGTTCCTACATTAAGCTTGGGATGAAGCTATTATTCCTTTACTTTTCAACAAGCCATCCATTCTATTTCTTTTAATTTATTTTCCTCTGATTCTAAATGGCTTTAAGAGCTGTCTAAATCCATTCCAGAGCTCAAACAACTTTGCCTATAAACTTGTCAGTTTTAACTTTGGAAGTTACAGATCTGTTTAAGAGTCAGATGAACTGCAGACAAACACAAGCAGAGTTTTGTGTAAAATGAGTTTTGTGGCAACTGCTTTGGAAAAGTATTTTCTTCGAGCTCATCAAACAACTTTCAAGACATATTTAAAAAAAAAAAAACAACAACAACATTCACAGGGGCGCCTGGGTGGCTCAGTTGGTTAAGTGTCCGACTTCAGATCAGGTCGTGATCTCGCATTTCGTGAGTTCAAGCCCTGCATCGGACTCTGTGCTGACAGCTCAGAGCCTGGAGCCTGCTTCCGATTCTGTGTCTCCCTCTCTCTCTGCCCCTACCCTGCTCGCGCTCTGTCTCATTCTGCCTATCAAAAATAAATGAATGTAAAAAAAAATGTTTTGAAGAAAAACATTCATTCCAGGAATAAAACTACCCTAGGGTTTGCATGGGCCTAAGTTTGAATGATGGCTGTACACTGAAAAATAAGAATAAAATCAACTAACAGTGCATACACACGACCTCAAAAAATCTTAGAAGTTAAAAAAAAAAGCATCCCATAAAAACTGGCTAAGGAACATAACAATTTTAAGACTGTCAAGGGTCAATAAATGCTTAGAATAATTCAGGACATTAGCTGAAAAAATACCTTTCCACTTTACAGCCCTGTTTAGAGAGCTTTAAAAACACATGTGACTTGTGTTTTAAAATGGCCTATACCACCATGGTGACCAGCTGACCACTTTGCTTTATGGGTCCATTTCCCTAATCTCTGCCATGGTAAAATATGTCAAACAGATGTTTACAGGCACATCTCTTAGCAACATATTTGGTTCCTATTGAAAACATTTGCAGATCTACGTTACAAATGCTTGCAGAGTTATTTGCTAAGGTCCAGAAAGGTTCAGAGGGAGGATTTTCTTCTCTACTTCAAGTGCAGCCACTCTGTTTCAGAAGTAAGGCTGTTGGAGAATAAATTGCAGCCCAGTAGATGACATTCTGTCAAAACAATCTGCAAACATTTATTTTGTTGCCACAGTTCAGCTGAAACCAGTTCCTACTGAGATACTGACACTGCTATAACATTGATTCATGCTTTTGTGGCTTCAAAAATTAATAACCGTAACTTTTGTTTTTTAAATGCTCTGGAATTGCCAGCAGTATGCTACCTCCAACTGGCTCTAAATAAAGCAGTTCATGATTTGACTTGTTGTCCAAAACAGGAAAGTATCTCTCTCCAAAGCTTTGGTTCCAAACTAGTTTCTCATGCAACAAAGTAAAGCTAGAGACTGTACTTCTGCCCTTTATGCTCAAGAAGCGGGTGAGAGAGAACTTCAGAGTCCTCAATGATGAAGTCAAAAATTAAGACTTTCAAGGACTTTGTCATCAAATGTATTCCTGAAGTTTAAAATGCCTATGCTATGGTCATTAAATCTTTCAAGATACAAACCAACCTTTAGTCTAATGTGCGTGTTCTTCAAAACTTTAACCAGAGGGGAGAGCTGAGACATCCCCCCAGCCTCAAAATGTCTCTGTAAGTCTCCATGCTGTCTTTAAAGACTCTCGTGGATTTCACATTTAAAAATAATACTTCTGTTGGTTTTATTATAAAAATATTTCTTTGCAAAAATCCAAGCAACAGTGATGTTTCAGGTAAATATCACATGTTTATCCTGCACTTCACACCACCCAACCCTGGGAGCACCTGGCGCCCAGTCTCAGAAGGAAGTCTTCTCTGCCTCTATTAAAGGTCTAAGTCATTGCCGGCAGTCAGCTCTGCAATGGCTTGACATGTGACAATGACCTAACTGACAAACCATAGTCATAACCAAACTAATGATAAAGTAACATAATGACATTCAATATCTCTTATCTATTTTTGTTTTCCCAGGAAACCCAGCTCAACCCAAAGTCCTTAAACAGTTCAACTTCTCGGCCTTGGTGAGGTGTGAACTATTAACACAGTGATTTGTGACAGGCCAGCTCTGCCTAAATCTATGGTATTTACACAAGTCTTAAGTTTGATGCTACTGAATACAGAATACAGAGAAAAACAAAGAATTCCTTAGGAAAGGGAGGAACCTAAAAAGTCAGCCAAATTTCCAGTCTCTCAAGATTTAGATAGTCATTGTTTGGCTTGATAATTTTATAAATTCCAAAAAAATCAAACCCATTATTATTCAATATATTAGGCTTATCCATTCTCCCTTCAGTAGCATAACTAAGGGTTGACTAAGAATATGCAAAGTACCTGCAGTCTGTGATCCTATCAGGCTATTGGTTCATTCACAAATTTGTAATAGGTATCTATGATGTGCACACACTAGAGTGCTCTGTGTGGGCTCATATCCCGAAATGGAAAAACCCGCATGTAAACAGATAATTATAGTAATTGTGTTAAGTGCTTTTGATTTATTCATTCATCTCAAAAACACTTACTAAGCACCTACTGTGTACTGAGCCCCTACTAGGCACTATGCTAGGGGCTATAACAGATGTTATAGGGGCTATAATGTTGTTTTCTTCCTTAAAGCACTCTGAGAGTCTACAGTTCAATGTGGCTGGAACACAAAGCATGAGAAGAGAGAGGAGACTATAAAAATAGGTATGAGATAAATTGTGAATGGCCCTATATGCTTTGATAAGGCGTTTAGACTTTATCCTATAGTACCAATAGGGAAGTGTTGAAAGCCTCAAGCAGGAAGTGGCAAGACTAGATGTGTATTATAGAAAGCTGTTTATAGCAATGTCATAGTCGATGGAGTGAAGGAGGGAGGGTATTCAGCAGTTCTTACCACAATGAAGACATTTTTAAAGTTGTGATTAGTAGCCATAAAACCTACTCAAGTTGACTGCTCTTGGCAGCTCAGTATCTTTGTTTTCTTGGCCGCACACACCTTGAGAATGTAGCTTCCTGCCGTTCATCTCCTACCATCTGTGGTAAGGCTACCTTCCCTCAAAAGCGTACTCAGCATTTCTTTTGCAAATCTGTTCACAAATGCACTGCTTTCACTTATTAGACAACATCTGATCAGACTACCTTATTTTCATCTATACTCTTTGCTTTCCTAAAAAATTGTGGCAAATCTAGGTATA
The DNA here is from genome assembly GCF_016509475.1 of Prionailurus bengalensis. Lineage (NCBI taxonomy): Eukaryota > Metazoa > Chordata > Mammalia > Carnivora > Felidae > Prionailurus > Prionailurus bengalensis. Next base: position 148,641,771 of record NC_057344.1, read on the forward strand.
TAGCATTTCCTGCTACAGCCTAGTATACAACGGTATTACTTCTGATGGTGATGGTTTAGGAAGGCAATCCAAAACTCAGACTTCCATTTTCTAAGGTACTTTCATTCTACATTCACCACCGTTAACCCTTGATAGTCAGTTACAGTGAAGTATCTTTAAGTGATTTTTCAGATTCTCGAAGGCGATATTTAAAGCAGGCTTTTAGCTAGACAACATCTGAGTTGTGCTCTCCAGTCTTGATCATCAGATTCATCTGAGGTAATTAAAAATACAGATTACCAGGTTCCCGAGTAGATCTGAGGTAAGAGGGGTGACTCAGGAATCTCATTTTAGAAGTCCTCAATGAGGTTAAGAATTAAGCTGGTTTGGTAAAACCCTAGATGGAAGCTACCCTAATGGTTTCCTTATCATTAAAGCAGCATTAAGCACATATTTTTCTCTTAAATACTTTAATGAAACTTAGGCAATCACTTTAAGTAATTGCCACCCATTTAATGTTTACTGAAACAGTTTACAACTAATTCACATGCCATTTTCTAAACGCTTCAGGCTTACTTGGCTTTCCTGCTGTGCATTAAGCAGTTTGTTAACCATTAATAAAGAGCTAAGAAAAATCCGAACCTGGAGGTCATTTTAACAGTAAAAGGGGCCGCCAAGAAGCATGATTTGTGATTAGCAAAATACATGTGAGTTCCTTGTGGCATTAACCAGAAACTTATGATCAGTGCTTTAAAGCAAGAACAGGCCATGAATACACAACCTGTTTCTTAAAATAAGTCACCTTCTCTTTTGTCCTCTGTCAGTCAGAAAATATACAGGAAAATACTATTTTTGCATTTAACAGGAGTATCTGTGAGGCAGCATTATTGATAAATAAACTCAGGATAAACATATATGTAAATGAAAAATAAAAATTCCTAATATCTAATAAGTGATTACTGTTCCTTAAATGTAGTCTTCTTTCTAAGTTCTTTGCATTTAATTTTTTTCCATGTAATAATTCTAGGTACCATAATCATCTAGATTTTATAGATGAGGAAATTGAGGCAATGAGAAGTAACCCGTCCAAGGTCAAACGGTCAATAAGTGGCAGAGATGGGAACTGAAACCGGGAAGTCTGACTTCAGGGCATCTGCTTTTAACCACCCTGGTGCACCGACGCTAAGGAAATTACAGGCCTGAACTGTGTTTGACAGAGGTAGAGGAACTATGACAAAAACACTGGAAGGAATGGATCTTCAGAACAAGCCAGGCTTGCACGAGGGCCCACCACATGGTACGTGCCACACTCCATGCTTTGGGAAATACTAATACAAAGATGAATAACACAAGGTCCCTTCTCATCTTTACTGCTTTTCCATTGCCATCTCTTTCATAAACCTCTCCCTGACTCCAGAGAGATTTAATCAGCGTCTTCTGTAAGTACCCATAGGACTTTGTGTATGTCTCTCAAGCACTATTACATCGCTTTTCACACTGCAGTTTAATGAAGTCTTGATATGTCTGCCTCTTCTTCCAGTAGGTTGTAAGTTCCATGGAACTTTCTGTGAACAGGGAGCAAGCCTCAGTTCCTTGTCCCATACCTAGATTCTAGTGCAGTATGCCTTGGCACACTGCTATCTCTCAACAGATGTTTGATAAATGAACAATTGAAATACAGAGGGAGGAACGCAGAAGTGAAATAACTTGCTCTACAACTCACAGTACACTTGTGGCAAAGATGAGAAAACAGTCTGTATATCCCAGCCTTACCTAGTCAAAAGTTTGAATATACTATGTGCAAGACACTAGTCTCCTCTTTTGCTAAAACTCCATGACTTAACATTTTATCATATATTATGAAACATAAAATGTTGTTCACATTTCGTCTTTATGCTTCATCTCTCATTTAACATAGTAAATCATTATAAGCAGGGGCCACTGCATACCTCAATTTCTGTTGTCAGACCATGCCCAAGGCATGCATACCTGCAATTTAATTTTCAGAAGAGTCCGCTGAAGAAGCCCATTCTAAAATTGAAGTTTCAGAGAGGTCAAGTCACTTGGCCAAGGTTACACAGGTAGTAAGAGACACACTGAGACTTAACTCTAACTCTAAATCCCATATTAGTAACCACTGTACTATTTTTGTGCTCTCAAAGATCCAAATATCAGCTCCACCTTTAACTAGAATGTGACCTTGAGGAAAGTATTTAATATTTCTGAGACTCATTTTTTTTCTGGCTTTATTAGATAGAATTAACATATAAGATTGTGTTAGGTTCAAAGTGTAAAATATGATCATTTAATACCAGTATACATGTGAAATAATTATCACAATTAGGTTAGTTAACACCTCTATCACCTCACATAATTACCGTGTGTGTGTGTGTATGTGTACACGTGTTTGTGTGTGTGGTGAGAACATTTAAGATTTACTCTTTTAGAAACTTTCAAGTATATAATACAGTATTATTAACTATAGTCACCCTGCTGTACATCAGATCCCCAGAATTTATTCATCCTCTTATAACTGGAAGTTTGTACCCTTTGACCAACATCTCCTCATGTCCCCCACCTCCCAGTCCCTAATAACCACCATTCTACTCTCCATAACTTGATAAGCCTCATTTTTATCATCTGCGAGGTTGATACAGAACTTACAGGAATGATATAAGGATTAAATGAGATAATAAATATAATCTGTCAGTCACATAGTAGGTATTCAATCAATATGTATTGATTGGCCCATTGACTAATAATCAGATTTTGTTCAGCAATTCAGCACATTTGTTAACAATCCATGTAGATAATAAAACTCCTCTGAAATGCTGTGTTATAAAGCAACTCTGTTGGAATATCTCTCCAACTAAGGAGTTCCAAGTGTTCCACAAAATTAAAAGTATAAACAAAAGTAAGATTCCACAGTGAACAGAGACACCTATAGATTAACATTCTTCTAGGAACCCTTTTTACTATCCCTATTGAAAGAGTAGGGATTCTAAAGTACAAACTTAGGGGCACCTGGGTGGCTCAGTCAGTTAGGTGTCCGACTTCAGTTCAGGTCATGATCTCAAGGTTTGTGGGCTCGAGCCCGACAACGGGCTCTGTGCTGACAACTCAGAGGCAGGAACCTGCTTCAGATTCTGTGTCTGCCTCTCTCTCTGCCCCTCCCCCACTCTTTCTCTCTCTCGCTTTCAAAAAAAATAAACATAAACAAACAAACAAATAAACTACAAGCTTAAAAAACATGCCCAAGTTCAACTCAGTAACTGGGGAATCTGGAACCAGAATCTAGTTTCATGTTGTACTCATTTATTCACAGCTGCCTTGCTTCCATATTAAGGTGTGGCTCTTTTTCTAAAAGCAGTTCCAAACTGAAACAGAGTTCCTACCCAGCAGAGGAAGGATCCAGAAGACCTAATTTCAGATTCAGGCTCTGCCACATACCAGCTCTATGAATCAGGCCAAAGTTTCCTCATCGATGGAATAGGGATGAAACTGCTTTCTCACAGGACTGCTAAGGATCCAATGAGACAATGCATAGGAATGAGCCTAGCATAGAGCCAAGAATATAACAGGTACTCGATAGATGTTGATGAATCTGGAGATCACAAGATGCAGCAAAGCAAAGTGTTGTTGCCCGTTTTCTTGCAAGCATTCAAATACAGTGAGGAAGGAAGGAAGGAAGGAAGGAAGGAAGGAAGGAAGGAAGGATGGATGTGATTGATATAAGGAGGGAAGGAGGGAGAAAGAGAGGGGATGGATAGGAAAGGAATGTCAAAAAAGAAGGGGGAGGGAAAATAAGAAAAGGAAATTAAAACATCTATCTTGGATGTTATCACAATTATGTTACTAAAGAGCGAGGAAGCTTCAAAGTCACACACAGTCTTACGATTTTGATCCTGGATTACAAGAGTAAACAATGGCCTCCTGTTTTATTCTTTCTGTTAATAGTAACAGAAATTGCGATTCCTAATCAAAAAATCAAAAAGTGAAATGGGATGGGACATAAATAGATACTTTTCATCCATATGTACTAGAAGAGTCATTTTTCAAGCATTGGTCCATGGAGACACCACCAGGAGACAAAAAGCAACAAAGTCACCTGCAAACATTCTGACAGAGCAACAGAGACTTGTCTGCTGTGAACCAGACCTCACAATCGTGCAGATGCCATTTGAGCTAAATTTTACCATAAACAACAAATCTGCATTCCTCTACTCCCAAAGAAGCATTTTATGAATAACCAATCTACTGTCCTCCTACCTCATCTTAGCATTTCTCTCTCTTCCCTTCTGCTCATTCCTCAGATTTACACCCATAAGGTGCCTCAAGTTCCTGAGATGCATGACTCAAGATCACTACCATGTTCATAGAAAAGACCAAAATCAAAGCAGAGGAAAATAAGATCTGATGCAAATTATTTTCAAGAGGGAAAAAGATGGGCACAGCTTGATTGTTATACTTTTCTTTTTGGCAGATGATAAATCTCATTTATAATAAGAATGTATTGTGAACACCAGAAAAATGATTACTACAAAAAGTGAAAAGTTTAAGGGAACATGATAGAAGTAGAAAAACAATCTAAAATTCATTTACCAAAATCTATGTTTGGCTAGAGTATATGATGTTTTGCGCAACCAAAATGCCCTCTTTAGGCACCATCTTTCTTTCCCATAAGGCTGCAAACTCCCAATCTTAGTGTTACCTATGGGTCTTACAGTGAAGGACTGGGCACCATCACCACGAAAGGTCACCATTGAAATACATGTGTCCAGCCTAAAAACAGGCTGCTGAAAACTATGCATTCAAGACAGACTGCCTGCCTTCCAGAACTTCAGCATACCTGGATGTGGAAAAACAACCAACCGAGAGCCAACAATGCAGGTAGTACACTTAAAAGAGAATGAGCTACAGGCAATTCAGTTAGATTAAAGACCCACAGGCCCATTTCCACACATTCCTTTTGCCACAAAGGTGGCTGTTTTCTGGCCATATTGATAAGGAATATCTGTTACCTTCATACTCTGTGGAAGGAATGAATCAAACAATAATTGTGGTCACAGAGAAAAGTCACGGAGTCACAGAATTTTAGATCAGGAAGGGACCTTAGAAAATATACAGAAATAGCTTTTTTACAAACAAGAAACCAGAGGTTCAAAGACATTAAAGGAAATGTCCATGTTCAGCAAGCCATTAGCAGAGCCAAGAATTTTTTTTAATTCATTTTTATCAGCACACTGTTCTTTTTACCACTACAACACGCTTTATCAATAACCTGGTTGTTCTGGAAGTTTTAAGATATTTCCTTTGCTAAGCCTGGCTGGGGGGAAAAAATCACCACTACACTATTTCCAGGCTCACAACACTAAATACACAGCTTCAAATTCAAATATGTGCCTCTTCCCCATGTCCATGATAATCAATATCATTCCTATCTCAAAACAGAAATAAATAGCATCATTCTAAGCTCTACCATCTTTTGCAATACAACAAAGCACCAAACACCAAATACAGAAAATAAAACTGGGAATGTGTCAGACTTCATAGTAAGTGTTATTCATTTCCTCAGCACCTGTGTCCAAATGCCTAATTTCCTATGACCTAGACAACAGCCAAGCTTGTCAGTGCCAGTTGGCTGATCACATATCCTTCCCACTTTTCTGCCTCACAGAGAGCAAAAATGAATCTCTTAACTTGGCTAATTCGATAATTCACTCAAACTCAGAATAAAACTTTTCTTGGGAAATATAAATGATAGCCCCATTACGAACATTTAGTTGTGTGACATGTTTTGCTTCAAAAAGATGTTATAAGAATAAACATAATAGCTAAACTAAGAAAGAAAATTAGGATTTCACTGAGGTTAAACCCCAGAACATATTTTCATCAGAAAAGTTAAGAGTTTCTAATGAAAACAACAAATAAATAGAAGATGAAGCCAAAGAATGAAATGAAACTGGCCACTCACCTCCAAGGCTGGATAGATGAAAACCGAGTCTCAAATGAAAATCAGAAGCCCTTCCATAAACTGGGAAACACAGAACCTACCCATACCTAAACCTGAACTATTTCCTGTTGACATGTTCTAACCTGAAGATGGCCCCAGTGTCCAACTGAGGAAACACATTTTCCAGGATGTGAAACTCATCTTAGGAAATACTGAATACTGAATTTTCTTTCCTATACTGTTTGCTGTGTAAAAACAAAAACAAAAACAAAACAAAACAAAAAAACCAAAGAGCTAGATAATCTCTGATAAGTGTACTATACATTTGACCATATTTGTGCATTTGGTGACTCATAAAAAATGCTGTTTTAAAAGTTGACAAATGCTACTCTTTAAGCATCAATGTAAAGGTAAAACACTATCAACCTTAATAATTAAACTCAATCCTTCAAAATGCAGCTTTTCACCAGGCTATGTAGAAACTTAGCCTTTATTGATCTCTGCTCTCTGTCTCCGCTGCTCTCAATCCAAGGCTGTTTGCAGAACTCCAGTATGAAATTAGCACTCCTGTGATTTTTCACTCCTTACCCCTTAAATGAATATGCCTTTTGACCACCAAAGAAGGGTATATCAAGTTTATATATCTTCCCTGAGCTTAAGACACCTCATGAGATCTTCATTACTAATGTTCAATTATACTGAACAGAGTAAATTTAGAATAATAACAATAATTAACATTCGTGTGGCAGTTTACAGTTCACAAAGTACTTTTTAAAGAAAGTATACAGCTTAATTTAAATATGTCATATATTGGAAATCCACAGGCAAAAAATCAACCTTTATCAAAACCTCACATCTTATACCAAAATTAACTCAAAATGGATCATGGTCTTAAATATAAAATGTAAAACTCTTTCTTTCAAGTGTTTTTTAAATTCCAGTTTGCTAACAATACAGTGTAATATTAGTTTCAGGTATAGAATTTAGCAATTCATCACATACATACAACATCCAGTGCACATCACAAGTACCCTCCTTAATACCCATCATCCATTTAATAGCACCTCCCCACCATCCACCTCCCCTCCAGTAACCCTCAGGTTTTTTTCTATAGTTAAGAGTCTATTTCCTGGTTTGCCTCTCTTTTCCCCACCTATGTTCATCTGTTTTGTTTCTTATATTCCACATATGAGTGAAATCATATGGTACTTGTCTTTCTCTGACTTGTTTTTAGCATAATACTAACTCCAACCACATCATTGCAAACAGCAAGATTTCATTCTTTTTTATAGCTAAGTAATATTTCATTGTGTGTGTGTATACATGTGTGTGTGTACAGAGAGAGACACACACACATCTATATACATACACCACCATATTTGGGCTCTCCATAGTTTGGCTATTGTTGATAATGCCGCTATAAAATTGGGTTGCATGTACCCCTTCGAATCTGTATTTTTGTATCCTTTGGGTAAATATCTCATAGTGCAGTTTCTGGACTGGATGCAGTTCTAATTTTAACTTTCTGAGGAACTTCCATGCTGTTTTCCAGGGTGGTTGCCCCAATTTGCATTCCCACCAACAGTGTAAGAAGGTTTCCCTTTCTCCACATTCTCACCAATACCTGTTGTTTCCTGTGTTGTTAATTTTAGCCATCCTGGCCAGTGTGCGGTGGTATCTCAATGTGGTATTGATTTGTATTTCCCTGATGATGAGTGATGTTGAGCATCTTTTCATGTGTCTGTTAGTCATCTGGATATTTTCTTGGAAAAGTGTCTATTCATGATTTCTGCCCATTTCTTAACTGGGTTATTTGTTTTTTGGGTGTTGAGTTTCATAAGTTCCTTATAGATTTTGGATACTAACCCTTTATCAGATATGTCACTTGCAAATATCGTCTCCCATTCCCAAGGCTGCCTTTTAGTTTTGTTGACTGTTTCCTTCGTTGCACCGTTTTTATCTTAATGAAGTCCCAACAGATTATTTTCGCTTTTGTCTCTCACCTCAGCAGACATATCCACTAAGAAGTGGCTACAGCCAACATCAAAGAGGTTACTGCCTGTGTTCGCCTCTAGGATTTTGATGGTTTCCTGTCTCACATTTAGGTATTTCATCCATTTTTAATTTATTTTTGTGTATCGTGTAAGAAAGTGGTCCAGTTTCATTCATAAAGTGCTTTTAAGTATACTTTGTCATTTGAGGCTCACAAGTCCCAACTAAGCTGGGAAAGGGAAATGGAAACAGAGCCTCAGAGGCTCATACTGCTATTAAGTGGCAGAAGCAGAACTCAAACCCAGGTCTTCTGATTTCAAATACTATGCTCTTTTTACAGTGGCATAAGAAACTAACATATTGCTAAATTTTAAAACTTTATTTATGTATAAATATAAGTATATAAAAATATATAAGTATACATGTATGTATATGCATATATATGCATATGTGATATATATGTGTATAAATATGTATACATGTATATATGACATATATACACATACATGCATAGGACAAACCAGACAAGTGGAGGTAAGGATAAGGATACAGAAACAACCACACATGAGAAAACAAAGAATAAGCAGTTTTTAACAATGTATGTGTGATATGATTCTGCAAAAAAAAAAAAAAGAAAAGAAAAGAAAAAAGAAAAGAAAAAGGCATATGATGCTACAAGGGTAGCTCCAGTGTTAAGGGATAATAATGGGGTCAGTACACTAAAGAGGTTCAGCATATCCCCCTGGAGACACAAAGTCATTCCATGATCTTGATGGTTTACAGCACAGGGTCTGCAGCAGCATGCTGCTGGGCAAGGTACAGTTAATGCAGATTCTTCAAGGACTCTATCCCACGGCCAAATCTCTAACTGAGTTTTACAAGGACCTCTTTGTCTTGGGCCCCCTCCCAACACATGGGAAACCTCAGAATGTCTCTTGCCACTGAGTGCAACTAAGCTGAGCCACTGGGTATTACAATGGCTCTCAAGGGTGGCCAGCCAGTTGAGCCAAGACATAGTTCCAGTATTTCTCAGTCCCACAAACAACCTATACTTTGTACAAGCTTGTCTTTTATCTTTAATAAAAGGTTGGGGGATATTTTTTCCCAATAATGCTTTAAAATCCAGATAATATGAGAAAACAAAGTAATATCCAGTAGAGGATAATTTCTTATTTTCTGCCCTTTATTTCCTATCACCCAGCCAGTAAGGCAAACCAATACAGTCTGTGAAATGACATATCTATGAGGACAGACTATTTCTCCCTTTTAACCTAAGAGAGAAGATTTTCACGTATGTGTAGTAAGTAGAGAATCATTTAAGATTATCAGCTCCACAATATGCTAAACATACATAAGTAAGCCACTTTTAAAATTAGGAAACTATTGGGATGCCTGCGTGGCTCAGTCAGTTAAGCATCCGACTCTTAATTTCAGCTCAGGTCATGACGTCATAGTCATGAGATGAAGCTCTGTGTAGGCCTCTGCACTGAGTGTGGAGCCTGCTTGGGATTCTCTCTCTTCTCCTCTCTCTGCCCCTCCCCTGCTCGCTCTGTCTCACTCTCTCAAATAAACATTAAATAAAATGAATAAATAATAAAATTATGAAAATATTAAGGAAACAGCACAATCAGTAAAAAACACTGAATCATATTTTAGTCTCTCCAACCTTCTTTTCTGATGTTTAAAACAGTATGATTTAGTCTGCTATATCTAAAAGTAACTAATGGCCCCCAAACAAAAATATGTCCAACTGTGAATAAAAAATAAACTCAAGAAGCCTAGAACTTTGCCATTTATCCAGATACTTTTCATAACATAGAAATGCTGCATGTTACCAAAAGGTACAAGTTGGAATTATAGACTCACAGTTCATTAATCATTACACATGATGTAGGTCAACTGCTAATTGTATCTATTGCAAAACACAAGTTAATATCTTTTCACATGTATATTGAAATGCATGTAAATCCAGAGAGAATGGACGAGAAAGAAAACCCTAGTGAGGACTCAACAGCAAAAGAATGAAGAGAGGCTTTGATTTTCTGTTCCATTATTTATTGTGTATTATATTGTTCCTTACTCCATATTATTTGAACTACAGAAATAAAAATACATTCAAATTTTATTTGTATGAGATAAAGAAAGAAAGAAAATGAAAAATGAAACAAATTTAAAATTTTTGGTTCAAGCAAGACCACTAAAGACCTGGAAAGCAACACTGAGTGATACAACACTTTAGAAATGGAAGAGTGGGCTGGTGTTGTCACAGATAAGCCTACTTTGTCTTAAGTGACATCATTAGGGATTTCTCAAAGTGAAAAGGTGGAAGGGACTACACACATTTCCTCACCAATCAATGTTGAAGAACTATGAAAAGGGATTCAGTTACACGATTGCCTTCTTTCTTGAGAAAATCAAGGTCATGTCCCTGAAAATGACTTACATTGGTATTACAAAAGATCTGAGCACTTCAACCCAAAGGTAAAACAGCCCAGAGTTACCACATAAATACCTAGGGTTCGAAGCTCCAGGGTCTAACCTGCCCCCATAGAAGCAAGAGACAATCACTCTCCATCTCTAAGTACAGACATAGAGCAATGGTTTCTGGGTGCTGGAGTCTCATGGAAAATGAATCACACTCTAAGCAGGGTAAGAGTATTGGTGGATAGCTCTGAGGGAGAATCTCAAAGAATGGCAGGTGTGGGAAGGAAAAGAGGAGCCTTTCCCCTTGCCACAGTCCATGACTGGCCCAGAGATTTGGTTTTAAATTGAAAGAAGGAGGCTGCCTCAGAAAGGAGTCAGCCTAAAATATTACCAGACATAATAGAATAGGATCTGAAGAATGCTCCAACCCCCCAAAAAGGAAGTCCCAACTGCTCAGCCGAACTGCCAATCATTCCAAATTACATCACGATGGCAAAGTTTCAGCTATTACCTCTAAAGAGGATGCCACCTTGATACACCCTCTTGTATACCACCAACCATATGGTAATTAATATTGATTTTGTGAAGGATAACCATGATGTTGTGTGGCAAAAGCTTGCAGTCCTGCTTATGCTTTGACCCAGTAGTTTCACTTTTTAGAATTTATTCTGAGGAAATAACCATGGATGTGTTCACAATTTAACAGCAGGAATGTTTGGTAAAGCGCTATTATAGTAACTGGAATAAGGAAGAACCCAAACCCCAAAACTGGAGAATGGTTAAGTAAATGATGGTACATCTGTACAATAGCCATTAAAAATAATACTGGGTTAGCACTGCTAGGAATTTACCCAAGGAATACAGGAGTACTGATGCATAAGAGCACTTGTACCCCAATGTTTATAGCCGCACTCTCAACAATAGCCAAATTATGGAAAGAGCCGAAATGTCCATCAATTGATGAATGGATAAAGAAATTGTGGTTTATATACACAATGGAATACTACGTGGCAATGAGAAAAAATGAAATATGGCCCTTTGTAGCAACGTGGATGGAACTGGAGAGTGTGGTGCTAAGTGAAATAAGCCATACAGAGAAGGACAGATACCATATGTTTTCACTCTTATGTGGATCCTGAGAAACTTAACAGAAACCCATGGGGGAGGGGAAGGAAAAAAAAAAAAAAAGAGGTTAGAGTGGGAGAGAGCCAAAGCATAAGAGACTCTTAAAAACTGAGAACAAACTGAGGGCTGATGGGGGGTGAGAGGGAGGGGGGGGTGGGTGATGGGTATTGAAGAGGGCATCTTTTGGGATGAGCACTGGGTGTTGTATGGAAACCAATTGGACAATAAATTTCATATATTTAATAATAATAATAATAATAATAATAATAATAATACTGGGTTTGGAGAGCCTCTGACTTCGGCTTAGGTCATGATATCACAGTTCGTGGGTTCGAGCCCCACGTTGGGTTCTGTGCTGACAGCTCAGAGCCTGGAGCCTGCTTCAGATTCTGTGTCTCCCTCTCTCGCTGCCCCTCCCCCACTCGCACTATGTCTCTGTTTCTGTCTCTCTCTCAAAAATAAATAAGATTTTTTTTAATTAAAAAAAATAATACTGGGTTTGTTATACAACTATATAACTAGAAAGATGTTCATGAGACACTGTTAGGAGAAAAAAGCAGACTATGAAGCTATCTTCATATATGTAATACAATACCATTTTTATCAAAAATGTGCATTTTAATTTGCAAATGTGGAGGCTGTACCTAAAACATTAATAGCTATCTATAAATCCTAGGTAATTGTTATATTTTTCTTTTTGCTTATCAATACTAATTATATATTTTTTGAATGCATATATATACTACTTTTATAATAAGAAAAATATTTTTGAAGTAAATATATAACTCATAAATCTACATATACAACCATGATGCTCCTGACTTTAGTCCTTTGTCTTTCATTATCACTCCCTACAGAAGTGAGCTCTGTTCCCCACTTCTATCGTTAAACTTATTTCCCCCAAACATCCATATCTCAAAACTTAAGGTCTGAACAAGCATACTTTATAACTTTAGCACAATGCCTATATGCTCAACATTGTAGAAAGGTAAATAAATAGTCCCCAAAAAGCAATGAGCTGTAAAGAATATTTTCTAGAACAAGATTGAATTTTTTGGAGGAAAAAGAAAACAACCATCTTTTCGACTAGTGCTTTCATGTCTTAAATTAAATATGCTGTTTAAATATGATATTTGTAACAACTATGGGTTCCAATTGTTCTTTATGTATCATTGGCTGAAGAAAGTCAACTACTTTTATGATAGCAAGTCCTAAAGTTTAAATTAAGACAGCACATACAATGAGACAGAAATCAGTTTGGTAAGGAGTAATCTCTGTCTTTAATCCTTAAATAGGTGGCATGTGTATCTTCTATAATTAATGGCAAAATCTCCTTCATGAGCAGTTTCCAGATGCCTTACTTAAACTACAGCTAATCAGTCTCTGATTCATCCTGTGTTCAGGAATGCTCTCCTAATAGACACACTTGCTATCTCACTGCAAAAGAAATATTACTACCCACTCCACTGCCATAAAAAAAAAAAAAATCAAACACGTTTCATCTCTTTCAAGGTCAATTCTAGACATACACATTCCTCCTGCAGTCAGGTCCCAACCAATGTAAAAGCATCCAAACATGAACTTACATCAACCCATGATCTAATGTGATGAGTTTACCAAAGTCGCCAACCACCTGAGACACATGCCAAGGGAAATACAATGAACAGGCCACTCTAGAGTAAAGATGTGTTTCGTACCAGTCAGAGGAATCTGTTCCACTACACCACTAGACAGCTTTACAGAGGAAACCTTTCCTAAGTGGAGAATTTGCTTCTCCCCTAATCCCATAGAAATCTTAGTGCTATTTAACTTAATTTTTCCAAACGATCCACCTCATTCCAGACAGACTTAACGGTAGTTACTAATACACTTCTGGTTTTGGAGGGAACATGAAAACTATTTCCAGAAATTTCTGTCAGGTTAAGTTCTCCTTTATATCCACTGTACAACTGAGGACTTTTTCCTTGGAATTTTTTTATCATGTGCTCCAAAACCAATTGTGTAATAATTACCTCACCCTTCACTGATTCATGGAAGCTCACCCTTCCGGCTGGCTCACAGTAAAAAGAAAGTTCATACAGAGAATGCTTTCAGTACAAGGACTCAGACCTTAAGAGTGACAGGGGTATGTCTGGGTTATAATGGATGTCTGAAAGTTCAAAACACATGAGGTGGAAAGAATAATTAGTGAACTCTCAATGGAAGAACTAAGAGAATTATCTACGAAGCTGAAGATCCGCCATTCAATGGACTTCGCAGAAGGAGGTTTTCACATGACACCAGCTGTCTGTGGACTCATGGAGCCAGCTCAGTGGAGCTTGGGGAACCTGACTGGTCTCTAATCAAGATGTTGTTAAGGATGTCTTTCATTGTATTATATAAAGTCCTCTTTAATTCCTTCTGGATTCTGTGTTGGTGACACTTTTGCTTCTCCTAAACAAGTGATTTGTTTTTAATTCATCATCTCTATAAATTGAGTAAGTAATCAAGTTTTGTATTTTTCCCTGGCTGCAAAAAACTTAAAAACAAAGGGCATTTGGGTGGCTCAGTAGGTTGAGCATCTGACTCTTGATTTCTGCTCAGGTCATGATCTCACAGTTCGCAGGATCGAGCCCCACATTGGGCTCATTGCTGACAGCCCAGAGCCTGCTTGGGATTCTCTCTCTCCCTCTCTCTTTGCCCCTCCCCTGCTCACATACACACATGAGCATGCTTTCTCTCTCAAAATAAATAAACGTTTAAAAAAAAAAAGAAAAGAAAACTTAAAAACAAAAGTGAGGCCCACATATACCATTTAAGTCTCTTGTCATTTTTTCCCTTTCATTTCCCATTTGTTTATTATTTATTTTGTATTCTTTTAGTTTCTGTAATAACTATACATCACCTTGGTTCTTTTTGGTAACAAGGTAGAGTTCAAATAAGTCAATTCAGGAAGTTATGAGACTGTGTGAAAGTTACTGTTCAATTCAATACACATCCTATACTGTACTGCAGCTTTTGGCAAATCAAGAAGAAATACCCCATCATGAACATTACAGTCATGTATCAACTTGAATAGATAACCAGAAAATTTGCATTATTCCCATGCAATCCACATTTAAAGTGTAGTTCCCACTTCACCTAAATTACATTTTATAGAGCACTAGAAAACACTATATTTTATATGAGAGAAACAGCACAAGCAATTTGTGTTTTACTATAAGAGACATGAAAATCTGCAGAAACATTAAATCCTCAATTATAGAAAAGCTGTATTTAGCCCCTAGTTAGTTCTGGGCAACTACCACCTGAACACAACAAAAAATGAGCTAACAGAAAATAAAAAGAAAATTTTACTCCATCTTTATCTTTATCCTTTCTCAACTAGTTTTTGTTATGTGATTATAAATTCAAAATCACATACCACATATTTAATTCACCAGAAAAGCACTGCATTTCCATCTAATTACATCTAAATTAGATCATGTTATACCTATAATTTCAGGTTTTATAATTATAATGGAGACTACCACTAATGAGTTGAAAAGGAGATAAATTGAAAAGTTTGTTTTCTGTCTACCAGTCTCTCCCTTTGAGTCATGAAAAAGTTTCCACTGCCTTTTAGAAGTTGAGTTCTTCACCATATCTAACCTGATTATGACCTCCATTTATTCAACTAGACTGATGTTTCTTATAAAATGGTTCTGTGCTTTTGGCATAACATCAATACCATGCCATTAAATTTAGAGCTTTGTTTCCGTCAAACCAAAATTTCTTTGGTGCCTCCACTTCCATGCAAAATTAATGTGAATTATTTTTATAAACTTCAATCTGATTTGTATTATTTTCCACAATGCAACATTTGTGACAAATACTTCAAGATCAAACATTAGTATAAACCAAATAATAGTCCTCATGAAGAGGCTTTCAAACACTGCTTGGGGTTTACATTTTCCCCAAGATTGCCCCCAGAGCCAATATGATCTTGGGAATCCAAGTAGTTCCAACAGTTCAGTTTTGAGAGTTTCACCCTCACATAACAACACATCAAATCACCTGATCAGTTTGCAGAATATGAGAAATCTAACCTCAATTCCTTCCTCAAGTGACCTCATAGTTTCTCTTGAAATACTGGAGACCCAGAAACCCAGTCATATGTGCTAAGCAATTACAGAAGGGATTTATTTATTAAACATTAATCTCCTTGTCATGCAGAGTACCCAGAAAATCCCTGATGCACTTTTGCACTGAAACCTCACTGGAAACACATTTTTCTAAGTCTCCAAAGATCTTTCCCTTAACAAATCTGATAGGCCTTTCTCAAGTTTTCAATCCCCTTGACCTCTATGCTTCATTTAGCAGTGTTGAAATTCTCTCCTCGCATGGTTTCCCTGGATGTTCTCTGTGTTCCTCTACTACCTCTTTGTCTAATTTGCTGACTGTTCTTTTTGTCTGCCTCCACTGCCTGGGCTGGCAACCGTTCTAAGGTTCAGAACTTGGCTTTCTGCGTTTTCCCTCAGTATTCACCACTACGAACCATATACCAGCAGCATTTACTGGACTATCACCTTGCACAGCTGTCTCAGAAATCACCGATGAGGGCTTACCCTCTCAAATCATGATTCCATCTCCAGTTACTGACTGGTCATCTCAGGCTATGACCCCTGACACCTGAAACGTAACATCTCAGAAATAGAGCTCATTTTTTCCCTAGCCTACAACAGACTTTCCCAACATCCCACACTAAACCCTCACGACCTTATGCCTGAGTTACAAAACTCTAGTGCTCTTCCCACCTCTACCACTCCAACCCATCAAGTACACTGCTGCCTGAGGACCTATCATTATCTATCATTTTCATCACAATACATGCATTCAGAACCTCTGACACGTTCCCACTGTCCATTGCATTAAGTCAGTAATAAAACTCATCACAAATTATCGATAGCCATGGAAGTTTTCCTCTTGACCAAGCCAGTGTCTTTAAGAACCACCACTCGAGAGAGCCAAAGCATAAGAGACTGTTAAAAACTGAGAACAAACTGAGGGTTGATGGGGGGTGGGAGGGAGGGGAGGGTGGGTGATGGGTATTGAGGAGGGCACCTTTTGGGATGAGCACTGGGTGTTGTATGGAAACCAATTTGTCAATAAATTTCATATATATATAAAAAAATAAGAACCACCACTCATGACTTGCTTATTGTCATTTCCAGATCTGTGTCCTTGCACATAACCTGTCTTCGTACTCGAAGTGCCACCCTCACCTCTGTTTGCCAATGTATGTCTCTTCCTATATCATCCAGTTCAAAGTTCAGCTCCTTCTTCAGTTAGCCCCGTATCTTTTACCACCTCTCCCCTAATCATTTGATACTTTGATATTCAATTCACACTATGTTCTTTCCACTTATTGATATGCTACTTGCCAAGTGGTCTCAACTTGTGACATATGTACACGTTACCTTTATCCCTGCTAGATTATAAAACCCTTTGGAAACAGAGAATCTCTTATTTATAATAACATTTTGGTGCTTATATAAAAACATTTAGAACAGTTTGGTACTCTCCACTGTACAGTACCAGTGGGTACCCACTAACTAGTTATTAATATATAGTGTCATGGCTGGTCAATGTCATAATCCTCTATGCAAGTCCTATAACTACAAGAAACACTATGCATCCAATGCACATATCAACCAGTAGTCTAAAGAGATACAATTTCCTTCGATAAAAAGTTTTAAAATATTCCATTATAGACCTTTTCTCTCTTCAAATGAACTGTATTTCTTTTCTCGTGTTTTCCATGTTAGCTTGTCCACTTGCAGGAAAGAAAAGGACTAATTTCATACCTAACCTAATTACTCACTCCTGCCTGTATTGGAATCCTGGCTCCCCTATCTGCTTTGCTCAGTGCTCCCCTCAAAGGCATAAGCAAGCACATTCCCAAGGTCAGCCTAGGCCTCTGCTGAGGTCCCTGGAGTTTGAGAACCTAGCACATAATTCCACCAGCCACCCAGAAGTCAAGAAGCAGCCTGCATTTGAATGAAAGATACAAAAGGCCATACCTATTTTGATGTCAGTCATACAAAGGAGAAAAAGAAAGAATTAGAATTGACTTTCTCTTACTCATAGGATGGACTGAGGAAAAAGCGGTATACTCTGCATACCATTTCCATGGAGATTTTTTTAATGGATAAATAACTGACCTCCACAAGATGTCTCAAATGAGAATACTGGCCTGATGGCTCAAGATGCCCTTAAAAGCTCCTATAGAGGCCTTACCCTGCATCTGCTCTCCTGACTCCTTGTTTTTAAGTCAAACCATCAAGAGCTGCGTGGACCATCTCCACCGGAAAGCAAGGCCCCTGACATTTTCAATGACTCTCCCTGAAAGAAAAACATTTAGAAAACATGGGCCTGAACTGATGTATCCCAGATCTTCCATTCATGTCTTTCAATGAGGGCATCATGCAAGATGCAATGAATTCAAATAAGACTCTTTCTGAATGCTGCTTCTTTATGGCACAGTCCCCTAGACTGTCAAAACCAAAAGGTATTAATATGCCATTGTTAAGTATTAAAAGTCAGATGTATATGGGCAGTTGCTAAATGCACTTTGGTAGAAAATTAAAAGATATCAGGACAACATATCAGATCCTGGGAATTTTCATCACCATCAGTAACAGATAATACAAGTTATACATGATAAATGCTTGACTTGAGATTTAGAGAAAAGATGCTTCAATTCATTTGTTCACACTGAATCTTGATGAAATTCAATAAATAGAAAATACTTTGTTCTGGCCCATAGTTTAGAGTAGGATTCAAGACAAAAAAAAAAATAATAATAAGCATTTTGTTTATTTCTTCTGTGTTAAAAATTATTGTTGGATTACCACCAAAACTACCAAAGCCGAATTTTTAATTTCAAACTTTCATAAAGAAACTCAGGATAGGGGCACCTGGGTGGCTCAGTTGGTTGAGCGTCTGACTTTAGCTTAGATCATAATCTCATGGTTCATGAGTTTGAGCTCTGCACTGCGATCATTGATGTCTACACAGAGCCCGCTTTGGATTCTTTGTCCTCCTCTTTCTCTGCCCCTCTCCTGCTCATGCTCTCTCGCCCAAAACTAAACAAACATAGAAAGAAAGAAAGAAAGAAAGAAAGAAAGAAAGAAAGAAAGAAAGAAAGAAAGAAAAAGAAAGAAAAGAAAAGAAAAGAAAAGAAAAGAAAAGAAAAGAAAAGAAAAGAAAAGAAAAAAGAAAAGAAAAGAAACGAAACCCAGGATAGGAGCACTTAGGTGGCTCAGTTAGTTAAAGGTCTGACTCTTGATTTTGGCTCAGGTCACAATCTCACAGTTCATGAGTTCGAACCCCACATCAGGCTCTACGCTCCCAGTGCGGACCCTCCTTGGGATTCTCTCTCTCTCCCTCTCTCTCTCTACTCCTTTCCCACTCGCTCACTCTCTCTCTCTAAAATAAATTAAAAGGTTTAAGAAAAAACAGGATAAATACATCAGTGAGACTTTTCTATCAATGGGAGGAAAGCACTAGCACAACACAAGACGTATCTGATGAAAACAAACTTCTGATTTAAAACACAAAGGCCATCCTGTACATTGAAGATATAGAGACAATCATTGCCGAAGGCATAAGCATGAAGGGCCAAATGCCAGTTGGTATTAGTAATGGAAATATGATCCCATAAATGAAAGACTGACTGACACTCAAAAGCCTATAAAACACAGGACAACTCCATTGCTTCTTCAAGAAGAATGGCTAACATTATCAGAACGTGTGCAGACCACGACTTATGCCTTTGTCATCTTTTGTTTGTACTTTCGGTGATAGAAGACTATAAAAAAAATATTATTTTTATCAAACTTTCTAAAAATGTATAATTTCCTTTTACTTGGTTTTAATTTTTAAACTCTGAATATCTCCTTTACTTCTAACTAGATCTCCTTTTCTGTTACTTTCTGTTCTTTCTAGAGTGAGTTGTAGCATGATTTTGTATAATATATACTAGCAACTTATTGTAATGTCCGCTGGTAACTTGCCTGGAAATACTACCACTCATCCTTCTGAGAACAGAGACATCTAATTAGAAGACTGTAATCAACCCAGGCAATCTGCCTTCACACTACCCAGGGTAAGAGCATGAACTTTGGTGTCAGAAAAACCTAGCTCAAATCTTGGCTCTGCTATTTACTAAGGGCATGACCTCAAGAAGTTACTGTTGCTTAACCTCAAGAGCCAACTTATTAAAAAAAAAAAAAAGTCATGATAATACAAATAGTAATATTTATTTCACAGTGTTCTTACTAAAAATTGAAGAGAAAAATAAACAGAATGTACATCATGGTCCCTGGCACATAATAAACCCTGCCTGATTTTAAAGTATAAATAATATAAGTTAGAGTATCACTTCTAGCATTCATTCACAACCTTAAACTTTCTACTTCATAAAATGTAAACAACAATGCTAACAGCACAAGAGTGTTATAAAGAGCAATTGAGACAGTGTCAGTGAAATTACCGCTTTGGTATAGCTATACACAAATGTAAGGTAAAGTGTTCTATTCAACTTAATAAACTGAGTGTTTTCCAAATGCTATAACCAAAGACAACATGTGACGTTTGACCTTACTTTACACAAGGTTATAGAAACTGCTGGTGATGATACCAGTTTGGTTAGTATTTCTATATCTCAATACAGCACAAGTAGAGACATACGCTAGAGGAAAAATACAAGTCTCCAAAGCAAACAATCCTTTGACGGTACAATACAAAAAATCCACTGGATGGCAGGCAGGAAAGTGTCACCTTACACATCCAATGCTTTTCAATGTCTGGTCTTCTGACCACTTGCAAGAGAATGTGCACAGAGTGCTTTTATAAGACACTTCTGAGCAACACCCCCAACTTAGTCAAAATCTCTGGGACTGAGGACAAAAATCTGAAATTTTAACAAGACATCCAAGTGGCTTGATGTCCAATCAAGTTTGAGAACTTCTGCTTCAAAGTTCTGTTATGAAAAATCATAATAAACACAGCTAGCACTTGTCATTATGGAAAACTGTTTATCAAAAACAGAGGAGGAATAGATCTCACCATAAAATTTCAATCTAAGTACAAATTCTGAAATGGACAGAGTAGACAAAGTTCAAAAAAGTCAAGATTTGGGGTGCCTGTGTGGCTTAGTCGGTAAAGAATCAGATTCTTGGCTTCAGGTCAGATCATGATCTCACAATTTGTGAGACTGAGCCCCGCATCGGGCTCTGCACTGAGAGTGTGGAGCCTGCTTGGGATTCTGTCTCCCTCTCTCTCTGCCCCTCCCCTGCTTGCACTGTCCCTCTCTAAACAAATAAATAAACTTAAAAAAAATAAAGGTTTAACTTTTCTTTTACATATGTCTTTTCAATGACATCTCATAATGTAATATAAGAATTGTTTTACATCTGGTCATCATTAAACAGGCAGGCTTCTCTAGCGCTCCAGATACTTTGTTTCCCTTAACACTTGTGCACTTGTTCCTGCCGACCATTTAAGCAAGAGTTGAAAATCAGCATACTTCAAGTTCCAATGCTTCATCAAGCCCCAGCCTTCACTGAACTTGCCTGAAATACAACCACCCATCTTTTGAGGCGAGAGACATCTAATGAGAGGATTATAATCAACACCGGCAATCTGCCTTCACACTCTCCAGGTGAGCCTGTGGGGAGTGTCTCCACCCAGAACATTGCTGACAGTGCTCAGCCACACTCACACCAGTTCTTTCAGCCCGAAATGTTACCAGGAGCCAGCATGGGTTCCCAGAGAATGTGCCATGGTGCCAAAATAGGCTCATTTCGTCTTCTGATTAAATGACTGCATCATTTTTTTTTTAATTTTAATGTTTATGTTTGTGAGAGAGAGAGAGACACACACAGAGTGTGAGCAGGGGAGGAGAGGGGCAAGAGAGAGAGAGAGAGAGAGGGAGACGTAGAATCTGAAGCAGGCTCCAAGCTCCGAGCTGTAAATGACTGCATCATTTAACTTGAGTTAAGCAAATATCTAACCCTGTCTCATAACTAACATAGGGGTTCTCTATGGCCATTCTCTGAGGCAGTGCTTCACACTGTGGCCCATCATGGAGCACATACAGAATGACATTTGGATGTCACACTGAAAGATAGAGATGAAGCTACTTGACATCTGGGTCCACTGAGGCCCTGTCTGGCTACCTAAGAACTGCAGAGATCAATTTCTAAGCACATCTGTAATTTATTGCTGTAGGACACCAGTTGCGAAACACAGTCCAAGGAATGTCACTCCATAACTAAACAGTAGCCTAATCAGATTCCCCACTGAGTCTACCAGTCTGTACAGCCATGAGTGAAGAGAAGTAGATTGGTACCCAAAAGCAGGAAATGCTAGAAAACCAGAGGGGACCAGGAGACAATGAGAAACTGGAAATAAGAAGAAAACCCAAAATACAAGAATACAGAAATACACAAGAAAAGAATGGGGATCAAAACCACTGATAGAAGCAAAGGGATTCCAAGGCCAGGACATACAAGTGGGTCATCACCTTAGTTTAAAGGCAAAGGATTAGAAAGATGTAATCAAAAAGAGCTGACTGATGAACCATGACCAGCTTGGAGAAGTAATGCACTATTCTATTTGACATTGTTAGCAAAGACTTGGAAGAAGACAGATAAATAGAATAAGCTTATGAAAACATCAAATCACACAAAGCTAAGAGATTTTACAATTCCTTCTTATTTTCAAGGGCTATCATATGGTAAAAGGAAAAAGGATTAATGGTATTATCATGGGCACAATTAAGACCAAAGGGTCAAAATCACAGGAAGGCTGACTTTGATCCAATGTAATGAAAGGCGTTTTAACAATTAAAACTGTCCACAAATGGAATGGACCACAGGGCAAGCAACGAGCTCTCTGGCCCTCAGAGTGTGAATTATGGTCAGTTGGAAAAATCATAGCAAGGATTTCTGCTTTGATGAGAGAGAGAAGAGCTGGCCTTTAAATTCTTTGTGCTCAAATTCTTTGAAAAATATTTCGGTAGAAACCAAGTTTTTCTACCATTAAAGGAGTAGTAATGAATCTGGCATGGAGTATAACATCTAAAATGATCCCAGTCTAAATTACAAGTAGAAGCCCTTTATTTCCATTCTGGGAAATATAACTGATAGAGGCTTATTTTTACCTATGACATCATACTAGTACTAGCATTACTCCTATTACCCTTATCACCGTGGGTCAAGTTTCCAACAGAAGTTTATAGATTTTATAAGTCAAGACAAAGGAAAAAAAATGACTCTATTCCTGAAAGCTCACTACTGAGAAAATTCTGAGATGACTGTTCACTCTCCTTCTTTAGCATAAATAAGTAAAGGAAGGAGGGACCTGCAGCAACGGGACTATAAAAAGCTCACTTGGGTCTGAAAGGATGACACCGTGGACCAGCCTGGGATCAGCTTACACTGAACTCTGCACGGAAGTTCCCTAGGACCTGGAACGCATACAAAACCAGTGGAAATTTTGGAGAAGAAAAGTAATCAAAGGTTTGTGCCCAATCTGATTTCTGTGAACAGCAATAAATTCTTAATGGGTGTAACCTGCTGGCCTACAGCCACGAATCTTAAGAAAGTGGGGATCATACAGCAATAATGTTGACTCAAAAGCCACTCCCCCCAACAGCCTAACAAATCCTTCCCTGGAAATTAGGGTAATGAAGCTATGGACGTGCACGTATGAGACGAGAGTGGCCTTCACACCAGATCCTGCCAAGATTCTGCTGCCTTCCCACACGCAAAGGCCAAGACATTCAAAGCAATTGAGGCAGAACTAGTTAGGTCCAGTGTGACTGATGACAAGAAAGGGCAGCTCCTTCTGTGAGCCAAATGTCAAGACTGCACACATTTCAGCTACTGAAGACACTCTGTACCTAGATCGTCCTCTTGTTCCAGGAGACATCACCATAAAAGGGCACCCAAAGATCAGAGATGGAAATGGGGTTTTCATTAAAAGGCTTCCCAAGAAAATGAAAGAGAAACAAGGACCAGGGGAGGAGGAACAGAGAGGATGAACGTTCTAAATATATTAAAGAAATAGAAAACACATCAACAGAGCCATGGTCATTGTTTGTGCTGCAATGAGGCCGCTAAACAGTTTTAAGTCGTCATAAAAGACAGAGTGGCATACTTTCTTGGAAATGTGTGACAGGACATTTGGTAGGTATTTTCATGACAAAATTTTGCTCATCAGACTTATAAACCAAGTCTATTAGATCTCACCTTAAATGTAACAGTGTCATTTTCTTTGCCTATTTGAAAAATCCAGTCACCGTTCATGGATGTTTCATTCCTTAATACCAATTGGCATGGTTCTGGTCCAGTTAAAATCAGCTTTAGGGCTGCCTTTTTTCCTAAAGCAGCTACCTGTCTGTTTGCCATCTACTACAATACACTGGCCAAATGGCTTATTTTCTGGTTTTCCGCAGAACCCACTTGTAACCCTACCAGGCCACAGCTTTTTCTTTCCTAAGAACTCAGATCATTTTTCCATTACTTTTCTGTTATATCCCCAAACCAAATTTTTCATGGTTTTCTAACAGACTTTATTAAAAAGCCACTATTTTTCAGAATTTGTACAACTGAGCAAGAAATGATGCCGCAATATAAGAATTCTAAGAAGGAAATAAGGTGCATCATGCAGTAATCTCATTCAGGAAATTAAAGGGAAACAAAAAAAAGAGAAAATAAGTCAAATGTCCCTTACTATTAATCTCTGATGTTGTGTAATGTTCAAGACAAACCAACAGATTCCATTTCATTGTCAATACTAAGATATTTCTTTTTTTTTTTTAATTTCTTTAACATTTATCCAGTTTTGAAAGACAGAGAGCATGAGCAGGGGAGGGGGCAGAGAGAGAGAGGAAACACAGAATCCAAAGCAGGCTCCAGGCTCTAAGCTGTCAGCGCAGAGCCCGACGCGGGGCTCGAACTTGCAAACCGTGAGATCATGACCTGAGCCGAAGTCAGCCGCTAACCAACTGAGCCACCCAGGGGCCCCTATACTAAGATATTTCTAATTGATTGTCAATTCCAAGAGGACATACAATACTTAATGTGGCAAATATTTTAAAAAAGAGTCGGTCAATTAATCCACTGTGGCATTAGATACATGTAAACGCTTAATAAAAACACATTTTATATATCAAAGGGGGACATTCCCAAAACACATTACAGTTAAAAAATGCTCTACTGAGCACCAATTATCAGTTCTCATACCAAGGTTTTACACTGTAATCAACAAGAGAAAATGATGTTAATTACACAGTCCATTTTATAAAGAAATTTCACAGAACTATGAAATATGAATCTGGAAGAGATCAGGTAGGAACGAGGCCCCTGTTTCAAAAAGAAGAAAATTGGGGCTCATATTGATGATTCAAATTTCAGAAAGCCATAAAACCACTTACTACAGGTCTGGCATTTAATCCAGGCCTCCTGATACCCACCTAGTGCTCCTTCTTTTACATTATGTTCCCCTCAAAACAAAATTCTAGTGCACTCATCTTACCTAATCATTCTTCAGCACTTGTATTAAGTATGAAGTTGGACTCCAACACCACTTTGCAGACCTTGAATAGAGCCTTGAACTGTGACCCCAGGCCCACTCGCAGGATCTTCAGTGCTCCACACAAGCTGTAGGTGTCTGCTTTGTCACTGACATCTACTATCCAACTCTCTACCAAGCACAATGCGTTCAAGTAGCAATCAGGAAATAAAATTTAGGGTGGGAGATGTAAGAGTCCTTTAGATTCCTGATCTAATTGATACCTGCTAACTCTTACTTATTTAAATATTCAGCAGCTCCCCCCCAAAAAAGCATCAAATTTGTGTTAACATTTTCCTTTTTATTTCTTTGCAGTGACCACTTCTCTACAGGAGACATTGTCTAATATTAAAAAGCGCACAACACAACAAGATAGTCTCTGTTATTTAGAGGAAAAAATTAATTTTAAAAACAACTCTGACCTAAATCTCACACCTTATATAAAATGTGACTCAAAATACATTATATACTTAAAGGTAATTTTTTTTTTAACTTTAGATAACAATGAAGGGAAAAATCTGGACTAGGGCTTAGCAAAGAGCTTTCAGACATGACTTAAAAACTACAATCCATGAAAGAAGAAAATAATTGACAAATTGGTCTTCATCAAAAATTAAAACTTTTGCTCTGTGAAAGACCCTGTTAAGACAATGAAAAGACAAACTATATGCTGGGAGAAAATATTTTCCAATCACATATCTGACAAAGAACTCATAACTAGAATATATACAGAACTTTCAAAAACTTGACAGTAAAAAAATAAAATAACCCAATAAAAAATGGGCAAAATATACAAAGAGATATTTCACCAAAGAGGGTATACAAAGAACAAACAAGAACATGAAAAGATATTCTACACAACCAGCCATCAGGAACGTCAGTCAAGATTATCTCTATCCAGGTATTAGCACAGCAAAGATAGAAAGTAGTGACCCCATCAAGATGCTGGTGAGGATGCAAAGAAACAGGATGGCTTCATATGTTGCTATAGGTATGACTACTCTGAAAAACAGTTCAGAAGTTTCTTAAAAAAACTAAACAGGGCCCCTGGGTGGTTCAGTCAGTTAAGCGACTGACTTTTAGTCTCAGCGAAGGTCTTGATCTCAGGGTCTTGAGTTCAAGCCCCGCATTGGGCTCCACACTGGGCACAAAGCCTACTTAAAAACAACAACGATAAAAACTAAACATACATTTACTATACAGCTGAACAATTCCACTCATGGACATGGTCAGAGAAATGAAATGATGGCCATTCAAAAGAGCCTGTACACAATTGTTCACAGCAGCTTTATTTGTAAATAATCTGAAAATGGAAACAGCCAAAATGTCTCTTCATAGGTAAATAGTTGAACTGTGGTACACATGCCAGAGTTTTCTACTCTACAATAAAAAACAAACTATTTGCAACAACT
The DNA here is from genome assembly GCF_016509475.1 of Prionailurus bengalensis. Taxonomy (NCBI): domain Eukaryota; kingdom Metazoa; phylum Chordata; class Mammalia; order Carnivora; family Felidae; genus Prionailurus; species Prionailurus bengalensis. The sequence continues at coordinate 148,668,258 of NC_057344.1, forward strand.
TGGCTGGATCTCAGGAGCATTACACTGATTGAAAAGAAGCCAATCTCAAAAGCTCACATTGTATACTGTATGATTCATTTATATAACATTCATGAAATGACAGAATTATAGAAATGGAAAACAGATTAGTAGGTACCAAGGGTTAAGGAGGATGTGAAAAGAGAGGGTTGTAACTATGAAGAAGAAGCCATAGGAAGGTATTTGCTGTAATGGAGCTATTCTGTATCTTGCCTGTGGTAGTGATTACCCCAATTTAGACAGGGGTGATAAAATGACATGGAGCTGTACACACATATTGTACCATAACAACGTCAATTTCCTGGTCTTGATATTACACTCTAATTATGTAAGATGTAGCCATGGCAGAAAATGGGGTGAAGGGTACACAGGACCTCTCTGTACTATCGCTTGCAACTTCCTGTGTATTTGTAATTTTTTTCAAAATAAAACTTTTTTAAAAAAACTATACTATTCCAGACTGCCCTGCCACAGGATTATTTCAGACTGACTGCCACATTCCTTCCCCTTGGAAAAGTCTCTCCTACCTGAACTTAGAGGTCACCCCATCACTAATTGCCTTGGAAGGCACTCTAGTTCCACCACATATGCTTTCATTTTGCTCTTCCAGTGTCTCTTAGCTTCAGAAGAGTTTGGCAGCCACATCCTCATGGATTTGACCCTCGATCTCCATTAGAGGCATGGCTTCAGAAAGAGGAAAAATCTTTCCACTCTTCTAAAGTTCTAATGTTGGCAGAAGATGGCCCCTGCTGTGGTAAATTCAAGCCATTAGGTACGAATCTGCTGCCCGATACAGGAAGGAAATGTGGTGTGGTAGAGAAAACACTCGTCTGAATGCTAGAGGCCTAGGTTAACGCTTCAGGTCACCTCGGCCAAATCACTTTTCCTCAGTCATCTGCTACATTACATGTGCAGGTTTAACTATGGAGTTGATGATGTCAGCTTGCTGTACATTACGAATGCTCTCGAAGCACCATGAGAGAAAGAAGAGATACATTTCTGAAAAAAAACTTCACTATCTTGAAACTTTGCAAGGCAGAAAATCAGTTCTAAAATGTACCCTTCACTTAATCATCACTCCCTGTCAGCATTATTTTAGGGAAAATTCTGACAGCCAGTTTGAATAAGTCCCAAATGAAAGGAAAACGTTTCAGGAAGTATTGTAGAAAGAAAGTGACAAGACTATTCAAGGCACTGTGCCAACTATATCTCCAGTTTAAATGACCCTTTGCTCAAGACAGAATTGTTCTTTGGGAGAAAAAAAAACTGTCTTCTGTTATTTGGACTTATCTTCCCTATTCATTTGATTCATTCATATATTCACTCTGGTGACAGCTCAGGGCCACTCAGAAAAGGCTGTACAGCCACTGGCAACCATTAAAGTCAAGGCGTTTCCTGTGCCTGCATCCTTCGGGGCCACTCCTGCTGTTACTGTGAAAGAATTTAAAAGAATTTTTTCAATCAAGGAAGGAAGCAAAAGATCCCAGGCCTGTGAATGAGCTGAGGACATTTCTCCAAAGGAATCAATGAAAGACAATCAAGGGTCATTTGGCCCTAAGGGCCACCCTGGAATAAAAAACAGAATCTCTAGCAACCTACTTTGGACTTTTTGTTCTATTTTGTTTTATTTCTTTCCTCTCTGTTTTATTTGTGACTATCTGAGGGGAAAAAAAAGCTCTTTTCTGGCAACTTTTTCTTTTCTTTTTTTTTTTTAACTGATTCGTTCATCTAGTTTTCATATAACCTGATCTACAGTAGAATAAGAGATCTGAAGAAAATTTAGAGATTACCCATACCAAGCCCTCATTCCAGGGCTCCATAAACTGAAGCCCCAAAACACCAGTGATAGGCCCAATGTCAAAGAGCTGGTAAGTGGCACAGCTGGACCACAACTCTCCTGTACTACCTCTGTGCTCTCTGCCGTACCATAGACCACCCTCATCTTTTTCACGCTGTAAAAAAATTCCAGAGTTTGCTCATTAGAGCCTCAAACTCCTCCAAAGATACTAACTGCATGTAGGAACTTAAGTTCTGTCACCTAAATTACTCAGCAATATTCTATGTGGTGACCCCCATTCCTTCCCAAACTGCTCTAGTTCTACATGTATAATTCCATCTGTGTGGACTCAGACCATAGATTATCCCTTTTTTTTTTAATTCTTTTTGTTGTTGCTGTTATAGAAAGGCAGACTGTCACATGCAGTGCCTCATTTGGATGTGTCTGGAGTCTTGGAAGCTTGACTACCTTATGTTCCCCTACAAATGGACCTTGAGAGCTTGTTTGGAGGTTCTAGTGGGGGAGCGCAGCTACTCATATACCCTTGACTGAAGAACGGTCCTCCTCTATCGGGGAAGGTTATCCTCTTTGACCAAGCACACAGCTTCATGAGGGGCACACATGGAGCCGTGATGGAGGAAGGGGATACCCGCCTAGCCAGGCAGCTCAGCCAAATCAATCCTGGCGATCAATGGGATGACAGATGTCACAGCCAGATCACCCTTATATCCAATTACCCCATTTTAAATGGGGAATCTTATATGGTACATATTTACCAGAAGTTTATTTATTTTTTTAATGTTGTCTACTTTTGAGAAAGAGATAGAGACAGAGCATGAGTTGGGGAGGGGCAGAGAGAGAGGGAGACAGAATCTGAAGCAGGCTCCAGGCTCTGAGCTATCAGCACACAGCTGGATAAGGGTCTCAAACTCATTAACCAGGAGATCACGACCTGAGCCAAAGTCAGAGACTTAACCAACTGAGCCACCGAGGAGCCCCTGAAAGTTTATAATGTGCCAGTCTTAGGCAAAGTGCTTACCTCATTTAATCAGCACAACAACTGTGAGTGAGGTAGCATTATCCCCATTTTTCAGATGAGAAAACAGACACTTTGAGAAGCTAGTAAACTGATTCAAGGCTACATGTACGCTCCAAGTCAATCTGATTTCAGCATCCAAGGCTTAACCAGCATGCTTCTCAGACCTGAAGACTTCCTAATCTTAATCACTTAGCTATTCCTTCAAAATGCTATGCCAATGTTTTCTTTATTAATATACACACTGAGAATTCTCAATCCAATACTCAACTTAAGGAGTAGGTGAACTCTAGGCCAAAGTATGCTACTATCAGTACTTGAAATGATGCATATTACCTTGTGAGGAAACCTGTCAAGAACAATGTCATAAGACTGAATTTTTCTAGACTTTTAACCAGTTTTTAACTCTGTGGACTGAAACCCAACTATCAACCAAACTACATGAGCTCAACAGAGACTCCCAGTCATTTGGTTCTTTCCCCATTGCAAGAATGAGGCTGGATAGAAGTAGTCTCTTCCTAAGTAAGTCAGCAATCTTAACACTCTTTTTGCATCTCTGCCCCATGATTTTTAATTTCTATTTTTAAGGATTTTAAATGACTTGTAGATGAGTTAGTTGCACTGTAACCTGCAACAGAGAAGATGGGTATAAGTTTCTTTACCTGACCCACCATACAGAGAGCAAACTAGTGCAATGAGAAAACCACTTAACAGCTGTCTGCCTTGGAGGGACCTACTCAACTGTCTACATTTCTTCATCTATTAAATGGAGTTAGTACTTATACTGTCCTCATAGGCTTGTTATGAGGATTAAGTAAGTTACTACTTAACAAGCACTCAGAAAAATACTCAGTGAATGTTAACTATTCTTTTTTGAGAGAGAGAGAGAGAGAGAGAGAGAGAGAGAGAGCGCACGCACAAGTGGGAGAGGGGCAGAGGAAGAAAGAGAATTTATTTTTATTTTTTTAGTGTCTATTTATTTTTGAGAGAGAGAGAGAGAGAGAGAGAGAGAAAGAGAGAGCAGGGGAGGGGCAGAGAAAGACACAGAATCCTTAGCAGCTCCAGGCTCTGAGCTGTCAACACAAAGCCCGACGTGGGGCTCAAACTCACGAACCATGAGATCATGACCTGAGTCCAAGTAGGACACTTAACTGACTGAGTGACCCAGGCGCCCTGGCAGAGAGAAAGAATCTTAAGCTGCTCTGTGCTGAGCATGGAGCCCAACTGGGGACTCAATCCCACAACTCTGGGATCATGACCTGAGCCGAAATCAAGAGTCAGGCGCCTGACGGAGCCATCCAGGCACCCTGAATGTTAACTATTCTTACTATTGTGATGGTAGAAGTGGTCATTATCACTATTAGAATAATCACAAAATGAAAGTCACTTTACCTCCACAATTGATCATGGTACTGAAGAACTGTCAGAACAATTCTGTATTCACTGTTCTAAACTAAAATCATTACATTTGGCCGCATTCTCCAAAATTATACTTATCCATACCAATTCTTGACAGCCGTGTATCTAGTAGTTAATTCCCCCTGGAGAATTCCTCAGAGACGCCATAAAATAAAATCCACTAAAACATTTTTTTTAATTTTTTTTAATGTTTATTTATTTTTGAGGCAGGGGGCAGGGGCAGAGGAAGAGGGGACACAGAATCCCAAAGTAGGCTCCAGGCTCTGAGCTGTCATCACAGAGCCCAACACAGGGCCTGAACTCACAAACTGCAAGATCACGACCTGAGCAAGTCAGATGCTTAACTGACTGAGCCACCCAGGTGCCCAAAAAAAATCTACTGAAACATTTTTAAGGTTTTCCTGTAGTTGTAAAAACCATCAGGAACATCTTTGAAAGCTCTGCATGTCAGAGTCCTATCATTCATGATCTATGGCATGAAATTCTGCACACTAAAGCTTGAACATATGCTGAAGGTGACCAACTGCCTTTCAAGTAATATTTGGACTTGATGGAGGTATCCCTGCAGTCTATTTCAGAGCTGAAGGGAGACGATCTTCCTTCCAGACAAGAGTTTAGATTAGGATCTCAGTTTCCTCAGGAGATTAATGACTTTGCTACTTATTTAACAAGAGACCCACGAGCACAATGGTAAAGCACATACCCACTAGAGCCAGAGAGATCTGTATTTGAATGTGACCACTGAGCAGCTGTCATCGTTGTGAGTCATTTAACCCCAGCAAGCCTTGCTTTCTCCAACTGCAAAATGGGAATAGTAACACCACCTTCCTCACTGGACTGCTGGGAAGACTAAAGAAGGTAACTTACAGAAAGTATGTACGATTCAACAATAACGACAAATAACCATTATCCCTAGTTTGGTCAAACACGCTCAAGCCACAACAGAACAGGAGCTTTTCTACTACCCACCTCCTGCCAAAGCCTGGATAAGAGAAGCAACACTTTCAGAAGATGATCCTCTAATCTGGGTCCCCTAAAAACACATCCTTGGATAACGCAGAACAGCTAGAAGATGGTAAACTCAATTTTAGTTAATTTATCTCCTTAAAGCACTGTAACAGCATGATACAGTGGGAAGAGCATGGGCTCCAGTGTCAGAAAAGGTCTGTGTCTCAATACAGGTGTATTTCTTACTAGCTGTGTGACCTTGAGGAAGTTATAAGAATTCTTTGAGGCTGAGTTTCCTTATCATTAAATGAGTACAATGATGCTTTTAAACTGTAGTTGTCATAATGAAATGTTTATGAGAGTTAAATAAAATAATGCATACAATACAAAGTTCCTAGGATGGTGCCTGACACATAACAAGAACCCAGCAGATGTCAGACCCCTTGTAATGCATTTTCATGCTATTATATAGCTATACAATTTGGTTGAGAGCATGATCTTTAATTATTCTTATTGCCCCTATCTAAAATCTGAAGTAAGACATTCTTTTTAGAATACAATCCTAATAACACCTTTACTTCCCCTTAAGCATGCTTTTCTTTTTCTGGTAAGTATGTGACCGATTATGTCTCTCTTTTTATCTTGGCTGCCAGGAAGCTCAGAGGCCAATTAAATTCAACTCTAGGAACAATACTGGTGCTAGCACTTCTGCATATGGTACATTTTTCCTGGTTTTGACATCTGTTTTCACCCATATGTAATTATTACAAGACACCTAAATTTTTTGTAGAGTGTGAGAAGCTATTAACTAACCAACTAATTAATTCAGTCAAGGAGAAAATACTGATTTAAGTACCATGAAAAGAATATGAGACTTGGGGCCTTCAAGTCCTAAGTACTTCTTACATTTATCCCCTCTCCTTGGGCAATTCATTTAACCTTTCATATCTATATTTTTGCATGCCAAGTAGGAATAATAATCTCTAAAGTCCTCTCAGAATCATGCATGTATACAAATGTGTTTTGTAACCCGTCAAGTGCTATGTAAGGTCAGGTGTTATTATTATTTTCATTACTGGAGGAGAGGTGAACGTTCACCAGAGTGCAGGTGTGCACATGCACGCAGACCATGGTGCAGCACTGAGGACCCCTGCAGGCAAGCACGGAAGACGGGTAGTGATGGGGGCAGAAGCAGCCACCATGCTAGCTAGACTCACTAGAAAGCTCCTGCAGGACTCACTGGACAGAGAAGAGGCATGCCGGAAATGAAGGTAAGCACTTCAAGGAATGATCCCAATTCAGTAACCATCTCAAGCCAATTTGCTGTCTGGCCGCTAACCTAAACTGATGTGCTTAGAAAACAGTGCAAATGACACAACTATTTGTTCCCCACAAGCCTGGGAGCTGCACTCTCATTCTCACCAGGCTCATCACAAGAACAGGCCATGGGTCATAAGGGGGCTTATAATGTGGGCATTCAACTTCTCTCCTGAATCCCCTACCAATGACAGCTGATATATCACATCAACTGGTACATCCAGAAGGACTCATATACTATTAATGTAATTCAGAGAGGGGGATTTTTTAAAGAGCTAAATTTGGGCTAGAACCAAGCAGCTCTTAATAACAGTGAGGGTAGGTGTTACTCCGTTTTTAGAATAATCTGCCAACTTATTCCAGGAGTTCAAATGTTCTCTCAGCATCTCTCAGTCTTATTCCAAAAACCCATCACCCTCACTGATAACTTAGGGAAGCAGCTGCCTGCCCATAAAGGAGAGAAGAAGGAAGCTGCTGCAGAATGGCCTGCTGGGTAGATGACGAGGCAGGAGGTAGTGCTAAAAGTCACAAGTCCAAGTCTCAACCCTGCTCCTTGATAATGCGGGATTGCAATCAAGTCACTTAATGATAATAACTAATATACACTGAGCCTTGTTCTTTGCCAGTGCCCTTTGAAGGCCTCATAACTCATTTAACCCTCACCATCCAGTGAGCACAGGTACCTTTCTCACCTTACTCTCGAGATTGTAAGAACTGAGATCTAGAAGGGTCAAGTGACTTGCCTACCATCAAAAAGCTGGTGAGCAAGGCATCCTAGGATCTGAACCCAAATAAGATTCCAAGCCCATGGTCAAAACCACAGTGTAATATTGCTTTTGCAAATCTTTCTTCCCTTTGTCTGTCAAAAAAGGGACTAATAAAATGGACATGAAATTTCTCACAAGGTTGTTATGGGGGCCAAACACGACCATGGAGGAGACAGCCCTGCATGAAGTCTGAAGGACTCTACAAACGTGACACATTCCTCCTCAAGTCAGCAAGCACCTCCTAACACCAGCTACTTGCTAAACAGGGACAAGTGGTACAAGATGCCAAAAAGAAGTTACTTCTACATATTCTGAACTCAAAAAGGAAACAACAACAAAAAAAGATTTTTAAGAGACATCTGTGAAAATGAGTGACTGCTGTAACAAGAACAACGAGGGCCAGGCTGATGAGCAATGGGAAAAGCCCGTTCGGAGTCCGCCCACGCCCTTCAGAAAGACACAACTGTCACCTAAACTGCTGGAATTTCAAATACAGTAAAAGCTATTCTACTGCTAGGCTCATCCATTTCCAAGGCAACCCACTTGCAAAGGATTTTTCTCTAGGATTCAGTTGACTTTAGACCAATCAAGTGGAAAACAACTATTCATAGCTATAATTTTCTAATTTTGAATACATCAAGCTTTGGAGAAATGAATAATGGAATCCTCCAGGACTTGATTGCACCCGATCAAATGCTCATTTTCAGCCCAACTACTCGAGTATCACAGCTTCATGATACAGTATAAAGAGAGCCAGAGCAGGAGTCCAAAGACCCTGGGCCAAGCCTGACTCATCCAGCCGGGGATGTGTGACCTCAGGCAGGTCGTTAGCCTGTGGAAGCCTCTGAATTGTATTTCTAAAACAGGAATAATGCTTGTTACTCTAATTGCATCAAGGGTTATGGCACAATTGGATACTGTGCATAAAAACCTCTATAAGTTATACAGCACCACACAAAAATAAAATATTTTGCAATGTATAGTCAACTCAGCTTAGTCAACTCTCTGAATGCCCTTTGAACTGTGTACAGAGGGCCCAGGGAAAACTTTCAATGCCATCCAAAATAACTTTGATGAAAAAAATGCAACCTGAAGCAAAGAAAGAAAAGGCAAAGTGTGAGAACATGAAAAGTGCTATAAAAATATATATTTTGCTACAGTCATAAGGCCTTCCTGGGACCTTTTCTGATTTCTTTTCAGGGAAAATACACATTTCCTGATCATAGACTTCAAAAGTACAGTGAACAAAAATACACTCATGTCCGCAGTACAGAAAGGTTTCAAAATTCCTCTGGCCAAATAAAATCTCCTTTTGTGCCAGACATTTCTCTGCTTGCCCTGGCTCCAACAGAACAAGCTAACAAATCAAAACCATGGCATAAATCGTCAGGGTAAGATACCATTCCACGCTCTGGTGATATATGGAAAGTCACTCTGGAGGGGAATCACTGAGTAAGCAGAAGCCAGGCTGAGGTTTTCTACCCTCTTGACCCTGTCACTCAATCCTCCTTCTCTTCCTTACATCATGTGAGTCACAGATAGAAAAGGCATGTGTATGATTTAAAGTCAATGCTCCTGAAACATTTACGTAGAATGGTTTGCCCCTCCCCCCTTCTGTACTCTAAACTGTAGAAGTGGTATCCCCCAGGGGGGGATGATCTTGACTGCCAGTAGAGTACTACGTCAAAACACACAGTCCTGTGGCCACTGGAGAAGGTAGGAATGCACCACCCCTGCCAAAGCCAAAAGCTTGTGCTGCGACTCACTCATGGCTCAAAAACAAATGCTTTATTTGATATACTGATACAGTAGGAAGCAATATTTGCAGAAAAGAAGGTAATGACACATAAGCAGAAGTTAAAGGTGATTCAGTAGATAAAACAGCATTGGGGAAAAAATGTGAAGTTGGAAAGCAAAAAGTTCTACTTTTAAACTCAGATTAAAAATTGATGTATCAGGGGCTCCTGGATAGCTCAGTTGGTTGAGCATCCGACTCTGATTTCAGCTCTGGTCGTGATCCCAGGATTGTGGGATCATGCCCCATGTCAGGATCTGCACTGAGCATGGAGCCTGCTTAAGATTCTCTCTTTCTCTCTTTCTCTCTCTCTCCCTCCCTCCCTCCCTCCCTCCCCCCCGCACACACTCTCTTTCTAAAATAAAAATAAAAAATAAATTTTAAAAATTGATGTTTCACAGATGAATAATAAAGAAGATGTGACGTGTGTATACACACACACACACACACACACACAATGGAGTATTACTTGGCAATCAAAGAGAATGAAATCTTGCCATTTGCAACAATGTGGATGGAACTAGAGGGTATTAAGCTAAACAAAATCAGTCAGTCAGAGAAAGACAAATATCATATGACTTCACTCATATGTGGAATTTAAGAAACAAAACAGATGAACATAAGGGAAGGGAAGAAAAAATAAATAATAAAAACAGGGAGGGGGACAAAACGTAAGAGGCTCTTAAATACAGAGAACAAACTGAGGGTTGCTCAAGGGCCTGTGGATGGGGGGATGGGCTAAATGGGTAAAGAGCATTAAGGAAGACACTTGTTGGGATGAGCACTGGGTGTTTTACATAGGGGACGGATCACTGGAATCTATTCCTGAAATCATTATTGCACTAAATGCTAACTAACTTGGATGTAAACTAAAAATGAATAAAACTTAAAAAAAATTGATGCTTTACCTTAACTGTGTGCATTTGGCATTCTGTATGCCTAATTATTAACCTGAAATTGGTATCTTTCACTTTATCAAATACTAGCGCAAAAAACATAATTCTTATTTACAGGGAATTTTCCTCAGTGAGGCCTCCCCATATTCAGGCAATGTTAATGGTGTGTCTTAAATAAGAGTGCTTATGCTCACCATGCCTCCTCTGGACCCAAAGCCCTATTTCACACTCTTCTTTTTACCTGCTGCAGTGTTCTTCTCTTCGACCTTCACCACATTTTTTTCTTCCTCATCCTTCAGATCTCAACTCAAGCATGACTTTCTCAGAGACACCAGTCATTTCCTGGCCTCCCTAATCTGGTTAAATCCCACTATTAGATTTTATAGTACCATGGGCACTTACCGTAGGTGCAAGTTAACATTTATTTGTGTGGGTAAATGATTAGTAAGTATCTCTCTCAATAGACTATAAGCTCCCTAATGGCAGGAAGTGTCTTTAATTTTGCTCTCATGTCCCCAGCATCTAGCACCACACTTGGTACACAGAAGACCTTCAATAAATATTCTGGATCAAGAGATGGATGGCTGAATAAGTATCTCATGCTTCTTGATACTGATGAGATCATGGGGTTTATTGAGAGATTCTCTCTGGAGTTTTCAGTACTGAATAACTTTTCCATGACTTCATTTGTTCAGAAGAACAGACTGGAAAGCTGAGTGACATTTTATAGTAAAGTCATATGAAACCAAAATATTTTCAAAACATGTAACCAGGATAACTGACCAAATATTAAAATTTTTAAATTAAAAAAAAAAAAATGAAAAAGCAAACAAATCAATGAATGATTGATCAATAAGATAATCAACAGATAACAGGTTTTAACGTAAGATAAACAGGAAAGACAAATACCATATGATTTCACTTACACATGGAATTTAAGAAACAAAACAATGAAAAAAACAAGGGAAAAAAGAGACAAGCAAAAATACAGACTCTTAAATACAGAAAACAAAATGGTGTTTGCCAGAAGGGAAGTGGGTGGGGGGATGGGTGAAATAGGTGAAGGGGATTATGGGTACACTTATCTAGATGAGCACTGAGTAATGTACAGAATTGCTAAATCACTATATTGTACACCTGAAAGTAATATAACACTGTATGTTAAATATACTTCAATTGAAAAAAAGATAAACAAGTTTCCATTTCACCCAGAAAGAAAAACCATCCATAGCAAATTCTAGCCATTTCATCTAGGTGATTTTAGATACTTCAGTTTTTTGTGTGTGTATTTTCTCAAATAATAAATGTATTTACTTATAAAATCAGCAATAAAAAGATGTACAATATGATTTTTAATTTAATTCTAAAGGAAAGGCTTCTTTTATTTTGCTTACATTGTTACTCTTCAAGGCAGTGTAAATAAAGACTCAATAATGACAATACAAATTGAATGTGGATGAGATGTGTACAATGTCTTTCAAATTTCATTCACTCTAGGGGCGCCCAGGTGGCTAAGTCGGTTAAGCATCTGACTCCTGATTTTGGCTCGGGTCATAATCTCATGGTTTGTGAGACTGAGCTTCCTGTGCTGACAGCACAGAACCTGCTTGAGATTCTCATTCTCTCTCTCTCTCTCTCTCTCTCTCTCTCTCTCTCTCTCTCCCCCCTTCCCCCATTTGTGCCCTGTCACTCTCTAAAATAAAAAAAAAAAAACTTAAAAAATTTTCATTCACTTTATTTTTTTTAACATTTTTTATTATTGAGAGACAGAGAGAGACAGAGCATGAGCATGGGAGAGGCAGAGAGAGGAGGAGACACAGAATCTGAAGCAGGCTCCAAGCTCTGAACTGCTGTCAGCACAGAGCCCAATCAGCACAGAGCCTGATCAGCACAGAGCCCGACACGGGGCTCGAACTCACAAACCGCGAGATCATGACCTGAGCTGAAGTCTGACGCTTAACCGACTGAGCCACCCCGGCGCCCCTCACTCACTTTAATGTGAAGCTGTGAAAAAGCCATGGTTAAGAGCCTCTGCTTTAAGTCAGAGACCCCAGTGTCCCAGAAATGCCACTTTCCAAAGATGTAATGCCAGGTGAGGAACTCACCTTTGCGAGTTTCAGTGTGCTCAACCCCCCAAAGGAGGTCATTAACCTCAGAGGACTTTGATGAGGAAAACTAAGGTTATATTCTTAGGTACCTGCAGAGTACCCAGACCACAACTAATGTTCAATAAATACTTATTATTATTAATTATTATTATTATAACATTTTATCAATGAAATTCAAGCCACTATACACAGATTCATTCTTATTACTTCTTGTACTCCTCCTTCATAAGAAAAGAGAGAGAAAGGATAAGTAAACATATATAGACCAATGTAGAAAAAGTGGGGAGTTACTCAGGCTCACAGTGATAATGAATGACAAAATTAAGAGATGTCAGGTCTTACTTTCTAGTAGCAAAACTCACATGACAATGTTTTTACTATTTACAAAGTAAAAAACAGAACTAAAATATTAATTCACCAATACCCATTAAAATATGTGTCAGTTGCCTATCCCTTTCCATCAGAAAACAATACATTTCAGCCAAACACCACCAAGTACACCTAAGCTTATATCTCACTGGTCAAGACCGGTCACATGGCCACCTCTAGCCACAAGGAAATCAAAAGTTTTTAGCTGCCCCAATGCTGTCATGAACAAAACTTGGATTCTGGGGATAGGGAGGAAAGGAAAATGGCTATCAGGCAGCCTACTAAGCTGAGTCTCCCAAAATGGACTTTCATGGTTATTTAAGTACAGAGAGAAAACAACCATATTCTTTCCTTGTAAAGGGAGAAGGGATGTTTTGGTAGAGGCACCTTTGCTTGTTCACCATCTGTGTTGGTCTATAACTGGATGAAGAAGCAGTAAAACCTAACCAGCTCCTCACCTTCCCCTCCCTTACTTCCTGGCACACTCCTGCTGCACTGAGGCTCAACACAGAGCTTCTTCCTCTGTGAGACCTTCTCCTGCTCCCCCTACCTTAGGCACTTCCCTTATGCTCCCGTACCACCCTGTGTGTAATTCCACAAGAGCAATAACCAACATTTTCTTAGATTTGTCCGATTTATGTCACTTTCTCCACTAACCTGTCAGTTTTTTCAAGAAATTTTCATCTCTGCAGCCCCACTGTCCAGGACCATGACTGAAAAGAAGTACTCCATAGAGACTGCTTGTATTTGGATCAAAACAAATTAAACCGCAATGAACTGAATTGACTTACATTGTGCTGGTTGAAGGCTCAGGGATGTGACTGCATCTCTTTTCACACCCTATTGTGGTGGCTAACAGGGTGCCTGCCCAAGTGCCATGAAGGATGATGACAAGCTTACAAGTTTATGGTTCACATGAATAGATCATGTCTCAATGAGATCATGCATTAGCTTGGCTTTCTGGCCAAAAAGGAGGGTCAAAAAGCAGTTACATTAGCTTATTTCCTCTCAGGGGAACCATGGAGAAAGGAATAGAAGTCACTGTTTACCAAACAAAAGGCTGAGAAAACATTTTGCCATTTAAGAATATGACAAATTAGTGAAAGTGACAAAAATAAATAAAAACCTACCACATACTCAAAGAGTTGCACAAGTGCCTAAAAGCCAAACTATAATTGTGAATGTGTTGGCATTTGGCATAGAGTTCGGGATTTCAAGGAAGCAAGCCACTCTTTTATGAACACTCAACAGAAATGTCACAAGCAGCTTTTGATTAACTATGATTGTCACAGTATATAGGAATGGACTAACATATGGTGTTTTTAAAATAAACTACTAACCACATCCAGTGGTTTCAATTAAAGAATGGTTCATTGCTTACAAAAATTCCCCTAGACCCAGCTGTCTTCCAAAAAAGTCCCATTGCCTCACTCTGAATTTCCACTGTCATCAGGCAGATTAGTAAGAGGCCAGTCTTGGATTTGGTGTGGACACTCAGGGTGGCCTCTGTACAAAGTAAGTACCTTCCTCCAGCTTTGTCTCATGGCTGAACAAAGCCTGGGGTAATCTCTCATAAGGAGTATAAATTGAATGGCAGAGTTATATTAAATGACCTGCTAGAAGAATAGAGAATATTGCAAACAATTTTTTGGAATGCTAAGGTTATTTACACTTTGGGGTTCTGATATAAAAATACACACGTACAACAAAACAAAAACAATATGGAAGAAAAGACTACTAAGGCAAAGCCCAAGCTCCCTATAGGAGGATCATCTTGTAAAGAGGACTCTAAAAGCAATACAAAAAAACAGTAATGTAAATATAAAAATGAAAAGAAGCTAGTTAGACAATCACTGTAATCATTACATAATCATAGTGAAAAAACTAACCCTAGGGAACTAACGACAAGACAGGTAGAGGCTACTCAAAACTGGCTTGAGGGGAATATGTGGAGACCTGGTCCTGCTAAGTAATGGGGCTCTACTTTGAGGGGTGGTGACATGTTACCCTTTGGCACTAGCCCAGGGGATTTTTCTGTTCTTCTTTGATCTCACTGCCTTTCTTGATAGGGTTCCTCCACTTCCTCTTTCTCATAATTTGTCATCTCCTCTGTCTCTTCTTATGTTCTGTGTCATTCACATGCATTCTCCCCCGATCCCCACAACTAACCAAAATATAGAACTCGGTGCCATTTTTTTAAGTTTATTTATTTATTGTGTGTAAGTGAGACAGAGAGAGAGTATGTGAGAGAGAGAGAGAGAGAGAGAGAGAGAGAGAAAGCAGGGAGGAGGTGAGAGAGAGAGAGGGAGGGAGGGAGGGAGGGAAAGGGAGAATCCCAAGCAGGCTCCACACTGTCAGCACAGAGCCTGACAAGGGGCTTGATCTCACCAACAAACACTCAACCCACTGAGCCACCCAGGTGCCCCTCAATGACATTTTTAAAACTCAATTGTCATTTAAAACGAAATATATTATCCAGGTTGGTTTCTCTTATACATTGCTCTTGATTGATTTCTTTTCCATCTAAACTAGTATGAGCTTTCTATTAAAATAAATGTTCCCATTCCTACTCTTGAAGACGGTACATTCTCCCCACCCACCAAACAAGAAAAGCATCTCTGCCATGTGTGCCTGTACACAAAAACATGCAAAGAAGCTCCTCGAATTTATCCCAGTATATTCACCACTTAAATGTTTCTACAAATATCAGAAAGAATCATAAAAGAATAGAATAAAAGGGGCCTAAAGAGAATGTAGCATAGACAGATTTCCAGCCAGTTTCATGGGGGAATAAAATCTATAAACCTCCAAGTCAGGTGTGAGCATGCAAACTGAAGTTTCCTCGAGCCACACTTTTCCCACATACTTTCAAAATTTTTGATGAGCACTTGATCTAAATGAAGTGACCAGTGGAATGTTACTTATCTACCTTTAATTCTTCTTCACTAGAGTACTTTTTGCTCAAAATCTGTATTTAAGAATTGGAAGAACAAGGGATAGTAGTCACTGCTATTGGGTGTGGACATCAATATATAATAATCCAAAAGCTTGTTTGAAAGTTTTTGCTTGTTTCCTTGGTTTCTGTCTGGGGTTCTCAGTAGTTTCACAAGAAGTAACAAAGTTAAGAGTTAAACATGGGGCGCCTGGGTGGCGCAGTCGGTTAAGCGTCCGACTTCAGCCAGGTCACGATCTCACGGTCCGTGAGTTCGAGCCCCGCGTCGGGCTCTGGGCTGATGGCTCGGAGCCTGGAGCCTGTTTCCGATTCTGTGTCTCCCTCTCTCTCTGCCCCTCCCCCGTTCATGCTCTGTCTCTCTCTGTCCCAAAAATAAATAAACGTTGAAAAAAAAAAAAAAAGTTAAACAAAAATTTGAGTAAAGATTTTATAGCTGCTCGTGCATGTGTTCCGGGTATTGGGTCAATCTGCAGTGAATTTCTAGTTATAGGAATTGCTATTCCCAAGCCTTGGCAACAGAAATCACTCTATTTTCTACTGAAAACAACTTCGGTTTTAAACAAACATAGCCAGCTATATGGTCCACATGTTCATTGTAAATTTGCCTTCAGAAGTCACATTCCCCATTACACCTAAATTGTCCCTTCCCAAAGCCACATAAATGAAGCAGAAGTAATTAAATATAATTGCTTTCTTTTGTGGCCTCTGTAGTAAAATTTCAGTAACTGACAAAAAAATTATTTTAATACAGAGTGCTGTATCACAATGACATCTCTACCAGTAGTGGCTCCTAAGTAAGGGTAACAGGTGCATCCTTTTTTCATAAAAATGGAATTCTGCTTACCTGGCAAGCAGCAAAACAGTAAAAAAAAATCAGGGATGTTCTTATTTCAAAATCACGGAATCGCAATTCTGAGAAGGATGTACAAAGGTCATCTAAGTTCACCTCTGGCAGCAACACGGACTTTTACCCATAATACACACAAATGAACAACTCTTAAGATTCTCCATGTAAGACATTCCACAAACAGCCTTCATGACACACTCAGTAATTAACAAATCTCAGTATCCTAAGTAGCCTCTTTTACACACTATCCTCACTCAACACAGTGGAATACAAACCCTAAATAAACAGTCTCAAGCAGAGGCAGGCTTGTTCCAACTCAACATGCTATATGGTTCTTTAGAGAAATGCCATCTTAAATTATATTTTGCATTCTTACATTAACCTGCATATTTTCACACATTTTAATATTTTCCCATGAGAAAAAAGTACACGCAGGGTAGCACTTTTATCTCTGTTTTGAAAACATAGACGATTTCTATTTTATTTATGTGCTAATTAGTCATTGTAAAATAAGGCTGTAGAACTATATAACATGAGAAAGATCACTTTTCCTGGCCTTCTCTCTTGTCATTTCACCATTAATTCAACTCACTCTCTTGCACAACACTGGTGATTTCTATTTTAATCACACTTCAGTAAGATTTAGGTTGAAGAGGTAGCATTTTTTTTAACTAAGGTAGTTGTTAATACTGAATAATCTCATAACCTTTCCTCTTGAGTTTTTATTTTCTCAGACAGGCCAGAATATTTTAAGCTAATTGGTAATTTCTGGGCATTTTATTTATGCATCCAAGCAAAGAATACGCTATTTCAGAACATGACTCAAAATAAGTATGAGATATTACTACTGCCCTTGGGGCTCTAACGATACTGTTGGAGAGCTGGCACATACCTGAGTGGAACAGGTAAGTCAATACTTGAAGCATTACCAGTCTAAGTGCCAGAATTTGTATCGTTGGTAGTACTTGCCACAGGAGCACAGAAACTGGGAAAGTTGCTATGAGCATAAATGTGTTCTTCAAGCCCTTGCAGAAACAGAGTAAACCTATCAGTTTCATTAAACAACTTAAAATACTAAAAATAATAGAGGAAACCCCACTGCATTGTCAATTTACTCTTAACGTGTAAGGACCCAAGTCAGGAACCTGCTTTAAGTAGTAAGGAGCATTAGGAGAGTTTTGCTATTTATTTGTTTGTTTAATTAGAGAGAGACTAGATGGAAGTGAATTTAAGGTATCTGGCAGCCTTGTCTGAAAAAGTCCCTTCCATTTCAAAGAAGAATTCTAAAGGCTGAAAACCCAAATAAGAACATATTGCCTTAGGAATTCAAAGGAAAGGACATGAGAGGCTGTGAAGGAAAAACCAATAGGACTCAGTGAGCGGCTAGCTATGGATGAAAAAGAGCCAGAAAGAATCAAGGATAATTGAGATTTTGATTATAAAGGTAAAGTAGGATGATGGGGACTTCATGCTCACAATACCTTTATAACAATGTGATAAAAAAAAATCAAGTAACACTCCCCTTCCATGGGAAAGTTATTAAAAGAATACCACTTCAACAAGATCCCTACCAGAGAAAATACTCAATGATACTGTAACAGTGTTGCATGGTGACAGATGGTAGTTACACTTGTGGTGACCACAGTATTAACACATAGAGGTGTCGAATCACTATGTTGTACACCTGAAGCTAATATAACATGATGTGTCAACTCTACTCGAATTGAAAAAAAAGATCCCTACCAGTATTCAATATTCCACACAATTCCAACAATCAGACACACACACACACACACACACACACACACACACACACACACTCTCACAAATAGGCTCATACCCTCAAGCTTCCTGTCTTATAAGCTTGAACCGAAACCACAGGATGTGTCCTGCCTTCTGCTTAGGTGGTAATGCCTATGGCAAACAGTCATTTATGCCCCATTCACTTCATTAAAATGTATTTCACATCTTAAATTCCACACACTGCCAGGGCTCCCCCCCTCCCCCCACTTTCCACCCCAAGCCATAACCTCCTTTTAACCCTGAGTGCCCCAGCATCTGGAGCACAGTAGAACCCTCTGAGGCCTCCTGAACTCATGAGTCACTATAAATAGCAGCAACATCAACTCTCCCATGACACAAGTAACATCTATTCATAACATCTCATGGCATGATAAAATGGAATAACTATTGTAATAGAGTCAGAGGCGACAAGAAACGATACCCTTCCATAGTGTAAGAACTGCCACCTGGAGGGCACTTCAAGTGTCTTGAAGGTGACTTCAAGCGATCTGAATTTCAGAAATGCAAAGCTCCCTGAGAGATGTATATGGTTACCTGGCTAAGGAAGACAGAGGCACCATGACACATTCCTCCTGTATTCACCAGCATCACAGAGGAATACATAGCAATTATTCGTACCACACAAAACACAACATTGGTGACCCAAGCCAGTGCAGCCAAAAATACAAGCGTGCCAACGTATTTCCTTTCTGTACAGCACTGCCTCTGAGTTGCCCACTTGTCCCACCCAACAGCCTTTCTTCCCCAGATTAATTTCACTGAGAAACACGAAGAGCCAGAAAGAGATCCTTCTCATGAAAGAGCAAACAGCCCATTTGCTTTGCAGGGGCCCAGAACTGGGGATTCCAACTGCTGGCCAAAATCAAGAACACAGCCAGTTAGCAGAGTCACTTGCAAGTGGCAGTATTCAACCTAAATGAGCAGCACAATAGGGACCATTTCTGCCCCTTGAAAGTCCTGTTTTGTGGGTCCTCTCACCTTCCAGCCAGCATCCAGGTGACACTCATGAGCAAGTTAAGAGACTGAATTTAGGCTAGTTCCCTCAAAGATGCCATTGAGAGTGAGGAGCCACGCTGAGAGCTAAAGCAAAGGGACAGACAGTGGGAACCTGTAGTAGAAAGGTCCAGAAGACCCTAAAGAAGAATGATTCGTGTTCACAGGATATTAATCTCTACAAAGTTTTAGTATGTAGCTTGTGGCATGACCTGTGTACAATGGGTGGGGGAGAAAATGAGCTTGTTCAAAGTAACTCAAAATAATGACTGTTAACCATCATTGCTAACCAGAGGCACTGCTCATTTACTACTCAGAACACTGTGGATTAAGTTCTTTGATTATCTCCTTCTCATACACGAGGACACTAGAACACAGAGAGGTTAAGTATCTTGCCAAGGCTGCACTGCTGATATGAGCTGGGATTCAAACTCAGTCTGGTTCAAATATGTACTCCTAACCACTGCCTTCCCAGTAGAATCACATCCCAAGGGCCCTTTCTGAAAAGGCAAACTTTTCAAGTTTTCGATTATTTTTTTTAATACAAAGAACCTTTGTTTCAGACCTAAAGAAGAAGTATTTCCTCCTACTTATATAAGATAAAAAAGAGGGTGAAAGAGACCATATAGTTATTTTGTATTGCGTTTTGTTTCTTCACAGTGAAATGAGAAGCTACCTCATTTCACACACATTCCAAAGATTCTCTTCTCTCCTACCATGCCCATTCATTTTGGGGATATGCAAATGGCATGCAGAAAATAAAGAAATCTCACTTTATGACATCAGACCTAAGGGTCTTGTCTGAAAACATTTAAAGGTCAACAAAAAACAGGAATGCGCTATGAAGAATGAGGTCAGGTGGGGGAGGGCACAGGGGTGTGCACTGGGAAAAGGGGAAGTCAAATGACAAAACCCCAAATAATCTTGGCTCTTATGAAAAGGTACTCTGTTCGTTTACCCGGAAGCACCAAACAAAAGCAGCTGCCCATTTCTCTGTTGCAGTTTCCTGAATATAACTGGATCACCAACTGGCATCCATTGTTCCCAGCTCACAGAACAATGTTCACTAGCATAAACCCATCAGTTCTGGTACATATCCAAAGAGCTAAAAAAAGAATACCGCAAGACTGAATGAGTGTCTATATGCACATACCTAGCAATACGATTCCATAGCAGGCGAGTCATACGTGTGAGAAGCAGTTAGCACCCCAAGCACTGATGCATGTTGAAGCTTGTCAAGAAATACATTACACATCGGACCAATATGCTGAACAGCACATTCTGTTTGTAGCTCTGTTTCCTAACATTTTACACATCTTCAGAGTCTCTGCACTCACAAAGTGGCCTATGATTTCCCGCCCCCCAAATATCCCAGGACACTAACAAAATGAGACATTCAGAGGTCAAAACCATCCACGGTGGGAAGTCGTGTTGTGTTTCTAGGGCCTGTCTCATCAAGGACCACCTTCCCACCCACTTTCTGGGCAACCCTCAGAGATGGCAGCTGCTAACTTTAAAAAAAAAAAAAAGTGCATGGTGGAGGAGGCAAAAAGGATTATTTTTAAGAAAGAGCACAATCTAACTTTTCTCTCCACCACCCACTCCACACCACCTCCTCATTCCCTTGTCTCTCCTCCTGCTTGCTCT
Organism: Prionailurus bengalensis; assembly: GCF_016509475.1. Lineage (NCBI taxonomy): Eukaryota > Metazoa > Chordata > Mammalia > Carnivora > Felidae > Prionailurus > Prionailurus bengalensis. The sequence goes on from NC_057344.1 coordinate 148,688,951, forward strand.
TCCATTTCACTCTTCTTCCCCAGTCTCTCTCCCGGGTGCTCAGTGAGCCACACCTTCTCACACGCATTTCCTTCTCTGTGTCCCAAACTGGGCGGCAGCTCGGACACCACACTGGGAAGAACAGTTGTAAGGGCTCGGGGCTGCTGCCAAGCTCAGGCAAACAAACCCAGTTCCTCCTCTGAGCTCCAGATGTGTGGGAATCAAAACACGCATTCACTTTTGAGAAGCCCTGCCTTGACATGAGAGCCGTGGAGAAAAGAAAAAGCATCTCTGTTATGAGCTAAATGAACCTATTAATTATGTCATCTTCCTGATGTGCCTAAATACTGGAAGATAATTGGCTTATTTCTTCTTCTAAATGCCCTTAACGATTCAGTTCCATGCCTCTTTAATACGGCTTCTGAAGCTGAGCTGCCCAAATTCTGTGTGGAATATATTGAACGTTTTTAAGTGTACATGATAAATCCACGTGCCCTGTGGATGAATTTCCTCCATCAGTTGTGGGCGACAAGCAATTCAACACACTCGGGAGTCATCTACCCAGACCAAAATACCACGTTAGCAATAGTTAAAATAATGAGGCACTTTCCAAAGTGGAATAATTAAAAGTTAGGACCGGATTTTATGTGGCGAGGGAAGAAGGCAGAGCAGGGAAATATAAAGATGATGTGCAAGGATTAAAAACAAGAAAGTCAACTAGATATTTATCTATGGATGGGAAATATTCAGACCAATAAAAGCAACGTTTATGTCTTCCTCTGTAGTAATCCACTTACTCAGTAACTCTTCAATGAGCATTTATTAGGCACATACTATGTGCCAGGCACTGTGCTAGATGCCAGAAATAACATACTGAGCAAGACAAATTTGATCCTACCACTCATGGAGCTAACAATCTAGCATTAGCACAAGACAAAGCTGCAAGCTCACAAAATCATCAGTTAAGCATGTAGTATGAAGGGAAGAAAGGGCTTAGAAAGAATGACCCTGGGGAACCTACGTTAGATAGAGTAATAGGAAAAGGCCTATCTCCACAATATTTAAAAGATAGACAATAAGGGTGCCTCAGGGGCTCATTTGGTTAAGCATCTGGCTCTTGGTTTCAGCTCAGATCATGATCTCAGTTTCATGGGTTCAAGTCCCACATTGGGCTCTGACCTGGCAGCATGGAACCTGCTTGGGATTCTCTGTCTCCCTCTCTCTATCCCTCTCCTACTCGTGCTATCTCTGTCTGTCTCAAAATAAATAAATATGCAATGGAATACTACTTGGCAATGAGAAAGAATGAAATCCTGTCATTTGCAACGACATCGATAAAACTGGAGGGTATTATGCCAAGTGAAATAAGTCAGTCAGAGAAAACAGATATCATACGATTTCACTCATAAGTGGGATTTGAGAAACTTAACAGAAGACCATGGGGGAAGGGAGGGAAAAAAACAGTTTCAAACAGACAGGGAGGCAAACCATAAGAGACTCTTAAATACAGAGAATTAACTGAGGTTTGATGTGGGGGGAGGGGAGGGGAGAAAATGGGTGATGGGCATTGAAAAAGGCACTTGTTCGGATGAGCCCTGGGTGTTGTATGTAAGTGATGAATCATGGGAATCTACTCCTGAAGCCAAGAGCACACTATATACACTGTAAGTTAGCTAACTTGATGATAAATTATATTAAGAAAAAAAAATTTTTTAAAGACTGAATGAATGAATGAATGAATGAATAAATAAATAAATAAATGCTAGGCCATTAGGGTGCCTGGGTGGCTCAGTCAGTTAAGCATCCAGCTCTTGATTTTGGCTCACAGTTCATGAGATCAAACTCCACATTAGGCTCTGTGCTGACGGTGTGGAGCCTGCTTGGGATTCCCTCCCTCTCTCTCTCTCTCTCTGCCCCTCCCCAGCTCGTGCTCTCTCTCTCTCTCTCAAAATAAATAAACAAACATTTTTTTAACAGCTAGAACATAAAGAGAGAGAAAAGCTAACAAGGACAAGAACAGGGTGACCATTCCAGGAAGACAGGACTATATTGTGCAAAGGCCCCCTGAGGCAGAAAAGGTTTGGGCACCAGGGAACTGAAAAATCAGTGTGGCTGAAGTAAAGTGAGCAAGATGAGAATGACCCATAACAGGACTGGTGAGATGCTGGGGGCCATGATGCCCAATCAAGATTTTATTCTAAGGACAACAGGAAATTTTCAGTGGAGGAGAGGAGCAGCATAACGCAGTTCACACTTTATGACGATCATTGTCGCCTCTGTAAGGAAAAAGACTTGAAAACGAGCTTGTTGCAATGGTCTAAGCAAGAGAGGATGATTCCGTCCACCAGAATGCAGCAGTTAAACCGAAAAGGAGTAGACAGATTCAGATCTATTTTAGACGTAGAACCAATAAAAGTCACTGATGGATTGTATATAAGGGTGTCAGCAAGGAAAGAATCAGAGAGGATTTTCATTGAGTTAGTCCATTTATAACTTTCCCAGAAGTTACAGGCATCACCTGACAGAAAGTCAGGCTCATGCAGGAATCTGATCTACGGGACATGGTATGTCCATATGCGTAAGTAACTCAAACACCCTGACCCAAGAATAACAGAAACCGTGTGTGGTTGTTCTTGAGACACAATAACGGTATACTAGGCAGATATTTCAGTGAATTTTCCCATGAGAATTTTGTTGTTATGCTGGTGCCAGAGCCCCATAGCTTCCCCCAAAAACTTAGGGTTAAATGCCTTTCTATACATGGGTGCACCAGTTCTGACTTACATACAAGTGCTCCAGAGAAAACCAATTCATCTAGTCCCCATGACAAGCAGCAGAGAAATTACAAATTTCTAAGAGGACCTTCATGTCAAACTGGATGACTCATGTCAAATACATCAAGGGATATTACAGCATAATTTATTGGCTAACAAGAAAATAACTATAAAAGACACATTTACAAATAATTTTCTTATGATCATTGAACAAGTGGGTCCTTAAAAATAGTCTCTCCATATGATCCCTTCAGAAACTGGGTATACAAAACAATGCAGTACCCCACAAGGAGGAGACCTCTGAGGGTAAAGAGAATGGACTGCCTTGTTTATTTTACATACTGTGCTCAAACTGGTTCCCAAATGCCACAGAAAGCAACTGCCCCCTTCCCCCCACCCCACCCCACCCCCACTGTGGTCGATGCACATTCAGTCTCACTACCTTTCTGATTTGTTCGTTCCCTGTTACCACTTGAAGGTTACTGGCATTGTTTCTGTTGCCCTTCCTAAATAGCTGGTACATAATTATCTCAAAATCCCTCAGCGCATTTGTCTAGGTGGGCATTTTTCCCTTTTTAGTATTTATAGTGATGATGCGCTCCTTTTCATAAATTGCAAAATGGGAGATGACTTAGAGACAGGGAAGAAGGGAGATATCGATCTCTCTCCCTTTCTCTCTCTCTCTCTCTCTGTCTCTCTCTCTCTCTCTCTCTCTCTCTCTCTCTGTCTCTCTCTTTCTCTCTCACGCACACACACATGCACGGGGGAGAGAACCTCGGGTTCTGGCACAGGCTTCATCAAAACAAATAGCAAGCACAGATACACAGTAGTAATTTATTTGGAGAAGGGTGTTGTCTTTTGTTCCTGCAGACTATTCACTGTGACCTTTTTTATCTGCATTTCAAGGACATTGCTTGAAACAGACCCCATTATTTTAGTCCGAATAGTAAGGACTCCTTTCAGAAAGGCTTTCCCCCCAACATTCTAATGAAAAGCACAGAATTCTTATCTCCTGCCCTTTGGTCCTTTCTGTCTTACATTTATTCTAATACCTTTAAGTTTCAATTTTATGGTCTATCTCCAAGCTTTCCTGCAACCTTTGCTCTCTAGTTTGGTGGTCCATCTGTACTGCCTCTTTTAGGATAGTACCTCACTAGCTTCTAAGCCACCTGCTCAGTTTCAGTGGTGAGACTGTAAGAGATTCACAGATTCCCATCACTACACTTCACACCCTCTTTAATTTAACTCTGCAAATTCACTTTTCAACACTCCCGAGCTGTTAATTCTAATTTGGCCTCTCATCACCTGCAATGACTGAACTGGAGCTTTATCTGTGCCACCCATAATGCATTTTATTACAGGTTCCATATTTCTGCAACTGTAGCAAAAAGATGAAGAGTGTACAGAGCTCTGCCAACATACAAAGCTGTCACTATGTAGCTCCTGTTGGAGGATCTGCCAAAATTGGAATGTGTTTCTATCGCTTCTCCCTTCTACTGCACATATTCGTTCTCGCTTCAGCCACAAAGTTCCCCAGATAGCCAAATATCCTCCACATCAGAAGAAGCAAAAGCATATACCTAAACACACCGTCTACCGTATCAGTTGAATCTATGGGTGTTCTCTGACCTCCTACTACCCTGTTCTTAATAACACTTCCATCCAATGTATGATATTTAATATGTTCGATGCTTTCAGAACCATATTACTCTATGCTCTTCTCTCCCTTATGGGATATTTTTCTACTTTTCCTTTCTAAATCATCAACCTGGCCCACAGCCTGGTAAAATGTCATCTATAACGCCATCAATGTCGTATACATATATATATATGATATATGATATATGATATATGATATATGATATATGATATGATATATATGATAGTTTATGTTTTTTTATATATATATATACGTAAGATATATTTTTTTTCTTCTTGACCTACTGTCTCAATAGAACCTATTTCTAAGCAAAAGCAATCTAAAAATGCCTTTGAGTCTTCCAGTGACTACTGATCACTGTAGTTAAATACCATGTATAACACTCTGCCCTCTTTCACTAGTCAAAATCTAGACTATCCAAGCGTGCCTAAACTTTGTCAGATCTTTTCAAGAATCTTACCAGACCTCCTCCTAGAACAACCTGCTAGGACAAGAAAAGACTCTCCATAGACATTATCCTTTAGAGACCATCCCAGTAGGATTGTGTCCCTCCCCATTAGCCACAAGATCCTACAAAGTGTCTTTCCTAAGGACGTGGGATGGAGGCAGAGAAAAGAACCAATACCCAGGGAGTACTCACTGAGAGGTTTGAGGATGCTGCTGCTGGTTTCATCTGCATTTTCCACATCTGACTTATCAGAGTAGTTCTCAGAGATTCTTTCTTTTTCCTTCTTTTCTTTGTGCCCTGTCTTTCTCTTGTGGCGTCTCCTTCTCCTGTAGCTCTTCGGCACATGGACCCCAATGTAGATGGTGTGGTGGCCTAAGAAAGGTACACAGATCATTAGTCATTTCAAATCACATTCTCTGCTGCATATAAATTTCACAAGCTCCTCAGGTCAGAAGAAAATGTCTACGAATTCATTACCATTTTACATTTGACAAACTGGAAAGATAAAATCTCTTCCCAATTTTCCGTGACCGAGAGTGTAATTCAACCTGTTGGCTGGCATTAGGATTCTGGGAGGGTATGCTCCAGTTACATCCGGATAGAGAACTTTTCTCTAGGGAAACCAAAAAATGCCAAGCCAGAAATCAAGAACCCTTGATTCTGGTCAAACCTCCATCTTCAATTAGCTATTTGACCTTGAGCACGTCCCTTAACCATTCTGGGCCTCAATCTCATCATTCATATAACAAGAGGCTTACTACATTGGGTGATCCCTGGAGGCCTTCCCAGTTCTAACCTTCCACGAGTCTATGATTATACTAAACAGAGTGCTTAAAAAGGAGGTCTTAGAGCAGCAAAAAAAATAAATAAATAAAGATCTAACTCAAAGTTCAAGAAGTCATTCTACTGGAGATAAGCTTCTGCATTAAAACTTTTTTTTTTTTTTTTTTTTACGAAATCAGCAGAATAGAGACTTAGAACTGGGACAAATTGAGAAAAAATAAGACCTACTTGGAGAGAAGATTTCAGAAATACTCAAATGTTCACACTGGGAAACAGCTAAAATGAATGTCCGTTACATTGCCATTCTCGTTTTTCTTTTTTCGTTTCCCAAAGTTTCTAAAAACTGGTTGTTGCAATGATAAAAATAAACCCAGCCCAGCAAAAACTGCCTTGAAGAGAAGGGCATGAGGAAAAAAGATTGTGAAATGCTTTTAGTTCTCTGGATGGAAGAAGCTGCAAAACTGACAAGTGGTATTATTCTTACAAAATCTGATAAGACAGGAAGAAAAAAGGAACTCAAAGCTCCACATCTTTTTTTTTTTTTTAATTGGGAAACTTACTTTCACTTTATTACAGCACAACTTCTGAATGTGGGAACCACTATCTCAGAAGTAATGTGAAAACTTTTTTTCTTTTTGAACTGCAAATTAGATGAGATTATATCATCTTCCCCATCTCCTTTCCCATTCTGGAATTATTCCTGGATGACCACTTTACAGTGCCCCAGATGATATCACAACCTAACATGCAACACGTGTACGCGCACGATGTCTCACATAAATGGCTGTGAGTCACTTTCCACAGTCACTCACCAGGCATATCTAAAAACACTATAATTCACAGGGGTGTTCCCTTAAATTGGAAGGATTAAAACAATTGTATGCTCCTTTAGGAAGGAGCCTCCAACTAAGGAATGCAGATCCCTAACTGAATGGGTTAGGATTCCAAAAAAATCTGGTATTTGGAATGAGGTTGGAGGCATCTATATAAAGTGTGAAACTCCCCCCTCCCGACACACGTAGACACACACACACACACCAACTTAACTATTACAAAGCACAGTGAAATGCTCCTCACAGACTGAGTGCCAATGAGAAATTTATCGTGTCTAACCATTTGCAAGCAAATTGTTCTCATGGGAAAGCTATATTATACTAGGAAGTAGGAAATGTCTCAGAAACAATGTGAATTAAGAAACAGTGTCAATTGTTTCCTGTGCTCCAGTCACTAAGGGAGTCCTGCAGCTTTATCTCAAGGCACACAATATACCTAAGCAAAGCCAACCAAATTCTTTAGTGAATCAAACACTGAAAGGTTGGTCACTTTCATTCAGGAATTAGGAAAACATCATGAAAAAAAGTTAAAAAGCTGGAAAATTTTTAAACCTGTCACATTAAATATTTTCTACATCTTATTAAATAATGGCAACCAAGCAAAAAAAAAAAGTGACAGGTTAGTTACATCAGTCATATAAATGTTACACAGGAAGATTTTTTACTGTATTTACCCAAATCTACACAGTACCTTTGATAAGTCATTAAAAAGACAGTTTAAAGTGTGTGTGTGTGGGGGGGGGATGGGGTAAACAGGTAATAGGCATTAAGGAGGACACTTGTTAGGATGAGCACTGGGTGTTATATGTAAGTGATGAATCACTAAATTCTATTCCGGAAACCAATACTCCACAGTATGTTAAATAACTTCAACTTAAATAAATAATTTTTTAAAAAATAATAAAAAATAATAATAAAAGACAGCTTACATGGGCTGACAGGATTTTAAGGTAAGATTTCTAGAAACTCTTGTCATTGTCAACCTAAGCAAAGAGGGTGATTCAGAGAGTGAGCTCGCAAAGCCCACAGACAGGAACATACCTTACCTTCTGGGACCTAACTGAAGTTGCACAAAAACAGTACCATTTTATTCACATCATAATCACATGCCTCCCCCTGCCTTAGGAAGAAGATTCCGCTTCTCCCTGTCTCCTCCAGCTCCCGCCTCAGATGTTTCCCATCCACACACACCCCACACTTCATCACACACTTTCACACAGGTGGGGAAGCTTGCAGATATGATACCGCTTTCTGCAGCCCAGATAATCGAGCAGAAATATGGTTCCTTGCAAAACACTCCAAATTTCAGACATTTTTATCAGCTTTATTGAGGTATAATTTAATTTACACTACTGAGGTGCAATTCACTCATTTTAAGGGTATAACCCAAAGATTTTTAGTATATTCACAGAGTTCTGCAACCATCACCTTAATCAACTTTAGAACATTGTCACCAACCCAAAAAGATCCCTTGTGCACATGTGTAGTACTGCACTCTGTACCTAAGTCCATCTCAAACAACCACTCTTAAGCATTTTTGATACTTTCAGTGATGGCCTCTGGGAAGCTACAATTCGCTGGTACCCACACAGCCATGAACTTTTTGTGGGGATCCTTACGCTACAGTAGAATGAAATATTCCCTGAGGAAAGAAGATACTACCTCCCGAGAGTCATGAGGAAATCATGACACTGAGCAAAAATTCAAAGCATGCTCCTTTTTCTTCTCACACATTACCGGTAACTAAATTTTCCTTTTCTGTCTTGCGTTCAGATAGAAGAGAAGGAACACGGTCCGAAGGTTCAATAAACCTTTAGGAACCTGGGGACAGTGCTTGTGTTTCACCCATTCTCAGTTGCTCTACACTTCAACTTCTTTGCCCAGGGGAAGAGAGCAAGACAACTTCACCTCGGAAAGTGAGCGTAAGGCATGCTTTCTCAAGGTGATAACCAAATATTTCATAAGTTGTACACGCCAAGTTACAAAAATACCGAAAGTAAACTGAGCTCAAATGGAAGCATTCTTGCTCCCACAGAACACTTGTCTTCAGGATCAACAGACGCAGAATTAATGAAAATATACTACTGTTGATAAGAATCTCATGGGTGGATTTTGATATTTATTTTCAATAAAATATCTTTACCTGCCTCAGAGATGTGTTATGAAGATTGATGGCTATTTTTAACACTAGAACTCATAAAATGACAGCAAGCACTTCGGAAATATACAAAGGTTGAGGGTGTAGTATTATTTTACACGTAAAATAAAAAATGAGAAACGTGACAGACAAGCTTTCCAATCCAGCAAGGGTCTACAAAACTGTAGATGCTGAAAGAATCAGGGAGAGCTACCAGCTTAACTTGTAAGAGAATTTTAGACTCAAAAATAAGATAAAAGATAAGGTAAGATGAGATAAAGACCTCTCAGCTAGAAATTTCACCAAAAACTGCTTCCAAAGTTCCACCAAAAACTTCTTTCCAAAGGAGAAGCAACATTTTTTCTAAAATAGCTAGAACTCATAAGAAAAGGTGACTGTCTCGACTACACTCAAATAGAAAAAAAAAATTTACGGTGACTGTTTTAAATATTATTAAAATAAAGTTTGCATTTTTGCTACTAAAATCGTATCAAGCAAAACTACTGGAATCCACATTTGACAGTGTTCATTTAGGTGTGAGTCAAAGGGCACTGAGTCCTTGATTTGGCAGTGGCCTCAGTATCATGTGTTAAAATAAATACCCTGCATGCCTTTCTCTGACAGATGGTGTAAGTTCCCAACAAACTCGAAATGTCTTGAGAATATCTCACAATCCATGCCACAGCCAGTACTACTGGGAAGAAAGCATGGCTTTCCTAGTTATCTCCGAAGGTCAGAAATTATCACCAGGTGAGGCTGGCCTCTTCCCATCCTCACCTGCTCCACCTCGGCTGAAAGCAGTACTGTGATTCTATCATGTCCAATTCTTCCAATTCCTAAGATATTTCTAAACTAATGTTGATAGTTGCTATCCTGTTTTCAGACCAACAGAAAACTTTCACACCTGGAAACTCTGTAGTCATTCAAGTTAAGAGGCTGTCACAGATACTCACTGTGCTACCAAGGATGATTAGGATTTTGCAGAATTAAACCCATCAAACCAGAAGACAAACCAGAAGAAGGTTTTACACCAGCCAAACTCAAAATTCTACAAAAACGCTGGACAGTGAAACCACATATGCCTCTATATGCAAGATAGACCTATTAGCTCCTGTAGGAAACATACTACTGTTCTTACTGTACATACAGATGATAGCAACTATTTATTGAGTACTTACAAATGTGCCAGGTTCTGGCTAGGTCTCTGATATCTATTACCTCATGCAATCCTCACAACTGCACGAAGTAAAGACTACTATTATCGTAATTATACAAGCAAAGAAACCAAGGTGCAGGGAAGTCAAGGATACTGTCACCAACAAACTCATAAAAGCACACAGGAGAAACAGCTCTCAAGTGGCAGTAACAAAGACAGCGAGGGCTTCATCACTACTTTGGTGGTGATCTGTTGGTTTGTTTTTTTCTTGGCGGGGGGGGCAGGGGGACACTTGTGCTGTATAGTATACAGCATTTATACTATCAGTCTTATAACTGATTACACTTCCTTCCTCGTGTTGGCTGCTAGAAATACAAGAGACAAGTCTCAGGCCAACCAGTGGTGGGCAGAGTTTTGAGATGTGCATTTTATACACTAACCTCATTCTTCCAGGTTTTCACGCATTATTTTCCCTTCACACTAAACTATTTGGGGAATAAGGAATTATATGAATTTTTTTTTTTTAATCTGAGATGTCAGTGGTCGGGGAAGAGGATGGCAATGGCTGGGGTGGTTGTGGGGAAGCATAGATTTCTAGGCAAAGATTTAGACCTATAGATTTAGATCTAGCTATAAAGGATCCCCAGAGGACAGGTAAAATCTTCGCCATCCCCATCCACCTACATACATATCTAAGGAAACACTGAGGGATGTTTCCATTGTTGCTCTTTCTATAGTCAACCAAATTTCTGTTTTCTCTAGTTCAAAGATTCTACAACGTCTGGCACTTTGTATCATTCTTCTAGAACTAATCAGCAATATTCCCAAAATATAAGTCAAATATTGCCTTCCCTAGTTTATCTAAAGTAAGCTGGCCTTAAGCCAAGATGCCTAAGACATGTTGTATCTATTGCCAAGAGGGATGTAACAGAGGGAAACAAAATTAAGAGATATTTATTATCTCTATTTTAATTGTGGAAAGAAAAGTGTAGAAGAGGAGGCAGAGCCTCTAGATGAGTGACAGATTATAAAAAGATGCTGTGGACTTTACTTCTCAAACCAAAACAAATGTCAAAGATTTTTTAGAAGTAGAGGAATAAGAACCTTAAACAAAATCATAGTATCAAGTTGAGATGCCACAGAGGCTGTGTGTTGACACTTCATATAATAAGAAATATATCAGTGCCTATAAACCTAAACACTTTAATAAATGAAATGCAAATAATTTGTTAGCTTATTACTAACAAACACAGAAGACTGTCCATAAGCAGCTCTAATAAGATATAACCCAAATAACATTGCTACTCAGGCATAAATACCAACTCATGAAAAGAAAACCTGCTTCAAATGGCACGGCGTAATTTTGCAGTTAACAGGGGGAAAGTCAGCCTGTGATGAGACGTGTTTGCAAGAGGGTCTGTATTTCAAACATATACCACTACACAGGACAAGAGCTGATTTTCCTTTTTGTATTTTGGATAGGGGTCACTTTTCACATAGAAAAAAAAAATAATGCCCACGTTTATTAATAGAAAGTTATATATTACTTATGTATTTATAAATCATTTTGAATGTTGATAAGTAATCTCTTTTAATATTAATGCTACCAATCATATTTAAGATTAGGCATGCAGGCAAATAGTACAAGTGATGAAAAACAGGGAAATACTTTTCTTCCCACTGAACTGCATGGGAATTTTATCCACTGAAAGCCTCCCAGAAATCCTTAGGGCAACCTGAGGTTGCCCAAGCAAGACTGATAAGAAATCTCAGCTTGTTATCTGGTGTTTACTAAGCACAGTGCTTTTAATAGTTAATATTTCATGATGATGATGATTATGCTAACAATCTCTAGGCAGGAACAAACAGGTACAGGAAAAAGTCGTGAAGGCGAGTCAAGCTTAGGGTTACTCAGCTAACCTCCTGTCCTTTAGCTGAGTAAATGTCTACACCTGTCTTTTAAGTGTCCATTTCTGGTGAGGTTCTACTTATAGCCTTTAGGTAAAGAGGAGAATTCTAAGAGCACACACTGAGGTTAAGTTTCTCTTACAGTTACCATCACTAATAGCTGATAAGAGGCAAAAACTGACGAGCATTATAAAAAGTTACAAGTAGTGAATATTTTTAAAGACATGTGACTTAATATGCTCAGTGGTCGTCAATTATTTGAAAATAGCTAGGCTAGAACAACCACTTAAAGGTAGTACAGGAACCTATCTTAATAAATAAACAAGACTTAAAGTGCTTCACAATCTCTAAAAAGTTGACTCTCCAAAGTAATTTTAACTTTGCTCTAGCAAAATCTCTCCTCTACTCATCTGTACACACCAAATATAATCTATATTTATATCTATGTCTGTATATCTGTATCTCTATATATCTATGTAGATACAGGTGCATATAGATATGCAGAGGTATCTGTATAGACTCCATATATAGGGAGATGCAGAGAGAGAGAGAGATCATTTTTATGGACAATCCAAATCAAATGATGTCAATAAATTGTCTCTCACTGCGGATGGTACCCAAGTACACAAAGGTACCATACAAGTGTTGATCTCCTTCTCCCTTCCCTTTCTGTGAGGGAAAATTCAGAGCACGATTTCCTCACCCTCCCTTGAGCCCTGATAACAACTTGTGAACTCCCTCTGCTCTCTAGCAAAGGCACCCCTGAGCAGGGCAGAAGAGCCAGCTTTAGACCGTCTAACTTGCCCTCCAGTGGGCTGCTTTACTCATTATACAGGGTTTAAATGTTTGACAGAGGGAACACCTTCCACAACCTCAATCTTCCCTCACGCTGCCCAGAAACACGTGCCTGGCAATCTCCACCCTGCTCTGGGTAGAGTTTCATCCAGAGCTTTCACACAGTGAGTGCCAACCCCCAGGAGCTGTTATCCTTTTACTTGACTGAGCAGAATAGATTGGAACCAAAAGGCCTGGGAAGGCCCGTGCCAGGCGGGGCAGTGCTAAGAGTGAAGAAGAATCACCCAACAGGAAAGATGAACCCTCCACTCATCCTGACACCCCAGAACCCCCAAAAGAGGCTGGTGAATTTTAATGTGCACTACACATGCTGTCAGATAAGATCCACCTGTGATCCAAACACTGAGAACTGACAGTTTCCATTATTTCTCTTATGGTCACCATTTGCACAACTGAATGGGAAGCAGGGTTGGGAGAGAGAAAACAATGGCTAATCCAATGGTCACTGATAACTGGATTTGCAATTGCAGCCAGAGAGGCAGCTTAGAGAGACACATAAATGCACACATTCACACTCTCATCCTACCCACATTGTCCATCTCCAACTCTATTATGGGTTCCCTTTTAGCACTGGCCTAAGCCCCGGCTGGGTAATAGGAAGAATAGTCTTTAGTTGCTATAGACAGATAATCCACCATATAGTTAATGCACTCATGGCTAATCAGGTATTAAATATTTAATATTAGTTCACATAATTCCCTCCTCTCACATACCTCTCACATAGGTAAATGAGATAGGGACAATGCCATAGGACTAAAACAGTAACCAAGAAGTAGGAAAAGTGCCCCGAGAGACTTAAATAGCCTGAATAAGGCCAACTGCAGAATCTTCCTGGCTATGGTTCTCCTCACCCTCCCAGAAAAGAGAAGGACAACATTCAGACATAGCACCATGTAATCATACTTTTAGAGTTGAAATAACCTTAAAACATTACATGATTCAACCTTTTCATTTACCAGTGAGCCAACTGAAGCCAAAAGCCAGTGAATAACATAGAGACTGGGACTCTTGGTGCTCCCAGACATAGAAGGTCTCCTTGCCCACTTTCCCACTAGTACTGCCATGGTACCAGCCCACCACTGCCATCCCTCCCGTCTTCCACTGTCTTCAAAACACAGAAGAAGAAAAAAAAATGCGTCCTTTCAAGTTCGTAATTACCTAGAAGGAAAAAGGGGCTTAGGAATTCTCTGAAAATGTTTCTTTTTTTTTTTTTTGGGACAGAGAGAGACAGAGCATGAATGGGGGAGGGGCAGAGAGAGAGGGAGACACAGAATCGGAAACAGGCTCCAGGCTCTGAGCCATCAGCCCAGAGCCTGACGCGGGGCTCGAACTCCCGGACCACGAGATCGTGACCTGGCTGAAGTCGGACGCTTAACCGACTGCGCCACCCAGGCGCCCCTGAAAATGTTTCTTATAGAATGACCAGTTTAAATCCACAACCCTTAGCTCCATAAACTGCCCCAAATATGAAAATGTTCTGCCTGTGACCTCTGTTCTCCACTGATCACCAATGGTCACTTTGAGAAACGGCAGAAAACTTTTAGTCTTTCCCTCTATGTCCTCCATTACACTTAACCAATTAAAATATTTAGAACGGTTACAGAATTTTTAGAGCTAAAAAAAAAAGCATCTTAAAGAAAATACAGCTCGACATTCTCACCTTACAGATGGATACACGAGCCTGGAGAGGTTAAAGTGATTTGCTTGTGGCAACACTGACAGTAACTGTACTAACAGGGACAAGGACCTAGACTTTCTCAGGGCAGTGCTCATCCCAAGGACGAAGAGCTTATGAAAAGCAGAGGCCAGCCAGGCTGTGTCTTCTTTCTCTCTCGCCTTTTCATAAGCTCCTCCCATCGCTTCTTGGCCTTTTGGCTAAGGTCAAGTGTGAAGCTCTTCCAACACCTTCCATTCTTCTCCTCTGTTCTTTCCACCTCCTATTCTCCCAGGTGCTTCTTCTCGTTCTCACCCATCTCCCTTTCCAAACACCTTTCTGGCTGCAGAGGGAACAGACCTCATGCCTCCACAGAATGGCACATGAATTTCCCAAATTGCTCACAGCAGAAATCCAGAAGCAATCACTCCCATGTACCCTTATGTCTCTCCGCAGGTCCTGCCAGTCCAACCCAGGTGTCTCTTTTGTCTCCACTCTACTATAACTGAAAAATCATCTCTCAGTTGAATCTCAGCAACAGTCTCCCACATTCATCTTTGTCTTCCTGGGATGTTCTCTCCATCTATCAGCAAAAGGGATCTTTTCTAAAAAATGCAAATTTGGGGGGGTGGGGGGCGCCTGGGTGGCTCAGTCAGTTAAGCATCGGATTTCAGCTCAGGCCATGATCTCGAGGTTTGTGAGTTCGAGCCCTGCATCAGGCTCTGTGCTGATGGCTGAGAGCCTGCAGCCTGCTTCAAAATCTGTGTCTTCCTCTCTCTCTGCCTGTCCCCTGCTCGCACTCTGTCTCTGTCTCTCTCTCTCTCTCAAAAATAAATAAACATTAAAAAAAAACTTAATGTAAATTTTGTCTGGTTACTTTCCTGCTTAAAACTCTTCTGCAATGGCTCCCCAGTGCATACTCAATAAAATCCTAAATCTTTAGCATAGCATAAAAGGCCGTGAATCATCAGGGTCTTATCTACCTCAGGCCACATTCGCTCTGTTCACATGGTCCAGCCTCAATGTTCTCATTTCCACTTCTCAAATAGGCCTATCTCTTTCTCACCTTTGGGCCTTCACACATGCCTGCCTGTGATGTTTCCATCATTCTTGCCCTAGATGGTTCCTGTGCATGCTTTAGAGTTCAACTTCATGTCACTCTATGGGAAATATATACCCGTTTCCCACCCAAACTCACCCACATACATGATCCGCTCTCTACATTATCACACCAACAACCTTGTCCTTAAATAATGACTGGTTTATTTGATCATACGTTCATTGTGGCCTGCACTGGAATATGTTATGGCATTCAATGATACATGTGAGCCCAGAAAAGCAACATATCAGAATTTATATCCACAACTGTTCTTAGCATTTTGACAAGCTTAAAGAAAAACAAAGCGCTGTGCATCAGTTAAAGCTAATAAGAAGAGTTAACACAGATACTAATCAACTAATTTGTTGATTACTGGATATCAGTATTAGCTCCAGTCTGAAAGCATTCTGCAGTCACAGCAATCGCTGGCAATAAATTACAGGCAGGGAGTATATCCAAGGGAGGCAGTATCTTAAATTTACTGGGTTCATCCTGGGGACTTCAAATTAGTTTACTAGTACTCCTAGCAAAACTAGGAGACAGGGAGGCACAAATGCTATTTCTCTGTGGAAGAAAACTGAGGTTCAGAAATTAAGTAATTTGTCGATGGCTTACTACCAATACCATAGTATTTTTCAGGTATTACCCAAGAAACCTCAGAGCATCTCTGGTAGGGAGATGAGAAGATAGGTCATTAACTGCACTTTGCATAAAGGAAATGTAACCACATAAGCATGATTGGCCTCATGTCACCCACAAAGGCAGGGCAGAGCCGGAAATAGAAATAGGTTCTGAGACTCCTGGTTCTCGACTATGTTCTCTAACCCACGGCATAGACTGGATAAAAGTACCTGAACAATCAGATACTGATCTAATTTGCCAAATACATGTATCCATTGGATTCAATTATAAGCTTTCATTCCACATCCCAGACATTGTCTCTATTTTTCAGTAGGGACAGAATTACCTGTTGAAAATTTAATAATCAGCTGGAGGTGGGGTGGCGATTTAACAAAACTACAAATGTGCAGTTCTGGCCCTCTAAAGCTGATATGTTGGCCAATATCACTAAAATTCAAAACCTATTTTTTTCAGAAGTTTTGGCCTGATAAAAGTTATTGAGCATTCCACCATGAAAAGAGTCAGTAAAACAATGTCTCAAGAGGCTGAAGTAGAGTCTATTCTCCTTTCAAAGTCAGCAGACTATAAAGAAAGGTGAACACATTGGATACAGCACTGCCTTCTAATTGTAACTCCATGGAAAGGTAAAAACAATTAACCAGATTTAAAAGCTTTTGCAGCTCTTCAGAGAAGGGAGTTATTTAAGTCACCTATACTGCTGATTCAATGGGTATCACTCACCACGCTCCCTACCTTCGCCTTCATCCCACCAGGCAATCAGCAGCCTCAGGGGCACAGTGTTTGGAACCTCCTGTGAGCTCCTGTCATGGCAGGTTCTCACCTCAGTCCCCTAAACGCTAGCAGCCAAAAAAGCAAAATAAAATTTTAAAAAATAAAACAAAACCCCACCAGCAAGCTCACCACAGAAACAAGAAAGCCTCAACTGAGCCTTACTCAGCTTTATTCTAATCTTCCTCTATTCTCTCTCATCAGACCCAATTCTCAATTCCCCCAGTGATTCTGCATTTTGTGATGACAAAAATGGGGAGATACTTAGCTCAGGTTTATTTCTATACTATTGCATAATCTCATTTAATTGGCACCTAAATTATATAATAACCAACAAAGAACATGATTATTCTAGCCTATGCTGGGTAGGGAGGAGGAATATATACATCTCATATAAGATGTGTTTATTTATGGACATATATATTTACATATATATACAACTGACCCCTGAATCCTCTTCATTGGTGGGAAAGTGCCACACACTTAAATCTTTTCCAAAAGAAGCACTTTTACAGGCTTTATTAGACAACAGCCACACACTTGTATTTTACCCTGTATACAATCATGGAAGACAATTTAACAAATTGGGGGCAATATGGATTAGAGCAGTGTGATTACGAAAATTAGATCTTGCGCCCAGAGCGTAAAGGCAACCAGAATGAGTCCAAAGAGAAATAGACAGCAGGCCTTGGGAAACTTCACTTGACCATTCTAGCTTGCCTTTTCCAACACAAGATGCAAGTGTGGTTAGGAAGGCAAAGGATAGCTGTTGGTAAAAATGAATTAAGCAAATAAAAAACATTTAAGCCAGTTAGAATTTTTTGGAATGATAATAATCACGGAAAATTATTGGTGAAATTGTATCAATCAGAAAGACAAAGTACAGAAAGTGATTCCGTATAAAGCACCCCAATGCCAGGTACAGCAGCAACGTAATTTCTGACAATTATTGCAACGCTTCTTTGGTAAATGGCATGTTCTATTATTCTCATTTTACAGAGCAAGAAACCCAAAATCCAAAACTGCAATTTGCTTCCTTCACTTATGCAATGATTCAGCACTAGATCAGGCAAAAGTTTTAAAACTTTTATTCCCAAACTGAGGCTGAGCCACCACGTTTCAACAACTTTAGCAAGTATTTTAATTTTTAAAAATGAGATAATAAAAAAATACGCCAAACATGTCGCCAAATATCAAACAATATGTCTCATAAATGTGACCAGATAAAAAGCTTCTAAAACAAAAATCTATAGACAAAATTGCTGCAAGAACATTATTTCGGAATTTCTGGATCCTTGCAGAACACAACCCAAGCACCAACTTCAATTTTTTATGGTTTACTGTGAAAAAAGAATGTAGACACCTAGGACAGAAAGTGTCCTCACGAGGCCTTTAGCCCAAACTGTACTAACTGGGAAATTCTCTATAATTGGAAAGTTCTGGGAAGGAATGTCTCATTCCAGTTTCAAAACCCATAGAACTACCATTGGATTCCCTTGAAGCTAAAGAACTCTATAGGCAAATATTTAACTTCACTGATGTGGCAGGAGGTGTCAAATAGCTCCTGAGCTAAGTGTTGCCTGCTTTAGGGACCCTGGCGGGCTTTCAGCTGAGGCCATGATGGGAAAGAAGCAGGGCACTGAGAAAGGTCTGTGTGAGCACAACCTGCTCTGGGAAACCCACGCTGTTATTCAAGGATCAACCCTTACACACCTCGCCACATTTCTTTAAAGCTCTCTGGTGGGTGGATACAGGTTTCTTTCAAGAAGGCTTTTCCTTCAGCAATAGTCGCCCAAGTGTTTCCTCTGTACACACAGTTTCTGAGCAATAAGAGCGAACAGCGGAGAAGAGGTCAGCAAAATGCAACCGGACACTTACACCCAGTGCTCAGAATAGCCCTAGCTCCAACCTGGCCCCTCCCTTCCCATCCGATAGGTTTTCATTCACTCCTTCTTGGCAATTACGTTTTCAACCATTGTAATTATTAACGAATGTCCACCCAGCCCCACTTTTTCCTTAGGATACTACCTCCTCCAATACACATAAATACGTCATCATGATATCCTCTAGGGAAAATAGGGTTAAGTCATTATGATTTCATGTCAGTAAAATGTTGAGATCCTGACCTCCAAAAAGACAATCATCACCATTTCATCAGTGTAGCCTCGCTCTTCGAAAACCAGAGTGGAAGGAAAGAGAGTAATGCGGACATGTTTCAGGGTCCTCTTTTACTTATGAGTGTGGACATATAAACAATATAAATATGTCAGTGATCTCTGCAAAATCAAATAGCAGTAACAGCAAGGACGGGATCTTTAGAGGCTGTATTGTCTCATTTGATTAAGAGTACTAAGGGAACCAAATTTCTGACTACAAATTTAAACAAAGACGTTACAGGAGTATATAAAGTAATCCTACCTATGCTTTACATAGTTTGTATTATATATTCACTTATTCAATTCCTTCTTGTAACAAATATTTAGGAAACATCTACTCTGTCCCAGACCCTGCTCTGCTTTTTTGCTTTTATTTCCCTAAAAATAATCCTCCCTTAAATTCCATGAATCTTTAACAATTCTCTCCTTTAATGTCCATCAGTAGACATGGGAATTTGTAAAATTCTTCTTCCATTTGGACAGATGGGAGCACACTTCCTTCTGGACTTGGTTTTGAACAGAAGAGGAAAACCACCACAATATATCATAACAGCTTTGAGAGCACTGATCACAACTTCAGAAATGGAGACACATTTCAGCCAATATTGTCTTGCTGTATTTTATGCTTCCTGAGTTGCTGGTTAGACCATGTTAAGAAAAGGCCCCTCCTCATAAAGTCAGAGTTGCCAACGCCTGCTGGGAAGTTACCTAGCCCTGCAGAGCCAAGGCCTTATCTCAAAGGATAAGGTGGAGTTTGCTCTTTTCCCCTATTGCAAAATATGAGAATATTAAGTAATCTGTTTATATCATACAGATCCAAAATCTGGGCTGCCTTTTTTAAGGATAAAACATCCATAGGATTTCCTTCTGTTTGGAAAAAGCTACCTGGGACTCTTCAGATCTCAACCCTGGTTCACAGAATAAAATCCGGCAATTTCCCCTAAGTGTGTTCGAAATGAAAACTTAGCGTGTTTGTCCCTCATGGCCAGCGTTTCTGGATCATTCTGGTGATGTCGATTACCAATTTGTCATCTACAGACCAATTCTGTGGAAGTGCCGAGGCTGGAGCTGGAGTCTTTGGGTACAGAAACAAGTATGAGTATCTGATACTATGACATTTTTAAATGAGTATATCCACAGTAACCCTTCTGTGCCAAAAAATGTTAACTTTACAAAACTATACATGCATACATATACACTGATACGAGGTAACCAATGAAAGAACAGATATAAAAGCTTCTCTTTATTTTAAAGATTAAAGTGGTACTTGGTTGCCTTTTTAAAGAGTATCTCTTTAAATCATTAACACAAATGCACACGAAGGAAATTATGTGAAAATGAGGTTTAGGTCTTTAAATATATCCCACATAAATTCATTATTTAAACAGAGGATGACTCCTCTTCTGACTCACTCTATTCTCAGTGAGCTTTGCAGTTGATGGTTTTCTACTGAGTTTTTAGACCGTGGATGAAGCATCATGCCACCCCCAGAGAGTAAAGTTGAACCAGGTGAACTGAGGGTGTGGTTGGAAGGCTCAGTCTGTCGCCCCTTCACAGAACGACAGCGGTAAAAGAACTGCTGAGCTGAATCCAATGATCACAAATTAAGAGACCCTAAGAAGACTTTTAAAAGCACGAACACCTCAAAGTAACGAGAGCTACTGGACCTCAGTCACCCTCATAATCGCTTATTGGGAGCATATCTGATTGGTGCAAATTACTTCAAACAACAAAATTTTAAGTTTCCTTTTGCCAAGTGTGCTGCATTATACTTCAACCATGTTTACCCTAGAAGAGAAATACCTATGTGAATAAAAGGAAACATTTAATAATATAAATGAAAGGTAGGCCCGCTCCTTGCACTTGGGCTTTCTGATGCTTAAAACTGGAGCCCTTACTTCTTCCATAATTGCACCAGAAACTCAACCACTTCAGAACAAAGAGAAAAGTCTGCTTTCCTTCAAATACACCCTTCTCTTTGCAGTTAAAGCTATGAGATGGACTCGTGTCCTTCAGGAAAACAGTCCCTTTCAAACTATGAATCCTCATTAGAGGTCTTGACAGTTTTCATTCCCAACCACTGAGACCATGAATAAGCCATAAAACCCATCCATTTCAACATCTTTATACTTCACCTGGAGTGACTATAAAATCTAAGTGATTCCACTCCCACAAGATGAAGCCAGGTGAGGAAAATGAGAGGGTCAGCTAAGAAGGCACTGAATTAGAAATAAATAGTCCCTAAATGCAGTTTCAAGATTGTACTGTAGAAGAGCCTGCCCTGGTGGATATTCTCCACCAGATAACGACACCATAAGCAACCATCCTTAGAGGGTCTCAAAATTCAGGAACCGGCATCTCGTGAAACATGCCTCAAAAGAAGCGTAATCAGTTCAGGCTCCAATCAACATGAAAGATAATCATTAAAACACAAGTCGTATCAGAATACAAAAATACACAATAGCCATGAGGCAAGTTCAATCATCACAAAGCCAAACCATTTTACAGATGTGTCTACCAAGTTTTGTTGTCTTTCTGCTTCTTCTCAGAGAAACTTGCCTACAGATCTGTTCATGACGTTTGTGCTTGAAAATCGAGCATAATACTTTGGGAAATAAACTTCTTAGTGAACACCTTAAGAAACCCATGTACAATATCCTATTGCAGTAGAGTGCTGTCAATCCTACAGACCTTATAAACCCAAGAAGTGATTTACATCTCCTGTGAACTTAGCGAGAACATTATTCTCAAGGAAAACACACACACGCAGTACATCTCATTCCCAAGCCTTCTCGCTGATTTTTCAACTTTAATTGTCCCGAAAGTATACATTCATTCAATCCTACCATATTTCTTACATTCATATGCTGTAACTTTAAGATTCTTATCTCCTCATTAATACTGGGACAGTGACAGAGTCACCACAACGGAGACTTAACACAGGGGCACAAGAATCTTAAGACAAAAGTTTTACTATTTTGCTCTCACTAACTTGACATTTTCCCACAGTCATGTTGTAAAAGTGCAAGGAACCCATAAAACAATATGAAAGAAAATACTGTAGTTTCCTTTTTCCTAAGTAACTTGGGCATCAAATTCTTATTAGTCAGAGTCAGGAACATAAATGAGGAAAGGAGGGAAATGGGGGGTGAGGAGACTACACAGTCAGAAGAAACTTAGTAAGCAAACGTGAGAAACATCGTAATGACCACACTATTCCAACTATTCCAGGAGGCACGAGAGCATCGCGTGCCCAGGACCTGGTCTTCAGTCTGGTTGAAGAATCACTCCAGAACACACAGTATTCTTTTTTCCAACCCCCCCACCCCCACCCCACTGGTCCAAGTTTTGGGTAGGCATTAAATGTTTACCAAATGGTACCAATCAGACTACAGTTTCCAAAACACGTATGAATTGTCTCTCAGGTGATTCTAAAGGGCAGAATTTATGACATAGTTCACTTGCAAGTTTCATTTAACTTTAGGAATACTGTCTACAACTCTGATTATTTTTTTAAATCTCTTTGTAAATATTTATAGTACCTTGTATATCTGTGATGCCCTCACATTATTACTTGAAAAAATATTAATTAAGCCCTATCTTTTCACTATCAAATAAACAGTATTATTCCCACATTATTGATAAGTCAAAAGACAAGAAAAGAGAGGCACACTAAAAGCATAATAGCACTAATTAAATTTAACTCTTTTTTTTTTTTAACAGACACTGGGAAACATTAACAAAAGAGGTCCTGGAGGTTTTTTAAGTAAAAAACTGTTTGTCCATCATTTCCTAACTGAAACTCATCCATGATTACCCCTCTGTCTATCCTCAGTTTACACCCATTTTTGCTGCAACAATGATATCATTCTCCTTCTATAACATCTGTTTCTCTACCCTGCAAGCTTTAGGAAAGAATATTAGAAGATGCTGCCAAATACATTTAGATAAATCTAGCAGCTTCTTTGAATTAGTCATTGCAAGGTGGTAACTATCTGGCGAAACATGTATTTTAGACAGAAAGGCACAGCTACCATAGGCACCTGCTTCAAAAGTAAGACACCCCCCTTTTTTTTAACCATGCAGGAACACACTGATTCAGATTCTAATGGTCCAATGAAGTTCTTAAAATTACTTTCTGTGTTGAGGCAAAATGTGCAGACTAATAAAACTCCATAGAAAAGCTTTCATTTTTAACTTCAAGAATATAAGATCTATGAAATGTATGGATGCTATTATCTACAAAGACACGAGTGTATGAACATATACCTCCCCAGCCCCATGAAGCTCACCTTCTACTTCTTCTTCATCACACACATGTTTAAGGAAGGAGGCTCCTCTGTCCAGGACAGCTTCATCCTCCATCCTATAGTAATAAAAAAGAAAAAAAGAATGCTCAGACTTCTCCTGGAGTGAGCCACTTGAAGTAGCCCAGCTTCTGGGCAGGTTAACCTGCAAGCTGCTGTTCATGTTAACAGGGCAGAGTCACTCTTCCTTTGGTGTCTGCTACTCCTTCACGCAGCTCCTCTTAGCTGGTGCTTGAGAATATGCCGGTCCCACATAGCTTCAGTTCTAACCTTGAGAGGGCACCCACATGGACAGGTGAGAGAAAATCATCTCAATCCCATAGGCTGGATGTTAGGGGTTCTCCCTTTGGGATTTGCAAAAAGGAAAAAAAAAAAAAAAAGATGAAAGCAAAAAAAAAAAAAAAAAAAAATACCAAGAGAGGAAGTTTGGTTTGTCTGGAGTGCTCGTGATGATCGTTTGTGGAAATCCAGCTTCAGTGCTTAGCTCTTTAAACACCCACTGCATAAAAATGTATACCCTCACACACACACACACATGCACACCCACCCACACACAGAAAACGACAGGGAGTTAGGCTAGTGCACAGTGGGAGCCTAGCTTCCAGCCAGCCTCTTAATACCAGCACAGCCCAGTATTCTCTGTTGAGTGGCAAGCTTTGAGTCACATGTTGGCCTTACGGAAATCTGACATCTGAGGATTATCCAGCAACCCGGCTTCAGCAACAGTCACATATATATGCCACCCATTCATTCATTTTCCACATTCTTATCACACATCTCTACGTATATCTATCCTGTTAACTCTTCCCTGAAGGGCACAAAGTTCTTCGGTTTATAGCCACATTATGCTGTCCTCCTATCTCCTTACATAATAGGATCTGCTCTGCAATTTCATATGCTAAATAAGACCTCAGAATCCATCCAAGTAATGACAGCGTTTATACGGCCTCCTGATGCCAAACATGTTTCTTAGTTTATAGAATGAGTTAAGGTTTATTTCCATACTCTGTGACTTCTTTTCATTGCATTAACTTTGACATGCAGAATTCCATGAACTCTATTTATAGACAAAGCAGAAAAAAATCCCGAATTGCTCAAATGCTGCTTGTGTCGCACCGGTCTAGAAACAAAGAACTTTCTCTGGAGACAGCTGCTCTATGTCATACCGTACATAAGCTCTGCCAGAGAACCAAATGTTCACTCTGTATTCTATTCATCCAATTATATGCTCAGGCACTGAATATTGTAAGTCTGTTTTCCATATTGTCCGTATAACTTATTCTTGTGCTTCAGATATTTGTTATAATCTATGTGGATATGCACTGAATTCACATTTTCCTCTTTTCTATTTTAGGAGCATATCCATCTTGCAAAGCAACCATCTGAGCATAAAAAGTCAGAAATTCGGTGTCAGGTAGACTCGGATTTAAAAAATCTGGCACTTCCACTTAATATATGTATCACCTGGAGCAAAGTATTTAACTCTTTGAGCCTCAGTTTTTCCACTTATTAAACTGGGGTAACAATATCAACCTCGTAGAATTGCTTTGAGATTCAAATCAGGTAACATACGTGAAAACACTCAGTTTTGTGCCTTGTGCCTATTACATGTTTAATGAAGGTAAGTTTCCTTCCTTTCTTCTTTCCTTCTTTCTTTTTACCCTGACCTTTACTGGTGAACAGTGCCATTAAGAAACTTACTACCTTTGGGGCACCTGGGTGGCTCAGTCGGTTAAGCATCCGACTTCCGCTCAGGTCACGCTCTCGCAGTTCCTCAGTTCGAGGCCCACCTTGGGCTCTGCTGACAGCTCGGAGCCTGGAGCCTGCTTCGGATTCTGTGTCTCCCTCTCTTTTTCTGCCCCTCCCCTGCTTGCACTCTGTCTCTTTCTCTCTCCCTCAAAAATAAACATTAAAAAAAAATTTTTTTTAAGAAACTCATTGCCTTTGGACATCTGCAGAATATCTTATTTCAGGGATATGGGTCTTGTATGCAATAGTTTATCCTGATACGTCTTCTTCCTTCTCTATACTCAAACTAAAAATATGAAACTAATTGCAAATAGGACATAGATCAGCCATCAGGATTATAGTAGAAAAGAAAATGCCTTGAAGACTTGAGAAGTCAAATCATTTACCAGCCTCCCTGAGCTTCAGATTTCCATGAAGATTAAATGATACAACATATTTACCAATTCATCCAGGCACTCCTCAGAGGGAGGGGGAATGTATTCATTAATATGACAGATAAAATTCCTAATAAAATAATAATAAAGAGATGAACAAGGTAATCTTAGATAGCATTAAGTGCTTTGCACAAAATATAATGAGGCAGGGGGTTAGTTGGCATAAGGTGGTTCAGAAGACGCTTCCAAGGAGGTGACATTTGAGGAGAGACAAAAATGATAGGGAGGAACCAGGTATTTAAAGATGTGAGGGCAGAGTGTTCCAAGCAAAGGGAACAGCAAACGCAAAGGCCCTAAGGTAGGAACAAGTATAGCAAGTTTCAGGATGAGAAATGAGGTCAGTGAGGTTGGACAGAGAGAAGGTCAACAGTAGTTGACAATACCGGAGGAAACAGGCCCATGCAGGCCATGGGAAGTAGTCGAAATTTTAGATGTTGTGGAAGCCACTGAAGAATTTTTTGTTTTTTTGTTTTGTTTTGTCTTATGAGGTAAAGCTAACATATAACATTATATTAGTTTCACATGTACAACATGATTCAATTTTTGTGCATATTGTGAAATGATCACCACAGTAAGTTTAGTTAACATCTGTCACCACACCACCATACAAGATTTTTTTCTTGTATGGAGAACTTTTGAGATCTACACTCTTAGCAACTTTCAAATATGCAGTACAGTATTACTGACTATAGTTAAGAGTTTTAAGACAGAAAATGACCCGAGCCATTTTACCTTTTTCAAGAATCACTCTGGCTGCTATGTGAAAAGTGGATAATCAGGAGACCAAAGAATCCAGGAAACTATCTTAGGAACCCAGGGAAGGCTGTGGGAGAAACAGGTTGTGGGGAAGGAATCAACAGTTCTTTCCTGGCCACTTTACGGTGGGGATGCTTATTTCATATGAAAAAAGGAGCCGTCAGGGACACAGCTAAATGTCCAAGTCTGGAGCTCACGAGCCTAGGGCTGGAGGATCAATGAACAAAGCTGGTAACCTGCACCTATTACTGGATGAGCTCATGCAGGAAGAAAATATAGAAATCGAGGTACAGACTGAAGATCAAGTGCTGGACCATGTCAACATTTATAAGCCAAGCAGAGGAACAGTCAGAGGTAAAAGAAAAACCAGAAAAGATTGATGTCAAGGAGGTACTGCTACTAAGAGGCTGAGAAAGATGGAGACAGAGAAGTAAAAACTTGACTTGGCAACATGGAGGTCATTGCTGACAATGACCACAGCACCTGAAACATACCAAACACAGTGCTAGACACACAGAGGGCATTCAATCAAATCCTTTTCTCTTTCCTCCCTTATCCCCTCAGTCATTCAGCAAATATTTACTGAGTACCTACTAGGTGCCAGGCATACTGCTAGACACTGGAGACACAGTGATGAGCAAGACAGACAGGGCTCCACTACAATCCCATCTGCCTTCTCGAGGATTTCCCCTAGCAATCTGGGACAGTCAGTCCAAAGGGCAAGAGGTCATCAGCAACACACTTGCAGACATAGAGAAGGATGGCAGCTTAATGGGGAAACTTTTTTTGAAGACCTCAGAAGCACAGCAAAATCCTGGAGGGCTATACTACTGCAGGCATGTGAATAGTCCTGTCTCCCCTTTGGAAAACAAAGAGCAGTTTAGCCCACATTTCTTCTTAGCACTAACCCTTTCCTGTCTTAGCGGTCTGTCTACAGGATCCAACAATTTCCTGTAGAACATCGCTTCTGCACCCCACCACAATCAAGCTGATCCTGAAGTCCTTTAGTGACATCTTATGCATTTCCTAAATAAAACGTTTGGCCTCTGTACCTAAGCCCTTCCTAATATGGCATGCAACAAGCAACTGAGGCAAAAGTAAAGGAAGAAAATCAGTAGCTACTGAAGGAGACCAAGGAAAGTTTAATGCCCAGAGCCCTCTTCCTAGGTGGAGGAGGAACCATCGAGCCTAACTGAAGCACTGTCCCGTGCACCATCTGAGTTAGCGAAAATAATGATGGGTGCATTCCTTGGCTCTTTGATACATATTTCACATTCCCTCCAAGACTATACATAGCAAGTAATCAGAAACCTAGTTCCTTCCGAGGGACAATGAGGAGCGTCTGGAAGCAGCCTCTTCCCTGTAGGAAGCGGAAAAAAAAAAGAGCGCCACAGACTGAAAACATAAAACCTGCGTGTCACAGTGGCCTTTCTCCAAAGCAGCCCTCTCCTCTTCACAAGCAAGTGCCTCCGCACCAAGTTACAGGGGACTTAACAACTTTCTTCCATCTTCATACTGACAAACGTCAATTATTTGGGTTTGTGTTCCCCTCCTAAAAGCCTCTCCACAGTTGCTCGCTATTATTAGTAAGACAGAGATATCTCTTAACATGACCATCTGACCCAACCAGTTTTCCTTTCTATCAGGAGGAAGAAATTAACTCATCCAATCCCTAAGCAGGCCCCCAAATCCATTTGTAAAGTGTTCCTTTCACATGAGCTGCCTCTGCTGCAAGCAAACAAAGAAAGAAGGGAAGGAGCATGCTTCTAAAACAGCTCCCCGAGCTGCTCACATCGCCAGCATGAGGCAAAGTTCAGAATAGATTTGGAAGCTTCTCACCAGCATCACGGGGATAAGGGTCATACCAGTCAGTATAAAATCCACATGGGGCCCGTGCTGCCTTCCTTCCACAGGGCCTCTGACAGAAGAAGTCAGGCCCCTTCCTCCAAAGTCCACACCCAACGTGGGGTTTCTCTTATTCTCCGTTATTCTGGGACACTAACATGATTTAACTGTAACACATGTCAAATCTGCTGCCAAATGGACCGGCTTTCACCAGCCGGTCCTCATCACTGAGCAGGCTTGTAAGGGTGACTTAAGCCCGGCACGAGAAACATTTGTGCAAAACTGTCAACCATTGGGCCTCGGGCACCCATCTACATTCCACCCCTCCGAGTTCCCACCCCCGGAGCCCTCGCCAACTGCCAACGTGCTCACCAGCTAGTCCACACAGCGCGAGCAGCTGCCACTCAGCCAGTCAGCAAGTGGCGGGCTGCCAGCACTCAGGCTTCAGGACGCAAGCCTGCCCGTCACAGTGCTGCTAAAGGTTGAAGGTCTTCGGGCGTGCTGGCCTCTAGATTCGCCTCATTTGCCCTCCCACCGCCCTGCTCCCACCCCTCCCGCTATGCCTCCCACGGCAGCATTTCACTGTCTCTATAGTAACAGCATCTGGTTTCGGGGTTAGAACTTCACACGGAGCGATTCTCCTCTTAACCTCCGGCTTTTGCCGAGGGATGCACTAGCCAAAAGGCCACTGCTTGAGGAGGGGCTACCTGTCCCCTGGTCATGTGGTGAGCTGCAGGGTCCCAGCAGCAGGAGCAGCAGCACCAGCAGCAGCGCTCAGAGCCAGACGAGAGGAAAACAGATCCTCCAACCCTGGCACGCTGGCCCGTGCATGAAGGATCCACTCTGGGGCTTGCAGCCCCAGATCCAAAGCCCCTGGCCCTCTCTCCTCTACGCCCTCCACACTGGGCTTTTCTGACAACTCCCAAAAAGACACCAAGGGATGGTGTCCTATGGAAGAGAATAGCTCCAGGTTTTACATGTCCATACCTGAGTCTGACAGTGCTGATTCTTTCTGTTCATACAGCTCAAAGTGCATTAGTTAACCTCGTATTTTAACCCACCCCACTTTATCCTCACTAGCTTGATCTGTTTACAACATGCAATGAACCCCATAATCTCTCACTTTACTGCAGCCTTCCTGCACATAGCAAATGTTTAAACAGTCCTTTACCCACGTGCCCTCACACACACCAAAGTGATACATGCAGAGGGGCAGACAAATACTAGAATGTAAGGAGTTTTATTATCATTGGCCATGGCTGCCATGAAAATTATATCTTCGGCATGCATGAGGGCCTTTACTTAGGAACTAAGAGGTGTCAGTCTCAAATCTCAGAACTCAAAAGCAGGTCGTCCCTGCAACTTTGCCAGTTGTGATCTTAAAACAGAGGGGAGGCAAAAATCAGCATTTTCACAGGTCTTTTTCAGGAGCCACACAGAAAGCTACAATCAGTACTGACATCTAAAATTATACACTCACACACATATCTCTGAATTCTATTCCCTATTCAAGTCGTCTCTAAGAACTGGGGAACGATTTTCATTACAAATCATTTACAAACATGATGTTTTCTTTCAAATTTTTTAAACTGCGCAGCTTTTTACTGGTGCCTTTGTTGTTTTGGAAAATCTGCTTTCCACACTTTCAACATACAATTAGAGAACAATATCAAGTCTCCAAACCTTAGGCGACAGACAGGGGTGATCGAGCTCTGTGGCTGCAAAGAACACTGCCATCTTTTGGCGACACGTGTTCACTACAGGGAAGCGGAGGGCAAGGGCAGAGGAAATGCTCCAAGTGTTCCCCTTCGAAACTTCAGCAGGTCTCACAAGGGCCTTTCACTCCCCAGGGAGGAAGAGACAAGAACACAGCTGTTGACTTAACTGTAGAAACTGCTAGAGCTCTGGACACGCATGTTGGGGGAAAGAGACATCAGCGTGGCATACCTGACAGGCATGACTAATGGCAAGAGAAGAATCCCCAAGACCAGCTGGCAGCAAAGCAAAGCAAATCCCGTCCGTGGAGTTCAGGAGTGCCCTAATCAGTCTGGAAATTTACACAGGCCGAGGGCCAGGAAGAAATGGGTGACGGCCCCATACGAAATCAGACTGCAGACTGGATAAAAGGTGAAAGTGTAATCCGGAGCAGGATCACGCAAACACAATTCTGGATTTATGAACTGCATTAAAAGTTCATTTGTACTCTTGGGCACTTATCCCAGAGAAATGAAAACTTATGTTCACACAAAAACCTGTACACTATTGTTCACAGCAGCTTTATCTGTAATAGCCAAAAGCTAGAATTAGCCCAGATGTCTTTCAACAGGTGAATGTTTGAACAAAGTATGGTACATCCATACCATGGAATAATGCTTAGCAGTAAAAGGAACAAACTATTCATACACAAAACAATTTGAATGAATCTCCAAGAGATTATGCTGAGTGAAAAAAGTGAATCCCAAAATGGTTACATATTGTGTGATTCCACTTGCATAACATTTTTTGAGATGACAAAATTCTAGATATGAAGGAAGGACAGATTGGGGTAGCCAGCGGATAGATATTGGGGGTATGCAGTGGGGGGTGTTTGTGGTTATAAAAGGGCAACATGAAGGATCCTGTGGAATTGACTCTAGTTAGTCTTACCTGTGGTGGTGGTAGGTAGCTACCTACACAGTGATCAAATTATACACAACTTAATATACACATACAAACGCACAGAAAAATGCGGGCAAGTAAAACTGAGGAAATCTGAAGAAGTTCAGTGGATCATATCAGGGCCAATATCTTAGTTGGTGACATTGTACTGAAGTTTTATAAAATGTTAACATCGGGGAAAAGTGGCAAAGTGTACAAACAATCTCTGCATTATTTCTCAAATATGCACGTGCATCTATAAATCGCCCAATAAAAATTTCAAAAAGTTCTGCTTTTTTAAAAACATTTTCCTCAGGAACATTATTTTAACATGAGGGTCACGATACTGAAGGTGGCCCATCTACATGTACGCGGAGTCAGGCAAAACAGCACAGATCCCAGAAGCATCTGTGGTAACCGTGTAACCTTGGCAAAGTCAGTTAACCTGTCACTTCGGTGTCATTTTAAATGAGCTTAAAAACACTTCCTAAGACATACAAGGGATTAATAAGTTCCTGGAGTAAATAAACTCAATTAATTTTAGCTGAATCTGAATCGAAGGTCCCCAGGGCCCAGAGAATGTCAGAGAATTAACAGTCCTACATGGACCCGAAGGCCTTAATTCTGTCTCCAGGAGCAAACACACGGGAACGCCAAGCAGGGAGACCGGCGCTAACCTGTCACCCATCACCAAAAGGCTCAAACTCCTCTCTCCCATCTTCTCCCTGCTGGGACAAGGTCTCCTCTACTCGGTCCTCAGACTGATGACTGGGCTCTTTTGAAAGGCTGCAACAGACTCAGCAACATAAAAAGAACTGGTAGCAAAGTAGACATAGGAACTATGGGGTGACGAAAGGTGTGGAAGTTGAGGGGCAGTGGGGCAGGGGGCGTGTTGACAGATGAAGGGAGAGATAACTGGACAGGGCATTGAATGCTAAACAGGGAACGACTTGCATGACCCCCTCAGATGCCTCCCCTGATTTAGCCCACACCCGCAGCCATATCCTCTTTAATTGTTTTAGCGAGCCTTTCCAGGCGCTTCCACAACCACTGCACGCTGCCTCTGAGCAGAATTCCACTTGAAGAACAGAGAGGTCTGATTCCTCTCGGTGCAGATATTCAGCGCCTTGCCCTTTTAAAGTTCTCTCGGAGTTTTTACTGTTGGGGGCAGGAAAAGTAGGCTCGCTTCTCACTTCTTTTAACTTTCAACTGCCCTTCTTCATGTGTGCTGCTGTGAAAATCAGAAAGGCCCTAAGAGAGGGTTCAGGCAAGATGAAAAGGCTGGGGAGGCTCCATGTGAGAAACCAGAAGCACAGCAGTGGGCAGGTCTATCCTCTCCCCCTTCCTCCTCTCCACTGCCAAGTCTTCAGCCAAAAGCAAGAGCCCAATCAGCAGCAGAAAAAGAGAAGGCAGCGGTAAACCTATTGGTTTAGGTAAACCAATAAAGAAACTCATAGTAGCTATTTGTAGAGGAAATTGGGATCTGAAATGTCAATACAAACCTTGAGCTCTGGAAATTTTAGCCAAACTTCACATGTTATAATTATTTATAGTAATTAGTACAAGAATAGCACCGATAACTA
The DNA here is from genome assembly GCF_016509475.1 of Prionailurus bengalensis. NCBI lineage: Eukaryota > Metazoa > Chordata > Mammalia > Carnivora > Felidae > Prionailurus > Prionailurus bengalensis. The sequence continues at coordinate 148,721,114 of NC_057344.1, forward strand.
ATACCCACAGTTAATTCATACATTTCATTTCAGTCTATGATTCTGCAGACATTTATTGTGGACTTTACCATGGCTTCAAGTCAGATGCAGGTTGGCAGGTGGACAGGGAATCAGGAGAAGGAGTTTGCTCCAGGACACAGCGCTGGGAGGCAGCTGGATGGTGCTGGTCAGGTACAGCTCCTGACCTACCCACGTCTGAAACTCAGAGCGGACTCTGGAGAAAGGTGCCTTCCTTTCCGTCCTCTACCCCATGCGGTGGCCATACTGCTCACATCTCCCATCCTGAACCACCACAGCTGCTGGCAGGGATGAGGTTCCTAGCATTTGACTGAGTTCTCACTAGCTGCCAGGCACTGTGCAAAACATCATGTGTGCATTTTCTCTTTCTCAATGCTGTCAAATTTTGTCGGACTGATTCAGTAACAGGACTGAGAATTCCGGCCAAAGGATTTCAACACCTAGAACAATGTAGGAACTGAGATTAGGGGGCTCTCATCATCCATTAATTTGGAGGGAAAAAAAAATTCCCACTTTTAAACACTTACCACATGCCAGGCATTGTACTAAGCACTATACAATGTTGTTGGTTTTTTTTTTATTCAATCCTTATGGCAATTCCATGAGGTAAGTACTTTTCACATACCCATTTTAGACTTAATGTACTTTGACGTTAAGTAACTTACTGCAAATCACACAGTACAATGTGATGTGAGAAGACCAAGCAGGCCATCTAAAGCAGTCCACAATTTTAAGCACTCCACTATATTCCTGCGTAACTAAATAATCCATGTCTATTAGACACTACCTTCAAGAATTTTTTCATATCACTTAACTGAAATATGCTTACAAACGACATCACTTACAACTCACCTCTTTCTTTCTCTTGCTTTGCCTACTGGTCAAAGGTTGAAGCATCTCCTAACAGGCCTCTCTAATAAATATCTTTATTCTTATTTAGCAAACACTTAGTTTGAGCTTACTGTGTGCCAGCCACTGCTATAACTGCTTGACAAATGCTATTAGTTCAATCAATTCTCACAATTGGTACAATCCAATGACAGGTACCATTTTTATCCTCATTATCTCTGAAGCACAGAGACACTAAGTAACTTGCCCAAAGTCACACAGCTAATAACTGTTGAAGTCAGAATTTGAACCCAAAGCAGTCTAGCTCCACAAGTCTGTGTTCTTAGCCACTGCATATCATGCTGCCTCTCTTTGGCTGTTTTGATTAATCTGTTCCAAACTCTTTAGGAACTTGGGATCACAAATATTAAACAGACTTTTGGTGAAAGAGCAGACTCATCAAATACCTACAGAGTACACAGACCCTTGACATTCATGAGACAATGCCTCCCCTAACCTTATTTTGCAAGTGTCCAAATTCACAAATATCCCAATGCACAATTTCTGATATATCATGTGGTCAAGTATAACTCTATGAGTTTCGGAATTCTCAAGGGACAGAAAGCAACCAGGGTGACCTGAGACGCAAGGAGGTAAGCCATCCACTAGGCTCAGCCTGGGCTCACCACAAGCACAGAAGTTCACCACATGCATTGCTACAAATTACGAATGACTACACGGTGTAACCATTCAGGGCTACCAGCAAATAGCTGAAGTCACAACTGTTAGGTTCACACACGCCAAGGATCTACCGTATCAAAAGCAAGAGTACATCATTCACCACATGAGTGATGCTACTAAGCAGAAAACAACTTTTATCTCATAAACTTTATGAGCAGTGTTCACTATTGCATGAACAACAAAGACACTTCTCTACTCTTTGTTCCCTTACTAAAACATCTCTTTCCTTAAGGCTGTTCAAAGTGTGGCCTTCATTTTCTGCAAGGAATCCCTCATTGTGTGAATGTCATCAAATTTTCCAGAGTTTAACTCATTTATTCATTCATTTCAACAATCTCTTGAGCATCTATAACAAGGCATTATCCTAGGCACTAAGGATGAATCCAGGGTGGGAAATGGACAATTAACAAAATTTAAAAGTAAACTGTATAAAATAAAAGGTGAGTCTCCTATGAGAAAATGTAAGTCAGAAAGAGAGTTAGGGCGTACTGGTGGGACAAGAACGGGGTGAGGGTGGGATGTGGAGGGGGCAGTTTTTAATAGGTAGTTAGAAATACCTCACTGAGTGATGGTTGAGCAAAGATCTGATGGAGGTGAGGAAGTGAGTATATGAGGGAATGGCAAATGAAAAGGCCTTGAGGCAGGAAGGAGCCTGGCAGATTCTTGGAACGTCAAGGAGACAAGTAACTAAAGCAGAGTGAACGTGGAGAATAGGACATAAGGTCAGAGATGTACAGGTAATGAAAGGGCATGCTGCGTGGCCTGGGAGGCTGTTCTAAAGCCTTGACATTTACTCTGAGCAACTAGAAACCACTGAAGAGTTCTGAGCAGAAGTGATTATTTCCTCAAGCTTACAGTCTTCTTTACTTTTTAAATCTTTGTCATTATGTAAACATTTCCAATAAGGTCTTTCCCGGAACCTAGTTCTACTCAGAAGGTCTTCCAGGGGCCATAGCTAGTGTAGCACAGAAGTTACAGGCGGTCTACTGGCTCAGTGTCCCACAACAGCCAGGCCAGAACCTGATTCAGTCCTGTGTAGATCAAAGAGTGGACCAACACACCATAAGCCCAGTGTCTAGTGTGACTTGAGCCTTACAAAGGTGCTGAGCAACGTGTCAGTGCTCAGAAGTAAAGCCACTCTGCATTCCATATCCATATAATCTTTATTAACTTCTGCCAACTAGCCTTGAAGTTCATGACTCAAGTAGTTGCCACCTGAATCCTTGCCTACATAAATTTATCCCGGGGATGGCAACATTGGTGTTAGAAGATGCCAAAGCAGATGATTGATACGTAGGTATCAGGTAGCATGGAATGGACTTATTGATGGCTTTTTAACAGCTATGATTCAAATCTATGCTTTAAATAATAAAGGAATACATTTGAACCTGTTTCTAACAATAACTTTTCTTAGTTAATTTTATAAGAATGGGAAGGGCACAGGAAGACTGCCAATTCCATACTCAGACCTACTCCATTTTGGGGGGAAATGCCCTCGACTTGCCATCTCTTGCCTAAGGACAGAATAAATGCTTATTTGACCCTAGTGGCTTCCTTTGTTGTCAAGGAGCCAGCCCACCCCGCAGAAGTATGGGACTCTTCAACCTGAAAACACCCTCTTTGACCTGGTAGGTATAAAGAGACCAACAGGCATAACTATCAAATGCAGTATGTGTCTTCAAACAAATCAACTGTTTTAAAAACTTTTTGGAGACAATCAAGCAAACTTGAACACTGAGCATTAGATGACACCAAGGAATTACTGTTAATTTCATCAGGTATGATAATGACACTGAGGTTATTTTTTTAATGTCTTTATTTCTTAGAAATAAACACTGAAGTATTAATTGGTGAAATGATACGATCTGGGATTTGTTTTAAAATACTCCAGCAAAGGGGCGCCTGGGTGGCGCAGTCGGTTAAGCGTCCGACTTCAGCCAGGTCACGATCTCACGGTCCGTGAGTTCGAGCCCCGCGTCAGGCTCTGGGCTGATGGCTCGGAGCCTGGAGCCTGTTTCTGATTCTGTGTCTCCCTCTCTCTCTGCCCCTCCCCCGTTCATGCTCTGTCTCTCTCTGTCCCAAAAATAAATAAAAATGTTGAAAAAAAATAAAAATAAATAAACTACTCCAGCAAAAAAACAAGGGGATGGGGAGGAATGTGAAACAAGACTGCCAATGTGTTGGTGATTGTTGAAGCTGGGTAATGGGTACATAGGGGTTCACTGTACTATTTTCTTCTCTTTTTTTGTTCATGTTTGAAATCTACCAAAATAAAATGCTTCTTAAAAAACTTTAAAACTAGGGGCAAACTAGGGGCACCTGAGTGGCTTTGTCAGTTAAGCATCTGACTCCTGATATTGGCTCAGGTTGTGATCTTGCAGTCATGAGATTGAGCCCTGCATCAAGCCCCGAGCCCCGTGTCAGGCTCTGCACTGGTGGAGACTGTTTGGGATTCTTTCTTTCCCTGTCTCTCTCTCAAAATAAATAAATAATAAAAATTAAAAAAAAAAAAAAAGAAAAAACTTTAAAACTCTCCTATATAAGCCTCCCTTCTTCTATGCCCAATGCTCTCTCAAAATAAATAATAAAAATTAAAAAAAGGAAAAACTTTAAAATTCTCCTATATAAGCCTCCCTTCTTCTATTCCCAATGCATTCCAGAAAACACGTATGAACACAAAAGTCATAACAAGTAGATTTACATGTTATAAAGATAGTTCTGTATCTAAAGAATAAAAAAAACTCTAAAACCCACATTAATATCCTTCATTTTAGACATAATAAACAAAAATGTGTGTTTGGCATTTCAACATGTTTTTTCTTTTCCTTCACACCTTAATATACAGGCTCTAATGCAACGAGCACTTGATTGACTGGCATGGCTAATCCTGTCCACCTTAGTCAAAACAAAACAAAGTTTATGAGACCTATGTTTCTGAGCACTAGCATCAGCATTTTCAGTTTTTCTCCGCATTTGTGTAAAATGGCACAGCAATTGCAACAGAGCACTCAAATACCTGCAGCAGAAAACACTGAGACGCACATAAACCTGGTGATGCTGACAAAACTGGACCACAAGCTGTGTGCAGTGCCACCCAGAATTCACTGCTAATCTCCCTCCACCCCTCAGTGAACACACAGAAAAGCACAAGCAGAATGTGAAAGGTGAATTATGGGGGTTCGTATACGTCCAAGCATGGTCTGTATGAAAGCTGAACCCATGAAAGTCAGGACAGCCTGTACGTACAAATATCTATCTGTGCACGACCTTGGAAGAACAAAAAGTACCTAAAAACCATCATAATCCTCCTGCTGCTGGGCATTGGTGGGGTAAAAGGGAAAAGCACGAGAAGGATATTCTTGGTGACACCATATTATTCTCTTCTTGCCAAACACAGACACCTATTTTTGCCAAAGAAAGATTATTACATTTGTTGGTTACGTTACAAAGCCAACTCACAAAAATCAACTTACTGCAAATGTAGCCAAATTATAGTAATAATAATATAAGCTAATGTAATAAGTGCTTTTTTTGAGTTATTTAAACCTTACTATCAGCCCATAAAATAAATGCTATTAATATCCCCATTGCACAGTTGATGAAATTAAGATTTAAAGATATAAGTGAGTTGACAAGGTTATAAATCCTCTACGTGATAGAACCATATAGGTTATCAACTAACAGCATTAAAATGACTAATAACAGTATAGTGCTATAAGGATCGCTTTAGGTACACGATAGGTGAAACAGACTTGCATGGGCTCAGATGAAACCCTACACATCACTCTAATATCATTTTCAATGGAGAAATATAGTTTGGGTTCAAACAACCATATATAATTATGGCACTCCAACAATAATTTGGAAGCAGAATGCATTTGGTTAGAAAGATCATCAAACGAATAGCTGAAATTAGAGAATAAATGCCAGTGTTATCTCTAATAGATAATCACAAATAAAATTAACCACAGGCAGTTGAAATGAACCTACTCCAAGAAGAAATTACATACACATATATTCTAAGGCAACTTTTTACATTTCTCTCCCTATTACAAAAATCTATCATCTAGATAAACACAGGACAGCTAAAGACTACAGTAAAACATCAATTCATTCTTGAAGATCTGCTCAGCATTGTAACACTCCCTCTCTGAACATTTGGGACTTGCTTGTGAGCTATTACCAACTTGAATCAATTTCTCAAGCCACTAATTAAAAAGGAAAAATTAGGGGCGCCTGGGTGGCGCAGTCGGTTAAGCGTCCGACTTCAGCCAGGTCACGATCTCGCGGTCCCGGAGTTCGAGCCCCGCGTCAGGCTCTGGGCTGATGGCTCGGAGCCTGGAGCCTGTTTCCGATTCTGTGTCTCCCTCTCTCTCTGCCCCTCCCCCGTTCATGCTCTGTCTCTCTCTGTCCCAAAAATAAATAAATAAATGTTGAAAAAAAAAATTAAAAAAAAAAAAAAGGAAGAATTATTTCTTCATTTGACTATCAGAAAAAAAAAAATTCCCTTTGCCAAGAAGAGTCCTAGAAGAAGTTTACAATTACTTTCTCTCCAAACCTCCATGTGTTTTCACTTTCATAGTTCTCGCAGCTTACTAGGTGCAGCCACAGTGAAAAGGAAGAGCCAAAAACAGTCCAAGTAAGACTGTCACCACCACATTCCAGCCTTGATGGAGAGACCTCCAGGTCTGTTTTGTTAGTCTTCCTGCTTCTGCTCACAGTTCGGTAAAACCAACAGTCCACACCAGGAAAGACCAGCTGAGAACAAATGATGGCACTGTTCTACCAAATGGAAGCAACGATCAGCTTAGGGATGCCTGTTTCTGTTACGTTCACAGATTCCTTTTTGTTTATGAAGGGCTTTGAAAGGCAAGCATACAATAAGCACCTACAGAGAAAAACTACTCACTAAGCTATAGAAATGCCATTTTGTTAGTAGCCAAATCATTTATTGCTTCATTACACTATTGATTGGGACTGCTTTGTCATTACCACTGACCATCCATTCATTAGTAGAAACATACTATTCAGTCTCAGTAAGGATTAGTCTACTACACTCTAAATTTTGGTGTCTGGGCAAATCCAAACTGATATTTCTTGCCTAATTCTGATTCTCCCGACATTATCCCACTCACAAAACTTCTCTCAAAAAAAATTAGTAAAGAATACTTACAAAATGAATGTAATTCAGGCTATTAACTCTCCAAGTCTCAATTTCCTCATCTGATAAATGGATTTAGTAATCCCCACACTGTTTAACTGTGGGGAAGCTATGAGGTAATATAAACAGAAGTATCCTGTGTGCTTGGTGCTTGGCATAGAGCTGCAGGCAACACACGCAGCTGGTATTATTACACATCAGGGTCCTTACCTTTTCCCAGACAGGCACAAGTCTGTGAAGGTGACATTGCTAGCAAGTGGCAGAGATGGAATATCAAACCCAGTCTGCCAAGGCCAGCACTCTCACATCATGCTCCTTCTCTGCATCAAATAGAAGAGACAACCAGGTAGTTCTGCTAAAGTCTTTTCTAAGTTTAGGAGTCCCAGAGTAGGAGCCAGGAACAAAGGATGAGAGAAGGTTCCCCCTCCTAAACTTTACGGAAAGTACAGGGGCATCAAGGAAAGAAATCATCAGGCTCGTACCTCTTGATATACCACAGGTCAAATTTCTCGACTTGTTGATAATACTCAGAAGGGAAAGTGGCCGAGGCCTGGAAACCAGCCAGCACAGTATTTCTGAAAGGTGGTTACTCTGGGAAACACAGACGTGCTCGTGGACCAAGAAAAAGCTTAAAAATGACCCCAAATGCTAATTTTTTAAGTCAAAAGAAAAGAAAATTTAAAAATAGGGACTGGGGGCACCTGGGTGGATCAGTCAGTTGAGTGTCCAACTTCATTCAGCTCAGGTCATGATCTCGCAGTTTGTGAGTTCGAGCCCCACATCAGTCTCGCTGCTGTCGGTGCACAGACTGCTTTGGATTCTCTGTCCCCCTCTCTCTCTGCCCCTCCCCTGTTTGTGCTCGCTCTCTCTCTCTCTCTCTCTCTCTCAAAAATAAAAATAAACATTAAAAAAATAGAAGCCATGAGGAGTGAAGCACAAAAAGAAAGAAAAAAAAATGTATCCCACAGTCTTTACTAACATATCTTTGATAAAAACAAATTTTCTGAAATTAGTGATTTCCTAAAATAGCATTAACAAACCTGGTAGTTTACAGTGAAACTACTGGCTCTGTAGGACACTAAAAAATTATCTATAATGATAATTACAGACACACTTTGTTGTGTACCTACATTTGCCAGTCCCTACAGATGGTTCACTTGTGATCTTCACAACGCACAAGCCCTACAGTTAGTACTAGCCACATTCCACACAGGAAGAAAGCCAGTCTGAGAGCCATAAAGAGAATGCCCACGGGTGCAGAGTCTACAGAGGGAAGAATGGAAATTCACGCTCAGATCTGTCTGACATGAAAACCCCTGCTATCCCTTGTTGGCCGAGAATGTGCCCAGCACAGGGTCCATTGGACGTGTCCCCCGTCCTTAGTAACCTAGGAAAGGTACAAGGTGGATGGAGACTCCTGGAGAAGCAGACCCGGAGCATCAGTGGAAGAGCATCACCCTCTCCTCAAGGACCAAATCAATGGTGCTGAAAATATTTTAAATGGGTGCTATTATGACAATACGGTGCTCTGAAAGCATGACCATCTGCACCTTGGACGGGACCAGAATACAAAGTTCTTAATAAACCAAAAAAGCAGTCAAAAGCAAATTAATGAATTCAAAAAAAAACCCCAAGCCCATCTGTGGTGTTTTCATCTACTCTGCACAATCAACAAGATTGAGTAGAGGACAGAAGGACAGGCAAAACACTTCCAAATTTTCATCATACCACCATATCATACAGGGTACTACTTTCAAGGTACTTAAAGAGTTCACACAAATTCTTTTTTAACATGCTTAATAGCTAATAAGAATGCAGGCAGAAATAAGACAATTCAGACCAAAGGAGGTTCTGAGCACATAGAGAAATCACAGTAGAAGCAAGATCATAAACCAAGCTCCTAGAATGGAAGTGATTTCACTGGATAAAGCTGCTAGCTGTGTCAACTGTGCATCGTGATAGTTCCAACTAGTGTGCGGGGAATAAGTTAGAGGTGGGCCGAGATGTCCATCCCCCACTCCTAAGGGCCACCAGGCAGGGCCAGGCACAGCCAGAGCCCTGGGCCATTTACTTCCAGCCGCAAGATGTCTGGATTGTTTACCCAGAGTGCCGCACAAATATTATTACTTACTAAGCATTCTATGACGTGAAAAAGATTCAGAAGCATTAGTAAATGAATCCATCATTTCACCAACTTCTTGACCAAGAAATGCTAACAGCTTAGAAAATCCACAACATACCTGGAGTAGCGTGAATAACCAACCATTCCCTCCCAATCCTCTTCCGTCCCCATGCAGCCATTATTTTTCTAACAGCTGTTGGTCAGCGTCATCCTAGGCTGAGGATGACACACTTTCTGAAGCGCTGTATACAAAGCTGTATAAACCGAGTTAGGAGGCCACAGCTAAAGGCACCTCTACACCCTCAGTACAGAATCAGTCCATGCCAAAGGAGGTGCTCAGGACAATTCTGTTCTCCACACAGGCCACTCACAAAGTGTACTGGGTACCTCTAGATGCCAGGGAGACACAGGAAAAAAAAAAAAAAAAGGACTGAGGTATCAGTACTAACTGAACAGTCACAAAGATGCTACAAGGGAGCAGCCTGAGCAGAGAACAGAGAAAAGGAAGGTCCCCTCTTACCTCTACATCTTCCATCATATCTATGGATACACAGGTGCACAGTCACAAGGACGGACACAGAAATGGCTGTTTATAAAAAGCAACTGGTGTGCATTGAAAACTCGGTAATCCACAGGAAGATGGGCTTGTGTGGCAGCTACAGAAGATTCTGCCTTGAAATCCACCAGCCTCAGTAGAGCTCTGTGATATCTGCAATCCCAAACACAAGAGACGCCCCTGCTTCTGCTTCACCTCTGCTCTTGACTTCTATCAAGAGGTCAACTCCACTACTGAGAATAAAAGTAACTTCAAACTACAGGCAATCCAACAACAAAGTGATGACAGAGAGTTCTAAGATATCATCAGGCCTTACACTTAGTTCTCATTTTTGGACACCTTTCCCCAACACCGGAGGAGCTCTGGCTTCTTGGCTATCACTCTGCTCAGCTCCCCAGTAACTATTCCATCCCAGTCTCTTTCATGTGACCTAGCCTGCCCCAAACCGCACCTAGAACCCTAATCGTACATGCACACACATGGTATCATTACCATTTTAAAGTACAGGCCACCACCTCCTCATTCAGCTAGTCCCAACCTCTGCCTCACACTTTCCCATCCCATAGTTCTCCAACTCCAATATAGCTCTACCCTGTGGAACCCAATTCTGGTCTCAGGGACCTCCTGCCTGTTCTCTCACTTTTGGTGAGCCCCTCTGACCAGTGCACGTCAGCACTGGTGTCCAATTTCTGCTCTAGGCAAGGACAAACCCCACCTTCTGCTCAGCCCCAGAGGACTGGGCCTCCTACATCTACAGGAGATGTAGACTGGGCATCTACATCTACATTTGCCAATGCAATGCCCTGACAGTTGGCTGACTTCCTTCATGGTGTGGCACTGCAGTCATCACATCCATGAAGCTGGCTGTCAATCCTACAGCCTCTGCCTTAGGTGACTCTGAACACAACTCTGATTTCTTGTATCTGTTCCCTCAATTACAAGAGACAAAGCTCACTCTTGCACAACCTCAGACCCGAGAACACTATGGGGTTCTGGTAAGATCCACGAAGCATTATAAGCTCCTTAGACACACACACACACACACACACACACACACACACACACAATCAGATAAATTCAAAAGATACTGTTACTAAATGTGTGCTTACTCTCAAATTATGGGGGACATGGCTTTAAATCACCACCTTCTGAGCAACAGATTTATAAAAGTCTGTCTACCTGACTAAGGCAGGGTCATCTTTTCAGGTTCAAGCTCACATTTACCAGGAAGCTCTGCTAAAAATACCCACATGCTTTTTAAACTTCAGAATGCAGCAACATTAAGGTCACTGCTAGTTTGTCCTGTATATTCTCAATAATATGGCAAAACTTAATGTTAGTATTTTGTGTTAGAGGCCTAAAATGTCTATCTCCCTGATTTAAAAAAAAAAAAAAAAAAAAAACCTCAGAAATGATAGAAGCTTTCATGTACCATTTTGCTGTTACCATTTTGCCAACTGTCTGGAGTTTCAGAGGTGGCATATAAAAACTTCTGTACTGTATTTTAAATAAAGCATGGTAATGACAGATCTAAATTTACCATGGTATAGAATCACGGGAGAATCACTGTCTTTTTATTGTTAAAAGAGATAAACTATAAATCCTTTTTAAATCACCAGCCAAAGCCCAAAATCTGTAGGAGTAAGAAAAAGAGGGTAGGTAATTATGAAAACCTGTTTTGTAAAGTTTTTTGTGGGGAAAAGTACATGATGCAGTCACCTTTACATACAAAGATATTACTTGAAAGTAATCTAAAAAGCTCACGGATCTGCAAATGAATAAATGTTCCCAAGATAAATTACAAAGAAAAACATTCTGAATGTGAGTTATCTTTGTCATGCATGTGGTTTAAAGTCTGTTCGGATTTTGCAGACAATTCTCTGGAACTTCATTATCTAATACTGTTTCCTTAACACTTTTCATCCTTATTACTGAAGTTGTTCATCTCCAGGTCAGTCCACTAGAGCAACTTTTTACTGTGGACCTTACCCTGTGGCAGTCCAGAGATTAGGGACATAAAAAAATAAGATACAGCCACGTCACTGACGAGATTACAGGCTACTGAGGTAGAAAGACACATTAACAGATAATCCTGCATAGTTTCAAACTCCAAGAAATATACTTGTTCAAGATAACAGAGATAGGTCTTCTGTCCTAGTTGTCTACAAACAGCATTCCCAGTAGCAAGAAGAAAGCGTCCTCCTCGGTTGGGTTAACTTCCCTAGGTTTCTACTTGGGGTGTGGGCGGGGAGTGGAAGGAGGGACGCAGAGAGAGAGATCACATATAACATGTTCTTTTTGTGCGAAACAACCAATAAGACAATGGTTTGTTGTTTTAATATACACAATCTATTGACCACAAACTCAATCCGCTCAAAGACAATACTTAACTTCTTCAACATTGCTGACACCTGTCATTCTGAGTACACTTAAATCATTACCTCTTTTCATGGTGACTACCTAAATGCCACGATCTCTCTCCTTAAATCAGATAATGGCTATTGAACAACCAAAAAGAAATGGAATACTAACCATACCCTTGTTTACTATCTAGAAAATTATGGGTGTTTGCAGCATCTGTTTGCCCAGAGGAAGCAAAGGTAAGAAACAAAAGGAAATAAAAAGATCATTGTGGTCACATGGCTCCCCCCAAAAAATGTATAAATGTTCAATTTTCATAGGTTTTCATAGCCAAACACCTTACAAAACTGTATATTAGATCACAGAAAGCACTGAAACAGCCCTTTCAAAAAACATACAACGATAAAATAAAAACAACAATAATAATAAGGAAATGAAACACTGGCATCTCCTGAAAGTATAGTTAATCCAAGAGTAAATCATAATTTATTTTCCCATTTTCTGACAGCAATAATTTTTTGACACTATTAACAATTTCCATTTGGCATAATTAACCATAATACAAAGTCAATTACCTTCATTTTTTTTTGTTTGAACTTTTTTTTAATATAATTTATTGTTAAATTTATCTTTATTTTTTTAAGTTTATTTATTTATTTTGAGAGAGAGAGACAGAGAGACAGAGCACACAATTGGGGGACCGGCAGAGAGAGGGAGAGAGAGAGAATCCCAAGCAGGCCCTGCACTGCCAGCACAGAGCCCAATGTGGGGCTCAAACCCATGAACCATGAGATCATGGCCTGAGCTGAAGTCAAGAGCTGGACACTTAACCCACTGAGCCACACAGGTACCCCAAAAGTCAGCTACCTTTAAAACCTAGGTCTCCCACAACACCTTGGGGGGGAAAAGAAGTACATCTGAAAACCAGAAACTGAGCAAGTTGAGTTCTGTGTCATACATAACTGCAGAGAAATACTTTCTAACAGGATGCAACACTTGCCAATATTCTGAAGAAAGACCCAAGAATAAAATTTGAATGTCCAAAATGCATTACATAAGAGTTTACTAGTACCCATATTTTATGATACATCTTTATTATCTGAAACTATGTGATCTAAGTATTGTATTCAAAAGAAGACAGAAAAGGAAAAAAAGAAAAATTTGCCCCTTGTGAAAATTTGCCACTTGTGAACCCCATTTACCTACACTACGTGCTCCTTTATTACAGCACCCTTGTAGCATTCTACTTTCTAAATGTGTCTGAATTATCTCCCCCAGTGGGCTGTTAGACATTGCAAGAGATATGGGCCATACTTCTTTCTACCAAGATCCGAACACAATGCTCGAAACAATCAGTGTCTGTTAAACAAAATGTCACTGTTAATTTCAAAAGTAAAAAATGTAGTATATAGTGGCCAATAGCACAAATAATGTAGAAGGGCCTTTTGATTTGCGTATTATATTGAGCATTAAAAACTAAATACGGGACCACGTCATGTAGAGTGACTTAAGTCATACTTATTTTGATCATGCAGAATAAACCTCAAGGGCAGGAAATATTCATCCAACACAGACTTTCTGAAGAGTTTTACCATTGCCTAAAGAGCACAGAACCATTCTAAAGATCAGAAGGTTACTGGTGTTACTAAAGTCACTTGTCATAAAAATATTCCAACTGATCACAAGTCAATTTCAAGTCTGAAAACTCCAGAAAAAAAGCTGAGAAATATTCATCTTATATCAAATTTCTTTTTGGCCCCATAACAACAATTACCCTAGACCCAAGTGAGGGTAATGTGAGTTTCATCCAGGATCCTCAAATGATGGTACAAGCAACCTGGGAAACAGATCCAGACATCCTAGAACCCAACTCAATTAGGTTACCTTGCTTTTCACATAACCATGAACAGGGAGGTGATTTAAAACAGAAGACTACAGGTGATGATAATGAAAGCAAAGGCCATAAGAGGAAAGAAAACCATAACTGATAAATCATTAAATAAGATCACGAAATTTTAGTACTCAAAAAAAAAAAAAAAAAAAGAATGAACCAAGTTTGCTTCCACATACAATACAGCCCTTTTAATATAATGTGATAAACTGTGTAATATTAGATTTTATTTCCAATAATTTTTAATCTGGAGATATGATTAGCCAGTAATATATCTAGAGGTCCATAGCAATTACCTTGTTGTATCATATTACTTTTAATTTCTCAAAGGAAGAAATCCTTCCCCAAATTTCTTAAACTCAAATATAAATGAAGAGACCAAATAGAACTCAAGCATTAATTTTTCTATGTTAAAAAAAAAAAAAAAAGCTTCCATGCAGTTCTTCGAAATACAAAGTTGTTTGGAAGACCATGAAGTAAATCATGGAGGAGATGGTGAAGTGGCAAATTGTGCATGACTTTTCCACATGAATTTTTCCAAATGAAAATTTAAGTTTATTCATCAAATGATCTGATTCCAATACTTTTCCACATGAATATTTCCCAAATAAAAATTAAGTTTATTCATTAAATGATCTGATTCCAACACTTTTCCATATTTTTCCCAAATGAAAATTAAGTTTATTCATCAAATGATCTGATTCCAATGTTTTAAAGTGCATTTTATAGTCTGTGTGTATGTCTCTGTGTGTGTGTCTATGTGTACACAAAAGAAGAAAGCTAAATATCCACCAAATGATGGGAATCGTATATAGTTTTAAAATCAATTGTGATTTGTACTTATAGGAACACTTTTTTTAATTTTTATTTATTTTGAGAGAGAGGGAGAGAGAGAGAGAGAGAGAGAGAGAGAGAGAGAGAGAGAGAGAACACGAGCAGGGGAGGGGCAGAGAGATAGGGGGACAAAGGATCCGAAGCAGGCTCCAGGCTCTGAGCCGTCAGCATAGAGCCCGATGTGGGGCTTAAACTCATGAAACGTGAGATCATGACCTGAGCAAAGTCAACTGCTTAACCAACAGAGCCACCCAGGAGCCCCAGACATATTTTCCTTTAAGGATATTGGAAGCACATCCTATACATTTATCTTCAAACATGGTTATAGATTTTTTAAGTTTTTTATTTCTGAATTAATAAGCTTAGAAATATTCTACTTGGAATACCCATGTGTCTATTCACATTAAATGAAAAATCTCCATGAGACTTCAGATTAGTGTCGGTAACATAAACTGTCAATTCCTATTTATTCAAGAAATTATTATGGCATTTGGAATACAGCCAACACCTTGTTTCTTTTCTGTCCTTTCAGCCTGCATTATCTTATCTAACTTATTGGCAGGCATCACTTCAAAAGTAGTAATAAACTAACAATTATTAAGTCCTTACAGTGGGAAAGACACTGCTGTCAATATACACAGAGCATTTGATTCTCCACAACTACCCTATGACATCAGTAATTTCATTATGCTTTTTTTTTTTAATGAGACAGAGGGAGACAGAAAGTGAGAGAATCTTAAGCAGGCTCCATGCTCAGCACAGAGCCCAACATGGGGCTCGATCCCCTGACCCTGGGAATACAACCCTTGGACCACAACCTGAGCTGAAATCAAGAGTCAGATGCTCAACCGACTGAGCCACCCAGGCACCCCATTTGTCATGTTTACTTTACAGATGAGGAACACAGGGATGTCAAGTGACTTTCCCAAGACCACAGTCACAAATGGCAAAGCAATATGACCATCCAGTCTGATGCCAGAGTCTGAATACTTAACCACTGCATGACTTGCCTCCAGTAGACAACCACAGTAAGAGGAAATGAAACCCAAACCCATCACTAGGGTAAGAAACCTTCCTCTCCCCCTGCTTTTTTTTTTAAGTAATCAAAATGAATGTGCATTTCATGCGAAAAATGGTTCCAACAACTGGTCATAATGAGATTAATGGATTACCCATATATCTCAACCCATATATTCAATCTCAGGTCCTCGGATAATTGAGTTACTGGTTTGTTCGTTCTTGCTTATCATCTCATACAGTTACACAGTCACATCTAATCCATATTTATCAAGCACTGTACTCAGCCCTAAACACTTTTTTTATTGCGATAGAAAACACATAACATAAAATTTACCACCTTAGCCATTTTTAAAATGTTTTAAATGTTTGTTTCTGAAAGAGAGAGAGACAGAGCCCGAGTGGCAGAGGGGCAGAGAGAGATGGAGACACAGAATCCAAAGCAGGCTCCAGGCTAGGCTGTCAGCACAGAGCCTGACATGAGGCTCAAACTCATGAACTGGGAGATCATGACCTGAGCCAAAGTTAGATACCCAAACGACTGAGCCATCCCCGTGCCCCACCACCTTAACCATTTTTAACTGTACTGTTTGGTAGTGTAAAATATATTCACATTGTTGTGCAACAGACCTCTAAAACTTGTAGCCGTTTGCCTTAGTCTCTTCAGGCTGCTGTAATAGAATACCACAGGTGAGGAGTTTATAGACAACAGAAATGAGGGTCTGAAGGGTGGAAATCTGAGGTCAGGGTGCCAAAATGGCCTGGTGAGGGCCCTCTTCCAGGTCACAGACTTCTCACTGTATATTCACATGGCAGAAGGGTGAGGGAGCTCTGTGGGATCTCTTATAAGGCACAAATCCCATTCACCTAAATCACTTCCCAAAGGCCGTATCTACTAATATCATCACCTTTGAGGGTTAAGATTTCAACATATGAATTCTGGGGGCACACAAACATTCAGACCATAGCCGCCTTTAGTACTACTGAACTCCACTTTGTTGTACCATTTTATTCCTTATCAATGACCTGTCTTTAAATTTCTTTTGATTTCTAAAAATGAGCAAAGTCTTGAAAATTGTTGAATACTTCTTTTTGGATAAGCATCTATAAGATGCTGGCATTATAAGCTAGTGATTCTTAACTTTTTAGAGGGCCATGAGTCTTTTGAGAATCTGATGAAAGTTGTGGATTCTAACCTCAGAGTAAAAATGGGTATATGATTATATAATTAAAATGTTGCTATAATTTCATGAGGTTACTGAATCCCTGTTCCCCCAAAACCAAGCACAAACTCACATAAAAAACTAATTTTTTGGTCTTATTTTGTACTAGTGTTTATCAATGCTGTTACGATGCAGTATTCCTTTAAATATCAAGTTTCCCCTTATGAGTTGTAATCAAGGTCTTATTTGAAAATTTTCACATAAATGTTACATTATTTATAAAAATTAATCTACACATATTCAGGAAAACAGCTACATTGCTTATACACAGAAACACATAGAGGCAAAGAATTTCTCTACTTCCCATATGAGTTCTATCCCATATTCAACAAGCAGTTTCCCACAGAAATGCTATTAAAGCACCTTATATCTGAAAGTAAGCTAAATTATAAATGCCTTTTCCTTATGGGCACACCTTCTTCAGAGCTGATAGTAAGAAAGCCCCATGACTGATTCCAGATAAGATGGACTTGATCTTTGCCCTTCTAAATTTAATGTACTGTAGTTAAATAGCCACGTTCACTGGCTGTGATTGCATCATTGCACTTTCTGATGTTTCTGATAACATAAAAACATTAGATTTTTAGAGGTGATATCCTGGAGCTGATAGGCTCTCATTTCCTTTCCATCCAGATTTTGGGGAACTAGATAACTGGAAATTATATTTTGTTATTTGGAGGGGACTAAATAAACATTCTTAAAGGACACTAGTCTATATTAGATACTAAACGTCTTGCATATGTCACAGCTTTGGCAACATCATGAATACTTCGGATGCACTCCTCCAAACACATATATATATACACAAATTGTGTAAGCAATATCTGGGAGCTCATGGGCCCCCTAAAGCCCAGCCATAGACTCCAGATCTCAAGATTAAGAACCTATCCCTGCATTCAGTGCACAAGTATGAACCTGACACTTCTGATTTCTAGGACTTCATCTCCTTGAAACAACACGAAAAATCTAACTGCTCTGCCTTCAAAGGTGTTTGTCATACACAAAGAAACTCAGTATTCATGAAAAATAGTCACCACAGCATTCTCTTTGTTATCTGGTGTTTCTCAGGGCATAAAGGGATTAACTGCTCTCAAAGGAAGGTCCTGGCTCTTTTCTATTTCAAAGGCTGAGAACCTGAGGGATGGACAGCCTTCTGTATCTGCCATGGTGACTTCATCCTGCGTCTCTCCAGAGAGCTAATCAGTAGACACCCTGACACTGGCAACAGAAACAAGCCAGGAATTGGTCTGGCCGATGTAGGTATCTGGTAGGCTGCAGTCACCACCGGAACCCATCCCATAAATTCTACCCACCTACCTTCCCAAGACTCTGTCACACCTTCCCTCGTGACCCCTCTCTTCTCAAACTCCTTTTGGATTTATTAACTCCAGTGTTCAATTATCCACTTTATACTTATTTTGTCTAAATAAGCCTCTCTCATATTCTTTCTTGATAACAATTTTTTTTTTTTAATGTTTATCTTCCAGAGAGAAAGAGAGAGACAGGGCATGAGTGGGGGAGGGGCAGAGAGGGAGAAACAGACACAGAATCCAAAGCAGGCTCCAGGCTCCGAGCTGTCAGCACAGAACTGACAGCTGTCAGCACAGAGCCCAACACGGGACTCGAATCCACGAACCAAAAGATCATTACCTGAGCCAAAGTTGGATGCTTAACCTACTGACCCACCCAGCGTCCCTCAAATTTTTTAATACAAATTTGGCCTCTATAAATGTCACATAGCTCAACTGTTTATAATATACTATTAAGCATATATATTGTCTACATTGATTATTCCTCAGACCTAAGATTAAGTTGAAGTCACAAAAACTATTGTTTGAGTCATTCCTTTAATTTATTAAAACCATTTTCAGGATGCAATTATTCTGCCACTTTGATTTGCTCCCATACTTTACCAGGTTAAAAATTCTCAATTTACCAGGTAAGACAAGATCATACTAATTTCAGAGAGGAAACTTACTAATACTTAATATTCCATTTTTTTTTAATGTATTGCAAATGATGAGCAGGCAGAAGATGAAAAGTGAAATCTGTAGGGAAATAATTAGAAGAGAAAGTTTTCAAGTATTCAGCATCCTTGGTAACTTCTCCCATGACCCTGTGACTGGAAACCAGGACAGCATTTAAAAAGCTGGTCACCTTGGAAAGCGCAGAAACCTCTAAAAATAAAAACCAACATTTCCAGACTCTGCCATAATGGTTTCCTGGTAAACAGAAAGACATGCTTGCTATTCTACCCCCACACGGGGGTTGTGACAATTAATTATTCAACATTTGGAAAGTGCTTTGGAGATAAGCTAAGTGCTAAAAATCATCATCAATTTTCAGCAAACCGCACTTAAAGTGAACTCACCAGGCTTACTGTTGGAAATTGAGTACAAGACGATGCTTCTTTTTCCATTTCATTTAGACCATTAGACCAAACAACCAACACCCATATGGAACGTTCCTTTCCTTTCAATCAACCTTTGAGTGTCCTCTAAGTAAAAAACTAGTCCTTAATTTTCAGAGAAATGTAAATTCTAATAATGTGGTTTCGCAAAATTTACAGTGACATGCTTATTAGGTATCCTTCCTCTTCTGACTTTGATTTAAGTGATATAATAAACAGTGAATTTACTAACAATTTCATCTATAAAATTATGAAAGCAATTAAAATCTAGTGCAATGTACTTCCACTGTGTTAGTTATCGTTTAAGGATGCATATCCATGGCTGCATTACACTGCGTATATAAATTTAGATAAACAATCTAAGACTTGATTAACCTTGTTGAATGCTCTAAATGAAACTAATAAGCTATTCTATTTAAACATAAAACGATTTTGGGGCAGCTGAGTGGCTCAGTCTGTTAAGCATCTGACTCTTGATTTCGGCTCAGGTCATGATCTCAGAGCATGGGGCTCTGCACTGACAGCATGGAGCCTGCTTGGGATTCTCTCCCCACCCCCTCCCCCTCCCCTGTTCACCTTCTACCAGTCTCTCAAAAATCAATAAACAAACATTAAGAAAATTATTTAAAAAAATGATTTTGGTTAGACCATTTTCCTCCTTATTTAGAATATGTTCTGGCTTGTAGTTTTTCACTTTAAAATTCACAACAGTGACCCAAGATTGAGATTTTTTTCTTCACCAGAGTATAACTAAAACCCACATAAAAACCCACCTGCATCCATTAAAAAAAAAAAAAAAAAAAAAGAGGGAGGCAGTAAGTGGTTTTTAAACAGTCATGAGCAGGCCATGCTCTGCAAAGTGACCACACAGTAACTGTAGTCAGTTTGGAATTAAACCTACAAGAGTAGAACTCATCCACACCTACGTCCATTTTGGAGACAATAAATAATTTTGTCCCAAATATTATTTTTTTACTTCATATCTCTGACACAGTGAAAGATCATATATACAAAATCATAATTTCATGTTTTTGAGAATTAAAAGCTGTGCTGACATAATCTTCTTGGATATGGGAATTGTTTCCCATTAGATCGAGCTCATCAACATTTCTCTAAAAAGAGGGTTATGTATTTTAATCTCAAAATGCACAATTTTAAAAGTCATCATTGCTTTTAGAAAGGGTTTGTTTACAAGATGAGTTTTTACCACTTTAAACATTAATACCTTTTACACATCTATTAGTTAACCTTCAATCTTTTATCCATATTCGCCTTCCAAACACCCCACCCCCCCAATGTGGAAGTGAAATCTTAAATGTGCTCTACATTCCTAATCTCAATAGCGAGGAAACAAAACACTGGTTGCTTTAGCGAGATGATCTCCATCGGGCTCCTGCCTCACATAAACAAAAGTAACTATGGAATTCTGCAAGGAACCCACAATAGACTGCTCAACTCCAAACAGATTAATGCCAAAACAGCTAAGAGAATTTCTCATTGACTCAGGTTGATATTTACCAAACATGTGATATAATCTTCATCTTCCACAGATTATATAATACATATGTAGAAAAACTGTTTCTCATCCTTTAAAAGAAGATAAATTGTTTTCGTCGTTTAGACGAAAAGAATATCCACAAGCAACTTAAAACTGAAGAGGAAAATGGATCCAAAGAAGGCCTTCCTTAAAAAAATTATTTCAAAGGAGGAGTCACAGCCTTTCTTCCTCTGCTCTACAGGCTTTATTAGGGGGTGCCAATAATGGGCTACTGGTACAAACAGAAGAAACAGACACATCATATGCTTAAAGAAGTATTTTTGGGCATACATCTTATCCATCAGATAGTTCCTTAAAAATAAACAATATGATACAATTGCCACATGGGGGGGGGGGAGTCATTTCAAATTAAATGTTTCCCATCCACATGAATATGAAGGAGATAAAAAAAAACTCTCCAAAGGAATTAGACATGTCCCCAAGTGAATAAGAAATGAATTGGCAGAGACTGAGCCTCCATGAGAACATTACTTTGAATCTAAACCAAATTTCTAAAACACTCCAGGTGATCTGCGCTATATTTATAGAATTTAAATGCTGAAATAGTAAAAAGAATGATTCTGAAGTGTTTAAGAAATGAAGCAATTTAATTAAGTGGCAATGTTGTATTTACTGATTGTATGTTGCAATGTTTAGCTCTAGTACCAGAGTGACAGGAAAGACAAATACCTAGACTCCCGGGACCTTCTCAGGTGGACGCTATCACTTGGTCATGAAATGCTTTTCGTGAACCATTCCCCAGGTCAGCTCAGCAGAGGGTTCACTCCCTGTAAACTCAGAGGATCTTACAGAAGTTACTTTGAGGGAGGCTAAGAACACCACACATACCTGCCCCAAAATTTCACTCACTATATGGCCAAATCCTTCAAATTCCAACAGCATTGATTATTCCTTCTGCATCTTCTGGTAAAAAACTAAAAGTGCAAATGCTACTAAGACATATAGTACCTTGAATGATTTCGTACTAAGACACTGTCACATGTTTTCTCTTGCAAAGAAAATCAGATACAAATTAATAATGAGAACGTCAGCCTGCCCGCAAACTCGTAGTGAGTTAAAAGAACCGTATTATAAGGGAAGGGTAGAGCTGATGAAGTTAGGTGTGAACATAATAACTAGCAGCTGAATCATACTTACTACGTGCTGCAGACGCTTCTGAGTATTTCACTTATGTTAACTTACTTAAACCCCAGGAAGAAAATGAGGTAGGGTCTGCTGAAGAACTGGAAGCCCGGGATGGCCGGAGGCATGAGGCACGGCGTCTGTGAGTGTCGGGCACACGGCCCACATCTCCGCTTCAGGACTGGGGTGCTGCCTGGGCCCGGCTGGATCGGTACTCGCCATGCTCGGCTCGGTCTTGCTCGGAAACGGTCTTAGAAGCAGAGAGCCACCTGACCCATGGTCACGCCCCTGCCGCAGGACGGCCCACGTCTCCTGCCTGGGCATCGTGGGCTCCCTGGGCTCAGGGTGGACGAGCTCTGAAGGACCTTCCGGGCTCCAGAGCCTGCTGGGAGCCGCCGACGGACGCCTGGGTAACGGCACCTGCTACGGAATGGCACCTGCACACGCCCCTCTGCCCAGTCCGGCTTCCTTCGCGCCCTGGCGGGGACCACCCCTCCACACAAGCCCCAGGAAACTTGCTGAGCCATCAGAAAGTGCTCCCGGGAGAACCTAAGCTGAGACGCAGTGCACACGGGGCTCCAGCCCAGGCATTGTGGCTCCAGAGTCCATGCTCACAACCAGCTCGGCGAAACCCTGACAGTCAGTGCGGGCTCAAAATCAACTTCGATGGGAGTTTCCACTCGGTGAAGAGGCCTCAGGAGCCATGGCTGACTGCCGCCTCTCAACGTCTTCTTAAACCGCACCCCCTCCCCACCCCGTCACTCCTGGGGTCTTGTCAGCCATGCCCATTATCTGTCCTTCATGCCCATGGACTCCGGCTTTTCACTGATGGCCAAAGACTACTTCAGAATCCCACTTTCCCACCCAGGACATTCTCTCCTGGTCTCCACATGCTCTAAACGTTCACGTCACTGATGCACACGACCACCGCCTCAGGCTCCATCACCCCAGAGCCACACTCGCCCCCCCACCCCCTGCACCCGGAAGCAGCCCTCTCTCATAGCTCACCTCTGGCACTACCTCAGCTTTGTCTCACAGCCTGCCTCCCATTATGGCTAAGGTCTCCTCCCTGGGGCATGGCAAGGGAGCAGACAGCCTCATACCTTCCACTCTCCCTCTCCCCCACTTCTGGGCCAAGCCTCTGCATTTCCTTATGAAAATAGATCCCTTGGGGATCACTGCCCACCATGTAAGAAAACAGCCAGACCTTTAAGCCCTGTGCAGGCACAGCTGAGACACCCTCTTTACAATATAAAGACACGCAAAAACAGTGTAGAAAGCACAACAGTAGGGAAATGCCTGATGTAGGAGCAACAGCTTCACACATCTCCAGCCCTAAGAGCATTGCTAAGTTGCATAATGACAACCGGGAGAAAGGAGCAATAGGGGAAATTCTATTCAACGTGTTGTTAAGAAAGATGACAAGTGCAATTTATTTTGGAATTATGTACATCAGAAACATATTTTAAGACAATTTTAGTTTTGATACTTAAATAGGTAAGCTTCAGTTATTAGAAAATTCAGTTAAAGTGAATATACTCCAATGACAGTAGATAAATAGACCACTCCTGCAATTTAAGCAGACAGATTCACAATTTCCCAGGAACAGTCTCCTTAAAATATTATTTCCTCTTCTTTGATTCCACACACTCTACAACTCATGGTACCTACTGCCCATGCTTCAGGCATTAACACTCCCCCGCCCCCCACCCGTAGCTCCCAAGTCATCAGACTTCTGTAGATCCCATGGCTGGACACCTACCTTAGAAATGAATCCCTCACTGTCTCTACAGAACTGGATGTTCTTCCACCAGTTCCCAGCTCAAGCAGCAAATTGCTTGAAGCCTGAGCCACATGCTCTAGCCTGTTGTATTCTGTTGTTGGGTTTTTTTTTTTCTGGTTTTTATATAAATACACTATTATTCAAGCCCATATACTAGAGTCCTTCCATAACAGAAGCCAAAAGTTGTGGCATTGAACTTTCCAAACTGTATTTAATTTGTAAGTATAGTATTACAGCTAAGAAAGTCCTCTAACACAATGATTTTTAAACCTGCACAAAATAATTTTAATAAAATTAAAAACCTCATTTAATTGGGAAAGCAAACTATTTCAGATTAGTGGAATTATCCCAAATGAGTCCAGAACCAAAGGCACTGGTTTCAATTCAAAAATAACATCCAATTTCATTCTATCAGCAGCAAGGTGTGGTCTTGATTCAGGGAAATTTTATAAGGTCTCAATGATCTGATCATGTTTTAATAACCTCATGTGTAACAATGCACTTATACTAGTGCCTTCGCGTCAAGGTCCAGAGCTGAGATAAGACATGCCAAGGCAGGTCAACTTTACAGGAAACACCTCATGAGGTCAAACCCACAATCCTCCCAACCAATATTCAGTGACATCAAAGAACAAGAAATTATTCTACAAAATGGTAAGTGACATGAGCAAAATGCTATGAGAGAGTAGAGAATACCATCCAAAAGGGTCTGTTTACCAAAAACATTCATGCTCTTTTAAATTGTAGGAATACTTAATCTACCCAAAGATTTGTCCTGGAACGTATCGTCTTAAAAAAGCCTTTTTCTCCTCTTGGAGTGAAAAAGCACTCACGTTAAATACCCGCTACATAAATTTAAACTAATTTATGCTAAACTTATTTCTTGAAGTTGTAAATGGCCCTCCTAGTTCTGGTGTTCTTGGATTTGGGGTAAAGTGTTCATGACATTAGGCATAGGTGAGGTCTCTTTTCAGACTTCACTCTCAAGATCATAAGCATTCAAACAGATTTCTATCTGTTCTCTGAAAGACACTCCTCTATTCTTATGATATGTAGTGCATTTCTCTACACCTTCCCCAGTTATGTCTGTCTCTGCAAGACCTAACCTCCGAGGGAACATTCTAGGTAAAACTGCATAAGGTTCAGACACATGGATGAACGGAGACATAACAGCATTAGAAGATCCCTATTAAAAGGTTATAACTGAACTCAAATATGCATTCAGATGTAATATTTGTGAATATAAAGAACAGTGAAACATACTGAGAATATTCACTGGAAATAATATATATAATAAATAAAACATCCATCCTAAGATGTTGCAATATATTGTGCATTTGCATATATTGTAAGGCACATATATTACAAGGCAAATATACACCTAACATATAGCTATATAGACAGTACAATGATATTCTCTCACCTTTCCATAATTCCAATATTATCGTGGAGCCCTGATACTGGTACCATAAAAGATTTCTATTTTCCCTCATTTATATTTATGTTATATCTTCCAGAGATTTTGTGAGAACACCTGGATTTAAAAGTTGCAGTTAAACACGATCAATATTAAAAAATTATTTGGATGAGGCAACCACCAAATTCACAGAAGTGAATAAACGAAGGACTCTTCACCCTTGCCAACCACGGGAACACCTTTGCAACTGAAACCCAGAGAACACTAGATGTGTCTAATTCTGCATTTTTTACAATACCTAGTATCTATTCTTCAGAGAAGGCATAAAAATTGCAATTCATTATAAATCTTTTTTTTTAATTTTTTTTTCAACGTTTATTTATTTTTGGGACAGAGAGAGACAGAGCATGAACAGGGGAGGGGTAGAGACAGAGGGAGACACAGAATTGGAAACAGGCTCCAGGCTCTGAGCCATCAGCCCAGAGCCTGATGCGGGGCTCGAACTCACGGACCGCGGGATCATGACCTGGCTGAAGTCGGACGCTTAACCGACTGCGCCACCCAGGCGCCCCCATTATAAATCTTTTTAAGTAAATGCCTTTTTAAAAACCTTAAGAGCAGTATTCTTTGGGGGAAACTGGAGGAAGGCTACGTAAAAACTGTACTATATTTTTGCAGCTTCGTGTGAGCCTACAATTATAAAAATTAAAAATTAAAAAAAAAATTAAGGACCAACAACTCACTTTGATTTTTTCTTAAGTTTTTAGTTAAATTCCAGTTAACATACAGTGTAATATTAGTTTCAGGTGTACAATATAGTGATTTGCCACTTCCATAGGACACCTGGTGCTCGTCCCAAGTGCACTCCTTAATCCCCACCACCTGTTTAACCCATCCTCCCATGCTTCTCTCCTCTGGTAACCATCAGTTTGTTCTCCATGGTTATGAGGCTGTTTCTTCATTTGCCTCTCTTTTTTTCCCCTGTGACCATTTTTTTAGTTCCCTAAATTTCACGTATGAGTAATATCATGTGGTACTTTTCTTTCTCTGACTTATTTCACTTAGCATAATACTCTCTGGCTCCATCTATGTCATTGCAAATGGCCAGATTTCACTCTTTTTTACTGCTGAGTAATATTCCATCATATCTTCTTCATCCATTCATCAGTTGATGGATATTTGGGCTATTTCCATCACTGGGCTATTGTAGATAATGCTGCTATAAACATTGGGGTGCATGTATTCCTTTGAATTAGTATTTTTGTATTCTTTGGGTAAATACGTAGTGGTGCAATTGCTGGATGATAAGATAGTTCTATTTTTAACTTTTTAAGGAACCTCCACACTGTTTTCCAGAGTGGCTGCACCAGTTTGCATTCCCACCAACACTGCAAGAGGGTTTCCCTTTCTCCACATCCTCATCAATAACAACTCACTTTTAATCTCAAGCAAATGTTAAATAACACTGTGTCCAAATCAGAGAACAGATGAAATATAGTCATATTTAAATAGAAAGGTTAAATAATTTTTCCAAGGAACTATATAACACATCACAAACCCTAACAATAAAGTTTTGTCCCCAAAATATTGGATTCCAAACTTCATGACAACAAATTTCACAAGAAATAGTTGAAAGACATGACAGTAGTGATCACAGCTACTTACTGGAGGAATATCTCTAGAAGAAATAGAGTTTAGATAAAGCTGGGTATGATGACTAGGTGTCTCTGATTGGTTTGTACAGATTTTTTAAGTGACTATCATTCCATAAAAATAAGCATTTTCACTATAAAATATGCTTGCCAGGGCGTCCGGGTGACTCAGTCGATTAGGCGCCAAACTCCGGGTTTCAGCTCAGGTCATGATCTCATGGTTGCTGAGCTGGAGCCCCGCATTGGGCTCTGCACCAACAGCACGGAGCCTGCTTGGGATTCTCTCTTCCTCACTTTCTACCCCTCCCCCACTCATCCTTTCTCTCTCTCTCTATCTCTCTGAAAACAAATAAAAATAAAAATAATAAAAATAAATATGCTAGCCACTGTGAGGACCACAAAAGATATTCTGACCCAGTTTGCAGAGTGAGGAAGCATACAGTGTAGGACCACATGCACACCAGTGAAACAAAGGGCAGTGCAGAACAATAAGCAATAAAGTTATTGGTTAAAATGTAGACTTCACTGCCTAGAGTTTTGGCAGTAAAAACGTGTGAGTGCCTGAACTGTATTTTCTTCTGATGTTTTTGGATGAGTGTTTTGTTTCATTTCTTAACGTATTTTTCAAGGGAAATTATCTGATCCCATTTATCTAAATCTTTTAAGACATTTCCTATCTGCCTTCTTTCTTTTCCCTGGCAAAGGAGCCCAACTTGTAAAAAGTGCAAACGTGTGAGCTGTGTGCTTCTGCTTAATGTGTTAACGCTCAGCAATTTTCTGAAGGCGATTGTAATCAGTACTTCAGCAATCTCCTACCATGAGGCCCTACTCTGCTAACATCATGAGTGCTCATCACGCATTCCGAAAGACCTAGTCTCTCGAGGTCAAAGGAATGAAGGAATTTCTGAAGCAGCTCTACTGTGAGGTCTTGCCGCAGCTGCAGTCAACATGCAGCACACACGGGGAGGGTCTCAGGAGTGCAGCCATCAACACTCAAGGTCCACTCAACCTCCAGTCTCACCGATGATCTCACTGAGTCCTCCCTCCAAACAAACATGTTTCACCAAATAAGGCTTCCAGAACTTCATTCATGATCGTTCAAGGGTAGAAGGTACAAAAACCTGGTTTGTATTAAAGACATTATAAATATTCCCAACGGGCCATAAAGATAACAGATTTCCAAGCTGAAGAGCATGAGAAATGGAAGAGCTAACCCCATGCCCATGGGATAGAAGTTTAGATATTATTGTCATGATCCTATTCCTTAAATAGTTGTTCTTCCCTAAGTCCAGGCCTAGCACCAAGGCTTTTTAAAAGTCTCATGTGCCGAGGAGACACCAAAGGGAGGAGCCTTGCTTCCAGCATTTAACACAGACATGCCTGGATGCTTTTGTTTTATAACGACCCAGTTTAACTTCTCACAGGAGTGAAATCACCCAAAACAGAAGATGTTTTCTGAAATCCACTATTTTTAAAACAGTAGTTTCACAAGGCTCACCATAATTACCCTTAGTATTTATTTCAATTTCCATAGTATTATGTCTGTAACAGAAAACAAAAGGTGTCTACTACACCAGATGATTCCATTTTCCACTAAATCACCCGAAAGCAACCACATTCGGGTCAAGCACATATGAGGGATGCTGCCTGAAATGTAAACGTCCTCAAAAATGCAGACCGACTTACGTTATTCTGAAGGAGTATGTTACGTACTCAGTACTCTGAGTGCCACAAAACAGATACACTTCAGTGATAAGAGCCAACCAATCAAGACCACCACCAGCTCTCAAAACAAAAACAACAAAAACTCAACTACAATAAAAAAGAAAAGAAAATCAGTCTTTGGGTTAGAAAATCTAATTAAATTTCCACATCAACATCCAAATTCCTTCTGCTGCAAGCCTGATTTTGCAAGGGGATACATACTATTACTTACCTTATAATTCTTGAAAACAAAAGTCATACAAAGTTTAATTCTATGTAATTTAGAAATAAATATTTGGCCTAACCCTCTTTTCAGATGAAGAAAACAGAAGTTACAGTCAAACAGTACTTGAGAATCAGACCTTTCGAAGAATTAAGAATTGTTGCTTTACCACAAATGTTTACCAGGTATAGGCTGCAAGTTTGCTTTTGATATTATAATCGACATATGTGAGAAATGCCTTGTCCATATTAAGCTGGAAAGGCTCTCCACAAGCTCCAGTTTTTAGCTATTACTCATCTTTAAACATTCAGTTTTTCATGAAATATGGTTTCCAAGGTATCAGCACTGGAGACGCCATGACAATATTTTAAATCTGGAAATTTGTTGGCTAGGATTCTAATTACAGAAGCTAAAAATATTCCGTGTGTAAGCTTTTGGGGATCACCCATGGGGTGAAGAGCACCATAATCATTTTCAAGGGTTCTCCAGGTGCTGTGTGTGTTACTTGGGGACATAAAGTTGATATGAGTGATGCAGTGAAACGGGTGATCTCAAACTGCTAGCTATTAGACTCAATTTTTCAAGTTGATATTTAATAAACCCTTTTCCCAATTCAGCTTTAGCAATAAAAAATAAAAGTCCTAGAGAAAAAATGTTTCTTGAGTTTGGATCACTCAGAAGAACAGCTCAAGAAAGATACTTAAAAGTGTTGTTCATTCACTCAGCCAACAAATATTTATTAATATGTCAGGAACTGTTCTCAGCGCTGGCACAATTCAACTCAAGAATAAGGAATGCTGTAGAACAGAACAACAACAATAATAACTAACATATGTATAGTCCTTTACAGTTCTGAGCAAGGTTTCATAATGGTCACTTCATTTGTCCCTCATAACACCTCTGTGAGCTAGGTTTTACAATCATTTCAATAATGAAAAAAGAAAGATAATTTTTTCAATTTCCGAAATCAAATAACTAGCAAGTAAGAGAGCTGGGTCTCTAGCCCGTATCTTCCAAGTGCATATCTCTATTGGCCACTGGGCAATATTTATGTTAAGCATTGAAGACAAGTTCTGCATGTTGATGAGCACTGTGTTAAAGTTGTGTTTTTTGGTTGTTGTTTTTTTTAAGGACAGGGTTTCACAGATCCAGACTACGACATTTACAAGTTCAAAGTGTTGTTAATATCTTCACACATTTATTTTATTATATGGAAACACTGGTGAATAAGTGTGTGCATGGTTATCTGAGTTTTCTAAACCAAATAAAAGAAGTTTACTTCCCAGGTATTAAAATCTCTCTTACTTAGGATAACATACTGGACAAAAACTCCATGAGCAATAAACCTGAACAAGTTTTTCATAAAAGACTATAGCCAATAAACATACGAAAAGGAACAAGGAACAAAAGATACTTGGGAAATGCAAATTAAAACCACAATGTGATACAACTTTACATCCACCTAAATGATTAAAATAAAAGAGATAATACCAGAGGCTTGTAAGGATGCCGAAACACTTACAAGATGCCAGTAGGAGTATAAACTGGTGCCACTTTTGAAGGAAGGCACAATCTATTATTCCCACATGTTTACCAAAAGACATATGTGAGAATGTTCATAGCAGCAGTATGTGTTATAGCCAAAAACAAGAAACAATCCAAATATCCATCAAGGGCAAAATGATAACTAAATTGTGGCGTTCTCATAATGCAGAATACTGCAGAACAATGAGACTAAATGAACTGCAGCTATACACAAAACATGAATGAATCTCACAACCATAATGCTGAGCAAAAGAAGTCAGACACAAAGTTACGCAACATACATTCTGGTAGAAAGTTCAATAATAGATAAAAATAGCGTATAATCTCAGAAGTCAGGAGAGAAGTTATCTTTGTGGGGAAATAACGGCTTGGGGGAGGAAAAGGGGGCTCCTGGCTGCTAACAGTGTTCTATATCTTGGTCTTGGTGTGTTCACTTAGGTAAATGACCAAGCTGTTTACTTATATCTCAATGACATGCATACTTTATACATTTTATATTTCCATAAAATCTTCAGATAGATAGACAGATGGGGATCGTACACCTAACTAGCCCTTAACCACTGTGTTTGCTGTAATTCTTACATCTGCTTTTAGTATTTGGTCTGTCTCTTCCTTTACTCCCAAGCTGTCCCCTGGCACTTTTCAATGTTATCCATGTAGCTGCCGATATCAGACCATTCCTATCTTCTAATTTGTAATTCAGTGTTTGCTATGGGATTAGAAATGCTATAATCAGTCATGTTAGGACTGTACATGAATTCAAAGTAAACAGATTCTGAGAGATCTCCTATGAGTAAAGTGAATCTTCTTCAATATATGTCTTTTTTTTTTTTTAACCCTTTATTTTGCTTGCTTGGAGCTTTTTTGCTGAAGAATATGCCAACTATAGGAGTTCCAAATAGATGAAGCTAGTACTGGACCCCATCAGTGAACACTAGGCTCCAGGCCAAAGCTAAAATTAACTAACACAGAAGTCCAGATCCCACAAGTTTACTTATTTGCAAATATTGTAATGGACATTATCAATCAATAAATATACTTCCAGTAAAAGAAAAGAAACCAATGACTTCTTATACAAGATACTATGAAGAACTTTTTTGGTTGTCTCACTCATAGAACATAATATCAGTTTTAAAGACAATATATTCGGGGCACCTGGGTGGCGCAGTCGGTTAAGCGTCCGACTTCAGCCAGGTCACAATCTCACAGTCCGTGAGTTCGAGCCCCGCGTCGGGCTCTGGGCTGATGGCTCAGAGCCTGGAGCCTGTTTCCGATTCTGTGTCTCCCTCTCTCTCTGCCCCTCGCCCGTTCATGCTCTGTCTCTCTCTGTCCCAAAAATAAATAAACGTTGGGAAAAAAAAAATTAAAAAAAATAAATAAATAAATAAAGACAATATATTCTAGGGCACCTGGGTGGCTCAGTCAGTTAAGTGTCCGACTTCAGCTCAGGTCATGATCTCACAGTTCGTGAGTTAAGCCCCACGTCGGGCTCTGTGCTGACAACACAGAGCCTGAAGCCCACTTCGAGTTCTGTGTCTCTCCCTCTCTCTCTGCCCCTCCCCTGCTCTCTCTCTCTCTCTCTTAAACATTAAAAACAATTTTTTTAAAAAGAAAATATTTTCCTTTCTCATTTTGTATTTTTATTAATCTTGATTTTTTAAACCCCCCCCAAAATATACTACTACAAGTTTTATTTACATATTTTTTCCAATACAAAAATTCAAGGATAGCCTTTTTCTACACAATAATCTACAAGATAAAAAAAAATACCTGTTTGTGGTTATTTATTTCCTTTAGCATCTTAATTTCATGTAACTTCTTTCTTTATGCACTCTCCACGAAAAACAGAAGTTAGCTCTTAAAAACCGGAGCTCAGGGGCGCCTGGGTGGCGCAGTTGGTTAAGCGTCCGACTTCAGCCAGGTCATGATCTCGCGGTCGGCGAGTTCGAGCCCCGCGTCGG
The DNA here is from genome assembly GCF_016509475.1 of Prionailurus bengalensis. Lineage (NCBI taxonomy): Eukaryota > Metazoa > Chordata > Mammalia > Carnivora > Felidae > Prionailurus > Prionailurus bengalensis. The sequence continues at coordinate 148,753,241 of NC_057344.1, forward strand.
GCTCTGGGCTGATGGCTCAGAGCCTGGAGCCTGTTTCTGATTCTGTGTCTCCCTCTCTCTCTGCCCATCCCCCGTTCATGCTCTGTCTCTCTCTGTCCCAAAAATAAATAAAGGTTGAAAAAAAAAAAAAATTAAAAAAAAAAAAAAAAAAAAAAAACCGGAGCTCAAATTGCTACACGCAAACTGAACCCTCTTCACCAGTGAAATGCCCCCTGGAACCAATGGAGAGGAGATGAAGTTGAGGCAAATGGGCACTGCCGAGGAGCGGAATCACTAACAGGGACTGGAACCATCCCTTCAAACCAGGATAAACATTTCTCTGCTTTAGTATCTTCAGCTGTGACTAAAACAACATTCATTCATTTGATGACAGTCATTCAATACATAGGTATCGCTAGTTCAAAGAGAAAAGGTTCATCCCCACTCCACCAATAATTTTCCACTTAGGTTAAGAAGAGCATACAAAAAAAAAAAAAGAAAGAAAGAATGAATGAAAAGCATACAGAGTGTAATTTCCCTGTTTTTTCAATGAGCATAATAATTCCTTTCATCTATTTAATTTGCAGGGAAGAATAATAAGATGATGTTTTGGCTCATGAAAACAACTGCAGATATACATGGTTTCACCATGACTATTTCTACCTCTATCTTTTTTTGAATATATAGATATATAGATATAGATTGAACATATACATATATACAGATATATATTGGATATATATATTGAATATATATATAGGTATATATTGAATATACACATATACATATATACATATATGGCTTGATTCAAAGGCAAGTAAGACTTTATCATTAAGGAATAAAATTGTGAACATCATGAAAAGACCAGGAAAAAAGTTTCATTTCTCCTTTACCACAGCAGGTAAATGAATCCATCTCCATTCCTGGTCACCTGACCTTTTGATGCCTTGTTTAAAATGCCATTGTACTGCTGAGACTAGAGCCATGTACAAAGTCATTGCCACAAAGTCATTATGACAGTCATAAATATGGGTTTAGGTAAAATAAAATCATCCACCTCTACAAATGAGTAGTATTTGTGTGTGTGTGTGTGTGTGTGTGTGTGTGTGTGTGTGTGTAAATGTACATAAGACAAAATAAATGAGGAAAAGGGGAGGTTAGGAAAACCCACCTCCACTACTGGAAAAATAACTAAGGCAGGCACCACAGGGATATAAAATATCCTTGTTATGTTAGAAGGACAGTAGCATATTTTCTATTCTGTGACACAAACATATTAAATATGGAGATACCAGGAGAAGCAAAATACATTTGGAATACAACCCCTGACCTTATATGAAAGAAACATTACTTTTCCCTTCCCTTAAAATTCCTGCATTATGAAAAAAAAAATCCTGAAAGTAGCAAGACCTAGTTTTGTAAAGACTTACTAACTTCCTGGATGTTCCTACACTATACTATCCATTGTGCTAAATAACTTCCCCAAAACAGATAAATTTCCTAAATCATACGTTGGCCTCAGAAATTGCATCAACAGTGAGAACTGAGATATGTGTTCTCCTCAGAGCTTCCTTTGTCCCGTCAAATCAGGTACCCTGATTCTTTCCACTTAGCAATCAAGGGAAAAGTACTTAGAAACTTTCACATCATTATATCCTTCTCTTCTCAGTTGGTTCTTTCCATTCCCAGTCTTGTTATCAACCCCGTCACAGATTTTATGCATATTATTAAAAGTGAACACAATGAAACTCCAAGAAACAAGCGGATGTTGTCTATTGCCACACTCACTTAAGGAGCAGTGAATTCTCTCAGGACACTCTCCCCTAACAATAGGAGTCCTTATGGACTGCAGCGCCCTCAGAGGCAAGCAAAGAAACATGATTATCTACATGATTCACCAGCTAATGTGTATTTCCTTTCCTTAAGTGTTGTGTTTTTCTTTACTATGCAAGCTACGGCCAGACTATCTTTCTTATTATCAGAACAAAGGATCAGAACCTCAAAATTGCACTTGCCAGAGCTCAGTGAAAAATGAAATTACCACCAGACCATCCTGGCAGTTGTCCCAAAGTTTACCCGATTTCTATCATATTTTTTTCTCTAAATGATTCCCTGTATTCTTTTTACACATTATTGTAAACTCCAAATTTATTCTAATCATTTAAAAAACTAGAATAGTAACACTAACAAACATTTAAAGTTATTTTCTGTTGAGAAAATGAACTAAAAGAGATACATCATTATAAACTTAGTATATTCTGTCAATCTCATTGGCTAAAGTGCCTTATATATGTTAGTAAGTCTCCAGAATGACCTCAAAACATTAAATGATATAGAAAGAAAACACTCATAGAAAATGCTGGGGGAGGGGTTTTTTTAGTTTTCTTTTTTCCTAAAGGTAGATATGCCTGGAACTATCCAAACATCCAATCTTATCCCTCCCACCCCCATTCTTACAAATGTCCTGTATCTCAACTGTTCGTAAGAATACTACCTTCCTCTTTCTATCCATTTATGTGGGAGTTTTTGTGTTATCTTAGATATTCTGAGATAAAGTTAAAACAATTCAATTTCCAGATTTCATATAAAGAGAACAGAATCCTATCACTGTATTTAACTTTAAAATGAAAGTAAAAGTTTTTTCTCAGTTATTAAAACTATAGACAAATAAGCAGAACTGCTTCCTCTGAATGAAGTTATGCTAATAACCTCAATCTAAGTTCCATAATGATATTGAAAATTATTTAAATGCTAATGTGATAGATACAAGGAGACTTCTTAGAAACCTTTTCAAAAGACATTACATTAGTTATAAGGCACTAGTGCATACTGGTTTAAATGCTCGGAAGAAACCATTCAAATCAAAATGGGAAAAAAAAAAAAAAAAAACCCTAGTGGGCAATGTTCACTTTAGTTCAGGTAGTATTCTAAGTCCAAGTCCCAGATACAAGAATAAAAGAGAAATACTGCACAATGCAGTGTCTCTCAGGAAAGGAACTGTTCCAGGATTTAAGACAATGTGTGTTTAGTACAGCCCAGTGTTCATGATTTCCCATTAGGAGCAACTTTCCCCAACACTGAAGTGAAATGGGAAAGGCAGTGATGAGGGTAGACCAAAGCGGTTAACTGTTCTTCATTGCCAAGACTGAAGAGAGCTTGCTGCGGGTAATCATGCTGAGAAGATAAGGCCTTGAGAAGGAATGAAGGATGGAAAAAACAGAAGTTTTACAAGGAACTGGGCGGGGGGGGGGGGGGGGGAATGCTTTACGATGGTAGAACAGAGGCAGAATGGCTTCCTTCTCCATCTTTTAAGTCAAGGTCAGGGCTTGTTGTGGTTTTTGTTTGGTTTTCTTGCTGTTGTTGTTGTTGTTGTTCTTTTGTTTCCTTTAAGAACTTGTGGTGCTTGCTGCAGTTTGCTGAATGTAGTTCCCAACTCCTGCCTTTCTCTGGTGACTGTTATTAACGGACTGGCAAAGGCTGGGTAAAATGCACTTAAGAAAAAAGAAATCACCCCTCCTTGCCAAGACGCACATGCTGCCCAGTACCTGAGGAAGAGCTCCACTGTCGCCGGCCAAGAGAAATCCCAGTTTAACCTCCGCCTCCCCTTTCCAAATCCATTGCAAATAATTGTGTGTGTGCCACTTGCAGAGAATCTGCCTGACTCACCCCCCGCTTTCGGTGTGCCAGGGAGAGATGTGCACGCTCCGTCCCGGAGTGGGCAGTCAAGTGGGGTACCAAGAGTCCCCCCAAGACTCCCCCATTGGTGGGTTTGGGGACGTTTCCCCCTCCAGCAGGTGCCCGGCCACACTGGGACCACCCAAGCTCACAGGAACACACGTGTCACTGCGCCGGAGCCCAGCCCGCCGCGTACGCTGGCCCCACAGTCCGGGCAACAACGCCTGGCTACGCGCAGGGGGCTCTACACTGGGGGAGATACAGGACTTCTCAAAGTGCTCCTCTAAACGCTAAGAAGGAAACAACAAACACACAAAAAAAGTACTTTGCCGCGGAAGCAGCCTCCATACTCCGCGGGCTCCCAGCCCAGGGGATGCCCGGCCCGCAACTGACCTCTTTCTCCCTCCCCCCGAGTGCGCCGAGGCCGCCCGCGCGCCCTTCGGGACCGGCCCCTGGGCCCGCCGCCCCTGCGCCCGCTGCCGCCGCCGCCACCGCCGCCTGCGCCGCGAGGCGGGGGATCGGCCGACCCTCCCCGCCCCTGCCCCGGCCGGGCGCTCACCTCCTGGGGTCCGCCTTCCGTCGCTCCTCCAGGTTGGCGGCGGAGTGTGGGGCTGCAGCGGCCGCCGCCGCCGCCGCCGCCTTCGCTGCCACCACAGCCGCCGCCGCCACCGAAGCGCTGCCCGGCGCGCCGCCGGGACCGGAGGCTGGGGGCCCCGCGGGATCCCCGCAGGCGCGGGCCCGGGGCGCGGCGGGGCCGAGCTGCGGGAAGTTGTCGGCTCGCGGCGCGGATCGAGCGGGGCGTGAGCCACCCGCGCCCAAGTAGTCACAACTTTGCCGCCTGGGTGGGTGCGCGCTCCGCGGCGGAGGGAGGCGAGGACGGGGCGAGGGCGCTGGGGCGGGAGGGTCCTCGGAGCAGGCAGGACTGGAACCCGAACGGCCCACGAGGAAGGGGGAGAAGGTGGCGCGGGCGGGCAGGGGGTGGGGGGGATGTCTACACGGCCCGCGTGGTGCGGGGCGAGCGAGTGTGTGTGAGCGCGGGCGTCTACTCTACTTTGCCTTCTGCAGCTTCTGCATATTTATGGGGATCTCCGATGTTTTTGCCAGTAACTAACACTGCAGCAGCGGTGACCGGCCCGGGCACCCCCGGGAGCGAGCTGGGGGACGGGGAACCGGGAAAGGCGGCTGCGGCGGAGGCTGTGCCACGAGCGTGAGCCCGCGATCCATATTTAAAGCCGCGAGTGGCCTCGGCCGGCCCCCTGCCCTGCCCTCGCTCGCGCCGCCCGGCCCCCACCGCTCGGGGCCGCCGCTCGGCGTCAGCCGCCCGGGCACCCGCGGCGGCGGGGAGGGGCCTGGGGCCGCACCGCCTCCGCCGGGGGCTCCGGCTCTGCGCGCCGCGCCCGCCTGGAACTGGCCGACGACCCGGCTCCCGGCCGGCTGCCTTCGCCCTCCCTGGTTCCTTGTCTCTCACGCCCTGAGCTAGCTGCTCGGTCCAGCTTTTTGTCCTATTCACCACCGTTCCCTGCTGGGGAGAGCCTGTTCTCTCAGGCAGAACTGAAGGCGCTCGCGTTTCCAGATCACTCTCGAGGCTACTTTATAAAACTTGAGGCGTGTAGGTCGAAGAGAGTGCTACCAGAACACAGTCATCGTTCACCTTCAGTAAAGGATGTCCGGGGAAGCACGGTTCTCGACCTTGTCCTGAAGGCAATAACCTGCCTTCCTCGGGCACTTTGAGGAACATCTTTAGCCATCCAAGGGAGTTTTCTTGCGCGTACAAAGTTATTATTTGTATTCACTCTGTTCCTAAGGCTAATTAATGACGTTTAAATACGCTTTGCCAAGCAAATAATACTAGTAATGTATCAGTGACCCAGTCCCATTGTGATCAGTTAAGTAAACCATTAAGATATAACAGACCGTCAGCACAGACACCATCTAATGTTGTGGGTACTGCTAGAGAACAGCCACTAAATGGATTTGAGCCACATGGTAAATGATGTAAGTGTATATACATTTCCTATTAATACATATCAATATATAATATATGTGTGGAAGTCACTGACCAAACTGCGGTTTTTGACAGTAACAGCCAAAATACATAAAACCCAAGAAAAGTAATTTCACATACAGACTGCCCGCTCCTGGTTCCAAATCTTTCTTCAATACTAAGCGTAACTAATAAGACCTCCAGAAAAAAAATATTCTGGAGGAAAATAACTTAGGGACAGAAGCTTTTTTCTCTAGTATTTAAAACTGGAAGAGATCCATTGTGCCTCACCAGTGTTTAGGAAGCAGGTTATTTTTTTTAAAAAGAAAAGAAAAGAAAAAGCAGATATATTTAAAATCCTTAATCGATGCTCAGAAGGCACCCAAAGCTGCCTACTGACCGAAATTAAAATGTACTAATGTCATGGGTCCAGCTGTTATTACATCTGGCTCACATATATGTGCACACATTCTACATAACCCGCCTCAGTGACATGGGAAATTCGCAACAGGAGATTGACAACAACAACAACAACAACAACAACAACAATTAGCTGTAAAACCTTTGCCTACGTACTTATATTTTGTTTTTAGACTAACGTTAAAATTAACTTTCAGTCCCTGAGCACACAGTTAGCAAGAATCAGCAACCCCAAAGTAAGCTCACAGGCAAAAGGGAAGCCACTTTTGTATTAAGAATTTGACACTGCTGTTCAGCAGTTTTTCACACTGTGGATTATGTATTTCAACATAGCTGGCAATTTCTCATTATAATCGTGAACCGGCCATGAATGGTCAGCGTTGGTGAATGTTTGGGAAAGGAAAAGTGCAAGAAACTTACGTTCTCCACTATTCCGCTGTGAAATGTATCAAACTGTCCTTCACACAAACCAAATAGATAAACCCTGGAAGCATTTCACCATTGAGATTCGCACAATTTTACCCTGAAAGGAGTATAAAATTGCTGCGTGGGGTGGGAGGCAGGGAGGGAATCAGAGCACTGTGAGGTGAGGTTTTGTGTGTGCCTTAAATTAATGAGAAAAAGAGTTGTCTTTAGCAAAGAGCCAACAACCTCTGTTATCATTCTCATTACTTGATGTTTGCTATCCCACAATTAAAAGAGCATGTTCCATTTCCTTTCCTATTGATCATTTTCCAGTAATTGAGATATATGTGTTTTTCCTTTGAAAGGTCATTGATTAACTTCTCTTGTTAACTCTGCATGTGGCCACCTTTGCTACTGCAATTCTGGGTGAGGACAATGAATCCTGAGATCTTTTTTTCACCTATCCTAAAATTTGAGCTATATCCCTTGATTCCCATCAGCCCAAAGAAAGATGTATTGTTCTCTTTGTCTTGGGGTTCACACAGCTTGATGACAAAGACTGAACAGAAAAATTAATGGAGTTAGGAAAACAGTATAAGTAATCTTTACTGATAATGATTTATTTTTTTTAATCAATAACTCTTTGTACTAAATGACCTTCTAGAATACCCACCTACGTAGCTTATCAATTCAAGTTTCTTTCAAGTCAGCCAAGGTCCTAATAGGCACCTAAAGGAAACAGAAAGATGGGAGGAGGGACCTTTGTTTCAATGACAAGCACCCTCTAGTGGCAGCTGGTGATGAAACCTCCTGACCACATAAGGTCCAACACGAATGAAGATGAAGGTTTTGAATAGGCAGTCCTGCCATTCCTGGCATGTATAAAGCATGGCAGTCTCTGATTCTAAAACAAGAAAGTTGTGTGTAGTGAAATAATACAACCCATAGGCCCTTTGTTAATTATTCAAAATAAGTAGGGTGTGTATCTGACGTGCAGACAGGATTATTGCCATAAAGCATTTTCTCAATCTTTGTGTGACTTCGAAAAGTCACACTTCTGAATAAAGACCTCTGTATTTTTGTACTTAAAGAGCTCTTTATTTAAGTTTCCTCATGACATAAAATAAGGAGATCACCAAATTTTGTCTATAAGCCACTTTGTTCAAAAACAGCAGAACCCATAAATGTAACTCTTGTATTTGGGAGTCTTTTCATTATCCTGTTTTATTAGAAAAGGAAAAGAAGGTGAAAGATATCATTGAATGTTTATCCTGTGGTTATTCAAAATTATAACAACCATGCACATTTCATTTGAAGACCTAAACAAAAAGGTGGTGGTGTATATGTTATATCCTCTTACCACAAACTTCAAAGAATAATCAGAAATACTTCTCGATATCAGGTTCTTTTTAAATATGGGGCTCACTGGTAGCAGTTGGACAAACATTTTGCTATGCACAGTGGAGTTTTCTTTGTGATAATGTTTGTTTGAGTTGCAGTTGTTTTGTTATTAAACAATATTGCGATAGAATGATCACCAAAGTTGCCACTCTAATCAGTTTAGCCAACCACTTCATGATGTAAGAGTAAAGAAAGAGGAAATCACTTTTCCTTCTCATCCTAGAACTAGTCTTGGATGAAACTGGAGATAGATATAAAGAAAGAGAGAAAGATCACTTAAAGCCCTCATTTTTGTTTCATTTACACTCCAGACAGTTCGTATTCAGTCTGACAAATTCCTGAATAAATTCAGCCAACCTAGATTTGTTTTGAAAAGAAAAGTGAACACAGTTTTTGCAAGCTGTCTGCATGGCATGAGCTAGGGAAAATAATTTTATTATATTTTGGTTAAACATGTGTCATAAGTTGCTTCATAGCTTAAACTACTAAGCTCTCAACTTATCCTACCATCATTTTTAAATTCTTTTAATGTTTATTTCTGAGAGAGACAGAGAGAGAAAAAGTGGGGGAGGGGCAGAGAGATAAGGAGACACAGAATTCGAAGCAGGCTCCAGGCTCTGAGCTGTCAGCACAGAGCTCGTCATGGCACTTGAACCCACAAACCGTGAGATCATGACCTGAGCCGAAGTCAAACGCTTAACTGATTGAGCCACGCAGGCACCCCCAATTGTCATTTTTAAAACACATACTTAAAGTAAATATTAGGAGAGGTTCTAACCTGTGAAAACAGGAGTCTATCTCTGTTAATGTCAAGTAAGCCAAGTTGTTCAACCTTTCTGGGCCTAAGTTCCCTCAGCAGTAAAGTCAAGGGGCTTGAGATAATAATAATAATAATAATAATAATAATAATAAGATACCAGAATATTTTTCTCTAATAAATTTTGAAGAATATGTTTGTGACAGAGAAATCTTTCAGGAATGGCATTGACACATTTGTTATGAAAGCTCTGCTTAATAACCCTAGGCCAGAGTTTCAGCCTTTTCCTCCTACAGGAATTCTCCCATGAGCAGCATAACATAGGACACAGGCATCTCTAATTGGAAAGGAAAACTTAAATCAAGCTACTAAAGCCATGCCCCCTGATTTAAAAGATTGGTCTGATTTTAGGTAAGCTAAAGAATTACATCAAAGTTCTCTGCCAGAACTGACTCCTGGGGCCCTTGGACTCTGCTAATCTGTATGTGTGTGTGTGCGTGTGTGTATACACCTGCATGTGTGTGTGTCCACATCAGCCATCTCCCAGGCATAGAAAGGTGCTTGTTTCTTTGTATCTCTCTGGCCTCCCCGCCTCCTTAGGGGATGAATAAGCCCAGATGGCAGGCTGCTCTAAAGTTGTTCTTACTGAGTCACGTGGACACAGCTGTTACATTATGTGGGAACAGGTTTTCCACAGATTAACCCACCATTGGATCAAACTGGACCATGACCATTCTCGTCCCATTGGTCTGTTCCCCAGGCCAGACCTATCCTGGAGACCATGGCACCTCAGTCTCCTTGCAGGTAACCAAACAGCTGATGCTTCAAGTGCACATTTGCCAGACTGATTTCTTTACAGAAAATGCTGCAAGATTAAAATCTGAATATTAAAATCTGGCTCCTTTTTTGCTCATCTTAAGGGGGGGAATATTCTGAGCCACTTTGCCCTTTATCCTTTTCCATTCTCACTACTGACCAAAGGATGCTCAGTTCTACACAGAACATGGAGCATAACTGGATCATCCATTCAGTCCACAAAAAGTAAGAATCTACTATGTGTCAAGGACTCTTCTAGGTAATGGATTCCTAGAATAAGCAGACAAAATTCCTGCTTCATGGAGCTTACAAATAAACAAAGAAATAACAAGATAATTTCAATTTCCTTGGAATGCAGAATGCTATGAAGTAGCAAATGCTCTGAATAAGGAGGCCAACCATCCCAGTTCACAGAGAAATTGGTGAGACCTTTAGAATCACCCTAGTTCCAGGAAAATAAAACACAATGAGAGGGCAAGGGAGAGCTACACAGATCTGAATGACAAGATACCTGTATATGAAAGTTTTTAAAGGCAAGTTGATACAACAAACACCTGGCAAGACACCTTACACATAGTAGGAACTCCGTAATTACTTATAGAATGATTGGTTGCATCAACCCTTCTTGAAACATTAGAGAGACTTAGTCAACTAAAACACTTCTATTAAGGTAAATCCAGATTCCACAAATTCCTTAAGACATCATTCTCCTTAAACAATAACTTTTAGACTCATCTATGTATTTATCTGCATGTGCATAAAATGTCTCAGAAGGATACATAAGCGACTAAAAACACTATTTGCCTCCGGGAAGGGAAATTAGGTGATCGTGGGGTAGGCATAGGGAGGATGACTTTTCACTGTATCCTTTGTTCTTTTTGGAATTTTGAGCCATGTGGAGAGATTGTTTCTTTTTTCACTTAAATTTAAATGTAAAATACATAGATAAGGACATTTACATCTTAGAGCTAGTTCTCCATACAAAGAAGTATGTAATTAAACAGAAACCTCTCTTATAAACAATGAGATTAATATTCTTACAAACTATGAGACAGTGGCTATAGCAACACCAATAGCAGGGCTGGGATGCCTGAGCCCCTTCATAGCTATTGGATGATGTTCAAGGCGAATAGCCTTTGCTCCCGGCCCACCTGGTCTCTTCAAATCAGTGTCATGGGACAAAAAGGTCTTCAGAAGGATATTGCTGCTTTTCTTGCACCTGGGCAAATAAAATCAGTACAAAAATCCTAAAATAACATTTTATTGGGCATCTTACTGTGCCTTTCATTATAGCTGTACAGTTTTCAAAAATGAAAATCTGTTGGGGCCTCTGGGTGGCTCAGTCAGTTAAGCATCTGACTTCAGTTCAGGTCATGATCTCACAGTTATGAGTTTGAGCCCTGCGTCGGGCTCTGTGCTGACAGCTCAGAGCCTGGAGCATGCCTCAGATTCTGTGCCTCCCTCTCTCTCTGCCTCTCCCCTGCTTCCGCTCTCTCTCTGTCTCTCAAAAAATAAATAATAAAAAAAAGAAAATCTGTTGCTTTTTTCCATTATAAAAGTAATACAGTTTCATTATTAAAAACTTGTAGAGAAATACAGATGGAACAGCAGTGAGAAATACCCTTTTTCAGAGAAGACTGCTAATATCCTGGCATGTTTTCTTCTTTGCATAATTTAAATTTGTGGTTTACAGTTGATTAATCATATTGTATTTTTTAAAAATGAGGTAGTCACTGAGGCTACTTTTGAGTGAGGACAATCTCAGCATAGAACACAGGTTTCTAGCCAGAACAAAAAAGGGCATGGTAGGATCTGGATTTGGTGCCATCTTTCTAAACCCAGTTGGTAACTGCTGTGCTCTTATTTCAACACAATTCCAGAACTGCCCTTCTGTTTATGAAAACTCATATGGAATAGCATCTCTATTGATAGTTTCTGGTATCTGGCAATGAAAATATTGACTGCCCACTAATAATATTAATACTTACAATAAGAATAGCTAGGGTGCCTGGGTGGCTCAGTCGATTAAGCGTCCAACTTTGGCTCAGATCATGAAGTCACAGTTCATGAGTTTGAGCCCCGTGTAGGGCTCTGTGCTGACAGCTCAGAGTCTGGAGCCTGCTTCAGATTTTATGTCTCCCTCTTTCTCTGCCCCTCCCCCACTTGTATTCTGTCTCTCTCAAAAATAAATAAACATTGAGGAGGAGGAGGAGGAGGAGAAGGTGGTGGAGGAGGAAGGGAATAGCCAATGCCGGGGCACCTGGTTGGCTCAGTTGGTAGAGCATGCAACCCTTGATCTCAGGGCTGTAAATTGGTAGAGCATGCAACTCTTGATCTCAGGGTTGTAAGTTCTAGCCCCACACTGGGTGCAGAGATTACTTAAAAATAAAGCCTTTAAGGGACACCTGAGTGGCTCAGTCAGTTAAGTGACTGACTCCTGATTTCAGCTCAGGTCATGATCTCACAGTTTGTGGGATCGAGCCCTGTGCTGGGCTCTGTGCTGACAGCATGGAGCCTGCTTGGGATTCTCTGTTTCCCTCTCTCTGACCCTCCCCTGTTCTCTTTCTCTCTCTCTCTCTCTCTCTCTCTCTCTCTCTCTCACACACACACACACACAAAATAAATAAATAAACATTTTATAAGTAAATAAATAAAGTCTTAAAAAAATAATAAAGAATAGCCAATGCCAATATAGTCATTACCATGTTCCAGGGACTATTCTAATTACTTAACATAAATGAATTCATTCAATCATCATAATAACCCTATTGGTGGCATCAGTGCCAACATCAAAAAACAAAAAAAGGCAATATGAATCCCAAAACTCTTACCTTTTCATACATGTCAACTGTTTCGCATTTCTTCAAAATTTGAAGAAGTCTGGAGTTGAGGGCTTGTCTTTCTCTGTGAACTTAAACATCTGATCTGAAAGAGTTACCTAATTGCTGGGCAAATCCACACAAAGTGACACCTGAATTACATTTACTGCTCCAATTTCAACCAAACCTGACAGAGCACATATACACTAATATCAACACCTGTATATATTTCTGAGAACTCAGCTATTCCAAAACCAGAATTCTTGGAAGCTGAAGACACTACACTGTGGTATTATTGTCTTTTTTAACACGGCTACTTTTTCATCACAGCTGTTGAGAATGAAATTGTCAGCGGTGTTCTCTTTCAACTTTAACTACATATATATGATGTCTGTCTCCAATCATCCCTAAAGGGCACATAATAGACAGGCAACATATATGTTCGAAGGCCATTAATAACTTCCAATGAACCACAAACCATGGTATTTGCTTGTACTTTTCCTCTCTGACCTTTTTATTTTTCATATTAAAATATGTGGGGGAAGGAAATCTTTGTCTTGATGGTCTGGTATTGTTATTGGTTTTTTGTTTTGTTTGTTTGTGTGTTTGTTTGTTTGTTTTGGTATTTAGGGCCTGGGCCTGGTGCTAGCAGTTTTCAAGCCTGAGCAAAATTTTAAGAGTTTTATCTCTCTTTACCAAAAACTAGCATTTCATCCAGAATTACACAGAAACTGGTAACAAGTTTCCCTCAGCAATTTCGCTTGCTTAAACTCGAAAAATGGTATGCAGCAAAAATTTGTCAGAAAATACATGTTAGCAGAGGCACCTGGGTGGCTCAGTCAGTTTAGCGTTTGACTTCGGCTCAGCTCATGACCTCATGTCTTGTGGGTTCGAGACCCGCGATGAGCTCTGTGCTGACAGCTCAGAGCCTGGAGTCTGCTTCAGATTCTGTGTCTCCCTCTCACTCTCTGTCCCTTCCCCACTTGCACTTTGTCTCTCTCTCTCTCTCTCTCTCTCAAAAATAAATAAACATTAAAAAAATTTAAAAAAGAAAAAGAAAACACGTGTTAGCATGTGTAATGGTAAATCAGAAGCCGGAAAAAGGAGGTGATTTTCATATTACTGAAAGCTACAGTCTTTTCCTCTCAATTTGCCACTTTGGCAACTTTGATCCAGGGAAACGAACTCCCAATCACTTCTTGGTACTCACCTTTCTTCATAGGTTTGGTAATGTCTTGGAACCAATAGCCTGGCATCCTAATCCAGGCTATTATAAATAAACCCTGAAAAGGAAGAAAGAACAAGAGGCAAATGGAACAAAGCAGAAGGAAGAGTGCTAGAGAGCTCTCTCTGCTCCAGCCAGAGGCCCTCAAATGCTATTACTGCTTCTTTGATTAAATTAAAATACAATAAGTATTGAGCACTTATTTAACACTTTGTCTATCCTGGCAAGAGTAAAAGACATTCCATTTAGAGAAACGACTATTCAAAGGTTTCTGCTGATGCTGCAGTTACTATTTGGAACCAAGAGCAGAGTAATCAAGTAGATGGAGGTGATTTTTCAGAGAATACTGAAGAAAGTATTGCATACTAGGTACAGTGGTGCTGTCCTAACAAACTGCTTGCATAATCTTGCTTTAGCATAGACCACCCATCAAGGAAAACGGAAGTGGTCCAGTGTAGTTCTAAAAGATGGTAAGCAAATAAATTCCATGCTGCATTCAATAATTAGTAATAGCTACCGTTCATCAAGAACTTCCTGATCCTCATGAAGGATAAAAATTATTCTTATTTGACAACGAAGGAAACAGAGGCTCAGAAATGTCAAGTGATTGACCTCAGATCATACAAGTACCAAAGTTATGGAGCCTGAAACTAGGGTTCAGGCCCTGCTCTTTCCACTATACCATGCTTCCTCAATCTACCCCTAGGAGATACATGGAAAAGTTGAAACTACATGGTCCTTGGTCCTTAAGGAAAAAGTTTTGGGTCCTTACCTCCACACTCTTTCCACCCCACACTCACTATGTTCAGTCTAAACTGCCCACAAAGCGGGTGCCTAAGTGGCTCAGGCATTTGAGTGTCTGACTCTTGATTTCTGCTCAGGTCATGATCTCACAGTTCATGGGTTCAAGCCCCACATCGGGCGAGCTTTGCAGTGACAGCTTGGAGCCTACTTCTGCTTCTGTCTCCTTCCTTCTCTGCCCCTCCCCCGCTTGTGCGCACGCTGCTCACACTCCCTCTCGCTCTCAAAATAAACATTAAAAAAAAAATTAAACTGCACACAAAGCAAGAAGACTATTTTGATTATGTTGCTGCCTTCCTTTAACAAAAGAAAAAAGAAAAAAATACTTTCAATGTTCTTCATCAGCTATTGAAAGAAGTCCAAGTTATTTAGCTTAGAGTTAGTGGCCTTTCGTGACCTGGTTTCCATCAGCTGTATTTGCTACTGATTCCATACACAGCTTGATGCTTCACACACCCCAGACTCTCACCATTTCCTAAACACGCGTTTGGTTTTCTTGGTCCTGGTTACTTGCTCATGTCAATTTATTTTACCAAGATTGCCTTTCTTTCTTCCACTTCCTTCTCCATCTATGGAAAGCCTATTTAGTTTTAAGTGGCCAATTAAAATGCTACCTAATCAATATTATCTTCTCTGATTCATTTAGCACAGAAGACCTCTTTCTCCTCCACACTGATAGCACTTAGATTGTACCACTGACATGTCACTTAAACCATCTCAGTGTAATGAGCCTTTTGCTGCATTTTCCTCAATTCCCCCACAAAATTGTAGGCTCTGTGAAAGTAGGAACTATATCATGCATCTTCATATTTTTCACCTCCTCTAATGTGGTCCCATACATATAGGAGACTCTCACTAAAACCTGAATGAATAAATGAAGCTTAGGTTTAGTTAATGACAATTACAACCTCAAATATAGAAAGATCTAACTTGAAAGTCAGATTGAAGCAAAAAACACTTTTAAGTTTTTACTTTTCTGTGGTTATTAATGTAAAAATCATCTGTTGTGTTCTATCATGGGCTTTAGCTATGGGTACATCTTCATGAGAAATTAGACTTAAATCTACAGTTTCTCTTTGTTTTAAACAGCCTTTCATGTATTCACTCAAAAAAATGAAATGCCTGTTATACACAAGATCCAACTAAGTCCCGAAGAAACAGGGGTGAGAAAAACAGATAAGGCCTTTAGGGAGTTTAAATTCTAGTTACAAAGAGAGGCAATAAACAAGGAAACAAATATACAGAACAACACATTCTATTCTAGAAAGTGACATGAAAAGGAGAGAGTAATAAGATAGAATACTTTAGACTGGATAGGTAGAAGGTGACTTTAAAGGAGCCAGTCCTGCAGAAAGCTGTGGGGAAAGCATTCGAGGTAGAGGAAACAGCAGGTTCAAAGACTCTTGGAGGTTGAAGAACAAATGACCCATCAGAGTAGAGCACAATGAGAAAAGGAGAGAGTGGTCTGAGAGAAGGTTTAGAGAAAAACGCAGGAGACAGGTCTTGCAGGGTTTTGTAGTTCCCAGGAACAAATTAACAGTGTATTATAAGAGCAATCAGAAGCTACTGAAGAGTTCTAAACAAAGGTATCACATAACCAAATTTAGGACTTGGGAAGTTTGCTCTTACTGCTAAATGGAGAATGAATTTAAGAGCAGCTGATGGCTTGTATTAGGAGAAGAGCACTGAGGGAAGTGGATGAATTTGAGAGGCATTTTGAAGGGAGAACTAAGCAGAGTTGACAATTAGATGTAAGAGTTGAAAGAACCAGAAAAATCAAGGATGACTCTCAAGTTTTGGCTAGGAAATGGTGCCGTTTTCTATGAGGGAGACATTTGATGAGGACCAAGTTTGGAGAAGATGGAAATCACTGTTTCAGTTTGAAAGGAAGACAGAACACTGTTTTGAAATAGTAGGTTTGAGAGAACTTGTAGACCTCTGATTTTAGTAAACAGCCAACATCACAAAAATGTTAGCATTTCACAGAACACTTACATTTTCTAATTGTGTACTTATTTTTTCTTTGGCCACATAGCAGATTATATTTACCAAAGATATTTCTGAGACCATCATCTCCCATTCCCATATCCTCTCCTCCAAAGTGACCTTACCACTCCCTTTATACAGAAGCAGAATCTAATTCTCCGCTCCTTGAACCTGGATGGGTTTGGGACTACTTGACCAATGGAACATAGTGGAGATGAGGCTGTATAGCTTCCAAGGCTGGGTCATAAAAGATGATGTAGCTATCACTTTGTTTGCTGGAGAAGTCATGCTTAGAGCCTTGAGCTGCTATGTAAGAAATCCAATTGTCCTAAAGCTGCCCTGCTTGGCTCTAAGCCAAGCCACTTGGAGCAGTCACATGGAGAAGCCACCTCTAGAGAGTCCATTTGCCAGTTCTAGTCTCCTGGTCTTCCTAACACAGGCACCAGGCATGGGAGTATAGGGGCCTCCAGATGATTCCAGCCCCCAGCCATCAAATCACCTCAACCCTCATATCTTTCCAGCTGAGATGCTAGACTCTGAGGAGCAAAGACAAGCCATCCTGCTGTGCCTTGTTCTGACCCACAGAATCTATGAAGGTAGTGAAATGATTATCATAAGTTATGACATGTTGGGGTAGTTTGTTAAGCAACAAGTTACCAGATTAGCCAGTTAAAACAACGTGTGAGGAATAAATACATTTAAGCTATCGTCCTACTAATACGCCATTTATACAGTTCAACACTACATTCGAAGAGAGGTATACAATCCCCAAACAAGATTCTTTTTTTTTTTAAAGTTACTTATTTATTTTTAAGAGAGAGTGTGTGTGTGTGTGTGTGTGAGTGGGACAGGGGCAGAGAGAGAGGGAGACACAGAATCTGAAACAGGCTCTGTGCTGACAACACAGAGCCCAGTGTGGGACTCAAACTCACTAACTGTAAGATCATGACCTGAGCTGAAGGCAGACACTTAACCAACTGAGCCACCCAGGCTCCCCAATTCTTTTTTTTTTCTTTTACGGTTTATTTATTTTTGAGAGAGAGTGAGAGAGTGCACATGCACGTGAGCAAGGGAGGGGTAGAGAGAGAGGGACAGAGAAAGAATTCTAAGCAGGCTCTGCACTGACAGTTCAGAGCTCAATCGATCCCGTGAACCATGAGATCATGACCTGAGCGGAAATCAAGAGTCAGATGCTTAACCAACTGAGCCACCCAGGTGCCCCCTGAAACAAGATTTTTAATCTAAATGTCATTTTACTTACTCAAATCAAGGTTGAGTAACCATATTAGTGGTGACTATGGGATAGAGAAAGAATCTGAAGTTCAGACATAAATTTGCCATCTAATTCTTCTTGGTAGAATTAAGTTTGATAGTAAAGCACGTATTCAAGTTTGACAAAAGCTAGAGTCAAATGAAACCACATTTTAAAGCCCTGATGTACATATGCACATTTCAAATGTTATGATTCCTTTACATTCCATAAGAAGTTCTCCTGCAGATATCTCTAAGTAACATGAATGGAACTACAGAGGGAATAGACTGTTTATGAATAAAATTCCTAGGTGTAACAGTTAGGGAATTTGAACACAAAGTTGTTTTGTTTTCAGAAACAATTTCCATTTTTTTTTTCTTTTCTTAACAGTGAGAATTTTCTCTTTACCTTTCTTTCAAAAAGTATGAAATAGGAGAATTTGACCTTGGATATTAAGATATTTCTTTCAAAATAATATTTTGGGGACACCTGGGTGGCTCAGTTGGTTAAGCATCCAACTTCAGCTCGGCTCATGATCTCACTGCTCGTGAGTTTGAGCCCCATATCCAGATCTGTGCTGACAGCACAGAGCCTGGAGCCTGCTTCAGATTCTGTGTCTCTCTGCCCCTCCCCCACTCATGCTCTGTCTCTCAAAGATGAATAAACATTTAAAAAATTTTAAATAATAGTAATAGTAATAATATTTTTATTTGGAAACCATTTTAACATAGCATACTAAATTTTAAAAGGAAATTATTTTCCCCGGAATTAGTATCTATATTCCTATAAGTGAATAAAGTCAATTTGTTTTTCCCCTACAACAATTAGGAATATTTAGTAAAATCATCTGAGTGACTTTAGCAAGGACTAGCAATAATTACATCCCCTGGGGTAGCAGTTATTTTGGTCACTGCCTCCTGGCTCTGACAGTGCTGGTCTTTGATCATATTTTACTCCTCAGTGATCTAGTAAGTTTCAATTACCCTGGTAGATCCAAAATCAATATGAAACTTTTAGCTCGATATGGGCAAAATAAACTGAACTCAAGGCCTTTGACTCAACTTCTGCCTTCACTATTATGCCATATGGGTAATACCAATATTGGTGCTTTAGATTCTGGAAGTGCTTTAGATTCAGGAAGCCCCTAAAAAAAATGGTAATTACATGTACTTACATTTTTTTCCCCATTTCTTTCCAAAGAAATAAACCAACACAATAAGTATTTAGAGACTTAGAATGTTTTGGCTGCCATATGGAAATTTTAATTTGAGGACTTAAAGGGTCATGTCAATTTTTAAATGATGTACTAGAACAACTTCAAAACAAATATTTTTTGTTTTGTTTTGTTTTCTAAAGAGTTTGAGTTTAGGGGCTTGTTATATTTCATAAACGTATACCCAATAAGAAATTGGCTCAAACCTGGGCTCACCAAACTTTTTCTGTAGAGTCAGATAGCAAATGCTTTTGGCTTTGCCAGCTATATATTCCATCTCAGTCACTCTCAACTCTGCCATTGTTGTGAGAAAGCAGCTGTGGGCAATATGCAAATGATGGGTGTGGCCAGATTTGGCCACAGAGGGACACACTTTGCCAACCCCTGGTTGGAACTGAAGGCAGACTACATTAATAAAATATGTTGGAGGGGCATCTGGGTGGCTGAGTCGGTTAAGCATCCGACTTTGGTTCAGGTAATGATCTCATGGTCCATGAGTTCAAGCCCTGCATTGGGCTCTGTGCTGACAGCTTGGAGCCTGGAGCCTGCTTCAGATTCTGTGTGTGTGTCTCTCTCTCTCCCTGTGCCTGCTTGCACTCTGTCTCTCTCTCTCAAAAATAAACATTAAAAAAAATTTTTTTTAAGAAAATATTAAATCTCACAGTTCATGGATTGGAGCCCCATCAGGTTCTGTGCTGACAGCTCAGAGCCTGGAGCCCACTTCGGATTCTTTGCCTCCTTCTCTCTCTCTGCCCCTTCTCTGCTTCTGTTCTGTCTCTCTCTGTCTCTCTCAAAAATAAATAAACATTAACATTTTTTTTAAAAAATAAAATAAAATATGTTGGAGTACAATCAGGTTTATTTATGAAAAGATCTAACTTTCAAATCTTCTTAGTATGTCTTATACCTCCTGTTTTGTTTTACTGCAGACTATACATGCTCCCTCACTCAACCCACCTCCTGTGTTACAGCAGACTGAGATAAGTCAATTATCATATTACATCAGTGATTGGAATGCTACAAAACTACTCCGGGACACCACTGCAGAAAATAACAGACCAAAAGCCTATGTCTGGTATTTTAGAGTTGGAGGGAGGTGTGAAAATACTAGTGCAGAATATTTAGCAAAGCATCCTATTACCTTGAGTAGCTCCATCTAAATTAAAACTGACAGCTGATGTAGCTGATACGGGGTACACACCTCAGAAGCACTGATATCATACACAGTGAAGTGGACGCTCCCATTGCACTTAAACAACCTAATAAAATTTGAATGACAAAATAAAGCCCACACACGACCCATTCTCATTATTAAGTAAAAAAGTGGAGGAAAGCAGTAGATTAAAAGATTAACTTTATGAAGTATTTAATGACCTGCCTACTTCTCTGGCCAAATAATACGTCTGATGTAGTCAACTTGGCTGGAAGTTTTTATTTTCTTCCCCCATTTGCGTTCAATCACCTGCTAAAAAATCATCTCCCTTCTGCCTGTGAGATTTGGATTTCTAGTTCCCTGACCCCATACTCTGCCAAAGATTGAATAATTACTGATAAAGAACTACAGAACAATTTTAGGAACATCGTTTTAGTGAAAAAGAACATTACCAAAGGCAGTATACAACAAAATTGGGAGCAATAGAGTAGGTGAAACCATAAATGGCATTGAAAGATCAAATAAATACGATGAGTCCTTGAGTGTATTGTCTTCTTTATTTTGCTACCAGATGGTATCCTTGAAGAATTATTTTTGTTTTCCACCGTCTTTTCAAGTTTTAAGACACCTTGATCAAAAATCAAGCAGAATGGTAAAATGTTCTCTCATAGTAATAATCTTTAGTTCTTTCCTGATCTAATCCACTAATCCACTTTCCCTTATGCTCTATGTTCATCAGTGATTCATACTCACTCTCATGAACTACAATTCCATTTAAAAGACACGAACAAGGGATCAGGGGAGGTCAGCAGGGACTGAACTCAGGTGTTCTACCGCTTGGCCTGCAACGAAAACCACTAAAACCTTGGAATTAATCTGATTAACTACAGATCCTGCAGTTACCCAAGAGTAGTGATCTCAGATGGAATGTAACTATCCCGTTCCTTATAGGAAGAAGATTGTACTTTGTAACAAGAGTGACAGAGAGAAGAGCATGAGTTTTGGAGTCAGCCCACTCTGGGTTTGAAACTGATTTCTACTATTTATTCTCTGAGTGATCTCTATTATTATGATGGTGGTGGGCTATCAGTGCTGGTGGTAGAGGTGTGGATATCACAAATAATTCAGTAACCATGAGAGGAAAAGACGAGAGTGTATTGCCGAAGTAATTTCAAATAACCTTCTCAGTCCATCACACGTACTGAATGCCTCAATCTGTATTCTATCTTCAGTTGGGTGAGCAAGAATTTATCTCTTCAGAGTGATGCTGATTGAATTAAGGCCACTGCGTGGCGTGCAAACAAGCACTGGAATCGCCTTCATCATTTACTCCATCCCCTATGTCCTATGGAATTGCAAACCTCACTGTAATACTACACCCAGTTAACAGATTGGGGTGGAAGTATGGTCAGATTTAGAGAAGAGAGGAACGTGTCCATTTCTCTTTGTTTTTTAATGTTTATTTATTTTTGAGAGAGAGAGACAGAGTGCGAGTGGGGAAGGGGCAGGAAGCAGGCTCCAGGCTCTGAGCTGTCAGCATAGAGCCCGAAGACAGAGCCTGATGCGAGACTCAAACTCACAAACCCGCATGTCATGACCTGAGCCTAATTTGGACTCTTAACCGACTGAGACCCCCGGGCGACCCGAACATATCATAGAAATATCCATTTCTATGTCTTTTCATTCCTTTCTTAAACTCTAAGCGCAGAACTGAATAATCCTTCAGGGTAGGATTTATTCTCTCCCATCATATCACATCATTTTTCCTTCAACTCTTAGAAAGTCTTGGGGCTTCTGGGTGTCTTGATCTTGCAGTTTGTGAGTTCAAGCCCCATGACAGGCTCTGTGCTGACAGCTCAGAGCCTGGAGCCTGCTTCAGATTCTATGTCTCCCTCTCTCTCTTTCTCCCCCCCCCTCCTCAAAAGTAAATAAATAAACATTAAAAAAAACTTTTTTAGTCTTAATAAAGTTACCCTAACACACAATGTTGGACCTGGAGTCTACAACTGTCTTTTATCACCCACCATTCTCCTATTCTCTTTTGCTTTTTAGTCTGAACTTTGTTTTGTATTTGTTTTAATATTTTTAATTTTATTTGTTTATTTTGAGAGGGGAGAGGGGCAGAGAGAGAAGGATAGAGAGAAGCCCAAGCAGCCTCTGCACTGTCAGCACAGTGCCCAACGCAGGGCTCAAACCCACAACCCCTGAGATTGTGACCTGAGCCAAAACCAAGAGTCAGCTCAACCAACTGAGCCACCCAGGTGCCCTTGAACTTTGGTTTTTGTTCATTCAACAATTTATAGCATTTATGTGTCAAACACTATGCCCCCTAATGAAGATAGGCAACAGTTAACAAGACATAATACTGTCTTGTCCTCATGGAGCTTACTGTAGAGTTCCTATGAAAGGTAAACATTAAATAAATATACAAGTAGACTATTAATTACAAATAGGGTTAGACAATAGTCATCATTGAAAGAGAATAGATGAAGATCTGCCCTACCAAAGTCTGGTGAGCTATCACCTCTACACCTAATGGGATGCCAACGGGAGATGACTTTACTATCTTCACATTCCCTGCCACTGACATCATTCCCTCAGTAAAATCAAACAATGGGATATGGATGATGATGCTTGGGTGGGGCAATAAATGTTCTTGTAGAGTAAGTTAATAAATAATCATATTGCCACATGATACCTTTTCTCACTCTATAACACTGTACTTGCCTTTAGGGAAATCACACAAATTGTTTACTTAAAGCACACTGAGAGGCTTCTTTGCTTTGTGGAGAAGAGCTCAGGGCGATGTCTCTATCAGAACCCTACAGCTCACTCATGTTCTCATCTTTGTAAGGGAGAGAAAGTCAAGTTGGAAACACTGGATTCTCTCCTTTTTCTGCCCCTTGATAGACACATCCCCACTCATACATAGAACCCCAATGGAAACTGTGGAAATACAGTTTCTTTGCAGTTTAATGCATTCTTAGGATCTTTATATTTATCCAGAGGGCAAATACTTATCATTGAAGTTACCCTACTTCTCCAAAATATAGATCCCCCTTCGCGCTTTTTAACATCTAGCCAGTATACGAAAGGAGTGTTGCCAGTAAAGAGAAATTAGTGCTAGGATCTGTTATTGTTGTGTTTGGGTTTTTTTTTCATTATCAGGGTTGTTTTTGTTGTTATTGTTGTTGTTGTTTGGGGTTTTTTTGTTTTGTTTTGTTTTGTTCTGCTTTACTCTTCAAATGTGGTGAAAAGATATATTCTTAGCCAAAAAATTCTATGTTGCTAGTCCGTGGATATTTTTGTCAAATTATCTTCATTTAGTTACTTTCTTTAGACCAAGTTTTTTTTTTTTTTTAATCATAGGCCTGTCCTTTTCTCTAAGTTCCTCATTTTTTCCTTATCCTTCATCTATACTGTCATGATACCATCCTCAACCTCAGGATATTACATTCCCCTCCCCTCTGCTTACATGACTCTCCTCATGTCTGGTTTCTTCTCCTTGTTGTTTAGGCTGATTTCTGAATCTATAAGGTGAATGTTCCTTTGTTCTATTTCATTGCTATAGAAATAAAAGGGAACTCCACGTAAGGAAAGTTCAATATACAGTAGAAGAATTACAATTTTATTAAGCATCAAAAAAATGGCATCATGCAAAATTCGACATTTAAAACAGCTATGCCTGTGTTTGGCAGAGTGGGGAGGAGGTAGGAAAAGGCCCAGAGTTAACACTTACCTGGACATGAGTTGTAAAATAAAACAACGCGGGAGGTTTTTATTTCCTTCCAAATAGAGATCATCAGGGAAGAGGGAGTACTCCTAAGTCATGATTAATACTGTCTCCTCTCAAATCAAACTAAAAGAGTTTAAATCCTGGCACATTCATTCACCATGTGCACTACCATGGTCAATGTTACCTAACTTAGCTGAGGCTCAGTTTTCACACTAGTAAAAAGTATCCACTTCATCAAGTTGATGTGAAAGTACATGAATTAAATAGATGTCAAGTGCTTAGAAGCTCTGGTACGTAGGAAGCATTTAATAAATGTTAGCCACTATTAAGATAGATTCCAAATTGCAAACATCTATGTCTTTCTGTTTTGAATCCTAATACTATAGAAAATTGAAACCAAATTCATTGGAAAACTACCCAGATTTTTCACATAGGCTTGTTGATCATCATTTGGCAATACAGGAGAGTTCTGTATATATTCTCATTCTATAGACATAGATGTATAGCTATACACACACACACACACACACACACACAAATATACACATACAGATTTTTTATCCATATTTTTCTTGTATAATTAAAGTTATATCTCTTGATTTTTATTTGTTATTGCACTAGATATATATTGTTTAAACAAACTACATATGAGGTACTATGACATCTACCCAAGTGTTTTCTGGCTAAAAAGACTGGACTTTTAAGATCTCCCAAGTCAAAATAATGGAGCATGTTACTTCAGGACTCTACTCTCCAGTTCACATCAGATTCCTCTTTGGGTACTTGCAATCTGAAAAGCTCACACAAGCTAACTCATCTCTTACTGGCCCACCCACACTTTACCCATACTCTTCCTCTGCCCTGACCCAGAACACCATGGGTGGCAAAAAAAAAAAAAAAAAAAAAAAAAAAAAGGATGGAGTTTCAGCAGAATGCCCAGAATCAGGTCTGATGAGGAATCAGAATCTATATTGACATCAGAATTGACTGCCGATCTCAAATACCCTTTCAAAGCCAGCCATTTCTTTTTCAGCACATTGCTACAAAGCTAAAGGGACTTAGGAATTAGATGTTTGAAGGGGAGTTACTTTGCCATTCCGAGTAAGTGGCTGCGGAAGGTCACCATGGAAACCATCACTTGAATTTTGGCGTATTTAAAACCTCAATTCAGCACTTAAAATCTGTAGCTTGCCTTTGAGAAACATCTTAGCCTTTAAAAAAGCTTCGGGTAAGTGGGAGCAGGGAACCAGTGGTGTTGATTAGTCTGTTTATTTAGCTAATAAAACTAAACTGTTTTTTTAGGCACAGTGGTTGGCTTCGTTGCCAGTGTAAGCAGAAAATTGGATTCATTGTGTTTAGACATGCCCTTTCATTCAGGTCACAGTTGTACATTCGTAAATCTTTTTATCATATTTAATATCTATGCAGATGCTGTGTGGCTACATGTTTATATTACCCGTTCCTAAAAAAGAGGCACACTGAGTCAAGGATGTGTTTGCCTGGCATTCTGATTTCTTAATTGGGTTTTTTCCCCACAAGCCTAGGTTGTTGCTAACAGTTTCTTTCTCTTATAAACACCATGGTAACCAGGGAAGAGACAACTTTTCATGAAATCCATTTCTCATCATTTGATGGTGTGAAAATTGGATTTAAATTCGGAAAATAGGGCTTTAAATCAAGTTGGTGCATTTCCCTGGTGTATAAGTTCCTTAGTGTATTATTTGCCCCTTCCTACCATTGCCCTTCCTTGTCAGGGATACCAGTAAGCAAGGAAGGTGGCCGCTGTTTCACCACCCTCCCTTCTGGAGGCCTCCACTTCTCAAGACTCTTACTTGTGTGGTGTCACAGCCACAAAGTAGGCACAAAAGGCAAACTGAAGAACATCTAATCCGAAGATTAGAAGGTATTTGGATAATCAAAATATCAGTTGGAAGTTGTATACCGAGTTAATGGAATTAGAACATGGCATTTCATTTCAAATTTCCTAACTTCAGAGCTTTGAATTTGTGCATTACATCCTGTAATGCATGCTAAAGTAATAAATGCAAAGTCATTAAAATATTGCTTATGCTAATTTTTTGTCCTTTTAGTATAGGAAAATCAAAAAAACCTAACTCAAAAATAAGCATTCTAATGACAATCTTGATTCATATCATGTGAAAAGGTATTTTCCAGTTACCAGTTTTGCTCATTATAATCACATTCATACATATCTATTAAAATGACTTATATTAACATGTGTCACTTTTAAATAAATAAAAGCAATATTTTTCTGATACTCCTGATCTCTAATGGCATGACATTATTATACACACTACTAAATTTGGATTGTCATTAGTGTCTAATAATTTATATCATTACTCCAACTTCCTTTTCCTTTAATAGTGTTTTAGCTATAGACACATACTCAACTTTGCTTCAAGTATTCTTACAGGTATCAGCTGCAATTTACATTCCAGGTTTACAGACCTTCCCTAACTGCAGGTTGGAGCGGTGTATTTACATCCACAGATTAAGGAATAAATACTTAACAATCCATGTAGCCATAATTACGCTATTTGGACAAATGCTGGGTAGACATACTCTCCTTCCTCAAACGTAAAGCATTTTCTTTATGACATGCCATTCCAAATCTCAATTTAGAATAACTAATAAAAATGATTATAAATCACTTTGCAAAAATAAAACTGCTAGGCATGAGCTGAATAAGTACTATTAATTAAAGCTGTTAAGCGTTTAGAATAAAAAGGAAACGTCGCTTCAGCATTGCTGAAATGAAGCCAAAAACTACTGCTGAGGAAATGCAAGAAATCCATAGGAGAGTACCAGTGAAGAAATCCATAGGAGAGTACCAGTGGCAGCCAAGGTGGCCTCACTATACAGTAAGCCTCATAGTGTTTCAAGGGCTGTTATTTCCCTTTTGATATGGTATTTTTATATCAGCTGCCTACAGACTCACGAAGTGTGTGCTTCTTTGGACATAAGCCAACTTCTCTCAAGGTATAATTTAACTGTCTTTATATCAATATGTTTAATCCTATCAGATTCAGTCGTGATGAAAGCCCTATAATTTTTACTTAGAAAATTCGTGAGCAAAATATACTATGTGCTGCCAAAGCAAGCCCTCCTGAGCATGGTGTCGTCAAAGACCATGAGGATATACACAAAACATGCCATGTGTGCACAAGGTGTGTACAGAGCTGTGCACAGAGTGAAAATACATCATAATAATGAAACCTGTATGGCTACAGACCAAAAATACTCACCTCACCTAACTGGTAAAGTGTCAAGAATCCTTCATCAGGTTCACCAAAATCTCCAACCAATGCATGAGTAGTAGTACAGGCAATAAGGAAACCCAACCCCTCTCCCCCACAGCTTCTTTGGCAACACTCTGTGGCATTATACGCCACAGAATTGCCTGTTTAGACAGTGCATCATTATTCCCACAAGTCCAAAACTGGGCTTACGTGAACAATGGCAAAGAAAGATAATAAAGAAAGACGGACTAAGCTCCTTTTTTATTAAATTAGTATGTGAAAAACCAGTGAAGAATACGTGTATTCTTATAAATTCTACACTGATGGCTTGCTCTTTAAAGAATCATGATGTGCAAAGTTTATGCATACGTATGATTATCAAGAAATGCAAAGAAATGTTTCCAATACCTGTAATACCAGAGTTTTAAAAAATCAAACATTTATGCCAATTCATGCACTTAGAATGCCCCCAATTGGATAATTCTAATAAACTCATACAGAGAAATACAGCAGAAATACAGAAGAAATATTTTCTTATAATGGAGTTTCTCCTTCATTATGGCTCTCAGCTCTCTGTATGTGGACCGCCTTAGAGATGAGACCAATGGTGTTTATTCTTTACTTTGTATTTTAATAATTAAATGCTCTTTTTTGCAGTCTAATGTGGATATGCCTTAAGTAAAATTCCATTTAACAGAACCTAGTGCTATTCCCAGATGGAAGAACTACCTGAAATCTACAAAACAATTTTCACCTTGAAACTCAACTTGTTTAACATACAGAATCATTATGCACCAGAATTGGAAGGGTTCATGGGAAATTATCTAGGTTGGTGGCTTTCAAACTTTTTCAAGATTGCTAATAAAAGCAAATGGCACAAAACACTAATTTCATTACTTTATCAAATGCATTACTCTTATAGTATCTATCCTCTTTTTTTTTAGTTTATTTATTGTTTAATTTATATCCAAGTTAGTTAGCATATAGTGCAACAATGATTTCAGGAGTAGATTCCTTAATGCCCCTTACCCATTTAGACCATCCCCCCTCCCACATCCCCTCTAGTAACCCTCTGTTTGTTCTCTACAGTTAAGAGCCTTTTACGTTTTGTCCCCCTCCCTGTTTTTATATTATTTTTCTTTCCCTTCCCTTAGGTTAATCTGTTTTGTATCTTAAATTCCTCAAATGAGTGAAGTCATATGACATTTGTCTTTCTCTGACTAATTTCGCGTAGCCTAATACCCTCTAGTTTCATCCACGTAGTTGCAAATGGAAAGATTTCATTCTTTTTGATTACCGAGCACTACTCCATTATATGTATATACATATACCACATCTTCTTTATCCATTCATCCATCGATGGACATTTGGGCTCTTTCCATACTTTGGCTATTTGTCAATAGTGCTGCTATAAACATTGGGGTGCATGTGTCCCTTAGAAACAGCACACCTGTATCCCTTGGATAAATACCGAGTAGTGCAACCGCCGGGTCGTAAGGTAGTTCTATTTTTAATTTTTTTAGGAACCTCCATACAGTTTTCCAGAGTGACTGCACCAGTTTGCATTCCCACCAGCAGTGTAGAAGTGTTCCTCTTCCTCCACATCCTCGCCAACATCTGTTGTTGCCTGAGTTGTTAATGTTAGCCATTCTGACAGGTGTGATATCTATTATATTTTCAAATGCTCATTGTGACCCACTAAACTGATTTTGCGACCCACCAGTGGGTTGCAATTCACAGTTCAAAAATTTAGGCAATACCCCAATCCTTGGAAATTTATAAGAATGAAATGAATTATGGATGAAATCTAATTTTTGCATTTTAAAAATTATACAAAAACAGATTTCTATATTAATCTTTTCCACAGTATGGGTCATCAAATTTTCCTTCACAAATATAAAAAATAATAAATGATCAATTATTTTAACTACCTTTCCATTAACTGGCATAGATCTGCTTTTTTTCCACTTTCTTCTTAATGTATAGTTTGTACTGTTATGACCTTTGTCCTCCTGACTTTGTCTACTAATGTATTTTAGCATTTGTACTTTGCCTCGGGGTTTTAGTGCTTATGATATTTATTATCCTCTTTCTATTTTCCCATTAGTCAAGTGCAATATACATTTTAATAATGATTTTCTAATTCTATTAACACTAATTATTAACTAACTTATTCAGATTCTTTGTTGATAATAACTGAAGGTCCAGGTGCTCCTGTGACAATTCTTTACTGTGCTTCTCTTGCACAAATATCTTCTCTCCTCATTCCTCTTAAATGTATCATTAAATGAAGATTTCAGTTTTTTAATCACACCAAATATATTTCAAGTGCTTGAGTGCCACATGGCTCAAGTGGCTACTGTCTTGGATAGTGCATGATATCCTCACCTCCCCACCATTAGGAATGAAAAAGAAATCATATGGAGACAATTTGAGACATGGACTTTCAAGCAGTAAAATATTCTCCCCCAACACACCTGATCACACCATAACTTTATTCTACCATGATCCCCACATTCCTTTAGACTTATGAGAAGATACAAAAAACACACCAGAAAAATGAGGACAGCTGATGGAAAAGGCATGGTCACCTAAAGCCAGAGGGAAGGTGGTCCCAAAGCACTTAGCAACGAAAAAGGCAAAGCAAGTGGCCTAAAGGGAAATGAACTCAGGCTGCCCGCCCCATCATATCCCCACCTCTGCTTCTCTTTCCGTCTCTGTGTGCTTAGTTGAAGGGTGGCTAGTTGGAAGCATTTGATGGGATAGGCAAAGGATTTCATTTTTTAAATCATCTTTTCTGCTATCCTTGCTAAATGGCAGGGCCTTTATAGCATTTTTCAAATTGAATTTACCTTTCCATTTGGGCAACACACTTAACTGAGCTTTCATTCGCCTTCTGTGGACTAAAAAAAGGTTCTGTGTATTTACTGGCTCAGTTCTCTGCTTGCACATGAGGGAATCGGGGTGTTTACATACCACTATTTCTGGCTGAACCTAAACCTTGGTTCCCAGAGGAAGGCAACTTGCAGACCATCTCCATTTATGAGAAGGGCATCTGTTTTCCCAGCCACATCTTACCATATGGCTCTTGGTTCTCCCCAGAACCTACTGGCCACCTCCCCGCTCTATCCTCAGCCAAACCCGAGTTTGGTTTTTCTGTTCCCAGATACTCTCTGTTTCCCTAGGCAACATTACTGTGTACAGAAACTCACTGCTTGGACACTGCAAGGATTGTCAGGGCTCAACATTTATTTTTGCAACAATACTCAAGATTAATAATGTATTTTCTATTGGGGACACAAAATGTGAGGGAAATTCAAGCATAAAAATGGTTTATGAACATATATGCCATAGATAAGTATTTATAAGCAGGCAATATTAATATATAATAGAATTGACACTTAAATTTATAAATGGTTAAGTTAAGCCAGATGGCTAATTGGATTTAGGGACTCCATTTGATGAATAAAAAAATAATGCCGTCTTTGAAAATAGGCCAGTAAAACTCTGGCCCCACTGCATTTTCAGAGTGATAGGAAGAGAAAACCCCATTAGCAAACAGCAAATCTCATCCAAACCTATCAGCAGAATTGACAAAACTAGTTCCAAGCCTTGGAAGATAAAATGAGAACATCGTCCCTCTCTTATCCACTTGGAGTACAGGGCCTGATATGTGATTGTACCTAATAAATATTAACGTACTTAACGAATATTTGTCGAACAAATAAATAATGAGAAACGGAGTTTTAAAAAATACCTCTCTATCTTTGGATAGTTACAACAGAGTTTCAGACTCACACCTGAAAGTTTAGAGGTCTCCTGTCTAGTTTGATCCAACTAAAGGACTTAAATGCTGTCACACTCCAGGCTTTTAGCACACAAAATTTAGGGTTTCCTGTTCCCTGCTAATGAAAAGCTATGTGTTATTTCTATGTCCTTTTTGAACCAATGGCCCTTGAATCATGTCTGAAGAGATCCCAGAAAAAGACTTTATCATTTGGGGGAGAAAATTTGCCTGTGACTTTTTTTCTTAGTGTTGAATCTATTTTTAGGCCTTTATTTTTAAACTAATAATAATAGTAAAGAGTGCTTCCATGACAACTTCTAAAGAATTAATAGTGAGGAAATTCAAGAAAGAGAATTATGCCATTCTGATTAAGCTGAATTCATGGTACATCTTGCTTCAACAACTTTCTTTAATCCCAGCTTCAAGTGTTCAAGCTGCTTCTGTGAACCTGAATGATTCATTCCTTTAGAGGGTCTGAAAACCCATTCTCCTTTTAGACTGATCCAAGATTTGTTTCACAGTGTCCCAGAAGGGCCCTGAGAAGGGCCAGTGGGAAAACTTCCGGCAGAAAAGAGATGTTGCCTCAATGGGAAGAAGAGTTTTTCAATCATCAGAGCTGTATGTGAAATTAGAAATATTGAATGTGTTATCACAGGACCTGGGAAATTCCTCATCACTGTTCATATACAGGACAGAAGTAGAGAGGAAGGAAGGAGAATCAGTCAGTGGTGAGGTCCATGACCTTTAAACTACTTTCCAATTTCTGAGGGTCCGTGAGTCTCCTCCTGGCATTCTGCAATACCTTCTGAATCTAGTTGCTTACCTGAACTAACAAAGGCAAGAAGGAACATGGAAAAAAACTGAATCTCTAATTGGTCGGGCCCATTGTTTTCTTGAGACCAGCCTAGTTCCCTCCAGAGTCACTGCTTATTGGAAGTGCTCTATCTTCTCTCAGGACAACCAGACCAGACCAGTACTTTGCCAGGCACACAGAATCCAGCCAAAACAAACCCTGCTGTAGAAATGTGGAAAACGGCTATTTTTCTGGCTACAAAGCAGATGGCTTAGTACCCATCAATGACTCCTCAGGCCCCTACCTCAGAAAGACCCTATCTTAAAAACCATCAGATCCTACTTGATTTAACTCCATGTCCTTAAATATGATGTTCTGTGTCATGATGCTATAAATTAACTTGGTATTCTGACAAATGAACTGGTGTGCTTAAGTTAAGCCCATTCGTTTCCTATTTCCCCTT
Organism: Prionailurus bengalensis; assembly: GCF_016509475.1. Taxonomy (NCBI): domain Eukaryota; kingdom Metazoa; phylum Chordata; class Mammalia; order Carnivora; family Felidae; genus Prionailurus; species Prionailurus bengalensis. The sequence continues at coordinate 148,785,166 of NC_057344.1, forward strand.
TCTCCGCTCCACTCCATAATTGGGCACTGGCAGAAAAGCTCAAGTCCTTGGTTCATTCAGGGGAGAAGTGCAAGGAGAAAGGAAGGAAAAGCATCACTGTGGTGTGTGGTTTAGTTTCCCACAGTTGACTTTGGAATTCATCTCTCTGACTGCTTATTACTCACTGATTGTCATCAACCGCCAACTCCAGGGAGCGCTGGGGAGACAGCAAACAGAGGTGAGGGGGATGAAAGGAGAACCAGAAGAGCAGAGGGAAAAGACAAAGAGCAAATAATAAAACCCACACATTTCCCTATAACTCTATGTAATTCTCTCAAAAGAAAAAAAATAAAAGATTACTCCTTTGGCATGACTAAAGAGAGCTGAATTCACTCCACTGTGTTTCAAACTGCTGGGTATCATCTCCAAGGAGAGCACAGGAAGGTGCTGTAAAAAGACCCAGACTCATCCTGGTAAATACCCTGTAATCGGATGCAGCCTCTGCTATCAATGTCACAGGTGGATGATGACTGAGGCACTCTTTTCTCCTAAAACAGAGGGACGGCAAGAACCATGGTTGAGTTTGAATGCCAGAGATACCCTGAAATGGCCCCACGAGATTCCAGAGAGGTTACTTCAGCGGATTCTAAAGCACCTCCCTCTGTTTAATGCTTAAATGCTTCCCACTCTTTTTTATGTATAGTGCTTAGTTTTACACTTAATATGTTTATTTTGGTTTTAGAAAAAGGAGGAGGCTGCTCATGAAGCACACTTGTAACTGGCAAATTCACTGGGAAGCTCTGTCCTAGAGCTATACTCTAACTGCATAGTATCTTACAACATTTCTATGCATTAGGTCTGATTACAAATAATTACTACCTGCAGTTTGTGGAAGAAGTTTTCTAATTCCTTTTCTGAATAAGACCTGCTTCTCTCTCTCTCTCTGTCTCTCTCTCTCTCTCTCTCTCTGTCTCTCTCTCTCTCTCTCTCTCACACACACACACACACACACACACACCATATAAATATTTGGAGCTATGTGTTATGCAACTTTGCATTCTTCGCTCACAAGCTTTGGACATAGTAAATTATCAATAAATGTTACTTTATTTTAGTTTAAGCCTTTTGATGAAAAGATGGGAAAGGTTAGATAGTACCTATTTGAGTAATCACTATTGTTTTCTTCCTTATTCACTCTCCTACTATTTCCCCAACATTGAACCTGACCTGAGAGCTTTGCTGATCTTTAATACATTGAATTCTGTCCAGGTAAATTCCCAGTACAGTATATATACAAATGGATTTATCCATTCATTCAGTATTTTTTTAAGCACTAATATGTTCCAGGCACTGTTCTAGGTACTGGGGATACTAATGAGGAAGGCATACAGGGTCCCTAACAACTTGGAATTAACTTCCAGTGGGAGAACCAAAATATAAACAAAGTTTTAAATTTTATTTATGGCAAGGTGATCACAAAGGTATTTCTGAAGGTATTTCACTGAGGCCCAAGTGAAATGAGAAAGCAAAGGTACACGGAGGTACAAGGAAAAACAGTCCAAGAGAAGAAAAGAGCAAGAACACAAGCTCTGAGAGGGGAAAATTTTGGAATGTTTGAGGCCATGTGGCTGGAGTGCATGAAGGAGGGAAAGAACAGCATAAAATGAGCATTAAAAGATCATAAGGACCTCGCAGACATGGTAAGATATTTCGATTTTATTTTAAATATAACAGGAAGTCATTCAAGAGTTTCGAGCAATGAAGTTGCATGATCACTTTGGTTATAGGACTATAGTGAAGGTGGGCGGGAGTGGAAGCTTAAGAGTCCGCAATAGTCCAGGTGAGAGATGATTGATATGTCTGGCACTACTGTTCCTGTACCGGAGATGATGAGAAGTGGTCACATCCGATTTGTGTTTTGAAGGTAAACCACCAGTGGATTGTTCTGTTGTGGGGAAGTGAGGAAGAAAGAAATCAAGAATGAGTCCTAGGTTTGGGACCTGAGCAATAGTGAAATGTAAATGATGTCATTTAATGAGATGAGGCAGTTCGGGCCAAGGAGAAGCAGCTTCGGAGGAAAAATCAAAACAATGTGTTTGTGATGTCCGTTACAAATGCAAATGAAAATCCAAAGCAATTAAATACAGGCACCTGAAGATCAAGGAAAAGTCAAACTTGGAGATACAAATTTGGAAGTTGTTAACAGATTTTATTTATTACCGTTAGATGTTATGTGTTCAAAAAACAACCCATTTTAAAATAGTTTTAGTGGAAAATCCAAGAGAAGGGAAATAAAAAAATCAAGCATCACAACTATCTCAAAAGAAGCAGTTTCGCATGATGAATTAGATTAATCACCATTTCCCTTCCAACTAGATTATCTCTTCTGTTCAAATAGAGAAAGATGGATCAACCATTGAATCATTGATTTTTTTTTTTTAACCCATACCCTTTCCTCTGGCTCCCAATGTAACCCATAAGCCTCCTTCCCTCCCTGCAAAAGAACAAAACAGTTTCACTGGCAAGGAAGTGCAAATCACTGAGACAAAGGTGGCAGATACAACCAATGGGAGGAGAAATAGTGTTTGGATAATCTGTGAACCTTAAGATAATGCTTGTTCAAGAGAACTTTGCTCACTGACTGTATAGATCCTTGGAGATAATATAAACTAAGTGAGATTTAATAACACACTGATTCTCAAACTGGAAAGATAGAAGGTCTTGGTGTGCTCTTGGTTGCACCTTTCTTTTTCTACTAAGGACAGTTCTTTCTTTCCCATAGACCCTACTTAGAGTTTTGCAAGAGCATTGGCACTAACCATGAGCACCATTTAAAGTGATTGCCACCTGTGATTTATCTTGTTTGCCTGCGCAAGCTTTGGGAAAGAAGCTGGCCTAAAAACTAAATTAATATAAAAAAAACAAATTGATTAGTGAGGCAGCCAGGAAATGGATACTGTTAATGTTTTAATAGGGGTGATAACACTGGCCTCCAGAAAGAGTTCACTTATTGACCCCTCTGGCTTCTTTTTATTTGAAGTCGTGACAAAACATACCCTTCATTAATCAACTTAACTACTTGGTTTGTCATTCCAAGGCCACACTGACATAATGAATGAAGTCTGTCTTTTGGAGCCCTGCTTTGACGTTGTTAAATATAGAAAGGAATTTGGCAAATATATCCACGGAGCATTCTCATATTAAAAAACTAACAAGATCACTTTATTAGAGCCTAATATCAGCAAAGAGCAAATCCCCAGAGCATTTTCTCTATGTGCAAGGAGCCACCCCTGCCAACCAAAGTATTGGGGCCTATTTCATGGAGGTGCTTTGTAGATGACACTTCCTATTGAAGTGCTCCTTTGCCTTTCAGCTTGTGAGTAGAACAAACCAAACACGGGAGAGCCTTTCCCTGTGTTAATACAACATGTCTCAGTGCCTTTATTCATCTCCACTTCTTTTTTCAGATGGGACCAGGGTTAGAGTTGCCCTCAGAGCTCAAGTGTACAAGGGGGGCAGGTAGCAACTACTCGAAAATTTTCAATCCTAAGAGTGTCGAATGTCCAGGAAAAATGCAGAAAGCAGATAAGAATGAAGTTGTGGCAGAACCAGGAGCTATTTCTCAGGGTAAATAGGGGTTTGTTCAAAGAGAGGGTGGTTAAAGGATCTTGAAATCAGGAGGCTTATAGTTATGTTCACTAAATATTATTAAATGGATGAATGAATGAAGGAATGAATGAAAGTATCCAATCAGGTTAAGAAGCTACTTCAGGAAGCATCACTTTTTTTTTTAAATGTTCATTTATACTGAGACAGAGAGAGAGAGAGAAAGAAAGAGAGGCAAATGGAGGAGGGGCAGAGAGACAGGGAGACAGAGCATCCAAAGCAGGCTCTATGCTGACAGCTGACAGCCCGATGCGGGACTCGAACTCACGAGATCATGACCTGACCCAAAGTCAGATGTTTAACTGACTGAGCCACCCAGGTGCCCCTGGAGGCATCACTTTTTATACCATAGGAGGGATGCTGGGCAGATGGTTCAGATATCCTGACCAGAGAACAGATAGATAAGGGATCTATCTGACTAGATGGATGAGGGATCAGGATCAAGAAGTTTCATGGATTGGCAATCAATAGAGGATGACTCCTGAGGAACTAAATCCAGGGTGGATTATAAGGTGGGCACAGCAGAAAATATGACAGGGATCCTGTTAACGGAACTTGGGTCCAAGATGGAGGCTTCTTCACAACTACAGTACAGAGTCAGAGCAGAGTCAGCAGTAAGATGCCTCTTGGCCTAGAGCTTGTATTCTCCTTGATTAGAATGGAGTCTGGGCCAAACTCTGAACCAGATCTAAGCTAAAATTGGAAATTTACTGCAACTTAGGGAATTGGTGGATGAATTGGTAAGGGAGCCAGACAAGTCATTACACCGTCTTCCTCTCAAAGATTCCTATAGCCAGTTTTATGGGAAGGAGCTACCAGGACATAAAGATATCTCTTCTTTGACCAAGAATAAGAGTATAGACTTTGGATTCAGAAAAGGGTTTCAGCTTCCCCATCTGTTAGCTAACAATAGCCTAGTGATAGTAACATAGCCTCTTTGTGTGTAAAACATGTAATGTGCTTAATACTGTGCCAGACTTACTCTAAGTTGCACACACACAAAAATGGTAGTAGTAGTTGTTGTTGCTGTTCTTGTTGTTGTTTCAAGAATTCTAGAAGGCTTACCACATGCCAGACACATCATCTCACTTGGCCCACCCAACATCTCTTGAGGTAGGTACTGTTGTTGCCACACACTTATACATGAGAAAAGTGAGACCCCAAGGGATTATGTAACTTGTCCAAGGTTACACAATTAGTACAGGAGGAACTGGTATTTCAAACCAGTTTGTCTGACACTAGAACCTTTGCTCTTACAATATACTGATCCTTGAAAGTATGAAACCATAATTGAGTCTTGAGTCTACTTTGGAATCTCAGATGGTGCTCCCAGATGACTCCTCAGAGGATGGTATACATCACATATGTGGTTTACAGATAACACCACCCTAACACTGACTCTTCTGCAGTTACTAAAGGTCTCTCTAAACCAATTCTGCTCTAATCTGTTCCATGTGGCAGGTGAACATCTGGCTATCTCTCAAGAGAACTCAAACCATATATACCCACGTAAGATTAGTGAGAAAAGCACTCAGCTATGCCTGAGGATTCTTCTCTAACTACACTGGGCTCGAATCCAGTTCTGCTGGTCTTTGGGTTATCAAAGACATGCATAATACTGTGTTCCCTAGTCCCAGAGTGCTCAGCTAAAGACCCCGGAACACCTAGCTAAAGACCCCAGGATGAGACTAACACTGGATTCAGGAGCATTAAAATAGGGTTTGATAGGAATGCCTGGGACTGTGCTCACAGACAGCTTGGTTGCACTAAGCTCTAAAGCTATCCATCCCATCCAAAGGGACAGGACTGTAGATTTAAAAAAAAAAAAAAAAAAAAAAAAGGAGGTTCAAGATCTCGTGATTCCCCCAAATGCCTGTCTCTGCAGCACTATGAACGTCTAGGGTTCTGAGGGTTTGGAAACTTAATCAGAACGACATCAGAACTGCTGAGGGTCTCAGTTAAACCCAAAATACTAAGCTCTTTCAGGAGACTGGCTAGGCTGGGCTTCAACAACCCCACAACTCAAAGAAGACATGTATTCATCTGTAGGACCTAGTGGAGGAGTCTGAGCCATGTTAAAGAGCAACTTTAGTCCTCTGCAGTTTCTTAAAGGTTTTTTTGGAGCTCAGCATGGGAGTTCCAACAACTGTAATCCCCAGCAAGCACTGGCCATGGTCCACTACCTCATGTCATCCCCTTCCCTAGAGGCCTCACCACCTTGACTATTTTAAAGCCGGAAGCCCCAGTCTCTGCCATACACAGAGGAGACAATGCTCGCTGGCATTTCTGGGGCCTGTCTAAAATTCACCACTAAGTTCCTAAGCACTATCTTTCCCCATTGGCGAACTAAGACAGTGCTCCACAAACTGCCTCCGACTATAGGGCCGTGCAGCCTTCAGAGTTTTTGCAGAACACCAGGGGAACCAGAAATGAGGAATCGCTGACATTCCCAACAGCACTACTGAAGCCTCTCAGCCATGCTAAGGATAGTAACAGGCGAGAAAATCTCTGGGGCTTCCATTCAAAGTAATACAATACAATTGTATTGATTGAGTATTCTCAATCAGTGGTATTGAAAGGCTGAGAAAGCAAGTGGCAGGGATGGTACACAGAGCAGATAGCAGGGTCTAGTTGTAATGTAATGGATTTGGGCTCCAGAAGGAGGACACAGAAACTGCACTTTTCACGGAACAGCCTGCTCCGTTTACACAGAAGCTATTAGAGACAAGCATCATAAGTACCATAGTCAGGACCCAGGCCATAATGTAGTTTATTCTGGACATGAATGGATGGCAGGATAAGCAAGACAAGGAGAGTCTCTAGTAGCAAAAACTGAACAGACCTGCAGTGGCGTGGGAGAATACCCCCATGTCCCTAGGAGTCTGGGGGTATAGGTCACAGCAGCCACACTAAGCTTTGTATGTCCTTAAAGGCTTGTGTTCTTTCTTAAATTTTCAATAAATATGCTTCTATACATGTACTTTTATAGAATATCTTTTGTATTAAAAATAATTATTGACATGAGAATTAAAAAAAAATTTTTTTTATGTTTTTATTTTATTTTTGAGAGAGAGACACAGTGAGAGCGGGGGAGGGAAGAGACAGAATCTGAAGCAGGCTCCAGGCTCCTAGCTGTCAGTGCAGAGCCTGACGTGGGGCTCAAACCCACAGACTGTGAGATCATGACCTGAGCCAAAGTCGGATGCCCAACCGACTGAGCCACCCAGGTGCCCCGAGAATTTTTTTTTAATCTATGTTTTGGAGTAAAACCAACTTTCAGGAATGATGATTCACCTTTTTCTCTTGCAATTCCCCCCACTCCCTGGTACATTATTCCATAGACCTAGGTGTATTCAGGTCTCTGTTTGAGAGTCAGGCCCAGGCAAGCTAGTAGGCTTGAAACTCCAGAAAACTTCATGGGGGATATCAATGGTTGTGCAGAACAAGGCAGAGCAAGGCATTTGGTAGTTGCCTGAAGACAAAGTTTGGAGAGGACTTCAGTCCTTACAGAGGACAAGAGGAAGTCAGGACCCTAAAATTTTGCAGAATGAATGTGCCCAGTTAAGAATGGGAGTATCCTCAAGAATAAATAAACATTTAAAAAAAAAAAAAAGAATGGGAGTATCAAGTCGGGGACAACCACTAGAATCAGGGAACCAAACTGGAAGGCTATTACATTGATATCTTCCAATGAATCACACTGCCTGGTATTTACATCCTGTGTCATACCTTTCTTTGAATCTGAGCTGCCCTGAGGCCTGGCAGAAGCAATGCCATGCTAGGTCTAGGACTAAGCCTTCAAAAGGTCTACAACTTCTGCTGTTGCTCTCTGGGGAAAGCTAGTCAAAATGTAAGAAACCTGCCCACCATGGATCACCTTGCTGTGAGGAAGCCCAAACTGGCTACATAGAGACATACCCAGGAATCCCTCCAACAGAGGTACCCTTGGCTGGATGCCCCAGCTGAGAACTAGTTTGCCAGCCATGTGAGTGAGCCATCTTGGAAGACAACACCACATGGAGCAGAATCACACCATCCTTGCCAAGTCATAGACAAATTGGAGAATCATAAGCAGGTTCTCCAGTTCTGCACATAGGCATCTCGGAAGTTGTCACTCTGTCTTAACAAGTAAAAAGCTGAACAAACTGAAAAATCAACAACTTTTCTTGGATCCATGGGAGAGGGGAGGACACAAGACAAACTGCTGCCCCCAAGATTGAAGAGATCAATAGAGAATACAGAGAATAAAAATTTATTGGAACAGAGACTCCTAAGCAGATACCACCATGGGAACCAACATCTGGATAGGAAACCCTGAACTGTAAGTGAGGAATTGCTGGAGACCAAGTGCAGACAAGTCTGAGAGTTAAAGATTTCAGGGGGATCCAGTCATTGCACCCCCACCCCCACAATATTGTGTGATTTACCTCTAAGCATTCAACCAGATTCCCACAGTAAATATAGGAGAAAAATCTCATGTTTCCAGCAGGAGGAGAGGTAAAGGAACCACTTTTAAATAGCCAGACCACTCTGTTCTTCTTACCAAGATCTGCCCTCAGGAGAACTAGTTCACCAGAGCCTAACCTGCTAAAGTATTGTTAGAGTCTAACTGACTTGAGGGAAGGGAAATACCCAAATCCATCTGTTCTAGGCTTCCACATGGGAGAAGGGAAATACCCAAACCAGAGCACTCTGGCATTCTTGTCCTACCTAAAAGAGGATGAAAAAACAAAACAAAACAAAAACCTGACAAGCACTTTTGAAGTTCACATTCCAGAGTCATGAGATCCCTAAAAGACTGGACCTAATCATAGCATCATAGGACCATAAGAATGCTTCCTCCCTGCCTTATACCTCACCACCATATTACTAAAGGTCTATTTTCAGCAGTTCCTTTCACCCAGTATATCGTGCCCAGCTATCAAGAAAAAATTAAAAAGTACACCAAAAGGCAAAAAACATATTCTGAAGAGACAGAGTAATCATCACAAACAAACATGGCAGGGATGTTGGAATTATTAGACATGGAAAACAACTATGAGTAAGATGTTATGGGCTTTAATGGATAAAGTAGACAGTATGCAAAACCAAATGGGCAACGTAAGCAGAGAGATGGAAACTCTAAGAAAGAACCAAAAGAAACACTGACATTTAAAAACGACAACACTATAACAGAAATAAAGAATAACTTCGATGGACTCATTAGTAGACTAGACACAACTGAGGAAAGAATCTCAGAGCTGAAGATACATTAATAGAATCCTCAAAAACCAAAAAGCAAAGAGAACAAAGACAAGAATCATAAGCAAATAAACAATCATTGTTTAAACCACTGAGTTTCAGGGTGAAGAGATAACTGAAGCACACTATGCAGATTTAGCTTCACAGACCTAGCTGGAAAATAGCGTTCAAGCGCGACCTTGAAAACATGTCTTGATGCTTCCTGCGTACCAACCTAAGACTCCAAAAATTCTCCCTAAGGAGTTCAGGGACAGGGAACTAACAAAGGTTCTAGTGCTTTCACTCATTTCCCAATTATAATAAAAATATCCCAAATTGCCACAAATATCATTCTGGTAAATATGGCAATTCAACACACACACTTCCTTTAACTGATACACAATGCAAATTCTAGCCTTGTCTATTGCTATGGTGTTCAGAGCTTGCTAATTCCTACAACAGTCTCCACATGTCCACCTGCATTGGAGTGATCTTGAGCTGTCTCTGTCTTGCCTATGCGGTGCCCAACATAGAAATATACACATGTAGGTACTTAATATAACATGGAGGACAATGGTAGCAGAGACCATGATTTCTGGATTGTTTGGAGTCAGTCAACACCAGCTGCAAAGCAACAATGGTAAAGGAAGTACTACTGAAAAATTCCAATGAGGCATACAACTGGTAAAGCTATGTGGGACAAGACATGATGACTTTCTCTTCTATGCAATACCTGTGAACACCTGCAAAAGAGGTAACAGGCATCAACCGTCCACATTATAGAATGTAAAGTTTTGGAGGAAATATGCAAGATCTGATCATCCCCTTGCATCCAGGCAGAACCACTCCCACTCCCCACTTTTGCTATACAAACCACTTAGAGAAAAGCATTAGGCATTATCCAGGAGGTAGCATCCATCTAGCTGGACCGGTTGTAACTGCTAAAACCAACAGAAGCCTCAGCCACAGGATGCCACTTCCATGCCATTTCCATGGAAATAGACAGGCTTTGGGCAAATGCAAAGTACATGCTTAAAAATAAGTCTGCAGTTTCCTCTAAACCAAGATATATTGTCAACTGATATACATTTTAGAGCCCCCCTTGACATGTGTCTACAGAAGGGGCGGATTAATAATAGCTTACATTTCTTTAGGGCTTTTCATCCCAAAGGATCCCAAACAAGAGAAACACGCTGAATCTTTTCTTCTTGTTTAAAGGAATACCCTAGTGAATTTCAAAGCAATCCTAAATACTAGAACTAATTACAAAGAAATTCACTTTTTTTAAGTGTCAGGACATAATTATTATTTTTTAAGGCTTGAATAGTATCCACATTGCTTCTGAGAGCTCACAAAGAAATGCCGCCATCACCATCTCAGAAGGCTATCATCTCTTTCCAACAAAGACAACAGTTGCAGTGCCAAGAGATTTAGAGACATTATGGGTGAAGAGATAAAAATAATAATAATAATTAACAATGACATGGGAAGCTCCATCTGGAGCGTCTGATAACACAGTAGGATATGGATACAGATGGGAAAAGGTGGGTGGCACAGGGTAGAGCTTGTCCCAATCTCATGGGCATGGGACCCCAGACATACTCAGATTAGTGGAAGGCTTGGTTCTTTCCACTCCTTGTGATTCAAATGGAACTAGCTAGGCCACAGCCAGCATGTTTTACCAGTGTCCAGGGAATCTGGGCTCTAGATCACAGCATTATTCTGTCTGGCACCATGACAAGGTCAATAATACATTTACCAGTGTTTGATAATCCTGGATTAATATAGCTTTTCATTCTCTAAAGTACAGATGCTTTCTTATCTGTAACCTAAGTAATTTGCATATACTTCCACATAGTAATTCCAAGCACAATGCTGCTTATTCTGAGCTTTCTGCCCTGATTGACAGCTAATTAGAGCCTTGAGATGTCGGCAGGTGTCGAGATGAAAAGACATCATAAACCCAGTTACAGCACAGACAATGGCTTTTTAATAATCTGTCTAAGTCATGCAGTTCCCAACTATCTCATGCTTTTATGATGAGTAGTTGCTTGATCCTGGAGGACTGCTGAGCAAGGAGGACCTCTGCTGTTAAAAAAGAACCCACATCTATAAAGGGACAGTGAAAGTGCACTTCTGAAAAGGAAAACAGAGAGGAGCTTCCACCAGGACATTCAAAAAGAAAACAGGAATTTTCTTTTATCAATTTGTTTTCCTTCCACAGAGATGCCAAACTAGGATGAAATGGACAGACACACCCCCACCCTCCCATCTGCCATTGTTAGTGAATATGATCGTATGATGAATAAGGCAGAAAAGTAAGCTGTTGAGAAGATAAAATTACCTCATTTGGAAAGAGAATATGCTAATCGCATTGGGACTCTAAATGAAGCCATTCTTTCCTTTTAGTGTCATACTTTGAGATTCTCGTGTACACCCCTTACTTGATATTCATCATGAGGACGACATTCTCAGCACAGGATAGATGTATAATGGGAAGAACTTTCTTTCTCCCAGTGTGTCACAGGGAAGAAAAAGGCTGTCATTATGAGTGTCTTCACACATACCCTCTCCCCACAGAGGGTTTTGTGAACTCCAAAGATATCTCCCCTTAACCTGTTTTTTTTTTCTTTTCCAAAAAAGGTACTAATTCTACAAATCTTCATAGAAGAATTATTATTTGCATAGACCTATGTTAGGTGCTGTGGGGATACACAAGTATAAGAGGGAGGTTTTGCCTTTGAGAAGCTGCAAAGTATGATTTACACTGCATTAAAACAAATGATACAATAGAAGAGAAGCCTTCCAGTGTGCTATCACTTAGTGCTAACAGCATATTAAAAATCATAGATACTATTCATTTAACAAAATTAGAGAACTCTGAAAACTGAAAAAGTGAAGGGAAGCTTTAAAGAACAGATCCTTGAAGACAAATAAGATTTGAGTTAGCCAGAAGAAAAGGGGATATTCCAAGTTGGAAGCTGGGGTAGGATTGACTTGGATAATGGCTTTAGGCTATGAAAAAAAGACTTGTTTTAGGGTTTCTAAGAATAATCCAGACTAGCTAAAGAGATGGGCTTCTTTGGGGCCAAATTTTGAGGGTTGTTAATGCCTAATTCAATGATACCCAGAAATTTGGGATTATATATTTTATCGGTAAAGATTTTTGAGCACATTCCCCAATATGTATGTGTGTATATACATATGTTTGTGTGTATGTACATGCATATATATATATATATATATACACACAGAATATATGTATAAAATATATATTTTATACTTTATATAACATATTTTAAAGAATGAAATATTTTAAATATCTTATTTTTTTGTTTTTTATGGTATAAAAATCCTTTACGTCTGTCATCTGAGAAAAAAATCAATACATCAATATGTTTAATGAGAGCAATATGCTTTAATACCCTTTTTGTTAATCTTTGAATAACACTTCAATTCAAAATCAATTCAAATTCAAACTCTGGCTCTACACTTTTTTTTGGCTCTACACACATTTTATTTTGATAATTGACTTTAGAGGCTAACATAGGTGGCAAAAGATATGCAAGTGGGTTTTTTCTTCACTTTTAAATAAGAAAGGAACCTAAGTTCAGCAACATTCTATATTTTATTAAGTTCAAATGCTTTTAAACACCATTGAAATATTCGTAGCTATTCGACTTCAGTTTTTGAAGATAGAGGCCATGACACTAATGCAGCTTTAGTGCAGGACTGTTCATCTGCACAAGCATCTCCCCTGCAAGGTATATTTCTGTAAAGGCTGACCATAATTAACACCAGCATTCCTTTCCACTCTGACTTTTCTGTTACACCTCCTTCATGTTAGAGGGAGCATAAGTGGATGCAACCATTTTTGGGGTCTGAATAAGGGAAAATAGAGTTGGCAGTACACTCAGCTTGGGTTTGGTGGGATATCCTTAGGTGGTTCCTAAGCTCTTCCATGTGTAGTTAGGTTATCACTAGTCATCCCAGTACAAGATGCCTTCCAGGAAAGTGCCTGCCCATTATACTGACTCATGTGTGGTTGTGACATGAAGGTGCACATCAGAGGTCATAGCACAATATGAATGTGTTCTATGGCATGCAGAGTCAAAAATATGTAGAAGTGGAAAGAAACAACATGTGAAATTATGGCACCAGAAGCTAATCTGTGGAAAATTCGTGTAGTCATCAGATATGTAGTATTGTAAACAAAGTATTTGGTTTTCCCTGGAAATTCTCTTGTCACCACATTAAGTTTCAAATAAATCATAGGTTGTTTTTAGGTTTTAGTTTTATTTTTATTGTAGTCACATGAAACAGAATTTATCATAATTCTTGCATCCGTAAGGCACAAACCTATAGCAATATCATAATCAGTGAGTATGTCTGTGCATGAAGTCACATATTTTATGAATGCCACCTATCAGAAAACATCTTAGTCTGTCTCATGTATCCTGTCCTGATGAAATCTGGCAGTACCAAAGTGGCATGCAAAATTGCCACCAATATAGCAAAACAAATCAAGAACGGGTGTTCCGATAACAAAACTCCTACACATGTTTATCAATGAGCCAAAATATATAGCATAATAATAATCTGGTTATACAGTTACGTAGCTCACTGCAACATGAGGGCATTTTTAAAATGCATTTGAATTGGCTCTGGTCAATTGGTAGTGTTAGTTCAAAGGGCATGTAAAGTTAGTTGTGCATGATAAAATATGAAACCCCTCCCCCAAAATCTTACGGCTCAAATACTAACATGATAAAAGTTTCCCTAAATTTGACTCCAATCCTAAAATTCTGTGTAACACTATTAGTAGCAAATTCTTAATAATAAAAACAAATTTTGATCAGTTATGCTAAAGCAAAGTATGAGTATCTTTCTATTTTGTCTTCAGGAAACATTACAAAGTAATTGCCATATGAAAGTGTGTTCAAGCAGATGTAGCTAAAAAAAACATAGGAAGGTATTATATATAGAGGCATGTCAGCAGTTCATTTATAAAAACACTATGTTATTTTTCTGGATCTGTGTTGTTTGTGGTATTTCCTGCTTTTAAGATAAGTAATTTGTTGGGGCACCTGTGTGGCTCAGTCGGTTAAGTGACTGACTCTTGATTTCGGCTCAGGTCATGATCTCATGGGTTGTGAGTTTGAGCCCCACATCGGACTCTGTGCTGACAGTGTGGAGCCTGCTTGGGATTTTCTCTCTGCACGCCCCCCCACCACAAAATAAATAAATAAATTTAAAAGAAAAAAGATGAGTAATTTGTTGTGATTTCTTCTCATTCTAAATAAATGCTCACTTTCACACCTGACTTTGCATTTGCAATTTTGTATGGTTTTTTTTTTTTCCCCTTAAAGAATCCACCAAAACCAACTGAGGTCCACAAAATCAGATTATGTCCTTTTTAGGTGCTCAGTTTACAAATAATCTTGCTAATTTAAAGCTTTCCTACTATCACTAACTAAAATCTAAATACAATAAACTAAAATACAATAAACACTTAAAGTGAGAGGTATTCTTTTAATGTTTATTTATGTTGAGAGAGAGACAGAGCATGCACATGCCTGCATAAGCAAGCAAGCAGGGGAGGGGCAGAGAGAGAGGGAGAGAGAGAGAATCCCAGGCAGGCTCCACGCACAGCATAAAGCCCAACTCGGAGCTCGATCACTCAACCGTGAGATCATGACCCAAGTGGAAATCAGGAGTTGGACATTTAACCGACTGAGCCACCCGAGTGCCCAAAAAGTGAGATGTATTATTAAATATAAGGACATGAATTCTTATTTCAATTGCATTTCAGTAATTTTGAATCTTTTTGACCAAATTCTTGTCAGACCTGATTAGCTGCATTGTTTTTATTACATAATGCAGCTTACAAAGCATTTACTCTAATAGAAGTAACGACTTGACCTTTTTTGTTGTTCTTGTATATGTGCAGTAACTATTCTCTTCAATCTGATTTCTTCCCTGAGATCTTTTGAAGCCGCTTGCCCATTCATGAAACCCTGTAATCAATAAATCATAACTAGATGCATCTAAATAGAAAAGCATCACAATATGCTGGAAGCTAACCCGAAAAATGAGAGAACAACTACTATACTCTAATTATTTTGAAACTTTATTACTACAAACTATCTCAGGCTTCACGAGTGGTATGATCATCTAACACACAGTCTGAAAGGAAATTTCCTGTATCCATCTGTATATGAGACATTAGCAAAGTTTAATTTCTTTTTTACCTAAAAAGACATATAATTGTTTTTACAGTATAGGGACAGAAATGAAAAGCTCTGCTACATTCTTCCAATTATCTTTCACATCCCCTGGCCATGCCCGCCTCACTTTGGAGATTACTGGCCTAATTAGTAGCTATGAATTATCTTAGAAAAAAACAAAAACAAAAACAAAAACATTGAAGATATTTGAGCAGGGGAGAGACATTAAAGCAGTACTTTTGGAAAATAAGTCATGCTATTCAAGATGGATTGAACAGTGGAGCTTGAAGGTAGAAAGATGAGTTGGGAGGCCAGTGCAATAATCCAAAACTGAAGGGATATGAATGAAAATTAGTAGTGTGAAGGGGCACCTGGGT
Organism: Prionailurus bengalensis; assembly: GCF_016509475.1. Lineage (NCBI taxonomy): Eukaryota > Metazoa > Chordata > Mammalia > Carnivora > Felidae > Prionailurus > Prionailurus bengalensis. The sequence goes on from NC_057344.1 coordinate 148,800,635, forward strand.
GGCTCAGTCGGTTAAGTGTCTGACTTCGGCTTGTGTCATGATCTCGTGGTTCGTGGGTTCAAGCCCAACAGACTCTCGGCTGACAGCTCAGAGCCTGGAGCCTGCTTCAATTCTGTGTCTCCTTCTCTCTCTGCCCCTCCCCTGCTTGCTGTCTCTCTCTCAAAAAAATAGACATTAAAAAAAAAAAAATTAGTAGTGTGGAAACAAGAATGAGAAAGAAGAAACAAAAGCAATTGGGCATCACAATCCCAGACTTTAGCCTCTACTACAAAGCTGTCATCATCAAGACAGCATGGTATTGGCACCAAAACAGACACATAGACCAATGGAATAGAATAGAAACCCCAGAACTAGACCCACAAACGTATGGCCAACTCATCTTTGACAAAGCAGGAAAGAACATCCAATGGAAAAAAGACAGCCTCTTTAACAAATGGTGCTGGGAGAACTGGACAGCAACATGCAGAAGGTTGAAACTAGACCACTTTCTCACACCATTCACAAAAATAAACTCAAAATGGATAAAGGACCTGAATGTGAGACAGGAAACCATCAAAACCTTAGAGGAGAAAGCAGGAAAAGACCTCTCTGACCTCAGCCGTAGCAATCTCTTACTCGACACATCCCCAAAGGCAAGGGAATTAAAAGCAAAAGTGAATTACTGGGACCTTATGAAGATAAAAAGCTTCTGCACAGCCAAGGAAACAACCAACAAAACTAAAAGGCAACCAACGGAATGGGAAAAGATATTCGCAAATGACATATCAGACAAAGGGCTAGTATCCAAAATCTATAAAGAGCTCACCAAACTCCACACCCGAAAAACAAATAACCCAGTGAAGAAATGGGCAGAAAACATGAATAGACACTTCTCTAAAGAAGACATCCGGATGGCCAACAGGCACATGAAAAGATGTTCAGCGTCGCTCCTTATCAGGGAAATACAAATCAAAACCACACTCAGGTATCACCTCACGCCAGTCAGAGTGGCCAAAATGAACAAATCAGGAGACTATAGATGCTGGAGAGGATGTGGAGAAACGGGAACCCTCTTGCACTGTTGGTGGGAATGCAAATTGGTGCAGCCGCTCTGGAAAGCAGTGTGGAGGTTCCTCAGAAAATTAAAAATAGACCTACCCTATGACCCAGCAATAGCACTGCTAGGAATTTATCCAAGGGATACAGGAGCACTGATGCATAGGGGCACTTGTACCCCAATGTTCATAGCAGCACTCTCAACAATAGCCAAATTATGGAAAGAGCCTAAATGTCCATCAACTGATGAATGGATAAAGAAATTGTGGTTTATATACACAATGGAATATTACATGGCAATGAGAAAAAATGAAATATGGCCTTTTGTAGCAACGTGGATGGAACTGGAGAGTGTGATGCTAAGTGAAATAAGCCATACAGAGAAAGACAGATACCATATGGTTTCACTCTTATGTGGATCCTGAGAAACTGAACAGGAACCCATGGGGGAGGGGAAGGAAAAAAAAAAAAAAAAAAAAGAGGTTAGAATGGGAGAGAGCCAAAGCATAAGAGACTGTTAAAAACTGAGAACAAACTGAGGGTTGATGGGGGGTGGGAGGGAGGAGAGGGTGGGTGATGGGTATTGAGGAGGGCACCTTTTGGGATGAGCACTGGGTGATGTATGGAAACCAATTTGTCAATAAATTTCAGAAAAAAAAAAAAAAAAAGAAAACTCAGCAGCAGAACCCAGATCCCAAATGACTGGTCTCCAGCTCCCCCTCAGCAGGCTGGATTTTCTGGTTCATTAACAACTCTGTGCTACCTTGTACACAAATTATTTAACCCCTAAAGAATAGAATTTCCTCTCAGATTCTCTTTCCACCACCTGCTGACTCTTGCAAATTCCATAAAATGCCTTATTTGAATACAAGGCATTTTCACTTTTAACAGTAGCCTATTTGGAAAATCCTGAAAGCAGAGTGTTTCTAAACCCAGGACCCATGACCCCTGAAGGTCTGTCATTAGATTCTCAAGAGTCTATGAGAAGTTTATATGTGTGTATTTTGTATTTTGTTTTTATGATCTTAAACAAACAAAACAATGCTGGATGACTAATTCATAACCAAGGACTAGTTCATAGCCACAGTATTTCAGTACTCATATTTACCAGTGTTTGGCAAACTATACAGCCTGCAGGCTAAATCCAGTTTTCCACCTGTTTTGTAAATAAAGTTTTGTGGGGACACACACACAAAAAAAAAAAAAAAAAAAAAAGCAATTGACCTGATTTTAAAAAAGAATGAACAGGGGCGTCTGCCTGGGTGGCTCAGTGGGCTGAGTGTCCGACTTCAGCTCAGGTCATGATCTCACAGTTTGTGGGTTCGAGCCCCTCATCAGGCTCTGTGCTGACCTCTTGCTCAGAACCTGGAGCCTGCTTCAGATTCTGTGCCTCCTTTTCTCTCTGTCCCTCCCCCACTCATGCTTTGTTTCACTGTTTCTCAAAAATAAATAAATGTAAAAAGAAAATTAAAAAAATTTTAAAAAAGAATGAACAGAATTTACAATGTACTCACTTTCCAGACAGGTTTTGAAGGTGTGGGTGGGTTTAAGGCATTTGATGAATTGGTGTGTGTCCTATGATTACATCATGTGTCAAATTACCAGACTCCCTGTGTATCCTCTGGGAACACAGGGTGTTAAAATGCCACAACCACACATATGAACGGGCTAGTGAAATTAAAGAAGTGCACATCAACATAGCTGCTTAATTAAAATCCTAGTGAGCCAACAATGGCCTAAAACCCTAAGAGTTCATTGACAGAAGAAAGCAGCAAACTAGGCACTCAGAGTGGAAACACCTCAAATTTTGTCCCAATTGACACTTCCAACCAAAAATTGGCAAAATTAAAAAAAAAATTTTTTTAATGTTTATTTAGTTGAGAGGGACACAGAGAGAGAGAAACAGAGCGTGAGTAGGGGAGGGGCAGAGAGAGGGAGACACAGAATCCAAAGCAAGCTGCCAGCACAGAGCCTGACGTGGGGCCCAAACTCAAACCGTGAGCTCATGACCTGAGCCAAAGTTGGCCGTTTAATCAACTGAGCCACCTAGACGCCTCAAAAATTTGCAAAATTTTGAACACCAGCTAAAACTAGTTTCGTCAGAAATAGCCAAAAGTTATATCAAATCTTAGTGTCAAAATGATTTGACACAAAACATCTGGAACAGTAAGTGAAACCATTTACCTTGTTGATAGAGGAGAGCAGTGAACAAGATAGGACAAAATAAGGAAGAATACCATCTCACACTATTCGAAAATATCTGTTATTAAAACACATTTTTTACATTTACTTTACTCTTGTTAACATTTTTAAGCATATACCCAGGTTTTAATTTAATAAATTTGATTTCGTATATACCCACGGTTAAATATTAAATGAAAGGCCTCTTAATAAAAGTTTTGTCTTGCCCCACAACCACTCAGCCTCCCAATCTTTCTCCCTCTCATCGTATTTCAATACCTTAAAGATGACACAAAAATCTTTGGAAAACTTCATTTTTTCCTTTAACATCTTTAATCATTATGTTTTTGCTTTATGCTGTGAGAAATGAAGATTTATCTACTTTATACCACTTTCAACCTAGTTTCCCTCAGTCCACATTTCAGCAGCATATTCCAGTGGTAGGTTGAAGCCCACTTGTGCCATTGTAAGAGTTAATTATTTTAGGAATTTTGCAAGCCAATTAATTGTCCAACATGGCCATTATTAAAATTAAATTACACACACATAATTAAATAAGTTATGTTAAAAGCAAAGGTGGGGCGTCTGGGGGGCTCAGTCAGTTAAGCATCCGACTTCAGATCAGGTCATGATCTTGTGGTTCGTTGAGTTTGAGCCCCAAGTCAGGCTCTGTACTGACAGTTCTGAGCAAGCTAGGAGCTCAGAGTTTGGAGCCTGGAGCCTGCTCAGATTCTGTGTCTCCCCCCCCCTCTCTCTCTCTCAGAACTAAAATAAAACATTTAAAAAAAAAATCAAAGGTAATGAACACTCAAAATTTACACTTCTCAATTATGTTACTATATTTTATTATTATCTGTTGAAGTTACTTCTTTATTGTATTTGTATTCTAGAAATACTATGCAGTACTATGCTAGCTACACATATCTTCCCAACTCTGTGTTCACTGAGGTCACATTGATAGCTTGATACTGACAATGGTGGGAGCATTCCACCACCAAAATCAGCGGATGTCACAAATCTGGGCTCATTTATTGGTTGGTTAGTTGTCTAGACTTTAGACTCAGGAAAATAATGTAAGAAAAGTAAGAAAATCTTACTAATTTAAATATAACTTAAAAGTATATTATGTCTGTACCCATTACATTGTGAACAGAACAAAAAAATGAAGAAATACTGCTTGCTCTGTTATTCATTTTAGCAAAGAAGTTGTTCGTGTCATTGGCAAATGAGTGCAGTTCTGACGTATGTCTTCATTGTTTGACTTTTTTCTTATTTGAAATTCAACTAACGTTCATATCAGAAGTATGTTCATTTGTCACTCACAACCGTAGTTTAGCTCGGGTTCCAAGAATTCAGTAAAATTCAACAAGAGCATAATGGGAGGATCATTGACTTTATAGAATTTACAACAGTTTTGTATATTTCATTATTATTTGTAAATTGTGGGTTATATATCCTTTATACAAATAAAATTTACCACAAATGGATGTATGTAGATACATGCATTTTTGAGAGCAATTTGTTAAAATGTTTACCAGCATGTTACTTACATAATTATTTTTAATAAGTTCATAAACAATATTTGCATATATGATCATATAAAACTCGTTCTCTGAAGATGCAGGTGGGTTTTTTTCTTGGATGGTTTTCCTAAAGTTTCTAATTGCCTTTTTTTCTTCTTGTAAGATCTTTATTATAATGATTCTCCATTTTTATTTCTAAAAACTCCATCATATCAGTAATACTATGCAGTCTTTTACAGGTATGTGGAGAAAAACCTTCTGAGCGCTCTGGAACTTTACTGCAATTTGAATACATTCTAGGCCTCTGGCACAACAGTTACCCTGAGACGCCAATGACTCTTCTTTAGGTTTTAACATCTTCAATCTTCTTTCTCAAGTTTCTTCTCTTGTTTTACTAGAAAATTTCCTCAATACATTTCTTTTTTCTTTAATGTTCACAATCCTTTGAATCCTATAACTTCCACTTCTAGGACTTTTTTTTTTTTATTTTAGTTAGTAACATATGGTACAAAATTGGTTTCAGGAGCAGAATTCAGTGATTCATCACTTACATACAACACCCAGTGCTCATCACAAGTGCCCTCCTTAATGCCCATCTCCAGTCGAGCCCATCCTCCACCTTCCTCCCTCCATCAACCCTCAGTTTATTCTATCATTAAGAGTTTCTTGTGGTTTGTTTTCCTCTCTCCTTTTTACCCCCCTTCCCATATGTTCATCTATTTTGTTTCTTAAATTCCAAATATGAGTGAAATCATGTGGTATTTGTTTTTCTCTGATTAGCTTATTTCACTAGCTCCATCCATGTCATTGCAAATGGCAAGATTTCATTCTTTTTGATGGCTGAGTAATATTCCATTATATATATATATATACACACACACACACACACACACACACATATACACACACACGTGCACACACACACACACACACACACATGCCACTCTTCTTTATTCACTCATCAGTTGATGGACACTTAGGCTCTCTCCATAGTTTGGCTATTGTTGATAATGTTGCTATAAACATTGGGGTGCATGTACCCCTTAAAATCTGTATTTTTGTATCCTTTGGGTAAATACCTTGCATTCCCACCAACAGTGCAAGAGGGTTCTCATTTCTCCACATCCTCACCAACATCTATTGTTTCCTGAGTTGTTCGTTTTAGCCATTCTGACCGGTGTGAGGTGGTATCTCAGTGTGGTTTTGATTTGTATTTCCCTGATGAGGAGTGATGTTGAGCATCTTTTCATGTGTCTGTTAGCCATCTGGATGTTTTCTTGGAAAAAGTGTCTATTCATGACTTCTGCCCATTTCTTAACTGGGTTGTTTGTTTTTTGGGTGTTGCGTTTCATAAGTTCTTTATAGATTTTGGATACTAACCCTTTATCAGATATGTCATTTGCAAATATCTTCTTCCATTCCATAGTCTCCTTTTTAGTTTTGCTGATTGTTTCCTTTGCTGTGCAGAAGCTTTTTATACTGATGAAAGTCCCAGTAGTGCATGTTTTCCTCAATAAATTTCTTAACAAAGAGTATGAGGGAGATAAATTTATTGAGCAATCAGATATCTTTTTTTTATATAAAATTTTTTTAATGTTTATTTATTCTTGAGAGAAAGAGCATGAGCAAGGGAGGGACAGAGAGAGGGAGACACAGAATCTGAAGCAGGCTCCAGGTTCCAAGCTATCAGCACAGAGCCTGATGCAGGGCTCGAACTCACACTGTGAGGTCCTGACCTGAGCTGAAGTCAGATGCTTAACCAGCTGAGCCACCCAGGCGCCCCAAGCCATCAGACATCTTAAAAAGTCCTTATTCTGTGACAGTTCTATTGATAGTTTGATTAGATATAGAATTCTAGGTTTGAAATAATTTTCTCTCAAATTTTAGAGTTATTCCTTTATTGTCTTCAAGCAAACAGGTTGCTTTGAGAAATTCAATGACATTCTGAGTATTTGAATTTCTTTGAAAGTAACCCAAATTTTCTCTTTGGAATTTATTATTTTTTAATTTAAAAAAATTTTTTTAAGCATTTTTATTTATTTTTGAGAGATAGAGAGACTCAGAGCGTGAGCAGGGGAGGGGCAAAGAGAGAGGGAGACACAGAATCTGAAGCAGGTTCCAGTCTCTAAGCTGTCAGCACAGAGCCCAGTGCAGGGCTCCAACCCATGAACCCATGAACAGTTCAGATCATGACCTGACCCAGTCGAACACTTAACTGACTGAGCCACCCAGGTACCCCCCTCTTTGAAATTTTAAAAATTTTCTCTCTTTCCCTAGCATATTGCAATGTAATACGTATGTGCCTTGAAAAGTATTCAAAGCACCCTTTTGATCTAGAAACCTGCTATACTTTAGCTCTTATATTACATATTTGGTATATTCCTCCTTTCTGTTTATTATTTCTTCCTAGAAGGCCTATTCTTTGCTCCTTTAAATCTCTTCTCCCCTATTTTCCATATCTTTTACTTTTTGTTATACAATCTCAGAGATTTTCTCCCGTTGATTTTTTTCAGCCATTACATTTTACTTTTCAAGATATCCTTCTTGTTCCCTTTTATCTTTTCATTTTATCCTGCTCTTGTTTCATGAAAGTAATATCTTTCTTGTCTCTATAAGAACATTAGTTTTGTTTTGTCTTTTGAAGTTCTTTGCCCTGATGCTGTTTCTTTCATACTTATGTTGTCTATTTGTTTATTTCTGTCTCCTCTTTAACAGAGCAAACTTTCTACATTTTTTTGCTGGTCCTTGGTTGCTGTTCCTATTTTTTTTTACTTTTTCAATGTTTATTTATGTTAGAGAGAGAGAGACACACAGCACAAGTGGGAGAAGGGCAGAGAGAGGGAGAGACACAGAATTGGAAGCAGGCTCCAGGCTCTGAGATGTCAGCATAGAGCCTGACTCAGGGCTCGAACTCCTGAGCCGTGAGATCATGACCTGAGATGAAGTTGGACACTTAACTGACTGAGCCACCTGGGACCCCAGTTGCTGTTCATATTGACATGAGGTATATATACATGAAAAAAATGGTTGGAAGTTCTGTATACAGTAACAGTGTTTTAACCAATGGTTTTCTCTTTGTGGTGGGTAGGCAAAGACATGTCCAGGGGAACCATCTGGGGGAAACTCTAAGGCCAGCCTGTAGAGTTCTAGGAAAGTTCAATTTCTTCAGGGAAGAAACTTCCAAAGGGGAGTTGTGAAGCAGGAGTCATTTGCTGCTAGTGTTATGCTATCAGTCTTTTTTACTTCCACTCTCCTCTTTATCTAGCATCTCTGAATCTGAAGACTTTAGAAGTTCTGTGGGTGCAAATCAAATTTCTGTAATTCTATGTCCTCTTCTGGAAACACTCAATGGTAAATTTATCATTATGTCACCTAGCTATGACAATTATCTCTATTCCATCTACTAACTGATTCCAGAATTATGCTGAAATCTTTCTGGTTTCCAAAAATGGCAGAAAAGATTATCTAGATCACCCTCCCACTGAAAATGACTAAAATTGCCAGACCTAATACTTGCTCAGTCTTCTTTAAAGCATCAAAGAGATCACAAGATATTAAGCAATTACCAGGCCAACATTGAAAGGAAAGCAGAGACTAGAGAGATAAGCCAGCACAGAAGCAGCATTGCCCTGATGGCATTTGACAACCCACGGGAATAAAATAAAGGCCCGGGCACATGCACTGTGGAGATTCCAACAGAAGTTGTCTTCAATAAGTTAGGGTTCCAAAGGACTACACCTTCATAAAATAGGGAAACATTATCACCTGGGGGGATCAAGGAATCTGAAGCCATGAACACAGTTAAGGCAATCCCAGGCTAGTATTTACTGCTGCCTGACAGAAGCAATGCAAAACTTCTCTAGAGATGGGAAACAGGATAAATAAAAAGAAATTCAAACTGATATATATCATGTTGAAAGAGCAGCACCTCATAGACAACAATAAATTTTAAAAATCATAAAAGCCTCCAAAGATAAGAAGGCGATTAACTAAAAATAAGTAATAGGCTGTTAACTTCTCAACAGCAACATTGGAAGCCAAAAGATAGTGGAATAAGACCTTCAGCGTGCGAAAAGAGAATACTTGCCAACTGGAATTCTACAACTAGTAATTGTTCAGGAATAAAGGCATAAGAAAGATATTTTAAGAAAAGCAAAAACAGAGACACTTCACCACAAATAGATCTTCAGTAAAGGAAATGCTGAAGAGTGTACTTCGGGCACAAGGAAAGATAAAATGCTAAAGAAGGCAATAGAAAAAAGAGCAAAATGAAGTGGTAAGTATGTAGATAAATCTAAAAAACATCTACATAAAATAACAATAGTGATATCCTTTGGGTTAGTTAATTCAGGACTATACCATGTAAGACAGGGATGATGTATGCGAAGTTAAGGTGTCCTAAAGACCTAGTATTGTCTAAGAAAAGAATAAAGGTATTGATTAATTTTAGACTTTGATTAATTAAATATTCATGTTGTAACTTCTAGGGAAACCACCAAAGGAATAGAAATAGAGCATCTGATTTCTAAAAACAAGGTAGAAATCAATAACAAAAAAGACAACTAGAAAATATGTCTTAGACATTAAGAAATGAACTTCTGAATTTTGCATTATCCAAGAAGACATCATAATGGAAATGAGAAATTATTTTGAACTACAATAGATTACTACACCAAACCCCTTCCATCTCAGATTGGCTAGCGGTTCATCCTTAGAGGGATGGATCCCTGTGCCACATTAACAATGTGGGGATTCTCCCATGAGAGAATGGCCGCTGCCCCATTTTCTTTGACACTGCAGGGTGTGAAGAGTTTTCATTGTTCACTTTCAGTTTAGAGAAGTCTTTACAGGAAAATGAGATGAACATATGTTTCAATCAGCCATTTGTAGCAAAATTCCCATTAAGTCATTTAAACAGCTATAAGTAATAACAGATTCTGATGCACTATTTCTCCTGTTTTTCCTTTCTTTAGGCTTTTAATTTTTTTACCATTTATTTTATTTAAAAAAAATTTTTTTAATGTTTATTTATTTTCGAGAGAGAAAGAGACAGAATGTGAGTGGGTTAGGGGCAGAGAGAGAGGGAGACACAGAAGCAGAAGCAGGCTCCAGGCTCTGAGCTATCAGCACAGAGCCCGACGCGGGGCTCGAACTCATGAGCTGTGAGATCATGACCTGAGCCAAAGTCGGACACTCAACCGACTGAGCCACCCAGGCGCCCCAAATTTGTTTACCATTTAAATAAACAACCAAACAGTCCCTACCTACAGAGTTTCTTTCAAGCATAAGACAGCTTCATTTACAAGCCATCTAGATTTCCGAGAATTTTTGCTGTTTTGAAAGATCTTCTAAGGATAAAATGCCACTTCTTTTCATTACAGGAATATATTTATACTTAAAACATTTGTACAAACACCCTTAAATGCACGTTCAAAAAAATTTTCTCACACTAACTCAGGTATAAAACCAGCTTTCTTACAATGAAAACCAGGTGGTATTTACCTTCTGATTTCTATCTTTTTTCCTCTTTCACCCAATTGACGTGAAGCAATATTTATTGTGGGTTAGAGAAGAGATGCACAGAAAATGGTTATAAAATTCTCAAGTTTTACACATCGTGTGTGTGTGGGGGGGGGGATGGATGTGTGTGTTGGTCCATTTTGTGTTAAATGGTGGGAAATTTTAAGACAGGTATAGTATTTGAAATAGAAAATGAGTTTAATAATAACAAAAGCAAACAAAAACAATCTCTCACTAAGTTTATTCTCAAACATGTTGACAAAGCTGAGGAGTATATTTTACTTTCCTGAATGTATATGAGTTAATCTGCATACCAAATAAAGGGCTTTTTTGGTCTATTAGCAAAGTGTGGGTTAAATACTTTTCAAATGGAAAGTTATTATCCACAATAAGAAAATAATATTTCATTCATATATTTAAAAATATTTCTGAGAGAATTTTAATTCCCAGAAACAACCTACTAAATAATAATGTGTAAAAATAAATATTAAATATTTGTGTTACTTTCTATTTGAAATAAAAAATACATATATACTATATATAGTATACATAGTAAAAGTATATATATATAAAGTTTTATATATATATATATATGTAGTAAAAAAATACAACTGTATCTAAAGCCACTGCCCTCCAAACCTCCTCATCTTAGAAAAATGTAGTAGAAGATTAGGAGCAGGATAATTGTTTTTAATGAAGAACATGAGGTAGAATTCTGCTTCAACAAATTTCAACCCATCAAATTGGTTCCCAGTGTGTCTCACTATTCTTACCCCTACCTCTATTCTAGTAACTAAGATCAGCCTTTTTATATTTTGATTTTTTTAAGTTAACACATGGATTGAGTCTGCTAATAAATATGCCTACAAATTACTTTGTTTATAGATATCATCCATAAAGGACAAGGGCAAAAAATGATATATAAGAGTTATTAGGACATGTACTTTTAACTATATACCGACATGTTTAACAGCCTTATTTTTTCAGGAGTGATACCAGGTCTCTTTAGACGCCAATCCAACAATTTACTTTTGTACAAAGTGTACCTGTTGACCACTAACCAGTAAATCTTACTCCATAAATTAGGAGACATTGTTACCATTTGTAGTCATATGTAGAATCCAGTGGTTCTCTATATATGTGCAAATTCATTGCAATTAGAGATATAAAGGGAACAGAGTCCAACTGAAAGTATAAATGGAAGCTGGGCAGAATCTAATTTAATTACCAGGGTTGGAATTATTCCAAGACTCCACCTGCCATAAGGAAAGTGCCCTGGGACCTTTAATGACCACAAGTGGTCAGGATTCCAGTTTTACAGCTCATCCAATTAATCGCCCAGCACATCTTCTGCTAGACCATTAAGTGACAGGGCTGGGGAATCTATTCTGCTAATTAAGAACTTGGGGCTTCGTGTTAGTTTCCCAGAGGACTTTTCAGGGTATGTGGGTTATGTGTACATGGCCTCGTAAACATGCACTTAATAGGAGATGTTTCTATCATGGATAGTGAACAAGAGAGACAGAGAACAAGAGAGACCATTTCTTCTCCACTCAATTACAGTTGGACGATCTCTATGGCACAAGTCAGACTAGGGCTGAAAAATGCTGGACTCTTGGGCAGTTTCCAGGGGCCACCCCTATCCTGTCTCTTCATTATGGGCAAATGAAGAATACACAAATTGCCTTGCACAGCCCCACCTACCCTCTGGAGGAATTCACCCTTGCTGTTTATAGCAGGTCCTGCCTATATCAGGACCTTAACATACACTTTAGGATGAAACTCAGGTATAAAGATTCTCACTTTCTCAAATTTTTACATTAAAATGTGACTCTAACTTCCTCAACTTCCCTTTTTTCCAAGAAGCAAATGATACCTGCCATCTCAAAAAGTAAAGTCTGAGGAATGACCATTAAATATATTCCCCACAGTGAAAAATAGGAAAGCCTCTTCAAATAGCCTAGCTCAGTGGTTCCCAGACCAGTTACGTTTGAACCACTTTTGAAGTTTATTAAAAATAGAAATTCCCAGGTCCCACTCCAGAACTACTGAATCAGAATGATGAAGGATGGGAGCCAGGTATTTGATTTTTCAACAAGCCCGCAAGATCAGACTGTTTGAAAACCACTGGACTCTGACTTCCCTTGGAGGCAAAACAACAAAGTCCTTTGTGTGATTCTGAAAAGAAAACCTGTCCATAGATCACACACAGTACACACAACATCTCTCTGCTTTTTCTGTGCTTATTTTCTTTGGTGCCCCTTGCATTGCTTCTATTTTAAATCCCATCATCTCAGTTCTCAAGCTTAATTTCTTTCTTTCCAGGAAGCATTGTGTAAAATTACTTTGGGATCTTATTAAAATTGATGCTAATTAACCTGACCATATTTATTTTCACACTCAGATAATATGAGTAATCCATGAGAGACATTGAACTTTAGACACAAGGGAAGTTAAAATGCCTGTGACGCAAATAGAGGCATTAGAAAAAGATTATTGGACAATTTAAAACTAGCTGAATGCCACTTTTTCCTGTTACTGTAGCTGATGTTCCAACATAATCATTTGTTTTTAATTAGTGGGAAAGGAGATGTTTGAAGACATTGCAGAAATCTGGTGCCATAGCAGCCAGAGTGAAACGAAGATGGCCAAAACTTTCCAGTGCAATCAGGATTTTATTCATCTGTAAAATGAGATGGTTGCAGGATGGGATCTCTTAACTTCCCTCTCACTCCAAACCACCAGCAGCCCATGACTGTGCATAATCCTTGAACAGAGTCCTCAGAAATTCAGCAAGAACATGAATATGTAAAATTAGCAAAGTCATCTGTTACTCTTAGACCTAGAAGTGTTAGATGACTTCGATAAAGAAATCCAGGAACTAATTGTCCAGGTGTGCTGAGTACCAAAGGGGTTTACCAGGACACAAGACTTCAGTGTTACCACGTGGACAGTTGCAGCCAGACCACAGTGGTTGGTCATCCTAAGGCTGAGTTCTATAAATAAAAATGTTTTACCTTATAAATGTAATTAAGCTTTTGACACACTGAGACATGAAGCTGGAGCTCCCCAGATTTGGGGCAGATGGCTGAGATATGACAAGTTACTTCTAATCTGAGGTATCCCAGCCACGATTAGAATAAAAAGTAGCATCTGAGAAAAAAAAAAAAAAAAAGAAAGAAAGAAAGAAAGAAAAAGAAAAAGGAAAAATCTTAAGCCTTATTGGAGCCTAAGGCAAAAGGTATGATCTAAATAACAAGCAACAGAGCATTTGAGAAGGAATGAAGATAAACATCTTTATTAGAGAGGGATCTGGGGGTTGTAGTGTATGTGGCACTGATTTATACGTAGTACTTCAAACTAAAGAACTTGTCAAGAAATACATTATTTTTAAAGGGTCTCGTGTCAAAAAATAAATACATAAAAATAAAAATAAAAAGAGTCTAGTGCCTCCCAAACAGTATTTTTTTTAAAGCTACCAACAAAACAGCAATTGACTTCTCTCAGGGGTAAACATGGACATTTTTAGCAATTGTATCTAGTTACCTGGCTTCCCAGCCTGCATTTCTGAACCTCAGATATTCCTGTTCCATGGATTTAGGCAAGAACAAAGATCCATCCAAAGAACTTATAAAGATGAATTCATTAAAGTAAGGAATTATTTCACTCCAGCTTAAAGTTAACACGAAAGATACCTTGAGATTAAAAATGTATGTTTGAGGAATGATGTAGCAGAAAGTCCCAGGAATCTGTCTCCCCACCCAGACAACAATTACACTGGCAGGATCTGTCTGATGTAACTATTTTGGAACTCTGGATACTATTAAAGGCTTGCAACTTTCAGGGGAAGGCTTGGCTGTAAAGTTGTGCTTAATATCAGTCGATTTCATCTCTTAGCACAAGAAATGAGAGACAAAAAAGCCATAGGGCATATAGAAAATAAATAGCAAAATGACAGAAGTCTTCCTTATCAATAATTACTTTAAACATAAATAGACTAAACTCTCCAATCAAAGGATAGACATTGGCACAATGGAAAGAAACAACAACACATAATTCAACTATGTGTTGTCTACAAGAAATTCACCTTTTTTTAAAGTTTATGTGAGATAATGAGTGTGCAGGGGCGGGGGGGGGGGGGGAGAGGGAGAGAGAGAGAATGCCAATCAGCCTCCATGACCTCAGTGTAGAGCCCAATGAGGGGCTTGAACTCACAAACCTTGAGATCATGACCCAAGGTGAAATCAAGAGTCAGATGCTTAACCAATTGAACCACCCAGGAGCCCCTATAAGAAACTCACTTCAGGGGCGCCTGGGTGGCGCAGTCAGTTAAGCGTCCGACTTCAGCCAGGTCACGATCTCACGGTCCGTGAGTTCGAGCCCCGCGTCAGGCTCTGGGCTGATGGCTCAGAGCCTGGAGCCTGTTTCCGATTCTGTGTCTCCCTCTCTCTCTGCCCCTCCCCCGTTCATGCTCTGTCTCTCTCTGTCCCAAAAATAAATAAACGTTGGAAAAAAAAAAAATTAAAAAAAAAAAAAAAGAAACTCACTTTAGATCCAACGACACCAATAGGTTGAAAGTGAAAGGCTGGAAAAGGACATTCCATGCAGATAGTAACCAAGAGAGTGGGAGTGGCTATACTAAATCAGACAAAATAGACTTTAACTCAAAAAAGGTTGTAATGGGTGTATAGTTTCAGTTTTGCAACATGAAAAGAATTCTGCAGATGGATGGTGGCAATGTTTACACAAGAGTATGAAGGTACTGGGGTGTCGGGGTGGCTCAGTCGGTTAAGTGTCTGACTTTGGCTCAGGTCATGATCTCATGGTTGGTGGGTTCAAGCACTGCATCAGGCGGTCTGCTGTCAGCGCAGAGCCTGCTTCAGATCCTCTGTCCCCCCCCCCCCTCTGCCCCACCCCATCCTCTCTCTCTCCCTCTCTCAAAAATAAACATTAAAACGATTTTTTAAATAGTATGAAGGTACTTACTATTACTGAACTAACTACACACTTAAAATAGTTAAAATGGTAAATTTTATGGTACATGTGTTTTACCACAATAAAAAACATTTTTAAAGAAAAAAACCCACGTGTTTATGTTTATACAATCTCCTGATTCAGAAAAAGACTTAGCTTTTTAGGAAGTGGTGCCTATGCTTGCAAAGACAATACGATAACCTCTATTACGATTTATTAAAACAAGGTAGAGAAAAGAGCCAATAACAGAAGTTCATTCCTAAATTCAAATGGATTCATTTCAACCCACTTCTTGACTGACTTCTCAGCCACATTTAAGACAATTTATCACTCCCTCTTTTTATATGAACAAAACATCAAACTTCTAAATCTAAAAGACTTCTAAATCTAATCCTGTAATAGTGTCCTGAAGAGGTTTACTGGATCCTGAAGCAAATGGAAATTCAGCAATCCTGATGTTGTCTTTATTTAAAAATTTGATGTTTTGCTCATCATGGATTTTTGCTTTAATTTGTTTTTTTTTAAATACTGTTAAAATATTATTTATCTTAATTAAGGTTGGGTTTTTTTTTTTGTTTGTTTGTTTGTTTGTTTGGCGCTCCGTTAAATTTTGTCACCTAAAGAAAATCCTAGCCCTGAAAGGACTCTCTGTTACCTCTGTGACATCCCAGTTTGCTAGTTTTTCTCCTCTCTTTTGGCCTCTCCTCAATCTTCTTTGCAGCTCTTCCTCTGTCAACTAAATGTCAACGTTCTTTAGGGTTCTTTTTAAGTCCTCTCTTTTCTCTACACATGCCATCTGGGTTATCTCAGTTACTTCCATAGTCTATTGATTTTCAAACTGTTTCCAGTTACACTATATGGATACTTTAACCTTAATCTAACCCCCAATCCTCTGCCTTTGTGGTCACTTCCTGTTCTCATGATGCATTTCTGGAGACATACTTCCCACTTCCAATGAAATACTTCCTCCTGCCAAAATTTAAAGCTCTGTACCCACCAGAAACCTCTCCCCATGTCCATCATGTTTGCCTCATACCTAGGGTACAGGAGGGGAGAGAGAAGCAGACACCCTCCAGGTCCTGCATTTTATCTTTCCCTCCATTGTACCCTCCAGTTGCTCAGCTGTGCCCAAATGTTTCTGTTCACAACTTCATACACACTGTCCTCTCCATCTGGCATATTTCTTTCCTGGAAAACTCCTACTTACCCTTCAGGTTTCAGCCTATATATCCCTTCTAGGGAGAACTTTTCTGATCTCTAGATTATATTGGGCTCTCCTGTGACGTGTACCTATAGAGCACTGTTCCTTCTCTTCCATATCTCTCATTATGCATCATTGTAACTACTTGTTCCATTTTCTGTATTTTCCGCCAGACCACAAGGTTCATGAGGGCAGAGACCATGTCCATCTTATTCATTATATATATCCAGCTCTAACACAGGGTCCAGGATTTATCAGTCACTCAATAAGTAATTATATAAGGGAAGGAGGGCAATCAGTGAGAATCAAACACCATCCAAATAGAAGCTATGCAGTCAATGAGCCAATGAGCCAATGAGGCAGTAGATGCATAGATCACAAAGTCCAGCCACTATTAGGAAGCAGCTAAATAGAAAGTCCTACTTTTTTCTAATCTTGGACACATATATTTGTTAAAAACCCAGGACTCCTTGCTCAAATGCTGTCTGTATAACAGGCAGAGCACAGTCCATCCATTGGCTTGATTGTCCTGTGGCCACTGAAATCTTGGCAGACCTCTGCAGGGCCATCTGGCCATTAGCATCCTTCCTGAAACTCTTTCTGCTCTTCTGTGATCAAATGCTCTGCCCATTGATCTTTCCCAGATGTAGGGTTTTATTTGCTGTTTGCTGGCTACTGCATCTCACCAAGAGTAGCACAGAATGGCTTCACACAGCAATAGGAAAGAGATTCAAGTTTTCCAGACCCCAAAAGCTCACTGTGAAGTTTGGAAACCTTTCTTAACATAGTTAGGCTCAGAAGGCTATTCTGAAACTATTATGCTGATCTGAAAGAAAGCCATATTATACAGTGTGTGAAACTAACACATATGGTATTACTGGTCAACAACTTGAAATATGTCCAATTCCATAGGTTACAAAAAAAAAAAAAAACCCACAAAAAACCCAAACCCTCAATTGCCTAACTTTTAGCTCATCTGTTGAAAACTGATGGTGTATATATAAAATAAAAGTAAACAATTTTAGGCTAGAAAATGTAGGACTTGACTCTGGGGACTTCATTGAAGACCGCAGGAGAAAAAAGAGACCTTTCTTACCCTGAAAGAATGAAGACCAGCACATGAGCTGAACATGTGCACAAACATCCAGTTTCTTGTAATCAAAAAAAAAAAAAAAAAAGTGCAAAAAAAAATTAGAAGCAGAAAATAGAGAACTCCATTAACCTCACTGTGTGTGGTTAACACTCCCTATTAGCATATGGGGAATTTGTTAGAAAACACTCTTAGAGCTTCCTCTGACTGCATATCCTTCCAGGTACTAAAGGCTGAGACTTACATAGCTCATAAAACACACGAACAGATTTGCATCATCTATGAAAATACTGCAGCCTTAAATATTATGAAATGGTAGAGCTGACTGTAAATCCTCTTGAAAGTGTTTGTTTTCCTGTATCGCAATAAGCACAAGCCCCATGTAGCATGTGTAATGCCAAAAACAGACTTGTGCTGCTAAAGATTCAGAGAAAGATCTTGCACGTGCTGCCTGACACTGCAAAGTCTCCTTACAATAAATGTGACTACTTTTCCAACCCATGTTTCCTGGGTCTTTCCCTGCGAGCATCAACCTGTGAGTCATGGATGCTTAGATGAAGACAGGAGGAGACACCCTGATAATACAAGACTTGAGACTCTGCCGCCCAAATTGCAAAAGACAAAACTCCCTTGCAGAAGGGGCACTACATTTCATTACCGTGTCCACTCTTGGCTTTTCTTACAATGCCATATCCTCATATTTTTCTTCCAATTAGAAATTCATAAGGGAAATCTGTGTACAGAAAGGTATAATGAGGGGCACACTTTAGATCTTTTTTCCCAAGAGGACAGAGTGATCAGCCCCAGAGATCTTTTTTTTTTTTTTTTTTTTTTTAAACAGTCTGGCTGGCTTTTTGGTGCCAGCACCAACTGCTGGTTAAATCATCTAATCAGCCAGGAGGAGGCCTTTTGTTCTCTTGCCTTTGTGACTACATTTTTTTTAACATTTAAAGTTGCCAATAATTCCAAATGCAGTCTTATCACTTCTCTCTGATTTGTTTCCACGCGAACATAAAACTATTGTATCCAGATTAAATTATAAGAGGATGCATAAATGACCCACTGTGGTTAGACTTACAAATAACAGATATCTCCTTACAATGGTTTGAAAAGGAAATTTTTTTATATCAAGCCACAACAGGAAAAAATGCATCTCCACACTCTTTTATTACCTATATTCATCATCAACAACAATAGCAATGATTTATTGACTATCCACCAGCACCACTACAGGAATTCTGGGAGTTTGAAGTAGTAAAGCTAGGCCTATGTAGTTTATCAATTCAGAACAAGGTCAGACATTTGCTTACAGACACAAAAAGGCTTTTCTGCCTCTACCCATTTATGAGTTAAATTTCTTTTTTTTTTTTAAGTAAAGATAGGAAAGAGGTTAAAATGCAAAGCCGCTTTTATCCACATATAACTTTCTGACTTACAATAGGTCAAGCATCAGTGTTCAGGTTTACAGCCAGATGCAGTTATGAAGCAGGTATGAGTGTCTGTAAGAAAAAAAAATAAGTTATTTGATGAATCTCAAATAATACAAAATTTTTCATTGAGAGTATAAGAACTCATGATACCTAAATCAATATAAGAATCTCTTCATTTCTTCTCTTCTTTACCCTCTTTCAGGTTCTATTTTTGGCATTCTATTTTTAGATTTCTGCAGGTAATATGCAGAGAGGTATTGCTGAGGTAATATGATGTGCAAATCTCCATTAATTGGCAGAATACTGAAAATCAATTATTTCTTCCTTGAAAATAAAGGAAATTTGTCTAAGCAAAACTGCAGGAACTTCTGTAAGGCTATCTGCTCCTAATCTCTTACTGAGATTTGAAGTATATAAATACAAATATTCATGTTAAGATGTTAATCAAAATGAAAAAGTCCCTATAAGAAATGTAGGGGGTGTGGCACCTGGGTGGCTCAGTCAGTTAAGCATCTGACTTTGGCTCTGGTCATGATCTCACTGTTTGTGAGTTTGAGTCCTACATCAGGTGAGCTGGAACCCCACTTTAGGTGAGCCCCACTTCTCTCTCTCTCTCCCTCTCTCTCTTTCTGCCCCTCAGTCACTTGCACCCTCTCTCTCTCAAAAAAAAAAGAAAGAAAGAAATTTAGGAAAAGTGAAATGCTATTGAAATACATAAAAATAAAATCTATTGAATTTCATCAATCATAAGAACTTGAATTCTCTATGAAAAATTCATATTTACAGTGAGTCAAAGTATAGAAATTGTGTCCAGATAATCCTTAAGAGACATCCCATTCCTGTTTATATGATGAAAATATCTTGTATCCTTTAATGAAAATCATCTCTATATTGCCTTACTAAGTAGTTTACATATAGCCTATACATAGTCCCCAAAGATTTAATAGTTACTGTACAAATGCAGTAAAAAAAAAAAAATCATGTTGGGGGTGCCTGGGTGGCTCAGTCGGTTAAGCTTGATTTTGGCTCAGGTCATGATCTCACAGTTGGTGAGTTGGAGCCCTGCATTGGGCTCTGCACTAATGGCATTGAGCCTGCTTGGGATTCTTTCTCTCCCCCTCGCTGTCCCTCCTTCTCTCTCTCCCAAAAATAAATAAATAAACTTAAATTTTTTTTCATGCTATCTCTGCTATTAGTACAGACATTATTATATTTGGGAGAGAAAAGTCTTTGCATTATGCATGCAGTTTTTGAAAATGGGTACAAAACTTGTATTAGGAGCCAGGTCTCAACAGAGACATGCAATATTTCCAACACCCATATCTCTGTATTTTCTGGCCCTTTTAAAGAAGTGGCATTTTCAGAATGCCCACAGAATAAAGAGAAGAAGTCAGACTGAGAGAGGGCCATTACGCCTCGCTGGCTGCTTGGAAAACCAACAGCTCCCTCAGTTTATCACCAGGATTAGGGCGTTAATGAAGAGCCTTCTGTGTGAATCTTCCTTGTGTTCAACACCCCTAGTTGACCACTTCTATCTGTGTCTCTGGCTACATTCATCACAGTCACTGTTTTGTCTTATTAGAGCCATTTGAAATAACCAAACTCTGAGTAACCCCTACTAATTATTTGTGACTTTGGAAGATACAACCACTCTGAAGAGGTTCTCATTCTACCTTTAGCCTTAGCATTTTTCCCAGCAAAGAACAAACCTTATCTCTTTAATAGAATTTGTGTACATTTAGATGAATAATGCCTTCAAGGAACAGTTACACAACATAGGCTGTCTGAGACTGAAGACAGAGTCACAGAAATCCCTCAAGGTACAAAGTTTCCCCCTCGATCTGATGGCTTATCACCACTTTTATTTGCATATATGTATGTTTATTTTCTAATAAACATTTTCATTTAGAGGTGGGCTTAAATGGAAAGTTGAATAGGTGCATGGAGGTCTCCAATAAGTTAAAGCATACATATGAAAAGATTATTTTAAATTGTATTTAATGTAGCAGAATTATTGAAGTTACTTTGTAGAATATATTTCAACACAGTATTTCTATCTCGTTATTGATAATGCTCTTAGATGTTAGGATATTGAACAATTCCCTTGAGTTAATACAGAATTCTCAACACATCCAAAAGTCTATCTTGCCTTTGAAGCATGAGTTGGGGGATCTTCCATGTATAAGCTTAAGGTTATAAGAGCTGTTCAATTACTCCCTCCACATCCCTCTCTGAAAACACACATAAGCAGACAGCTCTAGCCAAGAGGCAGAGTAATTATCTGTAGACCCCACTATCAAAATGGAGGTATTTGCATTCAAGTAATCTAATAACCATTACTCATAATGAAGATGAACTGAAGACTTACTCTGTGCCAAGCACTACACCACAAGCCTTATGTGAATTATTTTATTTAATACCCAAAACAATTTGATAAGGTACCTACGATTTGAGGTTTAGAGAGTTTTTAGAAGCTTAGAGAGAACTGCCAAAATCACACAACCAGAAAAGAGTGGGCTACAATTCAAGCTCATACTGTTTTACCCTGAGCCCAATGCTCCCGTTATCCCACTTACAGCATCTGGATCAATCTCATATAAACCCTTAGAGCATCCTTACTTTTTTTTGTTTTTATGTAATTTCTATACCCAGTGTGGGGCTCAATCTCATGACCCCAAGATCAAGAGTCATATGCTCTACCGGCTGAGTCAGCCAGTTGCTCCCCTTGGAGCATCTTTAAATCATTTCAGAGTCACATCTCTAATTCAGGTATCAATTTACTTCCTCCAACACTTACCAAATATGGTAAGAAGGCATCTAGAACTAAACCAATAATCAAAATCAGAAGTAATAAGGAAATTTTAGAGATAATAAGGCACAAGTTGGAAAAATGGGAAAAAAAGGGGACTTCTTTTTCAAAGTAGCCATATGGCCTACCCATTGAGAGATGTATATATCCAGTTGCGTATATTCTCCAAGATAATCTCTATAATAGTTAAAACAAATGAATTATGTCTAATGTATCAACATGGAAAAAATCTGAAAAATCTAGTTTGAAGATATCAAGTTGGATATTGTTATTTACTGAATAATATCAAAATCTTAATTTTTAAACCCATGAAATAATATTATGTATTGATATGGATACACACACATAAACAAAATGCATAAAACATTGATGGGAAAAAAATATCTAGGAATGCTAACTTCTGGGAGAATTAGAGAGTTATGGGCTAGGAAGAAGTGAGTGGAGGACCTTGACTATTTCTGTAATGTTGTATTTATTTAAAAATATCTGAAGTAAAGATGGCAAAATGTTCACATTCATTAAATGTAGGAGGTGGCTACATGGTATTTGTTGTGTTCGTTTCTATAGATTCCTGAATGTTTGAAATAGTTTGTTCTTTCAGCGTAGTTTTCTGAATGTTTGAAATAGTTTATCATTTAAAAAAAAAAAGGAAGATGAGAGAATATAGTGTCTTATTGGGGGAGCTTTATGTAAATAGAATGCTTGAAACTTGAATTATAGCTGGTTGCAGATGTAGGGCCTTTGCTGGGCTGGAGAGGAGACTTAGATAACATCCAAGTTAGGGAGAATAAGGATCCCACCACCCTTCATCCTTTTTACAGACACAAACTATTGGCATAAACTGGATTACCAGACTTGGGATCCTCTTGGGAAAATAATTAAATCATGACCACAATTAGGTTTTACAAGTATAAAACTATGTCTGATTCACGGGGGAACCTCAAATAAAGTAAGATAGAATGAGACACAACAGAAAATTTACCAAAGGGAGCAAGGTGTCTGCTGCAGTAAATTCAGCAAACGGACCTAAGGGTTGGAGGGTAGTGAATTCAACAGCTGCTGGCAGAACCCTGGGGGATTCAGGCATTCCTGCACCATGTTCGTGCCCTGCACATCATGAATTATTAACAGCTCCCAACTTAGAAACTTTGCGGCACAAGACTTCCCACCGCTCCCACACCCGATGAAAGAAACACTTTATTTTTCATTCTCGAGAACAAAATTGGCCAAGATATTAGCAGGGATCCCAAATGAGAAGGTGTTGGTGGCAGCAAAGTCCCCGCTTACCAGGCTCAAAGGCAGCTGCAACATCAGCTAGTTGGAACTAGATTAGTTCCAGGTGGAAGTTCCGGCTGTAGCAGAAGCAGTTCAGTTCAACTCAGAAGAAAACACTGTGTATCTTACTCACTGTGCTTAACCAAGCCCGTTCTAGAACGCTTCGTCCTCACTGTAATGAGCAGCGAGGAAGTATTCTTTTCCTCACTTCGCAGAAGCACCATTGGCTGAGGTGCCGGAGACCAGAGCCGCACCAAGGCAGCGACGGCAGTGTGGTGGCATGCTGGCAGCAATGAGGCCGCAGCACCCAGCCTTTCACTGGGCTCTGCAGCCGGACTGCAGTGGCAACAGCACAGTGCCACTTTTGCAGCTGTGGCGGCCCAGCTTGGGAAGGCCTAGGCGAGCCCGGACTCTGTGTGGACAAGTGAAAAGCATCTTGTGGGCGAATTTCCACAAGTCCCTGGAGGAGGAGAATTCCACAGGAACCCTAATGAGTAGGTGGGGCGGAGGGGTGCAGGACGATCGAGATGTGAATGCTTTTGTGCTCCCAGGGTGGGAAATGCTGAGATGTCCAAGGCACCGGAACTGGCTGCTGCAAAGGACGGCATGTTGATGAAACACTGTGCTTCAGACCAAAAGCCCACAATAAAATAAAACCCAAGTCTGAATTAGATGATTTGGCCTAATGTTTTAGCATCCCTCTAAGGCATGGAATCTTCTAAGACGATTTTGGTTTTAAAAAGAAGGAACGGGAAGGGGGAGGAGAGGGAGAAAAAAACTGCAAGTGATCAAATGTATCCAGTTATGAGTATGTCCTGGTGACAATCTCTTCAATTACACACAGTGAGAAACAGGTAATACTGGAGCCTGTTTGAAATGGAACTTTTTGTAAAGGCTGGAATTTAGTCTGAAACCTGAGGTATGAGATGAGAGGGGACAGCATCCCTGCAGCAGGAGCAACTAAGTGTATTAAATCCAGGTGAAAAGAGCAATAATCGTGACCGCACAGACAAACGTAAATCTAAAAATGCCCCGTAAGTCACCCCCCAAACACTCATAAGCCCACAGCACAAGATGTCTGCAATGTATAAAGCATTCGGATATATGAGGAAGAAACAATAATCAAAGTGAGAAAGACAGGGGTGGCGGAGACACCTGAGACCGTTCTGATGCGATGCTGAGAACTGTCCAGCAACCGTATGGCCACTCAGAAAGGGAAGATGGTCATCCTCCTACGTGTGCTCTATGCTGAGATGCATTTTAGCCAGTTGGTTTATTGAAAGTGTAGGTACACTTACTCACCCAGCACTTTGCCCATATCAGGAATCATGCTGTCTTCCCTGAGAGATCCCCCTCTGGCTAACTGGTCCCATCTGTTGATGACTGAGAGAGCAGCAAAGGGAGAGTGCAAGCTGACCCCAGTGGGCCCAGCCTCCCCAAAAGGGCATATGGGACACACGTGGGCTGTGTCTACCTTCCTGAGTCTTGCACAGGTATAAACACACAGGCGTCACAGAGAAGGATCACATGGGGGCCAGGAGAGACGCAAGCATGCTGCGTCCTGCTGTCAAGGTAACAACTACCTTCGATTCCTGGCAACAGGATCCTTCCGGACCTGCTGTCAGAGAAACTAAGGGATTAGCCAGACTTCTCCCACTGGGGAGGTCACTGCCATCCCGAGGGCCGATCAATACATTAATTCTCCCAGAGAGGGTCGATGTTGGCATCGTAGAGGCCGGAGAGCCGATGGTCAGCATTTATATGTTGTGAAGGACACAGCCCCACAGTTCTCACACCTTACACCTTCTCACTGACTCCACTGCAGACTTAGAGGGCCCACAGAGGAGTCTGCCTCCAGAAAGCGCCACATGATGTCTTGTCAGCCTTCCCTCTGTGGAATACGATCCATATGCAAATTGAAGAACTCCCTTTTTGGTGAAATTTGAATCCTATCGTCTTAGGACTTGACGGTTCAGTGATAATTGGAGATCACTCTGACTAGGGATTTTTCAAAGAAATAGCATATCTGAAATTCAAAGCACAAAGAGACATATCCCTTTCCTTTATTATAGGTATCCTACCACATTGCTTGTGTCTCATGTTTCCCCTGTCTCAACCAAATAAGAGGCTTGCAGTGGAAATGCCTAAACTTTTAACACCCCAAATGCCCCCTCTCTTCCCCAGGAGGATCTTGTAAGCAACAATGATCACAATTCTCTCAGCTACCAAACAACAAACACTGTTTTCCTGCTTTCCTGGTTCCCTAAGATGACTACCAAGCCCTCTGAGACTCTCACCCTTGCCATAGGGATACCCTGAAGTTGTTGAAAAATAAACATTATGTCACAATTCCACCAAAGCAGGGAATAACTTTTCATGATTTCAGTTTTAAAGTGTAATATAATCGGGGCACCTGGGTGGCTCAGTTGGCTGGCTAAGCGTCCAACTTTGGCTCAGGTCATGATCCCACTGTTCGTGAGTTTGAGCCCCGCATCGGGCTCTGTGCTGACAGTTCAGAGCCTGGACCCTGTTTCGGATTCTGTGTCTCCCATTCTCTCTGCCCCTCCCCCACTCTGTCCCCCTCTCTCTCAAGAATAAATAAGCATTGGGGCACCTGGGTGGCTCAGTCGGTTGGGCGGCCGACTTCGGCTCAGGTCATGATCTCACGGTCCGTGAGTTCGAGCCCCACGTCGGGCTCTGTGCTGACAGCTCAGAGCCTGGAGCCTGTTTCCGATTCTGTGTCTCCCTCTCTCTGACCCTCCCCTGTTCATGCTCTCTCTCTGTCTCAAAAATAAATAAACGTTAAAAAAAATTTTAAAAAAAGAATAAATAAGCATTAAAAAAATAAAAAATAATTTTAAAAACTGTAATACAATCCTAAAGCAGCAATGCTTTCTTCTTCCAGTGTTCCCGAGGTTTTCACGAAAATGTCCCTTTGAGATTTTACTTGGAGGTTCTCCCTAGCATTCAGACAAGGATCCGTGGGAACTGGACAGAGCATGAGCTGAATGAAGAATGCCTTGATATGCCCCCAAATTACCCCTCCCAACACAAGGCTGCCTGTAGCTCTTATCCCTTTAGGATGAGTCACTGCTGAGCAGGCTGCTCAGGTTGCCATGTAGGTGGGCTCGTAGAGGCCCTGTGAATTCAGGAGATCCTGAGACAAAGACCTCCCAGAATGGCCAAACCTGGAACAAACACAGTTAGGGTGCAAGTTGAGATCCCCTACTTTATTTCCAAACATGGACATCGTTCCATCAAGAAAAATGACACTTCCTCACAAGGGAAGACAAAACTATCATTAAACAAGGGAGAAGGCATTTAATTAGGCAAGAGCAAAGATCTTGCACATGTCCGTATTTATACACCTGAGAGAGGACTAGAGTGTACTGAGGAAAACCAGAGTCAGAGAGCTCATAGTTTGAAAAACTCTTCCCTTAGGTGACCTCTCTACTAAGAATCAAGGCTTTTCTATAGTCAGATACACAGCATCAACGAGATGTATGACCTTCATTCATCCCTTTTAACCACAGTTTCCCCAACTGTGAATATCAAAGGGATATAAACTTTTTGAGTATCTGATAAAAGCTATAGATCTCCACTACCCCACCAAAAAAATAAACACAAATGCATCCAAATACAGTTTTGCATGTAATTTGGAAAGGAGAAATTCACAAACCTTAAAATCCAGATTAAGCGCCCTGAACTAGATGGTTTCTGAGATTTCTTCCAACTCTACCATGAGTTTACAGAAGCCCTGGTTAGACTTGACAAATTTAACACTCTCGTTTTTCTTTACTGCCTCCTAAAAACTCACACATACAAAAGACAACAGAAAAATAATAGGAAATGAAGAGATGGTAACAGAATAACTGGCGGTAGAAAGCACCCAGACAAGTGAAACTGATTTGGCTGAGCAGAGATTTAAGTAGCGCCCAGAATTCATTCAGCTCCCCACCCAGAACACTGCAAAATTGAAGACTCTGGCACCTGTGAAAGCAAACGTGAGCAGTGAAGTCAATCAAGTTTTACTCTTTTACGCAGGCTCTACCAAAGCCCAGTAACGAATTTTGCATTCTTTTTTTTTAAAGGAGAGTCCCTAAATTTTACAAGTTTATGCCCCACTGATCTTGTATTTGTCCCTCAGTGTGGCTGAAACAGAAAGATTAACTGAGTCTTTATTAGAAAGTTAGAGCCCAATGCCCTTCCCCAACCCATATAATCAGGGAACTCCTTGACTGAAGACAGATTTACTAACTTGAGATATTGAAAGAGTGTGTCTCAGCTATGGTCAGGGATGAGGGTCAGTTTGAAATAGAGGGAATTAAATGAAAATCTACATGCTCAAATGTGGAACCCAGGACCCCTCCCTCCATTCAGCTTCCAGATGCTGACGGTTAGTTGTCTCTGCGAGAGGTTGGAGAATTCTCTGAAAAAACTACAGCAGGTGGCATTCCTGAGCTCCCTAAAAGAAGCTGGGTCACTGTCCAATTATTGTATGCTAAAACCAACCAAAATACAAGCCTGCGAGCTTCTCATCATCTTATCTATAACTCTCTTCTAAATATGAGTGGACAGAGACGCTTGGGTGGCTCAGTCAGTTAAGCGTCTGACTATGGATCAGGTCATGGTCTTACGGCTTGTGAGTTCAAGCCCCACGTTAGGCTCTGTGCTAACAGCTCAGAGCCTGAAGCCTGCCTGGGATTCCACGTCTCCCTCTCTTTCTGCCCCTCCCCCACTCGTGCTCTCTCTCTCTCTCTCTCTCTCTCTCTCACTCTCTGTATATAGATACAGATATAGATGATATAGATATAGATATAGATATAGATATAGATATAGATATAGATATAGATATATAGATAGCACAGAGCCCAATGCGGGGCTTGAACCCACGAACCGTAAGACCATGCCCTGAGCAGAAGTTGGACACTTAACTGACTGAGCCACCCAGGCGCCCCTAGTTTCTCTAGTTTCTTATAGAATCTTATCTTTTCTTACCAAGATTTTCCAAATAATGGGATGAAAAGAAGTCCTAGTCTATCTGAACATGCATTTTCCTGAGACTTATACTTGGTTAACATAAATATGCTTGTACCGATTTTTCTAAATAATGTATATTTAGTCATTAAGCATATTTGCAGGATAGTAATTCTTTTGTCTGTTATTGTATAGAAAACTCTTAATTATCTATTTTTTTTTGAAAGACACCAAGGGAATGCAGTATGAGAAAAAAATAAGAGAAGGATGATCCTTAGCAAATCTTGCTTTCAAATTCTTAGGCATCATTAAGCCGAACAGAAAATAACAAAACCATCTGCTACAAAGACCATTTTTTTTCTTATTTACTTCCCCCCCCCCCATAACCAACCTTTCCCAACCAAAACATTGATCCTCTTTAACTCAAGGAAAGTATAAAAACAAACACAAGCAAAACAGTTCCAGCAAGTAGCTTGCTCATTAGGGTGGATAATGAAAAGTTGAGTATATATCTTATTTTTTTTTAACGTTTATTCATTTTTTGGAGACAGAGAGAGACAGAGCACCAGCAGGGGAGGTGCACAGAATCCGAAGCAGGCTCCAGGCTCTGAGCTGTCAGCAGAGAGCCCGGCACAGGACTTGAACTCACCATCTGCAAGATCATGACCTGAGCTGAAGTCAGCACTTAACCAAGTGAGCCACCCAGGCGCCCCAAGTATGTATCTTATTTTGATCCTTATCTTTGTCTAGCTAACAGAGTATGAGGAGTAGAAAAAGATAGAAACCAAAATTAAAAGTATATACCCTGAAAAGTCCAGGACCAATTTTCATTAACCAACTTCATACAGAACTTTCACCATACGCTGTTATATTTAATTTTTTTAAGTTCACTCTTATAAAACATTTTATAAAAAGAAATAACTACTGGGACACCTGGCTGGCTCAGTTGGTGGAGCATGCAACTCTTGATCTCAGGGTTGTGAGTTTGAGCCCCACACTGGGTGTAGAGATTACTTAAAAATAAAATCTTTAAAATCAATAAATATAAATATAAATAACTACTAATGCTAAATGACAAACGCATTCTTATGTGCCACAGAAGAGTTAAGTATATTACAGGGGGGAAAAAAAACCTATACGTTGAAGTGCCAAGGAGAAAAGCAGATTCTTTTATCCATTCAAACAATATCAGGCATCTGCTCCATTTTCTAGATGCTATTCTAAGCACTGAGAACACTGCGGCAAACACAACAAGCCCCTGCCCTCCTGGAGTTTACATTCTAGTGAAAGAAGATAGACTATAAACAAATATATAATTTGACAGGTGGGATAGAAACAATTAGCAAACATGAAGCCGGTAAAAGGGAATAGTGGGAAACAGGAAGGGGATGCTAGTAGATACGTTAGTCAGATGATGTCTGCTTAATATGATGATTTTTGTTTTTTAGTTTATTTATTTTAGAGAGGGAATGCACAGGGGAGGGGCAGAGATAGGGAGAAAGAATCGGAAGGAGGCTCTGCGGTGTCAGTGGGGAGCCCGTCACAGAGCTCACACTCACAAACCACAGGATCATGACCTGAGCCAAAACCAAGAGCCCTCTGCTCAACTGACTGAGCCACCCAGGCACCTCTAATATGATGGTATTTGAGCACAGACCTGAAGAACTGCTGGAGACAGCCTATATGAATAGATCTGGGGGACAAGTACCCTAAGTAAAGGCGATCAGCAAGGGCAAGGTCTCTGGGATAAGAGTGTACTTGACCGATTCAAGGAACAGCTGAGGCCAGTCAGCTGCAAAGTGAGCAAGGAGGAAGGTAGTAAGAAGTGAAGTTGGAGATCATGAAGTACCTTATAGAGCACAGTAGTCTTTTTTCCTGTCTCTGATTGAAATGAGAGACAGAAGATGAGATTTCCCTTCCTCTACCCCACTGAAAAAGTCAGTCCTTTATTTCTATCTTGGATCAAGTGGAAGGAAGGAAAGGAATACATTACAGGAACCACAATGCTAAGGAAGGAACAGACTAGTCCTGATGAACAACAGACTGCTTTGAAACCTACTTCAAGATCATAACATGTGGCTCCTGCAATTTTTTATCTGAAAACATTGTTAATAGCAGGGTGACATTCATGATTTCCTTCAGTCTAAATTCAGTAACCTTCTATTTTCCCATCAGGTGAAATAGAAACACTAGTCTAAATTCAGCCTAATCATGGTGCTAATAATAGCACACACGTGAAAAGCATCTCTGAGCTAGAGATGCCCAATTTTTGCTTCTGAATTGAGCCTTGTTACATGTCCTCCAGGTTCAGGTTAATCCCCATCCCACTGTGAGCAAATTTTAAGGAAAGGCACTGACACTATCTGAGATCTGGAACTCAGAACAACTACCAAGCACGAGCCAGGCAAATGTGCCAGTATGTAGTAATCTCATCATTCACTAGAAAAATTTGCTGTATTTTTAGCAATCACTTCTGAGAAACTCATTTTCCCACATTGAGGCCACTAGAACAATTTTCCCACAGAACTTGCACAAAATTTTACCAGCTAGTTTATTTTTTTAATTTATTTTTAATTTATTTTTTAATATAATTTATTGTCAAATTGGTTTACATACAACACCCAGTGCTCATCCCAACAAGTCCAGCTAATTTTTTTAAATCTCATAACCTTTTACTTTTCCTCCCTTCCTCCCTCTCTCCCTCCCTCCCTTCCTTTCTTCCTTCTTTCCTTTTTTTCTTCCTTCCTTTCCTCCTCCCTCCTCTCCTTCCTTCCCTCCCCCTCTCCCTTCCTTCTTTCCTTCCTTCCTTTCTTCCTCTCTCCCTCCCTTCCTCGTAATAATCATAGCATCCTGGCCCTAAATGGTCTCCTTTAGAGATGAAGTCTTTCACTGCTTTAGTGAAATAAAGACAAAGACCTTTTACCATGCTTAATTTTAATGGTAAATTAGGCACAAAAGAACATCTGTTTTGAGCAATATTAAGATTGCACTGTACAGCTCAAGTCTTCTTGGTGAATTCTCTTTCTAGTGAAATACTTTTGTGGTCATTGCCACAAAACAGATGAAGAGTATTTTGTCCTTCAAAATGGATGCCAGTCAAGGAGCTAAATGGGAGTTCCTGCTGCCTCGAGTCTCAGCCTATCCTCTTTAGAGCTACTACCACCAGGTCCTTATCTTCCCAGACTCATTGGGATATGAAGACTCTCATTTACTGTTCACAATTATTGAGGAAAAACAATGTAACAGAAATTTAAAATGTGATGATGTCACAAAACATTTTTAAATTCCATCTAGTTCTCTTAGCCTCAGCAATCAGACAACAAAATGAAATAAAAGGCATCCAAATTGGCAAAGAAGTCAAACTTTCATTTTGCAGATGTCATGATACTCTACCTGGAAAACCCAAAAGACTCCACCAAAAACTGCTAGAACTGATACATGAATTTAGCAAAGTCACAGGATAGAAAATCAATGCACAATAATCGGTTGCATTTCTATACACCAATAATGAAGCAACAAAAAGAAATATCAAGGAATTGATCCCATTTACAATCGTACCAAGAACCATAAAATACCTAGGAATAAACCTAACCACAGAGGTAAAAGATCTGTACACTGAAAATTATAGTAAATTTCTGAAAAAATTTGAAGAAAACACACAGAAATGGGAAAATATTCCATGCTCATGGATTGGAAGAACAAATATTGTAATGTCGATACTACCCAAAGCAATCTATACATTCAATGCAATCCTAATCAAAATAGCACAAGCATTCTTCACAGAGCTAGAACAAACAATCCTAAAATTTGTATGCAACCACAAAAGATCCCAAATAGCCAAAGTAATGTTAAAAAAGAAAACCAAAGCTGGAGATATTGCAATTCCAGACTTCAAGCTTTATTAGAAAGCTGAAATCATCAAGACAGTATGGTAATGGCACAAAGACAGACACAGAGATCTATGGAACAGAATAAAGAACCCAGAAATGGACCTACAAATGTATGGCTAACTAATCTTCAACAAAACAGGAAAGAATATTCAATGGAATAAAGACAGTCTCTTCAGCAAATGGTGCTGGGAAAACTGGACAGCAACATGCAGAAGAATGAAACTAGACCACTTTCTTACACCATACACAAAAATAAATTCAAAATGGATGAAAGACCTAAATGTGAGACAGGAAACCATCAAAATCCTACAGGAGAAAACAGGCAGCAATGTCTTTGACCTCAGTTGCAGCAACTTCTTACTTAACATGTTCTCCAAAGGCAAGGGAAACAAGCAAAAATTGTTGGGACCATGTCAAGATAAAAAGCTTCTGCACAGTAAAGGAAACAATCAATAAAACTAAAATGCAACTGATGGAATGGGAGAAGACATTTGCAAGTGACATATCAGATAAAGGGTTAGTATCCAAAATCTATAAAGAACTTACCAAACTCCACACACGAAAAACAAATAATCCAGTGAAGAAATGGGCAGAAGACATGAATAGACACATTTCCAAAGAAGACATCCAGATGGCCAACAGACACATGAAAAGATGCTCAACATCACTCATCATCAGGGAAATACAAATCAAAACCACACTGAGATACCACCTCACACTGGTCAGAGTGGCTAAAATGAACAACTCAAGAAACAATAGATGTTGGTGAGGATGTGGAGAAAGGGGAACACTCATGCACTCTTGGTGGGAATGCAAACTGATGCAGCCACTCTGGAAAACAGTGTGAAAATTCCTCAAAAAATTAAAAATAGAATTACCCTATGACCCAGCAATAGCACTACTAGGAATTTATCCAAAGGATATAGGGGTGCTGATTCATAGAGGCACACGAACCTCAGTGTTTATAGCAGCACTATCAACAACAGCCAAAGTATGAAAAGAGCCTAAATGCCCATCAACTGATGTGTATACAGACATACACACACACCCACTGGGGGGTAGGGAAAATGGGTGATGGGCATTGAGGAGGGCCCTTGTTGGGATCAGCACTGGGTGTTGTATGTAAGTGAATCACAGGAATCTACTCCTGAAGCCAAGGCTACACTGTATGTTAGCTAATGGCAATAAATTTAAAACAAAAATCCACCTAGTTCTTCAGGTAATAAATTGTTGTCCGATACTGTCATCTACTTGGAGGCAAGCAAATCTGTCTAATAGTACCTTTCCTGGATTTTCTATCAAGTATTTGTTGAGCATTATTATGTTCCAGGTATTATTCTAGGTGCTGAAGATACAGCAGTAAACAAACAAACAAACAAAAAGGTAAAAATCCCTGCTATTGTTTCCAGTGGAGGGAAACATACATTAGAAAATTAAATAAGTGAAATACATAGCTCAGGAAATTGTGTTGTTGGAGAAAAATAAGCCAGAAAAAGAAAATAAGAAGGACTTGGGGAAAAGTAGATGCAATTTTATTTTATTTTTTATTTTATTTATTTATTTTTCAACGTTTATTTATTTTTGGGACAGAGAGACAGAGCATGAACGGGGGAGGGGCAGAGAGAGAGGGAGACACAGAATCGGAAGCAGGCTCCAGGCTCTGAGCCATCAGCTCAGAGCCCGACGCGGGGCTCGAACTCACGGACCACGAGATCGTGACCTGGCTGAAGTCGGACGCTTAACCGACTGCGCCACCCAGGCGCCCCTAGATGCAATTTTAAATAGGTGGTCAGGGAAGGCATCACTGAAAAGATTCATTTGAACAAACTGGAAGATACATATAAGATGCCCTTTCAGAAGCATTTTGACTTCATGTCATTTCTTCTCTAAAGACATATTCTCTGTGGTGGTTTTAAGGAAACATATTTTTGGCACAAAAACAGACACATAGACCAATGGAATAGAATAGAAACCCCAGAACTAGACCCACAAATGTATGGCCAACTAATCTTTGACAAAGCAGGAAAGAACATCCAATGGAAAAAAGACAGTCTCTTTAACAAATGGTGCTGGGCGAACTGGACAGCAACATGCAGAAGATTGAAACTAGACCACTTTCTCACACCATTCACAAAAATAAACTCAAAATGGATAAAGGACTTGAATGTGAGACAGGAAACCATCAAAACCCTAGAGGAGAAAGCAGGAAAAGACCTCTCTGACCTCAGCCATAGCAATTTCTTACTCGACACATCCCCAAAGGCAAGGGAATTAAAAGCAAAAATGAACAACTGGGACCTTATGAAGATAAAAAGCTTCTGCACAGCAAAGGAAACAACCAACAAAACTAAAAGGCAACCAATGGAATGGGAAAAGATATTTGCAAATGACATATCGGACAAAGGGCTAGTATCCAAAATCTATAAAGAGCTCACCAAACTCCACACCCGAAAAACAGATAACCCAGTGAAGAAATGGGCAGAAAACATGAATAGACACTTCTCTAAAGAAGACATCCGGATGGCCAATGGGCACATGAAAAGATGTTCAGCGTCGCTCCTTAACCACACTCAGGTATCACCTCACGCCAGTCAGAGTGGCCAAAATGAACAAATCAGGAGACTATAGATGCTGGAGAGGATGTGGAGAAACGGGAACCCTCTTGCACTGTTGGTGGGAATGCAAATTGGTGCAGCCGCTCTGGAAAGCAGTGTGGAGGTTCCTCAGAAAATTAAAAATAGACCTACCCTATGACCTAGCAATAGCACTGCTAGGAATTTACCCAAGGGATACAGGAGTACTGATCCATAGGGGCACTTGTACCCCAATGTTTATAGCAGCACTTTCAACAATAGCCAAATTATGGAAAGAGCCTAAATGTCCATGAATGGATAAAGAATGGATAAATGGATGAATGGATAAAGAAATTGTGGTTTATATACACAATGGAGTACTACGTGGTAATGAGAAAGAATGAAATATGGCCCTTTGTAGCAACGTGGATGGAACTG
Organism: Prionailurus bengalensis; assembly: GCF_016509475.1. Classification (NCBI taxonomy): domain Eukaryota; kingdom Metazoa; phylum Chordata; class Mammalia; order Carnivora; family Felidae; genus Prionailurus; species Prionailurus bengalensis. Next base: position 148,835,551 of record NC_057344.1, read on the forward strand.
GAGAGTGTTATGCTAAGTGAAATAAGCCATACAGAGAAAGACAGATACCATATGTTTTCACTCTTATGTGGATCCTGAGAAACTTAACAGAAACCCATGGGGGAGGGGAAGGGGAAAAAAAAAAGAGGTTAGAGTGGGAGAGAGCCAAAGCATAAGAGATTCTTAAAAACTGAGAACAAACTGAGGGTTGATGGGGGTGGGAGGGAGGGGAGGGTGGGTGATGGGTATTGAGGAGGGCACCTTTTGGGATAAGCACTGGGTGTTGTATGGAAACCAATTTGACAATAAATTTCATATATTAAAAAAAAAAAAAGGAAACATATTTTACAGCCTGTGGATCACTTTACATAAATTCAAATATGCTAGCTCAAAGATGACCACTCTCACCATTATTGTCTAACATTGTTCCAGAGGAGATAATCGCCAATGAAACTGGTCATTAGAAATTAGGTATAAACATAGCAAATGAGGAGGTAAATATCACAATTTGTAGATTATCTATCAATTGCTTCACTTAAAGGCAGGGCAGTAGGGAACCAATTACAACCAAAAGAGAACTCAGCAGTGTGAACAGTTACAAAATTAATATACAGACTTTAGTTGCCTTCACGTGTATTAATACAAACAACAACCAGTCTAAAAATACAAAGGAAGATAAACCCCATTTACAATAAGAAACAAAAGATGGCAAATACTTAGGAATAAATTTGACCAAAAAATGTACAAGAACTATGAAGGAAATTTTGAAAAACACCACTAAAAAGTACAAACAACCATGAACACATGAAAATTAGTATCAAACTCATGATTAGGAAGATTCAACATCATGAAGATAGCAATTCTCCTTAACTTAGTTATATAGATTTAATACAATCCCAATGAAAATACCATCAGAATTTTTGTTGGAAAAATAGGTAAGTACATTTAAAGTGCATATGCAAAAAGAAAGAAAGCCAAAAGACTTTAGAAATATTTTTATATCTGAAAATATAAAATTAATAATAAAAGGGGAACAAGTCTACTTTATTTTATTTTTGAAACTTAAACAAATAAAATAGTGTGGTGCCACTGAATGAGTGACAGGTGAATAAAACATAATGGGAGGTCTAGAATTAGACATAAATATATTAGGGAATTGAGTAAAAAGGTGGCATTGCACATCACTGGGAGAAAAAAATGGATTATTAAGTAAATGATTTTAGAACCACTAGGTTAGTCATCTATAAAAAAATGTATGTCATACCCTTTATACTAAAATAAACTTTTGGTACGTAAAAGTTTTAAACTTAAAAAAAAGCACTAGAAACAAGAAAGAATTTTGCAAAAGTAGGTAGGGTCTTACTAAGTATAACACAAAACCTGGAAATCATTAAAAACTGATAAATTCAGATACATAAAAATTTAAAACTTCTGCATGGCAAAAACTCTTCGCAAAATTAAAAAGCACACACACACAACAGATTTTCAACAAGTATAGAAAGAAATATCCATACATTGCTGATGGAAGTATAAACTGGTACCAACTCTATTGAGAGCAATCCGGTAGTCTTAAATTTTTAAGTGTATGTATCTTCGACTCAGAAATTCCTTCTAAGATTGTATCTCATTTGATGCATGTGAGAAAATATGTCCAAAGATATTTATGAGGTATTATTTAAAATATCAAAATATTGGAACAATTGGGATATATTTATATAATGGAATTATATGCAACCTTTGAAGAGTGAGCTCCAAGAAGAATGATTTGAAGAATCATTGAGGATGATTTGAAGAACCTTTGAAGAATGATCTGCAAGATCACAATTATCTTCCCTTAGCCCAGGAGCAGAAGCAGAGACCCCAAAACCCAATGGATTAAGTGTGAGACAGAAAAAGTATGGATGTATGCTTCCAGTTGTTTTTTTTTTGTTTGTTTGTTTGTTTCTGAAGAATAAACATGCCTGAAGCTGAGATCAGGGCAAGTGGAGATGGAGAACAGACTTGGATGGAGTCCAGGACTGGAGGTCCTTTCAAAGTGGGGGTGGGAACTTTTTAGTTCCAGGAACAAAGAAAAGGACTCAGTGATGAGTTATTCTTAGTGTGGACCTCACACTGATCCTTTGCCTGTGGACATTAACTATTTTACCAACCTGGATACTCTTAAAACATCCCTTGAAGAGAAAGTGGGACTTAATGTGGTGGCTTTGGACATCCTATGTAGAGATAGATAGCTAAAGGAAAATTCTGTCCCCTGACCAATGTGGAATTGAGTGGAACAATTTGGGAATTTGTTTTTAAGAAGCAATGGATACCCCACAACTGTTAGATATGTCATCCCAAGGAATCTGAACATACTCCCAATTCTCATGATGTCTTCTGGGAAAAGCACTGTTAAAAACAGCTGTCCTGATGAAACTCATTTATAGTGATGGGAATCAGAATAGTGGTTATCCTTAGGAATAGGTAACATAAGGGAGGGCATATCCGAGAGCCTTTCATAGTACTGAAATGTTCTCTATTTTGATGAATGGTGGTTAGATGAATATATACATACTTTAAAATGTTTGCTTAAAACTTGCAAGCTTACGATATATAAACTGTACCCCAATTTTTAGGGATATCCTTCTATTCGACCACAACCTACGTGGGCCTGGGTTATCCACATTCCTCTTTCTCTCCCATAAAGAATAAAACTAATCTATTCAGCAAAATTTCAATGCCAGACAGTACAAATGCAAAGTCACAAGGAAAACAGAAACACAAATATATTTAGCTGACAGAGAGATCAAAAAAAGTAAATAGTGACTGTGGTTTCATCAAACATTTACAGAACAGTACGGGCCACAACAAAGTAGCTGATAATCAAGATATATGTTAAGATTATATTTGCTTTAGGGCAATTTATTTTCAAATTTGCAATTGGTTTTAAAGTCTTCATTTAAATCTTAACATTTTGTTAAGAGATTACGATAAAATTTTGGTAAACTGTGGGTTTAGAAAACTATAATCTTTTAATGCTTTAAAAAGTACCGTTTAAAATTTTTGAAAAACACTTCCTCAGTTCTGAGATTTTTGCATTTGCATTGCCCTACAGTCCAGGAACAGCTGCCAAACACTCTAGTGGGACTAAGAAAATAAAGTTTAATTCCTTTTCACATTAAGTTTTCTTTTCTCTGCATGTATGGAATACTTCTCCACTCTCGGAAGGTGTTGTGATTTGCTTCCTTTAATACTGTGTCTCTGCTTGTTTCAGTCAAAACCAAAACACTCCCCACTACCCTATTCTCATTCCCCTTCTCAAAAGAAGTAAATTTTGGCAGAAGAGTAAAGAGCAAAAGTAAGTCATAGGCCAAGGGTGACCAAAGTCAATGACCTCCAGGGCAAACCCACTAAGCTCCCTCCTACCAGAAGCCACAATTTGAGGGGTGTGGGATAAGCAAAGTAACTGCAAAACAAACTGCTACAAAGAAGGAGGCTGCTGTAGGAAGAAAGTGCTCATCAAATTCACCCAACAGCACCATTTTGTCCCATCAGCAGTAGTACCTTCTGTAAGGATCCTATGAATTCTGAGCTCATAGCAATAGGAGGCCAAGAAATAATCAGACATCAAAGAGAAGAACTTGATAATACTAATAGCAATTACTCCCAACTTTACTTATTTTTCTTTTTGAAAAAAAAAAAAAAAAACAAGGAAAATACAGAATTTATTCCAGCCCTGCCAAAATACATCTACCTGAAATTGTTTCTATTATTTATGAATCAAAAACTCCTTATCAGTTTTTATATTTTCATCATCTAACCTTTTTTTTTTTAATTTTTTTTTCAACGTTTATTTATTTTTGGGACAGAGAGAGACAGAGCATGAACGGGGGAGGGGCAGAGAGAGAGGGAGACACAGAATCGGAAACAGGCTCCGAGCCATCAGCCCAGAGCCTGACGCGGGGCTCGAACTCACGGACCGCGAGATCGTGACCTGGCTGAAGTTGGACGCTTAACCGACTGCGCCACCCAGGCGCCCCACATCATCTAACCATTTTTGTAAAGACTTTACACCTTTGAATCCTCCAGAACAAGACAGCTGTGTTATTGTGGAAAGGGAATTAAACCTAGATCCAGAATATCTCATTTGAAAACCATGGCTTTTCCACTTAGGAAATATGAAATAGGAGAGAATACCTGACTTCACAACGCTGTCATAAGGAGAAAAAAGTTTTGTAGCCTGTAACAACCTATACAAATGTAAAGTACGAGACAGGCAGCATTAAGAGGAAAGAAGAGAGGCTTAGATCCAAAGAGATCCTGGTTCGGGGCCCCTGGGTAGCTCAGTCAGTTGAGCGTCGGACTTCAGCTCAGGTCATGATCTCACGGTCTGTGAGTTTGAGCCCTGCATTGGGCTCTGTGCTGACAGCTCAGAGCCTGGAGCCTGCTTCGGATTCTGTGTCTCCCTCTCTCTCTGACCCTCCCCCGTTCACGCTCTGTCTCTCTCTGTCTCAAAAATAAATAAACATTAAAAAAAAGAGAGAGAGAGAGATCCTGGTTCAAATTTCAGTAGTATCACTTTGACCACGTAAGTTCTCTGAACTCAATTGCCCCATCTGGATTGTTAGAAGGATTAAATATTAACTTATAGAAAGCCCCAGTCACTTAACAGACATCCAATAAATGACAGCTATTATTTTTAAGCTTTTTTCCCTTTCCTTTAGTCATTTTTCATTCATTTAGTCAACAGTTACTGAGTAAAAGGCACTGTGCTAGGGTACAATGTTAAGTAAGACATATACAACTCCTATTTTCATGGAGTTGTCCTCTAGCAGTGGGCATAAACAGAAAATTAAAATATAATTTTATGGGGAAAGTATAGGGTCCTAAGGGAACCCAGAAAAGAGACATTTAATCTAGTCTTAGGTTAGTACTGCAGAGGCTTCTCGGAGAAAGTGACACTGCACCAAAAACTGAAAGATGAATAGGAATTAACAAATGGAGGAGAGGTGATAAGGGAAATTTTCTAGGCAAAGACATGTACAAAGACCCAGAAGCAAGAGAGATCACGTTTGTCAAAAAATACCTCAAAATACCTACCAACACATACCCTCTGTTCTGGGATTAGAATATAAATACTATCATATAAGTCTTTCTGACCTTTCCTTGTCCACTGACATGTCTTTCAGCCTTTCATCTGATAAACAACCATTTCTCCATTGTAGACCACTGAAGAAAACTTATTTTCATCAACCAAAATCACAACTGATCACCATTATCAAGTATAAATTCCTGGTTATGTGGTCCAATAATTCACAACATCTATCCTTATTCCAATCTACTGTTACTATAAGCATAGCCTCAGACTAGATGATGATGAATAAATACCACTCTCCACTCTCAATGAGTTTAACAGTCCAATTAGAAAAATAAAATATAAAATAGATTATGCCATAAAACAATATGTGATTAAATATCAATCACAACTGAACCATAAATGTAATAGCCTTTGGTTGGACAATAAATGTGACAGAAATTTAGACAAGGATAGATCATGATAAAAATCTTACAAATGTCAGTGCAGCTCAGGAGTATTTTTTCACATCATTCAGTGAGGCCTGTGGACTTTTATATACAGACACTGGTAAGTTCATTTGTTTAGTCTTTCAACAAATATTTGAGGGTCTCCTGTTATATGCATACAACAGGTACAAAGGCAAAACAAAGGTCCTACTGTACAGATCTTGTATTTTTGTTGGCAGAGGAGGCAATAAACAGAACAAAAAATAAAAACTTTACATGTATATCTTATTCAATCTTTGAAACAACTTCACCAAATAGGACTTATCATCCTCCTTTCACAAGAGACACGGGATGTCAAATAATTTGTCCAAGATCAGAAAGTCGTGTAGCCAAAATTTTAACCTGTATCTATCAGACTGTCAAACCCACGTCCAATGTGAGCCATTCCACTCCACTGCTGAGACTTCCATTTCCCTGAACCACAGAGATTGCTGGAGGCTTCTGTGGTACATGGTTGGTCCTGAAATGGTGTGTCCAGGATATAGCCAAGTGATTCTCATACTCTCCCTCCCACTGAACTAGGTTGTGAGCTATTTCTTACTCCTGCAGTGTTCTTTCTCCCATCTGCATTGCTTTCAATTGTGATTTTGGTTTCCACATCAATGTATATATCCGTGGGTTCCATTCTATGCAATTCCCTTCTCTGCTTTTAACATCTTCAACAAATTCTCCATTCATTTTCCTCACTCACCCCAAATACCAGATTCCTGGTATTCCTCATTCACCCAAATTCCTCATTCACCCAAAATACTAGATTATAGCACTGTACTCCCCTTCAAAGTTATGGCACTAATGGGCAATGTAGCAACTGTGCTATGTTGGAAGGACTATTGTCTTTGGACTTATACCTATTAACAATAGCTCTACCATGAAGCAGTTAAGTGCCTGGTCCTCTCCTACACTATCTCATTTCATCTTTTCAATAACACTGTAAATTATTAAAAACTGTTCATATTTTACAGATGAGGAATGAAGGTTCAGAGAGGCTGATTACTTGTTGAAGGCCAAGGTATAGTAAATACACGTCTTCCCATGTGCTTCCTACTATACCATGCTGCCTCCCACCTAAAACTACAGAAGTCAAGGAAATGTGCATTTGAAAGATCTTTTAGGGGCACCTGGGTGGCTCAGTTGGTTAAGCGTCCAACTTCAGCTCAGGTCATGATCTCACAGTCTGTGAGTTCAAGCCCCGCATTGGGCTCTGTGCTGACAGCAGCCTGGAGCCGGCTTCAGATTCGGCATCTCCCTCTCTCTGCCCCTCCCCTGCTCATACCTCTGTCTCTCTCTCTTTCTCTCAAAAGTAAATAAACATGAAAAACTTAAAAAAAAAAAGAAAGAAAAGAAAAGAAAGATCTTTTATAAGATCCTTTCTGGTGCAGACATCATGTAAGCATCCTTTCTACAGAGCACTTTCCAGTGATCCAGTCTCTTCAAATCCTGGCTTTGTCACATGCAAATTGGGACCACGGTGAGCCTCAGTTTTCTCATCTATAAAAGGGAATACTACTATTTACCTCACAGAGTTATTGTGATGATTTAATGACAAAGTATGTAAAACAATAAAGCAACTTACAAATAAAATGTTCCTTGAGCTTCTTTTACAAGCCTGTAAAAAATCTCGTCTTTGAATTTGCCATTGTAAATTGATTCCCCTTTATATACATATACATATATATACACATGTATATACATACACATATATAACACATATACATATGTGCACATATATACATGTATATAAATAATAAATATGAATTATAAATTATAATATATAAATTATAAATCAGTGATATATATACATATCTACATATATGTATATATATCAAAAATCAGTGATACATATATATATGTATATATATCACTGATTTATAATTTCAGATTTAGGGGGTGCCTGGTGGTGGTTCAGTTGATTAAGCGTTGAACTCATGATTTCAGCTCAGGTCATGATCTCTGGTTCTTGAGTTTGAGCCCTGCAACCGGCAGTGTGCTGACAGTGCAGAGCCTGATTGGGCTTCTCTCTCTCCCTCTGCCCCTCCCCTGTGCGCGTGCATACTGTCTCTCAAAATAAATAAACTTTAAAAAATAATAATTTCAAATTTAAATAGAGCAATATATCCACAGCTTTTCCTACTAGGCAAACTTGTTTTACACTACCACTAAGACTAACCTTGCAATATAAGTTTTCCTCAAATTCTTTTAGAAATGGAGGAAAATAGTCAACTTTGGAACAGCTATAAGAAAATGAATTTCATCTTAAATGTGCAGTTATATAAATTAAAATGGCCTGCAATAGGCCTAGTTTTCAATCAATTTTCTTATAGTTTTATTTAAAGTTACACATATATTTAAAATGCCAATATAGGGGCACCTGGGTGGCTCAGTCGGTTGCGCGTCCGACTTCAGCTCAGGTCACGATCTCGCGGTCCGTGAGTTCGAGCCCCGCGTCAGGCTCTGGGCTGATGGCTCAGAGCCTGGAGCCTGTTTCCGATTCTGTGTCTCCCTCTCTCTCTGCCCCTCCCCCGTTCATGCTCTGTCTCTCTCTGTCCCCCAAAAAATAAATAAACGTTGAAAAAAATAATAATAAAATAAAATGCCAATATAATAGAAAACATTCATTAAGCACTTAACATTTCTTAATCCATTTAATAAAATTCTTCAGTTATAAGAAAAGGATAATTTAACAATCAAAGAAAAGTTTAACAGTTAAAGGAAAATTAGTGTAGAAACTATAAAACAATATAGTCCAGAGAAAAACTATAGAAAGTATAGATAAAATAGATTAAATTTTATTACCTATAAAATGCCGACACGTATGCTCATTTAAAACTGATCCATGGGTATTATATTATGTCCCTTTATTCATGTAAATGGAAAATTAGATCTCTCTATTTACCTTCCATTTAGTTAGCTTTCAAATTCATTTTAATATGTTAATCTTAAAGTCTGTCATTTCCAGGATTGTTTTGTGCTTCTTTCCTTGGCATTCATAGTTTCCCTTTCTTTTCCAAGAATTTTATTCTAAAAAGCACATAAAAATGTGTGAGCAAATACATATGTGTGTGTGTACATGCACAGTATTTGCATCTTTTTCTAAATTAATATTTCTCTTGACAATATAAATCAAATCAGGACAGAAGGTTCATCCCTTCCTCACCCCCCATTAAGGCAAAAAGGTGGAAATAAATGTCTTTTGTACTGCAAAAGCCCATCTCATTAAATGAAAACTCTTAGTGTTTTACTTACAGCTAATGTCCTTCAAACTGCTTTGTGGTGATAATGTTTTTTCAGCAATGACGTCTGGAAAATCAAAGAAATTCAGTTTTCTACCTTTTAAGCTTCTTATATCTCTCTGAATGATGCAGGCTCAAGAGTTGCCAAATGAGATGGGCAAAGGCAGCCAAACAGGGCTTCCTAGCCAACCTAAAAATAGCAGGTGGTGGTGGGCAGATATACCATTTCTCTCTTGCTCTTTTTCTTCTTTTCCCTAAAGCTAGGTACCATAAATACGGCTTATTCAATATTAAAACAGTACAAAAAGAACTATATTCTCTCTTGTCCTAATCTCTAAACATGTGGTCAGTTAGGAAAATTTGCACATTTTGCTAAGGAAGATGAGAAAGTCAGGGCAAAGCTATATTCTGTATTTCTTACAGGAAGGTTTCCTTCCATACCCAATTTCCATTTGTTCTGAAAGTAAATCAGACCATAACTTCTGGAATCAAGAACTGCCTTTGCCTGTTGGAGAACTTTGAATAGTAACTATTAACATGTGTACGTTTTATAGTTTAAAAAGTCTTGTCACTGATTTTATGTTATTGGCTCCTTACAACAAGCTTATGCTTTGGAAAGGTTCTAGCATTACAATTTGAAAAATAAGACAACTGAGGCTCACAGAAGTTGTAGCTTGCCCAAAACTATCCAGATTAAAAAAAAAAAAGGTAGATCTTCTGTTTTTCGATTCTACTTGTGACACACACACACACACACACACACACACATAAACACACCTCCCTAAAGATTCCAACATAATGAAATTTAAGGTTTTAACTTGTAAAGTTTCACACATATGTACATATATATATTATAAAATTGATATGTATATCAATTACGGGGAAAAAGTTTTCCTTGGATTAGCGGTCCTTTACAATTCAAAAGTTTAAAAAAACATGAAAATATGAATTTACTAATGATATTAAGCATAAAATGATTTCTTTAAAGAAATTCATTTTTCAACTTATTATCACTTGTGCTTGCTTCAGCAGCACACATACAAAATTATTATCATTTAACAAAAGAAATTAAATAAGGAGTTATGGGCATTTAAGCTTTGTTTGTTGAAGATGGGAGCAAAGAGCCTAGAAGGAAATACTTATGTGCGAGTTGGTTATCTCTCAGTGGTAAGATTACAAAGACTTTTTTCTTCTCCTATTTTCTGCACATTTCAAGTTTCATATAAGCAAGAAATTATGGTCGTAATGCATTTTCCTCTTTTCTCTTAAGTTTATTTGAGAGAAGAGTATGTGCAAGGGAGGGGAAGAGAGAGAGAATCCCAAGTGGGCTCCACTCTGTCAGTGTAAGCCTGATGTGGGGGTTCCATCCCACCAACCACGAGATCGTGACCCAAGCCGAAACCAAAGAGCTGGCCGCTTAACTGATTGAGCCACTGAGGCTCCCCATTAATCGCATTTTCAAAAATAATTTAGACAGGGGCGCCTGGGTGGCGCAGTCGGTTAAGCGTCCGACTTCAGCCAGGTCACGATCTCGCGGTCCGTGAGTTCGAACCCCGCGTCGGGCTCTGGGCTGATGGCTCAGAGCCTGGAGCCTGTTTCCGATTCTGTGTCTCCCTCTCTCTCTGCCCCTCCCCTGTTCATGCTCTGTCTCTCTCTGTCCCAAAAATTAAAAATAATAATAATAATTTAGACATAAAAAATTTTCTACAATATAAGGGAAAAAAGCAGGACACAAGATTGAATCTACAATATGATCTCAATTTGGTTTTTAAAAAATGGTGTTTTTTTTGTAGATTCAAGTAGCTAAAGCTGGAAGATAACAGTTTGCTAGAATAGTGTTACCTCTGATAGGATCCAAGAATTATCTTGTTTTTAAAAAAAAATTTTTTTTAAACATTTTATTTATTTTTGAAAGAGAGAGAGAGAGATTGCGAACAAGGGAGAGGCAGAGAGAGACACACACACAGAATCCTAAGCAGGCTCCGGGCTCTGAGCTGTCAGCACAGAGCCTGATGTAGGGCTTGAACCCACAAACTCGAGATCATGACCTGAGCCAAAGTCGGATACTCAACCAACTGAGCCACCCATGCCCCTAAGAATTATCTTCTTATTTGAACATCTGTGCAATCTGCAAATTATTCTAACAAGCATATTGTACTTTTATAAAGAATAGGAAAATGTTTAGGTTTATTGTCACTTAATTTCCAGTGGAAATTAAGTGGAAGTAAAAAAAAAAAATAATCCCAAATTATAAATCAGCAGAAAAATATTAGTATACCCAAATTGTAATTTATAAAACTTTCAGCTTTATGTCCATTAAGTTAGGTACAGGTATCTGTCACTAAACATAAAAGATGAGGGTCAATATATTTTGTCAACAACCAAATCTTTAAAAAACTCTGAATGAGGGGCACCTGGGTGGGTTGAGCATCCAACTTCAGCTCAGGTGGCGATCTCACCGCTCAAATTCAAATTGCTCATTGCGTGCTCTATTGTCACCAGAGCCTGCTTTGGATCATCTGTCCCCTCTCTCTCTGCACCTTCCCTGTTCATGCGCTCTCTCTCTCAAAAAAAATTAACATAAAAAAAGAAACAAACCTGGTTACATTTTCAATATGGAATTCAGGATTTAGAGTCTGAATGTAAACAAAAGCCCTCTAAAGATCACAAATATATACAAATATAGAAATTAGGTCTATGTATATACATATGTGCACACACATGAGAATGTATACACAGTGGATGGGTGTAAGGAAGTGGAATTTCTAGTAGACTGTACTTTTTTCTTTATAATTTTCTAGATTGTTTAATTTTCCATACTAAACACTGCTCTAGGACCCATGAAGTTAGGAATGCTCCTTTCTCTCCTTTTCCTTGATTACTATTTGCAATAAAATAGCAACTGCAGAAGACCAAAAGAGATGAAAGGTTTCAATCACTTTCTTTTCATTCCCTATTTAATAATATCAATTATTACCTTGGTATTATCTGCACTGTTCCACCAAAGACGGCATTCATAAACTGTCTGAATAGTACTGAGGTCCTGACCAGGTAAGAAACCAATGCAGGACTTTTGCCTACAGCCTACAACCATGCCCTTGTAGGAACAACTGGGTGACAGTTTGGGTGGGATGGGGAATAGTTTTTATCACTAACCCAGGGAAGAAATATTAGACTCATAACACTAACCATAATATTCTTTTATTCAAATAAGAGAAGAGTAATAGGCTTCTCACTTCAACAAAAATAAAAGAACAAGGGCAATTTCAAACAGACTTTAAAGATAATTTATACATACTGAGAGTTCTTTTTTGCAACCCATGTTCTAGTAAGGAGTACAAAGATCTGTATGTACTTTGTTTAAAAACAATGCATAAAAGCATAGCCTATTAATCTCATCTACTTCCCAAGAGAAGGAAGGTCTCATGGTGTTAGAGGAGTATCAAGTATCATTTCCCCTGAGAGTTTTCCATAACAAACACTTATGGTTTTTATAACCTGAATACAATAAAGCTACTTTTATATTTTAAAATATACTTTTATATTTTAAAATATACTTTTAAAAGTAAAAGAAAAATATCAAGAATGTAGGTAGCAATCTATCTCCTTTATGTAACTTCCAACTTCCTCAAGGGGGAAAGTAATTCCTTTTCAAAAAAAATTTTTTTAAATGTTTATTTATTTATTTTGATAGAGAGCACGTAAGAGAGCAGGGGAGGGCCAGAGTGAGGGGGAGAGAATCCCACTTGTCAGCACAGAGCCTGACACAGGGCCCAATCCCACCAATCATGAGATAATGAAATGAACCCAAATCAAAACTCAGACACTTAACAGATTGAGACACCCAAGTGCCTCCAAAATATATATCCTCTTTTGTTACTAGTATTTTTTTTTATTTTTTATTTTTAGTAAAACCAATTCCTAACAACTTAAGAACGTAGGAGATTAATAAAATATTTTCAGAATGATGAATTTAATATTAAATGAAGTGCCTAATTTTTAATTTTTATACCAAAGACATTCTCCGGAGAGTCTCAACCACCACTCCAATCCCACTCACCAGAGGTAACCACAATGAATGGTTTGGTGAATCTCTCTTTACACAAACATATACCATACATACATACTATATACAGTAAAACCTTGGATTGTGAATAACTTGTTCTGAGAGTGTCCCGCAAGACAAGCAAACATTTCTAATAAATTTTAACTTGATAAACAAGCAACATCTTGCAATACAAGTAGTACGTGATGCCAAATGTCACAAGATCACAACCGAGCCAATGGTTCTTGAAATTCGCTTTGATATACATGTGCTTTGGATTACAAGCATGTTTCCACAACTAATCAGGTTCACAAACCAAAGTTTTACTGTATATATGTATATGTATGTATAGAGGCATATAGAGATACATACTATCTATAGTAATTGATGGATATAGATCTATCTCTATATCTATCTGCCTATCCATCTATGGAGAGAGAAAGGGGATCACACTGTAACTATTCCACTTAAAAATATATAGTGGATAGGGGAGCCTGGGTGGCTCAGTTGGTTGAGCGTGGAACTCTTGATTTTGCCTGAGGTCATGATCTCACAATTCATGTGTTTGAGCCTTGTGTCAGGCTCTATACTGACAGCATGGAGCCTGCTTGGGATTCTCTCTCTTTGCCTCTCCCCTGTTTGCGTGTTCTCTCTCAAAATAAACATATATATACACACACACAAACATATATATCCATATGTATATACATACATATACAATTTTATATACAATGGATATCCTACCATAGTTCCACCTTATTCATTCTTCTGTAGTAACTCCACAAACTTACCAATTTTCCAGATGCTTTCAGCCACCAAGACACGGAATGAAAAGAAGTAATAGTACTAATAGTAATAGCTAACATTTATTGAGAGTTGTTCTAAATGCTTCACATATACTACACATTAAAATTGCACAACTTTACAGATACATACTATTACTTATGTCCTTCTTATAGGAAATTAAAATATATTACCAAAGGTTATAATGACTTTCCCAAAACTAGTAAGTTTAAAGGCCAGGAATTGAAGTAGCAATTTGTCTTAGGAGCCTGTGTTCTTCACCAATACTGACTCTGTGATGTTAAAAATATTAAAATAAATTCTTACTTAACAATGACTGACTGTTGGTATATATCAGATGTAAAGATAATAGAACACAGTGTTTTGGTGTTTTAAAAACTATACCGGGGCCCCTGGGTATAGTCGGGTTAAGCGTCCGACTTCAGTCAGGTCACGATCTCGCGGTCCGTGAGTTCGAGCCCCGCGTCAGGCTCTGGGCTGATGGCTCAGAGCCTGGAGCCTGTTTCCGATTCTGTGTCTCCCTCTCTCTCTGCCCCTCCCCCGTTCATGCTCTGTCTCTCTCTGTCCCAAAAATAAAAATAAACGTTGAAAAAAAAAATTAAAAAAAAAAAAAAGTAATCATACCAAGAGGTTATATATTCAGTTTAGAATCTGCCACTAGTCAAAACATTTGAATTAGTTAAAAACATACAAATTTGCTTTACATATATTTCATAGACTGAAAAAGGAAAGAGATCTAAGTGTCTTACTATTACCTTCTTTTATGGCTCAAAGAGGCTTTTTCCCAGTTTTACCAGCCTTTTAATTCACTAAACTGTCACTAAATGATTTATGGTCATGAAAAAAAAAAAAAAACAAACTATATAGTCACAGAAAAGATCCTGAATCACATTTTTGAAATCTATGACTCAGACTCTAAACTCAGATCCAAGAGTGTTTTGAATAATGGCAGAATCTTTGAAATAAATAGTCTCTCAAGGTAACTATTCTGAAGAGGACAATACTCTGTTGCCTGTTTAAGGTCAAATCTGTTAGAAGCTGGTTACCATACTCAACAGATTTATTTCAGTCACTAATTCAGCAACCAGTTCATGTCAGCCATTAGCAAAATAATAACTTATGCCCATACTGGCTATTCTGTTCCTGAGCCAGATTTGCTAACTAGTATTCTAAGCACTGTATAACATAACAAGATAGCATTGCTGTACCAAGTGGAGCATTGTTTTATAACATTAGCCAATTTCCTAATTTACTCTTTTAACATAAAGTGATTCCATTCTAGCTGACCATAACAGCAAGGACAAAATGGCAGTTTTAGGAGATGCTTTACCTTTGAATGAAACTTATTAGTTTTGAACAAGGGATGACAGTAAAAACAGTGCATACGTACGTATATATATTCAACACCGCCAAAGCACCCTTTTGAAGTGATGCCAATTAACATTTAAAGGTGTTATGTCTCAGAAGATGGGTCAAAGATCAGGTTTCGACTACTTCTGTTACCCAATCACTTTCTTGACAGTAGTTTTGTTAAGAAAATCTTTTTTCTTGAAAAAATAATCATCTTATCTAAGCTTCATGTAGTTCCACAGAATAGTAAAAATAAATGTAAGCTTCTTTGTATACACAATTGCTAAATAAATGGTAAACAATTTTGCAGGACAGCCCTTAATATGACGTCTAATCAGTAAATATTAGAATATTAAATTCCCTGTCAACCTGTTAAGCATAATTATCTAACCATAAAAAACAACTGGTATTCCTCAATCGAATACTTGGAGAAGCAGCTGGAAGCTGTATAGCGGACTTTCTTAGAGTAAAATATTTCTAAAAGCATTGCCTTTTGATTGCCTATATTTAATTTAGCAGCTCATTTTCTTTCCCCGACCCCCCTGTATTTGAACATGTAAAATCTCACTCAAGGAAGCATTTATTAATCAATTAATGCTTTTCTCTGGCAATAGAAAAGACCTCTCATGAGCTCCTATCTTATTCCAACCATTCACCATAAAAATAATTTTGCTTGGATTACAGCCAGAGCAGAGGTAATAATCAAGTATATAATGACCTCATGTGGCAAATGACGATAACTACTGATTTAACTAGGAAATAATTATGGGCTTAAACTACTTTTGCTATAGAATTTTCAGTTTTCAAATTGTTATTTGAAATGGGCATTAAATACTGCCTAGAATTAAGGAAGAAAAGAAAAATGACCTTACATACAAAGAGCAGAAGTTTAAAAAAAAAAAAAAAAGAAGTAAAAATAGAGTCACTATTGACTAAAATAAAATGAACCTACATGGTAGAGTCAAAATATTTGGGTCTTTGTTTCAGCTTTAATTTTTGTGGGATCTTGAGAAATCCCTTAGCCTTTCACATCTGTGAAATAGTGGTAAATTCTGTCTACTACAAACTTGTAAGGCTAAAAGATGGTTATATGAAAGGATTTGATAATATCTTGTATTCATATGGTGCTTTTATCTTACTTATGGTACTTACTATTCTACATATAAAACATTTTTAAGCCCATCTGAAAACTAAACCAAAAACGAAAGTACTGTTACCTAGTTTTACTTCTAATTGTCACCTCTTATTCTAGTGCAGTGGACATTGGTGTAGTACTTATCATATTCTATGCACAGAACTAATATTAAATAAATTCAAGGAATAGCCATATTACTAATAACTTCCTTGAGAATGGTCTTAATTCTTAAAAATAAAAAATGCTTCAATATTTATCAATTTAAAATTTGCTAAAGCAGAATTTGGTGTTATTTTGTGAAATCTGAACCAAATCCACATCCTCTTTGATGGAATATGTTCTGAGAACATCAATATCACATTAAGAATTTATAACTCAATAAACATACAATTATAGAGCTGCAATCACAATAATCTAAAAAATGGTGGGAGAAAGGGAGTAGGTAAAACTTATTCAAATTCAAATTACATACCTATCCTTCACTTATGTCTTTATTCCTGAAAACACCTCACTAAGTAAAAAGCTTTAAATGAAAACTTTTCCCATTAATTTTAATAGGACCCATTATATTATATGCCAAGATACCAAAAAAGCATCGATGAAAAATAACAAGTTTATAAGCAATAAGTAAATGGACTGTACATAAAATATATTGTAAAAATGGTTTATTATACATGCCAGGTGGAAAATTTGATAGTGGGGGGTGGTTAGTAGAGAAGAATAAAGGAATCATTCTTTGGAATATAAATTATACTTTCTGTACCATTTCCCTCCACCAATTTTCCACACTTTTGGGGACTAATTTAATGGTTATCTTGCATTCAAACTGCACTTAAAATTAAGTTATAACAACAACAACAACAACAAAAACACCCTTCAGGGAACTTCAAAACACATGGAAATACCATCTGAACATAACAGAGTCTTACAAGATGCAACCTCTTCATTCTTCTCCTTTGACATGCTTATGCAGAGCAAAATAACCTGACACATAATTCACATGTATTCAAAGTGATAATCTCTGTATAGAAAGTGTTAAGTCGGGGCGCCTGGGTGGCGCAGTCGGTTAAGCGTCTGACTTCAGCCAGGTCACGATCTCGCGGTCTGTGAGTTAAGAGCCCCGCGTCGGGCTCTGGGCTGATGGCTCAGAGCCTGGAGCCTGTTTCCGATTCTGTGTCTCCCTCTCTCTCTGCCCCTCCCCCATTCATGCTCTGTCTCTCTCTGTCCCAAAAATAAATAAAAAACGTTGAAAAAAAAAATTTAGAAAGTGTTAAGTAAATTAGTATGTTTTTGTCTGAGACAGGAATGTTTAAATATTGATTTTTTTTTTTTATAATTTTTTTTTCAACGTTTTTATTTTATTTTTGGGACAGAGAGAGACAGAGCATGAACGGGGGAGGGGCAGAGAGAGAGGGAGACACAGAATCGGAAACAGGCTCCAGGCTCCGAGCCATCAGCCCAGAGCCTGACGCGGGGCTCGAACTCACGGACCGCGAGATCATGACCTGGCTGAAGTCGGACGCTTAACCGACTGCGCCACCCAGGCGCCCCTAAATATTGATTTTTATTGCATACTTGTTTAGTGTGTTTTGGAGTATGAGTTTGAGTAGGGCAAGTCTTCGCACCCAAAGAGAAAAAAGAGTGATTCTCTATAACATGACATAACTTTCCAAGAGATATTATGGCAAAAAGTTATTAACTGAACAGTTCTTATGTGGCGGGGGGGGGGGGGGGGGGAGTGGAGACTGTATTTGGCATTACTAATCTCAGTACTTTTTATAATTAATGACAATATTCCAAGGAACTACACAGAATAAGGAAGAACTTAATTATATCAACCTTGCCTTCATTTCTCAATATTAAACTATCTAACTGAAGATGAGAAAAAATTTCATTGTAGAAATAAATACTTGAAAGAAAAAAAACCTTATTAGGGTTAGCCTTAAAAAGCCTCCAAAGTATTATTAAACCTAAGTAGCTCAGGCCCCTAGGAAACACAAAATTATACAACTTCAAGACTTACTATAAAGCTAATCGAAACAGTATGGTATTGGCAAAAGAACAAACAGATCAATGTATACACAGTCAAGTGATCTTCAACAAAGGAGCAAAGGCAATATGATGAAGCAAAGATTATCTTTTCAACAAATGATGTTGGAACAACTGGACATCCACATACAAAAAAAAAAGAAAAAAGGAATCTAGACTCTGACCGTACACCCTTCACTAAAATTAACTCAAAATGGATCATAGACCGAAATGTAAAATGCATAGTTCTAAAACTCATAGAAGATAACACAAGAGAAACCCTAAATGACCTTGGGCATGGCAATGACTATTTAGAACCAATACAAGATATAATCCATAAAAGGGGTGCCTCGTGGCTCAGTGGGTTAAGCATCTGACTCTTAGTTTTGGCTCAGGTCATGATCTCACGGTTCTTGAGTTCAAGCCCCCCATCAGGCTCTGCGCTGACAGTGTGGAGCCTGCTTGGGATTCTCTCTCTCTCCCTCTCTCTGCCCTTCCTCTGCTCACACTGTCACCGTCTCTCTCAAAATAAAAAAGATAAATTTTTTTAAAAAACTTAAAAAAGAAAAATAATAATCTTTAGGAGAAATAATAAGCTGGACTTCATTAAAATTAAAAATTTCTGCTCTGTGAAAAACAATGTCAAGAGACTAAGCTAAATCACAGAGTAGGAGAAAATATTTGCAAAAGGCACATTTGATAAAGAAGTGTTATCAATAGTATACAAAGAACTCTTAAAACTCAATAAGAAAATGAACCCAATTAAAAATGGGCGAAAGACCTTAACAGACATCTCACCAAAGATATACAGATGGCAAATAAACATATGAAAAGATGGTTAACATCATGTCATAATGACATTGCAAATTAAAACAAGATATAACCATATACCTATTAGAATGGGCAAAAATCCAAACCACTGACAACACCAAGTACTGACAGGGTTGTGAGACAATAGGAGATCACATTCATTACTGGTAGGACAGCAAAATGATACAACTATTTTGGTGGACAGTTACCAAGTTTCTTAAAAACCTAAACATACTCTTACCATACAATCCAGCAACTGCACTGGTTGGTATTTACCCAAGTGAACTGAAAACCTATGTCCATACAAAAATCTACACACAGGGGCACCTAGGTGGCTTAGTCGGTTAAGCCTCTGACTCCGGCTCAGGTCATGATCTCGCGGTTTGTGGGTTTGAGCCCCGCGTTGGGCTCTGAGCTAACAGCTGGAGCCTGGAGCCTGCTTCAGATTCTGTATCTCCTCTCTCTGACCCTTCCCTGCTTGCACTCCGTCTCTCAAAAATAAATACACATTTAAAAAAATCTACACACAGATGTCTGTAGCAGCTTTATTCATAACTGCCAAAACTTGGAAGCAACCAAAATGTCTGTCAGCAGGAGAGTGGATAAACTATGGTACATTGAGACAATGGATTATTCAGTGCACCCACCTCCAAAAAAAACCCCCAAAACAAGCTATATGAAGGCATGGAAAGAAGCCATGGAGGAAACTAAAGGCAAATTGCTAAGTGAAAGAAGCCAATCTGAAAAGGCTACATACTGAATACTTCCAATCATATGACCTTCTCAAAAAGGCAAAACAATGGAGACAAAAAGATTAGTAGTAGCCAGAGGGTGGATGGGGGTGATGAACAGAGCACAGATTTTTGGGGGCAGTAAAACTATTTTTGTATGACACTACAGTGGTGAATATATGTCATTATTCATTTGTCAAAACATACAAATGTACAACACTGAGTAAACCTGAATGTAAACAATGGACTTTGAGTGATAATGTGTCAATGTAAGTTCATTGATTAAAACAAATGTACCACTCTGGTGGGGGATGTTGATAGTGGAAAAGGCTGTACAAATATGGGAGCAATGACTATATGGGAACTCTACTTTACACTTAATTTTCTTGTGAACCTAAAACTGCTATAACAAAGTCTATTAAAAAGTTAAAAAAAAAAAAAGGATAAGACTGGTAAAATCCAAAGTCTGTAGTCTAATTTAGCATTTTCTGGAGGTAATAAAATTCTATCTCTATATAAAAAAATGCTTTGGGATGATTTGTCCCTTAAAATATGACAGACCTATTTTCTAGGGGGCTCAGTATACAGTGCTTAAAGTTTCAGACACAGATGAGAATATCCTGAATGAGGGAATGTCTTGTACAATTAAAATTACCTTCTTAGAAGAGTAAAGTATAAAAAGTAGTACATGCATTCTGATGAAACATGAAATGAAACGGGAAATAGGATCCAAGAGATAATACAGACCACTAGGCTCAACACTCTTGTACCCACTCAATGGCACAGCTTTTATTTTGAATCATAACAAATAAATTTTTTAAGCTTTTTTTTTTCAATTCTAAAGATATAAAGTCATTAAGTTAAACATTTCTAGGTTACTAAAAATCTCTAAATTATGTCTAAAGCAGAACAATGTAATATATATAAACCTTTGTTACCTTTTTATATTCATAATATTTTCTTCAAAAGTAGAATTTTTAAAAGATGTAATCATTTCAATGAGTATAGCTCCATCACAGTTCATGAGATTATATTTATTTATTATGCTAATATTTAAACAAATTCATTTGTATCAAACACAAACAAAAAATACCCATACAATATCATGAGACAGTTTCAATATTCATGAAGAATATAGGATTTGAAATAAAGTCTCCCTTACAAAGATCAGTGCATCTAGACTGTTTAACCTACAAAATCATCATCTTAGACTATCAAAAAAAACAAAACAAAACAAAAATGACATTTTAAAAAGGAGAATGATAGTTTCAAAGGCAAAGTGTCTCTTCCACTCATTTCAAAAACAGAACTTTTCTAAAATCTAACTAGAAAGGTTAAAAACATAGAAAAAACACTGCACCTTAACTGAACTTGAAAAAACATTTTATCTCTAGACCTAAAATGAAACCATGCAGATTTTTAAAAATTACAACTATTCTACCTCCTTGTCTTCCTAATGTCTTTCCTAATATATATTTAACAAAAATGATAATGCTTTCAAAATACAGAACATATAAAGCAAGACCATTATTATCAGTAATTTAAAGGAAGAGAAAAAAAATCTAAGTTATAACCCTACAGAGAAGCACAGCAAACTGAAGTAAAGAATGATCATGATGTTCTCAAAGCAGAAATGTTGTGACTTTCATTTAAACTTTAAAAGAGCAGGCTGCTGGGGTACCTGGCTGGATCATTTAGAAGAGCATGCAAGTCTCGATCGTGGGGTCCTGAGTTTGACATGAATGTTGGGTATAGAGATTACTAGAAAAAAATAAATAAAAACTTAAAAAAAAAAAAAAAAATAAAACAGTAGGCTACCTAATTAATCCAGACAGTAAAGAAAGCAGGATAGGGCAAGTAAGAGCTGGACAAAAGAGGGGCACCTGGGTGGCTGCTGGTTGAGCATCCTATTCTTGATTTAGGTTAACATTATGATTTCAGGCTTCATGAGATCGAGATCCACATGGGACTCTGGGCTGATAGTATGGAGTCTGCTTGGGATTCTCTTTCTCTCCCTCTGTCTTTGCCCCTTCACTGCTCATACTTATACTAGCTTTCTCTCTCTCAAAATAAACACTGCGGGGGGAAAAACCCCTACCATGTGACAAGCTATTTTCTAAAAAAAAAAAAGAGCTGGACAAAAGAGACTACACCGCTAAGAAGATAATCTACCTTGTGTCTCTTTTGACTTCTTACCACATGTAAAGTTAAAGAAAAACTACTCATTCCCAGTACAGGGTCAATAAAAAATAAAATGGAAAAACATCCCTTGCTATGTTCCACTAACGTTTTACCTATGAAAATGGGAAGAAATTTAGGGAAAACTATACTTTCACCTCAAATAAGTTAAAGACAGTTATATTTTAAACCAATATTTTAACTATAAGACTAATATCCCATTCTAAAAAGAATGGTCTGAGAAGACAGAAAGTAGGTAGCTACTAAGCTCCATATAAATTGAACCTTTATACTCATTTATCTTTTAATTACAGAAACATTTTAAGTTATCATTTCCTCTTTAATCCTCTAAAATCCCATGCAAAAAGATGAATGAAGCCTCACCCATACCACAGATTTAGAAATAAAAGCAGAAAAAAGATTAAATGACTTATAAGCTAGGCTTTGCCTTTACAAAATGGGAACAAAGTCTGACCTGCTCCTTTGTTAATGTGTTAGAGGCCCATTAATAAATATCAATGACGTGATTAAATACTAAGGTGGTGTTATCTTCCACATAAATTAAAAGGAAGGGAACACATGTGATCAAAAGTATTTAAAACTTCATAATCCTTTTTTAGGGATTCTTTAAATTCCACTTTTCAACTTTAAAGGTACACTGATTTACACAGGATACCTTACCATTTACTATGTAACATTAAAGTTCCCAGTTAAGAAACTGGTCACCAGTGAAATAAGAAGCACCAGGAAAAGAAAGAAAAAAAAAAAGCCAACCTGCTGAAGGAAAGGTAGAAGGAGGCTGGATCCTTTATGATGTAATTTAGCCAGCACTTACTCTGGAAACATCTACCTTCAGACTTTCTGTCGTGAGAGATAATTAAATGTCTTTATTTTTGTAAAGCAAAAAAGAAACTGCTCGTAAGCTTTTATATAGAATTCATCAAAACAATTATTTTTTTCTTGAAACAAAAATGGTAAAAAACCTGGGTTTTCTAGAGACTTGTATGAATATGGAACGACGAAGATACACAAAACTGAAGTATCTGGAATCATTTGGCTGCCTGTAGTCTTCAGCAAAATCACAAAGTGCTCAAAAATTCTTTGACCTGAAGGGAGGAAATAAATATTAGTATAATTCCTTGACAAATTTGAAATATCTAACATTCATCTCTATTTTTTTTTTTATTTTTTTTTTTCAACGTTTATTTATTTTTGGGACAGAGAGAGACAGAGCATGAACGGGGGAGGAGCAGAGAGAGAGGGAGACACAGAATCGGAAACAGGCTCCAGGCTCTGAGCCATCAGCCCAGAGCCTGACGCGGGGCTCGAACTCACGGACCTCGAGATCGTGACCTGGCTGAAGTCGGACGCCTAACCGACTGTGCCACCCAGGCGCCCCTCATCCCTATTTTATAGTACATAACAGTTGAAGACCCCAACTGTATAAGTAACTCTATCACAAAGATACAGCATTTATTTTCAAAGAATTATTACTAAATACTTCAGTAGTAAAAGATAAATGACTTAAAATGTCATTACAGGAGTTATTTATATCTAAGATTAATATAATTCTTTAACAGCCATAATACAAATTTCATAATCTCCTTATAATAACATAGACCAATGACGTGCAGCTTTAGCACCAAAAAATATTAGTAATCGTGATGGTTTAAACAACTCTGAAAGGTCCAGACATGCAAAATTTGTAATTTTTCTGAAGCACAAATTTGAATCATATTTACAATCTGTAATGTTAACATGTACGGAAGGGTCATGTACATTGTGAATGTAACCAACTGCCCAACATCATAATGCAACAAGATTCTTTTCTCTACAAATTCTAGATGACACACTAATTCTTCTGAAGAAACAAAGATTCTGCCTTAAACACTGTGGAAAATATAGAACTGTCGAATCAATATGTTGTAAACCTGAAACTATATATAACATACCATGTCAGTTATGTATTTCAATAAGGAAAAAGAGAAAGGCAACTACTAGCATTATTAATGAAAGTAAAAGTAAACAGTAACATTTAAAGGTGATTCTTAGTCAAAACACAAAAGTGTTAGATAAAGAAGCTGTCCTATAGATCCACTCTGAAGGCAATGGCCGATTTAATTTTCATTTATTTTAATAGTATCATAAATGAATTGTATCCTATATTTTTAACATCATTAATGGTATAAAGAGGTCATTTGAATTTTCCAAATATGCTTTACTTTATATCATGGGAAAAGCAACTATATGCTACAGAGTAGTTAAATAATAAATATTGACATTTTCAAAATTCTTGAGATATAGCCTTTATGAATGTCAGGTTCCTGTTAAAGTAAATATATATTTTGTGAAGGAGAAAAAAAATCAAATTTCTCTCAAAACTAAACAAAGTAGAGGCGCCTGGGTGGCTCAGTCGGTTAAGCACCCAACTTCGGCTCAGGTCATGATCTCACAGTCCGTGAGTTCAAGCCCTGCATTGGGCTCTATGCTGACAGCTCGGAGCCTGAAGCCTGCTTCAGATTCTATGTCTCCCTCTCTCTGACCCTTCGCCGTTCATGCTCTGTCTCTCTCTGTCTCAAAAATAAATAAACATTAAAAAATAAATAAATAAATAAATAAAAGCAAAAAACTGGCTTCTTTAGACCTTGGATCATCACCAAGCTAATTAACATGGATAATGGGATCTTTATTATATGATTCCCATTATTATTCTCTCTCAAGTGTACATCAATAGGTTTTCTCTCACTCCCTTTATCATTACAAGCAACACTCATTAATAGAATATAGTCAACTGCCAAATATGTGGAGGATAGATTAACTATGAATACGACAATGATTCAATGATCAGGCATGCCAATTTATCACTGACAAGGTCCCACATAAAAGTCAAAACTAAAAATTCTTTAATCTCAAGACTTGAGCTAATATAAAAATGGACAAAATCCATATCCTACAACTTCAAGTATCTTCCATACTGAATTTAGTTGAAAAAGATAAATTTTATTTCACAAGTAGTTTGTTATGAAAGTACCTAAAGACTGGTGATACAGAGAAGAGGAGAAGAAAAGGAAACAAAGCAGAAAAGCGGACGAGCAAGAGCTTTTGTTAATGTGATCATCCCTGTCTTAGAGATAAAGGGACCAAAGGATAAAAGAATCTCCTTATTTTAGCCAAGGTCACAAAGCTAGAATTTGACGTTAGGATTAGAGTCTAAAGTCTAAATCCATCTGAAGCTCTTAACTGTCTCTTACTGTAACGTTACATATTCTTTTCTGTTAGAAAGTTGTTTTCTCACAAGTTACAACACTTTTCTAGACAAGACAAAACAAATGTTAGTGTAGAGTCTTTGTACAAATCTACCTTTTCAACTAGACTGTCGTGTTTGTCTTTAAAGTCTTCATTAATATCCAGTGTTAAGATGGGGATTTCTTGTAGAAAATCAAAGTCGGTTCTGTTTTTTAAAAAAAGAGAGATGAACAAAATAATTAGAAAAAACAATAAATAAAAGAGAAACACTAACAACTCTTATACCATCTCTGGAAAATCAAAATGTTGTCAGTCATTTTATATTAAAATCATCCTGTCAGTAATTTATCTGGTAGCCCCTTCTTTTTCACCTTGATTTACTACTAAATAATAATATTAATAATATCTAAAAATCTCAGGTATAAAATATATAAAGCTAGGGCTTATGACATGTAATTCTTCTCAAAAACTAAAATCATACCATAACGTAGGAATGTTTGCATTTTAAAGATGAGAAAACTAAAGCCCAGGGAGGTCAGTCTGGGGCTCAGAGACTGCCTAAGGTTGCACAGTAGTAAGTCTGGATTTGAACCAAGATCTGACTAAGGACAATGAAGTCCATGCTCTTAACAACTGTGCTATACTACTACCTAAGCCTTGATCTAAAAAATAAATTTAAAGTATCTTATCTTAAATTCTCTCTGAAAGACAGTACCTAAATAATACACACAGATATATTCCTACTTTACCACTTCAATTCCATATATTATGCTGTCAATAACACTGGGAGAGATTAACTACAAAAACTTTAAGGAAACAGGATCTCATTACAATAAAAAGAATCAAAATTCACACCTAATTCTGGGAGATCCTAAAATACTAACTTAAAAGAAAAAGGGCTAAAAATGAAAACTTGTACATGTTTTAGATTAAGACTTGTTAAAGATCTTTGAAATGGATAGTAAGTGAGAATAAGGAGGTCTTACTTCAGGGTTCTATGCAGGAGCCAGCTCTCATGCTTATCGTGAAGCTTCTCTAAATACTCAAGAGGAATGCCTTGTTCTTCATTTCTTCCCCGTAAATACATTCTATTCAAGCATTTCTAAAAGCAAGCAATAAGAAAGGGGTGGGGGGCGGCAAAGAACAATTATTCTTGTCTGCTGTCATTAAAGTTTTCTTCTCTAGTGTCTCTTTAGTTATGCTAGCCAGCATCTCCATTTATTCCTTCTAGAAAGTTGAAATACTTCATTTTTCCCCTCCTTGTGCTTTTCAATCATTTGGTGGCTATAAACCAAGTAGTACGATTAGAACAAATCTATAAACTTATGGGATCCATACTTGAAAAATACTGTATAAAATAAGTTTGGTAAAAAGTTCAATATATAAAATGTGTTCAAAATCTATTATAAATCCTCTTTTCAAGTACTTAGATGATCTTCCAATCAAAAGACAGTATAAATAACACTGATGAAAACAGCTTTGTGTTAGACTTTAAGACATTGACTATATCTTATAGTATTCTTTATGTTCTTCAACATTTGCGCTTGCTATATTCGTAACTAAAAACAAAAAAAATTCTTTTCAAAAATAAAAGTGAATTTCAAAATTACTGCTAAATTCTGGCTTTCTTGAATTTAAAAAGAACAAAATCATCACTTGGAATCAGAAACCTAGTTTCTTTGAAAATTCCGATTCAGGGGCGCCTGGGTGGCGCAGTCGGTTAAGCGTCCGACTTCAGCCAGGTCACGATCTCGCGGTCTGTGAGTTCGAGCCCCGCGTCGGGCTCTGGGCTGATGGCTCAGAGCCTGGAGCCTGTTTCCGATTCTGTGTCTCCCTCTCTCTCTGCCCCTCCCCCGTTCATGCTCTGTCTCTCTCTGTCCCAAAAATAAATAAACATTGAAAAAAAAAAATTTTTTTTAAAAAAATAAAAAAAAAAAGAAAATTCCGATTCAATAGCCACACAGTATCCTTTCAGACTAGAAGTCATGAAATTTATATTCATCAGAGCCTACTTTGTGGCTTAGGGAAGACACAGGAATAAAAAACAGCAAAACTGAAATGCAAGCACCAAAACCAGAAATGTGTTAATAAACGTAAGCTCTTATTTAGGTTAGCTTTATGAAGGGCATCTACTTAGTCTTCCTGGACTCATGACATAATTTCATATAAAAACAAGAATAGCTATATTACAAACTATCATGAAAGGCACATTTTCAAGTAAGCTCCCTTAAGTGAAAATGGCAATGGTCCTCTAAGTCTCTTCTCACTTGAAGCTGCTACTACCTACCCATTCCAAGCCATGAACTATAAAGGATTTCTTAAAATGGACCTCCATCAACTTTGTTAATTCATTCACAAATATTTACTGAGCTCCCACTATGTACCCAGGCCCTATTCTAGGCATTGGAAATTCAGTAGTAATTAACCACTCAAAGTTTCACACCAAGAAGCCTCAACTCTAGCAGTTACTTGAGCAAAATTTTTAATCTAGCTGTGATAGATAAGAGACCTTCCAAAAGTCAGGAAGGAATAAAGAAGAGAGTGGAGAAAGCACAGAGAAAAGGGCCTAAAAGAGCAACTTGCCAATGTGGGCTTCTACTTTGCTGAGGAAAAGAGAATGCCTCTCTCTACAGTTATGAATTTCTAATTTGCATGTGGGGAGTAGAGCAGGGAGTGGAGCTAAACTAAATTGCCTTCACTGCATACCACTAAAAGGACTTCTACATATTACTTTAAATTGTCAATGGAGTAAACAAATTTTAAGTCTCACCTCTGGTGTGGCTCGAAGATAAATGATTCCATCCAGTTCAAGGCTTTGACCAAACTGGTGATTCATCCAGTCATGCCAGTCTTGATAAATTGTCCACTCTGTTTCATTCATGCAGTCAGATTCATACAAATTAGATGCAAAAACATACCTGAAAGAGAGTCTACATCAACACATAATTCCTTTCCAAAAAACACAAAGAAATAGAAAGGAGATCTACTAACTGGACATGGAACATTCTCCCAAAATCCGTGGCAAATAATAACTTAACAGGAAAAAAAAATAGAATATCTCCAACTATAAGAAATATGTTCTTGGACAGCAGTTCTCAAAAATATAGTGTAAGAATGCCTGGTAATCCCCAAGACCTTTCCAGAAGTTCTGTGAGAGGCCAGATTACTTTATACACTAGACTTCAACCAAAAGAACATAGTATACAGATAGAGAAGGCTTTAATGAGAATCTAGCTGTCTTTTATTAAGTTAGATATCAAAGAGATTTGTAAAAATGTAAAACAATCCTCTTCTATCTAATGTTTTTGTTTTGAAAAATACAATTTTACAAGTATGTTATTTACACTAATACGTAATGGGCTTAGTATTACTAATTTTAAATAAATAAGTGTCCTTTAGGAGCGCCTGGGTGGCGCAGTCGGTTAAGCGTCCGACTTCAGCCAGGTCACGATCTCGCGGTCCGTGGGTTCGAGCCCCGCGTCAGGCTCTGGGCTGATGGCTCGGAGCCTGAAGCCTGTTTCTGATTCTGTGTCTCCCTCTCTCTCTGCCCCTCCCCCGTTCATGCTCTGTCTCTCTCTGTCCCAAAAATAAATAAACGTTGAAAAAAAAAATTTAAAAAAATAAAAAAATAAGTGTCCTTTATATTTCTCAACATTAATTTCTAATAACATAAATATCAATAAGACACAAAGCTCTTTTGGCTCTTTAATAATTATTAAGAATAGAAAGGGACCCTGGGGTGCCTGGGTGGTTCAGTCGGTTAAGTGTCCAACTCTTGATTTTGGCTCAGGTTGTGACCTCATGGTTAGTGAATGTGAACCCAGTGTAGCCTGCTTGAGATTCCCTCTCTCCCTCTCTCTCTGTCCCTCCTCCACTCCTCCCCTCCTGTGTGCTCACGTGTGGGCGCACTCTCCCTCTCTCAAAAATAAATAAATAAACTTAGAAAGAAAGAAAGAAAGAAAGAAAAAGAAAGAAAGAAAGAGAAAAAAAGAAAGAAAGAGAAGGAGGGAGGGAGGGAGAGAGGGAGGGAGGGAGGGAGGAAGGAAGGAAGGAAGGAAGGAAGGAAGGAAGGAAGGAAGAAAGAAAGAAAGAAAGAAAGAAAGAAAGAAAGAAAGAAAGAAAGAAAGAAAGAAAGAAAGAGAATGGAAAGGGGTCCAGGGACCAAAAGTTTGAGAACCGTTGTTCTTAGCCAACACTCTAGCTTAAAAGAATCTTTGCATAAACAAGGTAACTCTAAGGCTCCCTTAGAGATTTTTGATCTGGCTCAAGATGCAGTCTAGAATATAGATCCAGATTTAATCAGAGTAGATGAGAATTTTAAGAGCATTAGAGGAAAAAAACCTTCTCTGCAAATTTGAATGAAATGGCTATCATATTCCCTAAAGCTTCCATGGAAGCTAGCAATTATTAATACTAGTACTTCCCTAATGTCATGATTACCAAATTGCTGAAGGTAATTTTTCTCAACACAGCCTCTCTTATTACTTTGATTACCAGGAAACAGGAAAAAAAAAGTCAATTCCAAGCCACGATTCCAAAATGATAAGTGCAAGTTATTTATATATACCTGTCACTATATATAGATCGTTCAAAAAATAATACAGGTTTCTCTGCATCTTTGAGCTTGCCATTGAGACAGGCAAGCTGGGCTCGTATTCGACTGAGGCAGGCATATGACTGGAAGGTAAAAGACCATCGTTCAGGTTTCTCATACATCATTTGAAGAACATTCCCACCACTTTTCTGAGACGGTGTCAGTTCCTATTTTGAATGTGAAAAAAGAAACAAAAAACAAAATTAATGATCAATAGAGCTATTTAAACTTTTTAAAAAGCTCAAAAAGAGAAGTTAGATAAATAAATGCATCATGATTAGCAAAACCAAGATGATTAAGTCCTCTTCCTCCTACTCTTTCCCATTTTATTTTCAGTTTGCCTGAGGTCTAGAAGGCTAGCTTAACAATCAGTTCCTTAGAGCTCTTCCACAAGAAGTCACAAACTAATGGCCTATGGAAGAAAATATTTGTTTGGTCCAAATGGGACTTTTAAAAAATTTGAATTAGTTGTCAATATTTAAAACCTAAATATAAGTTCACATAATATATCTGGATTTGTGACTTCTTTTAAAAAATGTGAAAACCACCAACAGCATTTTTTTACAGAACTAGAACAAACAATCCTAAAATTTAAATGGAACCACAAAAGACCCTGAATAGCCAAAGCAATCAGGAGACAGAAAAACAAAGCTGTAAGTATTTGCCTGTGTTGCCTTAGCCCTCTGGCCAATTTAGTAGTCAGTAAATTTTAGCAAGCACCTTTAGCTGGGTGATCAATTAACTAAAACTTTCTTGGTATATCTATAGATCCTGTATTGTTTCCTAGAAAAACCCTGAAGGAAACTCTCTTGTACAACCTCTCTCCCCACTGCCCCAGGCATTGTGATAACATCTGTAGCTGGCACCACTGAATCTGCATGCATGCAATCAAGAAGTATTACAGATCATTGTGCTCCCCTTTTACTGATTAACTGCCCTAAAGTTCCTTTAAAAATCTTTGGGCCAGGTAGAAACCTCAGAATTGGTTTTTGGACAAGGGTCCACGGTCTCCCCAGGTGGTGGGCCGCCTGAATAAAGCTCATATTCCTTTCCAACCAAAACTCGTCTCTTGAGCATTGGCTTTTTGTGCAACAAGTATCTGAACTTGGGTTTTTCAGTAACAGTATCACAATCTCACACTTCAAGGTATACTACAAAGCTGTAGTAATCAAAACAGTATGGTAGTGGCACAAGAACAGATATACACATCAATGGAACAGAACAGAGAGCCCAGAAATGACCCCATGTTTATATGGTCAATTAATCTATGACAAAGGAGGCAAGAATATACAATGGAGAAAAGGCCATCTCTTCAATAAATCATGTTGGGAAAACTGGACAGCTACATGTAAATGAATGAAACTGGACCACTTTCTAACACCATACACAAAAATAAACTCAAAATGGATTAAAGCCCTAAATGTGAGATCAGAAACCATAAAACTACCTAAAAGAGAACACAGGCAGTAATTTCTCTGACATCAGCCACAGCAACATTTTCTGAGATACATTTCCAAAGGCAAGGGAAACAAAAGCAAAAATAAACTATTGGGACTACACCAAAATAAAAAGAAAGCAAAGGAAACCATCAATGAAACAAAAAGACAACCTATTGAAAGATATTTGTAATGATATTTGAAGATATTTGCAAATGATACATCCATCTGATAAGGGGTTAGTACCCAAAATATATAAAGAACTCATACAACTCAACAACAAAAAAGAATCTGATCAAAAAATAGACAAAGGACCTAAATAGACATTTTTCCAAAGAAGACATACAGATGGCCAAAAGACACATGAGAAGATGCTCAACATCACTAATCATCAGGGAAATATAAATCAAAACCACAAGCAGATATCACCTTATACCTATTGGAATGGCTAAAATAAAGAAACAATTACAAGGACGCCTGGGTGGCTCAGTTGGTTGAGCATCTGACTCTTGATTTCAGCTCAGGATTTTGGCTGAGGTCATGCATGATCCCAGGGTCATGGGATTGAGCCCTCTGTCGGGCTCCACACTGACCATGAAGCCTGCTTAAGATTCTCTCTCTCTGGAGAAAAAAAAAAAAAAAAAAAAGGAAAAAAAAGACAATAACAAGTGGATGAGGATGTGGAGAAAAAGGAATCCTTGTATACTATAGATGGGAACGTAAATTGGTATCACTGCTGTGGAAAAGACCAGGGAGGTTCTTCAAATACTTAAAAACAGAATTACCATATGACCCAGTAATTCTACTACTGGGCATTTACTAAAAGAAAACAAAAATACTGATTCAAAATGATACATGCATCCTTCTGTTTACTGCAGCATTATTTACAATAGCCAAGGTATGAAAACAACCTAAGTGTCCATGGACAGATGAATGGATAAGGAAAATGTGATGTGTGTATATATACATGTGTGTGTACACACATATAAAAAATGTATATACACACACACACACACACACACAAATGTATATGTACAATGGAATATTACACAGCTATAAAAAAGGATGAGACTGCCATTTGTGACAACATACATGGACCTAGATGGTATTATGTTAAATGAAATAAATCAGAGAAAGATGATTTATATTTATATCATTTCACTCATATGTGGAATCAGGAAAAAAAAATTTAAAAAAAAAACCAAAAAGCAGAATCAGACCTATAAATGCAGAGAATAAAATGATGGTTGCCAGAGGGAAGGAGGACCAGGGACGGGCAAAATAGGTGAAGGGGAGTGGGAAGTACAGGTTTCCAGTTATGGAATGAGTAAGTCATGGGAATAAAAGGCACAGCAGAGGGAATATAGTCAATGATACTGTGATAGCATTGTATGGTGACAGACAGTAGTACACTTGTGGTGAGTGTGGTATAAGATATAGATTTGTTGAATCACTATCCATACAACTGAAACTAACGTAACATTAAATTTTTAATGTGGAAACCAAGCAATACTGTGCCTGTATTTTATCTCACTAAAAATCACCTAGGGCCAATCACACATGCTTCCATTAAGCGGGACATATGCTCTCCAGTTTATCAGCCACTGCCATTCTCTGTTTATCAGCCCCTGCCAATCTCACAGCAGGCCTGATTTATTTGTTTAGTTACCTGGTCTCTTTAGGTATTTTAGGCCCCAATCTTCTAATAAAACAGAACAGGTCCTCCCTAAAATTTTGTGATTTAATAACCACATTGTTAGAACCAATATTTTCAGTGTTATGAAAAAAATGTATAATAAAAAATAAAGTAAAATCTCTGTAATCTTACACTTGAATTTGAAATAGCATCCAGAACTCATAAATTATTTTCCTTCCTATAAAATATAATTTCCCTAGCTCTGTCCACCAAAAGGCCTATCAATAATGACAACCTTGTAGGAATGAATATAAATGTCACCCGGATTATGATCTCTAAATACCATTTCCCACTGAAAGGAACTAGGGTCACATTCCTTATTCATGTCTGGAGAAATAAATGTATAAGATGAGCTTAACACATCTTGTTTCAGGAAATAAGTAAACGATCAAAATCTCCTGAGGCTGTGCCAAAGGCAAGAGAGCCAACGTCAAAGGGCTTCAATTTGTCAAAAGATAGGACAACTATGAATGTCCAAAAGGAATGATGAAGGAAGGGAAGACAAAAACTGTAAATTCAAATCTAAAGAAAACCAGAAAACAAAAACCCAAACTCTCTAATCATCTTTGGAAGTTGCTAGGGTACCAATTAATTATTCTGGAAATTTGCATATAAAGAGGAAAAAATATCAAAAATTTTATTCTGGCCCTTTCTATACAAATGTTATTTAAGGTTAATGAAAGAGTAGATGAAAGAACAGGTCTTCTTTACTGAAGAATCCCAACTAACAGGCTTGATTATTAGAATATCATCTTTTGCAACTCCAAATGATATACTGGATTAGGGCAACAATTAGCAACAGATCCTAAAATCATTAGAGATAAGCTAATATGGAATTTTATGGTGTATGAATTAGGCTAACAAAACCTGAAAAGACTGATTGATTTTACCATCACAAAAGACATCCTCCTGGTGGAATGTGAAAGAAAATACACATAGTCACCTAAGAAATTTAGCCAAAAAAGAACTAAAACCAAATCTAATCAAGGTTCTACAGATCTAACTACAAATTCACAGGAAATACAGAGATTGAGAAACATGTTAAACTATGCCACAGAGATGCACTCAGCCAAGACCAGAAAAAGGGAAACTGTACAAGGACAAATGACCCAATTTCTTCAACTAATAAACTACAAAGAAAAAAGAGGAAGAGGAACCAACAGATTACAATTTAAAAGGCATATCAACCAAATGTAACATGTAACAGTGTAACCTTGACTCTTGATATTAATAAGCTGTAAGAAAACTATGAGACAATAGAGAACTATGAACACAAACTGGATGTAATGACACAGTGGAATTACTAATCTTTTAGATGCAGTTTTTTTCAAGAAATCTTTTTATCTAGAGTTTCTTCTGAGTCTTTCATTTCTACAGATGTATATATTATCTAGAACAGAGGTTCTCAAGGTGTGGTAGGGGAATGCCTAAGAAGTCCCTGAGATCCTTGCAGGGGTCTACAAGAAAACAAAAAACAATTTTATTTTATTTATTTAAAAAAATTTGTTTAATGTTTATTCATTTATGAGAGAGAGTGGGGCGGGGGGGGGAAGGGTGGGAGACACAGAATCAGAAGCAGGCTCCAGGCTCTGAGCTGTCAGCACAGAGTCCCACGCAGGGCTCGAACTCACAAACTGTGAGATCATGACCTGAGCTGAAGTTGGATACTTAACCGACTGAGCCACCCAAGCACCCTGGAAAAAAAATGATTTTAATAACAAATATACCTTATTCCATTCTCATTCTCTCATGAATGTATAATTTTCCAGTAACTATATAACATGTGATAAAATTGCAATAGTCTAAGTGTAAAAGCAGATATAAAAATTCTGGTTTGCTATTAAGTCGGGCATTAAAGACATGTACAAAATGTAAAACAATGCCACTTTTCTCACTAAATTTTTTTTTTTGGAAAATAGTTATGGTACATATGTTAACATGTAATGGGTTCAGTACTATGGTCTTTATTTTTTATTTTTTTTTCAGTACTATGGTTTTTAAATGAATTAACTGATAATTTTTTAAGTGTTTCAAGTTATAGTTTTAATATGGTAAATACTGATAGACCTACTTAAAAGTCTTTGGTTCCTCAATAATCATTACATATATATATATATATATATATATATATATATATATTTTTTAGTTAAATAAAGTAACATTAGCTTTTAAATGAAGTTGCCTTGGAGCACCTGGGTGGCTCAGTTGGTTAAGTGTCCAACTTCAGCTCAGGTCACGATCTCATGGTTGGCGGGTTTGGGCCCCACGTTGGGCTCTGTGCTGACAGCTCAGAGCCTGGAGCCTGCTTCCAATTCTGTGTCTCCCTTTCTCCACCCTTCCCTCACTTGTGCTGTCTCTCAAAAATAAATAAATATTAAAAAAATTTTTTTAATAAAATAAAATAAACGATGGGGGCACCTGGGTGGCTCAGTCAGTTAAGCATTGGACTTCGGCTCAGGTCATGACCTCACAGTTCATGGGTTCGGGCCCCACATCAGGCTCTGGGCTAACAGCTCAGAGCCTGGAGCCTGCTTCAGATTCTTTGTCTCCCTCTCTCTCTCTCTGATCCTTCTCAGCTCACATTCTGCCTCTCTCTCTCTCTCTCTCTTTCTCAAAAATAAATAAACGTCAAGAAAAAAAATTTTTTTAATGAATAAATGATATTGTTTTATATCTTAAAATAATTAAGAATTCACAAGATTAATCTGTTCAATAAGCAATTTACTGCCTAAAAACCTCCCATATATAGTATCTACTTCAAATGTCTCTATTAAATAATGTGACAATATAGTCACATATTCTGTGTAATAAGCACAAATAATATAGAAAAATGTCCAATTAAATTCCTAATTTTAAATTATCATAAAAATTTAACCTCATTAATATAACCAGTGAATTTGAAAAATACCTATCAGGGTTATTTCAAAGTCTAGTGCTCTCTGGAGAAAATAAAATTGAGCCAACTACTTGACAAGTGATTTAAATGGTGAATTTGTGTAGGCCACTTTCCTTGTGCCTGAGAAAAAAGGCAAATAAAGCCTTGAAATTACTGTGTAGCTAATCTAGCTATAGTTAACTAAAATGAACAAGAGACTGACAGAACCAGATATGATCAGAAAAGAGATGGAACAAGATCCTGAAGAATACGTATATATAGACTTGTTAACACCAATTCCATGAGAATCAACTAAAATTAGAAAAAAGGAACATTCAGGGGCGCCTGGGTGGCGCAGTCGGTTAAGCGTCCGACTTCAGCCAGGTCACGATCTCGCGGTCCGTGGGTTCGAGCCCCGCGTCGGGCTCTGGGCTGATGGCTCAGAGCCTGGAGCCTGTTTCCGATTCTGTGTCTCCCTCTCTCTCTGCCCCTCCCCCATTCATGCTCTGTCTCTCTCTGTCCCAAAAATAAATAAACGTTGGAAAAAAAAAAAGAAAAAAGGAACATTCAGATCCAAATTTTAAAGTGTGATTTTGTTCCATAATCAATGGACATTCACAGCTTAAATAAGTTTTCAAAAATGTTAAATAAATTCACACTGATAAAGGTAAATGTACTCTTGACATAACCCTAAACTTTGGAGTGAAGGCAATCACACATTTCTACATAATACTCTGTGATCATAATTACAAATCAAATGCTGGATAGATTTAGTCATGACTTGACCCAACAGATAAAATTCTTGTTTTTGCAAATTGTTAACTCAATTTCTAAATGGGATTACTTCACTCCTACTCAAGCTTTTGACAAAAACATGTATGAGTATGACATTCTGTAACTATAAATTTTAAAATTCTTCTCAACTATTTGATCTCTGGAAGCAGTAAAATTATTTACTGCTCTTACAAAATATCACAAAAGTTTACTACTAAAACGTTTCAATGCTTTGCTCAGATCTCTGGCCTAGCACCTACTCTGCACAAAGTATTATGTGTTTAAATAATTAAATAGGCAAGGTCATCTTAGGTCCCTTCTGGTACTCCTCTCACACTTAAAAACTCCCAATACCTAGGTAGTATCTATTTGCTAATCTCTCTCCAACCACAGTCTCCACTAAAATACTCTATATAGGGGCACCTGGGCAGCTCAGTTGGTTAAGCGTCCGACTCTTGATTTCAGTTCAGGTCATGATCTCACGGTTCAGAGCATCGAGCCCTGCATCAGGCTCTGCGCTGACAGATTCCCCTTCTCTCCCTCTCTCTACCCTTCCCCTGCTCACGCTCTCGCTCTCTCAAAATAAATAAATAAACTTAAAAAAATAAAATATTCTATATAATCACATTGTTATTAGAGTTTTATATAGTCGGATTAAGGTAGTTTACATGAAGGGATATCTAATTCAATATGTGCATTTTTAAAAGAGACTTGGTATTCTAAATGAATCTCTAATTTGTAAAATACATAGGAAATAGTTTTGAGCATCCGAGGACCACTACTATAGTCAAAGTCAGTAAACCCTACCTTTCCTTGCTTTCCATATCAAAATAAGAGAATGAAGAGAAAGAAGCAACTGAAATTTCTTCCTTTTAGTGACAATATTCTTTGTTTCACAGTCATAGAATACATTAGAATACTATAATATTAGAATTGTCAGGTTAAGAAAGAAAAAATAGGGGCACCTGGTGACTCAGTCAGTTAAGAATCTGATTTTGGTTGAGGTCATGATCTCAGTTTGTGAGTTTGAGCCCCAGTGGGGCTCTGTGCTGACAACTCAGAGCCTGGATGGAGCCTTCTTCACGTTGTGTGTCTCCCTCTCTCTCTGCCCTCTCCTGCTGTCTCTCTCTCAAAACTAAATAAACATTTAAAAAAATTTTTAAAGAGAAAAGAAAACCCAGGACCTCCAGTTAAATTTGAACTTCAGAAAAACAACAAATAATATTTTAGTACAAGAATCTCCCAAATATTGCACGTATTTTAATATAATACCTTACCTTACTATATAGTCTTTCCAACACAATGGACTTTCATTTTTGTTTTTTATTTAATGCTGACACAAGCTTGATTTTTCCTATTATCATTCCCATTTTACTGATAAAGAAAAGTTTAGAACAACTAAAGTGCTAAGATTACACAGCTAACTAGTAGCAGAATTAGGGCTTACATTCAGATTATATGTAAAATTTTATTGCAGTAGCATTTAATGTAACTGAATTTCACCTACAATCTTATTACTAAGCATATCCTTCCCTTTTTAAACAGTTAAGCCCCATCCCATTTTAGGAAGGAAAATAAAACCAATTCCAATTTTATCTATAAGGAAAAGGGCAATCCCACATACCTTGGGGTAGGTCAGTCACTCTCACTTCCCTCTCTCTTAAATTCCAGTGACTCAACAGTAATCCTTAAAAGGATCTCCACATGCGAAATCAAACTTATAAACCTAATGCTTCCATTTACAGGAACCATATCCCACTATTATTAGTTCAACTGCAACTGCTTTAGCAAAGAAGAGCTCTTATTCATAGCCCAGAGAAGCAGAAGCCAAAACATCCTAGGAGACAAGCCCTCCCTTTGTGGACTAGGAGTGATCATTTCCCTGTCAGAAAAAAAAAGACTGAGCTCTGCCCTAACAGTTGACTATCTTGAATACTATTGTTTTCAGAAGAAAGATACTTTAATCCACCACATGCACTGTAGGATCAAATATTTATAGTCCCAGACCAAAGGAATAAATAGGGAGCTGCTTTCATAGGTCCTTATGGTTAAGGGCAAAGGATGCTTCCTCAGTCTTTTCTGTAATATCAAGCTATATGAAGGTTCTCCAAAAAGTTGTATAAAGTCTTTAATCTTATATACTAACTTTTAAGAAATAAAATACAATTCCTATTCTCAATTCTAGTCCAAATAAACACCCCTGAACACTTCCTAGAAGTTCATGCTCAAAGTAGGTGGTTTTTCTCTGGGGGGGAAAAATCCACCAAGTGTAAATATTGACCTCAAAGTTTCAGTTAAGAACTAAAAACCACACAAACACATGGCACTTTGAGGCAGAATTTAAATTACATACCGCAAACCACATAATTAACTGAATCTTCTTCCCAAAATTGAAAAAAAAAAGCATAAAATAGCAAGAAGTTAACTGTCAACAATGAGTCTGTTTAGAAAATACTGTTAGCACATCATCAACTGAAATAAGGGTGTAGTTAGCTGCCTTAAACTGCTTAAAGAATAAATTTATTTTTATTAAATTTCATTAAAAAGCCTTTGCTAACTTAATTATAAACTGACTTTCCACTTATTCAGCATCCCCCAGGGAAAAAAAATGTTTCATACAAATGAATCTTTTCAGCTAAATGAAATTTATCAATTTAACCACGTTTTTTATGTATTATTTTTATAGGGAGAAGACAGTAGTATGTATTTTATTTTTGTACCCTCAAAAGGATAGCATTTCAAAAACTACTCAGTAATAGACATTACTCTTAAACAACTTTATAAATACCAACTGCTGGATTTATAAAAGAAGTTACCAATAAAGCACAAGTTTCCATTGAACACATAAAACACTAGGCACAAACTGTAGAAAC
Source organism: Prionailurus bengalensis (assembly GCF_016509475.1). Lineage (NCBI taxonomy): Eukaryota > Metazoa > Chordata > Mammalia > Carnivora > Felidae > Prionailurus > Prionailurus bengalensis. Next base: position 148,874,897 of record NC_057344.1, read on the forward strand.
TGCTATTCAATCTTACACTAAACGAGACCAAATTGGTATTACTTTTTAGTTCTTATCTAGTTTTCAGTTTATTTCCTCCTTTGATGTCAGGTCAGTGATATGACCATCTTTTAACAGTCCCTCCCTTGACAATCCTTCTAATCAGAAAATAAGTTTATCAGATTGTGTCAAAAGTATTAAGTAAATACTCTTTGAATAAGCCACATTAATTTTAATGCATAATTTTGTGACCTCCATTTGGTCCACTCAGATGATTGGTTTCCTTCCTTATTCTCAGCTTATTTGTGTGTGCCTTATCAACTATTACAAACATTCCCTCTTAGGGTGCCTGTGTGGCTCAGTTGGTTGAGTATCCACCTCTTGATTTCAGCTTAGGTCATGATCTCACAATTCGTGATAGAGGCCCTCGTTGGACTCTGTGCTGACAGCACAGAGCCTGCTTGGGATTCTCTCTCCCTCTCTGTCCCTAACCACACCCCCTCAAAATAAATAAACCTAAAAAAAAAAAAAAAATTCCTCTTAAAAGAAAAGGTAGTTAAATTTGTGTCTTTAAAGCACACTTTCGTCATGTGTTGTCATTCAGGTTTGGCAGACATAAAATAATTTGGTAAACTTTTGACCAATCAACAAGCATTTTCTCTTAACCAAACTTTCTCTACTTTTCTTGTATGTCAGCTACTCCTTCAGAGAGGGTCTACGAGTGGACCAAAAAAAATAAGCATATACCTACAATGAGGAAAAAAAAACAAAAAACAAACCTCTCCAACAAAACAGAAATATCAGGTCACATTACATTCCTTTGAGTACTGACACCAGCTTTTAGGCACACTTCCCCAGTTCTTCAGAAAGGTGGCAGATGATTATAGTTATTTATTTTAAAGCAATTGAACTTCAAAAATAGTTTCAGGGGGGAAAAAGTGACATAGAGTAATGAAGAAATAAAATAATAAAGTGAAACAGAGTCTCTAGGTTGTCTCCCTTTGTACATTAAATTAACCAGAAAAATAATTTAGTATCAACTTTTCATGAGTTACAGTTGATTACATGATTGGTGCTGGTATTTATTTAGAAGCAAAGTAGACTCCCTGCTTAATCCTAACATTTTTTTTTTTTTTTTTAACATATATATATTGTGAGACAGTGTGTGCTTGTACTGGCCAGAGCAGGGGAGGGGCAGAGAGAGAAGGAGAGAGAATCCCAAGCAGGCTCCGCACTGTCAGGGCAGAGCCTGGGGGGCTCAAACTCACAAACCCTGAGATCATGACCTGAGGCAAAGTCAAGAGTTGGGCGCTTAACCAACTAAGCCACCCAGGCGTCCCCTAACATATCATTTAAAGAAGTGTCTTCACTTTGCTAAAGGAATTACATATATTTGGTGCTAATGAAGAGGAGCAGGGTGGGAGTGGTATCCATGTATATATGGAATTCTCTGCAGTATAAATAGTAATTCAAAACACAAAATTTAATTCTTGGATTAGTATGCTCTATTCCTGGTTACATTGTCCCTGACATGTTTTTAGAAAACGAATGTGCTTAGGAATGTGAGCCAAAGGGCATATTTAAGTTTTCTAAGAGTTTAGTTTTTAGAACTGAGAAGTAGAGAATAGAGAACGTCTGTTGAAGACCTCTTCCACATAAATGAATTAAACTTGGCACCGTGGGGTTTCAGTTACATTAAAAAATAAACTTAAGGTGCTCCTATCTTGAAATGTGTGTGTGGCAGACACTGCTATGTGTTCCCTAAATCCAGGCTGTTTTTCTTCTTGGACACAAACTAGGCTTTATTGACCAGCCTCCCTTGTAATTGAGTGTGGCTATGTAACTCCGTTCCAGTCAATGGAAGTAGGGCAGAAACAATGTATACCATTTCCAGGCTTCACTCTAAAAACCTCTGGAATGTGATGCTTTTCTCTCCAGCAGCTAGAAGAAGCAAAGAAAACCAAGAGCCTAGAGCAGAGGCTCTCAAATTCAGCTCCAGGGGTAACAAAGTATGGTCCCCATAACAGCAACAGCACCATCACTTGAGAACTTGTGAGACATGCAAATTTTCAGCACCAACCCCACAGCAGACCTAATAAATCAAAAACTGGGGGTAGGGCCCAAATGTGTGTTTTAAGTCTTCCAGGTCATTCTAATAAACACTAAAATTTGAAGCATGGTTCTAGAGGTTGGATGAGTCACAATTTAGAAAGGGCCTGGGTCCCTGAGTCACAGCATGGCATGGCATCCACCAAATGGCATTTGCACTATTCTCTGAGAAATAAAATTTTATTATTTTGAACTACAGGGTTTTAAGAGCTTATCATAGCACCAAGTATTACCTTAAGTCTACCTGATACACTTCATTTATTAGAAGTGAACTTAGTTCATTTGAAAAACACTTAGGATAAATTTGCTATGCACAGAAATAACAAAAATAGGTTACGTATGTAAAATTAAATGGGCTTATTACATACTGAAAAGTTTGAAACTTTTCCTGGAGAACTTGGAGGACAATATGCTATGTGACATAAGCCAATCACAAAAGGACAAATACTGTATGATTTCAATTATACAGGGTATCTAACGTAGTCAAATTTGGGGACACCTAGCTGGCTCAGTCAGTGGACCCTGTGACTCTTGATCTTAGGATTGTGGGTTCGAGCCCCATGTTAGGTGTAGAGACAACTTAAAAATAAAATCTTTAATAAAATAAACAAAATCTTAAAAAAATAAAACAAACCAACAGTCAAATTCATAGCTAGCTATAAAAGAACAAAATGGCAATTCCTAGTGGTTGAAGGAACGGGGCAAAGGAGAGTTGTTTCATGAAATAGCTATAGTTCTTGAAGATGAAAAGGTTCTAGAGATGTTTTACAACAATGTAAATACCCTCAACACTACTGAACTGTACATTTAAAAATGGTTAAGATGGGGCACCTGGGTCGCTCAGCTGGTTGAGCATTCGACTTTGGCTCAGGTCATGATCTCCTGGTTTGTGAGTTTGAGCCCCGCATCAGGCTCTCTGTTGTCAGCACAGAGCTGGCTTAGGATTCTCTGTACCCACCCTCTTCCTGCACCTCCCCCGCTCATTCTCTTTCTCTCAAAAATAAACATAATAAATAAATAAAATAGTTAAGATGGTAAAATTTATGATATGTGTTTTTGACCACAATGCAAATATTAACCACACACAAAAAAACTACACATCTCCTTTTATTTGGATTTTCCAATAAATATAATCCCTCTTACCCAAAGTCTACTACATGAAAATAATTCAGAGAACCAATCCTGACTCATCACCTACTGATAAAAATAATAATCAGCTAGTTGCTCTAAAAATACAAATGTTTAAATTAAAACTAAATAAAAAGTCTGTAGTAGAATTTTACAGCTTTGAAGGTGTTAGTTGTTGTCTGAGTTTAACTTTGAACCAAATTAGAAAATAAGCCAGGATATCATTTTCTAGTTTTTCAGAGTGGCTGAGAGTCAGCCCATACAAAATGTTTCCTTTTGATTCTATGCATTAAGTTTTTAACACCACAAATTGCTGGGTTTCTTGCATGCAACTATGGAGTCAAGCATAAAATACATATTATAAATTTATCTAAAAAAACACTGTGTATCATCTTTACCATATTGAGTGTAATTTTATCTGTTTTTCCCCCTCTGAAAAAGGACCCAGATAAAAAATGTGAATGGGTTAAGGTCAAATTATATTATGTAAAAGTTGACAGAACATCTTTAGAAAGCAGCTTAGCTATATTTATTTTTAAAAGTCTAAATCCTTGGGCCTACTTAATTTCACTTTTGGAAATTTGTCTTAAAGAAGTAATCTAGAATACAGATTTAACCACAAAGATGTTTATCACATTACTAAGCAAATAGGCTATCATTTCACTATTAGGCATTTATATTATGTAAATACTAGTACATGCACACAATAAATTAGGCTGCCCTTAGAACTGTTTACAGTAAACTTTTAATAACATTTTTAATTGCCTTTGATATAAACATTATGGGAAGAAAAAAGAAAAGTACAAAATTATATACTGCTGTGCCAAGTAAGATCTCTAGTTTTCTCCGGGTAATAAGGTTACAGGTAAGCTTTATTTTCTTCCTTTGGTAATCTATGATATTTTAAGTTTACTGTATAACATTTTTTTTTAATTATGTAGCTCCCCAAGTGCCAAAATTGGATATAGTAAATTATTATCTCAACTGTATATAAGATACATATAGGGTAGTGGGATTATGGATCACTTTTACTCATATCTTTAATTCTGTAACTCACTTCATGATAGAACACTTTATTATTTTGCAGAAAGCACAACTTATTGTCAAGATAAGTGAAAACCAGAAATATCAAGTAAAGATACAAAATCATTAATCTTTTAACTCTAACTGAACTTTGTAAACATTGCAAAAGAGGTGAATTAAGTTCAACCAAAAAAGATCAGAATCGACCAAATAAGATAATCGTAACATAGCCAACAAAAGTTATCAAGTGATCTCAGAAGGTATGAATAGAAGTACTTTACCAAGCATACCTAATTAATTTTCAAGAATGACTTATCAAAAAATGCTGTTATTTGAAAAACAGGTATCCCCTAAGACTTCATCTCGATAAGAAAAACATGACAGAGCAGAGATATGTCCCTAACAGTTTGTCCAACTCAAAAATAAGTTAAAAGAAAGTAAATCAAAGCTTTGGGCTGAAATAATATAAACCACCAAACAAGTGATTATTTGAAATAAACCTTTAATTCAAAGATTGAAAATCATCCGAGTGGTACCTTTAAAAATAATCTTATCAAGGGGAGGGAGGAAGAGGGGAGACAACATAATCTCTTTAGGTATTTTGCCTCATTATTTTGGTAAAATTGGTTCAGTTTATCAACAGTATAGCAACATTTCAGCCACTAGATGGCAGGTAAAAAAATAAAACAGCTAAAAAAAAGCATGCACAGCATGCAGGTGCAAATTAAGTTACTAACTAGGGGAAGAGATCAAAGGTACCAATAACCCAACTCTTCCAACTCTACAGCAACTGCCAAGAAGTGTGATTAAATGGAGAACATCCAAAGTAGGACTGACCCTGTCTGGGATGGTTTCTAAAGACAGTCTACTTCTCAATATTGACAGCCTTCTAAGAAAACAGATTTGGACAGTCGGTGATCCATACTTTAATACCAAGAAATAGATCAGAAATGGGTCTGGAGAAGAAAGACTCCAAGATGATGGAAGAAAATCCCATTTCTTGAGTTTAGTAGAGGTCCAGGATAAAAGAAGAAAATATCCAAAGATACAGGGAACCCATACACCACTATCCTCACATTCCACAACCTTAACCCCAAAATACTATCCCCACCCTGTCTGAAATGCCACCTAGAAGTACCAAGCACTAAAGAACATAAATAGACCCCAATACACGTACAAATATAAAGCTATCCTCTAAGAATGTGCACCAAAACTCAATTAAGGTAATCAAATTTTAATATCATGGAGACATGACTAGATTATAGTAAACTGTATGATGAAACTATTTGTTAATAATATTAGGATTACTGACATAGTAGTTATAAAGGTCAACTTGGAATTTTGACTTTGGTACATGGGAAGAAAGTGCCCCTGCCCATAAACATGAGTATCAATCAGATCCATGAAACCAAGTCTTAAAATAGAGACAGATGCATCAATGTGTCAGTCTGATGACATCAATTAGGATAATATAACTAATTACCCTGGGCTCTGATTCTAAGCTTTTTTTTTTTTTTATTTTTTAATGTTTTTTTATTTTTGAGAGAGAGAGAGGAGAGAGAAAGACAGAGAGTGGAGGGGTGGGGGCAGAGAGAGAAGGAGGCTGCAGGCTCTGAGCTGTCAGCACAGAGCCCAAAGGAAGGCTTGAACTCACAGACTGAGAGATCATGACCTGAGCCGAAGTCAGGGGCTCAACCGACTGACCCACTCAGGTGCCCCTGATTCTAAGCTTAATAGACAACCTGCTTACTATAAATCTGCCTTCCTATATATATTACTGCAATGTTTTCAACCTCTCCTCTCCAACATAACTAAAAGGGTCAATAAAATCCCAACACTAACAGTGATTTGCTAGGGCAGTCATTTTTAAATAGGAGGCATCCCACATATTAAAATTCCCAAGGGACTGTTTTTCATTTTATAAAGCATCCCAAAACTTTGAGATTCTTAAGGGTTGCTTCCACTGGTGGAGAATTATGGCCCTCCATAGAGAACAGAATGACCTAATTCAGTGAATCTGATAATTACACTTCTCCCTACAGATTAAAATTCTGGGTACGGCAGGGGTGGCTGCCTAGGTAGTTCAGTCGGTTGAATGTCCAACTCTTCAATTTGGATTAGGTCATGATCCCAGGATAATGGGATCTCTCTCTCTCCCTCTGCCCCTCTCCCCTGCTTGCATGTACCTTCTCTCTCTCTAAAATAAAAAAAAAAATTTTTTTAATAAACTTTTGGCATTTTGGTTTTTATGTACCAGTTTCTGCACCCCAGGTTAATTATATGCATACTACAAGGGAGAGATAGTTAAAGTGCTAAATAACCAGTTACACATATTTAAAAAGGAGTTGGCAGCTAATGATACTAAAACTAGAACGGGCCTTTAATGGAGGTCAACTAACCCAATCTAGCCTGACATTACTCCAATGAAAGAATCCCTTCTGTATTTCTGACATTGGTTTAATTTGTCTACTCTCTACTAACACCTGAGAATAACTGCACTGATAGCTGACCCCAGAAATGAGGGGAAAAGAGGGGTTGGTAGAACACAAGTCTTTCATTTCTAAAGGTAAGTACACCTAAGCCAGGCACTTCAGTGAAAAAAGAGGCCACAAGACATACTTTGGGAGATAAAAATGCAGAGTGGAGCAAAGACAGAAAACTAAAGGAAAATGACAAAAGGACCTCAACAGGGACTTAACAAAATAAATCCAAACAGCAAATAAATTAATTAAATAAAGGAGCACAATCTCATTAGCAACCAAAGAAATGCAAAATTAAAAACATAAAAGACATTAAATACCCAACAGAATGACAAAAATTAGGAAGCTGGATAATACCACTTTGGAAAATAGGCATCACACAAAAACCCCACCAACCAATGATTTTATTTCTTCTTTCTAGAGAAAGTCTTGCATGTGTGCACCAGGTTTCATGTTCATAACAGGGCTGTTTTTACAACTAAACTAGAAATCACTAAAAAATTAATCAAAGGTATAGAATGGAAAACCAGTGATGTCTGAATATAATTGAATATTATATGGCAATGAAAACGTACAAACTACAGCTGTATACAACAAATGAACAAATTTCATTAACTTACTAAGCAAAGAAAGCAAGAGGGAAAAAAACTGCAACCAATTGATTTTATTTATGTAACATTCAAAAACAGAAAACTAAATTTTATTTCTTAGTCATATGTTTGTGGATAATTAAATTACTTTTAGAAAGCAGAAGAATTATTATTGCAAGAGGTATTTTATGTGAGTGGTTACCCCTAGCGGCGTTGTTACCCAAGGAAAGGAGATACTGTGACCGGAGGACAAACAGGGAGAATAAGAGTAATGTTCTATTTCTTGACCTGGTTGATGGTTAGCTTTCAAATTGTTCTTCAAACTATACATAAGTTTCCTATACTTTTCTATAGTTATATCATATGTTAATAAAAAAATGTTGAAAGAAAAAAACAAATTTACCCACTTTAAAATTCTACTTAAGGATAATCTTACCTTCCCCCCAAAGACCAAATTGAAATGTCAATTTCTTAAAACAAAAAATGGAGTCCATGGGGCACCTGGGTGGCTCAGTCAGTTGAGCATCTGACTTTGGCTCAGGTCATGATCTCACAGTTCGTGAGTTAGAGCCCCACACTGGGCTCTCTGCTATCAGCACAGAGCCCACTTCAGATCCTCTGTCTCCCTTTCTCTGCCACTCCTCTGCTCATGCTCGCTCATGCACTCTCTCTCTCTCAAAATAAATAAACATTTTTTTAAAAAATGGAGTCCTATGGAAAGGAAGTCTCTTCAAGATTCAGTCCTGGATTATTCTAAGGATCAGAATGTTCTAAGCACACCCTTACGTTAAAGTTAACTATGCTTGGCAAATAGGTATGGGAGAAAATATTTTTGGTTATTCACAACCATATATCCTCAAATTCTACAGAGCATCCTGCTAATGATTTACATTTTAAATACTCAATTATTATTCCCAGACTCCTCATACCAACAGCTAAACTTTAAACAATAGACATTTTTGTTCAATCCTGTTTCCTCAATTCTAACAAAGTAAGTTTCTACCACACATTTCCATTCTGATGATTTCTACTATCCTACTTTCAAGTTCAATTCTCATTTCTCCAGAAACAAAAGTCCTAGCAATCAGATCCCTTTCCTTCGTACACATACAATATAAAAATTTTGCCATAAAAAATGAAATCTAACTGTTATTCCTTCTTTCTTATTTGCAATGTAGAATGGAAAGTGCTGGGAAATTCAAAGTTGTGTCCAGGGTGAAAGTCTGGCAAGAATGAAAAGTAAAACAAATAAGAGATAAATGCTTCTCTCTAATACATATAAAAGACTCAAAAGGTAAACTAATAAAAAAGTTATTGGGTAGGTTTTTTTGTCTTTGTTTTCTGTGTTTGCATGTTTTTAAACAAAATGTAAAAATCTACTCAAGGAATTTAATTTGCAATTAGATTTTTTGACTTTTTAATTAATTTTTAAAAACTTATAATCCTACTTGGATGCAATGAAGCACATATCTTAACTGCATCACTCAATGAATGTTTACACACACACACACACACGTACCTCCCCCCACACATACACACATTCATCCATATATAAAGGTGAAGAGACAGACTTAAAGCTAGATTTGAAAATTTTATTGGAAAAGGGAAAACAAACAAAAACCCAAAGGTTAAATACTACTGGTCCTCTAAAGCAAAAGAATTTTACTTTACTTAGTTAATTTTATTTTCATACCTCACAGTCATCTTGTGCACTTTGAACATTGCACCATCTGGCAACAGGTTCAGGAACCACTTCCCAATCCTCACAGACCTGTTTAAGGATATTCACAAATGTTGTCTTCCCTGAAGCTGTTGTGACAGGAAAAGGAAAATTGAAGAAGGAGACTTAGAAAAAAAAAAAAAAAAGCCAAAACAGTCATCAGCTTTTACAAAATTTATACTAGCAAACAATATAAAAAAACAAAAATATTCAATTTCCTAAATGTTCTCTTAGATTTGCTTTCTGAAAGGGTCCCTACCCACTTGTATTATGGACACTTGTTTGTTACTGTTTTTAGTTTATCAAAGCCATGGAACAGAAGAATTTTAAACCTGGTGACATTGTAGGCAAGGTGTTACAGCAGAAAAAAAAATCCTAGTCCTAGCCTCACTTTCCTTAATCAAGTAATTAGAGACAACTTTGCGGAAAATAGTTAAAACTATTCTTCCACTTAGATATGTGATTTTGGGCAAGTTACTGAATCTCTGTAAGCCTGTTTCTTCACAATACAATGGAAATAGTAGTAATACCCTCTTTATGGAAACCACTGTGATAAACAAGCTATGAGTACAGTGACAATAACAGGCTCTTGCATTTTCAAAATTTTCCTCTCTACTTGCTCTATTTTCTCAGTTTACAAACAAGCTTACGTCCTTCCTATCTAAAACCAACTTAAAAATGGCCAAATGAACTATAAAATCAATATAAAGATGCATCCAAAACCTAGAGCTTTAGAATGAGAAATAATATGATTATATGACACGAATCATATGACACTATATGACATTAAGCCATAGTGTCTAACAGAAATTATAAAAACATTTTTGCACAGCACCCCTATAAGCAAGCAATAGCCATGTTTTTTCTGCTTCACTTTAAAGGTTCTGTGCACTTTATCCAATCCTTAAAAAAAACATGTTGTACTTTGCTTCTCCCTGATCATTCACTAGTTTCTGAAACACCTAGGAGGGAAAATAAAGGAAATAGTTCAGGTATAATCAGGGCATATTATATTCACTACTTTAACATTACCTGGGAATACATTCCATTAAATAGTAGGGGAAGTCTTGATCTAGAATTTAACAGGGTGTACCAATACTCCTAATGACCACCACACCCTTTCTATCTTAAGTCACCAAATGTGGTTTATATTAGGCATCTCTGGTCAACATAATGTGTGTGTCTCTCTCCTCTCTCTGTCCGTATGTATATAGAATTACACATACACACACACACACAGATCAAAAAATATAAAAAAAGCAGCTTCTGAAAGCTTTTTAAAAAAAAATTTTAATGTTTTTTTTTGAAAGAGCACATGTGTGAAGGGGAGGGGCAGAAAGAGAGGGAGACACAGAATCCAAAGCAGGCTCCAGACTCTGAGCGGTCAGCATGAAGCCTGACCCAGGGCTTGAACTCATGAACCACGAGATCATGACCTGAGCCAAAGTCGGATGCTTAAGGGCCTGAGTTACCCAGGCGCTGCAGCTTCTGCAAGCTTACAAGGAAAACTTCCTCATCTTTATAAGCTGGATTCAAAGAGGGCAAAAAGAACTTACCTTTGATGTGAAGAACCATATTCAAACCTAGGACATTATCTAGGCAATAGAAAAGAAGAAAAACCAGAAGAACTTTAAAGGATCACACATAGGGCTAAAACAGGGAGTGGGGACAGGGGTCAGGGCCAATAAGAAGGTAACACAGAACAAAGAACTGCTGAGAAGCAAAACACAAAGTCATATTATCACCACAGGACAGAAGAAAAACTTTTAAAGATAAACTAGATGATCACTAGATTTAATCACGGGAAAAACACTGGTGACCACAGATTTTGTATGGGGAGAGTAATTACAGGGACTGTAAAGCATTTAGAATGGTAAGCAGAAGCATATATAATGATCACTGGACATTCACTGAGCTAGATGGAGGAAGGAAAGGAAAATATGATGTTCAAAAAGAGGATCCAAGGAATGTACTAAAAAATCAGGCATCACCCAGAGTCTGAAAGCACTTTTTTTTTTAATTTGTTTAAGTTTATTTACCTATTTGGAGAGAGACAGAGACAGAGTGGGGGAGGGGCATAGAGAGGAAGAGAGAGAGAGAAACCCTAGCAGACTCTGTGCTGTCAGATGTGGGGCTCGAATTCAGGAAACCTGAGATCATGACCTGAACTAAAAACAGAGAGTCGGACACTTAACCGAATGAGCCACCCAGGGGCCCAGAATCTGAAAGCACTTAAAGCTAGAGCATTCAGCTTTCTTCTGACACGCCTATAAATAGAAAAATTTCATGTGGTCATACTCTAAAATTTTAAGAGCAAAAACAGTTACTCTTTAAAATTACTCTTTAGTTCAAGCAGAGTAACAACAGTTACCTGTAGTTCCCAAATTAATCTAGTTCCTTGACTTTTTAACGTTTATTTATTTTTGAGACAGAGAGAGACAGAGCATGAATGGAGGAGGGTCAGAGAGAGAGGGAGACACAGAATCTGAAACAGGCTCCAGGCTCTGAGCTGTCAGCACAGAGCCCAACGCGGGGTTTGAACTCACGGGCCACGAGACCACGACTTGAGCCAAAGTCGGACGCTCAACCGACTGAGCCACCCAGGCGCCCCTCTAGTTCCTTAACTTTTGAGGGGAAAGTAGGGAGCTGAAAAATAAGCTAATTAATAAATTAATATTCTATGAAAGCAAAGGAGAACAAGAACCAAAGACACTGACGTTAATAACTTTAAAAAGTCATGTGGAACCTAACAGAATTACTAATGGCAAACAAGCATTACGATCCAAAAATCATCTGTACAAACTATTAATATGAAAAGAAGCAGGTAAGGCCTCCATAAATCTAACAGAAGGGAGCATTATAGTAACAGAAAACATGAGAAGATGAGTTACGTGAGTATAAACTAAAATGACCAGTTAAAGTTCAAGTTCTAGAAATCACAAAATATTCTTCTACACACATATTAGCCATTTGTACATTTCTACTTATTTGGGACTGGCAAATAAGGTGGAAGGGACAGGAACAGCAGTGCAAGCACATTAACAACAACTAACAAACCTCAGTGTCAGGAAGACAAGACAAGTTGGAACACAACTCATCCAACATCCAAATAGCAAACTGTTATCTTACAGAAACAGAAGCCCAGTGTTACCAGATCTTTAGATACCATACAAGACATCAAGAATCTAGATGTTCAAAAACAAATCTCAAAAATGTTAAATGCTAGCAATTCATTAAATTTGTTTTCCAGGGGCGCCTGGGTGGCTCAGCGGTTAAGCGTCCGACTCTTGATTTCAGCTCAAGTCATGATCTCACGGTTCATGGGCTCAGTCCACATCAGTTCCATGCTGGTGGTGTGGAGCCTGCTTGGGATTCTCTCTCTGTCCGTCTCTCTCTGCCCCTTCAGTGCATGCCTTTTCTCTCTCTCAAAATAAACAAATAAACTTTAAAAAATAAAATATTTCCAACGTTCTAAAAAAAATGTTCTTAAATAAATTTTTTTTTCAAGTCTATGCTAGCCACTATTGTGCAAATGCAAGGCATCAGTTTGCAACTCTTTCCAGTGTAGGTAATGGAGAAGTCAGAGAAGAATTTTAAGCAGGGGAGTAACACAATTCCATTTATATACAGAAAGTCTGCTCTGGAGCTAGGTAAGAGAAGATGGAGATGGGGTGACACATTAGGAAATGATTCAGGTGCTGGGAAGATTAAAGATGCTTAGGTAGATCTAGATATATGTTGCTTAACTGGATTTAAGGAAGGGAAGAGGATTAATTCAGTGTGGTATCTAGGAGATGTTGTTGTTCATTCAAAGTTACTCTTGAAATGGCTTTGTTCAACTACTTCCTCCTTTATATATGTTCTTCTTTATCCAATAAGTGGCTATAAGGACTCACACTAGTAAACGTTCACCTTCAAAGAATGTATCCTAGGAGGAAATGAGAATCTATTATATGGATCTTTTCCACTGATGCCTTAATACTGGAGCAATGCAACAAGATGTCGTCTTTGAGGGTGTGTTCAGATATTTTCTACTAGGAATACTGTTAAAGCGTCTACTTTGCCTGGTCTTTTTAAAGAAGTACAAGGTCTTTGAATGTGGTAAGAATTCAAAAACATTTGCTGTATGCATGAATGGCCAGTACCCAACTTGGAGCCAAAAAAATTCTATCAGAACAGGAAGTATCAGGCATAGGTTTCCTGTGGTAGGAAATACAGAAGAATGTAAGTTCAGATGTACCTTGTAAAATGATATGCATGGTATAGTCGGCCCTCATCCGGGTTAGGAACAGAAAGGGCACTGGTCTTTGAATCATAAGCCAATGTTTACTTGGAAGTGGGGGAAGGGGTGAGGAGCTCCATGATATTAAGATCATTAAAAACTCTTTCCTTGTACTGGAATGTTTATAGCTATTTTATCCCTAAGCGTTAAAACTGGAAACCATCCAAATGTTCACACCTGGGGAAGAGATAAACTGTGGTATATCCATGCAATGGAATACTACTCAGCAATAAAAGAGAACTACAGACACAAGTATAATAGAAGATGGGATTCAGTAGGCAGAAAGGGAGAGGCTAAGTAAGACTTGAAGGTCACTGCGTGGGGAAAAACATATTTTAAAACAATGCTGGGAGTGTCTGACCACAGCAGACTGGCTGAGGTGTAGAGTTCCTCTTAAGAAATGTAACAGACATCACCTACTCCCCTCAGGCATTTGACAAAAGATGTGACTAAAAGTAAGTGGTAGACCTTAGAACATATGACCCACAAGGAACAGTATGGCCATACATAGATCACCTCCCACACAATGGAAACAAGCCACTCAAAAAGTAATGACTAGGCATTTAGTTGCCTAGCCAATAAGGGTAGAACCTGAGAAGGAACAAGGGGGAAGGTTGGGGGGGGAGGGTGCAACCAGAACTTATAAAACAAGGACCCTTGCCTACAGTAGACTGGGCATTCACTTGCAAATGCCCCTCTCTGTAAAGAGAGCTTTTCTGCAATTCTTACCTTTCTAATCTTAGATTCTAATAAACTTTTGCCTGCTGCTCATTTTATTCTGTGTCCACCTCTTCATTCTCCCAAGTGGGGAGACAACGAATCCCGGGTACTGAGCAACATGAAAAAATCTAAAAGCAATATGCTAAATACAAGAACGGAGGCACAAAAGGCTACATACTCTGACTCCATTTATATGACATTCTGGAAAAAGGCAAAACTTAGAAACCAGATCAGTGGTTGCCAAGACACAGGAATACAGAGGGAACCGACGACAAAGGAGCACCAGGGAACTTTTTGAGGTGATAAAAATGTACTGAATCTTGACCATGGTGGTAGTAAAACAGCATTATATGTTTGTCATACCTCATAGAAAAGTACACCTAAAAGGATAATTTAATGTATGTAAATTACACCTCCAGAACTAACACAGCCTCAAGATAAAAACAAAAAGCAAAAAGCCCTTCCCTTGCGCGATCCCAACAAAAGGAGGAAACGGGCCCAAAGTGCACCTTTCGAGGCCCCCATGCCCGGGCATGCACCACCGCCTGACGCCCGGAGGCTGCGACGATCCTCGGAGCACGGGAGGGAAACAGGGCAGGACAGGGCAAAATGCGTTTTGGGAAGGGAAAGGGAAGGGAAGTAGAGGCCCTGTCCGCATCCACACAGGCCTGAAGGAAGCCCTCACTAAGGGGAAGCCCCCCTGCTTGGGGGCCAACATTTCCCGAGGCTCCTTACCAATGTTCCCTTCGATGGCAATCTTCTTGATGCGGACCCCCTCAAAGCCGGTCGCGGGAGACGGGCAGCTCCTCTTAGGTGGGGTGGCCATTCTAGTCTGGTGGTGGTCCGAGTGCATCCAACAGGGAAGGCTAGGAGGCGGCCACAGGTGCGCGCGCTGGGGCTCGCGCCACTGCCGAACGTGACTAGACGCGCAGGCTGAGCTCCCGCCGGCAGCAAGTACCCGGGACCGCGGGTCTTGGGGTTTGATTTTGGCGCGCGGAGGCTGCCGACGGGGGCGGGACTGCGCCGCGACCGCCCGCCAGCGGGGAAGCCACGCCCCCTCCGTCTCCCCAGCTGGCAAAGTCTCTAGCGGCTCCTTGGCCTTGGCCACCGCGGGCGGGGCTCCTGCGTGCGCGCCCAGCACGTCGGGTCACGCAGGAGCACAGGGCGGGACGGCGCGCGCGACGACGCGCCTCTTCCCAGGACCCGGGGGTGGCGGTTCCGGAGGACTAGCGCCGAAGCTGGAGGGCGAGCGAGGGTAGGGGTTGCCATCCGCTCTCGTCACCAGGATGGCCGGCCCCGACTCCGGAGAGTTCGCCTCTCCAGCGGGTCGTGTGGAAATAAACAGAGCATCTGGAACAGAACTGGCTGTGACGCAGTGTATGGTAGAAAAAAGCAAACGGATTACCCGTGTAGTCCAGTCCGAGGACAACGGTCAGGCTACGTCAGGCTAAGTGCTGGCGGGCAACCCAACCCTCAGGAAGTGTATTGCACTCTTACTGCGTGCCAGACACTGTTTCGAGCGCTGTTCTTGAATTACCTCGCAGCCCAGTGCAGGAAATCCCACCATTAGCCCGATTTATCAGTGAGGAAACAGGCACTGAGAAACCTATTTGTGCAAAGTCTCAAAGTCCGTAAGTGGATCTGGCCTGGGAATTTACGTAGTCAGACGCCACTACACAGCAAGCTTTTCCTGATGTCTCAAACCCCTGTCCCGTTTGATTTGAGTCTCTTTTATGCTCATAGAGAATACGTCACACCAAAATGTGCCACTATGGCATACAGATAATTTCGAAATAAAGGAATTTTAGAAATAGTGCAAGGATACTCTGCCCCTCCCTTGTCCCCCCTGAAAGCAGATGAATCTATGTAAAAGGTGCCCTCCCTGTATCAGGAGGGCAGACCTCCTTATCGCCAAATAGGGAATTGAGGGCTGAGAAGGCCTATGAACAGACCTTGCTACTTACCAATTTACTACCCCAAGCCCAAACCCCTTTGTCTTGTCAGTTCTTCACTAATTTATTGTTTCTTTGTCTAAAAGATGCAATGACCTACTTTGGTTATTCCTTTGAATTTATTTTTATGGAGGTCCTGTATGTGCCGTAATTAAATCTGGTTTCCTCCTGTTTATCCTATGTCAATTTAATTACTAGACCAGGAAAAGAATGGAAAACGTAAGAAGGGAAAATTTTCCTGCCCCTACAATGCTATGCAGACGTTACCATACCACGTAGGTTTCTGTTCAGCGTGGCAATACGATAGTTTAATTTTGCATTCCCTATACCTGACACATAGTTAGTAAATGTTGAATTTTTGAATGCCTACCTATGTGCCATGAACTCTGCTAGAAGACTTATCTAGCTGGCAACAGATGCAGTGTAGGAATACTCTTTACAATTTGTTTTTAATCTTGGTAAAGATCTGGTAAGCTGGCACTATGCCATCTAGAAGTTCCTGGGCTCAAATGGTCTACGGAAACCAAACGCCCTATTACTCTTTGTTACCTTGAAATTACCATCAGACCTGAAATGCATCTAATGGTAGAGTCAGAAGTGGTGTAATGGTGAATCCATTCTAAGAAAAGGCAGAAATCAAAATGTGAATCCATGGGTAACTCTAGGATAAAAACAGTAAAAATCATTAACTTCCTTATAATTATTTTGTTATTATTTTATGTTTATTACTTTTGTTTATCCGCATAGTAATTACCAGAAGGATCCTTGAAATGAAAAAAGCCTGAATGCTTGTTATCAGGGATGGCAAGGAACCTGGGGAAGCCACTAGGTATTATATTCCACATCCAAGCATGGGGGGAACCCCATGAAATGGTAAAGGTATTGGGCGATACCGACAGGAGTAAGGCAGGGTTAGTCTCTGAGACCTTCAAATAGGAGGTAAGTAGACGAAGAAGAGGAAGAAATCCCAGATGGATCTGATAAAGATGTTTAGAGTTGAGGAGCAGAAATAGCCAAGAGTGGTTTCCACAAAAGGCACACAAGAAAAGTAATACAGTGCCGTGATTGAGAGGTTAAGCAGTGGAAAACTATAAAGACTAGTTTCAAATTTCAGCTCTGCCAGTTTCTGGCTGTGAGAACTTGAGTCCCTCAAAGCTTAAAAGTGTTCCTTGGAGCGCCTGGGTGGCGCAGTCGGTTAAGCGTCCGACTTCAGCCAGGTCACGATCTCGGGGTCCGTGAGTTCGAGCGCCGCGTCAGGTTCTGGGCTGATGGCTCGGAGCCTGGAGCCTGTTTCCGATTCTGCGTCTCCCTCTCTCTCTGCCCCTCCCCCGTTCATGCTCTGTCTCTCTCTGTCCCAAAAAAAAAAAAAAAAAAAAAAAGTGTTCCTTAAAAAGACAAAGTAGATGGGAGAAACAGGGAAACCTACCTTTCTTGGCATCAAGTTCAGCATAATTTCCCATTTTCCTACATAAACCTGTGTATAATGCAAGTAAGAGACAAAAGCACTTTTAAAATCACCTTCTTGATTTTTGTCCACAATCCTTTACCTGCAACCCTTGTAACCAGATGTTTGAGAATGCAAACATTTTTGGATTTCAGAAGAACAGTAGTGTGAATGGAGTATTACTCAGCAATCAAAAAGAATGAAATCTTGCCATTTACAACAACATGGATGGAACCAGAGTGTGTTATGCTAAGCAAAATTAGAGAAAAGACAAATATCGTATGACTTCACTCATATGTGGAATTTAAGATACAAAAAAGAGTAACATAAGGGAAGGGAAGCAAAAGTAGCATAAAAACAGGGGAGCCTGGGTAGCTCAGTCGGTTAAGGGGAGTAAGGCTCCCCCTACCCTGACTTTGGCTCAGGTCACGATCTCACAGCTCATGGGTTTGAGCCTCACGTAGGGCTCTGAGCTCAGAGCCTGGAGCCTGCTTGGGATTCTGTGTCTCCCTCTCCCTCTGCCCCTCCCCTGCTTGCACTCTGTCTCTCTCTCTGTCTCCCAAAAATAAACAAAAAATAAAAAAGGGAGGGGGGCAAAACATAAGGGACTCTTAAATACAGAGAACAAATAGGGTACTGGAGGGGTTCTGGGTGGGAGGGTGGGCTAAATGGGCAAGGACCATTAAGGAGGACACTTGTTGGGCTGAGCACTGCATGTTATATGTAGGGGATGAATCACTGGAGTCTACTCCCCATATCATTGTTGCACTATATGCTAACTAACTTGGATGTATATAAAATAAAAAATAAATATGTGTATATATATTGGAAAAAACCAGTAGTGTGGTACATATGTTATGTAACCATCCCTCATCCTCCTGCAGAGGTGTTAAATCCAATACACAGCTATTTTGCACTGAAACAGATTTCACATTAAATGGGATAAAGACTGTTAACTTTAGATCAGGTTAAGTTTACACTAAATTCAAAAAAATACTTTGTTTTCCAAGCATTTCAGATTTTATGAATTTTGGAATTGCAGATAAGACAGGGTATCGGCAGCACCTGGGTGGCTCAGTAGGTTGAGCGACCAATCCTTGATCTCTACTGAGGCCATGATCTCACAGTTCATGGGATTGAGCCCTGAGTCAGGATCTGTGCTTGACAGAGCAGAGGCTACTTGGATTCTCTCTCCCTCTCTCTCTCTCTCTGCCCCTTCCCCACTCATGAGCACCCATTCTCTTGCTCTCCCAAAAATAAATAAATATATATATATTTTTAAAAAGGGTATTGGAGTACCCAGCCAGTCATGAGCATGCTACCATCTTCATTCTTCCTCACCCAAAATTTTGCTACCCCTTCAAATTGAGAATTCTTTTTCTTCTCTGGGAATGCTGGTATTACTAAAGAAAGAGACAGGACCTTGACTGATAACACATAGGTTTATTATGAAAACTCTAAAGTGAGAAATGAGAACTCAGAAGATGAGAACAAAGACAGAAAAAATAAAAGGCCTTGAATGTTGATATGTAGTGGTTATAGCCCATATATTGTATACATGAACCCAACAACTTCTGTAAAATGGCTATTTATTGACTTTATAATAAGCTTGGTTATGAATTTCTCCTTACAGTCTTCTTTATTGCCTAGAAATACATGAATGCAGAAGCCATTATAAAAGCAAGAGTGGGAGGTCAGGGTGCTTTCAACAAATCTGAAGTGCAACAGCAAAATAACATGCTAGAAGGGCATAGCAGGAAACCGTCAGCCCTACATAAGGCCTTATCAAAGGAAGCTATATTATGCTGCATGCTTGCAAAGTAAATCAAGGTCATCAAGAAAATAGGACACTGTGGGGTGCCTGGGTGTCTCAGTCAGTTAAGCCTCTGACTCTTGGTTTCAGCTCAGGTCATGATCACCCAGTTCGTGGGCTCAGGCTTGGGATTCTCTCCCTCTCTCTGCCCCTGCTCCGCTCTTGCTCTCTCCCTCTCTCAAAATAAATAAACTTTAGAAAAAATGTGACACTATACTCATTAGTCTGTTTAAAATAGGAGTATAAAGGGCACCTGGGTGGCTCAGTCAGTTAAGCGTCTGACTTCGGCTCAGGTCAGGACCTCACAGTGTGTGAGTTCGAGCCCTGCATCAGGCTCTGTGCTGACAGCTCAGAGCCTGGAGTCTGCTTCAGATTCTGTGTCTCCCTCTCTCTCTGACCCTCCCCCGCTCACACTGTCTCTGTCTCTGTCTTGAGAATAAGTAAACATTAAAAAAAAATTAATAACAAAAATAAAATAGGAGTATAAGACATTTGTTTGTTTTTATTTAAGTAATCTATACCCCCAGCAAAGGGCTTGAACTCACAACCCTGAAATTAAGAGTCGCATGCTCTTCCAACTGAGCCAGCTAGGCACCCCAGGAATATAAAACATTTATTACACATTGTTGCTTAAAGGAGTATTTAGAACTTGATACCAAAATGCATCATTCCAAATAATATTATATAATGAAGAATTAACTATTTAAATGTAGTACAATAGAAGCAAATGAACATACTTCTCAAAATATAGCTAATTTTTGTATGGGTACTTATGTGTTTATTTCTTTATAGACAGTAGATGCTTTATAGCTATGGTATGTGAAGAACAAGGTGCTTTTGGGGCGCCTGGGTGGCTCGGTCGGTTAAGCATCCGACTTCGGCTCAGGTCATGATCTCACGGTCCGTGGGTTCGAGCCCCGCGTCGGGCTCTGTGCTGACAGCTCAGAGTCTGGAGCCTGTTTCGGATTCTGTGTCTCCCTCTCTCTCCGCCCCTCCCCTGTTCATGCTCTCTCTCTGTCTCAAAAATAAATAAACGTTAAAAAAAAAAAAAAAAAAGAACAAGGTGTATTTAAGTATGCAGGTTGACAATCCACATCAGCATGGACTGGTGTTTCTACTCCTGGTTTTTTCTTTTTTTTTTAATATTAAATTTATTGTCAAGTTGGTTTCCATACAACAACCAGTGCTCATCCCAACAGGTGCCCTCCTCAATGCCCATCACCCACTTTCCCCTCCCTCCCACCCACCCCCCATCAACCCTCAGTTTATTCTCAGTTTTTAAGAGTCTCTTATGGTTTGCCTCCCTCCCTAACTTTTTTTTCTTTTCCCTTCCCCTCCTCTATGGTCTTCTGTTAAGTTTCTCAAGATCCACATAAGAGTGAAAACATATGGTGTCTTTCTCTGTATGACTTATTTCTCTTAGCATAACACTCTCCATTTCTATCCACATTGCTACAAAAGGCCATATTTCATTCTTTCTCATTGCCAAGTAGTATTCCAGTGTGTATACAGACCACAATTTCTTTATCCATTCATCAGTTGATAGACATTTAGGCTCTTTCCATAATTTGGCTATTGTTGAAAGTGCTGCTATATTGGGGTACAAGTGCCCCTATGCATCAGCACTCCTGTATGCCTTGGGTAAATTCCTAGCAGTGCTATTTCTGGGTGATAGGGTAGATCTGTTTTTAATTTTTTGAGGAACCTCCACACTTTTCTGGAGTGGCTGCACCAGTTTGCATTCCCACCAAGAGTGCAAGAGGGTTCCCGTTTCTCCACATCCTCTCCAACATCTATAGTCTCCTGATTTGTTCATTTTAGCCACTCTGGCGTGAGGTGATATCTCAGTGTGGTTTTGATTTGTATTTCCCTGATGAGGAGCGACATTGAGCATCTTTTCATGTGCCTGTTGGCCATCTGGATGTCTTCTTTAGAGAAGTGTACTCCTAGCTTTTTCTACAAATACCAATTAGTGACACTGGGATACTTTGGTGACCTGATGTTCCAAACACAAAAGCTTCTAATAAATCTCTCTAGAATATGATACTCTGAGAATACTCTAAAATACATACTTTCTTTTAGAACTTAGGTATCAGGGTAAAATGAAGATGCTCCAATACTGTTTATTAATATATTTTTAAAAAATATTTATTTACTTTTGAGATAGCACAAGCAGGGGAGGGGTAGAGGGAGGGGAACAGAAGATCTGAAGTGGGCTCTGTGCTGACAGGCTGACAGCAGTGAGCCAGATGTGGGACTTGAACTCACAAACTGGGAGATCATGACCTGAGCTAAAGTCGGATGCTCAACTGACTGAGCTACCCAGATGCTCCTATTTATTAATATTCTTTAATGGTCTATAATGAAGATAAAATACTTGATAAAAGCTTGACAGAAAGGTCAACAAATAATTATTTTGCTAACTGTTCTCATAGTAGTAGAATATTTAAAGAAAACAAACAAAAACATTAGCTTCAGGGTCAAGACTATTTGGATTGTAATCCTGGTCCTAATCAGTGATTTGTACAATTCCCGAGCTTCAGTTTTCTAGCATGCAAGACACTGTGATACCAACCTCTGAGGTTGTTGTAAACATTAGAAAAAATTTAATGTTCAACATATTCCAAACTTAAAATATTTTTCTAGGAATGTGTTCAATGTGGGAGCATCTACAGCAAAAATAATCAATAATGCAGGATTCATGGCCAAACATAACTATTTATTATTTTTTTAAATAAACATTCAGTTTCTTCCTTTAGAAAAAACCTAGAATTTAAATATTTTCCATCCCATCACATACAAGTCTGTATACATTATTTACATCTTTCAATTAAACATATTACAGATTTTCTGACATTCAGTATCCCTTTAAAATTTTTTTTTCTTAATGTTTTTATTTATTTTTGAGACAGAGAGAGACAGAGCATGAGCAGGGAAGGGGCAGAGAGAGAGGGAGACACAGAATCGGAAGCAGGCTCCAGGCTCTGAGCCATCAGCACAGAGCCCGATGCGGGGCTCGAACTCACAGACTTGTGAGATCATGACCTGAGCCGAAGTCAGACGTTCAACCGACTGAGCCACCCAGGCGCCCCCAGTATCCCTTTTAAAGTAAAATGACGAAGCAGTTAAACTTTGATCTGTAATAACCAGAATTTGAGTAATCTTGGCACACTTTTCAATATAGCATTCATGTTTCCTTTCATATTTTAGACCATTTTCCCCCATCCAACTACTTAAAAATAAAGAGAATTGTGTGTTTCCATGAGAGCAGGATCTGTTGTCTTGCACATTCTCTGCGATTACACAATGTGAATAGGCTTCCATTATATGGCACTGACAGGATTATGCTTTTGTCATCAGAAATTATCTCTACTCAAACTTTAAGAGTTGTCATGTTTATTGTACTCTCTCTCAACCTAGATTTCATGACACTGTTCCTCGATAATTTTAAGTAATAACGTATGGAAAAATTCAAATAGAACAAAAGTTAAGCATTCCCTACAGGATTAGGGCCCTTACCACCTTAGTTATGCATGTACAAAAATAACACATACAATTTAGTGACTGTAAAAAACTATTTCCCCTAAAAATAGTTATTTCTGCAGAACAATTTAAGGAGAAATGTGTTCTTAATATGGAAATGCACTAATCTATTATCTCAGAAAATGAAAATGAAAATATGTACAAACCTGTAAGAAACACCAACACATAAAAATTTAATACACAGAAGAAAAATTAAATATTAACAAAAATTTTAAATTACTAATAATCTCAGCTTCAGTGACATAACTTCAAGAAAGCTGTCAACCAGAACAAACCAAAAATGCTTATGTAAGTTGCACCTGCCAACACTTCTGTCAGTGGATTACAGAAAGTGCTTCAGAACCACTAACAACAAGGACCTGCACAATCAACCCATCTGTTTTGTTCTCCTAGTGCAATGGAGGCTGAGAGGTGGGAAGTCAACAGCGTAAGGAAGTAATTTAAGGAGAAGGAGATGACAAGCCAACAGAGCTAAAAACAGGCCAGTGCTTTCATTATCTATCTTTGAGAACTGTAACCCAAAATGCTCTATTGTATAGCATTACACACAGAAAAGGAACTGGCATCATACTTGCAAAACTGAGATTATTCAATATTTTAATATGCATTTCCTGTCTTTTGTCAAAATTTAGGTTTTGTTCAGCTATAAGTGGCAGACATGGAACATAGTATTATACCTTTACAATAAATTATTCTCTATGATTAACTTGTTAGGAACATCTTAAAAGTTTAAATTGTTTGTAGTCAGAACTGTTACTATACCTTAAAATTAAATTTTTCCAATAAATCTTAAGATATCTTTACCTCTAGTAATATCATACACCATTAAACTGAAAAACAGTAATTGCTGTGGGTGAATCTTAACATTATGACAAAACTCTACTATTTAAATTATTTTAGGAGTGGATCTAGAATAGCATGTCTAAAAATTGGTATATTCTTTAATATTTCAGAAAAGTTTCAAAATAACTTTTCCCCTTGGTATGCAGTCACATTTTCAAGTTACAAATATACTTATGGTCCCATATCTTTTAAAAAGACATTCAAAAATTTTAAAGTTATAAATGATATATGAAATGATTATACAATTTTAAATATTTTATCTGTGATACACAGGTTTAACATTCAGCATAATTATATAAAATTTATTCCAATTTCTTTGTACAATGATCTGCAGTCTTTTCATTTGAGTGAAAATAACGTTTAAAAAAAAGGACAAAGGTAAAGGCTATTGTTATCTTAAGCTACTTCTGTATTAAATATTGGATCCATTTTTTCATACTGTCCCTTCAATCAAAATTATCTTATAGTAGTTGAGATAAAACTCAGAAGCTATCAGGGAAAGGAACGAAAGTAGAAAACAAGAGACAGACCTTGATTTTTAAATTATTATATTTAACAATAAGGTAATTAAACTAAATTTGTAAAAATTAAATAAAACCTATACATCCAAATGATACTGTGTACTTCAAAGTAGAGACATCAGGAAACTATTCCTTTATTAAATGGTGCTACCAATGCTCAAAACATTCTCTTCTGCAAATTCAGAGCCTATGGCAGTCTTTTGAACTTCCCTAATGGTTTAATTCTAAGAAAACAGCAAAGTAGAGTTAAGTTTGGTGAATGAGCTAGGTCTTACTAAGCTGCCAAAAAAGTCTTCGGTGCAACTAAAATGATGAAATAGATTTTCTTGCATAGTCATAAACCAATTCTCAAGGCATCTCTGAAAATGCTCCAAAAACATTACACCCTCAAAGCATAGCTAGAAAGAATAATGCTCCCACAGGAACCACTCTGAAGATCAACTCTCATTTGGATGTTTAAGGTATGACATACTTACTTGAAAAGAAAGTCCTACAACTAACTTAATAATTGTATCTCACATTTCACCATTTCAGTGGTTATCAAAACCTCTCTCAGAGAGGGTGTACACAAAGGTATAAAAGAAATGTCATTTTGCTATTTTCCCATAAGCAAGGAAAATGCTAATACATAAAATGGAGTCTGGTGATTATATGTAAAATATAAATATCCACATCATCTGTATTTCCTGAAGATAAGAGATTGTAGTGTTTTATCTTTCCTGATAAGCCAGGCAGTAACTTAATCTGAGATATATTATACACTAAACCTGTCTTCTCCCAGCCAATACATTTTATGCTCACCCTTTACCATTTACAAATAACACAAGTAGAACGAGCAATGTAAAATCTTTCGATGTAAAGTAAACTGACCTCCAAAGCCTCTACCAGCCAACTAACACCTGCTTACTCTTTTAATGAAGTCTAATGGCATGGTTTTTATGGGAAACAGAACAATCAAGTCAGCAAATGAGAGCCAGTAGCACCATCTACTGCTTACCGAAAGATTTTCACTCTTGGATTATTAATTTTCCATCATTTAAAATAACTCCTAAAACTTGCTTCATTTCAACACTTAACCAAAGCATTGTGATAATAATACTATGTTAACTTATTACTTGATATTTTATGCTTTAATTAGTGGATGAGAAAACCAACTTCTGCTTTAAATCTGTGTATAAAGAGCAGGGGGGAAATCATTATCTTGGTTATTTATAAACTAAATTAAGAGATCTGGGAAGAATCCAATACACATTCGTAAGCAAAGTGCTACAAAACCAGGATTTGATCCTTATTTTATAAAGGGCATCTTATTAACGCTCATGGAAACTAATCAAATCAAAGCAAGTTTTGTTAAACTGGTTATTTCTCACATGCTCTGGTGGGTGTTTCCTTACCTGTGGCCATGTAACCCCATGTACAATGCCAGGCCTCTCCCTGGGAGAACTTCTCTACTTTGTTACCATATCCATGCGTACATTATCTCCTTACTTCCTAATAATACCTCTGTTTAAAGGAATACTCAGAAGCAGGCACCTGAGATTCTGACACAGTGACAACAAACTCCTATCTACACACAGTAGGAAAGTAGGGCCTAGTACTAAACATTATTTTATAGAAACATCCTTCCATTTTTACAGTGTACTACTGTGTAAGGCTTAAAAGAGCAAGAACGATTTTTCAGTATTTTCTACACTTGGCTATTTGCAACCCCTTTGTTACTAGGATGATACAAAGTCCAACGCAGTATGGAAGACTACTGGAATAATCATGCTTCATTTTCATCAATAAATAGGACCCCATGTCACTTGATGCCAAATTTTATTTCTGAATCAACCTACAGGGATTGATATTACCTACCTAGGTAATAAAATATATTTTTTAAGGACATCAGTTACTTCTCACTGCAGTTTATCAATAACCATTACCAATGAACGTCCAACATACTTGCCAGGCTCTCCCATTACTTCTACTGTTGGTACTTGGAGAATGATTGTTAGAAATGAAATGGAGAAAAAGGCAGTTCCTAGTCATCATAATTGTAATGGCATTAAATTATATCACTGCTCTCCCTGTTAATGGCAAAGACAGACTGATTTATTTAATTTTAGATTCTCGCCTACTGACCATTTTTAGTCTATATAATTTCAAAGCAAGATTTCTATTCCACAAGGAAAAAGGTATATATTTCACACTAAAGGAAGAATATATATTTGTAACTGAAGGAAACAGATCTTACCAGAAATGACAAAATCAAAAGGAAGTCTGAAAAAGATACTTCTCAAGACTAAAATTGAAGTGAAAAATGTTAAAATTATTTTAAAAATTAACTTTCTGAACTTTTTACTTATGGGAATAATTCACTAGAAAGCCATGACAAATAAAATGTAAAAGTTAATAACTACTAAATTAGCACTTACATTGTTTGATATCACTGCAAAGAAAAAGATTTCCTTTCACAGTAGAAAAATCAGAAGTCAGAATGCTTCAAATTGGGCCTATCATAAGCAGAGAAGGGTACTGTATCATTTTAAAATGACAGGCAAACACCAGCTCCATTCACTGAATGGAAATGCTGGAGAGTGATCAATTTCCCCCAAACAGTCCTTAAATTCCATGTTTAATGTCTACACCTAAAATTAATAATTTATGTTTAACTTCTCATGGAAGTTGATTCCTAAAAGGAAGTCTCTAAGACTTTGTTTACAAGAAATTGGTTAAAAACTTCATGCCACTCTACTCAAGGATTTTAAGACAAGACTTCCTGAACTTGACTCATCATACAATTCCATCTATAGCTCCCCATACAAACAAACCCTCCCAACCAAACACATACTCTTATCCATCCCCTCCTCTTCAAAGTAGAAGGGAATTCTCTAGACTTATGGCTCATTTGGCAATTGCTAAGAAACCTCACAGTTCAGCATCACCTCTGAAGATGGCAAACCTATATAAAACCTGAATTTTTACACCTAGAGTGCAGTTAACATGTAGAAAGAAGCTAAAATGCAATAGGTATTACACTTCAACATCCTTTAGTTTCAATATCACAGATATCAAGAGATGGAAGAAAGACCTGCTTGTAGAACTTTAAACATTTGTTGAACAGAATTACCATCAATATCAAAAATAATAAATACTAATTTTGTACGTTCTACATGCACACCTTTACAAATTTTGTTTCTTTAATGTAGTAAAAGCTGGAGATCACCAATTTTGGTAAACTATGGCTTTTATCATAGACATTTTAAAACATGCATCAGTAAGTGCCCTGGGTAGTAATCCTAATATTGTTCAAGCCCTGTTCAGTTCTATGTCTGTGCTTTGCACCTCAGAAGTGAGCCTACCAAGGCACTTAAAAACATAAGTCTTTTGGGGACTTCAGAAATTGGCCACAATTTACACAACACAGAACCCCCAACTGTCATCAGTCCAATCAGCAAGCGTTTTCTTTCAGCACACAGTATTATCAAAAATTCTGCAAGTAAGCAAACCAAGTAAAAAAAACAAACAAAAAAAACCACCATATGCCACTAAGACAAAACTTACCCCTATCAAATTTACAGAGAATGGTTCTTGGCTTCCTCTAGCAATTGAATATGGTTTCACTTACTCAGAATAAAGAAAAAGAAACCCAAACAAGCCCCCTAAACCTATGACAAAAATGACCGAGATAAAAATAAAACACAACCAAATCCAAATAAACTCCACACACTTCATTTGAGGAACAATTTGCACAGCTCTGCGTCCTTTTATCTGTCCTTTGAGGTGAGTTTTTCAATCAGTTCTTGGAGTGGTGCAAGTTCTCTTCTATCAATAAGGTTGAATTCCTACACACGATAAAGGCAAGAAAAAATAGTAAAAATGTATTATTTATATCTCATCCCAAAGCAGATTTCCATTAACATTTGTTGGACATTAGCTTTCAAAGTAAATAAGGGTCTTATCATTTTTTCAAAAAAATGTATTCCTATTCACCCACTCTGTGTCTTGACTTAGGCAAATCACTTACGCACTTCTGATATTGTACACATCTGTAGTAATACTAGGGTAAATCCCCCTACCTTGTAAAATTACTGTAGGGACTAAATGTGATACTGTGTGCTAACCACTTCATGTAATTCCTGGCATAAAGTGAATAGTCAACAAATGAGAGTGCTGCTTCCTGTTAAAAGGGAATAACCATTTAGATATCGTCAAACAAGTGGGGACCAAAAACTCTAGCATCTCAGGCAAATTTCAACATTACATGAACATGAAGAGTAGAAGAGTTAAACATCAGCAAGCTATCATGAGATGTAGCATGAAAGTAACATAAGAAACACGGAGTCCACAAATGATAAACAAAATCCTGTAACAAACAAATTAGAAAGCCTGGATTTAATTTTTGCTTCTTTATGAATTCCACTCCTATCGTTGCGAGCTTCAATGTTGAACAGATTTCCCCACAACTATAACACCGTAAGGCTAAATAAATATAGGCTATCTATACTTCTGATCTCATATTCTGCCATGGTGGGGCATTCTGAGTTCCCAATTTCATTCACTTATTGAGATGATCGTGTCAACCATTATAGTAAGTACTGGGGGAAAGAGTTTGAAGCATTTAAGAGCAAACCTACCCCTAAGATTTGTGGGATCTGGACTAAGAACACAAATGGATATATAGCATATGACTATTAAATTTTACATTAAGCTAAAACATTGTTAAATAAAACATGTTCTATCCTCCTACCTTAACAAATACACCTTCAAAGTGACCAGGAAAGCAGATTCGAATTTAGAATTCTCAAGATTGCTCAGGATTCTGCACTGGAAAGGAGTAACATGAAGAGAGCCTATCCCTGACCCTCAGCAAACCTCTCTGATCTTCCAACCCCCAGCTCTACCCGGAACTTTAAGGAGCCTCACTTGCAGGAGTGTGGACACCCTGGCTGGTTTATGTAGGCCATGGTCACACACCTTCACAAACTGCTGCCGTCTCGCTACCCCTAAGATCTAGAGGTACACGTATCAGAGATATGATCATCCCTTTAAAGAATGGACCCAAGGAAAAATCCATGCAGAACTTGGAAATATAACTGGGACCATGTGGAAAGAAAATTGAGATCAGGTACCAGAGCACAAACCAGAGGGATCTGGGAGGTATGTTCTTTGCCCTGTGGGTCCCTTACTCTGTGAGAGTACAGCTGGAGAATGACCAGAACAGGATTCTCTCAACAGTGAGGTCTAGGGCAGAGGTCCCTCTTACACCAACAAGGGGTGACTGTATACTAATGGAACTACCTTTAAGAAGGTCACAGTGTCTTAAAATACATTTCAATAGGCTCAGATGTGCTTAATGCTAGGTATCAATATTTGCTAGGAGCTGAGAGATAACATTGCATTTTCAGATAAGATCATACAGTAGGATAAAAGTAACCCTTCTGGAGGGAGAATATCCTCTCCTAAATCACTAAAACCTGAACATTAGCAATCCTCTTCTGTCTAAACCAAAGCACAGAAGCAAACTTTGGGATAAGATTTTCTTTTTCTATAGGTGTCTGTAGATAGGATACCATGGTAAAGTAATTCCTCTGAGCAACAGTTTTGGCAAGTTATAATCTAAAATGCGTTTATATAGGTGAAATTGAGACATGAAATGTGTGCTTTTAGTGTGAGGGGTATGTGGAGAGGGAAAATAGACACATTTTTCTTTAGTAGAGATGGGATGAGGGGAGGGCATTTGTGAGTATATGCCCACAGATAAACAAAACTAACACAGATTTAAGACTTGGACTTCTGCCTACCATCTACCCTCTCAACCTCAACCAAAAAGAAGCTCATCAGCTTAACCATTTCCACCTCTTTTTCAGTCCTGCCTATTTGCTTTCCAGTTATTATAGCAGGATGAGAATATTGGACTCCTCTTAGTCTACACCCCTGAGAACTAAAGTGAGAAGGAGGAGGCCAACCAGAGTCAGAGAAAAGACCAATGGACCTCTGGAATAGCAATACTCTTTGGGGCAATTTTTTCCTCTTTTGGACATAATGAATAGTACCTAACTTAAAAATTATTCAGCATGTGGTTTTAAAAAGGAGGAGGAAAAAGGTGTTATATACAAAGCCCATTTCCAGGCCAGAATATGGAAAGAAAGAAAGAAAAGAAAGAAAAGAAAGAAAGAAGAAAAAGATCCAAGGTAGACAGGAATTGAGAATTGAGGGTTAAGAGGATTAGGAGGAATGCTAAAATGGTAAAGGGGCCAAGTTCATGTGGAGGCCTGCCAATTAGCCAGGTTCCTAATTCAGCCGCTCCATTATGGCCTGTTAACTGAAGCAATGTCAAGGCAAGACCTCTGAGATCCATTTTAGACTTGCATGCCACCAACCTGGAGATGAGTGGAATTTAGAAACAAAAGGCCTTATCATCATGGCAAGTAGAGAAGAGCATAAAGACTAGAGAGATATGGCAAATTTTATCCTAAAGGATACCTTTAGTATGGATGCAGTATTCACCTTTGAATTCTATGCATAATGCGTTTTACTGAGCAAAAAAAGCTTCCTGGGGTGCCTGGGTGGCTCAGTTGGTTATCTGCCCAACTTCAGCTCAGGTCATGATCTGACAGTTTGTGAGTTCAAGCCCCAAGTCATGCTCTGTGCTGACAGCTCAGAGCCTGGAGCCTGCTTTGGATTCTGTGTCTCCCTCTCTCTCTGCCCCTCCCCCACTCACACTCTCTCACTCTCTCTCACTCTAAAATAAATAAACATTTTAGGGGCGCCTGGGTGGCGCAGTCGGTTAAGCGTCTGACTTCAGCCAGGTCACGATCTCGCGGTCCGTGAGTTCGAGCCCCGTGTCGGGCTCTGGGCTGATGGCTCAGAGCCTGGAGCTGTTTCCGATTCTGTGTCTCCCTCTCTCTCTGCCCCTCCCCCGTTCATGCTCTGTCTCTCTCTGTCCCAAAAATAAATAAACGTTAAAAAAAAATTTTTTTTAAATAAATAAACATTTTAAAAAAAGGAAGAAAGAAAAAAAAATCAGAACTCTAAAGGTCTCTGAATCCAACTTACCTGGACAAAAAAAATAAAGTGCTTGAAAGAAGTATTGAGATGTGCTTCCTCCTGAAGTTGGATTACAGGATCGAAATGCTGATGATAAATGTGAGCATAAACCCTAAAGAGGCGTTTGAGTATAGTTTTTGCCACAGACATGAAATTCTTCGGGAATGGGACACCTAATAAATAGATAAACAACCCCCTTATTAACAAGAGACAAGAACAAAGCAATATGAGTTTGTCAACAAATGGCAACATAAATTAACAAGACAACCCTTTAAAGAAATATTTGTGAATTATTTTACTTAATAATACCCACTGTACTTTTCAGAAGTTCTCAACATATCATGAATGAAATTAAACTTTAAAATTTCCATGGAATAAGAACTAGACTTCAGCATCACCCCTTAATGGTTCTTGTGTGCTTACCACTTTACTAAAATGAAATAAATTTATGCCTAAGATGGTAATGAAGCTAAAACTCACACTTATATTCTTAGATTTCTTAACATTAAGTCTCAATACAAATATGTGCTGAATACAATGTATTAACCATGTTCAGTTTTACTTAAAATGCTTGTTGGGGCACCTGGGTGGCTCAGTCAGTTAAGTGTCCGGCTTCAGCTCAGGTCATGATCTCACGGTTCGCGAGCTCAAGCCCCACGTCCAGCTCTGTGCTGACAGCTCGGAGCCTAGAGCCTGCTTCAGATTCTGTGTCTCCTCCTCTCTCTGTCTCTCCCCTGATCATGCTCTGTCTCTATCTCTCAAGAATAATAAATAAACTTAAAAACAAATTTAAAAAAAAAATAAATAAAATGCTTGCAACACTTTTTTATATTTTTTCCATGGAAATTATTTCATTACTACTCCAGGTCTACATTTATTTATTTATTTTTAATGTTTATTTATTTTTGAGACAGACAGAGACAGAGACAGAAAGAAACAGAACACAAGTCGGGTAGGGACAGAGAGAGAGGGAGACACAGAATCCAAAGCAGGTTTCAGGCTCTGAGCTGTCAGCACAGAGCCTGACATGGGGCTCGAACTCACAAACTACGAGATCATGACCTGAGCCAAAGTTGGATGCTTAAACAACTGAGCCACCCACATGCATTTATTCTGAAATTAGCTACAGTCCCTCTCAAGGAGGCTTATTGTTTTATGAATTAGAGCACTTTTACAGCACTAAACAAATACAAAACTAGGAAAATACAAAATTTCATGTCCTTTGTTACACTGGCAAAATGATCCAGTTTGGCAAAACATAAGGCAAATATTAAAACTCCTGGATTCAGTGTCATCACATGACACTCACTTAAAAATATTATAGGTCACAAGGAAACATAAGACAAACCAAAATGAAGGGACACTATAAAATAGTATGCTTATCCTCTTCGAAAACATCAATGTCATGAAGGACCAAAAAGACTGAAGTACACATAGTCCATATTAAAGAAAGCTACAGAAATATGACAAGTGAATGAAAGCAAATGTCAAAGATTTTCTTTTGCTATAAAGGATATTATTGGGGAAATGTGAAAAATCTGAAAAAGACCTGTAAGTTAAACAACAGTATTGTTTCAGTTAAATTCCTGACTTTGATAGTTATACTGTGATTTTCTAAGGAAATGCACACTGAAGTACATTTGGATAAAGAGGCATTATACACATAACTTACTCTCAAACAGTTCAGGAAAAACAAAATATGTAGTTAGGGGGAAGAGACACGGAAAAGAGGGGAGGAGAGGGAGGGTGGGAGGGAGAGAGAAAGTGCACACACAAATATGGTAAGAAGTTGACAACTAAAAAATCTAGAAGAAGAAGAAAAAAATCTGAAGAACGATATACAGGATCCTGTTCTTTGCACAACTGCAAATTTTCTAAAAGTCTGAAATTGAGTGAAAATAAAAATTTACAAAATATATTATGGGAGATAAAAGATAAGGTGAAGGGACTTAACAAAAATGATTATGATGTATGTAAGGGAGTCCTGAAAAATAGACCTTTTATTACAAAGGCTCCAAGGTAGTTTAAACATTCAATAAATGTGTTTAAAACAATCCATAATAACAGCAACTATTTACATTGTGGTCTCCTCCACCACAAACTCTGAAAGTATAAAATATAGGGGCTCATGGGTGGCTTAGTCGGTTGAGCGTCCAGCTTCCGCTCAGGTCACAATCTCGCAGTTCTGGGGTTTGAGTCCCGCTGTGTGCTGACAGCTCACAGCCTGGAGCCTACTTTGGATTTTGTGTCTTCCTCTCTCTTTACCCTCCCCTACTTGTGTGCCTCCTCTCTCCCTCCCTCCCTCCCTCTCTATCAGAAATAATAAATGAATGAACTTTAAGAAATAAATAAAAATACAAAATGTAGTCAAAAAGCTGTCCGTTGATAGAACAAATCCTTAATTTTTTCAGAAAACACAAGTTGTAAGAAGTTTGAGAGGGTAAAATCATATGAACTAGCTGGCTATGAACAATTTCCACTTGAAAGGTCAGCCCTGAAGAACAAATAAAAAAAAAAAGCAAATGTCATTCAAGTTGCTAACAGGCCAACCCCTCAAAATCTTCTGGTTTTCTTCTCACCTAGCTTGATTTCATAGTCTGTAAGATTCACACTGTGGTCATAAACTCAAACTCCCTCTTTGCTGAAAATACACTGTAAAACTGAATATAAGTTACATAAACTTCTTCCCTAAACAAGAAATGGATATGACTATGGCAGATGATATTGGCTGCCTACTCAGTATCCAGTCTCTTTTTTCTATAACACAGGCCAAATTTTGTTACTATCCAAGATACATGGATATTCTCACTGTTTAAAATTACAGGGAGGTTTAACTTAATGTTCATGATAAACTTGGTACGGAAAAGATAAGGCACTTAAATGTGTAAGATTAGAAATATTGTGATAGATATGATAGGCTAGTATGGTTCCTGGAAGAGACCCAGAAAGTTCCAAAAACATAAAATTATATAAAGCATAATGGATCCCAATTATACAAAACAATCATACCAATTTTTGATGGAAATAATGTCTCATCATCCAACTGGTCCTGAACCCAAGTCATCAGGTAATCAATATACTTTGGTGCAGAGCACTTAATAGGCTTCTTTATGTTTGTTCCATCTGCCCAGTGATACTCATATCTGTATTGGAAAGACAACAGGCACACAGAATAGCAGAGTATACCTATACAAAAAGCATATATTTTTATATTGTTAAATGTATGTATATCATGAATGTATACAGGACATGTTTTAAACAATCTGCTCCTCCAAATAAAGATCTTTTGCATTTGGCATTTAAATTTAGAGTTTTTAAACTGCTACTGACTGGACTATTTTGGATTTAGCATGATCCAAACTAAGCTGATCCATCAATCTCAACTTTTCTAAGTTTTTCTTTATATACAGCATTTGTATTTTAGAATCATACACTGCCGTGGTAGAAAACCTAGCTAACTTTCCACGTCTCCACTTCTGTGATAACCATCTTTAATCTTTATGGTTTTTTTTTCTTTGAAAAACATTTCTTATGCAGTACAATTATTTTTACTTGTAGTTTTAAATTTGGGGTTAAGGATAGAGAACGGCATGAAAGATGCATGAAGAAGAGAATGATTCAGTATTTGAGTACCTTTGGCTGAAAAGCCAAATTTGCCCTTAAAGAAAAATGGCAACTCAAATAAAGATGACTATAGGATTTGGGTATTAACAGAACACTATCGTTTGGTATAATCAACATTTAATGTACACTGACCATGTGAGAAATACTGTATCAAGGAATACTGTTCTTGACCAAGGGACACTAAAATGAAAGACACTTTCCATACTGTTATGGAAAATAGACTAGTAGAGGAGACAGGCTCATAAATGAGTAAGTAAAGACAGTATGGCAAGACTGGTAATGGAGTTATACACAAACCCATACCCACATGCAACCACAACCTGATTTTTAAGATAAGGAATAAACACACAGCTGCAACTCCAAAGCATAAAAATCTCCAAACTGAACTATCATTTCGTTTTTTTAGTTTCCAAAAGATTACTTGGCTACCATTTAGCTTATCTCTTTGAATCAGTTTTGTTTTTCTAACCCTGTTCCAATTTAGACTAACAAAATGACAGGTCAGTGAGTCTAACGAAGGAGGTGAAATAAAATATACTGGGAAATACTACAGAATATTTTAAATAATAAAAATTATCTTGAGATAGGATAAATAAGGAATCTATTTAATTATAGCTACTTATACCTGAACAATAAACCTAAACACAATACACCTGAATAAACATTCTAACAGCATACCTTACTGCCAACCCTGGGCAACAGGGTAGATTATCAAGTCTACTTTGAAGGTCTTCAAGAGGAGATTCTCCAACTTTTGGCATCCTGTTCCACTGCTTAATCACTTTCATAGTCCAGAGATTCTTCCTAATATGAAACTAAAGTCCCGAGGGACACTTAAGCCTATTCTTGTTTGATCCTCTTGGGAGACATAGATCATGAACCACATAACTTTTAGCATCATTACTCTTCACTTAAAGACAGGACTCATCCATGTTTTCTCCCACTTGTTAAGAAACCTTAACATTTTTGCCTTTCCTTGCAATCATATTTTTCATTTTATTAGTGATCAGGTGTTCCATATTCATTTTTAAATGCAAAAATAAAAAATGGACACAGTTGACCTAAAAATCATTTTCAATATTCTGAAGTTTTTAAACACACTTATTTTCAATATCCTAAAGCTTTTTGAAAAATAAAACTATATATTGCTTACACTTCTACAGTTTATAACTATGATTCCTCGATCCATTCTTATTCTTTTGTCATGTCTATACTTAAGAATGACTTCCTCCTGTAATTCTATTTTGCCCACATTGATTTTTTTATTCCACCTCTGACAGACCATTCTCTTTGAAATTTATTTCCATCATCATGGTATAAACTTATCAACTGCAAACTACAAAACACTCATCATTTCTTGGTTAATAATAATAACTGAAAAAATCCTCTGAGCCATCACTCAATATCACTTTACAAGGGGCCAGTACTAAGCTACTAACAAATGCCTCTCCTTGGTACAATCCCAAACATCTTCTAGTAAAGATGGCAAAGCATGACGACAAATGCATCTTCTCAGCACTAAAAAAGGGCAGAAGACTCTCAAAAAAAAAAAAAAAAAAAAAAAAGGGAAGGGAGGGAGGGATGGCAGGTGGAAAGAAAGGTAGAAGGATGGATGAATGGAAAGGAGACAAGGAAGATCATTTTTTGTTTTTCCAGTATCTTTACAGAGATCCCGTGCCTGTTACTTTTGAAAAATTAGATACATTCCTCCTAACCAGCTTACTTAGATAAGGTTTCTGCAGGAAAAGTGATCAGACCAGTATTCTAAGTGGTAGTAATTCTCCCTAGTTCACAGGAACAAGGATATTGGTATAATATCAGAAAACCTCACAATAAAATACTGATCAATTTCAGAGGGGGGAAATGACAAATTTGAGGTAAAGAAACCTTGCAAACACTCAGATGATAAAGTAATCAGGGTTAATATCACCAGTGATGGGACAGTTGATATTGTGTGTGCCCTCTGATATGATCCACTGAGAAGAAATTTATCATTTCTATGATGTCCTGACAAGATAGCAAAGCCTAAATGTGGTCACAAGGAAACATCAGACAGACTGTATCAGGGGTCCCCAAGACCACCCCCATGTCTGACGATTTGCTAAGAGGACTTACAGAACTCAGCACACAGTTGTACTCACAGCTATGATCTATTACAGTGAAAGAACACAAACCAAAATCAACAAAAAGAAAAAGCAAACAGGACCAAGTCCAGAAGAAACCAGGCACAAGTTTCCAAGAGTCTTTTCCCAGTGGACTCACAAGGGCCACACTTAATTCCCCCAAGACTGAGCTATGATAACACATGTTAAATACGATCTACCAGGTAAGCTCATTAGTGACTCACTGTCCAGATTTTTTATTGAGAAATGGTCAAGATGCACCCCCTGCATGGCACATATTAAAATTCTAAACTCCCAGAAGGAAAGCATAAGCCATACTGTTTGTACAGTTTAGGCACAGTGAGCCTGTTTTAACAAATAGGGAGGTGGGAACCCTTTCAAAATCCCAGGTTCTCAGATGCTATCCAAGGATCAATTGTGTAAACAGGCCTTTTGAGGGGTAACAGTCAGGCCTGCTATGTTAAGTCTTTTCTGTATGAAGAAAAGAAATACTGGAAAAGACTGAGGAACTGTTCCAAATTGAAGGTACCTGAAAAGATAAGTCAAATAAATGCCATACATATTCCTAGGTCGAATCTTAGACCAGAAAGGGAAAACTGAGCAGTAATGAAATGTGAATAGTGTCTATGGACTGGAGGAAGTGATGTGGAGGGTTTGTATGCTGGTTACACAGAAGACTAACTTTGTTTTTGGCAAATACACAGTTGAATATGAAGGGGTAAAGATGCATTAATGTCTATAACTTGCTCAAAAGGTTCAGAAAAAATTGTTAATGAGTACATATACAGAGTAGGTGATGAAACAAATGCAGTAAAATGTTAATAATTAGGGAATCTGTGTGGAAAAGATACGGAGGGGCCTCTGGGTGACTCAGTCGGTTAAGCATCCAACTTTGGCTCAGGTCATGATCTCACGGTTCATGAGTTCAATCCCCACGTCAGGCTCTGCTGACAGCTCAGAGCCTGGAGCCTGCTTCAGATTCTGTCTCTGTGTCTCTCTGACCCTCCCCCGCGTGCGCTCGCTCTCTCTCTCTCTCTCTCTCTCTCTCTCTCAAAAATAAACATTAATA
Source organism: Prionailurus bengalensis (assembly GCF_016509475.1). NCBI lineage: Eukaryota > Metazoa > Chordata > Mammalia > Carnivora > Felidae > Prionailurus > Prionailurus bengalensis. The sequence goes on from NC_057344.1 coordinate 148,912,892, forward strand.
ATTAAAAAAAAAAAGATATGGGAGTTCCTTGTGTTCTGGCACCTTTTCTGTACACTTAAAATTATTGAAGTTTCAAGGTTTGAAATAGTCTGAAAATAAGTTCTTTTCAAAAAAAAATTACCTTAAGAGATATTTAAATCATATTCTTTTGAACATCTTTGATGATGGCAAACTGTCAGTTTTTCTTTAAAAGATTCCGGGAAATAGCTAAGCTCATTTGAAATTAATTTGAAGAATAAGGGTAGACAACTCCAAGTAATACTCTGCTCAGTATGTGAATTTGGTCAAAAAATAAAAGTATGACTATAAAGTACTAAAACTGAATCTCTTGGGTAGTAAGTAATCTGACTGACACTGTAGTTTAAAAGTTACCAAAATTAGGGGTGCCTGGGTGGCTCAGTCAGTTAAGTGTCAGACTCTTGATTTGGGCTCATGTCATGATCTCAGGATTGGTGGGATTGAGCCCTGCATAAGGCTCAGCGCTGTCAGCACAAAGTCTGCTTCAGATGCTCTCCCTCTCTGTCTGCTCCTCCCCTGCTTGTGCTCTGTCTCGGTCTCTCTCTCTCCCTCTCAAAAATAAACAAACATGAGAAAAATTTATAAAAATAAATACATAAAATAAAAGTTACCAAAAATATTCTAAAATAAGTGATGAGCAATCTAAGGTCACTACTTAAAATGATAATACCCCTAAGCACTAGTAAGTTTGGGCAATGTTGTTTTGTTTTTGGTGTGAAGCATATACTTCACAAAAAGTCAGCATTAAAAATAAAACTTCTCTCTTTATGTCTCATAAGTACCAATTAATCTTTCTTAAAGTTATAAAATGACACAATGTAGCAATTGAGAGTACAGGCACTAGGGGTGGCTGGGTGGCTCAGCCCATTAAGCGTCTGACTTTGGCTTCGGTCATGATCTCACAGTTCATGAGTTCAAGCCCCACGTCAGGTTCTGTGCTGACAGCCTGGATCCTGCTTCGGATTCTGCACCTCCCCTGCTCATGTTCTGTCCCTGTCTCTATCTCCCAAAAATAAATAAAATGTTAAAAAAAAAAAAAATTAAAAAAAAAAAAAAAAGAGTACAGGCACTAGACTCAAAGAGACCTGTATTTTAAATCTGGTTCTGCCTGCTTCTAGATAATAGGACCTTGAACATCTTACTTAACCTTTCTCAGACTCCATTTCTTTTCTTACCTCATAGGGTTGTATGAAGTAAAAGATAAAATGCATGAAAGGCTTGACATTTTAGGTAGCACTAAATAAATGGTAGCAGCCATTGTTATCATCAGCCATAGTAGTAATAAAGGCCAGTTTCAAGAATCTATCGATCCAAGCAAATATTTATCAAGTGCTAACCAGGTGGCAAGCACTGTTCTTGCACCAAAAAGGATTTAAACAAAGAAGGAATCTAATAGGTTAAATAAGACATGTATAAACAGTGCAAGAAAGAAATACAATCACAAAGACAAAAAGGTTAAATAGATCAGATCTAGTCTGAAAAAATCAAAAGGTTTAGAAGCAATTGATGTGAGCCTTGCAGATGGGTAGGATTTTTTAAAAATATTGCCAGATGATTAGAGGGAGATGGGAAGAGAAGAAAAATATCCAAGAGAATAATGGAGTAAGCACGTTTTCAGAGTGTATGCAATGGAAGGAGCAGCAAGGCATTGCCAGTAATCTAGTTTGGATAGACCAGAGAAGATTCATAAGCAAACAGAGAAAAGGTTGGAAGGAGGATTATACAGGGAGAGCCAGAAAACTCAGGCTAAGAAATCTGGACTTAATGTATCAGTCATTGGCGAATCGTGCTACATTGGTGAAGGAGATGCTACACAAAGAAATTATATGTTCAGAAGCTTTCTTTCTATCTAAGAACTTTTGAGTAAAAATGAGAAGTGATTATGAACCATGTCTTACTTTGGGCCAGCTGACATCACCGGACAACTTTCCTCTGTACAGAAATCTGTGATTGTTCCATAAAGCATATTAATCTGATTGAAGAAATCCACAGCTGCAAAGCAAATACCAGTTATAAGTAAAAAATTAAATTTTAATTTTACTCAAGCAGAATCCTACATTTATCAGTGTTCTTTTCTCCACAAAAAACAGGTGAAAAGCATACAAAGAAATCACAATACTTGGTTACACTGAAATTAGGGGTTTCTGTTTGTTAAGTGGCTCCCTTAAGCAGATAAAATAGCAAAGCAGAGAGTGGGAGAAATTCTTTGCAACACATATAACCAACAAAAATCTTGTATTCAGAATATATAAAGAACTCCTATGAATCAAAAAGAAAACAACCCGGTAGAAAAATGTGAGACAATTTTGAACCCCAACCGTTAACAAAAGAAGCTTCCAGATGGTCAAAAAGCACATGAAAAGAGAGTGGAGATCATGGAATTGCAAATTTAAATGACAGTGGGATGCCGGTCCATAGCCATCAAAAAAGTTAAAATGTATTTGAAAATGCAAAGAGCTATGAATATCCAACACATTCTTAAGGAAGAACAAGATGAACATCAAAATTTGTAAAGCACAATGGATAAAATAGTGCAGTCTTAGTAGACCAATGGAACAGAATGGGGAACAGAATGGAGACCAGAATGGAGACCAGAAACAGACAAGAAACAGCAAGCACAGAAGCATGTTAGTTTTAGGTGTACAATATAATGATTCAACAATTCTACACATTAGTCAGTGCTAATCACAATAAGTGTACTCTTAATCTGCTTCACCTATTTCACCCATTCCCCCCCCACTCACTTACACAAATATTTCTTCTTTTTTTTAATGTTTATTTATTTTTGGAGAGAGGGAGAACAGAATCCCAAACAGGCTGTCTTCTGAGCTGTCAGCACAGAGCCCCACACAGAGCTTGAACTCACGAACCTGGAGATCATGACCTGAGCCAAAGTCGGACGCTTAACCAACTGAGCCACCCAGGTGCCCTCACAAAGATATTTCTTAAGAAGAGCACAAAAAGCACTTATCATAAAGGAACAGTTTTCTATGTTTCACTGGACTTATTCCTGGGTTTGCAATATTTTTGATGCTATTTATAATTTTTATATTGACTCTAGTAACAATCTTATTAAATTTACCTATTGGTAATAATAATATTGGTGCAGTAATAATGCTAATATTTCGATTTTTCAACATTCATTCATATTGACTATGAATGAATATGTTTTCCTCCAAGTGATATTAAGAAAGCAATCCCATGTAGGAGCACCTGGGTGGCTTAGTCAGCTAAGCATCTCACTCTTGATTTTGGCTCAAGTCATGATCTCACAGTTGTAGATCAAGCCCCGTGGTGGGCGCTCCCCACCCCCTCCCCCCACTGCTAAGCATGGAGCCTGCTTGGCATTCTGTCCCTCCTTCACCCTCTGCCTCTCCCTCACTTGCAGTCTCTCTTTCTCTCTCTCTCAAAAAAAAAGAAATAATAATAAAATTAATAATAATAATAAAGTAAAATAAATTAAAAATAAAAATTAATAAAATACTTTTAAAATCCCATTTATAATTGCACCAAAAATAATAAGACATTGAGGAATAAAGCTAACCAAAGAAGTGAAAGACATGTACTCTGAAAACTATAAAACATTTATGAAAGAAATTGAAGATGACACAAAGAAACAGAAAGACATTTCATGCTCATGTATTAGAAGAACAAATACTATTAAAATGTCTATACTACCAAAGCAAACTACAGATTTAATGCCATCTCTATTTAGTACTTTTCACAAAACTAGAACAAATAATCCTAAAATTTGTATGGAACTACAAAAGACCCCAGATAGCCAAAGCAACCTTGAAAAAGAAAAGCAAAGATGGAGGCATCACAATTCCCAACTTCAAATTATATTACAAAGCTGTAGTGATCAAAACAGTATGGTACTGGCACAAGAGAGACACATACATCAATGTGATCAACAGAACAGAGAGCCCAGAAATAAACCCACACTTATATGGTCAATTAATCTATGACAAAGGAGGCAAGAATATACAATGGGGAAAGGACAACCTCTTCAACAAATGGTGCTGGGAAAATAGAACTGGACCACTTTCTTTCATCATACACAAAAGAAACTCAAAATGGATTAAAGACCTAAATGTGAGACCTGAAACCATAAAAATCCTAGAAGAGAGCACAAGCAGTAATGTCACTGGCCATAGCAACATTTTTCTAAATATGTCTCCTGGGGCAAGGGAGATAAAAGCAAAAATAAACTGCAGAGACTACATTAAAAAAAACCGGCTTCTACACAGGAAAGGAAACAGCCAAACAAACTAAAAGGCAACCTACAGAATGGGGGAAATATTTGCAAATTACATATCCAATATGGGGTTAGTATCCAAGATACATAAAGAACTACAAACTCAACACACAAAAAACAAATAATCCAATTAAAAAATGGGCAGAAGACATGAACAGACATTTCTCCAAAGAAGACATACAGATGGCCAACAGACACATGAAACAATGTTCATCATCAGTTACCATCAGGGAAATGCAAATGAAAACTACAATGAGATATCATCTCACATCTGCCAGAATGGCTAAAATCAACAACACAAGAAACAACAGGTTGGTGAGGACATGGAGAAAAAGGAACCCTCATACACTATTAGTGGGAATGCAAACTGGTTTAGCCACTGTGGAAGATAGTACAGAGGTTCCTCAAAAAATTCAAAACAAAATTACCACATGATGCAGTAATTCCACTACTAGGTATTTACACAAAGAATACAAAAACACTAATTCAAAAAGATATATGCACCTCTATGTTTATTGCAACATTATTTACAATAGCCAAAATATGGAAGCAACCCAAGTGTCCGTCCATAGATGAGTGGATAAAGAAGATATGGTGTTTGTGTGTGTGTGTGTATATACACACACACACATATATACATACGTATATATATATATATATATGGAGAGAGAGAGAGAGAGAGAGAGAGAGAGAGAGAGAATATGGAATATTACTCGGCCATAAAGAAGAATGAAATCTTGCCATCTGCAACAACATGAATGGATGCAGAGAATATAATGCTAAGCTAAATAAGCCAAAGAAAGACAAATACCACATGGTTTCATTCATATGTAGAATTTTTAATTTATTTTTTCTTTTAGTAATCTCTATATGCAACATGGGGCTTGAACTCACAACCCCAAAAAAAAGAGTCACACACTCCACTGAGTCAGCCTGGTGCCCTCCTATGTGGAATTTAAGAAACTAAACAAAAAAGGGAAGACAAAGGGAAAAGGCAAGGGAAAGGGAAAGAAAAAAGAAAAGAGACTAACCAAAAACAGACCCTTAACTGTACAGAACAAACTAGCGGTTGCCAGAGGGGAGGTGGGGCAGGGAGCAGATGGTGAAAGAGGTGAAGGGGGTTATAGAGTAGTGCACTTATACTGATGAACATTGAGTAATGTATAGAATTGGTGAAAACACGCTATTGTTTACACCTGAAACTAATATAACACTGTAGGTTAACTACACTGGTTTTAAAATTTTTTAAAAGGTCTACTCCAAAAAAAGAGTACCTGATAAACATATTTTACTAATTTCATAAGATCATTATTGAATTTCCTTTAAAAAAAAAGGCATAGATAAGTAACTGAGTGTACTACTGAGAGAGGCAATTTAGCATAGTGATTAAAGTGTAGTCTCTACTTGTGATGAGCACCGGGTGATGGATGGAAGTGTTGCATTACCATATGGTATACCTGAAACTAATGTAACACTATATGTTAACTAGAATTAAAAGAAAAACTTAAAAAAAAAAATGTAGTCTCTAAAACTCTAAAGCTCTATATTTGAGCCCAGGTTCTATCATTTGATAACTATACGACTTAGGCAAATTACTAATCTTTCTGTCTTACCTTCCTTATCTATATTAAACTGAAATAATAGTACCTACATCATGATGCTATAAAGATGAAATAAAAATAATCCATGTAGAAAGGATAACAGAGGGTAAGACATAGAATTTGTGTTCCATAAACATTAATTGCTGTTATTATTATTTTTTTCCACTGAAGACGGTAAATCTGTGCTTTGTATTACATTATAACAGGAGACAAAAATTTCATAGAACTCCATATTCACAAATAAAATAACACAAAGGCTAAAGTGGATTGAGGTATCACTATCCTGTGACATTAAGTTGCTAACTAGAACCTAGAACAGACAGCATTCCAACACTAACCTATAATGAGGCTACTAACCTAATTTAGAGCTTACTGAGAAACAGGCTACTTACTGTTCACTGCAACCCATTCATTTAGATCTTCCCCCTCAGGAAGCATGACAGCCATCCGGAGATTACCACTACCAAGTGTGGCTTCTGCGTGCTTTAAGAGCTCATACTGGTGAGAACCCTCTGGAATGTTCTTCTTTGGTTTAAATGTTTTAGAGGAGCGGCTACCACTGTGAATAGAAAAGAAAAGAAGAACCTCAATATTTAAGGCACAACTTTCAACAGAGTTGCCTATACTGTATTACTGAATAAAATAACATTGAGGTGATCCTAATGTCTACAAATAAACAGCCCTAAATTGTACTGGCTACGTTAAATCCCAGTGCAATAATGGTGGTGACTACTATGTTTGATACCCCAAACTCCTACAAATCTTCCCTACATTCCTACTGCAACTCCCAAGGAGAAAGATAATTTTTAGCTATAACTAATCCAGTGTTTCACAATAAATTAGATTCAGGATTATAGGTTGTAATCTATAAAAACAAAACAGTACTTCTACAATCATTTTTGGTCATTTTATTCCTTTTCACCCCTATTCTAAGTCCCTCATTTTACTACAAGTAATTTATTTCCTTCATTAAAGATAGTTTCATGTCACTAAAACACAAAAATCCCAGAGTGAGAATGAGAAGCTACATGTTCTGCCCAGTTATAGGAAACATCAGCAATCTTAACCCAGAATTCCACATATGCAGATAAGTAGCTAGACATTAATATGGTTGGCTTCTCAAATTTCTCAGTTCGTGTGGATACATACACACACACATTTTTTAAACGGATCGAATGAAACTAGTATTAGAAATGTTTTTAAGAGTTTTTAAGAGATGGATTCTTCTGTTAATACTATCAAATTTTTATCAAACTGTATTATATCCTGGTAATTCCTTCTCAATACTTCCCTTTTCTTCTCTTCATATAGAAAGGAACAGTTAAGAAGGAATTAGAACAAGGAGAGGCTGGGTATGTGCGAACTCTAAAGTTTCATGTTACTAAATTCATACCACCAAAAACATTCAGTGAACATATGAATATGGAAAGGGAATTCCAAGAACAGACAGTTACACTTTGCAAGCTCTCCATAGCTTTTCACTCATTGCCTCCTTCTCCCATGCTTAGCCCCATGATCTCTCCTGTTTTTGCCAAGATAAAGAGTAGTTCTCAGTGCTGGTCACATATTATAATTACCTCAGGAGCTTTCAAAAAGTACTGAGGATCCTGAGTAAACTAAGAACCCAGTATCAAATTCAACCCAAATATGGAATTCAAATGACAGGTATTTTTCATTCTAAGGCAATGGAATTGTTGTTTAAACCGAAGTCTCTGTTCAGATGTTTAATTAGAGTACACTGATGTTCTTCATATTATTGCCCCCTCCCTCTGCCAGGTATCTCTACTCAACAGCCAAGGTAACTCTAAAAGCACTGATCAGGGGCGCCTGGGTGGTGCAGTCGGTTAAGCGTCCGACTTTAGCCAGGTCACGATCTCGCGGTCCGTGAGTTCGAGCCCCACGTCGGGCTCTGGGCTGATGGCTCAGAGCCTGGAGCCTGTATCCAATTCTGTGTCTCCCTCTCTCTCTGCCCCTCCCCCGTTCATGCTCTGTCTCTCTCTGTCCCAAAAATAAATAAACGTTGAAAAAAAAATTTAAAAAAATAAAAATAAAAAAAAATAAAAAATAAAAGCACTGATCAGACATTACTCCTCTGCTTAAAACCACCCAGTGGGTTTCCAGTGCCCCAAAGTAAATCCAAATATCAAATATTAAGACAGAGGCCCTGGGGGTGCCCAGGTGGCTTAGTCAGTTGAGTGTCCGACTTCAGCTCAGGTCATGATCTCGCTGTCCATGAGTTTGAGCCCCGCATCGGGCACTGTGCTGACGGCCTGGAGTCTGCTTCAGATTCTGTCTCCCTCTCTCTCTCTGCCCCTTCTCCGCTCATGCTCTGTCTCTTTCTCTCTGTCAAAAATAAATAAACATTTTTTAAAAAGTTAAAAAAAAAAAAAAAAAGACAAGAGGCCCTGGACCGAAACCCTTCTTCAGTTTAATCACAGAATGCATTAAACACCAAATCCTCTCCCAGCATCTCTAAAATATAAAAACATAAAGATCATTATGCCTACACCAAACTTGAGACTTACTTTATTTTCCTGCTCTTCTCACCCTTTATCAAAATTTAGTGTGAGAAACAAACCTCACCAACATTTTCTACAAAGACATTTTACTGATTTATGTGTGATTAATGACAAAAATAGCTCTCCTATGACTAATCTGGTGCATGTCTTCAGGCAGGGTGTTAAAGTTAAATACACTCTCTTTAATTAGCCACTGTTCCAGTTAATGCAGCAACTGAGGACGTGACAAGCTGTTCTGAAAAGCGCTGGCGGAACACATGAGGATTATTAAGGACATCAGTTGTGCCTGCACTCAGAGGAGGGTCAGAGCCTCACCTGCCCCCCAAAACCATCTACTTGTTGACCCACTCTGCCATGAAGTCTTAGGCTTCCAAATGTTTTCTTGATTGATACTCCACCCAGAATTGGTCTTCCACAAAACTAAGTAAATCTACCTCATAAGACTTTAGTCTTGAGTAGAAAGAAAAAAAAAAATCTGAGCTCGATTTTGTGAAGGCCAGCTATATTATCTTAGGCAAATACCCCAATTTTCTTGAGCCTATTCTTTCTTAAGCAGTGAAAGCCTAATTAAAATAACAAAATATCACCACTGTCTAGATCTTAGATCTGCTACAAAATGAGAAAAGTAATATATGTGAAATAAAGTTTGGTTAAAACTGTAAAGTACTGTGCAAACGTTAGTTTTTTCATTGTCCTTCCTGTTCCCGAACCAGAATGAGAGAGTCACAAAGCAAAGGGTAGCACAATATCCAAAGCAGTATTCAAGCACCACTCCCACCCTCTTCTTCTAAGACTGGATGGGGGGGGGGGGGGGGAAGGAGCGGCGGGGAATATAACCCTACTTCAGAAACAAATGCTTTTACACATCAAGTTTATGAAAGAATTTTTTTTTAAATCCTGTTTTATTTTTTGGTGCTAGTCCCATATGAAGGTTCGGGTGATCTAATGCTAATCATGGAAATCAAGAAAACAAGGTTCTATTCCTCATTTTGCCACTTTCTTTTTATGTTACTTAGGAAACCACAAATTATCATCTGGGCTTCAATTTATTTGGTTTTTTGAAAGTCTGGAAAATAACTTTTTACAAAAAGGTATAATTTAAGAGATGAGATAATGTTTATAAAGTGATCTTAGTTCCCTGTAGACTACTGACTTCCTTCTCTGTTCCTCATTTCCATGTACACTTAAACTTCAAAAATGTTTTCAAGTTCTCTAGTTTTCTTTCTCTCTGACCCTTCTGCTTTATTCAGGCAATATAACCTAACCATTTCAATACTCTATATTTTGTATATATTCTTTTTAAAAACCATATTCAGGGGGTGCCTGGGTGGCTCAGTCGGTTAAGCATACTACTTTGGCTCAGGTCATGATCTCACAGTTTGTGGGTTTGAGCCCTGTGTCGGGCTCTGTGCTGACAGCTTAGAGCCTGGAGCCTGCTTCGGACTCTGCCTCCCTCTGTCTCACTGCCTCTCCCCTGCTTGTGCTCTTTCTCTCTAAAATAAATAAACATTAAAAAAAAAAAAAAAAGAAGAAGAAGAAGAACTCAGCTTTGTCCTTTATTTTTTTTAAATTTGTTTTAAGTTTATTTATTTTGAGAGACAGAGCATGGAAGTGGGGTAGGGGCAGAGAGAGAGGAGAGAGAATCCCAAGCAGGCTCCACACTGTAGGCACAGAGCCCAATGTGGGGCTCGACCTTGTGAACCAAGAGATCTTGACCTGAGCTGAAACCAACAGTCGGACGCTTCACCGACTAAGCCACCCAGGCACCCCCTTAACTTTGTCCTTTAAAAAATAAAAAAAAAAACCATATTCAGCTTTGGTGTGCCTGGGTGGCTCTGTCAGTGAAGCATCTGACTCTTGACTTCGGCACAGGTCATGATCCCAGGGTCGTGTTATTGAGCCCTGTGTCAGGCTCTGTGCTGAGCATGGAGCCTGCTTAAGATTCTCTGTCTATCCGCCCCCCTCCCTCACTCAGGTGCTCTCTCTCTCCAAAAAAAAATCATTAAAAAATAAATTAAAAAAAAAAAGCATATTCAGCTTTTTCAACAGCTACCTGAAACTTCCTCTAGTATCCACCATACCCTGGAAGGGGGGGTCAGTACTAGTCCTCATTCCTAGGTCAAAAGATCAACTGACAGAGTCCTCAAGTTCAAAAGCACAAAGAGGAAAGCATATATGCAAAAGTCCTCATCAATGAGTACAAAGCTCTTATAATAACAATGTATGCCCAAATGCATGTATGTCACATGGCATTTTAAGATATTTGGTGAAAATATTCAAAGACATTTTCAATAACAGAAAGTATGTTGCCCTCCCAACCCACCCTCCTCAGAAGAAATCTGCTTATCTGAAGAATCTCAGAACTAAGATCTTATATATCCTTCCAAATAGTCTATGCCTATACAAGCATAAAAATGCTTGGACCTGTTTTTTTTTTTGTTTTTGTTTTTGTTTTTTTTTTTACACAGTTTTTGCATGCTATAGTATACTAAATAATGTTTTTCACTTAATATCCAGGAGATGATTGTATATTAAGGCAGAAGCAGATCTAATTTATTCTTAAGACTGAATAGTACTTCCTTATACAAATGTATAATACATATATATATATATATTTGTTTATTTATTTATTTTGTGAGAGTGAGAGAGAGATAGAGAGCAGGAGAGGGGCAGAGAGAGAGAGGGAGAGAGAGAATCCCAAGCAGGCTCTGCATTATCAGTGCAGAACCCAACATGGGGTTCAAACCCATGAACCGCAAGATCACCACCTAAGCTGAAATCAAGAGTTGGATGCTCAACAGACTGAGCCACCCAGGTGCCTCAAAGTATAACATATTTTAATCAGTCTCTTCATGATAAAGGTTGTTTCCAGTCACTTGTTACTATAAACAACGCTACAGTAAGTAACCTTGTGCACATGTATATATGAAAAATAAATTGCTAAAGTAAAACTGCTGTGAAGGACACGCACATTTTTTAATTTTACATAAGCCTATTTTTCTCCCCAAATAAGTCGTACCCTTTTACAATCTCATTAACAATGTATGAAAATAGCTAACACAGTATCATAACTTTAAGAGAATTTGGAGCTTTCTGATTAGACAGTGAATGACACATTATATATAAGGATGTTACATTGATAAATCATGGCATTACCCAGGGGTCTTTTCTTTCCAAATAAACAACCAAGATTCAGGATTGTTTCTCCTAGTCAGTCCTCTTATTCACATCTGAAGGCCGATCAGTTTCTACAGCAAGACAGGATGGTTTGACAAATAACTGAGTCCTAAAGGAAAACCCTGAACCCACATCTCTTACAATTGGTAATCCAATTTGATCTACCTTTTGTAAATTTCAACAGCATTATTTATTTGCTGTTTGAGAACCTGAAGAATAGATTAGCCCCCATAGTGACACTAGGTTAACTTCCATAAGCCATTTCTCACCATCTCAACACTCACATTTATCATTACCCTTATTTTAACCCTTTATTGTCCAATCCAACTATCAATGAAGTTGGTACTTCCCAAGTTGAACAGGAGAATCTTAAGGCTATAGGAATTGGGGAGGGGAGAGATATATAGAAAACTCAAAACAGGGGAACCAGTAAGAGTTAGAAGAATAGATGTCTGTATATTTTGACACCCAAGAACATGCCAATTATCTTGAACAAGTTATTTGACATTACCAAGCTTCAGATTCCTCATCTGTAAAATGGGAAAAATAATATCCACCTTGCTACTGAACCCTGTGGTAAGACCTCCACTAATATTAGTTCTCTTTGCTTCACCTCTAGGTACCAACCTGTCATTCACATCAGTAGCTCCTTCCATAGGTCTAAGTCCAATACTAAAGATCATGTACTTGATAAATATTTCTTAATTGACAGTTCCAGTGAACTTCAGGCTGAGAACTCCTACATCAGGACAGTAATGATGATTAATATTAACTAACGTTTACTGCAGGCTTTGTGCTGAGAAGGATTTTACATGCAATATCTCATTTAATCCTCTTTTTTTTATTTTTTTATTTTTTAAACGTTTTTTATTTATTTTTGGGACAGAGAGAGACAGAGCATGAACGGGGAGGGGCAGAGAGAGAGGGAGACACAGAATCGGAAACAGGCTCCAGGCTCTGAGCCATCAGCCCAGAGCCCGACGCGGGGCTCGAACTCCCGGACCGCGAGATCGTGACCTGGCTGAAGTCGGACGCTTAACCGACTGCGCCACCCAGGCGCCCCTCATTTAATCCTCTTAACTATGATGTATATGCTATTATTTTCTTTATTTTATGGGTAACAAAATTGAGGTTTAAAGAACTTAAGTATTTGCTTAAGATTATAAGAGTGGTAAATAAAGGAGCCAGAATTTAAATCTAGGATTGAAATCTTGAAAGCTCATTCTTTTACCCACTACTGAAGACTGCATGATGCTTACTTACCTTTACCTTCCATCCAATTATTTCTAATAATTTTCTTCCTATATCACCACAGTTTAATCAAGTCACTTATGAAAAAACACAAGACTAATTCATAGTGAGAGAGTTATCAGTTAGGCACATTTTTTTTTTTTTAACGTTTATTTATTTTTGAGACAGAGAGAGACAGAGCATGAATGGGGGAGGGTCAGAGAGAGAGGGAGACACAGAATCTGAAACAGGCTCCAGGCTCCGAGCTGTCAGCACAGAGCCCGACGCGGGGCTCGAACTCACGGACCGCGAGATCATGACCTGAGCCGAAGTCGGACGCTTAACCGACTGAGCCACCCAGGCGCCCCAGTTAGGCACATTTTTAAAACAATCTTCAAACTACCTAATTCTATCTCCTCTCCTCATACCTCTACTAATTTATATGAATACTTAGCACTGCCATTAAGGAAAAACAAAATCCCGCCAGAGAACAATTTCCTCCAAAAGGGTGCCAAACATACTAATGCTTTCAGAAAGGCAGATATGCACCAGCAAAAAATGTTAGAAATTGCCAAAATCAAGTACAACATGTTCTAAAAACAATAAAGCTAAAGACTCTAAGCTAAAAACATTGAGTATCAAAAAGACTACCTTCAATTCAAGGAAGTTAGCAATCTGAACAGACATACCTACTTACATTTCTGCCTAACATTCCTTTTAAGCCACTATTATGAGTGGTGCTACTGCTACTATCATCAATGACAGAGTAACAAGTTCCTTAACACCACTGGAAAGCAAGAAAAAAGGCTATCAGCAGGCCAGAAATTGAGGAATTCTGGTAAGATTAAGAAGTTGATGAGAATACACCTAAAACTAGAAGGATATTATATGTCAATTATACTTCAATAAAAAAACAGATTTTAAAAAAAGTTGATGAGATACAGGGACAAAGTCTAAAAAAACCTAGTTTAGAACATGCGCACTGATAAATGAGTGAATCTTGATAATACTATGCTAAGTGAAAAGAACCCAGACACAAAATATGTTGTATCACATAATGTATAATCCCATTTATACAAAACGTTAGAACAGGCAAGTCCATAGAGACAGAAAATAGGGGCTGTAAAGGGAGAAATGGAAGAGTGTCTACTAATGACACAAGATTTCTTCTGGGGGAGTTAATGAAAATGTACTGGAATTAGATAGTCCTGATGATTGTGTAACTTTTTAATATACTAAAATCTACTAAACTGTACAATTAAAGATGAGTTTTATGGTGTGTAAATTATAGTTCCGTGTTTTACATTTTTTAAAGAAAAATCTTTACTATTAAAAAATAATTCTCCTCACCACCTCAATAAATCAGTTTCTTTCACCCATTTATCCAGTCTTGCATTCTGCATTCCAAGTAACATACTCTGACCACCACTTATGTTCTAAGAAGCACCGTTCTAAGCCGAGACATAACACTGAGCAAGAATCCCTACTCTCCTGGTGGGGATGGAAGGAAGAAGATTCCAATATTTATAGGAAGAAACAACAGACTCACTACTGGATTTCATGATTTGTGGACAGTGGTGAAGAATCAAGGAGGATTCCTAGATTTTTAGTCTCAAGTAGATAGAAGATGGGCCACTTATGGAGATAGGCTTTGGAAGATGGGTAGGACATATTAACTTGAGATATCTATCAGACATCCAAATGGATATGTTAGGTAGGCAGTTGTATTTACAAGACTTAGGCTCAGAGGAAAGATCAGACTGAAGGTAACTAATAATTTCAGTATCTTCACTGGTTAGCACAGGGCCAAAAGAGGCACTAGTATATTATTAAATGCATATTTTATAAGTTAAGAAAAGTCCTATAGTAGTAAAGAAAATTGTTCAAGATTTAGCCTAGGGCTTCCCAGACATCTGGTCATGGAAATTTTTCTTCCAAATTTTAACATCTTGCTCTTTAACACATTATTAGGGAATATTGTACTCGTATATTAAACTGCTAACTGGGTTGCCTCTCAATGTGAAGCAGGTTCACAACTCTTCAACTTTATAAAGTATAACTTAGTGACTTCATATAAGAACAAGTAGAGGGTTGGGCAATTCACTATTTAATACCCTATAAAATTTTATAATCTAATCCTTGGAAAATAATAAAGCACTTCACACACAAAGGCCAATTAGTTTCTACATCTGTGAAGTGATCTGAGGCATTATCTCAGCTACAGGCAAAGACACTAAAGTTTAATAGCTCATCTCCGATCACCCTCTGAGCTTTTGAGTCGTATATAGGCTGCAGTTTCCTTTCCCCAGCACTAAATTCATTACCCCAGTCAGTAAATGGGTAGTGAAACCACAAGAGACTTTAGAAGTGCCCAGAGTCAAATGTCTGGGTGATTTCTATGCAATAGCAGTGACTCCATTTTCAGAACCCTATACAATGTGCTGCAGTGTTAAAAAGAAGACTCCAAAACTTGCATGTGTAGAACTCAGAATGAACATCGATCTAGCAAATGAGTTGGCAGTAATTCCAAGTAACACCAGTATTTCACCCAAAGGTATCTAGGGAGCTTAAACATCATTTCTTTTAGAAAATTTTTCCTAAACTCTCAGGAAAAACTGTCCATTCTCTCTTGTGTCTCACTGTAGCTTAATGCTCCTGCAACACCTTATGTGTATATTTTTGTGTTTATTCTCTTTTAGATAGTATACTGGAGACGATATCATCAGTTATGTAGAACCATTATGACAATTAAATGAGTGAATACATTTAAAGCACCTTAGTTTTAAGGTAGCTTTACACAGCAAATGCACAACACAGGAACTAACAGCTTTAAAATGTTCAATGAGGGGCGCCTGGGTAGCTCAGTTGATGGAGCAGACGACTCTTGATTTCAGCTCAGGTCATGATCGTGCTGAGTGTGATCCTGCTTAAGAGTCTCTCTCTCTCTTCCTCTGCCCCTCTCCCCAGCTCAGGCATATGCACACACTCTCTCTCTCCTCTCAAAAAAATAAAAAATAATAAAATGTCCAGTGAATGAATGACTACATGTAAATGCATATTTACATGCAGGTATATGTGTAAGTAAAACACCAATCCTTACTTTATCCCTTAGTCCATTCAGGCTGCTATAACAAAAGACTGAGTGGCTTATAATCAATAAAAGTTTAGTTCTCAGGTTCGGAGGCTGAAAGTTCAACAGAGTGACAGCATTGTCAGGTACTGGTGAAGGCCCTCTTCTAAGCTGGTGCCTCCCACTTCTCACTGCATCTTCTTATGGTGGAAGGGGCTACGGAGCTCTGTGGGGTCTTTTTTTATTTTTTTTAATTTTTTTTTTATTTTTTTTTCAACGTTTATTTATTTTTGGGACAGAGAGAGACAGAGCATGAACGGGGGAGGGGCAGGGAGAGAGGGAGACACAGAATCAGAAACAGGCTCCAGGCTCTGAGCCATCAGACCAGAGCCCGACGCGGGGCTCGAACTCACGGACCGCGAGATCGTGACCTGGCTGAAGTCGGATGCTTAACCGACTGCGCCACCCAGGCGCCCCTGGGGTCTTTTTTTATAAGGGCACTAACCCCAATCACCTTCTAATCACCTCCAAAAGGCCTCACCTCCTAACACCATCGTATTGGGCATTAGGAGTTCAACATATAAATTTGGGGGAACACATTCAGGCCATAGCAATTCTACCGCCACACGTATACTAATCCACAAAGAGTCAGCTTAAAACACTACCTCTCATGCTTATTTGTTTACGTTTTTCTTTCTCACACTTGATTACATAAATGTGAGTTACGAATCATGTTTTAGTCACCCTTGAATCCCAAGTACCTAACACAGAACCTGGGATACAACAGATTCCTAACAAATGTTTACTTAACATTAAATAATAATGTTGAAGGGGGAGAAAAGCTTGTTCTTATTGCAAAGAGCAGTTGTTACCAATATTAAAGAAAAAAAAGGATCCATCATCTTTATTTGGCACACCAAATCTGAAAGATTTTAACTGCAGCAAGAAAAGCAGCAGATGGATTGGGGATAGTTTCTAATCCTGATAACCAAAATTTCATTTTCAATCTTGGGCCTTTGCAGTTCTACCCTACTTAAACCTTGGTTTAAAAACTGGTCAGTCAGGGTTGCGGCAAGATGGCGGCTTAGGAGGACGCTGGGCTCACCGCACGTCCTGCTGATCACTTAGATTCCATCTACACCTGCCTAAATAACCCAGAAAACCGCCAGAGGATTAGCAGAACAGAGTCGCCGGAGCCAAACGCAGACGAGAGGCCCACGGAAGAGGGTAGGAAGGGCTGCGAGGCGGTGCGCGCTCCACGGACTGGCAGGAGGGAGCCGGGGCGGAGGGGCGGCTCGCCGGCCAAGCAGAGCCCCCGAGTCGGGCTTGCAAAAGCGGAGGGGCCGGGCGGACTGTGTTCCGACAGCAAGCGCGACTTAGCGTCTGGGAGGTCAGAAATTAACAGCTCTGCTCAGAAAGCGGGAAGGCTGGAGGACAAAGGGAGGGAGAGCTGCTGAGCCCCCGGACAACAGAGCTCAGTTTGGTGGGGAACAAAGGCGCTCGCCAGCGCCATTTCCCCCGCCCATCCCCCAGCCGAAATCCCAAAGGGAACCGGTTCCTGCCAGGGAACTTGCTCGCTCCGCGCAAACACCCAACTCTGCGCTTCTGCGGAGCCAAACCTCCGGCAGCGGATCTGACTCCCTCCCGCTGCCACAGGGCCCCTCCTGAAGTGGATCACCTAAGGAGAAGCGATCTAAGCCTGCCCCTCCTGCCCCCGAGCACCTTGCCTACCCACCCCAGCTAATACGCCAGATCCCCAGCATCACAAGCCTGGCAGGGTGCAAGTAGCCCAGACGAGCCACACCACCCCACAGTGAATCCCGCCCCTAGGAGAGGGGAAGAGAAGGCACACACCAGTCTGACTGTGGCCCCAGCGGTGGGCTGGGGGCAGACATCAGGTCTGACTGCGGCCCCGCCCACCAACTCCAGGTATACACCACAGCACAGGGGAAGTGCCCTGCAGGTCCTCACCACGCCAGGGACTATCCAAAATGACCAAGCGGAAGAACTCCCCTCAGAAGAATCTCCAGGAAATAACAACAGCTAATGAGCTGATCAAAAAGGATTTAAATAATATAACAGAAAGTGAATTTAGAATAATAGTCATAAAATTAATCGCTGGGCTTGAAAACAGTATACAGGACAGCAGAGAATCTCTTGCTACAGAGATCAAGGGACTAAGGAACAGTCACGAGGAGCTGAAAAACGCTTTAAACGAAATGCATAACAAAATGGAAACCACCACAGCTCGGCTTGAAGAGGCAGAGGAGAGAATAGGTGAACTAGAAGATAAAGTTATGGAAAAAGAGGAAGCTGAGAAAAAGAGAGATAAAAAAATCCAGGAGTATGAGGGGAAAATTAGAGAATTAAGTGATACACTAAAAAGAAATAATATACGCATAATTGGTATCCCAGAGGAGGAAGAGAGAGGGAAAGGTGCTGAAGGGGTACTTGAAGAAATCATAGCTGAGAACTTCCCTGAACTGGGGAAGGAAAAAGGCATTGAAATCCAAGAGGCACAGAGAACTCCCTTCAGACGTAACTTGAATCGATCTTCTGCACGACATATCATAGTGAAACTGGCAAAATACAAGGATAAAGAGAAAATTCTGAAAGCAGCAAGGGGTAAACGTGCCCTCACATATAAAGGGAGACCTATAAGACTCGTGACTGATCTCTCTTTTGAAACTTGGCAGGCCAGAAAGAATTGGCAAGAGATTTTCAGGGTGCTAGACAGAAAAAATATGCAGCCGAGAATCCTTTATCCAGCAAGTCTGTCATTTAGAATAGAAGGAGAGATAAAGGTCTTCCCAAACAAACAAAAACTGAAGGAATTTGTCACCACTAAACCAGCCCTACAAGAGATCCTAAGGGGGACCCTGTGAGACAAAGTCCCAGAGACATCACTATAAGCATAAAACATACAGACATCACAATGACTCTAAACCCGTATCTTTCTATAATAACACTGAATGTAAATGGATTAAATGTGCCAACCAAAAGACATAGGGTATCAGAATGGATAAAAAAACAAGACCCATCTATTTGCTGTCTACAAGAGACTCATTTTAGACCTGAGGACACCTTTAGATTGAGAGTGAGGGGATGGAGAACTATTTATCATGCGACTGGAAGCCAAAAGAAAGCTGGAGTAGCCATACTTATATCAGACAAACTAGACTTTAAATTAAAGGCTGTAACAAGAGATGAAGAAGGACATTATATAATAGTTACAGGGTCTATCCATCAGGAAGAGCTAACAATTATCAATGTCTATGCACCGAATACCGGAGCCCCCAAATATATAAAACAATTACTCATAAACATAAGCAACCTTATTGATAAGAATGTGGTAATTGCAGGGGACTTTAATACACCACTTACAGAAATGGATAGATCATCTAGACACACGGTCAATAAAGAAACAAGGGCCCTGAATGAGACATTGGATGAGATGGACTTGACAGATATATTTAGAACTCTGCATCCCAAAGCAACAGAATATACTTTCTTCTCGAGTGCACATGGAACATTCTCCAAGATAGATCATATACTGGGTCACAAAACAGCCCTTCATAAGTTTACAAGAATTGAAATTATACCATGCTTACTTTCAGACCACAATGCCATGAAGCTTGAAATCAACCACAGGAAAAAGTCTGGAAAACCTCCAAAAGCATGGAGGTTAAAGAACACCCTACTAACGAATGAGTGGGTCAACCAGGCAATTAGAGAAGAAATTAAAAAATATATGGAAACAAACGAAAATGAAAATACAACAATCCAAACGCTTTGGGACGCAGCAAAGGCAGTCCTGAGAGGAAAATACATTGCAATCCAGGCCTATCTCAAGAAACAAGAAAAATCCCAAATACAAAATCTAACAGCACACCTAAAGGAACTAGAAGCAGAACAGCAAAGGCAGCCTAAGCCCAGCAGAAGAAGAGAAATAATAAAGATCAGAGCAGAAATAAACAATATAGAATCTAAAAAAACTGTAGAGCAGATCAACGAAACCAAGAGTTGGTTTTTTGAAAAAATAAACAAAATTGACAAACCTCTAGCCAGGCTTCTCAAAAAGAAAAGGGAGATGACCCAAATAGATAAAATCATGAATGAAAATGGAATTATTACAACCAATCCCTCAGAGATACAAACAATTATCAGGGAATACTATGAAAACTTATATGCCAACAAATTGGACAACCTGGAAGAAATGGACGAATTCCTGAACACCCACACGCTTCCAAAACTCAATCAGGAGGAAATAGAAAGCTTGAACAGACCCATAACCAGCAAAGAAATTGAATCGGTTATCAAAAATCTCCCAACAAATAAGAGTCCAGGACCAGATGGCTTCCCAGGGGAGTTCTACCAGACGTTTAAAGCAGAGATAATACCTATCCTTCTCAAGCTATTCCAAGAAATAGAAAGGGAAGGAAAACTTCCAGACTCATTCTATGAAGCCAGTATTACTTTGATTCCTAAACCAGACAGAGACCCAGTAAAAAAAGAGAACTACAGGCCAATATCCCTGATGAATATGGATGCAAAAATTCTCAATAAGATACTAGCAAATCGAATTCAACGGCATATAAAAAGAATTATTCACCATGATCAAGTGGGATTCATTCCTGGGATGCAGGGCTGGTTCAACATTCGCAAATCAATCAACGTGATACATCACATTAACAAAAAAAGAGAGAAGAACCATATGATCCTGTCAATCGATGCAGAAAAGGCCTTCGACAAAATCCAGCACCCTTTCTTAATAAAAACCCTTGAGAAAGTCGGGATAGAAGGAACATACTTAAAGATCATAAAAGCCATTTATGAAAAGCCCACAGCTAACATCATCCTCAACGGGGAAAAACTGAGAGCTTTTTCCCTGAGATCAGGAACACGACAAGGATGCCCACTCTCACCGCTGCTGTTTAACATAGTGCTGGAAGTTCTAGCATCAGCAATCAGACAACAAAAGGAAATCAAAGGCATCAAAATTGGCAAAGATGAAGTCAAGCTTTCGCTTTTTGCAGATGACATGATATTATACATGGAAAATCCGATAGACTCCACCAAAAGTCTGCTAGAACTGATACAGGAATTCAGCAAAGTTGCAGGATACAAAATCAATGTACAGAAATCAGTTGCATTCTTATACACTAACAATGAAGCAACAGAAAGACAAATAAAGAAACTGATCCCATTCACAATTGCACCAAGAAGCATAAAATACCTAGGAATAAATCTAACCAAAGATGTAAAGGATCTGTATGCTGAAAACTATAGAAAGCTTCTGAAGGAAATTGAAGAAGATTTAAAGAAATGGAAAGACATTCCCTGCTCATGGATTGGAAAAATAAATATTGTCAAAATGTCAATACTACCCAAAGCTATCTACACATTCAATGCAATCCCAATCAAAATTGCACCAGCATTCTTCTCGAAACTAGAACAAGCAATCCTAAAATTCATATGGAACCACAAAAGGCCCCGAATAGCCAAAGGAATTTTGAAGAAGAAGACCAAAGCAGGAGGCATCACAATCCCAGACTTTAGCCTCTACTACAAAGCTGTCATCATCAAGACAGCATGGTATTGGCACCAAAACAGACACATAGACCAATGGAATAGAATAGAAACCCCAGAACTAGACCCACAAACGTATGGCCAACTCATCTTTGACAAAGCAGGAAAGAACATCCAATGGAAAAAAGACAGCCTCTTTAACAAATGGTGCTGGGAGAACTGGACAGCAACATGCAGAAGGTTGAAACTAGACCACTTTCTCACACCATTCACAAAAATAAACTCAAAATGGATAAAGGACCTAAATGTGAGACAGGAAACCATCAAAACCTTAGAGGAGAAAGCAGGAAAAGACCTCTCTGACCTCAGCCGTAGCAATCTCTTACTCGACACATCCCCAAAGGCAAGGGAATTAAAAGCAAAAGTGAATTACTGGGACCTTATGAAGATAAAAAGCTTCTGCACAGCCAAGGAAACAACCAACAAAACTAAAAGGCAACCAACGGAATGGGAAAAGATATTCGCAAATGACATATCGGACAAAGGGCTAGTCTCCAAAATCTATAAAGAGCTCACCAAACTCCACACCCGAAAAACAAATAACCCAGTGAAGAAATGGGCAGAAAACATGAATAGACACTTCTCTAAAGAAGACATCCGGATGGCCAACAGGCACATGAAAAGATGTTCAGCGTCGCTCCTTATCAGGGAAATACAAATCAAAACCACACTCAGGTATCACCTCACGCCAGTCAGAGTGGCCAAAATGAACAAATCAGGAGACTATAGATGCTGGAGAGGATGTGGAGAAACGGGAACCCTCTTGCACTGTTGGTGGGAATGCAAATTGGTGCAGCCGCTCTGGAAAGCAGTGTGGAGGTTCCTCAGAAAATTAAAAATAGACCTACCCTATGACCCAGCAATAGCACTGCTAGGAATTTATCCAAGGGATACAGGAGCACTGATGCATAGGGCCACTTGTACCCCAATGTTCATAGCAGCACTCTCAACAATAGCCAAATTATGGAAAGAGCCTAAATGTCCATCAACTGATGAATGGATAAAGAAATTGTGGTTTATATACACAATGGAATATTACATGGCAATGAGAAAAAATGAAATATGGCCTTTTGTAGCAACTTGGATGGAACTGGAGAGTGTGATGCTAAGTGAAATAAGCCATACAGAGAAAGACAGATACCATATGGTCTCACTCTTATGTGGATCCTGAGAAACTTAACAGGAACCCATGGGGGAGGGGAAGGAAAAAAAAAAAAAAGAGGTTAGAATGGGAGAGAGCCAAAGCATAAGAGACTGTTAAAAACTGAGAACAAACTGAGGGTTGATGGGGGGTGGGAGGGAGGAGAGGGTGGGTGATGGGTATTGAGGAGGGCACCTTTTGGGATGAGCACTGGGTGTTGTATGGAAACCAATTTGTCAATAAATTTCAGGAAAAAAAAAAAAAAAAAAACTGGTCAGTCAGGGGCATCTGGATGGCTCAGTTGGTTAAGCATCTGACTTCAGCTCCGGTAACGATTTCGAGTTTTGTTAGTTCAAGCCCTGTGTTGGGCTCTGCGCTGACAGCTCAGAGCCTGGAGCCTCCTTTGGATTCTGTGCCTCCCTCTCTCTCTCTGCCCCTTCCCCTCCTTGTGAGTTCACTCGCTCTCTCTCAGAAATAAATAAACGTTACAAAAAAAAAAAAAAAAAAAAGAAACTGGTCAATCTGGGGCACCTGGGTGGCCCAGTCAGTTGAGCATTCAACTCTTGATTTCAGCTCAGGTCATGATCACGGTTGTGGGATCTAGCCCTGCAATGGGCCCGAGCTCTGCACTGACAGCACAGAGCCTGCTTGGGATTCTCTCTCTCAACCCCTCCAACTCATGCTCTCTCTCAACATAAATAAATAAACATAAAAAAAAAGTAATAAAAAATAAACTGTCAAGACATCTCAGCAATTCTAAGCAAGCTTACTCCTCCCAGTGGGGGGAGAGGAGGCAAGAGGTTGTTTTTATACTTTTTTTATTGCTGAAATATAATTGACATACAATGTTATGTTAGGTTCAGGTGTAGAACATATTGATTCAACAATTCTATATGTTACTCAATGTTCACCACAAAAGGGGTAGTCACCATCTGTCACCATACATTACAAAATTATTGACTATATTTTCTATGGTGTACTTTTCATCTCTGGAACTTATTTTATATATATTTAATAACTAAGAAAGTTTCCATATCCTCCCATTGCTTAAACTAATTTAATCATACTTTAAAAGCTAAAATGCAAAATAAATAAATAAATAATAAATAAATAAAAGCTCATATGCATTTACTTGTGGTAATAGGATTACTTTTTCTTTTTTCCAAAGCAAAACAGCAGAATTACTCTGGGATTTAATCCAAAATAGCAACCCACTATAAAGGATTCAATAAAGTCTGCAGTCTTGGCACCAATGGAACAATTTTTTTTTTTTTTTTTTAAGTAGGCTCCACGCCCAACATGGGGCTCAAACACACAACCCTGAGGTCAAGAGTCACCTGCTCTACCGACTGAGTCACCCAGGTGCCCCTTGGAACAATCTTTGTATCAGATACAGATCTCAAGGTAACAAAAGGGCAAAGATTCACCTACTATTCCTATAGTCTATCATTCGCCTACAAATACAGAGCAGTAAAGCAAGAGGTATACAATGCAATCAATGACATTGTTTTGTGGTCTAAATGCTGGGAAATTAAATTCTTATGACAAAGCCAACTTGACTAGGAAAAAAAAATATGAAATTAAATCAGATACAGCCTACTCCTCCTTATCTCATATACTTTTAACTGAACTTTCTTTTTTCACCGATGTCTAGTCATCCTTAAAGAATTAATCCAGGTATCATCTTCCTCAGGAGGTTTCTCTGATAACCTAGACTGTGTTAAGGAAGCCTTCTCTGTGTTCACATAGGACACTATCACGTGTCTCTATTTTACAATGTACCATGAGTTTCTCAAAGGTATGAACTATTTCTAAGTCAGCACTACATCTCCAGAATCTAGCAGAAGGCATAGGTTGTAACAGATCTTTAATAAACGTTTTGTTGAGCTAAACTGATAAAAGATTCCAGATCAAAAATGGTAAAGTAAACCAAGTATTTTGGCATAATCTGCTGAACTCATACCCTGGGCTTACAAAAATAGGTTCAATCATAACGGACATAAGCAGCATAATACATACTACATTACTACATATGTATAGTGGTAAAACATCTTTCTGGTAGTCAGTTAACAAACGCAAGCACAAAATTACAGCTTAAGACTGTAGGACTGAATTTACTCTGACACTGTCAGTTTAAATTTCAGGGATCCTCAATGGGATGGTCCCTTCCAAGGTACTGGAAGCAGTCCTAACAATGTGTTCCCATGGTCGTATGTTTTCACAAAACTTGCAAAGGAATGCTAATTGCAACTGGTTAAGACTGCTTTCTCTAACTCCTGCTCCATCACACTTCCGCCTTGGCTAATGCAGTATTCTGGGCATTTTGCTAAAGGGAGGTTGAGGTGGAGAAGTATGTAGGTTTCACAGGATATGTCTAGTTCTCAATCATTTCCATGCATAATTAAATTACTGCTAGTCTAGGTACAGGAATGACTTCCAAGAATATTCTTACACCCAAGCACTGCCTCATTTGGTGTCATTTACACATTAATGTGCAGGACCACAGTCATCCAGACATGAGCTCCATAGGGTATTGGCAGAGACATAAGAACACTGTACTACACATCAGCTAAGGAAAAAACTTAGTCGAGATATACTGAAATTTGACAACAATCTTAAAATAGTACATGACATTACCAATGAGTTATAGATCTGAAACTCTTGAAAGTTATCAATAATAATAAACACATTTTGATCAGTAATGCTAGAAGGAAATAATCTATTCTCTCTAAAGAATAATCTACTCTCTCTACAGAAAACAGTAATCCTATTTTACAAATTGTTGACATAAGAAGTCAAAAAGTATGCAGTCAAAAATGTATACAAAAATATATTAAGGTATATCAGGCAGTTAATTAATAAAAATGTTATTTTTCTATATTTTGTGATATTCATTGACTTGGCTTTATTAAATATGTAATTTATTATGATTTTTTTCTTACTCTAAATATTTACTTTGCTACTTAATTTTGTATTCATTAATTTTTTATTCATTTTCTCCAGAAGGGCTCCCAAATCTCTACAAAATCTCTAGTCTCTACCCATTTTAAGGCTCACTAAAGGTACTGACAGATGGAAAATTAGAAGTTGGCTGATAT
Source organism: Prionailurus bengalensis (assembly GCF_016509475.1). NCBI lineage: Eukaryota > Metazoa > Chordata > Mammalia > Carnivora > Felidae > Prionailurus > Prionailurus bengalensis. The sequence goes on from NC_057344.1 coordinate 148,938,593, forward strand.
AACCAAGTCTCTCAATTATCCACACATAAACCTACTTAGGTACCTTCTCAAAGAAACTGCCCTTGGCCATCCCCTAAAGAATTAGCATGTCTTCTTTCAAGCACGACTGTACTCTGTACAGTATTCTGTTACTGTATTTACCCAACTGAAAATTATGTTAACTAGTCTGTCTTCCTTTTTGCCATGTGCTTAAGAGCAGGTCTTACACTTCTTATTCATGTGGGTATTTTTTCAGAAGCTACTTTTAATGCAATAAATGATCGATAATTGTTAATCTTTCTAAGAGTTGCTACCCCTGGAACTACTACTATCTTTAGGAAAGTTTATTAAAGCTCTTTCAGTCACTATGTTAGTTGTATCAGATGTTGACTGATTAACCACTGTGGAAGTGAGGAACAGGATTAGCTATAACAATTCACATGAGCTAATTTCTTTAGGATCCTAGGAGGTGAAGTAGTTAATTATCATCTCAGTGCTTTGCTCACCTAAAAGATCATCATAGTTTAAAAAGCTACGTTGTCCAGTGGAGAGAAAGGAGCAGCAAGTATAAACAGTAGATCCCCCATAAAAGCTGAGCAACTCACAGGATATCCAACTGGCTCAGCTGGTAGAGCATGTGATTCTTGATCTCAGGGTCCTGAGTTTGAGCCTCACACTGAGCATAGAGCCTACTTAAAAAAATAATAACAAAATAAATAAACTAAAATTTATGGGAGGCCTGGCTGGCTCAGTCAGTCACAACTTAGGGTTGTGAGTAGAAGCCCCACATTGGGCACTGAACTTACCTTAAAAAACAAAAAACAAACAAAAAAAAAACCTGAGCAACTAATTTAGCTAATAGATTCTCCAGGACTATGTAAAGAAGAAGTCTGTCCTTAAATCAAAGAGCTACAAAGAATGGCCTTTGCTTTTACTTTAAAAAGTTAAGGTAATTTCTGGGGTGATGAAAATGTTCTGGGTCTTGAAAATGGCATGGGTTAAAAAAAAAAGAAAAAGAAGAAAAGGGTATGGGTTACACAGAGTTTATACACACTTGTCTAAACCTATCAAACTATATACCTCAGATCTGAGCATTTCACTGTTTGTAAATCATACTTCAATAAAACAAAAATAAAGATAAACCTAAAGTGGTGAACGTGAGCCTAAGACATATCTCTGAGCTACATAATATGGAAATATACCTCCCATGATGTTCTTAAACATATAAACAATTATTTTTTTTCTTTACTGACTTTTTTGCCTCTAATTCAAGTGTTTTGAGCCTCTGATAATCTGAAAGACATTTAAGAACTTTCTCCCTAGAGACATAAGAGACAAAATATTTTGCACATAGGAATTCAGGGAGGTGCTAAAACATGTCCAAAAAGCCAGATAAAGAACTCCTGTCCTAATCTGTCTCCTTTTTCTCAGGCTATCACAAGAACATTCATGTTCTTGTGAAATTTTCCATGAGCTCCACATTTATTTTTTAATCCTTGAGAAGTATTCTTTTGGATAAAACACAGACATTCAGGATGAATAAGTACAGACCCTTTTTACTCAATGAAAAATAATCTATAGTTTATATCCTATGGTTTATTCTTTATTAAACAGTGACTCTAAAGAAAGCTTTGATCATATTTGTATCATACTTTAAAGTTCAAAATGACAGCACTTATAAGAAATTCAGTGTATTAAATTAATAGTCTTAAGAAAATAAGGAAGTTCATGGTGATGCCTATAAATACAGATAGGGTCCAGGAAAATGGGAAAATTTTATTTCTTTTATTTCTTGGAGCTGCAGAAAGATATCAGGAACATAAATACAAAACTTATAAATCATTTCCTCCTATAATTTCAAATGCAATTGACTGGTTTTTGTTTGTTTTTACATAAACAGAGATCATTCCTGATTTGGAGATAAATTTTAACCAATGAGTAATTGAAGTCAAAGACATTAAAGATTTAAATGAGATTTGCTAAAGCATAACTTCAGAAGCATAACCTGAATAATATGGATTATTAGTGAAGACTGATAATAGATAATACATAAAAGACAGTTCCTTACATACAGCTCAAATTTGTATTAATCTGTTTTCTTGTAAAAATGAGTTATTGAACTGTTAGTTGGAAAAAGGACTTTTAGACTCCTTACCCACTAAGACATCACTGAAACAAAAGCAACTCAAAAAGCACAAAGTAGTTTAACACAGTGACATAATTTCCTTTCACTTACAGACACCACACAACTGTCAACACTTAACAGAATGTGGCAATAAAATGAATTAGAACTTATAAGAAAACTATTTTGAAGAGTGAATTGTTGAAGATGGTAGGCTACAAATACACATTAGCTTCCACTCCCTACTCAAAATGATAATAAAGTGAATTTTTAAAAAAATTATAATTATAATCCTGTAAGGACAAACAGAATGAAAGAGAAGACAACAATAAAAATTTTAAGATTATAAAGTAGATGAAGAAATAACTGAATTGACATACCTAAGGAAACCTAACCCTAAACTTAGAAGCTACCCAATTTATACCATAGATCCCACAAAAGGTTCAGGAATGAAATAAGTAGGATACTCTGGAAGTGGGAGTGAAGATAGAGCAAGACTTTCACAGTCTAAGAAATTACACACCCAGCTTCCCTCTGCAATCTACACAGTGGGCATCTGTACTACCCCCCTCCTAAGAAAAGATTAGGGTTACCTACAAAAGGGCAAAACAGAGACAGTGTCTAGCTTGGGAGATAAGGCACACTTGGAGGCAAATGTACCATAGCTAACATTGAGAGATTAGATGAGTGTGAAAAATCAACATCGAGACCTCTATAGCCCCCAACCTCCAGCTCCTTCAGGATACCAAAAACCTTTCAGCCAGGATAATAATCTCCAAGCAATGTAAGTGATGGATCACTAAATTCTACACCTGAAACCGTTTACCATATATGCTAACTAGAATTTAAATAAAAATTTGAAAAAAAAAAAAAAAAAAAAAAGCAAACACCAGAAGAGCTCTTGCTGGCAAATCTGACCACACCATGTAAAAAGGCCTAAAAAGATTCATACCAGGAGTTCTTCAAAGAAACAGCCTAGCCGTATCACCTTTCAGCAAAGACCACAGTTAACATGCCCTTCACACACAAGCACACAGATTCCAATTAGATTTTCAATTGTCCTACATGTAAATAAAAGCAGAAGGCAAAGGAATTACCAGGCATTTGCAGGGAGCCTCTAACATGAAAGAAGACACTAAAATAGAAAAAAGAAACCTGGAGAATAAAAGATGCAGAAGAATAAAAATGACCCCATTCCCAAAAGAACTATATAATACTGATAGGAAAAAAATATTGCTTCATGAAATAAGAACAGGATACTATATAAAAAAGAGAAACTAGGGTCCCTGGGTGGCTCACAAAAGACAGATGGCCAACAAGCACATGAAAAGGTGCTCAAGGTCACTAATCATCAGGGAAATGCAAATCAAAACCATAGTGAGATATCATCTGATATCTGTGAATGGCTATTATCAAAAAGACAAGAAATAACAAGTATTGGTGAGGATGTGGAGAAAAGAGAACGCGTGCTCACTGTTGGTAGAATGTAAATTGCTACAACCACTATGGAAAACAGTATGAAAGTTCCTCAAAAAATTAACAATAGGGGCGCCTGCATGGCTCAGCCAGTTAAGTGTCTGACTCTTGGTGTCTGCTCAGGTCATGATCTCACGGTTTGTGAGTTCAAGTCTCGCATCAGGCTCCATACTCACAGTGCGGAACCTGCCTGGGATTCTCTCTCTCTCCCTTTCTCTCTGCCACTTCCCTGCCTGTGCTCTCCCTCTTTCTCAAAATAAATAAATAAACTTAAAAAAAAAAAAAAATAGAACTACCATATGAGCCAGCAATTCCACTACTTACTAAGTATTCACCCAAAGGGGAACGCATGAAACCAACAAGATATATGCACCCTTATGTTTCCTAAAGCATTATTTAGCATATCCAAGATATGGAAACAACCTAAGTGTTGTTCAAAGGGAAAATGGATAAAGAACATTGGCAGGGGCACCTGGGTGGCTCAGTTGGTTGAGCATCCAACTCTTGATTTAGGTTCAGGTCAGGATTCCAGGGTCGTGGGATCAAATTCTGCATCCTGCTTTGCACTGAGCACAGAGCCTGCTTAAGATTCTCTCTTTCCCTTTGCCCCTCTCCCCTGCTTATGCGCTCTCTCTTTAAAATAAAAATAAAAATTTTTTAATATGTAATACAAACTCACACGAATACTACTCAGCCATAAAAAAAGAATAAAATCTTACCATTTGCCACAACATGGATGGACCTATAGGGTATTACGCTAAGTGAAATAAGTCAGAGAAAGGCAAATACTGCATAATTTCATTTACCTGTGGAATCTAAAACCAAAACACAACAAAATCCAAACACATAGATACAGAGAACAGATTGGTGGTTGACAAGGGGAGGGAGCTTGGGGGAAGTGCAAAATGGGTGAAGGGGATCAAAAAATTCAAAGTTCATTCCACTTATAAAATAAGTAAGTCACAGGGACATAATATACAGCATAAGAAATAGAGTCAATAATACTGTATCATACTTTGATGACACTAGACTCACAGTGGTGATCATTTTGCAATGTACACAAATGTTGAATCATTCTGCTACACACATGAAACTAATGTAATACTATATGTCAATTACACCTCAATAAAAAAAGAAAAATAATTCAATAATTAATGCCTAGAAATAAAAAAATTAAGGAACACTATAAATTAGAGATAAGAAATTAAAACAATCAGGTAAAAGAGTTCAAATGGCTGTATCCTGAAGCAGGAAAAAAGAGGTTGTTTTTATAACAAGCCTTACAGAACTATTTAACTCTAAATCATGTACATGTAGAATACCAACAAAAATAAATTTTTAAAAGTATAAAAGCTTAATTAAAAAACAGTGTGAATGTTTATTAAAATTTGGCAATAAAATAGACTATTTACAGAAACGTCAATAAACTGTTCTATCTTTAAAATCAAAGCAGGGGCGCCCGGGTGGCTCAATCGGTTAAGCGTCCGACTTCAGCCCAGGTCATAAGTTTGTGAGTTCAAGCCCTACGTCAGGCTCTGTGCTGCCAGCTCGGAGCCTGGAGCCTGCTTCAGATTCTGTGTCTCCCTCTCTCTCTGCCCCTCCCTAGCTCACGCTCACTCTCTCTGTCAAAAATAAACTTTAAAAAATAAAATAAAATAAAATAAAATAAAAGCGTACTGTGCAATATATCTATGACTCATAATATTTCCAGTACACCACAAATCAGTAAGCCAAAATCACCTATATATGTGGAGACTTCTCATCCTAATGGTTCATTAGCTGGTGGCTGCCTAGCTATTATCAAATTGTTTCAAAAACATTCATTCACCTTAGAAACTGCCAGATTCAATCAATTTGATATACCAATGGTCCCTGAGAAAGCCAAAAGCCATGAATGAAATACATACAGAGTTGAGATCTGTTAAAGCAGCATGCAGCACAGAGTAGTGGGAGGACGCTGGCTGCCAACTACAGTCCTACAGCCCTGGAGTAACACTGTGCCTCCACTACTTAGTGAGACACGTAGACTTAGTCACTTAACCTCTCTAGAGCCTTATTTGCGTCATCTACAAAATGGAGACAGCATTATGCTGCAGTTGTTTCAAGAATTAGAAACCAGAGAATAAAAAACACTAATGCAATACTGGACACAAAGATCGACAAAAGCCATCTACCATTACTGTTTAACTCGGGGCATTATCTATTTCACATGGAATAGTGGAAACCTTGATTTTTGCAGTTGGGTATGCTGGAATCCTGTATTTGGCTTGTACTAGTTATGTGACTTTAGGTAAGCTACTTAATCATTATGATTACAAAAAAGAGAAATCACGGGGCGCCTGGGTGGCTCAGTCGGTAAAGAATCGACTTCGGCTCAGGTCATGATCTTGTGGTTGGTTCTTAAGTTCGAGCCGCACGTTGAGCCCCACATCGGGCTCTGTGCTGATAGCTTGGAGCCTGGAGCCTGCTTCAGATTCTGTGTCTCCTCCTCTCTCTCTCAAAAATAAATGAACATTAAAAAAATTTTAAAAAGAGAGAGAAATTGTATCACCTACCATGTAAGATGGTTCTGAAAACTAAATGATATGTATAGAAATGTAAAGAACCACTGGTGCATAGTCAGCTCTCCATAACTGACACCAGTTAAATATAGCCATACTATCTCTTTATCCCTTATAGCAAAGGCCCTTCCACAGACATAAGCTTAAGTTACATCTATATATTGTACATTTTAAATAAGCAATTGTAAAAAGAGTAAATAATCATGTAATGTCAAAAAATACAACTAAAATAACAAGAGACTTGGAATTCTTGGTGTAATCAAATCTCATCAGAATTTGTTTACACAAATAACAAAGAGTGGCCTTAGAAAATCACAAGATCCCAGAGTCTCAACTGGTTTGTCTAAAAATAAGAGGGTGAACTGGAATCTTTTCCAACCCTAAAACTGTAAATTATTTACCCAGAGATTTGATCTCATTCTCACCAATTCCACAACTCACCAGAAATCTCAGACACCATGAAGACTGCATATTGTTAAACATAAAACTGTTCTTTTTATAAATAAGAAAAAAAGGCACAAAAGTACAATGACTTTGCCCAACTTAAATTCTGTACTGCCACCACCTAATTTCTAAGTCCTGCCTCTCAGAGTCTGACATACAGGGGCCTATACAGGCTCTAGACATATTGTTTTAGAGTACATCTGCAGATCACAAGAACAACTGAATTCTTCTTCTTTTTTTTAATATTTTTTAAAACATTTATTTTTGAGAGAGAGAGCACAAACAGGAGAGGGACAGAGAGAAAAGGGAACAGATGATCCCAAGTGGGCTCCACGCTGACAGCAGAGAGCCCGATGCAGGGCTCAAACTCACAAACCACGAGATCATGACCTGAGCCAAAATTGGAAGCTTAAACAAATGAGCCATCCAGGTGTCCCAAGAATAACTGAATTCTTCTACAGACGAATGCAGATAAAATATTTCTTTTCTTCAAGATTGTTTCATTTTCCCTTTCTGTTGAGAAGCAAGGGTTTCCATTTTTCAGATCACCAATGGTTTAACCACGAGCTTATGGCACCCAAGCACAGGATAATCAATCCTCTAAATGAAAGCTAACAAGAACAGCTATCATTACCAGGGTTATGTCAGGAAAGCCCCTATGAAAATAATACAGATGCAGTCAAACCTGGGAACACAAGGCAGAGAAAGGGCTATATAAAACTCCAGGAATGGTACAATAAAAAAAAAAAAAAAAAAAAAAGTCCCTTTAATCCTAATACTGCAAAAATGACATTTTACACTATCTGGAATTCAGCAATGCTCCCCAGTACCTGCAGCAGGCTTTAACTATAGCCATAGCCACTGAAAACTAAGAAAGGATAACACAAACAAGTGAAAACCATCAAAGAGGAGGAAAAGAAAAAAATGTATAAAATTGCAAAAATCCTCCCTTGTTGTCCCGTTTCTTTTTGAACTAAGTGAAATGTAAGTATCAGAACTACCATAAGAAAAAGGAACAAATTCATTAAGGTTAGAAGTGTTTCTCATATATACAAATACGCAAAGTATTACTGATAAAATGATAAAGTGTTCTGAGAGTTGTCATATCATATAACTTACTCATGCTTGTAACAGTTGACCTGTAAATGCTCAAAACTATAAACATTTCATCAGATTCAACAGCAATTGGACACTACTATTTACTTATATTTTGGAGAAAAAACTCTCTACCTTGAAATAATCCAGAGAGGAAAACTCTGGCAGAGATCTCTAGCAGACTCCATAAGAAAAGCAACAAATATGTTAAAAGGAATAGGTGAAAAGCAGCTTTAAATCCATCTCCAGAATCTGTACGTCATTTTTACAGCTCCAAGTATGCCATCTGCCTCCCAAACATGTTCATTATTTGCTATCTACATTAAAATATCAGAAAGATAACTAAGAAATAAGAAATCCAATTAAATATTTCATTTTGTAAAGTCTCCCTTTAGGGACTATAATCCATACAGATCTTGGAGAAAATTAGTATTTTCCTAAGAAGTCATTAATATTTTAAAACTTAATTTTGTGACTTTGTTGATCAATGCGTTTAACATATTACTTTTCCCTTTTAAAATTAAAGAGGAGAAAGATTGATGGCAATGGAAGCAAGCACCCTAACTATATCATTGGAAATAAAGGAGACAGATTCTTTGGCAGAATCTTTACCATTAACTTGTTTACTTGGTATTAATATGAAAAGCCCAAGAAGCCAAGAAGTTTTCTTGACATTACTCTCAGTGTTGCAATGGTGGTGGGATACAGGGAAAGGGGCACTCTCACTCACTGCTACTGGAACACAATTCACAGTGGCAGGTAGGAAACATGTGCCTGGCATATACCAATCCTGAAAAAAGGGTAAGACAACAAGGTCTCTACCAAATTGTGAGATAAACATCCAACAAATAGGTGTTCCAAACCTTTCTGTGCACCTATTTATATTTCCCAAGAAGTCTCTTAAAGGTCAAAATTAGAGCAGAGTAAAAGGAATCACTAAGACCTCCACCTACCACCATGAAAATACTTGAAAATGTCTTTGATTTTTTAAAAAATTTTTGTTACCGAGTGTGTAATATATACGAGGCACTATACTAGGTGGTAGAGATTTAAGTACAGCTTTTGAAATCGCTGTTACCTTTAAGGAGGTCACGCATTCTGATGAAGAAGAAAGGCCAGAAAACTGATAAGTACAGTTGTTTTTGATAAGGGCTATAATAATGGAATCTGAAATGTTATCCAATAAATTGTAAAGGGGTCACAAGTCAGGGGAAAAGAGTTGGCTCTTGAACTGAAGAAATAAGGGTGGGAAGAAGGGCAGTCCAGCCAGAAGAACAGGAATAGCACTTACAAAGGCAGGCAGACAAGGGAGGAATGTATGTTGAAAGAAATGCAAATAAAATGGCTGGGCTCCATGGGGGGAGAGCATGGCAGGAAGGCACAAATGAGGCTGGAGTGGTAAGCAAACACCACATCACAGAGGCTCTCTATGCCTTGGGATTTTGCCAACCACTGCCAGCACACTCCAATCTCTACCTGAAAAGTCCAAGTGAACTGCAAGAAAAAAGTGGTCCAAAGAATTCCAGCCACTCCCTTTCCCTATTAAAAAATGCAGGGCTACAGCAGAGTAATTACGGCAGCAGTGGCAAAATCTAGTAGGGAAGGAACCCACATCCATCCACTAGAAACAGCCTCTACCTAAAAATACAGAAGCACACATCTACACAATTCCTGCTGTTCCGTATGTATGGACACAATGGATACATCCTGTGACTTTTATAAACACGGAATGCAACTATTTCATTCCTATATCCAAAAGACTTGTATAGTCAATGCAACATCAATAATCTTTAACCTTCGTTAGCCAGTGGACTTAAAATGAGTTAAAAACAACTCTTGAGAGGAGTATATCCACATGACATACTGGTCTTCAAAGATACTTGAGGCCAGAGACCACATCTTATTTATTTCTGACCCCCTACCTTTCTCCTTCCACCACCAGCAAACACTTTGCTTTAGACACAGAAGGCGTCCAGTAAATATTTATTGTATTATTCAATAATACCATTCATTTGTAACATAGCTAAATAAAATTTGGAATGCAGAAAGCGTTTATATACTGGGTTTGGGAACTTCATAAGCAAGGATAATAACAGTGTTTGTACAGGACTCTCTGGTTTATGAAAACTTACATATACATTCTCTCTTTCAATTCTCAAATTTACCCAATAGACTAGGCATTCCTTTCCACCCAGTAGACAGAGGAAACAGAAACTAAGAAATTAAGTGATGTGCCCAAGGTCACATGGCTGGTGACAGAACAAAGACTCTGAAACTCAGGTCTCCTCACTCATTAACTACTACTGTTTCCATGACAACCTTTAGTCAATAAAAAAAATTGTACACACACACACACACACACACACACACGACATACTTGCCAAGCAATATACTAACATTCTGAGAAATAAAACAGTGAACAAACACTATGAAACTTACAGTCCAGAAGGGGGGAAGGGGACCTTAACTAATAATTTAAATAATCACAAGTATGCAAAGACAACCAAGGGACCTAACCTCCTTGAGAGTACAATGAGATAAATATAGGAACCACTGCAATGGGATGGGATTTTACTGGGGGGAGGGGGGTGTCTAATGTGTAAGTAGGAATTATAGCCAAGAAGCAGGGTATGGGGATGAATGGACAGAAAATTACTAGGAGGAAATATCAGGGTTAGGAGGGTTCTGGCTAAACCGACCTAAGGGGATTCTTGCTGAAGACAGGCCAGGACGATCAAACATCACCTGAGGGACAGTGGAGGATAAGGAAGCTAAATCAGATATTGAGGCTGCAGGAAGGGGGGGGTCTGGTTAAACTGACCAAGCAAGGTTCTTGCTAAAACTAGACTTTAAGGAAGTGCACAGATGAGCCTAGGAGAAGGTTCAAGAGCCTGACTAAGTTTGGTCAGGAATAGAAACTGTCAGGGTCTCACAGATTCTCTCAAGAACAGAGGTAGTATTATAGCGAATCCGAAGGATTTTTCTTCTTTACCTTATTTTGAATCATTTAACTCCATATACAGGCATTATCCACTTACTATTATAATCCAAAGCTTCTCAAACTTGAATGTGCTTTTCACCTAGGGAATCTTAAAATGCATTCTAATTCAAGGCTTCGGGCCTGAAATCTTGCATTTCTAACATGCTCCTAGGTGATGCCAAAGCTCCACACTTTAGGGGTACAAAGCAGACTTATCGAGAATTATAATTATATCGGGATTTGGATCTCCTCAGTCCTGGGGGGGGGGGGGTGTCTTCTGTCACCAAAGAGCCAACAGCAGCCTTTCTTCCCAATGGTAATACAAAATGATAGTGGTACTTTTTTTTCTAAATATTGAATGGCATTAAAAAAAAAAAAAGGTATGGGGACCTGGGTGGCTCAGTCAGTTGAGCATCTGACTTCGGCTCAGGTCATGATCTCACGGCTTGTGGGTTCGAGCCCCACGCCAGGCTCTGTGCTGACAGCTCAGGGCCTAGAGCCTGCTTTGGATTCTGTGTGTCTCTCTCTCTGCTCCTCCCCTGCTCACACTCTGTCTCTCTCTCTCAAAAATAAAATAAAAGATTAAAAAAAAAATTTTTTTTTAAAGGTAAAGGTATCTCTAGAACCTACAGTTATCATTAAACAATGTAGTCCCAACACCCAAACTATGTTCCCACTTAAGCAAAAGCTAAAATCAATACCTCTCAATTGAGATACATTTTGGTTCCCAAATGTTTAGCAACTTGTAACTGTACTTTTTGGATAGTTGGCTGTAACTGTAGTTTGAAAAAAAAAAAAAAGAAAGAAAGAAACAAAACTTTCATTTTGGTTCTTGATGTTTGTCATTTCCCAAATTACAAACTGACAAGGTTGGGGAGCACCTGGGTGTCTCAGTCAGTTAAATGTCTGACTCTTGGTTTCAGCTCAGGTCATGATCTCACAGTTTCATGAGTTCGAGCCCCACATCTGGCTCTGCACTGGCAGCATGGAGCCTGCTAAGGATTCTCTCCCTCTACCTCTCTCTCTGCCCTTCTCCTGCTCATGCTGTCTCTTTCTCTCAAAATAAATAAGTAAACTTAAAAAACAAATTAAAAAAAAAAAAAAACCTCCAGCAATTGTACTACTAGGTATTTATCCAGAGGATGCAGATATGCTGTTTCAAAGGGGCATATGCACACCAATGTTTATAGCAGCACTATTGACAATACCCAAAGTATGGAAAGAGCCCAAATGCCCATCAACTGATGAATCGATAAAGAAGATATGGTATATATACATATGCAATGGAATATTACTCGGCAATCAAAAAGAATGAAACTTGCCATTGGCAACAATATGGATGGAACTGGAGTGTATTACGCTAAGCGAAATAAGTCAGAAAAAAACAAATATATGACTTTACTCATATGTGGAATTTAAGATACAAAACAGACAAACATAAGGGAAGGGAAGCAAAAATAATATAAAAACAGGGAGGGAACAAAATATAAGAGACTTAAATACAGAGAACTGAGGGTTGCTGGAAGGGTTTGGGGTGGGGAGATGGGCTAAATGGGCAAGGGGCATCAAGGAGGACATTTGTTCAGATGAGCACTGGGTGTTATATGTAGGGAATGAATCACTGGATTCTACTTCTGAAATCATCATCGCACTATATGGTAACTAACTTGAATGTAAGTTTTAAAAAATTAAAAAAAAATAACTGAGAAGGTTGGGGTGCTTGGCTGGCTCAGTCAGTACAGCAAGCAACTCCTGATTTCAGGGTTGGGAGTTGCAGCCCCACGTTGAGGGTAGAGTTTACTTTAAAAAAAAAAAAAAAAAAAAAGAATAAAGAAAAAAGAAAAAAAAAACCTGACAAAGTCGGTAAAGGATCGATTAAAGAGTTAAATAGGCTGACTGATTAAGACCCCTTTGGGAGTTAACCATAGGGTAGAGACATAAGCATCAGTCCTCAAAACAATGCTATGTTCCAGTTGAGAGAACTCAGTTTTGACAAATCAGTTTGTTGTTCACGGATTCAAAAGTGAAATTTCTAAGAGTTGAAAACAAAAGGGCCAGCTAAATATTTGGCAGGATGTGGGGAAGAGTTAGGAAGAATGGAACAAGGCATATGTGAATAAAAACTATAACCACAGGGAGTTTTTAAACAAAAAGCTATTTCAGTAGTTAAATCTAATGCTACAGGGCACTAATTAATAAACAGACTCTCTACAGAGCAGAAAGGCCATGCTGCTGCTCATCTGCCTGAAACATGATCTAGGCACCAAGATACTGGAAAATGTGCCATAAAAGGTTTTTACTTCTATTGCTTCCACTTAACTATTCCATATTTACAGTGAATATTAAGAAAGTATTTAAGTTACACCATCACCTATTTCTACAAAGAAACATACACAAAAAATATTCCTCTAATAGCCAATACTACAACTATTGAACTATTCCCATCAAATTTCAATTTGAGAACAAAAGGATTTAGGCTGAAAGATAAAATAGTAGCAATAAAAGAAAATCCAACCTTTCCTTTATAAATAGTAATTATAAGGCTACTTGGCTATGAGGTAAACTATTACCCAAATATTTGCTTACCTTCAATCAAACCCCTGCTTTTAAGCTCTAACTGCAGAAAATCATAGTACTGATACATGTGATTAGAAACCTACAGAAACTGGCTAGGATTTAAGTAATCAGAAATGATGAAGATGCTTACAAAAAATAATAACAGCTACCAGCAGTCATAACACTGCTGAGTTATTGATAATGAACTGCTGCACTTAACTACAATTTATCGAGCTAGGCTTTTTCCATTCGGTATCTCTAATCCTCCCAACATGTCTGATGTATTGATCCTAAACACAGGATTCATAGGGAAAAAATTAGATTACTGTCACACTCACACCATACCCAGTGTAGTCTGAGACTGCCTTCAACCATGATATGGTGGAAGCAGGGGCCCACACATGCTCAGATGACATGCGGAGGCCCAAGCCACAAGAAGGGTGGCCAGGAAGGGTTGGGTTAGGAGAATGGCTATACACAGCGGTTTGAGCAAATACATATGTTGAGGATTATGGGAGCCTAGTTTCTCACTAACAAAGAAGGAAGTGAAAAATATGTAAAGGGAGAAGGCTAGAAGGAACCCTGTGCTACTTGGCTCAGCATTGCAGGTATTAGAGTTAATGTACTCAATATACACAGATAGAAAAAAATATATGCACATGTAAATGTGTGTGGTTATGTTATTTTCTAGCACAGTCCAATGAGAAGGTCTGGGAGCAGCAATGCATCTGTACCAACAAGCATACCTATCACCTACATTCTGTTTTCTAAATACTATTTTTCAATGAATAGAACCTACACCTTTAGAGAAATAACCATTTCCAGGGCCAGGGCACAGAAAGTGTAGGATAAACCTGGAACATTTGGTTGTGCCAGAAAGCTAGGTAGTGCTCACAAAAAGACAGAGACAAGTCAAAGGGACACAAAAGCCAGGCTGAATAGGACTCCCACTAGCCAAAACTGAGACAATATGATTCTTGATTTAGGCTCAGGTCATGATCTCATGGTTCATGAGATCGAGCCCCATGTCAGGCTCTGCACTACCAGTGCGGAGTCTGCTTGGGATTCTCTTTCCCCCGACCCCCACTCTCTGACTCAAAAATAAATACATAAGCTTAAAATTTAAAACAAAAAACAAGATGGATCTGGGAAGGGGGCAGGGAGAAAAAAGAGAAGTAGGAGAGGAAGACAGAGGTGGACACATAAACACAGCTATAACCCTGGGTCTCCTTTCCTAAATTTCTATTCTTTACATTGAAGTTACTTCACATAATGCTTAATAAAAATTTCCTTCCTGTCTCTATCTCTGTTTCTGCCTATACAGAAACAGATCTGGTTTATACTCATTCACATCCCTAAACCACCTTTCCTACAGACTTCCATTTTAAAGTTAACTACAAGTGTTTGTTTCAACTCTGTTTCAACCAAGTAGCCCTACATTAGGAAATGAGGCCTTAGTCTTTTTCAAGTTAAATATTTCTGTAAAATTTCACTGGTCAGAAGAGACTAGCAATTCCAAAATCAAGAAATATAGAGAATACTCAGTATTTTCAGTGAATACACTTTGAGTGAACGTTAAGAGCTCTGATCCTAAATTTACCTGAATTTTATATGCATAAAATGCCAAGAGAGGAAAAACCCTAAGAGGGCTGTATTTTGATTTAACCCATGACAATAATCAGGCCAATAACCTAAAGTTAGTGATTTTGCCACTTTACCAAAAAGAAGTTGAGTAAGCTATGTTACTTATAGATCTCATCTAGCTCCAAGATTCTACAGCTTTTCAGACAAACCTGAAAATGGACAATTCACAAGCAAATTCATGTCTCTATGACGTTTCCTCTGACTGAAATCTTCTACTTCCCCTTCCCCTTTCAGAAAACCCTTGTTACATATACCATCACTTCTTTCACGAAGCTTTCTTCCAGCCCAAATCGGACAAATTGCTCCATATTCTTTAGACCCCCATGTACTGCATCTATTACAGATGACGATTTATAAACGATCGATCACTCTGGAGTCCCACATTGTCCACAATGCTTAGCACACAGCAGGTGCTGACAATGTTTAAAGATTTGAGTCTATTAAGTTAAATTAGGTTCCTGTGAAGTTTCTCTATGTATCAGTTGGGAATTTAGCTTATTAAAGATACCCAAAGGCCAGTCTGCAGCACACCCAAGGCTTTGTCCCAATCTTATCTACACATGCTGTACAAATTTATTCTGTGCATCTGCACAAAAGCTACAAAAGGTATCACTGCTGCTGATTATCTGGACACCCTTTGGGTATTACCTAATCTACCTCATCTCCCCATCCCAAAACCTCTTTACCCTGCTTTACTTTGTTTCCTGGCACTTACGTCCTCCTACCATGTGGTATAATTTACTGATATTCAGTGTTTATGGTCACTTACCAAAACATAAACTGAACTAATACAGGAATCTCTTACTGTTTTGTTCATAAATGATACCCAGTGCCTACATCAGTGCCTGGCACAATAAATTATTTTTTTAAACAATAATTCTTTCCTTCTGTCTTAAAGCCCTCGGGAATTATGAGTCAGCACCCTCATTAACTAACGTATCTCACATTGCCCTTACTTCCTCAGCTACAACCATTTACAGTAGCCTTCCAAGTAAGCTTCTAAGAACTAGAGAAAAATGTGTGTATACACACAAACACACACACTTTTTTTAAGTAGGCTCCATGCCCAGCATGGAGCCCAACGTGGGGGTTGAACTCTCAACCCTGAGATCAAGACCTGAGTTGAGATCAAGAGTCAGAGGCTTAGCCAACTAAGCCACCCAGATGCCCAGAAAATACTTATATTTAACTCCTAAACAGCAACTCTTAATTTCTCTGATCAACTCCTGGTAGAGAAATAATATTCAGGAAGCTATACCAAATAACATATAGATGAAATAACCAAAACTTTGTCCTTCCATTTCTGAGAATAGTTATTTATATCTATGAGATCTTCAATTTAGCATTAGAACTACTAGTGGACAAAAACCAAAACCAAAAATGTTGGATTAACTTTTTTGGATTGTCAAACACAATCCAATGTTGGGAATATATTAACTGCTACATGAGACCTGACTGAAAAATTGTACCCCAAATAGTACAAACCCTCTAATGTGCCATATATTTACATACATCAGTTATGGCAAGATTTTTCTTATGTAACTAATATGCTTCAGAAGAAATAAACTTATCCACTTCATTTCTGTAACTATTACATACTGAGCCATGTATAAATAGGATACTATTCTATGTGTATTCAGAAAATACCACCAAAACTTTCTCCATCCCTAGTTTCAGCCAAATATGGTTTTTCCCTGCCTCAACCAATTTAGCTCGGAGTTCCAAGAGACACAAGTCCATTAGCAGCAGTTACAGACATCATCTACATTGCTATTTTGAAGAGAACTTTTAATTCTTGAAGAAATCAAACATCAGCAGTGTAAAAATACCCTCAAGATGAGAAGCTTCAAGCTGAGATACCTGGAAATCTCGTTTCCAGCTAACATGGGAAACAAGGACTTTCATAAGTCCCCCAATCCTCCTATCACTACCTACATGACAAACTTAAAATCAACTTCCAGGATGAGCCTAAGGAAGAGATTTCACAAACTCACATGTGTTAGGCAGGATGACACAAACCAGGCCACCTGTGCACATGAGAAATGTTAGCAAGCTGGCCTGCCAGTTAGCCTTCTGTGGTCACTCAGTTTTGCCTGAACACTCGAAAAAGAATTAATATTCTACATAGGGGCCTATGAAAATAAGGGTTAATTAAATTCTCAGGATCCAGGTGCCAATGTGATGACTAAAAATTACAGGTGGGGAAAGAAGAGAATGGGAACAGAACTGCTATTGCTACTGTTGTGAAGAAAAATACTATTCTGTCCACAACAGTAAAGGAGTATATGATGTTAGTTTCAACCTCCAAGTTTTTATTAGCTTTCTAACCACAGATCAAACAAAAGTGAATCACAACGAAGCCTTCAAACGCGGAATTCCAAGGGTGTTCAGACGACCTGGGGCTGTCTGCTGCCTCCATACCCCCATCTGGCCATCCCATCTTTCTGTCCATCCCCCCAAACTCGTCTGCAATAAAGGTAAATGAAATAGCGACCAAGCACTAAATGTGACGTTAAGTTGGCATTTACAAATGATCTGCAAAATAACTCCCCAGCGGACCTAATCAACCCAGAGCACACTACCGGACTGCTTGGTGGCTGTCTAAAAAGATAAAGCCCGTACTTTTCTGGGGAGCATACTGGGAGGAAGGGCACCTCGGTGAACCAAGTAGCTGCTCCACACTCCAAGACCCTGGGCTGTCACCTGGGGATCCTGACCCTAAAGCCGCCTCATTAAGGATGTGTTACATCCACAGGACTTGTTACTCCAACTTTCCACTCCTAAAACCTAAGAGGGAAGTTAAAAGGGTGCTGGGTGACAGGGAAAAGTACAACGCCCGACCTTGTGTGCTTGGAATCCAGAAAAAAGCAATGGGCAAGCGAAACGGAGAAAGACCACCTGGCACGCGACGCATAAAGGTCATGCGGAGGAGTGGGAGGTATCTATGCAGAGCGTGCAAACCAACAAACCCAAGAGTGGAACGAAGGGAAAGATGGGGAGATGGAGAATGCAGACCCAGGCACCGGGGTGTGTCGGGACTCGGGGTCCGGGGAGAAAGAGCCTCTGTGGGGGATGGAGGACTCCAAGCGAGCTTGAAGCGGGTTGGGGAGGCGACGGCCGTCAGGCAGCGCCAGCGCACCAGAAGGCCTACCGGAGACCTGCTCAGTGGGAACGCCCGGCCCGGGCAGCTCGGGGCAAGGCGAGCTGGGGCCCGCGGCCCTGGTCGCCCGAACAAAGCCGACGCGCGCGGGGCCTGGCTACTCACAACAAGAAGCTCATGTCTGCCGCGGCGTGGGCTGGGGGCTTTGCGGTTTCTAGGCCTCCGGGCGGCGGCGGCGGCGGCGGCGGCGGCGGCGGCGGCGGCCAGGGATGAAGAAGGAAGGAGAGAAGAAGAGGAGAGGAGGAGGAAGGGAAGCGCCAGCTGTTCGACGGCCCCAACTTGTTCGGCTTTGCTAGTTCCAATGGCAGGCGGAGGGGGCGGAAGTGGGAAGCGCACGGCTTGAATCACTCACTGGGAGGGGAAGGGAAAGAAGGCGGGGAAAGGGCCACACGCCTGCTCTCCGAAGAACAGCCGCCGTGACTGCTGAGCTGCTTGTCGCGCCTCCCCCTCCTCCGATTCCTCTTCTTCCTCCTCCCCCTACTCCTCGTCTCCAGTCCCTCACCGCCCTCACCCCGCGAACTCTCGCGAGAGTGGCGGGCGCCGACCCTCCCTCTCCCGCTGTGGCCCCGGGTCCCTCAAGTTCTGGACATCTTTGCAGCCCCGGACCACGCCCAGCGAGTGCACTGGGGCCACCAGATTGGTCAAGGACTGTCCACCTAGTTGCGGGTCGTGGCAAAACGCTCCGAACTGCTTAGCTGGGTTTCAGCAGTCAGGAAGTGGGCTTCAGCTGCGGGATGTCAGGGTTCTGCAGTGAGGGATGGAATTGCCACCAGAATTATGCCCTCTGTAAGTGTTCGGCACAGGATGGTAAAAGGTTATGGAGTCTCTTTGCTAGTATATAAAAACAGGAGGAAGTTTAACGTGTTTGGAATGGGTTGGGTGTGGTTCCCCCAGAGGAGAGAAAAGGGTCTAAATGGGTTTTCAAGGTCCCTGTCGTTTTATGGTTGTATTTTAAAACCCTGAACTAGGAGAGGTCAGGATCCATTATTGTCTCAACAGGCAAGCTATGGTGTCATCAGCAGCTGGGAAAACTGCTGTGGTGACATATTCAATGTGGAGCATTCTTAAATGGATTATAAAGCCTGGCTCTGAACCCCTTAACTGTGAAATGCAAGGCTCTCTATAAGGGGGACTGAATCAATTCTAGCCTCTAGAATGTTTTGTGCAACAGAGTGCCGAATGGTTATAATTGGCTTAGGCCCCATAAATGCTTAATCAGCATTGCCACTGATAACCAACCTACCACAACATTATCAATTTAAGTACCCATTTATTTTACACAAGAGATGTCCATCTTCTTAAAACATGCATCAAGTCCACAAGTAAGTTTTCAAAGAACCTGAACATAACTTAAATAATGTGCAGCTATTAACCCACTTTGGGCTAACTGACATGAAGGAAGTACCAATATGAACTATATGCTTTTGAGTTGGTGCATTATTAGTTTGGCATGTTGGTAAATCAAACCATTTAAAAAAATACAGAAGAAAATATTGGAATCTTGACATTATCTTGAGAACAGCAGAGGTCACTGGAATAATTTGGGAAGACTTAAATACTCAAAAGATGCAGGAAAGAAGGGGGGGAAGGATTTATCTCAATATAGTGAAAATACTGGATTTATAACAAAAGCCCAGATCTTGATTTGGTACTAATTTATTATGTAATTCCATAAGGGTCTTCTGAAAGTAAGACTTGAGTTACCAGATTAGGAAATTATGTTTGGGAAGAGTAAATCAGTTAACCTATTAGAACAACAGTTCACACCTTTTAAAATGAGGGTCTTGGATTATTTCATGATCTCTAAGATATTCCAGTTCTAAAAGTCTGTCATGTCAGGGACATCCATCAAATGACTGGCAGACAGTTCCCATCTGCTCTCTGATTTGGCAGGCTGTCTTACATAGTTTTGCTTTTGTTCAAACACAATTCAGATGAATCCTATGACACTGAATCAGGATAACAATTGGCAGAGGAGAGAATCTGCTAAAGTACCTGCTGAGTTCTTCTTTTCATACCACAAGGAGAGTTGCCTGAAATTAACAGCTGATAAAACTTAAATATATTGGTCTTAAAAATGATAGTCATGTTAATAATATGGAATATAATTCCAGAGGTTAGACATTTAAATCAAACCATGGCTGTCACTTAAAATTATTCGGCTTCGAAAGCACTGGGAAATTTAGAACCAAATAGAGATCTATTCAAATGGACATTTCTAATTGCAATTGCACTTTCACCAATCCATATTTCATATCACTCTTCTCTTAAAATTTCAAGAAGTTCCTCTCCTGGTCAAAAACTTATTTTGTTTATAAATCTTTGTTTATGAAAGATTATTAAAGTTTGTATTTACCAGTTTTTCAAAGAATTGAGACTATAGCATGAATAGAATAGAATACAACAGAACATGTGTGGGTATATGCTTTCAAATATCTTTACAGATCCATTCAAATTTATAAGTATATTTACATATATAAATATAAACAAACAAGATAGTTATACATTCTGGTAAGATAGGAAATAAACAGAATAATGTCATAGAGAATAATGGTGAAGGAAGAGGATCTAATTCATTTATTTATTTTTTAATTTTTCTAAACGTTTATTTGTTTTTGGGCGAGAAAGAGAGACAGAGTGTGGGCAGAAGAGAGGGAGACACAGAATCCGAAGCATGCTCCAGCTGTCAGCACAGAGCCCAATGCGGGGCTCAAACCCACAAACCCTAAGATCACGACCGGGGCCGAAGTCGGAAGCTCAACCAACTGAGCCACCCAGGTGCCCCGAAGAGGATTTAATTTAGATTGAATGGTTCATAAAGTCCTCTCAAGGAGGTGACATTTTTGCTAAGACCTGAGATAAAAGAAGGAGCCAGCCTTGCAAAGAACTAGGGGATGAGCATTTTCTGGTAGAGGGAATAACAAGTGAAAATGCTCTAAGATAAGAAAGAGCTTAAAGAGTTCTTAGAGTTGAAAGGTTATGGCCTGGGCAGAGTGAGCAAGAAGAATGGCATAAGAGAAGCCTGGACATGTAGACAGGGCAGGCTGGGGTTGACAAGCGTAGGCAAGGCATTTGGATTTTATTCTGAGAACATTAAACAAAAGAAGTAAAACAAAATAATCTGAATAACATTTCATTTTTTTTTAATTTGGAAAATTTCAAACATATATAGAGGGGAAGAAATATGATGAATCCATCACACAGCTTCAACAATTATCAGCTCACGATCCGTGATTAGCATTTTGGAAAGATCATTCTCCCTTGTTGTGGAGAATGGACCAGAGGAGGCCAACATGTCAGAAGGGAAACCAGAAGACTATTGTAATAGTCCATTTGTTTCTCAGTTGTGATTTGGTTTAGGGTAGTGTCATTAATAATAGGAGAAATTAATAATCTCAAGGTAAAACCAACAGCACTTGGTGATTGTGCAGGTTGGGGAAAGAAAGGAGTCAAAGATTACTCCTATTATTTTGGCTTTAGCAACTGATGGAAATAGCCATTTATTGAAATAGGGAAGGTCTGAGTGATAATTTGGTGGTAAAACCAAAGTTCTATTTTAGATTAGTTAGCTTTGAGATGTCTATTAGACATCAAAGTAGTGATGTCTGGAAGAGTTTTGACTACTGCACAAAGCAGAGGGAGAGATCCAAACTACAGGCATGAATGCAGACCTCAGTAAGTAAATAGTATTTGAAACCATAAGATGGGCTTGCAAATAGGAATTTATATTCCCGATAAGGATAGACATAGCAGAGCATTACCTGTAAGCATCTGTTTATTCTTTATTTCTCTTCCCAGATATCTCTGGTTTCTGATCACCACTTACCTACTTCAGTTGTATTTATAATCTCCTTTTCCCTCAAGGTAATGGTTTCTACAACCTTAGAGATGATTCATCATACTTTTTATCAGATTAATCATTTCCAATGTGTTCACTAACATGTTACCCTTCCCAGGTAAGATAACACTAATTAAAGCCAAGTTTCCAAATAGTGGGTAAGAGGAAATTTCTCCTTATAGAAACATTTCAGTTAAAAAAACAAAAAAAACCCACAAAAACAGGGTCACCTGGGTGGCTCAGTTGGTTAAGCATCCGACTTCGGCTCAGGTCATGATCTCATGGTTCGTGAGTTCAGGTCCCATGTCGGGCTTTCTGCTGACAGCTCAGAGCCTGGAGCCTGCTTCAGATTCTGTGTCTCCCTCTCTCTGCCCCTCCCCAGCTCGCGCTCTGTCTCTATCTCTCAAAAATGAATAAACGTTAAAAAAAGAAAATTTAAAAAAACAGTAGGAGTGATTTAATTATTATTAGAATATCACCATTTTTGCAACCCCTAATAAATTACTGGATCTAGGCATTAATCATGGCTGCTGGTATCACAGGGAGAAAACCATACTTTGTATGGAAGAATGATGGAAGAATGTATCATCACCTGTGAAAAAGTCTTGCCAACAAAAAAGAACTTGAATCTGGTTAAGCCTCTAGATCAACTATATTAAATTATAGGGAATAGATGGAACAGGAGAATATGGTAAAGAACACGTTAAATGACACCACATGGATTCATCAACAAAATCCAAACTGTGGAGAAATGATACAGGACCCAATGTCTTCAACAAATGAATTACAAAGGAAAAATAGAGCTGAAAGAGAAACCTAGAGGTTGAAAGAAACATAAGAGAGATACCCACCAGTTGTCAGGTGTGCTTTCACTTACATCCTAATTCAAACAAGCAATGTGAAAAAGAACAATAACAAATATTTATGTCATTTATGGACATCCGAAAGTTTTGAACACTGGGCAATTGATGATTAAGGACTAATTATTGTGGTGATGATGTTGTAGTTATGTTTTTTTAAAGAGCCCTTATGTTTTATAAATATGTACCAAATACTTACAGATGAAACAATATGCCTGGAATTTGCTTCAGAATAATGTGGGAGAGGGAAGTAGGAGTATAAATGAAATGAGATTGGCTGTGAGTTGATAATTGTCAAAGCCAGGTGATAAGAATATGAGAATCATTAAACTGTGCTATTTACTTTTGAAAATTTAGTTTTGAAATTTTCCATAATAAAAAGAAAAACAAATAAATAGCAGGTCTCCTTTTGCAAAGGCCTAGAAGAAGTATTAATTAGTGATGGGAATTTAAAATTTGCTGATACAGAACAATGATTTTTGGGGGTGCCTAGATGGTTCAGTTAGTTAAGCGTCAGATCTTGATTTTGGCTCAGGTCATGATCTCACAGTTTGTGAGTTTGAGCCCCACATGGGGCTCTGCACTGATAGCACGGAACCTGCTTGAGATTCTCTCTCCCTCTCTCTCTGCCCCTCTCCTATCCATTCTCTCTCTCTCTCTCAAAAATAAATGAACATTAAAAAAAAAACTTAAAAAAAAAAAGAACAATGATTTTTTTGGACCAGAGCATTCTTTCCTTGCCCTCATATCACCCAGCCTTTTCTGCCTATATAAAGATATTCTTTTATATATAAAACTAAAAGGAAATGCAGTTAATACCAGGGAGAAGAAATGCCAAATTCAAACCCCATGGCTAAATCTGGGCCTCAGTATTTCTTAAGTAGCTGATTCCTTCTGATTCTAAAATGTGATCTGACTGGGAAAGAATAGATACCTGCACAGCAATAGAAAAAGTACACCTAGGGGCACCTGGGTGGCTCAGTCGGTTAAGTGGCCGACTTCGGCTCAGGTCATGATCTCGCAGACCGTGATTTTGAGCCCCGCGTCCGGCTCTGTGCTGACAGCTCAGAGCCTGGAGCCTGTTTCAGATTCTGTGTCTCCCTCTCTCTGACCCTCCCCTGTTCATGCTCTGTCTCTCTCTGTCTCAAAAATAAATAAAACGTTAAAAAAAACTAAAAAAAAAAAAAAAAGAAAAAGTACACCTAGGCAACAAATCTTTAGTAACCTGATCAAGTGCATTCTGTTGTGCAAGAGTGTTTTGGTTACATAACATCTAGATTGATGTGGTAATTATTCCACCTAATTAGTTTATTGCATAAGATTGTTTTTATAGCTACCTCATATTGAATATTTCTCATGGTCTAGTCACTCTGCTAAGCTTTTCATATATTTTACCCTTATGTCATTTATTCCTTACACTACCCCATAAGGTTGGTATTAGGTGTTATTCCCCCCATGTATAGATTAGGAAACTAATGCTGAGAGGTTATGTATGTAACTTGCTCAAAATCACATAGCTGTACATACAAGCTGAATTCAGTAGATCCCATTTCCTTCTGCCCATTTCCATAATGACCTAAATTAGAATGAATATATCCTAAATGAATTTTGGCATGCTACACAATCCCACTTAACATAGCTAGCAGTTCAACCTAACCCTCATTAATGCCCTTTAGATCTTAATTCCATACCTTGCTTCATTAAAGACAAACATGTATAGTTATACACAAACCAGTGTATGGTTATAAATGCTTCTCAAGGGCATATTATTCTTATATAATAGAAAAGAATGAAAGTGGGGCACCTGGGTGGCTCAGTCCATTAAGCATCCAACTTCTGCTCAGGTCATGATCTCACAGTTCATGGGTTCAAGCCCCATGTTGGGCTCCATGCTAATAGTGCAGAGCCTGCTTGGGATTCTCTCTCTTCCTCGGATTCTCTCTCTCCCCCTCCCCTACTTGCTCTGTCTCTCTCAAAATTAACAAACTTTTGAAAAAATTTAAAAAGAAGTGTAAAAGATTGGTTCATGAAACTTGGTGTCTCTGGGTACAATCATTTATCACTAAAAGCCATAAAGTATCAAAACACAAAGCTTATTTAATGTGTTACAAGGGAAGAAGAAATCTTCTATTGATCCCAACCCTAACCCAATCCCCTCCAATTCAAGCTGTTCATTCTTTTAAAGGTGAGGTTTGTGCAATAAAATGCTAGATTTAAGAGAATGATGACATACATACCATTTGTCCACTCAACAAGCGTTTACTGTCTATTATGGGCCTCTGGAAGCAAAAAACATCATGAGTCCTATAGGTCATTGGGAAATACAGATAATCAGACAAAAGCAAAATTAAAAAGCATGTAAGTTTCAGTAAGGAAAAGCCTATGTTATATGTGAGCATATATGAAAGGGAACTCACCTACTTTTTTTTTATTATTTTAAGAGATAGAGCACAAGCAAGGGAAGGACAGAGAAGTCAGGGAAGGACAGAGAGAGAGGGAGACAAATAATCTGAAGCAGGCTCCAGGCACTGAGCTGTCAGCACAGAGCCTGATGCGGGGCTCGAACTCATGAACTGTGAGATCATGACCTGAGCTGAAGTCAGACGCCCAACCGACTAAGCCACCCAGGTGCCCCAGGACCTCACTTATTTTGGTCAGAGAATTAGATCCTGTGCATTGAGAAATGGCTGGTATGTATTTACTCCTTGCATATAAATTCCTGTTATATTTATAAACAGCACAAATTAATAAAACTTCTATTCCCCTCTCATCATTGTCAACCCACTTTTGGTGGGTTTTTTAATTTTAATTTTAATTATTTTTACAATGTACATTTTATTTATTTTTTAATATAATTTATTGTCAAGTTGGCTAACATACAGTGTGTACAGTGTGCTCTTGGTTTAGGGGTAGATCCCCGTGATTCATCACTTACATACAACCCCCGGTGCTCATCCCAACAAGTGCCCTCCTCAGTATCCATCACCCATTTTTCCCTCTCCTCCACCACCCCCCCCACCAACCCTCAGTTTGTTCGCTGTATTTAAGAGTCTCTTATGGTTTGCCTCCCTCCCTCTCTGTAACTATTTTTCCCCCTTCCATTCCCCCATGGTCTTCTGTTAAGTTTCTCTGTTTTGGCGTTTTGAAGCACCATGACATAGAAATTGATTTTTGTTTTCAAGAAGCCAGTCTTAGAACTTTTTAGAAGCTGCTACTTTTGGTATACAATTTTTAGAATCTTAGTTCATAGGACAAAAATCATAAAAGATTTCTTGCATGGACTATATGCACTTGCCCAGTAAATGTTGACTGTCTTTATCTGTCAAGTTTATTATTGTCCACAATTGATTGTTTTTTCCCACTAAACTTAGACCTTGTAGCCACTTTTCCAGGCAGCTGCATTGGCGGGAGGAGGAGAAAGGGTCCTTTTTGAACCTATTCAAAGCTGCCTTTCCCAAATTGATAGGACATTGCCAAGGTCAGAAAGCCTAAAATTAACTCTACCAGCTGTGTTTTGGATTGCTTCATATAGCACATGGACTCCGGGGGGCTCATTCTGGATAGGCTAGTTTACTGCTTCAATCTGCGGTACCCTTAGAAGTTTGTTTGCCTGGAGTACATGTTGTGCACAGGATGTGGTAGCTAAGCAGCTTGAAAGTGTATGGGGACTAAACAAATAAGTCTCTCTTTTAATCTCAAAGAAACCTAGCAACAATGGAGCGGGGGAGGGGATGGAGAAGTCACTACTGTGTATGTCAGATGAGCTGCTTAACTTTTAACCTTGCTAAAGTTTCCCAGAGAGCAAGCTGGTTATGTGGTGCCAAAGACCAAGAGATGATGCTGCAGTTGCAAGGAGTCTATGTTTTTAGCCCACCCATCTCCATGAGGTCCTTTAGCATGAAGGACCATATATAGGCATAGAAAGTATCCCAACTGGCTGCAACTTAAAAATATCCTAAGAATCAGCAGCTGTTACTTTCACCCACACAAATTCACAGTTGGCTTAATAAGATAGTGCCTGTTCTCAAGAGCTGCAGCCCTCTGGGTTATGCCCTCTGTTCTTAGGTTGCCTCCCCCATCTCCAGTCCCCTACTCAGAGTAACTTAAAGCAGAATGGATGAATAAAACAGATTAATTATGAGTGGTTCAGGGTTTGCATCAATGTAAATAATGAGATGTGGAAGTCAGATCTTGCAATATGGTCTTAAATCCCTGCCTTTACAACCACTGGACCCCAGGAACCCTAGGCTGTCCCTACTCCTGGCCATTTGTTCTCTCTCACTTATGGCCACTACCACTCCCTCTTCTTGGCATCCCTCTCATGTTTTTCATAGTTGTCATGGTCACAACCATAGCAACCTGAGCAGGCCACAATCCTCTTATAGCTGGAGATGTGAGATACTGCTTTACACAATATAATTCCCCTGTACTTCACCAATAGAAATCTGGTCCCAGATAGTCAAATCAAGTTTTTCCTCGGGAGAAATATTTCAACCCTCCCCAAATAGCACTATTTTTAAGGTTTGTATAGCATCAGGGTAACCAGGAAGAATCTACAGATTTGACCAGTTTTTTTTTTTTTTAACTGTTCCCTATTTTTGAGAGACAGAGAGATAGAATGTGAACAGAGGAGGGGCAGAGAGAGAGGGAGATACAGAATCCAAGGCAGGCTCCAGGCTCTGAGCTATCAGCACAGAGCCTGATGCTGGGCTCAAACTCATGAACTGCAAGATCATGATCTTAGCCGAAGTCGGACGCTTAACTGACTGAGCCACCCAGGAACCCCCAGGAAGAATCTGCAGAGAAGCAGCCCAGGATAATCCGTCCCACCTTGAAATTTGACCAACTATTTCTAAATCCCTTATTTATAGGCTCTACTCTGTGTTTCCACACCAATCATTCCATTTGAGTACAGGGGAAGAGTTTTAGAATGAAAATGGCGGGAAGATTTCATGTGCAAAATAAAGCATTTTTTTGTTTTATTTTTATTTATTTATGTATTTATTTAGTTAGTTACTTACTTGCTTATTTACTTACTTTTGAGAGAGAGGGAGTGTGTGTGAGCAGGGGAGGGGCAGAGAAAGAAGGAGAGAGAGAATCCCAAGCAGGCTCCACCCTGTGAGGGCAGATCCTGATTTGGGACTCTGTCTCATGAACTGTGAAATAATGACCTGAGCTGAAATCAATAGGCAAGATACTTGACCGACTGAGCCACCCACATGCCCCAAAAGAAGCAAGTCTTTTTTTGTTTGTCTGCTTTTTATGTTTACTTGCTTTTGAGAGAGAGAGAGAGAGAGAGAGAGAGACAGAGTATGAACAGGGAAGGGGCAGAGAGAGAGGGAGACACAGAATCTGAAGCAGGCTCCAGCCCCGTGCTGTCAGCACAGAGCCTGATATGGGGCTCAAACTCACAAACCTGTGAGATTGTGACCTGAGCCGAAGCCAGAGGCTTAACTGACTGAGCCACCCAGGTGTCTCAAGAAGCAAGTCTTAAAAGGTTAATAGACTTTCTCCAGAGCAGGAAGGGGTGAGAGAGGAGTAAGAGGCAGAGACATGGCATTACAGAAAGATGATGCCACATGTGTAAAGCTCTGAAGCATGAAAAAAAAATACATACGTAGACAAAGGACATGTTGACTGCTACAACTAATTACCTTAGTACAAACTCTCATTCATTCAACAACATTTATTAGTACTAACCATATACTAGTTACTTATGTTAGCACTTGGGGATATAGTAGGGTACAAAACAAAGTCCCTGACCCCAAGAAGTTTATATTCTAGTGCATATATTCTCAATGCATTAACTCTAGCTGTATTTGCATTTTCATTCATTATCCCTAATTATGGCATGAAATCTCAACTTATTAAAGCAATATTTTAGAGGAGTAAAGGTATCAGGAATCAAGTAGGGAAGAAATTCAAGAGTTACAGCATAAAGATATAAGGTGTTCTGACCACCGAGCAGACAATAGTTCCAATGCTCAGTTGAACTCTGCTTTACTTGATATCACAGAACTGTAAATTTAGTTCTATAGGAAGTGCTGTGAATATTTAAAGTATAGCTTTTAGCCATAACTCAGTGACTGCATGGTCAAATGGCAGGTCTAAAATTGGAGCAGGTGTGTGTGTGCAAAGACATTAAGATGGAACCACAACTCTGTTCCTAGGAACAAAGCCTCCTCCTTCTCCCCTGACTCTTTCCTGCCTCCGGCAACCTCCAGGGACCTGTGTCATCTATTAGAATCACTGTCACAGGGGCTTCATGCTTACAATTTCCATAAATCTTCCCCAGATCATCAACAACCATCACAGGAGGCAGGGGGTTGGGAAAGGGTGGTTGGTGGCTACGCAGCATGGCTCAAAAGGCCGTGCCTCCCAAGAGGCCTTAGTAGCTACTTGGGATAGGACTGAAAGCAGCTCTTTGTTTCTGGTAATAACTCTGGAGCCAACTGTGGCTGCCCGTCCTGCCATGGCTCTTAGAGAGCTTGTATAATCATGGAAGCATATGAGAATCTAAGCCAGTACTGGAAAGAGACCACAGAATTTTCAGGAAATGAGGGGAACTAATATTTATTTTATGGCTGTGTAATTTTCTGTCAGAATCTTTCAAGGTTCTATACTCATTTAATTCTTACCACAACCCACTGAGGCAGATGTCCCTGTCCCAGTTCTATGGGTGAGGATATTAAATCACATCTAATGTAACACCAGGAGTAAGTAGGAGACCCCAAATTTGAACCCAGGTACTATCTAATTCATGGGGAATCAAATGTCCCAGGGCTTTGTATTATTGTAGGGTTGGGAATATAAGTAGTACACAAACACAGCTTTATATAATATTGAGTCACATATTAAGAAAGTTATTCCCCTTTAAATTAATTTTCATTTCTTCTGATTATATGAAGGAGAAAGTCTTGGTTTGATGCCTATGTCTTTAACATCTCTTTAACATATAGTCTCCAGTTGTAAGAGAGAGAGCCACAGGCTTTAGACCCAGAGACTTTAGTAGGCAACAATATTTAGCTAGAGCTTAATAAAATAGTGCTCTTATTGAATTTATTTATATCTTCTATTACATAAGGCATGTGATAATGGTTTTCATTTATAGTAGCGATGTAAAGTAGATCTTATTGGTCAAGTTCAGAATCTCTAGCATCACAGTACTCAGGTTCATCTACTTGCTAGCTGTTAGACCTTGGACAAATTAAGTAGCCCTCAGTTTCCTCACTTGTAAAATAAGTTCAATGGTAATACTAATATATAAGATGAATGTGTGGATTCAATGAGATATTGCACATGAAGCACTTAGAACAATATTTTTATTTTTATTATTTTTATTTATTTTAAATATGAAATTTATTGTCAAATTGGTTCCCATACAACACCCAGTGCTCATCCCAAAAGGTGCCCTCCTCAATACCCATCACCCACCCTCCTCTCCCTCCCACCCCCCATCAACCCTCAGTTTGTAGAACAATATTTTTAAAATACTGTTGCTCAATAAATGGTAGTTATTATGAAGTTTAGGAGAAAAACAAGCTAATTTAAATCAGGGTTTCTCATCTTTGGCACTACTGACCTGACAGTTCTTTGTTGTGGGAGGCTATGTTGTGTATTATAGGATTTTTAATAGTATCCCTGCCCTATGTCCTAGATGCCAGTAGCACCCATTTATGACAAACAAAAATGTCTCCAGACATTGCCAAGTGTCCTCCCAGGGGCAAAATAACCCTTGGTCATTACTGTTTTAAAAGAAAGGATTAGGCAAAAGTATGACTCAGACATGACATGACTTAGACATAACAAATATCTAAATGTGCTGTGAGAAAACCTGAAGTTTGGGAAACATTGCACTGCTATAGTGCTATTCAAAATTTAATTTGCAGAAATTACTATTTTTACTTGCAGATTTATAACTATACTCTAAGCTTCCTTTTAAAACTAAAAGTATCAAGCAACTTAGAAGGAACTGGGCTACTAAGTACATGAAAGTTATCTTTACCTTTTTTTTCCTTTTACTTCTTTTTTCTTCTCTTCTCTTCCAATCCGTCTGCTGCCATAGACCCTCTTCTACACACACCTGTGAACTGACGAGGCAACATTCTTTGTCCAGACTTCTTACACCCCTCCCTCCCCAGTCATGGGTGCTCTTATCTTCCTCCCAAGGCCCTATTCCCGCTTTTTGAATGCATGTAATAATGTAATTGATGCCAAATCAGATAGTATGCTTTCAGTTACACACAGCAGAAAACTAAACTATCTTTGGTTGGAACAATAAGGATATTTGTTGGTTCACACAAATGAAGTTTCAGGATTGGAAGTTTTCAGGGTGGCATTTATTCAGTGGATCCAGCTCCAGTTTTCTACAGTTCCCTTGAGTCAGGCTTTCTCTGTGTGCCAACTTCATCCTCAACTTGGTGGTAAATTGGCTATGCATTTGGGGACCTCACATTCATACCCAACCATGTTTAGAGGACATTGAAAAAAAATTGTCTCTAGAAGTTATCCAGAGACGGCCTCAGATTATTGAAAGTGACAGTGTAGGATTTTTCTGCCTTGGAAGTTAATTGTTTTTAATGATACGATGCCTGAAAATTTCTCTATCTCTGAAGTTCATTAGTTTACTGAGATGTTGATAGAGTAAATGAGATAATGTAAGTGAAAGCACTTTGTAAACTGACATGTAATTATAAGGTATCAGCTCTTAGGTCTTTTTTTTTTTTTAAGACTATAAATCTACTCAACTAGATCATTTATAATAGAGTTTATAGAAGAACAATGGAGGATGAATGTCAAAGAAACCTCAAAACTGGTGCCTTAATAGGGCCACATAGGTCTCAAGGAGACTGGTGAGTGATTCTAGACTCAAGACAGCTCTGGAGTACTCAGCAGCAGAATTCATGGGCCTTATTTGATATGGAGTGGTTATAATGAATGTTTCTACTTTCTTCTGTCCTGCCCCCAACTGGAAAATTATTTTTGCATTTGTAATTCAAATTGCCAGGATGGGGGTGATGACTGACTTAGTCAGTAATTCATCAATGTTTAGACTATACCCTTTACCCCTGGCCACATCAAAGGCCACTAGCTACCTTATGGGGAGAATGCTCTTAGTTTCCATGGTTAATAATGTCTTTCAAAGCCTAAATGAATGTCATTTCATACTACACAATGTGTTCTTGCTCAAATCAATTTAAAAATAGATTTAAATAACTGAAAAGATGGCACTGTCATATGAAGACATCAATGCTCTAATTAAACTATAAACTTAATGCAATTCTCCACCCAACAAATATACCAATAAGATGGAAATTTCAAAAAAAAAAAAGGATTTTCCAGAAAAACTGAAGTGTACAAGTTTAGCCAGGGGAATTCTAAAAAACAAAGATAGTGGGGGCAGGGGCAGTTTATCAGATATTAAAACATTATAAAGATACAAAGTTTAAAATCTTGAAAAGTAAGCTAGATCAATGGAAAAGAATAGAAAGAAAAGATATAGATAAAAAATACATAAAACGGGGCGCCTGGGTGGCTCAGTCGGTTGAGCATCCGACTTCGGCTCAGGTCATGATCTCACAGTCCGTGAGTTCGAGCCCTGCATCGGGCTTTGTGCTGAC
Organism: Prionailurus bengalensis; assembly: GCF_016509475.1. NCBI lineage: Eukaryota > Metazoa > Chordata > Mammalia > Carnivora > Felidae > Prionailurus > Prionailurus bengalensis. Next base: position 148,970,928 of record NC_057344.1, read on the forward strand.
CGCCCAGAGCCTGGAGCCCGTTTCAGATTCTGTCTCTCTCTCTCTCTCTCTGCCCCTCCCCTGTTCATGCTCTGTCTCTCTCTGTCTCAAAAATAAATAAACGTTAAAAAAAATTAAAAAAAATACATAAAATTACTGCAAGAAAAGTAGATTATTCAGTAAATGGTGAGGGACAACTGGATAGCCATCAGAAGAATCTTGGATCTCTACCTTAATTTTTTATACCAAATTAAATTTCAAGTGGATCAGGGCACCTGGGTGGCTCAGTTGGTTAAGCTTCCAATTCTGGATTTGGGCACAGGTCCTGATCTCATAGTTCGTGTGGAGCCCTGCATCGGGCTCCATGCTCCGTGCTCACAGCGAGGAGATTCTGTCTCTCACTCTCTCTCTACCCCTCCTCTGCTTGCACTTTCTCTCACTCTCTCAAAAAAACAAAACAAAACAAAATAAACTTAAAAAAATAAATGAATTTCAAGTGGATCAAAGATTAAAAGTAAAATTGAATCCATAAAAATGCTAGAAAAAACACTAAAGAATTTTTTATAATCTCATCAGGAAGAAAACCTTTCCAAGCTCGACACAACTCCAGAATCCAAATCCACACAGATACAGCACATATTGGTAAATTTGATATGTGAAAGAAATTGCCAATAATGAAAAATATTAATAACAAAAATTTTAGATGGACAAATTGGAGTATTTACAACATATTTCAGGTATAGGGCTTATTTATAAACAGTTTTTGTAATTCAATAAGAAAAATATCACAACACAACTTTTAAAAATCAGAGAAATAAACGTAAAGAGAATATTCTGCAGCTGTTAGATAAAAGTGGCAGATCTATCTTAACTGATTTTAAATGATCTTTCAGGGGCATCTCCTTGACTTAGTAAAGCATGGTACCCTTGATCTCAGAGTCGTGAATTGACGCCCCACGTTGGGCACAGAGATTACCTAAAAGAAAAAAAGTAAAAAAGAAAAAAAAAAGAAAAAGAAATGGTCTTTCAGATATATTAGTAAGAGAGAAAAAAGCAAAGGTACAGAAAAATAATGTAGTAGTCTATCATTTCTTTAAAAAAAGGGGGAGTTATTTAAAAGACCATGTTATTAATTTCTTTATTGTTTTATAAAGAAATTAAAACAATTTATAAAACAAATTACCACAGATTTATGATCTTACATTTCTGGAGATCAGAAGTCCAAAAGGGGTTTCACTGGGCTGAAATCAAGGTAGCATCAGGGATATTCCTTTTGGAGAATCTAGGGAAGAGTCCAATTATTGGCTTTGTCCAGCTTCCAGAGTTTGCACAGAATCCTTGGTTTGTGGCCTGTTACCAATCCAACAGTTGCTTCTATCATTACATCTCATTGTCTAACTTTTCTGCCTCTTTCTCCCATCTTTTAAGGGTCTTTATGATTATACTGAATCTACCCAGATAACCCAGGATAATCTCCCCATCTCAGGATCCTTAATGTAGTATAATCTGGAAATCCTTTTTGCCATACAGGGTAACAACATAGTGTCAAAGAAACATTGGAGCTGGGGTGCCAGCGTGGCTCAGTCAGTTAAGCCTCTGACTTCGGATCAGGTCATGATCTCCCGGTTCATGGGTTTGAGTCCTCTGTTGGGCTCTGTGATGATAGCTCAGGGCCTGGAGTTTGCTTCGGATTCTGTGTCTCCCTCTCTCCCTCTGCCCCAACCCCACTTGTGCTCTTGTCTGTCTGTCTGTCTGTCTGTCTGTCTCTCTCATCTCAAAAATGAATAAACATTAAAAAATTAAAAAAAAAAGCACCATAGCTGTGTTAAAGTGATAAAATCAGATTTTATTCAAGACTATTGCAATAGAGGAAAATAATATGGTATAGAATTGGGCTTAACTCTGAATACATGGACAAGTGGGGATTTACAACCAAACAACAGGACGAGGGTCAGTGGATGGAAAATTACTAAGGGGAAACATCAAGGGTAAACGGGATTTCTGGCTAAACCAACTTGACAGGATTGTTAGTTACTAAAGGCAGGCCAGGGTGATCAGCTATCAGTTGGTGGAGGATGAGGAATTTGATCAGGTACCTGGAGTGATTAGATATCAAGGGTGGGGTTCCTAGCTAAGTTGATTTAGCAGGATTCTTGCTAAAACTGGGCAATGCAAAGACAAACATGGAAGCCCAAAGGTCAAGACCTAGTTCAAAAGATGGCTCTAGGGAGCCTGATTAAAATTTGATCAAGGAGAGAATCTTTATCAAGAGTTGTAGGTTCCAGGGATTAGGATTTGGGCACCTGTTGTGGGGGGAGGGGGTCATTATTCTGCTACCACACCAGGAAAATTGATCAGCCAAGAGAATCAACTAAAAAACTATTATAAACTATAAAAGAATTCATTAGTTAAAATTAACATATAAAAGGCAATATCCTATCCACATATATATGATTATGCAAGAAAATGGAAAATGTCACTGGGGAGAGCAAACATCAACCTGGGGATCAGAAGAAGAGAAATTATTTTTCAATGTGTCCACTTGTGCATCATTTAAGTCATTTTATAGCTATCTTCTATTGAACAAATGAATCTGATCTTGTCACTATTTAAAATCTTGTATGGTTTTTTGGTTATTGGTGGTGTTGCCCCTTATCGAAATTGTTTTTGTGGGTTGCTTTTTGTTCTTGTCAATTATTCAGGTCCCTTTTCCTATTTTGGGAGAATCTGCTATTGTGTATGGTTTTGATAGGACTCCATGCCCCATCTTTTACTATGGAAACTGAAAGGGGAAGAATTTGCATCCTCCTAACCAGGGCATTGACTCTGGAGGTGAAGCCAAGGGACACCTTGGGTGTCAGGGAACCTGCAGGAGCACACTGCACTGGTGAAGGGGACTCCTGCCAGTCTATTCTAAGAAACAGCTAGTGTAATGTGTGTTCTTGACCACAGCGGGAGCTCCCTGGCTTTCTTCTGTTTTCCAAATCTTATCTTCAGCCTCCTGCTGACTTTGTGAGTCCCACAATGTGCATCACAATGTTCTTTTTCTCCTGTTTCTAACAAAAACTCTGACTCCAGATATTAGTTAAACCTCTTAGCAAGTCATACAAGGCCTCACTTTTTTTTGTAGGCTTCTCTCTCATCCGCCTTATCCCCAGGACACACCTGGATTTTCCATAATTTCCTAAACATGCCATGCCTTTTCACCCCTCCATAACCACTGAGAATGCTTTCTTCCCCAGAGAGGTAAGTGCTTTCTGAGCTTTTAATTCCCACTTAATTCAACTATAATTTCTCTGAATTATCCCTTCATAGTACTTTTTAGCCTACTTCTGTGATCTATTACAATATTTATCATATTACATTTGAAGTGTTTGAACTATTTTGTATCAGACGAAGAAGTCCTAGAGAGGACCTGCCCAATGAAGCCTGGTCCAGCATACAGCATTTTGAGGTTCCTTAATAAATATTAGTTGGCTAAATGAATGAAATTGAATGCATTTTTGATGATTCAAGATCATTATGACCACAATTTTGTGGTCTATTTGACTACAGCTCTTTGGTGTTACAAAAGGTTATAGGATGATTTGTTCCTTTAAAAATATATTTAATATTTGATAGCTTAAAAATAGCTTCCACATGTTATCTTTTTTAATTTTTAATTTTTATCTTTTTAAGTAATCTCTATGCCCCCAACAAGGGGCTCAAACTCACAACGCCAAGATCAAGAGTTGCGTGCTGAAAAAAAAAAAACAAAAAAAGAAGGGTGCCTGTATGGCTCAGCAGGTTAAGCCTCTGACTCTTGATTTAGGCTCAGGTTATGATCTCAAGGTCTTGAGATGGAATCCCCAAGTCAGGCTCCACACTGTGCATGGAGCCTGCTTAAGATTCTCTCTACCTCAGGGGCACCTGGGTGGGTCAGTCCGTTAAGTGTCTGCCTTCAGCTCAGGTCATGATCTCATGGTTCATGAATTCAAACCCCGGGTTGGGCTCTGTGCTGACAGCATGGAGCCTGCTTGGGATCTTCTCTCTCCTCTCTCTGCCTTTACCCTGCTTGCACGCTCTCTCTCAAAATAAACTTAATAAATAAACTTAAGAAAAATTAAAAAAAAATCTCACAAGATTCTCTGTCTGCCCCTTTGCCCCTTACAAGATTCTCTGTCTGCCCCTTCCCTGCTCATGTGCTCTCTCTCTTTCTCTCAAAAAAAAAAAAAAAAAAAAAAAGAAAGAAGGAAAGAAAGGAAGAAAGAAAGAAAGAAAGAAAGAAAAAAAAGAAAGAAAGAAAAAGAAAAAAGTCGAATGCTTTGCTGACTGAGCCAGCCAGGTGCCCCTACACATATATTTTCTTGGTTGATTTTTGTTACAACCATGTGTGGTAAGCCAGGGTGAGTTCCAGAGAGAGTGAGTAATTTTCCTAAGATTACATGTGATTTACAAGTGGCAATAATGATAAAGTCAATAAAAGAAAAACATATGAAATTTATTTAGCACTTACTATATCCAAACACTTTTTTTACTTGCTGTATGTAATTTGATCCTTTTCACTATGTGGTAACCATGTTATTATCTTCCTTGTGTGGATGGGGAAACTGAGATTACCAGTTAGTAAATAGTAAAGCTGATATTTGAACCAGATGTACTGAAATGGAATCAGTTTCCCAAATCATTATGCTACAGTGGTAATTTTACTATTACCACTGGCTCCTAGAGGCTGGCTTCTTACAGCTTTTTTCATGCTATTTTCTTGTTAGCATGCAGTACCATTTTGCTGCTGCTAATTCAATATTTCTTATCTATGCTAGAAACCAGGTAAGTAAAGTGGGTGTTGGGTCTAAAATTAGGAGGAAATAGATGACCATCTGTTGATTCTGTAACATCTTTTATTGGAAGGCCTTTTTTTGTTTGTTTACTTATTGATTCGCCATCATATTCTATTTAATAAAAGTCCCAGAAAAGTGCCCCTTGTCAAATAGCCATATTTGAGTTAACTCATGCAATTGACCTGAAAACAAGTTCTCCAAATAGTCAATGGGGCATTGGAGTGGCAATAATCTGGAACACATAATCTTTTTTTTTAATCACTTGAGCTCATCCACCTGAAGGAAAGAGACACTGGCCCACTCAGTGAACCTGTGAACCTACCACCGAATGTCTCTGCTGTAAACTGTTTCAGCATTGTTAAGTAGCTGAAATGATAAATGGATATACCTGGCCAAAGAAGCAGAGCTCACAGCTTCAGAAAAACTGCTGAGCTCTAAAACGTTTGTTAGTAAATGCCCTTTGAAGGGTTGATTCTTTTATCAATGAATATTTCTTTACTACAACTTCTTTTCTTTTTATCATGTATTCTTACATATATGTATGTATCACACACGTGCACGCGCGCGCGCACACACACACACACATACACACACACACACAGACCAGGTGCCTGGGAGGCTCAGTCGGTTGAGCTTCCGACTTCAGCTCAGGACATGATCTCACAGTTCATGAGTTCAAGCCCCGCATTGGGCTCACTGCTATCCGTGCAGAGCCTGCTTCAGATCCTCTATCCCCCCCTCTCTCTGCCTCTCCCCTGATCATGCTTTCTCTCTCTTAAAAATAAGTAAACATTGAAAAAAAAGACCAGAGATTTTGAATTTGCCTACATCATTGGCAGTAGAGAAAAGCCCACTTTTAGTATGTGTACTAATCAAAACAGCACAGTAATTCACTGTGCATGAGTATTCATATAGTTTCTCTCAGAAGAATGTTTAAGAATCTGATTTCACTCATTCAGTTCATTCCATGAAAATTTACTGAGTACTTGTCATATGCCCAACACTATAAATAAATATCAGTAGTGAACAAAATCAATGTGGTTCCTACCCTCATCGATATCACATCTCTTATTGTGCAGCTTCATTATACAATCAATCCTTATTTTTTTTAATGTTTATTTATTTTTGAGAGAGAGACACACACACAGAGAGCAAGTGCGGGAAGGATAAAGAGAGAGAGAGGGAGACACAGAATTTGAAATAGGCTCCAGGTTCTGAGCTGTCAGCACAGAGCCTGATGTGGGGCTCAAACCCACAAACCATGAGATCATAACCTGAGCTGAAGTCAGATGCTCAACCCACTGAGCCACCCAGGCGTCCCAATCCTTATTTTAACTTGTAGTCCAAGGTTATCATAAAATCCTACCTGTAAAATTTCAATAGCAATGTGAAACTTCCCAAATATACTTTCTCAAAAAATATTGAGCCAAATATAGTCATTGGATTTTAGTGCTAAAATAAATTTTAAAATAGGCATATATTATGCTCTTCTGCTGTGTCTTTAATTTTGTAAGGTATTATATTATTTTACTATTGCTACTGTAACAAACTTCATGGCTTAAAAAAACACAAATCTATTATATTACAGTGTAGAGGTCAGAATGAGTTTCACTGGGCTATAACTGAGGTATCATCAGTGCTGTGTTCCATCTGGAGCCCTGGGGGAGAATCTAGAAGCTGCCTACATCCCTTGGCTTGTGGCTCCATTTCTTTGTTTTCAAAGTAAAACACTACTTTGTAAACTGTGCCGAGATTATGGAAACGGCTTCAGTTTTTTTCTTTTCAGCATTTTCTGATGTGGTCATGTTTTCTTTTCATAATGTGAAAAAAAGAAAATTCATAACACAGTCTGTTCGGAAAACAGTTTAAAGTTCTATGCAGCTGGAGTGCAAGTGCATGGAACAGATCAGTAGAAATTGAGGCTATTCTGATCGGGTTGGAACCAGACCAAGTCCAATTTTGTTGGCTGGGTAATGATTTGAGCTTGATCTCATGAACAGTAGGGGAATCATGGGGGATTTTTAAGTAGAAAATTTCCAATCAGAATTGTAATTTAAAAAGAAGCTGTAATGATAGATTCTATTAAAATAAGATAAACTTTACTACTATGTTTAATTCCCTCATTTAAATTCACAATGTATAATTTAGTTGTCTCCATTGTTGATTTAACCCATTTCTTCATACAATAGGGGCTGATAATTTAAAAAAACTTTAAACTGAAGTATAGTTGACACACAATGTTACGTTGGTTTTGGGTGTACAACACAGTGATTTGACAAGTTAGTTTGTTATGCTATGCTCACCACAAGGGTAACTACCTACCATCTGTCATCCTACAACACTTTAACAATGCCACTGACTATATTCCCTATGGTGTACTTTCTGTTTCCATGACTTATTCATTCCATAAGTGGAAGCCTGTATCTCCCACTCCTCTCCACCCATCCTGCCCATCTTCCCACTCCTGTCCCCTTTGGCAACCATCAGTTTTTTCTCTGCATGTGTTTGTTTGTTTGTTTTGTTTTTTAGATTCCACATATAAGGAAATCATGTAGCATTTGCCTGTCTCTGTCTGACTTATTTCACTCAGCATAATACCCTCCAGGTCCAGCCACAAATGGCAAATTCTCATTATTTTTTTATGACTAATATTCCATTGTATATATACACCACATTTTCCTTATCTATTCATTTATTGATGGACACTTGGGTTGCTTTCATATCTTAGCTTTGTATAATGCTGCAATACACATAGGGGTGTTTATATCTTTTCAAATTAGTGTTTGTCTTCTTTGGATAAATACCCATTAGTGGAATTACTAGATCATATGGTGTTCCTAGTTTTAATTTTTTGAGGAATCTTCCTACTGTTTTCCATAGTGGTTGCAGCAATTTACATTCCCACCAACAGGGCATAAGTGTTTCTTTTTCTCCACAACCTCACCACCAGTTGTTATTTCTTGTCTTTTTTATTCTAGTCTGACATGTGTAAAATAATTTTTCATTGTGGTTTTAATTTGCATTTCCCTAATGATGAATGATGTTGAGCATCTTTTCATAGGTATGTTTGCCATTTGTATGTCTTTTTAGGAAAAATATCTATTTGGGTCCTCTCCCCATTTTTAATCAGATTATTTTTGGTGTTGGGCTGTATAAGTTCTTTCTTTTAAAATGTATTTATTTATTTTGAGAGAGAGAGTGCATGATCAGGGAAGGGTAAGAGAGAGAGGGAGGGAAAGAACCCCAAGCAGGCTCTGCATTGTCAGCACAGAGCCTGACTCAGGGCTCGATCTCACAAACTGCAAGATCATGCATGACATGAGCCAAAATCAAGAGCCAGATGCTTAACCCAGGTGCCCCAGAGCTTTATAAGCTCTTTATATATTTTGGATACTAATGCTTTATTGGATATGTCATTTGTAAATATCTTCTCCCATTCAGTACGTTGCCTTTGAGTTTTGTTGATGGTTTCCTTCACTGTGCAAAAGCTTTTGATTTTGATGTAATCTCAACAGTTTATTTTTCCTTTTGTTTCTCTTGTTTTCTTTTACAAAAATTTTAATTTTATTTTTGAGAGAGAACATGAGCATGGGAAGGGCAGAGAGACAGGGACATAGGATCTGAAGTAGGCTCTAGGCCAACAGAAGAGAGCCTGATGTGGGGCTCAAACTCATAAACTGTGAGATCATGACATGAGCCCAAGTCGAATGCCTAACCAACTGAGCCACTCAGGCATTCCTTGTTCCTCTTGCTTTAGGAGATATATCTAAAATAATGTTTCAATGACCGATGTCAAAGAAATTACTGGCTATGTTTTTTTCTAGGAGTTTTATGGTTTCAAGTATCATATTTAAGTCTTTAGTCCATTTTGAGTTTTTGTGTATGGTGTAAGAAAATGGTCCAGCTTCATTCTTTTGCATGTAACTGTCCAGTTTTCCCAACACTATTTATTGAAGAGGGTGTCCTTTTCCCATTGTATATTCTTGACTCCTTTGTCATAGATTAATTGACCGTATCAGTATGGGTTTATTTCAGGGTCTCTATTCTGTTCCATTAATCTATGGGTCTGTTTTTGTGCTAGTACCATACTGTTTTGTAGTTGATAATTCAATTTTTAAAAAAAAAAATTTTTTTTTCAACGTTTTTATTTATTTTTGGTACAGAGAGAGACAGAGCATGAACGGGGGAGGGGCAGAGAGAGAGGGAGACACAGAATCGGAAACAGGCTCCAGGCTCCGAGCCATCAGCCCAGAGCCTGATGTGGGGCTCGAACTCACGGACCGCGAGATCGTGACCTGGCTGAAGTCGGACGCTTAACCGACTGCGCCACCCAGGCGCCCGGATAATTCAATTTTTAATTCACTTTTCTATGCCATGAAGATGTAGCATTTACTTTGTACACTTATGGAAAAATAAATCTTGCTGAATTGCTCTTTTTTTCCCCCCAAGACATAAGCACAGATAACAAAAGGTATCTGGTTGGTATTCAAATACTACTATTTCAATTGAACCAAATGTTCGCAATAGAGAAACTTTTTCAATCAGCAAACTTTTATTATTCATTGGCCCAATACTCTGTCATATGATACAGTATCTTCTTGACCCTTGACCAGAGGGAAAACAGTAGTGCTGATTCTACTGAAAGCAGTTTACTCTCATGATCTAGCCCAGCAAACATGAATTATTACAGTTGCTTTGAACAAACTATATAGTTTATAATTGCTAGCTTTAAAATTACCCAATATGCTTTCTTGAATGTCAGTAATAAAGTACATGCAAAATAAAAACTGGACTTATTTCTTTTTCTGACAAAAGTAGTTATCTTCTTATCAAATGGTACACTGAAAAGAGAAAAGCACCTTAATTACTTTTCAATGTATTAACAGAATTCTATTATCTTGCTCAAGAGTATATTTTGTGATAAAACCTACTCAGTATGTTTTACTTTTTAAAAATTTGACCAGTGACTGTCTAGTAATAATTAACTGAGTTCTACTTAGGATTAACCCTCCAAAATATTGGTCTCAATTTTACTTTCCTAAAATAGCCTAGTCAGTCAATGAAAAAATCAGGACCACAGCTAGTGTTAAACACGAAACGATCTTTAAGTTCCTGTTTAGCTGCATAAAACAAACACCACTTTGGGTTTTTGTTTTGTTTTGTTTTGTTTTTTAGGTTTTTTTTAGTTTTTTTTTGTTTTGTTTTGTTTTTGAGAGAGAGAGCATGAGTAGGGTAGGGGCAGAAAGAGAGGGGAGAGAGAGAATCCCACACAGGCTCTGCACTGTCAGCGCAGAGCCTGATGCAGGGCTCAAACTCAGGAAGGGTGAGATCATGACCTGAGCCGAAACCAAGAGTCAGACACTTAACAGACTGAGCCACCCACTTTACTTTTTAAAAACTAAATGGCATTATTATTAGTTAATATCAAGACTGCTTTCACAAAATAACATATTGTATCGATGGGTTACGTCAACATTACTACAATAACTCAAACTCTACCTTTTATTCACATCTAGGCAAACAGAACCAAATTTCAAATAGGAAATTTCACATTTCTAAAAGCACCAATTCATAGCAGTCAGGTGACAAAAAAAGAACCCGGCAACAAGGTCAGGCATTGGAATTGAGGAGGCATGCATCTTTTCTATTTCTGTGTCAGATGATAGTGATTTTTGTTTTTATTTCCAAAGACTTCCTTACAGAACAGTGGCAAAGGAATAACAGAAGAGCTGGAACAGGCTTTTCCTTTGCCACATGATTTTAGGGAAGTCAGTGCTGCCATCTCTGGCTTCTATAGTTTCTCTTTTGAAAGAAATGATATAAGCATAGGATTAATCCAAGTTATAAGACTTAACAAGATGTTGATAGAGAAATTTGAGGAAGGCACAAACTCCTTGGATATATATATCCAAGGATATATTTATTATACATGATATAAATAAATATATAACAAATAATGCATAACACTATTTAATATACAATAAATATATAATTATAAATATCTATAAATATATCCTGGCATATATTTGTTAAGTCATTTCTATATATCTCTAGGAATACAAAAATGATAGGGTCCTAGCGATAGAAAAATAATAAGGCATAATCCCTGTCCCTGAAGATCTTAGAGATTCTTAAACAAACAAAAAGTGCTTGTAAAATAAGCAAACAAAAAATCTAAACATTTGGTTTTAGTTTCAATATTTTATAGATACATTAGTTAATTATGGTATAGTCTAAGCTTTTTGTAACAAAGAGATATAGAAATACAGTAGCTTAAGAAAAATGTCATTTTGGTGGTGGAGGTGGGGTGCCTGGGTGGCTCAGTTGGTTAAGCATTCAACTCTTGATTTCAGCTAAGGTCTTGATCTCAGGCTCCTGAGTTCAAGCACTCTGCTGGCCTTTGTGCTGGTTTTTTTTGTTTGTTTGTTTTTGTTTTTTAATTTACCTCCCAGTTAGTTAGCATATAGTGCAACAATGATTTCAAGAGTAGATTCCTTCATGTCTCTTACCCAGTTAGCCCATCCCCTCTCCCACAACCCCTCCGTAACCCTGTGTTTGTTCTCCACATTTAAGTCTTTTACATTTTGTCCCCATTTTTTTTTAATGTTTATTTTTGAAAGAGAGATAGATTCTGAGCAGGGGAGGGGCAGGGAGAGCCAGAGACACAGAATCCAAAGTAGGTTCCAGGCTCTGAGCTGTCAGCACAGAGTCCAACGCGGGGCTCAAACCCACAAACCACGAAATCATGACCTGAGCTAAAGTCGGATGCTCAACCGACTGAGCCACCCAGGTGCCCCAAGAAATAAGTGGTTCTTAGAAAGAAAGAAAGAAAGAAAGAAAGAAAGAAAGAAAGAAAGAAAGAAAGAAAGAAGAATGTCATTTTTATCTCTTTCACCTAATATTCTAGAAATAAGTCGTTCTGGGCTAGTAAAGAGGCCCTGCCATCCTCAACATGTGGCTTTTGTCTCTGGGTCCAAGCTGGCTGCTCTTGTCCACCCCCCCCCCCTTCACTTTTGTATCTGGACCAGAAGGTTAGAAAAAAGAACAAGTTGAAAGCATGCCAATTTTTTTTTAAAACTTTTTTTAACATTTATTCACTTTTAAGAGGCAGAGAGAGACATAGCGTGAGTGAGGGAGGGGCAGAAAGAGAGGGAGACACAGAATCCAAAGCAGGCTCCAGGCTCTGAGCTGTCAGCACAGAGCCTGACATGGGGCTTGAAGCCACAAACTGTGAGATCATGACCTGAGCCAAAATCGGATGCTCAACCGAATGAGCCACCCAAGTGCCCCTGAAAGCATGCAAACTTCCTTGAGGAAAAGAGCGGGTAGTGACAGAAATCACTTCTCACATTGCACTGGTCAGATTTAGAAAAAAATGGTCAGGTATTGGTAATACTCTAGCTGGTTGGCCTAGTAAAAACTTCATTGTTTTTATTAAAGTACCATCATCAGTCTCTGCTCCATGTAAGTATGGTCAAAAGAGTTGATTAGAGTATCTTGTTTTAGTAGCTCTAAGAAAGACATTCCTCAGGAGCTAAGACTCCAGACTTTGAGAAAATACACTTCAGGAAAGGATCATAAACACCTTGAAGATGAAACCATGGTGACCCCACCTCAACAATGTGTTGTTTGATGATCAACGATATGCACCAGGACACGCTTGCTAATTCTTTAATTTGGAGAAGCTATACACTCTTACAACTAATAAAATTATCTAGGAATTTGCTTTAAGATGATCTGGGAGTGGGTGGGTGAGGAAAGAAGTGAGCATCTGTAAAAAATGAAGCAAGATTGATCCTGAGTTATTTTTAAACCTTTTGCATATGTTTTAACTTTCCTATTTTACAAAGGTTTAAGAGTCAATAAGTAATAATTGCTAACATCCATATAGGGAACTGCAGATTTTCAAACCTGTTTCATGGGCATTATCTTTGTGAGATTTGATAAAATTCCACAATAATTTTTTATCATTATTCTCCTCAATTTACCTTGACGAACAGAAAGTATGGAAAAGGTAAATGCTACAAAAGTCTTTATGAAATTAAAAATGCATGTTAAAATAAAAAGTTTAAAAGTGTTTGAGGGTTGCCTGGGTGGCTCAGTTGGTTAAGCATCCAACTCTTGATTTCAGCTCAGGTCATAATCTCAGGGTTTGCGGGATAGAGCCTGCACTGGGCTCTGTGCTGACAGAGCAGAGCCCGCTTGGGATTTTCTCTCTCCCTCTCCCTCTGCCCCTCCCCTGCTCACACTCTCTCTTGCTCAAAATAAATAAATAAACTTAAAAAAAATAAAAGTGCTTGAAAACATGTAACTTTAACTATTTTCACTACCTTCTTACTTGTATTTCTTTTAAGAATAAAATTATATCATGCAATACCAAAGCATGTCCTAGGAAGAGAATAACATAATCTCATGAGTTAGAATGTGGTGTAGTATAAAGAGAAAGAGCTTTGGAGTGAGGAATCTGGCTAAGACCTTGCTCTAATCTACCAGCTCTGGGACTGGGGCCATGTCATTTAATTCCGCTGCATCTCAGTTTTCCAATTTAACAAATGGGATTAATATTTAAGTTGTAGGTTTTTGTGAGGATAAATTCACAGTAAATGTAACTATTATTATAAATAAAGAGATAGAAGTGCTAATGTTTTCCTTTATGGCTTAGATTCCCAAGGTAGTGCTTTAAAGAAAAATACTCATGGCCAACTCATCTTTGACAAAGCAGGAAAGAACATCCAATGGAAAAAAGACAGCCTCTTTCACAAATGGTGCTGGGAGAACTGGACAGCAACATGCAGAAGGTTGAAACTAGACCACTTTCTCACACCATTCACAAAAATAAACTCAAAATGGATAAAGGACCTAAATGTGAGACAGGAAACCATCAAAACCTTAGAGGAGACAGCAGGAAAAGACCTCTCTGACCTCAGCCGTAGCAATCTCTTACTCGACACATCCCCAAAGGCAAGGGAATTAAAAGCAAAAGTGAATTACTGGGACCTTATGAAGATAAAAAGCTTCTGCACAGCAAAGGAAACAACCAACAAAACTAAAAGGCAACCAACGGAATGGGAAAAGATATTCGCAAATGACATATCGGACAAAGGGCTAGTATCCAAAATCTATAAAGAGCTCACCAAACTCCACACCCGAAAAACAAATAACCCAGTGAAGAAATGGGCAGAAAACATGAATAGACACTTCTCTCAAGAAGACATCCGGATGGCCAACAGGCACATGAAAAGATGTTCAGCGTCGCTCCTTATCAGGGAAATACAAATCAAAACCACACTCAGGTATCACCTCACGCCAGTCAGAGTGGCCAAAATGAACAAATCAGGAGACTATAGATGCTGGAGAGGATGTGGAGAAACGGGAACCCTCTTGCACTGTTGGTGGGAATGCAAATTGGTGCAGCCGCTCTGGAAAGCAGTGTGGAGGTTCCTCAGAAAATTAAAAATAGACCTACCCTATGACCCAGCAATAGCACTGCTAGGAATTTATCCAAGGGATACAGGAGCACTGATGCATAGGGCCACTTGTACCCCAATGTTCATAGCAGCACTCTCAACAATAGCCAAATTATGGAAAGAGCCTAAATGTCCATCAACTGATGAATGGATAAAGAAATTGTGGTTTATATACACAATGGAATATTACATGGCAATGAGAAAAAATGAAATATGGCCTTTTGTAGCAACGTGGATGGAACTGGAGAGTGTGATGCTAAGTGAAATAAGCCATACAGAGAAAGACAGATACCATATGGTCTCACTCTTATGTGGATCCTGAGAAACTTAACAGGAACCCATGGGGGAGGGGAAGGAAAAAAAAAAAAAAAGAGGTTAGAATGGGAGAGAGCCAAAGCATAAGAGACTGTTAAAAACTGAGAACAAACTGAGGGTTGATGGGGGGTGGGAGGGAGGAGAGGGTGGGTGATGGGTATTGAGGAGGGCACCTTTTGGGATGAGCACTGGGTGTTGTATGGAAACCAATTTGTCAATAAATTTCAGAAAAAAAAAATGATAGCCAGGATAATTAGATTAATTTTAAATGTTCACAGAAAGCACTAATATTTTCCAAACATAATCGCAGTACTCTATTTATATTGTTAATATGAAAATGGAATAGAAATACAGAAATTAAATTTCTATATACTTTAAGGAGTAGGATGTCCTATATTTCATTGAATGATTTGTCCTATCTTAGAATGCTTTGGTGGTGATCATAAACCCTGATCTCAAAACCAAGTGTGAAACCAATTTCTGAAAACAAGATCCAAATAAGAAGAAAGATAGTTTCCACAGTGCTGGTTTATAAGTAATGCTAAAATATAAGTGATATAAATAATAATTGGTCCTATTACCTTTGAAATAAATTATACTTTTGGGAAAAAAAAATACTCTCCAATTTTCCTTCTAGTTTTGATAGAATTCTGAAGGTGTACACATCTAAAAAGATGCCTATATGAACATTAGGAAGAAGGCAAAAAATTCATGTGTACTGCATTACTTATTGGCCAGTAAAATAAGTGTTAGGGAGAGCCTGTAGAAGACAGATGGATCTTGCAGAATGACAGTGGATTATTGTAAACTCAGTTAGATAGTGATTCCAGCTGTAGCTGCTATTCCAGATGTGATTATGTTACTAGAGAACATATAAACTGAGGCCCTTATACAGAACCATTCCTTGAGGGGGATCTGTCACCTAGCTGGAACAGGTTATTATCAACATAATGTTGAACTACTTCCACTATGGGAAGACCAGCACTTTGTTCTCACTGGAATAGACACTTAATTTCTATATAGATTTTCCTTCTCTGTACATAAAGTTTATGCCAAAACCACCATCCATGGATTTATAGAGTGGCTTATCCACTGTCATCGTATTCTACACAGCATCACTTAAAAATTTTTTTTTAATGTTTTTATTTATTTTTGAGACAGAGAGAGACAGAGCATAAGCAGGGGAGGGACAGAGAGAGGGGGAGATGCAGAATCTGAAGCAGGCTCCAGGCTCTGAGCTGTCAGCACAGAGCCCGACGCGGGGCTTAAACTCATGGAGTGTGAGATCATGACCTGAGCTGAAGTCGGATGCTCAACTGACTGAGCCACCCAGGCGCCCCTACACAGCATCACTTTTGATGAAGGAAGTCTTTGTATAGAAATGAAGTGTGGTAATGGTAGTTTCCTCATAGAATTCACCAATCCTACTCTATCCCCCATCACCCTAAAGCCACAGATTTGAAAGAATGGTGGATTGGCTTTTTGAAGACTCAAATATGGTACCAGCTAAGTAACATATGGCATACTTTGTGCAGCTGAGGCAACATCCTCCAGGATGCAGTATATGTTCTAAATCAGATAATGTATGTGGTGCTTTCTCCTATAGACAGAATTCATGGGTCTGGGAATAAAAGGGGGTAAATATGGGAGTGACTCCTTTCATTATTATGTTATATATATATATATTATATTACATATATATTTATTAATATATATGTATGTTACATATATAATATTATGTTAATAATATATTGTATATATTATTCATATATAATGAAAGGAGTCATTCCCATTTTTACCCCTAGTGATCCACTAGCAAACTTTTTGCTTCTTGTGACTTTGGGTTCTGTTGGTATACAGGTCTTAGTTCCAAATGGAGGAATGTTTTCACCAGAGGACACAAGAATGGCTCCATTAAGCTGGAAGTTGAGACTGCTATCTGTTTACTTTGGGCTCCTCATGGTAATCAATCAACAGGCAAAGCAGGTAGTTACTTACTGTTCATGGTGTGGTGGTTTGATCCTGACTACCAAGGGAAAATTGGGTTACTCCAGCACACTGGGGATACGGAAGAGTACGTTTGGATTGTGGAAGGTCTCCATTTTACATGCTCTTACTCTTCCCACGTCAGGTGATTTAAGCCAAGGGAGGAACTACAACAACTGAGTTCAAGTAGGATTAATGATCCACACACTTCAGAGATGAAGGTTCGGGTCACCCTACCAGGCAAGGAACCATGACCAGGTAAGAAGCTTGCAGAGGGCAAAGGAACTATGGAATTGATAGTAGTTATAAATACCAGCTACAACCGCATGACCGGGAGTAAAACTCAGGATTGTAATAGTCATAATTATTAAACTGAGAAATTTACTCTAGCCAAATCAGTGATTATACAAACTTCTGAAGGCTTTACAGCATTTACCAACTATTTGAGTTTATTCTGGAATTTGCACTTCTAAAAGGAAAAGGATTTCTTAAAAGTCTACTTTTTTTCATCACCTACAAGCATATTATATAATATTAAATCAATTAAATGCTGTTCACTAAGGGTTGCGATTTACTATTTTACATACTCAAACTTAGTACACAGCTAAGGCAGTGATGACTTCCTGGTATTTGCTTTAAGCAGAGATTCCTAAGTAGTATTCATCACTTTATATTCTGGTTATTTATTCACTGATACATTTCCCAGGCTAGACTACAAATTCCATATGGGGATATTTTTCCTCTGTTTTATATGCAGCACCCATCTAATGCCTAGACCCTAGAAATAAGCCATGTGTGTATGTGTGTGGTGGGGGGGATGTTTTCAGCATGTGTGGTTGTATAAATGAATGAACTATCGTTACAGGTAATTTAAGTAATTCTGAAGTGACTAAAAATTGATGATTGTAAGTAAACGTCCTTATAATCATTTAAGAAAGGTATAACGAAATAATTTTGGTATCAAAAAGATGGGAGTGAATGCTGTCTTTGCAATTTGTTAGTTATTAAGCATTGGGCGCCTTACTTAGTCTCTCCAAGTCTAAGTTTCCTCTTTTGCAAAGTAAGGTAACATTTTGCAGCACTGTTATGAGGGTTGGAGGTAATTTGTACACCTGACACAGGGCTTAGCTCAGAGTATGTGCTCCAACTTCATTAAAGATAGTTCTATTATTATTTACTACATGTGTCCAGGAGTAACTAAACAACTCTTTGTATGAATTAATAAACTCAAATTATTCAGAAAACAGAAAACAGTTTATGACATTCTGGCTCATAGCTGGAATTGTTTTAAAAACTTAGAATACTCTTATAAACCTTGGGAAATTCCCTCAAACTTTGGGTTTTGAGAAATCTTCATCTATAAAATTGGTATCTCAACACGTATCCTACCTATATTACAGAATTATTAGAAGAATCAAATATGCAAATGAGTTTTCTAAACTATAAAATGCTAAACAAATGCTAATTATTGTTATATCTTTGACCTAAATGCTTCAACCATAATTGTGAGAACATTTTTTTTGGTCATTGCACTATTATAGCAATGCATTTTTATCTCCTTGTCCATCTCCCAAAGAGAAATCAGAGCTGAAACTTGCCACTTGATTCACAAAGCTATCTTGAGGCCCAATGACCTAGTGTTTGCTACAAATTCATAAAACTCTCATCCTTAGAGACATATACTGCAACTGCCAAAAGAAGTTTTAAAGGCAAAATGTTACGTATTTTATATTCATCAGCGTATTCTGCTGGTTGAAAACCTACTGTTGTTTAAGTAAACTTAGAAACTTTAAAAAAGTCAGTAGCACATTTCATCAGCTACCTAATGTGCTATTGACTCTCCCCATAACCTTTACCTTAGAGACTTTAGAACAAGAGCTTTGTAGAAACAAACCAAGATGGCCCTAGGCAGAATAGGGACATTGACTTTGTGTTTTTATGCGAAGTGGGGGTCATGTTGTTTTCTGTTTTTGTGTGTGTATGTGTTTTTTAATGTGGCTTTATAGCTAGCAGTTCCTAAATTTAGCTGAGTATCAGAATTGCCCAAGAATTCACCCCAGTTCTACTGAGACAAAATAATACAAGGAGGAATCCTAGAAACAGTATTTTGAACAAATCCCAGGTCCTTCACATGTAATCAACTAAGTATCTCTGTCCATGGACCACTGGGAAACTGGCTCATCTTGCCTCAGTGTTGCTTTTCTCTTCTCCACTTCAGTGCTCTTTCCTTTGCTAGTGGTTCTTTACTTTCCAGGGTCCCCAAACGTCAGGATAAAATCTATCTGATATGTCATTAACACCCTAGTGTGACTTAGTTTAATGTGTCATTTCTTCAGAAATGCTAATGGTGTGATGTGAGAGTCTATGATAGGTTGGGGTGGGGGTGGTTGAGGGTGGGGAAACTTTGCTTCCTGGCCCCCAAAATGACTTTCTTAGAGAATAGCTTCCTTTAAGGTCAGCCTTCCCATGAATAAAAACTTTTAAAAAGGCAGCCTTCCCATAAACTCAGTCCTATATGTAAATCACTATATGGAGATGAATTTGAGGAAGAGAGTGAAAATGAAGTCCAGTGAAAATGGAAAATGGTGATAGCACCTGGAATCTAGACTTGCAGGTCCCTATAAACCTTGCTGGTTTTGTTTTTTGTTTTTCTTTTTTAAAATTAGAGTAAATGTCTGTGACCTTTCTAAGGAAATAGTGGATTATTCTCACTAGAGTTATTTAACATGGGATGTATCTCCACTTGGCAGAGATGCCTTAAACAAGATTCAAATATTGGATCAGAATCTCTCAATAACCTTAAAACTTTTTTCTATCTCAAAGACTTTATGTTATCTGATATAGTAAAATTATTTTTTGGTTTGATATTTCCCCAGTTTGTAACAAGTTGGATTAAAGTCTTTACTTCTGATACATGTCTGTTAGCTCCTTTAGCTTGACCTTTACTTTGCAGCCTATGTCCGGGACTGCCATGAGGCTTATAGAGGGCACTTTCAGGAAAATAGGATTTCCATCATTAGTCCAGATAGGTCTTGAAACATGTATATACATGTTTATTGCAGTATTATATACAATAGTCAAGATATGGAAGCAATGCAATTGTCCATCAATAGATGAATAGATAGATGTGGTATACATATACAATGGAATATATTATTCAGCCATAAAAAAGAATAGAATCTTGCCATCTGCAACAATATGGATGGATCTAGAGGGTATAATGCTAAGTGAAGTAAGTCAGTCAGAGAAAGACAAATACTATATAGTTTCACTCATATGTGGAATTTAAGAAACAAAACAAATAAACACATTTAAAAAGAGGCAAAAAAAACCCCAAACTCTTAACTGTAGAGAACAAAGTAATGGTTACCAAAAAGGAGGTGGGTGGGGATGGGTGAAATAGGTAAAGGAGATTAAGAATACATTTATCATAATGAGCATTGAGTCATGTATAGAATTGTCAAATCACTCTATTGTACACCTGAAACTAATACAACACTATATCTTAATTATACTGGAATTAAAAATAAACAAATAAATAAATTTAAATCCTTAGATACATTATTAACAAATACATATTGAAGTAGTTATATGACAATTACATTTTGATTAAAAACATAAATAAATCCTGAGGTAAAATCAGAGGGAAGAAACAATTAAAATACAACAATAACCATTTCCTTTAAACAGTATCTAAGAAAATAAAAACACACGACTTACTAGGTTTTTCCTAAGTAGTAGATACCTCAGAATTCTATGTGGTAGTTAATGTTACCTTTATTTTTACAATTTGGGAAAGCAAAGCTCAAAGATTGAGTAATGACCAGTTACACAGCTTGACAGTGACACAGCCAGAATTTTATGAGAATGTGACTCTGAAGTCTTATGTTTTTCCTAATTAAGCTATATTGTTAAAGAGGGAAACATTATTCTACAAATATCATTGCTGATTTACCTTTTCCTTTCATACCTTCTTTTCCCCAGTGTCCTTTGTTTCTTGTGACAAGGATCTCATTGGTCTCTTGCATTTCCTTTTCCGTTAGCTCTCAGTTTAGGAACACACTGGCTTCAGAATATTCTCTTAGCAGGTGGAAAACTTGTCAAAATCCCAAATACAGCGGAATTACCAAATTTAGAAGTGAGGAAACTGCACCAACCATCTCTGAAAGCATATACAACAACAATATCTTTGAGAAGCGGATGACTAGAGATGAGTGGCTAGAGGCTACCTTACTCTGTGTGTGCGCATATATGCATACGTGTATATATAATCTTGCATGGCTTGACTGTTTTTTAAACACTGTGTTCATGTATTACCTATTTTAAAGAGGTGATTGTTCAGAATGATGCCTATTAACAAAGTCTTCTTGGTTATTTAGTATCTTGTGTGTCATTTGATGTTCAGAGACTGGGCTCTGGTTGTACCCTAGCTTTTGCCCTCCTAGGAAAAGCTAGTTGATGTGATTACTTCTCCTTAGCTGACTAGTAAAAACCACTACCACCTTATCTTTGTAAATATGGCCAGAGGCGGGGTGCATGAGTAGCTCAATGAAGCATCTTGATCTCGGCTCAGGTCATGATCTCACACTGTGAGTTTGAGACCCCCGCTAGTGTTCTCTCACTCTTTCTCTCTCAAATAAATAAAAAACTTAAAAAAAATACATATATGTATATATATATATATACACATATATGTATATATGTATATATGTATACATATATGTGTATATATATATATATGGCCAGAGGTGCTCTATTCCATCATTCCTCTTTCTAAACATCCTCAATGAGCTTTACGCAGTATCATCTCGGCATTCCCATAGAATTCAGTTTTGTAACCACCTCATCTATTTGGATAAACACTTCCTGTCAACTGTGTTGACAGTGTGTTCTGAGAGCTCCCTCAGGAATATAGGTCACATTTCCAGTCTTGTTCATATTTGACATGGGAAAAATGGGCTATTATCAATATAAATCATACTCTTATTTTTATTTATATTACTATTTCTTGACAGTACATTTCATTTAAACAACAAATTTCTTTTCTAGAGACAAATCTTAACAAGCTAACTTTAACAAGTGCAGAAACTGTAGTATTTAGAAGTTTATTGGTCTGTCAAGTGCCAAGCATAAAGGGTATATTTTATTTCTTGACAGAATGGTTTTCCAAATGCAATCTATGGGACAGACCTAAACATTGTTTAGCATGGACTTGTTAGTAGTGTCAATTGACAAAGTAGACGCAAGAAACACATCGCTGCAGCAAAGACAAATTTTTGAGTTTGTGGCTCCAGTCGATCAATTTTCCTTGTCAGATAAAAGAATGAAGCAATGATAGTGGTGATAAAATGCACCTCTTTGTCTTTCCTTGGAAGTAACTTTCCTGAAGTTCTCTTGCATCTAGTCAATGTAATAAACTTCTTCCTTTAATCTTGGATGATGAATAGCATCTTAACCACAGGTTACACAAATGGGCACCATTTCTTTATGGTACTTCACTTCCATCCCTTTTCCTTTTGCCACCCTAGGCTTATTGACATCCTTGGTTCATGATTTTTTTGTTCCTTTCAAATGCAAAGAAGGCTGTGGGGTGGGACCTTTAAGATTAACTCCACTTCATTGCATATCAGAAGAAAAGTATGTTCACCTCCAAGAATTGAGGGGCACAGAGAATGTGTTCCTTCAGTTATTTATTAGTAATCAAACAATCATCCCCTTCCAGCTCCTCTCCCAGCTCACAATAATGTGCTCTTTAGAGTTAAGAGGACTTCTTTTCCTAGCAATGAGAGATGACTGTTTTTCTGTCCTCCTTATTCTCTCCTAAATTTAGCGTTTCTTTCCACCAATTTAGACTAGCTCTACCTCATAAATCCTTGTCAAAGAAGTAGGTTGACACTCTGTCAATGCTACTCGGCATATAGTACTATAATAAGTGTCAAATGACCATACCCAAAGAACAATATGCTTTATGATAGAAACCATGGAGGAACTCTCCTCTATATAAAGCTGATCTCTGCACCAGAGCTTTGATGCCTAGTCCCTTTCACCCTTCTAGGAACCCTCTCATCAATTATGCCCATTTTCTCCTGGTTACTCAATTAAATCCTTATCGACTGAATCCTTGCCCAACATCATTTCAACATGTTCTAATTGAACCCAATTTAATCCAAACAAAGCAAAATGAAACGCACTTTTGACCTATACTTCCTTTACTGACTTACCCCTTTTTCACCTACAAAATCAAACTTATTTTGGACTTCTATCTCCATTTCCTCATCCCTGCTTTATTCTGGCCTCTGCTATCACCCCTCCAAACAACTGTACACAAGATTCCTGAAGGCTTCCCATAGCACTAAATCTAAGATACTTTTTTCTTGTTCTCATCTCATTTGACAGGTAAGTAACGATCTTAGTAAGGACTTGACACTGGTGAATACTCCCTACTTCTTTCCAGAAATACTCCGTTGGCTTTCTTTAACTTGCTCTTAATTCTCTTACTGATCCTTCTCTCTTGCAACTTCATTTTCCTCTACAGGCCATTCAATATTGTAGAATCTCACTTCTTTTTAGGCCTTCTCTCTCTAACCTTGATCCTAACAATCTCATCCAAATCAGCAATTTCATTTATACTGACAACCCCCAAATGAATATTTTTAGGACAGATTTCTCTGGCTTAACACAAAATGGGGTTGACTTGCTTCCAATATCTCTACATTGAATTCTAAACTTTCCCCACCCATCTCTCCCAACTCCAAATAACAATAAAATTACGGAAAACAATATTCCCCTCTCTAATGTAGCTTCAAATCCTGTTGATTCTACCTTCTAAAATCTCAAATCTTCCCTCTTCACTTCCATCATCACTACCCTAGTCAAGTCCCTCGGTGTAAATTATTTGTCCAAAAGTCTTTATTTCCATGATAAAAGTTTAGTCCTAGAAAGTGCTATACTTATTTGGTTTATAATTTTATTTTACTTTATTTTATTTTATTTAATTAATTAATTTAAATGTTTATTTATTTATTCTTGAGAGAGAGAAAGCGCCGTACAAGCAGGGGAGGGGCAGAAAAAAAGGGACACAGACGGGGGCGCCTGGGTGGCTCAGTCGGTTAAGCGGCCGACTTCCGCTCAGGTCATGATCTCACAGTCTGGTCCATGAGTTCGAGCCCCGCATCGGGCTCTGTGCTGACAGCTCAGAGCCTGGAGCCTGTTTCAGATTCTGTGTCTCCCTCTCGCTGACCCTCCCCTGTCATGCTCTGTCTCTCTCTGTCTCAAAAATAAATTAAAAAAAAAAAAAAACGTTAAAAGAAAGGGACACAGAGAATCCCAAGCAGGCTCTGTGCTGACAGCACAGACTTGCCACTCGAACTCACAAAGTGTGAGATCACGACTGGAGCCCACATCAAGAGTCAGATGCCCAGTCTGCTCCCCAGGTGCCCCTAAAATAATATTTAATACAACTGTTAAACCCTGGTGTTCCAGGGGTCCTGGGTTCCAGAGTAGCTCAGTTGATTGAACATCCAGCATTTGGTTCTGGCTCAGGTCATGATCTCACGGTTTGTGAGGTCGAACCCCGGATTAGGCTCTGCGTCGACAGTGTGGAGCCGGCTTGGGATTCTGTCTTTCCCCTATCTCTCTGCCCCTTGCCCGTGCTCTCTCTCTCTCAAAATAAACAAACTTAAAAAAGTAAAAATAAAAACCTGGTGTTCTGTAAGTCATTAGTGTCCATTTACAAAACTTATTGTTCTCTTTATATTATCTAGACATATATAAATCTAACCATCACTTTGATATTTGGTCTGTAAGCCTATTATTATATATCCCTGACTGCATAGGGCATAGCATCATGCCCAGAACACAAAAAACACTTAATGATTATTAGATAAATGAATAATTGTTAAAAATTAGTTTCTATTCTCCCTTATGTTCTATTTTAATAGTGTTAAATATTGGGTGTTACTCCTGATTATAATCTGCAAAATTTCATTCTATGCATTGAGATTGCTAATCCATTCAGATTTGTGTATTATGGAGGATGGCTTCAGCTATTAACAAAATGAAGGCAAGAGTAAATATGGGCAGAATCCCTAACATGTTCAGGGACTGTGAATTCAGATGAATACTGAAAGGGTGATTGACATGATCCTTGGGGTTTGCTTTAAAATATTCCAGCAAAGAAAAAAAATTGGGCGTGGTGGTGGTAGATAAAACAAGACTGAAAAGTGTTGATAATTTCTGAAATTCTGTCATTTTATTATACTTTGAGATTTTCTTGAATAAACAGTTTTAAATCTTTCAGCTTTTCTTATTTTTTTTATTTATTTATTTTTATTTATTTATTTTTTTTTAACTCTCAGAACTCCCTTTTGGTTAATAATCTGTGATGGATCCTGGACCCTGGAGGAGGAAAACTTCACAACCAGTCCTTTTGCAAACCTCTGCCTGTCCACCTGTGAACACGCTAACTTATTACAGGAGGCTTTATTTTTGCTATATACATTATCAGCAGATAAGTATCTATACATTTCCTTTTGAAAAGAAAGTTGTGGGGGGCACCTGAGTGGACTTCTGCTCAGATCAAGATCTCAGGGTTTGTGGGTTTAAGCCCATGTCGGGCTCTGCTCTGACTGTGCGGAGACTGCTTGGGCTTCTCTTTCCTGCTCTCTGCTCCTCCCCTGTTCTCTTTCTCAAACTAAATAAATAAATAAACCTTAAAAAAAACAAATAAAGTTGGCCTTTGGCACAGATCTCAAATTTACGGGGTACTAAACCTCCTCCGATATTATACCAACCTCTTTGTAACAAGAGTAGCACAATTCCTCCCAGAAACGGCCCTGTTGCCCCTCACGTCACGCGTTTCGGGGACGGTGCGGGGGCGTCGCCAAGCTGGCGTTCTACGACTCGGCCCTCCCCAGAGCAAGAAGGCCTTCGCCTCGTCCACTTCGGGCCTCAGTTTACATCGAAGGAAAGAACAACCGGGCGGTCGGACCCAGGCCCCGTGGCCCCTCCCGGCCCTCCGGCAGCCCCGCCCCG
The DNA here is from genome assembly GCF_016509475.1 of Prionailurus bengalensis. Lineage (NCBI taxonomy): Eukaryota > Metazoa > Chordata > Mammalia > Carnivora > Felidae > Prionailurus > Prionailurus bengalensis. The sequence goes on from NC_057344.1 coordinate 148,996,528, forward strand.
AGGGCGGAGACCGGGCGGAGCAGCGCGCTCTCCTCCGCCTCCTCCCGACTCGTTGCTGCCCCGGGTGCCGGCGGCGCATGTGCCTGGCACCCCCTCCCCGGCCCTGGATTCCACTCCCCCTCCGCTCGCGCTGCAGCCGCAGCCGCCTCCAGGCCCCGCGCCGCCTCCGGAGTCCATGGCCGGGACGCGCTGGGTGCTCGGGGCGCTGCTCCGGGGCTGCGGCTGCAACTGCAGCAGCTGTCGGCGCACCGGCGCCGCCTGCCTGCCCTTCTACTCGGCCGCCGGCTCCTTCCCCTCGGGCGTATCGGGCCGTCGCCGCCTGCTGCTGCTGCTCGGGGCGGCCGCGGCCGCCGCCTCTCACACGCGGGGCCTCCAGACCGGGCCTGCGCCCGCCGGGAGGCTGGCGGGGCCACCCCCCGCGGCCGCCTCCGCCGCCGCCGCGGCCGCGGCCTCTTACCCGGCCCTGCGTGCCCCTCTGCTGCCGCAGTCGCTGGCGGCGGCTGCGGGCCCGGCGCGGAGCTACAGCCAGGTAGGTGGGCGCAGCGAGGGGCCGCGCGCGGGACCCTTTCCCGGCCGCGCGCACGCGCTCCCGCGCCCCTCCGCGTGCGCCTCTCGTGCACGCCCGGGGATCCGCGGCACGCGCCGCGCACCCTCCCCCCCTTACCCCCGCCCGCCCAGTCCTCCTATTGGGCCCCAGAACAAGGGACGCTCTCCCAGGCCTCGGGTTTTCTCCTTGTTTTGTTCTCTCGAGTCTCTGGTCGGTTGGGCAGTGTAAGTGTGGCTAGGGGTGAATGTTGAGGCCTTGTTTCCCGCCGGCCCATGGTAGGTTTTGTGAGGCTGTTGATGCCCCCACCCCGCATCCCTGTCGCTCTCCGCCCGCTGGTGGTGAAGTTGGGAGGCTGGACCCGCGGAGGGTTGGGAGTTTCCGTGCAGTCAGAGCACTAGGCCTAGGCGGCCCTGGTGCGCCTCGCAGCCTGCTGATGGGGAGGTTCACGCACAGAGTTACGTGGGCTGGGTTCGTGGGGAAGGAGCCTCGTCGCCAGCGCTCCCCTCTCCCTCGTGTCCCTGGGGAAAGGCGGGCTGCCCCAGTTTACTGAAGGTCACCTCTGCACTTCACCTCCTCTAGCCGAAGGTCCTTTGGGACCATGGGTCGCCGCCGACGGGGGGACGGTGTGGAGACTGAAATATTGGGGGAGGGGACCTGGAAGAGGGGACGCTTAGGGGTAAAGCCACGACTTGGGGACCCAGGAGGGAGGCTACAGTGTTTTCTTTTTTAAAGTCAGTGTGTGTCCTTTAAGAACTCGGATTGCAAATATTTTGTGCCTTGTAGGAAGCTTTCTTTTCTGCTTGTTAACGTGGCGTCTGGGAAATATCAGTACACGTTTTGACTACCCACTCCTGATACCTTGGATCATATTTATCTAATTCAGTTTGTGCTTCTCCTTGAACTTAAGGGAAACTGGGAGGCTAATCAGCATGGCTTCTGTCTGCCAGTGGCTGAGCTAATGGATTTGAATCCTGGCCCAGTACTTTGTGCTGCCCTTTTCGTAAAAGCTTGTGATGCTTGTGGAATTCTGGGAAAATGGGGAATGTTGCCTTTATTAAAAAACACAAACTATCTCTAATAAGCCTTTGCCAGCTGGCTACTCTCTTGATTATTTTTCTGTGAAATTGACTATAGTATCTGTTGAGCCTTTACTAGTGTTGTTACACACTGTGCTTACATTTATCATTGACTTCTTAAAATTCTATGTAAGTCTTCATGAAAATGAGGAGAACATACAGAGGAGTGAAGTATCTCTTTAGCCCGATAGAGTGCAAGTCACTTGTCTTAAAACCTGAGTTGTCTTTCCACATTGATAATTGTGCTTGTTGCATTTTTATTAAGTATGTAAGAGACTTCTGCTAGAGGTTTACATGTATCATTACTTCTTGCAGTTAGACGTAAGTCTTAATGTAAACGTGGGATGGTCCAAAGGAATCTCTTTCCTTAGGCCAGTAGAGTGCAAGTCTTAAAATTTCAGTTGTCGTTCCTGGTTATGGTTGTAGTGCTTATTGGAATCTTATTAAATTCCAGCGTTTGCTTAGTATTGTAAAATAGAGTTCTTTGGGTATGTCTCAGGTTTCTGTCACCTTATACTACTACTGTCACCTTTTATGATCTTTCCCTTATTCAGTTGGTTGGATTTGCCATTTGACAGATTAATCTTTACACGCCTCCTGCTGTCTTGTTTTACCCAGTCCTATCTTTTATTAACTCCCCTTTGCCTACCAGGTTAAGGGAACACATTGAGCTTGACACTCAGGTGCCTCTGCTATATGGTACCAAGTTCCTTTTGCCAGCTCATCTTCTTTGGCTCCTAATTGTCCCTGGCAGTTTAGCCAAATGGGATTATTGCAGGTTTGCAAATAGACTGTTGTTCATGCTGCTTCTTCCCCTCACCTCTCAAACTGGAATGCCCTATCTTTTATATATGGCTGTCAAAATTCTGTCCTTTCAAGGCCCATCGTATCTTATGTCTTGATTCTTCTGTTAATGCTCTGTTTTGAATTCCTCTAATAATCTTATATCTTAATTACAGCACTTAAAGCATCTTGTCTTGTAATGCTTGTCTTAGTTTAGATGGTAAGCTTTTTGAGATGAGGGCCTAACATGGCACATGGTGAGTAGGAGGCACTTGTATTTGTCAGATTGAAGGGACTCTTCTTGTTCTCCCTTAACTAAAATACTATTGTTATTGGGGCTGATGAATTTAAAAACAAGCCCAGAATAAAATTTATGTCCTGCCAAATCACTGGGATATACCTGCATGTTACTTTAGAGTATACAATTTAAGCCAAAATAGGATGGGTTAGATTGGGGAAGTTTATTTCTTGCCTCTGAAATAGTAACTGTCTCCTAAGAATAACATTCGGAGTGTTAGTTTGCAGGAATAAACAATTTCTAAGTAGGTTGTCAGAGAAGTATTTTTACATTTTTCCATTTTTCTTGGAAGGAGTCCAAAACGACCTACCTGGAAGACCTTCCACCTCTCCCTGAGTATGAATTGGCTTCATCCAAGTTAGGAGAAGAAGTGGATGATGTTTATCTCATTCGAGCTCAAGGATTGCCGTGGTCGTGCACTATAGAAGATGTGGTTAACTTTTTCTCAGGTATATTTTATGTATGTTTGAAATATGTAATTTTGTCTGAGTTTTTACTCAGACAGGTAGTCTCACAAAACCCAAGTTAAGCTATGCTATAGATGTCTTATTTGATATTTGGGAATTGTCTAGTTCTGACTGGTTTCATATCATACCAAGTAACACCATGTGTACCATTTGTGGCATATGCCAGGTTTAAAGACTTTAAATGCAACTAAAAAATGTGGTGTTCAAACTACATGGTAGAAACCAGTTTTCTCTGAAGTTCAAAAAGCAAAACCTGTTAACGGTAGCTCTTTATATGTAACACATACATTTAGAATACAGGATCACTTAGTGTCAAGCGATATAATTTCCTTAATAACATTTTTGGAATGTTTACATATCTACAGTTAGTTTTTAAGTTCTGTATCTGACTGTGATTTTTAATATTCCTCTTAAAAGACCTTTAGAAGATGCCACCTTAAATGTTATAAAATCATATAATAATATATTGTGTACTTTCATGTGCGTAACATTGAGTGGGTCAAGTATTTTATGAAGCCAGTTACATCTTCAACTAGTTGCCATTATAAGTATGCAGTATGGGGATCTTTTCCTTGGTAATGAAAAGGGGGCACAATCAATTATGGTAACAACATTATTCTTATAGCATTTTGGAGTTCTTATAGTTACGATTGTAACAAAAGAAAACACTTCTATATAAATCTAATCATATTTTAATTTTTTAAGTGATTTGAAACTGATTGTAGAAGCATTGGGAAGGGCATAATTTGTTCTGTGTTGAGCTTGTTTGCTGTTGTAATGATCAGGAGATTATAAGCTTATATGTTAAGGTTTGCTGTCCTTTTCAAGTGGAACATCTTCCAGACATCCACTTTATTAGCATTCGGACGCCTTCAGTGATGGGGGTTTCTGTAAGGAATATGATAGGCATTTTGGTTCATGCTTTGTTTTGTTGTTGGAATTGGAAGATTGCATTCTAGTGACTTTTATCATTGAAGTAAAAGTTTGATTTCTGGTTTTGATTTTACTCACATACTTTCAGACTGCAGAATTCGCAATGGTGAGAATGGAATACACTTCCTCTTAAATAGAGATGGGAAACGAAGGGGTGATGCCTTAATTGAAATGGAGTCAGAGCAGGATGTGCAAAAAGCCTTAGAAAAGCATCGCATGTACATGGGACAGCGGTATGTGGAAGGTATGTGAAGTCACGTTCTGGCTTTTTGCGATCAGTACGTTAGCCTATACTGTCTAAGGCAGTTCATTTGATCCTTAGCAATAATGAAGTAGTTAGATGTTAGGAATATACCCTTTTGTAGGCTGTGAAAATGAAGCACAGAGATAATCTCAGTTTCTTATTTATAAAATGAGGATGTTGGCCAAGTTTACCTCACAAGATGGGATGTTTAAGTCACAGCTGGCACACAGTAAATAGTCAATAAATATCATTTGTTATTTTTAAATTCTTGGATAACCCAACAAGTGTGATTTTTTTTTAATGTCTTCTTCTGTTATGTAAATTTGCGTACTTTTTGTGCTTTTACATTGCAGTTTATGAGATAAATAATGAAGATGTGGACGCCTTAATGAAGAGCCTGCAGGTCAAATCTTCACCTGCGGTAAATGATGGTGTGGTTCGTTTGAGAGGACTTCCTTATAGTTGCAATGAAAAAGACATTGTAGACTTCTTTGCAGGTGCTTTTCAGTTATATCATGTTTATGAATTATATCATGTTTATATCAGTATATCAGTTACATTATGTTCATGCCTTGTTTTTTCCTGCTGTTGTTTCCTTTTATATCTTAGATGAACCTTTTCTCCTAGGTAACTGCATTCAGTTATATTTGGTTCTTTAGGGGAGAACTCTTCACTCAGATTACCAATGTTTATAGATTATAGAAATGTTTTGACCTATCATGCTGATCTTTGGTGGACGCCACATTTCAAAATTATTTCATGTAGGTTTATTTTATTATTGAGAAAGGTAATCTCTCATAAGAGTGGCTGTATTTGTCTAAGACAGTAACAATTTATATGGTTTAAAAGCATTATCATCTAATTTTAGCTCTAAAAAATGTACCAATATTAGTCATGTTAGTCTAAATTCTTATTTCTCCTACAACACAATTAATGGCAAAAAAAGAGAGGAGAGATTGTGTGTTTTAGATGGACTGCATGGATTCTAAACATTCTGGAAATACAGATGTGTAGGTGTAGCTGGATAATAATTTTCTTTCCATTAGGCATGTATTCAGCTTAGAGACTAGCAAAATGCACTTAAAATTTTAATAATAAAATTCAAAAAAATTAATAGTATGTGAATGAATGTGTTATATTCTAAGGATAAAAAAGACTCCTGTCAGCATTAATTTGTAATAATTTTTTGGTGTCCTAGGACTGAATATAGTAGACATCACCTTTGTCATGGACTACAGAGGGAGAAGAAAAACAGGAGAAGCCTATGTGCAGTTTGAAGAACCAGAAATGGCCAACCAAGCCCTCTTGAAACACAGGGAAGAAATTGGTAACCGGTAAGTGAAGCAGATTCTAATAATGTGGAAGTATCATACATTGGGTCATTTTATGAATGCGCTGTGATAGAACTGTAAAATTATCTAAACACAGCAGAGAGGATAGCATGATGACATACAAATGCCTGACACTTAGGATTAACAAATTATTAACATTTATTATATCTGTTTTTTTCAGTAGGCATCTTTAAAAAGCATTTTCTTACCTTATGTGATCCAAGTATTATCACATCTAACAAAATTAGCAGTAATTTATTATCTAATGCCAGGCCATAATCACTTTCCTAATTGTACCAAAAATGTCTGAGTTGTTTTTTTTTGTTTTGTTTTTTTTTTGGTGCCGGAATCTAGACATGGTTCACAAGGTGCATTTTGATTGTTATGTCTCCAGTTCTCTTAAACTAGGGCAAGTTCCCTTCTCCTTTATTTATTTATTTTTATTCTCTTCCCCTTTTTAAATGCAACTAACTTGAACTAACTTGAATAAACTGAATCAGTCATCCTGTACAGTGTCTCGTGTTTTATATTGATCTTATTGCTTCTTCATTGTGTCACTAGTTTCTTTGTATCCTCTCTTATTTCCTGAAAACTGGAAGTTAAAGCTAAAGTCTTGATTCTTGATTCAGGTTAACATTTTGATATGGATACAATATAGGTGTTTTTGTATACTGCATATTACATCACATTAGAATGCATATGATGGATGGGTTCATTTGTGTCAAATTTGGAGGAGTACTCCAAAGTGTCAAATTTTAGATTGCTGTTTTACTGCTTTCTGGCTGTTTTATTTGGCTGCTTTGAAGTTTAAAAAAAAAAAAGAAAAGCCATTTTAAAGTTGTGTATTTCAGGATCTTTGTATAGAATTGATTCAAAGGTCTTTATTAAATTTTTAGATAAAAATATGTATGCAAAAATACCCTCTCCCCCCCATTTTCTTTCAGTAGTTTTCATGTTTTCTTGTATGTCTTAGGACAAATACATCAATGTTTTTATGTGGTAATGTTATGGCAGTGTATAAATGTCTTCAATAAATTAAGAAGTGGTGCCTATCTAATAGTTATGGATCTGTAAATACAAATGATTTTTGCAATTCAGTCTTGATAACTTAATTTGGAAAAGCAGTCTTGAGGGAAAAAAAAAGCACATAAAAAACCAAGCTGGTTCCAGAAGCTTGGATTTAATAGATAATCCCACTGCCAAGTAGATAGCAAGTCAGAATTGACATTTAGTTCATGAATCCTCATTGACATCTTGGTGTCGTTCTGGGGGACGTTAACTCCTCATATACTGTGAATTTTTTAAAAAATACATTTATTTTGAGAGAGAGAGTGCGATTGGAAGAGGGGCCAAGAGAGAATCCTAGGCAGGCTCCATGGTCAGCACAGAGCCCAACACAGGGCTCGATCACATGACCATGAGATCATGACCTGAGCCAAAAATCAAGAGTTGGACACTTAACCAGCTGAGTTACCCAGGCGCCCCTGATTTTTAATATCTTATACAGATATCATTAATTTTCACAGAATTGACTTGTGAGGCTTCAAGAGATTGATAACCAACTATAAAAAACAAAACCTTTCTTACCAGATTATTTTCATACACACAATTAATCGTTGCATAGTTGTCCTCATGAAGCAAGACGGAATAGAAAATACTGTTAAAGGGTGCCTGGGTGGCTCAGTTGGTTAAGCGTCTGACTTCAGCTTAGGTTATGATCTCAGGATTCGTGAGTTCAAGCCCTGCATCAGGCTCTGTGCTGACACCTGGGAGCCTGGAGCCTACTGCAGATGCTGTGCGTTCCTCTCTCTATACCTCCCTCACTCATGCTCTGTCTCTCTCTCTCAAAAATAAACATTAAAAATATAAAAACTAGATAAACATTAAAAAGTTTTTTTAAAAAAGAAAGAAAATACTGTTAAAATGTATATGAAGAAAGCTGTTATCTTGGGCAGGGATGTGAGAAAGATTGAATCAGTGACCTGTTCTGTTGAGAGTACTTTTCATGGGCTAATATCTATATCTTATCTTACTTTTCCTCCATCACTTGTGTTTCATAACACCTTTGTGTTGGAAATATTATATATGTATGTTTTATTTTAAACGAGTTCAGTCTAAAGTTACTTTGCATTGCTTGTGCCTGTTTACTTTTGCTTTGACATAGATATATAGAGATATTTCCAAGCAGAAGAAATGAAGTCCGAACACATGTTGGTTCTCATAAGGGAAAGAAAATGACATCTCCTACTGCTAAGTATATAACTGAGCCAGAAATGGTCTTTGAAGAACATGAAGTAAATGAGGATATTCGACCCATGACAGCTTTCGAAAGTGAGAAGGAAATAGGTAAGGACCTGCATCCTGTTGAGATTTAATGAATCTGTCTTGTGATACTAAAATATTTTTTATGAACATGTTGTATGAAATGATTAGATTATAGGACCAAGGAATTGAGTTGAAGATTTATCGGTCTTTGAGTGTAGTATGTACTTTGAATATGTGCAGCAGGGCTTAATTATTTCATAAAGTTTTTTTTATTTAATCATTTTTGTAGATTCTGTATAAAAAGCTGGGTGGCACAAATATAAAACGAAGTAAAATGTCAACATTTACAGGTGAGGGGTGCCTGGATGACTCAGTTAAGTGTCTGACTCTTGGTTTTGGTTCAGGTCATGATCTCATGGTTTGTCAGTTCGAGCCCTGTGTTGGGCTCTGCGCTGGTAGCGTGGAGCCAGCTTGAGACAGAGTCTCCCCCCGCCCCTCCCCTGCTCGTGTTCTCTCAAAATAAATAAATTTAAATAAACAAAGATGAGAAAAGATGTGGGTAGAGAGCAGAAATGTTGACTGAATTAAAGAGTTTTGTTTGCCTCTGTATTTAATTATTCCTCTGATTCCTGACCACTAAGCAACACTGAAGTTTGATAAATCCTTTTTAAACTGGTGCTATGGGATTATCCCATTACCATATTTATTCTTTTTTAAGTGGCTATAACCCCCCAAATTTCTGTTGCCTCTATTTCTTCACTCATAATCATTTTTCTTCTCTTTGTTCTTATAGAAAAATCTGTAGTTTGTAATCTGGTATTAGTTTGAGGCACTAAATCTTTGCACTAAATCTTCATGGGGGTTCAGGTGATATTTGTTAGGTGTCACACATTTCAGATTATTTTTGCTTTTAAAATTAAAGCCCTTCCTGGGGCTCCTGGGTGACTCAGTCGGTTAAGCGTCCAACTTCAGCTCAGGTCATGATCTCGTGGTTCCAGAGTTGTAGCCTCTCTGCTCTCAGCACAGAGCCTGTTTCAGATCCTCTGTTCCTCTCTCTCTCTGCCCCTCCCTGCTTGTGTGTGCTCTCTCTCTGTCTCTGTCTCTCTCTCAAAAAATAAAAAATAATAAAATTAAAGCCCTTCCTTACTGGTTCAAGAAGAATTGAATAATTGGACATAAAGATTATGCCTAATTATAATCTGTTAATAACCCTTAAAGCCTTTATGTTCCTGATAGTGCTTTTTGTTCCACTTCCCAGAATTGCCTAAGGAGATGTCCGAAAAGCTTCCAGAGGCTGTTGATTTTGGAACCCCATCTTCACTACATTTTGTCCACATGAGAGGATTGCCTTTCCAAGCTAATGCTCAAGACATTATAAACGTGTGTGGCAGTAAGATACCCAATCTCAATAGGTTTGAACAAAAGTTCTAAAATTGAACTTATATTAATTTGGGAAAGATAGAGAAGAAAATACCATATTTCTGAACTATCTTTGGACAGTAAGATGGCATCTCCATTGTTGTAGAGGCTGAGAAGTGTGGGTTTTATTAAGGTCAAATGTATAATGATAAAGAGGATTTTACAGATACAAAATTATGTGGTATATGTTTAGTATTCTAATTAAGAAAGTTTGAAAAAACAAAACACCAAAAGACAGATAAACACAGACAAAAAAACAAAATAGGAAAGTTTGGGTTTTCTCCAAAATGGTTCATTTTATTCATTTTTGAGTTTAGGAAACAGACTCAGAGGGAATTTGTCACAAGGCAGTTATATACGAAACAAGAATCTAGTGTTCCTATGCTTAGAACCATGTAGGCTTCTTCCTCAGGATTCCCTAATTCTTGGAGAAAAGGAATTTTAAAAATACTCTTATAATAGATAGTATATGAAAACAAAAGGAAGCAACAGCCATATTGACTTCATGAACTTGAGGACATATATGTAAGGTAGATTCCAGCCTAGACTCTTCAGTTAGTGGTGGGGCCTCAAAATTGTCTTCATTATTTTAAAAAAACCAGATAGGAGTCATATCTTTAACCAGACAGAAGTTGCACAATCTCATTAAAGTATTACATTTGTGTTGCTTTGGTTTGAAATGATAACCATTCTCAGTGTGGTAGTGGTTTATGTAGTGCTGGTAAAAAACCTGATTCACAGGTACATGTCTGATGAAAATATGGTAAAAACGACTTATTAAGAAATGAAGTATATTTGATGGATGCTGTTTAGAAACAGGGAAGGATAAATTAGGGAGGAGTAATAAAAATAGTCCTTGTTGGCATAAAAAAGTTTGAGTATTCTTTGTGTAGTGTACTTACAGTTTACGTTTCCAGTGAACAAATATTTGAAATGTAACCTTGAGTTCCAAAAGGATCAGAAAAGCCAGAAGAGATGGTAGATGTGTAACTACATTGTTGCCTAAGGAGATTTCCTAAAAACAAATTTATTGAGCGTATGAATCAGAGTCTGACAGAAAAAAATGCAGAACCTTAAGACTTCTAGAAATGGGGCCTCCTACCATTATGTTCCTTTTGGCTTCTTTTGTTTAGTTTTTTGCTCCACTGAAGCCTGTTAGGATCACCATGGAATACAGTTCCAATGGGAAGGCCACTGGAGAAGCCGATGTGCACTTCGATACCCATGAGGATGCTGTTGCAGCTATGCTCAAGGATCGGTCCCATGTTCGTAAGTGCTGCTCATGGTTTCCATTGTCATTTTGGATGTCTGTCTTTGCTTACAAATGCCTTTCTGTATTTTGAGTTTACCTAGACTTTTTACTTGGGTAAACTTGCTCTGTTAATACTACTAAATTACATGTAAAAAGGGCAAAACACTATATTGTAATGAAAAGCTTTTGTTTGCTAATTCTGCATATTTCTATACAGAGTTAGGGTGTTTTTTTGCTTGTTTTTTAGATTTTTTTTTTGTTTTTAATTAGGAAAAGTAATGGACAAAGGGTTTGAGTTGCTGTCTGAACTATGAGAAAATGGCTGCAGTATTGTTTCTCCCTTTTTAAAAGCTTTATTTTTTTTTATTTTGATTTTATTTTTGAAGTTTATTTTGAGAGTGAAAGCACGAGTTGGGAAGGGGCAGAGAGAGAGAGAGAGTGAGTCAAGCAGGCTCCATACTGTCAGCATGGAGCCTTACAGGGGACTGGAACCCATGAACCCCTGAGTTCATGACCCCTCAGCCAAAGTCAGACGCTTAACTGACTAAGCCACCCAGGCACCCCTTCCTCTTCAGTTTCTTAAAATGAATCTTTTTTTGTCATTCTCAGACCATAGGTATATTGAATTGTTCCTGAATTCATGTCCAAAGGGAAAATAAGACTTCCAAGGACTCCAGATAATAAGGTACATTTAAAAGGTACAATTGTGGGAATTATTTTCAGTTGATAAATTAAGCATTAACTCATTTATAATATGGTGGAAACCATTTTTTTTTTTTTTAATGAAGATCAAACTAATCATGATATTGAGCATCACAAAGAATCTTTTGGCATCATTCCCAATATTCATGAATCTATGTGCCTAAAATTAATTTTTACCTTTAATACCTATTAATTATATCACACTGAAAAGGTGCTTTTGTTAGTTTTTCTTCCTATAAAATTTAAACATATTTTCTCAGTTTCTAAGATATTAAGATGTTTAAAATGATTCTCCTGAAATCGGGGCATACATTGTTATGTTCACTTAATGTAACACTGTCTCTTTTCCTAAAAAAGTGTTATGAAAATGGTTGTCCTAGGAAGTACATGATTTCATAGTTAACCTATGACAAATCTAAATGTTTTGATGTCCCCTCCCTTGTCTAAATGTTATGTGGTATCTTTTATTTCCCCCTAAAATCTTTTAATGTATTATAATCATTTTTTTGTATATAGTGGTACATTTGAGACTGTTAACTAGAATGATTTCTTGGAAATGCATGGAGCATTTCTTTACTATAGTTGTCATAGGCTATTTTTGAATATTAAGTCCCACAATCTTGTGATGTTAGATATTAGTTAAATCCATGTTATATGTATTTTGTGCTTAATTGTGAAGATCTACTGTCTTCATACCAGGCTGTAAACACTAATGCCTAATAATTGTCCTTAACTTAATGGATTTGTCACCAAATGGACTTGCACTAAACCAGAAAGAAAAGAATTGATCATTTTAAATGGTCTGGGAATGGGTATGATATGGCAACGCTTTTTTTGTTTGTTTGTTTGTTTGTTTGGGCAACACTTTTTCGTTGTGAGTAAATGTCCAACATTTTTCATTTTATTTTCAGGATGAAACAGGAAGCATTTCATTTGCACATCTTTCCTGGACGTGGAGTATAAAGTTCCAGTTTTGTAGCAGCAACTGCTAGAGAAAGGATTTGGGGGTTTTGGGTTAATTGCTTATAAGACAAATTACATAGTGGACTATTTAGAAAGGAAAAGGAAAGTTTCAGTTTGGAATTATGAAATAAACCACAAATTTAAATTTTTGTTTAATCTTCAGGATCTGATTTAAAAATCTGGTTTTTATTTTATACGATTAAACACTTTGTTTTCATAGAAGTTATGTTACCCAGTGTAAAGACTACATATTTTTTTTCAGCACTGTCCTTGAAAATCTTCCTCCCATTTTGCAGATGATCTGTTTGAGGTTTTGTCTTTCTGCCTATGAATTGAGAGCTCTGATTGTAAAACTTCTCTGGAATGAAATGCTGATTTATTTTAACCAAATACTCACCAAAGCAAGGAAAGGTTTCAGACCTTCAAACCATTATGGTTTGGCAGAGTAGTTATAATTTTAGGTGTATTAGATTACTTAGGTAGGGGTAGAAATTTAAAAGAAAGAATCAAAACAAAAAATAAGTACCACAGGTTAGTGAGTGTAAATGACAACAGTTTGGCAGTTTTAGGTCTTTAGAAATGTTTTGCCTTTCTACGCCTTGTGCTAAAGGCATTTGACATTGGTGCCTGTAATACTAAAGGAGAGAATTCTAGTCTCAACTTAAAAGTTCACTGAACACCCACCCCCAACGTTTTTTGATTTTGGGTAAATCATAAGGTGTGTGTTAGTCTCAAAACTGTGAAGTGACATGTGAGAGAACAGTCCTGACTGGTAAGGACATTAATGGCTTCACTTGAATTTAAACCAGCTCCCTAGAGGAAAAAAATGTGTCTCCTCATTTGCTTTTTCAGTGGGATAGCATATCCCATATTTTAGAACAAGTAGGGGTGCCTTGCTTAAATAAAAATAGCATTTAATGTATAATTGTGTGAAGGGTTTATGGATAAAGCTGTACTTCTGTCACATTGTGACAGTACCTTCTGCTTAATATTAAACAGCTTGTTATTTAAATATTGGATCAAAATGGCTGGCTTCAAAATGTAGTCGTTAATAAACTAACTTTCTGTGCACCTGTGTAGGAGAATCAAAGTCCTGTATACTTTCTTTGCCTTGTTGCTGTTCTCAGGGTGACGACTGCCACATAGTTACCAGGAGATACAATTCTAGTTCTTAAAATTGAATTAGCCCAGATTTCTGAGAGGTGATATCTGGAAGAGAGATGATGCCTTCTCTCACCTAATACATAACCATATTTGATTACCAGCTAAGATATGAAATCACTGTACTGTAAGTAGTCAATAAATGAAGGCTTGTTTCAGGCTGCAGATTACCTAAGAGTATTTATTTTGGAGTGTGTGTATCAACCAAATATATTTTTGTTACATCAAGTCCTGGTATAGTGTAAGAAGACATTGTTAATTTTCATTTGTGTTTTTATCATATGAGCTTGAAGTAACCATCTTAACATCTTCAGTATTACTACTTAAATAGAAATGTGTTTTCATATATGGTTGAGTGTATCAAGCTATCAAAACTGGTGTCTATAGTGGAGTGATCTATTACAATATGATCTTTTCTCTCTGTTTAGCAGTAGGTATCTAATTTGCCATGAAAAAAATCTGTAGGAACTGTTGGGATTGGGGTTGGTGAGAAATTCATTTGCAAATATTTTAAAGCCAATGAATTCTCATTTGCACATCTCTAGGAAAAGAATGAGAGCAAAGCTTATGTGGTGGGTAAGCATGAAGGGGTGTATCTTACCACACTAATGACTGAGTACTGCGTACAAAAGGTGGCCGTTCTTGGGAAGTCATTTTATAAATTCAGACACTTGACTATACTCCTTCCTTGAATAGGTGATAGCTTGTAATTTAGGCTAGTAAACGAATGATTGCTAAGACGGCAAATGTAGTTGCTGGAAGGGGAAGAAAAGCACATAATAGATTAAGAGTAATCTTTTATTCCATCCAATCAAAAGACATATTTCTCTCTCCTGAACTTTGACAAGACTGGATTGTGTATTATTATTAGCTATTGAAAGAAGTAATGACAGTGAATTTCGCCCTTCTGCTTGGGTCCTTTTGTGTCTTTATAATCTCTTTTGTGGTAAAGCTATAAAAATAGCAGGTTTGGATATGGCCAGGTTACCCATCCTGCTTTAGATAGCTACTAGAATTGCAGGAGGGAACTCTGTGTAGACACCCAGGAGGAGATGGCTAAAGATCATGATCTGATTGATACACCCACTGATACGAGAGAATGAAGCAGTGTCCCAAAGTGTTTGTCCTTCTGCCTGGTCGAATAAGGCTTCTGCCAGGTAGGAAAGGAGACTGTCCACTGTGGACTGGAAGTCTCTGTGGTGTAGGGAGGAGGAAGCAGAAGAAGGCCACTTACAGCCACATGCCCTTTTGAGGCAATGGCCTTGCTCATTATTAATCAACATGCCCTATTGGCATCCTCTGCCATAAACAGTCCCTTAGCAGATTCTCACTTGGCGAGGTTTTTTTTTTGAGTTACATTCTATTCAGTAACATTCCATTGTTCTAAGAGTTTCCCCTAAATTATGTGAAAAGGTTCACATTCAATTGGCAGGACCTTATTATGGAGTAGAATGGTTTATCGGCAGTAAAGTAGAGGCAGGCCTAAGTTCCAGGGGCTTTGAAAAAAATTGCTGTAATGTAGTAGGAATACATTTTCCCTCAATTCAGCAGACTAGAAGAGAATCTCTGAAGTTTGTAGGAATGGAATAAAGCTGCTATAAACATTCATGTGTAGGTTTTTGTGTGTACATAAGATTTCAGCTCATTTGGGTAAATACCCAGGAGTATGATTGCTGGATCATATGGTAGGACTATGTTTAGGTTTGTAAGAAACTGCCAAACTCTTCCTAGGTGGCTGTGCCATTTTGCATTTCTACTAGCAATGAATGTGAGTTCCTGCAGCAATTTGTTCTTATCAGCATTTGGTGTTGTCACTGCTTTGGATTTGAGCTATTCTAATAGATGTGCGCTGGTTCTCTTGTTTTAGCTTACAATTCCTTGATGACCTTAGATGGTCAGCATCTTTTTATGTGTTTATTTACATCTTCATATTGCCTTTGGTGAGACGCCTTTGGTTTGGTTTGCCGCCCAGTATTTTAGTTAGGTGGTTTTCTTACTGGATTTTAGGACAGGGATATATATATAGGAAGGTTTAGTTTGGTTCTTAAATCTGTATGATATGAAAATAAATGGTGGGGTAATTTGTAAATTGTTTATATTTTATTTTTTGAATGAAATAAAATCAAGAGATATGAAAGGGTAAACAGTGAAGTCTCCCTCCCATCCTGTTCTTCAGCTACATAGATCCCCTTCTCAGGCAACCCTGCCATCAGTTTCTAGTGTAAACATTCAGTGATACTTACTGTGTAGATAAGCAAATATTAATAGATATTTTCATTTTAAAAATATAAATTTATAGTATACTATACATGCTGTTCTGTGCCATTTTTTTCCATTTAATACATCCTAAAAATCATTTTATATCCGTATATAAAATCCTCTCATTTTTTAAAATGTACAGTATGGATGTACATAATTTAACCTGTCCCTTACTGGTGAACAGGAAAATTGCAATCTTTTGCTACTGTAATGCTGAAATGAATTACCTTGTAATAAACTTATGTCATTTTGTACATACATAAATTTCTCTAGGATAAATGGTCAGAGTATGTGCACTTGTAATTTAGATCTACAGTTAAACTTATGTGTATAATTTTTTTTTTCTTAGTTTGCACCAGCAATGCAAGTGCCCTCATTAACACAGCATATTAGCAGTCGATTCTTGGCCAATCTTGAGAGGCTAAAAAAAAAACCCCAAACACAATGGTATTCTTCTATGAGGTGGCATTTCATGTTTAAGACTTGTGGGATTTCCTTTTCTGTGAATTGTCTTTTTTTCTCTCTTAAAATCTCCATCTACTTATTCTCTTCATATTAATCTTAAAGCAGATCCAAGACATGGCATCATTTTATCTAAATATATTTCAGTATATATATTGTCTTTAAAAAGGACTTTAAAATAATACCACCATTCCTAAAAATACTAATTTCTTATCACAAATATCTGAAAAATAATGTTTTGAAAAGTTGATTTGAATCAGGATCTAAACAACAGTCCACACTCTGCAGTTGGTTATGACTTTCCCCTGTAATATTTTTAATTTTTTTATTATTATTAAAAATTTTTTTTTAATGTTTATTTATTATTGAGAGACACAGAGAGACAGAGCATGAGCACGGGTGGGGCAGAGACAGGAGAAGACACAGAATCTGAAGCAGGCTCCAGGCTCCGAGCCGTCAACACAGAGCCTGACGTGGGGCTCGAACTCACAAACTGTGAGATCATGACCTGAGCTGAAGTTGGACCTTAAGTGACTGAGCCACCCAAGCGCCCGGCCTGTAATATTTTTTAATAAAAAATTTCAAGCATACAGAAAAGTTGAATTATACATATACCTATACCTACACCTAATAATATTTTGTCTTATTCTCTTCCTCACTTTATATCTGTATATTCATCAAGCTATCTTTTTTTCTTTATAGATGTCAAAGTTGCAGACATTGATCTTAAGCGTTGATTGATCTTAAGCATTGATCTTAAGCTTGATCTTAAGCTTTTTGGAATACATATTGTTAATTAGGGTTTTTTCTTGAAGTAAAATTTACAGTTAAGTGAACAAATGTTAAGTGTACCTTCCACTTGATGAGTGTTAATGTACAATTGTGTAACACAAACCCCAAGCAAGCTATGGAGCATTTCCATCACATCAGAAAATTCCTTTTCCCAGTCAATTCCTACACCACTCCCATCCCTTCTCCCTGTTAGAATTTTGTTTTCACCAGAGATTATTTTGGCCAATTCTAGAACTTCATATAAATGGAGTCATACAGTATGTATTCCTGTGTAAATTTTCACTCAGCATGTTTTGAGATTTCATTAATGTTTCAGCTCTTTGTTCCTTTTCATTGCTGAGTAGTATTCCATTGTATGAACATTTCACAATTTAACCTTTCACTTAGGCGAACAACTGGTGGACGACGGGCTGTTTCTAGTTTTTGGCTCTTATGAATAAAGTTGCTCTGAACATTCTTGTGCAAGCCTTTTTGTGGATCTATGTTTTAATCTTTCTTTTCAGTAGTAGAATATCCTAAATTGTACGATTGATTATCTTTTTAATTTTACTAGAAATTGACATACCTACCTTTCTCCAAAGTGGTCATCCTATTTTATATGGACCAACAATATGAGAGTTCCAGTAGGCCCACATCCTCATTGTTTGGTGCCAGCTTGTAATTTTAGCCATTCTGTGTGTAGTGGTATCTTGGTTGTGGTTTTAACTTGCTGTTCATGACGATGTTGAGCATTTTTCATGTTTATTGGCCATACAAATATCTTCTTTAATGAAGATGAAGTGCCTATTATTTCTTTTAATCCATGTTTCCCTGTCCATTACTTTTGCCCTTATTTGAAGAAATAAGATTTATTTATAGAGGTTTCCACAAACTGAATTTTGCTGATTGCCTTTTTGTGATGTTTTTATATTGTGTTTGGGTTTTTTCTTAATAGGAGCCCTTCTTTTTTTTTTTTTTTTAATGTTTTTATTTATTTTTGAGACAGCATGAGCAGGGGAGGGGCAGAGAGAGGGGGAGACAGAATCTGAAGCAGCCTCCAGGCTCTGAGCTGTCAGCACAGAGCCCGATGCAGGGCTCAAACTCATGGAGTGTGAGATCATAACCTGAGCTGAAGTCAGACGCTTAACCGACTGAGCCACCCAGGCGCCTCATGGAGCCCTTTATTCTTTTAAGGAGCTAACTCTATGAATACCTTTCCCTCTGGCACTTTGTCATTTTGGTTGCTTATCATGGTAGAAATTATTTTTATGGGGGCGCTTGGGTGGTTCAGTCAGTTAAGCATCCAACTCTTTTTTTTTCAACGTTTATTTATTTTTGGGACAGAGAGAGACAGAGCATGAACGGGGGAGGGGCAGAGAGAGAGGGAGACACAGAATCTGAAACAGGCTCCAGACTCTGAGCCATCAGCCCAGAGCCCGATGCGGGGCTCGAACTCACGGACCGCGAGATCGTGACCTGAGCTGAAGTCGGACGCCCAACCGACTGCACCACCCAGGCGCCCCTAAGCATCCAACTCTTGATCTCAGCTCAGGCCTTGATCTCAGGGTCATGAGTTCAAGCCCCTCATTGGGCTCCATGCTGGGCTTGAAGCTTACTTTTTTAAAAAACCAAAAATTATTATGTGGTGCAATTCTTAAATCTCCCCTTGTATGGCTTCTAGGTTTTGTGTCACAATTAGGACATCCTAGTGAAATGATTTTGAAAGTACCTGGTAACAAGGCATGAAGCCAAGGTGGATTGGAATATGGATGGACCTAGTGATACTCACAAGGATCACCAAGATACATTTAAGAAGCTGGCTTCCAAATGATCCAGACTGAATTTGAAGTCCACAGGTGAAATTTCACAAGTATATTCAAAGACCGTGATTGCAAAACATAACTGGTTCTAACTGAACTAAAGAGGCTCTCAACCTTTCTTTCTGGCACGTGATAGTGACATTAGGGAATAAAGACCAAGAGTTAAAGAGAAACTGAGTTATTCACAATTTCTGGTAGGCTGGCTGTAATTCCATCCATTTCTTGTCCTCTTGAGAAAGCAAATGGGGGAATACAAGCCCAATACAAGTTGGGCTAATTTTTAACCTTTGACTTCTAAGAATACATTTTTTTTTGAAGTTTATTTATTTTGAGAGAGAGTCGGTGTGCAAGCAGAGGAGGGGCAGAGAGAGGGAGAATCCTAAGCAGGCTCTGTGCTCTTAGTGCAGAGCCCGCGGGGGACTTGATTTCATGACTGTAACATCATGACCTGAGCTGAAATCAAAGAGTGGGATGCTTAACTGATTGGACCATCCAGGGGCTCTGAGAATAAATTGTTTTTTGATAGACCTTATAGTTGATTATGAATGGATGCTATTGTGTCGGAAAGCAGCACCCCCCAAATGGTAAGGCACTGTTGCTGCCTGGGGACTTGTATAGCTTTTCTACTGAACCTGCCTGTTGGAGGCCCGAGTGCTGTGTCTCTATCAAACTCAATTATTAACTTGTAGGAATCTGACATCCTCAGCAATGCTTACAACTGGTCACTGGCTCTATTTTTAACTAATTTTACATTTCAAGATAATACGTTGTCTGAATAAAGTTTGCCTTTTATTCTAAAGTTTATTTTTTAATTTATCTTGAGAAAGAGACAGCATGAGCAGGGGAGGGGCAGAGAGAGAGGCAGAGAGAACCCCAAGCAGGCTCTGCACTAGCAGTGGAGAGCCCCATGCGGGGCTCAAACTCACAAACTGTGAGATCTGGACCTGAGCCCAAACCAAGATTTGGTTTCTTAACCGACTGAGTCACCCAGGCGCCTCCAAGTTTACCTTTCATTCTAGGTGTAGAAATGGTATTTCTCAGATACTTGATTTCTGATTTGATAGACTGAGATGCTTATAAGATTCTCTTATACAAAAGTAGTTGTGTTAACAAAATTAATTTTCCTCAGGATTGTTGACAATAAAAGATCTCAATAATTGACAAATCTTCAAGCCCACCAGCATCTAAGAATCCTTGAGATTTGACCTGAGGGACTTCTAAGTGGATATATTAGGCTAAGTTATTTGAAAGATGTTTTATAATCAATCAAAACATGGTCACTTCTGAAATACAATTCCTTAAAAAAGGCCTACATTTTCTGTTGAGCAAAGCTGAAATGAGGTTATAATAGACAGTGGTCCTGAGAACTACTTCAAAATCACTAGTCTGTCATTGAGTCCTTTCACAGAATGGTTAAGTTCCCTTTAAGAGTTTCATCATACATTTTTATTGACTTACTCTGAGGTATAAATCTGACTTAAAATCCTCATTCTGAGGAAAATTCTTACTCTATTTGGAAATAACATCTAGGGAGTTAAATTAAGTTCTGTAAGGTTAGACCTATAGTTAGGAGTATGAAAACACCCTTTTTTAAACTTAATTTCAGGATAGTTTTTGGTATACAAAAATATTGCAAGAATAGAATTTCTATATGCACCTCACCTAGTTTCACTACTGTTGACTTCTTACATTGCTACAGATTTGTCACAACTAACATTAGTACATTGCCATTAACTACATTCCACACTTCAGATTTTTTTTGGCTTTTTCTTCATATCCTTTTTGTCCCCAGGGCACATTACATTTAGTCATCGTGGCTCTTTAATCTTAGACTTTTTTATTTTGGATGACCTTGACAATTTTAAGGTACACTGGTCAGGTACTTTGTAGAATGTCCCTCAATTGGAGTCTTCTGAGGTTTTTCTCCTGGTTAGACTGGGGTTATAGGATTTGGGGAGGAAGAACACAAAGGTGCCATTTCACTACACCTTGTGAAAGATTCACGTTCTAAGCGTGACTTATCACAGGCATCAGTTTTCATGATCTTGCCAACATAGAGTTTGCTAAGTGACTATAAATTTCCTCTTATTTCTTTCTATATCATACTTTTTTGAAGCAAGTTACTAAGCATGGCCCACATTGAAGAAGCAGGAAGTTCCATCTTCTTGAGGAATAGTAGCTACATAAATCATTTGTAATTCTGTGTAGATGTGCCACTTCTCCCTTACTTATTTAATCTTTTATATCAATATGGACTCCTCTAAAGTTTTATGTTTTGGTTTATAATCCTTTATTACGTTATTTTGTTGCTCCCACTGTTTTTGGTTTTTATGCCACTTCCTTACTTTCTGGTATTACAAGATGTCCCCGACCTAGAATCAGCCATTTCTCCAAAGAGCCCTGGTTCCTTTTATTGGAGAATGGTATTAGAAACCAAACTTAAGTTTCTTTTTATTTCTTATTTTTGAGAGAGTATGAGCAGGACAAGGGCAGAGAGAGAGGGGGACGGAAGGTCTGAAGTGGGCTTTGTGCTGACAGCAGAGAGCCCAGTGTGGGGCTTGAACTCCCAAACCGTGAGATCATGATCTGAGCCAAAGGCAGGTGCTTAACTGACTGAGCCACCAGTCCCCTCAGAAACCAAGCTTTTGTCTTTTTTAAAATTTTATTTAAAAAAAAATTTTTTTTTAATGTTTATTTCTGAGACAGAGAGAGACAGAGCATGAGTGGGGGAGGGGCAGAAAGAGAGGGAGACACAAAATCTGAAGCAGGCTCCAGGCTCTGAGATGTCAGCACAGAGCCCGAAGCGGGGCTCGAACTTACAGCCCATGAGATCACGACCTGAGCTGAAGTCGGACGCTTAACCGACTGAGCCACCCAGGCGCCCCACTTTTTTTTTTTAACATGAAATTTATTGTCAAATTGGTTTCCATACAAAGATTGAATGCTGGGTTGTGCCCGTTGTTACCAAGTGTTGGCTTCCAGGCCCTTTCAGCAGAGGGAGCTGTGTACCAACCCATATTCATCTTCCCCAACCGAAATTCTGTATCCACTTTCCCCTTCCCTCAGCCTTTGGCAACCACAATTCTACTGTGTCTGAATTCGACTGCTCTAAGGAGTCTTGCAAGTGGAGTCATATGTCCTTCTATGGCTGGCTTGTTTCACTTATAATGTCCTCAAGGCTCATGCATGTAGTAGTAGATGTCACAATTTCCTTCCTTTCTAAGGCTGAATAATATTCCATTGTATGTATCTACTGCATTTTATTCTTTCATTGGTCAGTGGACACTTGGGTTGCTTTTCACATTTTGGCTATTGTAAATAATACTGTGAACATAGGTGTATAAATGTGTTTTGAGCCCCTGCTTTCACTTTTGACTACAGTATACCCAGAAGGGGAATTGCTCTATTACGTCTTAATTTTAATTTTTTCAGGAACCATCACACTGTTCCACAGTGGCTGCACTGCTACCAACAATGCACAAGGGGTTCTAATTTCTCCACAAGTTAATTTTGATGAAGTCCAACCTCTGTTATTTTTTGTTGTTAACTGTGCTTTTGGGGTCTTACCTAAATTTTTGCCAAATAGTTGTGATGAATTGTTTCCTCTTTTTTTCCTATGAGTTCTAGTTCTAGCTCATTTGTTTAGATCTTTGAACAATTTTGAGTTAATTTGTGTATATTATGTAGTAGAGGCCCCACTTTTTTTTTTTTTTTTTTTGGCATGTGGACATCCAATTTTTGTCAACAAATTTGTTGAGAAGACTGTCCTTTAAGCCCCTTTTGGTCTTGGCACCCATCTCAAAAATCTTTAGTCCATATATGTGAAGGTTTATTTCTAAGTTCTTTCACTTCATTGGTCTTGGTCTTTATGCCAGTACCATGTTGTTTTGATCACTGTAGCTTTGTAGTGAGTTTTGACTTCAGAAGTGAGACCTCCAACTTTGTTCTTTTTCAAGATTGTTTTGGCTATTTGGGTGTCCCCTGAGATTCCATATGAATTTAAGACAAATGCTTCTATTTCTGCAAAAAATATGGGTATTTTTGATAGGGATACTTGGAATCTGTAGATGGTTTTGGGTAGTATTGACATCTTAATGATATTAAGTCCTCCAATTCATAAACATGGAGTGTCCTTCTATTTGTTGGTATCTTTAATTTCTTTAGGCAGTGTTGTATAGTCTTCAGTGTACAAGTCTTCTGCCTCTGGTTGTTTAGTCCTAAGAATGGGATTCTTGTTGCTACTGTGAATAGTGGAAAGAACAGTTTTTAAGGAAGACAGACCTATGAAGTCAAGCCTTTCATGACTTCGTTTCCTTGCTTTTGTTGACAGCTACACTAATAACAGATTGTTGGAGCTTTGTTTCAAAAAGAGAAAGGGCGAGGCGCCTGGGTGGCTCAGTCGGTTGAGCGTCCGACTTCGCTCAGGTCACGATCTCAGGTCCGTGGGTTCGAGCCCTGCATCAGGCTCTGTGCTGACAGCTCAGAGCCTGGAGCCTGCTTCAGATTCTGTGTCTCCCTCTCTCTGGCCCTCCCCCTGTTCATGCTCTGTCTCTCTCTCTGTCTCAAAAATAAATAAATGTTAAAAAAAAAAAAAAAGAGAAAGGGCTGGGGCGCCTGGGTGGCTCAGTTGGCTGTGCGTCAGACTTCGGCTTAGGTGGTGATTTCACGGATCATGAGTTTGAGCCCTGCATCCGTGGTCAGCACAGAGCCTGCTTCAGATCCTCTGTCCCCCCGCCTCTCTGCCCCTCCCCTGCTTGAGTGCTTTCTCTCTAAAAAAATAAAACATGAAAAAAATGCTAAATAGCTTATGTGTAAGTCTCAATAAAATCTCAGTGGCTAATTATTCTTCCTCATATTCCATGTACAGAGCTGCCTCTTTTCAATTTAATTCAAAACTAATTATAAATAACTTTTGCTAGTTTAGGATAATTCCCCATATTATCTGTAGCACTTAGAACAGTGCTGAAAACATGTAGGTGGCCAAAAATAAGACGAATGAAGAACCACGCACACACACACACACACAGAAATATTTAAAGGGAAAAAAACCAGTCAACAACCTAGACAAGACTATTAGATTTTATTCTTTCCTAGTACTCTTATAGCTCAACTTCACCATGTAACAAGCCAGACTTCCTGAATAACAACTCTTTCCCAGGCTATAACCCTTCTCAGGAGACAGAATTTATCAAGTATCATGGTTCCAGGATGTTTTCACCCCAGAATTCTAAACCAGTTACAGAATCGTATCTTCTTAGGTCTTAATTGGAATCAAACAATCTAGGCACATGTAACATAATCAAAATAGCATATACCATTTCTTTCCTTCCCTTGTGGAAAGCACATTCCTCTTTTCCCCCAAAGGGTTTGTTATGAAGAGATGTTTGAGTGTCACGTTTTCCAAGAAACCTGTCTACCAGTTCAAATTCTTGGCTCAGAATAAGGTATCGCTTATTTAAGAAAATTTAATAAATATTTTGATCTAATTGTTCTCAGACATGGACAAATTTGTTTTACACGCAACTTAGCTTTGCTTTCAATAACTACTTGCAAAAGTCAAACCCTATCTTTAAAATATCTTACAATTTTCCTTAGGACTTGGGAGAGCAGGGAAGGATGAGGAAGGGAGTTGGCTTATTTTTTAGTAGGACATTCTGAAGAGGGCAGATATTTACTTTTGAAGTCATTAAGTGGATAAACTGTCAAGTGTTTCTCTTCTGATATTGAAAACATTTATAGCCCAGGGCCTTTCTGGTCCTGAAACTATAATAAATTATAATATTGTTTTAAGTACATTCAAAATTTATATTACTCTTTAATTTCTTTTCCCTGAGTTTGGGTTCACAGTTTGGTAGAGATACTTGAAAGAGGTAGTTAGTGGGGGTGAAGAGGAAACAATGTTTATGTCTAGCAGCACCCAGGGAAAATATATAATATCTATTATTTTGATCTCAGGTAACATTTATCTTTCCCCCTTGAATCTGCACAATAGAGGGAGATAATCATTTTCCTTTTCTTATCTGTTGGACTCTCTCTCCTATTATATTCACCCCAGTATTATTATCACTATTCATAAAAATGAATAGCCCCTCCAAAGACAAGCTACAGAATTAAGCCTTCAAGGTGGGATTGTTTAGATTTAGAAGAGAGGGGCTCAACTGAGTAACTTTTATTCATACAGTCATTAGGGAAAATGAGCAAAATTTCCAGGACCCCCAACTACTCACTGCCTTTTCTCCCTGGACCTGGTTTATTTAAATCATTGCTATCAATTCTGGAGTTGATTCTAAGGTCTGGGTTCTAGGAAATCTTGACATCTAACACAGGTACAGACACTGGTCCAGGCCTTGGCTTCCAGTCTTACGATGGGCTGGCGGAATACTGTTTCATCAGATGCTCATGGCAGGGATTGCAAACTCGCTCAGGCTTGATACTCGAGGGAAGAGGCAGTTCATTTGTTGAGCAGGCATCACAGAACGTTCCTCTGCAGTTCTTACACATATTCTACAAGGAGAAGAGGAGGTTAGGTGGGGGATAGAGGAGCAGGGCATATAGATGCATGGAACAGAAAAGGCCAAATATGGTAAGTGCTCAATACCTAATTATTAACTAATGTCTGCTATGTGCCAGATAGTATCTGACCAAACACAGTTTCTGCCTACAAGGAAGTCTGTCTAGTTCTTAGATCTAAATGAAGAGAAGCAGTGCCACAGAATTCAAAAGAACAAATAATACACAAATTGCTTACTTTTAGAATGTTCCCACCCATTATATTCACTTTTATGTGGGCTAATTCTAAAATTAGTTTGCAAGTACTTAAGAATACTCCAAACAAGGCGGGCAGGCAGTGAGTGACCTAGCCATGGACTGGGTAGCGGTAGCCAGCCTAGGATTAAAAAACTTGCTGAGCATGAAGTGAAAGTAGAATTCTTAATACACTGATGTGCTTAATGCTTCCCTGTAATACTCTACAGACATATCTTTTGGGATATCAGCGCAGCAGGAGCACAGCTTCCCTACATCCTCTTTATAGGGAAATCAGTCTCTTTATTAAGCATTTTGAATATTTAGTGGCCATGCAATGGGACAGCACGTGGGTCATTATGGCAGTGTCACTGGTAAGGCTGTGTGGTAGGGTGGCACACACATAGCTCCAAGGGTCCCTAGTAAAGGCTGTGAAGAGTAATTCCCCCCGTTAATAATGCTGCTTTCTCCCGAACAATTCACCTTCCTGAGGATGCAGCAGAGGTAGGGGGTCACTTTTATTTGAAAGCCCGAGAGGAATTTTCCTCTGACATATTGTAGTTACTGTGCAGAATTAGAAAAGCCAGAATTAGGTTCTCTTCCAGAAACAGACATTATTTCTGTAATTCCAACTCTATAAAGGCAGTTCATCTTTATCTGATTCCGTTAAGACTAGGTCATATTATAGTTTTGCTTGTTAAAATTCAGCATGATCACAAAGGGTGGCATAGAGGCTGCAAAGGCAGAATTCGGCACATTTCCTCATCTCTTCCAAGCACTTGTTTCTTACAGTCATTTGCCCATTTCTTGAACATCTATGAACTGGGGACCACATGACATGTGGGTGGGGGGATGGATATTACTATGAGCAGGTCAAAGACCTGGCTATCAGAACACTTGCTGTATCTGAACACTTCCTTCACTCTGCCTACTCTAGCAAACTGGGGAAGCGCTCAAGCAGAGACCCTTGAGGATCCGAGGGGAAAACAAGTGGTTTTGGTGGAGAGAGCTCATTTCCCTCTCAGAGGCTGATTCTCCAAATAATTCAAAGAATCTCCCTTCCCCAAAACTGTCTGATTTGTTCTAAGCAGGATGGAGTACTGGAAGAGTACAGACTTTGGGGCCAAAGTCAGGCTGCAGCTGGGCCTTGCCACTTATGACTTGAGTAACTTTGAGAAATGTGCTTCACATCTCTGAGCCCAAGGTTCATCTACAAAATGATGTCACAGAGGAGATAAGCTTTACAACAGGGACTTGGTCAACGCTTTGCTCATTACTCTTTCTCCAGCACACGAGATAGCACATTCTACACAGCAGGCACTCAATAAACATTTATAAATTTGTTTTAAATTCTTTGTATTTGTGTTCATGGGGATTTACTGACATGACATACTATGACTGAAAAAAATGGGTACACAATAAATGCTTGCTCCTTTTGCTTTTTCTCCCCACTCTGCCCTCTACACAGCAAAGTCCCTGTTACTGAAAGGGACTAGTGGTGTAACGGACATCCTGGTGAAGAACCTGTTTGGTTCTCAGCATCGTTACCTTTGCAAGGCGGCCGTCTTGCTGGCACAGCTGACACATCTGTGGCTTTGCAGAGAGCAGCGGCTGGTCCTAAACCACATATTGAGCCAGTTAGTTTCTCTTGGTCGCAGAAACATGAATACTTTCAGAATACTCATTTTTTTTAAGTTACAAAATTAACACAACCACACTACAGGCTATCTGGAAACTAAAGAGACAAATTGTATACGGTCCTTGCGCCTTAATACAACTCTACTAATCCTATCACTATCCTTGGAGCTCTTTTCACTTTTATAATAAAGTAACATGTGATTTCAGTTATAAAAAGAAAATTCAAGTATACAAGTATGAAGAAAGAAGTTTTAAAAAGCCCCATCCCTCTTTTCCTATCATATCATCAGGAATAGAAAGCAATATTCTATTTTGCTTTTTTTTTTCTTTTTTTAAATTCCTAACAGATAAATGAAAGGGGTGACTCAGTCATAGCAGCCTGTGTCTTCTTTCTCATGGGTTGTCGTATCCTATTATATATGCAAAGTATCTTACAACCATTTATATTTGTTTATTTCCAAGTGAGCAAGAAGTATTTTTTCTGTTTTATAGAAGAGAAAACTAAGGGAAGAGGAGGCACTCTCTTAGGTCAAAGAGAATTTCTAAGAAGTGAGACGTGCCATTTCCTTAGTAAATTGCTCAGAGCTGTACTACTTCCTGTGAGAGTTTCAGGCCAATGCGTGTTTGTTGAGGATACTGTTAAAAGGACGGGGCACAGAGGCCTGTGTGCATTCATCTACTTCCTGTGCCGCCTGTGTTCAGCTAGGAATGGGACAGCCAACTACATCATTTACACGAGACGTTTGAGAACAGGAGACTCGGTTACCTGTTCATTCGCAGGGGGAGACGGCAGCCTACAATGGAAAATTAAAAACAGTAACAAACAGCAACTTATTATATTTCCATGTGAATCATTTCAAAAGCAAAGAAAAAGCATTACCATGGTTCTTTTATGTTGTTGGGACTGACATAATTATTAATCTTAACCTCCAAGGAGAAGCAATTTTTGTAGTTAAACCTATTACTAGAATCTGATCCTTGACCTACATTATGGTTCCTGTTTAAAAATGGATTTGGAGTTACATTTGTTGTTTTCTTTTTACTGCCAAGAAAATAGTTAGCACTTGTATCCCAGCCTATAAAACTCCAATGGCCAATGCTATACATTTTAAGTTTCTTTTTTCTAATATTATAGAAACCTATTATATGTCACGTATTAATCCCCTCTTCCAAATATTCTTAAGATGTGAACTTTAGCAAATTAATGAGGGAGAGAATGGATGAGATTGTCACAGTTCTGGGGATAATGCACCACACATCCACAGTGGCTCCAGTTCTCTTCCATCGAGTGGCAGGGTGACCACCAGAGTGACCAGGTTCTCAGCTGTTCCTTGGACCGTAATCCCAAGAAACCTGGGTATGTTTTAGGACTGTAGTTCAGGATCTGGGAGCTGCTTTAGACAAAGGACTTATACACAGAAGACATGGTAAGTAGAGGCAACTTAGGTGTGCCACCTTGCCTCTCTGCTCCTCAGTTTTCGCATCTGTAAAGTAGGAACAGATGATTAAACTTTCCTAAGAATTAAAATGTTAAGGAAATAATGAATGTGACGTGACACAGACATAAGGTAGTCTTGTCTTATATTCCCAGGGCCTAAATCAAAACCTGGCATATAAGGTCCTCCTGATTGTAAAGTACTTGGTTTTAGGCTGGAATGGGGCCGATTCTGAAAGGCTCTTTTAAGTCCTTGTTAATTTTATAGCCTTTCTAGTTCCTTTCTGTGGCCCATACTGATCTGTGGGGTAGTTTAAGGTTAGTCCTACATCAGACCATGCTCTCTTTGGGAGTAAACTTAAAGGCTTTGGAATCATTCTGGCTTTGGAGGCCAAGTGCCTGCATAATCAGTCTACTGTTGGGACTCTGATTTATCTTCTCCAGCAGCTACTTTGCTCAGGTGACACACGGCCTTATTCTTGAGGCATCAAAGCCTAGACAGGGACAGCTGCCAAAAATGTACACTGCATTGTTCTCTCCAACCCCCACTGTGGTGTCTTTCTTGTTATTAACCTTTGCTGTTGTTGTTGTTGTTGTTGTTGTTGTAACAGAGTGAATTTTGGAGCAGTTTTAGGTTCACAGAAAAACTGAGCAGAAAGTACCGACATTTCCCAGAAAGTATTTCCAATATACTTTACCGGCCCCCCATGCTCCCCCAATATCTACATTCTGTAACAGAGAAGGGGGGGAGGGGGTAGACAATGTTACAATCAGCAAACCTACACTAACATGTCATAACTACCCAAAGTCTGCAGTTTACATTAGGGTTCACTCTTGGTGTTGTACATTCTATGGGTTTGGACAAATGTAAGACATGTATCTAGCATTACAATACCATAGGAGTATTTTCACTGTCCTAAAAAATTTTTACTGTGCTTATCCATGCATATCCCCTAACCCCTGGCAATCACTGTCTCCATGGTTTTGGCTTGTCCAGAATGTTATACAGTTGGACCACCTTTGTTTTTATTTTATTTTATTTTATTTTATTATTTTATTTTTTCAATATATGAAATTTATTGTCAAATTGGTTTCCATACAACACCCAGTGCTCATCCCAAAAGGTGCCCTCCTCAATACCCATCACCCACCCTCCCCTCCCTCCCACCCCCCATCAACCCTCAGTTTGTTCTCAGTTTTTTTTTTTTTAATGTTTATTTATTTTTGAGACAGAGAGAGACAGAACATGAACGGGGGAGGGACAAAGAGAGAGGGAGACACAGAATTGGAAGCAGGCTCCAGGCTCTGAGCCATCAGCCCAGAGCCCGACGCGGGGCTCGAACTCACGGACCGCGAGATCGTGACCTGAGCTGAAGTCGGACGCCCAACCGAGCCACCCAGGCGCCCCTGTTCTCAGTTTTTAAGAGTCTCTTATGCTTTGGCTGTCTCCCACTCTAACCTCTTTTTTTTTTTTTTTCCTTCTCCTCCTCCAAGGGTTTCTGTTAAGTTTCTCAGGATCCACATAAGAGTGAAAACATATGGTATCTGTCTTTCTCTGTATGGCTTATTTCACTTAGCATCACACTCTCCAGTTCCATCCACATTGTGGATGGAACCACCTTTGTTTTTTAATGCAGTGGCACTGTGTAGTATTTTATTTTTACTTGCTAAAATAATTGTTAAAAGTTCATTTCCTTGATACTATCCTAATACTTTTCATAGTGAGCAAATCAGATGAAGAGTTAAGAAAAAGACAAAGAGTTAGGCTGTTTGAGACCCTTAAGAGAAAGGACACGAGGGAAATGAGAGGATTTAGGTGAAACATAGCTGCCCTCCACTAGCTCACAAGTAGAAACAAGTCCTACTCAAGTACACTAAAGACCCTGAGAAATGCTATGACTCGTACTTCGTTCCTTTGTGATGCCGACCCAGTAAAGATGAAACATAATCTTTGAAGTGATCATGTGAGTTTGAGGACTAACCAGGGGGAGAGTCGGAGGACAGCTTGATTATTACCCTGCTTTCTTCTAAAATGGACTAAATGGGTTTGGTTTTAATACGTGCTCTCTGCTTGACTTGTTCATGCCCCCTTTGAAATAACTTGCTGGAGTATTACTATTACAAGTCAGTGTCTGGTCAGTGCCATTGCCCATATGTACCGAAAGGTCCCTCTTTCCACCCAAAATACATTTATATCTTAGTATTTTATTAACAAACACCTGTGGCTTTCGTCCAGGGGCTTTTTAAGTTTAGCATTTTCCTCTTGAATTCTGTGCTTCCCATCCTGCCAAAAGAAAACAGCCCAGTATATTAATTATTCAGAATGCTAAGCAGTGATGATGCTGCAGACATTTTCTTCTGTATTGACTTAGCTTAGGCATAACACTAAGCAGCTTTATTATTATATGGAAGGAATTTACCTTCCAGAATATTTCCTCATTCTTTGCTCTAATTACTTTCTTAACAAATTATTCTGATAGGGTTTGCAACAAATGATTTTCAGAGTAGGTATTCTCCTTAACTCTTGCAATTCAAATAAAATTCAGAATATATCCTATTTACTTGCAAAGTGAGCTCAAGGTATCAGTTACTGCTTAGGGTATGTTAGTTACTTCTGTCTGTCTCTATATATCTTCACCTCCCACTCCCCACTGAGCTCTGGATAACTGGTAAAACCAAGCATGGCCATCTATAGCAGACTATAACCCTGTGGACACTCAGTCAAGCAGCTGCCACAACACCGTAACAACTTGCATAGCCTAGACACTTGAGTTTTGTATTTTGAAGGACCAATGTAAAGTTCCAAACATCCACTCTACCAAAGTGTGTAAGCCCTGCCTAGGCAGTTTTCAGTGACAAATTCTTTCTGTGGACACTGCTGTCTGCCTTGAGCTGCTGTCCATCAGCCTCCAAAAATAGAATGCACATTCTTAGACCACTCAAGTGTCAAGGAAAGGAGGTTAATGCAACATTTACACTCCTGGAACCCCTACCACAGGACAATTCCAGATTGAGAAACTTAAGGCCTCATTGGAAAAGCAGGGTAAAAAAGGCCAAGAATTTAAGTAAATCTCTATAAGCCCTTCTAAGTAGATTTTATGTTTGCTAAACTAAAATAATGAAGTTGGCATGCTACAAAAGGAGTGGTATTTTGTACACTTTAAATTGCAGTGAATACTACTACATAATAAATTTCTATTTACCATTATTTTCTGCTCTCCAGCAAATTAGCATCTCTTTCTCTAGCAATTTTAAATTAAGAAGCTTATAAATTTGTCCTGCTTTGTTATATATGATGTAAACAAAGAAGATAATTTTTTCCCTGTGTTTGTCTTTGACAGAAAATGTATTTCATACGTTTCTGATTTTATTATTTAATGACATTGGCTCCCGTTTCATGGATCCCAGGGATGGACTTTTCCATTTTAGCTTTCTAACCACTACAGGAGCTGGGAGTCTCACTCCTAAGACTGTCCTGTAGATATGTCTACTCTTGCTCTTTAATCACTCTATGTTCCCTCTTCTAATTTCCCAAGAAAAGTAAAACTGGAATCCTCATGATTCTGAAAACGGTATACAGAAGCAAATCCATATTTAAGACAATTCTGTTAAATGGAAAATCAGGGTGGGGAAAAATTACTATAACATATTATTGAAGATTTTAGCCAGTAGAATCCCAAGGAACACCAGTTTTTGTTAAGATACCAAAACAATCTTAGAGCGAAAGGGATTAAGAGGGTCACTGGAAATCATGGTTATTAATCTTCTTTTCCAAATGAAATCAAGTCAGAGAGAGTGTCCAGAGACAGACTGAGAATCAAGGCCTTGTGTTTACCCCAGGTCTTGTCTGCCATCTACATACTCAAGGCCACAGCAATTAAGCTCATGTTCCAGGAGAGAAAACTGTCCAGCCCATCGAAGTAGCCTCTAAAAATTAAGTAAATGAATAAGGGAATAACAAATATTACCGTTTTGGGTTCTGGCTTCTGAAAGCCCTTTCCTGGGATGTTTCTGTTGTTTTGTAACCTTCTTTCTCTTTCCTGTTTTAGCTCTAACTCAAGCTGGTGCCTGGGACAGATGGGAGAGGAAAAGGATGAAAATTTGGGTTTCTGCACTCATAATTTCTAAAGAACACCCAACCCTTTTCCTAAAGCTCAGCAATTACATTTTCATACTTGATTAATAAAAGGATACCAGATATATATGGGCAATCAGGTTTTAAGGTGTTAAAATATAATACAGTAAAACCAGTAACACTAAAATACAGATACTTTTAAAATCTTTCTTGGGTAATTAAGAATGTACTTTAAGATCTCCTAGTACCCAAGGGTCACCACTCTCTGAATATCAGTATTAATATTAACTCTTTTTTTTTAAGAGTCTTACAATATTTCTTTAACATTTATTTATTTTTGAGAGACAGAGAGAAACAGAGCACCAGTGGCAGAGGGGCAGAGAGAGAGAGAGAGAGAGAGGGAGACACAGAATCCGAAGCAGGCTCCAGGCTCTGACCTGTCAGCACAGAGCCCAATGCGGGGCTCGAACCCATGAACCGTGAGATCATGACCTGAGTTGAAGTTGGCCACTTAACCGACTGAGCCACCCAGGTGCTCCTAATATTAACTGTTAATAAAGAGTTGTGGTCAACTGAATGGCAATTAGTAGGATTTGCTATAATGAAAGACAGTATTTACCAATTTTCAACAAGAAACAATATGAAAGCACTAACACTGTAGTCCCATTTCGTTTTAATTAGCTGGTCTCTCTTTACAGTTATGTGTTCAATGCCCAGTTACATCATCAGCCACTAATGTCCTTAGTAGCCATGTGCTTTTATATCTAACAACAAAGTTCTCTTTGTTTGAAGTCAGTGGCTTCTGCAGAGAATTGAGTCTCATTTGACAGATAATATGGAAGAGTTGTTAAGGACTTGGGAGTCAAGAGAGAGACAGGCTTTGAGAATGCTGCCACTGAATAGCTGCACTGTGTCAATCTGGACAAACTGAACCCATCTAAGCTTTAATTTCATCTGAAAATGGGGGGTAATATGGTCAACTACTAATAGGGTTGATGGGAAGATGTTAGGACAGAAAGCCTGTGAAGTACTTTGTGAAGTTTCTGCACACAGTAAAAATTTAGGAAATACCATTATTAGTGTTAGGTTGGCTATTAATTCTCTTACTCCTTTCTATTTATTTGGGACCTTGAATTCTAATTTCCTAATTCTTTGGTTGCAAAGCATGTTGACAAGATTTGGAAATGTTGATACAGGTGAAGCTTTCTGAATCTAATTCCAGAGAAAGGACATTACAAAGACAGAACAGAGGGGGCTGGATCCTGGGACCTCCTAATCTTGCGGCTAGCCTTAGAATTACCCACGACCACCCTGTCAACTCCTGCTGCCCTCTCTTCACCGCTGCCTGGTGAGCTCCTCCACTTCCAGCTGCAGACTGTTTATCTTGTCTCCGAAGTCCTGCTTGAACAGCCGGTTGTCCAACTCAGCAGACTGGCGGTCTCGCTCAGCCTGGCGCAATCTGGATGTGAGCCACATGAACTTGTGATAAAAAACAAAAGCCATGGTGGGGAGGAAGACCAAGTTTACAACACAAAATAAAGCAACCCAAGGAAGAAGGCATGGAGAGACGTGGCGGGGTGGGGTGGGGTTGGGGGGGACAAAAGCTTTGCAGGACACAGGGGAAGAAATTATATGGAGGAAAAAAGATGGAGAAGAAACAAATTCCAACGAAAAGTAAGATGAAGGTGAACCAGGCAGAGGAAAAGTTGATTTTCCAATTTTTTTTTTATTCTAGTACTACAGTTTACAGCCATTAGATGATAAACAATAAAACATCACTTTTTAGAAAATCCATATCCAAAGCCAACCTCAAGTACACAGTAATTAAAGTCAAATCCACCTTTTGTTTGTGTTTATTTCCTAATAGGTTTGGTACTTCATATTTCTGCTTTACACACATAACTGGAACTTGCAAATGGGCAACTACCTTATTATATGTGGAATTAGAACATGTTCCTGGTCCTTTCCCTAAACCACAAATTATATTAAATCACGGACATTACACATTAACCCTTACCAACGCTTTTCAGGTGTTTCTATAAGGAAAAGCCTTTGCCAGAGTTTGGCCATCTCTTTCCTTTTCCATTCCCACCAGGTTGTGTGAGACTAAGTGGACAAACAACTCAGCACCGGGCCTATGTAAGATTCCTGATCGTATTCTCTGGAGAATTCTAATGAATGTTTTCTTCTATATATCCCATAACTTTGCACCTATAAAGAAGCATGTTCTAAAAGGTGAAACCTCTGGGGCTCTATATAATAGAATTTGAAAGCATGCTATCTGTAGTCTTTAAAATGTTTTATTTTCGTGTTTGAGCACTCCTCCCAAATGCTCATAGAAAAGGCAATTCATCACCACAAAAGGTTGATGAAGATAAGAACAGGTGCAAAATTATAAGAACTAAAATAAGTTCAAGAGCACAGGATATTCCATGAGGTTAGTCATATGCTCTTTGACTTGACTTTGGTTCAAGTCTGTAAGGACCTATAGAAGCACAAGTGAAATCTATCTTACTCTCTTAATTCTGGTTTTTCCAAGAAGAAGGTAAAGAGTTTCAAAAGCTGGAAGCAAAGGGGGGTTATCTTTGTTCCCACCTAAGCAGCTGAAATGCTGCAAATCATACCAAAATGAGAAAAAAAACATTTTTTTGTCAAGACTTTTTGAAGGAATGAAGGCTTATGTACAGCCTGTTCCCCCATATCAAAAGTCATTAAAAAAAAAATCCAAGTATTTATAGGATTATTTACAATGCAAAGCCTAGAAAGGGGTAGATCTGGGGTCACTTAGAAAAAGAAGCCCTGCTAATTAATCACTCTTGTGGTTATCTACTGGGAATGTTTGTTTTTAGACTAAATAATAATAAAGAGTTTATTATGTATCTATTTCCTACCTTGAGATGGTTTTCTAATAAAATTAGATAGTTAGTTTCCTACAGACTAGCAAATCCCCATCTGAACAGAAAGTAATAGAAGCTCTTAAGTCAATGTTTCCAGCAAGGAATGACAGGTGGGGAACCATCACTCATGTCTATACCTTGTTGTCTTTGCTTCAAAAGGAAAAGCAAGATAGATTTGAAAATTGTGTAGTGTTTTTTTTTTGTGTGTTTTTTTTGTTTTGTTTTTTTTAATAGACGAGTTTTTCATTAAAATTGTTCTCTCTGAGCTACCTAAATAGGAAGTGGCACTGCAGGAAAATGGCAGAGGTAGAAGATGACAAATATTAGGAGGGTTTTCCAAGCTTCCACATTATTACGTTATCATAAGTTACCTAATCACTACCTTTATCTCTATGTACTTTAAAGAAATGTAATGATGCGGGTTTCCCACCCCCTCCCCCCCCAAAGTCACTAAGGCAAAAAAGTTGCAAGCAATCTTGGTTACTGAGAATAGAACTGTAGTGAGATGCTAAGTACTTATCCGTGGCTTGGGGAGTAAACCTACACAACAGAAATGGAAAGGGGCCAGGGCCTAGGAGACACAGAGCTATTTTAGGAGAGTGCTAGTCCATACGCTGTCACCTCCTGTTCACTACGTCGCAGTGGCCGAGCAGGCTTGCTGGTACACACAATGCACCTAGAATCTGATATGGTCAGGGACTGCTTGTAAAGGCATCAATAAAATCTGCACACTGGGTTTTAATTAATTCCCTAGGCTTTTCTTGTGTGTGTGTTTTTTAAATGGTGTGTTTATCGGTCAACTCAGAAGTAATTTCTCAAAGTTTATTTGGCAATTAATTGAGAACTTATACTAAGGTTTCTAACTCTGGGGAGAAAATAAAGAAAAAAACCCACAGCCTATATATCAAACTGGTTTTTTTTTCCTTTCTTTTTTTTTAAAGTCCCAACAAATTCAAAGTCAATTTTTGGTGATATTTTATGTAGAATCAGAGCCTAAATGTAGTAACTTCCAGATTTCTTTCTTTACAATTAAGTTGTACGTCAGACTTGCGAGGTGACCACTTGCAAAGTGCCTAATGATGTTTGGGGATCAGTTTATTCGCTGCACTATTTAAGGTCTTTGCCTGTTTCACCAAATCCTTTTCACTAAATTAGTAAGATAAAAATAAAAATGGAGTGAAAGGGGAATGAGAAAATGAATAAACGGGAAAGACAAAAATAACAAGAGAAAAAGTCAGCTTAATATATGAAGAAGGAAGTCATTGTTTTAGTTCTGTCTACTTTAAGTGCCACGTCAAAAAACTATCAAAAAATAATTTGCACATTTCAAAAATACAACTTATGAACACCAAAATTAATCTGTTAAATCATAAACATGTAAGTGCTCATGAGCAAGCACTTAGAGAATGTCTAGTTAGACCTGATACTCTTTTATTAAAAACCAGTTAAACCAGAAGTTTCAAACTTATTTGCTCATTTGCAATTAACTTGTGAGTTACCATTAATATGCAGTGCCATTTAGGACCATCCCCTGGTCAAGCATCATCTGAATAAAAGAAGTAACCCATTCATCCTTTCATTCACGCACCAGCTAAGTGAACATCTCGCATGTTTCATGGCACTGAGGCAGATCCAACGAGGGAACTTAAAAAATTCATTAACTAACCCTGAGAACTCACACTCTCATCAGAAGGTACACACGCGCGCACACACACACACACACACACACGCACACACACGCACGCGCACACACACACATGGCTGTAACGTGAGGCAGAAAGTGAGAAGTAAGCATTATGGGCAGGTATGGATATAAGGCTCTGGGAATTCCAACAAGGGCAAATGGGTAGATTACTGTTATCAGAGAGGTATCAGAGGAAGCTTTGGAGAGGTGGCATTTGAGTCTGAATGTAAAAAATGTATGTCAAGAACAAGGGAGTGGGAAGAGGAAGGGCATTTCTAGTTGGTGGGTCCACTAGGGAAGGAATGGATGGGGAAAGTGGAAGCATGTGCAGGGACCAGCAACTGTGTAGTTTTGCTCAAGTAAAAGAAGGGTGACCAGTGGGTGTTAAAGGTGGCATCACGGGCTGGCAACACAGAATGACCGTGGGTGCCACAACTCCTTCACAAGAGGACGTGTTTCGGGCAGACTGAATTGTAGGTACCAGTTGAAACAGCCAGTCAGAAGACGAAAACCCAAGACTGGTCTCCAGAGGGGACAGAGCTGGAGACAGATAAATTTAAGATAGCGGGCAGGGGTGACAGTGGGCACACAGAACTGCTCAGAAGAAAGGAGAGACAAGAGGGAGATGGTGGGGAGGAGAGAAAGGAGCTAAAGCATTAGAAGGGCCCTCAGTACCCCTGACATCACTAGCACCAACACATTCCGAGACTTCAATGATGAAGAAGAAAATAACAACTGTAAACATATTTAAAAGTGCTTTCATCCTCACAGGTTATCCCTCCTCCAACATGACACTGAAATGGGATGATGGAAGAGGGTTACTGTTCTGCTGTTCAAAACAGTCACAAGAGGCTGATATGTTTCTTAAAAATGTTTTCAGTGACATCTTAGAGAAACACAAAATTTAACTGGCTTTCTACCAGCATGCCTGGTGTTAAATTGGGAGAATCTCATACACTTTGTTTGCCAAATGCAGAGCACACTTCTCTTACTTCCAGCACTAAAAGCCCCAAGTGTTTCACTAAAGAAACAGCACTTTTACCTTTGTTCGAGTTGTTTGATGGTAGCAGCCATCTGATTAGTCTTCTCTTCCAAGCGACTGTTTAATTCACTTTTCTGTTTCACTCCTAAGTCTGAACTCTGTTACGGAAAAGAAGTATGAGTGATGTACATATAACATAAAGTCCTGAAATAAATCACACAGGCCTCTTGAACCTTACGAGTAAGTGGGAGATAGAGAAATAGAAATGCTCATATATTTGTATACCAGTTAATTTCCTGATGGAGAAGAAACAAAAAGCAATGTTTAAAATTAATATTGCTGTAAGCATCTTTGCCACGAAAATGAACATCAGAAGGTTCATCAATTTATCACATTTCAGTATAAAAGCTAATGGAATACAGAACTCAGTTGGCAGGTTAGGCTGGAGAGTAGAAATTATCTTATGGATGTAACAGACCCCCTTTCCCATTACAATCTGAAAAGTGACCATGGCTTTCCAGAACAGCAACACGGGACCCTGCAATGGTCTGATTCTTAAAGTGGTTTATTGGCAGCTAGCCTCAAAATGAGATGCGACTCTGGGAAGCCCAGGGATCTTGGAGAGCCAATGAGCCTATTCCTCTTATTCCCCCTACCTGCAGCTTAAAGGCAAGTTCATGCTTGAGAGCCCTGAGATCATCCAGCTGCTGTCGCAGAGACACCAGGGCGTCCTGCTTCTCACAGACATCCTTCTCCAGCATCTTCATAGCCAATTCCATCTCCTGTCGCATGCTGATCTGGATCTCCAGTTCTTTTTCAACATCCTGCCCCCAAAGGTAAATAAACTGCTTATTCTCTTTCATCAACTAAGTTCAAACTCTGCAATTCCAAAGGAAAAGGTGTGAACTCTCAGGTCTGAATATTTTGGCAAAATAGCTACAAGTTATCATTCAATGCAGAGACATTAACAACAATAATTAGGATCATCACAAAAATATTTACTCAATAATTTACAAATCTGAAAAACTTGGTAGGTCAAGATACTGCTATTTAATCTGTGTAAAATATGCACATACTTGAGACACTCCGTGATAGTAAGAGAAGGGATGTCATGTCCTATTATGGAAACGTATATAGAGTGCTACAGTAGCTACCATAAAATGAAATAGATGCAGTTCTCTTCAATGTGGATGTTACTGACATATTTAAGAGCTCAAGAAACCCAAAAGATACTTTAGGTCCCCAGCATAAACATCTCAATAATGGGGAATGATTGATATGGCTAACTGAATTTTTATATTCACTTAACATGAAACCCATTTTTGTTTCAACCATTATTAGTGCAACATTATTTGGATGATCAAAGATACAAAGACCTGAGGTTCTTCTGCATCCATGCTGTGCCTGGGGCATATCTAGGACCTACTTGCTTGGTTTCTTTTCTTTTTTAACAAACATGTATCTTATTGTGACATAAGGAATATGGAAAATTTTGTGTAAGACTTTGATTTTGATATGCCATCTGCGGTACTTCTCTGTGCAAGGGTAGCATGATTAAATGAGACTGCTTCTTAAAATGCTGACATATATTATTTCTAGAATCGTCTTCATAGAAAGTGTTTTGAGGTCTAATCCATAAACACATAGAAGGAAAATGATAGTCATTTCAAGGATACTAAGATTATATTGCTGTTTTCTCAGAACTCCTGAAATTCTATTCTTACACTGTTAGTTGGTGATAATTTTTAGTACAAAGCAGGTCACCTTTATTTGCAGGCTTTTCCCTATTTTCAGAAACACTATTGATGGGGAGAGATCCTTTTGTCTGTCATATTATCAAAATTGCAGCAGTTAATATATCAATACCACTGATATAGTAATATTAATAAACTATTAATATACTAATACTTGTTAGTATAATAAGGGGTGTCTTAATATACTAATACTTATATAAAATCTATTACAAGAGTATTATTCATTATTATACATTTATGCGCACACACACACACACACACACACCCTCTAAGGAGACAAATCAGAATCTTCACAGGGGCTTGGATCATAAAGTTTAAAAAAGTAGGTCCCATATACCTTATGTTCTTGTAACAGAAACTATAAAACTACAAAAGCTGTCTCAGAAAATGGACTGAGAAAGCATTATAGGGAATATGGGTTCAAAAAGAGTGAGAAACAGGGCTCTGGGTGGCTCAGTTGGTTAAGTGTCTGACTTCAGCTCAGGTCATGATCTCACAGTTTGTGAGTTCGAGCTCCGCGTTGGACTCTGTGCTGATGGCTCAGAGCCTGGAGCCTGCTTCAGATTCTGTGTCTCCCTCTTTCTCTCTGCCCCTCCCCCACCCATGCTCTGTGTCTGTCTGTCTGTCTGTCTCTCTCTCTCTCTCTCAAAAATAAACATTAAAAAAAAAAGTGAGAAACATACACCTGAAACTAATGTAACACTGTGTGTGACCTACACTCAAATAAAAAAATTAATTAAAAAAAAAGAAGTCATAGAAACAACTAATTCAAGTATCATTATAAGAGTCACAGAAGAGCTCTGTATGCACAATATTCTCATTAGCAAATATTATGATATGAAAAAATCCACGCTAAGACTTAGCTAAGAGGGTTTTCTAGATGTCATTTTAATTGAGTCAGATAATTAAAAATTTCCTACCATTTTTAAATATCTTATTTTTTCATTTAATTTTTTAAATGTTTATTTATTTTTGAGAGAGAGAGAGAGAGAGAGAGAGATAGAGGGAGAGAGAAAGAGAGAGACGTGAGTAGGGGAGGGGCAGAGAGAGAGGGAGACACAGAATCCGAAGTAGGCTCCAGGCTCTGAGCTGTCAGCACAGAACCCAAGGCGGGGCTCAAATCCGCAAACCCCAAGATCATGACCTAAGCCGGGGCTAGATGCTTAACTGACTGAGCCACCCAGGCGCCCCCAAAATTTCCTATGGTTTTCTAATATGCACTGTATTAATCAATTAGCAGCTAGCCCTTCCTATGGAAGAAGGTAATATCCTTGGTTAAGAGTGTTTTATACAACTAATGCCCAGTGAAGGTAAAAATCAACCATATGAAAACTTGCCTTTATGTAGAACCATATCCACAATAAACATACTCAAAATTAAAAAAAGAAAAAAGAAGAGTGAGAAACAGTTTTTTAGGATCTACAAAAATCTGTTAGGTCACTATTAATGTTCCTGACCCTGGTCTGTGAGATCAAACCTCTCTAAGTGGGCCTTTATGTTTAATGGGTTTCTGAACTACTAGAACGTAAGTGAAGTTTACCAGTCGCAACTGTGTCTCCTCCTTTAAATGCTTTCTGGCTTCACTCAGTGCTTGCCCATCTGAAGTTCTGTCCTGCTTAGGACCCTTGAAGAGATACATGAAATAGTAAATATATTTAAGGATTAAAAAAAAAAAAAACCCTGTACAGCGTTAGCTGACACTAGTACTGCTGTTTAGTAAGGAAAAATGATTATATGTGGTTAAACGGGTGTAACAATGAATGAAGACAACAAAGAGATTGAAGAAGCTTAGTAAATAAAAAATTCTGTTCTGAGAAATCACATTTGTTTTCACAAAGTCCACACACTAAAGCCAAACCCATTACTCACAGCAAATGACTTCATCCCCACTCAGAGCCTAGTTGCTTCCTTTTTAGAATAATTTTAATTACTATGGATATTTGGATTCTTAGGTCACAGAAGGTTAGAAGTATGAAGATAAAAGGGAGTGTGGAGACACTAATACTTTCAGGGAGAAGCAACAGATGTCAGTGACATCATAATAGCAGAGAAAAAGCACCCAGAGCAACCTGGAAACATTTAAGTATAGGTGCTAGAAGCTCTATCAGTTCCAACAGCCCCTACGGTAGCATCACTGTAATTCAGTACAGAATTGCCACTGTTGGTAATTATGATTTTCAGTCATCATAAAGGGCTAAATGTGTTAAATTACGTCCTCTATCTAAGACTGCTTAGAATTGTGTAGTACATAAAAGGTTTGCAAAAAAATCTGTATAGACATATATAAAAAGTTTGATACTTTAAGGGGTTAAGTTATCCGGTAAACTCATGTACATGGTAACTCCCAGTGGTACCAGATAAACACTTCTTACAAAATAGTACCACGGACTAAAAACAATGATATATTTAATAGAATAAATACAACCCTGAACTACAGTGCAAATCATTAGTACAAAACAACAAGAAATTGAATGAGACCTGTTCTTGGAATCTTTAAACAGATGTAGGTGGCACAGAAGCCAAGGAGCATCTGTAGGAGAAGGGGACTCACCCTGGCATAACCTCCATTATTCACTCGATTCTACATGGAGTCTTAGTAAAAACAGCATACTATATGTCAAGTAGCTATACGTTTGCTACTTCCGAACAGTCCTCTAGAGTAGAGGCCTTCCCCACCACCCCACTAACACATTAACACATCTCTAGGAATGTTTTATAAATCCAGTAAGGTTAACCTTCCGATTGGATTCCAATATGTAGGAGCTTTCCTCTTTAACTCGTTCCATTTCTTCTTGCAAGGTAATAATCCTGTTGTTTGCAACTGCAAGCTGTTGAAAAAATTTAAAAGATAATCTTTTTATTTTTCTTTTTTAACAGAGGATAAGATAATTCATGATCTGCTAGGACATCATTTTCAGGCTTGGATATTCTTAGAAGGAAATAAAGTTATCTATGACTGCATAAAAATGTTCTCATGGTGTGGGAAGTTAGGAAAAGTATTTTTAAACTAGGTTAGGTAAAAATAAAAAATATCTACTGTTGCTTTTTGTGTAAACTCTTTTTCAGGACCAAAATGTTAACTTAAGATTGTTTACCTCAAGGGTATTCTCATGGGTAACTTATATTTTGTTATAATACCTATTTCTAAAATGTTTAATAAAGAGGTCACCTTGGGGCACCTGGGTGGCTCAGGTGGTTAACTGTTGGACTCTTGATTTTGGCTCAGGTCACGATCTCACGGTTCGTGAGATGGAGCCCTGCACGGGCTCTGTGCTGACACTGTGGAGCATTCTTGGGATTCTCTCTCTCTGCCCCTCCCCTGCTCGCACACACGCAAGTATGCATGCATACTCTCTCTCTCAAATAAATAAATAAACATTATATAAAAAAAGAAGTCACCTCATGCCTTGGGATTCATCTTATAAATGATACACAAGAACTTTGATAGATGATTTTTAAGAGTAAAGAAATGAACTAAGTCCTTGCTCTAAAAGATACCATTAAGTATCAAAGAGACCTTTTTATTTCAGCACCTAAACAGGTAAGGTAATGTTATTAGCAGTACACTGCTAAGGGGAAACATTTATATCCCCATTCCAACAGGAGGGGATCT
Source organism: Prionailurus bengalensis (assembly GCF_016509475.1). Lineage (NCBI taxonomy): Eukaryota > Metazoa > Chordata > Mammalia > Carnivora > Felidae > Prionailurus > Prionailurus bengalensis. Next base: position 149,040,103 of record NC_057344.1, read on the forward strand.
CCTCATGAGCAGTGAGCATGGGTTCTGCTTAGTTCTCGTTCTAGTGCGTAAGTACAGAGGAACCTGGGCTCAGGCTGCTTTCTAGAGATGGGTCTGGAAGCCCATTTTTCCCTCTGCTCCATGGGCCTCACGGTGCATAAAAAAGTTAACTCTGGACAAGTGGGTCTGCTTTCTAGATCCAAAGACACCCTCAAATGGGTACTTCCAAGATTTTAACATCAGAGAAAGTTTTAGGAAACTATGTCTGTATCTCCAAGTGGGCCTTCTAATTCAGCTTTATCAATAATAAAGTGGATATTTTTATATCATCATCTGTTTACAACTTCTCACTTTATCACACTGATTCATTCAGGAAAAGAAAAGAGGGGTTTTTTTTTTGTTTGTTTTTTTGTTCTTGTTTTTTTACTGGCCCTCTTAAATCCAAAATATATGGAAAAGAGATCTGGGTGGAAAAGACATCCAGATATAGATATATGGAAAAGAAATGAGACATATGGAAGAAACAGATCTGATTTGCCTTTTCTATTCTTTATAAAGCCTATACACAGTGCTTACCTATCTCTACAAATCCAAGGTTTCAATAAAATAAATGTTACTGGTAAAATAAGTACATGAATGAATAAATTAATATTGCTAATAAAATAAATCTAGGTCAGAAGGACAAGTCTTGTGACTGAGGGAATAAAATTAATAACTATATTTACTGGGTGCTTATGATGTGTCAGACACTGGTCTAGGCCTTTATGTATTACCATTTAATTCACACAAAAACCTTACTATTATTTTATCATCCCCATTTTACAGAGAAATAGATCAAGAAATAGAGGCTTAAGTTATTGGCCAGGATTAGAAAGTTAGCAAGTGCCAGAGTTGGGACATGAATCCACGTAGCCCAGCTCTAGAGACCATGCTTCACTGTTGGGCCTTATTGCCTCAACAGAGGAGCAGCAGAAACATGGCAGAAAATTTCTATGCAGAGTATTTCAGAAACTTTGTAGAGGGGCACCTGGGTGGCTCAGTCAGTTAAGCCTCCAGCTTGGGCTCAGGTCATGATCTCACAGTTCATGAGTTGGAGCCCCACATCACGCTCTCTACTCTCGGCTGTCAACACACAGCCCGCTTCGGATCCTCTGTCCCCCTCTTTCTCTGCCCCTCTCCTGCTGGCGTGTGCGCATTCTCTCTCAAAAATAAATAAACGTTAAAAAAAAAAAAAAGCTTTGTAGAGTAAAATTCTAAGGACCGTTTCCATTAAGTTTTAATTTAAGAATCTATATCCAAAAGTGAAGCCCACAAGGCTGAGAAATAAGGAAGGTGTTTGAAAGTTGTAACAATGAAAATGTTCTGAAGGAAAATGTTTAAACAGCATCTTCCCAACCAGTGCTTGAACTTGGGTTTTATTTAGACCAAATCTATCTCACAGTATATAACAGGGTAGTTATAATCAGAAATACATAAGAGAAAGTCTTTGTCACCAGAAAATTTTATGTAACATTTTTCATAGAAACATCTAATGCTATTGAAGAAAAAAAAAATATGTGGCTTAGCCACTGGCAAGTTAAAAAATGTCTTTATTAATCAGAAGCGAAAATGAGGTTAATATTTATTCTTATTTTGGGGACTTTCCTAAGGATTTTCACATATATATTCTCCTGTGATCTTCAAAGCAACAGTGAGGCTGAAAGGGGAAGTATAAATACCCTCATCTGCCAGTGAGGGATGGGGCCTCCTGGAGGTCAAGTGACTTACTTGCTCAGAAGCACATGACTCGTAAGCAGCGTGACATACAAGAAGGGAATGCTGGTGTTCTGACCAGAGCTCTTTATATTTATCTGCCCTACCACCCCAAAGAGAAAATGAGATCCTTGAGGGTGGGAGCTTGCCAATCTGGCACACATCAACCAATGCACACATAAATCTCTCTCTAGCTCTAGCACGTAAGCAGTACCAAATGTTTGTTGAGTGAACAAACGAACATCAAGCTATATGCTAAAGGTTAACTCTAGGCTAGCCCAGACAAAACATTCATGCAAAAGAAAGCAAGATATCTGATGGGCCCAGGTTCTACGCCTTCATAGTCCAACTGGATAACAGACACCCCTGAGATAAGCCAGCTGGCCATTCTCAGTCAGAACAAGGGATTATGTCCTATTACAGACATTATCTGAAAAAGCCAAGTCCTTTATTTTCAAAGTTCCATAGAAATGACTGGTTCCACTAATGCACATTATTAAATTCTATGTCAATCAAAGTGTTTCCAAAACACTTACCTCCTCTGTCAGTTTAGTGTTGGATTTTTCTAATGCATCCACTTTTGCCTGAAGGTTGTTTACAGTAGCACTATCAAGAAAGGAAAAACAAAACAAAACCCATAATGGTTTCTCTTGAAAAACAGAACAACATCTTGTACTTTCCATTTAAACACCCATCGCATTTATCATTCATTGTCTAAAGTCCACAATTTGTGATAGAATTGCAGGTTCTTTTTTTTTTTAAAACTTTTTTTTTTTCAAAAGTTTTTTTTTATTTATTTTTGGGACAGAGAGAGACAGAGCATGAATGGGGGAGGGGCAGAGAGAGAGGGAGACACAGAATCGGAAACAGGCTCCAGGCTCTGAGCCATCAGCCCAGAGCCTGACGCGGGGCTCGAACTCACGGACCGCGAGATCATGACCTGGCTGAAGTCGGACGCTTAACCGACTGCGCCACCCAGGCGCCCCTAGAATTGCAGGTTCTAAGACAGTTTACAAGTGGCTGTGTGTCTTAACTGTTACATCCTGGCCACTGAAGCTTGTACTTAAGAAGTACTTGTTGGATGAAATTAAGGAGCTGATGCACGGCACAGTATATAATAATAAACTACATGAATTAAGTGCTTGCCATACACTGAGCACTTTTCTAAATTATTTTATTTGCATTATTTCATTTACTCCTTTCAACAACCCTATGCATTAGGTATCCCCAAAGACAGATAACGAAGCTGACGCATGAAAGAGTAAATAGTTGTCATGCTTCTATTTCACTATCAAATGTAAGCATACTTCTGCTTGACTAATATCTCCATTAATTCACTGTAGTCATTATTAGTTCTTGGTCTCCAGAGAAAATATACTTAAACTGCTCTTGAATTTTCTAGCTGGAACCAAGACTACTCAAAATTTATACTGATACTGGTATAATCATATAATAGGTCTTACTTTATTAAAATTGTTATCTTTTTAAAAGAATTGTAAGCAAGATAATAGTTAATAGATGGAGAGATCAATTTTTCTGAATTATTCAACAGTCTTTAGCATAACAAGAACATCAATGTACTTGAGAACACCAAAAGAATTTGGATCGCTCTCCTCATGAAACAGGAGATGGTTTCATGTTCCGGAAGTTCTGAAAAATACTTAGTATTTGGGAAAATAACGGTAGTGATGGCAAAGAGAGGGTAAACTAATACTATCAATTCAATGTATAAATGACAAATCCAAGGGACCAACAAGATTAATCGAAAGGTCCCAAGGCAATGAGTGGATTACCCAAGATCACTCTTGAAATATGTGGCTGGATCTACTGAACCAAGAAGGCTGCTAGTTTCAGCTGGGTATGTCACATGGTTAAGAATTTTTAACTGAACATAGTCAATCACTAGAGTTATAATTACATACTAATCTTAAATTGCCTTTCACTAAAGGTCACCCAAACAGTTAAATGCCATTTATTTAGTGCCTAGCTCAGTGCCTGGTAAGCAGGAATTCAATTTATTTTTATCGAGTATTGCCTGAATTTATCTCATGGCTCATCAGTTTACTCTTTCCTTCCTTTGCAACAAAATCCCCAGTAAAGTAAAAGTATTGATTCATTCTTTACTTTAGATGTCTGTTGAGTTCCTCTACATAGTTCTTCTGATCCAGAATTGCAGTAATTTGGCCATCTCTGGGATGGGAGGAAAAAACAGAAATAAAATAAATAACATTAGAAACACCAAGATCCTCCCTCCATTAATCTTTTCATATAACAGAGAAAAGAAAATTGTAGCACAGAAACCAGAAGACAGACCTGATGTATAATGCCCTCAAACAAGAAAGACTCAGAGATTTAAAAATGAAACAAAAAAATTCTCCATATTAATAAAGCCTTTGCTATAGCTTAATCCCTTAATAACTCAGGTTATAGGTATAACACTATAATTTATCAGAGGCATTTAAAAATAAAAATTTTCATCTCACAACTGGTAGCCTTTTTAGCTTTGCTGGTATTACTTATAACAATGACTCTCCTGTGAGATCAAGACCTGAGTGGGGATCAAGAGTCGGATGCTTAACCTCCTGAGTCACCCAGGCGCCCCTCTGAGGTCTAATTTCTAAGGGCCATGTGGATATTCTGAAGTAATTTTACATTTACAAGAGCTGTAAAAGCAGTGCTGAGTTTGTGTTTATTCTTCACCTCATTACCCCGAATGTTAACATTGTACATAACCCCATATTGTATGTTTAATATTTCAAATTTTAAGAAATGGAGAATGCAATTTTCTGATCAAGAAGGCCACGTTTTCAAACACTACTTCAAGAGAAGGAGCAAGGGATTCCTTTTATAAACCTTTTTATTTTATTTTGTTAGCCCCTGAACCACACAGTAGAAAACCACTTAACCAAAACCCTTTTAGGGCTTAGCATGCACAATAGTCAGATACTTTTGGCAAGATTCTATTAAAGCTATATCATCGGAAATTCTTCTAGCAAGTGTGTTAAAGCACTACTGTTGTAAACATTAAATGCTATCGAAGAACATTAAAGAGAAAAGAAATTTAATTTTCTTTGTACATACCCTTCACTACCTTTACTGCTGTTCCCATCCTTGAGATACATTGAAAAATCTATAACTCCAACCTACAAAGAGAATTTTCAGAATTTAACATAAAATTAGATACTTTTTCCGAGGCATAATACAATATCTCTTTCTGGGCACTCAGAACAGCAATGAAGTCATGACAGTTATTAGGAATTTTGATGAAAATGTAACGTTTTACTTTTATAGGACCAGAAGACCAGATCATGCAAGTCAACATAAGATTTTGACAAGAAAGTCAAGAGAATGCTTAATATAAATTTAAGGTTTAAAGTTTCTTTCTCTTTTGTGTCTTTCAAGTATTCTGCTACTGAATCCCTATTCACTTACAGGAATAATAGTTTAAAAATGATAATTACAAAGAGAATGCACAGTTCCTTAAAGAAGTTTTGGAAAATACGGATAAATAAAAGGATGTAATACAAAACACCCATAGTCCCAACCACCCAGATAGGACCACTGTAACAATTTGATATCTATTCTTCCAAACTTTCATTGATGCATTATGTCTAAATTTTTCAGGAGTGCTATTTCATTATTCAGTTTACTTATTTTTTTAATACAGGTCAAAATATCATATTTCCTTTTCCATTTTCTTAGAGTAAAATGTAACAGAAATTTGCTGTAGTATTTCATAGAGAAGAGGTGAGAATGAGTCAGAATGAAAGCAACAGCTTTATTTAGTAAGCAATTAATACGTGCCAGGCCCTGTACTAGGTGAATTACATTACTAATTCTTTTATTCCACGCAATAACTATAAGACATAGATACAGATACTCTTTTTTAAATCCCTGTATTTCAGCTAAGAAATGTGAAGCATCAAGAAACTACAAAATTTATTCAGCTAGAAAATAAAGAAGCAGAATCTGAACCTAAACAGTTTGGCTTCAGTCTGTATTCTTTTTTTATTTTTATTTTTAAAAATTTTTAATGTATGTTTATTTTTGAGAGAGACGGAGACACAGTGCGAGCAGGAAAGGAGCAAGATGAGAGGGAGACACAGAATCCGAAGCAGGCTCCAGGCTCTGAGCTGTCAGCACAGAGCCCCATGCGGGGCTTGCACTCACAAACCGTGAGATTGTGACCTGAGCCAAAACCAAGAGTTGGATGCTCAACTGACTAAGTCACCCAGGTGCGCCAGTCTGTACAAACTATTTTAAACAGGGGTCACAGTCAAGAGAAAATTTGAAAAACACTCATAATACATAAATGAGTCAAATTAGAAGAAAAAACAAAGTAATTGCTTATATTCACATCAAAATTTTTACAAATACTATTCATGACTCACAGAATTTCTCTTAATTTGGTTGGTGTAATCTGATCAACCCAAATTCTGAGCTAACAAAACTCAGAGTGACGCACTTCGTAACTGAGCACATTGTGCATACCTGAGAGTCCAAGTCTTCTCCTTTCATACAGAAATTGGCATCAATGACGTTGAGACCCACCAAGAGACCAGCAATTATGGCTCCTTCTTCTTCCATCATGAGGGCGTTGGGTTCATAGAATTCGCTGTAAGAGAAATCCACAGAATGCTCTGTTGTAACAAAACCTCAAGAATCCAATGATGTAATGATGAGACAAGCAGAAAATGCTGGCCTCATAGTTGAATATGGGTACTATGATAATAGAGAAAAGGTTAAAAAAAGGGGGGGGGGATGGTCTGAATACTTTATTTTAGATAATAGGTGCATGAATAGACTCTAGATAATAGACAGTCTAGCTGAAAGAGAAGTGACCAGAATGGTAGTTTCACTGAAGTGATTATTTATACTTTCCCCACATGTTTGTATTTGAGATGCAAGGGATGATTTTTCCATCTTTAATGCATCTTTAAAAAATGGTTTTTTAAAAATTTGCCTTGGAGATCTGCTTTATTTGTAGGTGGGTGTGTATCACATTGTTGTTCTAATTTGCATTTACATGATGGCTAGTGAACTTATGTATATATATGTAAATATATATATTTTAAAGTTTATTTTAAGAGAGAGAGAGAGAGAGAGTCCCAAGCAGGCTCTGTGCTGCAAGCATGTGGGGCTCAATCCTATGAATCATGAGACTGTGACATGAGCTGAAATCAAGAGTTGGATGCTCAACCCACTGAGCCACCCAGGTGCCCTTACATTTATATTTTTTTAAAGTAATCTCTATGTCCAACATGGGTTTGAACTCACGATCCTAAGGGCAAGAGTCACATGCTCTACCCACTGAGCCAGCCAGGCACCCCTCTTTTTAATGTTTACTAGCCATTCTGATTTTCTCTTGTGAAACGCCTGTTCAAATCCTTTACCCATTTTTACATTTGCTCATCTATCCTTTTTTGAAAAAAAAAAGAAATTTTTTTTAATGTTTATTTTTGAGAGAGAGACAGAGCACGAATAGGGGAGGGGCAGAGAGAGAGGGAGACACAGAATCTGAAGCAGGCTCCAAGCTCTCAGCTGTCAGCACAGAGCCCGATGCAGGGCTCACACTCACAAACTGCGAGATCATAACCTGAGCTGAAGTTGGAGGCTTAACCAAATGAGCCCTTGCTTTTTTCTTACTGGATTGAAGGAGCTCTTCACATACCCTGATTCATATCATTTATTCAATATATGTGTTACAAATATCTCCTTTCACACTCTATGGATTGCCTTTTAATCTTGTGTCTTTTGATGAATGAAGTTCTTCATTTTAATGTAGACCAATGTATCCATTTTTTCTTTAACAGGGAGAATTTTTTATGTCTTGTTTAAGAAATTTTTGTCTACCTTATATTGTCTTCTAAAATTTTTACTGTTTCCTCTTTGCCATTTGTGTCTATAATCCATCTAGAATTTTGTGTGCTGTTTTTAAATTTAATGTAACATGTCAACTTCCTGTCTTATTGCATCTGGGTAAATGCTAAGGTTGAGTCAAAAGCCTTTCCTGTTTTCTGGGGGTATTAAGTTTTAGCCTACCCTGCAAAGGACCATATATATGCCACAGTGACAGACTGAACACATGTAATAAACATCTATTCTTGGGTATGTGTGTGTGAGGTATGGGAGGAAGTATTAGTTGAACTATGTGAAATTGTCATGAAACAACTGTTTTTGATCTGCAAAAACAGCAAATTTATATGATTTGACCTCATATAAAATATAGAACATAGCAAGAAAAGAACAAAGTTCAATAAGATGTTCATACCTGAGAAGTTCCTTCTTATTGATCAAAGCTTTCATGTATTCTGAGAGTTTCTTTTGCATTAATGCCAAACGAAGCCAGGCTCTTCCTCTGCCTACTGGTGTCCTACAGAAACACATGAATCCAACAACTACAAGCAGCAGAGATAGAGGCCATAGTGGGACAGATTCACTTACTCTTGTTAATAGTCCCCAGTAATAACATGCACACTGAGGTGCTCCTTACAACCTATTCTCCCACATTCCTATGTGAGGAGTTCTGTGTGGGCTGGTGGGACTAGGGGTGTGTTTGGGACAACTGCTCTCGTGAAGAATGAATTACTGAGACTACAATTTGAAGATAAAAACCCCTGGGAGTCCCAAATGAAAATGTTCTATCACATTAGCATCGGTAAATCCTCATAAACTTAGTGTGGATCATTTAAGTGTCCAAATACTCGCAATGTGGACACAGTCCATTTAGGTCTCTATCTGATTAAAGTTAAATCAGTCTAATTTGAGAAAATGATCAGTCCTCTTTTTGAGTTCTGAGGCAGGTTCCCAGTGTCAGTTCCTGAGGTCCACTTGACAACGGTTTTAATCTTGGCTCTTAAAACTTCATTGAACACATTCTTTTTCTTAGTTGGGTCTAGCAACCTCCCTCCTAAGATCTGATTTCTTGAGACTCTAACTGATTCCCACAAGTACTTTTAAAAAAATAAGAAAAATTTTGGCATTTTAATATGAATACAACCTCTTTTAAATTAGTGATAATTATCCCTCACAGACACACTTCTCTTAATATTCTATATTAGCAAGTCTCTTGTAGTAGTACATATTCATAAAAACAGCATGCATTCTGGACTGTTATGAAATAAATGATTATGGTCATCATTATCTTTAGACTTGAAGGCAATGGTTAATGTTTTCCTAGCAGAATTCTGGACCTTAAACTTACTTAAGTCCTGGAAGATCTTTAACACTTGCTGTTATCTCTGCAGCTTCTGGAACAAGCTTTTCTACCAGTTCTAGAGGCCCCCAGAAGGATTTATTTTGTCCAAGAAAAGTTTTCTTAGCTAAGGTGATAAAAACAAAGCAATGTTTTAATATCCCTTGCAACATAAACATGCCCTCCACACACAAACACATATACACACTTCTCTCTCATCAATTTAATCCTTTTTATCAGAGAATTAATTCTGCATTATCAGACAGTTCTGAAATTATTCATGCTTTCAGAACAGATAACATTTTGTAAAAACCAAAAATCCCCCACTCCCCAAGACTCAGTCCTTCCTCTTTCAGGAAGAATTTATAACTAGACCTATAATAACAACAATAAAAGGCTTTAACAATATAGTACTTAAAGCTGTGTGGTACTAGTGAAGAAAAGAGTCCAATGGGAAAGAATATGTAACCTGGAAACAGGCTATTAACGACTGGGGAGGGAGCAGGAAAGGAAGCAAAGTGAACTAGACCAGGTTCTGCCCTCAAAAGCTTATGGTCAAGTGGAAGAACACAGAAGCAAGACTCAGGAGATATAAATTCTAGCACTTGCTCTGCCCCCACTCACTGTGTGACCTTGGGCAAATTACCTCCCATTCTAGGCCTGTTTCCACCTGTCCAACAGAACTGCCGTATTGGACTAGATACTCGTAATGTCCTTTCCAGCTCTAGCATTTAAGGATTTAAGCCCTGCATGTCTTTTAATTCAACCACATCCCTGTCTCCCTGTCTGTGCTCATATAGGGTACGTTCCAATAGATTAATATTAATTCAAGCCTCTTATTCTTTGGCTCCAGAAAGAACACTTTTCTTGAACACGTATTGCTAGAAAATAGCTGCGTGCACATTTGCATTCTGGGGCCATGGCCTACCCTTCAAGCCGTGTTTCAGGCAATGTTCCATCACCACGAAGAACTGCTGGAGGGGTGCATAGTCTGAGTCCAGAGTTCTTCCCAGGTTCAAAGCTGATTCAATCAAGCCCTTGATACTCAGCTTGGCCATGTTCATCAGGTTCATGCGTTCGTTAGCCATGAGATAATTAGGATCTACGGCCAAAGAGGGAGAGGATGGAGCCTGGTTAGTGGAAACAGCACATTTAGAAATTCAATGTTTCATTGTGTTGACGTTAGCATCGAAGGTGCAAAAGCAATGGTGGGTAGGACTGTTGGGTGTCTTGGCAAGAATGGAGACAGTGGTTTTGTATTCTCTGCCAAGTACTTGCTGTTAAAAAAAAGAAAGATGCCAGTTTCCTTTAGGAATATCCTTGATGCAACAGTGATAATTACTTATTTTATCAAATTTCAAGCATCGAGTACAGTCTTAATAATCTCACCACCACCTCTGCCCTAACCTAACCTGGGTGCCCATCCTAGCTCACTCACTATTGCACAACCTTCACACTGGTCTCTGTGATTCCACCCTGGCCCTGCCCACCTCGTTCTCTACACAGTTTGTGAAGTGCTCTAAAAATTAAAGGCAATGTAGAAAAAAAAAAGTACTTAAACTTTGTTCCAAGTATACAATTGACATTATTATTACTATTTATGTTAATTAGCATTATTATTATTTAAACTAAACATTACATAAACTAAAAATAATTAACCATATTAACTCCCAAAATTTTAAGACTTAGCATAGAGTGTGATAAACTATTTGATGAAAGGGACTAAGTACCACATTTTATCCGACAGAACTCGGCACAATCCAGGCACCTGCTACCTTCACTTACTGGGGCCTATGCTGTGCCGGGTACTGTGGGCTGCTTCTGACAGTTACAATTTCAATCCCTCCTTACGTCAGTCTGTGAGACAGTTACCAGTAGCACCAACTTACAAATGAGGCTAAGCGTGTGAAAGAGCCAGTCCCTGGGCCCAGCCAGTAAGAGACAACAAAGCCAGAGTTCCAACTATATAAATCTGGCTTTGTTGTGCTGTTCTCTGAGGTAGTAGTTTTAAAGAAAAAAAAGTCAGAATTGGTATATATATTGCCATTAATTCTTCCTTGCACAACAGATCCTTTAACACCAGGCCTCAAATGTGACTCTCTTTCCTCAGGGCAGGTAAGTGTTGAGACCAGAATAAGCTCACAAGGTAAAATGCACAACAAAACTACCCCCTAAAACACAGCCGCTAAAACCAGTTTTATCAGACATTAATTCCCAACTTTGTTACTGGCATTTATGTGCACTCCAGTGTTTCTAACCTCCCATAATCACTGGAAGAAATGAATGGGATAAACGTGTGTGGGTGTGCATAAATGTTTGTGGGCAGCAACTAGATTCTGTTTAACCTCCCAATAGATGGCAAGAAAATGTCATTGGAGAGCCGGATTGGAGACTCTTGCCAGAATGGTGATGGATTTACACTTCTACATTGCCTCATGTCATTCTTCTTACAATCAGTAGCAACATGTTCAAGACATCTGTTTGTGGCCTGGGGTGCATAAACCATGCAGAAAGATGAACTAATGCCTAGGGAAATTAAATTCCTAATACCTCGGATGACTTAGTATGGTGCTATACCCTACTGAACTAATCTACATCAAACACAAACAACCCATTCATTCTTTAGAAAATACTGCTCTCAACTTCTGCACTACTAATGTTTTGGCCAGATAATTCTTTTTTTTGAGGGGGTGTGGGGTTGTTCTGTGAATTAAGTTTAGTAGCAACCCAAGCCTTTACCCACTAGGTGTCAGTAGCATCCTCCAGTTATGACAACCAAAAATATCTCCAGATACTGCCCAATGCCTGTCCCCTGGAAGACAAAATCAGGTTGCTTCCCCAATGAGAACCACTACTCTAAACAAATAAAAGAAGGTCAAACAAAAATCAGGGTAATTTGACATTAGGCATAAAAAGCTCAAAAGACTTCACTGCTCATTATTAATTATTTAATGCAGAAGGTAAAATGTTTATTATTTAATGCTTATTATTATCATTTTTGTGAATAGTATATAAGAGTATGGGCATTACAAATCATTTTAATTACATTTCCTGGTTAGTACGAAATCAAACTACTGAAAATAATTAGCACTTAAAATTAATTATTTCTTTGTTCCATTTTGTAATGTTGGGTACTAGTAAAGATCACCAAATCACTAACTTAATTTGTCACAAAATAAAAAATAATCTATTCAATCAGTTTATTACTTGTCTTAAATCGTACTCAAGTGTAAAATGATTTTGTGGAACGAATATATGCTGTTAAAAAGGGTTGCAGCAACCCAAAGGGAGCATGGAAGGACTTCTGGGGTTCTGGTTTTTGGTGTGTAATTGTTGAGTGTGTGAAAATTCATTACACTGAATACTTACAATGTGATATTTCCTGTATATTTTATACTTTTAACCATAAAATTTTCATTTTAAAGTTTTGTTATATTGTATAGCCCAGAAATTTTTTTTTTTTAATGCTTATTTATTTTTTTTTTAAATTTTTTTTTTTTTCAACGTTTATTTATTTTTGGGACAGAGAGAGACAGAGCATGAACGGGGGAGGGGCAGAGAGAGAGGGAGACACAGAATCGGAAACAGGCTCCAGGCTCTGAGCCATCAGCCCAGAGCCCGACGCGGGGCTCGAACTCACGGACCGTGAGATCGTGACCTGGCTGAAGTCGGCCGCTTAACCGACTGCGCCACCCAGGCGCCCCAATGCTTATTTATTTTTGACAGAGACAGAGACAGAATGCGAATGGGTTAGGGGCAGAGAGAGAGGGAGACACAGACTCCGAAGCAGGTTCCAGGCTCTGAGCTGTCAGCACAGAGCCTGACGCGGGGCTCAAACTCACCAGCTGTGAGATCATGACCTGAGCTGCAGTTGAACGCTCAACCAACTGAGCCACCCAGGTACCCCCCAGAAAATGGTTTTTAAAAGTGCATGACTTTCAGGGGTGCCTGGGTGGCTCAGTTGCTTGAGCGTCCGACTCTTGAGTTTAGCTCAGGTCGTGATCCCAGGGTTGTGGGATCCAGCCATTTGTCGGGCTCTGCCCTGAACGTGGAACCTAAAGATTTCTTTCTCTCTCTCCCTCTGCCCCTCTCCCCCGCTCGTGCATGGGCTAAAATAAAATTAAAAAAAAGTGAAAACAAATGCATGACTTTCACAATGTTATGTCATATTTTTTCCAGGAGAAAAATAACTAAAAACGTTTAACAATGCTAACATTTAACACTATTATTTCAAAATCTGAACTTCTGTTCATTCATTCATTTTTTTCTATAAATAGTGACCATCTACTTGGTGTTAGATATTTAATGCTGGGATTCCAGAGATAAAAGACCTAGTTCCTGACATCAAAGTGCTCACTATTTATCAAACTTGGTTTACACAAATGTCTGGAGAACAGGGCAACTTACAGAGAACACTTGAAATTTCACAATAAACATTACCATCTTTGACAAAGATCAATTTTATTTCAGAACAAATAAAATTAAAATGTTTTTATATTAGCTCAAGTATCCTCTTTCTATGGAATCAAATGTAAATTTTATATAAATTTTAAGCCTAAGATACTAGATGCGATATTAATGTAAATTTCAGACACACTGTATACAAGTCTAATACAATTTCTTCTGCCACTGGATGTGGAAAAGTTTGAGAGGCTGTGTAAACGTACTGTAATAAGGACACTAACAAAAGTATACACAGGATATTATGAGAATATGCACAGAAGAAAGCTACCTGACCTGGCTCCCTTTTTCCTTCAAAAGAACTTTTTTTAAGTTTATTGATTTATTTTGAGAGAGACAGAGACAATGTGAGTAGGGCGAGGGCTGCCAGGACAGAGCCTGACGCACGGCTTGAACCCACAAAACTGTGAGATCATGATCTAAGCTGAAACCAAGAGTCAGATGCTTAACCGACTGAGCCACCCAGATGCCCCTTCCCTTCAAATTTAAAGGGCAGGTATGTATATATTAAGTTCTCAGAGATGAGGCTATTTGGTTTTAAAAAAAATATTTATTTATTTTGAGAGAGAGAGTGAGAAAGAGAGAAAGTGAGAGACAGTGGTGAGGGGCAGAAAAAGAGGGAGAGAATTCTAAGCAGGCTCCATGCTGTTAGCGCAGAACCTGATTCGGGGCTCAAACTCACAAACCGTGGCTTGAACTCACAAATTGTGAGATCATGACCTAAGCCGAAATCAAGAGTCAGATGCTCAACTGACTAAGCCACCCAGGCACCTTGAGACTGTTTTTTTTTTTTTTCTCCAGCTAATAAAATGTTTTTAGTCACTCTGTAGCATTTTAAGAAAATTAAGAAATACATATTAACATGGCTAATTCTGAACACTGTACTGAAAGTGGAAGAATGCAATTAAAGAAGATAAAGAAATTGGAGACATATAACCTGTGAAAGAGTGGGTCAAACATTACTCCTCTCACATGTTCTGTCTGATTCTACATCCAGAAAATCAAACAAACAAAATATGCAAAAAAATATAATTCATTAAGGTAACAGCGTACAAAATTAATATACAGACATTATTAGGTGCCATACACATCGGTAACAGAGGGTGAGACTTTTGAGTTCAGTCTTTTTTTTAAAATTTAATTTATTATTTTTTTTAATGTTTATTTATTTTAGAGACAGAGAGAGACAGAGAGTGAATGGGGGAGGGTCAGAGAGAGAGGGAGACACAGAATCTGAAGGAGGCTCCAGGCTCTGAGCTGTCAGCACAGAACCCAACGCTGGGCTTGAACTCACAGAGTGTGAGATCATGACCTGAGCTGAAGTCGGAAGCTCAACCGACTGAGACACCCAGGCACCCCAATTGAGTTCAGTCTTAAAGGACAGAAAGACATTGGTTTGGCAAAGAGCTGGGAAGGGAGCAGAATGGAAGGAACAGCTGGGACAAAGGCACTGAAGAATGAAAAGAACTTGGCACACTAAGAAAAATAAAATGGAAAAAGTGCCATAGTTTATGGTACATATGAGTAAATGCTGTCAAATGAGATGAGGGAAATAGGTAAAAGAGAGACTGCTAAGGATCTTTGTTAAGGAGTATGGATTTTACTTTATCAGTAAAGAGTTTAATGACAGGTGTGATGTCACAGATTTGAATCTTATTTATTTTTTAAAGTTTTATTTATTTAAGTAATCTCTACACCCAACATGGGGCTTGAACTCATGACCCCAAGATCAAGAGTCACATGCTCTTCCGCCTGAACCAGCCAGGCGCCCCACAGATATGAATTTTAGAGAAGCCATTGTCACAGCCACATGGAAGACAAACTGGAAGGGTGTTAGAACTCAATGCTGTGGAGCAAGTAAGGGTCTCCTGCAATAGTTGGGGAGAGAAACAATAAGGGAAGAGCCATCGGAGCTGTGGGGAGAAGAGGGAATTAATTAGCTTTGGGGGCTGTTCTAGGGGTAGGATGTCAGGATTTCAGGACTTGATGACCACTTAGATGTGAGAGGAGGAGGAGGAAGAATGGAGAGTAATTTTCTAGTTTTGGTGAATAGATGGGTAGGGGTACAAAGCACCATGGTGGGGAACACACCAGGAGCAGTGGACTAAAGAAACTACAGAAATGACTATAGTTACAATAATAAACTATATTAATTGATTTTCAAACCAAAGTTCTTTCAAGCATATGTGTATGTTTACTATAGGTCTTCAAGACTGCTAATTTCTTTTTTTTTTTTTTTTAATTTTTTTTTTTTTTAACGTTTATTTATTTTTGAGACAGAGAGAGACAGAGCATGAACGGGGGAGGGTCAGAGAGAGAGGGAGACACAGAATCGGAAACAGGCTCCAGGCTCCGAGCTGTCAGCACAGAGCCCGACGCGGGGCTCGAACTCACGGACCGTGAGATCATGACCTGAGCCGAAGTCGGCCGCCCAACTGACTGAGCCACCCAGGCGCCCCAAGACTGCTAATTTCTATATGAGGAAATATTAATGAACTTTACAGAGTAATGAGGCTCATTTAATTAATAGTGATGACAAAAGTGAACCCAAAGTCACATAGCTAAGAGTGACACTGAGTCACACTGTTCTGCAAACCCATCATCTGACCAAGACCCCATTCCATCTCTTTAGTGAAATGACTAATGTTCATACAGAGAAATCTTGAAATATTTTAAGAATAATTGAAGAAAATTAAATTATACTTAACATATATTAAGTATGTTATATTGTACCCAATTCTGGGTAAGTTGGGAATAATTCATATGTAACACAAGTAGTTACTCTTTAGAATTTCCTGGTTATTTGATAGATCAAAAATTTAGACTATATGAGAAACAAAAGTTGCCATACAGAGATTTTCAAAAGATACCTAAGAACATTAACATGAGATTAAAAATGACAAAATAACAAAGATATAGAGAGGAAAGCTTACTGTGTTTAGAATGTTTGAAGGCCAATAATTCCTAAATAAATCTATTTTGAACCTTTTCTGTAATATTTCTTTTTTTAACATATTTATTATTATTTTTTAAGTGTTTTATTTATTTTTCAGAGAGCACGCAAGTGGGAGAGGGGCAGAGAGAGAAGGGGACAGAGGATCCAAAGCGGGCTCCGCACTGACAGCAGCAAGCCCAATGCAGGGCTCAAACCCACGAACCACGAAATCATGACCTGAGCTAGACAGACACTCAACCAACTGAGCCACCCAGGTACCCCTGTACTATTTCTTAAAAACTGGGCATAAAATTGCTAGTCCTTGATAGTGAACAAATTACTGAAAGCACTAGAAGATCTTATAATAAAACACAATTTGACTATTCTAATGACACTTGAGAATCATGAACTTTGACTCAATCCTCACTTAAGAATAATCAATAGATGGGGTACCTGGGTGGCTTAGTCAGTTAAGTGTCCAACTCTTGGTTTCAGTTCAGGTCATGATCTCATGGTTTGTTCCAACCCCATGTTGGGCTCTGCGCTGAGAGCATGGGGTCTGTTTGGGATTCTCTCTCTCTGTCACTCCCCTCGCTCACTTTAATAAATAAGTTCTCCAAATAAATAAGTAAACCTAAATAGTATTAAAAAAATAACCAATAGATGGGGTGTCTGGTTGGCTCTGTCGGTAGAGCATGCAACTCTTGATCTCCGGGTTGTAAGTTTGAATCCCATGCTGGGTGTAGAGATTACTTAGAAATAAAATCTTTTTAGGGTGGCTGAGTCGGTTAAACGTCCAACTTCAGCTCAGGTCATGATCTCACGGTTCCAGCCCCAGGTGGGGCTCTGGGCTGAGGCTCAGAGCCTGGAGCCTGCTTCACATTCTGTGTCTCTATCTTTCTCTCTCTCTGCCCCTCCCCCACTCATGCTCTGTCTCTTTCTCTCTCTCTCAAAAATAAATAAAAACATTAAAAAAATCTTTTCAAAAATGTAAAAATAATCAAGAGTCTTAGGACCCTTAGATTATCTATGTACCCATACCTATCTATTCTCCTTAATGCCATTCCAAATACCATATAAAATTCTACTCGAGTAATAAAGAGGAAATACACTTAAGTAACATTTTGTCTGGTTGAAATCTTAAAGACGTTAGTCAAGAAAATTTAACAACAAATTTGTTTATCCTCATTGCTACCTTTCCTTGGTAATAGCGTAATCAAAGATGTGCTTCACTAAAATCCATCCTTATTATCAGGAACACTATATCCACCCACTACTTTTAATCTGTTTGATATTAATCACTTCTTTGTACCAATTAACTTATGACACCAGGCAAGGAGTCTCATTTCTTTGGGGCTTCAATTTCCTCATCTGTGAAATGAGGGTTAAGCTTGTTCAGTAATTCTTTTATCTGGTGGAAACAACACACACCCATATCGATCCTAATGACTCCCTGCAGCACCAATTCTCAAGGGGTCGGGGGAGTATATTATTAACTCTGGAATGGAGAGAAACAACAGGTTTTGGAAAACCCCACAAATGACCCTGATACCAAAAGAACTAGATCCTTGCCACTGCACATGTAGCCCTGGAATCAAAATTGGCATCACCTGGAAGCTTTTGGAAATGGGAGGCCTTAGGCTCCAATGGTACTACTGAATCAGGTTCTGCACTTTAACTCGACCCAAGGTGATCTATATGTGCATTAAAGTTTGTCAAGGCACTGACCTACATGACTCTTCCAGCTCTAGCATAACTTAATTCCATGATTTCACAGAAGCTTCCTCAAGGGCAACCAATAAACACATATACCAGTGGAAAGCCCAAGGAAGAAGGGGTAATAAAAGATTAGAACAGAAATAAACAGCACATTAAAGTACTGAGAAAATCAATGCAACCTGAAGTTGGTTCTTTGATAAGATCAACAACTGACAAATATTTAGCTTGATTGACCAATAGAAAAAGAGAGAAGACTTAAATTGCTAAACTGAGGAATGAAGAGGAGATATTGTTGACCTTACAGAAACAAAAAGGATTGGAAGGGAATACTACTGACAACTGTATGCCAAAATATTAGACAACCTAGACAAAATGAACATTTTCTAACGAAGATACAGATCACCAAAACTGACTTAAGAAACAGAAAATCCGTAACAGGTAAAGATACGGAATTTGTCAGTAAAAAAAACATCCCATAGAGGTGCCTTGGTGGCTTAGTCAATTGAGCATCTGAGTCTTGATTTCGGCTCAGGTCATGATCCCAGGGTCATGGGATCAAGCCTCACATCAGGCTCAACATGGGCACTCTCTCTCTATCTTCCTTTGCCCTTCTCCCCTGCTCTCTCTCTCTCTCTCTCTCTCTCTTTAAAAACAAAACAAAACAAAACAAAACAAAACAAAACAAAACAAGAAAAGAAAAAAAAACATCCCACAGAGAAGAAGCTGGAACCAGATGGCTTCATTATTGAAATCTATCAAACATTCAAAAAAATAAAGAATGAAAATAACCCTTCATCAACAATTCTAAAAAACTGGAAGATGGAACATTTCCCATTTCATTCTATGAAACCAATTATTACCTTAGATAAAAATCAGGCAACTATATAAAAAAACTATAGATTAATAAACACCTCTTATGAATATAGATGCAAAACCCTCAACAAAGTACTTACAAACCAAATCTAGCAACATATAAAAAGGATTATACAACATGACCAAATGGTTTTTTTTTTTTTAATTTTTTTTTCAACGTTTTTTTTTAATTTATTTTTGGGACAGAGAGAGACAGAGCATGAACAGGGGAGGGGCAGAGAGAGAGGGAGACACAGAATCGGAAACAGGCTCCAGGCTCCGAGCCATCAGCCCAGAGCCCGACGCGGGGCTCGAACTCACGGACCGCGAGATCATGACCTGGCTGAAGTCGGACGCTTAACCGACTGCGCCACCCAGGCGCCCCCCAAATGGTTTTTTAAATGACACCAAAAGTGGGGCACCTGTGTGGCTCAGTCGGTTAAGCATCTGACTTTGGCTCAGGTCATGATCTCATGGTTCAAGGGTTTGAGTCCCACATTGGTCTCTGCGCTGATAGCTCGGTGCCTGGAGCCTGCCTCACATTCTGTGTCTCTCTCTCTGCCCCTTCCCCACTTGTGCTCGCTCTTGCTCTCTCTCTCTCAAAAATAAATAAATACTAAAAAAAAATAATAAATGACTCCAAAAGCACAGCAACAGAAAAAACAAACAACCGGATTTTATAAAAATTAAAAAAATCTGTGCTTCAAAGGACATCATTAAAAAGTGAAAAGAGAGCCTACAGAATGGGAGAAAAAAATCACATTATATCCAATATCTAGAATATACAAAGAACTCTTACAATTCAACAAAAGACAACCCAGTAAAAAAGAATGGGCAAAGGATTTGAACATTTTTTTCAGAGAAGATATACATATAAATGGCTAACAAGTACATGAAATAATGCTCATTAGGAAAATGCAAATCAAAAACACAATGAGATACCACTTCACATTCACTAAGATGGATGTAATTAAAAAAAATTTTTTTAAAGGAAAATAACAAGTGTTGACAAGAACGTGGAGAAATTGGAACCCTAGTTCACTGTTGGCAGGAATGTAAAATGGTACAGCTGCTTTGGAAAACAGTCTGGCAGTTCCCCAAAGGTTAAACCATAGTCACCAATATGACCCAGCAATTTCCTTTTTAGGTGTATAACCAAAAGAAGGGAAAACACATGTCCATTTAAAACTCATACATGCATGTTCATAGCAACTTTACTCATAATAGTCTAAACATGGAAATAGTACAAATGTCCATAAATTGATGAATGGACAAATAAAATGTGGTTTGGTCAATGAAATGTCATTCACAGCAATAAAAAGGAATGAGGTACTGATACATGCCATGTTATGTATGAACCTTGAAAACACCATGCTGAATGTAAGAAGCCAGGCACTAAAGGCCCCATGTTTAATGATCGTTTACATGAAATGTCCAGAACAGGCAAATCTATAGAAACAGAAAGTGGGTGAGTAGTTGCCAGGACCTGGGGGAAAGAGGGATAGGAACTCAATGGTAATAGATATGTATAGGGTTTTTTTTGTAGGGTGATGAGAAGGAGAAGGCTCAGTAGCTCAGCACTGGTCTTGTATAGGGTGATGAGAATATTCCGGTAGTCGTGATGGAGGTACAACTTTATATATATGATACAGCTGAGAGTGGTGACTCTTATGGTATTGTGGTATGACTCTTATGGTATGGTGAATTATATCTCAATAAGGCAGTTCTTTCAAAAAACTAGAGACTTGCTGGAGGGGAGGGGGGCAGGGGGATGAGTTAAATAGGTAATGGGTATTAAGGAGAGAACTTGTTTTGATGAGCACGGGGTGCTGTATGTAAGTGATGAGTCACTAAATTCTTCACCTGAAACTTATTGTTACACTCTATGTTAACAAACAAGAATTTAGATAACAACTTGGAAAGAAAACACAAATAAATAAAATTAGGAAGATAATAGCAGTATTAAAAAATTAAAAAATAAAAAAAACTAGAGACTTAAGATATATAATAATGTATATTATGTATGGATCCTGATTTGAATAAACCAATTAAAAAGAGACATATTTAAGACAAGCAACCTTTGAAAATGAGCTGAATAAATAGTAGGTACTATTAAGAAATTATTGGGGCACCTGGGTGGCTTAGTCGGTTAAGCGTCCGACTTCGGCTCAGGTCATGATCTCACGGTCCGTGAGTTCGAGCCCCGCGTCAGGCTCAGTGCTGACAGCTCAGAGCCTGGAGCCCATTTCAGATTCTGTGTCTCCCTCTCTCTCTGCCCCTCCCCTGTTCATACTCTGTCTCTCTCTGTCTCAAAAATAAATAAACGTTAAAAAAAATTAAAAAAAAAAGAAATTATTGTTAATATCAAAGTGCTTACAAGTGGTAAGGAATACTGTTTGGAGTTTTCTTTAAAATGCAGATCTTCTGGGGCACCTGGGTGGCTCAGTCGGTTGAGCATCTGACTTTGGCTTGGGTCATGATCTCATGGTTAACGGGTTTGAGCCCTGCACTGGGCTCTGTGCTGACAGCTCAGAGCCTGAAGCCTGCTTTGGATTCTGTCTCCCTCGCTCTCTGCCCCTCCCCCGCTCATGCTCTGTCTCTGTCCCTCAAAAATAAATAAATGTTAAAAAAAAATTTAAAAAATAAAAATAAAAAAATACAGATCTTCTTCAAGATATGATGGGGTTACATCCCAACCAACGCATTTTCCATTGAAAATATAAATTAACACCTAACCTTTAACAGACCTAGCCTATCTTAAACATACTCAGTCACATTAGCCTAGAGTTGGGCAAAATCATCTAACAAAAGCCTATTTTATCACAAAGTGTTGAATACCCCATGTCATTTATTAAATACTGTACTGAGAGTGAAAAATGAATGGCTGTATGGCACAGGATGGTTTTAAGTGTATCAGATGTTTACCCTTGTGACTGCGTGGCTTGACTGGGAGCCACATTTCTCTGCTATTGCCCACCATCCTGGGAAAGCTTGGGAAAAGGTGAAAATTCACAACGTGAAGTATGGTTTCTACTGAATGAATATCCCTTTCACACCACCATAAAGTAAAAAAGTCCTAAGTTGGGGGTTGTAAGTACTCCAGGAACAAAAATATGGAAATTGATGAAATAAGATCAGCAAATATTGACAATTATTAAAGCTGGGTGATGGCAACTTTAGGTTTCATTACTCTATGTAGTTGAAAACTTCCATAATTAAAAATAAAAAAGAGGTTCTGTTTTCTTTTGCTTCAGGTCAAGGTTTAACTGCCAACCTCCAATGAGAAGACTACCTCTATACTGTTTTCCCATCTCTGAAAATAACCAAAAACCCCTTCTGATTGGCATTAATACTGAACTGAATGATCTTATTTGGTGATTTAATGTTTCCAAACCATTCTTTTATATACCATCACTCATTCTTGATAAGGCATTGTGAACTTTATATGTATATCCTGAACAAAGAGCTCCTAAAACCCTTAAAATTTCCTAAGTGATAAGAGCCATAGAAACATCTTTTGTTATATGTGGTTTTTGTCCCTGGCTCCTGAAATAGCTCCAGAGTTAAGGGTAAAAGAAGCATTTTTGGAAAGTCCCTAAGGATGGGGGTTGGTTACCCAGGAGCAATAGCCATGTGATTAAAGGGTTGGAAGTTTCAGCTGTACCCCACCCCCCAACTCCAGGGAGGGGAGAGGGGCTGAAGATTGAGTTCAGTCATCAATGACGAATAATTTAATCAATCAGGCCTATATAATGAAACTTGCATAAAAATCCTAACCAAAAGGGATGAGACAGCCACTGGGTTGGTGGACACACTGAGGTGCTAGGAGGGTGAAGCACCCAGAGAGAGTATGGAACCTCTGAGCTCCTTCCCACACACTTAGCCCTATGCACCTCTTCCACCTGGCTGTCCCTGAGTTGTATTCTTTTGTAATACACCATAATCTAGCAAGTAAACTCTCTTCCTGAGGCCTGAGCCATTCTGGCAAATTATCAAACTTTATGAGGGGGTCACAAGAACCTCTGATTTAGACCTAGTTGGTCAGAAGCAGAGGTGACAACCTGGCCTAGCAATTAGCATCTGAAATGAGGGGGCACCTTGTAGGAGTAACCTCCTAACCCGTGGAGTCTGCACTAACTCCAGGTAGATGGTGTCAGAATTGAACTGATGCTAGCGAATTGGTTGGTGTGGGAAAATCCCCCGCATAGTTGGTGTCAGAAGTAGTGTGAGCAGTAAAGGAAAAGTGTTTTTCTTTTAGGCATCCACTATCTTTAATGTTTAAAAGATGTCCATTTACACACACTCTTTTCCAAGAGTTTCCTATGAAAATGCACTGGTTTCTTCTTCATTAGGCTCCCATATCATAATATAATCAATTTTTGTTTTGGGAGCTTCCCGAACTCAACACCACAGAAGAATACCTAGAAAATTTCCGGGAACATTTATAAGTTAGGACAACAGTCAGTCGTCTCTGTTTTGAGGCAACATAAGAAATTTAGGAGATAAGTACAAACCCAAAAGTTCCTTGCTTTGCTCAGCTTATTCCATAGAAATAGTTTAAATGTTGAGGGCACCACTGTGACTTAGGACAGCTACAGCTCTGATCTAGAAGAGTTAGATCTCCGTTTCTCACATTCCCTGATACTGGGAAAATTTCTCATTTCTTTATATTTTACCTGTAAAATGTTGGGAGAGACAATCCTCCTTGGCCCTCTTGTGCCATTACACATCTTTACTGGGTTGTCTCAAGACTGCAACAAGACCTTGACCACTCTTTTATCTGGGTCATCTGTCAGGGCTGTTTATGCAGCTGATAGTCATGAGAGGTGAGGCTTTCTTACTGCTTCCTATAAAAGCAATGGGTTCTCCAAAGTCAGTGTTCCTCAGCTGCAACACCCACCCACCACATGCAGAGCATCTTGCTGAGCCTTATGGTGTCTACTAGGTGGGACTCTTGTGCAAGACACCAGTATGCTGATGTTCAGGCTGTTTGCAGCGTCATGAGTAATAAAGTCCTTTGTCTCCCACTAGGAGTCTTGTATCTTTTGCCAGTATCTAAGAACAGAATCAGGCTAATTGTTCAGGTTGTAAACAGGGTAAACTCCAGACCTGACCAAAAACCTGGAATAATCTCGATCTTTAGGTTAATGCCGGGAATACTATACACCTGTGTTCCAAATGAGACACCACCAAATACTGTAGGATTTGAGGAAGACCCTCAAGGTGAAATCACAGAAAACACGGAAGAATGCATTCCAAAAGGTGGGAATGGGTGTGTGAAATGAGGTAAAGAGAATCGGAATGGCATGGGGAGAGCTGGCAAGCACGGGAAAGGTGACAGAGGTGACAGAGTGAGAAAGGTGACAAAGTCAGGTGACAGAGGTCTCTAAAAGCAGACAGGTAATGAAACAGGTAATGAGAACCACTCTAGGTTTTGAGCAGAGAGGTGGTGTAATCAAAACTTTGAAGATGATGAGTCTGAGAGGATTATGCACAGTGAATTTGGGCGGGGGGCAGGGGGAAGAGGACCAAAACTGCCTGCCATGAAGGACTGTACCAGTTAAGGAAACAGAACAGTCACGAACAGCCAAAGTTTTTGCCCCGTGAGACTGGAAATGAAAATGAAAAAACTGAGTAACTATTTGGAGGAAAGGGGTAAAATCAGGTTGGTTTCAGATATGGTAAAGGACACTTATGTGAAGTATTCTCAACATATTTTTTCATCACATAGCTGTAAATACAAATTAAAGTTTGAGGTTGGATAATCATTAGCATAGGGATAATAGTGGCAATTATTAGATGCTTTCACCAGAGGAGATGGTTTATACAGAAACAGAAGGATGAAGGTTTAGTTGCCCAGCCTTTGGAGGATGACAATAATTGTATGCAGGAAACAGAATCTAAAATAGAGCCATTTCAGGAAGAGCTCTCTTTCTTAGAGCTTAGTACCTACAGCAGCTTTCAAACTAAAGGTCATACTCCTTAGTGGAGTATAAAATTGATTTACTATGTCTCACCATAGTAAGGTCATGTATTGATACATGTTCTAGAGGTCATGTTCTAGGTACATACAAATAAATAATGTATGTACTGAGTTTTGATGAAAACATGTTTTTACAGTGGGTCTTAAGTCAAATACGTTTGAACTCTGGTGTAGTGGTCAAGGGCACAAGCTTTGGAGTGAGCCTGTGGGAGTTTGAACTCTACTTGAATTCTACCCTGTGCGATTCTGGGAAAGTTTATCTCTTTTTTCTCTGCACTTTTTTTTGAGATAATTGTTGATTCACATGCAGTTCTAAAAATTGTGGTGGTTGTGTGTACCCTTAACCTAGTTCCCCCAAATGTAACACTTTGCAAAAACTAGAGTACATTATCATAACCAGAATACTCATATTGAATTACAGTTAACACACACAACGTTGCCATCAACACAAGGATCCCTCATCTTGCCCTTTTAAAGCCAAACTCACTTTCCTCCAGCCCCCTACCCTCTCCTAACCCTTGGCAACTACTATTTTCCATTTCTATACCTTTGCCATTTCAAGAATATTATATAAACGTAATCACACAGTATGTAACTTTTTAAATTGGCATTTTTTTCCCCCACTCAGCATAATTCCTTATATTCATCCAAGTTGTTGGGTGTATCAATAGCTTGTTCCTTTTTATTGCTGAGCAGTATTCCACCTGGCAATTTTCTTCACGGGGTAGGCCTCACTTTCCTCATCTATAAAACAATACTAGGGTTTTGAAGACTAAACAAATTAGTATGTGTTAAATATTTAGAAATGCTTGGGACATGCTAAGAATAAAACATTGTTAGTGATTAAAATTATTATGGTTTTCCATAAGTATAAGTGCAACAATTTTATTTAAAATAAACCTTTACTCAATGACTATGTGACACAGTGTTACATGCTAAGAATATCTCTTAGATATGTTCCTTCCATTTTTCACGATGGCGGACATTAAGTCTTAACCCAAAAGAAAATGTCAAGGAACCAGTAAGCAATCTTGATCAAAAAGTATGTCACAAAGGTGTATCATTTCCCTAATTCAAGTAACATCCCAACTATTTCAATGCTCAGAAAGATGGGCAATAATCTGGACAACTGCAAATTCACTGAATCCATTTAAGAGGCTGGTAATGAGTACAGAAAGGAATTTAATATTTGAGAAACTAAAGATAGTAAATGATCCGCTTTTATTATTTCATTTAATCTTCATAATTTTCTCGTGAGTTTCCAAACTTTTAGACACAAATTAATAGTGTATAATGAGATGGGATGCCAGATGATTGATCAGTGTTGTAAGCAAGATACATTTTCATCCTCAGAAGACATTTCATATTCTGTTAGACAGGAGTGACAGACACACTGAATGTAAAACCAACAACCATCACTGTAAGAAATCAGTTTGCCAGAAGAAACTTCAATCTTGACAAAATTTAAAACAAAACAAAACCCAAAAGCTAATAGTTCTAATCTGCAACCTCCTAGACTTTGTTATGTTAAAAAGCAAATTTTCAGGAGGCTGGAGTCAACACTTCATCTATTAAAAAGTCAACTGTTATGACACATCCATAATAACAGATAAGAGACAGAATTGAAACAGTTCAGCGGTAAAGGTCTCCTGAAAAGATCTGAGTCTACATACATCTCAGCTTTCTCAGATCTGAAACCAGAACCCACCCCAGGCTCTGAGTTGCTAACTCTGTTACATGTGGGCAATACTCTTTAACTCATGTTTATTCTTGTAACAAGCACTTTTATAAAAACTCTTGTTATGTAATAACATAGTAAAACTCTAGCATTTTACATAACTGAAATGAGGCACGAGAAGTAGAAAATGATAATAAAAAAGACAGGGATGAATGACTCAAAAAAGTTAATGAGTAAAGCCCCTTCCCTTCCACCATTCTGATTGTCATTTCTTTTAAAAAACTCCATTCCAGAAAGACTTTTCTGTAAATACGTTCTTGACCAACATTACCATACACTACATGACTGGTAATTTACTACTATCATCAAAGTATTGACAGTTCACATCTTCTGGGCTTTTTATGTGCTATATTGTTACAATTCACCTCATTTCCCTTTCTGATTTCACCTGTGGCAATCATTCACAAAAATTCCCACAAAAACAAGATGAAAAAGAGGAGGCTGACTCTCACAGTAGGCTTGATTCTTTCAGTAGTACTTTGTATTAAAGAAATGGAATTTTGTCAGGTTGAGTCCTAGGGAAGAAGTCTTCAAGAAGGACATAGATTTTTTGGCTTTTATGCAGCATTTTTTTTTAGTACCTAGTCTATTAAAGGAATCGAAACCTTATACCTGTGTGGTGCCTGGTAAATAATAGTAATAGCAACTAACATAATAGTAAACGCTACTCACTGAATGAATCAACACCCTCCTCTTTGTTTTTCGTTGTCTATGAACTGTCAATCAACCAGGTAATACTGATTTGCTTTTTCTTCGAATTATATGTAACTGGTTATATTAAAAGATGGAATAAAGATATAGTTTGACTGTGGGAAATGAGGTGAAACTCATAATAGTTTACTCATTCAAAGTAAAGTGAAGAAGAAACTACTGGGCATCAGTAGAGACAAAATGCCTTAGTCTTGTCTGGTGTGACCAAATGGACTGAGCACAGTACCACCCCAGATCTCACATGGACACCAAGAAGTTTAAGACAACCTCTATTCAAGGATATTACACTTGAACTAGGACGATAAACACAAAAAGGAGAGAACAAGTAAAAAGCCTTAAGCTCCAAGTTCTGAAGAACTTGAGTGAATGGAGAAATGAACGTGGGCCACAGCTGTCAAGGAGCACTTCCTTCCTGGAGCACGCATCTGGGCTAGAGGGCGGTGCCCCAAGCACAGCGGGGCACAGGGCAGGTAAGGGAGAAGGGGAGTAAGTGCTCTGGGTGGAATGCTGCAGGTACAAGGCAGGAGAGGAGGCTGACGGCACTCAAGGCACTCAGGCACAGGCAATGAAAAGGCCAGTCTGCGCGCAGGGCCAGTCTCCTGTGTGTGCTAGGAGAGTGTGTGCTGAAGCTGGGGGACGTTTAGTGCCCAGGCAAAGTGGGAGAATGTAAATGACAGAGTGCAGTGGAGCCAAACTTCAATTTTTCTATTTTTATTATAAAATGTATAAATTACCTTGAGCTCCCTAAAGTTTGGTGCCGATTTCAGAAGAAACGATTGGTTTAGGGAAACTTCATATATTGGAGCATATGTGCTACTTTTGAAAGTAATTCCACTGGAAAGTAATGCTAATACGGGGCCAAGATGAAAGTGCTTCATGTTATGGAAATCTACAAATCAGAACAACATTCCAGACTGGATACTTCAGATTCCTGGGATTGGTTTGTTTTTGGCCACTGTGGAATTCACAGAAATATATTTTTTCACAAATGATAAAAAAATGTGTTTACTTCTTCCCAACAAATGAAAAAACAGTCTAGAAAAATTTGATGTAATTTTGAAATAAAGTCCCCTTAAAACATTTATTATTAGGATATTTAACAAATATCCTAAAGGAACAGCATAAACATATATGCTTTACTTGGAACCACAAGGATAAAGATTTTAAGTGCAAGACTCTGAAAACCCTAATCCTGTACAAATGAAGTACCTGTATGGAAAATGTAGCAAATATTTTTATTACTCCAATTATTGCCATGGGAAATAAAACCTAAAGCTGACAGTCTCGCTTATGGAAAACAATCAAAAGGTGGTTAGAAATTAAAAAAAAAAAAAAAAAAAGAAAGAAAGAAAGAAAAGAAAGGAAAAAAAAGCTGAAAGATGTTGGTGTGGCACGCACCTTCTGTATCATCGCGCATTTGCTCCACCAAATCTGTCAAATCCTCCCAAGAGTCTTTGCAAACGGCAAAAAGAAAGGAAAAGAAAGATAAAATGTCATGCAAGCCAAGAAAGAAAAGTGCTATTAAAAACAAGGTTTCAAAAGGATAACTGAAAGGGAGATTTCCTAGAATTCTTTCAGCTTAACCCAGAGATTAACAGTGAAAACGGCTGGAAATACTCCTGAGAAGGGGTAGGACTCTAAGCAGAGACATCGACTACGACTATTAAATTTGTTTCAAAGCTAAAATCATTTCAAAGTTTCTAACAAAAGGAAACAAGGATTCATATCCCATAAAAAATAACAGATTTTTTTCCACTGAAAAGCAAGATTAGGCTCTTTGTATTTTAAGTGCACACAACATTGGCCTCATTCAACGTTTGTTTTGACCACTTCAGTGGAGCTGGAAAATATGTGGAATGCTTTTTAGAATCAGGCCAAATATGATACAAACTAGTGACTTTTCTTAAAATAACCACAGAAAAGTCCAAATACCTCTCTCAAAACCCTCCACCCATACAGTTCTTCCCCAAACCAAAAATAAAGGAAAAGATGCTGCTTTGAAGACAGACAAAATAAATCATTTATAATTCAATACAGATGTGCCTTCAGTTAAAAGTATAGTACTCTCTCCTTTTTCTATAAATTCAATATTCCTGTACACAGAATATTCCATGTGAGGGAGAAGGACAGGAAAGAATGAGAAGATTACAAATATAATAGGTACTTCTGTGTCTTAAAGCTGTAAGATGACTTTGGAAATAAGAGAACCTATAGAAATTTTTCAAAAAGTACACCAGCTTCATCGTTCAGTAATTCTGAAGCTATTATATTGTACACACCTGCAATATTCATATTCAAACTCACAAAATCAGGTGAATTTTGTGTGTGTAAATATGCAGCAAATAAAGGGACATTCTCAGAGGATGAAGCATAACAAAAATGAAAATGGGCACGATAAGCCTTCCGTCTTGAAAAATGTATCACAGAAACCAGCACAGGATCTGAAGCAACAAGTGGAAATCACCATTTAGGAAAGGAATTTATCATTTGTCCTGCTTTTTCACTAGTTTATTATATCATCACTGTAATTCTTCAATTCAACTGGTTAATTTCTAGCTCTGCTGTGGTATAGTGGTTATTCAAGTGGGCTGTAAGGGCACATTCTAGTTAAATAAATAAATATATGATCACTTATCCTACAAAGATGTGCAAAAAACATACAAGTATGTAAAACATTTCAGTTTAAATTCAGAAAACAGGGAAGCAGATGAGGATGTAATCTGTGATTATGTTGGTACTGTGATGTTGTGATTTTGATAATATGTTGATATGTGATTAAAGTAGCAATTTTTGAAAACTATATATAGATTGTTGGTTAGGCCAGACATGGGGACAGGCAATGCAAGAAGAATGCAAGTTTCTATAACCTTTTACACTTGTACTGTCTCCCGATTAAAAAGTCTAGAAATTAATAATTAGAAAACCAAGCGCAGATGTAGGGCACAGGGAAATAGGATTAAATCCCTAACTTGCATCAACATCCCAAGGAAGTCACCTTACAAAGGGAGGCAGGAGAGCACAGTTCTGAGAGCAGATTCAGGATCACTGGGGCTGGCATCCCAGCTCCACCCCTACTCGCCCTATGACCTTGTCCCTGTACTTCATGTCTCTTACCTCAGTTTCCTCATTCTGGAAAACAGGGAAAAGAACAGTACCTATCTGACAACACTGTTGTGAGGAGCAAAAGAGTAACACACGCCAAGTCCTTCATGTTAATATTTTCCAGCCAAATATATTTTGAAATTCAGATTATTTTTTAATTTTAGAAAGGCAAAATGGTAAATACTGAGGCCCAAACCCCCCCACAAAACCATGCAGAACTAGCAGGCTCCGGGGCAGCACTTCACAATCAAGCACATTAATATTTCTGCAGGAAATAAATGAATGTTCAAATTAAATAGGATAAATAAAGACTATAAATAACCTCAAATAAATTCAGGTCATGTCTTAGCACCAAATGAATTCAGGCGAATTTATGAAAAATGCTCTTGGTTTTCAGAGTGTTTTTGGATTCTGCAATTGTGTATATGTATGTGCAAAGCACTTAGTGTTTCATATAGAAAAAGCATAATATAAGTGCTAGTTACTATTATTTTATAGTAAATTAGTGCTAAAATACATTACGTATAGATATATTTCCATATATCACTTTCAATATCCTGACAATATGCTACAGATTTATATTACATAGGATTATAGGTTTATAAGAATGTACTTCTTAAAAAAATTTTTTTTAATGTTTGTTTATTTTTGAGAGACAGAGACAGAGTGTGAGCAGGGCTGGGGCAGAGAGCGAGGGAGAGACAGAATCTGAAGCAGGCTCCAGGCTGTGAGCTGTCAGCACAGAGCCCCATGCAGGGCTTAAACTCACGAACTGCCAGATCATGACCGGAGCTGGAGTCGGACGCCTACCGACCGAGCCACCCAGGCGCCCCAATAAGAATATACTCTTAACCATCACACTAGTTTACAGACTTGCTATGCTCACCTTGTGAAAGTCAGCAAGGTGAATATTACCATTTATCCTTCATTTTCTTCACCTAGAAACTATATTTGTCACCTAATAAAATAAAAGTACCTAATTATCGAAATGAAATATAAAGATCCTCTGAGATTCATGCACAGAAGAGCTCTGGAAAGTGAATTTCTAGGTAGGAATGGTTGGTGAGTACAAGGGACCTCTCTGACTTTCCCCTTCCGTGTCCCATCTACAAGTTTCCCAGTCTACTCTGACCAGACATATTTTCTGTTTTGTTTTTAAAACAAAAAGGTTCTGAGTATCAGGGTGATGGAATCAATTTAAAAGAGCCCTCCTCCCCTGAAAGATAAGAGGCGTGTTTTCTCCTCCTAAAGTTGTTCTCCCCTTACCTCGGCAAGGTCAGGATTTCATTGCAATAAAGAATGGATACTGTGCTGTTCTTTTACATTCCTCAAAGAAGGACTTACAAAATATTTTAAAAATTATGCTATCTGGAATATGTTCAAATTGTCAAAACAACAATGATAGTGTCTAATACATGAATCAAAGAAAGTACTAGCATGGATAACTCTGGTCTTTTCGCCAGAACGTTTCATTTTTCTAGGGATTATACTTTGTTATTCTCAGCATGTTTTTGCCTGATCTAAAAATCTATGGTAACTTTAATTTGTGTCATAATAATACATATTCACAAGTTTCAGAGAGTGGTAACCTAAAGGTTTGCTAGTTGCTACAGAAGATAGTCCTGAATTAAAATCTTGCTATAGATAATGAATAATTCAGAGTTGTACCAGTCAGAACTATGTCAAATGTACACTGTAAATGTTAAAGTAAATAGTAAAGGGAGCTTCCAAGGTTACTCTGGCTAAACAGACAGCCTCATTCCCACTCAGAACACTGATTTCTTATGAGTGCATAGCTTAGAAATGCCAAGTGGACTGTCACTGTGTGTGGTGCCCCAAGTCTGGTAATGAAACATCAGGACCACCACACCACTCTAAATGCTTGGATTGCATGGTTAAAAATGGTGCACCTAACAGATTCAGGAGAAGCATGTGAACAAAGACATTTTCTAAAGTCAAGAAATAAGAGACAAGGCTAGAAGTGTACGAGGGCCCCGAATTAAGGAAGCATAGCTGATCTGAGGTTTAATGAACTATTTTCTTGGCTACCGTTCTGTTTCAAGTCTAAGAATGAGTAAGTCAGCAAACTAATATATATGGCACTATAAATAACTAATTAGCAACTACCGTAAAATATTTGCTCTTACAGAACATGGTGACTCAATGGCAATGGCTGTGTGGCCTGGTAGGAGGGACCTTGGCTTTGGTACTGATATATATCTGGGGTAGGACCACTGCTCTCACAAAACCTTGGGCCCTGTGTAGTTCCATCTTTTTTCTCTGATGAGGGAAGTAGCTGAAGCTCCTTCTCTCCTGAGAAATGCTTGAATGTGCTCAAAGTGCCTCGCCATTGTTTATGTATCCAGGGCTGTGAGATCTCTCTTCTTGATAGATTCTTTTTCCAGGAGTCTTATAACTATGGACAACAAAGTTACAGCCAAGTTTAGAGAAATATGTAACCAAGTTACATTGTCTCCTTGATGCTAGGTGACTCTGATTTAGAGTGTTATTTTTAAAAAGCTTATTCATTTCTTGGGGGAAAGCCTTCTTGAAGCCCCAACTACTGATCATAAAGCACTCTTCGATGGACTGTTATGAAAATGAAAGCTAACTCATTTAAAGTACTTAGCACACCTTAGATTCAATGTGAACTTTACCTTTACAAGAAACTAACAAGCTGGATTCCACTAAGTATATTTGCCACAATTAAAAAAGAAAATAGGGGGGAAGTGGGGTTAAATAAAAAAAAACAAACTAATATTAAACAGGGTAAAAATAAGCCAACACAAGCAGACCAAATGACAAGTTTAACAGCTGAGATACTCTTAAACTAACTAGTAACATAATTAGCTTTAGTAATATAAAAATTAGTAAAGGAACTGCCAAACTAATTTTAAAAAGTACAAAGAGGTTCTGTTCTAATAAACCAGTAGTTTAGACCAAGATCTATTTCTTCCCCACAGTAGAGTTAAAAACAAAAATATCAGCAAAGAAACACAAATGGTCTTGGAAAAAAAGTAATATTAAGTGATTGTGATCTTGTGATTTATAATAAATATCTATTTGGTCTTCTTCCCCAGTCCCTGGCACAGGGCTCCCAAAACCCCTGTAAATTCCTAAGTGATAAGAGCCCTACAAGCATCTTTTGTTCTAATGAGGTGATTCTAGGTGGGCTCCTGGATGGGGGCTGGTCCCCAAAAAGACCAAGCCATGCTTCTAAGTTTGGAATTTTCAGCCCACCACTCACTTCTTTAGAGAGGGGAAAGGGGCTGGAAATGGAGTTTATTGATCATGCCAACGGAGGAAGCCTCCACAAAATCCTAGTAGTATGGGGTTTGAAAGCTTTCCAGGGGGGTGCACACCCCAAATCCACCAGGAAGAAGCTCCTGCATTTGGGACCCTCCCAGACCTCACCCTATGTATCTCCCCTTCATCTGTATCCTTTTTTCATAACCTTTAATAAACTGGCAAACTTAAGTGTTTCCCTGAGTTCCGTGAACTGTTCTAGCAAATCACTGAATCTAAGGGGAAAGCGGTCATGGGGACGTCTGATTTGTTAGCCAAGTTGGACAAAAGTTGTGGGTAACCTGGGGATCTACTACTTGTGATTAGTATCTAGAGTGGGGGGCAGTTCTGTGGGGCTGAGCTCTTAACCTGTGGGATCTGACATTACCTCCAGGTAGGCAAAGTCAGAATTGAGTTAAACTGTACACCCAGCCGGTGCCACAGATTGGTGTTGGACCACCCGCCCCACACACATACATCTGGTGACCAGAAGTGTTAGAAGTGAGGCGTCCTGAGTGAAAGGAGAAAGACACAAGAGAACTATAGGTTTTCCTAATACAGTTATCAACACTTGGGCCATTTAATACTTAGGCTTTATGTTGAACAAAGGCTTTTACTAAGGCAGATAGTACAGTGAGTTTGTACAGAAGTCACAAGTATGAAATATCACAGGCACTTCCCTTCAGAACTAAGTAACTGCGACATGAGGTAAACAGAGATTGGTATTAGAGAGATAAGAGAAGATAAAATGGATTCCTAAATCAGGTGAGCAGCTACGTGATACTGGAAGGCTAAGGAGGACACAGCCTGATGGAGAGTGAGAGGATGAGGGAAAGGGGGCCTCCCCAAATTAGCAGAGCCTTTGCCACCTACCTGAATGGCTGCAATGGAAGAAATAATCATGAGGTGTCTGATACCTCAACTGGGAAGCTTGCTGCCCACAGGCCTAGACATTGTGGGATTCTCAGATGAAATGTAGTACACCCTGAATTTTACAGCTCTAGGAGAAAGAGAAATCTCAGCAGCCTTTTCATCCCAGAAAACAAACTCCAGCAATCAGAAAATTTCTCATTGTACATTTAACAGTAAAACTCATTCTCTTCTACCTAAGATATTGTCACTGGCTTAAAGAAAAAAAAAAAAACCAGATAAAACATAATCATGGAGTTTACAGCTGCTGAATCAACTGTTCTAAAAACCACAACTGTTTCATTTGGAAAGTTCAGATTTTAGTACTGTGAGAAACCACAACCAACTGCAATAGCGAAAGACAAAAAGAAAAAGCTAATACGAAAGTTCACGATACCATGCTATT
Source organism: Prionailurus bengalensis (assembly GCF_016509475.1). Lineage (NCBI taxonomy): Eukaryota > Metazoa > Chordata > Mammalia > Carnivora > Felidae > Prionailurus > Prionailurus bengalensis. The sequence goes on from NC_057344.1 coordinate 149,075,130, forward strand.
AAAATTTTTGAAAATGTTTATGGCAGCTTGGAAATGTGTATAAAAAATTAAAATATATTACTATTTGACCCAGAAACTCCACTTCTAAAGATGAAAATTGGTAAACTGTTCAAATTGTAAACATAATTTGGGTAAAAATACCCCAAATGAAAGTGGTGGCCAAATTTAGAAACAATCTAAACGTCTGTAATAAGGAAGTCAAAGAAATTATGGCATATCCAAAAAACTGAAGACATTAAGTGAGGTGATGCAGATTTCTATTTACTGTGGTGGAAAGATACCGCAGAGGAAAAAAGGCAGGTCACACAACACAGGAATGGTACGATTTTGCATGTATAAAAACTGTGTGAGCTTGTAAGTGAACTGTGTGTATATATTAATAAAAAAGAGAATCTGGTTACTAAATCTTATTAGTGGTTATCAACAGGTGCTAGAACCGGGGCACCTGGGTGGCTCAGTCGGTTAAACATCTGACTTCTGCTAAGGTCATGATCTCGTGGTTTGTGGGTTCGAGCCCCGTGTTGGGCTCTGTGCTGACAGCTCAGAGCCTGGAGTCTGCTTCAGATTCGGTGTCTCCCTCTTTCTCTGCCCCTCCCCCACTCATGCTCTGTCTCTCTCTCTCTCTCAAAAAATAAATAAACATTAAAAAAATTTTTAAAAAATAGGTGCTAGAACTTTAGGTGACTTCTACTAGTTTGTGTTTTACACTCTTCTGTATTCTGTAACTCTTACAATATGAATATATCATTTCTATAACTAGAAAAATAAAGTTGCTTTCATAAAATACTTATATACATAATAAATATTTTCTTTTTTTTTTTTTTTTCAAGGTTTATTTATTTTTGGGACAGAGAGAGACAGAGCATGAACGGGGGAGGGGCAGAGAGAGAAGGAGACACAGAATCGGAAACAGGCTCCAGGCTCTGAGCCATCAGCCCAGAGCCCGATGCGGGGCTCGAACTCACGGACCGCGAGATCGTGACCTGGCCGAAGTCGGACGCTTAACCGACTGCGCCACCCAGGCGCCCCTTTAATAAATATTTTCTAAAAAAACATTATTTTCAGCAGACTGACACATATACGTTTTATTTTGAGAATATTTAATTACAACGAAAAATAAATAATTCGTTAGGGGCCATTTGTCAACAAATCTATTTCTCTGTCCCTCTATACATGTGCTTCTAAGCTCATCAAATCTTTCTATCTGTTCTCTGGCAAAGTTCAACTATGAAAAATTGCAAGGAACAGTTTTTTGTGTTTACTCCCCTGGACTCAAAAGCACTTCACAGCAGTCAGAGTGAATTGGTGGGGGTTGGAGGAACCACAGTGGAAAACTGCGCCCCATTATGCTTTCTATTTCCCCACAAAAAGGAGGTACTGACAAAACTCAAAATACAGAACCACAGCTGAAAAGCGGAGAATCCTGTGGGTACTCTCAGATGATAGCACTTGCCCTTTCCAGCCACGTCTTACAAGTACCCAGGTTTGGGAATCCAACGACTTGAATTCCAATCTGAGCTCTATCACTGAGTAGTTATCTAATCGGGTACAGCATTTACCTCTGGAAAATGATAAATATGTCAAAGAGAAGTTTAGGAGGAATGACCTTCTGCACTGGAAGCTGATAACCCAAGGAAGAGTCACTATAAACTCCATTAAGAAAGGCACAAATTAAAGATTAAAGAAAAAGCTCTGTTCTCAGAAAGGTCCAGAAAGGCTCACCAATAGAGCAAAGACAGTAAGGCACTGTGATTACGACACTGCACTAACGTGGACACCAGTGCAGGCATTTGAAGGAGTTGGGAAGGAACTGGAATGGGAAGGAGAGTGCTGACTTCAGGGAGAGCACATTACAGTCAGCTCAGAGGCAGCACAAAGCTCTGCTGGTATTTCTCTCCCAGGAAGGATTTTACAAAACTTGGGTAAAACTTACCTTGAAAGGGTGACTAGCCAAGCTCTTCCACAGCAGAGCAACAAGAAAGGGATGAACTTTGTCCAAAGAACTTTGCCCAATAGGCTTCCAAGATGGTATTACAAGCTACCACGTCCACACTTCGAAAAGTTCACAAAGACTGCCTTCTGCACACGTAATCACAACTTGGAGAACCTGACAATATAAATCTGAGGCTATCAGGGCTGGTGGCAACAAATGTTCCCGTAATCTCACCGAGGGCAGATTATAAAGGGAGGTGTGCCATATTGAAAGCCAAGAACAGTAGCAGGATTCCGTTTAAATCCTAACAATTCAGGCTTTATTTTCTGAACACTTCTGAAAGGAATAAATCAAATGCTGTACCGAATGCATCTAAGTCTAGACCTTGTGGGTCACCTGGTATACTGCAGGCAGCTTTTAGACAGCTCTGAAAACAAAGCATGCCAGTACACAAATACAGGCCTAGGACTCAGAAAAACTCAAAATATCTACTAGAAATATAAAAAAAAATTATTCTGACAATGGATGTGAAACTGTTAAGGAAAGTACTTATTAAATACAAGTCAGGCGGATGATCGCACACCTATACTGATATAGCCTTTTGCTTTAAAAAAGAGCATTTTTTTTTCCTGATTATACTAATATACCCTCTTGTAGAGTATTTGGAAGACATGAAGTTTAAATAATGTCATAAAAGTCACCTGTCGTTCCACTGTCCAGAGGTAATTACTTTTTACATATTTGGTACATTTTGTTTTACTTGTGGTGGATATGTACCCCTGCATTTAACACAAATTGTGACCACAGTGTATGTAGTTTGGGAAACAGCTTTTAAAAATTATATTCTAGGGGCGCCTGGGTGGCTCAGTTGGTTAAGTGTCCAACTCTTGATTTCGGCTCAGGCTTTGGTCTCCCAGTGTGAGTTCGATCTCCACATCGGGCTCTGTGCTGACAGCGTGGAGCCTGCTTGGGATTCTCTCCCTCTCTCTGCTCCTCTCCCGCTCTTTCATTCTCTCTCAAAATAAATAAGTAAAATAAACTTTAAAAATTATATTCTAAACAATTCCCTATGCCATTAAATATTCCTCCATAATCATCTTTTAGGGCTTGTTGTATAGATGTTCTGCAATTTACTGAACCACTTTCCTATTGGGCGACTCGGGTTGCTTTTAAAGGTCCTGCTACTATAAATCATTAAAACAGGGACTTGCCTGTTATTTCTGATTATTTCTTTAAGACAGATGTTTGGTATAATCACTGGGATTTAACTTGTCGAGGCTCTTGATTCACAGGGTTAAGTGAACCCCAAAAAAGCTGCACCCATGTGCACGCCTACCAGCAGAGCCTGTGCCCAACGCTTCCCCTGCTTTCATCAGCACTGAATAGTATGCTTGGATTTAGTAGAAAACAACAATAAGGAACTATTACATTGTACAAAACTTCAACTTTCTAAGTAAGATACAGTCAATCTGGAATAGGAGATAAATGACTAAAAGAATTAAATTAAAACAACTCAAGGGGCACCCGGGTGGCTCAGTTGGTTGAGTGTCTGACTTGGTTTCAGGTCATGATCTCACAGCTCATGAGTTCAAAGCCCCACATCAGGCTCTGTGCTGGCAGCTCAGAGCCTGGAGCCTGCTTCCTAGTCTGTTTCCCTCTCTTTTTCTGCCCTCCTCCCGCTCATGCTCAGTCTCAAATAAACTTAAAAAAATATTTAAGGGGCGCCTGGGTGGCGCAGTCGGTTAAGCGTCCGACTTCAGCCAGGTCACGATCTCGCGGTCCGTGAGTTTGAGCCCCGGGTCCATGAGTTCGAGCCCCGCGTCGGGCTCTGGGCTGATGGCTCAGAGCCTGGAGCCTGTTTCCGATTCTGTGTCTCCCTCTCTCTCTGCCCCTCCCCCATTCATGCTCTGTCTCTCTCTGTCCCAAAAATAAATAAACGTTGAAAAAAAAAAAAAGCAAAAAAAAAATATTTAAAAAACCTAAAAAAAGCACAAATTGTGTGTGATGGAGGGAAGGTATTCCAATAATCTTTTCTTTCACCACTGATTATTTTCTGGAGTTATGGGGCATTACTGCATTCACCCGAAGTGTGTTGGATAGCTACCGTAAGCAGTACCTGGTACTACGAGGCCTTCTGAAGGATGCAAAACAAAGTTTTGCCCAAAGAACTTTCTATATAATTTCATAAATGAGGGATCACATAGATTAAAATGAATCACTGGAGAATGATTCCAAGTGCATTCAATCAAGTGGCACAGACACTACCCAACGATTCAAGGCATATGATTCAGGAGATGAAGAGCAATGGACATGCTAGAGAAGGCCTTCTGGATGAAGGGAGTCAAGGGGCCTTTCCATTTCTTGATATGATGTCAGCATGGAGAATCTCAAGAGGGGATAGTGTAACAGCAAGAATAATCAGGGTCCTGGCGAAGTGAGAATCTACAACCTGGCTGAAATAGGTTAAGTATGGAACAGGAGTATGAAAAAACATTAGGTAAGTAAAATTACCCAAAGAAGGGCATGGAAATACTTGGCTAAAGACTAAGGATTCAATGTAGTTACTATTTCAATCCATAATCATGAACATTTCTCTTACCACAAACAGCTTTTCACATCATTTTGTACATCTACCTCAGAAACATTTTAAATTTAGCACATAAAGGTGCTGACCTGCCAGCCACGTCAGTTTTAGCAGTGTGCCGCTGTTTGGGAGTATCTCTGAAACTATGTAAATATTTTCACGCACTTCATAAAAACGAGTGGAAAGAAGAAAATGAAAACAAGTGGATAAAAGCTAGGATCTCCACTTCAATTAATGGCAATCACCAAGCATGCCCCAACTAGCATGCTTTTGGCCTCATTTTGATGTTCACTGGACTTACGCTGGCCACTGCCGTGATCAACTGTGTACAAAACTGCTAGAAATAGGTCACCAGAGTAGACGCCCTTTGTTACATGCAGGTCTATTGGTAGACTTACATTTTACTGAGTTTTGCTATAGGAGTGCCCCAAGCAGACTGAACTGTGGCTGCCTGAGTTTGAATCCTGGCTCTATCACTTACTACATTCCCAAATGTCAATTAGTAAAATGGGCGTAATAATCGTACCTAGGCTCAAAGGGTTGTTGCAATGATTAAATGACATGCTATATACATATTACTTGGAACAGTTCTTGGCACAAAATAAGTGTTCAATAAATGATAACGTCTCCTCCTGTTCCAATACCATTACCACTTTTTCAGGAGTACTCTACATGTAATACAGAAGGCTGCCTGAAACAGGGCTCTTGTACAAGAATGAAAAGTTGGCTTTCATAAAGACTCATTTGGCAATTTTATGAAGAATGAATCAGTACAGGAAGAGAAATGGGTTTGGAGAAAAGCTGAAAGTAGGTGTAGGAATCTAGATGTGACACAATTAGCTCCTGGTAGTTGTACAAATGAAAATAAAAGACAGAATTAAGACTTTGCTGTGGAACACAGCACATATATCCTTCTTTTACGCCCTAACACATGTAGCACCATTTGCTTGTTTAATCATAACAGAAAACTATAATAGCCAGATGCCTTGTGTGTCTACAGGTGTTGTGTTAAATTCAGAAAGATCATTTATATATAGTTTAGTAAAGTGCTTTTGATACAAATGACATATATTCACTTATGAAAATTGGAGCCTTGATTTTTTTTGTCAACTTCAGTTAAAGTCATTTCACATAAGAACCTTTGAGTATTGCATGCTTACAATTTTCTTAGTAAATACATGTTCATCATCAAAAAGATAAATGAATGTTCACATATAAATAAGTGAAAATAGAAAGTCTGATCACAAATCTGCAGGTTACTGGGATTCAACATTAAGAGTAATAGTTTTGGGATGCCTGGGTGGCTCAGTCAGTGTCCGACTTTGGCTCAGGTCATGATCTCGTAGTTCGTGGGTTCGAGCCCCACATTGGGCTCTGTGCTGACAGCTCAGAGCCTGGAGTCTGCTTTGAATTCTGTGTCTCCCTCGCTCTCTGTTCCTCCCCTGCTCATGTTCTGTCTCTCTCTCTCTCTCTCTCAAAAATAAATAAAGCTTAACAATTTTTTTTTTAAGATTAATAGTTTTGTTCTTCTATTAATTGGGAGAAATGACTATTAAGTCTTATTCAGGAGAGCTATTAAAATTCACATATAATATATGCTTATTTTATTAAAGTATAGGAGTAAATGCACATACATAATGAACTTACTGTTAAAACACTTAATTTTAATGTTAAAAAATTAACATTATGCACAACCAGAAGGAAAAAAAAACCCTACTACTTTCATCACTACTCCTAACATTTTGTTCCCAGTAAAGCATGTGAAAACTTACTGGAGAGGAAATTTGGAAAGGGGCGGAAAATAAATACTAACCACCTTTCAGTTCTGGCATTTGAGTCTGTGTAGTTCTTCCTCCCCATCCCCACCCCTTAAGACTCCCTTGCCTCCAGTTTATGCCCAGATAACTCCTGCACATATTTTAGGTCTTAGCTCAAACATTACTTCAATTGGAAATCTTCTCTGGAATAAGATTTTTCACTCTGTACTACTGTACTGCAATGACTGTCATTTTACTTGCTTGAAGTACCCCACCCTACACCTCCCAACCTATCAAATAAGCCCAGAAAATCCAAAGGACCATACTTGTTCACTTCACTGTACTAGGGCATAAATTATAAGTGTGGGGCATAAATCATAAGTAGGATACTTAAATGCATGTTGAATGAAGGGCCAAGGTCTGTATGATAAAAGCTGAGTTTTTAAAGCATTATTCGTTTTTCCTTTGAGGGTTCTAATGGACACTAAGGATTTTTCTACAGGAAAAAAATGTACAGATATAAAATTTTTTGAATGATAATTAGGATCACGGGTCCCAGGTTTAGAAGCTCTGCATTATAGTGAATTCATGCTCTGAAGTTTCTTGGTAAATAGCCCTTTGGCTTCCCCCGCCAAAACGCCCATTGGGACAGGCACCTTTTTCATTAAAACATACATATTTCACCCCAAGCAGGATGGGGTTATACTAGGGTACAGTGATATTGATGAGTAAAAGTACATTAGTAAATGTCAATGGAGTGATCTCAGCATGAGACACTTCCCACAGTCACTGAATAATAAACACTTTTCCATTACATCTTTAGGGGATTTTTCCTTGCTTATTATATCTTATCAGTAGAATATTCCCTATTGTATCTGATCAGTAGAGTAGTTCCTATCAAATGGAAAAACCTGATCACAAATCTGCACCCATAATCTACACCCAGACTGTCCTTCGGGAAATGTGAAGGGGTGTCTATTTATTTCTTAGTCCCTAGAACTGGACTTTGCATCAAGGAATGCCTAATAAATATTTCTGACCAACAGGCAGACCAGAACACGTCCTTGTATGTCAAGGAGAGATGTTTCATATAAACTACCTCTTTATACATTACAGTAAAATGCCAGCTATTCTAATGAACACTGAAGCAAAATGACACCACCAGGGCAACTGCAGAGTTATGCAATAATAGCATGTATTAGGTCTGCCATCACATATAGTTCTCTACAATACCCGAAAACTATCGTGTCTGTCCAATATGTCACTGCCTCCATAGTCTGTCTCTTATTATCTGTATCTGAAAAGGAAGTTTCCTAAGTCAAAAAAGTAATTTCAAAGCTTATACCTGTCTTTGTAACCAGATGGTACATTTTACTGTATTAAATTGATCATCTGTGGACATCATCTCTCAACATCAGATTCCCATTCTTTAAAAGGTTAATAGGAAAACAAGTATTGCTTGATAACTAAGTTGTATTTTTAATCAATTACTTTGTTTTATAGAGCTCCAAGAAAGGATAATGCTAAAACATGAATTTAAGCTACTAATGGTCTACTTTAGTCTGTCTAGTAAACAACTAGTTCAGAGTGCTCCAAAAAATTAGACATAAAAACAAAAATATACATTAAAATGGTAATGTATTCAAAAACATGCTGCAGTGCAACCTAAGGCTCCATGAATAACTATTACACACATAAGTAACATTTATAGGGTTTACATTAATTATCTCAATTTTTCTCACCTACAATCAGATAATTACCACCCATAACTACTTGCTATTCTCCAGCTCGACCAGCTCACCATGTACTGCTGGAAATGTCCCCCCTCTTCACCCTGCATCTGCCTGATGATCACCTAATTATGTACAATGTCCAGGCCAGTCTCACTCATTAAATGAAGCCTTTCCTGAACCCTCTCCTCTTCTGTGGAATCGGTCTTGGGCTCTTGTCTTAGGGGAAATCTACTCACACAGATTTATAGATATCCTCCTGGTTTTAAAAAAAGGGTACTGAGAGAGAGATCACTTCCTTGACTACCAACAAGCACTGACATGATGACATGAATGTTTCTATTCCCATGTATTTTAGGGCTAAGCTAGGCGGAAACTCTAGGTCCAGGCCTGCACTGTGGGCTGCACAGTGAGAGGCATGAGCTGTTTTCAGAAAACAAAAGTTGGAAACTACAAATCTTCTAACTGAGGCCATGCCCAATCTTTATTCTTGTCTTAAGAGGGTATATGATGCTTTTTGTCCATTTTCTCTTGTGGGAGTCAGGGTGCCTCATTGCAGGATTTGTGTGGTTGGAAGGCTTTCCCTCCAAGAATCAGCTGGGAAGTATAATGTGAATCCTCCTGTGTGTCCAGGTACCAGGTGCTCCATTTTGTCAACAAGGTGAGAGATTCACAGTATCACTGGCCTGGCGATAACTGCTTACATGCTGATAGCTAAATTATACCTAATACTTATCACTGGTATTAATATTAAAGCAGACACTTCTTGAGTCCAAATGACTGTTCAGACATCCTGAGTTAGCCAGTGGAGCAAGGAAATAAAAGCTCTGAAAAGCACCACCTTGTTTCCCAGGTCCCCAAACCCACAGATGTCTGGACTTTCTTTTATTATATCCATTTCTAATCACTTGAAATTATTGTTTCTCTCGCCCACTTTAAGGCAAAATTCCAAAATTCAAGGACAGTATTTCCCTATTTTCCTTCACATCCTCTATAGCTGATTTTAAGGTATTGGGAAGTTCCTATTTGTCTCTTTTCCTTAATCAAAGAATGTGCCACTTAGAGCTTAAGCTGCAGCCCTCGTACAGATTTCCATCACAGATTTCTCCATGAAGGATTCATACAGAACCACTATAAATGCTTACGTGAACCATGAGCTCATTTTTGCTCGCTCATAGGAATCCTGTTCAAAAAACAAATATAAATTCAAAGTACTAAAAATGTTAAAAATTATTTATGAAACACTAATATACTGGATTTTATAATTAAAGGAATATTTCATATTATATTACTTTCAAGATGGATGAGAGCATCCACAAATTGAGGCATTCACTAAAAGATTTCTTGGTAGCCTTCTAAAAACGTATTTTTCTTCCCTAAAGATTCCTAAACCTTTGGGGGTTGTTTTAAACAGTACTGGCATTCTATGGATTTCCAGCTGATGTCTGCCAACCCCTGTGCACATTTCTGAGACTTAGAGCCAAGGAAGCTGTCCAACTGACAAACCAATTGTTAAAAGACGCAGCGGGCCTTAAAAACTACTTAAATATTGCCCTTAAAGACACACCCAAAATGACTGCTTTGTGTTCTGTGGTATTCATTCTCTCTAAAACTTTCTCAAGGCTAAGCCTAACGGGGGAAATAAAATCCTTTTCAGACATAAAGGGTGAGATCTGAGTCACGCTAAGATTGCAACACAAGGTCAAGGGCAAGGAATCACTTTTCCTAACCCAATCAATCTGCTATGTGCAATTCACCTTATGCCCTCCATTCAGCAGATATGCCTAAATACCAGGCAGATGTTGATAAAGAATTTCTCATTTGTGAGCATTTCTGCATTATTTCAAAGCTGGAGAATAAACACTAGTTAAAAGGTCATTACATAAAAAACAAAATATTTGTAGCTATGACTTAAATTAACTCTCTTCCTTATGGCATTGACTTAAGAGAATTAAGGCTACAAGCTAAAAACCTGTGGTAATTTAGAAAAGGTTCTGGGAGAAAGTCACAAGTCAAGCAACCTCAAAGGTCTCAAAGGTACTGACAATGGAAATTTCAAATGGGTCATCACAGTTACCACAAATAACTTATAAAAAGCAATGGCCAATAGATTCTATGGGTAGAGATTACCTTATTAATCATGTTTAACCTTTTTGAGGCAGTATGCTTTTTAAAGCATCCATATTCATTAAATAAGCACTGAAAGGAAAACTGCTTATCTACGGTCCATATTATTAAAAAAAAGATAATGTTTGATCAACTATTTTCTAGATATCATAGCCTATTTCACAGGTTATACCCTGATATCCCTTGGTAAAACACCTCAAGTGTTTCAACTATGTCAAGTACAATCCTAAAGTCATGCTGTCTTAACTTAATCTATTAAGAATTATTGTAATTTCTATAATATTTTAGTATATAATCAATATTAATAGCTTTTTCATTATCAATTAGGGCCAAATGTGATAAGTGACCTCACATGTTCTCTTTAGGGGCTTAAAGACAAAGAGCTCTAAATAGGCACCAGCATCTTTTGAAAGGATACCTCAGGGGGCAGGGAAATAATATTTTTTCCCAGTAAAGTAGAGAAGGTAAACTGGGTGGTAGGTAAGGAAAAAAGGTTGTCATGGTTGTTAATAGGTTAGAGTACAGAGTACAGGTTCTTCCTACCTCTCCCTGACCCTCCCAGCTTACTGTAACAATGAGGACGCTGGTGAGACACTAGTGGACGGGTTCTGACCATACCTTCATGGGTAGGCTCTGGGTCAGGTGTAAGTGAGATGTCATCCAGCTCTCGCAGGCAGAGCCATTCTCCATCCATAGACACTCGGAATTTGCAAAGGTAGATGGTCTCCATGGCAGCCTGTGTGATCTTGTCAGTGGTGGGGGTTGGCATATCAGTTGGAGGCGTCAGAGCAGACATGATGACTCAGCTGGGACCACAACACACACACACACAAACACACACACACTCACCCCAACAAAAATAAATAAAACCTCCTTACCCCAAAACCCCAAATCCAAAGCTCTGAAACAAAGCTCTCAGGAAAAGGGGTGGGGGAGATTAAAACAAAACACAAGGAAAAATACCTTACGGTTTAAGAACCAACTGTTCAAGACAAGCAATCCTCTACTATCTTTTCTCATAGACAGTTCCTACCACATAGCAAAATAAAATGATGCCTGTTTTCTCTAGCTTCTGTTCCTTTATCTTCTCTTCCCTGCCCCCTCCTTTTTCAGCTGGGCTATAGGCTTTAAACGTTGCACAGCCGATGCTACCTTAGCTGGCTTTAAAAAACTGGTCTCAATGAATAAGTGAAAAATCCTCCTTTGTGCAGGAAAAAAATACCCCCAAAAAATCCCAAAAAATAAACCAATATTTTCAATTTAGCTTAAAAAATATCCTGAACTGCAGAAATCACTTCCAGGATCTGCTCAGATGAGCCGGGATGCTGAGTTCTAATAGGATTGGTTGTGCGCAGTAAGCAGGGTGTTGACCAAAATGGCTGACTAATGAACTGAACTGAAAATCCAGGCTCATGTGACCAGCTGCTCTGAACGTAGGGCGAGCAATTCCCAGGATGCTTTATAGATGCTGCTGATGCAGGGAGAGCAATTAAGCTGCTGCTCTCATCCTGTACAACCCACTTCCAGACTGTGCTAGTCAAACTGTGATCAGACATAACACAATGCACCTATCCTCATCAATTCCCTCACTTTGGGATAAAAGGGCTAGATAACAGGAGGACAATTAACACTGGGTAGTACTTCATTGCAAAGATGATGAAAGAGGCAGTTAGATTAATTTAGTAAGCACATAATTCACTTCCATCTTTTACCCTCATATACCTAGCTATCAAAATTCTTTACTAAAGGTGGTGTTTTAAGAAAAGCCAAAGCAGATTTTCAAGTTAAATATCATACTCTCAGGCATTTACAATCTCCTTCTCCAAGGTACAAAACCGGACTTTTTAGACTGGATAGAAGTGCAAGAAAAAAACCTTGATGCTAAAAAAGTAAAATCCCTTCCAATTAATGGCAATCCCCTGCCCCACCCCCACTTTTGAAGTTGTTGTATTTACCAAATTTCTTAATTGTTTTTAATATTTATTTTTGATAGAGACAGAAGGTGAGTGGGGGAGGGGCAGAGAGAAGGAGACACAGAATCTGAAGCAGGCTCCAGGCTCTGAGCTCTCAGCACGGAGCCGGTCATGGGGCTCATGAACCTTGAGATCATGACCTGAGCCGAAGTCGGACGCTTAACCAACTGGGCCACCCAGGCGCCCCTACCAAGTTTCTGCATAAAGTATGTATTATGTTTCTAAGTAAAAGATAAAACTATGTTATATTTTTAAAAAGCCTCCCATCCTGGAACATCCTAAGGGCATATTATCATATATTATCAACTCACCAACCAACCAACTCACCTACCCACATACATGTCTGTATTATCCAATGAGGCATTTATACCTTGATAGCAAAAAGTTAGGTGCTTCCTTTCTGAGCTGCAATAAATAATGAGATAAAGGATGATAACGATTTTCTTTGAAAATGTTTTGGACAATTGAAAACAAGTATTTTTTCTATTTAAGGATCTGGTTTTAAGGTGGAAGCTACAACTTCAAGAAATATATGCCAAGACGATTTATTCTATTTTAGGAATTTCATTCAGAAGGATACCTTGATTTTTGAAAACTAAAAGAAAAAAATTCTCCTTGAATATTATAATGACATTTTATATGTATATTACATACAAATATAATATTAAAATTTCACAAATGTTGCATCCTAACTTGAGATTGAGCCCAAAGAAAAAATGCTAAGAATCAGGTTCTGTAGGTAAACAGGCATTTCTCATACTGTTAGAGGGAAAGCAAACTGGTACAACGTAAAAATGCATATACGTATATGATTATTTACAATTAGGAAGAAAATCAGCAAATTACTAAGGAAAACAAAATACCCCAGGTTTATTCATTTCTATTTAAAATCTTTCAACATTATCCTACATCTGGACCCAAAGCTATTCATTCACTAATTTTCTCATTCAGTAAATATTCAGTCAGAGTATTCCACATGTCAGGCAGTGATCCAGGCACTGGGCATGCAGTAAGACAAAATCACCCTTTCAAAGAAGCAGAATTTATGTACCCAAATACTGAACACAAGTCTTCGTTTAACACATTCACATTTAATTATAGGTCGATTCCTTTCTAGACATACATATTTCCATCTTATACATTAAAGCTTAAAGGGGACAGTTTATAGTCTCACCATGCAATACTTTATAACCTAGTAAGCAGTCATTAAAATCTTTAAACTTACACTGAATAGTTCCTGGAATCACAATGCCAAAGAGCCCTGGCTTCTGTACGTACAACACCAAGACTGTAGGTCACTGACACATTCTTGAAATATAGAATAGTGAAAACAAAGAAAAATCTGGATGCTTTGAGATTTCCTGGTTCCATGAATATCTGAATTGAGCCTATCACAAACCATGACAATCTTTTTAGCAACCAATATGCATTTAATAACCTTAAACAGATTTGGATTGATTACAAGACACTAGCATACAAGAAAATCTAGGTCAATAAACAGAGAAGACCTGGTCAACATTCCTTCCAAAGGTCCTTCTCTCCAGGTAGAAGATATCAGGAGGGAAGCCCAAAGCAACTAACACTTCTGCCAAGGAGAGAAAAACCTTCCTGCACTGGTTATCTCTCAGTTTAAGGAGGCATTAGGAGTCATTTCAGAAATAAGAACTGTGGGTGAGCAGGAAAACCTGTCTTTCCACTATCTCAGTCATACCTGCTTGCAGGTAAACACCTTTGAGTCTTCAGTGTGGACACTTACTCACTGCTCACAGGCAATGAATTTCCTATGAGAACAAGCACTGTTTGTAGAAGACTAACAAATAATTCTAAACGTTGTTTAGTACTGTTTTTACATTTGGGTCTTTACTAGGTAAACATATTAGCTTAGGTAACATGAAGTCATCAGTGAGACAAACCTTGAACTTTTTTCTCATTTGATCCTACCTGTGAATAAAGGCACATCTTTGTAAGATGGTCGTGAGGAGGGTTGAGATATAGTGTGTGGCCCTAGAAGCAGAACTAACAGGCCTAAGTGAAATTCACATCCAAGGTGATGATCTGAATAATACTATGTTCTAGTTGCTTACACAGCCTGAATTTTCCATCTTATAATTAATTCAAAGCAAATGAGATTCACTGTCAAAGTCAGAAGTCACTTTTAAAGAATACTCAGCTACTATTATAAGACAAAGTCTGATTTGTTGTGCCCAATGTCCCTGTTATACAATAGGGAAAAATTACTTAAGCTAGCTATCATTTATTGAATCTCTATTTTCTGTTAGGTGCTTTAAAATTCTTTTAATGTTTATTTATTTTTGAGAGAGAGAGAATGAGAGAGCATGAGCAGGGGAGGGTTAGAGAGAGAGGGAGACAGAATCTGAGCTGTCAGCACAGAGCCTGACATGGGGCTCAAACTCAGGAACTGTGAGATCATGACCTGAGCTGAAGTCAGAGGCTTAACCGACTGAGCCACCTAGGTGCCCCTAGGTGCTTTATAAATACTGTATCAAATCCTCACAAGAATCTGGCCAAGGAGATATGGTATGTCCTCTTTACATACAAGGAAACCAAAGTTGAGCCAAGTAACTGGCCCAAGATCACACAATTAACAAGTGGCTGATCTGGGATTCCAAGGTTTGTCTTAATGCCCTCAAACCAAAGTCCATGCTTTCTTTCATGCCCTGAAAAGTCAGCACTCCAATCCAAGGATTAAATTTTACTTAGGAAAAACAAAAACAAAACAAAAAGCACAAACAAAATAACACAATGTCCCCACAAAATTTCCCAAACATGAATTTGAACAAATTTAAGATTTGAGGAAGAAAAAAATTGTATTAGCTTTCACACTTTACAAACCACATATTCCACTTTCTCTTATACATTCAGTTCAGGTTTTTAATATGTGGGCATTTTCTGAGAAACTGGGATCCCAGCATAGATCTTTCCTGCTGTGTGCTGGCAAAGGGTAAACCAAATTCTTCCTGATCATAGTAAAGGATGATACACTACTTATTGTACTACCACTCTGAGGAAAGAGCAGGAAATAAGCATCTTACCAAGTTCCCGCCTCATCCACTAACTTAGTTGGGCATATTAAGAACACTTGAGGGGCGCCTGGGTGGCTCAGTCGGTTTTAAGTGTCCAAGTTTGGCTCAGGTCATGATCTCGCAGTTTGTGGTTTTGAGCCCTGCATTGGGCTCTGTGCTGACAGCTCGGAGCCTGGAGCCTGCTTTGGATTCTGTGCCTCCCTCTCTCTCTCTCTCTCTCTCTCAAAAATAAGTAAACATTAAAAAAAAATTTAAGAACGCTTAATACAGTCAGTAGTGTGAAAAGATTAATGAAGGGGAAATTATTTTCTCAAATGACTTATTCCAGAACTTCTTCAAATAGCAAACTTCAAAATATAGTTTTAATACTTTAAAAATACAACCAATATCCATGAAATCATTGCCTAACTGATGAAATGAACCAACAAATTTATGTGTTCCTTCTCTCTTCTGAATTCCTGCCTCCCCTTTTGAGGCAATTACTTCTGAATTTTGTGTATATCATTACCTTACTTTAAAAGTATTATTATGAATATATGGATGCCTAAACAATATATTTAGCTTCATCTTAACTTTACAGAAAGCGTTTCATGCTGTATGAAAGCCTTTCGCTCAACATTGCATTTTATTTATGTTTTAAATATTTATTTTTTCAGAGAGCACAAGCAGGGGAGGGGCAGAGAGAGGGAGACAGAAGATCTGAAGCAGGTTCTGCGCTGACAGCAGTAAGCCTGATATGGGGCTTGAACTCATGAAAGGTGAGATCATGACCTGAGCTGAAGTTGGACACTCAACCTACTGAGCCACCCAGGTGCCCCTCAACATTGCATTTTTAAAGATTCATCCACATTGTAGTGTGCTATAATTTATCTTTTTGGCTGCTGTATTATGAGGTAATATTCCATTGTATGTGTAAAAAATTTTCTGATCCATTTTCATGCTGGTGAGCATGTATGGGTTATTTCTAATTTTTTTTTTGTTTTAAATAATATTATTTAAATACTTTTCAGAAATATATTTCTTTTTTTTTGAGAGAGAGAAAGAGAGAGAGAGAGAGAAAGAGAGAGAGAGAGAGAGAGGCGCACAAGTGGGGGAGCAGCAGAGGGAGAAGGAGAGAGGGAATCTCACTTGGGGCTTGATGTCACCACTGTGAAATCATGACCTGAGCCGAAATCAAGAGTCAGACACTTAACCGAATGATCCACCAAGGTGCCCCCAGAAATAGATTTCTTGTAGGTATACCAATTCTCAACAGGTCTGAAGGTAAGAAACTATTTCACATTTCTTTTATAGGTAGTTGTCTCCTATTACCTAGTTTCTATTGGGCACATACTGGTGCTTTTTAAAACTTATTGACTTGTGCAACTAAATCAGTTTGTAAACCTCACAAGTTCTACTTCCCAAAGCCTCTGGGATCACAGTTTTACAATTTAAGAAAATAATTCTCCCACCCCCACCCCCACATTTTACTAGGTGCTGTCAGCACAAAAGGGTTTCTTTGATGAAATGCCATCATGATGACATTGGTGGAAAGTCTAGATGTTTCTGCTAAAGTATAAGATTATTCAGTTGAATGATCATGATTTTTTCACATGCTCCAGTCTTCCACCCACTTCCGTCCGTCTTACTTCTTTCCTTCTCTCAGACAAAAATCTATTATTTACCTCTGATGGTGAGATTTCTACAATTGTAGATTTATACATTTGAAAGGCTCAGTATTACTTTGTAGATATTAACCAAGAATGATAATAAGTACTAAAAAATGATTATACCTGAGTTAATTATTTTGTTAGGAACAAAAACCACCAGGAGTATTACCATGCATAATCTTTTCACTTATTAAAATTAACCAGCATCAGGCTAGAGCTAATTCCTATCTTAGTAACTAAAACTGATTTCATGGCTAAGTGGCAGTAGGTAATGATTTACAGATGTAAAGCTACCAGCAACTTAGTAGATATCTTTGGAAATTTATCCTGCTCCTGTCCTGATTTACTCAACTATAAAATGAAACTAAAAAGCTAGCTTCACAAAGCTCATGGGCTCCATGAGAACTTTGCCTGCTTTACACACCATTGTACATCTGCTTAAAACAGGACCTACCAAGTATCAGTCTCAAAAGATACTTGTTGGTGTAGATATGTAACTCCAAAGCACTCTATACTCTTGCAATGGTATGTTTTCACCCTCCTGTTTCACCTTAACCATGAAAACTTCCAAGTTCCTCAAAACCAACCTATATTCATGCCTCAACAAATAAGTCATTCTAACGCAGGCTTTAGTCACTTGTACCTAACAGATTCATTCATTTAACATGCAATGGGCACCTACTATGTGTTAGTCACGAGGGACATAAGAACAAGGTAGTAGACAAAAAACAGGCAATTACAGGTGCACAGACGGCTATTCAGTGTTGTTTACATACATAACTATTGAATTTCACATTTATTTATTCGTTTAGGAAGTAGGGCCTCACTGAGCAGAATGAGGAACTAAAGGACTGCTGCTGTCTGAAAAGGAGCCTTCAGTTTAGGATGGGATTCCGGTAATGGGAGGCAGTAAAGGAGGCTGAGAGCATGTAGAGTCGGAAAGCCCACAGTGAATCCTAGATCCACCTTTAGAGGCTGAATAACTTTGGCATAGTATTTGTTTCTGTGCCTGTTTCTTCACTGACAGAATGGGGATAATAATATTAACTACTTCAGATTTCACGGAAGTAATGTTAAGTAAAATGCTTAGCATGGCACTTTGTACAAAGTAAGCAGTCAGTAAATACTAGCCATTATCATCGTTATAGGTGCTTGAGGATTCTGGGGGGAAAAATGCTACTATCACATGAAGCGTAAGTCAGTAAGGATGAAAGCTCACAGGACTGAGGTAGAGGAAAGTCAAAAGGAGATGTGAGCAAAGGGGATGCTGGGGCATCTCTCAGGCCTTGAGGAAGGAAGACATGGGTCAGAACTTTACCAGGCATTCATATCAGGTGACCAGATTTCTTAAGTTCATAAAAAAGGCAGAGGAAGCAGATGTTTATGCCTGTAGAGTCCCTAAACAGATTCTAAAATTAGAGGAACCGTATTCTAAAAGGCAACATGCTCAAACAATTTCTGCTTTCTACATGCCTCTTGCTGTCACAGTCTGACAGGCTCTTTTCCTATGTTTTATGAGGTTTCAAATTTCCCCACCTCTGCCCCTATAAACTTCTTTTCAGTATCCATGCCACTCCCTCTGACACATGCTGCCTGTCATGTCTACTTGGTACGGAACAAGTATAGAACCAGTCAGTCACTAACAGGGTCCCTGCAATCAGGGATACCCACCTTGGTCAGCAGCCCTTGCCTGGTGGGCTTTAGGAAGACCATGAACCTTCCCATTATTCGGAAGTAGTTACAGTAGGTGGGCGGGATCATACTGATACTCTCTCAAGTACCACCGCTCTGTAACTCTAAAAACATTTCCTTTCTCATAATTTTAAGTCATGCTATCTTACACTACTGACTTCCCAAAATAAATGTTACAGCTCACACTTGAGCCACTGAAGAAGTTTCCATGTTAATAAGGTTTGGGTGGAAAAACAACAGTTCAGATATCCTGCAAAACTCATTAAAAATTTTTTTTTTTGTTTTAATATTTATTTTTGAGAGAGAGACAGGGTGTGAGCAGGGGAGGGGTAGAGAGAGAGAGGGAGACACAGAATCCAAAGCAGGCTCCAGGTGCTGACCTGTCAGCACAGAGCCTGACTCAGGGCTGGAACTCCTGAACCACGAGATCAGCACCTGAGCTGAAGTCAGATGCCCAATCGACTGAGCCACCCAGGCACCCCTAAAATGGGGTTCTTTAGGGCGCCTGGCTGGCTCAGTCGGTAGAGCCTGTGATTCTTGATCTTGGGGTTGTGAGTTTGAGCCCCACACTGGATGTAGAGCTTACTTACTTACTTACATACATAAATAGGGACTCTTTAATTTATGATGGGGACCCATTACCTTTTGTACAATGGTAAAGAGGCAGCGTGTCTTTTAGGCAACACTTAATTATTTAAGGAATTTTCAAGTATGTTAGACAACAAGAAAATATCATTATTTCATCCAGTTAATTCTGCTATGTTATTCTCCCAGACTTTTTACTACCTATAACCTATACTAGAAGAATATGTTCTCTTAGCTTCTTTGTAAGATTCCATCTCTTTAACACAGATTTCTGCTAAACAAAAAGGAAAAAGATGCAAGACAGAGTAAGTCAAGTGAATATGTTTTGAGGCCAATACTAATCTTTTAGCTCCAAAAGTTGCTTTCTTTGCCACTTTTGCTCTGCTCTCTCTCTCACCAAACTTACTGCTTTCTACCTAAACTGATTTAATGCTTTGGTGAGGGAGCATACAGTGATTAAGAACATGAGCTGTGACACCACACTATGCAGGAATGTGAATTCATTCTGTCCTTCACTTAAAAAAACTGCAATATAAACAAATATTGAATCATTATGTTGTATACCTGAAATTAATGTAGTGTTATACGTCAGTTGTGCCTCACTAAAAATAAACAAACAAAACACCTCTGGGGATAGGGCCAGAAATCTGTGCTAACAAGATGTCCAGGTGATTGATAGGTGCAAAATTTGAATTAAGAACTATCCTAAAACCACAGAATCTGTGTCTCCAGATTTGCAAATGCAAATCTAAGGCTACTCTATCAGAATTTTTGTATTTTATAATAATTTAGATAAGTCATTTAGAGATACTGAACCAAATACTCTGACAAAAAACATAAGTTGTATACATCTACTTATATGAGTTCTACATGGACTCATTTTTTTTCAGTTTTCATTTTTTTTATGTTTATTTATTTTTGAGAGAGAAGGAGAGACAGAGCACGAGCAGGGGAGGGGCAGAGAGAGGGAGACACAGAACCTGAAACAGGCTCCGGGCTCTGAGCTGTTAGCACAAAGCCCAATGTGGGGCTTTAACCCACAAACCGCGAGATCATGACCTGAGCCAAAGTCAGACACTTAACCAACTGAGCCACCCAGGTGCCCCATTCAGTTTTCATTGTTAAGAGAGTAGTTTTTAAGTATCAGCTCTTCTATCTGTTGCAAATTTTAATAAAAATCAGCACGTATTGATAAATGTGAACTTTTTAGCTCTTTGCAGGGCACATAAAAATATTCCATAAAATGGTAGCCACTAACTACTACTACTATTATCTTACTACTCACATTCTTTCTTTGTAGCTGTTTGGATTACAGAACTACAGTAAAGCTTCTTTCATCTAATGGAGAGCCTTTTAGGATCCTCTAGTATCCAAAATGAAGCTAAGACCAGAAATAAGAAAAAAGAAAACTCTGTGTATAAAGAATTAACCTACGATTATCAAGAGGGGGGCAGTCAAAACAAAGTCTCAAAGATTACATCTAATATTCTGAAATTGTTGTTTTGTCAATCAGAGTGTGAGCTTTTTGATAATGCCGGGCCAGAAGTGTAAGTAAAACAAATGAAAGGAAGCAGAAGGGGAGAAATTGGTTGGGAAGACAAACTGTGATAAGTTAGGCAGCAGTGATAATAAGAGCTGTATCAAGAAAGGAAGCAGCAGACAGGCTCTTGTAGCCAAAGGATGCAGGAATTGGGGGAATTCGGGGCATGAACCAGCTCCCCATACCTCACCAGGTCACTGCAGCTGTGGGTGGAAAAGACCCACCTGTATTTAGATACTCTTTAGTTCTAAACTCTAGTTCTCTGGTAGTCACTAACTTACAATTAAACTGTCTGAAGATGGGGGCACCTGGGTGGCTCAGTCGCTTGAGCATCCAACTTTAGCTCAGGCCATGATCTCACAGCTCATGAGTTTGAGCCCCTCATTGGGCTCTATGCTGACAGCTCTAAGCCTAGAGCCTGCTTCGGATTCTGTGTCTCCCTCCCTCTCTGTCCCTAACCCACTTGCATTCTGTCCCTCTCTCTCAAAAATAAATAAATGTTAAAAAAAATTTTTTTAAGTCTGAAGATGCTACATTTCTGATGGGTTTTTTTCCTTTTCTATGGGTGTTTATATCTGTCATTTGACAAAATAACATTTAATAGATCAGAAAGTGATTCTTAACACAGGTAAAGTATGCTTAACACAGTTGGAAAAGAGCTGAAAGCCTATGAATCACAGCATTGTAAATGGAGGAACCACTCTACGTCAATTATACCAAAAAGCTGTCTTTAAAAAAGTCACAACTCCATCTGCTATTCTAAAAACTACTAGTATAAAGATGAACCTTAAATACTTTTAGGTTCTCATTGTTCAATCCTTCCCCGAATACCTATCAGTTTTGAGCAGATGCCGCTACATTTACAAAATAGAATGGAGTATTTTTGTCTTTTCAAAATTAAAAAAAAGCAATACATCAGGTCAACTAATTAATGTGTATTCAACTGCTAACCAGGTATAATGTTTTCTGGAGTGCTATTAAACAATGAAAAAAGAAAAGAGACACAATAATAGAAATGCCCATGGAAGATAAATTAAGATCAGAATATATACATATACACAAATAATATATATACATGCACACATACATATATAATATACACCTTTATATTGTATATATGTGTATAAACCGAACATAAAACTATTTTTTTCCCTTACTCATTACTGCATTTATACATAAATGAGACAGTTCCTTCCCCAACATGGGTTCTTAAAGTGCATCTGTGAGAAAGCACATCTGTGAATGTTTCCAGAAACCCTCATTCTCTGCACTTTCCAGGGCTCAACAAGGCATTCACTATTAGCTATACTCAACTTTACAGTGGGTGGACATAGCAATGCTACCATTCCTTCCCACTTTTTTTCTTCCTTCTATTCCCCTCCTAGCCCTTCTACCATCTCACAACAGCACATACAAGTACAGAAAGAAAGTTGCTTCTTTGTTGAGTGCAACTTTTTTTTTTTTTTGGTACATTGTTAGAAATGGAAAAGACAAAGTCAGAGATGTGGGTTTATTTGCATGTCATTGCCCTAAACATAAATGTTAGCTGTGGCTCTGGGAGTTGGAAGAAGAAACGAATCACTGTCAGAAGCTGATAACTATGCAGACAGCAGGAGTGCCTCTTCACTCCAACACCAAGAAGCCATCTCTTACTCATCCATGAGAAGCCTTTTAAAGTTAGGATGGAGGGGCGCCTGGGTGGCGCAGTCGGTTAAGCGTCCGACTTCAGCCAGGTCACGATCTCGCGGTCCGTGAGTTCGAGCCCCGCGTCGGGCTCTGGGCTGACGGCTCAGAGCCTGGAGCCTGTTTCTGATTCTGTGTCTCCCTCTCTCTCTGCCCCTCCCCCGTTCATGCTCTGTCTCTCTCTGTCCCAAAAATAAATAAACGTTGAAAAAAAAATTTAAAAAAAAAAAAAAAACAAAAAAAAAAAACAAAAAAAACAAAATAAAGTTAGGATGGAAAAGGGAAGCATTAAAAGCATTGTACCACGGCATGCAAGTAGCTCCTCATATCATTTATGAGAAATTAGTGTGGAAGGTCATACACCAAAGGGGAAAAAGCCTCATGAAATATGAACACATACATGTCTGTGAATGCATGCTAAAGTTCTGGAAGAAAACTCACCAAACTCAAAAGTGGTATCCTCAGAAAAGGTGGTAGGTCTCCTACCCAAAAGGAAAGTTCACTTTGTATTCAATGTACTCTTGTACTGTAAATATTTAAACAATGACAATAGATTTATGTTATGTGTTACTTGTAGTTTTTATAGATCAAATATTTTTTAAAAGGCATAGTAAGGGGGCGCCCGGGTGGCTCAGTTGGTTAAGTGTCTGACTCTTGATCCCAGCTCAGGTCATGATCTCATGGTTCAGGAGATCAAGCCCTACATCAGGCTCTGTGCTAACAGTGTGGAGCCTGCTTCGGATTCTCTCCCTCTCTCCCTCTCTGCTCCTCCCCTGCTCACTCTCCCTCTCTCAAAATAAACATTTTTTTTTTTTAAAGGCATGGTTAGGAATTTTTATGACATTTAAAAGCTAGAAGCATAAAAAATTAGCAGACTAGCTAATTAGCAGACTCAAAGACTCAGAAAGGAACATAATCCAACAGAGCAAATCAGAAGCCTTCCTTCCTGCTGTATTTAAACATGATGAATATATTAAGGATATTATATCTAGCACGATTTTACACTGACATAGTACACATTATGAACACTGAAAAGTTTAAGCTACCTTCCCTACACACATTTTTGCTATTCTTTATCAGTGTCATTTAAACAAAGCTGAACTCGGGGCGCCTGGGTGGCTCGGTCAGTTAAGGGTCCGACTTCGGCTCAGATCATGATCTCACAGTCCGTGGGTTCGAGCCCCGCGTTGGGCTCTGTGCTGACAGCTCAGAGCCTGGAGCCTGTTTCGGATTCTGTGTCTCCCTCTCTCTGTGACCCTCCCCCATTCATGCTCTGTCTCTCTCTGTCTCAAAAATAAACAAACGTTAAAAAAAATAAATAAAAAAAATAAACAAAGCTGAACTCAAATGTAAAGGTTAATTTTTAAAATATCTGAATACAATCAAGGTATCTACAATAAAAAAGATGGCATTGCCTTAATATACAACACCTCAAAATTATTGTATTAAGTACTTTGGGCAAAGACATTAACAAGAGTTAAAAACTGGGTGATGAGGAGGCAAATACTCATTGGGTACTGAGGTTGAATCTAAGTACTGTCCTGGTAACTGAAATGAGAAATCTTTTTAAAACTGTTTCCTCAGGGGGCGCCTGGGTGGCTCAGTCGGTTAAGCGGCCGACTTCGGCTCAGGTCATGATCTCACGGTCCGTGAGTTCGAGCCCCACGTCAGGCTCTGTGCTGACAGCTCAGAGCCTGGAACCTGTTTCAGATTCTGTGTCTCCCTCTCTCTGACCCTCCCCTGTTCATGCTCTGTCTCAAAAATAAATAAATGTTAAAAAAAAAAAAACAATTAAAAAAAAAAACACCAACAACTGTTTCCTCAGGTTGCTCAAGTGAACAGCCAGGAGATGCAGAGTTCTGATATCCAGGTACAGTAAAACCTTGTGACTGTAACTTGTTCTGAGTGTTCCGCAAGACGAGCAAAACGTTCTAATAAATTTTAACTTGATTAACAAGCGATGTCTTGCAATACAAGTAGTACGTGATGCTGAATGTCACATGATCACAACTGAGCCAATGGTTCTCTCTCTCTCCCTCTCTCTCTACAGGATTGTGGGGTATGGTCCCATGTCGGTCTCAGGCCGCAGTATTTGGCAGAAATTTTTGCATGTTGGAAGGTGCCCACAACTGGCACTAGTGTGTTTTTTGCCACTTCAAAGCACCTCTGGACGGTCCCTTGCTTTTCCAAACAAGACTAAGCTTAGGAATGCTTTGCTTCATTCTAGGTCAGGCTACATGCAGGCTACATGCAGACAGAGACCCCTTCCTCTGCTGCCTTCTTGCCAGACACATTAAATACTGTGTATGACAAGAGTTTATTTATACTGTACTCAACATCCGTTAACGATAGTGAAAGTCATCCTACACAATGACCCTCCTCTCTCGTCTCCCTCACACAAGCCATGAAGGTTTTCAAAGGTAAGTGAAGGTTAATTTATGCTTCTTTATATTGTATATTTTCTTTGTTATTTTGTATTATATTACAGTATTTTATTCATTTTCGTATGAATGTTTTTGGGTTGTGGAATGAATCATCTTAGTTTCCATTATTTCTTATAGGGAAATCCGCTTTGATACACAGTGCTTTGGATTACAAGCATGTTTCTGGAACGAATTAGGCTTGCAAACCAAGGCTTGCATACTGTACATGATAGAAAGTAATACTGCATTGACTCTGCAGGGCAGCCACAAAAAAATCTTTTAATTTATTGAGTATTCCTTTTTCCAAGTATGCATGTGTTCTGAAGTACATATAAAAATAACAAGGTGGGGTGCCTGGGTGGCTCAGTTAATCCTCCGACACGTGATTTAGGCTCAGGTCATGATCTTGTGGTCACAGGATTAAGACTATGTTCAGCTCCATCCTGGACATGGAGCCTACTTAAGATTCTCTCCCTCTCTCAAAAAAAAAAAAAAAAAGAAAAGAAAAGAAAAGAAAAAAACAAAAAATAAGGTAAAAATAAAAACTCAGGACAAGAACTGCTCAATACATCTGTATTGTAAGGTAGAGACTAAGAGATCACACTTATGAAGCTTCAAGTCTTCATTCCTGATTTTGATCATGCTTAGGCCCTCATTTTCTAACAATACTTAAAAAAAAAAAAAAAGCTAATCCTTAATAGGAGGAAGCATCAAGGAAATTAACTGAAATTCAGATAATCCCCACAGCTGACACCTCCACAGTTGAGCATTTGCTCTGTCCATAAAGTTTGTGGGGTGCCTGGGTGGCTCAGTGGGTTGAGACTCCGACTTCTGCTCAGGTCATGATCTCGCAGTTGGTGAGTTCAAGCCCCGCGTTAGGCGCTGTGCTGACGGCTCACAGTCTGGAGCCTGCTTTGGATTCTGGGTCTCCCTCTCCTTCTCTGCCCCTCCCACGACGCACCTGCGCACTCTCTCTCTCAAAAATAAATAAACATTAAAATAAATAAATAACTAACGGTTGTACCACAACCTTTACAGAATTATAAAGAATTGATAGGAGTGTCTTCATTCTACAGTGATGTGGTTAATAAGCAGATTACACAGAAATAAAATTTTAAGGAGAAAATAGAGGCCATGCTTAAAGAACAAAGTAGAAAGCAGATTCCTTAGAAAATTGAAAGTAATGTTGTGAATATTATCTTTACTTCCCCTACTGATTAAAGGACTAATTTTTACCTTGATTAGGCACTCCCATCTTGAGATTAGCACATACTACTCCAACACACAACCTATGGTTTTACTAAGACTTTTTGTCAGTGGTCAGTGTTGGCCCTCTTTCTAGGTAAGTAACAGAAACGGTGACACTGGACTATTACCTCCAGCTGAACCCAATGGCTCCTAACCTAAGAGAACCATGCCCCCAGTTTCAGAGGTTTGGTGTTTGTTTAAGGAGCACGGGCTTGGTAGGCAAGGAATCTGGGTCAACTTCAGTCCTACTCTAAAGCTGTTACTTGGGTCAAATCATTCAATAATACTGATCCTCAGCTTGATCTGAAAACGTGGCATCCTATTTGTCTCACAGATGTGAGGATTAACTATGATAATCACAGCATATGCACACAGAAAACATTTGACTCTTAATGTCATAAGGGATGGATTAGGGGTAGAAAAGACAAAGTCAGGATTTCTTGGTTGTGTAGAGCAGTTAAAAGGCTTGCTCTGGTGAGAAAAGAAGTCTCTGGCTCTATTTCTGGGAAAGAGATTCCCTCATCACCTTAGGCAAGTTTCTCCCCCTTTTCAGAACTCATACAACAAAGTACTTGGCATTTACAGCATGCCTTGTATCCTCAGCCACATTTTCATACTGTAAGACCCTGTCATGTTAAACCAGATTTAACACTCCTCCAAGTCTTTTTACACACACTGCCTACTCTAGGACCCCGCTCCTGGCAAGTAGCAATGAACAGCTGTTGACTGATAAAGCAGAAAGTGAGGTCCGCTGCATTCAAGGGGCTCCCGAGGCGGTGGTATTAAAAGGTGGAGGCCTCTGCCTGCCAAACGATACGATCTCGGGAGGGGCCCCTCCAAAACCACACATTCCATTCATGTCAACTCGCGTACTGTTCCTGATTTCTCTTCTCAATCCCTTGGACGCATCTGTGATATTTACGGGTGTGGCGTGAACGCTCGTAAAAATTTTAGTGGTACAACCGAGGCCGCCCGGGCGGCGGCGGCGCAGCAGCCACACCTACTCCGCGGCCCCAGAGCCTGGAGCT
This sequence comes from Prionailurus bengalensis, assembly GCF_016509475.1. Lineage (NCBI taxonomy): Eukaryota > Metazoa > Chordata > Mammalia > Carnivora > Felidae > Prionailurus > Prionailurus bengalensis. The sequence continues at coordinate 149,102,126 of NC_057344.1, forward strand.
CACAGAAGGCGGGCCAACGGGGCTGCCGGGTCTCTGGGCGCCGCCCCCTCCTCGGCTCCTCCGGGAAAGGCACCCAGCCTGGGACCGGGGGCTGGGACCCGGCGAGCACGTGGGAGGCTGGCGAGGACGAGCGTCCGGCCCAGGAGGGGAGGGGAAGCCGAGCCGGGCGGGAGCCAGCGGCCTGGGGAGACTCCGAGGTAAACAGTCCGGCGCCCGGACCGCGGCAGCCCCCCTGCACCCTTCCCGGCCGAGTCCCCCCTTCCCGCCGCCACTCACGGTGCTTGCCGCCGCCGCCGCCGCCGCCGCTCGGGTAGCTCAGTAGCAGGAAAGGCAGCGGGGAGCCCGGCGACGGCGGGGTCCTCCAGGAGCGCTGTTGCTGCTGCGGCGGCGGGCGCGCTGCGAAGCCGGCGCCTCCATCGCCTGGGTAGAGCAGGAAGAAGGGGGCGGCCACTGGTGAGCCGGGATCCGACTGCCCGGCAGGAGAGGCCAGCGGCGGCCCCGCCTCGCCCTCTCGGTCCGCGCCCCCGGCTGGAGCGCGGCTCGGCTCCTCCAGCAGCTGCTCCCCGCCCCTCGCCGGTTCCTCGCTGCAACTTTCCGCGCCGGCGTTGGGCGGCGGCGCGGTCTCAGCCATGCTCGCTCCTTCCTTCGCCGCCGCCTCGTACTCGCGCCCGGGCCTGGGCCGGGGAGTAGAGGGTCACGGCGGCGAGCCGCCGCCTCGTCCCGTCCGCGTCGCCGCCGCCACCTTTCTCCTTGGCCGCGGGCCGGCGTCTGGGCTCCGCCGCGCCGTCTACAGCCCGCCCCGCCGGGGTCCGAGCCAGCTGGTGCGACGGCCCCGCCCGACGGAGCGGTCTCCCTACCGGCCGCCTCCTCTCGCCCGCCCCTCCCGCCCCGGCCCCCAGTCTGCGGCGCGGCTCCCCTAGGGGGCGGCGTCCTCCTCTTCCCACTTCCCACCTTCCGCTTCCCTCCGCCGGCGTTGACCTCCCTCCCGACCCTAGGGGAGGAGACGGCGCCCCGTGCGCGTCCTTACCCGCCCCCGGCACGGCCCTCTTAAACTGTCAGGTGTGTTTGCCCTCCCCAGTGCTTGAAAGGTGGGAGACCTGGCGAGATAGCTAGCGGCGTTTTGTGTTGCAGCCTAACTTCAGCCGTAGCACGGAGGCACAAAGATCTGGGTGGGAGAAGAGGACAAAGCTAATTTTAAAAAGGAACCTCCCTCCCCCCGGGTATTAAACTGTACCATTTGCCTTTCACACACTAGAACTTTAACCGTTGATTCACGGTTTTGATTCCTGAGCTTTTTATGTGAGAAACTAGAGGTGGGTGTCTTCCTTCTACCACCTCTTTTGTTCCCTCTCTTGTGCGCCCTGTAGAAATCTTGTATTTGCTTTGACTTCAACTCCCTGGTTTTCCGGTGTTCTGGGTGCGCATGAGTGCATTTTAAGCCAAACAGATCAGAATTTATACGGCAAGCGCCTATTATAGGTCGGCAGTTTTCACTTTCATAGTGCTTCCGTTTCGCTAGTAATTGGCCGCTGTTGCTTTATTCTGAATGTTTGAATCAATGATTACTGATCCAGTAATTCCCATAAGTAAACATTTCTTTCTCTAATAAAGACAGTTTGCAGTATTATCGTTATTTCTTACGCTGGATTCTGTGAATGTGTCCTTGCATTTCCTAGCAGATTAGCTTTGTGTTCAGGTTGCAAAATGCTGGCATAGAATCCATGTTGACTTTTAATTAAAAATCACTGTTGTGTAACATTTTGCCCACTTGCTTTTCTCTTTCTCTGGTCCGTCTTTCCCCCTGTAGAGAAAGTTATACTTCTCTAGGAAACTAAACCTTTTTACTGTTAATATTCTCTGAAAACCACTCTCGAAAGTACAAGAAATTAACATGAAACTTCTAATACTCTTTTCCGTCAAAACTTTTAAGCAAAAAGTATTTAAACAGATGTTTACAAGAGGCTGATTTCAAGGAGTCTGACAATTTCTTAGTAGCTTTTCAGTTTCTGGCATTTCCCTGACCTGTGGATCCCAGCGCTACTGCCTGCTTGAGTTGTCTTTTGAGCCAGGATTCCTCTTTTGTAAAAATTATTCTATTACTTACTCATAGAGATGTGGGGATTAAATAAGAAATATAGGGAAAGCCTTTAAAAGAAGATTTGGCATAGGGTAAAATAATTATTATAAGCTATATTTCATCACCGTGGCAAAACAGCATATAATTTACAGTAGTAAAACAAAACTGAGGGTAAAAAAAAAAAACAACAACTTTTCATTGTATCTTTAGGTTGTTTGGACCTTTTCATTTAAGTCTTGGTGAAGGTGCAAGTCTTAATAAAAACACACTTGCCTTTTAGGAATTACAAACTGTAATACCTTGAAGAGAAAAACAAAGATTCCAGATGTATTGCATGGTTTTAACGTCCATCCTTCACTGGATCTTTTGTCTTGTTTTTGCGTGCAGAAAATTTTAAGTATTTTAGTTCCTTCACAGGGATGTTTTGAAATGTTTCAGTAAAGAATTTGACAAGAATATACACTTACTCCTTTGTAGGTAGAAGAAAAGAGCAAAGTCCTCACAAATCACAATCAGCCAAGGGAGTCACCGAGTTAAAGTGTGAAATACTATCTAGTCTAAATTGCCAGCTTTCTCCATTCTAGTTTGTCAAGGTCCCTAGAGGTATTAGAAATATCGACATGCTGTGGAATTTTGCAGCGTATTGTGTGTGTGTGTGTGTGTGTGTGTACCTCTCTGCATTTAAAAGCAGTTATATTTATGCTTTATGTCATTAATTAAGTGGCAGTGTAATGAATATAGAAAACCAGTTGAAGTATGAGTCCTTTAAAATTTATAGGTAAGGCTGTTTATGAGCCTTTTCTTTAAAGGTAGATGCTACTCCAAGTTCCTAGTTGCTTATGCTTTTAGCTTTTGGATCAATAATATAGTCACAGCTCTGCATAAACTTTAGTGCAATAAAAGTCGATTCAGCTGCTACACACATTTAGGGAAGCCAAGATTATAAAAACAAGCCTAAACATGTTACTTCTTGAAAATCCACAGAACATCTTACTATACTGTTTTAAAGTGACAAAATCCAAGCCACTGTGAGAATCAAGCCTGATTAATTTTCTTCTGAAATAAAGCAAGACATTCTTTTCAACTTGCCTACATTTTCTTTTTAGTTTTCCATCTTTGATTTTTTTGAAACTCTTTGGTGATCTTAAGGATGGACACTTAGACAATAGGACAAAACTTTTTAGAGATCAATGTCATGGGTGTACTTTTAGCATAAGCTGTTTATTTATTTGTTTATTTTTAGAAAGTGAGAGTGTGTGCGAGTGGGGGAGGGGCAGAAGAAGGAGAGAGAGAGAGAGAGAGAGAGAGAGAGAGAGAGAGAGAGAGAGAGAGAGAGAATCTCAAGCAGGCTCCATGCTTACCTTGGAGCCGGCATGGGTCTTGATCCCATGACTGCAAGATGATAGCATAAGCTTTTTAGAGCTATGATAAGAGAAAAAATACCTCTTGGAAACAGTTGAAACGGTTTTGTTTGTCTTTTTTTTTTTTTTTTCCGGTGTAGTATATAAGCTTGTTATCATTTAAAAATAATGGTTTCCTTGAGCTGTTTATGTTTCATTGTGTGGTACTTGGGAAAAGACTTATTTGAAAATAATACACTCAATTTAACACTTTATGTTTAACTTCTGATTTTATTGTTTTAAACTTTTTTTTAATGTTTATTTTTGAGGGACAGAGACATAGCACAAGCAGGAGAGGGGCAGAGAGAGAGAGAGAGAGAGGGAGGCACAGAATTTGAAGCAGACTCCAGGCTCTGAGCTGTCAGCACGGAGCCGGACATGGGACTCAAACTCATGAGCTGTGAGATCATGACCTGAGCCGAAGTCAGATGTTTAACCAACTGAGCACCCCGGCGCCCCAACTTCTGATTTTATAAGTGCAGAAATTTATTTATACCATTTAATGTAAAGCCTCAGTGTGAAAGCTCTCTGTAGAGTCTACTTAGCTTTACTTTTCAATCACAAGATTTTGATCACTGTTACTAACTTACTTTGGCAAAATATTAATTACAAAAATACTTCAATATATATGTTCTCTCCATGTTTATTTTATCTCTAATAGTCTTAGAAATATAAGCACTACTTGTAATGCAATTTTTTTTTTTTTTTTGGAAGAGAGAATGGGAACTCGAGCACTTTGGGGAGAGGGGCAGAGGAAGCAAGAGGGAATCTTAAGCAGGCGCCACTATCAGTGCAGAACTGGTCTGGGGCTCCATCCAACAACTCTGGGATCATGACCTGAGCTGAAATCAAGAATTGGACATTTAACCAACTGAGCCACCTTGGTGTCCCAGAATGCACTCTTAAGAAATTATTTCCCTTAAGCAATATATTTAACCTAGGTCACACAATGGCAGTTTTATTTGGGTGGGAGAAATATGGATGTGTTTTTCCATTTTTCTACTTTCCTGTATTTGCAAGTAGTCTATAATGAATGCATTACCTTTATCATAGAAAATAAAACATGTTGGGGCGCCTGGGTGGCGCAGTCGGTTGAGCGTCCGACTTCAGCCAGGTCACGATCTCGCGGTCCGTGAGTTCGAGCCCCGCGTCGGGCTCTGGGCTGATGGCTCGGAGCCTGGAGCCTGTTTCCGATTCTGTGTCTCCCTCGCTCTCTGCCCCTCCCCCCGTTCATGCTCTGTCTCTCTCTGTCCCAAAAATAAATAAACGTTGAAAAAAAAATATTAAAAAAAAAAAAAAAAGAAAAGAAAACATGTTGAGGGATGATTTGGGTTAAGTTTGATAATTATACTTTTTTTTTTATGAATATCTAATAGCAAAGAGCAAAGTGGTGTTCCTTGTGTTTGCTGTGAAGTAGAGTTCAACTGCCTTATGGTAGAGAAGCTTATCATATATATTTTGTGTCAGCTTGGAGTTTTAATATCTCAATAGTGTTGTCGAAACTATCTGGTTGTTTGCTTTTCTGACCTATGACGTTATTCGCCATTTGTTCTGCTTCTCATACATTCTTTAAATTCTCTTTTAAATTTCTGTGAAATCTGTCCCTTAATTAGTTTTCTCTGCTTTAACTGAAATCTTCTTTTCTTGCCTTTATTATTGCAAAGGACACCTAGCTGGTTTTCCTGTCTCTGTTTTTAATCTATTCCCATCCCATTGCTCTATAGCAGTTAGAATGAGTAATTATCTGAAGGTTGATCTAATTATGTCACACAGATTCTTAAAAACCTTGCTTGCCTTCTCCATATCTGGGATCCAATCTAAGGTCTTTCATGATTTAACCCCTCCCCATCTTTTCAATATTATCTCCCAACCTTGCTTTGCCCTTGTTGCTTTGGATTAACTTAAATGTTTGGCATTACCCATATTGCTACACTCACTCTTCCTCCAAGATTCTATCAAGTGGAACTTCTCTGCCTTCCTTATGTAAGAGGTACATGCCTCTTTTGAGGTTCCATAGCATACTAACTAAGCAGTTAATCACTCCAACTGCAACATGTCCATCTCTTCCACCAATGTATCTAGTCTCAAGGTTGACATCTTTGAGTTTCTCCTTTTTACAACACAACAGGTTTGCTCCTCTGGTAGTTCTCAGGCCACCTCCCTCACCAGCAATAAAAATCCCTTTCCTCTTTCTAAAATCTTCTTAAGGGGCACCTGGGTGGCTCAGAAGGTTGGTTGAGCTTCCGACTTCAGCTCAGGTCATGATCTCCCTGTTAGTGAGTTTGAGCCCCACATTGGGCTGGCTGCTGTCAACCTGTCAGCGCAGAGCCTGCTTAGGATCTTCTGTCCCCCTCCCTCTGTTCCCCCGCTTGCACTCTCTCAAAAACAAACATTTTATTTATTTTTAATGTTTTTAAATTTACATTTATTTATTTTTGAGAGACAGAGAGAGACAGAACACAAGTGGGGGAGGGGCAGAGAGAGAAGGAGACACAGAATCGGAAGCAGGTTACAGGCTCTGAGTGGAGCCGTCAGCACAGAGCCCAACGCGAGACTCAAACCCACAAACTGTGAGATCATGACGTGAGCCGAAGTTGGATGCTTAACCGACTGAGCCACCCAGGCTCCCCAAAACAAATAAATATTTTAAAAAATAATATCTTCTCAAAATTCTGTGCCATCAGGACCCTGAATAAAAAAATGATTCAGAGAAGTTGGACTCAAAATGAAGTCTAAGGAATAAACTTATTTATTTAGCCTTAATTTCCCTTTATGTGTATCTTTGAATGTGGTGTGATTAGAAATGTAATGGGGTGCCTGGGTGGCTTGGTTAAATGTCCGACTTTGGTTCAGGGTGAATTGGAGCCCTGTTTTCAGGCTCTATGCTGACAGCTCAGAGCCTAGAACCTGCTTCAGATTCTGTGTCTCCCTTGCTCTCTGCCCCTCCCCTACTCATGCTCTGTCTCTCAAAAATAAATAAAACGTTAAAAAAAAATGTAAGTACAGTTGACCCTTGACAATATGGGTTTGAACTGCACAGGTACTCTTATCTGAGGATTTTTTGAATAAATTGAGTCCAGATTGGTGAGTGTATTTTCTCTTCCTTTTCTTTAGCTTACTTTATTGTAAGAATATAGTATGTAATAACATATAACATAAAAATAGATGTTAACCGACTGTTTACGTTATCAGTAAGGCTTCTGGTCAACAGTAGGCTATTATTAGTAGTTAAGTATTTGGGAATTCAAAAATGATACATGGATTTTCAACTGTAAGGGCAGGAGGTGGGGCGGGGGCCAGGGAGTGTTGGCATCCTTAATCCTCCTGTTGTTCAAGTGTCAACTGTATGTCTAAAAGAGCTCATTTAATAAGTATAAAAAATTATGGGTGTTAATAAAGTTTTGTTTAGTCATCTACTTATTTTGGATATACTCCTGTCCCACCCATGGTAAGGTGATCTCCTAATATATTAACATAGGCCATTTAACATAGGCCATTTAAAGCAATGCTTAAGGATAAAAGGAACAGTCCCCTAGTGTAAAGTTTCCTGAGGCCCAAGGACTTCTAGCTTCAGAGAGTCCAGGAACCCACTTGTGGTATGTAAAATGTGATTAAGCCTACGTTATTGTACTGAGGGGCGGGGGACGGGGAAGGTCCATTGCTTTCAAGAGATTCTCACGGGACTAAGTTTGAGGTTTTGTAGTCCCATGTTAATACCACCCCATATTTCATTCTTGTAATTAATTGCAGTCATGTACCTGTTATTAGCTAAGAGAAACCTAAAACTGGTGTGCCCAGGGCAGTGTTTCCCGAAGTGTATTCTGTAGACCATCTGGATCAGGATCATCTGAGGTCCCTGTTAAAAATACAAGTCCCTAAATCAACACCAAGTCAGCTAAATCAGAATCTGTGATAGTAGGGCACAGAAATCTGCTTTTTTTTTTTTTTTTTTTTTTTTTTTTTTTTAGAAATCTGCTTTTTAAACCTACCACATTAGGCACTCTGGATTGTAGCACTGTGATATGATAGATCCAAGGAGAAAATTAACTCAAGTGGAGTAATTTTTTTAAATGGATTAACAGTAACTAACACTAAGCACTTAACTACCTGCCAAGTGCTATTCTAAATGTACATTATATGGTTTAACTACTTAAATGGCTATAACATCATATATTATCCAATGTGAGGAAACTGGGATGGAGATTAAGTAGGCCAAAGACACACTGTAAGTGGTGACCCTGGGATTTGAACAATCTGGCTCCAGAGGTCAAACTCCTAATTGCTACCCTGTATTATTTAAGGCAGACCATTTTATTCGTTTCCTCCAGAGTTTTTTGTTGTTTTGTTTGTAGTTTTGAAAATATTTATTCTTAGTATTTACTATCACTTAAAGCTTTACATAGAAACCCATGTAAAAAAGTCATTTTCTTCTTCAAAAATGAATAAAGGAATCCAGAAAACATATCTGCAATGTGTAGCTAAAGTAACTATATCAAATTAAAAACCTTGGTATTGAGAAAATATACTTTAAGCAAAATTGATTATTATTTTTTTAACATTTACTCATTTTTGAGAGACAGAGTGTGAGTGGGGCAGGGGCAGAGAGAGGGAGACACAGAATCCCAAGCAGGTTTCAGGCTCTGAGCTGTCAACACAGAGCCTGAAACGGGGCTCGACCTCATGGACCGCAAGATCATGACCTGAGCTGAAGTCAGATGCTTAACTGACTGAGCCACCCATGCACCCCAAACTTTAAGCAAAATTTAAAACATACATGTTAATGTTTGTTGATTTGGGTGGTGTTAAATTTTTATGTTTCTGTGTTTACACATTTAATGGCAAAATGCAAATGTGTTAAAAAGAATCACTACCTAAAAGAATTTTTTAAACTATGATTTATTACCTGAAGCAACTTTCAGCTTGAATGATTTGGAACTTTAGTTGAATCCTACATGATTTTGGGGGATCATTTATTATTCAGACAGTGGTACATGTTCCTCATTGTTATCTCTGAGATGTAAATTATACTGACCTTCACCTTTCTTGAATTACTTTGGTAATGTTAACATATTACTGTAACATTAACTTAAAATTCTTTTATTTTAGACAAGGAAGGAATAGGCAACTCCAGCTACTCCTCAGAGATGGAATTTATTTTTTTGTGTCAGATATGTGAGTATAATTATTCAAGTTACCGAAGCTATTTTTTATGTTTAGGATCACAAAAAGTAATTTCCCAGTTTGCCAAAAGCTTTGACCATTGAGGTCTGATAAGCAAATAAATTTATTTCTACACAAAAATTAAAGGATACATTAATTCCTTCATAAGAATATAGGTAAGAAACAGTGGCTTAGAGAAACTATCTCAAAGCTAGTCAGCAGGTAGAATAAGTCACTGGATCACTAATTTGGTATTTTCTTCCACTTTAATTTTTAATATTTTTATTATCAATAGTTACCCATAGCTTAACATGCTGACATAAAACAGGTTGTTGCCTTGGACTGATGCCAGAAACCAGTAATCTATTTTATTGGAACTGTTACCCATGAGACTCCCCGAAGTTCACAAAGGAGTCACTATGGTAAGTGATCACATTGATTAGTTAGCAATTTATCATTCCCGTGTTATGACGATTCCCAGCACATCTCAGTTCTCTTTGAGTAAATACAAAATTTGGGTGACATAAATATCATATACAGCAGTCTTTGTTACTTCATTAGCTATCAGTTCACATCAGGCAAGGTCATTTTTTATGTTCGGAATCAGGATAGCACCATCTATGGCCTAGCTTTTCCAGAATGAATTAACGTTTATAATGTATTGTGAGGTCTCTGAAGGAGTACTTGATACATTTGGGGAAATATTTAACAGGCATAACTTTTTTTCACTTTCCTAAATGGAAGGCTTTTCTTCCTTTAAAACATTTTTTCCTCACCACAACATTGTACATCTGGCAGGGATTTGACATAGAAAATTTTTTTAAGTCTAACTTCATTTCCTTGCTTTTTGTCTTGTGCCAGATTTTCTGTATTTCAAGTCACCCAATGCTCCCCTCTTCTTCTAAACTTAGGACATTAAATGTCTGAGTCACTTTTACATATATCTACTTTATTCTCTATATTTGTGCAATGATAGGAATCGCTATACTATTAGCTACATTTCACTCAGCACCTGTGTGTGAGATGTGTTAATTCTCACACTATAGTAAGAGCCAACACTTACTAGGTGATTATTGTATAACAGGGATTGTTCTAAGTGCTTTACATTAATTAACAATTTAATTATATTAATCCTCATAAAAACTCTATGAAGTAGGTACTACTACTAATAATTGCAGTTTATATGAAAAACTAAGGAATGGAGAGATGAAGCAACTTACCCCAAATCATAGACTAAGTGATGGAACTGGGTTAGGAACTTGGATAGTCTAGTCTACCCTCGAATTGGGAAAACTGTTTCACACCTGTTTCTCCTTTGCACTACAGCTATACTCACAATACTTCTGACACCAGATGTGAATCCCCCCCCCCCCCCCCAAGCAATTGTGTTGGGTGTTGTACAATTTAACTCAATTCTGACACTCTCTACCTGGAGATAATTCAAGTTGTTACCGTGGTTCTGACTGATCAGCTATAATCTGAGGTTCCCATGACCCCCTTCCTGGGTCCAATTAATTTGCTAGAGTGTCTCACAGAACTCATGCAAACACTTATGTTTATTACCAGTTTAAAGGTATAAATGATACCTTATGATATGGATAAAGGATACAGATGAATAGTCAGATGAAAAGATGCATAGGGTGAGGTGTGGGAGGGTGCCAAGCACAGAAGCTTCTGCCCCCATGAAGTTGGAGAGCATCACCCTCCGGTGTGGATGCATTCACCCATCTGGAAGCTCCTTTGAACTTCATACTATTGGGATTTTACGGAGGCTTTTTCACATAAGCATAATCAATCATCAGTTCCATTTCCAACCTCTCTCCTCTCTCCAGAGAATGGGGAGTGGGGCTGAAAATTCCAAGCTTCCAATTATGGCCTGGTTTTTCTGGTGAGCCATCACCATCATCCAAAAGCCATGCCAGGAGCCCACCCACAGTTACCTTTCAGCTCAGATCATTCACAGTCGTGGGATTGAGCCCCAGGTTGGGCTCTGCAGCAAGTGTAAAGCCCACCTGAGATTCTTTCCCTCTCTCTCTGCCTCTCCCCTGCTCATGTGTGTGCACTCTATCTCTCTCAAAATAAACATTAAAAAAAAATAAAGAACAAAAGATGCTCCGAGTGCTCTTATCACTTGGGAATTAACAAGGGTTTACTGTTCCAAGAATCGGGACAGAGCCAATACATCTATTTTCTATTATCTCACAGCTCTTAACCGTTGTTATATCACCTCTCCAAGGTAGGTATAATAATTGTACCATGCAGATGAAGGAGTCTGACATCAAGTAATTAACCCAAAAACACCCAAACTGCAAAACCTTTTTCTACTGTATCAGAAAAGGAAGTGTAGGATGGGGCTTTGAAGCCAGAAAAGCTGCATTGAAATCCTGACTCTACTAAATAGCTATATGACCTTCACAAAGTTGTTTTTCTGGGTCACAATTTCCTCATCTTTAAAATATGGCTAATAGAATTTACTGTACAAGAGTTGTGAGGAATAAGAAACTAAGTACACTAAAGTGCTTACAAAAGTACCTTAGCACTTATTAAGTTTTCATTTTATTTCCAACCAACCTCTTTATGAGGAAACAAAAGATAAAATTACTTGACACGTGGTACTGAGAAAGCTGTAAGCCAGAGATAAAGATAATGAAGGCTCCTATTAAGCCTGTCTGGGTCCAAATCCCAAGTGTGTGTCCTTTATAAAGTTAACCTCCTGGAATTTCAGCATCCTCATAAACGATACATGGAGAACAGTACCACGCCTCAGAAAGTTATTGTAAAGGTTAAATTTGGTGACACACAACTGGTACATGGCAACTGTCTAATAAATATTAACCAGTGATCATCTCTGCATCTCTAGCAGCTAGATATTATTTAATGAACAGTGGCATAGTTAGAACATCTTTTGTGCATTCCTTCTCTAGTCCTGTCATTTCCTTTCCTGGCATCATCCCAACTGTTTTTCATTTTCATCTCACGGGCACCTGGGTGGCTCAGCTGGTTGAGCATCTGACTTCGGCTTAGGTCATGAACTTGTGGTTCATGAGTCTGAGCCCCACTTCGGACTTGCTGCCGTCAGCTAGTCAGCACAGAGCCGCTTTGGGTCCTCTGTCCCCCTCTCTGCACCCCTCCCCCCTTGCACTCTCCCCAAAATAAATATTAAAAAAAATTAGTTCACCATCGCAGCATCTCTTTCCTACTGTAAAAACCAGGGTAACTAAAGAAAAATGTAACTTTTTTACTATTTAAATTTGTCACTTACCTAGCAGTAAAACTACCAAATTTTCAGCAAATGGAGTATACAAACAGCAACTGCTACAAGTCACCAGTACAATATGGAAAATGGAATTTTTACCTTATTTACCACATTGACTATTAGAAATATTCACAATTAATGTAATTAAAGTATATCTCTTTCTACTTTTAACCGAAGTTCCTCTACATTCCTAAGCTTTTACTACACACAATGTACACAATCTTTAAGTTGACAAACCTATTAACAAGTATCCTGCTCACGAATTACACTTAGGTAAGTGAAATATGTGTCAGAACTGTTTTACAGACTCTTACAAATAAGATGATTGCAAAGGTACATTCTTTTCACTTTACAAGAAAAATATTAAAAGTGTTCTAAGTTTGACTGTTGCTTCACAACCATCTGTGAAATTTTCATAGACTACTACTTGACAGATTACTTTTTTCAACACCTCCGTTTTTCCCAAGTACTTTCATATTGCTTCCAAATATAAAAGTACTACCTCCATACTATTTTTTAGTATGACTTCAAAGGACCAAAAAAAAAAAAAAATCATAATAATAAAATAAAATTGAACAACAACCCAAATATCCCCGTCGACAAGAATTTTTAAAATTTAGGGTTAGGTATTATATATCAATACAATAACTTCGGTTAAAAATAAAAATTTATTGATCTAAAGTTATTGCCAAAAAACTTAAGCTAAGTGAAAACTTTATTTAAGCTTAATGCTCTTTTTAACTCCTGCACGAATGCCAGAGAGTTCACCACTATAACGTTGCTCTTCTCTACGAACTTCACGAACTTGGCCTCTTCTGCGAATTTTGGCTCTTCTGAACTTCTCCCGGTGTTTGACTCTAGGATTCCGATCAATCTTCTTTCTCCTAGGTGTAAGTCCCCTATTTTTAGCAATCTGATAAGTAATGGCTCTCTTTGCATTTTGATCTTCAAGAGCCTGTTCTTCAGTGCTATTTTCTTCTTTCTTTCTCTTCAACTTTTGCTTGTCTTCTATTTCTCTATAGTATTTCAGTGCAGCTTCTTCATCAAAATCAGAATCATCAGAAATATCTGTAACAGCAGAGGCAGCAGCAGCAGCAGCAGTCTCTGAAACAGATTTTGGCTTGGCCTTGGTGGATTTTACTTTTAAACTCAGTTCTTTCTTTCCAGCATCATCCTTAAGTGCGAGTAGATGACGAATTTCAGAAGACAGCTTCTGATCTACAACCGACAACTTGTTGATCAAATTTCGGTAGGTAACAAGCCTTTCTATGACCGGATGTCCATGTGCAGGGACTCTCCTGGCTTTCAGGATCAAATAAAAACTGATGTTGGAGCAGTAGTTCAAATAGAGATTGTACTTGGTCCTCAGGTATTGGCTTCCTTTTCCAGATGGAATGATCCCTTGCTCCACCAACTGTAGCAATGGCTCCAGCTCATCCTTCACCTCTGTCAACTTAACTTTCAGGTCTTCTATCAGTTCCAAGAGCTCTGGTGATTCTTTCCGCAGCATCTTCAGCTTCTCTTTCACTGAAACTTTCGCCAGATCCTTCACGACCCGGGTCTCAGCCTCATCTACTTGACGTACAGGTTTTGCAAAGGCTTCTACCCAGGTCACCCCAAAATCATCCTCTTGCAGGCCTTGGGCAAGGCGCCGCTGTATGAGCTGTGCTTCTTCTTCCTCCTCTCTTTCCTCCTCCTCTACTTCTTGTTGACTTTGTCGGTTTCGGGGCTTGGAACCGTAGTCTGTGTCATAGTAAAGTTTTTTCCTCTGCCCCCACGACAAACTGGGATCCACAGATGCCTCGGCCTCACTCTGCACGGAGCTCCCACCATCATCATCATCATCATCTTCCTCCTCCTCCGCACTCTCTCCATCTTCATCGTCCTCATCAGCAATATCTAGGGCTAGAACCTCCTCCTCCTCATCGCCATCCTCCTCCTCGTCCCCACTCTCCATTTCGCTCCAGCCTTTAGACAAGACGGCCCGAGATCGGGCCTCGTGGAAATCATCTACCTTATCTTGATAGTAGCTGGAGTCCCCTGGCGACGGTGGCAATTCTAAATCGTCTTCATTTTCGTCCGCTGGGCCGGGACCTGCCTTGGCTCGCATAGCTGCCCACTTGGCCGCTCCGCGCCGCCGCGATCTCCCCACCATAACTCACGGTCTCAAGTTCTACACCGACGTCGGGCTTTTGGCCACCACTGACCTCAGCGCACAAGCCACGCGCTCCAGTAACACGCCTCTTTGAACAGCCACGCGCTCTCCTCCCAGGCGAGTGTACAGGCAAACAGGTCTGCTACAGATTCCACCTCCTTCCGGGCCCCAGGATCCTCTCCGCTTGGCGAGTGAACTAGGACTTCCGCTCAGTCCCGTAAGCTTTGTCACGTTAGGAGCTCTTCCGTTTTCGCTTTTGCACTTTAATGCCAATCTATTCCGTTGAATTAAAATCCTTCCGTGTAGGAACAATAAATACTGGAAGTTCCGTTCCGTAGAGCCCTTTGAGACTTCTTACTCTCGCGAGTCTAGGCGTGGATGGGACGCGGGATCTTGAGGGACCGCGAGGCGAAGTCGTGGGGGCCGGTAGAGGGGGCTCTATCTCTTCGCGTAGGAGAGGCTCCAGGCTAGTTGTACTGCGCATGTACCGGGCGTTTCCGACTTGGAGAGCAGCGTAGCTCTATGGGAACTCTCTAGGTTCTGGAATTGTTATCTACGTTCTCCGCCTATCAGCCTAGAAGTTAAACATGTTGTTTTCTCTCCACAAAGTCCAAATACTCTATATCTGGGCACCATAACCTGAGGCCGTGACGGCGCCGCTGGCCTCGAGAATCCTGGCAGAGCCTCGGATTAGCCCATCTCCAGCTCTCTGCCCCATCAGGGCTCGGTGACTCGGCGGTGATTTGTGTCTCTCAGGGTGTCCCCGAGGGGTGTCGGTGCCGAGCGCCCCGTTCTAGGATTTGACTCTCCCAGGAACTCAAGTTGGCTGCAGAAGGCACCGCACGACTTTTTTTTAGTGGACAAAGTTCACCCAAGATGTTTGGACCTGTCACTCTCAGGGGCGGACCCTTTATTTAATTCTTCAACATTTATTAAGCATGAGACAGTGGGTGAGACTCTGGGAAGACAATGGTGGGCAAAAGCAGACGCTGTTCCCGCATTTAAGTAATTTGTGGCCTCGCGAGGGACACGCGTTAATCAATCTCACGACTCTTGGCAATTCTAAATGGGATAGGGGTTGTGAACTTTCGTCCAGTGTTACGCAGCGTTCAGCTGCCGAAAACACTCGACGCGCCTTTCACATCGCTGCCTTTGTACACGCCATTCCCCTTATTTTAAAAAAAAGGGTGTAGTCCTCCTACCCAAATTTGGGAAATTTTTACTGTATTGAAGAGATCTTAAGCATTTCCTGTGTGGTCTCTTTACTTACCTACTTGTCTTTTCCTCCCTTCTTTATACCTAGTAGATCTCTGCAAGCACTTATACTGAAAGGACCCAGTACAGTGTCTGGCACAGAGTAAGTTTAATGAATAAGTATTGAAATTACAGTATTCCTTATCTCAGATGCTACATAAAACACTGAATGAATGATGCATAAAGCTGCAGACGTTCCTAAAGGCAATAACCTGGCTGGAATGGATTTTAAGAAACATTAATTCAACTACTTTAATTTTATACATGTGGAAACAGACTTAGGGAGGTTACCTTAGCATACCTGGCACAGAAACCAGGGGCAGGGCTCCCACACCAGGCTTTCACATTGAGCTGTTATCAGTCCTTTGCGTCTTCAGTGTGAATGAGTTTCAGACCTTTTCCTGAGGGTAGGTTTTGCTGGGTGGATGAAAGAAACCAAGAGCATAGGTTAAAATATTTGAGGAGGAGGGTGATAATAAGAGAAGAATTAATCAAACTTTAGAAGTGTTTTTAGGGCTAGAAGTATGAAAGGACTGTCCTATAATCTTAGACTAATTTAAGGTTTAAGTTTTCATACATTGCATATGATAAAGATTTTTAGTATTAATGACACCTTCAAACGTAGGGAGTTGAGTTGAACTTTCTACATGATGCTAAAATTAAGAGTGACACACAATTTCTTTGGCGAACATATAGTGTCTTTAAGAAAAATACAAATTTTTAGAAAAGTGGTATTTTGAACTAAACAATATTTTTAAAGTGTTAAAAGTTATGTTAAGCATGTTAAAACCTTTATAACATTTTAGAAAATACAATTTAATGAATTAAAAAGGTATGGGTAAAAGTCCTATGTTCTGATGGTAAGCAAGAATTCACCTCTGAATGTGATTTTTAATAGGTTTTATCATTAAGCAAATATTAACTGCTTATTAACTGTAGCAGAATACTACATGTGTAGTAGATACAAAGGTAAATTAGCCATAGTCTCTTCCATTAAAGAGTTTATAATTGGATACAAAAGAAGACAAGCATACACAGATTACTAAATTACTGAGCAGTGTGTGATGTAAACCCAGTGCTGTGAGAGATCAGAGGGGTGAGAGATTGCCTCTGGATTGTTATTCTGGAACATTGCTTAAAAAAATGTTGCATCTAAGTGGGACTGTAATTATATCCTTGCTTTAAATGTATTAAAAGTTAAGTTTCATTTAGGCCCATAAATCCAAGTTTTTCTGCTTAATTTTGTTGCAAATTATTTGAGAATTTATGGCCATATTTCAGGACCGGAATGCATACATTTTTATAGAGAAATTAGAAAAATATTTTTGGTACTTTTAATGGGAATGATCACATTGCTCTAATATTATTTAGTTTATACTAATGATTGCATTTCCTAACTATGCAGAATAGAGTTGCAATATCCAGTGCATATTGAGAGAATGCTATAGTCCAACATTCTCAGATCTTTTTGATAAGGAACCATTCAGAAGCTAATTATTCAATTCCAGCAGCTCCTATAGCCTGATCTTCCATAGCTTAATCTTAGAATTATTTACTATTTAGGTGAGGAAATTTTTTTTCTTAAAAAACTTGTATTTCTGAAAAGACAGCTTAGCAGCTTTGTTATAAGTCTGTGCCAATTAAAGAGAAAAACACATATTCCCCAGAGAAAAGGAATACATATTAAATAACATTTGACATTTAACCATTATATTTGTGGCAACTATAGTTTATCATCAACTTTAATATTACATTATTGTGATGCTTGGCTTAGGAGTTACCAAGCTACACATAATGAAGGCCACCAGGTTTTTGTTTTGTTTTGTTTTCTCGAGAATATCCTTTTTGCCTTATTCTAAGCTCTAAGACCTTTGGGGATTTTCTTACTGTGGAAGGTAGGGGTTTGTAAATGACACACTAAGTGTTATTAGGGTACTTTATTCAGGGCATGAGTTCTGGGTGTTGAAGGTGTTCTATCACCAGATTTGCTTAAATTGACTATATGGACTATATATAGTATATGTATAGTTATGGACTATACAGCAATAGCAATTATAATAGCAACAACAACAATAACTAACATTGAGAGCAGTTATTATGGGCCAAGAAGTGTTATAAGCTCTCGAAATTCAGCTCTATGAGGAAGGTACTACAATATCTCTAATTGAAGAAACAGAGACACACAGAGCTTAAATGAGGTCATAAGGCTAGTAAGTGGTAGAACTAGATTTGAACCCAGACAATCTGGCTTAAAACCCACACTGTACTGTAGCTAACTGCTTAGCTAGTACTGGCTTTCATATATTCTCTTAATAGATTTTCTCATTTCCAGACTCTGCTGTACATTTGATTCAGTATCATACAATATATCCTCCTAGAATATCATTTCCATCATCCCACACCCTTGTTTAAAACCTTTTTCAATGACTCTCAGTTACTATCACGATAAAGTTCATACCATACATGACCTTCCCTCAGTTTTCCAAAAAGTAGCCCTTCCAGCCATATGTTTTATTATTCCCCTACTGAAACCTTTCGTTCTAACTTATGTGCTCTACTGCTCTAGTCTCCAAACATTGCTTTGCAATTTCAGTATCTTCATAATTACTTATGTTAGAAATTTACAAATCATTGCAGATATCTTTTTGGCTAACAAAGAAATCTCACATAAGTCCATAAGGGAAACTGTATGAGACTCTTTGAAGAACTATTATTGATAGCAGGGAGTTAGAGACAACCTGGATGCCTGTCCCTGGAAGAGCAGATCAATAAAAGGTCATGGATGAACATCGTGGAATTTAGAAGCATGGGATGACCATATATCTTGGTGGACCTGGTACAGTTCTGTTTAATCTGTTATTCTGGTACAATTATTAATAGCACTCTTTTACTCTCATGATTGAGGTTATAAATTATTTGGCCATCTTAACTACATAGTAATTAGAAACAGTGACTGGAAACAGTGGATTATATATCCACAGAGCAACATGAATTGATATTAAAAACATTGTGCTTGGGGAGAAAAGCAAAAAATGAGATACATACTACTATATTGTTCACATATAGAAATGCATGCACAAAAAATACACGTTTTGTAAATACATATAAACAAAATAATGTGAAAAGAACAATTGTTTATGAAGGGGCAAAGAATGGGATGATGCTTGGAGATTAGAAAGAATGGGAGAGGAGCCTTCTCTGACAAAAAATGATAATGTGCCAGAAACTGAGGAGAATAATCAATTATTTGCATCTAAGATTCAGTTAAAAAACAAATAAGCAGACAGAAAATGACCATATAGGTCCCTAACTGAGAGTCCTTTAAAAGCCTCCAATATCTATGGGATCAAGTTTATATTCCTTATGATTTGACTCTTGTGTACATCTTAAACTTTACATCATACCCCATGCTCAGTGTCACCATACATAATATAGCCTTGTTTATATATGTGTGTATGTATACACACACATGCACACGCACACACAGGCTGTGCTCTTTCTTGCCTCTTTTCCTTTGTACATATTGTTTCTTCTATACGAGAACTCTTATTTATCCTTTAAGACTAATTTTAAATGTCGCCTTAAAAGCCTTTTCTGGCCTCCTCAGGGTGAAGAGCTTCCTCTTTTGCATTCCCATAATGTTTCGTACATCTTTATCTTTATACTTACTGCTCTTCCTCCGCTAAGCCTATGAGCCCCATTAAGTCTGGGTCCATGTAGTCATTTTTTAAATCTTCAGAATCTAGGTCAGAACTTGAGTAAATATGTTGCTATACTTACTGTCAGCCTATCAAAGTGGCAGCCTTTAACAATGAAATGCAGTATCTTTTGTGCTTCTCTAGTCATCACTATTCTCCTTTTAAATGTAAAAGTAACATGTAATATTTAATGTATGGCTTTGTGTACTTAAGCTAATAGTTAAATGCACATTTACTTGCAATGCCAGTGTCATAGACTAGGTTGTGTTGACTGAAGTAAAAACAAGTAGTGTGTTTTTTAAATTTTTAATGCTTAGAGAAGTAGTAATGGTAAAAATAATTTTATGTGATAGCAATAATGGGAAAATGCATCACTGATAGTTCATTCAGATAGTTCGATATAATCACAGAAACTCCTTGAACTATTTTTGGGTACGGAAAAGAAAGAAGGATTATTTTTAAGTGTAAAAAAGAAAATGGAAGACAGGAGGTATAGTGGCCATCTGCTTTCATTTCTCTCAGAAACCACTTACTCTGAAACCAGTAGGTTATATATTATTTTTGCAACTAAAGTCTATATTTAAAGACACAAAAGTCCTAAAAGTGAAGCAAAATATAGAACTTGTACTGAAATATGGGATAAATATATGAACACTTTGAAGCTTTTAAAGATGACTTGGTTTGTTGGCCTTAATTACCAAATGAAGAATTTAATGAGATTGTGACACCACTTCCCTTTCCAAACTCTAATATAACTAAATACTATGTAATTATTTTGTAAACATTATTTTAGTCCTTTTTGATTTTTTTTATCATGAGGAACCTTGTCGATACAATTATTTATGTATTAACTATTGATTCAATGATAATTATAGCTTTGATGGTGAAGGTCTTCTGAAACATGGTTCAGGTAGAATATTTTTCTTTAAGCCATTCCTCATTCTCTATAGAATGAAGGCCTTAGTTCTTAGCCTTATGTATGTTCAGGATCTATCTTTACCTGGCTCCAACTTATTTTTCCAGCTACTTTCCTTCTATTTTCCTCAATGAATTCTACAGTCTAGCCAAACTAAAGCACTCATTGTTTTTTTTCTCTTTTTGAGATTTCTTTCTCTTGGCCTTTGCTTATGCTGCCCTACATCTCAATTCTTAGATGTCCTTCAAGGCCCAGCTAAGATCTTATCTTTTCCAGGCTGTATTCTCTGACATAGTTCCTTCCATTAGCATCTAATAGCCCTTTAACTCTTCCTATGTTGGGATTTTAAAATATTTTCTCCATTGTGTTAAGAATATTCATCTTTTCTGCCAGATATATCACTGTTCGTCTTTAACCCTTATAATATCTAATACAATTACTCAGTTGTATACTGTGTAATAGTAAGTACTGTATACTGTGTATAGTAAGTACTGATAAATAGCTAATCAAATGAGAGTTAAATTGAGCTCTGTTAAATTTCAGTAAGATATTAGAAGTTATTAAGAACAATCTAATAATTTAATAAGCATCTGCAAATGGGACATTGATCTGTCTCCATTTTTGATGTTATGTGATAACTTGGACTCTGCTAAGAGCAAAGGGGAACCATTGGAGGGTTTTAAACAGGACAAAATTAGAGAATTTATGGGAAGAGGTAAAATTATGTGTGAGGTTGTTACAGTCATTTAGGTGATGAATTTTAGTGTCTAAACTAGGGCCTTGGGAATAAGGATATAAACAGTGGGCAGATTAAGAGCTTTTTGGGAGATGGTATTATAGGACTTAGTGTCTGTTTCAGTGTGAAGGTCAAGGAGTTACAGTGACTCCCAGGTTTTCTGGACAACTGAGTGGATGATAGTACCCCCTCCCCCAACTAAGAAAACTCATGAAGAAAGAGGTTATCAGGGTGCAGGAAACAAGGGTAAATAAATTTTGGACATAGTGCATTTGAGGTGTCTGTGAAGAAGTTCAGGTGCCTTTTGACAGAATATATAAGTCTGAAGCTTGGGAGAAATATCTAAGCTAGAAAAGGCATTTGGGGGTCTTCAGCATTCAGTTGGAACATGAGACTATACTTGATATATAATTGAAAACAGACAAAATAAGGTTTGGATTGTTTTTACTTAAGTAGCTAGCACACATAAACTAGACCAGAAGGAGTATACTACCTGCCTGCCACTACAGTTATAGATCTATCTATCTATCTATCTGTCTATCAAGTGTCAAATTTAAAAGGTTCAGATTAATAAATGAGCTAGATACAGTTAAATATGTAATTTAAACTTATTAAAGTTTAAGAATTCTAAATGTACCCTGTAAAACTGAGCCATGAAAAGTTATCAACAAAGACAACAACAAAATACATCTGAATAAAGGCTCCATTCGTGCTTGACTCACATTTTTATCATGTCCAAAAGTTTGAATACATCTCTGGGCTGTCTCCAGTAGCTATTGTCAATAACATTGAATATTTTGGGAGATGCTAATTATGTATCAGGCACTGTGTTAGGTATTTAAAATACCTTATCTTACTATAAGATATCAGTGAGAAGGGTGCCATTATTATCCTCTTTTCACAGATGAGGCTCGGAAATGTGAAGTAATTTACCCAAGGTTATATAACTGGTACTTAAACCCAAGTCTGTCTCACACTGAAGTTGGTTTTGTAATTTTATTGAACCTTTTCCTAGTTCCATATTTTATCACTAATGAAAAACTTGTAGAGCCCAGAGACATTCATTTCTGCTTCAGGATGTATTGAAATAATTTGGACCCTCACATGTACAGACTAAGACTGTTCAGAGATATGGTATCAAATTCAACCAATATAATGAAAGAGAAATATAAGAGAATTAGGAGGCATCAGCCATATTTCATCTCTCCAGTTTTGTTCTGGGGCCTGGGAAACCATGCATGTAGTAGATGTGTTCAGGGTATAAGCAAATAATCATAAGGCATAATTAGAGGCTCTCATTCAGAGATTGGTCTGTTGTTTCCTCATTGATTAATTTTGGGAAAATTTATTTTTTTTCTTCTGTGATTTTGGTAAAATTGTTTATTTGCTATAAATTATTTTCCTTCAATTTCTTTTTGTCTACACTGATCACCATATCAGAATATTACTTCACACTGTAAATTACCAGCTACTACAATTAATGTTCTACTATACAATATTTAAAATAGCAGTGAACACATTAGTGTTCACATAAGTGTTTCCTTTTATATAAATGTAAATAACTGATAATATTCTACTTGAAAACTTGTTTAATGTTGCTAAGGAACTGAACTAAATGAAGATATTTAATAATCAAGTATAATTATCTATACAAAATCACTACTCTACAACCATATCATACAGTAATGCCAAGTTTACATCCATGTAAATGTTTTAATTGTGCACAGCCCACAACACTGTAATAGTTGAATGAAGGTATATTGAAACATATAAAACACATTGTCTCTGGATTTCTGTTGCCATATTGAACATTCATTTCCTTGAATAGTCACGTTTTCTCTCATCCAAATCGTCAATGTCACAACCCTGAGATCAAGAGTTGCATGCTCCACCAACTAAGCCAGCCAGGTCCTCCTAAAGAGAAATTTTTTTAAATAAAAAGACATGGTTGCCCCAATTATACTAGGAAATTTTGAGCCAAAATGATAGCTATATTAATTTCTGATTGGTGCTAAAATAAATTACCACAAATTTAGTGGCTTATAGCAATACAAATTTATATCCTTACAGTTCGGTGGATTAGAAGTCCGACATGGTCTCATTGGGTTAAAATCAAACTGTCAGCATGGCTCTGTTCTTTCTGGAGGCTCTAGGGGAGAATATGTTTCCTTGCCTTTTCCAGCTTCTAGATGCTGCCTTCATTCTCTGGGTCATGGCTTTTTCCTTTAACTTCAAAGCCAGCAGTGTAGGATCTTCAGCCTCCCTTTCATTCTTTCACTCTTTCACGGACTGTCCTGCCTCCCTCTTTCCCTTCTAGGGACCTTTGTGATTACGTTGGACCTACCTGGATAATCTAGGATAATCTTCCCATATGAAGGTTACCTGATTAGCAACCAAAATTCCACCTGCTACCTATATTCCTCCTTGCCGTGTAATGTAACATACAGGTTCTGAGAATTAGGACATGGGTATCTTAGATGGGCCACTATTCTGCCTACCATTATACCTTAGCATTTATTTATGTAAATCTGAAAGAAGATGCTATCTTTTCTCAACATAAAAGAATAATAATAATTTGCTAAAATATTTGAATGTTTACATGCTGCAGGCACGTTCTAGGTGCTTACAACTGTTAATTCTCATCAATCCCCTGAAGTATATACTACAGTTATGCTCATTTTGTAGATGAAATTGAGGAGAATAGAGTCACATTTGGAACCAAGTAATCTGACTCCAGAGCCTTTGCTTTGTTCAATAGGAAGATGGTAGATAGTGTGTCTCTTAAAACACAACTTTACAGTGTGTTATGTTGTTTTAGGTATTGTAAATTATTAGAATTAAGATACATTTATAGTTATAATATTGTAAAATTAGTTGGGAAATAATCAATTATGGCATACCTTTTAGGCCAAAGCAATTTATTTGAAACTCCAAGAGAGATACAAAAGAATTACTACGATTGACTTCAAAGAATGCATCCAGTATCTTAAAAATAATTGACTGAATATTCTCCACCATGGATTTATTCTTTCTTCTTATTATTAGAGGAAACAGACTTAGTGTGGCACTTAAATATGAATAGAAGAGTTAGCAAGAAAAATTTTATTTTCTCATCTATTTTTCTGAGTCTTAATAATTCTTTATAATTTATATATAAAGACTCTTTAGAATGGGTCTTTATATATGTTTCTTCATATCCTGTTTTTGGGTGCCAATTGCTATTGCTCTATAAAGAGATCCCCTCCCTGCATCTGGAAAGCATTAACTTAGATAAATTACACACATAAGAAGAGAAGGGGTAAAAGTGTAAAGTAGTGTGCTCACTCATGTAAAATGATATAAAGAGATAGGAGATGAGCAATGAAGTAACAGAGTAAAGGAGTGAACGGAGTGGAATGACATTATGCAGGGGAGACACTAGAATTAGTTTCAAAGATTTTAGGAGTTTTAACAAGAGCTGGCAGAAAGGAAGAAGTTTATGGTGAGGAAAATAACAGAGCAAAAAAGATTCTGAAACAGGAATTAGCAAATCCTATATAGGAAAAGGAAAGCAGACATATTTGAATAGATAGCAGAGGCCTCTCCTGAAAATAGAATTTCCTTAAAGCAGTGAGGGACCAGACCACTGGATTTTATGAATTGAAAGGAACATATTGTTGTTTGATGAGTTTTCTGGAAAACCTGTTTATTATTGTATCTCGAGAGAAATTAGAGAGAAATTACTGTTGGTATTTTTTTTTTTAATGGATTTTTGGAAATAGGCTGTTTGTAAATTAAGACCTTCCCAGAAAGTCGTGTAAGAGGAAAGAGCTCTGCATGATAGTCAAACGACTGACATGTAATATCCCAAATAGCAGTTCTGTGAAAAGCCACTGCAGGTGCAAGTTTATTTAAAAACAGACCACAACACAGGTGCAATTCTCCTTATAAACATTTAACCACAAGAGACGACCATAAAGTCTATGTGGAAAGCCGTTGGAAAAAAAGAGAATTCAGTTTTTTGTTTGTCTTAATTTTTTAATTTTTAAAAAGAATTTGGGATGAAGTTTCTTCCTCATATTTTAAGTTCTTTTTAAACTTAGTTTTTGCCTCCTAATATTTAAATATAAATTTTACATATACTGTGATTAGATACAGATCAATATTGAGAAATTCTGTATGCAATACGCAAAAATGTTTAGGGTTAAAAAATGTGAATTAGAAGGATTTTCTCCATGTATATAAAGAATATTAATGACTTTTAGTCTTGTGGGAGGTGAATTGGACTGGAAGTTAGGAGGCCTATGCTCCTTTAACTTTAGAATGACGAAGATTAATTCTGAAATTCAAATTCTTTTAATGCTTATTTATTTTTGAGTGAGAGAGAGAGAGAGAGAGAGCATGAGCAGGGGAGGGGCAGAGAGAGAGGGAGACACAGAATCTGAAGCAGGTTCCAGGCTCTGAGCTGTCAGCACAGCCCAAACCCACGAGCTGTGTGATCATAACCTGAGCTGAAGTCGGACGGTTAACCAACTGAGCCACCCAGGCGCCCCCAATTCTGAAATTCAAAGTAGATCCTAAACTTACACAATTCAGATGGGAAAAAAATGTTATTCCTATAAAGAAGTGCACGGTACTATTTACTGCAGTTCTCCCTCCACTCTGCCACAGTTCCAGAGCCTTCCTCCGTGCTACTCGTTTTGTCCAAGCTCTTTCCCATCTTGGGCCTTTTACTTGCTGTTTCCTTTATTTTGGAACAGTGTCTGGCTGATTCTGTGGTAGGCAGAATAACATCCCTGCACACGCCCACCCCCCTTCAAGTGCATGCCCTAATCCCTAGAACCTGTGCATGTATGACCTGTTACATAGCAAAAGAGATTTTGCAGATGTGACTATGGGTGTGGGCCTTAAAATGGGGAGATTATCCTCAATTATCTGGATGGGCCCAATGTAATCACAGGAGGCCCTAAAAGCAGAAAACTTTCCCTAGCTGGGAGAAAGAGAGATGAGGCAAAAGCAGAGGCCAGAGAAGGACTTATCCCACTATTGTTACCCAGCAGGCAAGGGGATAGGGATGTCACCCCTAAAACCTTATGGGACCAAATTGTTCCAAAAATCTGAATGAGCTTAGAAGTAGATTCTCTGCCAGAACCTCAAGATAAGAGCCAGGCTGGCTGACCCTTTGGTTTCCACATTGTGAAATTGGAGCAGAGGAATTAGCTGAGCCTACCAGACTTCTGAGTTATGGAACTGTGAGATAATACCCTTGTGTTGTAAAACACTCAGTTTGGGGTAACTTGTTACAGTGGTGTGGAAAGCCAGTACAGGCCCCTGTTTTAGTCTAGATGTTTCCTTAGAGAGGTCTTTCCCGAGTATGTCTTCTAAAGTAGACTACCTCAACCCTGCCCCACCTGCTCTTGGTCACACAACTTTGTTTATTTCCTTCATTGTATGTATCGCAAACGGAGATATTATTATTATTATTATTATTATTATTATTATTATTTTGTTTATCTTATTTTTCTTATCTGTGTTCCTCACTAGAAGTTAATCTCTAGGAAGGCAGGGCCCGGCTGCTTATGGTCATCTGTATCTTTGCATCAAGTGTACAACGTATAAGACACATATTAGATCTGCAACATACATTTGTTGAAAAGTAGTTTTTGATATAATAGTAGATGGGGTAACCCCAAATGAGATGTAGAGACTTTATGGTAAGCCATGGTATATCAGTATGATAAAATATTACCTAACTACTTCAGAGGTTAACATGTGCTCTGTATCAATTTTTGGAAACTGGTGTGTAAAATGTGCCAGTGACAAAAAGGAACACAAAGTAATTTGCGCAGAAGTATGATCGTATAAAATGCATTTATATATGCTTTTAAATATTAGAAATTAATTTTGGAAATAAAGTTTAGTATTCTTAATTCTACACTTAATACTCAACATTTGCTTGACCTATAATAATATGCAAAATGTAGGACCATTATTTAATTCTTAATCTACAAAATAGTTTCAGGATTAAGATTCTGAAAGGGAAGGGATAAGCATGCATTGTTTGCAGTGATAATTGGTCTTTATTTTTTAATAATGACCCTTAATTGTCTTTAATTTATTATGAATATATAAACTGTGAAAGATAATATAACAAACATATGCATTCTATTACTTGGTTTAAGAAATAGAGCATTACAAATACACTTGTAATTGCTTATATACTCCTTAACATTACTAAGCATATCTTTAAACTTTTACTGATAATAGTTCTTTTCTTTTTTCTTTTCTTCTTTCTTTTTTTCCTTTTGGACGTCTGATCTTATTTCTGCATTACTTGTAGAAAATCTTATTTTGACTGGACTCAGACTTAAAGGTAGAGGCTCTCAGAGAGGACAGCCTCCATCTCTTAGCAATCTATCTGTTCCTGGGACTGTTCTTTGGCCTCCTTTCTCTCAGCCAAAAGTTTAGCATATTCTGCAGCCTCTTCCTTATCTTTCTTGGTATGCTGTTTCTTCAGAGCAGTATACCGATGTTTGTGTTGGAGGACGCATGGAGTAACAAGACCCTGAATCTTGCGTGCTTTGGTCCTAGATGTCTTACCTTCATTACTTAGGGGCTTTCTCACAACATACTGGTGGACATCATCTTCTTCAGAGAGACTGAAATGGTTGCAGATTCCACTAGCAATTTTGGGCCCCAGGCGATGAGGCACAGTAGGATCAGTGAATCCAGAAATATTCTTCTCCCCTTTTTTTACAGTGACCAAATCGAGAACACGGAGATTGGCATCCATAACGCCCTTTCTTTCTCTAGTCCTCCTTGGTCTGTAGCAGGAATGCCCCTTGCTCAGCAGCAGCAGCTGGACACAGCCATGGGTCAAAACATGGGGAAGCCTTGTTTGTCATTGCCACCACTGATTTGGACCATGTAACCTTTCCATTCTTCACCCAGGGCATCAACAGCAACGTCTCTGGCCATAAACTTATCATAAAAGGTATGAAGTTTGCACTTCAGTGAATTTATGGCGGCCAGTAGCTGGGAAAGAGTTGTTCAGCTTCATCCTAAAGCAGCTTACTTCCTCCACGACACTATGGAAAAGAGCTGCTAATCGTCCTTGATAAGTTGCATCTGCTCTTGTAGAGTTGGAAAGAGAGTGCTCTACAGGAGTTTTGGGAAATCCAGAGCAACCCAGCCAGGATCATCTTGTGGGGACGAATAGATTGCAGTCAGATAAAAGGTTTTAGCTCACTTTAGAAAATTCCCTCTTTAATCTTTGTGAATAACTATGTACAACAGATTTGTGGAACTTTGAGTGAGTGTAGGGTGTTTTTGGACTTTCAGGATACTCAAAGTTAAACTGGTTGCAATTATATATTCATTAGACTGTGTGTATATACACACACATAAAGAATTTTCCACTTTTGAATGCTTTATTTTGCTTCACTTCTCTTGGAGATAATTTTTGTTGGCTTGTCTCAGCAGAAGATCTTTCCTCTGGTGCTAGTAAGATCGTCTCTCAGTTTAGTTTTCTGGGTTGATTCAAAAGTTACTTTTGTATTGTTTAGTGTCTCAGAGATACAGAAGGTAAAGATATAGTACATATAGATAAGGTATAAAGGCCATGTTCCTGATGACCCTGTAACATATTTTAGATGTTGTGTTTTTGGAGCTGATTTGGACAGTCCTATTAATTACCAAATCTTATTTTTCATATAAAGTTCAAGGACAAATGGGAACACTAAATTGTTACACTACATGCAGAATTTAATCCATTAAAAGGAAAATCAAGAGAGTTCAGCTACATCTTGGATTTAAAGCCAAGAAGGCTATTAAAAAATATCATCATCCCTTTTAAGTGTTTAAGTGGCCAGATGCCAGGATATCAAGGATCTTTTTATATTATGAAAGACTTTCAAGGGGAGAAATCACATGACATTAAAGATAGAGGCTGAAGAGAGATTGATTTCTTAAGATAAGTATTCATACTATCCTTACGGATGACATGGGGAATTACATTGTGTGTGATAGGATGTTATTATATGAATTAACTTGAACTGAAGTGCTCTAACCAAAATGTGCCTATTAATGGATTGGTGTTAGCTTACAGGTGAGACTTTAGATGTATGCCAAAGAAGTCTGTCTTCAGCACTAACCCATTGAATATTTTTCTTAACAACTTAAGTAAGGATTCTGATGGCATGTGTATCAAGTTTGTAGATGCTGTGAAGCTGAGAGAATTAACTAAATCTGGACTTAAATAGAATCTAATAGGTGGTAATGTTAGTCTGAGTTTAGCAAGATAAAACTTAGGGACCAATGCTAAATCTCATACACAAATTCCAACTGTTTAAGTATTAAATGTGGGGAAGTTATTACCTTATAGAAGCATTTATTTTTTAAAAGGGGAGTTTGGTTGACCGTAGAATTGTTAGAAGCCAATAGGGTAACATAGCTGCCAAAAGAGAGATACTGTTATCCTAAGTGGCATTTATTGAAAAATATTGCAGTCCTGCTACTTTATACTAGGTCAGATGGCAATTGGACTATTGCATATATTGACACTATGGAGCCTGTTCAGAAAAGAGACTAATACTGCTAGAGGACTTAACTAGAGTTTTCAACTCCCTATGAAAATGTTCTCCATTCATCCTTTATTCAATCAGTATATCTTAGGTATTCTTGTGCTTTGATCTTGGAAACAGAAATGAGCAACAAGACAATGCCCTTCTCAAGGAGCTTTTATTCTAATGAGGAGGAGACAGATACTACATAAACTAAATAAGAAATCCAAACTATGATAAATACTATGAAGAAAATAAAACAGGGTAATATGACAGTGACTGGGTTCGGGTGATTAGCAATGAGGGAAATTCTCTCCGGGGCACTGACCTTTGACTTGAGACTTGAATGATGATGAGGGGACACCCATGCAAAGATATGAAAAGCATTTCATACAGAGGGATTTAAAAGAACAAAGGCCCTGAGTGTAAGTAGCTGGAGAGTGATGAGGGAAAGGGAGAATTGTGGGAAATCAGGTAAAATAATGAGTTTGCATTTATTCTAAATGTAATGAGAAGCCAGTAGAGGGTTTTGAGTCAGATATGATCTGACTTATCTTTTGAAAGATCACTGTCTGCTGAGTGGACAATGAGTCATGGGGGTAAGACTGGATGTAGAGAAGAGTTTGGAGCAGTGAATAGTTTAATGCGTTATAAACATAAACCATTTTTTTCCTCCTAATTATTGCTTCCAAATCACCATAATTAATTTTTTCTTTGCCTTCCCCTGACAATATTTTAAGAAGATGCAGTGATTTTGGAAATTTTCCATCATTAAATGTTTAATTTATTTTCTGAACCTAAAACAGGTCTAAAGAGTAGCTTATTAAAAAAAAGAAAGTCGGGGCACCTGTGTGGCTCAGTCAGTTAAGCGTCCGACTTTGGCTCAGGTCATGATCTCAGTCTGTGAGTTCAAGCCCCACGTTGGGCTCTGTGCTGACAGCTCAGAGCCTGCAGCCTGCTTCGGATTCTGTGTCTCCCTCTCTCTCTGCCCCTCCCCCCACTTGCACTCTGTCTCTGTCTCGCTCTCGCTCTCAAAAATAAATACACATTTAAAAAAAGTCAATTTCAGTGTAAAAACTTATATCCCAACCTCACTTTCTCCAACATCCAATCAGAAACAAGATGAAGTAACAGAGACCAGATTTACCCTCCCACCTGAAACAACTAAAAGAACTTGACAGGGGCATCTGGGTGGCTCAGTTGGTTAAATGACCAACTTCGGCTCAGGTCATGATCTTGCAGTTTGTGAGTTCGAGCCCCGCGTCGGGCTCTGTGCTGACAGCTCAGAACCTGGAGCCTGTTTCGGATTCTGGTCTCCCCCTGTCTCTACCCCTCTCCTGCTCATGCTCTGTGTCTCTCTGTCTCTCAATAATAAATAAATGTTTAAAAAAAAAAAAGAACCTGACAAACATGAAATGATTTTTAAGAGATCGAACATTAGGCAACAAAGGGCAATGATCTCTGAGAGACAGAAAACAAATGTGAAGTCCTCTGCAATTTCCCCAACTTGAGAGAGTTTCCAGGCCCTGGCCTCACTGACAAAATATGCCAAACATATAAGGAAAAAAATCATACTAATTCTACACTTAACACCTCCAGCAAATTGGAGAGGAAAAGATACTTCTAGATTTATCCTATTCAGGATGATCTTGAAAACAAAACCAGGCAAAGACATAAGAAAATAATAATTTCAGACCAATATCCTTTATGAACATAAATACAAAAATTCAAAGCAAAATTTTTGTAAATCGAATCCATCCATTTATAAAAAGGATATTACATCATGAATAAGTTGGGTTTTCCCCAGAAATGCAAGGTTAGTTTAACATCTAAAATAATTATAACTCACTGTATTAACAAACACAAAAAAAGGAAAATCATATGGTCATCTCAATAATCAGAGAAAAGGCATTTGAAAAAAGCCATCTCCATTTCTGAAAAAAAAATCTCAGCAAACTACGAACAGGAGGGAACTTCCTCAACTTGATAAAGAACATTCAAGGAAAACCTAACATCATACTTAAAAACTGAATTCTGAAGATGTGAATATTTTTTCTACAAATCTGTCTTGTCTTTTCCCAAATGTCAACTTCAGTAGTTATAGAACATTTGGTTCATATGAAACATATCCCTAATCTGAACATCACTAACATCTCCAATTTTACCAATCTTATACCAGCCACAATATCTCACACATGAAGTACTCAAATACCTTCACAAAAGCAACATTGCTATGTAAGCAACATGAAGACACTACTTTTGTCAAAGTATCTAGAGCAGTATCTGGCACATAGTAGGTACTCAACTAGTTGACAGAGTAGAATTATAATAAAATATCACTCTGCACCTCTACCTACGTAACACTTTTATTTTTTCATTTTTTTCTTTGATTTTCAATTCCTATTATTCTGCCTTCTCTCCCCCACCTTTTTTTTTAATTTAAATTTTAGTTAGTTAACATACAGTGCAATATTGGTATCAGGAGTAGAATTCAGTGATTCATCACTAATATAAAACACCCAGTGCTCCTCACAACAAGTGCTCTCCTTAGTACCCATCACCCCTATAGCCCATCTCCTACCTATTTCCCTCTGTCAACCCATAGTTTGTTCTCTATCATTAAGAGTCTCTTGTAGTTTGTTTCCCTCTCTTCTTTTCTCCCCCACTTCCCATATGTTCATCTGTTTTGTTTTTAAAATTCCACATATGAATGAAATCCTATGGTATTTGTCTTTCTCTGATTTACTTATCTCACTCAGCATAATACTTTCTAGCTCCATCTATGCCATTGCAAATGGCAAGATTTCACTCTTTCTGATAGCCGAGTAATATTCTACTATGTGTGTGTGTGTGTGTGTGTGTGTGTGTGTGTGTATATATATATATATATATATATATATATATATATATATATATATACATACCACATCTTCCTTATCCATTCATCAGTCAAGGGACATTTGGGCTCTTTCCATGGTTTGGCCATTGTTGATAAAGATGTGATTTTTTTTTAACAGCTTTTTTGATATTTAATAGATATACAATGAAATGCACACCTTTAAACTGTCTAACAAATTTTGACGTGTGTATAGTCAGGATTTGTAACCACATTAAGATAATGAACATATCGATCCTCTCCAAAAGTTTCCCCAGGCACCCTTGTAATCTTTCCCTTCCTCCCTTCTCTCCCTGTCCCTACCTTCCTAGGCAATCATTGATCTGGTTTCTGTCACTGTAGGTTTGCTTTCATTTTCTAGAATTATTTATATTAAAAGAATCATTTTTATTAAATTACAATTTTAATATAATTATTTAAATTGAATAAGGTAATAATTAGTTAATATAGTACACAATTTAATATAAATATATCAAAATATAATTTCAAAATAATATTTAAAATACATGACTTTATATTTTTATAATGTGTATTTCAATTATATATATATATATATATATACATATAATATATGGAATCATACTGTATGTACTCTTTTTAAAGTATTTTGTCTGGCTTCTTTAACTCAGAATAATTATTTTGAGATTCATCCATGTTGTGTGTGTTAACAGTTCATTCGCTTTTATTGCTGAATAACATGCCACAATTGGTTCATCCAATTTGTTTATGGATATTTAGGTTGCTTCCAGTTTCAGGCTATTTCAAAAAATTTTTTTAATGTTTTTAAATTTATTTCTGAGACAGAGAGAGACAGAGCATGAGCAGGGGAGGGGCAGAGAGAGAGGGAGACACAGAATCCGAAGCAGGCTCCAGGCTCCGAGCTGTCAGCACAGAGCCTGATGTGGGGCTCAAACTCACAGACTGCGAGATCATGACCTGAGCCAAAGTCGGACGCTCAACCGACTGAGCCACCTAGGTGCCCCAAGTTTCAGGCTATTTTAAATAAAGCTAACACTTCTTCTGAGTGTTGTCTTCCTCCCTCAAGTCAGAAAAACTCTGGATGTATTCTTTTTCTTTTCCAGCTTTATTGAGAAATAACTGGCATATAACTGTATAAGGTGTACAATGTGATGATTTGATACATATATATTGTGAAATGGTTACCACAGGAAAGTTAGTTAACATATCCTTCACCTCATATAATTACCATTTTGTTGTTGTTACGGTGAGAACATTAAAGTTCTCTTATAGCAACTTTTAAGCGTACAATACAATGTTACTAACTATAGTCACCATGCTATACCTTATATCCCCGGATCTGATACATCTTATAACTGGAAATTTGTACCTTTTGACCAACCTCTTCCCATTTCTCCCATCGCTCAGCCCCTGGCAACCACTAATTCTGCTCTCTGTTTCTGTGAGTTCAATGTTTTTAAATTCTACATGAGTGAGATCATAAAGTATTTGTTTTTGTCTGTCTGACTTAATTTCATTTAGCAAAATGCCCTTAAGGTCCACCCATGTTGTCACAAATAGCAGAATTTCCCTCCGTTTTATGGCTGAAAAATATTCCATCATATATATCACATTTTATTTATTCATTCATGTGTTTATGGACACTTAGGTTATTTCCATGTCTTGGCTATTGTGAGTAATGCTGCAGTGAACACAGGTGTGCAGGTATCTCTTTGAAATCGTGGTTTAATTTCCTTTGGATATTCTTTTGGATGTTACCCAGAAGTGGGATTGCTGGATCATATGGTAGTTCTATTTTTAATTTTTTGAACAACATTCATACTGTCTTCCACAGTGGCTGTACCAATTTATATTCTAAGCAACAGTGCACCAGGGTTCTCTTTTCTCCACATCCTCACCAGCATTTGTTATCTCTTGTGTTATTATAATAGCCATTTTAACAGATATGAGGTGATATCTTATTGTGGTTTTGATTTGCATTTCCTTGGTCATTAGTGATGTTCAACACCTTTCATGTGCGTATTAACCATTTAAATGCTTTCCTTGGAGAAATGTCTGTACAAGTCCTCTGCCCATTTTAAAATCAGATTGTTTGGCTTCTTTGCTCTGTAGTTGTATGAGTTCTTTATATATTCTATATGTTAATTTCTTATCAGATATGTGGTTTGCAAATATCTTCTCCCACTCTGTAATTGCATTTTAATTTTGTTGATTATTTATTTTGCTGTGCAGAAGATTTTAGTTTGATGTGGTTTTAGTTGTTTTTGTTTTTGGTCTCATATCCAAAAAATCATAGTCGAGACCAATGTCAAGGAGCTTTTTCACTATGCTTTCATCTAGGAGTTAGTCAGGTCTTATGGTTATGTTCTTAATCTGTTTTAAGTTAATTTTTATGAATGGTGGAAGATAGGGGTCCAATTTCATTCTTTTACATGTGAATTTCCAGTTTTCCCAAAACCATTTATAGAAGAGACTCTTCTTTCACCATTGAATATTCTTGTCTCCCTTGTCAAATAATAGTTGACCCTATGTGTATAAATTTATTTCTGGGCTCTAGATTCTGTTCCATTGGTCTGTGTGTCTGTTTTATTTGTTTGTTTGTTTGTTTGTTTGTTTGTATATGTAGCTGTTTTTATGCCAGAACCATACCTTGTTGGTTACTATAGCTTCTTTTTAGATATTTTCATTCATACTTTATAAGGGTCATACAGCATGAGCACATATCTGTTTCTATGTTCCTACATGCCCACAACCCAAGGGGAAATGCCCAATTCTCTCAGGAACACTTTCCTCAAACTTCATTGTAGCAGATAGCTCCAGTTAGGTTTGTATTTTCTGAAACTCAACATGGAGTGACCAACATAATGATGATGATTATAATGGTTCTGATGACAATAATCACTACTACTTATGGAGTGCTTACTATAGGCCAAAATCTTTTCTAACTCATTTATATGTTATAATACATGTTAAGCCCCACAACAATCCTATGGAATATGTATTGTTATTATCCCCATTTTAAAGATAGAGATTAAATGAGTGTTTAAGGTTTGCCCATTTCACAGCTAGTAGGTGATGAATTGGAAAATACACTCAAGCAATCAGACTCAGAATCCTTTCTCTTAACTGTTATGTTCTATTGCTTCTCAATTTTCCCCTTTTGCAGGGGTCCCTTATTTCTTTGAGTTATTTTCTTAAATCTCTCCCTCACTTGACTTTGGGGAAAGAAAAGCATTCTGTCTTTCCTTCTCCCAAGAGTAAGGGGGGAAAGTCTCTTTTACCATAAACACTACTGTTTGCACAAAGCCAACAGCTCCTATGATGCCATTTCCCTTTCCCTCCAAAGTCCTCTAAAGACTAGGGGAGGAGTTCCAGCAGTGGGGGTTGTGGTTAATGGCCACTAAGTTGAGTTCTGTAGCCTCCTAGTAAGCCTTGGAGGAAGTGTCTGATTCTCTTTAGAATTTAGGGTACTTAGCCATTCTTTTTTTGTCAGGTGTGGGTCCTAGTAGCCAACGCTGGGGCAAAGGAAAAATAACTTTATGGCTGAGGCTATTGTAGTAGTCTAGGATAGAGGATAAAGACTTGGACCAGGGTGGTAGAGAAAATGGAGAGAATCAGATAAATTTGGGATATATTCTTGAAATAAAACCAACAGGACATGGTGATAAATTGAATGTGGAGGAGATGAAAAGAAAGGAATCAAAGAAGAGAATTGTGGCTTGAATAACCAGGTTGGTTTACTGAGCTAAGGAAGACTAGAGACAGAAAAAGATTGGAATGGAAGTGTGAAGGCTTGATTATCAAGAGTACTGTTTTGCCTGGTTAAGTTTTGGATACCTGTTAGACAGACAAATGGAGATATCAAATAGAAAGTTGGATGTAGGAGTTTGGAGCTCAACAGGGAAGCTAAAGTCTAGGATTGTACATTTGAAAGTCACAACATGTCCTGTAGTCAAAGCCATGGGATCAGGTAAGACTAATTAAGGCAAGGATGACAGAAAAGAGAAGACTGAGGATCAAACCTCATTATTCACAGGAAAATTGAGCCAGAGACTGAGAAGGAATCACCAATGAGATAGTAACATGACAAGGAGAGCGTCTTCTCTGTGTCCCAAGAGAATAAAGTCTTCGTCATGATTTGAATATCCCAAATATAATAAGCCGTGTTCAGAGGAAGTGAAGCATCGACCTATTTCAGATGGTTTTTAAACAAATGCTGAACTCATACTGTCTGCTGTATAGGAAATTGAAACAAACCTTGAGTAGGAGTAAAGAAGGTGAGACTAAATTACCTTAAGCTGTCTTTCATCCAGATGAGTCTGTCACTGAACCTCTTACTATAAAAAATCTTTTATATGAATGTAGAAAAAGACACTATTTGTGGTGAAGAATTTACAATGTATGGCTAAGCTCGCAGTAGCTTAACTCACTTGCATGGAAAGTGTTCTACTATTCACATTTTACATATTTTTTGTTGGGAAGAACATAACTAAAACTGGAGATGAAATGGTTTGAAAATTAAACCAAGACCTGTTATTTACCTATACTTGGTTAGTGCTAAAAGGATTATGAAACAATTCACCTATAGCGCAGACTTGTAAAAATAAATAGAAGCTTCAGCTAAGTTGTTTTCAATGTAAGCCTATGTGTTTAAAAAAATTACCTCTATTAACCTCTTGCTCTTCTATAAGTAGATAAGTAGATAATACTTCTAGTTATCACCCTTCCTCCCCCCTCCCCCTGCTGGTGCTTCTAGTCTACCAATTTTCAAACTTTATTGTACATTAGAATTAACTGGAAGCCTTTTTAAAAATAAGTATTCCAAGGTTACGTCTCCAGTAATTCTAATTGGGTGTGGCCAGGAAATCCATATTTTAACTAGTACTCCAGATGTCTTTAGGGAAGATAATCCTTGGACCACAGTTGGCAAAACACTGGTCCTGATCCTATATTGCAGGTATAGGTAACTGTCTTCTGGTGGCAAAAGTGACACTTGGGTCACCACCTCTTATTTTTACTGAAGTAATTTCTTTTATTTTTATTTTTTAAAAATAGTGTGTCCTGCAAAAGTCAAATGACTTCACTCATATGAGGACTTTAAGAGACAACACGGATGAACATAAGGGAAGGGAAACAAAAGTAATACAAAAACAGGGAGGGGGACAAAACAGAAGAGACTCATAAATATGGAGAACAAACTGAGGGTTGCTGGAGGGGTTGTGGGAGGGGGATGGGCTAAATGGGTAAGGGGCACTAAGGAATCTAATCCTGAAATCATTGTTGCCCTATATGCTAACTAATTTGGATGTAAATTAAAAAAAATAAAAAATAAAACAAGTTAAAAAATATTATGTCATGTACTTGTTTATTTATTTATTTAATAATATTATTTTTAAAAAAAATTTACATCCAAGTTAGTTAGCATATAGTGCAACAATGATTTCGGGAGTAGATTCCTTAATGCCCCTTACCCATTTAGCCCGTCCCACCTCCACAACCCCTCCAGCAACCCTCTGTTTGTTCTCCATATTTGAGAGTCTCTTATGTTTTGTCCCTCTCCCTGTTTTTGTTATTTTTGCTTCCCTTCTCTTGTGTTCATCTGTTCTGTGTCTTAAATACCTCATATGAGTGAAGTCATATGATATTTGTCTTTCTCTGACTGACTAATTTCGCTTAGCATCATACCCTCTAGTTCCATCCATGTAGTTGCAAATGGCTAGATTTCATTCTTTTTGATTGCTGAGTAATACTCCATTGTATATATATACCACCTCTTCTTTATCCATTTATCCATCGATGGACATTTGGGCTCTTTCCATACTTTGGCTGTTGTTGATAGTGCTGCTATAAACCTTGGGGTGCATGTGCCCCTTCAACACAGCATACCTGTATCCCTTGGATAAATATCTAGTAGTGCAATTGCTGGGTCGTAGGGTAGTTCTATTTTTAATTTTTTTGAGGAACCTCCATACTGTTTTCCAGAGTGGCTGCACCAGTTTGCATTCCCATCTGTTCTTGCCAACATCTGTTGTTGCTTGAGTTGTTAATGTTAGCCATTCTGACAGGTGTGAGGTGATATCTCATTGTGGTTTTGATTTGTATTTCCCTGATGATGAATGATGTTGAGCATTTTTTCATGTGTTGGTTGGCCATCTGGATGTCTTCTTTGGAGAAGTGTCTATTCATGTCTTTTGCCCATTTCTTCACTGGATTCTTTGTTTTTTGGGTGTTGAGTTTGATAAGTTCTTTATAGATTTCGGGTACTAACCTTTTATCTGATATGCCATTTGCAAATATCTTCTCCCATTCTGTCAGTTGCCTTTTAGTTTTGCTGATTGTTTCCTTCACTGTACAGAGCTTTTTATTTTGATGAGGTCCCAATAGTTCATTTTTGCTTTTATTTCCCTTGCCTCCAGAGACTTGTTGAGTAAGAAGTTGCTGCAGCCAAGGCCAAAGAGGTTTTTGCCTGCTTTCTCTGCGAGGATTTTGATGGCTTCCTGTCTTACATTGAGGTCTTTCATCCATTTTGAGTTTATTTTTGTGTATGGTGTAAGACAGTGGTCCAGTTCATTCTTCTGCATGTCACTGTCCAGTTCTCCCAGCACCACTTGCTGAAGAGACTGTCTTTATTCCATTGGATATTCTTTCTGGTTTGTCAAAGATTAGTTGGCCATACGTTTGTGGGTCCATTTCTGGGTTCTCTATTCTGTTCATTCCATTGATCTGAGTGTCTGTTTTGTGCCAGAATTAATTTCTTTTAGATGCATAGTTTACATAATAGAAATACAAAATTGTAAGATTGAAAGAAGAGAAACACCATATATAGAACTTTTCTTTAGCTTAGTAATTATCAATCAAATAATATTTGCTTTTATAAAAAAATAAGCTTTGGAGGAAACATTTTGTCCCCAGGGATTTATCCAGCTTGCTTTGGGGAGGCAGTCTAGCCTTGAGTTTATTTTCAAGGACATAATGACTAAAGAAAAAAGTATGCAGCTAACTTCTAATTACTCTCTTTGGGAATGAATGAATAAATCAGTTATTTAGAACTACAGTTAAAGATGAGGAGGTCTTAAGTGGTTGATGCTTGTTTTGACATCCTGACCATACATTAAAATAATGTGCTTTCAGATTTTTTTTTCAAATAGATACAATTGTTCATGTGACTCCAGTATGTTTTTCTTAACCCTAAATATCTTTCTAAGTCCTATGATAGCAGAAATTAAAATGAGAGTTAAGTTGACAGTATAGTAATATTGTATGTTCTAGGGCCCAGCCCCATGTTCTTGTTAGACTCAGTACATGACTGAAGGAGTGCAATTCTGTGCTAGCCATTAATAGTTCTCATCCTGCTGTCTTCTGCTGCTGGCTGTGACATCTGCTTGCCTGCTGATGATCCTGAAGCATTTTTTAGTGCCTCTCAAAATTCTAAGAGATCCTTAAAAAATTAGAGAACTGAGAACCAAAAGTAACTTAGACTTGATGTTGAATATATATGTAACCAGCATGCTTGTGGAACCAACCCTGCCTAAGAGTCAGGAAATTCTAACGTGTTGGGGCAGAGGGTAGGGGGATGCCCTGTCCAAAAGCTCAGGCGTTTGTTTATTTGTTAGTTAGTTAGTTTGTTGACACTAATTAATGACCAAAACTTACAAGAAATACTGCACTGATTGAGTTTTCTGTTGAGGCATCTCAAATGAAAATCATTTCATGGATTTATAATTCTGAAAGCTGTTACTACATGATCAAACACAAGGTCTGCCTTACGCTGTCAAATTAATGGCAACTGATACATGTAGTATCCATTTGTTTTGAATTCCAATTTCACGTTTGAGTTTATAAAATAACTGAAAGCAATCAGAATATGTATATATTACATATGTCATGTATAATATGTATATTTAAATCTGATAGCTTGGTTAATTAAGGGCTAGGAGAAAAAGTTGACATAAGATATAATTGGGACCTTGAAAGACTTTAATTTCTTCTCCTTCTCTTCCCTTCATTTACTGTTCTAGGCATAACAAATATCACATATTTGATTTGAAAACAATATTGTGTAGGGACTAAAGTTAGGAATCCCTACTTAAACATTCTTAATGTACTCTTGACTTGAAATCATTATGAATCATCTGGTTTAACTTTATAGAGCAAATGTGAAATAAAGAGTAATTGCATCAGAGTAGGTCTTTGGAGGGGCTACTTTGGAAGAAAATACAGAAATCTGAGATATACACTTCTGTCTAGTGCTGCATTTAAATTTCAGATTCCAACCGCAGTTGTGATTGTTTTTAGTTTGTTAGCTGCCTAGGGTGTTATTTTAAGAAAGCAGAAGCACCATCATTTGCACACTCCTTATACTTCACACACCTTAACCCTGACTTTTTAGCTTCAGTTTTTCTAAAGAAGTGAAGCCAAGATGAAGAACCATTTGCTTTTCTGGGGAGTCCTAGCCATTTTTGTTAAGGCTGTTCTTGTGACAGGTATGTGGTATTTTGAAAATTAACCCAGATAAAAGGAAAAATACAACACAGATCTGCTCTTCAATTTTAAACATTTGTGTTTGTGCTTCAGTTAGCTAGCTGTCTGGCTACTTTTTTCTAACATGCCTTAACCTTCATATGGGCAGTGATCTTTCTGCAGATGAGACTCATTGTAATTCTTTTTATTCTTTTTTTCCTCTTATTTGTTTGCCTACTATAACTTAGAGAATAAGAAAATATATGTATCTGGATAAGTGCTGACAGCTATGCTTATATAAATTTTCATATTGAATCTTGAAGATCAGTAATCCTCTCCTTGAGTACCTTAAGAGAATATTCTGGAGACATGATATAATCATTACTGTAATTGTAATAATTACAATATAGAATGCTTGGGATTTTACTTACCCAGGGAGATTGATATTGCTTCTAACAACTTTCCTGAATCTGAGCCTACAGATTTCTTATGACACTTTAACAATGTTTAATATTATACAGGTTGCCTATAACTTGATGGCACAACTGTGGTTGTTTTGTTTATTAACCTTTCAAACTACTTTAGAAAATGGAATACACCCTGACCATAGATGTAATAATGCTCATGTAGAAGGGCAAAGTTAGAAATGATATAATTTGGCCTGTTTCTAACACTTACTGAGCTTATTTCTCTCATTTCAGAACAGGGTATGTTGTAATTAAGAAGTAGTTTTAAATATATTTTTTGCTAATTTAGCATTAGAAATAATGAATTTCTAATAATATTTAAACATAAAGATAGTAGAATTAAAAATGTACAGTATATGGACCTCTAATATATAAATAAACATTTATGAACATGTTTATATATCTATAAACATATATGTGAAATACATATAGATACATTTATAAAAGATCGGTCATTTCTTAAGTACATACTATTTTTCAGGCATTATGTTAGCTGCTTTACATATACTATTCCATTTAATTCTCACAGTAATCACTTGAGATAGGTACTATTAATATTTCTAACACATGGTTGAGTCCATTGAGATTTAGAAAGGTGAAATAACTTAGCTACAATCACATGGCAAGCATGTGGTAGGTAGAACCCCGACCATCTAACCCTACAGACCACACTCCTAACTTCTATCCTCTTTTGCCTATATAGGAGAATCACTTTTTAGTAAACTCATGTTTATATCTAGTATGTGTTGTTAAGCATATTTTCTTATTTTTTGAACTGAATTAAATTTAACAAATATTTATTGAGCACCTGCTATGTCTCAGGTGCTCTTGGAATAAAGTAAGGTACATTCTAGTACTAACAGGTTTATTAGGAAAAATGCTGTATGTCAGTGAGAATATTAGGATCTTTTAAGTGCATTGACTGTATTTACAGGTACTAACAGGTTTATTAGGAAAAATGCTGTATGTCAGTGAGAATATTAGGATCTTTTAAGTGCATTGACTGTATTTGTATATTCCTTGGAAGATGTATTAGGTTGCCTAATATTTTTATATGATAACAGTAAGTAGTAATAAACAGGAATATTTTTTTCCTAGGTTTCTGGTAAGAAAATTAATTATATGGGGCACCTGGGTGGCTGAGTCGGTTGAGCGTCTTTGACTTGGGTCATGATCTTGTGGTTCCGGAGTTTGAGCCCCGCGTCGGGCTCTGTGATGACAGCTTAGAGCCTGGAGCCTGCTTCGGATTTTTTTTTTCTTTTTTTTTCTTTTTTTAAATTTATTTTTGGGACAGAGAGAGACAGAGCATGAACGGGGGAGGGGCAGAGAGAGAGGGAGACACAGAATCGGAAACAGGCTCCAGGCTCTGAGCCATCAGCCCAGAGCCTGACGTGGGGCTCGAACTCCCAGACCGGGAGATCGTGACCTGGCTGAAGTCGGACGCTCAACCGACTGCGCCACCCAGGCGCCCCCTGCTTCGGATTTTATGTCTCCCTCTCTCTCTGCTCTTACCCTGCTCATGCTCTGTCTTTCTCTCCTTCAAAAAGTAAATAAACAGTAAAAAAAATTGAAAAGAAAAGAAATTATATGCTATAAATAAAAGAAAGACATTTTCTATTTAAGACTTAATAGACAAGTCACATACTTGACTCAATCGGTATTTTTGGTCAGGCGTTACATACTCATTTGTATTTTATTGAGAAAAACATTTAAGAGTCTTGAATATAGGAGTAGGGAAAAGACAATACTTAAGTCATCTTATTCTTTTCAAAATGTTAAGAAAAGTTTTATTATTATGTTGAATTGAATTCATAATGTTTCTTCTGCAATACTGTACAGACTTTGGGGCGCCTAGGTGGCTCAGTCGGTTAAGCATCCGACTACGGCTCAGGTCACGATCTCATGGTCCGTGAGTTCGAGCCCCGCGTTGGCCTCTGTGCTGACAGCTCAGACCCTGGAGCCTGCTTCGGATTCTGTGTCTTCCTCTCTCTCTGCTCCTCCCCCGTTCATGCTCTGTCTCTCTCTGTCTCAAAAATAAATTAAAAAAAAAAAAAAGATATTTAATACTGTACAGACTTTTATCAGAAGACATATTAAGAAGTTATGAATAATGCCATAATAATGCATTGTAAAGTACTTCCAACAATTTGAAGTACAAAACAATGGTCTTAAAATGTTTTTGTAATGACTGTTAGTCATTAAGACTGAAATACTGCAATTAGGTCCTCTCTGTTCTGGGATACCTCTGAAATAATTAGACTTCCAATTAAAATTATATCTATCCTGATCAATTTTATTATAGTGGGTTATAAGATTTTTTGTTTTTCTAAAGCACCCTACATTGAGTAAATAAAAGCTAAAATTTGTGAATTCTATCAAATTCAGTATTCTGGTTGGGAAATTATACTATAGTTT
Organism: Prionailurus bengalensis; assembly: GCF_016509475.1. Classification (NCBI taxonomy): domain Eukaryota; kingdom Metazoa; phylum Chordata; class Mammalia; order Carnivora; family Felidae; genus Prionailurus; species Prionailurus bengalensis. The sequence continues at coordinate 149,145,535 of NC_057344.1, forward strand.
TGCAAGATGTTACCACTGGGAGAAACTAGGTAAAATGTACATGGGTTCTCTCTTTGGTATTTATTATCACTGCCTGTGAATTTACAATGATCTAAAAATAAAAAAAATTAATAAAACAAAACAAAAATATATCAAATATCATTATTATTGTTTAATTAGCCTATTAAATAAAGTTGTTATAATTCTTCAAATACTTGCTAACTGATACAAGTCCTGATTATAAAAATTTTGTTTGTTTATTCTTTACAACACTTACCAGACCTCTTTTTCCAATATTCAGATTAGACCATAAATGTTGATTGTCAGAGTTAAGGCTTTAATGGTCATCTGTGTATCCATTCAAAAGCTTGTATCTTTAATATTTTCTAAACTGTTTTTGCAAATTGATAGCACTTTACATCTATATATACCATATCTTTTAAAACAATTCCTGTCAGAAATATTAACCTATATAGCACTTATTATTTTATTTGAATGAATCATTATGCCATGATCACCTGATTGTTATTATGAAAAAGAAGATAGGAAAATTATAGTAAAGACTATTTAAAAGTCTCACCAAGTAAGGTTATCTTGGAGAAAACGTGCCTGTTTTTAACTCTAATGCAATATAAGGAGTAAAAAAAGTTTAAGTGGGGGTTCAGGAAGGATGTGACACTTCAAACTGGAACTATAAAGGCTGAAGTTATTTTTTGTTCACTTCTGAATAATTACTTTGGTCTGAGAGAAATATCATCTAGATTTTTTGTTTTCTCTATCATTTTGTCATTTGGCACCGATTTTTACAAGGCTGCATTATTCAGAGAGCTGTGCCTCTATTAAAAGTATTAGACGAAAATCAGAAATACTTCAGCCAGGTTCCCATAGACTGGTCCAAGAGAAAAAGAAAAAAAATTTGTTTGGAGTGCATTTGGATTTCCTTCTTGATGCTGTAAGATTCCACTTAGCATTTTAGATTAGGAAAGAGAACAAATGGAGAAAGCTGAAACTGATCAACCACAAAACTTAGTTTTTCTACAGGAAAAAAGATAAATTACCTCAGTAAAAGTCCATAAACAGACCTTTCCCCCCCTTTCTTCTTAATAATGTTTTATCTTCAAGCCCAAGATGAAGATGAAAGGACTGTTCTCGTTGACAACAAATGTAAGTGTGTCCGGATTACTTCCAGGATCATCCCTTCTGCTGAAGATCCTAGTGAAGACATTGTGGAGAGAAACATCAGAATTATGTACGTGGCATTTAAAATTTTTTTTATTTCTGCATGTTGTAAGCAGAGATACTTTCAGATATTAACCACTGTTTGAATGTAATATCTGTCTATACCCCTCTTTTTGATGTGCAGTACTTAGGAGAACTTATTTCTAAACTGTAAAAAAAGGTTAATTATCTATGTACATATATAGACATGCAGACTTTATGTGAGAGTTAAAAATGCTAATGGACAAAAGCACCTAGAACAGTGTTTGACCCACAGTAGACCCTCATATATGTTTATTACTTATCTTTCTCATTAGTTAAAGTCTTTCCTGATATTACTAGAGCCTTATACTCTAATAAGGAATAGATTCATTCATTCATTCATTCATTCATTCATTCATTCATTCATTCATTCATTCATTCATTCATTCATTCATTCAGGAAACATTTATTGACTGCTACTAAATGCCAGTGAGGATTGGAGCTGGGGATACAACAGTTTATATAAAACACAGCCCATGCCATCAAATAATCTACAGTCTGGTAGGAAATTTTAAGCAGTTTAAAAGGCAATCACAGTATTGTAAATGCTATGACAGGAATAAGCATAAGATATTTCAGAAGCACTAAGGAGGGGCACCCAGTCCAGTCCTGGAGGGTGAAGGGAAAATGGTGGTGGGAATCAGGTGTTTGGAGTTAGTAGGTGGAAGTGGCTGTTAGCTGAGTGGGAGTTAATTGGGTAAATGTGTGTGTGCAGTGACAGGGTTGGTAGGTGAGGCAGATCATTCCAGGGAAAGGAAATGGTTGCTGTAAGGAATCGTATGAGATCATCATGTAACATGCTTACCATAATCCCAGGCGCACTGTAAATACTTAGTAAATGTCAGAACTGTTAACTGCTTTTGTTATTGTTAAGACTTGGAGATGAGAAAAGCCTAGTAAATATGTGGAATTGCAAGCAGCTGCTTACAGCTGGCATGTAAAGAGGGTGGCATGGTGAGAGATGGGGCTGGAGAGGGGGAAGCATATCATGAAGTGCCTCTGTGCCATCATAAGGGTACTCTGTTATTTGTGTGAAGACACTATAGGCTTTAGGCAGAGAAGAAAATTAGGCTAGTGTTTTAGAGGCCATTTTGGCGATAATGTGGCTAATATATTGCTACGATCTAAGAAAGAAACGGCGGCGTCCTGAACTGTGCACAGATTGCAAAGGATCAGAGTCAGTTGAACTGGTAGATGGATTAGATATGGGTCATTACAGAGAGGGAGGACTTAGAGACGGTGTCTAAGGTTTTGGCTTGACATGTATGTAGATGGTATCGCTAAATTCATCGTCACGTTTTCCTTTGTGTCCTTTGGTAGGGAGGGGTGCACATGAGGAGGAATGATGACATAGATGAAAAAATTGTAAGCATTAATGAAATCACCTCAACTAGTTGAGAAGGGCTACCTAATTTTTCACGGAACATCACCAAATCTAGGGATCTTGAGTCCAGTTACAGCTTTGCTACTTAGTAGTTGTGTGAACTTGGGTAGATCATAGAGCTCTCCAGTTGATACTTTCTGCAGTCCTAAAATATGGATAATAATATCTGTCCATTTATTCCACAAATATTGAGCACATTCTACATGCCACACATCTAGAAAGGCATTGAGAAAGCATAAATGTTTTTGCCACAAAGAACTTACATTATCTACTACAGCAACCACTCTGTAGACAAGCAACTATGAAATGGCCTTTGCCATAATAAAGATACATGAACTTCATACATGAATGTCAGTGAGACAACAGAGGAAGGAGTTTGTTCAAGGGTGAGAATGATCATTGTAAAGAGGGTAAAACTTGAGCTGATTTTTAGAGGAAAAGCAGGGATTTGCCAACTAAGTGAAGATCATCGACAGAGGAGCTTCTGGGAGATTTATTTTGAATGGGAAATGTTTAAAATATGCAAATTACAGTGAAATCTGAGCAATAGTATTACTGTAGAGTGCTTGTAGAGTGTTATAGAGTACAAATGTACTAAACTGCTGATGAGACAGTAAGTACTGTGCCAGCAATATACCTATTACCAAAAATAGCAATATTTGCTAGTTTCATTATTTTGATCTCTTTTGTTTCTTTTTTTAGTGTTCCTCTGAACAACAGGGAGAATATCTCTGATCCCACCTCACCACTGAGAACCAACTTTGTGTACAATTTGTCCGATGTGTAAGAGATTTTCTCCTTCATACTAATATAGATATGGAAGTTCATAACTTTTATTTAAACTTGTTAGTAAGAATGTTTCTGAATATATGAGGAATAAACATTTACCAATATAATTTGAGCTTTGAATACATTAATTCCTGTGTTCATTATGAGATATCATACATTTATAAAACTTTATCACAGATAAAAGTTAGCTATACATTTATTCTTATTTATTTATTTATTTTTTAATGTTTTGTTTTATTATTGAGAGACAGAGAGAGACAGAGCATGAGCATGGGAGTGGCAGAGACAGGGGGAGACACAATCTGAAGCAGGCTCCAGGCTCTAAGCCCTCAGCACAGAGCCCTACGCGGTGTTTGAACTTGCAAACCGGGAGATCACGACCTGACGTCGGAAGACTAACCCACTGAGCCACCCAGGCGCCCCAGCTATAAATTTATTCTAAATAAGAAATTATTGCCATTAGTACAGGAAGGGCCAATTTGTCTTAATAGCTAGATAATTGGATTTCAGACATATTAACATGTAGGTGTTACTTTGGAAACTATGGAATCCAACATCAGACAATTTCTTTTCCTTAAAAATATTCTTCCTGGGGCGCCTTGGGTGGCTCAGTTGGATAAGCGTCCGATTTCGGCTCAGGTCATGATCTCACCGTTCATGGGTTTAAGCCCCGCATCGGGCTCTGTGCTGACAGCTCAGAGCCTGGATCCTGCTTCTGATTCTGTGTATCCCCCCCTCTCTCTCTGCCCGTCTCCCACTCATACTCTGTCTCTCTCTCAAAATAAATAAATGGGGGCGCCTGGGTGGCGCAGTCGGTTAAGCGTCCGGCTTCAGCCAGGTCACGATCTCGCGGTCCGTGAGTTCGAGCCCCGCGTCAGGCTCTGGGCTGATGGCTCGGAGCCTGGAGCCTGCTTCCGATTCTGTGTCTCCCTCTCTCTCTGCCCCTCGCCCGTTCATGCTCTGTCTCTCTCTGTCCCAAAAATAAATAAATGTTGAAAAAAAAAATTAAAAAAAAAATAAATAAATGTTAAAAAAAAATTAAAAAAAAATTTTTTCCTTCCCAGGGCATCTGGGTGGCTCAGTTGGTTAAGCATCTGAATCTTCCTTTTGGCTCAGGCCATGGTCTTGCAATTCATGAGATCGAGGCTTGCATCAGGCTCTACGCTGACAGCCTGGAGTCTGCTTGGGATTCTCTTTCCCTCTCTCACTGTTCCTTCCCCACGTGCATGCACAAGCTTTCTGTCTCTCAAAATAAATACACTTAAAAAATATTTCTTTCTTCTTTGTCACTGTAAATAACCTGTTTAATTCTCCTTTACGGTTAGGAACAAACCTAACAGACTAGAAGGTCAGGTACAGTATAGACAAAACCATGATATTGTCATATCATTAATTTATATTGTTTACTTTCAATGAATTTTTGTATATTAAAGGCTGAAAAATCCTGTTAACTATTCTGTATTGTAGAGCAGCTGAGGTCTGAAAGGAGCTACCTTTTGTTAGTGGTCAAGTCAGAGCTGCAAGAGCCAGCTGATTGTGGATAGAAACGAATAGTCACTCAGGTTCTGATACAACATCTGGTGGATATTGTCTAATACGTATTTTTATTTTTCAGCTGTAAAAAATGTGATCCTGTGGAAGTAGAGCTGGATAATCAAATAGTTATGGCCAGCCAAAGCAACATCTGTGATGAAGAGAGTGAGGTCTGCTACACTTATGACAGAAACAAGTGCTACACAAATCGGGTCCCATTTACCTATGGTGGTGTGACCAGGATGGTGGAAACAGCCTTGACCCCGGATTCCTGCTACCCTGACTAACTGAAGTCACTGCTGACTGCATAGCTCCTTATCTTAAAAGGCTCTTCATTTCGATGCAGAAAGTTAATATATTTACCACCAGTGAATTTGAAACAATGATTTTTTTTTCCTTCATGTAAAACTAACCCCCCCAATTGAAATAGTAACATTATTATTTTTATTGAAATGACTTTTCAACTGTATGTTCTTAACTCTAAGTAGTGAAGTCTCTCATTATCCTTGCCCGAAGGGGTAGATGCCCTTAAGAATATAATTCCTAGCATTTAAAAAGAAACAAGGGGAGAAAATAAAACTCAAAAGAGTAAAAATCAGAAGACATAATTAAATTTCAACTTTCTTTTCTTTTCTTTTTTTTTTTTTTTTTTGGCATTGCCTTGGAGAGCCAGAGCTTTTGCACCTTCCATACTGTTCTCTTTTTAAAAAGTGTCACTGTGCAGAGAAAATTTATATGTAAACATAGGTCAATTATATGTCTTCACTAGAAAAATAATAATTGGAAAACGTGTTTCCAAAATATTTGTAAAAGTAATTTAAAATGGGATCTCCATTTATGAGACTAATGAGCTGAATGTGACATCATTAAATGCGTATTTGAAAAATATATTTTGACATAGCACAGATTCGATGGCAGATGACACAGACTTTTTTTGATAATCAGGGTGGTGTAGGAAATTTCCATTGGAAATCATGTATGTTGTAAATGACTCTGATGAAATATGTATTCCAAAATATGTATTCTCTAGCACAGTTTGAATAATTAAATAGATTCATAAGCATATACCTGTGTGAAATAATTTATTGACAAAAATTGTGGAAACTTTGTTGTATATAAGTTAAAATATAACTTATTACTGATGACAGTGTGTAAGTACGATATAATTATGCAGTAATCACTGAATTCATACCTGTACATATTTGAAGTAGCTTCGTCATTTAAACCTAGAATTAAATTAAAAGGCAAGGTCCTTCTTGACAAACATAGTGTTTATCGTGGCACATAAACTTCTTATGGCAGAAAGCCAAGGCCAGTTGACATACATATCCCAGGGTTCTGTGGAAAGTAAATGCTGACTTTGGATTTGAAATAATGGGAGGCTGCTTAGTAAAAGTTTCCTGAAGAGGCATTGTTCTGTTTTCTCTCTCTCTCTCTCTTTTTTTAAACTTTATTTACTTTGACAGAGAGAGCGAGAGCATGTGAGCATGAGTGAGCGAGTGGGGGAGGGGCAGAGTGAGAGGGAGACACAGAATCCCAAGCAGGCTCTGCATTGTCAGCACAGATGCAGGACTCAAACTCGTGAACCGTGAGATCATGACCTGAATGGAAACCAAGAGTCAGACGCTTAACCGACTCAACCACCCAGGCAGGCGTCTCTTTTTTTAAATGGTAACAGTAATTTTTAATAACTTCCACTGTGTTTGTACTGATTATTCAGTGTTTTTTTTTTGTTTTTTTGTTTTGTTTTGTTTTGCTTTTTTTGGTTTTTTTTTTTTTTTGTTTTTGTTTTTGTTTTTTTTTTTTTTTTTTCACAAGGAAGGGAAATGAAGTAGAAGGGGAGTCAGGTAAAGAAATATCCTGGGCTACTTGTATCATTGTCTATTTCCAGAGTCGTCTTATGTTTATGGCCACAATACTAGTTATCACTTCTTGAAGTGTTTTTTATGGAACAGGCACTGTGTTGAGTTTATATTTTTTATCTCATTTAATTCCTACAGCAGTCCTATCTGGGCAGGCACTATGATTACCAATAACTGGCAGAATGAGAATCCTAAATGTGTGTGACCCAGAACCCAGGCTTTTAAAGATATTTTATTTTACTAACAGAAAGAGATAGAATACTGTCCATTTGTAAAACCTCCTAGCAACCCAGACACTACGGTTCACTTATTCCAGTGCTGTGTTGTTGAAATTGTTATGGAAAACATAACCCATTAGGAAACTGAAAGCTGGGTTTTAGTTTGGCTGCTCTGTATTTTTGGACAAGACATATAAGCTTTCCAGATCTCACTTTCCTTTTTAGTAAAGCAGGGAGCTACTTGAAGGCAGAAGACCATTTCTTCCTCATCTTTTCCTCTTTGGATGTGGCGGTGTTGAGCAAATGGGAATGCAAGGGGGTAGACAAAATGGTCCCTACGCTGCCTTTCTCATTCTCTGATCTCGAAATGGGGCCTTCACCAGGCAGGTGTACCAAATTTACAGCAGTATTTTGCTTCCTATTTTAAAAACAGAACGAGGCATGCCAAATCCTCGTTTTTTTGCTTTTTTTGGATAGGGCTGGGATACTCTAGGGATCAGTAGGGATCGTAGTTTTGATGTGTTAAAGATACATCATTCTTGACTAATCTTTGATCTAGTGTGTGGTTTTAGCCAAGTCTTTGAATTTTATTTAATTAGTAAACATTTATTAAATATTTATCACGTGCAAGGAACCATGCTATATTTTTTGGTGATTAAGCTGTGGTAAGTGCCCTCAAAATCGTCACCACCACTCACTCCCTAGACCTCTGCCTCATTGTCATCTCATGAAGTTCACCGTGTTTTTTAAAACTGCAAACCCTATTTCCTTATCTTGGTTTATTTCTCCCCATGCACTTATCACCCTCTAGTAGGCTATATAATTTACTTATTTATCACATTTATGGTTTCTTTCCCCCTCTAGAGTATAAGGTCCACAAGGGCAGATATTTTTGTCCAATGATGTATCCCCAGCACCCAGCACATCGCCTGGCACATTGAGGTGCTCAATAAGTATTTGTTGAATGAATGAACATGAATACAACTTACTTGAGGAGATAAGACACATGCATAAATAATGACAATCATCTGACAGAATCTCATGAGGGCAAAGCAATAAGGTCCGAAGCATTATAAGAATTTATGGGCGGCTTCTGGGGAACGTGATCAAAAAAGATGTGACCACCTATTGACCCTTAGGCAGGACCTGGGCACTTTGAGGCGTCTCTCTCCATCCCCTGTCCTTGGAACGTGGGTTCCCCTCGCCTTTCCTTCTCCCAGAGGCTGCTCCAGGTACATCGCCTTGAGATAGTGATGTGGCGTTGAAAACACCTGCATGGCATGCGTGTTTGAGCCCAGGTAAAGCCTCTTTATAAGCTTTTAAGATTTGGTGGGCAGGTGTGGGGATCCATTCATCTTGACAAGCCTTGTGTGTAAGTTCCCTTTGCTATTGTTAAAATTGCCGCCTACCAACACGGTCTGCTTCTTTCTTTGGTCTCTCCCTGTCCTCTGTGTCAAGAGGCTGGTTTCAGATTATACCAGGAGAGTTCCCGAGAGGCTTGTGGAATCCACGTTTCTATCCGCCCCCACCCCGTTGTTTTATTGAGATATAATTGACATATAACACTGTGTACAGCATAATGACTTTACATACGTATCTATCGTGAAATATTACCACAATAAGTTTAGTTAACATCTGTCGCCTCATATAGTTACAAAATTTTTTCCCCCTGTGATGAGAACTTTTAGGGGGACACTGTTTCTGAAGAGGCTCCTCTGTTCTTTTGCCATCTTTGCCTTAGTTTTTCTGCATACCCAACAGAAAAAGTTTTGGTTAGCACGTAGCAGATCCTTGTAAGAAAGATTCCAGTCTTATTCCAGCCCTATTGCCTCATTAAAGGACAGCCGAAATAGAAAACCTAAGAGCAAACATAAGTTCTATAGGTCTTCATTCTTTCAGAAGTTCAGTTAAACTCTAAGACCTTGCATGTTCATAACAATTTGGCCACTTACCATGTACTAGACACCAATCTAAGTGCTTTATTGAACATTAACCCATTCAGTATAAATCCAGAGTAGCTGCTGGTTCTTAAATGAGAGTTATTGAAGAAAGATTAAAATTCATTCATACATTTGCTTGTTATCAGGGAAACACTAGGGAATCAGTGTAGACAAGGCAGCTGTGAAAGGCCACTCTTGGCTCTGCAGCAAGCTTATTTGACTTACGGCTCTAGTTTGTGGGAGAGGTCCGTGGGCTGCTTCCACCCCATAATGATTGAGGGTGGCAAGGATACTAAGACAGGCTCATTCCTGGGAGGCATAGGACTCCTCTGAGGGGTGACTGACTTGAGGACTCCCTATCAGATTCACTAAACATTTCCTGGTACTGCCCACCTTTAAATACTACCTACCCAACCTTCCTTCCTACCCTCTTTCCTCCACACGGGTCAATCCCGCATGAGGCTCTGACAGTTGTCCCAGTCTTTTTGGGCTCCCACCCCATCTCCTCTTACAGGTATTTTTCTTAATAAATCTCTTGCACCTTTAATCTCATCTTGGATTCTGCTTCTTCAGGGTCTAAATTAGTGGACAATTATGAGGTATCTGATTTAAGAATGGTGATACTGAGCATTTTTCACACGCCAGGTGATTCACCTATGTCCTCTCATGTAACCCACACAGTGACTTTTTGGGTGTCACTTTTATATTGTAAACGAGAAAACCTATCCAGTGAGTAATTAAAAATTTGACTGGTTCACTTGATCTAGTAAATGACAAGGAAAACTGAATCACTGCTATAGCCTTAACAAAGGTTATCAGAGGCTCTTGGCAGTCATTTATGCCCACTACATTTTCTTACAACTCATGCAGCATTTTGAGGTTAATCAATTCATTGATCTGTCAGAAGTCAGTTATTTTTGAACTTTTTGTCCTTCCTTTTTAATATGAATTAAGTGGACATTTTTATTAAAAAATTTTTTGTTGTTTATTTTTGAGAGAGAGAGAGCACAAGCAGGGGAGGGGCAGAGAGAGGGAGACAACAGAATCCGAAGCAGGTTCCAGGCTCCGAGCTGTCAGCACAGAGCCCGATGTGGGGCTCAAACCCATGAACTGTGAGATCACGCCCTGAGCTGAAGTCGGACACCTGACTGAGTCACTCAGGCACCTCTGAATTAAGTGAATATTTTTAAAAGACAGGCATAATGGATATTATTGGTGAGAATGCTTTCCTTCTGTATAGTTCTTGAAAGGTAGCCATTTGCCTAAATGAGCACACTCAGCACCGGTAAAGAAATATTGCATTAATTAACAGTAAAAGTAATGCTTCTTTGTATCAAGCCCTTAGAAACTAGTAGACCCAAGCCAAGTATTCAGTTTTCACTTTAAGACTATTGTCATTTCTAATTGTTTTATATAACTTGATATTCAAAATGGAGCATAATTACACTTCTGCAATCACAAACATACCACCGTATACACGTTCATAACCAGACATGCACGGACTCCCTAATCTAGAAGCAGCTGGATAGGAAAATTAACCTTCGATGTACTGCCCAGGTCTTGGCTTTGGGGTGGCAGTATAGTATAGTGGGTAAACCCATGGCCTGGGTGGAAATACAGACTCTTCTTAGTAACTAAATGGCAGGTCACCAAGGGCAAGTTCACTGAATCTAAGGTTGAAGAATGGGAATGAACTCTCTTACAGTTTTTTAAAATACAAAAACCCCAATATACATAATGTATTTATATTACTTAGTACAGCTGTTGTAGCATTCAGTAACCTTCTGTAAATTGCAGTTGTTTTTGTGTGTTGTTTTTCAGCTTTTCTCTCTGCTCAGGCAACAAATGAGAGAAAAATGTAAATATGTATTGGATCAGTGATTCTCAAACTTTAGCATGCATGAGACTCACCTGGAAAACTCATGGTAACAGATTGCTGGGCCCCACCCCAGAGATTCGGATTAAGTAGTTCTGGGATGCATTGGGAGAAATAGCAAGTCTCAAAACATTCCCAGGTGCAGCTACAGTTGGGGAATTGCTTGAGACCCTACAACTTTAGCATTCTAATCCTCTGTTGCCCCCTGGTGGTTAATTTATGAAGTACAACGCATATTCATTTTAACACACCTTTCATTTAATACTCGTAACTGCCCTATGAAATACTATCTTCATTTTACAAATGACAAAACTGAGATACAAAGAGATGAAATAATCTTTATAATATTTTACAAATAGTATATGGATAACCTATAATTGGATCCAAGACTCTCAGACTCCAAAGCCAATGCTCTGACATAGTATGTTATCCTGTCTAAAATACATTTTCAGACCATTTCCCTCAGTAATTCCACTTCTGAGGAAATAATAAAAAATATGGACAAAGAGGAATAAAGATATTTATCACAGCATTATTTATGATAGCGAAAATTTGTAAGAAACTTTAGTATCAAAGGGAATATAGTATAGGCATATTTCTGAATATTTCACAGACGAGAGTGAAGCTTTAAGTATTTTTAATTGTGTGTAAATTGTTTATAAAACGTGAAGAGGGAAGTGTAGGATATTTCATAAAAGAATTATTTTAAGACTCCCTTCCTCCATACACACACATAGAAGAAAATAGGAGGAAATACTAACATTAGATGTTAGGATTATGTGTTACTTTTATTTGTTACATTTTACTTTTCATTATTTGCCAAATATTCAATAACAAGTGTGTATCTTGTAATTAGAAAAATATTAATCATTATTAATTTTTATTTTTAATCAATTATATTAACATTTGGGAAATTCTGGCCTTGTATTCATTTATAAAATATATTTAAAGAAAAAGTGATGTTTATTTAGCATCCATTCTGTGCTCAGCACAGTGCCAGTTGTTATAAGGGCCTCGCTTCTTAGGAGTTTTTTTCCCCTTGCATAGGCAGAACGAACACAGGAAAAAACACATGATACAAAACAATGTGTGATTAAGGGGCGCCTGGGTGGCGCAGTCGGTTGGGCATCTGACTTCAGCTTAGGTCATGATTTCATGGTTTGTGAGTTCGAGCCCCGCATCGGGCTCTGTGCTGACACCTCAGAGCCTGGAGCCCACTTCGGATTCTGTGTCTCCCTCTCTCTGTGCTCCTCCCCCACTCACACTCTGTCTCTGTGTCTGTCTCTCTCTCTCTCTCAAAAATAAAGATTAAAAAAAATTAAAACAAAACAAAACAATGTGTGATTAAATATAAAAGATAATGTGCCATGAGCCCTCAGGGAAGTTGGGGGTGTTAAGGCTGGGGTAGTCTTGAAGGAGATAATAATGAAATAGAATGGAAGTAGAACTTTCTTGAAATAGGTGAGTCGTAAAGACAGAGGGAGAAAGAAATATGATATAAAATTAGGATTGGGCTGCTCCTCTTTCTCTTTGTGTTCTCTAATCCAATTACATGCTTCATTTATGCATATCGCCTCAAATTGGTGATATTCAGTGGTCAAGACCCTTCTGTTCCTACCCTGGTGAGTGTGCAGTTGTCCCTTATTTACAGGAAAATAGCCTAGCACTTCGCCACTCCAACTTTGGTCTACCAACTGGCTGATTCATCTTCATGTGGAGGCATGTTCATAATACAGAATCACAGGTCGCACTCCAGATGATGAGATTAAAATCTGCATTTTAACAAGATTCAGGTGTGCGTTAAAACTTGAACAATGCTGGTATAGAATGCAACTTTGCCAGAAAGAGCCTGAATCCTAGGCTGGGGAGACAACTGGCAGCATGGTTTTATAGCTAAGGGACTGACAAGGTCCTAACCAAATAAAATTTCCTACCACTATCCTATTATCCTTCTGTAACTAGGCCATGATTAGATTCACTCTTTTTTTTTTTATTTTTTTTTTAACGTTTATTTATTTTTGAGACAGAGAGAGAGCATGAATGGGGGAGGGTCAGAGAGAGAGGGAGACACAGAATCCGAAACAGGCTCCAGGCTCTGAGCGGTCAGCACAGAGCCCGACACGGGGCTCGAACTCACGGACCGCGAGATCATGACCTGAGCTGAACTCAGACGCTTAACCGACTGAGCCACCCAGGCGCCCCTAGATTCACTCTTTAAGGGCATGCTGGAGGATTTGGGAGGACTGCATATTGGTCAACACTTGGGAAGGAATCTTTTTGCCAAGTTAACAACGGCCAATACCCGCCTTGTGCGGTGCAGAAGGAATGAGGCATGGTTATTTGGATAAGCTCAGAGGAAATGACTGTCCAAGTTCTGCTGAAGCACAGAAATGGAGGCAGATGAAATGGGGCAATACAACAGCAGAGGACCTTGCCTGAGGAGGTGTTGGGGGCATTGAGGGCAGCTTCATCGATTTCACAATTTTATCTGTGTTGATTACAGCTCCGTGGCCTCCTTCTCCATTTGAAGAATTTTCCTCCGCCAGCATGGAATTTTATTTGTTACTAGCTGAATCTTGATTCTGGCTATGAATTTAAAGTAAGAGAAAAGGTCCAGTGGCTGATATTATTGGGTTAGGGCTGAGGTACAGAGACAAGGAAGAACAGGTGGCCAAAACCAAAAGCTATATTCCGTTGTGAGATGGTGATGACCTGTTTTCCATCAGGTGTAGTTTTCTTCTGAGTTTTAATTGGGCAGTGGGCCTGAGTCACAGTGAAATCTTTGAGGTTTTGTGAAGGAGGGACAGAGCTGTTGATTTTAAGTCCCACATTTCTAGTTCCCCTTTTGGTTTTTAGAAACAAAGTTTGGTTTCCTGAGGGCAAGATGGATCTTCTTTAGGGTCTTTAGGGTCATGACTGAAGGAGAGCGGGGTAAGCAAAGGCAGAGATATGGCAAAGCAAGCAATGAAAGTAACTCAAACGTCATGTCTTGTGAATTTTCTTTAAAAAGCGTATAAAGTTAAGACTCTGATATGAGTGACTAAAGTAAAACTTGTTCAGGGGACCTGAAACCCAGAGGAAGAAGCTCCATGATAATGCCTACCAAGCTCAGTTTTCAGAGGTACCTGTACACACATTTCATCATCCTACTTTTCTTCCTCCTTAAAATTAACAAATGTATGATTTCCCCCAGCCAACTGGATATATGGCCAATATCTAGACAAATCTATTGTAGGCTGCGAGACAGAAAAGTTTAGAAAGCAGGTGTGTGTTAGTTTTGCTGGATTGTCTTCTGTGTTTGTTATCCTTAGGTATTATTTTCTTGTTCTTTTTTTATTTTATTGACTAAAAACACTGCCAGGATATATCCAGTCATTTTAGAACCAGTGGATGACAGCCTCTAGACACAGGAACTCACTATAGAAGTGGGGCTGTAGTGGTAGGGTATGAGTGCTAGAGGAAGGGGGGATCACTATCAGAGCCTTCCATATTGTGTGGGCACCTTAACCGTAGAGCTGACTTTGAAAGCTGATTAATAACTTACCAATGGCACACAGGATAATCAGTTTACTGTGAGAAACTCAGGCCTGGTTTTCTGTCAGTACAAGGATACTCGAGCTGATGAGCTAGAATGATGTTCGATAGGGACATCCCCCCGTCCCGCCTTTTTTTTTTTTCCACTCTATATTCTCAGATTCAATAGATATTTTTGTCCCACTGTGCTTTTACATTTCACATTATGGAAATCTTAGATGATAATTTAAGCTATGGCACCTCAAGGATGAAGATGTGTCAATGTATCTGCCAAAACAAATATATGATTCATATATTTTATAAAATATTCAAGTGAATGCATATTTTAAATGAAAGTATTCATATCTAGATTAAAAATCATGTGGAAAGAAAGTGAAACAAGACTGTAGCTTTATTTTAATGAGGATAATTCTTAAGAGACAGTTTTATATAGAAAAAGTTAATGATTTTTCAGTATGTGATTAAAATATAAAAGTGTGGGTGGTGGGTTTTAGCAACTAGTGGATGGCTTGCATAATCTACCTCTAAGACCCCTTCTAATCCTGAGATTCTATGTTGCTGAGTATATAAAGCTACAGAGTATGACGTGGCTAATTCGGTATCCCGTATGGTTTGCCCACAGGAAAAGCACACCACACGATTTTCATGGGAGCTTTGAAAGCCCTTTTAAAAATGGTCAATCAATAAATATTTATTGATTATCTACTATGTGCAAGACACTGTGCTAAGAACTTCAGAAGACTCAAAGCACAAGATTCCTTTCCTCTTGAAATTTTCAACATTGTATATTCTCAAATTTCTGAGATCTTCTTATGAAATCTGTCCCAGGAAATCTTCTCCTAAGAAACTCCTTAGAGTTGGAAGTAACTTTCTAGATAATTCTGAGAATTCTCCCCCTCTAAGAAGGAATAGACAGATAGTAGGCCAAAATGCTGTTATTAAAAAACAAAACAAAATACCTAGATATATATTCTAAGCAAGGAAATACAGAGATATCTACTTTAAAAATAATTTACACCATTTAATCAGGATACAAAGAAAATATGTCTGCAAATAATTCTGCTAGGACATGAAGAATAAGTCTTTACATTGGTAGTAGCATACACTGGTAGAATCATTTATATTGTGCTGTTAAGGAAAACTGACCATTGGATGTTTCTCTTATTTGGTTAGGATGGTGTTTCCTAAAATGTACTCTCCAAATCCTGCAGAGTATGCATTGGTGATGGGGTGTGGCAAGTCCTACACTTTGTTTTAGTTTATGGATTAATTTTGAGAGAGAGAGAGAGGGCGAGAGAGAGAGAGCGAGCAGGGGAGGGAGGGAGGGAGAGAGAGAGAGAGAGAGGGAGAGAATCCCAAGCAAACTCTGCACTGTCAGTACAAAGCCCCACGTGGGGCACAAAATCACGAACTGTGAGATCATGACCTGAGCAGAAATCAAGAGTCGGATGCTTAACCAACTGAACCACCCAGTTACCCCAAGTCCCACACTTTGAATCTGGGTGCTCAGTCCCAGAGTTGCAGTCTTTCCCTCCCCACATTCCTAAGCCTTGTCTCCAGGCCTCTAGTTCTAGGTAACTAGCATGTCTTCCCCACACTTCTTGAATGTCTTCCTCTGGCTAAGCTGTATCTACCTGGTAAAGGCCATAAAAAAATTAAAAACGAGAGTAGGTACCAGTGTCTCCTATTTCTGAAATATATTCTACAATGATGGTTAGCCTGGGTCAAAAAATGAAGGTAGGATTTGGAGAGTGAATACAAAAAGGAACAGAGATATGTGGTCTTAAGATATGAAAATGGGGTAGCAGTGAAAAAGATAAATATAAAATTCAGAGAAGAAAAGGATTGGTTGACAAGCGACCCATTAGGAGAGAGAACAGGAAGGTGGGAAGAGGCAAAAACATAATGAAAAAGGTAGACATAAAGACTAGTGAGGGTTGAAGATTGCTTAGTATGTAAGATGTGACATAAAGTGGGAAAGATAGGGAAGACAAAAATAGGAAGCAAAATACAGAACAGTTGACAGAAAAAAAAGACAGAAGGAAGAGAGGAAATGATGAAGAGAGAAGTAGTAGAAGAAAAAAGGTGTCAAAAGAATATTAACTAGGGCAAAAAAAAAAAACTGAGAAAGACCAACACAAGAAAAAAGTGTACAATCATTTGGATTATACTGATGTATAGATCTCCATACATAAAATGGAAATTTCATCTGCCTTTCTGTCTTGCAAAACCAGAGAATTTTGCAAGTATGGAACTTTGAGAGAAAAGGGAAGATTCAGCAAACAAAGAGAAATTGACCCAGACAAGTGGCTTCCACGTTTCAAGGATGAAGGTCATAGCCTTTCTGCTGCTTTTTAAGGTCTGTGCTAATTAGTGACAGTACTGAATCTATCAACCCCCAAGGGCCCAATCTCACCAGCATCACCTGGGCCACTACTCCTATTTTTGGAATGGGGAAAAACTTAAGGATAACCAAGAGGGTTGGGAGAAAAAGTTGGGAAACCACTGTAGAATATCAGATATAGAATATCAGGTATTTTTCTTCCCCAAAGAATGGTTGGTTGGGATAATCCCTAGGCCTGAAGTAGTAAGCAGTCTTGCACATGGTCCTGTGGATTGGTCTCTATTTGAAGGGAATCAAATGAAATGTGTTCATCTGCATTAAGTGGGTCTACATTTATACTCTGAAACTGTGCCCCAGTAGCTAACCTAGACAATGAGTTAGGACTTTGAGTAGGCGTAATCGGATCTTCATCAAATGGGCCTTGCCTTCCAATGCCAGATGGAGTTCCAGTGCTGGAGGAATGATACTTTGCCAATTTGGAGCCAAAGCATGGTAACTGCAGGATGCTTGATGGTCTTTGTTGCTGCCTTTCACCCTCATTTCCTTGTACTTCACTTTGGATTCCTTCTGGATTGGGGGCTTCATCAGGTGTACCCATAACAAGCTGCTCAGGAGTAAGGTCAACAGTTCTTTCATTGAGCTGGTTGCCTTCAAATATTTGTTCCAAAACATTGTCCCCATCTCCTCCAAGATCACTTTTGAGGCAAGGCATATTCTTTGATTGAAGGGAACTGGCTTCAGGAAAGGGCATAATTCCCCTTTGGCTCAGCTGATTCTTCATGGAACATGGTGTGTTCCTCCTCAGGGTGGACACATCATCTCTAAAAGGACTTGGGTTTTCACTTTCTCCAGGCAGTCTTTTCTCTGAGCTGTTTCTTTGGCCAGGTAGGTTGCTTGGAGGGGAGATGGTGTGTCTTGCATGTTTAGTATGACTATCTTCTGTATATGGAGGACTGGTGTCTTGGTTCTCCCCTGGTGCAAGACCAAAGGATGGAGTGTAGTCCTGTAGAGCAAGTGGATCTTCTTTGTGTCCTGTGGAGCTGCCAGCACAGCAAGGGCCTCTCTGGCTTAGATGAAATACATGTGCTTCTTTTTGACCTGATGGGTAACTTGGAGGAATTAAGTCTGGGAAAGCCAACTGTTCTCTCTCTGGTGAATTTATCCTAGTAATGTGCATGCCATAATTCAAATTCTCACTTTCATGCCACGTTGGACTTTTCTGAAGCCCAGCTGGGGAATTGCTAGGATAAGGCTGGTTCTCTTTCTCATGAGGTGGACTAGGGGGAGCTTTGTGTAAAGTTGTTGGTCGATCCCAGAAGTTTCTGTTAAAATATGGTCTTCTTTCTTTCTGCCCTTGGGCTTGAATCTCATGGTCCCAGGAGTTCCAAGAGGGGAACAGAGTGCTTTCTTCCTGTCCAACAGCATTATTAGCATAATAGCCCCTGCTCTCCACAGGTGATGGTGCACTGGGAGCTGTATTATATGATGGAAAATTCTCATCTTGGTTCCAGGGATAAAATTCACCATAAGGGAAATCCTCCCTGGGTTTTGATGGATTATCTAAGGAATAGGGAAGGTATTCTTTTGGTTGATTTGAGGTATACTGCTCGCCTTCATAGTGCCTAACTGTTGGCCCTTCTTTAAAGCTCGGCTCCTCCATACCCCATCTACTTTGTCCTGGAAAAGTTTCATCTCCAGTTGCATCAATTGGGTCCTCTTCATTATAAGGGACTGTTTCTTTCAGGTCTGGAGTATTCATGGGGTACAGTGAATTTTTGGGTTGCCCCATAGTATTGGGAGAATCATCTCTTTCATCCCATGTATTGCTTCTAAGGTATGGTGAGTTTTCCCTGGGATTATAAGTGTTATAGTCAGGGTAGTAAACACCTCCCCTTGAGCCATGAGAAGGATGAAGTAAGTGTTCTTCCTGCATCCTGGGATCTTCCTTAATAGGTGGAGAGATTCCTTGATGATTCCAAATATTTCTTCCAGCAGGAAAATGTTCTCTTGCAGTGGAAGGGATTTCCTCAGGGTATACACGTTGATACGTACTGTGCTTTAATTCTGGTCGATTAGTTTCTGATACATAAGGGATTCTTCTTGGCTCCAAAATAATCCCTTTGGGCAAATTCTGGCTTTGGGTTTGTCCATCAGAATTTGGGGCTCTTTTGGACTCTCCTTTTGGGTAATAAGAGTTTTCATGTTGACCAACAGAATTAAAATTTGGGACTAGCATGTTACTCTCAGGATGAGGCAGTTTATAGTTTGATTTATTAACTCCATAATCTTGAGAGTTTCTCCAGGGGCCAGATGGATCTCTTGTAGGAATGACTATTCTTTCTTTTGGACCTACTGGTTTCTCTGCTGGATTTTGGATTTTTTCATTGCGGACAACAGTACCATGTTTGGGACCCAGAGGAGCAACATTGGTTCCCATAGGGTGTTTATTTGGTCCCTGAGGCTTTCTTCTGACATTTCCTGGATTTCCTGCATGAGTGGGAGAATTGCCTCTTGCAGTAGAAGCATAAGCTTTGCGATAAATTGGATTTCCTGAACGAAATGCTTGTTTGCCTTCCAAAGCAAAGGAGTTCCACCGAGGACCCCTTTGAACCTGTTGATTTCTGTAAAAAGGCCCATTCTGTCTACGCCCCATGATAGTACCAGTGGGACGCCATTGTCTTCCTGCAGGAAAATTTCGGATGTTAGGATTTGGATAGTTTTCGTAAATATTTGGCTGACTTGGTCCCCATGAGATTTGAGTTCTTGGTACTCCCTGGCCTGAAACATTAACTGTAGGGGGTGAGATAACCCCGTTTTGAGCTGTAGGATTACTCACAGTGTTTGGGCCATGGCCACTGTTTCCTGTTGGGCTGGTGTCATTTCCGCCCTGACTCCCTCCAGGTGCATTTGGTTGAGTAGAATTAGTCTCAGGACCTGTTGAATTACCCGAGGGCTCAGTGGCTGGACTCTCTGCTTTAGGAGGATCTTTTTCTTTGGGTTTTTCAAAATCTTGTTCAAACATCTCTTCTGAATAATAAGGAGGACGGCCCCCAAATCCCTGATATCCAAAATATCCAAAATAAGGATTCTGTAGGGAAGAAGATGGAAATTGGTAATTACTCTTTGTTTTGCACCATGGTGTTGCTCGGAATTTTTTTAATGTGATAGGGAAATGAGCCACATGCTTCTTTTAAAACCATTGACTATGCTTCCTTTCTTGAAAGTTAATTCCTCCTTGGTTTCCATGACCCAACTCCCTTCCAGTTTTCTCTTCTGGTACTTTAACTTTCTGACTCACTTCTTAGTTTTGTCTTCCTAGTCCTGACCCCTAAATCTGAGGGGTGTTTTTTTTTAAAGGATTCCATTTTCTGTCCTTCTAATTCTTCTGTTCTCATTTTACATATCTGCCTTGAGTAATCTATTGCAGGCCAATTTTTTTTCAATGCAGATATATATCAGTGACTCCCAAAGCCATAAGTCTGGCCCATGACACTATGTCCTGAGGCTGAAACAGCAAGACTGGGTCACTAAAGATCTCATTGGGCACCTCCAACTGAATGTACCCAGAATTGGACCTATCTGCCCCCAAACTTCCTTCTCCAACTTTCTATATATCTAAGCAACATTCACCACTATCTACCCAGTTTCCCAGGTTTCTACTCTCCTCTATTTCCCCCAGCCAATTAATAACCAAGTCCTATAAAATCTGAACTTTCATCCTGTCCCCTCTTTTTTTTATCCCCAGTACTCTTGAACTGCTGCAATAGTTTTCTTACTGGTTACTCTGAGTGTAATTGTACTTTCCTCTCCATTGCTATCAGAACAGTAGAGGTTGGGGGAACCTTCTGTCACTTTCCTCTTTTTAAAAAAATTTTTTTTAATGTTTATTTATTTTTGAGAGAGAGAGAGAGAGAGAGAGAGAGAGAGAGAGAGAGAGAGAGAATGAACAGGGGAGGGGCAGAAGGAGAGGGAGACACAGAACTCGAAGCAGGCTCCAAGCTCTGCGCTGTCAGCACAGAGCCGGAGGTGGGGCTTTAACTCACAAACCGTGAGATCATCACCTAAACAGGAGTCAGATGCTTAACTGATTGAGCCACCCAGGCACCCCATGTCACTTTCCTTTTTAAATATTATTTAAAGTTGCCCTTACCTTACAGGAGACACTCTAAATCCCATAGCACAACATACAAAGCAGCACAGCATGGTCTAAAGAGTGGAGCTGTAGGCAGATATGGGTTAAGATCCCTGTTTCATCACTATTAATAGTATGATCCTGGGCTAACCTCAGTTTATTATAACTTTGGTTATTTGTAAACTCAAGGTAATAAAATAATATCTATCTTATAAGTTGCCATGAGGGTCAAAAGAGAGATAAATATGTACAGCTCAGTGCCTGGCACTTAGTAAGAATCTAACAAATGTTGTACATTATATAACACCACCACCACCACCAATAATAATTTTTTATAATCATCTGGCCCATAATTATTACATCCAGGCTCATTTCCTCCCCCTTGTACTTTGTGCAGGTGCAAATCACAACTACTACTGCAGATATTCACAATGGAATCTAAATGTCTCTCTACAGATGAATGGAAAAGGCAAAAAGTGGGCGAAATTGAATAGTAATTTATCTTCTTTGGGCTTCAATTTATTTGTATAATGAAGGAGTTAGATGATTACTTAATTCCCTTCTAGGAATAACTTTCTAGAATGTATTTACTTCCTTCTCTTAGTTGCCCCATCACTGTCTAGAGTCCAGTACCAACCTGGAGCAAAGGTTATTAGGTTAGCCTTTTTAGAGAGAGAAAAAGTGAGAAAAAGGGACGGGGAGAGAGAGGAAGGACAAAGGAGGGAGAGAGGGAGGGACAGGGGTCAGTACCTATAGAGGAGAAATGATGTATCACATTTATATTTGTTACTGGATGTTTTTCTTATATCATGGGCACTTGAGCTACAAATTCATGTGTTGAAATTTAACATTTTGAATAGATAGGAATTAAAAATCAGAGACTAATGGGGAGAAGGTAGCTTTACTTGTACTCACCCCGCCTTCTTCATTGCTGACTGGTGGACGTCCGAAACCTGGTGGTACCCTCTGAAAGGTAAACACCACAATGAATGCAAGAGGAAACCACGTTCTATGCTACCATTTGTTTGTAAGACTCAGGGTGTCTTAAAAGAGTTCGAGTCAGTGACTGGGTGTTAGCATTATTAGTTTTTAGCTTTTGAGTCATTATCTCTCACAGTCTACTATTAATTAAAATTATAACCCATCAGTGAATACTGGTAAATACAAAGGTTTCAGCTGAATTCTAGATTATCTTATTCAAAATACCATGTATGGCTGTGTATCCTAGCAGTCACCCCATCCCATGGGCTCCAACACACAGACACACACAGACACACACACACACACACACACACACACACACAGAGTGTGATTTGAGTGTTATTAGGATCCAAACATCCATATTAGAACATGTAATAATGGAGATCAAATAATGACGCTATTTTCAGAGAGTCTATGTCACATTTAGGATGACAAACCACCAATTCTCCTGGATTATTACGATAACTTTTTTATTTGACCAAGGTTTATTTTCCTAATCAAACTTGGAGGCTGAATGTTTGATCAGGGGAGAGAGTTCAGGAAATCAGTCCAACTCCTGCAGACCTTCAGGAAGTCCTATGTGGATGATGTAATAGTTCAGCATAAGAATTACACTTATCTGTTTTTTAAATCTTCACCTGGTACTGCCTTAGTTTCTTTAGTTCAGTATGGCCAGTGAAAGGAAGACACTCTTTTAAGGAAAAAAAGTAAGGAACTCTTATTCCTTGAAATGAATTGTTCCTTATTGATAAGAAGGTGTCTTGATTATAGAATGATAGACCAAAAAAACCAAAAAACAAAAAAACCCAACAACAACAGTGCCATAGCTGAATAAAAAGTCATCAAATATTTGTTGTTTCTGGTATTTTAATAGCAACTGGCCTTTAAACTTTTCTTTACGTCAAATAGTTTATTTTGTGATTTATATTTTTAATGCCTGTGATGCAATTTCAATAGTTTTATTCTAATGATTTTAAACTTTAAAGGATTCTCATAAATACTATTTTGCAATATTCTTTATAATGAGGTATCTGTGGCAAGAAATAATAAAAGATAGAAAGACCTTAGTCTAAGCATAGCGTATCTCATGATTTGCAAACTCCATTTTGTCTCAATTTCCCCTTTACATTAAATGAAGATAATTTTTGTGCTTTCTAATCTCTTAGGGAAGTGGGGGAATAGTAGCGAAATAGTGCAATCCTTTAAAATTAATTCATTGACTAAGTTATTAGTAGTTGTTTGGTGATTGTTCATGTCTCCAATTTGTCTGAGTAAAATATTCATTAAAAATTTTTTTCCCTACATGATTAATGATGTGATGATTTTTTTTTCATACTCTCTACTGACTGGCATACGGATTCCATTTAGAGAGTATGAACTCATATTAGTTTGAGATATGACCTGTTAATATTATTTTTCACTTCTAGTATAAAGAAAAAACTCACATGTGGAACTTGCCATGGTGGCTGTTGATAGAGAAATAGCCCATTGCCAAATGGTGGGAATGCCTGAAGAGAAAGAAAGAACCATAGTGATGTGGAAGTGAGAAAGATAAATGGAAAATGAAACAAACCTATTAAATACAATTGTTTGAAACTTGAGAGTCTGCATCTCCCTTTGCATTAAACTGCAATTTTCTATTTTTAGGGCTGAGATGATGATAATGATAATAATAATAGCAATTAGTATTAGTGAACACTTATGTTCTAGGTACTGTACTGAGCATTTTGTAGTGGTCAACTTATTTAATCCTCATATAAACCTAGAAGACATGTGCTGAAGACATTATTTCCTTTTCACTGAAGATTCTGAGGTTCAGAGAAGTTAAGTCACTTGCCCAAAATCTCTCAGTTGGTAAATGGTCTAGGAGTGTCTTTTCATTTAATTTTGTGTTCTCTTATCTGTAATAGTGTCTGATAATAAATAAATAGTGTCTGTTAATCGACTAAGAGACAGCATTTTGGAAGCTCCACGTTGGATGATATCTTGAGAAACCATTTGCACATCTTCTTCCTTTAAGTCAGGATTATTTATGCCACCCAGAAGTACCGGAAGCAGTGTTACCTTTCAGGGCACTATTTGAGATCATCAAAGCATAGATCTGGAAGAGACTTAGAAATTGTTTCTTTACTCATGGGGAGTCTGTAGCCCAGAAAGGTAAAGTGACTGCTCAAGATCACACAAGTAATAAGGGCTGGGGATAGAACTTGAATCTCTGTTCCCTGATTCTTCTGTTAGTGCTTATGTTACAATACCATGCTGCCTCTGCATGGTAAATAAAAATAAAAAGAGCTTCTTTAAAGCAACAGTATTTTGGTAATTTTTTTAAAGATTTAAAACAATTTTTTTGGTATCTATCTATCTGTATATAGATATATACATATGTTGGTAATTTTTAATCAAACAAAGGCTGGGGTAACTTGGCAGACAATTCTGGATAGGCAGTGGAGCATCATGTTAGAAGAAAGTGGCAAAACTGAAGATTCTATTTCATACATAGCAGTATGTGTCTTGAGCAACATTGGAGAAAGTGTGTATGTGGGGATGGTATGGCTCTCCAAATCCCTCTGAGCCCATTTGTTGACTCTGGTTTGGAATTTTGCTGGGCAAGCCTCACCTGAGGTGGCTGGGCTTCCTCTTCTGGCTGTGCTGGGGTAGGTGATGGCTGCTTTAAAGGCCGCTTTGGTGGTGGCTTTTTTGGTTGAGGCTGGTTGGTTTTCTGGGTCTCTGGGGCTTGATCAGTTTTGCTCTTTTGGCGTTTGGGTGCTGAAGGAGATGAGGGTTTCTGTGGGCGCCCCGTGTTTGGTGGTGGTTGAGGCCACATGGGCATCTGATACTGCGGGAAGAGCTGAGGCAGACCATTCCCATACAAGGGGCCCAGTTGTGCCATCTGTGAGGGTAGCAAATAACAGTAAAACCATAGGAGGGCTGAGATTCCAGCTTTCCTCAGCCTGTAATGTCACTCTCTAAAACTCAGGCAAAATCTCAAAAATTCTATGAAACTTAACAATGGAAGCCTCAAGATCTTTAGTATTTCTTTAAATATTGTCTTACAGAAATGAATTTCAGTCTTCTAGAAAACTAACAAACAAAGCAAAAGACAGAACTGGTGAGAAATTTAAGTTTAAGAATTTGGCTGATAATTTTCTAACTCTGAAGTGCTGACTCCCATAAGAAGTCATATAATTGATTACAGAGGACTTGGTGTCAGATTCAAAACTGTGACTTGTTACAGGCTGGAAAAGGAGAAAAAGCAAAAAGAAGATAAATGAAGTAAGAATGACAAACAGAAAAAAAACGCAACAAGGAACAAGAGAGGAGAATACAAATTCTCTGTTGTGTAAACATCCTTACGTGGTACTTATGGTTTTTGGTTACTGGTGAATTTTCATTAATTCCATTTTCATGATCAGAATCTCCACAATTTCAAGGTTGGAAGGGAAGCAAAGGTGGTCATGATCTGAAGAAACTAATATATGAATTGACCTCCTACAATGTCAGTTCCCATTCAAACATTGTTGCTTTGGTTTAACACCAGAGCTAAACACAGTAAAACCAAGAGTGAGAATTTAAAAGAGTTGTGCCAATCAGTAGTTGAAAATTGACAATGATGATGATTATAGGTGAGAAGCTTTTAAAGAGAATGACTTGAATAAAGGATTAAGAGAAAATTGATTTTGAAGAGAAAATTGAATTGAAGTCCTTGATTTTTCCTCCCAATGGTTCTCACGATCATCACAAAAGTCAAAAGTGACATATAGTATGGTAGTCATACAACTTTGTCAGAAAAATTATGCTAAAAGATCCAACTGATACGTGATTTATTTTTAGTTGGTTCTAAGAATTAGCACTAGTGGTAAGTATAATTGAAATTTATTTAGATAAGATAAAAACTTATTTCATAAATTTAGTGTTATCTTTCAAGATAATCCAAATAAAATTTACCTCCCCACACACCTGGAGTATTTTTTGTCCTTATTATTTGTGAACACATGTTGTGTGATCTTTCCCCAGAACCAATTTCTCTTGGATACAAAGAATGTTGGTAATTAATAAATGATTTTTTTTTACATGAGAGAATAACAGTAATGAAAAAGAAGAAAATCTGGGGTAAGGAGACAGGCAAAATGATATTTCCCCCTTAAAACTCTTATAATGATTATATTGTAATTAAAGCATGTGGATAGCTGTTGGTATCTTTATTAGCTATGACAAACCTTATAATGTAATTATCCATATATAAAGAAGAAATTATCAGAAATAACACAAAGCAGAACTTACATGTGGGGAGTTCATGAAGTTGAACTGACCATATCGCATCATCTGTGACCAAAGGAATCCATTAATGTGATACAAAGTGAAAACATTTTATTATTTAACCAATCTACAAATCACCAGAAATAAGCTGAATTTCTGATTTTAATGTACAACAGTCATATCTTTTACTATTTATGCATGGGTTTAAAATAAGTATGCAATTAAAAAACCCATGTCACTAATTTTTAAGTCAGGATTTTATTTTGAGAAGAATCAATATAGAATAATAGAGAATAAAAATCTTGCCTACTCTGACGTTTTTGAATGTTCTACTCAACTTTTGGAATTCGGGACTTGAGAATGTGATAATTCTATGAAAAAGATGATTCTCCTTTCTGATGTATGTTGAATTTGGCTAATGATTTTGGCTATAAATCATGTCGAAGATATTATATGCCTATGTGTCTACCTTCTAAAAACTCTTGGTACAAATATCTACCTTTGCTAGCTTGAAAACTTAGCAGAGAAGCCAACATTAGCTATTCCTGAATGGAAATTAACATTTACCTTGGCAAGGAATAATGAAGTACATAGGTAGTATGGAGCTGATGAAATTACTACTTTGCCTTGATTTGAGAGTTTAAGTCTTTCAAATTTTCCCTTTCCCTCCCTCCATCTTTTTCTCAAGAAATTTTATATATCAAAAAGTTTTCCCTTTTTTAATGGACTCTCAGGACAGGGCTTACAAAAACTTCTCCCCAGAGACTGAATATACATACCTCCTCACTTTTACTGCTAAATCCAGGCATTCGGGGCATTTGCATCTGGAAGTGAAAGAATATTGGTGACAAATTCAGAACATAAGTTGAAATAAACCCAATAATTATCTCCAAGCTATTTAACAACAGAACACAAAAGGACAAGTCCTAAAAAACTCAATACTCACTGGCATAGCAATAGAATTACCAAGCAGACCTAGAAAAACCAGGAGAATCTTCATTTTTCTACTTGGTACCTGGAATACAAAACTGGGTTTTATTTTTGGATTATGAAATAATTTCACTGGCGGCATTCTGCCCAGCTCTGTCAAGGAGAGCGTAGAAACAGACCACGCTGGGGGCCTCTGCCGCCATTTTTACTTTACGTTAAGAAACTACTAGTTATTACCTTATACTGTTCTAAACTGTGAAAAGGATCTAATTTAAAAGGAAAGATAGAAGCGAGAGAGAGAGAGAGAGAGAGAGAGAGAGGGAGGGAGAAGATTGATCCTTGAGAAGATGGGAGATGGTTTATAGCACTGGAATATGGACGTCAGAAGTTAGGAGTTTACCTGAAATATATAAATATTGCTGATTTTGAGTTCTTGTTGCTAGGCTGGTTTAGAATGGCATAGTAATGTCTGATTATAATCACCATTCAGAATAATCTCAGTTTCAGTGAAGGTGCAATCCAAAATCAGTACTTTTAGCTACTTTCTAAGATGCCATAGACAACATTCCATTATGTAGAGGCTAATTAAATAAGCTGGAATATTCCAGAATCCTACTCTTTTCTTCTTTCCTCTATTGTTTCTATTATTATTATTATTATTGCTTTTTTAAAAATTATTTTATCTTTTAAAAATTCACTTCTGCTCAAGGGCTGGTCAGAGAAATAGAAAAATATAGGCAAAGATATTTTTATCTCTTTGTTAGACACTTTGATTGAACATATAGAGGAAAAGATTGAAGTTATAGACGTATGTGTGAAGTTTGAGAATGTTTTCATGGATTTCATTTATCCCGCTCCAGTTAATTACGCAAGCCTTGTATAATTAAGACTTGTAGTTACAACTTTGAACAATTTTTTTTTCTGAAACATTTACTTGTGTAATTTTTTAAGAAAACTCTGCCCTATTTGCATGTACAATAGAAGAAAATGAAGGTTTTAATCAGAATGATTGATTTCTTGGTACATCGGATACAGCACAATTCCTAGCATAGTAACCAGCACATAGATACCAGTAGTTGCTCAGTCTTTTCATTCCTCTTTCCTTTTTCTGGGCATGAAATGTGCGTAGAAGTATTTTGAGCCAAATGCTCACCCTTCTGTTTGCTTCCCATAGGAGCAATATAATTAAAGGACACTTCAGCATTTTCCTAAATTATAGGTGCAATCAATAACCTTTTACATATCAGAGAAATTGGGAGAGTTCAGTTAAACAAAGGAAGCAGTAACATGTAAATGTCTTTACTGCTAATTAAGGATTTTCAGAATCATGACATTGTAGAGAATTAAAAATAACAACTGAGACTATTGTCTTCAGCATAAGCTGAAAACATGAGGAAGCTAATAAAGAGGATATTGGTGAATGCTTTCCTTTCTAAATCTACTTTCTAAGATCATGGCCCAAGATTTTGGGGGCAGTTGGATGTTTAATTTCTCTCTTACTTAACCATCCATTTAATCTCTGTAGTAGCTGTCACTGAGACTCCTGATAATGTTACACACGTAAGTAGGAATTTTGCCAACACAAAATGCCACTCACTTTCTCTTTTGTAAAATTAATATATTATACTGGACGACTGATAGTTTCCTTCTCTCTCTAGAAGTTCATGATTGGATGAAAGTTTATTTTTAACTGAAAATAGCACTCATAATGGTTGCTGTGGAGTACAGAGACTATGCAAGTTCTTACTTCTTTGTCCCATCTGTGAACTCAGATGCTCTTTGTTTCTTCTGACATATTTAAATAGTGTTTTACCCTCTCAAGCATACTTCTGACAATATTTAGTTTGATATGTGACCTGTGTTATAAAAAATGAATATAAATTCTCACCAAGTTATCTAGCTTAGGAAGAGTGGCTCCATGGCTGTGCTGGAGCAGCAACATTTTTCACTCAAATTTTGAAAAATACAGATTTGGTATAAGACGAAGGTCAAACACAGAAATGAGACAAATAAATGAAATGAATAGCAAAAGCTCAGCTCTAAGGCAGCGCATGTCATATTAGTTATTTTATCCAATCAGAGCCTTACTAGAGGGACTTAACAATCAAACTGAGTCTTCTATTGCTTTAAGAGAAGGGTGAAAGCTAAATCAGAGAGAAAATGACCCAGGAACAGTATTTGAGGTATTTCTAACGCAGTGCTGACAAAACTTGACTGCTCTACAGGAAGATGTATGAAAGCATAGTGTTAAATGAGATCTAAGTAGGTTGGAAGAAAAGTTAGAAGAAAAACAAATCTACCAAATAAACCAACGAGTTTAAAGTTTTATCAGAAGATCAGTATGCAGCAATGACTATACAACCAAGATCAAAGAATGCAATAAGGAAGTCAACCAGTATCTATGAATTAAGTTCATTCTTTGGCACTATATCATTTATGTTGACAATCTCTAATACTCACCCAATGCCAGCTAGTAGCTCCAATATATAACAAATAACTTTTACTTGGACTTTGTTAGCCTGTCTTTGAAATATAGTCTTACTGGTCTACAGTGGAAATGCCTACAAGTTGCTGAAGCCGGGGAGATCTCAAGGAGCAAGACACATTTGTTTCTTGGAAATAAAACAAAAATTCTTCATGAAGATGTCATGTTGTTTAACAAAAAGGCTTAAAATAAAAAGATTCCTCCTGTAAGAAAGCTTGGGATAGCAAGGTCACATTTAAGCTCTGTTGTAGACCTGTACAACCAATCAGCTTTGAGAAAAATGGTTTTGCCATCACAAGAGTTTAAGGTGAAAAAACATATCCAGTGTAAATTTATAATGTGTTATTATAGGAGCTGTCAAATCAAGTCTCTTATTATGTATAATAACAGTCCAGGAAAATGAGCTTACAGCTGTAAGATTTGGGAGATGCTTTCCTTGATGAATTTGGGGTTTTTCAAGCTTAGAAACTTTGTTTATGCAAAGATATTTAGGGAACAAAAGTGAATATTAACTATATTCTACTGTGATAAATCATTGACCATCATCAAAATGCAGGCCTACATGCATCTCTCTCTCTCTCTTTCTCTCTATCATTCTATCTCTATATCTCTAATTCTAATTCTATAGATATAGATATATAGATATAGCTGTAGAAATATAAACTTAATATAGTTAATTAGTATTTATTTAACATATAATTAAAATTAGGTGAAATGTTATACCCATGGACAACTCAGTGCCTTCATTTGATTTGTATTACATAAGGCTACCAGGACATAGTGTTTTTTTTGAAGAAAAATATAACTGAGTCACTTGGGATTCCAAGTTTTAGATCAGATATGCAAAATGATAAATGAACTCTCAGCTATTCATGGTAACACAACCTCATGAAAATAGGAGTTAAGAAATTCACTGAAGGGGTTATGTTATGAATGTTTTTTGATATCTGGCTTTTTATAATAAAGATTTCACTTCCAAATAAATGGAAAATTTATACTTTTCATTAACAAGAGCAAATCGCTCTCTTTGCTCTACTTGGGATTCTCCTGTTCTCTTACGGCTCCACAAGAGAAAATATTTGTAGTGGTGATCTTTGCTTACTTATTTTCGTGTTGGCATTTAAAAATTAAGAATATTTTAATTTAATGCCAAAAACCGGTTCCTACTTGGTATGATGGTGCACGTCAGTTCAATCCAGTGGTTCCAAAGGGTGCTGTCCTTCCAAGGCACCAGAGCTGCCGTGTCCTTCCTCTCAGGCCCAATAACATTGCATTTCTTAGCACCCCCCCCTCCACTCCCTGCCGTCTCCCTGAATTTAGAACCACAAAGAACAACATGGCACCAGAATGTTTGACTTTAAGTTCTAAATACCTTTTAAGCCTGTCTGAATCCAAGATGTACAAAGGGATATCTGCTGCAAGTGCCTGCCTGTCTTTGATTTTGTAGAAACTGGGTAGTAGCTATAATACTGTTTGTGCTCTGTGCACATTGAGATGAATTTGCAAGTGGTAGAACACCTAGGGGACAGTGTTTTCTTGTAGGTGAAATGAGAATCGTGATGCTGGGTGACACTGGCCTTTGCCCGTGCCCTTCATGTAGATGCTGGAGTTCTGATTTTGGCCTTAGTCATTTAGGTTAGCTCCAGTGGCCACTAAACCTCCTTTTTTTTTTTTTTTTTTTTTTTTTTTTTTTTTTTTTTTTTTTTTAAAGTAAGCTCTAGGCCCAATATGGGGCTTGAACGCATGAGAGATCAAGAGTCACATGCTCCACTGACTGAACCAGCAGGGCGGCCCTCCTTTTGATCGCTTTCTTTATTTACCCTTGTTCCCTCTGCCACAAGGCTGGTTAGTGGTCATGAAATAATTCATGTCTTAAATATCCAGCTGAGCCTTTGAATGGATGAATTCTTAGTAGTGGTGGATAGGATTTAGGAAACAATCAAGTCTCTTTTTTCTTCCAGAACACCGAAGAAGTGCTTCACTTGACAAAATACTTCCAAACCAGTCCTTTATGACCTTTCCCTTTTACTGCTATCATCTCTGCTGATTTTATAAATTCTTTTTCCCTCCAAACAATTACAATTACTAGTGAACATGTTAATGATTTGGCTTAAAACCATTTTTAAGTGTATCTCCTTTCTTTTTTCTCTGTGTTCTCTTGATTTGGCTTAAAAACATTTTTAAGTGTATCTCCTTTCTTTTTTCTCTGTGTTCTTTTCTTGTCCATAAGCAAGTCTTCTTAACCTCTTCACTGGGATTTGTAAATGTATGAAATTATATATATGAATTTCTGTGTTTTTGTATAAATGCATTATTTTTCCCTGAAGGAGAACCATATCCTCCAAAGGTGTCTGACCTCCCCACTTTTTTCTCTCCAATTATTAAATAATCGATGTAATAGATTTTAATAAGATTTATAAGATTTTAATTGATTTTAATAAGATTTTTCTCATTGTCCTAGATTTGAAGCTGGTGGGAACAGAAAAGTCTTTTGGTTTCTTACTGTAGATATTGTAGAAAGAGGCCAGGCTTTGGAGTTAGCAGACCTGAGTTTAAACCTTCCACAAATATCCAACTGTTTGATTTTCTGTGTAGTAAAATGGGGTAGTATGTTTCTGCTAAGAAGTAGATTAAATAATGCATGCAAAGTGCCTGGCATGTAGTAGGCACTGAGTGATGATCAGCGACTGATCAGTACATGAAGGTATTCTGATGATTCCACATTACACCTTGTAATGATTCACTAAGGACTCAAATGGAAACAGGGCAGTACCTCTCAGAGCACATAGATCCTCATCTAAACACAACTGTGGAGGGGCGCCTGGGTGGTGCAGTCGGTTAAGCATCCGACTTCAGCCAGGTCACGATCTCGCGGTCCGTGAGTTCGAGCCCCGCATCAGGCTCTGGGCTGATGGCTCGGAGCCTGGAGCCTATTTCCGATTCTGTGTCTCCCTCTCTCTCTGCCCCTCCCCCGTTCATGCTCTGTCTCTCTCTGTCCCAAAAATAAATAAAAAAACGTTGAAAAAAAATTTAAACACAACTGTGGAGCTGAAGTTCTATGGATTATTATTAGTATAACACTCTATCTAACACTGCAGGACTCGTGAATGAAATACTTGAGACAAATAGGGTCTTAGAAATTTCTTACTGGTGACTACATAGTTTCTAAGTATAGAACTCATAACCTTGACTTCTCTTTGGGAACTGTTCATATAGCATATCCTCAGGCTTTACATGTGAGACACTCTTCTAACATAGGAAAAGAGGAGGTGGTGTTGAACTCTTACAGATTAAATGGTTAACAATGTTTTATTCTACAAACATTTCCTGAGTGGCCTCTTCATGCGAAGCCCCAGCTTAGGGGCCCACTCATCCTGCACCAGATATTAGAGAAGGAAGTTTTCTGAGTCAGAACTCAGCATGGGGTTTGAACTTCAACTTCCATGACTTACTCGTTTTAAAATCTTGCGGTGCCTGGGTGGCTCAGTCGGTTAAGCGTCTGACTTCGGCTCAGGTCACGATCTCGAGGTCCGTGGGTTCGAGCCCCGCGTCGGGCTCTGGGCTGATGGCTCAGAGCCTGGAGCCTGTTTCCGATTCTGTGTCTCCCTCTCTCTCTGCCCCTCCCCCGTTCATGCTCTGTCTCTCTCTGTCTCAAAAATAAATAAAAAACGTTAAAAAAAAAAATCTTGGGCAAGTGAATTAATTGCTTTAGCGATTTAGCCTCAGTTTCTCCATTTGTAAAGTGGAAGGTAATAATAGTATTTCCTTCGTTGGTTTGTTAAGAATTTAACAAGATAATTCGTTTAAAGTTCATAGCACATGGCTCAAATAAATCTTATAAGAAAATAGATATATGAATGAGCTTGCTTAATAGCTGCTTTAATACTGACCACTGACATATTCCCTAAGTACTTTTTGAGGAATGTTTCATTTCATTGTGCTTATTCATTAAAAACAAAACAATATGGGGCGCCTGGGTGGCGCAGTCGGTTAAGCGTCCGACTTCAGCCAGGTCACGATCTCGCGGCCCGTGAGTTCGAGCCCCGCGTCAGGCTCTGGGCTGATGGCTCAGAGCCTGGAGCCTGTTTCCGATTCTGTGTCTCCCTCTCTCTCTGCCCCTCCCCCGTTCATGCTCTGTCTCTCTCTGTCCCAAAAATAAATAAATGTTGAAAACAAAAATTAAAAAAAAAAAAACAATATAAATACGGAAAACAGGGGTGCCTGGGTGGCTCAGATGGTTAAGTGTCCAACTCTTGGTTTTGGCTCAGGTCATGCTTTCACGGTTTGTGAGTTCAAGTCTCAGATCAGGACTATAATAAGAGTATAAGTATCTCTTATACTTCATATAAGCACTCTCTCTCTCTCTCTCTCACCCTTTATTTCTCTCTGCCCCTCCCCCCACTTGCTCTCTCTGTCTCTCAAAATAAATTAACTTCAAAAAACAAAAAAAGGAAAGCAAATATCCCCTCCCCCACCCCCCCTCAAAGAGCAACCAAATGTACATAAATAGAATATAGAAAAAAGAAACAGGGTCATACATTTTATCAGATTTACCCAGTTTAAATCCAGCTTTTAGTCTTCAAATAAAAAAGTTATTCTGTGATGTCAGGGAGTTACTGCTGGTGGGTGGTTATTTATTTGGACCACCCTCAGAGGTAGTGTTTACTTCTTGGAGCTCTGAGTAATGACTCTCTTGTATGTACTCAAGGTCAGTTTTAAATGATACAGAATCTAGGGAAGACTATCTTCTTCTCTCTCTTCCCTCTTCACCCTGAGAAGAAAATGTAACCCAGTGGCTAAAAACACAGGTCTTGGGATTCGAAATACTGAGTAATGTGTACACCGTGCTTAGAACAATACCTGACTCCTCCTAAGTCCTTCATATGGATTAGATGTTTTTCTGCTTCTTATACTTCTTATAAGTTGGTTGTGATTCTGTCTCATGGTAGCAATAGTATATTTATTGGTCATTTGCTGTGTACTGAGTGATGTTCTAAGTTAATAGATTAACTCCTCTATTCCTCACCACAACCCTAAGAGGTAGGTTCTGTTATTACACGCACTTTACTATAAGGAAACCAACATGCAAAAGGATTCAATAGTGTGTGTGTTCATGGTTAAACAGCCAGTAGGTGGCTAAAGCCAGATAGTCTGGCTCCAGAGCCCCTGTTCTGTCCCCTACTCCTTGCTGTCTTGGTCTAAATTGAAGCAATGGGTTGAAGACACGGCTTTTCTAGCTTTTCCTTTCATAACAATGGCTGCCATTGTCCCTATTTAGGTGTCTCAATGTTAAGTGTGGAGAAAAATCACAGGCAGTCAGACTATCTAGTTTGTAGTTCTTGATTGATCACTCATCAACCCTGTGACTTTGGGAATCAGACTTTCTAGCGTTTCTTTAACAAGAACCTGTCTATTTGTTTTCCCACGCATATGATATTGTCCTTCCTCAGTAGAGTGGAATATTAGTGGGCCAGACTTTCAGTCTAAGAGAATCCTAAATTATTTGCAGTTCAGTTCTGATAAAATGCCTGATTGAGAAAAGTGGTTTTGGAAAAAGAGCTATTGAACCACTCCTGAAAACTATGAGATCTGTCCCTGGATCAAATCATACTATTGGTGGGGCGCCTGGGTGGCGCAGTCAGTTAAGCATCCGACTTCAGCCAGGTCACAATCTCCCGGCCCGTGAGTTCGAGCCCCGCGTCAGGCTCTGGGCTGATGGCTCAGAGCCTGGAGCCTGTTTCCGATTCTGTGTCTCCCTCTCTCTCTGCCCCTCCCCCGTTCATGCTCTGTCTCTCTCTGTCCCAAAAATAAATAAACGTTGAAAAAAAAAATCATACTATTGGTAGCCCATACTTCTAGATTAGTTTAGCTCCTTAAAAAAAAAATCGTCTTCGGGGGGCACCTGGGTGGTTCCGTCAGTTGAACGTCTGACTTTGACTCAGGTCTTGATCTCGTGGTTTGTGGGTTTGAGCCCCATGTCCGGCTCTGTGCTGACAGCTCAGAGCCTGGAGCCTGTTTCAGATTCTGTGTGTGTGTGTCTCTCTCTGCCCCTCCTCCACTCATGCTCTGTCTCTCTCTCCTTCAGAAATAAATAAACATTAAAAAAAATAAAAAAAATCACCTTCGGGGTGCCTGGGTGGCTCAGCCGGTTAAGCGTCCAATTCTTGATTTGGCTTAGGTCATGATCCTATGGTTTGTGAGTTCAAGCCCCACGTGGGGCTCTGCATGGACAGTGTGGAGCCTGCTTGAGATTCTCTCTCTCTCTCTCTCTCTCTCTCTCTCTGTCTGCACCTCTACGGCTCATGCTATCCCCCCTACCCTCAACATAAGTAAATTAAAAAAAAAAATCACCTTCATTAAGTTACATTTACTAAAGCTCACAGATGAGAGGCATAAGACATATGCCGTGATTAAGTGCCCATGTGCTGGCATGGTGCACATAAGTGGTGTTATAATGGTGAACACCATGGATAGAATCTGTACCTTCAGGGAGTTATTTATGCAATAATGGATGTAGACGTTGTGATATTGGTTATAATCCTGTGTAATAAGGAATAAAACTGGAGAAGTTCAGAGCACATAAGAATAATTTTATGGAGAGCATCCCAGAGGATGTGAGATGTAAGCTGTAGACTGACACTTGAGTTGAAGGTAGCCAGACAAGCATAGGAACGTAGGGAAGGCAGAGAACAGCATTGGTAAAATCTGGAGAAAGAATGAGAAGATGAATCTGAGGAATGCAGAGATGTCTAGAATGGCTGGAAAAGAACTCCAGGACTGAGGGCAGTGGGAGATGGTGAGTGCTCAAGAGGTGAGCAGGGCTAGTCAAACACATCTGGAACCTAGTGGAGGACTTTTCCGTAAGACAGTGCTGAAAGCGGCACCACGTCACTTGATATACCTTCCATACAATTCTACAGAGGAAATTTCTTCTAGAATTGTATTTCATGAAAAACCTTGCTCTCCTTGATATGTGTTATTTTTCTGGAGTCACATGGCTACTGGGGGAATCCAGACCAGTGACCTTCCATTCTGTATCTTGCTTGAGAAATACTGATCTCTTTTCTTGCAACTATCATGATTTATTTCCTCTCTTGCCATAATTCTAAGTATGTGACATTCTGGTTACTAGGAAGCTTGGAGCTGAATTTGGTGCTAAATTAATGGTGGATCGAGATAATGTGAGACCTAAGCTAGTACAATTTTGGGGGCTTTCTTTAAGGAAAAAGACCACAAAAAACATTTGTTTAGATAATAAATGAAATTGCAACAAATTTCAGGTTTTAAAAAGGTGACAAATACAACAAACATCACAAAATCTGGAAAAATCAGTATTTTTACTAACTGCTAACCTCTATCATAACACCTGTACATTTCAAGCCCTGTTTTTCCTTCTCTACATACATATTTCTAGTGTCAGCTGTCAGGGACATATTCATACCACAATATGTTCTCTCGTCCTGCACCTTTGAGTCACAGGAAGAATGGGTAGGCAGGTAGAGGTCGGGAAGCAGGAACATTTCTGGAAGCCATTTCTACATGGGGATGGCTAGCAATATTTTAAGTAGATACAAGAGTTAACTGTATATATATATATACAGTTAGAGAGAGAGAGAGAGAGAGAGAGAGATAGAGATAGATATAGATATATATAGCACTAAACCCAAACTAAATGTCTCCCCATTGCAACTTCCCCCAAATATCCATGCTATTCCAGTGCCATTTGAATTTAGGAAAATCATAATTGAGGGACCACGAGAGTTGAAAGAAACAGCATTTTAGCTAATTGTGGGCAAATTTTATAAAAACTGATAGTCATGTGAACAAATTACCTGGGCCCCTCTAAGGCATGGAAGGAAGGGCCTGGTGCTTCATAAATTTGATGATGAATCACCTCTGACCCAAAATTGAGCCTGTTTGTACTTCTTTTATGCTTGTGCCTACCTGCTAACTTTACTAACCTTACTATTTCTTGCTGTTGTCTAAATCACCTTTTAAAAAGAGATAGCTACAAACATTTAATTAATGAAATAAAATTGTGACCATAAATCTTGCCTAGTTACCATTGTTTTACAGTAATAATAGTAATAGCACTTTGAAATATATTTAAGAATAATAGCTTCACTTACTATGTGCCGGGCTCTGTGCTAAGGGCTTTAGATGATTTATCTAATATTCACAAAAGCCCTATGAAGTAGGTACTAGGATCCCCCTCCCCAATATTTTACCATTGAAAAAAATGAAATTTTTCTTTTTAAAGTTTATTTAGTTAGAGAGAGAGAGCATGCAAGTGAAGGAGGGGCAGAGAGAGAGAGAGAGAGAGAGAGAGAGAGAGAATTTCAAGCAGGCCTTGCACTGTCAGCACAGAGCCCACCCAACATGGGGCTCTAACTCATGAACTGAGATCACGACCTGAGCTGAAAACAAAAGCCAGATGCTTAACCAACTGAGCCATCCAGGAGCCTCTGAAAAAATGAAATCTTAATGAAGTTAAATAACTCGCCCAAGACTAAGTGGGGTTTTGAACCTAGGTCTGCCTGTGGTTAACCGTGTCTTTCTAAATAGTGTAGACTTACATGGAATGCATGTTTTCACCAGTGGTGTCAAGACACCAGGACCAAGATTTTATAAAGGACTTCTCTGTAAAAATGAAGTGGGATGTGAACTTACACGAAATGGTTTGTGAAGTTTCAGTTTCAAATGCAAACACAAATTATAGTTTTTTAAAGCTCAATTGCATGGAAAGTAAAAAAAAAAAAATTCTTCCTTCTCTTGAAAGCAAGAGGCTCTGTCTTGGTACTGGGAGTGTATTGCATGCTGGGCAAGATGAATCAGCTTTTAAATGAACAGTTAGAGCAGACTAGATAATTGAGTAAGTTGAAGCTTGTTGAGTCTATCACATCATTTCTTACCAGACATCATCTAATCACTTTCTCTAGAAATGCTAGCCACTACACTGACACAATTACATTGAAACGGTGCACACATTTCAAACTCCTCTCCCTAAACAGGGTCCTATACATGGGGTGCAGCTCTCTGTTTATGGCTTTTGTATAAGGTGGGTTCCCTTTCCCACCCATCACCACCCACACTCACCTATCTATTCATAGCGCATGAATCTCATGAGCCCACCCGCAGGATGTTAGATCAACTCCTTGGATTCCAAGGAGCTGCTACTCATTTATTTAACATGGGACTTAGGGACAAAGTTATGTATTTCAGATATATTGTATTCAAACTCTGAATGGTAGATGGTGCAGACTGAGACTCACAGCGAGTAAGTGACAAACATGGGCTGAGGCTACACAGACAGAGCGCAGGTTTGCACAGAGGTCTGTGTGCCTCCATTTTCCATTTGCCACAATACCGCCATCACAGGTCTTGGCCAACAGTGGCATGAAGGGCACTGACTGGGGCCACCAGAGTTAGGGAGTCAGAGTGTTGCCCGCAGGCAATTTCCCTCTGTTCTGGCTTTAGGCCCATCTTGGTTCTTTTGCTTTCCTCTGATGAGCAATCCAATACTTGCTTTATCTACAAGAAATGTAAGGACCCAGCATAATTTAGTGTTCAAAAGATAAGTAACTGGAAGAGATTGGGGTTTTAAACAATGGACATTTTTCTTTCATTATTTTTATTTTTATTTTAACTTGTTTTATTTTTTATTCTTTAAAATTTACATCCAAATGAATTAGCATGTAGTGCAACAATGATTTCAGGAGTAGATTCCTTAGTGCCCCTTACCCATTTAGCCCATCCCCCCTCCCGTAATCCTCAATTTGTTCTCCATATTTATGAGTGTCTTCTGTTTTGTCCTCCTCCCTGTTTTTATATCATTTTTGTTTCCCTTCCCTTATGTTCATCTGTTTTGTCTCTTACAGTCCTCATATGAGTGAAGTCATATGATTTCTGTCTTTCTCTGACTAATTTCACTTAGCATAATACCCTCCAGTTCCATCCACCTAGTTGCAAATGGCAAGATTTCATTCTTTTTGATTGCTGAATAATACTCCATTGTATATATATACCACCTCTTCTTTATCCATTCATCCATCGATGGGCATTTGGGCTCTTTCCATACTTTGGCTATTGTCGATAGTGCTGCTGTAAACATGGGGGTGCATGTGTCCCTTTGAAACAGCACACCTGTATCACCTGGATAAATGCCTAGTAGTGCAATTGCTGGGTTGTAGGGTAGTTCTATTTTTAGTTTTTTGAGGAACCTCCATACTCCTTTCCAGAGTGGCTGCACCTGCTTGCATTGCCACCAACAATGCAAAAGAGATCCTCTTTTTCCATATCTTCGCCAACATCTGTTGTTGCCTGAGTTGTCAATGTTAGCCTTTCTGACAGGTGTGAGGTAGTATCACATTGTGGTTTTGATTTGTATTTCCCTGATGATGAGTGATGTTGAGCATTTTTTCATGTGTCTGTTGGCCATCTGGATGTCTTCTTTGGAGGAGTGTCTATTCATGTCTTTTGCCCATTTCTTCACTGGATTTTTTGTTTTTTGGGTGTTGAGTTTGATAAGTTCTTTATAGATTTTGGATACTAACCCTTCAACTGATATGTCATTTGCAAATATCTTCTCCCATTCTGTCTGTTGCCTTTTAGTTTTGCTGATTGTTTCCTTTGCTGTGCAGAAGGTTTTATTTTGATGAGGTACCAGTAGTTCATTTTTGCTTTTGTTTCCCTTGCTTCCAGAGACGTGTTGAGTAAGAAGTTGCTGCGGCCAGGATCAAAGAGGTTTTTGCCTGCTTTCTCCTCAAGGGTATTGATAGCTTTCTGTCTTACATTGAGGTCTTTCACCCATTTTGAGTTTATTTTTGTGTATGGTGTAAGAAAGTGGTCCAGGTTCATTGTTCTGCATGTAGCTGTCCAGTTTTTCCAGCACCACTTGCTGAAGAGACTGTCTTTATTCCATTGGATATTCTTTCCTGCTTTGTCAAAGATTAGTTAGCCACACATTTGTGGGTCCATTTCTGGGTTCTCTATTCTGTTCCGTTGATCTGAGGGTCTGTTCTTGTGCCAGTACAATACTGTCTTGATGATTACAGCTTTGTAGTATAGCTTGAAGTCCAGGACTGTGATGCCTCCTGAGTTGGTTTTCTTTTTCAAGATTGCTTTGGCTATTCAGGGTCTTTTCTGGTTCCATACAAATTTTAGGATTATTTGTTCTGGCTCTGTGAAGAATTCTGGTGTTATTTTGATAGCGATTGTATTGAATATTTAGATTGCTTTGGGTAGTATTGACATTTTAACAATATTTGTTCTTCCTATCCAGGAGTGTGGAATCTTTTTCCATTTTTTTGTGTCTTCTTCAATTTCTTTCATAAGCTTTCTATAGTTTTCAGTGTATAGATTTTTCACCTCTTTGGTTAGATTTATTCCTAGGTATTTCATAGGTTTTGGTGCAACTGTAAATGGGATTGATTCCTTGAATTTTCTTTCTGTAGCTTCATTGTTGGTGTATAGGAATGCAACCGATTTCTGTGCATTGATTTTATATCTTGCAACTTTGCTGAATTCATGAATCAATTCTAGCAGTTTTTTGGTGGAATCTTGGGTTTTCCATATAGAGTATCATGTCATCTGTGAAGAGTGAAAGTTTGACCTTCTCCTGGCTGATTTGGATGCCTTTTATTTCTTTGTGTTGTCTGACTGCAGAGGCTAAGACTTCCATTACTATGTTGAGTAACAGTGGCAAGAGTGGACATCCCTGTCTTGTTCCTCACCTTAGGGGGAAAGCTTTCAGTTTTTCCCCATTGAGGATGATATTAGCGTTGGGTCATTCATATATGGCTTTTAAGATCTTGAGGTATGATCCTTCTATCACTACTTTCTTGAGGGTTTTTATCAAGAAAGGATGCTATATTTCGTCAAATGCTTTCTCTGCATCTATTGAGAGGATCATATGGTTCTTGTCCTTTCTTTTATTGATGTGATGAGTCACATTAATTGTTTTGTGGATATTGAACCAGCCGTGCATCCCAGGTATAAATCCTACTTGGTTGTGGTGAATAATTTTTTTAATGTATTGTTGGAGTGGGTTGGCTAATATCTTGTTGAGGATTTTTGCATCCATGTTCATCAGGGAAATTGGTCTATAGTTCTCCTTTTTAGTGGGGTCTGTGTCTGGTTTTGGAATCAGGGTAATGCTGGCTTCATAGAGTTTGGAAGTTTTCCTACAATTTCTATTTTTTGTAACAGTTTCAAGAGAATAGGTATTAACTCTTCCTTAAATGTTTGGTAGAATTCCCCTGGAAAGCCATCTGGTCCTGGGCTCTTGTTTTTTTGGCAGATTTTTGATTACTAATTTGATTTCCTTACTGGTTATGTGTCTGTTCAAATTTTTATTTCATCCTGTTTCAGTTTTGGTAGTGTATATGTTTCTAGGAATTTGTCCATTTCTTCCAGATTGCCCATTTTATTGGCATATAATTGTTCATAATATTCTCTTGCTATTGTTTTTATTTCTGTTGTGTTGGTTGTGATATCTCCTCTTTCATTCTTGATTTTGTTTATTTGGATCCTTTCCTTTTTCTTTTTGATCCAACTGGCTAGTGGTGTATCAATTTTGTTAATTCTTTCAAAGAACCAGCTTCTGGTTTCATTGATCTGTTCAACTGATTTTTTTTTTCATTTCGATAGCATTAATTTCTGCTCTAATCTTTATTATTTCCTGTCTTCTGCTGGTTTTGGGTTTAATTTGCTGTTCTTTTTCTAGCTCCTTAAGGTGTAAGCTTAGGTTGTGTATCTGAGATCTTTCTTCCTTCTTTAGGAAGGCCTGGAGTGCTATATACTTTCCTCTTATGACTGCCTTTGCTACATCCCAGAGGTTTTGGGTTGTGGTGTTATCATTTTCATTGACTTCCATATACTTTTTAATTTCTTCTTTAACTGCTTGGTTAGCCCATTCATTCTTTAGTAGGATGTTCTTCAGTCTCCAAGTATTTGTTACCTGTCCAAATTTTTTCTTGTGGTTGATTTCAAATTTCATAGCATTGTGGTCTGAAAATATACACGGTATGACCTTGATCTTTTTGTACTTACTTAGGGCTGATTTGTGTCCCAGTATGTGGTCTATTCTGGAGAACGTTCCATGTGCACTGGAGAAGAATGTGTATTCTGCTGCTTTAGGATGAAATGTTCTGAATATATCTGTTAAGTCCATCTGGTCCAGTGTGGCATTCAAAGCTATTGTTTCCTTGTTGATTTTTTTGATTAGATGCTGTGTCCACTGTTGTGAGTAGGGTGTTGAAGTGTCCTACTATTATGGTATTACTATTAATGAGTTTCTTTATGTTTTTGATTAATGATTTATATATTTGGGTGCTATCACATTTGGCACATAAATGTTTACAATTGTTGGGTCTTCTTGGTGGATACACCCCTTGATTATCATATAATGTCCTTCTGCATCTCTTCATACAGTCTATTTTAAAGTTTAGATTGTATGATATAAGTATGGCTATTCTGGCTTTCTTTTGTTGACCATTAGCATGATAGATGGTTCTCCATCCCCTTATGTTCAATCTGAAGGTGTCTTTAGGTCTAAAGTGGGTCTGTTGTAAACAGCATATAGATGGATCTTGTTTTCTTATCCATTCTGTTACCCTATGTCTTTTGATTGGAGCATTGAGTCCATTGACATTTAGAATGAATGCTGAAAGATAGGAATTTATTGCCATTATGATGCTT
This sequence comes from Prionailurus bengalensis, assembly GCF_016509475.1. Classification (NCBI taxonomy): domain Eukaryota; kingdom Metazoa; phylum Chordata; class Mammalia; order Carnivora; family Felidae; genus Prionailurus; species Prionailurus bengalensis. Next base: position 149,188,737 of record NC_057344.1, read on the forward strand.
GTAGAGATGGAGTTTCTGGTGGTGTTCTCTGGTCCTTTCTAATCTTTGTTGCTTTTGGCATATATATATATGTATATATTTATTTATGTTTTTTTTCATCTTTTCTCCCCTCAGAGAGTCCCCCTTAAGATTTCTTGCAGGGCTGGTTTAGTTTTCACGAACTCCTGTAATTTTTGTTTGCTGGAAAAAGAATTCTTGACTGCATATTTTTCTGATTCAGCTCATTGAATATATCCTCCCACTCCTTTCTGGCCTGCCAAGTTTCTGTGGATAGGTCTGCTGCAAACCTGATCTGTCTTCCCTTGTAGGTTAGGGACTTTTTTCCCTTGCTGCTTTCATGATTCTCTCCTTGCCTGAGTATTTTGTGAATTTGACTATGATATGCCTTGTTGATGGTCGGTTTTTGTTGAATCTACTGGGTGTTCTCTGTGCTTCCTGGATTTTGATGTCTGTGTCTTTCCCCAGGTTAAGAAAGTTTTTTGCTATGATTTGCTCACATAACCCTTCTACCCCTATTTCTCTCTCTTCCTCTTCTGGGACCCTATGATTCTGATGTTGTTCCTTTTTAATGAGTCACTGATTTCTCTAATTCTTAAATCGTGCTCTTTTGCCTTAATCTCCCTCTTTTTTTCTGCTTCATTATTCTCCATAAGTTTGTCCTCTATATCGCTGATTCCCTGTTCTGCCTCATCCATTCTTGCCGCCTCTACTTCCATCCATGATTGCAGCTCAGTTATAGCATTTTTAATTTCATTCTATTTTTTACTTCTTTTGTCTCTGCCGAAAGGGATTCTAATCTATTTTTGACTCCAGCTACTATTCTTATTATTGTGATTCTAAATTCTGGTTCAGATATCTTGCTTGTATCTGTGTTGGTTAGATCCCTGGCTGTCGTTTCTTTGTGCTCTTTGTTTTGGGGTGAATTCCTTCGTTTTGTCATTTTGAAGGGAGAAAAGAAATTAATGAGGTAGAAAAAGTAAATAAAAAAATTAAAATTAAAATTTATTAAAATTAAAAATTAAACACACGTACACACACACAAATTTAATAAATGATGCTAGATCCTAGGTGTGTTTTAGTCTGGGTGTTGAAAGTGGTTTGACAGATTAGAGAAAAAAAGGGAGAACAAAAAAGGAAATCATTTGGGGTGTCTGGGTGGCGCAGTTGGTTAAGCGTCCGACTTCAGCCAGGTCACGATCTCGTGGTCCGTGAGTTCGAGCCCCGCGTCAGGCTCTGGGCTGATGGCTCAGAGCCTGGAGCCTGTTTCCGATTCTGTGTCTCCCTCTCTCTCTGCCCCTCCCCCGTTCATGCTCTGTCTCTCTGTCCCAAAAATAAATAAACGTTGAAAAAAAATTAAAAAAAAAAAAAAAAAAAAAAGAAAATCATTTGAGAATTTGAAAACATGAATACACTGAAGTAGACTAAAATGAGATGATGGGAGTAAAATAGAATTTAAAAAAATTTACATAAAAGCAAAAATATAGTAAAAAATTAAAGAAAAATATTTTTAATAGAAATTTAAAGTAAAAATGAAGTTTTCCACTTTCTGCATTCAAGAAAAAGAAAGGAAATGAAAAAGAGGAAAAAGAAAAAGAAAACAAGGAAATCATTTGAAAATTTGAATAAGTGAATACACTGAAGTAGACTAAAATAGAATGATGGGGGGCGCCTGGGTGGCGCAGTCGGTTAAGCGTCCGACTTCAGCCAGGTCACGATCTCACGGTCCGTGAGTTCGAGCCCCGCGTCGGGCTCTGGGCTGATGGCTCAGAGCCTGGAGCCTGTTTCTGATTCTGTGTCTCCCTCTCTCTCTGCCCCTCCCCCGTTCATGCTCTGTCTCTCTCTGTCCCAAAAATAAATAAACGTTGAAAAAAAAAAATTAAAAAAAAAAATAAAATAGAATGATGGAAGTAAGATAGAATTTGAAAAAATTTACACAAAATAAAAATACAGTAAAAAAATCAAAGAAAAATATTTTTAATAAAAATTGAAAATAAAAATGATTTTTTTCTTTTTCTGTATTCAAGAAATAGAAAAGAAGTGTAAAAGAGAAAAAAAAAATTGAATAAATGGACCTGCTAACGGATTGAAGTAGGACTGAAATTACTTCGTTTTCCCCTAGAAGTCAGACTATGTAGTGCTTTATAGTCCATAAACTAAGTAGGAGGTGAGACTTCTGTTCTTGAAGAGCCAGGTTGGCCCAGTTGGGCGGGGCTCAGTGTAACAGCTCCATTCTCCACTAGATGGCGCTGCTAGCCTACTGGGGTGGAGTGTTGCAGCGCTTGTAGTTGCGTACGCGCATGTGCAGTAGCGGTGAAAATGGAGTCACCCAGGTACCCAGTCTGTTCTCCCAGATCAGCAATCGTGCACCCGTCCTCTGTCTTCAGCTTTCATCCACTCCCGCTTCTTCACTCTCCGTGACCAGGCCCCAGGCAGTACCTCTCTCCAGAGTTTTGTCTCAGGTGCGGCTGTTTTCCCCAGCCCCTTACTTCAGAAGGACTGCGGCTTTGACCCGTTCTGCCCCTCTGCGGGAGGGTCTCACCGAGCAATGGCCGAATGAGCAATGACTGAATGTCAGCTGCACCCAGGAATGCTCGCTGGACCCTGCTGCTGCTGGTGCCCTGAGACTGCGGCCAGGTGCCATCCTGCCCCACAAAAATTTCATGAGATAGTGTAGCAGCAGCTTTTCAGGGATTATGGAAAATAACAACACACATATGGCACCAGGCTTCACCCTTAACCACCTTGTTCCAGCACCAGCGAATGTGGCCGTGTTCTGGGGTCTGCTGGGACCAGGTGGCTTCAACGGTCTCTACCAAATGTCCTTCCAGCAGTGGAACTGCTTTTCCCCGTGTGGCCCGAGAACCTCCAGACCCCACTCTGTTCCTGGGGATTCGCCTTTCCCACCAGAACACCGCCAGGTATCCAGCTGTGGGGTTGCAGACTTTGCGCTGCCCTTGTTTACAGTCTTAATGGAATTTAAACCCTCTTCTTTCTCCCTTTTAGGTTTAGTCCCTGCGGCTGTTTCCAATTTTCCACTTTCTCTCCAGCTGCTTTTGGGGAGGGGTGTTTTTCCCGTATTCTCCCCCACCCCAGTCTCTGTCCTGTCTCCACCTGCAAAGGCAGCTCCTTGCCCACCGCCAGCTTCCCTCTCCCCAAGTTCACCTCTCTGAGCCATGTACCTGCTGAATTCTGTGGTGCAGATTAGTGTGTTAATCCTCCAATCAGTTTTCTAGGTGTGTAGGATGGTTTAGTCTGGCTGTATTTGATCTTGCTGTACTTCATGGACATGAGACACACAAAAAACTTCCATGCTGTTCTGCCATCTTGGCTCCTCCCCTTTCCTTCATGATTTTTAAAGAAAGTTTCTGTCATAGATTTTTCTTTTTATTGTAAGGCTTTCTGAGGAGAGAAAATAATTTAAAAGAGATATCATACATTTTCAATTTGTTAAGAACTAGTTTCCCATTCAGGGGAAGTTTCCACCATGGAAAAAAGAGAAAAAGCGTCTCCAAATCATAGAGTTTCAGAGTCAGATGATACTTTATTTAAAAAAAAAATTTTTTTAACGTTTATTTATTATTGAGAGACAGAGAGAGACAGAACATGAGCATGGGAGGGGCAGAGAGAGGAGGAGACACAGAATCCGAAGCAGGCTCCAGGCTCTGAGCTGTCAGCACAGAGCCTGACGCGGGGCTAGAACCCACAAACTGCGAGATCATGACCTGAGTCGAAGTCGGACACTTAGCTGACTGAGCCACCCAAGTGCCCCAGAAGATACTTTAGAATCACCTAAAGGGATGTGTCTGTCTTTCTGGTTTCACAGACCTAAAATCTTGGGGTTCTTTGACCCTTCTCTAATTCCTGGACGAATCCTGCCAGCTTTACCTTCAAAACAGATCCAAAATCAGACGTTTTGCACCAAGTCCATCCACTGTGGTCCAATGTTACCATCTTAGTAGTTGCTCTGCTTGCTTCTTGCTCCTCTTCAGTTTATTCTGAAATCAGCAGCCAAAGTGATACATTATATATAGGTCAGATCATGACTCTCCATCTCAGTCTGCATCAAAGATGGTCCTTACATGGCCACAAGGCCATATGTGATCTGACCTCACATCTCTGATGTCCATCTCTTCCTACTTTCTATCCTTCCTCTGCTCCAGCCATACTGGTATTGTTACTTTATCATGATACCAGGTGTGCTTCTGCCTTAGGACCTTTGCACTGGCAGTGCCCTTTGGTTGGAATACTTTTTCCCAGAATTGACATAGCTCACTCTCTTGCTTCCTTTAGATCTTTACTCAAATGCTACCTTCTCAGTGATGCTTAACCTGATGAAAATGGTCACCCCATCATCTTCTCTAATTCCCATTCTGCTTTTTTTTCTGTTGTACTTATCATCAATTTACACATATTTTTCTAATTTAGATTTTGTTGTCTATCTTTCCTTTACAGTAAAAGTAGGAGCTTTTGTCTGTTTTTCCATTACTAAATCCCTAGTACTTAGATCATACTAGGCACTCAGTACATTCTTGTGGAATTAAATAAAATCATCCCCTTTATGGGGCAGATGAGGGAACTAAGGCCTAGAGAGATTAGGTGATTTTTCCAGGGTTTCATTGCTGGTTAGGCTCAGTGTTGGAGGCACTGACTTTCAATGTAGAGTCTATTTTGCCACGTGATATTTTGTTTTGAGCAATTCTTAGCAACTGTTAGTATATTCCATGTTTGAGACTCAATACATTAAGTAATGATAGTGGGAGAGGCAAAGAGAGAGAGATAGAAAGCAGAGAGCCAAAGAGAAACAGAGAGGAAGAGAGGTATACACCCCAGGGTTTGTACATGCACGCACACACGCGTGCACACACGCACACACACACGTGTGCACACATTAGGAAGACAAAACAGAGACAGGAAGAAACACTCAGAGGACAGAGACAGCCCTAACAGGGTTCATGCCTCTAGCCATTCCCCATCCAAGGACACCCTCCTGCCCACCACACTGCTATCAGGGTTAATTTCACTCACAGCCGTTCGTGTCATAGAACACTCTTCTCTGGGAGCTACAGAACAAATGTGAACTCCTCAGCCTGGCATACAAGCCATAATCTGTCTTTTCCTGTTTTTATCCCTGACATCATGACACTTTTGCCATATTGTTCCATTTCCCCTCCCTAGATTTGCCAGATCTTCCCTCGTATTTGTCCATCTACACGTGTGGTTTACTGAGCCTAGAGTTCTTGCTTTCCTTCCTCCACTTGGAAACGGAATCTCTGAAACTTCCCTCTTCTTTCCCGGCAGAGGCAGCTTTCTGTCCTTTGAATGCTTATCTAGATAGGAGCGTTTGCCACAGCATCTGAGTGACCTATTCGTCTTGGTGCTGTTGTGTTTCTAGGGACTAAACACAGTGCCAGAGCCTAGCAGGTGCTCAAAATGTGTTAGCTCAATTAAGAACATTGCAGCAGCTTAACTAAGCTTTTTATTTTAAGTTAATTTTTTTTATTTTGAGAGAGAGAGAGAGAGAGAGAGAAAGAGAGAGAGGGAGAGAGAGAGATGCAGAGAGAGAATCCCAAGCAGACTCTGTGCTATCAGTGCTGAGCCCAGTGTGGGGCTTGAACTCATGAACTGTGAGATCATGACCTGAGCCCAAATCAAGAGTCAGACACTTAACCAACTGAGCCACTCAGGTGCTCCTAAGCTTGCCTCTTATGATAAGTGGTATGAAGTAGGGGCCACATAGATGAAGCTGCTTCTATTAAGTAAAGCCAGGTATTGGCTTACTTAGAGCCCTCACTTGTGACAACAAATAGCAAGTTCTAGATTAAAGCCTCATTAAGTCAAAGTAGGCATTGGCAGTTTTTACCAGCAAAAAGTCTCCTTAGCTTTGCTTCCTTTCCAATGACTATGGTAATTATGCATTTTAAATACACTAATTTATTTGGTATATACTTACCGAGCACACACTCTGAGTCAGTTACTGTTCCAGGGTCTGGGAGCCCTGAGGTAAACAAGACAAACATATTCCTGCCATCAGAGAGCTTAGCTAGCAGAGGGCTGGTGGGGGAGACAGATTGTAAACAAATAGGAAACAAATAATTGCTATAGTTGTAATATAGATGATATTATCTACATCAGCAGTTCTAAAAGGATACCTAGCATTTACTGAGTGCTTAGTATGCAAGTCATTACCTCTCTTAGTGTTGAGTGTTTTATTTTGTTTTCAGATAAGGAAGTTGTGACACACACAGGTTAAGTAATGGGCTCATAGCCAGAAAGGGCAGAATTGGGATTTGAATAAGTTATACTGCTGTGTGGTATTTATTTATTTTCTTATTTAAATATTTATTTATTTTGGGGAGAGCACATGTGGGGAAGGGGCAGAAAGAGGGGGACAGATGACCCCAAGAGGGTTCTACCCTGATAGGCTGATGGCAGTGCGCTGAGCCGGATGTGGGGCTTGAACTCACAAACCGGGAGATCATGACCTGAGCTGAAGTCTTAACCGACTGAGCCAACCAGGCGCCCCTGGTGTGTAGTATTTATGCATGAAAGGATGTTCTCAAGTTCTAATGAAATCCAGGCACGGAGTCAGGGTTAATTTATGTGTTTTCTTTTATCTGTATAACACCAAAACCAAGAAGATGCCTCAGTCTGTGATAGAAGGTGGCAGAGAATAGCAGACTAGAAATGTTGCATCCAGGCTGGCTTCCAATTGTGGTTGCAATTGTGCAACCTTGAGCAAGTTATGTAGCTTAATTAGCATTCAGCGTTTTATTTTAAAAAATTTACAAGTGTGTGCATGAGTAGTTTTTCTCTAAGGACATTTTAGTTTTGAAATCATTGCATTCAAATGTCACCTCCTCAGGGAGCCCTCCGTGACCACCCCATCATTCCTTCTTTCTCTTTCTTTCCTCACCCTGCTTTAGTGTTCTTCACAGGGCTTATCATCACTTGATGCTGTATCACAGATTTGACACTCTGTTCACTGCTGTTTTCCTAACGCCTAGAACAGTGTTTAATGCATGGTGTTCACTCAGATCTTTGTTGAACAAGTGTGTTTTCCAGGGGACTGACTAGGTGACAGTCCTTAGAATCAGGATGGAATCTTCTATAAAAATGTATGCTTTGTGCTAACGTCTCTAAAACCGCAAAAAAAAAAAAAAAAAAAAAAAAAAAAGAGACAAATGATACGTTTTTAAGAATCTGCTGTTAAAGGAAAAACTACATTTCATAAACTTGGCTTGAAAGTAGCTTGCTTGGCATATTTGGGCACTGGGTGTCTATGAAAGAAAGCCTTAGAAATCCAAGACAGAGAGACAGTCTCAATCAGGATTCCTTCCTTCCTTCCCTCCTTCCCTCCTTCCTTCCTTCCTTCCTTCCTTCCTTCCTTCCTTCCTTTTGTTCTTTCTTTCTTCCTTCTTCCCTCCCTCCCTACTCCCCTTCCTTCCTCTCTCCCTCCCTTCCTCCCCCTCTCTTTCTTTCTTTTTCTTTTTTATATTAAACAATTTTTTAAGGTGTATTCATTTTTCAGAGACAGAGCATGAGTGGTGGAAGAGCAAAGAGAGAGGGAGACACAGAATCCAAAGCAGGCTCCAGGCTCTTAGCTGTCAGCACAGAGCCTGACGAGGGGCTGGAACTCACAGGGCTGCAAGATCATGACCTGAGCTGAAGTCAGATGCTTACCGACTGAGCCACCCAGGTGCCCCTCTTTCTTTCTTTCTTTCTTTCTTTCTTTCTTTCTTTCTTTCTTTCTTTCTTTCTTCCTTCCTTCCTTCCTTCCTTCCTTCCTTCCTTCCTTTCTTCCTTTCTTTCTTTCTTTCTTTCTTTCTTTCTTTCTTTCTTTCTTTCTCTTTCCTCCCTCCCTCCCTCTTTCTTGCTTCCCTCCTTCTTTCCCTCCTTCCTTCCCTCCTTTTTTTCCCTCCCTTCCTCCTTCCTTCCTTCCTTCTTTCCTTCCTTCCTTCCTTCCTTCCTTCCTTCCTTCCTTCCTTCCTTCTTTCCTTCCTCCCTCCCTCTCTCCCTCCCTCTTTCTCTTTCTTTCTTTCTTTCTCTCTTTCTCTCTTTCTCCTCTCTCCCTCCCTCTTTCTTCCTTCCCTCCTTTCTTCTTTCCCTCCTTCCTTCCCTCCTTTCTTCTTTCCCTTCCTCCTTCCTTCCTTCCTTCCTTTATTCTTTTCCTCCCTCCCTCCCTCCTTCCTGCCTTCTTTCCTTCCTCCCTCCCTCTTTCTTTCTTCTTTCTTTCTTTCTTTCTCTTTCCTCCCTCCTTCCCTCTTTCTTCCTTCCCTCCTTTCTTCTTTTCTTCCTTCCTTCCTTCCTTCCTTCCTTCCTTCCTTCCTTCCTTCCTTCTTTCCTCCCTCCCTTTCTTTCTTTCTTTCTTTCTTTCTTTCTTTCTTTCCTAGGTTGTTGCCTGTATTCTGTTATCTGGGACTCAGTCCTCCTTGCTTCGCAGGGATAGACTAGTCCTAGACAGTCATATTGGAGTGATGTTCAAAGTATGCTAGACACTTAACTCTAGGGTTGACCTCTTTTATGTCAGTTTTTTCAAACACATCTTTAAATATCACCTGCGCATTTCTAGTTTGTGAATAAATTAGAATGTAAATCCCCATCCACTCTGGAAAAACCCACAGTCATTTCCTTCCCTGTGCTCACTACAGCTTATCTTTAAGTCATTATCAAACCGGTTGTTAGGCAGGTCTCTGAGTGGAAAGCTGCTGACCCCCGGGGAAAGATGAAAGTACAGGAGAGTGCTGGAGGCATCAGCAAAAGTATTATGACCAACAGCCTCATAATGACGGTTTCTCAGAGCTGGGGGTTTGTTTCTAATGTCTGCCTTCTGTGCAGGGTGCTTGCCAGTGCTTCTACTTTCCCTCCCGTCTCTCATGTTTATGGAAGAAAGGAATTGTCTAAACTTTTAGTTTGGTCTCGTCTGCAAAATGCAGCATAGTCTGTCTGTGAATGTCATTTGGCTGCTCGCACAGGCTGTCTCTACAAGTCAACCCTTCAGTGCTGAGTTCTATGGATGGAAGCGGAACACAATTAGGGAGTCAGAGCTTCTATGTGTTTGAGACTTATTTTCCCAAAGAGAGTATATTCAAGTCCTAATGAAATTCAGATTGTGACTCGGGGTCAGTTTGGATATTTGCTTCAGCTCATGCATTACCATATACTGGTGTGTATTTGAATGATTAGACTTTTAGGCCGTCTGAGTAAGCACTGAAAATTTTTGGCAGAATTTTCTGTGTTCTCTCCACTTACTTTTTTCTCTTTCTTTCTTTCTTTCTTTCTTTCTTTCTTTCTTTCTTTCTTTCTTTTTCTTCCTAAGGAAAGATGACTCCTAGCTTTTGCTAGATTCTCAAATGGAAGTTCAACTGCTATGAAGGGTCCATGTGGGAGAGCATTGAGTGGGGCATCTGAAGGCCTTGGTTTTTCGGCCTCTGACAGCAACTAGAACTTGAAGAACAAATTGCTCTCTGGGCATTGAATCTTCTCATCCATAAATGAGAAGATCGAATTAAATCAGTGTCTTCCTAAACTTCATTCATCGACATAGTCATTTATACTGCCCCTGTGATTATCATATCTTATTATAACCTGTACTATTTACTTAATATTTTTATTTAAACACGAAAAGACATTTATTTTAAAAGGAACCTTGGGGCATCTGGGTGGCTCAGTCTGTTGAGTGTCTGATTTTGGTTCAGGTCATCTTGTGATTTGTGGGTTCAAGCTTCACATGGGGCTCACTGCTGTCAGTGCAGAGCCTGCTTTGGATCCTCTGTCCCTGCCTCCCTCTGCCTCTCCTCTGCTCATGCTAGCTCTCTCTCTCTCTCTCTTCTCTCAAAAATAAATACACTCTTAAAAATAAAAAGAACCGGGGCGCCTGGGTGGTGCAGTCAGTTAAGCGTTCGACTTCAGCCAGGTCACGATCTCGTGGTCGGGGAGTTCGAGCCCCGCGTCAGGCTCTGGGCTGATGGCTCAGAGCCTGGAGCCTGTTTCCGATTCTGTGTCTCCCTCTCTCTCTGCCCCTCCCCCGTTCATGCTCTGTCTCTCTCTGTCCCAAAAATAAATAAATGTTGAAAAAAAAATTTAAAAAAAAAATAAAAAGAACCTCTGGGGTGTTTGGGTGGCTCAGTTGGTTAAGTGTTTGATTTCATTTCAGGTGATGATCTCATGGCTTCTGAGTTTGAGCCCCGTGATCGGCTCTGTGCTGACAGCTCAGAGCCTGGAGCCTGCTTCAGATTCTGTGTCTCCCTCTCTCTCTGCACCTCCCTTGCTCATGCTCTGTCTCTCTCTCTCTCTCTCAAAGATAAACATTAAAAAAATTTAAAAAAATAGAATAAAAGGAACTTCACTTTTGCATCTGTTAGTGGGAAACCAGAATCACTCAATATACATAAAAATAAAATTATTCCTGTACTACATAAAAATTATTGAATTTATTTATTTATTTCTCTAAGAGCGAGAGTGTTCATACATGTGTGTGGGAGGAGCAGAGGGAGAGAATCTTTTTTTTAAATTTTTATTTGTTTTTTTAAAATTTTTATTTGTTTTTGAGAGAGAGAGAGAGAGAGAGTGAGAAAGCATAAGCAGGGGAGGTGTAGAGAGAGATGGGACAGAGGATCCAAAGCAGGCTCCTGGCTGACAGCAGAGAGCCAGATGTGGGGCTCAAAGGCACAAATGAAGAGATCATGACCTGAGCCAAAGTCAGATGCTCAACCAAATGAGTGCGGTGCTCCTGGGTGCCCCAAGGGAGAGAGAATCTTAAGTAGGCTCCACACCCAGTGTGGAGCCCGATGTGGGGCTCGATTCCACAACTGTGAGATCATGACCTGAACTGAAATCAAGATTCAGCTGCTCAGTGAGCCACCCAGGCACCCCAAGTTTTTCAAAGTTTATTTTTGAAAGAGAAAGAGAGAGAGCATGAGCGGGGGAGGGATGGAAGTGGGGGGGGCAGGGGATCTGAAGCAGGCTCTGTGCTGACAGCAGAGAGCCTGATGTGGGGCTTGAACTCACAAAACGTGAGGTCATGACCTGAGCCAAAGTAAGAGGCTTAAACAACTGAGCCACCCAGGCGCCCCTAGACATTATTATTATTGTTTTACATTGAATGTTTGTTTAACAATATCTGCCATTATCAGTTTTACTATTCATTCTTTCTGTACCTCAGACCTTCCTTCTGGGAGATAATTTAAAGCATAATGTAGTGTTTTAAAGTATACACTTAGAATTTTGTTTAATAAGAGCTTGCTTACAGTAAAAATAAAAAAAGAGGGGCACCTGGGTGGTGCAGTCGGTTAAGCGTCCGACTTCAGCCAGGTCACGATCTCACGGTCCGTGAGTTCGAGCCCCGCGTCGGGCTCTGGGCTGATGGCTCGGAGCCTGGAGCCTGCTTCCCATTCTGTGTTCATGCTCTGTCTCTATCTGTCCCAAAAATAAATAAACGTTGAAAAAAAAAATAAAAAAAGATGCAGCTGCTCAATGACAGTAAAAATAAAAAAAAAGATTCAGCTGCTCAGTGAGCTGAGCCACCCAGACACCCCCAAACTATTGTCTTTATACTGGTGGCAGATGTGCTACTCCTGAGACACATGGGCATAATAGGTCTGTTATGTTTACTGCTCCAGATTAGCTCTCCACCCTCCTGTCTCCAGAAAGGTCCAGAAAATACTTTCTTCACTAGGGCATAATGAGCTCTGGGGTTTTCTCCTCTGTAGGGCAGATATGATGATGGGGTCTCAATGGGAAACATAGGATTCTGTGACAGGAGAGGCCCGATGGTGGTATTTATCCCTCAGATAAAGAGGATGTGATTACCATGGTAGGCCACAAGATGGAATAATAATCACAGTGCTTTGACCAGCAAGGATCTGTGATGATGCCTAGTAGATCATGGGTTTCTCGATAAAAATAGATGGACATTCTGTTAAGATGTGGCCTGACATGAGAAGACAAAAAGAATCTAGGTTCATTGAGCCTAACTCAAGTCACCTAGTGGGACTCACAGTGTCTTATCCAGTTCCCAGACCTACAGCCCCCCAGTCAAGGGGACATCGGGTTCCTGTGAGAAAAGACTACGTGTGTATGCTGTAGTGTCCCTAAACCTTCTCCAGAAGAAACTGACACAGTGTTCTAGGGCATGTGGGAGGGAGTGGGGGAAGGGAAATACCCAGACTTCCAGCAGGTTGTTAGATGGTGGTCCTGAACAGGCAAAGCCTTCACAGTTTACCAATTAAAGCTTATAGAAATCAGATGAGAGATGGAATCTTGGTCCATGTCCATCTGACAGTGGAGCCAATGGATTTATCTTGTAATTCATTTTCCAGTCACAGAATGTATAGTGAGAATAGATGTATCTTATAACTGGCAGAATCCTACATAGATTCCTACACCAATGGAACACAAGCTGTAATGGTAGGAAGGAAGCTCCTGGAGCTGTGTCTCTTCTTGCAATTTCTCCTCCCCTCCCCTCCCCCCCCCCACCAGATGGTAAGTCTTGTAGGGGGAATTGCAGAGATTAGTGTCACCACTGAAGTCTCGAGGGATACAGGGAAGGTGTCTTTCCACATCCTCATTTAACTCACTTGTTTGGCTGATGCAAAAGCTGGATGGGTCCTGGGAAATCATGGTAGATTACTGCAAATCAGTCAGCTGATGATGCCAGTTGTAGCTGTAGTTCTAGGTGTGGCACCCTTATTGGAGCCAATCAGCATAACTCCTGGGGCCTATTATGTAGTTATTGATCCACCATATACTTGCATCCTATTCCAATCAGTAAGAAAAACCAGAAGCAGTTTGCTTTTAAAAGACAGGGACACTACAAACCTCAACTGTCTTGCCCCAGGGCTGTGTCACTTTTCCTACTGTCATAATACAGTCCTAAGGGTGCTGGATCACCTTCATATCACATAAGAAACCATGCCAGTCCATTACGCTGAAGACACAGTGCAACAGGTTTTGATTAGCACGAATAGCAAGCCAGAAGGTGGAAGATAAATACTGCAAAAGTCCACAGGGCTGCTGACATTTCTAGACGTTTGGTAGTCCTGGGCATGTCAGGATAGCTAAAGTGAAAGGCAAACTGTGGCAGCTCCCAGTACCCCACAAGAAGAGAAAAGCACAATACATGTGGGGCTTCTTTGTGTTTTGAAGATAACATGTAGCACAAACTGTTATCACTTGAATGGCTGTCAGTGTTAAGTGAAACGTAGGGCAAGAAAGGTGTCTATTCAGTAACAGAAGCTTCCCTGTCACTTGTGCATTAGGACGCAGGGACTCAAATGGATGGGAAGTATCTGTGGCTGCAGGGAACCTCTGGCAAGCGCTGGCAGAATAACAGCACAGAACTTTAGGGTTTTCTTTGTGAAAAGAAGTTCTTGCCTTGCTACTGGACCCTGGTAGAGACAGCATGCCGGGCTATGCGAGCCAAGTGATTATGCTGAGTTGCCTATCTTGAACTAGGTGGTATAGGATCCACTGAAACCATAAAACTGAGTATAAACAGCAGCATTCCACTGTAAGTGGGAACGATATATATGACGCCAGGTTTCAGCAGGTCTGGAGGGCTCAAGTAACTTGCACAAGTGATTGGTTCAGACGTCCACGTACTTTCTCTTTATGACTCTGATACCTTTCCTCAATCCACACAGTTAGCCTCATGGGGAGTTCCATATGACCAAAAAAGCCAAAAACAAAATACCCCCCCCTCCCCAAACCAGATGTCCAGGTTTGCCCTAGCTAGTACTGGTTTATACCTGTTGTGAACATTCATTTATCATTCATGACACCACTTTTTGTTGCCAAAAGTGTCCCAGTTTGGGGAATCAGTCCTGTGACCACCCATCTATGATCAATTAATGGAGAGGAAAGAATGTTTGCCGGTTTGTGCATTTCTGTACTGTATTCCAGCATCAGCTGGAAGTACACGGTTAGTGCACCACAATGCCACTCGGTGGGCAGGACCTTAAGAGGTGTGTCTGGTCGTCTATTTTGTTTGGAAGAGGAGATGGCTCGAGTTACAGATTTACACTGACTCAGCACAGCACCAGATTGGTCAGCTGGTCCGGGACTTAAAGATAATAAAATTGGAAAATTAGTATTAAGGAGGTCTAGAAGGCAGGCTATTTGGATAGGACTCTCAGGATGGGCTATAGTATGAACATACTTGTTTCTCATGTAAATGCCCGATAGAGGGAAGCCACGGCGGAGGAAATTCTCAATAATGAAGATGGTTCTTCCTGTGGGTGACATTTAGCCTCTTTGGCCACTTTGGTGTTTGCTCACTGGAGCAGTGTTTGAAGTGGATATGGTGGCAGGGAAAGAGGTTATTCAAGGGCTCAACAACACTGTATCCCCGCTTTGTCAAACTGATCTAACTATTAACACTGTTCAGTGCCCAGGCTACAAATGGAGAGGCCACCTCTGAGCCCTTGATATGATTCACCAGGGAAACCAGCATATGTGATGTCACAAATGCATGCTCTGGGGACACCTGGGTGGCTCAGTCGGTTGGTTAAGCGTCTAACTTCAGCTCAAGTCACGGTCTCACAGTTTGTGAGTTCAAGCCCCATGTTGGGCTCTGTGCTGACAGCTCAGAGCCTGGAGCCTGCTTTGGATTCTGTCTCCCTCTCTCTCTGCTCCTCCCCCACTCATGCTCTGTCTCTCTCAAAAATAAAAAAAAAACCATTAAAAAAATAAAAACAAACAAATGCATGCTATGAATTATAAGGAAGAAGTCAAAAGGCTAGCTGTGGAGTGTGAATGGAAAAGCACACATTCAGATAATGGGAACAATTCCATTCTATTCTTTACTGATTGTTTTGCAGGGTTCTCTTTCTGGAAAGAATCAGCAGGAAAAGGTGGAAACCACTATGACTCAGCAATTTTATCCCACCGCTATCCATCTCATATAGACCTCACAACAACCATGTGGGGTGAGTTGGCTTGCAGCTCCATGATGGAGATGAAAACTCAGGTTCGGGGAGATTGGGTCTCATTCCCAAAGACTCAAAGATGACAACATGTGGTGTCTGTCTGGATGTGTTTTACTATCCTGCTTTTTAGGAGACTGTCTGGCTTGCTAAGGTGGGACTCAGTGGGCACCTGTTGGCTACGGTGGGGCTCATTTTCCAACCCTCGCACCTTTGCCAGAGCCGCTACAGGACACAGTTTTAATCTCCTGCAGGTCTCCTCGGGCTCTAGCCATAGGGTAGGGGTGAGCGGAGCTCTGCCTGAAAAGGGGGAGACGTTAGGGGTGGCTGCACGGTCCTGCTGTGGTTCCTGGAGTATCCCAGGTCCGGAGGCATCAGAGCTCATCTCCTGGGCTGTATCCCCAGAATCTCCACCGGGGAGGGACGGGAATCTAGATCCTGGAGAGGCTAAGGCCTGGCTGGGCCACCTGGGAGGGGGTGGACAGAATGGGGTGGGAGGCTACTTTTCACAGGTGACCAGAACTGGCCTCGGAAACTGTCAAGTTAGGCAAATAGCCCTGACTGAATACCTAGCTTTGGTGACAAGTAGCAATCATTTGCTGATTCCCTTTTTTACCACAGTGTACTTCACAGGAATGAGCTAAATCTCACGTGGCACCCACATGACTCTTCTTGTGTTTCTTCCTCTTGGCGGCCTTATTCTGCAAACGGTTCTGAGAAAACTTGTCTGATCCCTCCCAGCCCCCTCCAATGCCTCTCCGGCTGGGTGAGGCCATCTCCTCTGTGGCTTCGGTGGCACCCTGTGCTTGGCATTTTCTTTCTTTTTTTTTTCTCCCCCCTCCCCCCCGTGCTTGGCATTTTCATAGCACTTTTCACGTATGTTGTGGGTTTTGCAGTATTGTTGTGAGATAATGTATGTAAAATACTTGAGTTGGTTCAGAATGGCTGTTTTTGTCATAAAAACAAAAACTGTGGTTGTCTGTCTTCTTGTCAGTCATGCCCAGTGTAAGCTGTGAGGGAAGGGACTGTGTGCCCGTTGCCTAGCACAGTGCCTAGGACATTGGTAGATACTCAATAAACTTTCAATGAAAGAATGAACAAATTAAATAAAATGGGTTAAAGAATAGCAAAGGTAGGGAATGAGCATGCCTTTCTTAACCATTTGAATATACGTAAATAATAAACATATAATTCCTGATATTTTCAACGAGAAAAATTCTTTATTTAAAATAAGCTAAGTGTTTTTACTAGATTAAATAAAATACTCTACAATGAGAATTTTAAATCCAATATTACCAAACCCACTAATACCAGTCAGGGATTGTTCACCCATCCCTGTTTAATAATGTTTGAATGGTGTCTCTCATAATTCTGAGAATATGTGCCTTTGCTTGGAGAAAAATTTCCAAAGCAATGTCGCATTTCCTGGATATGACGGTGTCATGCTGGAGAGAGAAATTCTATAGTGGCCAAGACAGCTAAGAAACAGTGATTTTCACATGCAGAGACCCTTAAACTTGCTCTGATGACATTAATAGTATTTCTAAATCACAGAGAAAGCCAACACATTTTATTTCAATAAGAGAATGAAAGCACGAAGGGGACCTACACTATTTCTAGCCACTTGTATTTATTAATATATGCTCAGTATTTTTAACGCCTTTGCTGTGGCAGGGTAGTAAGTGTTTCAGTAAAGAGATATACTATAGGGACAAAGCTGGGGAGCTTGTGCATACAGAAAGTAGCTGATAATCTCAAAGCTCTCAGGGCTCTTGGAAATGCCACACATCATGCATGATCTGGGGCTGCTGGGCCTTGTTTTCTGGCATGGATGTTTGCTGAGTATCTGGGATGGCTGTGGTATCCGTGGGCGTTTCTTCCAGGGGTGTGGTCACATCGGCACCATAGGTCTCATAAATATCTGCTAATCCAGGGGTCATCAGTGGGTCAGCTTCTGCTGGGGTGACCCTGGGGGGTCCCCCACTCTGCCCTGCAGGACCTCTTGCCAGGCTGGGGTCGTTGCCCTTTGGGTGAGCAAGAAGCCCTCCCAGGGCACCAGGTGCTACCTCTGGAAGGAGAGCTGGGTTTTCCGGATCGGCCGGGTTGACATCCGGCCTAGGGGAGCCTTGTGCACCTCCTTCGCCCTTCTCAGGGCCTTTGGTTCCGGCGACTGGGGTGTCAAATTCCAGAGTAAAATCCCCACCCATGGCTGGATTGTGGGGTATCCCGCCAAGGTTAGGCCTCATGCCTCCAAATCCTGGGAACATGGCTCCATAGGCCATGGGGCCTCCTCTGCCTCCCTGGAAATAGACCATTTACCAAAGGTACCGTTATCACCTACTATTAAGTATACCACACAATCACAATTGGTCAGATTCACCTAGAAATCATAAAAAACTGTTAGGGAACAAAGAGTGAGTTGACAGCTTTGGGTAAGCACATTTCTCACTAAACTGGCTTTGAAATATAAAGGAGAGGATTTTGCACTTTTCTGGAAAGGTGGAAGGCAGGTGGAGACCCTTTGCCAAGTCTGAATGAAAGCAGGAAGGAGAGAAGTGGGGAAGCAGGGCAGAACCAAGTCTACAGGCAAATGGAAGTTCAAATTTAATGTTAAGAAAACAATAAGCAGCCAAAATAGGCAATGCCATCATAAAACAAATGAACAAACAAACAAAAACTGGTCCATTGCTGAGTTTGTTGAGGGATATTTTAGAAAACCACCTCAACATCATTTCTCAAATGAACAAAGCCCTCTCTAAGATTTTCCTTTTCTTTTTCTTTCTTTTTATTTTTAGAACATGTGTCAGAAAAAGAAGCTTGATCTCTCTGGAGGAACTGAAATATTTTCTTTCTGTGGACGGTTAGAATTGTAGAACATACCAGGTCTCTTTTTTTCTGCCTTTGCTGCCCCAAAATATCCAACCTCCAATTTTGGGCTACTTACAATGTTTGTATGGCTTTGTAATTTGCATGTTAGTAATCTCATTTAATTAATTGCTTACAGTTTTTACTCATTTTAAATTCTATCTTCAATTTTTTGGTGACCTTTATTGGGGGCTTTTCATAAGCTACTACAAAATCTTTTAAGCATGAGGCAGAATATAAATAATTAAAATGATAAGATGATAATTAACGCTTACTTGAATTTTCAGCCAGTTGTGTTGGTAGTATGTGGATACCGCATTCTTTTCTCCTACCTTCTCTTGGCTCTCCACTCTCTAAATCTCAGCTTCTCACATCATCTCCTTGAGGGATGGCACTGCGAACCCCTTGCCGGGGCTAACTCCCTCTCCCCTTTACCTCTCTTATAGGTCTGTTTGCCCTTATCACAACATTTTGACACTATCTGCCCTTGTATCTAACTTTCCCATTGATTAGAGAGTAAACTCCTTGAGAACAGAAATCTTATATAATTTGTCTTGCCTCTATAGTGTCTTCCTATGCATCTAGTTCATAGAAGGCACTCAAGAATGTTGGGATGAGAAAGGCACCTGGGTGGCTCAGTCAGTTAAACATCTGACTTTGACTCAGGTCACGATCTCGCAGTTTGTGAGCTTGAGCCCCATGTCTGGCTCTGTGCTGACAGCTCACAGCCTGGAGCCTGCTTTGGATTCCGTGTCTTTCTCTCTGCCCCTCCCCTGCTCTCACTCTGCCTCTCTTTTTCCCTCAAAAATAGATAAACATTAAAAAAAAAAGAATGTTGGGATGAGAGTTTTCTTTCGGTGATAGCATATTTATAGTATTTATTCATTTGATAGGATCTATAGTTGATAACAATTTAATTTAGTATGGTATTTATTTTGTTTTGTCCTCTAACAGGTAACAGGTGGAAATTTCTGGGGGAAAATATGAAATTGTGCAAGTCTACTGGTCTCAAAATTTAAAGTTGTCGTATGCATGGATAATAGAAAAAGAATATGCTCAAATTAACTTATTAACGCACTTTGAATTTTACACTAATCACCTTTTAAACTCGGTTAGTTTTCTTTTTCTTATCTGAATATAGTTGACACACAACATCATGTTAGGTTCATGTATACATTGTAACAGTGTTGTGCGGTGACAGATGGTGGCTACACTTGGGGTGAGGATAACATAATACATAGAGTTGTTTTCTTTTTCTTTTTTGTCTCTCAATGTCGAGGTCTAAATTATTTGCAAAGCTGTTGAATTTGTTGTTTTGAATTTATTTGGTCCGAGAAGAAATGGGAACTCTGTACAAATCATGTGTGTCTTTTTTTTGGTTTGAAGCATTCAATGATAATGGCCTTTCAGGACAGGTTTCTCCTCTGCTCATATTCGAGAAACAGGGCAAAATCTTATGTTCTAGAATGGTCATGACTCAGAAATGACTGATGGAAATGTGGCGAAATCTTTGCATGTTGCCTAAGAATCAAGGTTTTGGTTTCTGAGTGGAACAATCTGAGTCCTGTGCTGTATATTCAGTGACATTTATGGCCAATGCCTCTTGCAGCAAGTCTTTTGTGACTGTTCTGCCCTGACCACTATTTTCATAACAGTTTGAGGACATTACTCACCGCCATTTCTTCTGAGCTCATGATGCCAAGTCTGGCAGGAGCATTCTGTTCAAAAAGAAACAGTGCATCTTATTACCAGTCAGTAGGTTCCTATTATCCCATTAGCTACTCAAGACAAAGTTAAAAGTAAAGTAAAAAGTTAACTTTTTCCTTAAACCTTAAAGTTAATGCCATGTCCAACGGCAGGGTAAAGTGTAGAGGTGAGTCATTATTAAATGCATGGAGCCAAGTTGGATAATTCAGATAGAAAATTTAACTTTCCTAAATGCTGTTGTATATGTGTGTGTGTGTGTGTGTGTGTGTGTGTGTATGTGTGTGTGTCTGGCTAGAGTTACTCAAATAGAAAGTGTGCCTCCTTGACATTTCATTTGCTATTAGGCACTCAGAGAATATGGAATCTTTTGTGTGAAGCCTAGATTTTTATAATTATAGCTCTTAAGATAATATTTAATTTAAAATGATATTTTTTTGTAGGTTACAGACTTACCAATTGATTTGCTCCATAGGACATGTAAAATATTCCCGGATAAAGCTAAATATAAATACAATAATCATCATAAAATGCATTTTCCAAGGAAAAATGTTCAAGTAAATTATAAGCAGAGGCATATTTTTTAAAAAGCTTACTGGAGAAGGTTTATTTTGTGGCATTGGTCCCCGAGATATCAAACGAGCTATTTGGAACACCTTTAAGTGATAGAAAAACAGAATTAGTAATTCATTTTTGCTATAATACAGGCAAACCTCCCATTACAGCCATTTCTAAGTGATATATGAAATGCATTTTCAGGTGGATTAGTCTAACAAATAAGTATTTAATATTTAAGAAAACAAAGGAACCCATTATACTTCATATTCATGAATGAATGGGGCAATTAAACATTTTCACTCTTCTTTTTTTTTATTTTTAAAATGTTTATTTTTAAGAGAGAGAGAGAGAGACAGAGTGCGAGTGGGGAAGGGCCAGGAAGAGAGAGGGAGACACAGAATCTGAAGCAGGCTCCAGGCTCTGAGCTGTCAGCACAGAGCCTGACACAGGGCTTGAACCTACAAACCGTGAGATCATGACCTGAGCTGAAGTCAGACGCTTAACCCACTGAGCCACCCAGGCACCCCTCTTCTTTCTTGAAGTATAGATATTTTTCTTAATAAAGTATCTCATTGAGATCTGTACTTACTGATGGGCCTTGTGGATCAGCAAAATCCATTCCTGGTAGCTGCATCATAGATGAATATTAAAATTACTAAACTATAAAAGTAGAACTGGACATACTCTTAACTTATTTATGACTATAATAAGCAATCTAAAATGAATTTCCTGATTTTCGCTTTCATTTAGTCAGGCAGGACACAAAGTCTGTCTTCTCTTTTTAATTTTTTTAACGTTTATTTATTATTGAGAGACAGAGAAGGACAGAGCATGAGCATGGGAAGGACAGAGCATGAGCATGGGAGGGAGACACAGAATCTGAAGCAGGCTCCAAGCTCTGAGCTGTCAGCACAGAGCCTGATGCGGGGCTCAAACTCACGAGCCGCAAGATCATGACCTGAGCCGAAGTTGGATGCTTAACTGAATGAGCCACCCAGGTGCCCCAGTCTATCTTCTTTTTAAAAAGGATGATAATATCTATCTTTATAGGATTTTAATCAGGGTGACATGGGGGAATGTCAAATGCCTGCAGCATGCTAGTTACATGGTAGCTTCCTTTTCTTATTACTGCTCTTTTCTCTACATTATTGCATGATTGTTTTTTCTCCACCAGATAGAAAAATAATAATCCAAAATACTACATGCAATGCTGTGGGATAATCAGTCTTCTCAGTCCTTCCAACGCTGAAAAAGATCCTGATGATAGGAAGCATAGACTTCTCTGGGCTGTCCTATTTCCCCTGAAAGCTTTCATCTTATGTGACTAAGAAACTAAGAGGCACAGGATCTTTTTAGAATCCATGCCTTGTTTCTGATGGCAAAGGACAGATATGTCAGCTGCTTAAAAACATATTTGTATTGGGGCGCCTGGGTGGCGCAGTCGGTTAAGCGTCCGACTTCAGCCAGGTCACGATCTCGCGGTCCGTGAGTTCGAGCCCCGCGTCGGGCTCTGGGCTGATGGCTCAGAGCCTGGAGCCTGTTTCCGATTCTGTGTCTCCCTCTCTCTCTGCCCCTCCCCCGTTCATGCTCTGTCTCTCTCTGTCCCAAAAATAAATAAACGTTGAAAAAAAAAACATATTTGTATTGTCATAAATTATGCCTGAAAATTCCGATTATTTAAATATGCTCTGCAAATCAGTTTTCCTTCCAGTTAGTGGGCAATCCTGATTGGACTTTTGAGAAAGAATTACCTCGGCCTTTGGTGGCTTATCTGATGGTGCCACCTGCTGTTCAAGCATTGGCCCCTCTGCTTGCTGCAAGGGCGGTTGTCCCTGGTAAACTGGAGGCTGAGGTCCTCCCTTCTGGGCTGCGTCCTGGATGGCGGTTACAATAGTAGGCTGGAGGAAAGGTTTCTGTCCTGGCTGTTGAGGCTGCAGGGATGGCTGCGATGGGAGAGGTGGGGGATGTACAGGCAAAGAATATTCATACTGCAGAGAAATTTGAAAGGAGTGTCAGGAAGCGATAGCTCACTGAACTGTGGTGTCTAGAATTTCTAAAACAAAAGGGCTTGGGAAGCTTTCTACTTGCAAGAGAGTCTGGGGGAATTGGCCTGAAGCTTATGTTCATTTAGGAAGCACCAGTTTATGTAAAGTCAATGTTATTGGGGCAGTCTTTTGTGTGGCTGTCTCCTCCACTTCCTTTGGAACTATCTGTGCTGAAGAATATGGAAAACTATTGGACTTCCTGGTAGAATGGTTGTTTCCTCCTCTGAGTTCCCAAAGCTGCCTCTAGGTATGTCTCTTTTACCACTTTTTCACTGGATTACAATGGTATCTTTGCCCACCATCAACTGAGAGACAATAATATGTCTTCTTTGACTTTATAGCCCTAACACTTAACATGGTTCCTAACACGTGCCTGGCACTTGGTAAATAATATATGTTTTGAGTTAATGAAAGGAGAGAAGTGATAATTAAGTAAAATACCAATCAAATTCCTGCATTATGGAGTCCATTTTGGAAATAATCAAGTGGAGAAATAGTCACTACTAACATTATTTATTGTCCCACTAAATGTGGCTTGGTGAATAATGTTATTGTGAGCACTGGAATCAAAAGTTCCTATTAAAACAACCATGTTTATTTGCTCCTTTTTGAAATTAACTGTGGTGGATGGCTTCCTGTTATTTTTAAATCATTTGCAAGCTCCTCAAAGTGGTATGGAAATCTCACAACAATCTGGCTCTGCTTTGCCTCTTCAACTACTGCCCATCTCTAAACTCTATGGCTTTTTATTACCGATACCTCATAATTTAACACCTTGTAATACATTGTCTTATCTTATCTCCCAATCAGATCTGAAACTTCATGAACCTTGGAGCCATTTTTAAATGTTTTCATTTTCACTCCCAATCTATAATTTGGCTTATGCATTTATTAGGCACCAAAAAAATAATGGTTAACTGATTGATGTATTTATTGATTACTGTAGGGTTCATGATATTTTAACCAGGACTTTGGCATCATTTTATTTATTTATTTAAAAAAAATTTTTTTTTTTTTCGACATTTATTTATTTTTGGGACAGAGAGAGACAGAGCATGAACGGGGGAGGGGCAGAGAGAGAGGGAGACACAGAATTGGAAACAGGCTCCAGGCTCTGAGCCATCAGCCCAGAGCCCGACGCGGGGCTCGAACTCACGGACCGCGAGATCGTGACCTGGCTGAAGTCGGACGCTTAACCGACTGCGCCACCCAGGCGCCCCTTTGGCATCATTTTAAATGTGACTTTGAATAATTATTTGGGACTCTTGACTAAGATGAGAATTGTCCAGGATATAGCCTGCTTCCATCTTGAAGATAGTTTCTCTCTTGTTATGGCTCATGTCATTAACATAGGCCTCTTATATTTTGGAGGCCATATCTTCCTATTTGAAATAAATATACAAATAAGTTGAAAGTTTGGACCACTTTATTTTAATTTTTCCTAAGTACTAAAAACAATTATAGGTTTTGACTTGCTAATACTTGGATAATTTTTTATTCATTATTATTATTATCTGTCTGTAGCTAGTATATGATAAGTTAGAGAAGGCAAATATTGTTCAGCGTGAAGTTTCAAGCACATTGATGCAATTAACCTACCTGTTGAGTTTCATGTTCCCTTGGTCTCATCCATGGGAAAGAAGAATGTGGTGGCAGGAGACCATGCATCCACAAAGAATTAAATGACTTTCCAAAACCAAATCTTGAATACTAAAGACATGTAGGGGGAAAAAAGAAAAAAAAACACATGTTTTTATTTCAGTAGTGACTTAAACTTGGTTTTAATTTTCTACAAAATCCATAGAAAGTGTGGAGACAGCAAAAGTGTGACATCGGTGAATTTAATGTGGACAGGTAAATGCTCTCTTCCAATAGACATACTTTCCATCCTAAGACAGACTGCAAGATTCCCATAAACTTACTTGAGATTTAGCTTTTTAAGCACTCATATTTTGGGCTGTTCAATAAAATTGAAGTGCTAGAAAGGATTTTTTTCTTACTCAAGAACATTAAATATTGTTTTACCTACCATCCCATCCAAGGGTCTTATTTTGTTTTAGGTTATCTTAATTACTCATTTGTTCTTTCAATACTTAGGATAATATCTATTCACAAACAAATTTTATGAATTACAATGTTGCTATTAATAATATCACTACCACCACCACCATTAATTCTTGCAATAAGAAATATTTGAAAATAAGGTTACCTGAGAAAGCATATTTAATCCCTGCAAACTTCCCAACTGTCTCATTGTCTATCAAGAAAAAAGGTGGGTTAGTGTTTGCCACATATATTCCTTTTCATATGGTACAACCATTTTCTTTTAAAAAAAAATTTTTTTTAATGTTTATTTATTTTTGAGACAGAGAGAGACAGAGCATGAATGGGGGAGGGTCAGAGAGAGAGGGAGACACAGAATCTGAAGCAGGCTCCAGGCTCTGAGCTGTCAGCACAGAGCCTGACGCGGGGCTTGAACTCACGGACCATGAGATCATGACCTGAGCCGAAGTCGGACGCTTAACCGACTGAGCCACCCAGGCGCCCCTGGTACAACCATTTTCTAAATATATGGTATTAGCACAAAGTTTCCAGTGGGTCAGCTGAATAAAATAAAATAGACACAATCATCACTGAAGAGTGGAAATGTTAAATGTGGTTGTGCCATTGTTGTTATTGCTATTAAAATAGTGAGTTTGCTTTTTATCATTAATCAAATAAGAGAAAAAGGTATCATTTAAAGGTCACATTAAAACATTGGAAAATAGCTCATTCAATTGAAATAGAAACTTAATCATGAGAACATTGTTTCATTGACGCTTTCCTCCCTTCCCCATTTAATTTACTTTGCCTTTTATAAATCCATCCCCAAACAGGCAAACAAAACAAAAACAAGACAAAACAAAGCACCCTTACCTCCTTCCCAAATAAAAAAGGGCTCAAAATAGTAAATGTAAAACACACTGGGGAAAATGGTGAGTATCTGGATAGATGGTCAAGAATGCTGCCAATTCAACAGAAAGTCAATTTCAATTTAATGGGAAGAGGTTTAGAGTGCTTTGAGTTGTTTTTAAGCTAGAAAATGAGAAAAAAGTAACTCTGTGAGCTTCTGTTTGAAATAAACTTCTAGCCTATTGCCCCCAGATTATCATGATATGAATAAACTTTGCAAGGTCTTATGAAAAATTTATAATCTCATAAATGTTTTTTTATTCATAACTGTTAATATTTTCTTTTGACATGGTCAAATGTTTCCAGTGTGCTGAGATTTTCTAAACAGAGTATTATTAGTTATGAGAACTTCAGCAAGACAAACAGGCTATGAAGCAGGTGCCACAAAACCAGGTTAATGTTATTTACAGGAGTTCTTATAAACAACCACATTTTGTGGGGTAAATTCTCTTCAGGGGAACATTGTCATATAAAATACTATAAGGTGATGGAATTAAATGTAAACCATTTGTGGCTTCAGAACAATGTGTTTTAATTAATGTAGTAATTATATTAATATAGTAGTTATATAATGTATACATAATATATGTTAGATATTAAATATTAGTATTGATCTGACTCACACACAGATGACATTCTGAAGAGTAAAATATCTGAGAGTTTAAAATTGCAGTAAAATGAGAAGATGAGGTTCTAATAAATGTCATATGCTTCTCTGGAACTTCTCTAGAAAGCCACTGACTTCTGACCAGGAAAACAGAGCCTGCCCATGGTGTTTCTCTCTTACCAAGACCATACAAATGTAAAGACTACATGTAAATACTCTGACGATACATACCTCCAGGCTCAAACTAGCCATGCCTGGTGTTCCAGGTTGCTGAGGAAACATCTAGACGGAAATAAGAATAATTTTGAGATATCTGGTGAGAACCTTCCCTAAATGCATACTGGAAATAGAAAGCCTAGCCCAGTGCATAAAGGCCAGCTGAGGGATTTTGACTTGAGTTTTTAAGCAGAATAAAGAAAAATTTAAATTAATTGGAAGAATTAACATCATATTTAATGGCTTTGCTCCCACATGAATCATCTACCCTTTGTACCTTAATGCAGAAATTTTTGTTTAACTTTGAGATTACATTGAGCACAAATACAATGTAGGATAAAGCTACAAAATAGAAAACCAAGAATACTTTGTATTCTTAAAGAAATTATCCTATAGGTAAGCAAAAGGGACAAACTTAAGGTCAATTTTCTTGTGGTTTTGCCAAGCTTACGTGTTTCTGGTTCATGGAATGTGGCATGGAATCATGGCATTCAGCAAAGAGCACATGCAAAACCTAACCTCCCATCCATTCAAGGGGTTTCAACAAATGCTCTATCATCATTTATGAAAAATTATTTTATGTATAAATCTATTGATCTGTGTTTATATTTTTTGATCATATCCAAAATATACACTTAAAAAAAAGTCAAGTTTTATTATACTTAATGTATTCATTTAAAAGTTGTTAAAAATATAGTTATACTTACAACTAGATTTTTAAAGTGTAAGAAATTTTTCTTTCTAAAGCAATCTTTGTTAATATGCATAAATACCAGTAGAAAAAAAATGGAGAATGGAAGAGTAAGAATTAGAGTACTTCGGATTTTGAGGGTCTTTGGTTCTTTGGAAATCCTTACTTTCCAGGGTCCCAGGTTCTCAATGCCTTCTTTCCTTCATTTATACACAAATATTTATGGAGCGTCCAC
The DNA here is from genome assembly GCF_016509475.1 of Prionailurus bengalensis. Classification (NCBI taxonomy): domain Eukaryota; kingdom Metazoa; phylum Chordata; class Mammalia; order Carnivora; family Felidae; genus Prionailurus; species Prionailurus bengalensis. Next base: position 149,215,531 of record NC_057344.1, read on the forward strand.
TAAATATATTGGGATTTTTTTTTTCATAGGTAAGAAGTTGAGGAATAGTTTCCTGAGTGTGTTATCTACCTTCCACTTTCCGCTTTTTTATACAAGTAAAATCTTGCCCTCTTAGTCATGGTGCAAATTGCTCCAAATAGTTCAGTTTTGGAAATGGATAGCAGAAAAAGAGTTATAAATGTGTAGCAAATACTCTAAGCAGAGAAAAAGATCAGTTGTGTAGACAGGAAGACTGGTGTGTGTGTGTGTGTGTGTGTGTGTGTGTGTGTGTGTGTAGTGAGCAGATTGTTCAGCATTTTGGGGGACTGTGAGAATAAAGCCTTCCTTCCTCCCAGTGGCCAGTACACAAATAAGGTATCTTGGACAGATTCAACTACAAAGTATACTTTCCTTTCCATTTACTCCAAGTCATGAATTAACAACAAATTTACATGAATGTAAATGGACAGAGGGTACATTTCCAAGGAGGGAGTAAAAGTAGAACATCTAACTTGACAGGCAGTCAGTCAGCAATCCTAAACAATTGTCATGTCCTTCAGGGTGGACCTGATTGACACAGGTGTGGGCCAGCATAAGTTCCAGGAGTGTCAAGGTATTAGACAGTGGATGGCTGAGGCTGACCCCAGGGTAAGTATTATACAAAAGTAAGCTAGGGTGGCAGCTTCACTTTTTCTTTCACTTAAAGTTCATGTTGAGTAATGGAATAGAAACTCTTTTTATTCGCAGAGTTGAGGCTTTCATCCTTGTAGCCAGTTTTTATCCCCTTTCTCCCAAACATTTAACTTTAAGAAACCCAAGTAGCTAATCTTTTTTTTTTTTGTCAGGGAACTTAAATATTTGAAAGTTTATTTAAGTCCAACTATGAGTTCCTCAAGACAAGAGATCATGTCAAACTTATGGCTCCAATGCCCAGCACGTTGCTGGATACATGTCAGGTGTTTGGTCAATATTTGCCAAATGCATATGGCAGCAGAACAAAGTCTCCATGAAAATAGAAACACATACTATTGGCTGGTAGAGTTTAGTACCCAGAGGATTGTATTCATGAGATCATATCAACATATGTTAGAATGAGCCAGGTATAGGACTATAACATACAATTAGCCCCATTGCCATAGCATGTTTTGATTTAAGAAACTTCAACTCTCAGTCATATAATATCTCCCCCATGAGGCAAATCTGTTGGTTAATTACTTAATTACTAGCTTCAAATGGAATTACTTAGCTCTGTTTTGTAACCATCATGATTTGGCTAATATTATTCTTTTAAAAATGAAGAAAATGGACTTTACTTTTTTGGAGAAATTTCTTCTCCATTTCAATTGCACAACGGCAGCAAGTGGTTATAATAAAATTGTGCCATGGCATTGCAGAGGGTACATAAGTCTTTTATATTTGAATGAATGGAATAAGACTTCAAAATTTTCTTCAGAATATTTTAATATCTTTTTGAATAAAAAAATTACATTGACCTACTGCTTTCAGATGGTAAGCTGATGTCTGGACACCTATGACCTTTGACTCAGTAGGAACTCTACCACTGGATTAATTCAAATGAGTCCATGCATGAACTTCAGACCATGTCCTTCCGTACTGCTTAGCATCCAAGAATCTAGAATATCTAGAAAACTATGACTTACCGGCACTGCGGAACTCATTTCCAGGAGGCAAAAGATCAGTATTAGGTCCTTCATTTTGGAAAGTGGGATCTGAAACAGAATTGGGTTGGAGAATTAAATCAGATGAATTTTTATTTCAGAATGGTTAAAAGGCAATATTTTAAATGAGCCACATCTCTGTTCTTCCAAAACAATCAGTTTCAAGAAAACAAAAATAAAAATAAAACACAATTAAATGTTTCTAAACTTATTTATGCTTACTAGTTTTTGGAATGAATTGACAATCAATTAAAAAAATATCTAAGTGATTTTTTTTTTTATGGAGTTACAACCTAAATGAACATATAGGAACAACCTTTGTGCTGTGTTCTTTAACTGCTGTGTTTCATTTCATAAGATGAATTATGAATTTGAAAATCTGTTCCATTATGTGAAATTTTGGTCTATTAAGTATCATTCACAGGATGTTATACTTTCTCTCCAGAGTACATTTTGAAATGCATTTGAAATATAATACAATGATTATTTTATAGCAAACCTTTATTTGCAGATATATTAGAATGTATCACTCTATGTTTCAGTTATCCAGATAAACATAACAAAACTTTTCTTTTAAAAAACAAGAATGAGGGATGCCTGGGTGGCTTAGTTGGTTGAGTGTCTGACTTAGGCTCAGGTCATGATCTTCCAGGTGAAGCCCCACACCAGGCTCACTGCTGTCAGTGAAGAGTCTGCTTCAGATCCTCTGTCCCCCTTTTTCTCTGCCCCTCCCCCACTTGTGCTCTCCCCCCAAATAAATAAATATTAAAAAAGTAAGAATGAACTGAATATTTTAAATGCCTTTGATATTAGTGGGAAATATGTCTCAAAACTGAGTTTTCCTTTTTCTAAAATGAATTATCTCTTTAAGTTTATTCTAGAAGTTGAAAAGCCTCTTTACTCTTATATGAACAGAAATCTGCCTACCCAAGAAATTTGCTTGTCTTCTAATGCCTTTCTAAATTAGGCGCTGTCACTAATAATCACAAATAGAAAAAAAAAAAAAGAAAGAAAAAAAGAAAAAGAAAAAGAAAAAAAGTCTATAGATTAGTCTTTTTTCTTAGCTGGTAAGATATTAGGCATGTCTTCTCTGGAACATGCTAATGGTTTACAATAAACTATTATTCAGCTTCTGGTGACAAACAAAAATCCTCTGTATAAAAGCTACTTGGAGATAGGAAAAAAGAACTTATAGGAATCACATGGAAATCATAAAATCACATTTTACCTTCAATGTTGACATGCACCGTGTTCTCAGGGCCTGGTGATGCCAACCAAGACAGTTCTAAGAAAAGAAGATTAAAATTTTTTCTGGTCTGTGCCTAGGACTCGCTCTGTATCTCTCATTCAGGGAAGACCAGAAACCTTTATTTAAAGCGCCAATCCACCAATCAAAGTGAAGCAAAACGGGGAAAAAAACCAAACTCTGCTCCTGTAATTTAGCCCACACCCTTTTATTGCATGCAAGGACATTGGCCCAGTAGAGTCTCATTATTTTTAATTGTAAACCAACCCTTGTATTTATTCAGAGAACTCAATTGCAGGGAGGACAGTAAAGGAATAATGGACATAAGCTCTGAAGACAATCATTTTGGTGAGCTGAAGGAAATATATGTAAAATAGGTGCAAAATTAACCATTATCTATTTTGTTCAGGTTTTTATCTGCAGATAAAGCTAGTGACCCAGTGCCAACATTCTCAAGATTTTCACCCTCATACTTGTTATAGTAAATGTATATTCCCTCCCTTACCCCAACACTCTAGAAGGAAACATAACAATGTTCTGAGATTGAAAGAGAAAATGAAAATATTAGATGGATAATGAGTACATTATAATGTTTTCCTCAGAATTTCCTAGTTTTTTATCTGAAGATAATAGACTAGAGTTAGCCAAGCTTTTGTTAAGAAATTTTAATTGGACCCTCTGAGAGAATCACTTCAGGTAAACCTTTGGTGCATGTTCTTTGGGGAAAGAGGGACATAAGTCAAAACATTCTCCGTGAACCAATCAGGTCAATGGGCACTAGTTTCATTTCACTCTTTATTTTATTTTTTTTTTAAGATTAAAAAGATGCTTATTTATTTTTGAGAGAGAGAGAGAGAGGAGGAAGGGGAGAGAGAGAGAGAGAGAGAGGAGGAAGGGGAGAGAGAGAGAGATTGAGAGAGAGGAGCACAGGATCTAAAGTGGACTCTGTACTGACAGCAGAGAGCCTGATGCAGGGGTCAAACTCATGAACTGTGAGATCATGACCTGAGCTGAAGTCAGATGCTTAGCAGATTGAGCCACTCAAGCACCCTTATCTCAATCTTTAGATAGACTTATTTTCAGGCATTTAGTACCAAGCCAGGTTAGTCATATCTGTGTCACTTAAAAGGCTAATGTCAACATGGATGAGTTTTTCTCCAGGAACAGATAAAGATGTCTTGGATGTGGGTTGGACTTAAACTGTTTTTGTTATTTCTCTGCCCCTCCTTATCTTTCCAAAGGTGTGATTTCAGATGTGGTAGGGGTAAGAATTTAAGATTGGTTTCCTAAGAAGGGATGAGTCAGTATACTCTTTAGGGGAATAGGGATCTTACCAATTACAGGGAACACCGAGGAAGCTGGTATTTTGGAGAAAAGATGTCTTCATACCTAAGTGTAGGCTTAACATCTTCAAATAATGATATCCAAGAAATTGTTCCTGATAAAACCCATTTCCTATTGATAACAGAATTATTTTTAGGATGTAAAGAAATAAGGAATGTAAATATGTTTTGTAAATAGTAAAATGTTTTTGCAAAAAAAGTATTATTTTTGACCCCACCTTTCCCATTTGTCTCTATTCCAGTTCTGGTGGTTGATCAAGTCCTCTAATCTCTCTGAGCCCTAGTTCCTTCCTTTGTTATATAAGGATGATCATTTACGACCATAGGTTTGTTTTGAAGATTTGGTGAGATGATAAAGATACAGCGGCTGCCATATAGTGGGTGTTCAGTAAGTGGGTGATTTGTTCTTTGAGTGGGAGAAGCTACATGAAACACCACAGAGACACTGTGTGTGTGTGTGTGTGTGTGTGTGTGTGTGTGTGTGTGTGTGTGTATATGTGTGTGTGTGTGTGTTAAAAAAGAGGAGCAGTGGCAGTTAGGTGTATGAGTTCCAAAGAGGGTAGAGAAGGGACTTGATGGAAGGCATTTCGTCTGCATAGAAATTGATGCTGAATCCATGGGATTAAGCTTCCTAGTTGACTGTTAACCAGGAAAATGGGATGTGTGTGAATATGTCTTTTACAGTTTATGAGCATGATCACGATAGGCTAATGATGATGTTTTCATAGAATTCATATATTCTGCCTTTCTCTTAAGCCAAATACTTAATATACTATAAATGATGTTGCTTCTACCCTTTAAAAATGACCTTCACACTCAGTCCTGGATTACTGTCTTCCAGATGTTTGCTTTAGTTTCTTTCTCCTCCACTTTCCTGCATACCCACATCAATTTATCTTCCTAAAATATTGGTTTCAGCATTTCACAGCTCCACTCAAAAACTTTTTAAGGACCCCTAAAGCTATAATGTAAATTTCACCCTCTATAACTAGACAGTCAAATTAACATGTCCATTCACCTTTCCGATTTAATCTCCCATTTTATGCAAGACTGTACATTGGGATAGTAATCATGATTGTTGTAATCAGTTGAAGTAAACATTTTGCATCTGGTCAACAGCTTTTTAAAAAAATCTTTTAATGTTTATTTTTGAGACAGAAGAGAGAGACAGAATGAGAGCGGAGGGGGTGGGCAGAGAGAGAGGGAATCAGAATCAGAAGCAGGCTCCAGGCTCTGAGCTGTCAGCACAGCTGACATGCAGGACTCAAATTCATGGACCACGAGATCATGACCTGAGCCAAAGTCGGACCCTTAACTGACAGAGTCACCCAGGCGCCCCAAGTCAACAGCTTTCTATTTTTGATTTATGTTACTGGGAAAGTTAGCAAACATAATCCTAATACATCCTGATTAAAAGGAATTTAATTACAAAGAAATCTGTAAATTAGCCTGAGCATATCAATGTGTAGCAGTGATGATAGCATTAAGGAAGTACTACAGCTGATGGCTACTATGTCATGTTGATCAAGACCATACCTTTACCTAAAAAAAATGAGAGTAACAAATTAAAAAAAATGCTGTGTCCGGAGTATAGCAAAAATAAAAAAGCTCAGAATGGCAGAAGATCTGAGATACATGAGGGGACATGTACAGAAAAACTTATAAAGAAAAAGCTAGATAAAGAAGATCCTGTGGAAAATGTCAGTACAGTAGCTGGAGCACAGCTTTTGAAAACCCTTCCACGACATTAATCATGTGATACTGGGTGAGCCACTCAACTTGAATATATACAGTATTTTTGTATAATTATTTAATCTGTGAAATGTGGTCTACCATAGGATGGCATTAATTTAATTTTATTTAAGTTAAGCATATTAATGAATATTAAGTGCTCAGCACACTATTTGGTATGCAGAAAATATTCAGTGATCATGAGTTATTGTTCTTGTTGAAATAAAGAAATCTATGGTGCATATCTACTTCATATTGGACTATGGGCCTTGGCTGTGACTATTCTAGCCACCAAAGGCAGTTATGTTAGTTATAACAATGAACTAAAATATATCATTCTTATGATTTTAATTGCTAATGAGCATGTTGATTGCATGGGACAAAACATGGACTTTGATTTTTGCTTTGTTCTCACACATGGTCCCTTTCAACCTTCTACTCCAGCCAGACTTGTTTACTCAGTCTCTCCAGAATGTGCCATGGTTTGTCTCTTCTTGAGGCTTTTATTGAACCTTTCTCTCTGCCTAAACTCTTTTCTTATCTCTTCACAGCTTGTTTTCAAAGTTCCAGTCCATTTTTACCTCTTTGGTGACTCTTTCCCCCACCATTCCACTCCACTGTGATGTTCTCTTCTCTGACTCCAAATATTTGTCAGTCATTTGACAACCATTCATACATTACATTGTGGCAAATTGCTTGTTATAGATCTTCACGTTTTACTTTGCACATGATCTTCTAATTTTTTGGATAGATTATCATATTTTTTCAAACACATAAAATATTCCTGCGGGAACAGAAATCACTCATTCCACTAAGTTGTATCCTTTGACATTATATTCACATTATAATTGGTAATATTTGGATAGTATTTACTGTGGGCAGGCATTATTTTAGTGTTCTACATATATTAATTTATTTAATCCTCCAAATGACTTTTTGAAGAAGATACTATTCTCCCCTTTTTATACAAAGAGAAAACTGATCTACAGAGAGGTGAACTAAATTACCCAAAATGACAGTTAGTGAGCAGTGGGACCAGAATTTAGACACAGGCATCTTGCTCTTATGCACCATGCCAGAATGAATGAGTCATTCAATAGTAGATGACATTGATCAATCAATCATTGCTAGATACAAAGGAGTATAATACAGTACACCTACTTGTCAGAAATTTATCAGCAAATAACTCAAGAGAAATACACAAAAATAGTCAATGAGACAGATAGCAAACCAACAATAATTTAATTAAAAAGCCTATATAATATCAAAAAGGATGGTCCCACATGGATTAACTGCTAAAATAATAATGCTATAGAACAGTGATTCTCAATTAGGGATGATTTTGCCCCAACATGGAACATGTCTGCGGGACAAGAGGCTACTTCTGGTGGTTACAGTTTGCTGGCAGGAAGAGGGGGTGGAATTTGTTAGTGGCATCTAGTGAGAGATGCTGCTAAACATCCTGAAATGTACAGGAAAGCCCCTCACAAAAACAAGTATACAGCTTGAGATGTCAATAGTTGTGAGGTTGGGAAACTGCTAATATAAGAATGCTCTAAACTTTTTGAGGTTGGAGAAATCCTTTGAGGCTTTGGGGTCAGGTATGAGGAGGATAGGTTCATGCTGAGCCTTGAGGGAAGGCTATTTGTCAAAATGCCCAATCAGTAGCTGATGACTGAATCAATTGATAAGTATTAAGTTTTCCAGGGAAAGAATCTGATGGAGTGTCATGCATTAAGCTGGAATGGAAGAAGAGTGGAGAGTATGGTCATGTCAAGGAAGGCCAAGTTTTAAAGTTGATTTTGTATGTTGGCATAATAAAAGGAATAATAAAATTTTCATGGATCTTACACTAATGTCTACTGTATATAATATTAATAGGTTATTTTATTGACCACTTAACATGTACCACATGCTGTGCTTTACATTTTTTCTTAGTTCATCTTCATGATGTACTTCATTTTATCCTGAGATAAATACTGTGATGACTGGATTTAGAAAGGATAGAATGTCCTTCGGGAGTCAATCTCCAAAGACCATATTCTTGACTGCTAGGCCACTGCATTGACTGTTATTATTTAGGGTTTTATAGAGCCCATTATCATGTTGGTTTGGGATAATGTTTATATCTGATTTTTTTAATTTAATTTTTTATTTTTTAAAATTTACATACAAATTAGTTAGCATATAGTGCAACAATGATTTCAGGAGTAGATTGCTTAGTGCCCATGACCCATTTAGGTCATATCCCTTCCCACAACCCCTCTCATAACTCTCAGTTTGTTCTCCATATTTATGAGTCTCTTCTGTTTTGTCCCCCTCCCTGTGTTTATATGATTTTTGTTTCCCTTCCCTTATGTTCATCTGTTTTGTCTCTTAAAATCCTCATATAAGTGAAGTCATATGATTTTTGTCTTTCTCTGACTGACTAATTTCACTTAGCATAATATCCTCCAGTTCCATCCACGTAGTTGCAAATGGCAAGATTTCATTCTTTTTGATTGCCACGTAATACTCCAGTGTGTGTGTGTGTGTGTGTGTGTGTGTGTGTGTGTGTGTGTATATATATATATATATATATATGCCACATCTTCTTTATCCATTCATCCATCGATGGACATTTGGGATCTTTCCATACTTTGGCTATTGTTGATGGTGCTGCTATAAACGTTGGGGTGCATGTGTCCCTTCAAAAGAGCACACCTGTATCCCTTGGATAAATGCCTAGTAGTGCAATTGCTGGGTCGTAGGGTAGTTCTATTTTTAGTTTTTTGAGGAACCTCCATACTGTTTTCCAGAGTGGCTGCACCAGCTTGCATTCCCAGGTCTGATTTTTAATCGTACAAAATATGGAAAATAAATTTTTGTGAAATCTATTAATACTTGTTACCATATAGTCTTATAGCATTGGAATCAAATTTGAATTATTTTCCCTCTAATAATATAGTGAAAGTTATTTTGAAAACTGCAGACAATATCAGAAATTAGTATTTTTATTGGCTTCTATTTGTTTCATAATCAAGAGCAATAACCAGAAAAATAACATGGTGATGGTAATAATTATATGAATATAAAAGAAAGACGTATTAGATAGGATTTTACTACCTTATCAAATGATTTCATTTTTTTCTCTGACAGTACTTACACATGTTAGATTCATATTCAGCATAGTTATGATAGTGTAGGTATAATTTTATATTAGGCTTTAGGCTCTATGAATATTAATTAGCTACAGGGATAAATCTTATATTTTAAATTATGTGAGTAATAGCTCCTCAGACTGATGCTCAAGACTCCTTTTTATTTTTTTAGTTTTTTTCCATGTAAACTTCATGCCTAGCACAGAACCCAGACATGAATTCATAACCCTGAGATCAATACCTGAGCTGAGATCAAGAGTCAGATGCTTAACCTACTAAGCCACCCAGGTGTCTCAAGACTCTTTTTTTTTTTTTTAAGATTTTTAAAAAATGTTTATTTTTGAGAGAGAGAGAGAGAGAGAGAGAGCGAGTAAGTATGAGCAGGGGAGGGGCAGAGAGAGGGAGACACAGAATCTGAAGCAGGGTCCAGGCTCTGAGCTGTCAGCACAGAGCCCCATGTGGGGCTTGAACTCATGAACCACAAGATCATGACCTGAGCTGAAGTCGCATGCTTAACTGACTGAGCCATCCAGGTGCTCCAAGACTCTAATTTTTTGATCTTTGATTGTTTCTCATTTTTCACCATAGATATTTTGGTTAGTAAATATTTAAAAAAATTATATTTTGGATTATTTTCTTAGTATAATTTACCATGAATATGATTCCTTGTTCAAAGCATGCATAATTGTATGACTTTTTTTAAATTTTATTTTTAATGTTTATTTTTGAGAGAGAGAGAGAGAGAGAGAGAGAGAGAGAGAGAGAGAGACAGCATGAGTAGGGGAGGCACAGAGAGAGGGAGACACAGAATCCGAAGCAGGCTCCAGGCTATGAGCTGTCAACACAGAGCCTGATGCGGGGCTTGAAACCACAGAGATGTGAGATCATGACCTGAGCCGAAGTCTGCCGCTTAACTGACTGAGCCACCCAGGCACCCCTTGACTCTTGATAAGTATTGCTGAATTATCTAAGTTGATATGCTACCAGCAACGTATGTATAGCAATTCACTTGTCAGAATTTGTTCACCTAATTAATATTTTCCCATCATTTAATAGGTGTAATACAGTGTTTTGTGGTGGGTTTTGTTGTTTTTGCTTTATATTTTTATTGATTGAAGTATAATTGACATGAGACATTATATTAGTTTCAGGTGTACAATGTAATGATTTGACATTTGCATATATTGCAAATTATCACCATGAGAAATTTAGTTAATATCTGTCACCATAGTTACATTTTTTTCTTGTGATGATAACTTGGTGCTTTCTTTTTTTTAACAAAGAAGCTGAATGTTTTATTATTAAACTATTTATCTTCCTGCAAGACTGTTGCTTCACCATATAAAAATAGTACCAGCAAGCACAGTATATTGGACAGTCAAGATAGTATCATTCTTTTTTTTTTTTTTAACATTTATTTATTTTTGAGACAGAGACAGCATGAACGGGGAAGGGTCAGAGAGAGAGGGAGACACAGAATCGGAAGCGGGCTCCAGGCTCTGGGCCATCATCAGCCCAGAGCCCGACGCGGGGCTCGAACTCAGGGACCGTGAGATCGTGACCTGAGCTGAAGTCGGACGCTTAACCGACTGAGCCACCCAGGCGCCCCGATAGTATCATTCTTTATCTGATACTATACAACTAACAAACCTTTCTCCACTGCCAGTTACTTCCAATGGACTGGTCATTTAAGTATTTTGACCCTAATCCAAGGTTTGATGTAAGCAAGTTACAATATTCCCTAAGGGTTAAAAGTCATCCTTGAATTACAAAATTTTTATTCTTTTTATTTTTTGAATTACATAATTTTTATAACTAGTTTTTGACCACAGGCAATTTCAGGATTCTGAATATTATAACTGGAGCCTAGCCTAAAAATCATAGGGTGTTGCAAAAAAGATGCATATTGTGTTTATCTGCAATCATAAGTTAAGGGGTGTTTCCTTTCATTAGCATTGTTGCAAGTAGTTTCTTTTTCCACTGGTACTGCTAAAAATTGCTATTTTAAATCCTCTATGCACCACTAATTTAAAACAACTATGCTAGATTAAGTTGTTTGATGCTAGTTTATTTAGGGGTTCCATTTTCACTACTCAATAGATTTTACATGTGTCTCACCAGTTCTGAAGGATTACTGAGTGTTATCTTGATCAGTCAGACATCTTGATAGCAAAATTGTTGACAAGTGCTGGATTTTCCTCAAGAGCTTCGTTAATTTCAGTTACTTCTCCTGATGGAGGAGAATAGAGTTCACTAGCAGCTTTCACACATTCCAATGCACCACACTCATCTTGTTCGTTCAGTGTGGTCCCAGCTTCAGGCAGGCTACAGTAAACAACCTCTCCCAAAGCTTCCTGTGCAAAATTGCTGATTCCCACTGTTCTGATACCATTTTTCTGTTGTTATCCATTCATGTCTGTCTGTCAATTTACGCGGGGAGAGCAGAGCTTGCAGCGTCCTCGGGAAGCGCCGACCCTCAGCCCCCAGGGCCAGGGCAAGAAAGGGTGTGGTGGTGCAGAGGCTGCGCCCTGGAGGCAGGCTTGGGCCTGCACGCCCAGCACCGCTCCCCCTGTTCGCAGAGGTGTTTTAATTTACATTTCTTTGATCACTATCAACTTTAAATATTTTCCTCACCTATTTATTTACCACCATATTTCCACTTTTTGTATTCATGTTTTTCCTTATTAGCCACAGGAAATTGATGTTATTAACTTGTATTTCTATATATCAAGAAACATTTATTTCTTTAATTATTTTTTAAATTTTGTAACATAATTTATCGTCAAATTGGCTTCCATACAACACCCAGTGCAAGGAGCATTTATTATGCAACACTTTATATAGCATACAGATTAATTTCTTGCCATGTTTGATGTAAATTCTTTTGATAGACATTAAAAAATATGTAAGTTAAGATGTCTTTCATATAAAGGCTTTATATTTCACAGTGATTTCTTGCTGTTATACTTTGTATACACGTAGAATCACGCTGAGCTCATTTTCTATCCCTTTTGCCTTCTCTGCATGGTGGATTCCAAAGTCACATACCTGGACTGACTGTGAATAAATTTGCATTGATCCTTTGCAAACATGGGAGTTTATAGCAGAAGTATGTGCAACGGATACAGCAGTTCTTGGCAGCTTGCCAAGTAACACCTGCTTGCTTTGTATATGAAAATGATGATTCATTTGTTTCTCTTCTGGATTATTACCTGCCAGGTGATAGCCATTATAAACCCACTTCACAAGGACTTTTGGAAGAATGGGAGAGTTGACCACAAGTCAATACAGAATGACTTCAGGTCTTCACACATTGACCTTATGTAATGACATCAGAGTCAGTTTTACTGTAGAAATGGCAATTTTTCCCCCTGCTCAGAAGAAGTCTCTGGTGTATATAATTAGAAAGCAAGTCAGGAAACATATCCCGTGCTAGTCAGTTGCTCAGTTTGTTGAAGAAGATTTATTAAAGGCTTACTGCAAACAGAATATCATATTAAATTTAATGACAATAAAGAGATACCCAAGCTCCTGTTCCTCAAAAATGTCATAGTCTAGTTAAAGACACCATACTTGACACTGATACATGAATTAGCCTTATTATGAAAAGGCTTATCATGTAAAAGAAGATAAGGTACAGAGTGCTTAATTGCTAACAACGTGGGCTCTGGGGTCAGCATGGTCAGGCTAGGATAGAGATTCATAATTCTCTAGCTGTGTGTCTTGGGCAATTCCAATAAAGGAATCTACATAGGAGTAAATGAACAGTGTCTGGTACATTGCAAGCATGCAAATAATGCAAATTATTGGTGTAGCATAAATGTTAAAGGGATGTCATATAAGGAGGTTATTAGAATGGGAGAGAATTATAGAAGCAGTCTTGCAGAAAGTGAGTTTTAAAACTAGGATTGCAGGGGTACCTGGGTGGCTCAGTCTGTAAAGCGTCTGACTCTGGGTTTCAGCTCAGGTCATGATCTCACAGTTCATGTGTTGGGGGCTCTGCACTGACGGTGGGGAGCCTGCTTGGGCTTCTCTGTCTTCTTCTCTCTCTGCCCCTCCCCCCCTCAAAAATAAATAAACATTAAAAAACCTCTAAGATTGCAGATAAAGAATACAGACTGACAGTAATAAGGTGAAAGACCTTTCCATATTGAAGGAATGACCAGTGAAAAGAAATGAACTGGTTGCATTGAAGGTGAGAGACAAGCAGATTGGCAGAAGTTAAGTGATACTTGGGAATCTAGTGAAAAATGTATCCAATTGATAGGATGTGATATGATCATGATGCCAAACATACTGAACCTTGATTTTTCCTTTAAGAAAATGAATAAGGTAATAACTGCCTAGGAGAACAGTGAGGCAAATTAGCTCCTTTTCTTTTCTTTTTCTTTTTTCTTTCTTTCTTTCTTTTTTTTTTGTTTGCATATAAGTTACTTATAGCCAAAGGCTGATACCATGAAAATGAAAACTTTTATCCTAGCTTTTGAATCTTTTTTTTTCTCGAAGGTGTAAAAATCCTATACTTGGATACATACATTAAAAAACTAATGTATATGAGAAGAATAGATTGTATTTATTAAGTCTTTTCTATGTTCAAGGCCCTGGATGTTTATTTCATTTTTACTTATAACAACTCCATAAGGCAGATACTATTATTGTCAACATTTTATAGATGAAGAAACTGAGTTCAGTGGGATTGAGTAATTTGCCCAAAGTCACACAGCTAGTAAGTGGCAATCTGGATTTAATGCTGATCTTTCTGAAGCTGGAGCCAAATTGTACCAAACATTTAACATTTCTCTATGAAAAGGAGCTGAACATAAAAAATGAATTATTATTAACTGGATGTTTGAATTTCATTGCAGCCTAAATGAGAGGTTGAAATTGCTCACGCATTCAACAATTGAGCATCTAATGTGTACCAGGCACTGTTCTAGGCACTGAGGTACCAAAGTGACCAAATCTGACAAAACCCCCTCATGGAGCTCACCTACTAGTGGGGGAGAGAGTCAGTAAACAAGGTGGATAGGTAACATGTGTAGTCTGGTAAGTGCCAAGGAGAAAGAATTAAGCAGGAAAGGGGCATAGAAATTGTTAGGAGTGTGTGTTGAAACTTTAGGTAGGGTGGCCATGGAAGGACTCATTGTGAAGAGACCACATGAGAAAGAAATGAGGGAGAAGTCCATTCTAGGAAGAGGAACAGCCTGTGCACAGACAGAATGTTCCAGATGTGTGTAAAGATTGGTGAATGAACCCAGTGAGGGCTGAATGACAGAGTTGTGAGAGATGAAATCAGGTAGGATCTCATAGGTCACGGTCAGGGCTTTGGCTTTTACTCCAAGTGAAGTAGGAAACCAGGGAGAGGTTTTGAGCAGAGGAGGGACGTGATCTGATCTTGTAATGGGACAATTCTGGCCAGGTTCAAGAGACTGAAAGGGGCCAAAGGCAGGAGCACAGAGACAAGTTAGGAGAGACTACAGTAATCCAGGCAAGAGATGGTGGTGTCTTGGATCATAATAGTAGCAGTGAAAGCGGTGAAACATGGCTAGACTCTGGATATTTTTCGAGGTAAACCTTATAGAATTTACAGAGTAGATGTAGGATGTGAGAGAATTAAAGGGATCAAGCAAAGGGTAGCATAATATTTATCCAGTGGATTTATACCTCACTAGTTCAAGTGTCATTTATCTTTATTTCTTAAAAACTTTTTTTAGCGTTTATTTAATTTTGAGAGAGTGTGAGCAGGGGAGGGGCAGAGAGAGAGGGAGACACAGAATCTGAAGCAGACTCCAGGCTCTGAGCAGTCAGTGCAAGGCCCTATGTGGGGCTCCAACTCATGAGCCGTGATATCATGACCCGAGCTGAAGTCAGACGCTTAATCGCTTAACTGACTTAGCCACCCAGGCACCCTAAGTGTCATTATCTTTAAATGCAGCTATTTATAGCATATTCAAGAACTCAGAAATAAGCAAAAAATTCTTCAAAGCCACCCAGACAGCACATAGTGCTAAAGCTCATGTCCTTCCAAGAGATACTTTTAGTTCCTTTTTATTCTAATTTGAGTTACAGTTCAAATAAACATCATCATTTTATCATTTTTAGATCATAAGAAATTCAGAAGGAATGGAGAGATTATTTCCAGTTTTAGAAACCCTTATAGTGACCAGAAATAATAGCTGAGACCAAGAACAAAGGTAAAATACAAACAAAGCCAAAACATAAAAAACATAGCCTGAGGACAGAGAATCTAATGTTTCATAATGCTTGAGAAGCCGCTGTTAAAATAGGAATGCACATTTGTAATGGTCATTGTACCATTATAATTAGGTCAGGTAATGTTTTTATCTTTTCATCTAGAGAGGTCAAATTACAGATGTTTTGCCTCTAAAATAATGGAATGTGTTGGGGTTCTTTATCCTTATCACTTTCGAGGGCACGCACAGCAATATTCTGGTAGATAAAAAGAGCTCTGGGCTTGAATTATGATCTCCTTTCCTTCCCTGCAGAGCTGGCTTAACAAACCAGAAGAAAATGATGAGGCCTTTTTTTACTCCCCCTTCCTTTAAAATTGGAACCTAGAGCAAGCATGTCGGCAAATTCCCTGTTTTCTTTGTTCTGAGTCCCTTACTGATACATTCTATTTTTTATTTTATTTTATTTTATTTTATTTTATTTTATTTTATTTTATTTTATTTTATTTTATTTTATTTATTTCATTTCATTTCATTTCATTTATTTTATTTTTTATTTTTTAATTTTTTTAATTTGTTTTAGAGAGGAGAGTGAACACAAGCAGAGGAGAGGGCAGAAGGAGAGAGAGGGAGAGAGAGAACCTGAAGCAGGCTCCGTGCTCGGCTCAGAGCCCGACGTTGGGCTTGATCCCATGACTCTGGGATCATGACCTGAGCCAAAATCAAGACCTGGGTGCTCAACTGAGTCACCCAGGTGTACTATCTTATTAGCTCATTCTAAAGGCTCACACGTGCCCTGGAGACTCCTAAGACCAAATTCTTTAAAATCTTTCAGTTTTAGGTCAATAACTATAGACTAATAAGCCACAAAAATTTCTAGCTCAAAAGCCTATCCACACTGCTTTGAATTTGAAAGGTGGAACTTTGCCCCTTCTTCACATTTCTCCATTTTCCAAAACTCATTTCTCAATTAGTTGAGATGAGTAGAGCAGGAAGTGGATCCACCTGAAAATTCACTTGTGTGGAGGAGCTCATTCTCTGATAAGCCCAAGGAATGGAGCATTATGGATTACATAATGGATATGAAGACTTATGGTGCACACAACTACTTATTTCAGATTTAATTTTAATTTGGGTTACAGAGAAGTAAATTTCTGAGAAGTGATTTCAACTGTTTCTAGGCAGATGTGGATTACAGCAGGAATTGAGGAATCTTACTGTGACACTGAGACCCTGTGTTTCACAGGGTGTATGAGAATGTTGGGTCACATAATTAAATTTTTTTCAAAAGTTTCCTGACCATAGGAGTCTTCATAGGGATGAAGAGTTTGGAGAATTTTACTGAGTTTTAGATGGATCAAGGTAATGTTTGGTTGATGTTGGCCTCTAAACCGACTGATCTGCAAGTGTAAGAACGACTTTTTCCAGAAAGCAGCTAGGATTTCTTATTTAGACAAGACAAAGATCCTGTTGCTCTCCTTCTGTTGTCTCAGCATTTCTGGCTGAAACACAGAAGTGCAAAGAGATACATAACTGCAGGCAAAAATAATAGAGGAAGTACACATGATGAATCACAGGTTATTTGCTCCTCTAACCAGCAGGATGTATTTATCCTTGACTGGTTGTGCTGTGCTTTCCAGGATGTAATAAAATCTAGCACAGAATGAGGGGGGCAGGGGACAACAATCTATTAGATTCTACTTTTACTCTATGCCTTGTACTTTTCCATATTACTATATTTATTCTTCACAAGAACCCCAGAAGGCAGGTATTGTTATGATCCCTGTTGTTTGGATATAGAAATAAGCATCAAGGAGCTCATGGCCATGCAGGTAAACTGTAGAATCAAATTTCCAGTTTAGTCTGGGTCCAAAACCCACAGCTCTCCCACTGTAGACATGTAGCTTGACTTAATAGGGTTTGCTTCAATATTTGTTAAAAAAATGACTTTTTGAATAAATGAACTAATATCCAGCCACTCTGGCCACTGCAGACAGATCCGTCTGAGATGAAGGGAAAGGATAGACCTGCATTTACTCAAGGCATAGGGCAAAGATCCTTCGTCCTCAGTATCGTGTCTAAGTACATTCGAGTCACCTCTCCTTGTATCTTCTCATATCTATGTGCAACCAGATTGATCCTTCCATCCCCCTAGGAGAAGATGGGGTGGAAACAAGAAAGTAACATTTTATTAAATGTCTGCTAAACGATAGACAATGGACAGACACTTTTCTATGTTATTTCATGTAATACTCATATCAGCTTTATAAAGTAAGCGTTATTGTCACCATCTTTAGAAATGATAACACAGGCTCGGAAAGGCTAAGGAACTTTCCAAAGATACATATCTGAAAAGCATGTCAGAATTTGAATCCAGGTCAGTCTGATTCCCAAATTCACACATGCTATTATCACACTGCTCCTCCACAGGAAATTAGGCCTGAATGGGTTATATTAATACAACATTAGTTACTTTGACAGTTTAATGTGCTTTGGATGTTGATTCATACTATTAATTCACAATATTAATTCATAGTAGTTGTTAAAACATAAGGAAGCCTAGACCCTTGCCTTAATTACTTTGATTTTGGTAATGGGTTCCTCTACAATTTTTTGAGAAAACAGAACAAAACAAGACAGTTTCTACTGCACTAAAGTGTGGAGTTGTAAGTATTGGTGTAAGTGTTCTGCACATGTGTGTGTTGTGTTGCCAAACTGCTTTTTTCAGTATGGTCTTCTCACTCATTTCTTAGCTGAACTTCATTATTTTTCCAATCCTTCAAGGCAACAAAACTTACTGATTTGTTTTGGAAGGGCTGGTTAGACTGGCAGTCTCTGATTAAAGACTCAGAGAAAATCACATTATGTTCAATCTACATTTATGTCTGATAGGCAATTTCTGAAGGTATCTCTGGGGGTAATTACCCAGGGAAAATATAGGCTAGAAAAACCAAGAAATGGGTAGGCCATCTTTCCCCAAAAACCAAAGAAATGAGCATTAACAGAAAGTAAACCAGTAGAGTCAGCGTACCTTAAATTTTAGGGTTCTTGTGATTTAATTAAAACTGGCACTGTGTTTTAAAGAGCATGACCTAAAAATATTTGTTAGACAAATATATATTAAGGAATTATAAAATGTAAAGTTGCCACGTGGTTTCATTTCTCCAGATGATGTCTGTGGAAGTTGACTGTTGATAATGATTATAAATGATATAAACCAATAATAATGAATATTAATGGGCTCTTGAGATGTGCTAGGTGGACATGCATTGTTGGAAGTTCTAGCAAATAGCATCTATCCTTCCAAATGATAACAGTGACCAAAACTGGAGTGCATCAGAGCAAGCATCTCCTTATCGTCTATACCTGGCTGTCTTCCCTAGTGTATGTTATCTGCCTTGCTTGGGTAGGCCTTGTGGCCTTTGATGCCTGCTCTAACTCTTAAGAGCGTTTCACTGTAGTGTGTTGGATAAGTGGCTGAATTGTCTTTCTGCTCTGTCCCAGAGCTTACTACAGTGTAAAGTCTGTGGCTCTCACTGTCATAAACCATAAGAATGAAATATGCTTCTTAATCATGAAAGCAAAAGAGGAACAGATGCATTTTCAGGGCTCATGGAGATGGGATGTCATCCTGTACCTTGTAATTGCTCTGGCATCTGCTGGCAGCTTCAAGACTTTTAGGGCACTCTAGCTCTCTCTTTTAGTGGCAGTCACCTGTAGGGAGACACAGCTATTGCCTGTGCTGCACTGAATGATTCAGCTGTTACTAACTGCGTCTCCTAAGTGTCCAGGGTAGATTTCCTGGGAGGACCTGATTCAACTAGTCATCTCTGCATATAGGAGGTCTTCATTGGGCAGAGCTTTTGACTCAAGTCACTTTCATAGACTCTGGCCAGAAAAAAGAACCCACCCCTAGTCCAATAAGTGGTGTCCAGGGAAGGAAGCAAGGTGAAAGGAGTAAAGCATGATTAAGGAAGACTTTGGAAGGGGATATAGGCCTGGTAGGCATTTTGAAGCTCCCAGAAGGGGTTATGACTGTCAGAATAAACTTGTTCAGACATTTAGGATTATTTTTAACACTACAAAATTTAGTCCCACCAAAACTCTACAAAATACAATTCCTCTCATATTCAAATGAGGAGAAAAGCTTTCCAACCTGGGGATGGGCTTTATCCTTTTCTTTGCCTCTCTTTTCTTTCAGATTTCTTTCAAAGAATTCCCTTGTAGAGAAAACTCCTGCTGAGGAAAGGATTGAAAACTAGACATGATATCTTGACAAAATGGTACTGTGAATATGAAGATAAAATTCTGGGAAGCTCCATTCTAGGATTTCCTTTATGGCAGTTACCTTAATTGCATTCATTCTCATTCAGTTGTTTCCACATAATCTACAGTTAGTTACAGCAGAATCCGTTTCATGGATTCAATTAAAGCATCATCTGGTCATTCACAAACCCTCAGTGGATGGTTTCTGTGAACTAGTCAGTGTGTTCTGATGCTGAGATTATGAAGCTGGCTAATCACAGTCCCTTTCTGCAAGGAGCTAACGGTTTGTGAGAGAGTCAAACATAAAGAACTAATTTGGTTTTATAAGTGTTATAGCAGAGGGATATGCCAAGAACTATGCTACCATGTACAGTTTAGAAGTTAGTTTATTTATTCTACCAGAATTTATTGAGTTCCAACTCTGTGCTAAATATAGTGCTAGGGGGGTGTAGGGCATGACAAATAATTTTGCCTTCTATAAGCTAAGAGTCTAGTTGGAGAGAATAATGCACACATGTACACACACCAATGATCAGCAGTGGTGGTTCAAGACAGTGTGAGATTAAAATCCAACTATTTATAGTAAATAGAGCCGTAGTATTTCAGAGAAGAGATCTTCACAGGCAAGAGAAGTTTCAAAAACCGAATTTCAAATCCCCTTGAATGAGCCCTGAAGGGCAGATGGGACCACAGGACAGAGAGGAGGGATAGGTGTCTAATAAGGGTCGGCAGTGGCAACCAGTGTAAACCTGTTGTTCTTTTCAGACCTGAAGCCCTCTTCTTATAACAAATATTTCCTTTTCTGAAATTAAATTCATTCCATAATGTACATGCACAAGCAATTTAAAAATGAAATTACTTTAAATATAAATATAATGTTCTTACCATAATTTAAAGGAGAAAGAAAGATATAATAAGCAGTGCATTTCAATACATAATCCTTCAGCACGACTACACAAGTAGCCAAAATGAAGTAGTCAGATGTTTAACCACTTGTAATAACTAAGATAGAAGTTCGAGGAAGTAAGATTAGAAGCCACGTTGAACAAGAAGTAGAGGAAAATGAAAGAGCAGAGGTACAGTGAACATAGAATAAAAACTAGTGCTAGGGTGAGTAATGGCAGACTAGACCTGTCTATATGTGATGAGAGAAGGAGGGAAATCACCTTAATTGCAGCACAGATAACATGGCAGACAAATTATAGATTGTTGATGTGAGAAAATGAGGAAGTATGGTATTCTTGCAAATGAGCTGGATCTTACCTATCAGTGTGTGTCAAGGTAATTCCCTGTGTTGCCTGGGATGGACGAGACAGAATATTGCAGTAAATAAATTCTATCTTGAAACCACAAGTTGAGGTGTACATTCTGTCTTGAATATCCACAGGGACTACAGAGACCATCTGCTTTGATAATCAACAGGAAATTAGAGATCTATTGAAAAAAAGAAATAGCAATTCAAGGGACAATACAGAAGTTTTGTGGCAAATCTCTGGGGGATGAAGGGTTGGATAGAAAGTGAGATTGAAGAATAGCAAGCAGTTTCAAGAAAAAGTTTCAAGTTTAATTTTCATAACATACGTAACAAGAAACCATTACACCACAAAATTAAAGTAATATGATTATTAATACAATGTGATGAGATGTTTACATTTCATGTATATCAATTAATATTAATATTTGTCTCAAATCTTCACTGTAAAATATTTGTAAGCACCAAATATTTGCAGCTACAAATGCAGATGGTACAAGTGTGGAACATGGGTTTGCATGCTTGCATTTCGAGACAAGATTTTCTTTTTTTTTTCTTTTTTTTTTTTTCTTCCGATCTAAACAGTTTATTTTTTTTATTTTTTTATTTTTTATTTTTATTTTTTTTTCTGAAATTTATTGACAAATTGGTTTCCATACAACACCCAGTGCTCATCCCAAAAGGTGCCCTCCTCAATACCCATCACCCACCCTCTCCTCCCTCCCACCCCCCATCAACCCTCAGTTTGTTCTCAGTTTTTAACAGTCGAGACAAGATTTTCTACAATGGTTAGCAACTTTTGAAAAAATTTGAACAAAACCAAAGCATACTATTTTCTTTAAAGCATGATATTTTCATGATTAAGAGGAAGGTGCTGGCCTAAAATATTCTGTGTATATTAACATTGTGCAAAAAACACGTTGTGTTATATATCAAAAAGAGTTGAATCCTAGGCTCAGATATACAAATTATTTTATTTACTTCCATGAAAATCTGGTGGGATGTTAGGAAGTCATGTAGGATGTGAGCCCAATCTTCCTTGTTTGGCACATGCTCATGTGTTGCACAACATTTAGCAGGACTGTCCCTTGACACTACACATCAATAGCAGTTTCAATCATATGACAGTTAAAAATGCCTGAAAAAAATTGCCAAAATACCCCCATAGGGTTTTCCCATCTCCATTACAAGATTCTGTTACCATACAATGTTGCGACAATCACCGAGGTCAGGGTCCTGAGGGTAGGGGAATGCAAGAAAAAAAGAGAGAAGAGAAAGTTTGGGAACAGGAGGGTCCCCTGGGCTGATGGCCCAAGTGACAACTTTATTGTTGCTGTGCACAATCTTTTATAATATAAGACTCTTATGGATCAGGTCATTCTAAGAATAAACAGGTTTCACATGATCACTGCCAGCCAAAACATTTAGTTCTGTATACCTTGCGAACTTTGTGAACAGGTCACAAGACCTTGTTGATAGATTGTTAGCAAAACACAGTTCCCATGTTTGTTTCTATCTGACTCGGGGTAGAAAAAGGGAGGTAGCATTACTGCCAACACCTGCAGACCACAGGCTTCAGGAATTAACTTTCTCAGCCTTGACAAGGCTTTCGTATGCCCTTGAAAGTGAGGGAATGGGAGGGGGAACCACCGGGTTGGCTTGAGTCAACAGGGAACGTTGCTCGACCCGGTCTCAGCCTGGCACCGGGGCCCAGCCCCCCACAATACAACAACAACAAAAAGGCTTAGGCCAAGTAAAGTTATACTTAAAACTAATGCAGTACAGTGGGTTTGAAGGAGAATGAGGCCTTCTGTTGGGCAGAACCAATTAGCAGAGACTTTAAAAAAAATTATTTGTTTCTGGGAGAGAGCAAACTGGGGGGGGGGCGCAGAGAGAGGAGGACAGAGGATTCTAAGCAGGCTCTGCACTGACACGCTAACAGCAGCGAGCCTGATGTGGGGCTCGAGTTCATGAACCATGAGATCATGACCTGAGCTGAAGTCAGATGCTCAGCTAACTGAGCCACCCAGGTGGCCTAGTAGAGACTTTTAAATCCAAGGCCAAAGATTTTATTCAAAAAGTCGTGATGGGGCGCCTGGGTGGCTCAGTCGGTTAAGCATCTGACTTCGGCTCAGGTCATGATCTCGCGGTCCATGAGTTCGAGCCCTGTGTCAGGCTCTGTGCTGACAGCTCAGAGCCTGAAGCCTGTTTCGGATTCTGTGTCTCCCTCTCTCTCTGACCCTCTCCCTTTCATGCTGTCTCTCCCTGTCTCAAAAATAAATAAACGTTAAAAAAAAAATAAAAAAAAAGTCGTGACAAGTTATTGGAGTTTTTTAAAACTTTTTTTTGGTAATATTTGTTTATTTTTCAGAGACAGAGAGAGACAGAGTGTGAGTGGGGCAAGGGCAGAGAGAGGGAGACACAGAATCCGAAGCAGGCTCCAGGCCCTGAGCTGTCAGCACAGAGCCCGAGGCGGGGCTCAAACTCACGAGGTGTGAGATCATGACCTGAGCCGAAGTCAGAGGCTTAACCTACTGAGCCACCCAGGTGCCCCAGTTGGAGTTTTGTTTTTAAATAAAAACACCAGAAATTTAGTTCTCACAGTTCTGGAGGCTGGGAAATCTGAGATCATGGGGCCAGCATGGTTGCCTTTTCTGATAAGGGCCCTCTTCCTGGTTCACAGCTGGCATCTTCTCATTGTGTCCTCACAGGTGGGAGGGGTAGGGAACTCTCTGGGACCTCTTTTATAAGAGCACTCATCTCTTTTATTTTTTTATTTTTAATTTATTTTATTTAAATCCAAGTTAGTTACATATAGTGTAATCATTGTTCCAGGAGTAGAATTTATTGAGTCATCACATATAACACCAAGTGCTCATTGTTATTGAAATGTTTTAATACCTTTAGTTAGTCTAAAATTCATTCATCTGTAGTTTTTCATGTTTTTGTAATTGTTATACTATCACAGCTCTAAAGGGTCAAACTCCTTGGATAAAAAACAGTGAGTTTGCAACTTGTATTCACTCACTAGTAGGTGTTTAAGCAGAGTTTGCTGTGGGCATTTGTGGCTAAAATGTCAATTGTAAGGAATGTTCATTTCAGGAATGTGATTCCTGGAATATCATGTCTGTGCACCCCAAACTTCAAATCAGTAACTAGTGGTCATGTAATGAAGGGGGTACGAATTTTCATTTTGTGAAAGTTTTTAGTCTTGCAACGATGCAAATCTTTGTGTCTAAGTTAAGAAAAATAGAATGTACCCAAGTTTTGGGGACAACTGACCACTTTTTTACTCCAAACTTCAAATCAGTAACTAGTGGTCATGTAATGAAGGGGGTAAGAATTTTAGTTGTGTGAATTTTTTTAGTCTTGCAACGATGCAAATCTTTATGTCTAAGTTAAGAAAAAAAGAATGTACCCAAGTTTTTCTTGGGACAACCGACCGCATTTTACCCCAAACTTCTCATGGCTTTGTTTCACTTTTCTCCTCTAGTGTCTAGGTCTCTTACTTCATGCTGACTGCCATTATTTAGGGAAATTGAAGAATAAATATTTCAGTATCTTCTAGAGGGTATTGTGGAAGGATTTCCCTGATTTTCGCAAAGATGTAAGTTATTGTCATAGCCCAGCATGAATACATACCAATCATCTTTCTAGGCAGAGAGTGGATGCTTTTTCTTGAGCCTTGTCCAAGAAATCTGGGATTGGTAATTTCCTGAAGAAAAGTATAGGAGAATTTCAAGGACAGGTATAGTATCTTGTTTCTTTGGTTTTTTCCAGTACCTAGCCAGTACATAATAGGCATTCAGTAAGTGTGCTTGGATTGAGTGAATGAGGGAGAAGTGCATTCAGAGGTTACTGCCCTTTTGTGATTTTCCAGGATTGTTCTCCATTCAGTCTTCTTCTCTGATACCATTTGGTCAGCAGAGGGAGTCCAAGATCCATGTCAGTATCAGAATAAACTAGGGAAATGAGAAAATTTCTAGCCATAGAAAAGCAATCATCAAAAAAAGGAAGCATGAGTTTGAAATCATCGAGAAGGCTTAATTTAACTCTTTCAATAAACTGTTACTCTTAGAATGCTAAATAATCTTGATCTCATGTGGATAATATATTAAAGGGAAATGCCTATTTTTATCTGATTTGAAACATGAAGCTTCCAGAATGTTTAAAGGAGAAAAAGATTGTTTACAACTAATTTTTACTCACATTTCACTGTCTCTACTTTTATCTTTGTATACATAATACATAGAATGTAGGATTCTTAAGGAAAAGGATTTTTGTATTATTTACCAGATTATTCCAAGTACCTGCTCTGGGGCACCTGGGTGGCTCAGTCAGTTAAGCATCTGGCTCTTGATTTTGGCTCAGGTCATGATCTCACAGTTCATGGGATGGAGCCCCCCATCGGGGCTCTGTGCTGACAGTGCTGAGTCTGCTTGGGATTCTCTCTCTTCCTCTCTCTCTGTCCCTTCTGCCCTCACTCTTCCATTCCCTCTCTGTCTCAAAATAAATAAACAAACATTAAAAAAAAACCCTTAATTAAAAAAAAAGAATAGCACCTGGCACATATAGGCATTAAATAATGAAGCTGTTGAATTAATCAATAATTAAAATTATACTACCATATAGTTTGTGTCATTTAGCATTATATTGTCTATCAATGGATGGATGAATAAAGAATATGTGAGCTACACACACACACACACACACACACACACACACACACACACTGGACTATTATTCAGCCATGAGAAATAAAGAAATCCTTCTCTCCTTCCACTGGCAACATGGATGAACAGGAGGGCATTATGCTAAGTGAAATAAGTCAGACAGAGAAAGACAAATCCTGCATGGTATCACTTACATGTGGAGTTTAAAAAAAGTCAAACTCATATACAGAGTAGAAAAGTAGTTGCCAGGGCCTGGGGGTTGGGGAAAATAAGATCATTTAGTAAAAGTGTTCTAATTTTCAGCTCTAAAGGTGGATAAGATCTGATCAACTAATGTAAAACATGGTGATTATAGTTAATAACACTATATTATATAGTTGAAATTTGCTAAGAGAGTAACACTTAACCATTCTCAAGAAAGAAAGAAAGAAGGCAGTAAAGAAAGAAAGAAAGAAAGAAAAAGAAAAGAAAGAAAGAAAAAGATAAACATGCGAGGTAATGGATGTAATTAACTAGATGGGGGGAATTTTTTCAAAATGTATATGTCTACTAAATTACCAGTGTACACTCTAAATATCTTACAATTCTATAGGTTAATTAACCTCCATAAAGATGAAAAAAAATTCAGTATTATATTGTAAGCATTTTCTTACATTGTATTTTTAACACTTCCTTTTATATTTCATTATTTCATTAAATATCCACATAATCACAATTTTATCTATTCAGTAAAATATTCATTTTCCTTTGAATGAAAATACTCACTACTAGGCCCCGCTCCCAGAGATGTTGATTTAATTAGTCTGGAATGGGATCTGGGCATAGATAGCTTGTAAAGTTCACCAGGAAATTTTAATATACAGCCAGGGCCAGCAAGCATTGGTGTAAGTTACATAGCCAGACTACTTTGCAAAACGGTTGCACTGATTTACAGCAGAATCAGTTACACGCAGCACCAGATATTTTCACCAATACTTATCATTATGGTTGGAGATTGCCTGAGTATTGGAAGTGTGGTCCCCAGCTTCAGCAACACTGGCATCACTTGGAGATAATAAGAAATGTAGCCTCTCTGACTCTTTTTGTGCCCTAGTGAATCAGGATCTAAGCTTTAACAAGATCTTCTGGTCATCTGAACACACATTAAAGCTTGAGATGCACTGATATAATGTCTTTTCTTAATCTGATAAGGCAAAAAACAGTAGCTTGTTTTTATTTGAACCTGCTGAAGTTCAATTTTTGAGGTTAAACTTTCTCTTTCATGCATTTATTGTCTGTTTCTGGCTCATCTTTTTAAATTGTCCATTTTCATCCTTCACCTGTTTTAAAATTAGGGTGATTTTCTCAGATGTTTGGATATATGAAGAAGCTCTGATGGCTTAACAAGGGACATGAATGAATTATGAAGTAGAGATCTATTGGCATTGAAATTTAAATCTATCTAGAAGCAAAAGACACAAGAGAGAGATAGGGAAGAATGTCATGAACTAGGGAAGAATATTTAAACTGATTCTTATTTAAGGCCCTTAACATTTGTATCTCTCCTCTTAGCATTCATCAAATACCCAATCACCCATTCATTTAATGCATTTTTAGATTGTCTTTATACGGTATATGGTACTAGTGCTGTGAGTCTGTGTGACCATGTGGAAATCTATTTGCTCATCTTGGGGCCTTATAGTCTATTTGGTCTAGTTACACGTATGCAAAGTTAATTAATAATAAAAAGTTTTGTTTATTATGACTGACTGAGTGCCAACTGGATGGCTAAGACATTGGAGTCATCTAGGAATTAAGCAATGGGTAGTGGAAGAGAAGGAACTCATATCCATTGCGTCTTATCCTGTATATGTTCTATCTTACTCAATTCTCATGATAACTCCATAACATGGTCAGGATATTTGGATCATAAACCATGTGAAAAGTTGAAGAATGATTGCTATTGGTGACATAGCAAATAAAGTTTATTTGGGGGAGAAAAGAATTATGTAAGAATTCCAATTAAAAAATGACCAAAGATGTAAAGGATCTGTATGCTGAAAACTATAGAAAGCTTATGAAGGAAATTGAAGAAGATTTAAAGAAATGGAAAGACATTCCCTGCTCATGGATTGGAAAAATAAATATTGTCAAAATGTCAATACTACCCAAAGCTATCTACACATTCAATGTAATGCCAAACAAATTTGCACCAGCATTCTTCTCGAAACTAGAACAAGCAATCCTAAAATTCATATGGAACCACAAAAGGCCCCGAATAGCCAAAGGAATTTTGAAGAAGAAGACCAAAGCAGGAGGCATCACAATCCCAGACTTTAGCCTCTACCACAAAGCTGTCATCATCAAGACAGCATGGTATTGGCACCAAAACAGACACATAGACCAATGGAATAGAATAGAAACCCCAGAACTAGACCCACAAACGTATGGCCAACTCATCTTTGACAAAGCAGGAAAGAACATCCAATGGAAAAAAGACAGCCTCTTTAACAAATGGTGCTGGGAGAACTGGACAGCAACATGCAGAAGGTTGAAACTAGACCACTTTCTCACACCATTCACAAAAATAAACTCAAAATGGATAAAGGACCTAAATGTGAGACAGGAAACCATCAAAACCTTAGAGGAGAAAGCAGGAAAAGACCTCTCTGACCTCAGCCGTAGCAATCTCTTCCTCGACACATCCCCAAAGGCAAGGGAATTAAAAGCAAAAGTGAATTACTGGGATCTTATGAAGATAAAAAGCTTCTGCACAGCAAAGGAAACAACCAACAAAACTAAAAGGCAACCAACGGAATGGGAAAAGATATTCGCAAATGACATATCGGACAAAGGGCTAGTATCCAAAATCTATAAAGAGCTCACCAAACTCCACACCCGAAAAACAAATAACCCAGTGAAGAAATGGGCAGAAAACATGAATAGACACTTCTCTCAAGAAGACATCCGGATGGCCAACAGGCACATGAAAAGATGTTCAGCGTCGCTCCTTATCAGGGAAATACAAATCAAAACCACACTCAGGTATCACCTCACGCCAGTCAGAGTGGCCAAAATGAACAAATCAGGAGACTATAGATGCTGGCGAGGATGTGGAGAAACGGGAACCCTCTTGCACTGTTGGTGGGAATGCAAATTGGTGCAGCCGCTCTGGAAAGCAGTGTGGAGGTTCCTCAGAAAATTAAAAATAGACCTACCCTATGACCCAGCAATAGCACTGCTAGGAATTTATCCAAGGGATACAGGAGTACTAATGCATAGGGCCACTTGTACCCCAACGTTCATAGCAGCACTCTCAACAATAGCCAAATTATGGAAAGAGCCTAAATGTCCATCAACTGATGAATGGATAAAGAAATTGTGGTTTATATACACAATGGAATACTACGTGGCAATGAGAAAAAATGAAATATGGCCTTTTGTAGCAACGTGGATGGAACTGGAGAGTGTGATGCTAAGTGAAATAAGCCATACAGAGAAAGACAGATACCATATGGTTTCACTCTTATGTGGATCCTGAGAAACTTCACAGGAACCCATGGGGGAGGGGAAGGAAAAAAAAAAAAAGAGGTTAGAATGGGAGAGAGCCAAAGCATAAGAGACTGTTAAAAACTGAGAACAAACTGAGGGTTGATGGGGGGTGGGAGGGAGGGGAGGGTGGGTGATGGGTATTGAGGAGGGCACCTTTTGGGATGAGCACTGGGTGTTGTATGGAAACCAATTTGTCAATAAATTTCATAAAAAAAAAAAAGAATTCCAATTAAAAAATGGAGAAGAAATGGGGGAAATAGAAATTCTCCATTAGAATCCCACAGTAATTGTTACTGTAGGAGAGATCCACAGATAAATGCTAAAATTAATGGGTCAAACTTTTACAGAAAAAGATGATATTTGGATAGCCTAAAATCATCTCCCCCCCAATATTTGGTAAGGGAAAAATAGTATATTTATGGTGGAGAAACCTAACAGACAGCAGTTCAACATTACATGAGACATACTAATTCCATTTACCCCCTGAAAGATGCACTGAGAAGGGCATATCACTTCTGTGGTATTCTTCCTCAAAATTATAACCTCAATCTGATTCCTTAAAAAGTTAAAAAATAGAATTACCATATGATCCAGTGATTTCAGTACTGTGTATTTACCCAAAGAATACAAAAACACTAATTTGAAAAGATACATGCACCCCTATGTTTATTGCACCATTATTTGCAATAGCCAAATTATGGAAGCAAACCAGGTGTCCATCAATAGATGAATGGATAAAAAAGATGCGATATATATCACACACACACACACATATATATATATTTATATATATATGATATATATATTTATATATATGATACATATTTATATATGATATATATTTATATATATGATATATATATGATATACATTTATATATATGATATATACATTTATATATATGATATATATATTTATATATATATGATATATATATTTATATATATATATGAAATGGAGTATTATTCAGCCATAAAAAGAATGAAATCTTACCAATTGCAGCAATATGGATGAAGCCAGAAGGTGTAATGCCAAGTGAAATAAGTGATTCAGAGAAAGACAAATGCCATATGATTTCACTCGTGTGTGGAGTTTAAGAAACAAAATAAACGAACAAAGGAAAAAAGGGGGCAAACAGGACAACAGACTCTTAAATATAGAGGACAAACTGGCACCTACCAGAGGCAAAGTGGGTTGGGGGATGGGTAAAATAGGTGAAGGGGACTAAGAGTACATTTACAGTGATGAGCACTGACTGTATAGAAATTGTTGAATCACTGTATTGAATACCTAAAACTAATATAAAGCTGTATGTTAACTATACTGGAATTAAAAAAATAACTTAAAAAGTTATAACCTCAATCTAATCACAAGAAAACATCAGAAAAAACCGAGTTGAAGGATAGTCTACAAAATACCTACCAATACACTTCAAAGGGTTATTAAAGACAAGGAGAGCCTAAGGAATTGCCCCTATAGGAAGAAGCTAAGGAAACATGACAACGAAATGAAATGTGGGATTTGAATTAGATCTTGGAACAGAAGAAGAACAGTAGTGGAAAAACTGATAAAGCCCAAATAGAGTCTGTAGTTTAGTTAATAATATCGTACTAATGTTAATTTCTTAGTTTTAGTTGGAACAGAAGAAGAACAGTAGTGGAAAAACTGATAAAGCCCAAATAGAGTCTGTAGTTTAGTTAATAATATTGTACTAATGTTAATTTCTTAGTTTTAGTTAATTTCTTAGTTTAATGTTAATTTCTAATGTTAGTTTCTTAGTTTAAAATGTTAATTTCTTAGTTAATTTCTTAGTTTTAACATCTTACACATAGGTGTGTAAGATGTTATATGAACCTGGTTGAAGAATATATGGAAACTCACTCTGTGATTCTTCTCTAAGTCTAAAATTTTTTCCAAAACATTTTAAAACATGAAAAAACCTGTTTATACTGAAAAAGAAAAAGTTTAATTCTTCCTCTTCATCTTGATTCAGTTCTCAACATATGGCTGCAACCAAAACCTTCTTTACAAAAAAGAGGAAATGAAAAAAATAAATGTGATTAGGTTTTCCTTTTGTGAAGAGTGATCATTTCTACTATGGAACAGAGTTCTTGGCTGTTTATAGTCACTCCTTCATTGTCAGGTCTGCAAAGCATTGTTCCTGTGAAATGAAAATTGTGCAATATACTGAATCTCTCTTGGCATAAGCATTTCTGGAACATCTTTTCACAATCAATACAGTTTCATCTTGGACATCAGCTAGTCCAGCCTGCTTATTTTCATTTCATAGTTAGGATGGAAATAATACTACATGTTTATATGTTACTTTATACTTTTAAAAACAGTTTTATATTTATATCTCACTTTATGCACACCAGCTGTAAGTGATAGGGCAATCATAACTGGCATCC
Source organism: Prionailurus bengalensis (assembly GCF_016509475.1). NCBI lineage: Eukaryota > Metazoa > Chordata > Mammalia > Carnivora > Felidae > Prionailurus > Prionailurus bengalensis. The sequence goes on from NC_057344.1 coordinate 149,246,973, forward strand.
CTGTTTTATAGATTTCAAAATACAGGCTGTAGGATGTTCACCAAATTCTAAGGCCACAGTTAATTATTGGCTGGCACTCTTTTCCACCTTCCTGAAACTTTCCTATTCTCTCTGAAAGTGAAAGTGGACAGTCAAATTCTCTTTCCCTTGCAGGTCAGAAAACAGGGTAATCCTTATGTAATACTAATAATTAATAATTAATAGTTAATAATAATATCCAGCCTTTATTGCATTCTTACAATATGCTAGAGGGTTTGCTGAATGTTTTTAAATAGATAATCTCATGCAATTTTCTTTATGATTTTACAAGCAGGTGGAAGCAGATGTGGAGGTGATTGGCATCGGATTGGATATGATTAGCAGGAGAAGAGGGAAACATAAAGGGTCATGATGGTTATAAGCTTTGGCGATATGGAATATGGTGGTACCATTAACAAAAACAGGGTGCAGAAAGAAGAATATGAAGTAAGATGACTTCTTTTTTTTGTATATGCCACGTGTATACTCTGAACTTACAGTGTGCCCCTTACTTGGCTTCTTTAAAGTACTTAGAATAATTTGTTATGATTTAAAAAATTTACATGTGCATGCTATTGTAATGGAACAGAGACTGAGATTTGATTAGACAAGAGAATGTAAACTCATAACTTTCAGCAGATCCATCTAATAGCCACTTGCCTGGCATGGTGTGAAATCTTCCCTAAGCATGTTTCTGAGGATTGCATTGGTGCAACTAGCTTCAATTAGCGTGGGGAGACATTCCTTTGAAAAGCAAATCAGACTGCAATTACAGTGTGTGGGGCAGACGGGGTGTGGAGGGGGTAAATGATTGATAATTAACTAGGAGAAGCTTGCTGACACAAAGTCTGATTTGAACAATGATAAAGAAACATGTCTATAGTTATTACAGAATATGAGTTTTCTCTCTGTAACCCCACAACTATATCCCTCAGAGTGGGAGAGGGTGGGGAGAGATAGTATGTTACTGAGCAATCTTACATCAGCTGATGAAGCACATACACAGTACCCACAAGAATGTACAGAACAGTCCTTCAGGTCAGAGTCAAGTCCTACAACAAGGGCCATGGGTACAGTCAACCCTGTCTGTTACTCACAGGTAAGAGTCCCTCCATCTCTCATGGAAATAACCGTTTATGATTCCATATTGCTTTATACTAGGAGAAAAACCTATTTGGACTTAAATATATCCTATGGCCTTCAGGCTCCTTTAGTCTAGGGTTCCACCTTTTTTTTTGTTCTAAGTTTCCAGAGCCAGTTGTTAGTTCCACCTGATTCCCCACTGGATGGGGCTAACTGAGGAGGGTTTCATCTCATGGTGAGGGTCTATGAGCCAGCTAGACCTTTCACACTGTCAAAAAGGACCACACCTTAGTCTTTCAGTTGACAATATTCCCAAAAACTCTCTCCTCTGTTTCCTTCCTTCTCTTACCAAATCCCTCTTCTGTTACCCTTGGTATATATCATGTCACAGACATGGGGAGGGAGGAAGGAAAAAAAGGCCAAATATCATCCCACTGATACCAGTTTTCAGGTGGGGAGAAGGAGGAAAAGAAGGTCACAGTGATAGGGAATTCTATTTTCACTTTTTATAGTGGTAACAGAGATAATTAAAGATTTTCTTAAGGTGCAAAATCCCTTTAAGAATGTTAAAGGATTGATTACATAAGTTATGGTTAATTGGTAAGGTGGAATACAATTTAGACATTAAAAATATGGAGTTTTTGGCAAAATAATGACAGGGAAATATTTGTGATATATAGTTGAGGGGAAAAAGCATGTTATATCATACAATATGTTACTGTGGAGATAATTCAGCTTTGTGAAAAAAATACACAAAATATGCACAGAAAAAAGCGACTAGAAAATATTCATGAAAGTGTTAATGGTAGTATTACATAAATGGTAAAATTTGGGTAACTGATTTTCCTAGAATTTTCTGCATTTAGAAAATTTTCTGTTTGCTTCTTCTCTAAGATAAAGTCACAAGAATCAGCTGGTGACTGGCTGAAAGTCTCTTTATTGGAAAGTGCACAAGCTCCAAATTACAGTGGATATTTTGACAGTCCTGGTGTAATTTTGTTTACTTTTAAAATGAAAACTAATGTACGCATTCAAAGTACACAGAATAACTACTGTAATATTTAGAGTTCATTTTGTACATATACAAATTCACACACCCTCCTTATCAAAGTCTTGTTAGTTTTTTTCTGATTGAGGACCAGAAGGGACCATTAATGCTTAATATTTGAGATACCAGATGTATCATATTTCTAATGAATAATCACTTCTCATTTGATATTGGATGAGGTACCACGTGGAATTGTTCCCACTTGATCAGAATTAGCAACTGAGCCTCAGATTAGAAGAATAGGGGCTGAGCATTCACATTCTTCATTTCAAGGAACCATCAGGTATCAGGACTAGCCGCTTCCTTGAACACTATACACCTTTTGATTGTTAGTAGATCTCCCTCCCTGCCCTCCCTGCCAAAGATACCGTGGAGTGGGTTAGGAATAAACACCAGAAATGGATTTCTGGTTTCCATAATGATAGATTAAGTCGTTTGGACAGATTCTGTCTGCTGGAGAAAACTGAACATGTGAATGATACATTGAAAAAAGTTTAAACCATCAAAGAGTTAATGTCCTAGTGAGGAATTACTAGACCAAGATCCAGAAGGGGAATGGAAATCTAGAGATGAGAGTCCAACATTTGGAATCATTTTTGCCCTGGAGCTGGTGGCTAATCTGGAAGTGACCAACCTGCACGTTCAATAGGGCTGCTAGGTTTGAGGGGCAACAGTCAGAGTCTAGGGCCCACCAAAAGTGGGAGCCCTAGAGAGCTACCATCTGCTATTGTTAGGGCCCAGTAAGGGTGAGCCAGAAGGAAGTCAGTTCTGGAGAAATTGAAGCCCAACTTTCCATTATCTGAGTAGACCAGAAAAATCTCAAACTCTAAAATTGGGTTAAGATGATCCAAACTGACGTTCCCCTGGGCTCCTGGCAGAGGCAAACAAAAATGCTCTCTGACTTTAATTGTTTCTGCACAAATTTTTAGAAACAACATCTGACGTGCTATCCAAGATAACTTGATTCAATAGGGGGCAAGATCTCATGAGTAAGAAAGAGAAGAAAAACCAAATAGGAGAGACCAAAGTTGAAACAAGATTACTAGGATTATACTTTGCTTTGAAAAAAACAAAGTTCAAAAAACTTATCAGGAAACAAGAAACTATAAGTATGGTATAGCAGATTTCAAAAAGAGCCAAACAGAAATTTGGAATTGAAAATGTCAGTCAACAAAATTATAAAACAATAGATGGGTTTAACTGCAGATTAGCTACAGCTGTAAAAAAACCACAACAATCTAAGAAGTGAAACGTAGGTCAGAAGGTTAGAATGTAGGGTGACAATGAAGGGTTTTAGAAATACATATTGACAGGGGCACCTGGGTGGCTCAGTTGATTGTGTCTGACTTCAGCTCAGGTCATGATCTCACGCCTAATGAGTTCAAGCCCTGTGTCAGGCTCTGTGCTGACAGCTCAGAGCCTGGAGCCTGCTTCAGATTCTGTGTCTCCCTCTCTTTCTGCCCCTCTCCCACTCACACGTGTGTGTGTGTGTGTGTGTGTGTGTGTGTGTGTGTGTGTGTCTGTAAAAAATAAATAAACTTCAAAAAAATTAAAAAAAAAAAAAGAAATACATATTGACATTCAGCAGTTACCCCCAGGGTATTGAGGATACAATTTGTAACATGAATGTGTCCACCCAAACCAGTGATGGCTATCCACCTTGAATGGTAGTAGGGAAGGAGCAGGATTATCTGTGCAGAAGGTGATGTGTGTTAGCACACAGAAAGTGTGCTAACTTCCTTCCATGATTGCCTTCTATGACTTTTCACATTGTTCTATTCTCAGATGCACAAGGACACTAAAATAGACTGGTAGGCTCTTTGGGTTCTAAAAATGTTTACTAAGATTCTGGAAAGGACATAAGTATACTACTTGTTGAGATGTTCTTATATGTGATGTTTTCTTGTGGCTATAAATTTAAAGGAAGTTTAATTCAAACTAGTTCTTTTCTTTCTTTTTAAAGTTAAAAAATTTTTTAAAAGTTTTTATTTAAATTCCAGTTAGTTACCATGCAGGAAATAATAATTAGTGTACAAAATAGTGATCAACCCTTCCATATAACACCCAGTGCTCATTACAAGTGCACTCCTTCATCCTTATCGCCTATTTAACTGGTGCCCCCACCTACCTCCCCTCTGGTAACCATTAGTTTGTTCTCTATAGTTAAGGGTCTGTTTCTTGGTTTGCTTCTCTCAAATTTTACTCTGAAATGAATACTTCTTGCAATTATTTGTCCTATGTGTGGGTCTAAAATCTGTCACACAGTCGTTTCATGCTAGGTATGTGATTTTAGTTTTACAAATTTAAAGTTTTAATTATGTTAATAATAATAAAAGTTCAACTTCTGTTTCCTTAGTTCCATTGAGTTTCTTGAATGTGGCTCCTAATGTCTTAGGTTAGATGTTTACTGGTGAGGTCTGTCAATATCTCACTGGGAGAATGAGCCTGCATTTTTACAGCTCTTTTCCAGGATGATTTCTTTTCCTGACCCGCAGAGGTCTTCCTACCCAAGGGATACTTAGTTGGAGGAGTTATGGAATATTGTTTCCTCCTTTCCAAATCACTCCCATTGTAGAAGGCATCAATCACTTATTTATTTTGCTCATATGTTCTCTGATTTTCCTTAAGTGTTGTCCTTCCTCAACCTTCTTCCTGAGTTCATGGGTTCTAACTTGGATTTTATGAATAGCTATCAGATTTGAGACTAAATTTATTTCTAAAAGTGCCCTGTTCCCCTGAAACAGCTATTGCTCTCTTTTCCTTAGATTGAGTTGGTTCACTACACTTAACTAGTTTTTCTGTCTCTGGACCACCAGGGGGAGGTATTTTCTATCCCTTGGCCTGATAATTTCTAGTAAATCATATCAATTGCAAATATCGTGGGCTAATAATTTTTTATTTTTTTGAGAGATATGGAAAAAGTGAGAGTGGGGCAGAGAGGCAGAGGGAGAGAATCTTAAGCAGACTCCACGCCCAGTGCAAAGCCTTACATGGGGCTTGATTTCATGACCCTGGGATCATGACCTAAGGCGAAATCAAGAGTCAGAAGCTTAACTTTGTGAACTACCCAGGTACCCCTGGGCTAATATTTTAAAATACCAACAAATGTTTAGGAATCTTTAAAAAAATTGATAGACCCTTAAAAAAAGGTCTTAGGTTTAAAGAAAAATTGAACAGAAAGTAAGGAAATTTCCCCTTTGTCCTCTTTCCCACCCCAACCATTGATCTCATAACTAATATCTTACATTGCTGTGGTGCATTTGTTACAATTGATCCAATACTGATACATTTTTATTAACAGTTTTCCATAGTTTACATTAGGGTTCACTTTTTATGTTGTAGATTCCATGAGTTTTGATGAACAAATGTCTAATGACATGTTATTTATCATCTCAGTATGATACAGGATAGTTTCATTGACCCTCTGTGCTCCACCTAGTAATCCCTCCCTCCCTCTGAACCTCTGGCCACCCTGATCTTTTTACTATCTCATGGTTTTGCCTATTTCAAAATGTCATCTGGCAGGAATCATATAGTATGTATTATGCACAGATAGGCTTCTTTCACTTTGCAATACGCACTTAAGTTTCCTTCAAAAGGTGGATTTTTCATGGCTTGATAGCTGAATAATACTTCACTGTTTGGATGTCCCATAGTTTGTTAATCAGTCTTCTACTGAAGGACATCTTGGTTGCTTCCAAATTTAACAATAATGAATAAAGCTGCTATAAACATTTGTATGACGATTCTTCAGTTTTCAACTCACTTAGGTAAATACCAAGAAGTGCAATTGCTGGATCATTTATTTAAGAGTATGTTAAGTTTTGGAAGAAACCACAAACCTGTCTTCCAAAGTTGGTGATACCATTTTGCACACCCACCAGCAACAAATAAGAGTTCCTGTTGCTTCACATACTCCCCAGCATTTGGTATTATCAGTGTTGTGGATTTTAGCCTTTCTAATAGGCATGTAAAGGTATTCAGTTTTTTCTTAAATTTGTAATTTCATGCATATGATGTTGAACTTTTTATCTTTTTCATATATTTATTTGCCATCTATATATCTTCTTTGGTGAGATGTCTGTTCATATTTTTGTCCATGGAAAAAAAATTGTATTGTTGTCTTATTGTTGAATTATATAAGTAGTTTGTATATTTTGGATAATAATGCTTTATCAATTTTGCTACTATTTTCTCCCAGTCTGTGGCTTTTTTTTTCATTTTTCTAACATTATCTTTTGCAGAGCAGAAATTTTTAATTTTAATTAAAAAATTGTTAATGTTTATTTATTTTTCAGAGGGAGAGAGGGAACAGGGGGCAGGCAGAGAGAGAGTGAGACGTAGAATCTGAAGCAGGTTTCAGGCTCTGAGCTGTCAGCATAGAGCCCGATGCAGGGCTTGAACCCATGAACCATGAGATCATGTCCTGAGTTGAAGTCAGATGCTTAACCAACTGAACCACCCAGGGACCCCTTTAATTTTAATTTTAATTTTAATTTTAATTTTAATTTTAATGGACTTTGGGTTTTCTTCTTCTTCTTCTTCTTCTTCTTTTTTTTTTTTTTTTTGGTGTTGTATCTAAAAAATCATCCCTATACCCAAGGTCACCTAGATTTTATGCTCTGTTATATTCTGGGTAAATTTAGGTATATAAGTCATTTTGAGTTAACTTTTGTGAAAGTTGTATGATCAGGGTCTAGATTTGTTTTCCTTTTCTTTTCTATTTTTATTTATTTATTTTTTGCATATGAATGTCTAGTTTTCCCAGCACCATTTGTTGAGAGGATCATCCTTACTTATTTCTGACATTTTTTGTATCTTATATGACAATGACTTTATAGTATCTTTTTTTTAATGTATAGAGAATAAAAAGATAGAAAAGAATAGAAAGATGATTTGGTCTTTCCTGTAGCATTATTGATAAAATTTTATCTTTGGAAATTTAAAAAAGTTTCTTCCAACTTTATAACTTATGCAAACCCAAGTTCAAATGCTAGGTTCTCTGTGACCTTGGACATGTGACTTATACTAAGCTTTAGATTTCCCATAGGTTAAAAGGAATTTTACTTTAAAACCTGTGGCTCTTCTTAAATCTAGACTTGCACTGTCCAATGTGGTAGCTACTCATCACCTGAGGCTATTGAGCCCTTGATGTGTAACTAGTTTAAATTGAGATGTAAATGGAAATACTCATTTGATTCCAAAGGTTTAGAAACCAAAAAAAAAAAAAAAAAAAAAAAACCAAAAAATCAAAACCAAAACCAAAGCAAACCAAACCAAAGCAAACCAAAAACAAAAACAAAAACAAAACCGAAGAGTTTTTTGTTTGAGTCTAAAATAGACTATTAATTTTTTATGTTGCATATATGTCAAAATATGCTATTACATATATATGTTGTGTTAAATAAAATGCATTATCAAAAATTTTTTAAATTTTTAAATTTTAAATTTTTTAATGTTTTATTTATTTTTGAGAAAGAGAGAGAGACAGAGAGACAGAGAGACAAAGCATGAGCAGGGGAGGGGCGAGAGACAGGGAGACACCGAATCTGAAGCAGACTCCAGGCTCTGAGCTGTCAGCACAGAGCCCAACAGGGGGCTCAAACTCACAAACCCTGAAATCATGACCTGAGCTGAAGTCAGGTGCTTAACCGACTGAGCCATCCAGGTGCCCCAGAATGCATTATCAAAATTAATTTTACCTACTTCTTTTTACCTCTTTTATGTGGTTACTAGAAAATTCAAAGTGACCTATATGGCTCATTTTATATTTTTATTGGATGGCATTTCTTTAGACTTTGGTATCCATTATCATGTCAAGAGTAAATTAGAATTCAGTTTTCTAAAAATATTCTGTTTTGTACTTCCTAAATAGAATGCCCTAAGTATATATTATTTCCCTCTTCTTTGGGCTCCAAGAAGAATTTGTCATCAAAAAAAATTTTTTTTTGACGTTTATTGATTTTTGAGACAGAGAGAGACAGAGCATGAACAGGGGAAGGTCAGAGAGAGAGAGAGAGAGAGAGAGAGAGAGAGAGAGACAGAATCTGAAACAGGATCCAGGCTCTCAGCTGTCAGCACAGAGCCCGATGTGGGGCTCGAATCCACAAACCGCGAGATCATGACCTGAGCAGAAGTCAGACGCTTAACCAACTGAGCCACCCAGGCACCCCTTGTCATCTAGAATAAAGTAGATATTATTACATTTTGCCTTTTAATGAGGACATAAAAAGGATTAATGTAAACATAACACAAAGGACAGGGGAAGGAGGGCAAAGAACATGTCTAGATCTAGGAGGCAGAGGTGGGTTTATAATGAAGCTAATGAAGTTCAAGTTCACGCTTTAGTGCTCTTCACTTGTATGGGTTCCTTCCCAGCTCCTGAGAGGAGAGGAGGCTAATAATGTGCTCACAGAGTCTTATGTTTTGCAGCTCTTGAAATAGTAAGATATTTTAACCACAACCAGTGAAAACATTTGACTCTCTCACCTTGACTTTCCTTTCATCTTACTCTATCTTGTGTAAAATAGCATTGGGGTGATCACAGGAATTTTGGGGACGGGCCTAAGGAAGGTTGATTTAGGGACATATTGAATTTGGGTTTAGTGGGGTATATTTATATGGGTTGTGAATAATTAAGTTGCTCTGGTTGTTTCATTTCGCACATGGCTCTTGGGAATACTCCTAACTGTCCTTCCCACCCCCGCCCCAGCGACTCAACCCACCAAATTTTGGGACACCAAAGTGAAGGCAGTATGAACTTGTCTTGTCGTGCTTGGAAGCAGAAGTACGTGGTAAGGGAAGAAAAAAAAAGTTCTGTATGGTGTTTAAAGACAGAGACTGGTCTGAGGAAAATTTTACCAATCAGACTGTAAAGTTGACAGCAGGTTTCAGCTTTCACTGGTGTTTTGTTGAATGGGAAGATCTCAATTGCCAAGAATAGATTTAATACTGCAGCACATACAATTACATATTTACTATAGTTTTTTTTCTTCTTTGGTGGGAATTGAATGAAATTGATTGTATCAAAACTACTGTGTTTGTAGAATAAGAATGAGAAGACCTGTGTGTGAAGTCACACACCTGTGATAGGTCACCATATATTTTCAATATAATTCCAGGGAGAAGATTAAAAAAGAATGGATGCTACAATGCTCAAAGTTGTTCTCAAAGTTTGGTGATGATCCTTGGGGGTCCCTGGTATCCTTTTGGTACATCAGTGAGTTAAAATACTTTTGTAGTGATACACAGATTATATTTTGCCTTTCCATTCTCATTTTCTCAAGAGTATTCAGTGGAATTTTGAGCAGTTATGTATGTGATATTACGACAGATACATACAGATTGAATGCAGAAGTAGGTATGAGAATCCTATCTTTTTTTTTTTTTTTTTTTTTAAGTAGGCTCCACACCCAGCATGGGACTTGAACTCACAACCCCTGGAATCAAGAGTCGGATGCTTTACTGACTGGGCCAGCCAGATGCTCCGAGAATTGTATCTTTTGTTAAGTCAGACATGAGAGAAATTTCAAAGATAAATCCACTCTTCTCACTACATTTTGTTAATTAAATAAGGCTTTCTCATTAATAAAACAGTATTTTCATTATTTTTATTTTTTTAAGTTTATTTATTTTGAGAGAGAGAGAAAGAGAGAGGGAGAGGCAGAGAGATGGGGGGCGGGGGGAGAGAGAATCCCATCCTCACTGTCAGTGCAGGGCCTGATGTGGGGCTCAGACTCACGAACTGTGAGATCATGACTTGAACCAAAGTCAGATGCTTTGGGCACCCCAAAAACAGTATTTTTCATGTAAAAATATGTTATTTGTACCAACATGTAATTTATTTATTATTGATGTCTTTAAGTGAATGGATAACTAAACATTTTTAATTTCATATATTCTTAATCTCTACTGTCAGGAGCACACTGTATACACTGTATGTTAGCCAAGTTGACAATAAATTATATTTAAAAAAATAAAAAAGAAAAAAAAGAAAAGATGTAGAGAAATATTGGTAGAAGTACATCCACATGGCCATTTTAGAGAATAATTTTCCAATATCTATCAAAATTTTAAACATTAAGAAGCATATCCTTTTATCCAGTAATTCACTTTCAGGAATCCATCCTCTAGAAATTCTGGCTCTGGGGTGCCTGGGTGGCTCAGTTGCTTAAGCATCTGATTCTTGATTTCGGCTCAGGTCACAAACTCAGTTTGTGAGTTTGAGCCCCACGTTGGGCTCTGTGGGGACAGGGTGGAGCCTGCTTGGGATTCTTTCTCTCTCCCTCTCTCTCTGCCTTTCCCCTGCTTGTGCACTCTCTGTCTCTGTCTCAAAATAAATAAACTTAAAAAAAAAGTTTTCAATGATCAATTACATGATAATTCCATTAGGTCCTCATTTAATTTTGTTGAAAGCTAAGAACAAGAAACTACTGAGTTGCAAAAGGTTATTTTCATTCTCAACATCAGCACCAATATTTGAAATTCTTTGTTATGTATCTTGGAGGTGTTCTATGACAGAGCAATTTCCCACAGTGAGATTGGTGGTAGGTAAGACATAGTCCTTTTTTGGGTAATGTTGGGAAAGAGACTATGTAAGGAGAGAAGGAGAGAAGGAAGAGGAGACATGTTCATGATCAAGGTCAGTCTTTGCAAAAGACACATGTGGGGGTTAAGAATGGAGATGTCACCCTCAAAACCATCTGTTTGTAGCCCTTGGAAAGTCTTCATGTTCCTGCAGGAGTAGCATGCTCCAGGAAGACACCCAGTCTAGATTGTCTAACTGGTAATCATACAACTAAACTGATAATTAAAGCACAGAGAGGAAGGATAGGGACAAAGGGTGGATCTCAAAGGACAGATAATTTCAAGTGGTTACAAGGCTACTAAAAGTTTATAGTGGTGTGGAGTTCGCAGAGCACTTTTATGCACTATCTACTTGTGTAAACCTTGTGGGACATTTATAGCAGGGTTTTTTGCTCCCATTTTACAGATGAGAAAAATGAGGCTAAGAGAGAATGTGTTCTTTTTTTTTTTTTTTTTTTGATAATGGGTCATCCAGGAAACCATTTGATAGCTCTTTTAATTAGTATCACATGGCACTAATGGAAAAATAGTTTTGGAAAATTCGGTCTTGATTTACTCAATTTGGCTATGAAAACTTTGACAGTTTGTAAGTATATTATTCATACTCTGCAAATCTGAAATATTGTGGCTAATAAATGGTCAGCCATTAGTAAATCTTTAACCACCTGAAAAGCTTATCATGGCATGTATATTTGGATTTGTTCCATACTGATGGGGCTGAGTCAAACATAGTGAGAGATGTTATGAAACCTATCCATGTTTTCCCTTTGTGGGGCTCTATTGTGGTTTCTGTGAATCCTTTCCATTCCTTCCCACTCTGAATGAACTGTGGTGGTCTGAGTTATAAACTCATTCAGACTAAATTCTACCTTTTAGATGTGTGGAGCAAGAGAATCACTTTTAGTGATTACTTCATGTCATTTCTCACTTTTAGATATACCAAAATAAAGCACTAAATGCCAAAATCCCTAACTCTGTATTTAAGCAACTTGTGGACAGGCAGTGTGATTTACAATTCTTTCTTTCCACTTCATATTTTTGGAGTGCTTGTAGAAAATTAAAGCTGTGGCTCTTATGGGAGAGAGTGGGTAATAAGTTGGTTGTGAGGAAATCAGAAATTATCTTTACATTGCTCAATATCCACTCCGTGACTGCAGTGCCTCCTACTCCAAAGAAAGCCCTCCATCTGGAACATCATCTAAGTTCTGATGTAATGCAGTTTCTGAAAGGGTCCCATTTTCTTCTCTCCCCAAAGAAGAAAAAAATTCAGTTTCAAAATACATTTAATACGTATACTTTCCAAGTCCAAGGTGGCATAACATTACATTTCAAAAAAACATTTATCCATTTGTTTTCAGAAGTCATTATTCTCCAGGAAGAATATATTTTCTGAAATTTCAAGAAAGTTAGGTAAACTAAGAGTTTCTTCTGATACTCTCTAGTGTGTCTCCATCTATTCCATGATATGATCAGTGAAAAAGATTTGCATTTGAGGCGGCTTAGTTGAAAAAAAATTGAAACCGCTTAGTGATTTCCTGGAAGAAAACAAAACACTTTTTAAATGTAGGTAAAAGCATATCGGATTGAAACATTTTTACTTGAGATCAAAATTTCTTTTCTAGGAGTAGCCATCTCAAATCATTCTTTTGTTCTTTCCAAGGACATTTGGTTCCAGAGATCTGTACATGCTAAATGATTATTTCTGCTTGTTGGTACTTAAAGAGCTTAGTTTTGCAACATTTCTTAAGTCCCATCTCAAGATAATGGCACATATGTTCACCTACTGTGCTAAATCCTATCTATTACTATGACTATCACTATAGACAGGAAGTATTACTGCTTCCAACACTAGGTTAAGAAGGTTCTGTGTCTCATCCATGATGGGTGAGTGGACAAAAGTATCATGACTGATTAACTGTGACTGCTGCGGGCCTGCATGTGTTTGGGAGTCAGAGGGAGGTGAGAAAGGGAAAGGACAGTCTGTTTCCAAATACTCCCAGATCAGACCTAAGATAGAAAGTATGTTATGCCAGCAACTAAATGTCTCCTTTCTGGGTTGATACAATAGAATTGGTGGCCCAATAAAAATACTCCCTCACAGTACTGGAATCAACTGTGAGTGTTAGGTATAGGGGATCCCTGGTTTTATTAGGATCTGTATTTGTTGAGGCAAGACAACTCTGCTCCCACCCTGCAGATGACTTTCACAAGGCATTTTCCTGGCTCAGAGTATTTACCATTTGGCGGCCCTGTGGTGGTTTCCTGAGTAGTGTGCATGCCCCTTCGGATGCCTGCAGGGGCCGTCACTTCAAAGTCATCATCTGTGTCACTAGGAGTTGGAGAGAAGCCTTCTGAGGTTCCCTGGATGGCAGGATTCATTCCTGCTTGCCCTGCAGGAAGGATTCCATTCTGGGCATCTGGATTAGCTTGACTGTTGGGCAGGATGGATCCTGGGAATAGGGGCTGGAAAATGAGGCCTGTGAAGATTTGTGGGGCCATTGGCTGGAATGAGGAAGGGAAAATGCAAACAAAGTCAAAAGACACATTTTAATGCTGATCAACCAGCCTTTTCTCCTTTGAGGTTAGCAAGTTGAGGTAGGAAATGCAGGACCAGAAGGGTAGAGTCAGGCAAGATAATCAGGATTGGGCATTCCTTAGAGGAAATGCCTCCTTCTTTTGAGCAAGGCTGATGCAGGTTTTGTGACTACAATTCCATGTTGTATCAGAAAGGACACATCAGAATCAAGCCAGTCATGGGAAAAGGAATAATGAAAAATTTGCTTATCTCAGGTGTATGTGGAGATAGAACTAAGGCAGAAAATCCATACTATTATGCTGGGCTTTCTCTCTGCTCTTAACCTAAATTATAGTCTCTCTTTTGCCCAAAAGTTTTTAAAGTAATTTAAGATACTGAACATTAATGGAAAAATTAATCCAAGTAGTCAATCAATCCTCATCTCATGGTTGGCATCTCTTCAGGTTTCTTCTGATTTATTTTTCAAAGGCATTGGAATATTCAGTTAGAAATATTTCTCTTGTCATTTCAACCACTTCTTTATTCCTTGAGGTTACTCAACGGAATTCCTCTGGATAGGTCTGTCAATGATTTGCACACTGAAAATAAATGTTGGTGCCTGCATTTATTTTTTTTCCCCCAGAAAAAATTACTGTAAGAAATTCCTCCTAAGAAAAAATAATTTAGTATAAACTGGATTTGGAGAGAATTCAGGCGGGACTTGTTCTCTGAAACCCCTTAGCTCTGATAATGTTGACATTGAGTAAGAGGGGTTGAGGGCAAATAATTAAGATACAGGTCATTTTCTTTGAGCATAGTTCTTAATTGTAAGTTTGTGTAAGAATGGCCTGAGGGGGTGCCTGGGTGGCTCAGTCGGTTAAGCATTTGACTTCGGCTCAGGTCATGATCTCACAATTCATGAGTTTGAGCCCTGCGTCAGGCTATGGGCTGACAGCTTAGAGCCTGGAGCCTGCTTTGGATTCTCTGTCTCCCTCTATCTCTGTCCCTCCCCCACTCACATTCTGTCTCTCTCCCTCTCAAAAATAAACAAACATTTAAAAAAAAAAAAAAGAATGGCCTGAGAAGTTTATTTAAAAGGTAATTCCTAGGCTCTATTGTTAGAGAGATTCTGATTGAGCTATTTTAGGGGAGAATCCAGGAGTCTGCATTTTTTTTTATCAACACCCTGAGTTGTTTGATTTGTGAGCCAACACTAAAGTTTTTGAAAACACTGTCTTAGATTTACCAGGTACTGAAACCAGATTTAGACTTACGGCAGATGAGAGACAGGAATAGAACACAGATGTTTTCAAGCTGGGGGTCATGGCCTCCATAGATTTGAAATAAAGAAGGCAGTAATGCCCATCATTAAAAAACAAGATAAAAAGAATAGACTATAAATTACCAAGTGCATTCTCTATAGTAAGGGTAAATACTATTTCATGAAGTGTGTCTGTGTGTGTGCATGTGTGTATGTGTGTGTGTTAGCTGCATGAAAAATATAGCTGTTACCATGAGTTTTACTGAAAAGAAGTTTGAAAACCACTGGTATAATGGATCGAAAAATGGCTTTTGATCCGAATATACTGTTTCTTGACCTTGGGACCTAAGGTGCTTGGGTTCTCTGAGCCTCAGTCTTGTTACCTATAAAGTTGGGTTACAACTCTGTTCTTTGTGTTCTTGTGGACTGGCTGGCTCAGTCCGTAGAGCATGCAACTCTTGATCTTGGGGTTGTGAGTTCAAGCCCCACTTTGGGCATAGTTTACTTAAAAATCTGTACTTTGTCACCTGGTGAGAATTAAAGGCAATGTATGTAAAAGATCTACCAAGGTACCTGTTACACAGAATTGGCTTAATGACTGGTAGATGTGGATGTTCATATACCATTGTTGCAGAAAAGCCCCATTACTTAATTTTATTTGTGAACAATCTAGCAAATCTCTACCTTTTTCATAATAGAAAGATTTCAAAGAAAGCTGTCTTCCAAGATACTGCCTCAACTCTTAACTTCAGTGTCATGTTTAGATACTGCATTAATTCAAGTCATTTTTTTTCTGACATGACTTAAGGGGAAATGTATAGAAGTGTCTAATAATGGCAAGATGAGTTTCATTTAGGTCAGCCCTCTAGTTATTTCCGTGTATAGGGAAGAGTTCATCCATCACTATAAGATGCTAGAAAAAACATATTTTCATAAAATTAAAAATTTAAGCCAAGAAAATGAATCTTTCTTTCAATAAATATCAATATGTATATTATTATACATTGTATGACTTTTGATAATTTAGAATCCTAGATTTTAATCTATACATTTTAAAAATATGCATTGGATTTTTGGATAGAATTGAATTTGATATCAATATAGAGAAAACAAAAGCTAAGTCAAATGAATGGAAAAGTATCTGGAGAAGGATAGTGAAATCTTCAGCTAGACAAAGGATAACTTAATACAAGGACCTATAAAAATGTTCGGTTTATAGAAGCATGCACGAGGGTTAGCGGGTGTGGTCAAAAGAGATTGTGTGGGGACAGAAAGAAGGATTGTGATAGCAGGGAAAAGAATTTGAAATGCTAGTAATTTTATATATATATATATATATTTATATACATTTTATATAATTATATATGTGTGTGTGTGTGTGTGTATATATATATATATGTATATATGTATATATTTTACCAATTCTTCTGAGCTTAGGATGGTACCCTAAAAGGACAATAATAACACAAGTTATTAGACAAATTTTAATATATTTGAAGCAAGATATGTATAACATAACTTAAAAACTTAAGATACTTATAAAATTTGTAAAGAGACATTTAAAAATTTTCAACAATATTTTAACTGCCTCTGTGACTTGTGTCATATAATTCAAGCTGGCATATGATATTGGACTGCTAACACTTATTATCTGAATGATGTGAAGTCTTCTGCATTTAAAAAATTATAAATGTTTCTATTATTAAGTAATACATGCACATTGGAGGAAACTTGGAAAATGTAGAAAGCAACAAAGAAAAAAAGTATAATGCCATTGTACACAGTTGGATGGATTTTCTTCCAGATGTTTTTCACACACGTCTTTTTTCCATAATAGAAGTTCTGTCATTTATATAATTTGGGTCTTACTTTTTCTTTTAATACTACATCAATAATCATTTAACCTTACTAGTGACAAAATCGAATAAATAAATATCCTTTTTGGATGGTCACAAAGTATTTGCTCTATGTTGTACCATTTACTCAAACATTTCCTTTTTGTTTAAATTTAAATTGCATCCAATGTTTTTCTCCACTACAAATATTATTATTTTGATGGATATGTTTGTAAATAAACTTTTGCTGTATTTCAGATTATTTCATTTGAATGTGTTCCTAGATGTGGAATTAAGAATTGATATGAACCAGGGGCTTGGTTAAGCATCTATCATCTCATGTCATGATCTCGTGGTTCACGGGTTCAAGCCCTGCATTGGGTTCTGTGCTGACAGCTCAGAGCCTGGAGCCTGCTTTGGGTTCTGTGTCTCCCTCTCTCTCCCTGCCCCTCCCCTGCTCCTGCTCTGCCTGTCTCTCTCTCTCTCTCAAAAAAAAGATTGTCTTTAAAAGGTTGTTTTGAATACTGAGATAGTATATAACAAATAACTAGATGCCTAGAACAGTGCCTGGTGTGTAGTAAATGCTCAATAAGTGTTAGCTCATTACTATCAGTGTTCGTACAGTGCAAAATAAACAGGAAACTTGGCAACTATCTGCTGAATTGAGGCAGGATGACATATTTCACACTAAACTGATTTAAAGTAAAAATCACATTGCTCCAAGGTGTGCTTACCTGGGCTCCAAGGTGTGCTACAATAACTGGCAACATCTGAAAAAAGAGTGAAAAATTCAATAAAAAATATGCTCAAAGCAGATGATATAAATATAGGGACTTTCTTAAGAGTATACAATATGCCTTGAACAAATATTTATTACCAATGTATCAGCTAATCATAGAGGCCCATCGAGTTGGATGGGAACTGGAACTCATCTGATGTGTAAAAAGCAGATTCAACCCAGAGGGATTTGGAAACTAGTCCAAGGCAGCACATTAAGGAGGTAGAAGTTACTAAATTGGACGAGCAAAAACTAATTTTGGTCTCAAGCTATCTCCAAACTGAAAGTTATTACAAGTAATTATGAGGATAAAATGCATGTATTTCTTTTATATGGCATGTCAGAAGATACACTAAAAAACAGATTTCTAAAATACAAAGATTTATTGAAGCAAATATATTTAGTCTCATGATGGTTACCTGGATATTTTGCTGTTAAAATAGAGCACTGGTAGAAAATGATGGATGATGTTGTTCTGTTATAATCTTGATACTGGCAGTTCTTAGAACTGAGTGAGAAATACTTTACTGGTCACTCACAATCACACGAGTGTTATTGATATGGAGAACAAAGGCAAAAGAAATGTAGATAAAATTAAATTTCCACATAACCTGCAGCCCACTGACAAATGCTTGAGGCTGGCAGAGTATGACATTCCTATAGGAACTCCCAATCTTAATGTTAATGCTTTGCTAGAGGAAAAAACAACCTTAGCTTGACAATAGTTAGGCCTCCAGGATCCTATAAGTCTTCTTTAACATATGAAAACCTTTTGCGAACTTTTCTTTTTCTCTGCCCCTCCCAACTTAAAAGTATATAAACCAACAGCTTCTTACAATCCCCAGGACAGCCCTTTCTGCCCTCAGTCCTGTGTCCCGGTGCTTTAAATATAACCACTTTTTTGCACCAAAAATGTCTCAAGAATTCTTTCTTGGCTATTCACTCTCAGACCCCCACTTCAAATCTCATCATTATGAAGTTTTAGTTGAAAAGATTTTGGTGAGGGGGTTGGCATTCTCTAGTACTCTAAGAGTTAACCTAGAGTTTGTCCAAGAGAACTAGGCTTTTAAAGTTTATTTTAATCTCTATAGAAATTCACATAGTGTCACGAAAGTTATCAAAATGGGGATTTTAATACTAACCACACCAAAGATGCAAAAGTCTTATGAAATGGACTCTTAACTTTGTAATTTCCCAAGATAGTTTGCACAGTAATACCCATAATGCCAAAAGGTACATGCATTTAAGTATATACATTTAGAAAAAGTTTTACTGTCAATCAGATTCTTGATTACTGACAAAACAACCAAGTAATCTTCAGAATGGCAATGGGAAAGTGGGTTGAGGGGAAGGGGTGCTCAAGATTTGGAAAAAAAGCATAATTAAATTTCTTCTTTAAAGGCCAATTTGAAGGAACGAAAAGATACAAACGGGAAACCACAGATGTGTAAATAAAAAGTTTAACAAAAAATAACTTAGTTATTAACCAGTGTAACAATAAGGAGAAAAAATTTTTATAAGTTTTTTGGTAGAGAAATTGTTTGAAATAAAAATAGCTAACACTTCTGAGTGTTTACTGTGTGGTAGGCACTGTTCTAAGTGTTTTATGTTTATTTGCTCATTTAATTCTTATAATAGCCCTAGGGGTAGGTTCAACTATAATTCCTATTTTAAATCATGAGGAAAGTGCACCACAGAGTGGTGAAGTAACTTGACCATACATGTAGTGACTAGGGAGCTGGGATTTGACCAAAGTTTTATGGTTCAGGAGTTCACTCTTTTTTTTTTTTTAATGTTTACTTATTTATTTTGAAAGAAAGAGTGTGCATGCAAGCAGAGGAGGGAAAGAGAGAATCCCAAGTAAGTTCTGTGCTGCCAGCATGAAGCCTGATATCAGGTTAGAACCCATGAACCCTGAGATTATGACCTGAGCTGAAATCAAGAGTCAGATGTTTAACTGACTAAGCCACCCAGGCACCCCTAGCGTTCTTAACCATGTTGGCTTTGGGTTGATAAATGAGAGCTGTGGACATGTGCCCAGGTTTCTGGCAGAGGATATAAGCTACTCTGCATAGGGAGAGGCAGGTCCAAGGAGCTGGGGCAGCACAGAAAGTCAGGTATGGGGACCCTTGGTGGTGGCATATCCTGGAGACACTGAAGAATCCCTACTGAGAATGGGGATTGATTTATATTATTGCATGTTGGGAGCATGCAGTGTCAAACCCAGTCTACTGAATCTTTAGTAACTTCTGTGGTGCCAGTAATGCTTTTGACTCCAGTGGATGTTTGTTGGTGAATTTGAAGATGTACTAAATTTGACTTCAAGGTTGAAGCAGGGTGACAATTGAAACTGAAGCTGGGGAGTTAGCATATGGATTATATCAGGGCCATGTGTTAAGGAGATTCTCATTTTATTTGCCTGTCTCTAGTCTTTTTAGTCTTTCTCTAATATGTATGTAAGAAATAAGCACTGACTGATAGACAAGATACATCTCAATATTAAAAAAGAAATGTAAAAATTAGTTATGTCACAGAATTTCACAAATATGAATAAATGAGGCAGTATAGAGTTCCCTGTGTTATTTTGGATAAATGAAAGTACAGAGAAAGTACTTAGTTGCATATGACATAAAACTTAAGTTGAGCAGCTTAAAATTATTTTGTCAGTTAAACTCAGCTTTGATTATAATTACTAATTAATTTAAGCTTGCTCTTATTAAGACCTGGAAGTGTCCATAGTGATAGGAAGATTTTAGAATATATTGGTCCATTGTTGTATTCATGTTTCATAATTTGGGAATGTGTATTAAAAGTCTTACATATTTGTATGTCTTTGGATCCCAAAATTCTGTTCCTAAGAACTGGTCATAAGAAAATAATCATTGACATGATCAAAGACTTAGTTAAAGGATATTCACTGTAATATTGTCTATAGAAGCACACATTTGGGTGAAAAAAAACCCACAATTTTTACAATATGATGGAATGCTAAGCAATCATTAAAAACCATTTTATTAGTGAATATTTCAAAATACAAAGACTATTAAAAATATATTAAGTGAAGGGGGCCTAGGTGGCTAATTGGTTAAGTGTCTGACTTGATTTTGGCTCAGGTCATGATCTCATGGGTTTGTGGGATCGAGCCCCCTGTTGGGCTCTGCACTGGGCATGGAGCCTGCTTAAGATTCTCTCTGTCCCTCTCCACCACCCCCTCTCAGAATGGATGAATAAACTTAAAAAAAAAAGAATTCTATCATATATGCATATATATATGTATATATGTGTATATATATATATGCATTTTCTTTGAAAAATGTACAATACTCATATTTTCTTAAAAAAATGTACTTACATGTGTAGAAAAAGGACTGGAAGGTCATACCCTAGAATGCTGACAGTGTTTAGTTCTGGCTGATAGGATTATGAGTGAATGTTCTTTTTCTTTTTGCTTTCTATATTTTCGTAATTCTATATAACTTACATCAACTATATATGTAATACGTAAAAAAGCTTCTACAAAAATGAGACCATTATGTGGGAATGATAAGGGCTGAGTTCATGTGTTTATCTATGAACAACTTAGTCTAGCTGTAAAGGGATCCTTGTGTTTTTCTCCAGAGTCACTAAGCTTATTTAGAGAAGTTTTAAGAAGGTAAAACTTGGACTTTGTCTGTAGGTAAAATGCAACACCTTTGACAGGAGTAATGCCCCATGTATGTCATTTATATCTTAGTGGGGGAGGGTTTTTCAGGGTTTTTCCTGAAAGCAAGTAATGATGGGAGGGGAAAAGGAACTAGAGAGTCATTGAGCACTTGAGAGGAGGCATGAAAAAAGGGCATAAACAGGAGACTGGATTTGCTGGGAATAAACTTTATCCATCTCTTGATTTCTCTTTGGGATGATTGTGGTCACCTAGGAAGTCCTCTATGGAAAACAGCAAGCAAGAAAAGAATCCTGCTACCTCTCAGTTTCTCCCCTTATATTCTTGACTTTTCAGTCTTCTACAGCTCTTCACATTTCCCTGTTACCCGCTACAAATGTATTCTAGAGAGGGTATGGGGTTGAGTGCTTGGCTTTCCTTGTGTGTTTTCATCAAGAACCAAATTGCCAAAGATGTTCTATGTTCAATTGGACATTCCTCTGTAAATTTCTGGGTGAAATTTTCGAGAACCTTAAAAAAAATTCTTTCCTCCCCTTTAGGGTTCCACCTGATAGAAAATGCTCCCCCTTGTTGAACTGAACTCCTGTTTTGAACTTACTTGGGCTTGCAGTGGCTGTTGTGTATTCAATCCCCCCAGGGTCAGTGGGAGGGTCTGGGTACCAGGCGCCAGCCCTGCAGGAGGATTTAGCTGTAGGGCAATGAAAAAGATTGTTATTGTGTTGTTTCAGGTTGGCCACTCAAGAAACCAAAATGTATTTACCAAAGTTAAAATATGTTTAAAGGACGGGTTTGCTATGCAAATATATGTGTTTAGTATGCAGACCTGAAAAATAGTATGCAATATACTATTGCCTTAGGAATTAGGTATAGAGATGAAGTTCAAAGACTTACTTAGTGTACTAGTACAGCCATAAGGTCCAGGACTAACTTTTCCCATATTAAGTTTTCCTTTGGCATTTAACCCATTTTCTTGAGGATTACTTAGGTGATTTTATCCTCACTTTCCCCTTTTGGCCGTAACAATGGTTCCTGGGATTTTTTGATAGCTTTCTTATAAAGAAATTAATTCCTTTACAGGTATCCCCATAAAAATTGTGAAGGTCACAGTGAAATATCTAGTCTGAATGTGGTTTAATACTATGTTTCAATCTTAACAATCAAAAAAGGAATTTATTATGTTTCCTCTCCCAGAGTAAACCATACAGATAATCCACGAGAAGAGTGAGGATCTTTCTACCCCTTCTAGTTTTCTCTTGTCTAGTGGTCATAGCGTTTGTGTGGGTGTGTGAACACTGTAGGATGCAGTGAGGAAAATATGTTGGAGGAATGTATAGAGGAGCTTGAAGGAGAGATAAAAAGAAAAAAAGCAGCAAAGACATGAAAATTTGATTAATTCTTTTAGAAACACTCTTGCTAAGTAAAACTTTGAATGATGTACTGAAGAGCATCCAATGCTCCTACTTTTTTGTGTTCTCTTTCAACTTATCTACAATGAATGTGTGTGTGCGTGTATTTGTGGGAACACACACATGGACATTAAACATTATGTATTGCATTTAACAACGGATATTAAAATGATATAAAAGAGTCTTACCAGCTGCAGATCTGCGCCCAGTGTGATCATCTGTGTAAGCGGTATTAGACTTAAAGAGGGGAAGACCTGCAGGGCATGGAAACTGATGTGAGATCAGAGCTTGTCTGTTGCCACCATGCCGTCCGTGCTGGATATCCTCAAGTACCTATACTCCCATTACAGGTGGATTTAGGTAGATTTAGAATGAAGGTAAATGGAGGTGAAGCTTGACTCCTTCCATGGCCCTCAGAGGTGCCCTAGCAATGTGTTGAGTTTAAAAGTGTGTCAGTGCACCTGGGTGGCACAGTTGGTTGAGCACCCAACTCTTGATTCTCTGGATAAAGCCCTGTCTCAGGCTCTGTGCTGTAGAGGCTGCTTGGCATTCTCTCTCTCTCTGCCTCTTCTTGCTCTCGCACTCTCTTTCTCAAAATAAATAAATATTAAAAAATATGTAACTTGCTCTCATTTCTTATCTCATAGTAAATTATACACTTTAGTACTTAATTTCACATGGCTAATTTTGTCTTCTTTTGCTTAAACAGCATCCCCAAATTGTATAAGCTTCAGATTCCTTAGGGAGTGAGACGGGCTCCTGACTTGAGTGTTCTCTAATGTCCACAGACTAAAAAGAGAACTTTGGACTTTGTTGTTATAGTACTATTTCACAACATTTAGAGGTAGGTAAGGAGGGATCCTTTAGAGCAGAACCAGGGTTGGATTGAGAAGGTGGAAGCCAAGAGACAATGCAGTTTTCAAAAATATTTAAATATGTTTTAAAGAAACAGATTTTACAGTGATATAAGCTTATCAGTAACAACGGAACTTAAGAAAACTATAAGGAAATATGCAGTTATTTTTATAGATTACCTCTTAATCCCTGCTAGCCCTGGCAGATATCACATACGACTATGTCACAGTATTTCAAGGACATTGATGACCACCCTTTGTCAATAGGTGTAGCTATTGCTTTACAGAGTTTACTATTGGTTGCTAAACAATAAGACAAAAAAAAAAAAGAATGAAGATATTTTGCTTTTCTTGCTCAAAATTTTCAAAAAGTATATTAGTCCTTTTTGTTTTTTCTTCCCAAAAGGAAGCCTTTCTTTCTTGTTCGGGCATAAGACTATGTAAATCTTGATTTTAAATTCCCCAGTCTTAACATGTTTCCTTTGTTGGCTGAAAATGTTCTGCATTGTAGGACTCTTACCTGATTTAGCTGCTGTTGGTTTAGAAGAGTTGCCTGATCTAGAGCCAGTTTTGTTGGAAGTCCCAAAGCAGGGTTGAGCTGTGTCTGCAATTAACAAATATTAGATGAGGCGGGAATGTGTCTGAGATTTTGTATCCATTTATTTCCAGGATGTTACAAGTTGTCCCAAATGCACAAATGTCTCTGGAGAAGTTTTAGTTCCCTGGAAAGTTTGGTGTGTGACAGGGGATAGAATTGTAGAGTCCAAAAATGTGAGACCAGAGAGGTGTGGTGGGGAAGGGTCTACTGTGGGGTCGGGCACATAAGTTTCTTATGGTAGTTCCTAGGCTTCCTTTTCTGTAACTGCCTTCCTCCTTTTTTCAAGACATGAAATACATAGTCTGCACCTTAACTCTGTAACATTTGCTTTTTCCCAATGTGTGAAGGTAAGCTGCCATAACTTCTACTCTGTTTTCATGAAGCTTCCTGCTTCTGTCTTGTGCCTGACAAATCATTTCATGTAATGGAGATTCAATCTCCTTCCTGGCCTCCTAGTGTATTAAGAATAACCATCTTGCGGCACCTCGATGGCTCAGTAGGTTGGGCTTCCGGCTCTTGGTTTTGGCTCAGGCCATGATCTCATGGTTCAGGGGTTTGAGCTCCTCATCAGGCTTCATGCTGATAGTGGCGAACCTGCTTGGAATTCTCTCTGTCTCCCTCTCTCTGCCACTGTTCTGTTCTCTCTTTCTCTCAAAAATAAATAAACCATAAAAAAATAGCCAACGTGTAGGGGTGAAATGTCCTTGACATCCACATCATCTGGTTGTATGGTTTTGTTCTATAGACAAGGAAACTGAGGTCCACAGAAGCAAAGTTACCTGCCCAAGGTGATACGGTGAACGGCAGAGCCATCCACCAGGATCCCTGCAAGTTCTCTTAGTCCTTGAAGAAATAAATCCTTTTTCATCAGCTTCTCTGCATTCAGGTAGAAGCTCCCTGGCCAGGTTGACTCCAGTTTGCCTATGCTCCCCGCTGCATCCCAGAGGGCAGTGTGGTATGGCCCTCCAGCACTGCATCAGCCATTGGGTAACTTGGATATTATCTTGAAGCTTCTACTGACTGGTTTCACTCTGGACTTACCCCTCAGTTGTAAGAAGTAAGATTGTCCTTAGAGGTCCCCTTAAGCTGTAAGATTATGTAAGTGTGTTTTTCATCCCCTACAATCTATTGTCAGCATGGCAGCCAGAGTGGTTCTTTGAAAACAATAGTCTGGTTCTTTCACTTCTCTGCTCAAAGTCTGCATTGACTTCTATTTTCACTCAGAGTAAAAATCAGAGACCCTACAATGATCTGAAAGTCCTCATGCCCCGGGCCTCCAGTGTCTCTCTGAACTTTCCATCCCACCCCATTTCCTTTTGCTCACTCTGCTGCTGTCTTTGGGACAGATGTTTGCTGTCTTTGGGACAGATAAGGCTCATTCTTGTCCTAAAACCTCACCTCTACCTGTTCCTTCTCTCTGCAATGTTCTTACCCCAGACATTGGCTCACTCCCTCACCTGCTTCAAGTCAGTGCTTGAGTGCACTGTTTTATTGGTCAGGGTCACTTACCCTGGCCTTTCTCCTAAATATGCAACTTGTTCCATCACCAATGTGTACCCTATTCCCAAGCTTTGGATCTACTAAAAACAACCACTAAGCTGTTTGAAATGTCCACATTTAAAAATTGATTCATTTTTATGGCTTTATGATAATTTAATAAATTCATCTACAAATAATAAAAAATACTTTGTCTATGTGTCATGATTTTTCATTTGGTAAATATCACTACTATACCTTATAGTCATGTCAGTGTCACACCCCACATCCCCTGTACCACTCACACTGCTCTCACGTCATTGGCTGTTAGCAATCTGCATTAACCTGCATGCCACTCCTGAGTCAACCTTGCATGATAGCTGTGCTCCTGGAAAGTTTTATTTATCTTGAGTTTTTACAAGTATTATGGTAATTTAAATACTCCATAGACACCCTATCTAGAAAAACTTTTTGGTAAATTTGTTTAAAGTGAAAAATCCATGTTTTGTAAAAGAATTACTAATTTACCTTGTTTCAAATTATTTTTTTTTTGTGGACAGCTTCTTTAAAGAGGGATGTAGGTATATTTGGAGTGAAATAAGGAGATTGGTTGTATCCTCTACCCATAAATTCACCCTGTTCATCTTCTTCATAGAAGTAATCATAGTTATAATTTATAATTTAACATTTCTTTAAAAAATATTTAATATCTACAATCCTCATGAACACCGTGAAGGGTCATGTCTTCCCCTCTTCCCTCCACTATTGTGTCTTCAACAGCTAGCACAGGATTGGGTACATAGAGAGTTTTCACTAAGTATTTGTTGATGGTATAGATGATTATAGATGTGTCCAGTGAGTTCAACTATAAATGGGTTTTTTCATTTCTTCTATTTCACAGAAAATTCCTTCTAATTTTTTCTCAGTGTACATGCTCAAGCAGCTCAAATGGTCAAAGGGAAGTCCATCAAGAGATCCAAACCACCCACACGTATGTCTATAAAATATTGGAGGACAATTGAAGTATGTGTTAGAACACTGGTGCTCCTTCCTTTCAAAAACTTGTTAAATGTGAACGTATTTTTCAGTGAAATGTTCTAAGTAAAAAATGTTAGACACTTTGTAATATTCCCTTGGCTGTTGTGCAATTTGATAACCTTTTTAGAGTTTATATACTTGCATAATTTGGTAGCCTTTTCAGAGTTTATATAGTCTACATGCTTCGTGCTTCCAATTAAGAAAGTCAGAAAGTACAGTCTACCTCTTAAGTCATGAGAAAATAATTGATCGCCAAGAAAGTCTTAAATTATTTTTGGAAAGTAAAATAATTATCTACTTTGAGTAGGTATAATTTAAGCATTCCTCCCCCCTCCCCCCGGTTTCTACCCTATTGTTCTGCCAAAATAATTAAAGTTCTATGTTAGAGTGGATCCATTTTTAAAATCTAAGAATTTGAAATATGCACTAAACCGTATTAGTTTATCATTTTTCACTTTGGAAAATAAAAACAGAAAACGAAGGGAATGGGTTACAGGACAGAGCAGTTTTGATGGAATGCAGGAAGAAAGGTCTACAAGCAGAGGGTGCTGCTGAGGCTGGTTGGTAATAAAATAAACATATTGCACTTACTGGTAATGACTGAGTTGATCCTAGAAGATAAAGCAGTAGAATCATAGTCTTCATGTTTCAAAATGCTGCCTATAATAACAAAATGGTGTCACTCTTTCACTCTATTTTTTCCCCCTTTTCAGAGAAGATTTAAAAAAAAAAGTTCTATTTGAAATATCATCAGTTGATGTTACCTTTCTCTCCACTCAGGAAAATGTACAGGTGAAACAATATCCAAAGTCCAGTTGATCTCTCCAGTTTCTGTGTTGAATAATTTTACCCTTGGATGAGTTGTAAGTTTGTAGAAGGAATTTAAACTCAATTCCAGGAGGCTGGCAACTGAGACACCAATCAGGACTTAGCTGTCCGTGAAATCATTTGGTTTCTCTCATTTCCCAACACTTCATTAAGTGAGTTATTAGCTGCAGACATCATATTACCCAATGTCTACCATTTGAATAGAGGGTATTTCAGGAAGACATACCTTGTGCAATTAAAAAAAAAGTGCAGACAATAAAAAAAATTACAATCCTCTTTCACTTTCATCTCCCTCCCAAATGACTTTCCAGATGTATGTTTTGTCATGTTTGTAATGTTATGTGAACATATAAATCAAACATCAGAATGTACAGCTTTGTATACAGTTAGAAAGTGAGGCCTATTATATATTGCTTTGCAACTTTATTACTTAAATAATGGACGACTTCAGGTGTCAGTACATTTAGATTTATTTCATTTATTTAATGGTTATGTTATATTATGTAACATTTCTTTTTGATGGACATTTAATCTACTTCCATTGCATTTTGTAATTATAAAAGTGGTACAATGAATATCTTTATAAAACTTGTCTCACACATGTGGGAGTATTTCTGTAGGTTTTAATCTCAGAAGTGCTGAATTAAAATATATCTATGTTTTAAATGTTAATAGATATGGCCAAATTGTCATCCAGAAATGTTCAATTGCCTGCTTTATTTTAAATGAGGAGAAAGATACTGAAACTTAAGCAAAAACACAGGTGTCCACTGAGGTTTGTTTAACAAAAAAAGAAATAAATAAGTGCTCATCATAGGTTTTCAGGGTCCCAGGCTACACTGGGAGTTTTTTGAGATGTGCCACCTCTTTAACAATATTTTTATGGAAGTTGGTTGGGTGTATTCAACAACTTCCTTTTTTTTTAAAGTTTTTTTTTTAAGCTTATTCATTTTTGAGAGACAGAGAGACTGAGTGTGAACAGGGGAGGGACAGAGAGTGGGAGACACAGATTCCGAAGCAGGGTCCAGTCTCTGAGCTGTCAGCACAGAGCCTGATGTGGGGCTCAAACTCACGAGCAGTGAGATCATGTCCTGAGTCAAAGTTGGATGCTTAACTGACTGAGCCACCCAGGCGCCAGGTGCAAATCAGTGATGAATCTGTGTTTGCCAAGATTTCACATGGGAGGCCATCTTAGATTTGGTTTGTTTTAGGGTCCAAGTGTCAATGGAAAATTGTCTGAGGCAATGAGGCATTCCAAAGAAATTTTCTGTAGCTATTCAATTCATTACACAACTAATTTTTATTATTGTCAGATAGGGATAGGAATACTGTCTGGGAGGGAAGCACAAAGGTTAGCAGTTGTATGTATGGTAAGTGCAATAATAGGAACAATCACATGTATGAAGGACAGCAAGGTTAATTTTGTTGGGGAAAGAAAAGAAGAACAAGCTTAATAAGGAGGTGACTCTCAGCTCAGCTGGGTTTTGAAGGATAAAAAAAAATTCATTAAGAATGCAAGAAGAACAGCTAGGCAGACCAAGTGTCCAGATATGGAGGAATGATGTTATTGTTTCCTACCACTGGAACAAAATGGAGTGAGGGTAGCAGTGGAAGACAAGGTTGGATAGACGCCTAATTTTAATCTTCTGTAGCATTTTGTTTGCTTCTATTACTCATTTTGGCCCTTGGTTAGACATTATCTTATTGGGCTCCTTCATTACTTCCCAGTTATATGTTTCTCTTGAATTGGATGGAGAGTCTTAGGATCTTATCTTACATTTGTTTAGTGTCTTCTATGTTAATGACATTGCAAAGCACCAGATGCTCACCACATGTCAATGAATAAATGGTAGATGTATAGGTCTTTGGAACAAAGTTGAGGTGAAAGAAAACTTCAGGGAAGAGATGGGTTTTAAATGGATTTGAAGAATAAATATAATTGGTGAGACAGAGAATAGTCTGGAAAGGGGGTGAGATTGAGAGGAGCAATGGAATATAAGTGCTGACAGATGTGAAAGGGAGGCAACTTTATTTATGTTCTCACAGGCTTTCATAGATACAGTCAACTCATTCCGTTTTCCAGTCAACTCATTCTCCCAACTCATAATTCAGCCTGTATTTTCTCTGTGTTTTGCTAGCATCATTTCAGAAATAAAAGTGAATGCAAGGGACAAAAATCCCTGCCCTCATGTAGCTTACATTTTGGCGGGGGGAAACATTAAATATTCAAGCACCCTTATTGTATGGGAGGGAGCCCACAACATTAGGGAAGCTACTTTCCCTGGACACTATTTTCTTTTCTTTTTTCATTTTTTTAAATGTTTATTTTTGAGAGAGAGAGAGAGAGAGAGAGAGAGAGAGAGAGAGAGAGAGAGAATGTGAGCAGGGGAGGGGCAGAGAGAAGGAGACACAGAATCTGAATTAAGCAGGCTCCAGGCTTCCAGCTGTCAGCATAGAGCCTGACATGGGGCTCAAACCCACCAACTGTGAGATCATGACCTTAGCTGAAGCCAGGCACTTAACTGACTGAGCCACCCAGGCACCCCTTCCTGGGCACTATTTTCAATGAATGTGTTGGAAGTGAGACTTCCTTATTATTATTATTATTATTATTATTATTATTATTTTTCTTTTTGGTGAAGGCAGAGTTGAATTCTATGGCCCTGTTGTTTTCTGGGCTTAAGTGAGGAGGCTAGTGCTTTACCCCTGGCCTAGAGTATAGTGCTAGCAAACAGCTTGTTGGAACTGAATCACTGTGACTGTCTGGACATTGGGTGATTCAGGGGACTGACAGTGCATCCAATGTCTCCTGCAGACCTGCCTCCAACCCCAAGTGGGAATGAGACACGCCTTAGCTCGAAAACTGAGCAGTGAGATTTGACCAAAATAAACAAGGGAAACTCAGAAGGCTGAGTAATTTTCTTAGACAAGAAATTTTAAGTCTGAAAGCAGATAACTTACAATAATATAATTATGGATTTAAGTGGCAAGAAATATGTACTATAAAAGGAAATAAATTTCTAAACCATTATAAAACTGAGAGACATCAGCAAAAACAGTGAGGTAATTTATTTTTCTGAAATGACTTAGGCTATCAGGATTCATTAAACTAAAGATGACACCTTTTAGGCATGTAGGTCTAGACATTTCTTGATCTTTCTAATTGGTTTTACTTTTGTGTCTTTGAGTTATGCACCTCTTTGAGAATCTGATAGAATCTATACACCATCTTCTAAGAAAAAGGGCACATTTTCTCATGAATACTATGCGTATCAGAAAGCTTTAGAGGTTTTGTGGGTCTCCTGATAGCTCAGGTTCAGAGTGTCTGCTTTAGAGGAATCTTTCTGGACACCTCTAATAATTATGTGATCCTTGAGCTTTCTGGGCTTTCTCAAGTCAAGTAATCCAGTGGATGTGGGGAGATCTGGAATTACCCACACCCAAGGTTCTCTTTGTGAATCCTGGTCTAAGAAGACCCTGTTTGTCAATGAAAGGATAAGGCAAATTGGAAACCTTCTCTCTCTCCTCCCACCACTTGATAATTCAACCACAGTGTTAAGAGAATTTGAGACACATGATGGCTATTAACTATATCAATAGCTTGACTGAATAAATCAAATAAATGAATAATTGGAAACTGCAGTTACTATTCCATGATGCAAGGTAATTCCAATGGCACCTATTAAACATAAACCTAAATTAAAAAAAAAAAAAAACCTAAATTGAGCTGGGCCAGGCATTGTACTTGATGTTAGGACACGAGAGTAAGTAAGACAGAATCTCTGCTTGAATTCTTGTGGGAAATACTGCAAGTATTTGCTCATGGTCTAACATGCAGGTAAAATGGAAGTGTGTAGTAGGGGTCAGAAGACAGCCTTAGAACATTTTCGTCTTATTTCTCTACCTTTGCTCTTGGTATTCCCTCTGCCTGGGGTCTCACTTTTCATCTCTGCTCTCAATGTTCTCTTCATCCTTAAAGATCCTTCTTTATGCTACAATCTCCATTACGTTTTTCTTTTTTCCCCCCTAATTTGGAGTCAGCCTTTCCCTTTCCTAACAACTTTTGGGAATTTGTAGCTTTCTTATTTATTTTATTCTACTTTGGCTGATGCTATTGCTGTTTATGCTTATGTTTTGAGATATTAGATTTCAAGGAAGATCCTGTGTCTTGCTTACTGTAGCATGCACCAAAGTATCTTACACGTGGTAGAATAATTAATATGACTTGAATTGAATTAACACTTGCTTGACTTTGTAAATTTACAAAACTCTTTGAAACTCTTGACCAGTTTGTACTATCCCAGTGGAATGTAGGACATATACTTGGAAATTTGCAGCAGAACCACTTTTTTATGGAGTATTTTGGTGAATGTCAAAACAGCCACTAGATTAAATATACCTAAAATTCTACTAAATAGAATATAACGATACAAGTTTTTACAAATCTTTTGAAGTTCTGTTTGGATTAGGCATCAGAAAATATGTCCAGACTTCTTGGCAGAGTGGATTGTCCCTTGTCAGAGGTAATATAGTATATAATGTCATTAGAAATGTTGGATATGTTATATAAATGTCTGTATACTATAAGGTTGAACTCAATAGATTGTGTTAACATTGTACTCTGTTTACGTAGAAAAATTTCTTTCTTTTTTTTTTTAATGTTTATTTTTGACAGAGAGAGACACACACAGAATGCACATGGGGGAGGGGCAGAGAGAGAGAGAGGGAGACACTGAATCCAAAACAGGTTCCAGGCTCTGAGCTGTCAGCACAGAGCCCAATGTGGGGCTCGAACTTGTGATCTGCGAGATCGTGACCTGAGCCAAAGTTGGACGTTTAACCAACTGAGCCACCCAGGCACCCTGAAAAATTTCAACTCAACATTAAAAGTACACACTTGCGAATTAAAAAAAAAGCTAGCATGATTATAGATGATTTTCTAAAATGGAAAAGAATGTTCTGCAAATGGCAACAAATGAGAATGCTGAGGGGAGGCATAAGAGATGCAGTACTAGTGTAATGGATGAATTCATAATTTCTGTGTTTGGATTATGGCCAAATGGCTTAGATAAGGTTCTGGGATGGTGTTGAGAATTTATATAGTTTCAGAGTCTGTACAATACTGCCAGTGGGGTAGTTACTTTCAGTTTTGTGGAAGTAATCAGGAAAATACATAGTTTCAAAGTCAGATGGAAAGTTAGTATATGATTCTATGGTGCCAAATGGAGACTCCAAAGTTAGATTCAGAGTCAGTATAAGATGGGGTGCCATCATAGGGAGATGTTTTTGTTTCCAAGTAATTGTTGTAGGTTTCAACTTCTGGGCTATTGTAGGTTGGGGTGGTTTGCTTTATGGTTATAGCAGATGTTAGTGTGGAAATTATAGTTTGAGCTGAGTTGCACATGTGGTGGTGATAGTGGAAGTTGCTCCAGAAGTAGTAATAGCAGGGGCAATGAAAGTTATAGTAGTGGTTTTTGTTTGAGGGTGAGAGCTTGAAAATGAAAATATTAGATCTGGATGTGGGGTTGGATAGAGGATCACAGAAGGGAAAATTTCGTTTTGATAAGGTGGAGTTTGTCCAAGTCTCTTGTTGATTTGTGGATTTGGACAGAGTTTGGTGAGATCAGATATTTCTTAAGATGGCCTTCGATAAGATTAAGATTTATGAGGGTTTTTTTGGTGCAGATAATAAATTTTCGAAAATATTTTGATAGATGAGATTTTGATTGACTACAAGGCTTTGTAAGAGTTTTTGTAGAACAAGCAACTGACTAAATAGCTGGTAGAAGAAAAACTTTGGACAACACAATTCTCTGCTTAATAGCTGTTTTGGGTGACAATATGGAAAGACTACACCTGATGAAGCAACTGCTTTTGGATGCATTTTAGATGGGTGGCTCTTTGCTTATTAATTATTTGTCAGTGGATTTGTGTACATACAGGTCTTAACAGCTGTTTTTGGATCAGCTATGGATGAGGAAATGTTCTTCTGATAAGTTAGTTTTAGATGAATTTTGTTAGAATCTGTTTTTTTTCAATTAAAAAAAATTTTTAATGTTTATTTATTTTTGAGAGAGAGGGGTGGGCAGGGGCAGAGAGAGAGAGAGAGGGAGACACACAGAATACGAAGCAGGTTCCAGGCTCTGAGCTGTCAGCACAGAACCTGATGCAGAGCTCGAATTTACAAGCTGTGAGATCATGACCTGAGCTGAAGTTGGACACTCAACTGACTGAGCCACACAGGTGCCCCTAAGAGGCAGCTGTTTCTGGATGAGTTTTTGATGGTATAGCTCTTTGTATATTAACGTGTTTCAAATAAGTTTGTTTGAAGTGGCTCCTTGCTGAATAACTTCCTTGGACAAGAGAATTCTTTGTAGGTCAGCCTTTCTTTTATGAATTTATGTTGAGTCAGGTCTGGGGTAAGGAGCTGCCTTTGGACGAGCTTTGGACAGGAAACTCTTTTCTGGGAAGTTGATTTCAGATGAGTTTGTGTAGAACTAGGTCTTGAATGAATAGCCATTTGGGGATGACTTTTGGCTGGGATGGTTCTCTGTATCCAAATTTGTATAGAGCCAAGTCTTGGCTGACCAACTATTTCTGAATGAGTTTAGGATGGAGCTATTTTCTTCTCATCAGCTATTTGGGAAAAATGAATTTGATCAGACTTGCATTGAGATGAAGTTGGACTGAATGCAGGTGAATCAGATTATGCTCTTTGGTTCTACCTTTCCTTTGCTATTGTCATGGGATTGATCAGAGAGAAGGGTAAGCCTAAAAAACTATCACTAAATTTTAGGGAAAAAAAAGTATGCAAATGATGGCAATGTTTTTTTATTTGACCTTTATTTTACTGGGAGGTCTAAGCTAGCTCTCATGTATGTATATAATTTAGTTCTATGACTTTTTCTCTTTAAAAATATTTTTTTTCTTTATTTTTCCCCCTTCTATTTATTTATTTATTATTTATTTATTTATTTATTTTAATTTATATTCAAGTTAGTTAGCATATACTGCAACAATGATTTCAGGACTAGATTCCTTAATGCCCCTTACCAATTTAGTCCATCTCTCCTCCTACCACCCCTCCAGTAACCCTCAGTTTGTTCTCCATATTTATGAGTCTCTTCTGTTTTGTTCCCTTCCCTGTTTTTATATTATTTTTGCTTCCCTTCCCTTATGTTCATCTGTTTTGTCTCTTAAAGACCTCATATGAGTGAAGTCATATGATTTTTGTCTTTCTCTGACTGACTAATTTTGCTTAGCATAATACCCTCTAGTTCCATCTACATAGTTGCAAATGGCAAGATTTCATTCTTTTTGATTGCCATGTAATACTCCATTGTATATATATACCACCTCTTCTTTATCCATTCATCCATTGATGGACATTTGGGCTCTTTCCATACTTTGGCTATTGTTGATAGTGCTACTATAAACATGGGGGTGCATGTGTCCCTTTGAAACAGCACACCTGTATCCCTTGGATAAGTGCCTACTAGTGCAATTGCTGGGTCGTAGGGTAGTTCTATTTTTAGTTTTTTGAGGAACCTCCATACTGTTTTCCAGAGTGGCTGCACCAGCTTGCATTCCCACCAGCAGTGCAAAAGAGATCCTCTCTCTCCGCATCCTTGCCAACATCTGTTGTTGCCTGAGTTGTTTATGTTAGCCATTCTGACAGTTGTGAGGTGATATCTCATTGTGGTTTTGATTTGTATTTCCCTGATGATGAGTGATGTTGAGCATTTTTTGATGTGTCTGTTGGCCATCGGGATGTCTTCTTTGGAGAAGTGTCTATTCATGTCTTTTGGCCATTTCTTCACTGGATTTTTTTTTTGGGGGTGTTGAGTTTAATAAGTTCTTTACAGATTTTGGATGATAACCTTTATCTGATATGTCATTTGCAAATATCTTCTTCTCAGCCTTTTAGTTTGCTGATTGTTTCCTTCACTGTGCAGAAGCTTTTTATTTTGATGAGGTCCAAATAATTCATTTTTGCTTTTGTTTCCCTTGCCTCTGGAGACGTGTTGAGTAAGAAGTTGCTGCAGCCAAGGTCAAAGAGTTTTTTGCCTGCTTTCCCCTCAGGATTTTGATGGCTTCCTGTCTTACATTGAGGTCTTTCATCCACTTTGAGTTTGTTTTTGTGTATGGTGTAAGAAAGTGGTCCAGGTTCATTGTTCTGTATGTC
This sequence comes from Prionailurus bengalensis, assembly GCF_016509475.1. Classification (NCBI taxonomy): domain Eukaryota; kingdom Metazoa; phylum Chordata; class Mammalia; order Carnivora; family Felidae; genus Prionailurus; species Prionailurus bengalensis. The sequence goes on from NC_057344.1 coordinate 149,282,143, forward strand.
GCTGTCCAGTTTTCCCAGCACCACTTGCTAAAGAGTCTGTCTTTATGGCCACATGTTTGTGGGTCCATTTCTGGGTTCTCTATTCCGTTCCATTGATCTGAGTGTCTGCGTTTGTGCTCATACCATACTGTCTTGATGATTACAGCTTTGTAATATAGCTTGAAGTCTGGGATTGTGATGCCTCCTGCTTTGGTTTTCTTTTTCAAGATTGCTTTGGCTATTTGGGGTCTTTTCTGGTTCCATACAAATTTTAAGATTATTTGTTCTAGCTCTGTGAAGAATGCTGGTGTTATTTTGATAGGGATTGCATTGAATATGTAGATTGTTTTGGGTAGTATTGACATTGTAACAATATTTGTTCTTCCTATCCACGAGCGTGGAATCTTTTTCCATTTCTTTGTGTCTTCTTCAGTTTCTTTCATCAGCTTTCTATAGTTTTCAGTGTATAGATTTTTCACCTCTTTGGTTAGATTTATTCCTAGGTATTTTATGGTTTTTTTTGTGCAACTGTAAATGGGATTGCTTCCTTGATTTCTCTTTCTGTTGCTTCATTGTTGGTGTATAGGAATGCAACCGATTTCTGTGCATTGATTTTATATCCTACGACTTTGCTGAATTCATGGATCAGTTCTAGCAGTTTTTTTGTTGAATCTTTTGGGTTTTCCATAGAGTATCATGTCATCTGCAAAGAGTGAAAGTTTGACCTCCTCCTGGCCAATTTGGATGCCTTTTATTTCTTTGTGTTGTCTGATTGCAGAGGATAAGACGTCCAATATTATGTTGAATAACAGTGGTGAGAGTGGACATCCCTGTCTTGTTCCTGGCCTTAGGGGGAAAGCTTTCAGTTTTTCCCCATTGAGGACGATATTAGCGTTGGGTCGTTCATATATGGCTTTTAAGATCTTGAGGTATGATCCTTCTATCACTACTTTCTTGAGGGTTTTTATCAAGAAAGGATGCTGTATTTCGTCAAATGCTTTCTCTGCATCTATTGAGAGAATCATATGGCTCTTGTCCTTTCTTTAATTGATGTGATGAATCATGTTAATTGTTTTTCAGATATTGAACCAGCCCCTGTATCCCAGGTATAAATCCCACTCTGTTGTGGTGACTAATTTTTTTCATGTATTGTTGGAGTGGGTTGGCTAATATCTTGTTGAGGATTTTTGCATCCATGTTCATCAGGGAAATTGGTTTATTGTTCTCCTTTTTGGTGGGGTCTCTGTCTGGTTTTGGAATCAAGGTAATGCTGGCTTCATAGAATGAGTTTGGAAGTTTTCCTACCATTTCTATTTTTTGGAACAGTTTCAAGAGAATAGGTGTTAACTCTTCCTTAAATGTTTGGTAGAATTCCCCTGGAAAGCCATCTGGTCCTGGGCTCTTGTTTTTTTGGCAGATTTTTGATTACTAATTTGGTTTCCTTACTGGTTATGGGTGTTCAAATTTTCTATTTCTTCCTGTTTCAGTTTTGGTAGTTTATATGTTTCTAGGAATTTGTCCATTTCTTCCAGATTGCCCATTTTATTGGCATATGATTGCTCATAATATTCTCTTACTATTGTTTTTATTTCTGTTGTGTTGGTTGTGATTTCTCCTCTTTCCTTCTTGATTTTACTTATTTGGGTCCTTTCCTTTTCCTTTTTGATTCAACTGGCTAGTGGTGTATCAATTTTGTTAATTCTTTCAAGGAACCAGCTTCTGGTTTCATTGATCTGTTCTGTTTGTTTTTCCATTTCAATAGCATTAATTTCTGCTCTAATCTTTATTGTTTCCTGTCTTCTGCTGATTTTGGGTTTTATTTGCTGCTCTTTTTCCAGCTCCTTAAGGCATAAGGTTAGGTTGTGTATCTGAGATCTTTCTTGCTTTTTTAGGAAGGCCTGGATTGCTACATAATTTCCACTTGTGACCGCCTTTGCTGCGTCCCAGAAGTTTTGGGTTGTGGTGCTATCACTTTCACTGACTTCCATATACTTTTTAATTTCTTCTTTAACTGCTTGGTTAGCCCATTCATTCTTTTTTTTTTTTAATTTTTTTAGTCTTTGTCTTCGTTATCCTCAGTTTCCTGATCTTTATTTATTTATTTTTTCAATATATGAAGTTTATTGTCAAATTGGTTTCCATACAACACCCAGTGCTCATCCAAAACGTGCCCTCCTCAATACCCATCACCCAACCTCCCCTCCCTCCCACCCCCCATCAACCCTCAGTTTGTTCTCAGTTTTTAAGAGTCTCTTATGCTTTGGCTCTCTCCCACTCTAACATCTTTTTTTTTTTTTCCTTCCCCTCCCCCATGGGTTTCTGTGAAGTTTCTCAGGATCCACATAAGAGTGAAACCATATGGTATCTGTCTTTCTCTGTATGGCTTATTTCACTTAGCATCGCACTCTCCAGTTCCATCCACGTTGCTACAAAGGGCCATATTTCATTCTTTCTCATTGCCACGTAGTACTCCATTGTGTATATAAACCACAATTTTTTTTTTATCCATTCATCAGTTGATGGACATTTAGGCTCTTTTCTTAATTTGGCTATTGTTGAGAGTGCTGCTATAAACATTGGGGTACAAGTGCCCCTATGCATCAGTACTCCTGTATCCCTTGGGTAAATTCCTAGCAGTGCTATTGCTGGGTCATAGGGTAGGTCTATTTTTAATTTTTTGAGGAACCTCCACACTGTTTTCCAGAGTGGCTGCACCAGTTTGCATTCCCACCAACAGTGCAAGAGGGTTCCCGTTTCTCCACATCCTCTCCAGCATCTATAGTCTCCTGATTTGTTCATTTTGGCCACTCTGACTGGCGTGAGGTGATACCTGAGTGTGGTTTTGATTTGTATTTTTCTGATGAGGAGCAACGTTGAGCATCTTTTCATGTGCCTGTTGGCCATCCGGATGTCTTATTTAGGGAAGTGTCTATTCATATTTTCTGCCTATTTTTTCACTGGGTTATTTGTTTTTCGGGTGTGGAGTTTGGTGAGTTCTTTATAGATTTTGGATACTAGCCCTTTGTCTGATATGTCATTTGCAAATATCTTTTCCCATTCCGTTGGTTGCCTTTTAGTTTTGTTGGTTGTTTCCTTTGCTGTGCAGAAGCTTTTTATCTTCATAAGGTCCCAGTAATTCACTTTTGCTTTTAATTCCCTTGCCTTTGGGGATGTGTCAAGTAAGAGATTGCTACGGCTGAGGTCAGAGAGGTCTTTTCCTACTTTCTCCTCTAGGGTTTTGATGGTTTCCTGTCTCACATTCAGGTCCTTTATCCATTTTGAGTTTATTTTTGTGAATGGTGTGAGAAAGTGGTCTAGTTTCAACCTTCTGCATGTTGCTGTCCAGTTCTCCCAGCACCATTTGTTAAAGAGGCTGTCTTTTTTCCATTGGATGTTCTTTCCTGCTTTGTCAAAGATTAGTTGGCCATACATTTGTGGGTCTAGTTCTGGGGTTTCTATTGTATTCCATCGGTCTATGTGTCTGTTTTGTGCCAATACCATGCTGTCTTGATGATGACAGCTTCGTAGTAGAGGCTAAAGTCTGGGATTGTGATGCCTCCTGCTTTGGTCTTCTTCTTCAAAATTCCTTTGGCTATTCGGGGCCTTTTGTGGTTCCATATGAATTTTAGGATTGCTTGTTCTAGTTTCGAGAAGAATGCTGGTGCAAATTTGTTTGGCATTACATTGAATGTGTAGATAGCTTTGGGTAGTATTGACATTTTAACAATATTTATTCTTCCAATCCATGAGCATGGAATGTTTTTCCATTTCTTTATATCTTCTTCAATTTCCTACATAAGCTTTGTATAGTTTTCAGCATACAGATGTTTTACATCTTTGGTTATATTTATTCCTAGGTATTTTATGCTTCTTGGTGCAATTGTGAATGGGATCAGTGTCTTTATTTGTCTTTCTGTTGCTTCATTGTTAGTGTATAAGAATGCAACTGATTTCTGTACATTGATTTTGTATCCTTCAACTTTGCTGAATTCATGTATCAGTTCTAGCAGACTTTTGGTGGAGTCTATCGGATTTTCCATGTATAGTCATGTCATCTGCAAAAAGGGAAAGCTTAACTTCATCTTTGCTAATTTTGATGCCTTTGATTTCCTTTTGTTGTCTGATTGCTAAAGCTAGAACTTCCAACACTATGTTAAACAGCAGCGGTGAGAGTGGACATCCCTGTCATGTTCCTGATCTCAGGGAAAAAGCTCTCAGTTTTTCCCCATTGAGGATGATGTTAGCTGTGGGCTTTTCATAAATGGCTTTTATGATCTTTAAGTATGTTCCTTCTATCCCGACTTTCTCGAGGGTTTTTATTAAGAAATGGTGAATTTTGTCCAATGCCTTTTCTGCATTGATTGACAGGATCATATGGTTCTTATCTTTTCTTTTATTAATGTGATGTATCACATTGATTGATTTGCGAATATTGAACCAGCCCTGCATCCCAGGAATGAATCCCACTTGATCATGGTGAATAATTCTTTTTATATGCCGTTGAATTCGATTTGCTAGTATCTTATTGAGAATTTTTGCATCCATATTCATCAGGGATATTGGCCTGTAGTTCTCTTTTTTTACTGGGTCTCTGTCTGGTTTAGGAATCAAAGTAATACTGGCTTCATAGAATGAGTCTGGAAGTTTTCCTTCCCTTTCTATTTTTTGGACAAGCTTGAGAAGGATAGGTATTATCTCTGCTTTAAACATCTGGTAGAACTCCCTTGGAAGCAATCTGGTCCTAGACTCTTATTTGTTGGGAGATTTTTGATGACTGATTCAATTTCTTCCCTGGTTATGGGTCTGTTCAAGCTTTCTATTTCCTCCTGATTGAGTTTTGGAAGCGTGTGGGTGTTCAGGAATTTGTCCATTTCTTCCAGGTTGTCCAATTTGTTGGCATATAATTTTTCATAGTATTCCCTAATTGCTTGTATCTCTGAGGGATTGGTTGTAATAATTCCATTTTCATTCATGATTTTATCTATTTGGGTCATCTCCCTTTTCTTTTTGAGAAGCCTGGCTAGAGGTTTGTCAATTTTGTTTATTTTTTCAAAAAACCAACTCTTGGTTTTTTTGATCTGCTCTACAGTTTTTTTAGATTATATATTATTTATTTCTGCTCTGATCTTTATTATTTCTCTTCTTCTGCTGGGTTTGGGGTGTCTTTGCTGTTCTGCTTCTATTTCCTTTAGGTGTGCTGTTAGATTTTGTATTTGGGATTTTTCTTGTTTGTTGAGATAGGCCTGGATTGCAATGTATTTTCCTCTCAGGACTGCCTTTGCTGCATCCCAAAGCATTTGGATTGTATTTTTATTTTCATTTGTTTCCATGTATTTTTTAATTTCTTCTCTAATTGCCTGGTTGACCCATTCATTCTTTAGTAGGTTGGTCTTTAACCTCAATGCTTTTGGAAGTTTTCCAGAGTTTTTCCTGTGGTTGATTTCAAGCTTCATAGCATTGTGGTCTGAAAGTATGCATGGTATGATTTCAATTCTTGTATACTTATGAAGGGCTGTTTTGTGACCCAGTGTGATCTATCTTGGAGAATGTTCCATGTGCACTTGAGAAGAAAGTATATTCTGTTGCTTTGGGATGCAGAGTTCTAAATATATCTGTCAAGTCCATCTGATCCAACGTGTCATTCAGGGCCCTTGTTTCTTTATTGACCATGTGTCTAGATGATCTACCCATTTCTATAAGTGGAGTGTTAAAGTCCCCTGCAATTACCACATTCTTATCAATAAGGTTGCTTATGTTTGTGAGTAATTGTTTTATATATTTGGGGGCTCCTGTATTCGGTGCATAGACATTTATAATTGTTAGCTCTTCCTGATGGATAGACTCTGTAATTATTATATAATGTCCTTCTTCATCTCTTGTTACAGCCTTTAATTTAAAGTCTGGTTTGTCTGATATAAGTATGGCTACTCCAGCTTTCTTTTGACTTCCAGTGGGATTATCAATAGTTCTCCATCCCCCCACTCTCTATCTGAAGGTGTCCTCAGGTCTAAAATGAGTGTCTTGTAGACAGCAAATAGATGGGTCTTGGTTTTTATCCATTCTGATACCCTATGTCTTTGGGTTGGCACATTTAGTCCATTTACATTCAGTGTTATTATAGAAAGATATGGGTTTAGAGTCATTGTGATGTCCGTAGGTTTCATGCTTGTAGCGATGTCTCTGGTACTTTGTCTCACAGGATCCCCCTTAGGATTTCTTGGAGGGCTGGTTTAGTGGTGACGAATTCCTTCAGTTTTTGTTTGTTTGGGAAGACCTTTATCTCTCCTTCTATTCTAAATGACAGACTTGCTGGATAAAGGATTCTTGGCTGCATATTTTTTCTGTTCATCACATTGAAGATCTCCTGCCATTCCTTTCTGGCCTGCCAAGTTTCAGTAGAGAGATCGGTCATGAGTCTTATAGGTCTCCCTTTATATGCTAGAGCATGTTTATCTCTAGCTGCTTTCCGAATTTTCTCTTTATCCTTGTATTTTGCCAGTTTCACTATGATATGTTGTGCAGAAGATCGATCCAAGTTACGTCTGAAGGGAGTTCTCTGTGCCTCTTGGATTTCAATGCCTTTTTCCTTCCCCAGATCCGGGAAGTTCTCAGCTATTATTTCTTCAAGTACCCCTTCAGCACCTTTCCCTCTCTGTTCCTCCTCTGGAATACCAATTATGCGTATATTATTTCTCCTTAGTGCATCACTTAGTTCTCTAATTTTCCCCTTATACTCCTGGATTTTTTTAACTCTCTTTTTCTCAGCTTCTTCTTTTTGCATAATTTTATCTTCTAGTTCACCGATTCTCTCCTCTGCCTTTTCAGTCTGAGCCGTAGTTGTCTCCATTTTATTTTGCGACTCGTTGATAGCATTTTTTAGCTCCTCCTGGCTGTTCCTTAGTCCCTTGATCTCTGGCAAGAGATTCTCTGCTCTCCTTTATAGTGTTTTCAAGCCCAGTGATTAATTTTATGACTATTATTCTAAATTCACTTTCTGTTATATTGTTTAAATCCTTTTTGATCAGTTTGTTAGCTCTTGTTTTTTCCTGGACGTTTTTCTGAGGGGAATTCTTCCGTTTGGTCATTTTGGATAGTCCCTGGAGTGGTGCGTGACTGCGGGGCACTTCCCCTGTGCTGTCTTGAATAACTTGAGTTGGTGGGCTGGGCCATAGTCAGACCTGACGTCTGCCCCCAACCCACCGCTGGGGCCACAGTCAGACTGGTGTGTGCCTTCTCTTCCCCTCTCCTAGGGGCGGGATTCACTGTGGGGTGGTGTGGCCAGTCTGGTCTACTTGCACACTGCCAGGCTTGTGGTGCTGGGGATCTGGCATATTAGCTGGGGTGGGTAGGCAAGATGCACAGGGGCGGGCTCAGCTCACTTTTCCTTTGGAGATCTGCTTCAGGAGGGGCCCTGTGGCAGCGGGAGGGAGTCAGACCCGCTGGAAGGATGGATCCGCAGAAGCACAGCTTTGGGTGTTTGCACGGTACAAGCAAGTTCCCTGGCAGGAACTGGTTCCCTTTGGGATTTTGGCTGGGGGATGGGCGAGGGAGATGGCGCTGACCAGTGCCTTTGTTCCCCGCCAAGCTGAGCTCTGTCGTTCGGGGCTCAACAACTCTTCCTCCTGTTGTCCTCCAGCCCTCCCGTTCTCTGAGCAGAGCTGTTAGCTTATAACCTTCCAGATGTCAAGTCCTGCTTGCTGTCGGAAAACACTCTGTCTGGTCCCTCCGCTTTTGCAAGCCAGACTCGGGGGCTCTGCTTGGCCGGCGGGCTGCCCCTCTGCCCCGGCTCCTTCCCGCCAGTCTGTGGAGCATGCACCGCCTCTCTGCCCTTCCTACCCTCTTCCATGGGCCTCTTGTCTGCGCTTGGCTCCAGAGACTCCCTTCTGCTGGTCTTCTGGCGGTTTTCTGGGTTATTTAGGTAGGTGTAGGTAGAATCTAAGTGATCGGCAGGACGTGCGGTGAGCCCAGCATCCTCCTACAACGCCATCTTCCCAGGATCCCCAGCCCATTCATTCTTTAGTAGGATGTTCTTCAGTCTCCAAGTATTTGTTACCTGTCCAAATTTTTTCTTGTGGTTGATTTCGAGTTTCATAGCATTGTGGTCTGAAAATATGCACGGTATGATCTCGATCTTTTTGTACTTACTTAGGGCTGATTTATGTCCCAGTGTATGGTCTATTCTGGAGAATGTTCCATGTGCACTGGAGAAGAATGTATATTCTGCTGCTTTAGGATGAAATGTTCTGAATATATTTGTTAAGTCCATCTGGTCCAGTATGTCATTCAAAACCATTGTTTCCTTGTTGATTTTTTGATTAGTTGATGTGTCCATTGCTGTGAGTGCGGTGTTGAAGTCTCCTACTGTTATGGTATTACTATCAATGAGTTTATGTTTGTGATTAATTGATTTATATATTTGGGTGCTCTCACATTTGGCGCATAAAGGTTTACAATTCTTAGGTCTTCTTGGTCTATAGGCCCCTTGATTATGATATAATGCCCTTCTGCATCTCTTGATACAGTCTTTATTTTAAAGTCTAGATTGTCTGATATAAGTATGGCTTCTCTGGCTTTCTTTTGTTGACCATTAGCATGATAGATGGTTCTCCATCCCCTTATTTTCAATCTGAAGGTGTCTTTTGGTGTAAAGTGGGTCTGTTGTAAACAGCATATAGATGGATCTTGTTTTCTTATCCATTCTGTTACCCTGTGTCTTTTGATTGGAACATTGAGTCCATTAACGTTTAGAGTGAGTACTGAAAGATATGAATTTATTGCCATTATGATGCTTGTAGAGTTGGAGTTTCTGTTGGTGTTCTCTGGTTCTTTCTAATTTTTTGTTGCTTTTGGTATTTAATTATATATATATATATATATATATTTCATCTTTTGTCCCCTCAGACAGTCCCCCTTAATATTTCTTACAGGGTTGGTTTAGTTTTCACAAACTCCTTTAATTTTTGTTTGTCTGGGAAACTTTTTATGTCTCCTATTTTGAATGACATTCTTGCTGGATAAAGAATTCTTGGCTGCATAGTTTCCTGATTCAGCACACTGAATATATCCTGCCATTCCTTTTGGACTGCCAGGTTTCTGTGGGTAGGTCTGCTGCAAACCTGATCTGTCTTCCCTTGTAGGTTAGGGACTTTTTTTCCCTTGCTGCTTTCATGATTCTGTCCTTGTCTGAGTATTTTGTGAATTTGACTATGATATGCCTTGTTCAAGGTCGGTTTTTGTTGAATCTAATGCGAGTCCTCTGTGCTTCCTGGATTTTGATGTCTGTGTCTTTCCCCAGGTTAGGAAAGTTTTCCACTATGATTTGCTCACATAACCCTTCTACCCCCATTTCTCTCTCTTCCTCCTCTGGGACCCCTATGATTCTGATGTTCCTTTTTAATGAGTGACTGATTTCTCTAATTCTTAAATCGTTCTCTTTTGCCTTGATCTCCCTCTTTTGCTCTGCTTCATTATTCTCTATAAGCTTTGTCCTCTATATGGGTGATTCTCTGTTCTGCCTCATCCATCCTTGCCGCCGTGGCATCCATCCGTTATTGCAGCTCAGTTATAGCATTTTAAATTTCATTATGGCTATTTTTTACTTCTTTTATCTCTGTATAATCTATTTTTGATTCCAGGTAGTATTCTTATTATCGTGATTGTAAATTGTGGTTCAGACTTCTTGCTTGTGTCTGTGTTGGTTAAATCCCTGGCTGTTGTTTCTTAGTGCTCTTTCTTTTGGGGTGAATTCCTTCGTTTTGTCATTTTGAAGGGAGAAAAGGAATTAATAAGGTAGAAACATTGAAATTAAAAAAATTAAAGTTATAAAAAATTAAAATAATTAAAAACACACCTACACAAAAATCGGATAGATGATGCTAGATCCTAGGTGTGTTTTTGTCTGGGTGTATAAAGTGGTTTGACAGATTAGAGAAACAAAATTAAAAAATAGGGGGGAGAGAAAAAAAAAGTAAATCATTTGAGAATTTGAAAAAATGAATACACTAAAGTAGACTAAAATACACAAAATAGAGAATATAGTAGAAAAAATTATAGAAAAATATTTTTAATACAAATTAAAAAGAAATATGAATTTTTTCATTTTCTGTATTTAAGAAAAAAGAAAAGAAACAAAAAAGAGAAAAAAGATAAAAAAAGCAAAAAGGAAAAGAGAAAAAAAAGAAATCATTTGAAAATTTGAAAAAGTGAATACACTGTAGTAGACTGAAATAAAATGATGGGGATAACATAGAATTTGAAAACATTTACATAAAAGCAAAATGTATAGCAATAAAAATTAAATAAGTTTTTAAAAGAAACTGAAATTAAAAATGAAGTTTTTCTCTTTCTGCATTCAGGAAAAAGAAATGAAAAAGAGAAAAAAGAAAATGAAAGAAAAAATAGGAAATTGAAAATTTGAAAAGGTGAGTACACTGAAGCAGACTAAAATAAAATGGTGGAATTAAATAGAATTTGAAAAAATTTACACAAAAGTAAAAAATACAATAATAAAAATTAAAGATAGATATTTTTAATAAAAATTGAAAATAAAAATGAGGTTTTTCTCTTTCTGTATTCAAGAAAAAGAATAGAATTGTAAAAGAGAAAAAGGAAAAAGAGAGAGAGAAAAAATACTGAATAGATGAACCTGCTAACAGATTGAAGTAGGAGTGAAATTGCTTTGTTTTCCCCTAGAGGTCAGTCCTTGTAGCTCTTTATAGTGCATAGATTAAGCCGGTGGTGAGGTTCCTTCTGGAAGAGTGAAGCTGGCCCAGTTGGGCAGGGCTCGGTGTAATAGCTCCGCTCTCCCCTAGATGGCGCTGCTAGCCTACTGGGGTGGTGTGTTGCGGTGTTCGTTGGTGTGCATGCACATGCATGGGAGCGGTGAAAAATGGCGCCTCGCAGCCACCCAGTCTGTTCTTCTGGATCAGCAGTTGTGCACCGGTCCTCCGTCTTCAGCTGTAGTCCACTCCCCGCTTTTCCAGTCTCCGTGACCAGGTCCCAGACAGTACCTCTCTCCCGAGTTTTGTCTCAGATGCAGCTGTTTTCCCCCGCCCCTTACTTCCAAATGACTGTGGCTTTGACCCTCTCTGCACCTCTGCGGGAGGGTCTCACCGAGCGATGGCTGAACGAGCAATGGCTGAATGTCGGCTGCACCCAGGAATGCCCCCTGGATCCTGCTTTTGCGGGTGCCCTGAGACTGCAGCCAGGTGCCAGCGCACCCCCCCCCCCCAAAAAAAAAATCGCGGGACAGTGTAGCCTCAGTGTTTCAGGGACCATGGAAAATCGCAACACACATCTGACACCAGGCTTCACCCTCAACAACCTTGACCCAGGACCAGCGAATGTGGCTGCCTTCCGGGGTCTGCTGGGACCAGGTGGCTTCAACAGTCTCTACCAAATGTCCTTCCAGCAGTGGAACCACTTTTCCCCGTGTGGCCCGAGAACCTCCCGGACCCCACTCTGTTCCTGGGGATTCGCCCTTCCCACCAGAGCACCACCAGGTATCGAGCTGTGGGGTTGCAGCCTTTGTGCTCCCTTTGTTTACAGTCTTAATGGAATTTAAACCCTCTCCTTTCTCCTTTCTCCTTTCTCCCTCTTTAGTTTAGTCCCTGCGGCTGTTTCCAATTTTCCACTTTCTCTCCAGCTGCTTTTGGGGAGGGATGCTTTTCCCGTTTGCTCCCCCCACTCCCCAGTCTCTGTCCTCTCTCCACCTGCAAAAAGGGTTCCCTAACTTTCAGGGCTTCTTGTTCCCCAAGTTCCGTTCTTCGTGTCACGTACCTGCTGAATTCTGTGGTTCAGGTTGTGCAGATTGTTGTGTTAATCCTCCGATCAGTTTTCTAGGTGTGTAGGATGGTTTAGTGCTGGTCTGGCTATATTTCATGGATGCGAGACACACAAAAAGCTTCCATGCTGTTCCGCCATCTTGGCTCCTTCCTAGAACATGTTGATCTCCACGCAGCTACTATAGAACATGCTGATAATGTCTTGCCCTATTTAAAATCCTCAGTGGCTTTTCATTGAATTTTGAGTGAAGTATAAACTTGTTACTATGGTCTATAATCTTTTTAAATGTTTAAATATTTTAAATTAGAAAAAGTCTTTAAATAATTTAGTTTTTTGTTAACTTCATCAGGTACTCATCTTCCTGTAGTTCATCATGTCCTTGCCACTTTAGACTCCTTTTGGTGGCTGGTTCCTTTAGCTCTTGGATTACACATCTTCTTCTCAGAGAGGACTTTTCTTGAACACTCCAGTGTCTAAGGAACTTCTCCCCATCCCCTTCCATCACACCACTTTGCTTATTTCCTTCACAGTATTAATCACCACTTCTAATGACTTTGTTTATGTACCATTTACTTGCATATTCTCCTGGCTAAAATGCAAGTTTCAGGAAAGTGAGTACACTGTTTTTTTCAACTGCTATGTTGGTATCCAGCACATAATAGGCACCTGATAAATACGTATTGCATGAATGAATGAGGTAATTTGGTATAGTGGAAAAAGCAGTCGCATATTAACATCAGACACATTTGTGTTTGAATCCTGACTTTGGTACTTCCTGGCTGATATCCTCAGGCAAATTAAGGAATATTGCTAATCCTTAAATTCTTTGTGTATAAAATAAGCACTTTATCTTTACCTTACAGAGTTGAAGGTTTTTATGGCTCTGAACATCTAGTATTATGCTTGGCATATAGTAAATTCTTAATATTTATTTTCTGTTTAGGATCTGAGACCCAAAGCTAAGCTGATAGCAGTTTGGAACCTGCGGGAAGGACATGTTCACTGGATCCCTTTGCTCCTGGCTTTAAAGTAATAACAGGTCACTTCTTCATGAGAGTGAAAAGTTTCTCTCCCTCCATCCCCTACCACTGCTGGCTCTCCAATTCTTGATTGCCGGTGTCTGTGTTCTAAGCATGTGGGGTTATGGACTGTCAGTATCACCAGTTAATTATACAGGGCACTTCTGTATTTCCTGGGGCTCAAAAACCTATACAGATTAGATGGTACTGAGAGTAGTTTAGATAACCTATCTCCAGGTCCCCACCTTCTCTCTTTTGAAGATTAGTAGCAGAAAATTTGATGTTTCTGAGATACTAATATGTAGAGTTATTTTTCCCTCTTTGTTCATATCCCACTATACAGATTAGCTCTCAATTCTATCTGTGCAACATCAAAAGAGTGTTAAAAGAAGAAGTTCTTTCTCTAAAAGAAATGCTACTTCCTCCAAGGCTCACACTGTAGCCAGATTTGAAAGCAACATATCTTTCCCCTTCTACATTTGCAATTCTGTGAAGAAATAAAATTAACCAATCAGTAATGAGTACTGTTCCTAATACATGCCTGACACTAACATAAATTGGAGAAAACGTGAAGAAAAACAGTAAAACATCCACGTGTTCTCCAGGACTGTCTTGTAAGCTATCTGACAAAGTCGTGGCATCTGTGAGAATGTTTCTTATTGTCTCTTGTTCAACATAATCTTTGGTAGAGGCACTTTTTACCCCCAGTTGGTTCTTGGGTTTGATCTGTTTTTCTTGGAAGATTCTTTGTGACCTGCTTTCACTCTGGGTAAGAGAACTGTTTCTCATCTAGTTGATCTTCAGAAACTATGTCTGGATGAGGTCTTTTTGTTTTGTTTAAGCTTCGGCTGATGGTGTCCACACTCTTTTAGCATATCCACACTCTTCTATATTCTTGGTAGGTGCTACTGTGCATCACTAACAATTAGCAAGTTAAAGGATAAGATTACATCCTGTGTCACACCTACTTAAAATATGATACAGCATGTTGTTTGCTGTCGTTTCTAAACTGCAGGTTTCTAGATTTCTTAGATTGTATCTTTTATTTTTTTATTTTTTATTTTTGAGAGAGGGAATGTGAGCGAGGGAGGGACAGAGAGAGAGGGGGACAGAGGATCCAAAGTAGGCTTTGTGCTGACAACAGTGAGCCTGCTGTGAAGCTTGAATTCACGAACCGTGAGATCATGACCTGAGCCTAAGTCAGACACTCAGCTGACTGAGCCACCCAGGCACCCCTAGATTGTACCTTTTAAAGAGACGCAGTGATCCCTCAAATAAAATAGCAGATAAAGTAACAAAGCGAATGAACCAGTAAGCAAACAAAACCAAACACCAAGACCAGAATCTGCACTTCAGGAGGACGGCCAGCAGAGGGCGCCTATGTCAAGGCCATGCTTTGCAAGAGGATGGTGCGCAGTTTTTCTAAAGCCTTGAATACCAGTTCCCTTCTTCTCAATTGTCAGAAATAAAATTCTGTATAAAAAGTGAAATGAAAACAATAGGAAATAATTTTGCAAATTGTAAATAAAAACCTATTTGTAAATAAAAAAGGATGCTGAAGAGAAATAACTTTAATGGAAAATTTGGTCATCATTTTTTTTTTTTTTTTCAAAATTTCATTTAAATTCCAGTTAGTTAACACACAGTGTAATATTGCTTTCAGGGGTAGATGTCAGTGATTCATCACTTACGTACAGCACCCAGTGCTCATCACAACAAGTACCCTCCTTAATACCCATCACCTATCTAGCCCATCCCCCACCTCCCTCCCTCCATCAACACTCAGTTTGTTCTCTATCTTATGGTTTGTTTCCCTCTCTTTTTCTGTTCCTCCCCTTTCCATACGTTCATCTGTTTTGTTTCTTAAATTCCCTATATGAGTGAAGTCATGGTATTTTTCTTTCTCTGACTGACTTATTTCTCTCTGCATAGTATACTTTAGCTTCATCCATGTCATTGCAAGTGGCAAGAGTTCATTATTTTTGATGGCTGAGTAATACTCAATATTATATGTATACCACATCTTCTTTATCCATTCATTAGTGGGTGGACATTTGGGCTCTTTATATAGTTTGGCTATTGTTGATAATGCTGGTATAAACATTGGGGTGAGAAGGGGGAACCCTCTTGCACTGTTGGTGGGAATGCAAACTGATGTAGGCACTCTAGAAAACAGTAGGAAGCGTCCTCAAAAAGTTAAAAATGGAACTACAATTCAGCAATTGCACTACTAGGTATTTACCCAAAGGATACAAAAATACAGGTTGGTCATCCCAATATTCTGTAACGGTTTCTGACCCCAAATCAGATTTTCTGGAACTCCTTGATTAGAAGTTTAGGATTTTAAACCTATTTCTCTATTCTTTTTAATCCTAGTAGTGAACCGACTTGACTCTAAAAGCCCAAACCAGATAATTTACTGAAAAATCAAGGATTGTTTACTCATGCATATTTTAGGAGAACTAATTTGTTTCGAGACTTTCGATTACAAATTACTCTTTGTTTTTTCTAAGATCTCAAAAGCCACAAAAGCAACCTCCTTAATTTTATTTTTCAGTGTCTCAAAACAGAGCCAAAGTTCGTCATGGATGGAGAGCATAACTTTAGATGTCCATTACAGTGCTAGTCTCATGGAAAGTGTGCAATTAATGGACTGTAATATTTTTCCTATTTCAGTCATTAGTTACTCTTTCCACAGGATGCTCAATAAAAAAGGGATCCTTGGTTGAAATGAGTTCTGGAGTGGCTACATACTGCAAGGCTTCTTGGAGATTCACAGTGCTGCAGAGTGTCCAAGTGTTCCAGAAGTCCTAGAATTAATGAATATGTTTCCTTTAACATACTTCAAACTTATTCAATTGGAAAGTTTATTTTCACACAACTACTCTTCTATGGAATACATTTTGAGAAGCACAAAGCACATTATTACTTGAAATTTACTTTTTTGTAGATCTGAATGATACATTTTTAGCTTAAACTGGTTTTTGAGGCAGTTTTAGGAATGACTGAAACATGAGTTTCACATTTTTAATGAATCACATTTTTAAGCACCAACAAACTCTTTTGCATGCATTGCGTAAAATATATAGGTTGATTTAAACATACTGGACTCTTCCTGAATGTTACTTTTCCTGTATTACATTTTTCTGACAGTAATACCAACAAATGTCATGGGGTATGTATTGTCAGAAAGACTCAACCCAGGAATTGTGTAAATCAAGCAGTGTTTTCTTACAGAAGGAGGTCAGCAAATCAGGATTGTCAGCAGAGAGAGCAGTGACTTCCTTTAAGAGAGGTATTAACTTCTTGGTTGTCAGAAAAGATTACACTGGATAGAGCTAAACAGGCAGGGAAGATTTTATTCAAAACTTTTGCAATAGGAGGAGAGATTTAACTCAACTCCACTGAAACAAGGGTTTTTAAGCCCTGAGATGAACCAGTGGGAAAGTATTGGAGGACACTGAAGTAGGGGAGGGTTGGTCAATGTGATTAGCCCACCTGTATTTGTTAATTGGCATTAGGTAGTTAGACTTGGTCGTTGGCTCCTACTTTCCCACAGAGACTAGGAGATAGGGACACTTTCTTTCTGGATGATTACTTTTCAAAGAGATGCTTTTTAGGTGCTGTAAAACTGGCAAAAGACTGTGAGATGCTGTATCTAGTTTTCAAAGTGGCAGGAGAAGAATTGGCAATTTTAAATGTTCTAAAGAAAATGCTCTGAGTAAAGGGAGGTCAAGGGCCTATAGTCAGGAAAAAAAACTTGTCTAAAGTTTAGGGGAGGGGAGGGGAGTATTAAGGCCATCCCAGTCATCACTCAGAGCTTCATAGCAGTCCATCTTCTGGGAACTATGCATATCTTTCTAGGTCTAGATGTATACACACACACAAAATGTTGAACTAGTCTTTCATATAGTGGGTAAATGGTAGGCGTGGGTAAATGTTGGGAACTGACCAAGTATGTAGCTCAGAATAGTCCAAATTATACATTTCTCAATATCACAAAGTATAATATAAAGACCCTCAGTACATTTTAAAGTTATTTGCCCTTGAACTAAAACAGGGGGTAATTTTCCAGATGTATCCAGAAGTCATGGATAACAAACTCATTGAGCAGCTGAGGAGCCTATCCAATGAAAAAGTGATATAATGAAGATAATAATACTTACAGGTTTTCTGATATTTTGATCATTATCATCACCATAATCATCATTTTCCTTAACACCATCAAAAATATTTATTAATGATTTATAGTACATAGAAGCTCATGTCATACACAGCATAGACAAAAACTAAGAGAATCTAAAGCCTCTAAGGGTGTAGTTCAAAGGTAGAATTATTTATTTTTCCTCTTCTCTGAAGATGGCTCAGCTAGTTGATTGCTTAATTTCTTCTAAAGAAGTGATCTTTAGATAGGGAAAGATAGTGAAAGATAGGGAAAAGCAGTTTGTTGAACTTCTACTATGAACTTACTATAATGTAGAACATTTCTTGGGAGGGATAAAATTGAAAGTAGAAGGTTGAATAGTTTTCCTGGAAAAAGTGAAGCTTAACTTGAGACTTGACTTTTGTGAATCTACGTATGGTTTCTTTTGATCATAGATGGATAAGCAAAAAAAGAATCTCCTTAAAATGCTTTATTTTTAAATATATTATTATTAATTTTTCTTAAAAATTTTTTTAATGTTTATTTTTGAGAGAGAGAGAGAGAGAGCGAGAGAGAGGGAGAGGGAGAGGCAGGGAGAGAAGGAGACACAGAATCTGAAGGAGGCTCCAGGCTCTGAGTTGTCAGCACAGAGCCCAATGCGGGGCTTGAACTCACGAACTGTGAGATCATGACCTGAGCTGAAGTTGGATGCTCAACTGACTGAGCCACCCAGGCACCCCTTATTATTAATTTTTCTAATCATAGAAACAGCGCATGCTCATAGTGAATACTTTTAAAACAATCTAGATATTAGAGAAGTATATAATGTAGAAAGTTGAAGTCCTCCATAAACACCTTTGCTTCTTTTTAATTTTTAAAAAGGATAATTTTTAAAAATTTGATATATATTTGTACATATTTTTATTTATTTATTTTTAAAAATAACCCAGCATAATTTCTGTGACGTTCTTTTTTGAAAAAATATTATTTATTTATTTATTTATTTGAGAAAGGGAGGTAGAGAGAGAGAAGGTGAGAGAGAATCCCAAGAAGGCTCTGTTATGTCAGCACAGAACCCAATGTGGGGCTTAAACTCATGCACTGGGATATCATGACCTGAGCAGAAATCAAGGGTCAGATGCTTAACTGACTGAGCCACCCAGGCACCCTGTACATATTTTAAAATCCTTTGACAACATTTATTAACAATATCAATATTTTAACAGAATATAATTTATGGTACATATATTGTTTTTAAACTTCTTTTTTTCCCCATTTATATCTTGGGCAACTTCTTTGAATATATAGCTAGGACCTGACTCTTTCTGAATTATTTTCAGATTATTTTAAGTGTATGGCTTTGCCTTGATTTCCTATTAAAGTCTATTGACAATTGCATTATCACTTTGCTTTTATATAGCTGAAAGGAGCTAAAATTAAATGAACATCTACTGTGCCCCAGTATTGTTCTAGGCTATTTAGGTACTATTATCCCCTTTTTCTACTAGAAAATTTCTGGTTGAAAGAAATCAAGTAATTTGTCCAAAGTACCTAAATAACTAGTGAGTAATTCCAACCTATATGACCAGAAGGACCTTGATTTTTCTGCTACATATTTCAAAGTGGGTTGCATGGGTTGACTAAATGTAAAGGTAAGTAGTAGAAGAAAGTAAAAATACAGAACAAGTAACCTATTTTAAGTACAGTTTATTGAAATAAATAATTCTAAATTGTAAGTCAGGACCTACTCAAAGCTTTTAAAAATTTTATCCACTAGAGACTCTATTGTTTTGCAAAATTCCATCATGTTGCTCCCATAATTTGTCTGGACTCTCAGTGGGGGAAGACACAGTTGATAAGGTCTACTATACATAATTGCTAATGGATTTTATTACTAACACTTTTTTCACCCAGTTGAAGCTTTGGGGATTGAAATTGTTCCTTGCTAAAAATAGGCAATCTTTGACTTAATAACTCCTTTAAAAATTTTAGATTTTTCCTATTTATTTATTTATTTTTAAATGTTTATTTATTTTTGAGAGAGAGGTGGGGAGGGGTACAGAGATGGAAGGAGACACAAAATCCAAAGCAGGTTCCAGGCTCTGAGCTGTCAGGACACAGCCTAACACAGGGCTGGAACCCACGAACTGGGAGATCTTGACCTGAGCCAAAGTCAGATGCTTAACTGACTGAGCCACCCAGGCATCCCCTAGACCTTTCCTATTTAAATATATGTTATGAATAGCTTAATTAAGAAGTTTGAGATGATGTACTGGTAATTCCTGTGTAGGTAAGATTTATGGTTATTGATTTGATATGATAACACAGTAATCTGATGTCTCCTTGGAGTATCTTAACTGTGGGATAGAGAAGGATTCCCAAATTATAATGCTAATGGAAAACTAAAAAGATATATACAAATACTGATTTTCCTTAACATGTAAAGGAAGATCAACGCTTATCTTCAACAAAGCAGGGCTAATGGACTGACAATAAACCATGTTGGCATTTCAATCACCTTTGGTGAGCATGTTAATAAAAAGGTTAGATAAACACCCATGCTTTATAGTAAATGTCTCAGTTATGATTTTCAGTCTTTTTAGTCTGTTAATCTTTCAACTGGCATTAGTCTACTTTTGTGTCAGGAAGGAGATCTGAGTTTTATTAACCCATAGAGTTTCTTTGGGATAAGGTGGTGAAGGTCAAAGACAAATTGTTCCTGATTTAAACCTTTAAATGTGTCATTTTCTTCTTGCTTTTACAACAATGACTTAATTCTAAAGTCAAATATCACATATGCTATTAAACGAGTTTTGGTTTTCATCCTTGGGAGCTTCCTGGGTGAAATCTGAAACTGGCTCTCATATATGGAGGACAAGGAGAGACCAAAGAAAGAGACAGGGCACTCCAGACTGGTAGTGGCAGGTTTAATAAGGGAACTTACATACGAAGCTTATCTTGGGAGGCTGCAAGACAAGGAGATTGCCATGCCAGCCTGTCTGAATCCTAAAAGCTTCTATAGAGGCCTTAACTGGGATCAGTCACATATACTGTCAAGGGCTTTCATGTGGAAAGTCAAGCAGAGGGCACATTTCAAGGACAGGGGAGGGGCTGAAGAGTCTCTAATTGACCTGGATTCATCTTGTGGATCAACAAGTAGTCACGTCCTCTTGGTAACCTCTTCCAACAACTAAATTCAGCAATAGATTTGAATAACCTTAAATATGTATTTTCATGTGCTTTCATTGTGGAATTCTGTGATTCTGTGAAGTGTATGGAATCACATAAGGAGTCCAACATTAACATGAGGCTTTGGCTTTTTGCCTTGCTTATTTGAGGTAGGCCTGTTATTTTGGCATTGTGTCCAGACCACAGAGGGTACAGGTATTTTGGTTGAGACAGAGATGGAAATTATGGAACAGCTGGAGAAGAAGACAGCCTAGGCTTTTGGCAGCAAGATGTAATATTTGTGAGAAAAACCAAAGAAGATGGAGATTCAAAGGGTAAAGGAAGAGAAGAAGTAACTGTGCACATCATCTTTTCCTAACTTCCTGATTGTTTCAATGTTTTCTCATGGAGAGTTTATGCATCATTCTATCCTGGGAAGACTGAGAAGGAGGAATTGTCAGGTCAGGTATATATTCACTTGAAAGCTGACTTTTCATTGCCTTAAATAATTTTTGGAGGGGTTGACCACAAAGCTCATTCTGTTCCTGCCTGGATACATCTATCCACCTCTTCTATCTATCCACAAAAAGTGTTGAGATTCTGCTCTGCTCCACTGAGGATATAGTAGAGAGCAAACAACATGTTCCTTGTCCTATTGGAGGTTATATACAGGTGAAGGAGACAGAGAAAGCAAGTAAACATACAAAAATCTGTAATTAAATTTTTATTAGATTAGGAAAACATATAATTGTGATAAGTGCTAGTGAGAAAATAACAGGTACTAAGAGAGTAACAATCCCTGTTTTGTTCTGTAAATAATGCTCAAGGAGCTAATCTGTCCTCATGGTTTTATGTACTTTAAGCAGACTGAATCTCTATTTTCTTTCCTAAAATCCTAACTCTTTTCTAACTTCAGCTCTTCAACTTCCTGTCAACATCTTTTGGATTTCCATCAATACTAAAAGTATTTTTGTAAACTCTCCCACAAGCAAGCATTTGTATCCATCAGAGAACTACCATATATTTATTGTGTTTACTGAAAGATGTAGTTTGTTTTGTCTTTCTCCATCTTCAACTTTGACTTCAGACTTGCTAATTTTCCCTGACATTTTTCTTATTCTAGACTTTGTTTTGTGCTTTGGGTCTCCTTCTGCTCTTCTAATTTTGCTTTACTTTCAATCTTGTTTGGTTAATACTTTCACTGTCTCCCAATGCTATAGCTATTAAATACATTCAGATGGCAGAATTATTAGCCTCAGTCTCCATTTTCTCCACATTATTTTCCTGTTTTAAAATATACTTGTGTTTTTGACTGATATCTATGGGACAGCCACATTTGTGGACATGTTGCCTTCAGTGAAATTAAGCAATAACCCTGGTGCAACCACCAGGGTCAAGTTATAGATAGAAGAGAAGATCTTGGTAGATCTTATTTTTCAGGTCCTATAAACTTACTGTCTCATTACAGTGTGGTTATAATATATATGTGTCTAAAATTTTATAAATTAGAAGGGCATATGAAGTGATGTTGAAGTTCACCTTATATTTGTGAAAAATTGGAGTTTTATGTAAAAATGTGTATACATAAAAGAAGGAGTTCAGTGTATGTAAATAAAAATATATTATTATATTGATGGGCCATGGGATATACGTTGAGTAAGAAGAGAAAGAAGAGACAAAGGAACGGAAGGGAGGTGATGGACCTTGACCAAAGGGACAGCTGGGGAGGTGAATTGATTAAAGGCCAGGTATACCAAAGAATTATTGAGGTTGGAAGTACTGGAGTTGGAAAAATAGAAGATGGTGATTACAAAATAGAAAGCTTGACATTGGGATTTTGGCAGAGGTCCAGTAATTGGTGGCCAGGGTTTGATCATGGGAAAGAGTGGAGAAGTGGGGTGGAGAAAAGGATCATTGGACATGAGGTGAAAGAACTGATATGAGTTCTTTTTTTTTTTTAAGGTTTATTAATTTATTTTGAGAGAAGGAAGAGAGAAAGAGAGAACAAGTGAGCACATAAGCAGAGGAGAGGGGCAGAGAGAGAGAGAATCCCAAACAGGCTCCACCCTGTCAACGCAGAGCCTGACATGGGGTTCTGTCCATGAACTGTGGGATTGTGATCTGAGCTAGAATCAAGAGTCAGATGCCTAACTGACTGAGCCACCCAAGTGCCTCAAGAACTGAGGCCAGGTCTTAAGTGAATCTCCTTTGTGATTGTTGGAGTCACCAAGCAAATGATAAATGATAAAGAAAAGAATGGTAGAGAAAAAGTGAACTGGGAAGTAAAATCTTCAGTGACTAGAAGAGAGACTGGGAGAAGAACAGGTAACTGCAAAAAACTCTGATCACACACACTTTAAGGGAGTTATGGGTTTTGAGGGAAAAAGAATCTAGTAGTGGTTAGGAGGTGCCCATATACCGTATCTTCAGGTCCTGTGCTTCCTGGGGGTATGAGAAAAAAGCAGTTGATGCTGGAAAGTCTACTTGGAGGAACCCAGTCTCAGTTAGGGAAATTGGATGACAGGGACTTTCTGAATGGTATTTTGCTCATGACTGACCTGTCCTTGAGTCCAGAGAGCAAAATGGAAAGGCAGGAGTTGAGGGGAGCATGGGAGATCTGGTTCTAACAGGGCATATGTAGATCTATATGGGGATAAAAGTCCAGATGGCAATAAATAATTGGGGAGTCCTTGACATCTTTCATTGATTGACATGAAAAAGAGAAATCCTTAAATCTCTAGAGAGGAAAGAAAATCACTTTTTTTTTTTTTGCCACTTTAAATGAGTACTATCCAAGTAGAGAACATTTTAAACACAGATAACCCAGAGGAGACAGAACTGTTTTCAGAATAAAAATAATTTTGAGTCTCTCTAATTGAGGTGGAATTTACATGTAGTTTTTCTAAGAAATTAGGTAAAAACACAAAAATGAAATTTTCAGTGCCTTGGGGTGCTTTGGGTGTGTGTACTGACATTTTAGCCACCTGTTTTCAGAAATAAAATCAGTAAACATTTAGAAAAATTTCTTTTTCAGTACTACATTTCATCCAGTTTACATAACATGAGACATAATTACATGACACAAATATTTTCCAAAATATTTCACTTTATTGTCCTTTCTTAAAAGCAGAATCAACAATACAGAGGGCAGAGTTGGTTATAGTATATGTCTCAGAAGTGAAACTTAAATTCATATGATCTAAATTCTCTAACTGATATTTCACTTTAATATTCATTTGCCATTGAGTCTCTGAAAGGCACACTAAAGAAAATGATAAAAATCAAGAGCTAATAAGGACTGAAGAGTCTACCTAATCGAACTCCCTGACTCTTAATATGGAGCAAGGCAGCCTGGTTTCCAAGATTTCACAATTGTGAATGAATGGATTCTAAGGAACTCAAGATTAATAATGGCCTGTCCCACTGCAGAGATGCTGCCTGCCAAGTACTAAGCTAATGTGGAATGAAAAAAGCAGAGCATTCTTATTCATGGGTAGGAGGGCAGTAAGGAATAATTACATGATTTTCTGACAATAACGACCATTTTGTGGTTACTTTGTTTCAGGTACCTATGTCAGGAAAAGCATTTCTTTTAAATTTCTCAACTATTTTATAAGATGAGGCATCATTATCATTTTAATAGATGAGGAATTTGAAGACTGGAAAGGTTGCTCAAGTTCATCCCACCAATAAGTAGCAGGAGTGAGACTTAACACTAGTCTGAATCCCACACCCAAACCTTTAAGCAGTTCACAATGTTTTCTTTATTCTTTTCTACCAGAACAAATTAAATTACAAATTTCAAAGAAATCCCTGAAAGTTCACTAGTTTCTTCTCCTTCTCCAACCCCAATACTAACCTTTGAGCTTTAAGGGTGACTCTAAAACTGTTTGCATTTGTACTTTAAATTATCTACTTCTCTCATTGAGCACTTAGTGGTGTTAGGCAGAGATGGAAGAAGAGCGTAATATTTTAGAATGATTAGCTACAGAGTTCTCTTCTAATGAAATAATAAAATACTTCATAATTTCACTTGCTTCATTTTTAATGTCTTTCTAAATACTATGGGAAATTATTTTAGAGAAAAAAGGCATAATCATGGAGTTAAAAGGCAATATGGTTTAGAAAATTGTGGTATTTAGTTGAGGGTAGAGGCAGGTTTTGGAGTGGTGTAGGTGAATGCTGTAATTTCAGAATTACAGGCATCAAATTATTCATAATAATAAGGAATATTTTCAAACACGTAGTTACTATCGTAGTCAGTGCCACTGTATGGAATTTCTGTTGTTTCATATCCTGACTCAGTGGTCATCCTGAGTGCCGTGATCCCTTCTGTATCAGCTGCAGATGAGGTGTTGGTGGGAGCAGTGGCATTCTGCACAGCAGTGGCAGACGATGTGGTGGTAAGGAGAGTTGTAACTGCGAATGTCCTGGTTGTGTTGGGAATCATAGTTGGAACTCCAGGAGGTGCATGTACAGTGGTAATCTCTCGTGTAGTAAAAGGGGTTCCTTGCATGGTGGCAGTGAGAGAAGTGGTTGTAACAAGGGGAGTTGAAGTCTGCGTAGCTGGGGCATTAGATACGGTTGCAGAAGTTGGTAGAATGGTGGCTGGAACTTGGATTTTAGGACTGGAAACCGTGATGTCAGAAGGACTTGTACTTTTGGAGATGAGATCAGATGATATTTTGTTTGTGGTTGTAGCTGAGGTTGCACTGGAGCTGATAATGTGGGGAGTTGTGGTGGCAATGGCAGTGAACGGGGTTGTGTTTAAGACTTGGGCCTTGGTGCTTACCACCTTGCTAGTTGGTTGCACCTGTGGTTGCAGGCTGGGAATGAAGGGAGGTGGAAGTGGGTTGCCTGGAGAAAGAGGTATATGTGGATGATAGTAGTGTGATCCAGGTTTGTTTTGAATGTGTGGTCTAATACAAGGCTTAATTTTTCCATGTACTTTAATTAGTGGATTTGGTATCTTTTGATCAAGGGGATATGGGTGTCGTCTTTGACTAGATGATTGTGGACGTCTTCCTTGACCAGATGGTTGTAGAAATTTTCTTGGATCAAGTGGCCGTATACATTTTCTTCCACCAGGTGGTTGTAGATTAGTTTTGGTGTGGCCTGGTTTATTTTGGACAAGTGCTTTTGGATTAGGCTTCCTTTGTCTAGTTCTTCTTTTAACAAATTTATTTGGATGTGTCTTGTTTAGCCTAGTTTTTTGCAGAGTTTGTGGGTTAGGATTACGTTTGTTTAGTCGAGGTTTTTGATGAAAGATTGAAGTTGAAAGAGATTTGAACGGTCTGATCACTCTTTTAACAGGTGGATTTGGAGGAGATTGTGATTTTTGAGGCTGTCGTTTAGAGTGTGATAATGGACCAGGATACAATGAGTTGGGTCTATTGTGAATATTTGACTTGAAATGGGGCCTTTTTTGAATAGGGTTATTTTGATAAGCTTGTGGCTGCTTAGGCCTACTTTGAGCTTTTGAACCATACTCAGTTGGACCTAGTTTTGGTTGGCCAGCTTTATTTGGATGAGTCTGTAGTTTTGCTAGGTTTTTTGGGATAGATGGCTTTAAAAGAAATTGCTTTTTAGGAAGAAGTAATTTTGAATTGGTTGATCTTCTTAGTGACTGGCCAGCTAAGTTTTGGTGATGTTGGAGCAAGATGTATCTCGGATTTGGAGAAGACTTAACTTGAGCAGATTGTGATCGAGATAGCACTTGACCGGATGAATGCAACTGTCGTCTTTGACTGAACCCATTATTCCTTTCTTGACTCCGACTGGCCTGAAGATAGATATAGGCAAGATCAATCATACTTAATATCTCTATTGCAAAGTATTAAATTACAAAGAATTAAGAACATTTGTTCCTAATAGTTATGGTTCTGGCTCATACAAAAAAAAAAAGCCTGCATTTATTATTTATTTATTTTAAATAGTTTGATATATTTTTTCCAATATTTTTGTTTTATTTTATTTTTGAGAGAGAGACCGAAACAGAGTGCAAGTGGGGAAGGGGCAGAGAGAGAGGGAGACACAGAATCTGAAGCAGGCTCCAGGCTCTGAGCTGTCAGCACAGAGCCAGACGTCGGGCTTGAACCCAAAAAACGTGAGATTGTGACGCGAGCCGAAGTCAGACACTTAACTGACTGAGCCACCCAGGTGCCCCACAAAAAAGGCCTGCATTTAAACAAATGAATATCTCCTTTATTTCTTTATCTCTTTGTGAAGTATACAAGATCTTGTTACTGGCACAAATGAAGATGAAGCCTTTGTCCGTTTATGCATTTTATGTGTATGCTTGTACTCAAGGTTGTTTTTCCATACAATCTTAACAGATTCCCTTAATTTGAATTAATTTCTCTCACTTCTGTAGAATTTTGTTTTTATTTCTATAATAGCACTATTTAGGACTTCATGTTAAAAAATGAAGTATTTATCTAAATTATAAATTTCTAAAGATTCTAAATAAATTTAAACTCCCTGGAAGAAATAATTATCTTTTTACTTATCCTCATGTCATTTTAAATCTTACTATAATTTTTGGTACATATCAGACCCTGAATGAGTTAGTCTTCAATAAACTATTCTTTCTTTACCTAAAAGGAAGTTTAATTTAGGATAAACTGGCTATATTACTTAAAAACAGTTCCATATTCTAGAAATTCTTATTTACATGTCTCAATAAAAAAGTTGTTGCTGATAGTTTTGAACCTTCATAAGGAACACATACATGTTACTGTAGTCATCCACAATTCTCCATTCAAAGCTTTGAACTTCCTTTTTAGTAAAGATTAGTTTATTGTATGAAATTTCATACAATCTCAGTCCAAGTCATTTGTTAAATAAAATTGAATGTGAAAAAATTTTAGATTGGGTTAAGGATGGAAAGCAAGAATAGGAAAAGCTTTTGTATTAAAGACCAGTATTTATATCCCTTTGCAAACTCATTAAAAACACCACTTCATTTGGTTTGGTTTGACACCAAACCAAATAGAACTAAATTAAATTAAGTTTAGAAAAGAAAGCCATGAGCATTTTTGACAGTATTTTTAACAGCTTTTTAAATTTTCAGTAGTTAAGAAAAATTAATGTAAAATTTTAATGCAGGTAAGAAAGCAATAAAACTTTACTCATATCATGGGTATTTAAGAAAGAAATACAGTTACTTGCAGGATAAATGAACAGAAAGGAGGAAGGAAAGGGAAATTTGGATGAGTTCATCTCATTCTACATAATTTTTTGAATAACCTTTCAATCATTTGTCAATCAATGCTTGTGATATATTAATGAACAAAACAAATAAATTCCTGGCCTATTAGAGTTTATATTTTAGTGAGTAGAGACATAGAATAAACAAAATAAGAGAGAAAATTATATACTATTCTATGAAATGATAAATGCTGTGCTGAAAAATAAAGACGGCTAGGGGGTATTAGTGCTGGGATGGGGGCAATTTTCAATTAAAATTGGGTAGCTGGGAAGGGATGCTCCAGCAGTCTTTTGAGCAGAGACTTAAAGGAGGTGAGAGGAAGCTATATAAATTCTTGGCATAAAGTATTCCAGGCAAAGGGAACAGCAAGTGCAAAATTTCCAAGGCAGGAACATATCTGAGCCACAACAATGGATCAGTGTGACTGAAATGAACAGTCATGGGGAGAAAAGTAAGAGATGAGAGGTCATGGGCAATGGGGGAGCAATCATGTAGGCCTTTGTAGGATACTGTAAACACCTCGGTTTATATTCAGAGTGTGGTGGGAGAGTTTGATCAGAACAGTGACATAATGTAAGTTGGCTGTGTTGAGCAGAGACTGTGGAGCAAGGATGAAAGCAAGGACACCAGTCAAAAGATGGATGAAGTAGACCAGTGCCAGTTGATAGTGGTACAGATCAGGATGGCAGTAGTAGAGGTGGTGAGGTGTTGATTCTGGATAGATCCCATACGATTTCCTGACAAAGATGAGGGGTACAAGAAAAAGAGGAATCAAAGATAATTCTGTGATTTCTGACCTGTGCAACTAGAAGATGCAGTTCCATAAACAGAGATGGGAAAGAGTGTAAGAAGAGCTAGGTGAAGATGTGGAATAATGAGGAGCCCAATTTTGGCTATAAGTTAAAGAAACTTAGTATAGGTGGACATCCAAGTATAAGGGCTGACTAGGAGGTTAGATATATAACTTTTTTTTTAAGTTTAATATTTATTTTGAGAGAGAGAAATAGAGTGAGCGAGCACGAGTGGGAGAGGGGCAGAGGGAGAGGGAGTGAGAGACCACAAAGCAGGCTCCATGCTCTCAGTACAGAGCCTGATGTGGGGCTTGAACTCACAAACCGTGATATCATGACCTGAGCTGAGATCAAGAGTTGGACACTTAACTGACTGAGCCACCTGGGCATCCAAAGACATTCCAACATTTAAAAGGTCGAGCAGATAAGGAGGAACAAAGGAGAATGGGAAGCAAAGGAGAAAGGGAAGGAATGGACATTGGTTTTGTGGAAGCCAAGTGAGGAAAGGGGTTCAAGTAGGAGAAAGCGATCAACTTTACCAAATGCAACCATTGGGATGTTAGAGCTAAAGACTGGTTGGAGTGAGTTTAAGATAAAATTGGAGGAGAAAGAACACTTGAGTGTAGACCCTTTTTCACATATGGAGCAGTAGCTGGGAGACGCATGAGGGGAGTTGATAGAGGTTTTCTTTGTTTTGTTTTATTTTCTTTGTTAAAATAGAAGAACAAACCTTTATGTTGTTGAGAATAATCTAGTGGACAGTAAGAAAAGTGATGAGAGAGGAGAGAAGGGGGTGGTTGGGGTGATGTCCTTGAGTAGGCAAGAAGGCACGAGGTCTAGGACACAAATGGAAAAATTGTTCTCAGCAAGGAGTTTGGACTGTTCAGAATATATGGGTATAGTTGAGAGTAGGTGAGTATAGCTAATCGTGATAGGACCTTGTGAAGGTTCATTTTTATTTTCCTGATGATATAGGAAGGAAGTCATCATCTGAGAATAAGATGGAGAAAGAGGTGTTGGAAGTGTGAGAGGAGGGGGGAAGGTGCTAGTTATCTAGAAGAGTGAAGAAATGTATGGGTGAGAGGAGAAGCAAGGAGGTGCTAATACTGGTAGGCCAGGAACTCTAATTTGGCTAAGGAGAAGAGCAAGGACATGAGGGAAGTTAGAGACAACAAAATAGGCTTAAAGGATTTAGAGTGCAAGAGGGAGAGGCCTGGAAAGGCTGAAGTGTTGGTTGGGTGGATGATAAGATCTTTTGAGACAGCAGGATCAGCACCTGAGAGGATAGGGTTTTGGAAGCATTTTCTATGTGGACATTGGAGTTGCCAAGGACGAAGAAAGGAGCAACGTTAGAGAGTGATAATGAGCCAGGTGCTGAAACCTTTGAGGAATGAGGACCAGCAACCTGGGACAATTGATTACTGAAGCAGGACAGGCTGGTGGGTGATGTAATAGATGATGGCAAATTCAAAGCTAGTGTTTTTCAAGAATGTGGAAGGAAAGAATGGGCTGGAAATGGTGATCAAAAGCCATCAAAACTCCAGGTCTAGTGGAGTGAAGGAAGAGGGAAGAAACCAGCCCCCACCTGAGAGAGGCACCGGGAAAGCCAGAGCCTGATTACCATTAGAGTGAGAAAGGATTGGGAACATTTAGAGAAGGTGTTTGGGATGTGGGATCTATCAAATCCATAGCTTCTACTGTGATTTCTAGCCCATGTGCTGAAATAACCTAAACCCCCTCACCAGCTTTTTCCTTGAGTTCTGAACTGCTGCCGAAGTGATGTTATGAGGACAGTGGGAAAGAAAAAAAAAAAAAGAAAGAAAAACACTTAGATGCTTTTTCCTTAAATAATTATACCAGAGCATGTGTATGTAAATGAAATTCTGCTTTAAAGGAGTACCTTGATGGGGTGCCTAGCTGGCTGAGTCAATTGAGCATTCAACTCTTAATCTCAGGGTCAAGGGTTCAAGGCCCATGATGGGTGTGGAGCCTACTTAAAAAAAAAATGTGGTGACTGGATACTTTACATTCCTGTTTCAATAGTACTATCGTTCCAAAGTAATGTTTGGGGCTTTGTGTGTGTGTGTGTGTGTTGGGGGGGGGGGGGTATTTGGGCTATTTGCCTTCCTGGCTGATTTATTAAGCCCATGTGAAAATATGTTTCTTTTCTTTTCTTTTTTTTTTTCTTTAAAGTAGCCAGTGTGGAGCCCAACACGCAGGGCTAGAACTCAGGATTCTGAGATCAAGACCTGAGCTAGGATCAAGAGTTGGACACTTAACTGACTGAGCCACCCAGGCGCCCTGTATCGTTTTCTTAATCATTATATTGATTATGCATCAGTTTACTACAGTGTTTGGAGTCAAAGATAAACTATGATGAAAAATTTAAACGACGATTGTAAGTCATTGTCGACTATCAGAATAGATAAGGATGGGGAATCATTGTGATCCATGGGACTTACCAAGAAGCATATGCTCAGAACCCAAAGAATTTGGAATACGATTTTCATGGTTAATTGTTATGCCCTGAAAAAAGCCAAAATGATTATTCTGTTAGTCACACCCATGCAAGATTGGAGTAAAAATTTCATTCATTTAATGGGCATGGTTTGGAAAAATCTCAATATTTATGACAGAAATAAATCTTTTGATGATGAAGATCAAGGGTATTTATAATATAAATCAATGCAAAGATCAGGTTTTTTTCTTTTTCAAGACTCGTGAAATAAAATCTCAAATAATTCAAATACTGATATTTTTGGAAAGAGCATTTCCCACCCCCTGCGCAATTACTATGCAACATCTGTAATTCAGGGAATTCAGGAACAGGAAATGTAACGAAATCCCATCCCTGTGTACAATCTGCTTTTTCAAAACCTGTCTATAAACGAAAACACCTTTTATCTTTTACGATACCTGTATGTTTGCAAAGAAGTATCCTCCAGCCAAAGTCAGAGGATATTTGTGCAATATATCCTATGCATCTCTAACCAACCAAAAAAAAAATTCTTTACAGGAAGTGTTTAAAATCCTGGAAGACTATTAGCAAAGTATTGATTTTCCTATGTGCATGTGGTGTAACTTTAAATTATACATAACATTTCTGCTAAGCACCAGACATTTCTAGGAAGATTATGGCTATATATTACATTAACAAGGACATTTATCATCATTTTCCTTTTTTTTTTTTTTCATCATTTTCTTATTTGGGTTCAAAACGAAAGTTCATTCCTAGAGACTGATGCTGGAGTAAGAATTTTGGAAATAGATTATATGCAAATTTATCTTCTTACATTCTCCCAAATTAGTTTATGTTTTTACTCATGTAAAAGATAATTTAGTGTTGCTAATTTTAGACAGAAAAGAGCAGACATTAAAATACTCACTTTTTAAAAACAGCTATTTATTTATTTTATCTCTACACCAATGTGGGACTTGAACTTGCGACCCCAAGATCAAGAGTTGCAGGCTCTTCTGACTGAGCCATCCAGGTACCGCTGCTCATTCACTT
This sequence comes from Prionailurus bengalensis, assembly GCF_016509475.1. Lineage (NCBI taxonomy): Eukaryota > Metazoa > Chordata > Mammalia > Carnivora > Felidae > Prionailurus > Prionailurus bengalensis. The sequence continues at coordinate 149,313,749 of NC_057344.1, forward strand.
TTAAAAGTTAAACACAATGTATTTAAAATTTTTGGGGTGCCTAGGTGGTCCAGTCATTAAGCATCAGACTTTGGTTCAGGTCATGATCTCACAGTTCTTGAGTTCGAGTCCCACATCTGGTAAGTTTGAGCCCCTCATCAGGTGAGCACAAGCCCCCCATTGGGTGAGCATGAGCCCCACATGGGGTATGCATGAGCCCTGCTTTGGGTGAGCTTGAGCCCCACTTTGGGTGAAAACACAAGCCCCGGTCCTCTCTCTCTCTCTCTCTCTCTCTCTCTCTCCCTCTCTCCCTCTCTTCCTCTCTCTTTCTCTCTCTCTACCCCTTGCTCACTTGACCCCTCTCTCTCTCAAAAAAAAAATTACATATTTAAGAAAACAATTAAAACAAAAGTTAGTTATAATGAGATAGTATCTAAGGAATACAGAGAGATGGAAATTGTGAGAAGAGGCTAGAAGAAGTGTAGAGGAAGGCAGAATAGCAGTAAAAGGGGAAAGGAGAGAAAGAAAATGGAAGGAGAAAACAGTGCATTCAGGAGGGTCCTGTCTTCTCATGGTATGTGTCTCCCCTCAGCAATCTCATCTAAGCTCTGGCTTCAACTGCCAGCTATATGCTATTGTCTCTCAAATCTCCACCCCCACAACAGATCTCTCTCAGAGCTCAAAAACTGTATATCCTACATCCACTTGATTTTCCCTTTGCATTTCCAACAGGAACTTCAAACTGATATCTGCAAAACTAAACCAGAAACATGTCTATTTCACCCCACCCCCATACAATTCTAAGGCCCCTTTGAATAACACTACCATTCACATGCTCGCTGAAAAAGAAAAATATGGAAGTGATTTTTGACTCTTCACTTGTCAAAACTCTTCATTCCACTTCCCCCCTCACATTCCAACAGGATTCAGCACATGGTAACAGTGACCAAATCCTCTCTATTCAGTTTATTTGATTTGCTGGTCCTATCCTTTTGGATTATTCCATGTCCCCATCTGTAGGGTGGCATTTCCTAATTTCTGAATGCATTATGTAATTGCTTCCAAACTGAAGCCCTACTCTACCTTACACCCTTCTTTCAACACCTTTCCCTTTGTAACCAGAGTGTCCATTCAAAAATGCAAATGTCTTCATGGTGCTCCCCTGCTTAAAATCCTTTGTTTACTTTCCACAGCTTCAGGATGACATCCAAACCCTTTAGGTGTACAAGGTCCTTTCATTCTGTCTAATATTTTTTTAAACCAGCTACACCAGCATAGAGGTCTGGCAGTTTTCTAAACATACCATGCTCTTGCTGCCTCTGTTGCTCTTACCTGGAATCTGCATTGGCTTCTCTGTCTCCCGTTGCTCCTGTGAGTAGATAACTTCTACTCATTCTTCTAAAACTTTGTCTATGGGCCCTAAGGCTTCCCATGTCTTCACATTATGCCCAAAGCTGTCCCCTGACCTCTACTGTATTATCTATTCTTCTCCCCAGACCACACCTACTTATGTCCTACATCCATTTCTTCCTAGAATTGGAACTTAGTACCTGCAAAGTACCTCACACATAACTAGCATTAATAAAAGTTTCCTCACTGAGTACAGTTTGGGAGTGAGAAGAAGGATTGGTAGATTATGAAGCAAATGTTTTAAATCTCTTCTACTGTTTATTTGAATAATGTGCACTACTCTTTGAGATAAGGTTCAACTATAGACTAAACCTTAGCGTTTTTTTTTAAAATTTTTACACTGTAAGATACCCATTATTTCATTTTAAAGCTGAATTTTTAAAAACGAAGTGTTTTTTTGTTTTTTTAAATTGAATCATGAAGGTTTTGCCCGCAGAAAGAAATGACTGGGGTCTTATACATGACTTTCTAACTTCAGATATGTCAGTTCAGTTAGGTAGTTTGAATAGCATTTATTATTTGAGAGAGATAGTGGCTGCCTGAAGATTATATTTACATGGGTGTATAATTATTGCAAGTGTTTGGTTAAGTAATTTCATTTTTGATCGTGTAGGCATAATAAATCATGGGAATAAAAAAAAGACACAGTAAAAAACACCAAAGGTAAGAAAATGTGTTCCTGTTCACTTTATGTTTGGCACAGATAGAAGAAGCCACAGGACATGTCGGAGGTTTTTCACAATGACATTTGTTTTGACAAGTACTAACATAGTTTGTTTTCTATGACCTGTTCTGTTGGACATTACAGAAAATTAAGCTATCTTAGGAAGAAAAGTTTATTTAAAGGAGAATTGGATGGAAACTTACTGCAAGTCTATTACATGTTAGGAGAATGTGGTGCACTAAGAATCCAAGAGTAAGCAAAGCGGAGTTCCTCAATTTAATGGAACAAGTCAGGGAGCCAAGCAATAATGAAATAAAGACACAATTAAATACCCAATTAGAAACGGTGATGAGTGCAATGAGTACAGGTGCAATGGAGAGGCATGGGACATCAGAATTGTCCCATTCTGATGGAGAGGGGTAAAGAATACAAAGGGAAGACCACTTTGGTGAAGCGACATTTATGCCAACATCTGTAGGCTGAAATAAAGTTAGCTAGATAAAGAGTATGGGACGAGGGTTCAAGGCAGACAGACAGCTAAATTTCAAGAGGTCCAGTGTGACTGGAGGGTAGTGGTTGACAGGAGGAGTGGTTGAAATAAAGCTGGAGAAATGGAAGCGGTACGATAATGTAGGGCTTATTAAAACATGGTGAGGTCTTGGATTTTGCATTCATCTTAGTTGGAAGAATTGTTCAAAAAGAACTGTTTCCAAATACAACAAAATCTCTTAGCCACCTTCAGTTGCTGAAAAATTTAAATCTTAAAAAGGTTATGTCCACGTCTTTCTCTTAGGACACATTTGAGTTTTGGGATTAGCTACAATTAATATCTCCTAGTATTTCTTACATGTATCTTTGATTAAGGACTCTATTGTAAACTGAGGAATTTTAGGTAAGTTCCAAATGGAATGGATATTGCAAATATTTACACACTTACCCTGTTAGGAGCTCCTTCTTGTCAGGTTGATTCTTATCAGCTGCTGTATATGAGCATCCTCTTGATAGTAGCCAGAAATTAAAAAGAAGATTAAGAAGGAGAATTTGTAGGAAAATATTGGTGATTACACACGGTCCTTCTGCTGGATTTCTCTTGGTGATTAAAAACAGTTTGATGAGCTTATTTCTAGTCTGATGATTTCTTTTTAAACAATGGGTAGTTGTTGAGTAGATATTGGCAAGCATCTTTTTGCATACATTCTTTTCTTAGGCAAACACAGACTCATATTCTGGTGAACAGACTGTACTTTCAAAGTCAGTTTTGAAAAGTCTCTTAACTCTTTTGAATCCCTGGGGTGTGTCTACAGGAAGACCTTTAATTAATGGAAAATCGTTGTCCTTGGTGTCTTTTAATATTATTTTATATAGTGTCTAACATGCTTTCAGGAGGAACTAAAATATCAGGGGAATTTAAGATTGTCCATTCTCTGGAAATGACATCAAGAGGTTAAAGTTAATTGATATTTAATATTAGCAGGTATAGTAAATACAAATAGGAGCTACTTACCTCTCTAAGATCCGCACTATTGCTTCATGCTGAATTCCAGGGATAGTATGATGTCTGATGCAATGTGATGCAGGGTCTTGACTCTCTAGTTAAATATTTGAACATCCAGTACTTGTGAAAAATTAAAGTGAAATGAACTGAAATACGTGGATTGTTTACAGCATGTTTACAATATTAAATGACTAAATTTGTTGAGACAATTGTGTGGGAGAGTTAAATTCAGATAGATTTTACATTAATACAAGTTATTTCTGGTAGTATGATTCTTAAGTATAACTTTTAGTATATTTTTAAGTTCTTTTACTGTGTATATGCATATCTCCAGCACTAATGAAATTTAAAGAGAACACATCAAATCAGTTATCCATATAATTATGTAGGATGAATTATTTTGAGAAAAGAGTAAAATCTTTAAAATAAGCCAGACTATTTTCTATACTGAGGTCTTTGTTCATGGAGACATTGACATGTAAGGGTAAATTGTAAGGAATATCACAATAGTTTCTATTCAATTTTCCATGGTAGTGTGGATTGTGGAAAGGTTAGACAAACAATTTGCACTTTAGAGCAGGTTCATTTGGCATTTTCAGTTTTTCCTATTTAGACAGCCATCTTAGTTATTGATTGATACTAATATGTTTTTGTCTCCAATGACTATTGGACTTGGAGAAGCTATTAACAAAACTTTGCACATTTTGCACTAAATTTAACCTTCACATTGGCATTTCCTTTTTCTTCCTCATACAACTTCAAACTTAGGAATTCTAAAGTTCAAACAGGCCGTCCTTCTTGTTGGAGGTTGTTTTAACATTTGTGCTCAGTATTTCCTTGTTTGTTTCATTCTTCTTGCTCAGGTGAGAAAGAAGTTTCTTACATTAAGCAGAAGGACGTCAGAGAAGTCATAACACTAACTGCTCCTTCTTAAAATCTTCAGGGTGGAGTGCTCTCACCTGGGGATATGTGTAAGATGATTAGTTAAATGTGGTAAGAGAATTCTAGAACTTATTCAGTCTTTAAAAATAAAAACTAAAATAAATTTTACTGATATCAAATGTAGGTACTGTTAGGTCCAAATGTCAAACATTCACATGTCATGTTTCTACTGAGGAACATTGTTTTTTGTTGGTATAGCTATAGAATTAGAATAATAGGGAGTATGTCACAATGTTTCGTTTTATTTGGTAGTATGGATAAGGAAGATATATGTTGAGAAAAGAAAGGGAGTTTCATAACATGTAGTGACTAATTTACTTTCAGTGTATTGCAATGTAATACTGTTTAGGTGTGTTTGAAGAAGAAATTTACCAATTGTATTGTTTTATTTATTATTAGTATAATTTTAAAATGTTTATTTTTGAGTAAGAGGGTAAGTGGGGAAGGAGCAGAGAGAGAGGAGGGGGACAGATGATCTGGAGCAGACTCTGTGCAGACAGCAGAGAACCTGATGTGGGACTAGCACTCACAAACTGTGAGATCATGACCTGAGCTAAAGTCGGACGCTGAACAGGCTGAGCCACGCAGGCACCCCACCAATTACATTGTTTTAAATAGTAAAATCTCTAAAAAGTTTCTGTATGAAATACAGTGACAATGAAAATATTTTGTACAGCACAGAGGTTTGATAGTAAAGTTTTAGTTAAGTCATACTTAAAGGAGTTATGCATTTTCTTTTACTACAGGCTTCATATTTTCTGAACTTTTTCTAGGTCACTGTTGGTAGTAAGCAACATAGTGATATTTTTTGAAAAATTAAAAGCATTAGTACGTCTCTACAAAGTAATTCCTGCAATGAACATACAATGATGAATGAAAAAGTAACTGCTTCTTGAGCACAACTTGTTTTATGAAAAACACAATTTGTAAAATCTGTTTAGAAATATTTTTATAAGATTCATTGTCAAAAATTATTTATGTATCCTACATAACCTCTTATATACATATGTACTTAAAAAACTTGGAAAAGAATATTCCAAACTATGTGAAAACTTTCCAAAGGAAGAGTTTCAGTGGGTTTTGAAACAGATGATCTTACTAGTGTAAGAGAAAAATCAACTGATATTAGGAAAAGGGATATAATAAAACATTTATAGACTTGGTGAATAGGACGGAAAACAGGTGTCACAATTCAGCAGTCATAGCTGAACAAGCTGGGTATGATAATTTGGTACCCAAAAGTTTCTGTGTGGATCTACACTTCCTTGTGAGGCTGTGTTTGCAGCTATGACTCCCTATAAAGCCAATGGTTAAACTAAACACAACAGCAAAATTTGAATTTCTGTGTTGTGTAGTATTAAATAAATATTTTTAAAAAGTAATAGAATAGCATTAATTTCATTGCTCCCAGCAAAATAAACTTCTTAAAATTATTAGAATTATTAATGTATTTATGAAAAGTATTTGTTATAACTAACAAAATAAAAATTTAAAGCATTGGCTCCCTGCCCCCCCATCTTCATCTCATTTGTCTTTAATTTCTTCTTGTCTCATTCTCGAAGGAGACTATTACCTTTATCTGCTTGGTTCCTGGGCTTTTAAAATTCAGAATCAGGAGGCCTGTTAGAAACAGTACTGGTAGATCAGAAAAAGGGGCGAGGGGAGCTTAAAATGAAGGGCTGCCTGGGCTAATATATTGGGGAAAGATTTTGGGGGCTGGTGGAAAGTACAAGAGAAACCTGGGGTAGGGATGATATCTTTCACAAGTTTCTTCTCAGAGCCAGCTCTGTGCCTGGCACATAATGGGCACTCTGCAAATATTGGGATGAATGATGCGCAATCAACTTGCAGATTAAGAGCAAAACAAAATGAGCCCTTCAACATTCTTTTTAGCCTACTTGAATTCTAAGCAATTTTACAAAAAGAAAGTCTAGAATTTGATGCTTTGAAAAATGTGGTGCAAAGAATCTAAATAAAATTCGAAGTAGATGTGTGTCATAATTAACCTTTTAAAAAAAATGTCGATTTATTTTTGAGAGAGAGTGTGCAAGCAGGGGAGGGGCAGAGAGAGAGGGGGACAGGGGATCTGGAGCAGACTCCGTGCTGACAGCAGTGAGCCCAACCAACACTGGGCTCGAACTCAGGAACCGTCATGATCATGACCTGAGCCGAAGTCTGTCGCACAACCCACTGAGCCACCCAGGCGCCCCTTTCAGAATTATCTTGAAAACATTTAAAAATGCATGACAGCACTCTCTTCTGTTCAATAGAAATTCTAATATACATTACTTTTGATGCTCTTTTAAAATAATGTTCTCTTTTCTAAATGAGAAATCAGAAAGATACAACAAAGGAATGTTTCCCCCTACATAACCTAGTTATCCATACAATGCATTGTGTGGTAAATTATTTAGATGTAATGGTGGCCTGTTGGCATACAAACAGAGGTCACAGAATCTAAGGACTCACAGACCAAATTTGAATGTTTGAATCATATGGTTTATTAAATCAATTTAAAACACTCATTTTGGGGGTGCTTGGCTGGCTCAGTTGGTAGAGCACGTGACTCTTCTCTTTTTTAAAATTTATTTTAATAAATAAGATAATAAATTAATAATAATTTTAATAATTTATTTATTTAAATGAATAATTTATTATTTATTTTGAGAGAGAGGGGGGGAGGACAGGAGAGAGGGAGAGAGGGAGAATCCCAAGCAGGTTCCACACTGCTCTTGCAGAGCCCAATGAGACATTGGAACTCAGGAACCATGAGATCACGACCTGAGCTTAACCTGGATGCTTAACTGACTGTGCCACCCAGGCACCAGAGCATGTGACTCTTGATCTCAGGGTCATGAGTTCGAGCCCCATGTTGGGGTGGAGCCTATTTAAAAAAATGGTAACCCCCCCCCCCAAACCCCAAAAAACAAAAAACCCACTCACTGAGAAGTAAAGGAAAGAGATAGGGCAGATGCAACACACCAGATAGGGTGCAGCTGGGTGGATTCCTGTGTTCCACAGTGCTCATCTGTCCTGTCTCTGACACATTGGCCTTTCCCACAGATGGCATGGTTATGCTGAGGTTTGGGCAGGGAAGCTCAACAGGAGGGTGACCTGGACTGGTTGTGTGCACTTGCTTTCTCAAAGAGAGTTAGGGAAAGCATGCCTGGCTATTGCTGCAGCTCACCCACTAGCTTACTGAAAAATTATGGATTTTAGCACATATGGGATCATACAGTGTCACCAACAGGTGGCTAAAGTAGAGATGACAGTTGTTATCCTGGAAGTACCATTGTTATGACCTGGTGTGTGCATCTTTTTCTATCTCTAGAGATCTTCTTGTTTGTTCTTGTTTGTTCCTCATTATTTCATTTATTCTATCTTTTAGCATGTCTCACAGGTTACTAAGTTATTTGCTATCCATATTTAACACATTTTATTAATTCTGCCTATGTATCACAAGCCACTTACTTACTCTTTATCTATATTTAACGTATACAGGCATTCCTCAGAGATACTGTAAATTTGGTTCCAGACCACCATAATAAAGTGAGTATTACAGTAAAGTGAGTGAAATGAACTTTTTGGCTTCCTAGTACATTTACATATTTATATTCTACTGTAGTCTGTTAAGTGTGTAATAGCATTATATATAAAAAATGTACATACCTTAATAAAAAATACTTCATTACTAAAAAATGCCAACCATAATCTGAACTTTCAGGGAATCATCATCATGAATCACAGATCACCAACAGCAAACACAATAATAATTAAAAATTTTGAGATAATGCAAGAAGTACCAAAATGTAACATAGAGATACAAAGTGAGCAAATACTACAGGAAAAATGGCACTGATAGACTTGCTCCAGGATAGCCACAAACCTTCAATTTGTAAAAAACACAGTATCTTCAAAGGGCAATAAAGTGAAGCACGATAAAAGGAGGCATTCCTGAATTGTGTTCTGCCTATGTCTCATAAGCTACTATGTTAAACACTGTTTATGTATTTCATCCATTTGGTTTGTTTTTCTTGTCTTCTATGGCAATATTGAATATTCTCAAATAGTGCAGAAAGCACGTATTACACAATCCCTTTTTTATGGGCCCCAAATATCCATGCAGTTGATCTTGAACAACATGAGTTTAAACTACATAGATCCACTTATAAGTAGATTTTCCTTTTTATAAATATTGTTCTTTTCTTCTTTATGATTTTCCTCAAAAAAAAATCTTTTTAACATTTACTTATTTTCAAGAGACAGAGAGAGACAGAGTGCGAGTAGGGGAGGGGCAGAGAGAGAGGGAGATACAGAACTGGAAGTAGGCTCCAGGCTCTCAGCTGTCAGCACAGGTCCCAACAGGGGGCTTGAACCCACCAACAGTGAGATCGTGAACTGAGCTGAAGTCAGACAGCTAACTGACTGAGCCACCCAGGCGCCCTTTTATGATTTTCTTAAGAACATTTTCTTCTTTTTGAGAGGGAGAGAGCCAAAGCATAAGAGACCTTTAAAAACTGAGAACAAACTGAGGGTTGATGTGGGGTGGGTGATGGGTTTGAAGAGGGCACCTTGTAGGATGAGCACTGGGTGTTGTATAGAAACCAATTTGACAATAAATTTCATATTAAAAATAAATAAATAAATAAATAATAAAAAAGAATTAAACATTTTCTTTTTTTCTAGTTTTATTGTAAGAAGACCATATATAATACATATAACATACAAAGTAGGTTGAATGAATGGTTAATGTTATCTGTAGGGCTTCAGGTCACCAGCAGGCTATCATTAGTTAAGTTTTTGGGGAAACAAAAGTTATAGGTATATTTTTGACTATGAGTGTTTGGTGCCCCTAACCTTTCTTCAAGGCTCAACTATACCTTACTTTATGATTGTGTAATAACTAAAGTCTGTCTGAGAAAGTGCACTTAGATAATTTTAAGATTATACCTTTGATTATTATCTTATTGTCAAGAAAAATTGTTTTAAATAAGATGATTTAGTTTACTAAAAAGTTCGGCACACTTTGATAAATTAATTAATATATTTTAATTGTTGAAAATATGTTGGAGTTTGATCATCCTATGAGTTCACACATAAAATTCATGAATTGCCTTCTTGGGCAATACACAGACATGCATGGAGCAGGCCCTGGTTGTCCACTGCTCTGGTTTCAAAATTTTTCTTTCTTTTTCGTGGCTCAAGGGAATGTCTTCTGGTGTGCGGCGAGGTTTTGTCTTTCAAACTCCATTCTCAGTGGTTTAGGCTTTTAAAAAATTTGTTTTAAATATAATTTATTGTCAAATTGGTTTCCATACAACACCCAGTGCTCATCCCAACAGGTGCCCTCCTCAATGCCCATCACCCACTTTCCCCTCTCCCCCACCCCCTATCAACCCTCAGTTTGTTCTCAGTATTTAAGAGTCTCTTATGCTTTGGCTCCCTCCCTCTCTCTTTTTTTTTCCGTCCCCTCCTCCATGGTCTTTTGTTAAGTTTCTCAGGATCCACATAGGAGTGAAAACATATGGAATCTGTCCTTCTCTGCCTGACTTATTTCACTTAGTATAACACTCCCCAGTTCCATCCTGGTTGTTACAAATGGCCAGATTTCATTCTTTCTCATTGCCACGTAGTCTTCTATTGTATATGTAAAGCACATCTTCTTTATCCATTCATCAGTTGATGGACATTTAGACTCTTTCCATAATTTGGCTATTGTTGAAAGTGCGTTATAAACACTGGGGGTACAAGTGTCCCTATGCATCAGTACTCCTGTATCTCTTGGGTAAATTCTTAGCAGTGCTATTGCTGGGTCATAGGATAGATCTATTTTTAATTTTTTGAGGTACCTCCACATTGTTTTCCAGAGTAGCTGCATCAGTTTGCATTCCCACCAACAGTGCAAGAGGGTTCCTGTTTCACCACACCCTCTCCAGTATCTCTAGTCTCCTGATTTGTTCATTTTAGCCACTCTGACCGCTATGAGGTGATATCTTAGTATGGTTTTGATTTGTATTTCCCTGATGAGGAGTGACCTTGAGCATCTTTTCATGTGCCTGTTGGCCATCTGGATGTCTTCTTTAGAAAAGTGTCTATTCATGTTTTCTGCCCATTTCTTTACTGGATTATTTGTTTTTTGGGTGTGGAGTTTGGTGAGCTCTTTATAGATTTTGGATACTAGCCCTTAGTCTGATATGTCATTTGCAAATATCTTTTACCATTCCATCAGTTGCCTATTAGTTTTGTTGATTGTTTCCTTTGCAGTGCAGAAACTTTTTATCTACATGAGATCCCAATAGTTCATTTTTGCTTTTAATTCCCTTGCCTTTGGAGATGTGTCAAGTAAGAAATTGCTGCGGCTGCGGTCAAAGAGGTTTTTTTCCTGCTTTCTCCTCTAGGGTTTTGATGGTTTCCTGTCTCACATTCAGGTCCTTCATCCATTTTGAGTTTATATTTGTGAACGGTGTAAGAAGGTGGTCTAGTTTGATTCTTCTGCATGTTGCTGTCCAGTTCTCCCAGCACCATTTGTTAAAGAGACTGTCTTTTTTGCATTGGATATTCTTTCCTTCTTTGTCAAAGATTAGTTGGCCATACATTTGTGGGTCCAATTCTGGAGTCTGTATTCTATTCCATTGGTCTATGTGTCTGTTTTTGTGCCAATACCATGCTGCCTTGATGATGACAGCTTTGTAGTAGAGGCTCAAGCCAGGGATTGTGATACCTCCCTCTTTGGTCTTCTTCAAAATTACTTTGGCTACTTGGGGTCTTTTGTGGTTCCATACAAATGTTGGGATTGCTTGTTCTAGCTTTGAGAGGAATGCTGGTGCACTTTTGATTGGGATTGAATTGAATGTGTAGATTGCTTTGGGTAGTACTGACATTTTAACAATATTTATTCTTCTAATCCATGAGCATGGAATGTTTTTCCATTTCTTTATATCTTCTTCAATTTCCTTCATAAGCTTTCTATAATTTTCAACATACAGATCTTTTACATCTTTGGTTAGGTTTATTCCTAGGTATTTTATGCTTCTTGGTGCAATTGTGATTGGGATCAGTATCTTTATTTGTCTTTCTGTTACTTCATTATTGGTGTATATAAATGCAACTGATTTCTGTACATTAATTTTGTATCCTGTGACTTTGCTGAATTCATGTATCAATTCTAACAGGCTTTTTGGTGGAGTGTATCGGGTTTTCCATGTAGAGTATCGTGTCATCTGCAAAAAGTGAAAGCTTCACTTCATCTTTGCCAATTTTGATGCCTTTGATTTCCTTTTGTTGTCTGATTGCTGATGCTAGGACTTCCAACACTATGTTAAACAACAGCGGTTAGAGTGGACATCCCTGTCATGTTCCTTATCTCAGGGGGAAAGCTCTCAATTTGTCCCCATTGAGGATGATATTAGCTGTGGGCCTTTCATAAGTGGCTTTTATGATGTTTACATATGTTCCTTTTATCCCCACTTTCTTGAGGGTTTTTATTAAGAAAGGGTGCTGGATTTTGTCAAAGGCCTTTTCTGCATCGATTGACAAGATCGTATGGTTCTTATCTTTTCTTTTATTAATGTGATGTATCACATTGATTGATTTGCGAATGTTGAACCAGCCCTGCATCCCATGAATGAATCCCACTTGATCATGGTTAATAATTCTTTTTATATGCTGTTGAATTAGACTTGATAGTATCTTGCTGAGAATTTTTGCATCCATATTCATCAGGGATATTGGCCTGTAGTTCTCTTTTTTTGCCGGGTCTCTCTGGTTTGGGAATCAAAGTAATGCTGGCTTCATAGAATGAGTCTGGAAGTTTTCCTTCCCTTTCTATTTTTTTTTTGGAACAGGTTGAGAAGGATAGGTATTATCTCTGCTTTAAATGTCTGGTAGAATTCCTCAGGGGAGGCATCTCGTCCTGGACTCTTATTTGTTGGGAGATATTTGATAACTGATTCAATTTCATCAATAGTTATGGGTCTGTTCAAATTTTTTATTTCTTCTTGCTTGAGTTTTAGAAGTGTGTGGGTGTTTAGGAATTTGTCCATTTCTTCCAGGTTGTCCAGTTTGTTGGCATATAATTTTTCATAGTATTTCCTGATAATTGCTTGTATATCTTAGGGATTGGTTGTAATAATTCCATTTTCATTTGTGATTTTATCTATTTGGGTCCTCTCCTTTTTTTTTTTTGAGAAACCTGGATACAGGCTTATCACTTTTGTTAATTTTTTCAAAAACCAACTCTTGGTTTCATTGATCTGCTATACTGTATTTTTAGATTCTATATTGTTTATTTTTGCTCTGATCTTTATTATTTCCCGTCTTCTGCTGGGTTTGGGGTGTCTTTGCTGTTCTGCTTCTATTTACTTTAGGTGTGCTATTAGATTTTGTATTTGGGATTTTTCTTGTTTCTTGAGATAGACTTGGATTGCAATGTATTTTCCTCTCAGAACTGCCTTTGCTGCATCCCAAAGCATTTGGATTGTTGTATTTTTATTTTCATTTGTTTCCATATGTCTCTTAATTTCTTCTCTAATTGCCTGGTTGAGCCATTCATTCTTTAGTAGGATGTTCTTTGGCCTCCATGCTTTTGGAGGTTTTCCAGACTTTTTCCTGTGGTTGATTTCAAGTTTCATAGCACTGTGTTCTGAAAGTGTGCATGGTATGATCTCAGTTCCTTTATACTTCTGAAGGGCTGTTTTGTGACCCAGTATGTGATCTATCTTGGAGAATGTTCCATGTGCAGTCGAGAAGAAAGTATATTCTATTGCTTTGGGATGCAGAGTTCTAAATATATCTGTCAAGTCCATTTGATCCAATGTATCATTCAGGGCCCTAGTTTCTGTATTGATTCTCTGTCTAGATGATCTATCCATTGTTGTAAGTGGGGTATTAAAGTCCCCTGCAATTAACCACATTCTTCTCAATAAGGTTGCTTATTTGTGATTGTTTTATATATTTGGGGATTCTGAATTCAGTGCATAGACATTTATAATTGTTAGCTCTTCCTGATGGATAGACCCTGTAATTATTATATAATGCCCTTATTCATCTCTTGTTACAGCCTTTAATTTAAAGTCTAGTTTGTCTGATATAACTATGGCTACTCCAGCTTTCTTTTGACTTCCAGTAGCATGATAGATAGTTCTCCATCCCCTCACTTTCAAACCGAAGGAGTCCTCAGATCTAAAATGAGTCTTTTTAGACAGCAAATAGATGGGTCTTGTTTTTTTTTTTTTATCCAATCTGATACCCTATGTCTTTTGGTTGGAGCATTTAGTCCATTTGCATTCAGTGTTATTATTGAAACATGCGGGTTTAGAGTCATTGGGATATCTGTAGGCTTCATGCTTTCAGTGGTGTCTCTGGTCCTTTGTGGTTCTTGCAACATTTCACTTACAGAGTCCCCCTTTGGATCTCTTGTAGGGCTGGCTTAGTGGTGATGAATTCCTTCAGTTTTTGTTTGCTTGGGAAAACTTTTATCTCTCTTTCTATTCTGAATGACAGACATGCTGGGTAAAGGATTCTTGGCTGCATATTTTTCTTGTTCATCAAATTGAAGATTTCCTGCCATTCCTTTCTGGCCTGCCAAGTTTCAGTAGATACGTCTGCTACTACCCTTATGTGTCTACCTTTGTATGGTAGGGCCCATTTATCCCTAGCTGCTTTCAGAATTCTCTCTTTATCCTTGTATTTTGCCAGTTTCACTATGATATGTCATGTAGAAGATCGATTCAAGTTACATCTGAAAGGAGTTCTGTGTGCCTTTTGGATTTCAATGCCTGTTTCCTTCCCCAGATCAGGGAAGTTCTCAGCTATGATTTGTTCAAGTATACCTTCAGCCCCTTTCTCTCTCTTCTTCCTCTTCTGGAATTCCTATGATATGGATATTGTTCCATTTGGTTGCATCACTTAGTTCTCTAATACTCCCCTTGTATACTCCTGGATTTTTTTATATCTCTTTTTCCCAGCTTCTCCTTTTTCCATAATTTTATCTCCTAATTCACCTATTCTCCCCTTTCCCTCTTCAATCTGTGCTGTGGCCGCCTCCATTTTATTTTGCACCTGACTTATAGCATTTTTTAATTCATCATGACTATTTTTTAGTCCCTTGATCTCTGTAGCACTAGATTCTCTGCTGTCCTCTATACTTTTTTCAAGCCCAGTGATTAATTTTATGACTATTATTCTAAATTCTTGTTCTGTTACATTGATTAAATCGGTTTTGATCAATTCGTTAGCTGTTTCTGCTCCCTGGAATTTCTTTTGAGGAGAATTCTTCCATTTCATGATTCTGGCTAGTTTTCTGTCCCTTATGTGTTTTGAAAGCTTTTTGTGTGCTGTGCACCTTTGAGCTATATTAAAGGAGGGTCAAAGAATGTACAGGGCCTGGCCCTTCAGGAGGTGTTTTTTTGGAGATTGTTACTTGCTCTCTGTTGTTGTGACTTTGGTTATTTTATTACCTTACTTGTAGTTATATTTTGGACCCTCCACCAGGTGTGCTTTGATTTGTTCCTTGGAATAACCCTGTAAAGAAAACAGATAGACAAACAGACAAAAACATGCAAACACATAAGAAAATAACACAAACAAATAAACAAAAAGAAAAGACTAAAGACTAAAAACAAAAAAACCCAAAACACCAACTACACGTAAAGAAGAAGGTAGAGGCGGTGCTGATGGAAGAGCACATACAAAGAGAGAAATGATGAGAGGGGAAACAAGAAAAAAATAAACATTGACTAGGCAGAGAGACTAAAAGGCTTAATCCAGAGAGAAAGAAAGAAAAATAAAGAAGGAAGCAGGGAGAAAGAAACGCAGATAAAGTTACCCAGACAGAGAAACTATAAGGCTTGATTATTCCAGAGAGAGAGAGAAAGGAGTGCAAAGAAGGAGGTGTAGAACAGGTATCAAGACAATGGATTAAATATGTCTGTTTAGACAAATAATAACCAGAGTAATCAGCCTAGGGGAGGGAAGAGACAAAGTGGAGAAATAGCGGGAGGTGGCAGAATATATCTATATATCCAGAATAGACCTAAAGTTAATCCAGGCAATGCTGCATCGCTTGCCGGGAGGAACTGTCTGCAGGGTGTTTGCCTCTCCGGTGGATATGCAGTTGCCCAGTGCTAAGGAGTGTGGTTTGGTGTAGTCTGAACCCACATCCTCTGTGGGCCCCGGAAGTCATCCCTGAGGCTCTGCCTTGTGTGTGTGTGTGTGTGTGTGTGTGTGTGTGTGTGTGGTGGGGGAAATGGCGATCCCCCAGTCTCTTCTCCCTGGACAGGACCTGGTGGACTCTGTTTGAATCGTCCTCACTGTGCCGCTGGCACAGATGGGACAGGCCTTCTCGTTCTGCCAACTCCCCTGACCCTGCGTTTGGTTAGGATTCAAAGTCCTGCTCAGTGTGCTCTGGTGCTGGGGAAGCACCTCTCAGTGTTCCCCATATGTGGTTGCTACTGGCTTTGTCCGTGCTGCTGCAATTCAGGGATGACAGCCTCCTCCTACTGTGACTGAGAGCTGCCCTTGTGGATGCAGGCAGACACAGGCAGGCTTTGTCTTTTCCCACAGCACTCCATGGAGACGGCCGCCTTTTCCTACAGCAGACTGTCCCTTGGCCCAGCCACTGCTCCCCGGGGGTGGAAGACACAGACAGGTTCTGTACTATCACGCAGCCCTCCAGGGAGGGAACCACTTTCTCCAGCTGCGGACTAAGCCCCTGATCTACCACCGTACCCAGGGCTGCCTCCCCTCCTCCCCGGGTGCACAAACAGGGAGCCGGCTCCAGTCCAAAGAAAGCCCTGCAGTTAGAGATCGGATCCCTTTCAGCCTCAATCCGAGGTCTTTCTCCTGTCCAGATACGGTCCTTCACTTCCCTAGATGCTCTTTCTCTTCCCTTTGTCTCTCTGCAGAAGGGGGTCCCTCCTCTCTGTGCCCACATGGCCTTTTTTTTTTTATCTCCCCCAGTTCGCAGTTACCCACCAACCCTTTTTTTTTTCTTCCAGTTTTCCCATTTTCTTCCTAGTAGATTCAGTCTCTTGTCCTCCCAGGCAATGGTGTTGAAAGTCCTTTGGCTTCTGCACTTCTTTGTTTGAGAGATGCGGGAAGTATGGTTCCCCCTACTTCTCCGCCATGTTGGCCGCTCCTCTCTAGGCTTTTGTTAACAAAAGCCAGGACGCTTATAGACTATTTCTGCTTTTTGTCTAGGGATATACTTTCTTCAGATGATGTAGCCCACAGTCTGTTACCTGCTGAATGTGCAGCATGGGAAAAGAGAAAAGAAATATAAATTGATATATGATAAACTGTCCAGTTGGTGTCCACTGAGGTGAGGTTGTGGTAATCATCAGGTCTGAAGAATCTGAGAAAGTTTCTCTCATGTGTCTGATGTGTTGACAGAGAGGGCTGTAAGGCTGGTCTCATCTGGGGATGCCTACCAGCAAGCCCATGTAAGACCTCTCCAGCATGCTGGCCTCAGGGTACTCAGAACTCTTTATTTCTAGATACATACTTTCTTTTCTTTTTTTGTTTTTACAATTAAAAAAAAGTTTTAAAAATATTTATTTATTTTTGAGGGGGGGGCGGTGGGGAGGGAGAGAGACAGGGAGACACAGAATCTGAAACAGGCTCCAGGCTCTGAGCTGTCAGCACAGAGCCCAACTCAGGGCTCCAACTCAGGAACTGCGAGATTGTGATTTGAGCTGAAGTCCGACGCCCACACAACTGAGCCACCCAGGCACCCTGTTACATATTTTCTGATATTACTGTAAACTGTATTTTCTTTTTAATTGTTATTTCTTTTCACTAGCTGTGTGACTTTCCATCTCTGGCGCCTCAACAAGAGCAGATGCCTCCAGAACTGACCATTTGCAATGGGTGGATGTGCAGAACTAATACTGTTTCCCGATCAAGAGGAGCAAGCCAAACTTGGTACAACATCCAACCCTATAATCTGCAGGCCTGCACTTCCTTCTGCTACAATGGGTGGATTCACTACAAGACTGAGTTTGGAGCCAGTAGGTGAGAGCAAATATGTCCTGGTGGTCACAAAGAGGAGATCCGCCAGCAAGAGCCCAGCCACCTCCCACCTTGGACCATCCATCATCAACAAGAACTCCAGGTCTACGTGGGCAGCACCTGTCACGTGATCTGTAAGAACAAGTGCAGCCCCCTTCTGCACATGCCCCTTATTGGTCCTGCGTAGCCATGGTTGTCCAGTGCCACCAGAAGCTGCTAGGGTTGTGAAGAGATCTCTGACCTTCAAGATTCAGCTAATACTCTTACACCCCTAAAGCCATAAAGATGTCAGCTGATTTTTCTCGAAAGCAAAACCAAAATATTTAGAAATGCACGTGAGTCTTATTCTAGGCACCTTGCTAAGTATTCCCATTATTTTAAATTATATGCCATATTTTAGTTTTTCTATATAAATGATTACACCATGTGTAAATAACAATAATTTTATTTCTTTCTTTCAGTTCTTAGGTCTGATTTCCTTTTATGTCTTGCAACACTGGCCAGACCTTCAGTGCAATAGCACTCTTGCATAGTACTGAAATTTAAAGTAAGTTGATTTAATGTTTCCCACTTAGAATGATGTTTTTTCTAGATTAAAAACATAGGCATTATTCATCAGGTTAAGGAAGTTCCTTTATATTTCTAATTTATTATAAATTAAAAAAAATCAACTGTGTTGAACTTATTAAGTGCTTTTCCTTCTACATCCATTGAAATGGTCTTTATTTTAACATCTCTGCTGTATTGAATTACATTTATGATTTTTTTTTTCACATTTTACCATATTGTTTTTGGAGAGAAAGTCAATTTGGTTGTTTCTTTAATAATTCTTTAATAGGATTTTGGTTCGTAATATCCTATTGCTTCCCACACCACCCCCCTCCACCCCCCCATCTCTTTATAAGTGAAATAAGCCTGTAATTTTCCTTTATTTGGTATCATGGTTAAGTTGGAGAACTTTCCTTCTCTGTCTATCTTAATGCCTGGGAGAGTTTGTACAAAATTGGACTAATCTATATGCTGACAATTTTGCAGACCAACCCTCTTGCCTATAAAACCTCTGGGGCTATTTTTTTCCTTGAGGGAAGATTTTTAACTATTTCTTCAATTTATAAAATGGTTATAGTGCCATTTGAGTTTTTTTCTTGTTGAATAAGCCTGTAAGACATACTTTTTAGGAATATGTCCATTCAGTAAGTCTGAAAAATTGTTGGCATGCATTTGTTAATGGCATTTTCTTATCTTACTTTTAATGTTCACTTTATATGTTGTTACTATGCTTTAACTTATAGTATTGTTAACTGGTGCCTTTTCTGTTCTTGATCTGTCTTACTAAAGATTGTTATTTTTTAACTTTTGGCATTTAAAATCTCTACTCTATTTTTGTATTCTATTTAATTAACTTTGACTTATATTTATTGTCTTTTTTGTACATTATTTGGGATTATACTGTTGTTCATTTTGTAACTTCTTAAGAAGGATGCTTAATTCATTTTAAAAGAGTAAAAACTTGACTACAGTATTTGGTCATTTTTACTTCATGTATCTTATAATGTCTCCTACACTTTATTCTTATTTAAATATTTTATTGAAAGCTCATTTTTGGCAGTTTTTGTTTTTGTTTTGTGTGTGTGTGTGTGTGTGTGTGTGTGTGTGTGTGGCAGAACTCTGTATAACAAAGCCTTTGAGTCTTTGAATGCCTGAAATTTTTGGCCTCATATGTTAGTGGTAGTTTGGTTAATTATAAAATTTTGGGTTCTCTTCCATCAGTACTTTGGAAACATCATTCCATTGTCATCTTACATCCAGTGTTGGTAATGAAAAATCTTATGTTAATATGATTTTTTCTTTCTTTTGAAAGTTTTTAGAATTTTCTCTTGGTTTTGAATACACCTAAATTATAGTAAATGTGTCTCTGTAGAGCTGTTTCTGAATCATTTGTCTTTTACTCTGAGATCTTTTGTCTCTTTAGATCTGAAAAATATATCTGTATTTTCTTTTCAAATATTGTTTTTGCCCACTTTTCTTTTTCTTTTTAGGAATTTTTTTTTATTTGGATATTAGCACTCTACTTCTATTCTCCATATCTCATACCGTCTTCTTTAATAGTTTCTATTTACATGTTCTTGTTTTTTGCTTCTGGGAGATTTCCTCAATTTGGTCTTCCAATTTGCTAATCCACTCCTCTATTGTATTCATTCTCTATATCCCAATGTTTGAGCTCTTTATTTCAATTATTATATTTTCATACATAATATTTGTGCTTGCTTCTTTTCTGTGTTTTTAAAAAAAACTTTTTTGTGTTTCTAACATCTTTCCTTATTTCTCTTAGTAATTATCAAGATAACTGCTCTAATAGTTCTGCTTCTGATAGATGGAATAGTCCAACATGTATTTTTCTTTTGAAGTAGTTGTACTCTTCAAATATTTTGTGGATTGTTTTTATGAGTTCAGTTTTCCTTAGTACTATCATCTCTGCCAAGCAGTGCGCAGTCCCTGATTGCCCCAAATTGCTTAGGTGTGTGTGTGTGTGTGTGTGTTGGGTGACTGGCCTTTGAGTCTGTCACTTCTCGTTCATAAACAACCTTCAGGCTAAAGAGCCACTCTGCATCACATGGGGAAACAACATTAGGAGGGAATGTAGCTCAGATTGTAACTCACTAGCCTTGGAACTTGTGTGGGAAAGGTGTAACTCCCCAAAGTGACTTAGTTCCTATTCTATAATTTTTCATAAGCTGTTTTGGGTCGGGTTCCCCAGCTAACAGACCGAGATGAAGATTTCTTTGCAGGAATTTATTAAAGTGTGGTTTCAGGAATAATACCTCAAAGGAAGTAGGGGAAACAGAATTGGGCAGTGGGAGGGGTGAACTGTGATGCTGTTATAGCAGCTGATCCCACAGGAAGTCTGGAGTAAGGAGAGACCTTCAGAGTGTCCAACACTGAGGCAGGGTGGCTGAAATTTGGTACCAAGCTCTCATCCCAATTGACCAGTAATTGAATGCAGGCTATCCCTATGTTTTCTAGTAGGCATTCATGTTCAGCACTGTTTTCTGGGGTTGTTTTGGAGTTAGCAGTAGTATTTCTGAGGTGGTTTCAAGTTTGGTTGTGGTCACTGAGATGGTTTTAAGTTGACTGGTGATCTCAGGGTGGTTTGGGGTTCAGTGATGGTCTCTTGAATGGATTCATGTTGGTTGATGACTTCTGGAATGGTTTGGGGTTCAGCAGTGGTTTCTGGGGTTGGTGTGTTTTCAAGTTTAGCAAATTTTTTCTAAGGAGGTTCAAATTTACCACTGGTCATTG
Source organism: Prionailurus bengalensis (assembly GCF_016509475.1). NCBI lineage: Eukaryota > Metazoa > Chordata > Mammalia > Carnivora > Felidae > Prionailurus > Prionailurus bengalensis. The sequence continues at coordinate 149,334,547 of NC_057344.1, forward strand.
GGGTGGTTTCAATCAATGTCTCAGGTTTTTTGAGGGGAAGGTTTCCTGGTAGATTCAGCATCAGTAGGAATCTCTGGGGTAGTTATGGGGTGGTCTTTTTAGAATCAGCAGTGTCTTTTGGGATAGTTTCATTTTCAGCTGTGGTCTCAGGCATGTTTTGATGTTTAGCACTGATTTTTGATGGGGCTTCAAGTTTATTGCTTGTTGTTTGGTTGGTTTCAGGTTCAAGGGTATTCTGTGGTAGTTTTGGATTCAGTGGTGACTGCATGGCTGCTTTCAGGTATAGGAGTATTTTCTGGGGTGGTTTTAAGTTTGGTGTTGGTCACTGAGGTTGGTTTGATGTTTTGAGTTCATCAGTGGTCTCTGGGTTGGTTTTTGATTTGGTGGCAGTGCTTTGTGTGGTCACATGTTCACCAGTGGTCTCTGAGGTGGTTTTGGGTTCAACAGTAATTTTTGGGAGTGGTATCAACTTTAATGACAGTTGTTTGGGTGGTTTCAGGTTCAAAGATATTTGTAGTGGTTTTTGGTTCAATGGTGATCTCTTGGTTGGTTTCATGTTCATCATTCTATCCAATAGGATAGTTTTAGACCTAATAGTGTCTTCTTTGGTGGTTTTAGGTTCAGCAGTGGTCTCTAGAGTGGGTGTGATTTCAGGTGTGGGTTGTGGGGTAGTTTTGAGTTTGGTGGTGGTCACTGTTTGCTTTGAGTTCTATAGTGTTCCCTGGTTTGTATTTCAGTTCTGTGGCAGTCTCTTACATGAGTTCCTGTTCACCAGTGGTCTCTAAGTGGGTTTTGCTCTCTGTGGTGGTTTCAATTTCTGAGGTGGCCTCTGGGGTGTTTTCAGATTCAGTGGTGTTTTCTTGTATTGTTTTGTTTTCAGTTGTGGTCTCACGTGTGTTTTGTTGCCCCACAATGAATTTTGATGGGGTTTCAAGTTTAGTGCTTGTTGTGTAGGTGGTCTTGTGTGTGGTAGTTTGGGGTTCAGTGGTGATCCCTTCACTGCTTTCAAGTATGTGGGTGTTTTCTGGGGTGGGTTTAGGTTTGGTGGTTATCACTAAGGCTGTTTTGGGTTCATCAGTGGTCTTTGGGTTGGTTTTTGATTTGGTGGTCATCTCTAATGTGATTTTGTGTTCAATAGTGGGCTCTGGGTTGGTTTTGGGTTCAGCAGTGGTTTCCAGTATCGTTTCAGAAATAATTGTGGTACCTGGGGTGGTTTCTGCTTTAGCCACAGTTTGAAGAGTGGGTTTGGGTTCAAAAGTGGTTTTTGTGGTGGTTGTGAGTTCAGTGATCACTGAGGTTGTTTTGGGTCCAGAAATACCCTCTTGGGCAGTTTTGTAATTATCTTCAGTTTCTTGTGTGGTTTGTTGTTCAGCAGCAGTGTTTTCTGGGGTGGATTCATTTTCAGAGGTGACTGAGGATGTTTCTAGAGTAAGTTTAATAATAATTGGAGTGCTGGTAGATTTACGTAGAATGCTAATAGCATTTTGGCTAGTCAGAAAGGAGGTGATGGGTGCTTTTGAAGGGAGTTTTGGAGCTATTATTTTATGTTGATTATGAAAGACAAAGTTATCAAGACAAATTATACGGCCTAAAAATGGTGTTCGATAAAGCTTCTTACAGATTTTTTTATGTGGGTGGTTCTTTTTGTGTTTACTTTTTTCTGTAAAGGGAGAAAATATTTTCCAGTGATATTTGTGTGGTATGTGTGGGAATCTATGAAACTGAATAGCTCCACTTCTATGCATAAAAGCATATTTTGAGAATAATAAAGGATTAGCGTTTGTTTTCCACTGAACGAGTCCTCTGTTTTTTTTCTTACTTTCACTACTAGGCTGTAAAAAGAGAAAGGAGAATGTTATTCATGAGTAAAAATATTAATGAAATTTGGATGAATCAAACGTCATTTAAATTTGGAAATATGTATACTTTTATTAGTTTTTGGTGAAGTATGTCACACATGCATAAAACATAATGTACATATAATTCAATGAATTAAGAAGGCAGATACTTGTGTAACTATAGTACAGATAAAGAAGTAGAACATTGCCATTATTCCCTTTAGCCCTTCCCACTTTTTATTCTTCCTTTCTCTTCAAAGTTAACCATCATCCTTTACTTCTAACACTTGTGCAGACCTATTTTTGAATTTTGTATAAATGGAATTATACTATACATCGTGACTTGTGTCTGGCTTCTTTTGCTCAACATTATATTTGTGAAATTATTCATATTGCATGTAACTGTAATGCATTTTTAAAAAGTGTTTTTTTATTTATTTTTGAGAGAGAGAGAGAGAGAGGGGGGGGGGGAGTGCAGGAGCAAGCAGGGGAGGGGCAGAGAGAGAGAGAGAGAGAGAGAGAGAAAGAGAGAGAGAGAATCCCAGGTAAGCTCTGTGCTCAGTGCATAGCCCAATGTAGAGCTCAAACTCATAAATCATGAGGTCATGACCTGAGCCAAAATCAAGACTCAGAGGCTTAACTGACTGGGCCACTCAGGAGTCCCTGTAATAATTTTTTTGAAGTCACCATAGAGTAATTAGTCTCTTCTATAAATCTACCACAAATGTATTTGGTCTATACTTTATGAACCTTTAGAATATTTTCAGTGTTTGGTTATTAGAAATTATATTGCTGTGAACTTTCTTGTATCTGTGTATTAGTATAGATGTATAGGCATTTTCTCGGGGAATATACTAATATTATTTACTTTATGACTTGGTATATATAGATCTTGAATATTGGTATATAAAACCATACAGTTTTCCAGAGTGATTCTGCTAACTTAGGTTCCTGCTGGTAGTGTATGAGAATTCCAACATTTGCTGCTGCCAGTGTTTAAAATTTTTTAAGTAAAATTTTAATCATTCTGATTAGTGTGTAGTATTATCTTATTATGGTTTATATTTTCCATTATATATGAAGTTGAATTTTATTACATACATTTAGTGCTACTTGAATGTGACCAAAGTCTTAAAGATACTCTGTTACCTTCTAGACCCTTTAATGTATTGTCTTTTTGCTTTGAGATCTGCAGTTCAGTAGTTGTTTTTGGGAAAGAGAAAGAGGTGGGATAATATAAGTTTGAGGTCTTTTTTTTTTTCAGTTTGGATTGTAATTGACTTAGTACTTTTATTCTTATTTTATTTTATTTATTTCATCTTATTTTGTTTTATTCTATTTATTTTTGAGAGAGGGCACACATGTGCTCCAGTGAGGGAGGGGGCAGAGGAAGAGAGACAGGGAGAGAATCTTAAGCAGGCTCCATGCCCAGTGCTAAGTGCAACATGGGGCTTAATCTTAAGACAGCAAGATCATGAACTGAGTGGAAATCAAGAGGTGGTCGCTTAACCAACTGAGCCACCCAGGTGTCAGTACTTTTATTGAAAAGAGTATCCTTTCTCTATTGATCTACAATGCCACCTTTCTTATAAATTACTTGTCCATTTATGTATGGTTCTGTTTCTGGGCTTTCTGTTCTAGTGGTTTCTTTATCTTTTGACAAAACCACACATCGTAATCACTGTTACTTTACATTATCTTAGTGATCAGTAGAGCAATCACATGAAACCTTCTTCCTTCCTCTCTCTTTCTTTCCTTTTCTTTTCCTTTCTTTTCTTTTCCTTTCTTCTCTTTTCTCTTCTCTTCTCTTTCTTTCTCTCTTTCTCTTTCGAGTATCTTGGCTTTTCTTAAACTTTTGAATTCTGTGTAAGAAGGTGTATAGGTGCAGATATTTAATGGAAAAAGGAAAGAAGAGAAAGAGGAAGTTTCTGTCCCAGATTCCCCTGATTGTTTGTATTTCCATGTCTCTGAAGTAAGCCAAGAAATGCTGCCAACCAAGAAGGTACAGGATAAGGAAATAAACGTAGCATTTAGATTCTTACTGTCTAGTGAAAAAAGGAAAGAGACTCTGACACTCAAATTCCAATTATAGAATAGGTGTTCTTATTTAATTATGCAGTCCTTTCTATTCTATCAGATATTGGCAAAGTTTTCTGTGCACCATTTTAATGTTTTGTGATGTAATTCTTTTATGATTTTACATGTCACTTAAATTTGTATTTCCTGCTTATTCTTTCCACACTGATATTAACCATGCAAAAAACTTACACAAAAGAAGAGAAAATCCATGCAGGAAAAATAAAGATATTGTATTGGGGCAATTCTCAATTAAAGTTAGCATTTTACATAACAATACAGGATATGGCAAAAGTCAACTCAAAATGTGGTATGTTGCAACTGCATTATAATTTACCAAATCCAGACTAAAATTTTATACCAATTGTAAATCATGGACTAAAATAAAACTCAGTGAAATTAGATGCCTGAGCCAGAGTTTCCATTCCTTGGTTTTGACAACAAACTAGTAATTTAGCATAGGATAGGCAGTAGAGGAGATAATGCTACATTTCTTTGAACCAATTAATAGTAATAAAGGATCACTAGTTCTCTTTTGGTAACCAATTAGATTTTTAAATAACAAATCCAACAGAAACAGGACTGTATCCAAACAAACTATATTCAAAGATCACTAAACAGAAGCTATGTCTAAATGACAATATTGATAGAGTAAGGATAAAAACAACAGAATCTATCATTTATTCACACATAGCATGTGCTAATTGTAGGTTAAGTATAGTTTATGTACATCACCTTGTCTAATCTTTTTAGAAAATTTTATATATTTGTTTGTTATAGTCCACTGTTAACATTAGGGTTCACTCTTTGTATTGTACATTCTATGGATTTTGTTAAGTGAAAAATGCCATTTGTCTACCATTATAGTATCAATCAGAGTAGTTTCAATGCCCCGTCCTTCATCTATTCATCCAGACCCTCCCATTCCCCACCCCTGACAACGATTGATCTTTTTTACTGTCTTTGGAGTTTTGAATTTTTCATTGTGTCACATAATTGAATCATACGCTATGTAGCCTTTCCAGACTGGTTTCCTAGCTCATTTCTTTTTATCACTGAATTAATACCCAGTATATGGATGTACCATGATTTGTTTATTCATTCAATTATTGAAGCATATCTTGGGTGCTTCCAATTTTTGGCAAATAGGAATAAAGCTTCTATAAACATTCATGTGCAGGTTTTTGTGTAGACATAAGTTTTCAAGTCCTCTGGATAGATACTTAGGAGCAGGACTTCTGGATCAGGTGGTAAGACTATGTTTAGCTTTTTTTGTTTAAATTTTTAGTGTTTATTTATTTTTGAGAAAGAGAGAAAGAGAGAGAGAAGGAGAGAGCACAAGCAGGGAAGGGGCAGAGAAAGAGGGAGACACAGAATTCAAGGCAGGCCCCAGTCTCCGAGCTGTCGGCACAGAGGCCTATGCGGGTCTCAAACCACGAACCATGAGGTCGTGACCTGAGCTGAAGCCGGATGCTTAACCAACTGAGCCACCCAGGTGCCCGACCATGTTTAGCTTTTTAAGAAACTGCCAAACTGTCTCTTGAAATGGATGTACTGTTTTGCCTTCTCATTGCTTCATCTTTGAGTAACACTTCAATGTATGTATTTTACACCTTACTCAGATGGGAAAACTGAAATTCCAAGAGAGTACATAATTTGCCTAAGGTCATACAGCAGAGTAAAGGCTAATGCTGGGATTCAAATTTGAGCTGGCCTGGCTTTGAAGCTGGTGATCTTTTTGTTACACTATGTGTGTCTTTGAGCAACCCAAATACTCAGCTGGGCAGGGTCCTTTAATGGTGTATGTGTATGTAGCCAATTTCTAGTATGTATGTATGAATGTATGGATGCGTGTGTGTGTGTGTGTGTGTGATTAGTGGCTCTGTCTGGAGTTTAAAGCTAGACATCAGGGAGACATTTTATTGCAGAAGCCTAATAGCCTTCCTTATTTCCCTGGACCAGAGAGTCACTCTCCCCCTCCTCTGCCATAGCTCCAGGAAGAGATACAAAGCTCTGTGAATATGCTAGAGGGCAGGCACTAGAGGTAGCTACTCCTTATTACAACTTCAGTTATAGGGGAAGACAGTTTTCTATCATTAAACTTTGCATTCACTCCATAAAAGCACTTTAAGTAATGTAAATACTAATCAAGGCCCCAAAATCACATTTTTGAATTCAGGGCTTTTTAATTTTTTTAAAAAGAACTAGAACACTAGTGGCTATCTGTTCTAGGGTGGATGGCTGGGAGAAAAAGTCACTGGCTGTCGTTTGTAAGTTGTTTTGTCAGTTGATGCTGTTCAATAAGTTCCATAAATTATCTTCACACTTTTTCATTCCTTTTTGTGTTTGGTCCTCTAATTGCATGAGTACCATTGCCCTGTCTTTGAATTTGTTGATCTCCTCCCCTCCTCCTCCCCGTCTCCTCCTCCTCCTCCTCCTCCTTCTTCTTCTTTTCCTTATTCTTCCTGTCTGCTATTGAATTGCTCTACTTATTTTTTCAGTACAGTTATTGTATTCTTCAGCTCTGATTTTTCTTTGGTATTTTCTTATATCGTCTCTGTTGAAATTCCCATTTTGTTCATGCATTGTTCTCCTGACCTCAGTGAACATCTTTATGACCATGGTTTATTAGGTAAATCACTTATGTCCATTTCATTAAGGTCTTTTTCTGAGTTTTTGTCTTGTTCTTTCATTTGGAGTGTATTACTCTATTTCATCATTTTTCTTGACTCTCTAATTTTCTATGCACTGGATAAAACAACCAATGCTCTCAATCTTGAAGGAATGATTTTGTGTAGGAGATGAATTTTATTATTCATCCCTGCTCTAGCTCTTGGCTGACTCTCAAAACGTTGTGATTATCCAAGTATCCTCTTTGCTTTTAGTGGCTCTCAGTTGTTGGATGTGTGTCAAGACTTGTTGGTGTCCCAAAGGAGAGTATCTCAGTTAGGATCTAGATGCAGGCTGATTGCAAGTCAGACTCTTAGGCAGCAGCTTTTAAAGCAGCAAATGTAGGGGCACCTGGGTGGCTCAGTTGGTTAAGCATCTGACTTCGGCTCAGGTCATGATCTCACAGTTTGTGGGTTTGAGCCCCACATTGGGCTCTGTGCTGACAGCTAGCTCAGAGCCGGGAGCCTGTCTTCAGATTCTGTGTCTCCCTCTTTCTCTGTCCCTCCCTCTCTCTCTCTCTCTCTCTCTCTCTCTCTCTCAAAGATAAATAAAACATAAGAAAATTAAAAAAAATAAAGTAGCAAACATACCTCTTTAGTGGGATGCTGGGAATTGGCTATTTCTGTCTGATCCCTCGGCCCTGAGCCCTGAAGGCATAGCCAATTAAGAACTGTTTCCTTGTTTGCTCCTATCCCATTGAACTTGTGACCACATCCTCACTAGTCACGAGAACAAGCAGAACCAAGTTAAGGGGCATACCCTGAGTAGCAGCCACAAAAACTGGGGTGTCAGATGTGTGCACAAGTTCCTTTTTGGGAGATACTGGTGGCCTGGAAAAAGTGAGAGAGTGTAAAGATGGTATCTCCTGGCTTCTGTGGTCTCTGGAGAGTATTGCAGTTGGCCCCTTGATGTGTTTTAAATTAGAAGCCTGCTCAGGCCAAAGCTTTGAGATAGGCAAATAAATCCCTTTCATAGAAAGGCTGGATGTTTCAGTCCACTGCTTCTGTGCTGGGCCCTGGGGTTAGCTACAGTGAGTCTGTAAGAGTGCTTTAAAAACTTGGGGTCCCTGGGTGGCTCAGTTGGTTGAGGATCTGACTTGATTTTGGCTCAGGTCATGATCTTAGGGTCGTGAGATCAAGCCCTGTGTCAGTTTGTGCCCTGAGTGTGGAGCCTGCCTAAGATTCTCTTTCCCTCGCTCTCTGACCTTCCCCTGCTCACGTGTGTATGTGCACACATGTTCTCTTTCTCTCTCAAAAAATAATTGTCTTAGTTTCCTATAGCCTTGTGGGTCTTGTGTATGTGAACCCCATTGGCTTTTATTTTTTTATTTTTTAATTAAAAAAAATTTTTTTTAACGTTTATTTATTTTTGAGACAGAGAGAGACAGAGCATGAACGGGGGAGGGTCAGAGAGAGGGAGACACAGAATCCGAAACAGGCTCCAGGCTCTGAGCTGTCAGCACAGAGCCCGACGCGGGGCTCGAACCCACGGACTGTGAGATCATGACCTGAGCCGAAGTCGGCCACTCAAACGACTGAGCCACCCAGGCGCCCCCCCCCCCCCCATTGGCTTTTAAAGCTAGATGCTTTGGGGACCCATTTCTTAGGTGGAAATCTTAAAAGTTGGGGAGGCAGATGTAAGTTTCAAACCCTTCACTCCTCAGAGAAGCTGGGAGTTTTGAATTCCCTTTCATTTGTGTGTTGCTGTGCTGGGGTGGGTTTATTGTGAGATTGTGTTTCAACCTCTTCTCCATGTTTCCATGTGGGTTTTTTCTTATTTGCCTAATATATAGTAGTCACCTAGCTAGTTTCTGGATTTCTTTCAGAGGGAATTGTTCTGTATGTAGCTGTAGATTTAGCTTTCCATGGAGGGAGGTGTGCTTATGAACCTACTATGTCGTCATCTTAAGCCAGAACTTCACATTTGTTTTTCCCAAGCTTGTTTCCTAGTCAGAGTCTTCAAGAGGAACTCAGGGAACAATATACTTTGGGTTCTTCAGTTTCCTAATAATAAAACTTCAGTCTTTATATTTGGAGATCAATTTTGCTGAATATATATTTTGGCTTATATTTTATTTTCTGAGTATCTTAAATATTTTATCCCATTGTCTTGTTATATAGCATAACCATTGAAAAGACTGGCATCAATCTCATTTTATTTTTCTTATAAGTGTACTTGTTCTGTTATCTGGACACCTAAAGGATTTTTTTTAAACATTAAAGGTCAGTAGTTTTACCAGAGTATATATTAGTGTTGACTGCTCTGGTTGGTTTTTCCAGGTACATCAATAGTTTTTAGGAAATGTTTCCTGAATTATACAACTTTAAGTATTTGTTCTGACCCATTGCATTGATTTTCTTCTTCAAGACACCTGTAATCAATCTATCTATCTATCTATCATCTATCTAGGTAAGTATATATGTATGTATAGGTGTGTGTGTGTGTGTGTGTGTGTGTGTGTGTGCGTGTATCTACATACACACCAGAAAGTAATAGACTTAAAATACAGATCATATATGTGTATATATCAGATATATATATATATATATATATATATATATATATGATCTTTCCTCCTACTTCCTGTTTTTTTTGTTTCTGTTACTTTCTGTTAAGTCTTTTAATCTCCTTCAAAGTTTCTTTTTTTTTTATTTAAACATATTTTGTTCCTGCTCATTTCTATTTCTCTTATGTATTTATTTGCTTATGTGATAAATATATTTGATCTTTTTCTTTTATTTCTAATTCTTTCCTGAGTTCTATAAGCTCTCTTTTCAAACTTTGATTTTGTACAGTCATCTTTTTCTATTTCTTATTTATGAGGTTTTTTTCATAGCTTTTATTTTTTTTCCTCCAAATTTTTAACTTGTTTTGATATATAGGGCCAAAATTTTCATTTGTTTTAGGGCATGTGTTTCTGGCATGATTTCATTACCAGTTGGATCATTATTCTGACCATTCTCCTTTGGTTTTTCTTAAAAAATTTTTCAGTGGGTTCTGGTATAATGTTTTGTGGCTACAGTTTTTCAGTGGGATACACAATCTGGTATGATTTTTAAGTGGATACACTCTCTTGTCCTATGAAGGAGAATATAAAACATCATGGATTTCCTAGTTTCTTGACTTTAGGATTTTCTCTTCTGTTGGTATCATGAAATGTTAACAAATTATGGCCTTAAGATTTTTGAGCTCTACCTGCTCTGTTCCCCTTCCCTCACTTCATCAGCACATTCTCTTTTCTTTGTCTCAACAAGTCCCTTTCCTGCTCAATTTAGACACTACTCTTAACAATTTCTCTTCAGCATAGGGGTTCTTTTTTTTTTCCCCTAAAGGGAGCTTTAGTTAATTTACAGAATTCATAGAGGCTGAATTATTGCATATAGTTAGGTTTTTTCCTGATCCCCTTGGCCGTATTAGCAAATTCGGGGACTTTTTGTATTGTTAGGGTGAAGAGGTCACTTATTTTGTTTCAGTTGCCTCTCTTAATTATAGAAATATTATTATTTTTTAAATGTTATTTTTTATGGAACTAGATCTCATTTATTAGTATATTTGTGTATATTAATACTAGTGACAGCTTGATAAAAACATTAGCTCCTTGTAGACATGGGAAGATGACTTATGTGGTTGGTGAAAAAAGAAGACTTTTCAGAGTCAAATGCTTAAATGATACAAAATAGCTTGACAAGCTAAAGTGAGAACACACTTCCAGAAGAACTAGATGTTAAGATTGCAGTACAAATGACATGAAGTTACTAACCCAGTTAACATTATAAATTGTGGAAACCTTTTTCTGATTCAGTATAAATCAGCACAAATTATTCACCAATCTTTACAGAAAAGGTCTATTCCGACTTGAAAATCAAAGGGAAAGCTTATGTCTGGATTATTAAGACTCAAATATGTACATAAAGAAGGGTAGTGAAAATGCAAATTGTAACCAAACTATTTCATTTCAGAGAAGAATCACTGTTGGTTAGGTGTTCCTTACTGGTGGCACGTTCACATAATCTGAACCCTTGTGGGTACTGTGGATACTCTGATCATCTCTGAACACTGTGACATTTTTGTTATACAATATGATGTACAACTGGGTGGTATTTGATTTTAGTAAGAGAAGGAGCATAGCATGGTGTCAAGTTGGCACCAAAAGAAGATGAATTCCACCCCCTCCCGCCCCCAACACTAATACCCTTGATTCTTGAGGACAGAACATGGGTAAGGGTATAAAACTTTTCCTCAAACATAAACAGTGACTGAAGAATAAGAAGTTAGTAGCTCAATATATGCATACAATTCAATCTTTTTCAGTGTCCTTCCAAAAATTCTAGCATTTGGAAAATTCAGAGGACATGAACAAGGCTGAGAATTATTACTATGGATTTGAAAAGATGGTGTGAATAAAATAAGGAGGACGAAGGATTGAAATTGATAGGACTTACCAAAAAACCAGCAGTCAGAACCCAGAGTCCAAGAATCAGGGATAGCGTTTTCATCTTTTCCTGTTATGCCCTGAAAATGGTCAGATGGTTATCTTTCTTAGCCACATTGTACCAACATACCATGGTATAGCCATGTACCAACATCTCTCTCTCTCTCTCTATATATATACATGCATGCACATGTGCATACACACACACACACACACACACACACACGGATATATGTACTGGTTAGTATCAGGTTTAATTGAAAAAAATGCACTTTTAATTTTTATATATAATCTTCAAAGACATGGCCTTCTGGATGATGATGAAAAAGTGTTCAGGAATTTTACATAAAGAAATGGACCATTTTAAAGAGGAATAAAGCCACTCTCTCTCTATATATATATACTGCTATTGCTTCTTTTAAAAATTATAACAGGGATTTTGGTTATGGTTATGGTTAGGAAATTTTTTATTTTTCTACATCATGCAGTTAGATCATGGGTCTTCCAAGGAACTTATGCATGAATAAGAGAAAGTCATGGCACTATTTTTAGGGGACGTAAGAACTTTTTCTAAAAATTGTTTAGTCTTTCTTGAAAAAACTTTTCTTATTCCACAACAGTCTTACTAATTAAGAAGTAAAAAAATTCACATCTGTGTTAAAGCATTTTCATATTCTCCATACCTCCCATCACCAAGAATAACCCAAGATAGTCTCTTGTCTGTGCATTGGACTAAAGTCACACACCAATCTATTTCTTTCATTGGTTCTGGATGTTTTCTGTTAAATAGATAGATGTCCTTTTAAGGTTGATGTAAGGAAAGACAGAAGATGAGAAGGACATAGCTCATTAATCTTAATATTTGAATTGTGATTTTCAACAGATGTGGTCTAAAGTATGTCCACAGATAACTATGTTTATACAGTATGAGCAAGAGAAAGTATGTCCTCATAAAAAAAGTAACAGGAAATGGATAATCCTTGGTTCCCAATGTAGAGTTGCAGAGCAGGAAGTTATGTCCTGAACCTGGAGGGGACATTCTTGGAAGATGTGGTACTTGAGTTGGTAGAACATAGATTTGCATGGCAGCACTAGAAAAAATATCCCATACTCCACTCCCAGTGTGGAGGCCAGATGAGGACTAAAAATGTTCCTGTATTTGTAAAGGCAAAAATGACATCTTTCTCATAGACTCATCATTAAGAATGACCTAATAATGTGAAAGCACTTTGAAAGGTATAGAGCAATTTCCAGGTGTGTAGCCTTTATATGATACCTCAATTCCCAAATCCCCAGCTTCTTAGATTATTTAAGAGACATTTGTTGCATGAATTTTCTATGCCACTCTCTACATGGACAGTAGGGGATACTGAAATAATTTAAAGCAAGTTTCCTGTGGTAAGAAGCTCAATGTCTAAAATAGGAGTCACGCGTAAGATTATCTATAACAAAATTAAAAGGAAACAAGATTATCATGTGGTCTAACTGAGGTTTGTTCATCACTATCTTGATTCAGGGCAGCTTTCTGTCTGCTGGGGCTTTCCAGATGTGTTCTGTTTGTTGGGGCTTTCCCCTTCATCTAACCCTGCTAAGTGATGAGCTTATAGTTCTCCTTCTAGGAATTCTTTATATCCCTACAAAGAAAACACACATTTTACCTCAGCTTCTCTTACAAAAATTGAAAACTGAGTTTCTGTTTCAAATCTTTTTCTTCAGAATAAAACTTCCATATTTCAAAATAAAAAAAGTGAAAAAATAATATAATGCTACAAGGTTTGTATGCAAAAGGATCTGAGTAAAAAGTAGAATTCAGAAGACTCAAATTCAGAGTTTTCAGTACCTACCTTAATGGGAGGGATGCTTCTCCTCATGGATAGGTCAAAATGTGAGTGAAATTTGATGGTGGCCTGTTGCTGTCTTATGTCTCAGGATAGCAGGTGAATCAAATGTGCGAGCTTTTTAAGGGACATACTGCCTTTTATGGCCTCCACTGTTTATAGGAGATAGGAGAGAGTTTTATTATAAGGGGAAGTCACTTCTTGATTGATAATCTTTATCCACACAGAGAAATGGTATTTCAATGTTTGGCAGCAGATCTCTTCATATCTATTAATTACTGAGAACACTGTGATCCTTTGAGTCATGTTCTTTCAGTGAATTTTATGTCTTGGGATTAAGCTATGTAAATTCTTTGGGTCATTGGATTCCCACTGTTATTACTAACTAGATGCCTAATTGTTAATGGTAGCTGTGTACCCATAAGATTTAGCTTACCTTTCACATAGCCAGGGATTCTGGCAAATATTTATTAAATCTTTAGAAAGCACACAGAATAGTTCCATGTTCTGTCCTATTGTATAGAAAGGGCATGGAAGACCCGTTTTTAGTTATTGGAAACATAGACAACTGAATTTCCTACCATACTTGTATCTAGGGGCCTTGTGTGTAGTTCTGCTCAATGGAACACAAATAGAAGAAATGTATGTCACTTCTACGATTGGCCACTAAAGTATATCCTGGTTTGTCTTTCACTGTCTTTAAACAAAATATAAGGGAAAGGAAAGGGTAAACTATGCAAATATTTGGGTGAAGGGAGTTCCAGGCAAAGAGAATAATTGTGTGTAGACAGGTCAGAGAGTGCCTGCTTAGAAAAACAACAAAGAGATCAGTATGGCAGAGGTGGATTTTTCCTTCCTATGTACTCAAATGTCATTTTTCTCAGCGAGGCTTATCTTCACACTCTACTTAAAATTACAACGTGTTTTCTTTAGCATTTCCTCTGTTCTCCTTGTCCTTTTTTGCATATAGTTGGTCTCTTTGACATACATGGAAGGCAGAATAATGGCCTTTAAAGATGTCCATATCCTAATCTCTAGAGCCCATAATCCTGTTAGATTACACGACAGAAAGGGAATTAAGGTTGCAGATGCAGTTAAGTTTACTAATTATCCAACTTTAAAATAGGGATATTATCCTGGATTACCTGGATATCTCCAATGTAATCACAAAAGTTCCTAAGATTGGAATAAAATGTAAAAAAAAAAAAAAGTGGAAGAGGGAGAGAAGAGAGTCAGAGGGAAATATGACTGTGGAAAAAGGCATAGAAAGAAGACCGGCTTTGGGACGCCTGGGTAAGCTCAGTTGGTTAAACGTCCGATGTCAGGTCAGGTCATGATCTCTCAGTTTGTGAGTTCGAGCTCTGTGTCGAGCTCTGTGCTGACAACTCAGAGCCTGGAGTCTGCTTTGGTTTCTGTGTCTCCCCTCTTTCTGCCTCTCCCCTGCTCACACTCTGTCTCTCTATCTCTCCCCAAAATAAATAAACATTAAAAAAAAGATACTTGACTTTGAATATGGAGGAAAGGGACCTCTAAGAAGGTAGAAAAGGCAAGGAAAAGATTCCTTAGAGCCTCCAGAAAGGACCTCAGCCCTGCCAACACCTTGATTTTTAGCCCAGTGAGCTCTGTGTCTGAATTCTAACCTATAAAGCTGTAAAAGAATAAATTTGTGGTGTTTTAGCCACTAAGTTGCTGGTAATTTGCTATAGCAGAAGTAGAAAACTATTATAGTATATAACTTGTTTTATAGTTTGTATGTTTATTTTATTGTTTATTGTCAGCTTTTCAATTAACATTTGATTTTTAATACTCTTTTTTTAAAAAGTTTTTATTTTTTTATTTCAAGAGAGAGAGAAAGAGAGAACATGAGCATGCACACACATGAGTGGGATAGGGACAGAAAGAGAGGGAGGGAGAATCCCAAGTAAGCTCCATGCTCAGTGTGGAGCCCAACATGAGGCTCAGTCTCATGATGGGGAGATCATAACGTGAGCTGGAATCAAGAGTCAGCCTAACCACTGAGCCACCCAGGTGCCCTAAAATTTAATTTTTAGTAGGTAATATATTTTCATACTTCAAAATACAATACTATTCACAATGATATAAAGCCAGAAGTCTAGTTTCCATGGTACTCCCTCCTACTAGTCTTACCGGTCCCATCCCTGTTTTAGGTAAGCATTTTTATTAAACAGTTGTTTATTTATACAGTGTTTTTTGAAAAATATAAGCAAATACATGAATGTATGCATGTATGTACATACATACATATATATTTTTTCTTCTCTCTTACAGAAAATATACTGTACTATATATATTATTCTGCAGCTTGTTTTTTTTTTTTCACTTAATCATGTGTCTTGAATTTCTCCATGTCAGACATACAAGATTTAGATTTCCTTATTCATTTTTTCAGCTTGACAAATAAAATAACTAACAAATAAAATTGTAAGATATTTAAGGTATCCAGTTTGATGATTTGGTAAGCAAGTACATTGTGAAAGGCTTCCCCTCATCAAATTAATTAGCACAAACATCATGTCATATATTTGTCTTTTTTGTGTGTGAGAACATTAGCTCTTTCTTAGTAGATTTCAGTGATATAATCCAGAGTCACAACTGTAGTAACCATGTTATATTAGATCTTTAGAACTTACCCTTATAACTGAAAGTTTGTATGCTTATACTAATATATCCCTATTTTCTGCCACCCCCTCATCACTGGTAACCACTTTTATATTCTGTTTCTATGAGTTTGACTATTATTTTGGTTAAGATTCCACATGTAAGTGATACCATGCAGTAGTTGTTTTTCTCTGTCTGACTTACTACACTTAGCATAATGCCCTCTAGGTTCATCCATGTTTTCTTGACAGGATCTTCTTCTCATTAAAGGCTAATGTCCCATTGCATATAAAATGTATATTATATGTATATGTGTGTATGTGTATATCTATATATCTTATATTTTCTTGATTTACTCATACACTGACTGACACTCAGGTTGTATCCATACCTTGGTGTTGAGAAATGTGATCATAAAGATGTGATTATGTATTGACCCTTGAGCTTGACCTGGGCAAATGGAGTCTCCTCACCCCCTCCCCTGTCCTGGGAATGTGAGTTCCCCTTCCCTTTTCCACTCCCAGAGGCTTCTCCAAGGACATAGCCTTGAGATAGTTATGTGATGTTGAGAATGCCTGCATGGTATACGTGACTGAACCCAGTTAAGTCCTTTTTATTTAATATTTGGCGTGTGGGTGCAGGGATCCATTTGTCTTGCTGCCACCCAAGACAAGCCTAGTATGTAAGCTCCATTTGCTTATTAAAACTGCCATCTACTGATCTGGAGTGACTGTCTTCTTTCTTTGGTCTCTCTCCACCTTCCCTAATGGGGGCCAGTTTTAGATTATACCAGGGGAGCTCCTGAGAGTTGTGAACTGACACTTGTTTGTTGTGAATAATGCTTCAGTAAACATGGGAATATAGGTATCTCCTCACTATAATGGTTTCATGTCTTTTGGATATTTACCCAGAAGTGGGATTGCTGGATCATACAGTAGCTCTATTTTTAATTTTTTGAGGAACTTCCATACTGTTTTCTGTAGTGGTTGCACCAAGTTACATTCCCATTAATGTTTACATCATCAGTGTTCTCTTTTCTCCCATCCTCACCAACAAAAAACTTGTCTTTTTAAAGAATTTTTTTCTTAAGTTTATTTATTTATTTTGAGAGAGTGAGAGGCAGAGAGAGAGAGAGAGAGAGGGAGAGAGAGAGATGGAAAGACAATCCCAAGCAGGCTCCAAGCTCTCAGCACAGAGCCCAATGTGGGGCTTGAACCCACAAACCACGAGATCATGACCTGAACCAAAATCAAAAGTCGGATGCTTAACCGACTGAGCCCCCCAGGTGCCGCAGCACTTGTCTTTTTGTTTTCGATAGCATCCATCCTAACTAGGGTGAAGTAATAGCTCATTGTGATTTTGATTTGCATTTTCCTGATGCTTAGTGACGTTGAGCACCTTTCCATGTACCTGTTGGCCACTTGTATATCTTCTGCAAAATGTCTATTCAGCTCTTATGCCTGAAAATAATTGCTTTATATATTCAGTTGTATGAATTCCTTCTATATTTTGGATATTAACCTTTTATCAGCTATGTGGTTTTCAAATATTTTAGTCCATTTTGTAGGTTTGCTTTTCTTTACATTTATAGTTTCCTTGCTGAGCATAACGTTTTTAGTTTGATCTAGTCCTACTGTTAATTTTTGCTTTTTTTGCTTTTGTTGTCAAATCCAAAAAATCATCACCAAGACCAATGCCAAAGAGCTTATATCCTACATTTTCTTCTAGGAGTTTTATGGTTTCTGGTCCTATATTCAAGTCTTCAATCAGTTTTGAATTGACTTTTGTGGATGGTGTTAAAAGTGCTCTAGTTTCATTCTTTTGCATATGGATGTCCAGCTCTTCCAACACCATTTGATGAAAGGACTATCTTTTCCCCATTTTATATCTTGACTCCTTTGTCCTAAGTTAATTGACCATATATGTGTATGTTTATTTCTGGCTTCTCTATTTTGTTCCATTGATCTATGTGACTGCTTTTATGCCATTATTATACTGTGTTGATCACTACAACTTTGTAATATGGTTTGAAATTAGAAAGTGTGATGCCTCTAGCTTTGCTTACCACCCCCCCCACCCCCCCACCCCCAGATATCTGGGCTATTCAGGGTCTTTACTGGTTCCATACAAATTTTAGGATTTTTTTTTCTATTTCTGTGAAAAATGCTACTGGAATTTTGACAGGGATTGCATTGAGTCTGCAGATTTCTTAGGGTAGGATGGACATTTTAATAATATTAATTCTCCCAATCCATGAACAGGGCATATGTTCTCATTTATTTGTGTCTTCTTCAATTTCTTTCATCAATGTCTTACAGTTTTCAGCGTGTAGTTCTTTTGTCTCCTTGTTAAATTTATTCCTAGGTACTTCAATATTGAATTGTTTTCTTAATTTCTCTTTCTTATAGTTATTTTTGAGCTAGTCTAAGATGGTACTGGAAGGAACAGAATTAAGTGAGAGGAATGGGGGTCTTTTATTGACAGTCTGGGAAGCGTAGGGCAAACACAGAATTTGGGTTGGAAACGTATTAATAAGACTAAGTAAAGATTAAGTTAATATAAGTAAATTAACCACTTTGTTTACAGGATTAACCCCTTCCCACCTCACTCCCCCATGATCAGAGATCTTGAGTGCCCTACTCACATCATTGGCTAATTGTTGGTAGGGTTGACGAGAAGGCAAATCTTCATTTTCACCCGTCTCACAATCTAAGATATAAGGGGCTTCCAAATGCACACAATGAAAATTGATTGCCATCTAAAGTTTTTATTAGTTGACAGAAAATCTAAATAAAATCATCAGAGTTGTCAGTAGTTATGACAAAAATACCTCCACATCCCATATTAACATTATCTCTACATACTAGATAGGTAGTTTATATTTCTTACTGGATGGAATCAGGGTTTATTTTCAGAGACAATTTTGCAAACATGACATCAGGGGAGTAGTTTGGTATGGTTTGCTTTAAAACACTTTTAAATATATGGCTGAAAGTTTTAGAAAATATTCTGCTGAATACATTTCACATTGAATTAATGTAAATTAATTGAATTACTAAGATGAAGTTAATTGAATTCATAGAAAAATATTATGACCACTATGTGAACATACAAAAAAAGTCTTCTTGTGCTTCACAAAGGTTAGAATCAAGTACATTGGATACAAATTAGCTTAGATATAATACAATAAATATCAACCATAAAGCCTAAACAAATATGTAGTGCCAGAGATATGATTTGTACTTGGCTGCCAGATTTCATGTTCACTGACTTCAAATCTTCACTTCAAATAAACTCCTCTTCCTTGGTTCACATTTTGGGGAATGGAATTTGACTTCAAGATTTAAGATGATTGTTTGAAGAGTTTTTTGTCCCTAATCAGTAAAACAGTGATAGGTCTATGACATTTACATGTTTTTGTTTGTTTCGAGAGACCTAATTTTATCCCTTTATATTTGTGGGATTAGATAATTCAGGTGGGTTCTTGATTCGGGGTACAGAGTAGTAACTTTATGGTTTCTAGCATTTAGGGAAAAGTAAATGGCTGCTGATCCATATAATTTTCTCTCTTTAGCTAATGTCTTTCTCGCTTCTGTGGGCTATCTCTATAGGTTCCACAAAGTGTTATTAAATTATGGTCATGCACCTGTTTTGTGGGATAGAGGTGGTTTTTCTTGTCAATAGATCATGTGAGGTAAATAGATTGAAAAATTATTGATAGCACTTTAAATTTGAGGAATATTCTAATTTCACTTTCAGATTAGTGTTAAAAGTAGAGGTGGTAGTTCTGCACTCATAAATCATATCTGATGACAGAATACTTCATAACGTATGATGTACTAATTCTTTGCTATATTACCAAAAATGTACTTCAATATATCATAAATATATTGCAAGAATGGAAAATTGTCACTTGGCCTGAAAGATGAAGTTGTTTGTCCAACGGTAGTAGTTTGAGCAGTGGCTGGAGTAGTAGTTTGGGTTGTGGGTGCAACTGTAGTTTTGGAAGTTTCAGGTGCAAGAGTGGTTGGGAATGGATTAGGTGTGGTACTTGGGGGAGCTGTGGACTCCAGTGGAGTTGAAGAAGGTTGTGGTGCTGGTGTAGTTAGGGAAGATGTAGGTGGGGTGGCTGTAGTCTCTGGCAGAGTTGGGGAAGATGTAGATGGGGTGGCTGTGGTCTCTGGCAGAGTTGGGGAAGATGTAGGTGGGGTGGCTGTGGTCTCTGGCAGAGTTGGGGAAGATGTAGATGGGGTGGCTGTGGTCTCTGGCAGAGTTGGGGAAGATGTAGGTTGGGTGGTTGTGGTCTCTGGCAGACCTTGGGATGACGTAGGTGGGACAGTTGTGGTCTCTGGTGGAGCTGGGGAAGGTTGTGGTGATGGAGTACCTGCAGAAGAGCCTGTGTTGATGTTTTCAGATACGGTGGTAGCATTCGGAATAAAAGAAGTCACACCTGGAGATTCAGTAATTTTGTTGGAAGTAGATGTGGGACTCAAAGATGGGATTTGAGTGGTAGCCTCTGAGGTTTTACTGTTGACCACGGTGCTACTTGTAACTGGACACTTATGCAGCCAGAGATATTTTGGCATTGGCTGTCTCCTGATTGGGCGTGAAGGCTTTTGGTATCTGTATGGACCAAATAATAAATGCTTTTGAATTAATGTGATCCGGTTAGGTTGACGTTTGAGATGAAATGGTAATCGGTGGTGTAATGTATATCGTTGGACACTACTCCTTTTGCGATGTATTTTCCATGGCTTTTTTTGACCTTCACTGACCTGTAGAAAGAAAGAAAATGCAAGAACTGAAAACTTCCATTGATTTATCAACTAGGTGATTATTGCTGAATGTCTGGTGAACAGTATTTATGGAGTTTTGAGAATGGAAAGCAGATTGTGGGGGGTTGAGTCATTATTCTTCCAATTTTACCAAATCTCAAATACAGCTTGTTACTAGAAAGTTTCGCTTTGTTAAGCATGCATTTCCCAGCTAGCTACAATGGATCTATTCCTGTGTGTTCACGCCTGAAGGATTAGCTAGATCTTCCCTTTGTGCTCATAGTTTCTCTCTTCTTCCTCTAGTAGAAAATTGTCAGGTTACTGCCTGAAGACTGAGCAAAAGGGTATCCTATTTGCTGCACTCTGTTGATGGAACTCAGCCAAGGACATTCAGTTAAGATCCAGGAATCTTTTCTGAATCACACCTTTCATATCTGCTGTCATCAAAAACCAAAACAACAAAATCCCATACAACCAACTTAACAAATATCCTGCTTCAGCTCTATATCCTCTACATTGAAAGAAGCTTAGTTTTTAGCTTCTTTAAATTGGAAAAAGAACTTTGGCCATTACCTTTTCATTTTACCATTATAAAAATTATAATTATGGAAACTCAGAGGTCAGTGGGTCCTATGATATTGTAGGAAAATTTAGCATATTGATGCATTTTGTCTGAATAGAAGACCTACAGATTTCATCATTTTTCAAGGGTGAACATACCTGAGAAGAACACTGATTTAGTCCAACTCCATACCCAATACTTAATTTTTTCCAGTACACCTGAATGGCTTTCCAGCCTATGCTTGGCAACTTTTTCTGATTGGGAACTCACTATCATGTCTCACCAGGTTGCCTGGTAGAGAGTTCTTGATACTGAATGGATATTTTTTAGGGGTGGGGTGGGGGTATTTTCATTCTTAACAGAACAGAGATTTTGAAAATATTTACCATGTCAAGTGAGTCTTACATTCTGCAGAGATGTAAGTCCTACATAGTTCCTTTAGCCATTGCTCATATTATTTGAGTTAGAGTACCATCACCGTTTCAGTCTCTTATCCCTAAACAAACTGTAATTTGTCTATATTCTTTATTTCTATATTGTATCTCATACTAAAAATTTAAATTCTCACCCATATTAATTTAAATTGGAAAAAAGAAAAATTAACATAAGAATAAGGGGGTACACCCCAAAGTTCCAAGCAAAGATAGGTTACTTTTTTCCTCCTGATAATTTCCACATCAACTTTTTTTTAGACCACCTAATAGATAAATCATTTAAGTCCCACATTATTATAAATGTATCTTCAGAGATGCTTTAGCATAGGGCAAAGGTGACAACTTTTGAGAGACTAGCAGAGTTGTTCAGCTAAGATACTAACATCTGCAGCCTTAAAAATAACTCTGAAAAGCATTAACTGTTTAAAAAATTAAATCACTCAGGACACTTAAGTTTTTAACTGAGAATGTTCATAAATTAAAATATTGGCTTCTGATCCTCATAACTTTGATATTTCTGCATAGATCTCTCTTAAACGGGCATAGAATTCCAGAATCTGCCACACTGAACCCAGAACGCTTCTCTGATCATGGAAACTCTCAGGAGATGTTCTCCATTATAGAGCAGGAGTTTTCTAATATAAAATAAGCAGGTAACATTGTCCAAGCAAGTTTTTCCTTAAGATTCAATACGTCATCCAGATAATCCAGAAATTGCTTTGATTGAAGAAGGATGGGGGGCCTCGAATTCCACCAGGTCAGTGGATCTACCTTTCTGTATGGTGTCTGAGGATGCTGTGAAGAACTCTGAGATCTTAGAGGAGCGTGTTTGAAACACACTGCAGCAGATCATCAGGAGAGGTTTGGGTCTGCCTTGCATTTGCCATCAAATAACTGAATGACTTTGGGCAACTCACTTAATTTCACTGGATATCAGTGTACTCATTTATGAAATGATTTAAATAAAATTAAATTACAGATCCAAAGCCTAATTATATGAATTTTATGCTTTGAAATAGTTTTGCTGTTCATTCCCTTAAGTAGATGAGTAGCTTCATGAGAGCAAGGAGTTTGTTTTGTTAATCTCTGTATGCCCAACACCTAGAACTATGCTGGGTGTGTAACCAGCACCCACTAGATATTTACTGAATGAACAAATGCATGGAATTGATAATTAAGAAACAACTTTCTCATCAAATAAAATCTTAACATTTAAAAGTGTTTATTAGAATGTGAGAAAGTTTCAGCTATTTTGATGTAGATGATCAAAATAATATCTGATATTTTGATATGACAGACTAATTAAAATCCTATTAATTTTAATGTTAGCTTAGCATAAAACTTGCATCAAGTGACCGATTTGACTAGTTTACTTAAAATAAATACTAATTATCATTATGATTGGCAGTTATGGATGGCTCTGACAGAACTTTTTGATTCGATTTAAGATTAGGGAAGTTGGGAGGAGTTGAAAATGCCTCTAAGGGTTTGAGATTAGATTGAAGCATGGAAGTACTTATAGTAAATAGAAAAGAATATTTAAAGCTCATTTTGCCTGTTCACACCTGTCATTTATTTTTGTAAAAGAGTCCTTATATTATTTGTGCACTTTGTGTCAGGCCCTATTTTAAATGGTTTACAAATATAAATGTTAATTCCTTAGCAATACCATAAGGTAGGTACTATTATTATCCTCATCATACAGATGAAAAAACTGAATCCCAAAGAGATTAGGTAAATTTTAGGAGAATATGTCTACATTTGTAAATAGAGATTATAGCAATCTTACAGTCATAATTTTTACACCTATATTCTACTTTACAGTTTGTAAATACATGGGTTCTTGCTTATTCTTCAGCAGCTTTGTGATTATTATTATTATTATTTCTGTTATTATTCTGTTATTATTATTTCCACATAGGGAAATTGGGGCCCTATATTATAGCTCAAGATTCATCTGATGTTCAGATGATGAGCATAAACCCACATCTTCTGAATCAAATTTGAGTGTGTTTTGTTGCTGTAATCGTGGAAATCAGCACTAGGGTCCAGGGAAAAGCCTAAGATATTTTTTTTGTGGGGGGCGGGGGGTGATATTATGTGCTAAGTGGGGAATAGTAGAGTACCCAAGAGTAATTCTGTCTACCTTAGCAGTTCTTCTGCCCTCTCTATTTACTCTTTATAGTTATAGTATTCTGAGGCTATTCAGCCTCATTTAGTAAATCTACATTTCACTTATTGATTCTTCACATTTCTCAAAATAAAAGTGAACAAATACATGTAGGTATATAGCCCTGGAGATAAATACGGTTATACATAATGCAACTCCTTGAATCACTATTGATTTTAATCTACCTTTTCCAGTAGACCCTAAACATCTTAAAGGTGGGGTCCACTTTGTAATCTCTTGGTTTTGGAACCTGTACTTTCCTCTCCTCTTTTGTGCTTCCTTCATTTTACTTATCCATATCCAAACTTCCCACATGTTTTCTCTAGGTGATCTTGTAAGGTCCCATGACTTCAAATACTTGTTAAACATAAACTTCGCAAGGGGCACCTGGGTAGCTCAGTTGGTTAAGCATCTGAGTCTTCATTTTGGCTCAGGTCATGCTCTCACAGTTTCATGAATTTGAGCCCCATGTTGGTCTCTGCATTGCCAGTGTGGAGCCTGCTCGGGATTCTCTGTTTCCCTCTTTCTCTGCCCTTACCCTGCTCACACTATCTCTGTCTCACTCAAAATAAATAATAATACATAAAAAATAAATATAAACTTCATTCCTAAACTTCTTTTTGAGCTCTAAACAGTGTATATCCAACTGCCTCTTAACATCTCCTTGGAGAAGTCTAATAGCCATTTCAAATTTAACATGGCTAAAACAGAACCCTTATGTTCATTTCTTTCTTTCACTACACATCTAACACAGCATAAGTTATGGTATACTTAAACACCAAAATATATTTTAAATCCACCTTCGTGTTTTGTTTTAATTGCTGACATTTCATGCAAGATACCATCATCTTTCCAATTTTAGTATATGTGCTGCTAAAGTGAGCACGAGATACCACCATCTTCTATCAGGACCACTGCTATAGCTTCTTGACGGGTTTCTCTATTTCAGCTTTTGTCTCCTGAAATCTGTTTTCTCCCCAGGACCCAGAGTTGGGTCCTTCCCCTGTGGATACTCTAGGCATCCCAAGGCTTCCTGATACACTAAAAATGGAATCTATATTCTACAGCAGTGAGACCCTACATGATTGACTTTTCTCTGTCTCCATCTTATCTCATCACACCTGTGATAAAGTTAGTGCTATGGAAACATCAATTAAAATGAGTGAAGGGAATCATTTCCTTGTGCTTTAATTAGCTGTTTTATTATGTTTCACAGAAGACAAAAGATGTTAAGCTTTTTGGAAATAGGAATTGCATGTTGTAATTTCCAAGTCTCAATTGGAACATGTACACTAAATGTTCCTGGCATAGAAGAACAGTTACTTGGGTGGATACTTACTGAGAAGCAAGCACTCAGTACACAGACACACACCAGCAGTGTCAGGGTTTTCATCGTTTTCTGTTGGCTCTTGGGAAAAGCAGAAAAGTTGCTCATTGTTAGGATGTTGTGAAAGATGGGATGCGTTTTGATAAATGACTGAGTTTTTTTCAAAAGTAGATTTTGAAAGATGGCCATGGGGCGTCTGGGTGGCTTGGTCGGTTAAGCGTCCGACTTCGGCTCAGGTCATGATCTCATGGTCTGTGAGTTCGAGCCCCACGTTGGGCTCTGTGCTGACAGCTCAGAGCCTGGAGCCTGTTTCAGATTCTGTGTCTCCCTCTCTCTCTGCCCCTCCCATGTTCATGCTCTGTCTCTCTCTGTCTCAAAAATAAAATAAAAAACGTAAAAAAAAAAAAAAGAAAGATGGCCATGGTTTCTGAAAATTATGTATGTATTTTCACTCCATAGTGGTGAGGCCAAATTACTTCAAGCTAAAACACATTCTTTCAGAGAGAAAGCATTGGAGGAGAGTCAAGAAGTACTATTGTTATAAGCAGTTTGTAGTGTGGGCATTTTCCGTGGATACTAAAGATTGCCTAGGAAGGGCAGGATCCTATGAAAGTTTAACAATAAGAAAAAAATAATTTCCTTCTTATTTCTATTCTAATTCTACAAATTTCCTTGTTTGATGAACCATCATAAAAATTATCTGGTATTTACTGAGCAGTAAATGTTCATGATTTTGTAAATGTTCCATGTTCTTTTTAAGCAAGGAAGTGCTCCTGGTCTCTGTGTTACTTAGACTGTTACTTACGACCAAGTGCCATATCAAATGGACTCTCCCAAACTTCATTCTATTGTAGATTTTGTAGATTTTTAAAAAATCCCTGAAGGATGGAATTATGTTTTAATCATTTTTTATGATTGTGGTCAGTACAGAGTGCAGATTTACTGAATTAAAAATAAAACTTCCAAAAGTAATTGTACTTTTTGGCTTTAGTTTGTAAGAAGGAAAGACATGGCCTTCTATTTTTCTTATGTTGGTCATGCATGCCATAGTACATGTCAGCTTGATTTTGGAAAACAAAGGTTAAATTGTTATGTAGACAGAGTACTGTTAGGGCAAGTAAATTCATGTGCACACGTCATTTTGGTGTGCTATCAGATCAGATACATCTCACAGTATAGGCCTCTGGTTTATGACACTGGTTTTAGAGGCAATCATACTAGTTTTAAATTGCAGCTGTGTCATTTACTGTGTGACTTTAAGTGAATTGCAACCTGAATTCTAAGATTGTCCTGGAGATTGACTGGAATGATATATATTACAGATTTTACTGAGCACTATGTCTGGTTCATGGTGGTAATTATTATAGTACTAGTATACCAAGAAGAAAACCACCAGGCCCAGTTGAAGAAGAAATTATTACTATATTATCAGATCCCTAATATCTTGTCAGAGTTTGTTCCCTTTAATTTCAAGATTAAAGAATATTCCCCACTGGGGTGCCTGGGTGGCTTAGTCGGTTAAGCAACTGACTTCAGCTCAGGTCGCGATCTCATGTGATCTGGCTCTCTGTTGTCAGCCTGTCAGTGCAAAATTTGTTTCAGATCTTCTGTCCCCACTCCCTGACCCTCCCCCATTTGTGCTCCCTCAAAAATAAATAAAACATTAAAAAAATATTCCCCACTGATTATATTTTCTTCTAATAATATATGAGTTGAGTCCGTTAACACGTAGTTCAGTGGTTCATAAGAAGAGAGGAGAATAACTGTATTATAAAAATTACTGCCATTACTGAATATATGTATATAACTTAAAGCTGCTTAAAGTTTACACTAGATATAATAGCCCCCAATATATTTAAAACATCCATATACCTGGCCTGCTATGATTCTTTCTTCTTAGGATGTTCGATCCAATTGATGGCCTTCCACTGATCCTTTTAGGATGGTAACCAGAAGCAAAGGAGGAGAAAGCACAGGAGAATTTTCAGGTTTTATAGCTCTTAAGTTCAGTTTTTTTTGAAATAGGAAATTTATTGGATGTAGGATAAGGTCACTCCTGTCAAAGAATCTGATTTCAAAGACAGAGAAAGGTTGTAATTTGCCGATGTTGACAGCAGTCCTTTGTGTGTGACTTTCTTCCTGATGAACATGGTAACAATAAGAGCTTCTCAGTGAGTAACTTACTTGATTGATGAGAAGTGTGATAGTAAGTGATGACACTTAAGAAGACTTGGACAACCATGGCCCAGGTCTTCCCAGCAGGAACAGATCTTCCACGCTTTCCTCTTGGCTTCTCAAAGTATGCAGAGGGATTGTCCTCTGACAGCTCAATGTGATGTCAATTGCCCTCTGGTAGATCAATCCCAATCCCATTTTTCCTCTGTCAAGAAATACAACTTAGCTAAAGGCAGAGTATTAAAAATAAGAACCTGATGCTAAATAATGGTAAAGGGCAATTGTTTCAGAGCTGAAAGATAAACATTGACTTCTTTCATGTGAGCAGTTTTTGAAATTTTGACTTTTTATTTTGACAAAACTTCAAATGCACAGGAAAAGTGAGGACAGTGGTATAATGCACAACCATACACTCATTCCCTAGATTTCTCAGTTGTTTGCATTTTGCTACATATGATTAATTGATTGTTTTGCTGTAATATTTTCAGGTAAATTACAGAAATCATGAGAGCTAATCTCTAAACATTTCAATAGTTAAAAACACCTTTCTTTTATACCACAGTATCAGTGGCATCTAACATTAATAATACACACATATAACCTAAAATTCAGTCCATATGCGAATTTCCTGAATTTTGCCATAAGTAGTTTTAGGTTTGTTCTAACCAGGACTCAAATAAGGACCATGCATTACATTTACTTCTTACGTCTCTAGTTCTTTTTATTCTAAAACACTCTGCTCTCTTTTCTCCCATGATTTGATCTCTTAAATAACTAGACCAGTTGTCTTGTAAGTACTTATTTTTAGAAATATGTCTATGAACCATTTTTTAAAAATGTTTATTTATTTATTTTGAGAGAGAGAGAGAGGGAGAGTGCATGAGAGCATGCATGAACATGGGGGAAGGGCAGAGAGAGAGAGAGAGAGAGAGGGAGAGAGAGAGAGAGAATCTCAGGCTGACAGCACAGAGCCCAATGAGGGGCTTGATCTCATGAACTGTGAGATCATGACCCGAGCTGAAATCAAGAGTTGGATGCTTAACTGATGACCCGAGGAACTGTTTTTATAAAGGTTTCAAAATTAGATATTTTGACTATATAAAATCATCAAACTGGGATACAATTTTGAAGCTGTGATTGCACTTCTACCCAGTCAGTTTGTTCTTTTTCACGTATGATCCCGGATGAGGGCAGGTTCAGAAGTAAAAATTGTTTGGGTTTAATTCATTGCTTCTCCACTTAGTAGCAATGTAATATTTGGCAAGTTATCTAATTTCTCTAAGCCTCATATTCCTATCTACAAAAGGGGAGTGGAATTTTCCATTTGTAAGATGTAATTATTGTACAAAATTTCTGTGAGAATAACATTAGATAATTTAAAGGGTCTGACGGGGTGCTCTATTTTATTTATTTATTTATTTATTTATTTATTTATTTATTTATTTTTCAATATATGAAATTTATTGTCAAATTGGTTTCCATACAACACCCAGTGCTCATCCAAAAAGGTGCCCTCCTCAATACCCATCACCCACCCTCCCCTCCTTCCCACCCCCCATCAACCCTCAGTTTGTTCTCAGTTTTTAAGAGTCTCTTATGCTTTGGCTCTCTCCCACTCTAACCTCCTTTTTTTTTTTTTCTTCCTCTCCCCCATGGGTTTCTGTTAAGTTTCTCAGGATCCACCTAAGAGTGAAAACATATGGTATCTCTCTTTCTCTGTATGGCTGATTTCACTTAGCATAACACTCTCCAGTTCCATCCATGTTGCTACAAAGGGCCATTTTTATTTATTTATTTAAAATATAATTTATTGTCAAGTTAGCTAACTTACAGTGTATACAGTGTGCTCTTGGTTTCAGGAGTAGATTCCTGTGATTCATTGCTTACATACAACACCCAGTCAGTGCTCATCCCAACAAGTGCCCTCCTCAATGCCCATCACCCATTTTCCCCTCTTTTCTGCCACCACATAAACCCTCAGTTTGTTCTCTGTATTTAAGAGTCTCTTATGGTTTGCCTCCCTCTCTGATTGAAATATTTTTTCTGCTTCCCTTCCCCAATGGTCTTCTGTTAAGTTTCTCAAATACCACATATAAGTGAAAACATGACATCTGTCTTTCTCTGACTGACTTATTTCACTTAGCATAATACCCTCCAGTTCCATCCACATTGGTGTAAATGGCAAGATTTCATTCTTTCTCATTGCCAAGTAGTATTCCATTGTATGTATAAGTCACATCTTCTTTATCCATTCATCAGTCGATGGACATTTGGGCTCTTTCCATAATTTGACTATTGTTGAAAGCACTGCTATAAACATTGGGGTACATGTGCCCCTATGAATCAGCACTCTTGTATCCTTTGGATAAATTCCTAGTAGTGCTGTTGCTAGGTCGTAGGGTAGTTCTATTTTTAATTTTTTGAGGAACCGCCACACTGTTTTCCAGGTGGCTGTACCAGTTTGCATTCCCACCAACAGTACAAGAGGGTTCCTGTTCCTCCACATCCATGCCAACATCTATTGTTTCCTGAGTTGTTAATTTTAGCTACTCTGACTGGTGTGAGGTCATATCTCATTGTGGTTTTGATTTGTATTTCCCTGATGAGGAGTGATGTTGAGCATCTTTTCATGTGTCAGTTGGCCATCTGGATGTCTTCTTTGAAAAAATGTCTGTTCATGTCTTCTGCCCATTTCTTCACTGGATTATTTGTTTTTGGAGTGTTGAATTTAGTAAGTTCTTTATAGATTTTGGATACGAGCCCTTTGTCCGATATGTCATTTACAAATATCTTTTCCCATTCCGTCAGTTGCCTTTTAGTTTTGTTGATTGTTTGCAGTGCAGAAGCTTTTTATCTTGATGAGGTCCCAATGGTTCATTTTTGCTTTTATTTCCCTTGCCTTTGGAGATGTGCTGAATAAGAAGTTGCTGTGGCTCAGGTCAAGGAGGTTGTTGCCTGTTTTCTCCTCTAGGGTTTTGATGGTTTCCCTCTCACATTTAGCTCTTTCATCTATTTTGAATTTATTTTTGTGTATGGTTTAAGAAAATGGTGACAGGGTGCTTTAAAATTGTAAACCTTCAACTGTTGAATTGCTATGAGTGGGAAGTAGTAGTTTTTGATGTGGCATTTAGTGAATATAGAGTATAATACCAATTTCTTTCCCTCTTTTTTGCTAGTAAGCAGTCATATGCATTTGCAATATACTTGTTGTGGTCAAAATTGACAGTGGAATAGAATTTTTACTGATATGAAATAATTTTTTTTGAGTCCATGGCTTCATTAGAACAATTCTCAAACTACTTTAAGTTCTTACTCACTTGGTTAGCGATTTATAATGATTTGAAAAATTGATAGGATTTCCAGAAATGTTTATATCCAGTCTTGATTAATACCTGAAGGTTTAATTTTCTTTAAATATTGGAAAAGCATAAGAAGCCAGTATTGCTTAGTTTTTGTCTTTCAGTAAGTGCTAGTATCATTTATTCTTTTTTTCTTTCAGAAATGATGGTATTTTTAATTTTTTTATCACTTATTCTTTTAATGTTTTTGCATTGTGGGAGCCACTTGACATTTTCAGAACTCATAATCATACAGTAGCAATTATACATGTCAATGATACAATTTTGGGAAATAATGTATGGAAATTATTCATATCTAGACTATAAATTAGCATTATCCCATATATTAAATCAGCACTGGGTGTTGTGACATGGGGTACAACTGATGATCTCACAACATACTGCCCATTGAATTATGCTCTTATGAAATACAAAATTATAGCTGATCTTCTTCTCCTCACTGCACTCTCACCTCCATACCAAAATGGTTCATAGTTGGAAAAAAAAGATTCTCACCTAATTCAATCAGATTGGATTCAACTAACCAGTTGGTTAGTTGAAAAATCTATTAAAGTATGATTCATAGTAGAAGGCTTTTACCAATGTTTTTTCTACCCTGACACCAATCCCATAGATTTTCAGATATTTTATGCTTTCTGATACTTTGTAAAAATAATTAGAATATGGAGAACATCAATTATTTCAATCAGTGGATTAAGAAAGCTTTTTCTATATCAATGTTCTTTTGGGAATTGTTTTCATTGTTTGATTTTTTTAAATTTAATTTTTAATTTTTTAAAATTTACATCCAAATTAGTTAGCATATAGTACAACAATGATTTCAGGAGTAGATTCCTTAGTGCCCCTTACCCATTTAGCCCATCCCCCCCCCACAACCCCTCCAGTAACCCTCAGTTTGTTCTCCATATTTAAGAGTCTCTTCTGTTTTGTCCCCCTCCCTGTTTTTATATTATTTTTGTTTCCCTTCCCTTATGTTCATCTGCTTTGTATCTTAAAGTCCTCATGTGAGTGAAGTCATATGATTTTTGTCTTTCTCTGACTAATTTCACTTAGCATAATATCCTCCAGTTCCATCCATGTAGTTTCAAATGGCAACATTTCATTCTTTTTGATTGCCCCATAATACTCCATTATACATAATACCACACCTTCTTTATCCATTCATCCATTGATGAACATTTGGGCTCTTTCCATACTTTGGCTATTGTTGATAGTGCTGCTATAAACATGGGGGTGAATGTGTCCCTTCAAAACAGCACACCTATATCCCTTGGATAAATGCCTAGTAGTACAGTTGCTG
Source organism: Prionailurus bengalensis (assembly GCF_016509475.1). Taxonomy (NCBI): domain Eukaryota; kingdom Metazoa; phylum Chordata; class Mammalia; order Carnivora; family Felidae; genus Prionailurus; species Prionailurus bengalensis. The sequence goes on from NC_057344.1 coordinate 149,366,122, forward strand.
GGTTGTAGGGTAGTTCTATTTTTAGTTTTTTGAGGAGCATCCATACTGTTTTCCAGAGTGGCTGCACCAGCTTGCATTCATTGTTTGAAATGTATCTTCTCTTTTTACTAAAGTTGAGAGTTGAATTCCTTTTAGAGTTTTGAGCAGGTCTTTGCAGGATGATAGAGACTATAGAGTCCACTTCCAGGTTTACAGAAATAATTGAAATTAAAAGCAAATGAATTTGGCAATGCACAATGGAAGATTGGCCTGGAAAAATGATAGAGAGCAGTGTCTCAGCTTTGTCTAGTCTTGGCAAGGACTATTTAATCTATGTCTGTATATGCAAGAAGAAAAGAAAGCTTCATTTGTATCTTGTTTAATTTTTGATTTCGTAGTATGATGTTTTATCTGTATTATGAATCCTAATATCTTAAATGTGTCTAATTTCTTTTTTGTTTTCAAAGTAATTCTATGTGCTTCATAACTATCAATGTTCTAGAACAAGTTTTAGAAGCAAGCATAATATTCTGTAAATCTGTGGGGCATTCATTATGCTTAACATAACAAAACCAGTGGACCAACAATGGATAATTGTGACATTGATATCTTCTTGATATTGCTTTCTCTAAGTATGTCTATTATGGGAAGGTTAGATAAATAGTTTGTACTTTCCAGTATAATATCTCATTTGGTATTTTCCATTTCTCCAACTTAAGTTGGCTTGTCACTCTTTCTTTGTCATGGCTACCCTTTATGTATCAGCTAGGTACTTCTGTATTCAATTTTCTAACACTAACCCTGGAGATGTTTTCTTATTCTTTTTTTTTTTTTTTGGATTTCAAGATTTCATTTTCATTATTTCTTTCTTGTTTGGGTTCAGCAAAACCTAAACTAAATCATTCCATTGAGTAAGACTCCTCCTCATTGAGAGAAATTACAATTATTTTTGTGATTGCCATGCCTGCCTCTAAAGTTTTATGTCTAGTTTAAAGATGGCATTTTGTACTGGAACAGGAGATAGAGACACAGGATAAGAAGGTCTTGGACTTAAAGGGCAGGAAAGGAAACACATCATTCTGTAGTGGAGAGCAGGATCAGTGGACATTTTACAGCAAGAATGGAGAAGGTGGTTCTTGGCATCTGTCCATGATCAGGCCTTCCCATAAACTAATTTCTCAGGTTGAGTTGTGAAGTGGATTAACAGCAATTGTATTCATTTTATTTTATTTACCTTATTTACATACCTTATCATTTTATTAAAAAATTTTTTTTAATGTTTATTTTTGAGAGAGAGAGACAGAGTGTGAGCAGCAGAGGGGCAGAGATAGAGGGAGACATGGAATCCAAAGCGGCTTTAAGCTCTGAGCTGTCAGCACAGAGCCTGACATGGGACTCAAACTCATGAACCACGAGATCATGATCTGAGCTGAAGTTGGATACTTAAATTACTGAGCCACCCAGGTGCTCCATTACCTTATCATTTTACTGCGAATATGTAATAAATAAAACAGTAGTTGAGGTGGAAATAACCTTTCAGGCATATTTTTGAATCCTGTTGAGTTTTGTAGAGGGTAGAATCTCTGAGCACAAGAGAAAGGTAAACTGATGTCTGTGATGAAGATGATTTTTAAAGTGTGGTATAGTCTTCTAAAGAACTTGATTGAAAACTATTTTTGTTTTTAAACTTCAATTATTTTTTTCCAAGAAGGGGTAGAAAAATTAAAAGAAAGGTTATGAAGTATAGTAAGCTGTTTGCAATTTCAACTTCTGTATAATAAACTATTAAAAAAACAACAACCTTGATCTTTTATCTAAGCAATTGCTGAGAAAGAGATTATGTTTAAATTTCCCTGTTCTAAAAGACAGATTAGGTAAACATGAAGGAGAGACACTCAGAACTGCTTTCTAATTAAAACAAAACAAAATGAAGACATCTAATTAAAGAATAGCCACTGGGCAAGTTGCACGGAAATAGTGGAAATCCATAATTTTTCTTTTATTTTTTGCTGACTATAGGAAAGGAAGTAAAAGAAGAGCTCTGAAATTGTTTTTTCTGGTTAGCTGAGCACAAACAAAAAAGAAAAAGAAAGATATTAGCAAAGGCAAATTTGCAATGGTTTTGAAGGTTTTCCTGTGGTCATAAGAATATGGACCTTAAGATATCCTAGGAAGGAATTTGTGCTCTAAATAAAGACAATGAATAATAAGGAAAGGTCTAATTGAGCCTATAAAAATTATAGAATGAAATGTGTATTATAATTTAGGTTTAGTGAAAATGGTAACCAGGTTACTACTAGAGTAGGGTTTAGTAAACTATACAATGGAAGCCTTATTTGGCCTGTGGCCTGGTTTTATACCAGCAAATGAAGACTGTTTTTACATTTTTGAAAGATTGTAAAAACAAGCAGAAAATACCTACAAAACCTAAAATATTTACTATCTTGTCTTTTAAAGAAAACAATTTCTCATCTCTGTTTTAACTAGAGGAACTTTTAAAAGAAAATTTATTTCACCATGTAATGTTTGGGACTATTTTCCATCAAAAAAAAAATAAAACAGGAATATTTTCCATCAAAAGTTGGTGTATTTCTGCAGAGAGTGATGCAATATTATCCTATGTATTCAATTGTCTGGTCTGCCATCTGACTTACTGGTTGTATGATTTTATGTAAATTGTTCAACTCTTCTGAGATTTAGTTTCTTTGTTAGTAATGTGATTATGAGATTTATCTCATGGGGTTTTGTGAATATCAAATGCATTAATGTGTGTTACATGCTTAGCAGTATTTGGCTCAAAAGAAATGACCAATACATGTTAGCTATTATTAACTGTGAAACTGTTGGATGCCAGCATTCCAGAATTAAAGCAACAAGGAAACAGATTTACAGTGTTATGTAAGTAGAGGTTTCCGTGACATCGTTGTTTCTGCCAAATGGGGTAATTATATTCAATTTGGAACCTATTTAAGACTTTTTCTTGCCACCTAAAGTTGTGAAATTAACTCCCAACATTGTCACAGGTGTCAAGAAAATACTTATAGCTGACTAGAGACTGTGGCACAAAGCCCAGAGTAGAGATAGATATGGAGAACCACAGCACCAAAAAACCACAAAACAAACAAAAGCTGTTTCCAGGTTAATAAAGCAGAATTACAAATATTTTATAGAGCTTGACAAAGAAACTAACCCTTTTCACTGATACCTGATAAAGTGAATTTTGAACCACTGTAGAAGTAGAAATTGAAAACAAGCTGCCTCTATCTCATCCTAGATTGTCTTGGTACAAGAACAAGGAGGTTACAAAGAGAAACTCCTCTTTATTCTTGTTTGATGCAAAATATGACAGGTTAAATGGTGTCAGAGGTGTTAATATAAGAGAATTATGCAAAAAGGGCTTGTGTCATTGGAGAATATAACTAGCCCAATTGTTTTAAAGGCTGAACTTTCTAAGTGATAGCAACTTAAATGCGTTTTACGGACTTTACCAGTGTAGTGTATCCGATTTCAGAGAACATGATTGGGAGATTACATATGTCCCAGTATATCTTTGGGCATGTCTAGTCATGGTTCACTTAGACGGCTTGATGCAGTGGTCATGAGGAGCAGGAATTTGGATCTGATACATTCACGGAGTTGAGCTTCTTGGGGATAGAGCCAGCTGCAGTTTCTTGGAAGTAGCTCACTATAGCGGGTGGAAAATGGCATTTTAAGTTAACAGACAATAAATGTAAAACAGATACTAAGGGTTACAGTCCAGTGGGGAGTCTCCTGACAGTTGACAGACAGCGATACACAATCTAGAAGGGAATAGGTAGCATTTGGAAATGGAGGCCCACAGGAAGGCAGCAGCAGAACACTAGATCTTAACTGGGATCCAGCCTACTCTGCTAGATTTAGAAGTCAGGAGTTTCAAGGGCAAGTACATTCACAAAAGATGAATTGACTGTGTATGCGTGGGTTCTTGCTGGATTGCCTCTTCTATTCCATTGAGCTTTATGTCTGTCTTTACAGCAGTACCACATCAGGTTGATTACTTTAGCTTTATACTGTCTTACATTGGGAGTATAGTACTCCAGCTTTTTCTCCTTTTATGAAATTATTTTGACTATTCTGATTCCTTGACTTTCCATATACATTTTATTAAAAAATTTTTTTTAAATGTTTATTAGAGCGAGCGAGTGAGAGAGAGAGAGAGAGAGAGAGAGATCATGAGCATGGGAGGGGCAGAGAGAGAGGGAGACAAAGAATCTGAGGAGGCTCCAGGCTCCAAGCTGTAGGCACAGAGCCTGACACGGGGCTTGAACCCACGAACTGTGAGATCATGACCTGAGCTGAAGTTGGACGCTTAACTGACTGAGCCACCCAGGCGCCCCACCATATACATTTTAGAATCAGCTTGCCGGTTTCTTAAAAAAAACAAAATGAGACTTTGCTTGAGATTGCATTTGGGCTGTAGATCAGTTTGAAAAGAATTAAATCTTTTTTTTTTTTTAAGTTTATTTATTTTTGACACAGAGAGAGCGAGTATGAGCTAGGGAGGGGCAGAGACAGAGGGAGACACAGAGTCTGAAGCAGGCTCCAGGCTCTGAGCTGTCAGCACAGAGCCTGACACGGGGCTCAAATCTACAAACTGTGAGATCATGACCTGAGCTGAAGTTGGATGCTCAACCATCTGAGCCACCCAGGCATCCCTGGAAAGAATTAAATCTTAAAATGAATCTTAAAATTCCCAAGTGTAGTATGCATGTCCACTTATTTGGATCTTATTTAATTACTCGCAGCATTTTCTATAGTTTGCTATATATAGCTCTTGCAAATTATTATTTAATTTATTCCTAAGCGTTTAGTATTTTGGATGCTGTTGAAAATAGTATTTTTAGATTTTATTTATTAAGTTTTAATTTAAATTCCAGTTAATTAACGTACAGTATATTATTAGTTTCAGGTGTACAATAGAGTGCTTCAATACTTCCGTACAGCACTCAGTGCTCATCACAAGTACCCTTCTTAATCCCCATCACCTATTTAACCCATCCCCCCACATCCATTCTAGTAACCATAAATTTGTTTTTTTATAGTTAAGAGTCTGTTTCTTGCTTTGCTTCTCTCTTTTTCCCTTTACTTGTTTGTTTTGTTTCTAAATTCCACATAGGAGTGAAATAATATGGTATTTGTCTTTCTCTTACTTATTTTTCTTAGCATAATGCTCTCTAGCTCCATCCATGTTGTTGCAAATGGCAAGTTTTCATTCTTTTTTTATAGCTGAATGATATTCCATTATAAATATAAATGTAAATATAAATATACCACACCTCTTTTTTTTAATATGAAAATTATTGTCAAATTGGTTTCCATACAACATCCAGTGCTCATCCCAATAGGTGCCCTCCTCAATGCCCATCACTCACTTTCCCCTCTCTCCCACCCCCCATCAACCCTCAGTTTATTCTCAGTTTAAAAAAATTTTTTTTTGATGTTTATTTATTTTTGATAGAGAAAGGCAGAGCGTAAGTGGGGGAGGGGAGAGAGAGAGGGAGATGCAGAATTCAAAGCAGGGTCCAGGCTCTGCGCTGACAGCTCAGAGCTTGATGCGGGGCTGGAACTCAAGAGTTCTGAGATCATGACCCGAGCTGAAGTCGGACGCCCAACTGACTGAGCCACCCCGGCACCCCAAATTTCTGAGTTTTTAAGAGCCTCTTATGGTGTGGCTCCCTCCCTCTCAAACTTTTGTTTTTCCCCTTCCCCTCCCCCATGGTCTTCTGTTAAGTTTCTCAGGATCCACATAAGAGTGAAAACATATGGTATCTGTCTTTCTCTGTATGACTTATTTCACTTAGCATAACACTCTCTGGTTCCATCCACGTTGCTACAAATGGCCATATTTCATTCTTTCTCAATGCCAAGTAGTATTCCATTGTATGTATAAGCCACAACTTCTTTATCCATTCATCAGTTGATGGACAATTAGGCTCTTTCCATAATTTGGCTATTGTTGAAAGTGCGTTATAAACATTGGGGGTACAAGTGCTCCTATGCATCAGCACTCCTGTATGCCTTGGGCAAATTTTTAGCAGTGCTATTTCTGGGTCATAGGGTAGATCTATTTTTAATTTTTTGAGGAACCTCCACACTGTTTTTCAGAGAGGCAGCACCAGTTTGCATTCCCACCAAGAGTGCAAGAGGGTTCCCGTTTCTCCACGTCCTCTCCAGCATCGCTAGTCTCCTGATTTGTTCATTTAGGCCACTCTGACTGACATGAGGTGGTAACTCATTGTGGTTTTGATTTGTATTTCCCTGATGAGGAGTGACCTTGAGCATCTTTTCATGTGCCTGTTGGCCATCTGGATGTCTTCTTTAGAGAAGTGTCTATTCACGTCTTCTGCCCATTTTTTCACTGGATTATTTGTTTTTCGGGTGTGGAGTTTGGTTAGTTCTTTATAGATTTTGGATACTAGCCCTTTATCTGATAGGTCATTTGCAAATACCTTTTCCCATTCCATCAGTTGCCTTTTAGTTTTGTTGATTATTTCCTTTGCTGTGCAGAAGCTTTTTATCTTCATGAGGTCCAGATAGTTCATTTTTGCTTTTAATTCCCTTGCCTTTGGAGATGTGTTGAATAAGAAATTGCTGCGGCTGCGGTCAGAGAGGTTTTTTTCCTGCTTTCTCCTCTAGGGTTTTGATGGTTTCCTGTCTTACATTCAGGTCCTTCATCCATTTTGAGTTTATTTTTGTGAATGGTGTGAGAAAGTGGTCTAGTTTGATTCTTCTGCATGTTGCTGTCCAGTTCTCCCAGCACCATTTGTTAAAGAGACTGTCTTTTTTCCATTGGATATTCTTTCCTGCTTTGTCAAAGATTAGTTGGCCATACATTTGTGGGTCCAATTCTGGAGTCTGTATTCTATTCCATTGGTCTATGTGTCTGTTTTTGTGCCAATACCATGCTGTCTTGATGATGACAGCTTTGTAGTAGAAACTCAAGTCTGGGATTGTGATGCCTCCTGCTTTTGTCTTCTTCTTCAACATTACTTTGGCTATTCGGGGTCTTTTGTGGTTCCATACAAATGTTAAGATTGCTTGTTCTAGCTTTGAGAAGAATGTTGGTGCACTTTTGATTGGGATTGAATTGAATGTGTAGATTGCTTTGGGTAGTACTGACATTTTAACAATATTTATAAGCTTTCTATACATCCTATTTATAAGCTTTCTAACATCCATGAGCATGGAATGTTTTTCCATTTCTTTGTATCTTCTTCAATTTCCTTCATAAGCTTTCTATAGTTTTCAGCATACAGATCTTTTACATCTTTGGTTAGGTTTATTCCTAGGTATTTTATGCTTCTTGGTGCAATTGTGGATGGGATCAGTTTCTTTATTTCTCTTTCTGTTGCTTTCTTATTAGTGTATAAAAATGCAACTGACTTCTGTACATTAATTTTGTATCCTGTGACTTTGCTGAATTCATGTATTAGTTCTAGCAGACTTTTGGTGGAGTCTATCGGGTTTTCCATGTAGAGTATCATGTCATCTGCAAAAAGTGAAAGCTTGACTTCATCTTTGCCAATTTTGATGCCTTTGATTTCCTTTTGTTGTCTGATTGCTGATGCTAGAACTTCCAACACTATGTTACACAGCAGGGGTGAGAGTGGACATCCCTGTCGTGTTCCTGATCCCAGGGCGAAAGCTCTCACTTTGTCCCCATTGAGGATGATATATTCTGTGATGTTACATGTTTTGTATACTTTCTAAGTGAATGCTAAGTACAGTTTTACTTGGTGAGGAATATTTTGTTGTGTGAATTTGAACATCATGGCCTGAACGCAAGACCATTGCTGCTAGTAGAGCCCAGTGGGTGTTGCATCCCCTTAGTTACTATATCAGTCATGGTCCATCAGGAGACACAAATAGCACCAGTTATTTTTAATTGAGAGAATTTAATATCAAGTATCATTAACTAGGCATTATGAATTGTTAACTGGGTAATTGAAAAGGTAAAGTGAGAACACTAAAGTATCATGGAGATAGGAAGAAGCTAGCACTACTAAGGCTAAAGGAAGAAAGGTAATGTTTTGAATTATAAAAACTTACATGCTTGCAGGAGGGGCTTCAGGGTATGAAACACAAGTGCAAATAACAAAGATCATGAAGGAACACACAGGGAAGATTTATGGCTGCGTTTAGAAGTGACACACCACTTTTTGCTCTCATTCCATTGCCTTAAGTTAAGGCACATGGCCACACCTCATTGCAAGGTAGGTTGGAAATTTAGCTCATCTGTATGTCCAGAAAGAAAAGGGAAATGGATTCTCTATGACACCCTAGAGTTTCTGCTATAATCTGAATTTCCTTGACATTTAAACTCTCTGCTCACTTTAAGAGTTCTCTAAGAGATTTGACACTCCTTTAAAATGACTCTTGAATAAATATTTCCATAAAAGTCCCTTTGACCTATATTCGTGCAGGATTTTCCTGGATATCTGTGAATTTCTTAAACCCATTATTTAATGATATATTTGGGAACATGGGAGATATTCTGGAGACCCGACCATCTTGGTGTTGCTACATCCATATTGTTTGTAATTGGCATTGCTGAATGACATCACAGTAGAATCTAACCCGTGTGGAGAGGCACCTTCAGAAGGCTGCCATTATGAAGTAAGCATTACCCAGCATTACTGTCAGAAAATTAAATAAAAAGTACTTAACAGATACCAAAGTGAGATTACTTTTCATCCTTGTGAGTAGACTTAGCAAAGTCCTGTGTACTCAAGATAAGAGGAATGGTTATATACGTGGTATTCTTTTTATATTAATGTTTCATCTTGGCTCAAGGTTTAATTTTATTTTCATTTAAACATTTGTCGAGATTTTAATTTGCGTGTCTGTAAAGATGAGTGATTTACACTTTTTCTCTTGGGCTACTCGTAACATAGAGGAGAAAGAGTAGATAAAATTGACTTGTAGTAAATGGCAGGAATATGTAGCTTGTCCTGACAACATAGATTTGTGATCTCGCTCAGCAGTGTTCATTAATCTAAGAATGGAAGCAGAGAAGGTAGACAGTGAGAGTTAGTGAAAACTAAATAAAAATGGAATGTTAGAAATTGTAAGCATTGTGTAAAGAATATGGATCTACCTGAGATGGAATCGTGACTCTGCCACTAATGAGCTGCTTGTTCTTAGCTAAGTTATTGTAACTCTCTGAGCCTCATTTCAAGAAGGAAAGCCCTAATGCATGTATTGTAGAGCAGTACACACACACACACACACACACACACACACACAAACACACACACATACAGAGCTGATCCTTAAACAACATGGGTTTGAACTAAGATCCTCTTTTACATGGATTATTTGTAGTACAGTATTGTAAATGCATTTTCTTTATGATTTTCTTAAGAATATTTTCTTTTCCCTAGCTCACTTTATTGTAATAATACAGTGTATAATACATATACAAAATATGTTTTAATTATGTTGTCAGTAAGGGTTCTAGTCAACAGTAGACTATTAGTAATTAATTTTGGGGGGAGTCAAAAGTTATATGTGGATTTTAGACTGAGTGGGGATTGATGTCCAAACCACCATGTTGTTTCTGGGTCAACTGTATATATATCAAATATGTTTTTATCCATCTTTTTGTATCTATATTTTGCAGTCAGTTTCAAACATATAATGGATTTATAATACTTGGTTGGTGTTAAATGTTGTAGTCAATTTAGTAATAACTCAGAAATATTCACTGATAACAGCATAATTTTTTCACCATTAGGATTCAGGAAGAGAATGGAAATGAGTAAGTTACAAATGGTAATCATATACTGAAGAATCAGGAGGACTTAAAGAGCCTAGCGATACTGAAAAGGATATTTAATAGAGGGAGAGGAAGGAAAACTTAGAAAGAAAGAAAAATGGACCAGAGAAGAGGTTCTAGAGTCCCAGATTTGAAATGAAGGAATTTTATGGGATGTCTGTATCTGAAGGGATGGTTTTCTGGTGATTGGCTAAAGAGCTTATATCCGCACATTCTATTATGTCAATAGAGTTTCCATAATGAGCAAGTGCCTTTCTGTCTTGGGGTTTTCCCTTGAATCATAAACTAACTAAACCTGGCTCCTTCCTCACAACAGCACACACAACATTTGCTATAAAAAATGTTCTTCATCCCACTCACTATAAGTTACATGTCTCCAGACAATTTTGCTTGCTGCCCTCAGTCACATCCAGATCCTTTCACTACTGTCCTTATTTAGCAAGTTTTTAAACAATTCCTCCTCTTTTACCAATACAATATTAGATAGCGGTCTGCTATTGACTGTATTCCCCTATTCCTTGTTTCTTATCTTTCTTTTGTATTTATGAGCATTCTTTTCAAGCAAATAAGCCATTTTTCTTTCACATAGAAAGGGAGTCCATACAGATAACTATATTTTACAAAGCATTGTAAAGAGTGATTGAAAGAGTAGCAGTGAGGGGGCTTCCACTGTCTATTGACCTTAAGGTTATAGGGTTAGAGTTGTGATTCAGAGAGCACAAAACTGCTCCTCTGCAACTGAACTGTCTTACACCCATGAAGCAGTAGTCAGCCACCTCATATACCTCCATTCTTGTTTGCCAGTAGCCCAAGCAGCCAAAAGATGGCTTTTGTCCTACTTCTGCCTTCAAAATCTCAGGTAAATGTTTCCCCACTGGATTGTATCCAATCACATTCAGAATACCAGCTGTGTCTTGGAAATATAATTGTTAATTTTTCCTTTTCTGACATATAAGAAGTTGCATATAAATTACTGGAACTGAAGACAAACAGCAATAAAACATATTAAACACACTCTTCATGTCTTTATGGCTTTTTGTTGTTGTTGTTATCTAGCTTAGATTATATAGTCCACTTCTATAATCTTTTTCTTGATGCTGTCATAGACCATGTCTGTGTTCAGTGCTCAGAAACCTTGATTTGACTTGATGGTACATTAAGAAATAAAAAATGGAAGATACGTTAAATAACTCATTCAGCAAGTAATTACTTAAAAGGCGTTACAGTGGACATTTCAGTGGTGATGCCCCTCTCCCCATGCACACCAGTTTAAAGTCAGTTATGGGTTCTGTGATTTGGTAGATATTTCAGTCTACATTGGCTGTTGAACTTCCAAAATTTGGGTATGCCTATATAAGGAAGAAGGTAAGTGCCAGGAAGCCACTTAATGCATTTTTCTTGATCTCTATCTATGGTTTTCTTTGCTTGTTCAGATATTTGATAATAATACAAAGTGGATCTGAGTTGTCATTATACCCAATTTGTAAACTTACACCAGCCTTTGCAGTGTAGCTTAGCTCATATATAACCTAATTCCTTGAATAGTTCCTCTTCCCCATCTTTTTTTTTCTGTCATTCTTCCCTGGCAAAATTGGGATCCTAGTTAAACTCAGTCCTCCCATTTATTCTGCCCTTGCATATAACCTGTCTGCTCAGTATCTATACTTGGAAGTTGTAGGCAGATTTTTAAAGGATGTGCTCCTCAAGATTTCCATCCTCTAGTTATTTAACCAAATACTAATCTAGGTACATCTGCAAAAGGACTTTTCAGGTGTTACTAAAATATATATCTTTAAACATAGAGCTTATCCTGGATCATTTTGGTAGGCTGAATATAATCATGTGAACTCTTAGAAAGTAGAAAAAAATTGTCTGGGAGGAGTCAGAGAGATGTGGCAGGAGTTGAGACAAAAGAGATATGTAGGAGAGATGAATGAACCTTGAAACATTCTCCCCTAGAGCCTCCAAAAGGAATGCAGCTTTGCCAGTAACTTTGACTTCAGCCTTGTGAGACTCCAGGCAGAGAACCTAGTTGAGCCTTGTTATTTTGTAGACTTCTAGTCTGTAGAACAGTGTGATATTGCATTTGCATTATGCATTTTTATTGTTTTGAGATGCTGTTTGTGATAATAATGTTATTGCAGCAATAAAAAATAATACAGAAGTTGGAGATATCAAGCTTAACATATCCAGTGCCGAACCATGATATTCCAAATCTTTAAACTATGATTCCTCTCTAATCTTACCTCTCTCACTGAATGACACCATTATTCACATGCTTGCTTGGGCCCAAAATATCATAGTTATTTCTAGATTATTTCTTTTCCTTTAAAACCCAGGTCCAAAACCATAAGAGACTCTTAAATATGGAGAACAAACAGAGGGTTACTGGAGGAGTTGCGGGAAGGAGGATGAATGGGTAAGGGGCATTAAGGAATCTACTCCTGAAATCATTGTTGCACTATACATTAACTAACTTGGATGTAAATTAAAAAAAATAAATTTAAAATAAAAAAGTAAAATCCAGGTCCAACATTTCATAAAATACTTTTGAATATATATATATATTTTTAGCTGTTTCTATGTCTGACCACTTCTCCCCTTCTTCATTGATCCCGCCCTAGTCTAAGCCACCATGTTTCCCACCAGGATTCTTGAAATAGCCTCTACTATTGTTCTCCTTACAGTGTGGTACTCAGCAGACAGATAAAGTTATGAAAATGTTTATTGGAATATGTTGTTCCTTTATGTAAAGCTCCAATGACCTCTCATACATTTAGGATAAAATTCTGATCCTAGGTCCTTTATGATGTGGTCTATCTCTGCCCTTTTGGTAGTATTTCCTTTCAACTCTCTTCCTTTCTCACTAAGTGCCAGCCACATTAGCATTCTTCTGGTCCTCTTGCACAAAAAATTCACTGTTGCTTCAGACTTTTACATGTTGGATCCCTTCTGCCTTCAGTACGCTTTCTTTAGATCTTTGAATACTTAACATTCTTGAAGTCTTTGCTTAAATACTACTTTATCAGAGAGGTTCTTTCTGATTATCTCAGATGAAACGAACTATTAATACCACTTTGTATCTTTTTACCTTTCTATTTTTCAAAGCACTTCTCATTTCTTACATATACATGTATTTACTTTTTTTTTTTTTTTTTTTTTGGTCATTTTTGAATGGAAGCTCCAGGAAGGTAGTGACTTTGACAGCTTTCCTTATTGCTGATTACTTAACTACTGAAAGAGATTCTGTATCACAGTAGATTCTCAAGAACTACTGTGGGATTAAAGATAAAATTAAGCACATATAAACAAATTAATGCTTAAAATAGCTATCTTTGAGTAATTTTGATTCATGTGATTGTTGACAATGTAAGTAGTTGTTTTTTGAAAAGAAAATTACTTTAAAAGTCAAAAATGTATGAAAGATACAGTGTTCATGATGTAATGAGGCCATTTCTGAAATAGTCATAATACTTTTGATTAAAACCTTAACTAATAGTTGGAAGCAATGGAAACTTTGGAGTCTCAGCCATCAGCCTTTCATTATTGATTTCTGAAACCATCATCTATCTGTTCCTTAACTTGGAGAATGATTTTTCATATCAGATTCCAAGACTTGTGCCCCATAGTTCACTTAGGTATTTTGGTTTGCTAGAAAGGCATTTTTACTCTGGAATTGAGCAGATAATATGAAAGCTTATTTATAATTAATGATCTTGTGGTACTCAGGAATATTTCAGGGAGAATGCTGTGGGGAGAGCTAAGATTATTTGAATATCTACTAATATGTTATTTTGTGTTTTGTAGTTGTATGATGGGTCGTGGTACTCAAGAGAGCATCTTGTTGCCTAATCTTACAGCTCCGTCACTCTAAGTACAAGTCCAGATATCTCACTGTATTTTCCCCTAATTACCTCTTTAACTTCATGTTACAAGGCCAGGCTTCTGGCAGTACTAATCTTCACTGGGCAGAAAAGGGGGGACAGACCCAGGGTGCACATGACCACACTGGAGGTTTCATATTGTTGCTAAACTCTTTATTTTCACTTTGTTGTCATAATGTTTATGTGGGTTGTTTTATAGTTTCTTTCTAAGATTATTCCTCCCAAAGGTTAGAGCTTATGGAATATCTCATTCTCATCCAAAAATTGAAATGAGTCTATCTAAAAAGGCCTTGAGACTTGTCTTTTGGGAAGTAGAAGTGGTAGTTGTCTCTTGGGGAAGAGGAGCTGTCGTTGTCTCTTGGGGAGTAGATGTGGTTGTTGTCTCTTGGGAGGAGAAACTGTTGTTGTCTCTTGGGGTGTAGAAGCAGTCGTTGTCTCTTGGGGAGGAGAAGCTGTCGTTGTCTCTTGGGGGGTAGAAGCTATAGTAGTCTCTTGGGGAGTAGAAGCAGTCGTTGTCTCTTGGGGAGGAGAAGTGGTAGTTGTTTCTTGGGGAGTAGAAGCAGTTGTTGTCTCTTGGGGAGTAGAAGCAATAGTAGTGTCTTGGGGAGTAGAAGCAGTTGTCTCTTGGGGAGGAGAAGTGGTAGTTGTTTCTTGGGGAGGAGAAGCAGTTGTTGTCTCTTGGGGAGTAGAAGCAATAGTAGTCTCTTGGGGAGTAGAAGCAGTTGTCTCTTGGGGAGTAGAAGTGGTCTTTGTCTCTTGGGGAGGAGAAGCTGTCATTGTCTCTTGGGGAGTAGAAGCGATAGTAGTCTCTTGGGGAGTAGAAGTGGTCTTTGTCTCTTGGGGAGGAGAAGCTGTCATGGGAGTGGCGGAGTCCGTTTGGGTGGTAGTGGGGTCAGTTGTGGTTGTAGCAGAACCTGTTGTTGTAGTAGTTTGTATTTGGGGTGTGAGGACAAAAGGATACATCAGAGAAAATCTAGGGATGAATGGAAATCGAATTAGATAACGTCTTTGTTGGAAAGCTGGATATGGATAACCTGGGCCATTGGGGAATAAAGGAGGAGGTGGTGGAATTCTCCCGGGGCCAAAAAACTGAGGAGGGGGTGGTGGAATTCTCCCGGGGCCAAAAAACTGAGGAGGGGGTGGTGGAATTCTCCCGGGGCCAAAAAACTGAGGAGGGGGTGGTGGAATTCTCCCTGGGCCATAAGGTGGAGGAAGGCGTGGAGCAAGTCCTGGACCAAAAGGAAACCGTAGAGGAGGAGGAAGCAGTGGCCTAGGTGGATATCGTCTCCTGGGACCTCTGTGACTCTCACCAGGCTGTGGGAAAACAGAAGTGAACAATTTTTAATTAGGTATTTCTAGGTTAAGCATAAGAATGTATACTCTCTGTGGCAGGCAGAACTCTTAGATGACTTCCAAGATTCCTGCCCCCTGCTGGCATATACTGGCATAACCTTATCGGGTGAGTCCTTTTAAAATGGGTTCTGCAGGTCAGACAAATTCAGATATTTGAAACTGCGGTGCTCTCCTATTGGCTTTGAAGCAAAAAAAAAAAATGTGTTGTGGAGAGGACCACATGGAAGTAGATGGTAGTAGCGGGCCCTGTGGCTCATAGCCTGCAAAAAAGTAAGGACCTCAGTCCTATAAACAAGGGACTGAATTCTGCCCACAGCCACCCAAATTGGAAAAGAGGTCCCTGAGCTCCAGGAAAGAATACAGTCCTGACAATACCTTTTCAGTCCTGGGAGACCCTGAGCAGAAAATTCAACCAAGCCAACGCCAGAGTCTGACCAAAGGAACTGTGGGATAATAAATGCATTTTTTTCCAAAGATACTAGTTTGTGGTAATTTGTTATTTAGCAATAGAAAACTCTTACATACACATCTAACTTACACAGTCTGAAAGTTTGTCTCAGAGAAAGGGAAGAGTTCTCTTTCACCCTCTGAATGCCTAGGCTCTTAAATGAAAGCTGAGGTAGTTTTGATGGGGAAAAAGATCGTGAGTAAAATCATATCCTATGTTTTTGGTAGAGCCTGTGATTGGAATCAATTCCAAATGAGGAAAATGTCTCTTTATATCTCATTCAAGCGTTTGGGATTATTTCAGGCTTTGAACACTAATAAATGGTGAAACACGTTATTGACCACTTATTTTGTGCGGTACACTAAAGTAGGAGCTGTGGGCATGCAGACATGCCTTTTGTAAGTCTGCAGACCAAGTGGTTACAGTACAAGACAGTACAAAATGGCCCAAATGGAAGCAGAATGATAGTCCGTCGAGTGTAATGCCAGGGTTTGAATTCTGCCCCTGCTACTTAGAGATTGTGTGAATGTTGGAATCCTTTTTGAGACTCTCTTTCCTCATCTGAAAAATGATGTTCATAATAGTACCCAACACCTACCTTTTTTTTTTTTTTTAATGGTAGTCATGTTTATTTCTGAGTATTGAGATTATGGGTAGTTTTAAATTCATTTTTGTAGCTTTGTAAAGTTTAGAAACACTTTTACAATTTATGATCAGAATTTTTCCCTTTTTTAATGTGGGATGTTTCAGAAACCCCCCTCCCACGCCAAATTCAAGTTTGAGACAACTTTGAGGTTGTCTGAGATTTGAAGTGGGTGAGATGCCTCAGATTTGAGTCAGATTTGTTGTGAAATATTACCTGTAAAGTGCTTCGGGTGAAGGCTGGCCCAGATACTGTGCTCAATAAATGTTACATACTATTTGTTATGTTAACACTAGTACAGTGGTTGCAGTTTTTGGAAGTAAAAGTAGTTGAAAAATAGTGTGGGAAACAAATATATTAGAGATTTAGAGCGATTGGTTTAGGAAAGATTAAGGATCATTGAACCGAGAAGGCAGACTTTGAAAGGAAGTCAAAATAACAAAAAATGGGGAGAGAGCATGCCGAATGGAGTGCAAATATGCCTGTTCTGTAGCGTAAGAATGCATAAGTCCTGTTCTGCTGAGGACTTATGTCAGACACAGGTGTCTGCATTTCCCTCGTTCTGTTCTTAGGTCCTCCATGTATTTGTTCGTGTGGCATTTTGCTCTTGCAAATTCTAAACTTTATGATTATTTTGTCTTCTGAATCATCTGTCTCCCTGATTCCCAATTACAGGTTTTTGAGCAGTGGCAGCAGATGTCAGAGGTACTGAGCCATCACCCATTTATAGTGCCTTAGCACTGCCCTGTGATCTTTTCAAGCATCTCAGGTTAACTGAACCTTATTCCCCAGAGGCATATAATTTTCTAAGTTTATGCCAATTTTATTGAAGTTCTCTACTTCTTTCTGACCCTCAGTCACCCCACCAGGATGATTTTCCTTCTACTCCAAAATAATGCAAGAAATTAGAAATGAACTTCACCAATATACTGGCCACACAACCACAAAGTTATTAAAATCTACATATTTCCTTTTCCTTTACAAGTATTTTCTCAGAGCTCTGTCAATTTTCTGCTTTCTTCCCCCTGCACTTTAATATGTGTCTTTTAACTGACTTCTTTTCCTTAGGAAACAACTTTCATTTATGTTCAGTTTACCTTTTTAAAGAGTCTACTTTCAACCATGAATTCCCTTATTGCTATCACTGTCTTTTCACCTCTTTCCTTTACAACAAAGCTATGTATTTGGAGTTAATTTCTTGTATTACTTTAAGAACAATCCAGCTAAGACATGGATACTTTGAATCTAAATTTATCTATATTTTAATGGGATTAAGAGTAGTCCCTTTGTCAGATTTGCTTTGAGGATTAAGTGGGATAATGTCTGTAAAGCATTGGGAAAATCACCTATAACAGAATGAAGACCCAATATTACTACTTACCCTGCTATATGAAAAGGATATTCTACTCTGCGTTTCTGTATTTCGGTAATTATTAACCATGATGAATCTCATGCAATTAAGTTGATGAAAGGCCTATTTCTATTTAAACTGCTTATGCTATGGGAGTGAGGAGAGAGACATCTTGATGACCTGTGTGGCTCTCTTTCTTCCCCCTTGTAGAAGTGGGAAAGGAGAAGGTTCAGCAGGTCTGTTAGATTAGTAAAGAACAGACTGAGACCAGTGCTGAGTGCCGAAGACGGCTCCTTCCTTTTGTAGAAGACCTCTATCTGATTAAGGAAATTTCCTTCAATCCTGTTTGCTAAGAGAGTTTTTAAAATAATGAATGAATGTTAAATTTTACTAAAGAATTTTTATACAATAAAAATAAACTACTTATGCTAAACTGCTTGTATTATTGGAACTCTCAAGTTTATTTTGCAAAAAAAAATCATTGTTACATAATCAAAGCCTAATCCTTTAAAATGACGAGTGTTTCTCTTATATTCTGAGGACATGAAAATATTAAAAGTCAGCTTTAGGATAGGGTCAGTAAGGCATAATATAACTTTTAAATATGTCAGTATGTTTTATTGATTATCAAAAATTATGTCTCATTTATAATGCACTTACGTGGTCAAGGTCAGACTACCTGAATGACCTATTTAATTGCCTCCTTTTGTTCAAGTTTCTGAGAGTAGATGGAAGAAGCATTGTTTCATGTTTCAGAATAAGTTTATGTTGTCTGTTTTGTAGAAGTCCTAGTTTCCTGAAAAAAAACCCAAAACTCTTTTTTTTCCATTTGATGTTAGATTTTACAGTTCTTTGGTAGAAATTACTATGGAATTAATCTCTTCCCAAACTGGAGTTAATCTATCCCTGTTTTGAAGTTATCATTTTAATATTTAAAAAGACAAAAACCTGTGGCTTTTTAAAAAAATCTCTTGCAACTTTGAATGTTTAGTAACTTCTGTGGTGCTTCACCCAGTCCTTTATACATGGTAGGTGTTAATATAAACGTCTGTAGCCCCTGAGTCCATGGCAAAATGCATATTCCCAGGTCCTACTCTCAGACACTCTTATTCTTTTGGGATAAGGCCTGGAATACTCTGTTTTTAATAAATGAGTCAAATAACTTTGATTTAGATGACACATGAACCCCATGCTGAGAAAAACTGCTCTAAGTATCTCATTTTATAGACAAAGAAATAGTTCCAATAACATGTTCAAAGATATTAAAATAATGTCTTTAAGAATATAGGATCAGATAAATTGGGCAAGATGGCGGCTTAGGAGGACGCTGGGCTCACCGCACGTCCTACTGATCACTTAGATTCCATCTACACCTGCCTAAAAAACCCAGAAAACCGCCAGAGGATTAGCAGAACGGAGTCGCTGGAGCCAAGCGCAGACGAGAGGCCCACGGAAGAGGGTAGGAAGGGCGGCGAGGCGGTGCGCGCTCCACGGACTGGCGGGAGGGAGCCGGGGCGGAGGGGCGGCTCGCCGGCCAGGCAGAGCCCCCGAGTCTGGCTGGCAAAAGCGGAGGGGCCTGACGGACTGTGTTCCCACAACAAGCGCGACTTAGCGTCTGGGAGGTCATAAGTTAACAGCTCTGCTCGGAAAGCGGGAAGGCTGGAGGACAAAGGGAGGGAGAGCTGCTGAGCCCCCTGACAACAGAGCTCAGTTTGGTGGGGAACAAAGGCGCTCGCCAGCGCCATCTCCCCCGCCCATCCCCCAGCCGAAATCCCAAAGGGAACCGGTTCCTGCCAGGGAACTTGCTCGCTCCGCGCAAACACCCAACTCTGCGCTTCTGCGGAGCCAAACCTCCGGCAGCAGATCTGACTCCCTCCCGCTGCCACAGGGCCCCTCCTGAAGTGGATCACCTAAGGAGAAGCGATCTAAGCCTGCCCCGCCTGCCCCCGAGCACCTTGCCTACCCACCCCAGCTAATACGCCAGATCCCCAGCATCACAAGCCTGGCAGGGTGCAAGTAGCCCAGACGAGCCACACCACCCCACAGTGAATCCCGCCCCTAGGAGAGGGGAAGAGAAGGCACACACCAGTCTGACTGTGGCCCCAGCGGTGGGCTGGGGGCAGACATCAGGTCCGATTGCGGCCCCGCCCACCAACTCCAGTTATACACCACAGCACAGGGGAAGTGCCCTGCAGGTGCTCACCACGCCAGGGACTATCCAAAATGACCAAGCGGAAGAATTCCCCTCAGAAGAATCTCCAGGAAATAACAACAGCTAATGAGCTGATCAAAAAGGACTTAAATAACATAACAGAAAGTGAATTTAGAATAATAGTCATAAAATTAATCGCTGGGCTTGAAAACAGTATACAGAACAGCAGAGAATCTCTTGCTACAGAGATCAAGGGACTAAGGAACAGTCACGAGGAGCTGAAAAACGCTTTAAACGAAATGCATAACAAAATGGAAACCACCACAGCTCGGCTTGAAGAGGCAGAGGAGAGAATAGGTGAACTAGAAGATAAAGTTATGGAAAAAGAGGAAGCTGAGAAAAAGAGAGATAAAAAAATCCAGGAGTATGAGGGGAAAATTAGAGAACTAAGTGATACACTAAAAAGAAATAATATACGCATAATTGGTATCCCAGAGGAGGAAGAGAGAGGGAAAGGTGCTGAAGGGGTACTTGAAGAAATCATAGCTGAGAACTTCCCTGAACTGGGGAAGGAAAAAGGCATTGAAATCCAAGAGGCACAGAGAACTCCCTTCAGACGTAACTTGAATCGATCTTCTGCACGACATATCATAGTGAAACTGGCAAAATACAAGGATAAAGAGAAAATTCTGAAAGCAGCAAGGGGTAAACGTGCCCTCACATATAAAGGGAGACCTATAAGACTCGTGACTGATCTCTCTTTTGAAACTTGGCAGGCCAGAAAGAATTGGCACGAGATTTTCAGGGTGCTAGACAGAAAAAATATGCAGCCGAGAATCCTTTATCCAGCAAGTCTGTCATTTAGAATAGAAGGAGAGATAAAGGTCTTCCCAAACAAACAAAAACTGAAGGAATTTGTCACCACTAAACCAGCCCTACAAGAGATCCTAAGGGGGACCCTGTGAGACAAAGTCCCAGAGACATCACTATAAGCATAAAACATACAGACATCACAATGACTCTAAACCCGTATCTTTCTATAATAACACTGAATGTAAATGGATTAAATGCGCCAACCAAAAGACATAGGGTATCAGAATGGATAAAAAAACAAGACCCATCTATTTGCTGTCTACAAGAGACTCATTTTAGACCTGAGGACACCTTTAGATTGAGAGTGAGGGGATGGAAAACTATTTATCATGCGACTGGAAGCCAAAAGAAAGCTGGAGTAGCCATACTTATATCAGACAAACTAGACTTTAAATTAAAGGCTGTAACAAGAGATGAAGAAGGACATTATATAATAGTTACAGGGTCTATCCATCAGGAAGAGCTAACAATTATAAATGTCTATGCACCGAATACCGGAGCCCCCAAATATATAAAACAATTACTCATAAACACAAGCAACCTTATTGATAAGAATGTGGTAATTGCAGGGGACTTTAATACACCACTTACAGAAATGGATAGATCATCTAGACACACGGTCAATAAAGAAACAAGGGCCCTGAATGAGACATTGGATCAGATGGACTTGACAGATATATTTAGAACTCTGCATCCCAAAGCAACAGAATATACTTTCTTCTCGAGTGCACATGGAACATTCTCCAAGATAGATCATATACTGGGTCACAAAACAGCCCTTCATAAGTTTACAAGAATTGAAATTATACCATGCTTACTTTCAGACCACAATGCTATGAAGCTTGAAATCAACCACAGAAAAAAGTCTGGAAAACCTCCAAAAGCATGGAGGTTAAAGAACACCCTACTAACGAATGAGTGGGTCAACCAGGCAATTAGAGAAGAAATTAAAAAATATATGGAAACAAACGAAAATGAAAATACAACAATCCAAACGCTTTGGGACGCAGCAAAGGCAGTCCTGAGAGGAAAATACATTGCAATCCAGGCCTATCTCAAGAAACAAGAAAAATCCCAAATACAAAATCTAACAGCACACCTAAAGGAACTAGAAGCAGAACAGCAAAGGCAGCCTAAGCCCAGCAGAAGAAGAGAAATAATAAAGATCAGAGCAGAAATAAACAATATAGAAACTAAAAAAACTGTAGAGCAGATCAACGAAACCAAGAGTTGGTTTTTTGAAAAAATAAACAAAATTGACAAACCTCTAGCCAGGCTTCTCAAAAAGAAAAGGGAGATGACCCAAATAGATAAAATCATGAATGAAAATGGAATGATTACAACCAATCCCTCAGAGATACAAACAATTATCAGGGAATACTATGAAAACTTATATGCCAACAAATTGGACAACCTGGAAGAAATGGACAAATTCCTGAACACCCACACGCTTCCAAAACTCAATCAGGAGGAAATAGAAAGCTTGAACAGACCCATAACCAGCGAAGAAATTGAATCGGTTATCAAAAATCTCCCAACAAATAAGAGTCCAGGACCAGATGGCTTCCCAGGGGAGTTCTACCAGACGTTTAAAGCAGAGATAATCCCTATCCTTCTCAAGCTATTCCAAGAAATAGAAAGGGAAGGAAAACTGCCAGACTCATTCTATGAAGCCAGTATTACTTTGATTCCTAAACCAGACAGAGACCCAGTAAAAAAAGAGAACTACAGGCCAATATCCCTGATGAATATGGATGCAAAAATTCTCAATAAGATACTAGCAAATCGAATTCAACGGCATATAAAAAGAATTATTCACCATGATCAAGTGGGATTCATTCCTGGGATGCAGGGCTGGTTCAACATTCGCAAATCAATCAACGTGATACATCACATTAACAAAAAAAAAGAGAAGAACCATATGATCCTGTCAATCGATGCAGAAAAGGCCTTCGACAAAATCCAGCACCCTTTCTTAATAAAAACCCTTGAGAAAGTTGGGATAGAAGGAACATACTTAAAGATCATAAAAGCCATTTATGAAAAGCCCACAGCTAACATCATCCTCAACGGGGAAAAACTGAGAGCTTTTTCCCTGAGATCAGGAACACGACAAGGATGCCCACTCTCACCGCTGCTGTTTAACATAGTGCTGGAAGTTCTAGCATCAGCAATCAGACAACAAAAGGAAATCAAAGGCATCCAAATTGGCAAAGATGAAGTCAAGCTTTCGCTTTTTGCAGATGACATGATATTATACATGGAAAATCCGATAGACTCCACCAAAAGTCTGCTAGAACTGATACAGGAATTCAGCAAAGTTGCAGGATACAAAATCAATGTACAGAAATCAGTTGCATTCTTATACACTAACAATGAAGCAACAGAAAGACAAATAAAGAAACTGATCCCATTCACAATTGCACCAAGAAGCATAAAATACCTAGGAATAAATCTAACCAAAGATGTAAAGGATCTGTATGCTGAAAACTATAGAAAGCTTATGAAGGAAATTGAAGAAGATTTAAAGAAATGGAAAGACATTCCCTGCTCATGGATTGGAAAAATAAATATTGTCAAAATGTCAATACTACCCAAAGCTATCTACACATTCAATGCAATCCCAATCAAAATTGCACCAGCATTCTTCTCGAAACTAGAACAAGCAATCCTAAAATTCATATGGAACCACAAAAGGCCCCGAATAGCCAAAGGAATTTTGAAGAAGAAGACCAAAGCAGGAGGCATCACAATCCCAGACTTTAGCCTCTACTACAAAGCTGTCATCATCAAGACAGCATGGTATTGGCACCAAAACAGACACATAGACCAATGGAATAGAATAGAAACCCCAGAACTAGACCCACAAACGTATGGCCAACTCATCTTTGACAAAGCAGGAAAGAACATCCAATGGAAAAAAGACAGCCTCTTTAACAAATGGTGCTGGGAGAACTGGACAGCAACATGCAGAAGGTTGAAACTAGACCACTTTCTCACACCATTCACAAAAATAAACTCAAAATGGATAAAGGACCTAAATGTGAGACAGGAAACCATCAAAACCTTAGAGGAGAAAGCAGGAAAAGACCTCTGTGACCTCAGCCGTAGCAATCTCTTACTCGACACATCCCCAAAGGCAAGGGAATTAAAAGCAAAAGTGAATTACTGGGACCTTATGAAGATAAAAAGCTTCTGCACAGCAAAGGAAACAACCAACAAAACTAAAAGGCAACCAACGGAATGGGAAAAGATATTCGCAAATGACATATCGGACAAAGGGCTAGTATCCAAAATCTATAAAGAACTCACCAAACTCCACACCCGAAAAACAAATAACCCAGTGAAGAAATGGGCAGAAAACATGAATAGACACTTCTCTAAAGAAGACATCCGGATGGCCAACAGGCACATGAAAAGATGTTCAGCGTCGCTCCTTATCAGGGAAATACAAATCAAAACCACACTCAGGTATCACCTCACGCCAGTCAGAGTGGCCAAAATGAACAAATCAGGAGACTATAGATGCTGGAGAGGATGTGGAGAAACGGGAACCCTCTTGCACTGTTGGTGGGAATGCAAATTGGTGCAGCCGCTCTGGAAAGCAATGTGGAGGTTCCTCAAAAAATTAAAAATAGACCTACCCTATGACCCAGCAATAGCACTGCTAGGAATTTATCCAAGGGATACAGGAGCACTGATGCATAGGGCCACTTGTACCCCAATGTTCATAGCAGCACTCTCAACAATAGCCAAATTATGGAAAGAGCCTAAATGTCCATCAACTGATGAATGGATAAAGAAATTGTGGTTTATATACACAATGGAATATTACATGGCAATGAGAAAAAATGAAATATGGCCTTTTGTAGCAACGTGGATGGAACTGGAGAGTGTGATGCTAAGTGAAATAAGCCATACAGAGAAAGACAGATACCATATGGTTTCACTCTTATGTGGATCCTGAGAAACTGAACAGGAACCCATGGGGGAGGGGAAGGAAAAAAAAAAAAGAGGCTAGAATGGGAGAGAGCCAAAGCATAAGAGACTGTTAAAAACTGAGAACAAACTGAGGGTTGATGGGGGGTGGGAGGGAGGAGAGGGTGGGTGATGGGTATTGAGGAGGGCACCTTTTGGGATGAGCACTGGGTGTTGTATGGAAACCAATTTGTCAATAAATTTCATAAAAAAAATAAAAATGCATAAATTACACTGCCAAAAAAAAAAAAAGAATATAGGATCAAAAATCTGCAATAAATTTGCTTTACCTACTTGTGAAATTGCTTATATATGCAGGAACCCATATTTATACATGTCTGTATAATGCAGTCTGATATTATGGATCTAAATTATCCAACATGGTAGCCCTGAGCCATGTGTGGCTATTTAAATTAGATTTTATTGTTTTTTAAAAATATTTACTTACTTATTTTGAAAGAGAGAGAGAGTGAGTGAGAGAGAGAGAGAGAGAGAGAAATTGAGAGAGAAGAGAAAGAGCCTGAACAGGGCAGGAGCAGAGAGAGAAGGAGAGAAAGAATCCCAAGCAGATTTCACACTGTCAGAGCAGAGCCTGACGCGGGGCTCAACCTAACAAACCACAAGATCATGACCTAAGCTGAAATCAAGAGTTGGTCACTTAATTGACTGAACCACGCGGATTCCCTAAATTAAACTAGATTTTAAATTTAAATTTAAATTAAAGCCTTAGAACAGTGTTTCATCAATCATTGATAGCTACTAACATATAAGGAAGGGTAACATTATTAATGTGAAAAGAAATCCGAAGTGATAATTGTGAGAGAAATATGAAGATGTGATTAAGCAGACTTACCAAGAAACATGCTGCAAGGGCCAGAAGGCCTGTGATCAGGCACAGTGGTTTCATCTTTATGATTACCTCTGAAAATAAGCACAATGAATGGCTGATCAGCATTGCTGTAAAAAAGTAGTCTTTGGAATGTATTCCAACTCTTTGTTTATGATGTAGTACAGGATAGTATGGTAGTATTTTAAGAAATTTGCCTAAATGTTATTTTGGAGCAATATTGGTAGGTTTTATAACATTGAACTATAAAACGGTGGAATTAGTTTTTGCTTTTGACTTGTAAATGGACACTGGAGGTAATGGCAAAGAGTTATTCTTAAAAGTGTTTTACTTATTGGAAGCCTTTATGACATAAGGTTTTTGCTTTCAGAAATAACTACTTTGAAATGGTACTTATTTGGATTTGAACATCTTGGTATTGTTAAATAATGGTTACATTTACTTTATAGATTTCTGCAGACTTGTATTTGAGCTATTGATGTTTTCTCTAGATCATATGTTTTAAATTTCTTGGAACACCTAGAAAAAGGAAAGGAAAAGAATCACCCTGGTAGACATAGTTTAAAGAAAAATTGTCACATAATATTTTTAACAATATTCTACTAAGTTATTTTGCCCTATCATGAGCAACCTCTAACTAATTCCAAAAATTCATATACAAAGACCAGGGTAGAAAAAAGAGAGGTGTCCAGGTATTTTACTGTCAATAGGTTCTAAATTTAGAATATATTGCAAGGACATGATAGCCTGAGTTCTGGGAAAGTAACTTTATGCACCTTTGTGCAGACTGGTTTTCCTGACAGTCAATTCTGACCATCAATTAAATGTGTTAGCTGAACAGTCTTAGTCTTAAAAGAATCCAAGGGACAAAATTTCAGTGAATATTTAATTACAGGTACATATGGTTATTTCTTTAAGCATCCTTTTTTCTATGACACATTTTAATAAAAAGTTTAAAAAAAGCAAAGGCAAAACCAATAATAAAAATATACTGTAGAACAGTTCTCTCAGAGTTATATCTGATAGTATTCTGGTCATTATGAAGCACAAAAGTGTTAAGGTACATTACGGGAAAAAGTTGATTGTGTAAATGGATGGACTTGTCCCACGTGCCTAGCATGAAAGCTTTATTGTGACATATAGAATTTCTCAAAATTCAATGCATTTTATAGTTTATCAGATTTCATATAAGTATATATTATCCCTTTGGTGAAAATCAATGTTCTATAAGAATCCCATCAAAATGATACCTTTGAAAGTCTGAGAAAAATTTGGTATTCAAAGTAAGAGTTCTTCAATTCGTATTTCCACGTACCTACCGTTGTATGAGGATCCTTCTTAGTAGGGCTGATTAATCTGCTGGTCAAAATTATTCCTGCCAATTAGGTGACAAATGAAGGTGAGAAAGAACAAGAAATCTCAGCTCTTATATATATTGCAGTAGATTTCTAGTGATGATAAAGGAAAGTCTAGATAGAAGATAAAATAACTTGTGGGCTGATGTTCTTTAAACAGAAGATAGGAAAGTCGTTGTTGACAATTTTGCAATCTTTTTCTGCATGTTTTTTTTTCATTTCTGAGGTGCTTTGACCCATTCAATAATTGGTGTTTCCTGAGGAAACATGTCATACAATGAGTCACAATGTCTTTTTGTCTAATAAAATAACTTGAGGTTTGTGGTGCACTATTACCTATTGTCTCTTTATTTTAAAGAACAAGTGTAGCTGTTCTATTTCAAATAATTTTAATGGGTCATCTTTTGTTACATGTTACTATCACCATATTTCCTATTTTATTTAAGAGCTAACTACATTATGTGAGAAATAAAAAAAAAACATAATTTTAAAGTTGAACTCTAACACAGTCTAGACACATTTTGGAGGAAAAAAAACAGAATTAGAATTATAAGTCATTATTAAATAGATGTTACCAAATATCACATACAAGTACTCTGGCCAGTTATGGACAGGGTATATCAAATATATTGCTTGACTGTTTTGACCACTGTGCTATATCTTGTTGGTTTCACATTTCTATTCTTCTTTCAGTTGAAATAATGAAATTGTATTACTGTTTTATACTTGGACATTTGTACCTATCTGGTCCTATATATTCTTTTTCCAATTTATACAACAATGGCTTAATTTAGTAAATGTTTTTTAAAGATGAGAAAAATGAATTCTTGGATTAAGATTTGATCTGAGATTGGAAAATAGCAAGAAAAAAATCTAGTGGTGGAAGGAAAATAGTCAAGATTCATGCAGTTTTTCAATCTTTATTTTAATTTTCTGTGTCTGTAATTATGTCAATATATTTATATAAAATATCCTTAAGTGGAAATTTTTTAGGGCATTTCCTTTTTCTAATGAAGAACTAAAACAGTAGTCTGAGATTGTCTTTAAAAAAGTCACATTGGTACTTGCTATTACTAACTTGAGAAATTAAACAAAAATATGATGCCATGAAGTTTTTGATTATGTGGAAAATTATACAGAGAGAGTTTTACTTTGAGATGGATATCTATGGGAAAGCCACAGCTTTATATTTTTGATATACCCAGGCTTTGAGAAATAATAATGTAATCTCTGGTTCTTACAGATTGTTGTATAATAATGTAATAGCTATTATTTATTAAGCCTTTACCATATAGGATGTGGCAGGATCACTGAGTACTATTATCATCTTTGTTTTACAATGGATAATAATGAACCTATGTCTGCTCACTTCAAAGCCTAAATAATGGGTTAACCAATATTCCACATTGCCTCCCAAATCTCAATAACCCTCATAAACTTAACCAACATCATATGTTATAGTATGCTGCAGAGATTAATCAAGTGCATTTATAGTCAGGTTATTTTACTTCAAAGCACACTACCAACATTTATTTGCTGGATAATATTGGACTAGTTATTTTACCTCATTGTGCCTCAATTCCTTTATTTGTAAAATGTGAATATTTCTAATTTTTGTGTCATGGAATTTAGTTATTCACCTTTGTTCACCTACTTATTCAACACTTTTGAATACCCACTGGGTGTCAGACATAATGCTAGTTGTTAAAGTCACAGGATATTTAAAGGTTTAGAGTTTTAAAAGTCTTTAAACACACTGAGCCTGGGTGGCTCAGTTAGTTAGGTGACCGACTTTGGCTCAGGTCATGATCTTGCAGTTTGTGAGTTTGAGCCCCCTTTGGGCTCTGTGTTGACAGCTCAGAGCCTGGAGCCTGCTTCGGATTCTGTGTCTCCTCTCTCTATCCCGCCCCTGCTCATGCTCTGTGTCTCTCTGTCTCTCAATAATAAATAAACGTTAAAAAAATTAAAAAAATATTTTGGGAGTCATAGGTGGTATAGAAACAAAGAAGGCCTACTTTGAGAGCTGATCTTAGTTTTAAAATACTGTACTTAATTTCATTTGCTTTGTTGCAATTCATTGTCTTAAAAATTTTAGTGACATAATTATGTGCAATAAAGTGTATTACTGGTTTGCTAATCTTAGGCCCTGATTAGTTACTGAACAATTATATGCGCAAATAGTGAAGATGATTCTATCTTTAAATTAACATG
The DNA here is from genome assembly GCF_016509475.1 of Prionailurus bengalensis. Lineage (NCBI taxonomy): Eukaryota > Metazoa > Chordata > Mammalia > Carnivora > Felidae > Prionailurus > Prionailurus bengalensis. The sequence continues at coordinate 149,395,013 of NC_057344.1, forward strand.
GAAAGTTCAATAAAGCACTTTTTTGTCTGAGAATGATTCAGTTTGTCAAAAGATGAGTATCTCTTCTTTCTTGTTTTGATGCCAACATATTTATCAGCCAAATGTTTTGACTCCAGGTGTGAACTCCACTGTAATGGATCATTGGCTCTGGAGGACATAGTATGAACATTGGCAAAACTGAAAAACAATTTCCCAATGGGTTGTCATCAGCAAAAAATTAGAGCAACACAAGCCAACAGAAGCACATGTCTGTTAAGAAATAGAAATGGTCACTCCAGTTAATCTTCAATTAATTCATGGCTTTAAAATATTCGGAATGAAAATTTTCTAGAATAGTACCAAAAAAAGCTAAAGTTTCTGGCCATAGGAAGTTCAAGGTGACAGTGGAGTCACACTATTGTTAATGCAGAGCCTTATGTGACAGGCAGAAAATATTTTCCTGATATAATTAGATTTAGCAGAATTAAACTGTCATACAGCAATATATTTAAGTCCACTGTCCTGTTTTGCAGCTCTAGTAATAACTCTTTCTTTGAACGCCTTGGAAAGCATATGAACATGTTTTTTAAAGATTATTTAGAAGTAGATGATTTGGCTTCTGGATTAATAACACTTTAAATATGTATCATGCTTTTGAAATTACAGATTGCTTAAAATTTTTTTTGTGGAAATATTTGTTGTGGAGGATTGGTTAGAATTTGTTGTGTGGCATTAATAACAGACTTTGCAGATTGAAGAAAAGCTGTAACTGAATTGTACAGCATAGATACTGCATCAGACCCAGACCAGAAAGTTCTGGAAGTTTATTACAGACTTTTCCCTGAGCTTTCATTAGCCAAAGTTCAAAGAAAAATTCAATCAGCTGAAAAATTCACAATGTCCCTAAAATAAAACACAGTAATTGCTTGAGAAGTACTTTTCCTTCCTACTCAGTGCCTTGAGAAAATTTCTCATTTATTTTCAAGCAGGAAGCATATTGTTCTATCATAAATGTGAAAGTGATCTTTACAGTTTAACCAGAATATCTCCAGCATTGAATGTAAATAAGTATACAATTGCTGTTTAATTTGAATTTTGCTGGATTGATAACTCCCAGTCATGTAACCAGATGAATTTAGTTCCCCTTACAAGATCTCTCTTGGGGAATATTCCTGGCTTCATCTTAATTTTCAAAATATATTTCCTTTTTCATATTTTACTTTTTAAAAATATGGTTGCATACAAGTTTTCTCTGTAAACTAGCTCCAATGCTTAAAAAATTTTAACCTGTAATACATTTGTTAGTTAATAGATTATGTTCTATTTACTTTCTCATTTAATGTGCCAAATAAGTTTAAGACCTAGTCAAGAAAAAATTAACATTCTGGTTTTTGAATACAGAAAGAGCCTCAAAGAGGGGCAGAGTTAGTAGTAAGGCCATATCAGGCTTATTTAATAAGATTTATTTCTTTTTTGTTTGTTTTGTTTTCATAAAATTTATTCCTAAAAAGATTATTTATATAGTCTACTTGTAAGAATTTGTTGTTTACAAAATAATTAAGGACTCTAAAAATAAAATATATTAAAACATGATGAAAGTTACATATGTCATAGCCTAAAAGCTAGTGCAAATGCCTTACATAACAATTTCATATTTTGGGGGAAAATGGTGTCTTGTTGAGCCCTGCATCAGGCTGTGGGCTCGGTGCTGACAAGGGGATTCTCCGGCTCTATTTGCCCCTCCCCACTCACTAGCATGTGCACTTGCAGGCTCTCACCCTCTCTCTCAAAAAAATGAAGAAACTCCAATCTCCTGCAGTTAAAAAGGCAGAAAAAATTTGAGGGGCACACTCAAGACTCAATTATTAGAACAGCAGAGGTCCAGAGAAGGTTGAACTCTCAACCGAGACAGATCTGTAATATACAGCTCAGGGCCCTGATTAGGGGAAAATGGAACTCTGAGATATAGATTGACTTTTAGGTCTTTTGGTGTATCAGTTAACTTTTTCTGTGTAAGAAACCACTGCAGAAACTTGAACGCTTAGCACAGCAACTGTTTAGTATTTCTTAAAAGTCTACATGTTTATTTAGTAGTTTTCTTGGTCTGGCTGGGTGTTATTGATTTTGTCTGGGCTTGCTTATGTGTCTCACCAGCTGGTGAGTTGGGTGGGGGCTGGTGGGTCTAGGATGGCTCTGGCTAGCGCAGCTCAGCTGTTTTCCACATGTCTCTCCTATCCCTCTAGTGGTCTGGGCATGTTCTCATAGTGAAGTGAGAAATTCAGAAGAAAAACAGAAATGTGTAAATGTTTTTTTTTCAGATCTCTGCCTTTCTCAAGTTTGGGTGATACAATGTTGTTCCAATGTCCAAAATATGCTAATGGTGAAGACTGAAGACAGTGCAAGAGCATACAACTGTTGGGCTTCTATAAAGGGAGTTGTGAAAAATTGGGGCTGTTAATTCAAGAAACATACTTATGTCCCCAACTTTCTGCCTCAGTTTTTAATTTTAAAGAATCTAAAATTGGGGTTAGTCCACAATAAGGTTTCTCAATCTAGACACTTGATATTTTGGGCCAGGTAATTCTTTGTTGTGGAGGACTGTCTTGTAAATCCCTGGATTCTACCCAGTAGATGCCAGTAGTATTCTCCCAGTTATAATGGCTAAAAATGTTCTAGACATTGCCAAGTGTCCTCTCAGGGGCAAAATCACGCCCAATAGACAACCATTATTCTAGATGAAGAATAACTCCTGATTTCACCACTTAATTGACATATTCAGGTTTAGTTCTTTAACAGGTATTTTTGATTTTGCTTATGCTAAGTATTAGAGCTATATTGAGAGTGGATAGTGAGATGTGAAACTGGTGGAAGAAAGGCCTACTAGAAAGCTGTTACAGTTATCCAGATGGCCTAGGGATGTGGCAATAGGACTATAGAGAAATGGACAGAGTCAAGAGATTTTGAAGGGGTGTATTCAACAGGTCTTTTTTATGGAATATGGGTATCGGGAGGTGAAGTAGAGAACAGTGTCAAGGCTAATGCCTATGAATTAGATAAAATTATAGAAGGAAGTTGGTAATTCAGACAAGAGGGTTAAACTTGACTAAGACATATGCAGATACCTGGAAGGTTATTTCAGGACAGTAGAGGCATGTGAGCCAAGTCAACGAAAAGGAGAATGGGATTTATGTAGTTAACACTGAACCCAGGCTGGAGGATTTAATAGTAGTATGGGTAAATAACAAAAACAGGGCTTGTAGGGAACCCTGGAAAGGTAACAACAGATGGAGCTTCCGCCACGAAAAAAATGAGTAGGTATTGTCAGGAATATTTCAACTGCAAGTGAGATGGGTTTGAGTTTATAGATCTGTTACATGGAGAATATTTGCAGTAGACCAAATGGAGAACTAGAGAGGAAAACTGGGGAAACTGTAGGATTTCAAGGCAGACTTGAGGGGCCCTTTGAGTTTGGAGGCCTCAAATTTTAGTGTTCTTTCTGTCTAAAGTTTTGCATTTTTCCAGAGCCTCACTGGGTAGATTTTGTATACATGCAGAGGAAGTAATTATTTCTATTAATCAAATACTGGGATTATATCTGATTTGTGAGCAATTAGAAAAAAATAAAAATAAAGTTGAAGATATTTGCAAGCTAGTGTTTAGATTGATGGACTATAAAAATCTCAGCTGGATATGAAAGAAAGTTGAAGAGGGGACTCTGAGAAGATGGCAACTGTCCAGGAACTGGAGAGTTTAAAAAGTTTAAAGAGTTGATATAGTGAGAATAATTGAGTACAGTATCTGGGAGATGGGAAGTTTTGATCAAAGATATTTTGATCAGGTATGTCTTGATATATGACTTTATAGGTGATGTATCAATGTGATGATAGGAAGGTCCAGGTTACTTGTACAACTGAAGGGAAGTGAGGATCATTCAAGATGAGGAGATTAAAAAAAAAGAAGTGATCAAAGAATGGAGCAATCTGGATTTTAATGGATGGTCAGTGTGAACTGTGACATTTCCCAGAACTGTAGTGGCAATGGGGTCGGTCCAAATTTCTTCAGAGAGTGAGAGCGGTGGCTAAGAGCTTAATTGATAGCAGTAATAAAGAAGTGAAGAAGGAGGAGTGGCTAAATGGCACAGGTTTCATTTAATTGGGAACAATTTTTTAGAAGAATGAAGAGTAATGGTCTCTGTGCTAGTTGGCGTATTTATTGAAGCAACAACCACCACCACCAAAATCCTAATGTCTAACAAAAATAAATATTTCTTTCATGTCAAGTGTTGGCAACTGTTGGCAGAATGCTTTTGCAACTCCACTGTCCGTATCTTCCCATTCCAGGACCAGGTTGAAGAAAGTTTCTATTTAGGACATGCAGCTCTTGAGTATAAAGGAAAACAGAAAAAGAGCAGATGTGATGGGATTCCTGTTGTTAATTTGCCTACTGTGACTTGAGTTCGCATTTCAGCAGCCAAAGCAGGTCATAGGGCCAAGCCTGACAATGAGATAGGGAGGTATATTACGCAGAGAAGGAGAGATGCCCTGCAAGCCTCATGGCAATGAGTGAAAATGTGAAACCCTGTTTTTATAAGGGGTGGAAGTAAATGATTAGGAACACTACTAGCACCATCTACCACAGTAGGGAGGTTGCAGCTAAGAGAATGATATATCTGCCTCATTTCCATGTGGTTGAAAGTTGAGGAAAAATCACTAGCTTCCATTTGAGAGAGTCCATTTATCTCTTGTAAAGAAGCAGTTTACCCATTGAGGATGATATTAGTTGTGGGTCTTTTGTGGATGGCCTTTATGATGTTGAGGTATGTTCCTTCTATCCCTACTTTGTTGAGGGTTTTTATCAAGTAAGGATACTGTATTCTGTCAAATGCTTTTTCTGCATCTATTGAGAGGATCATATGGTTCTTAACCTTCCTTTTATCAATATAATGTATTACACTGTTTGATTTGTGAATATTGAACCACCCTTGCAGCCCAGGAATAAATCCCACTTGATCGTGGTGAATAATTCTTTTAATGTACTGTTGAATTTGATTTCCTGTTATCCATTAATTAATGAATGGGTACAGAAGATGTGGTATGTGTGTGTATATATAAAATGGAAAACTTATATATATAAATATATCAAATGGAATATTACTCAGCCATCAAAAAGAATGAAACCTTGCCATTTACAATGATATAGATGGAGCTAGAGTGTATTATGCTAAGCAAAATAAGCCAGTCAGAGAAAGACATCTACCATATACTTTTACTCATATGTGGAATTTAAGAACCTAACAGATGAACATAAGGGAAGGGAGGAAAAAAAATAGGGGGAAACAAACCATAAGAACCTCTTAACTGTAGAGAACAAACAGGGCTGCTGTAGGGGAGGTGGTGGGGGATGGCTAAATGTGATGAACACTAGGTGTTATATACAAGTTATGAATCACTAAATTCTACTCCTGAAATCAAATTTATACTGTATGTTAACTAACTAGAATTTAAATACACACTTAAAAAAAATCAGGTTTCTTCCTAGAAAGCCTAATTCCTTCTGCTTTCTCTGAGATGCAATTTTATTGATTATCACCTTTTAAAATTAAACATTAAATTTCTCATTTTCTTTTTTAAAAATTTTTTTTTTCAACGTTTATTTATTTTTGGGACAGAGAGAGACAGAGCATGAACGGGGGAGGGGCAGAGAGAGAGGGAGACACAGAATTGGAAGCAGGCTCCAGGCTCTGAGCCATCAGCCCAGAGCCTGACGCGGGGCTCGAACTCACGGACCGCGAGATCGTGACCTGGCTGAAGTCGGACGCTTAACCGACTGCGCCACCCAGGCGCCCCAAATTTCTCATTTTCAACTGGACACAATTCCTAATTCATCTTTCCTAATACAAAATTATGCTCTTGACTGGATTGCTTTTTCAAGCCATCAGCTTATCTCTTTTGGTCGTCTGTTTTTTTTTAATATGAAATTTATTGTCAAATTGGTTTCCATTCAACACCCAGTGCTCATCCCAACAGGTGCCCTCCTCAATGCCCATCACCCACTTTCCCCTCCCTCCCACCCCCCATCAACCCTCAGTTTATTCTCAGTTTTTAAGAGTCTCTCATGGTTTGCCTCCTTCCATCTCTGTAACTATTTTTTTCCCCTTCCCCTCCCCCATGGTCTTCTGTTAAGTTTCTCAGGATCCACATAAGAGTGAAAACATATGGTATCTGTCCTTCTCCATATGACTTATTTCACTTAGCATAACACTCTCCAGTTCCATCACCATTGCTACAAAAGGCCATATTTCATTCTTTCTCATTGCCAAGTAGTATTCCATTGTATATATAAACCAAAACTTCTTTATCCATTCATCAGTTGATGGACATTTAGTCTCTTTCCATAATTTGGTTATTGTTGAAAGTGTTGCTATAAACATTGGGGTACAAGTGCCCCTATGCATCAGCACTCCTGTATCCCTTGGGTAAATTCCTAGCAGTGTTATTCCTGGGTCACAGGGTAGATATATTTTTAATTTTTTGAGGAACCTCCACACTGTTTTCCAGAGCAGCTGCACCAATTTGCAATCCCACCAAGAGTGCAAGAGGATTCCCATTTCTCCACATCCTCTCCAGCATCTCTAGTCTCCTGATTTGTTCATTTTAGCTACTCTGACTGGTGTGAGGTCATATCTCAGTGTGGTTTTGATTTGTATTTCCTTGATGAGGAGTGACCTTGAGCATCTTTTCATGTGCCTGTTGGCCATCTGGATGTCTTCTTTAGAGAAGTGTCTATTCACGTCTTCTGCCCATTTTTTTCACTGGATTATTTGTTTTTCGGGTGTGGAGTTTGGTGAGCTCTTTATAGATTTTGGATACTAGCCCTTTATCTGATAGGTCATTTGCAAATATCTTTTCCCATTCCGTCAGTTGCCTTTTAGTTTTGTTGATTGTTTCCTTTGCAGTGCAGAAGCTTTTTATCTTCATGAGGTCCAGATAGTTCATTTTTGCTTTTAATTCCCTTGCCTTTGGAGATGTGTTGAATAAGAAATTGCTGCGGCTGCGGTCAGAGAGTTTTTTTTTCCTGCTTTCTGCTCTAGGGTTTTGATGGTTTCCTGTCTTACATTCAGGTCCTTCATCCATTTTGAGTTTATTTTTGTGAATGATGTAAGAAGGTTGCCTAGTTTGATTCTTCTGCATGTTGCTGTCCAGTTCTCCCAGCACCATTTGTTAGAGACTGTCTTTTTTCCATTGGATATTCTTTCCTGCTTTGTCAAAGATTAGTTATCCATACATTTGTGGGTCCAGTTCTGGAGTCTGTATTCTATTCCATTGGTCTATGTGTCTGTTTTTGTGCCAATACCATGCTGTCTTGATGATGACAGCTTTGTAGTAGAAACTCAAGTCTGGGATTGTGATGCCTCCTGCTTTTGTCTTCTTCTTCAACATTACTTTGGCTATTCGGGGTCTTTTGTGGTTCCATACAAATGTTAGGATTGCTTGTTCTAGCTTCGAGAGGAATGCTGGTGCACTTTTGATTGGGATTGCATTGAATGTGTAGATTGCTTTGGGTAGTATTGACATTTTAACAATATTCTTCCAATTCACGAACATGGAATGTTTTTCCATTTCTTTGTATCTTGTTCAATTTCCTTCATTAGCTTTCTATAGTTTTCAGCATACAAATCTTTTACATCTTCTAGACTCATTCTATGAAGCCAGCATTACTTCGATTCCCAAACCAGACAGAGACACAGCAAAAAAAGAGAAGTACAGACCAATATCCCTGATGAATATGGATGCATAAATTCTCAACAAGATACTAGCAAATCAAATTCAACAGCATATAAAAAGAATTATTCACCATGATCAAGTGGGATTCATTCCTGGGCTGCAGGGCTGGCTCAATATTGGCAAATCAATCAATGTGATAATCACATTAATAAAAGAAAAGGTAAGAACCATATGATCCTGTCAATCAATGCAGAAAAAGCACTTGACAAAATTCAGCATCTTTTCTTAATGAAAACCTTTGAGAAAGTCGGGATAGAAGGAACATACTTAAACATCTAAAAGCCATTTATGAAAAGCCCATAGCTAATATCATCCTCAATGGGGAAAAACTGAGAGCTTTCTCCATGAGATCAAGAACACGACAGGTATGTCTACTCTCACTGCTGTTGTTTAACATAGTGTTGGAAGTTCTAGCACCAGCAATCAGACAACAAAAGGAAATCAAAGGGATCGAAATTGGCAAAGATGAAGTCAAGCTTTCACTTTTTGCAGATGACATGATACTCTACATAGGAAACCTGATAGACTCCACCAAAAGTCTGCTAGAATTGATACATGAATTCAGCAAGGTTGCAGGGTACAAAATTAATATACAGAAATCAGCTGCATTCTTATGCACTAATAATGAAGCAACTAAAAGACAAAGAAACTGATCCCATTCACAATTGCACCAAGAATCATAAAATACCTAGGAATAAACCTAACCAAAGATGTAAACGATCTGTATGCTGAAAACAATAGAAAGCTTATGGTCATCTTTTTTTTTTTTAAATTATTTATTTAATTTGAGAGAGAGAGAACCAGTGGGGAAGGGGTAGAGAGAGAGGTGGACAGGAGATCAAAGTGGGCTCTGCACTGACAGCAGAGAGCCCACTATGGGGCTGGAACCATGAACCATGAGGTCATGACCTGAGTTAAAGTTGGACGCTTAACCGACTGAACCAACCAGACATTCCTCTTTTGGTATTTTTAATGCAAAGCCTCTTTTATTACTTACTCAGTTTTTACCTCTTTTTATAATTTGCACAACATTGAGATTCATTTCTAAGCAATTTGTTGTTCATGTACTCCCTATACTTCTCTTTTTTTCTCCTTCCCTGCCTTTTAAGAAGTATTTAGGGGTTCCTGAGTGGCTCACTTGGTTGAGCATTGGACTCTTGATTTTGGCTTGGGTCATGACCCCAGGGTCATGGGATCAAGCCCTGCATTGGACTCTACGGCATCGAGCCTGCTTAGAATTCTCTCTCTCTGGCCCTCTCCCACCTCTCTCTCTCTCTCTCTCTCTCTCTCTCATGAGTGTGTGCATGTGCTCTCTCTCTCTCTAAAATAATAATAAAAAAAGTGTTTAAATATTTTTCTACTCTTGGCTTTTATGAGAAATTTTTTTAGTTCTCTCACCTCTGATTTCTCCTTTTCTGTCGACTGTCCTTGCTTTTCTTCCTTCTGGTCTAAATATGGGTTTCTCTTATGATTATGCCTTTATGGCTCCTCCTCCTCCTTTTTTCTTCTCTCTCTCTAGTTCTGCACCCCTCAAGTCTCCTCCTCCTCCTCCTCCTTTATCTCCTGTTGCTTTCGTAGTATAATAAATATATAGAAAAACTTGTGGTTAAAAAGATGTGTGCTCTAAACTATTGCTGATAATAAAGACACTATGAATTACATTAATGTGGAGTTTGCACAGTCCTAGTTGAATGAAACTTTTCCTTATAAGACTGTAGGATACGTAGAACACAAAGCTGACTGGCCCATCGCTGTAGATTCCTTATTTCTTCATTCCATAGTTCCTAGACATTTTTGGCAGAAGTGAAGAGCATGGGCTAGACTACTTAGGTTTGAATGCCTGCTATTTATTTAGCCACTATCTGCCCTTGGGTATTTGATTAACCTCTATGTCCCTCAGTTTTCCTATCCCTAGAGTGTCAATATTATTTTCCTATAGTGTTATGGTTTTTGTACATCAAGCTCTTAGGGTTTGGCACATGTAAGAAATCAAATGTTATTATTTTTTATGAGCTATATTTTCTATAGATATATTTTTATAGCAATCTTCTGTGGTAAAATCTTTACTGATTCTCTCTTCTTTAGAATTAATCTGAACTCCTAATCTGATAATATGATGATCACTTTCCATTATAATATCTATTTTTCTAGGTATGTCCTATATTCATGGCCAATTTCTGTTTGGTGGGATTAGGAGCAACCTGACAGTGTGGTATGTATCTTACCCATTTTTGAATTCCTAGAATGACAGGCCTGGAATATTCTGTTCACTTAGTAAATATTTGGAGGGCATGGATATGAATGCTATTTTCTCTCTTACCTCCATGCATTTGCTATGTTTTTATCAGTGGTGAAGCTACTATATTTTTTTCTGCCACTTGAAATCATTCCTTTACTTTTCATTTATTCATGAAACTTAAAAAGAAATCTCCTCAGTGAAATTCCATAAAACATTTTGGGGATCATTTCTTTATGGCCCTCATCATAGTTATGCACAGTCTTGGCCTTTACTTTCTACTCCTTCAGGATGGATTGCATCTCCTTAGCTAGTGAGTCACTTTCAACCTTTCAATACCAAGATTTTGAGATTTTTTTGTGTCTCTTATAATAGCTTATCTATTGTAGGTTTTCTATAAGTATTTGCTCTTCCTGAAGGGGAATAAATATCTCCTCCCCTGTTTGCTCATTATTGTTTGTACTTTTGCATATAATGTTTACTACCGATTCCTTATACAGTTTAGAGTTAATTGCCTTATTTCTATCTTTGCCACTTGAACCTTTGATGAGTAAGTGATTGAGTTACTTATATTTGTGTTCTTTTGTTCCCTGACCTAGATATAGGTAAATTTTACTAAATCACTTGAATGAATTAATTTGTCAACTAGAAATTGATCTAATATATTTTTGGGTGAAATGATTCATGGAGGGGTTCCTGGGTGGCTCAGTGGGTTCAGCCTCTAACTCTTGGTTTCAGTTCAGTTCATCATCTCACAGTTTATAGTTGGAGCCCCATGTCGGGCTCTGAGCTGACAGCGTGGAGCCTGCTTGGGAGTCTCTCTTTCCCTCTCTCTCTCTGTCCCTCCCCTGCTCATGCTCTCTCTCTCTCTCTCTCTCTAAAAAAAAAGAAAAGAAAAGAAAAGAAAAGAAAAGAAAAGAAAGGAAAGGAAAAGAAAAGAAGAAAAGAAAAGAAAAGGAAAGGAAAGGAAAGAAAAGAAAAGAAAAGAAATGAAAAGAAAAGGAAAGGAAAGAAAAGAAAAGAAAAGAAAAGAAAAGAAAAGAAAAGAAAAGAAAAGATTCATGGGATGGTACAAAGTGTCGAACAATCTCTGGAGAAAATTCCTCTTTAGATGAAGGGATAGTGTTTCAGATATTCAGAAAAAGAATATCTGTAGATCTGTAGAAAATTAACTTATTCTTTCTATGCTTTTTGAATCTTTTTTGCCTATGAAATATTTACATTTTTTTCTAGACACATGCTTTGTGTGTTATGGGTCCATCTGAAAGAGTGGAAGTGCCGGTAATACTTTTGTCACTCAACTGAGAAATAAAGAGGAGACCAAGACACATGTGGTCAAATGCATACATATAATTATCTTTGGAAATGCGTACAGTATAGTAAGACTAAAGAAGAAGTAGTAAGAACCCACATCCATTTGTTTTTGTTTCTTTTCTTGTATTTTTGTTAAAATTGAAATGGTGAGAGAGGGTGATCACAGTATATCAATATTCAGTTTTTCAGGATCTGTAAAAACAAAACAAAATACCATGAGCCATTAATTAAAAGTACATAAGCTCTTTCTTCTCCAATTTTTTAAAGTTTTTATTTAAATTCCAGTTATTTAACATACAGTATAGTATTAGCTTCAGGTGTACGATATAGTGACTCAACAATTCCATACAACATCCAGGCTCATCACAAGTGCACTCCTTAATCCTCATCACCTAGTTCACCTATCACCCTTCCTCTGGTAACCATCAGTTTGATCTCTATAGTTGTGACTATTTCTTGTTTGCCTCTCTGTCTCTCCCCTATCTTTGTCTTTTGTCCACATATGAATGAAATCATGTGGCATTTGACTTTCTTTGACTGACTTATTTCACTTAGTGTAATACTGTCTAGCTCTATCCAGTTGTTTTAAAATAACTGAATGCTGGGAAGAATGTTAGAAGCTGGAACTTCAGAGTTAAATGGATATGAGTTTGAAGACTAATCTGCCATTTATACCTTGCGGTCTTTGGAAAGTCTCATAAATTCTCATAGCTTCAGTTTCCTCATCTCTAAAAAGCAGACAATGATATTAGCTTTACAGGGTTGCTATGAGTATTAAATGGGAATCAATACAAAGACTTTTTAGTGCAGTAACAGCCCTGGAACTATTCTAAGTGTTCTACAGTTGGTATCCATGATTATTATTTTTGTCACATAATAGGGATAATTCTCATTTCTATTTGTAATTAGGAGCACCTATATTCAGAAATAGGAGCAATATGTGATATTCTCCAATATCTTCAATATTTGTTAAGGATCATGTTATATCATGATGTGTATGTTTCAGTCAATATAGCAAGAGAGGTTTTCTATGGGTTGTGATTTAGTTTATATTTCTGTTCTCAAGGCTAATTGTAGTATTTGCTAAAATATTTCATATACATATATATATATATTTCGTGTGCCTATTAGAGTTGGTAGGTCCTGAAAGAAGGAGGAAGCATTCCTTTATGTCAAGTACGTACTTTGTGGGGTTTAATAAACTTTTTTTTTTTTTTTGAGACAGAGAGAGACAGAGCATGAGCAGGGGAGGGGCAGAGAGAGAGGGAGACACAGAATCTGAAGGAGGCTCTAGGCTCTGAGCTGTCAGCACAGAGACCGATGCAGGGCTCGAACTCACGGACTATGAGATCATGACCTGAGCTGAAGTCGGACGCTTAACCGATTGAACCACCCAGGCACCCCAGATTTAATAAACTTTGAAGTATACACTAACTTTTATTTACAAACGCCCTAATTATAAGTGATTATTTCAGGGAAATAAAACACATTTTAGCACTGGAAACAGAAGGTCAAAATACATATTAGTGATCTTTCAAAATCTTTCTTTCTTTTGTAGGAATCTGCTAGCATTGCATTTACAGATATAACCTATCAACTCAAGGAAACCAAATTTAGTTTTTGAAATAAAAAAAGTATTAAGAGTTTTTAATCCATATGGCAGAGTTAAAAACTAGTTTTCTTTTGTTTTTAAATATGAAATTCATTGTCAAATTCGTTTCCATACAACACCCAGTGCTCATCCCAACAGGTGCCCTCCTCAATACCCATCACCCACCCACCCCTCCCTCCCACCCTCCATAAACCCTCAGTTTGTTCTTAGTTTTTAGGAGTCTCTTATGTTTTGGCTCCCTCCCTCTCTAACCATTTTTTTTCCTTCCCCTCCCCCATGGTCTTCTGTTAAGTTTCTCAGGATCCACGTAGGAGTGAAAACATATGGAATCTGTCCTTCTCTGTATGACTTATTTCACTTCGCATAACACTTTCCAGTTCCATCCACGTTGCCACAAAAGGCCATATTTCATTCTTTCTCATTGCCATGTCATTTTCTTTTTATTTCTTTTGATGTGGGAAAAACCCACCTGCCCTTATTTAGGCACATTGTAAAGTTACTCATTTAGTTAGAAAACATTTTGGAAAGTATCGTTTACCTTGATTTGCCTTGGTCTCCTTGTGGTTTGGTACGTTTGTAATCTTGGACTGTTGTGGAATTTACTGAATTACTTGTTGCTGGTTGACAGTAGTAGGGTTAGCTGCTGGGGCAGTGGTAGTGCCAGCCACAGGGGCATTGGTGATGTCTTCAGGTTGGGGGGTGTTGGGAGCCGTGGTGGTGGATGTCACGCCTGCAGTTTTTCCCTCAGAAACAGTGGCAGTGGTGGTGTTGGCAGCAGCAGTGGTGGTGGTATAAATTAGGATTGGGGCAGCACTAGAAGGGGCTGATGGTGCTTGAGGATTTACAGTGTTCTCAGGTGGTGATATAGGTCTGGGTGGTGGACCAGGTGGGCTTTGGTGATGGTGGGGGGAGTGAGGGGGATGGCGACCTCTGTGGGGTTCATGACGACCGTGGTGACCATATGGACTTCCAGGAGCCGTTTCAGATTTTGCAAAATATCCTCTTGACAGCTTAGAACTTAATTGTTTAAGTAGTTTTAAATGCTCTTCGGAACTTTCACTAAACTTAAGAGAGAATATGAAACACAATTGTTTTATACAGGTGAGATGCATAAACCTGAACTCAGGCTTTAAAAATATGTCTATATTATCACTGAAATTTGGGTAAATATTCTAACTTCATTCCGTAAGTAATTTGATTGGTGTTCCTACCAAGTAGAGGGTTTTGAGTTATGACGTTTTGTGAAATATAAAGTAAACTGTATCTCTGCTATTCTTAAAGCCTGGTAGTTTTATTATAGATTTTCCCAGCATGTGATCCATTATAGCCAGAATGTTGAAAAAATTTTGGTGGTCAAATGACTGTGGAAAAGATTTGGGTAAACACATTTCTTTACTATAGGATTTATTAGAGTTATTAATATAATATGCTATGAATATTTAGCATATCCAAGGGATATGTAATATTTCCCAAACTTACTTTATCATGGAAGTGTGTGTATGTGTGTGTGTGTGTGTATCATTTATTCATACTAGTGTTTTAGAGTTTCATGGAGACCCTTTTGGGGTCTCTGCTGTTCTGATTTTTATCCTAGAAAAAAACATAATGCACTTTATTGCTCTGAATAGAGAATAAAAGGAAACTATGGAAGCTTTGCATTGCTCTGTGTTCATAGACCCCAAATGTGAGATTGATAGAGCATTCCATGAATCCACGTTGTTCACTCACTTGCACAGAATTGCAGACATTAAGAGCTGGAAGTACCTTAGATCAGGCAGTGCATACCTACCCAGTGAAAACCTCATTATAGCAAGGCCAGGGACAATTTTAATTGTCTTTAGTTACATGGGCTTTTAACCTGATATTCCCTTCAGACTTCCATTTAAACCCTTCTCATTTTGTCTTCACAGGCAGAAGTTGATTCTTGGGATTCTAAATATGACTCTCCTCATGCCTCTTCATGAAACATTAGTTACCAAAGTGAATAAATTCTAAAAAATAGTTGGACACTTGACTTTATGATGAAGGAGAAATAAGTTGCCAAAATTATCATAAACTTTCAAGGTAGGTCTAGAATTTTTTTCTAAATATCAGCACAATTTGTGTCACTAAAACTTATTCCATTGTTTGTTCTGCATTAGAAGCAGGAGAATGTTTTGGATTTTAAGGATTCATTTAGGGTACTTGTCTTAGAAGGGGCAAAAGGGAGAGCAGGGGATGTAACAGGATGATGTGACAGTATTTTCAGGTAACACACCCTGCCATGCAGCCCACTTCCACTGGGACACAAAATGGGGATTATGAGAATTTAAAAAAATGGCAGAGAGTGGAAACAGGGATTTGTGATTTGGAAAAGTCTTTCCAGATGATTCTGAATTTTTTTTCCCATGAAAAACCATTGTTTTTGAGGAAAAAAACCTAGGTTTTTGCATTTTTAGGATCATAGGAAATGTTCCCTACTAAAAAAAAATTAACATTTATAAAGAGAAAGACATTTACATTGAACAAACAAATGTAGACAGGTTTTGGTACTGAAGTCTAGGTGAACTTTGCTTTTTATGTGCTAAGTTGCTCTGCTCCCACTGCAGATTTATATGTATCAAAGAGGCAGGCAACTGGAGGCAAGGTTTCGGTGTTCACAGAACTATTTCTGCTGAAGGACTCTCTTAGGTTGGGAATAAAAGAAAATATTTGCACCTTATCAACTCTTCAGACATAACTGACTTTTGATTATGAATGAAAATATAAAAAGATAACTAGAAATATAAACAAAACTTACCCTGAAGCTTTTCCGCTTATGTGCATCAGCTGGCTAAAATGGAAATAGAGAATACAAATGTATATAAAAAAAATTAGACCCAGAGCATATATGGTATTTCAAGAATACTGATTGTAAGTTGTTTGAGAGTAATATGTGGTTGGGTTAGGTGAATAGAATGGAGTACAGTTTTAGAATTTTGAGTGTCATTGTTAAATGTGAGTGACCTTGTAATAGTTTACAGCACTCAGTTCATAGGATAAGGACAATCAGTTTTTCTAGAGGTCTTTAGGCAGAAGTGCTCCTCTTCCTCTACATTCTCATGGATTGTTGCCAACCAGTCTGTAGTTTACAGGTAGTGCAAGATTTGGCTCCTTTCATCATAATAGCTACCATTTACTCAGGTGCCAAGCCTGGGGACCACTACAGTATCTTTATAAACTTGACATAAGGAAAAATCAGCCTGTCTTTTTGGGAGAGAAAGTGGGTGATCCAAAGAGCTCTGGAACAAGGTTTTTCACTGGATGGAAATTCCTTGCTGTTACATTTTAGCATGGAACAACAGGGAAGAGGCACTGTGTTAGCAGTGCCTGTAAGACATTGGTTGTTCATGAAATGATACTGGATTAGGTTTGCAGCAATAAGCCTTAGACAGTGTAACCTACCCTTTAGATAATGTAATGTAGGTGCAAGGTACATTGTTTACCTTAGGTAAACAAATCTAAAAATGTTAAGGGGATAGCAAGCACATGCTTTTGATTGGAAAGTTATATATCATGTCTAGAATTTCTTAATTTTTTTTTATCCATGTGAAATCCCTTATATGGTTAGAAATGTAGTTTATAGTGTTCCCTATAATCAGTTTTCTTCTTCAGACATCCTTCTTTTTGAGGCGCTTACCAAAGACTAAATGTTATTCAGGAATGCTATTGCAGAAGTGGAATCAGAATACATAATTTAAAATCACAACACTACAATATCCTACTTACACATGTTGGCAATTCTAAAGACTAAAAATGTGTGGAAAAAAATAAAAATGTTGATTGAATCTGAAGGTCAACAAAAAGGTTACAAAGAAAGTTAAATTAAGATTTTAGGCAAAAATAAAATTAAACAAGGTTTATGTGGATTAAAGTTAGGTTAACATAAAACAATGAACTGAATGTACACCTTATGATTAAGAACTAAATAAGGAAATTAACATAGGTGAAGATATTTGCTATTTACCGAGAAGCAAGCAGTGACAATCAAGATGGCACCGATCAAAATGAGAGCCTTCATTTTGTCTTAGGGTCTTCTAGAAGTAGGCAGAAAAAGGTGATACTTTATTGGTAGAAGAATAAAAAAATATCATTTTGTTTTTGCTAAATTTTAACCAAAGGAAAAACATTTATATATGTTAAAGCATGTCTATGGCATATGTTATATATATGGTATAATAAAAAATTATCAAATTTATAAGAAGAATAGTCCAACAAATATGTGCAAAGTTTACGAATAAGGAATTACCATGGCAATACCAATATAGATACAAATGTAGACAGAAGTTAACCCTTGTCTTATTGTCAAGAAAACATAGAGAACTTATTTTTTGAGCTACTATTTTATAATTACTGAAGAGTTATTTGAGAACCTAAAACCAAATTATGATCAAGACGGTGAAGCTGATATCTTTGCACACAGCCATTGGTTCTATTAACTGAGATAATTTTTTTGAAAAACAGTATGGAAATATGCAAAAGATGAAAATGTTTGTATCTTTAACCTAAATAATCTGTCTTCAGAATGAACTTCAGTAAATTAACCAATAGGAAAAAATTTAAATCATTTTAATGTTACTTATAGGTAAGAAAATTTGGATACTGATAATCATGAAGACTTTATAGGAATTTAAAAAATGCTTGTTATAATAAGTGAAAAGTTTAACTACCATACTTATGTAAATTATTCAAATAACACAAGTGAAAAGTTTAAATAGCACGCTGTATAAATTATTCAAATGGACAAGAGAGGAAATGTAAATGAAGGATACAATAAGTGTGATATGATGGTTTAATATGTATGTGTATTTTGTTATTAAAATTTTACAGTGTTTTGTTGGTTTTATAATTTAAACACATAAAAGAAATCAAGAAATTGCCATTAAAATAATCTTCTGGCTCTGATTTTGACCTTACCTACTTACATAGACTTACATAGACTTTACATACTTGCATAGATTTTAGACAAAAAATTTTTAACATTAATTTATAACTTAAAAATATGACAAGCAGAAATATGAGATATTCATATTAATATTGCCATTAGTATTATTTTTATTATTCATGAGTAACTTTTAGAAATTTGACATTTCTGCTAAATCTTTTATTTTCTTTTGATATGATTATTATTTCTAGATTCTCCTATTGATAGTAAATGCAAAAGAACCAAATCCACCAAATCCAAACCTCTCCAATTGAAGTTCTTTGAGGTCTATTATAAAGTTATCTTTTCTTGGGGAACCTGGGTAGCTCAGTTGGTTGGGTGTCTGACTCTTGATCTCAGCTCAGGTCATGATCTCAAGGTTTGTGAGTTCCAGCCCTTCCTTGGGCTCTGGGCTGACAGTACAGAGCCTGCTTGAAATTCTGTCTCTTCTTCTCTGTCTGCCTCTCTCCTGCTCTCTCTCTCTCTCTCTAGATAAATAAATAAACTTAAAAAAAGTTATTTTTCTTCATAACTTTACATTTATATATCATACTTCAGTAATGAATCATATATATATTTTTTGTCACTATCCATTTAACTAATTCTTCTCCCAAAGAAGAAAAGTAGCTACATAGAGGAATCAGTGACTAATTGTTTATGCTTGCAAAATATCATGTTCAAATGTGACCACTTTTCTAATCTTTAAGTTACTGCTTTAAAGACAAGATAGCCGTTGGAGTGCCTGGGTGACTCAGTTGGTTAAACGTCCGACTGCGACTCAGGTCATGATCTCATGGTTCCTGAGTCTGAACACCAGCTGGGACTCTGTGCTGAGAGCTCAGAGCCTGGAGACTGTTTCAGATTCTGTGTCTCCCTCTCTCCCTGCCCCTCCCCCACTTGCTCTCTATCTTTCTGTCTCTCTCCAAAATAAATAAACATTAAAAAAAAAAAAAAAGAAACCATGATAGCCACAATCCAATTGATGGAGAATTACTACTATCTTTAGCAATGATTTTATTAAGTAGGACATCTCCTTTTGATTATAAGGGAAAGATCACTGGATCAATAGTCATTGGAATTGAGCTTCAGTTGTCAAACCCTGGTCACATTGTTTAACCTATCTGAGGCCCATTTTCTGCCTTTAAAATGGAGTCATTAATTTATGATGAAATTGTCACAACTCAATAAACCCAAGAATAAGAATTGAAAACCAAATTAATAAGTGTATCTCCATATGTGAAACAGTCACAATCTCAAGTAAAATATAAGGAACATTTAGATATTTACCTGCCTTTCCCTTTGTAATAAGAGATAAATAGAATGGAAACATTCAATTGATAAAAATTAAAAAAGGCAGGCCCATTGATTTCTTGCAAAATTAGTAAAATATAATATATATATATGTACATACATATATAATGTGTGTGTGTGTATATATATATATGTATATATATATATATTTATACATATACACACACACACACATATATGTTCATGCCACTGAAAACAGTTTTGTTATTGTAGGTACAAAATTATAATATGGATTCATGTCTAAAAAAGGAATCATTTTAAAACTGGGATTCCAGAGGACAAGCTATTTTTATTATTATTTTTTACTGAAATTGTTAACATTTTATTAATGTATAAGTGACTAGAACCTATAGATTGATGATTTATTAAAGCAACTCAACTCAATTTATTTTCTATTTATCACATTTTCTTTCATTTAAAAAAATTTTTTTTATCATGTTCGTTATTTTGAGAGAGAGAGAGAGAGACAGAGTGCTAAAGGGGGTGGGGGCAGAGAGAGAGGAGACACAGAATCCAAAGCAGGCTCCAAGCTCTGAGCGTCAGTGTAGAGCCCTACACGGGGTTGGAACCCACAAGCCGTGAGATCGTGACCTGAACCGAAGTCAGACACTCGGCTGACTGAGCTACCCAGGCTCCCCTATCATATTTTCTTTCAAATGCATTGTCTATTAGAATTATATGGAAAACAGTTTGAGATATGGAAAATGATGATTATAATAATTAAAAACAAGATATAATCAAAATCTAAGGAAAACTGATTTAAGTCTTCGAAATTTTAAAAATGATACCATAGCAAGGGATCCTCTTTCTGCCTGTCCAGCAATGTCAGCCTTACCTCAGGTTTTGAAGTCTGGAAGCTTGGAGAAAGAGTACAAGTAATTCATGCCTTATAAAGGATTTTTCCCCCTATTATCCTTTCTATTTTGTTCCTATCAAACTTATTATTCTTCTTATTATTATTTTAGCATTTGCTTCGGGGCTAATCCAAATTTTTTCCTGAAGCAAAAAATGGAGTGTTATAATCTTCAAAAGCTGACATTTCTCCTTTTCCTTTTTTTTTTTTTTTTGAAACATCACGGCTGATTAACTGTGCATCAGAAAAATTGAAGGCTTATTCTTCATAATTTAAATATAATGCTCTGAGGCAATTTCTTTCAGATAGTGTTTTCTCAAATAACTTGACATTTTAGTAACAAAGCAGTAATTATTGAAACTTGAATATAAACCCTAGGTCTGTGAGCACTTTCATAATTAAGACTGCTGTTTATATTTGCCTTACTATTGTGTGATAATGTTGTGGACTCTGATCTGGCAGAAAGTATTTGAAGATGGTCGTTTCTTTTGTGTTCATCTTTAGCTTTGTAGGATAAAGTACTTCATTCCTGAAAGTTAATTTTTAGAGATTCTAACGGCATTCTTTTCTTGCCTTTTTTGGACATAAAAATGAGAAAAAGGTAGTTAGTGAACCATTTTGACACCACTTAACATGCTGACATTAAGATTAATAATTCCTTAATTAAATTGTCAAGTAAGATATGTTGTGTGCCACAGTAATTATCTTGCTCAGAAGAAATGTACCAGTTAGTAAATAATACAAAATGTGAGCATTATAGTAAGTTGACATTTGCTTTCATGTAAGTTTTACTTACTTGAAAATGTCATACATCATGACAAAGATAGGTAAACATCATGTACTTACACCTGAATGGTCTACTGGTGGGTAATGGGATTTGTAATAGTTTTCTTTCAAGTTAGAAGTTAACAATTGTATGTCTTCTGGGCATTAATTTACCCAGTGATGAATTGAAGGTCAAGTGAGAACCTCCAGACTTTTTCTCCTAACAGTGAATTTGAGGGCACTGGACACACTGTCTCCTTGGTTATTGGTTTTTCAGTTTGTTTACATGATAGATCTATCTATCTATCTATCTATCTACATATATATATGTATATATATGTACACACACAGATATAGATATATTTTAAGGATAGCTTATTACAATGAAGGCAACCTAAATCCAAATCAAGATGCAGACCTAGATCTGTGTGCTTTTACATAGAATATATATATGAAGACACTGTGACTTGAGAAAATAGCTAGGTCATAGTTTTAACAGCCAATATTTTAACCCAAATTTGTTGATCTTTACAGCTTTTACTTTTCCCTGCAGCAAGATATTTTTAAGTATGTTTGACTTCTGTTAGGAAAATTTTTGATCAATTATGATACTGAATAAGCTATGGACAGAGAATTATCTTAGGCATTTTTGTGTCTCTATCAACTGATAGATTTTCTGGCAAAAATTTAGGTGATAAATAGTGTTTTTGACCAAGTTAATAGATATCATGAACTTCCTTTCCTTTTCTGATTTTGTTGTAAATTATATCTAATCCAAAATTCTGTAGAATGAGACGGGTGCCTGGGTGGCTCAGTCATTAAGCGTCAGACTCTTGGTTTCTGCTCAGGTCATGATCTCATGGTTTGTGAGTTCAAGTCCCATGTTGGATTCTATGCAGACAATGCAGAGCCTGCTTAGTATTCTCTCTCCCTCTCTCTGTTCCTCTTCCTCTCCCCCTCCCCTGCTGTCTCTCTGTCTCTGTCTCAAATGAATATGACAAACAAAAAATGAAAATAAAAACAATTCTGTAGAGTGAGAGAAAATGTGAGGATTTCAACTTATAGGATGCTCGTTCTCATTAAAGAGAGGCAGCCAACTTGGTTAAGAACAACTACCAATTGGAGCTCATACTCGAGCTTTCATCTTTCTACCTAAAATTTTCATGTTGAAGTGTCTGTGTAGTTAAGGCTGTGCTCATTTTATTACCATTCTGGTTGATGGTACAAATGGAATATACTCATATTGATAATTGATACTGATAATCATACTGATAATTGATACTGATAACTATTCTTACTGATTCTTACTCTAGTTTCATCTCTCTCTACTTCTTGCTTCCTCTACATACCCAATACAACTTTTACATTTCCACTAAAATAATCTTTCTAAAACACAATTAAGATATTAGCCCCTTAAAACTTTTGATGTTTTCCATTTTATACAATAGCATCTCTCAACCCATGTTATATAGAGCATTATCTCCTAAGTCTATTTAAAGTTTTTAATTTTTTTATTTTGAGAGAGACAGAGAGTGTGAGCAGGGGAGGGGCAAAGAGAAGGAGAGAGAGAGAATCCCCAGCCGGCTTCATACTGTCTGTGGGGAGCCTGATGCGGGTCTTGAACTCATGAACTGAACCATGAGATCATGACCTGAGCCGAAATCAAGAGTCAGATGCTTAACCGACTGAGCCACCCCGGCACCCCAGTTCCTAGGGATATTTACTGCAGCTCCTTGAAAATACAGCTCAATGACCACTTCATATACATATTCTCATTTAAAGACTCCAGGATATTCACCCCAACATTTTAGCAATGCATTTTACCTTGGAAGTCTTTTTAGCTCCTGCAAAAAAAAAAAGCCATTAATTCCTGTGAAACTAGCTCAGGAATGAGTTGTTATGTGAAATTTTAAGTCTAAGTTGCTAACACATGGTGTGATGGCTAATTTTATGTTAATTTGCCTAGGTTATGGTGACTGTCGAATACTAGTCTAGATGTTTCTGTGAAGGTATTTTATGGATGTGACTAACGTTTATGATCCGTTCACTTTAACTAAAGCTGATTACCATTTCTAACGTGGATGAGCCTCATTTTATCAGTCAAAGGCATTAAGAGCAAAGACTGAAGTTTCCTAAAAAAGAAGGAATTCTGCCTAGAGACTGAAACAGGGAATCTGTATCAGAGGTTCCAGCCTGCAGTATTGCTCTGTGGATTTTGGACCCAAGATTGTAACATCAACTCAACTTGAATTTCTAGCCTGCCAGCTAGTGTTGTGGGTTTCAAACTCCACAGTCTCCAGAATTACATGAGCCAATTTTTAAAAATTTTCTACATCCATCCATACATCTATCCATCCATCTATCCATCAATCATTGGTTCTGTTTCTCTGGAGAACCTGACCAATACACATAGTCTGACACAGTTTGATTATTTTTGCTTTTGTGAGGCTATAATATCAGGTACAACTTGGTATATCTGTTACCATTCTCTCCCAGATTCTCTGTGCTTTAAACTTACCTGAGTATTATTGAGCCCACCAAGTACAGTTGGACCTTGAACAATGTGCGGGTTAGGGGTCCCAGCATCCTACATAGTCGAAAATCCATGTATAACTTTTGACTCCCCCCAAACTTAACTGCTAATAACCTACTGGTGAAGTCTTACTGATAATATAATTAATCTATTGACACATATTTTGTATGTTGTATGTATGATATACTGTATTCTTACAATAAAGTAAGCTAGACCAAATAAAATGTTATTAAGGAAATCATAAGGAAGAGAAAATACATTTATAGTACTGTACTGTATTTGCCAAAAAACAAAAACGAAAACAAAAACAAAAATAAACAAACCACTAACAACAAAAAAACCCCATGTAAATTGACCTGTGGAACTCAAACCTATGTTATTCAAGGGTCAACTCTACTTTTATGCTTCTGGATTTTTGCCCTTGCCCTTCCTCCCCTCAGCTTGAACCCAGTAATCCCCTTCTTGTCCTGGTAAACTCATTATTTATTTCTGAGTATCCAGCTTATGCCATCTTTCCTCCAAGAGCATTCATAGCCTCATAAATGAAATCACTATTCACTCTTTCATTTAATTCATTCATTTAGTAGATGTTTATTGAGCATCTACTGTGTTCAAAGCTGTCAGAAGTGAGCGGTGGACAAGAGGGGTATGATCTCTTTTCTTAGAATGGGGTGATCAGTGCTGTTTATTCAGGACACTCTATGACTGTTGTTGTGGAGCCATTATTAATACTGTCTTCTTTCAGTCTCACAAGTAGTTTGGTTTTGATGATAAATTATGTGGTCTTCTTCATTATCAAACATACAGTTTAGTAAGGGAGACAAACTTTAAGCAGGTGTTGTGAGTTGAATTATGTCTTTCCCTTACCTCCAAATATGTTGGAGTCCTAACTCCCAGAACCTGATAACATGACCTTATTAAATTTGGGGTCTTTGAAGATGTAACAAAATTAAGAGGAGGTCATGCTGGATTAAGGGTCTTAATCCGATGACTGGTATCTTTATAAGTGGAGAGAAATTTGAACATGGAGACACACAAGAGAATATCATGTGATGAGGGAGGCAGAGATGGTAATGATGTGTTCATAAGCCAGAATGTCAAGGACAGCTAGTAACCACCAGAAGCTAGAAGAAGCAAGAAAAGATCTTCCCCTTGAACTTTCAGAGAGCAGAAGCCCTGCTGACACCTTGACTTCAGACTTCTAATCTTCAGAACTGTGAAGAGAATACATTTCTATTGTTCTAAGTCATCTAGTTTGTGGTAATTTATTTACAGCTTTCCTAGCAAATCAATACAACAGGTAACTTGAAAAATTATGTGTGTTACATAAAGCAAGATATTTTGTGCTATGAGACAATATGATGGGAAAATACAGAGGCCTATCTGGTTGGAGGAAATGATATTTTGGGAATTTTAACAAGTGTCAGGAAGAGTATAGCATGTTTAGTGATACCGACACAAAACATAGCTTGATGCTCTAAAGAAACCAACAGATCTATATAGGTAAGATTTAAGAGTATAAGTTGACAGTAGGATGTCGTGAGGCCGCATAGATTAGCAATGTCCTGGTTGTGGAGAATCTGACAAATAACATAATGATTTTGGACTTTATTCTGAAGTTGGTGGAAAGTCACTAGAGCATTTTGAGTATGAAGCTGGAAGTGGCATGATACATTTGTGATATAAAATGATATTCTTGCTTGATAAAACTTGGAATAAAGAAGAGGCAATGGGAATGGAGGCAAGTGGATTCCTGAAGACCCCAGAAGTGAAAACTTTGTTTTTGTTGTTGCACGTGGGAAAAGGGAGAGGGGTGTGAAGGAGGAGTGCCAGTTTCCAGCTTGGACAACTGTGCAGATGGTATCTTTTGTTTGAGACAGAAAATATTAGAAGAGAAAAATGAAGGAAGGGGAATGCCAGTTTCAATTTAGACTTCTGTTATCTTTGAAGTGTATGTGAAAAATGCAAAAGAACATACCAGTGGTATTGTGGAAATAGACTGCAGACTCAAAGTTTAGTTCATGTATCATTTATTTGCTTCTAATCTGCAACAGGTGGAAGAATTGGGTAATGCACATATATTAAACACATACTGGCCCAGTTCCCCAGTCTTCTTGGTACCTCGAAGTTACAAATGTTCTTTAATGTATCCTTATGTAGAACATCTCTTTAGGAGAACTTTCTTTATGGTCAGGGTCATTTCATTTTGAAACTGGTTCTCTCTCTCTCTCTCTCTCTTTCTCTCTCTCATTCCCTTTCTCTCTCCCTGTTTGTCTCTCATATTGGATCAGGAAATCCTTAAGACACGAAAAATAGGTTTATGGCACAGGGTAGGAGGAGCTGTGGGTAAGGGTTACAGTGAGGCTTGTGAATATATGAGGGTTTGAACAGGGGTTACGTTAGGACAGAGAGGAACTTTGGACAGAGGTATCTTGTGTCAAAGCAAACTATAAATAGGATATCTTGTGACTTAGGAGAATCTTTTATCAAATACAATAAAGTATAAGTGATATTATTGAAGAATATATATGGTGAATGGGATACACAGGTTATTACCTCTAGAGGTGGTTAGAGAAGCTAGTACTTGAGGTGAGTCATGAAAGATGATTAAATATTTACCATGTGAAACTGCAGAGAATTCTGGGGACAGAGAGTATGAAGAATAAAGACACAGGAACTTGAAACTGTATTCTTAGTAGGATACTTCAGTTTTAACCAACAGAAAACTTCAACCCAAACTCATTTAACTAGAATGTAAAATGTATTGTCTCAGATAGATAAGCAGGCCAGGCTTATTATATGAGGGTTTGGCATATGATGTGACTACAACTCAGTTCTTTATATTTTTTGGCTCTTATTTCTGCAGTGTTGGCTTTATTTTCAGCAGCATGCCTCCTTGTGATCCCTAGATGGCTCCAGAAGCTCCTTGCACTACATGTTTCCAGACTGACATTTCTTTCAGAAGTTTATTTTCCACAAATGTGTTCTCTTTGCTCTGATTGATTTACGTGCTTATTCTTGAATGACCATGGTAAGGTGTATGGGACACTGAGCAATTAGGTCTTTGATGGAATTGGGGGGGGGTCTATCTCACTGAAACGTGTGGAAGTAAAAGAGTTGTATTACAAATAAAATTTTATAGCAGGTAGGGGTTAGAAGCTAGGTCAAAAACAGTAATTGTCACTCACATTAAGGAAACTTTAATTCCTCACATTTCTTCATTTATAGACATTTATTGAGTATGTACTAGGTACTCTTCAGCTCAGTAGTCATGGATCCCAGCTGTCAGAGAGTATACATTTAGTATTTTGTATAGATAGAGTGTAGTGTGTGAAAGGAGGTCAGGAGAAGTAAAGGTGCGATGAGGAAAAAGATGGGTGGAGGGAAATCATGTAGAGAGGCTTGTGTGCCTTGCTGAAGAGTTTGGACTTTATCATAAAGACAGTAAGTAAAGATAGCAAGTAAAGGGCTTTAGAAGAAAGATGAGGACTTCAGGGCATAATTAATTGGTGGGAAAGAAGACAAGAGGTGGATTGCCAGTTACAGGATTGAAGGCAGGCTTAAAGAAGGGAGTGGCAGTGGAAATAGAGAAAGAAGTAGGGTTATAAGCTGAGTGATTCATTCTTCAACAATTCACACAAAGCTGTGTGACCTTGGGCTTTAGAGATCTACAGGTGTGGAGAGCTAAGCTCTGCCACTTACTGGCTTGGTTACCCTGGTCCAGTGGCTTTTCTGTTTTTACTTTGGTCATCAGTAAAATAAGACTATCTGAAATGCCCACCCACTGTATGCCCCAAACTCCTTTCTAGAATCATCACTATTTAGTACATTTGAGATTAAAGACTGTTTCACACTTATTCCTTAATTCCCTATCTTAGCTGTGGTCCTTAGGGTCACCAATTCCTTTATTCAAGAATAGCATTCAAGACCTTGTTTCTTTGAGATGTTTAATGAAATTTCATGGTAAGGAGAAACTTTACTATGAAGGTGCACAATTTAAAATTGATTATTAAGTACCCATTTTTTGAAAAGTCTGATGTCCTCTGACCACCAATAATCTCACTAGCCACTGTATTTTTTTTTTTTTAATTATAAAGGTTTGCTTGACACACAACACTGGACACTCTTATTTCTGAACTCTAGCCAGTTGCCAACATGCTCTGTTCTTCCTGTCTTTGTCCAGTCCTATCTGTAAATTCCCATTATCTTGTCTTCTAGCACACATTATCTTTTTAATTGCTTAGCTGTTCTAGTCCAGCTTATGCCTCACTCTCTCTCAGTCAAAGGTAACACCAAACTATTTTTTCCTTCCTTCCTTCCTTCCTTCCTTCCTTCCTTCCTTCCTTCCTTCCTTTCTTCCTTCCCTTCTTCCTTTTTCTTTTTAGTGAAAGAGAGAGAGAGCGAGCATGTGTGAGTGGGGGAGAGGGGCAGAGGGAGAGAAAGAATCCTAAGCAGGCTCCATGCTCAGTGCAGAGCCTGATGTGGGGGGCTTGATGTCATGACCCTGGGTCCACAACCTGAGCTGGAATCAAGAGTCAGACACTCAACTGACTGAGCCATCCTGGTACACCCTATTTTTTAAACAAAGCCCCTGAAAGAAACTATGGTTGCAGTTTATAAAATAATGATGCTTTCAGCTTGCTGCCTATCTCAATTCTAAGGTTGATTTGAGGAAAAAAATGATTAAAACCTTAAATAGCTTTCAACAAGCACCATATAATTTGGTTCTTGCCTACTTTCTCAGTTTCAACTTGAAGTCTTTCTCAACTGACACGTGTTCCAATCACGTGATCTGTTCATTTCCTTGAGAAACTTGGGCCATTTCTAGCCTCAGGGCTTCGGGTGTGTTGTGTCCTCAACTCTTCATATTTGTCAGTCTTTGTTTAAATCTCATTTTCTCAGAGACAACTTCCCTGGATCTAAACTTATGTGAAGTCTGCAGCTATAATCTCTTATTATTTTTGTTTGTAATACCCAACACAGTCTGTAGTTGGCATTGCTTCATATGTGATTGAGACTATTTGTTTAATATTTCTCTTTTCCAGTGGATTAATTTCCATGATGGGGGAGGCTTTGTCATTTGGTTCAGTATAGCATCCACAAGAGGCTTTTGAGGTATTTGGACCATAGCAGGTACAGAAAAAATATTTTATAAATGAAAAATGATGTTGACAATCATTCATCCCCCTGGTGTACACTTTATATTTTGGATTTCATGCATTTGTAAATGCACAAAAGCAGAGAATGAAATAATGCATTTAAACTTCATTTAGAAGTTTAGTGTGAAATTTCCCTTTTCCCCTATGTGATTAAATCTTTTATAGACCATTTAAAAAATACATACTATTGCTTTATATGGGTATACAGAAATGTAACCAGTTCCATGTCACTGGAATTTTAGATTATTACTTTTAGTGTTTTCTTTTATAAACATATAGAATTAAATGAATGCCGTTGCCAACATCCTTTTTTTGTAAAACTGTGAGAGCCAGGAGAGCATAGTGATTAAGAGAGCATGAGCTGTGAAGGACTGCCTGGTTTGAAGCCTTTACTACATAGTAACTATGAGGCTTGGGCATGTTATATAGATTTGCTGACTCAGTTTCTTTATCGGTAAAATGGGTATAATATTGTTCTTTCTTATAGGATTGTCATGAAAAGCCAGTGTTATTCTAAATGTGAACCCAACAAAACCTGTAATAACTGTCAGCTATTTTATTTATTATTTTTTTATTTTATTTATTTTTTTTTTCAACGTTTATTTTTGGGACAGAGAGAGACAGAGCATGAACGGGGGAGGGGCAGAGAGAGAGGGAGACACAGAATCGGAAACAGGCTCCAGGCTCTGAGCCATCAGCCCAGAGCCCGACGCGGGGCTCGAACTCCCGGACCGCGAGATCGTGACCTGGCTGAAGTCGGACGCTTAACCGACTGCGCCACCCAGGCGCCCCAACTGTCAGCTATTTGAAAGAAAATTTTAAGAAAGTTCTTAGTTGCAAAATAGGCCAAAAAGTTTAAATATTTTTAATACATGTTGCGTGTACTTTTAAACTGCCTCCCAGAAAGGGTGGAGAAATTTGCACTAGCCAACAATGAATATTTAAAATTATCATTGTCAATTGTCAAATGGATATATATAAATAAATAAATATATATATATTACAAAATATATGTAATAGTTTCACTTTCTTTAAGTACTATAATCATTGACTTTTTCTTATGTTTACTGGCAATTTGTATTTCATGAATTATTTATCTCTACTGCTCATTTAAAATGCTTTCTTTTTAGGAGTTCTTCATAGAATAAGGATAGTAATCTTTTCACTGCCATGTATAATGCAATTATTTTTCCACAGTTATCATTTGCTTTTTG
The DNA here is from genome assembly GCF_016509475.1 of Prionailurus bengalensis. Taxonomy (NCBI): domain Eukaryota; kingdom Metazoa; phylum Chordata; class Mammalia; order Carnivora; family Felidae; genus Prionailurus; species Prionailurus bengalensis. The sequence continues at coordinate 149,424,715 of NC_057344.1, forward strand.
ATTTTATGTTGATTTTCTTTTGTACAGAATTTTAGCTATTTATGGTATCAAATCTATGAATCTTCTTTTTTCCATTTCTTATATGCTTAAATTTTTTGACTCCATTTGAATAAATATACATGTTTCCTTCTACACTTTTTTATGGTTTTATATTTAAGCTTCTTGTCCATGTAGAATTTATTTTAGATTGTGGTCTTAACACTGTCGCTTAATTTTTCTCAAATAGTCAACTGTCAAGGAAGGCTTAATTACTTATCATATTTCATGGTTTTGAAGTTCACTTTACCATGTAATAAATTTTTTAGTTAAAATGTGTTTCTGAGTTTTAACATGCTACTGTAATTATGCTAGTCTATATTCTATCTAATGGTGTAAATCCCTCCTCCTCCCCCACCCCGAGTGTACCACTTACTATTTACCTACTGTTTTGACTTTTTCTTTTTTAAAAATTTAATAAAATTATGAGCCTCTGTATAATAATTCTGTCCTTGGTGTCCGGAGCTAAGCTGTTCTTTTTTTTTTTTTTAATTTTTAAAAAGATGTTTATTTTTGAGAGAGAGAGTGAGAGAGAGAGAGACAGAGTGCGAGCAGGGAGGGGCAGAGAGAAAGAGAGGGAGACACAGAATCTGAAGCAGGCTCTAGGCTCTGAGCTGTCAGCATAGAGCCCCACGAAGGGCTCAGACTCACAAACTGCATGATTATGACCTGAGCCAAAGTTGGACACTTAAATGACTGCATCACTGAGATACCCCTAAGTTGTTCTTTAAACAAACAATGGACTTTAATTTTACAGCTGACCCTTGAATAGCACGTGTTTGAACTGTGCAGGACCACTTATCTACGGATTTTTTATGGTATAGTATTGTAAGTGTATTTTCTCTTCCATGTGTTTTTTTTTAAATAAAATTTTCTTTTCTCTTGCCATACTTTATTGTATGAATGCAGCATATAACAGATACACAAAATATGCGCTAATTGATTATTTATATTATTGATAAGGATTCCAGTCAACAGTAGACTATTAGTAGCTTAGCTCTGGGGGACTCAAAAGTTACAGGTGGATTTCTGACTCGCAGAGGAATTTACCTCTCTTATCCCCGTGTCGTTCAAAGGTCAACTGTGCTTATATGTTTCTCGTAATTTCAGAATTCTGTACTGGAATATCAAACACATCTACACACAGTAAATCAGTTGCTGTCAAAAGATTTATTGAAGGAAAATCAGCAAGATGAAAACAGACCCATTTTAAAAGTCTGTGACAGAAAAAAAATGAAGATACATGTCCTTGAACTGCTAACCAAAAGCACAAGAAGAGTATGATATCAATGATTAAGACCTGAAAAAAATTGACAAAAATTCAGGAAAGAAATTTTACAGAAAGAAAATTAAATTGATTCATACATTTATACAAATATTGTTTCTGACAAATTTGCATGTTTATGAAATAATCATTTTTTCTTAGTTTGCGTCCAACACAAGCCAGGAACCCTATAAGATTTCTTACATTTCTTACAGGTGGGTGCTAAACAATTACTGAATAGTCTTAATTATTGCAAATATATTTTTTAATAGAAGAGAATCATTGTTGCATGAAAAAAATCCATTTAGAATTAGCATTTCAAAACTTTTAATACAACAGTTTTTCTGAGATAAGTTAATTCAGTTCTCTTCAACTCACACTAAAATGTGCTATTCAGGGTTAACTAAAGTGACATACATCATTAAATGTAGTAGGAAGTGAGCTTTCTTTATTGCTCTCTCTTCATATCCCTGAAGGCTGAGATTAAAGACTTTTATATTAAGGTAAATAGGTAACTAAATTAAACCTTTTGATACAAGGGGAACTCTTGTATTTGAGTTTTTAAGTTTCCATAAATATATTCTACTGCATGACCTCTATTGCTAAACGTCTGCATTTTTCTGAGTCTAATACTTGCCTTAAATTCTCACATTCTTTAACTTAAGATTTTTGCTGAACAAACTTCTTAGATGTTAAAACTAGCTTTCCAGGCTATTACTCAAGTCTATGTGGCATATGTTTTGTTGCTTTCAAATCAGGAACTCATCTGGTTCTTCCTTCAGTAGCTTAAAGACACCCATTTCAGTAGTAAAAGCATCGTCCTCGTGGCTTAGGGTATCTAGATCAGAGGTAGTTCTTGAAAGTGGCTCACTGTCCTTAGTTACATATTCCATTGTATTATTTTCAGACAGATCTTTTGTCGTAATAGATGAATCTTCCATGAGGTTCACATCTACTGATATAGGGACTACAAAGTCATATCTAGATTCAACAGCAGTAAGCAAAATGGGATGGTTCTCTGCTTCATTTGTAATATCTTTCGCCATCCAAACATTGACTTCATCCTTAGACTCTTCATCAGTTATCAGAACATCTTCTGGGTTATCTTCGCACCTTTCAACAGTGGTAGTGAGCTCAAACACAGTGATGAACTTTTCCTCATCAGAATCTGTTAGTTTAGGCACAGCATTGGGGTCATCCTCTGGAATGTTGAGGTCAATTTCAGTCATTTTCTCTTCTGTAAGGGCAGCTATATCTGGAATAGTGGTGAAGTCTTTTTCAGTAGCAGAAGAGATTTCAGCCTCAGGAATAGACGAGGTGGTGATCTGGACAGCCTCATCAGCAGTGACATTGGATTTAACTGAGGAACTGTAATTGTTAACATCGGGTTCATCCTTCTTAGCTGGAAGGGCAGGGGTGTCCACAATGCTAGCGGTGCCATCCTTCAATGTTCCAGAGACTTCAGAAGTTATAGAGACATATTCATTCCCTGGGCCAGTGGTATCCAAGAGAATATCTTCTTTTGCTATGTTAGTGGAAAAATCTATTAAAGAAACAGTAGCACTTGGTGATGAGATATTACCAATTTTCACTGGAATGCAGTTTTCAGTAATAGAGTCATTAGCTGTGGAGTTTGTTGTGCCTATCAGACTAGTAATTTCTTTCTCCAGATGGGTTGATGACCTAATAAGATGAGACTCAGCATCATCTTCTGATTTTAGTTTTTCCTTCAGAGATGTAAACTTGTTGCCTGTTGTTGAAAAATCACTTTCTATTGTATTGTCATTTAATGAAGTAATGTGGTCTCCTTCTGAGGTCATAGTTGTTTCTGATTTAGGAATAGTGTTGTCATCCCCAAATAAAATGGTTGCTTCAGTTGTTGTTTTGCTGCTTTCTGTTGGAGGATGAGAGCAAATTTTTGGCAAACCATCTTCAGCCATGGGACAAAATGGCACCATGCACACTCACAGGTCTTTCTCTGGGCCCAGTGGTTTCCCTAGGCAGGAGAGTGATGTTCATGATAGTGATTGAAGCATTGGTCATCATGGTGATTGTTGCATCAACCATAGAGCCAATGGCACTGGCTCTCCTTGGAGGTTGTTTCTGTGCTGATTGGGCAACTAGTTTCAAGACTATGGATATTAGATTAAAAGGCAATAGAATCCTCTCTGATTGTGAAATCAACATTCACAGCTGGATTTGTCTTTTTTGTTTATAAGGAATGTGCCTTCCAATATGGAGCTAGTGTCACTTGAAACAGACATAGCAGAGTCTGCCAGGTACTTTGTGGGTTGAGGGTCAGTGGGGAGAACTCTGGAAGCCATGAGATTATCAGCATTAGTTTCAAGTGGCCTGTCATTCAAGTAAGTTAACAGTATGTTTTTGAGGTGAAGTGTCTTCTCTTGAGATTTATGGTTATTTAAATGTCTAAAAACATTGATGGCAGTTTTGGCAATGAATGTAGCATGCAGAAGGTAATTAGGTAGCAAGGATTTCAATTAGTTTTCCCTTCAGAGAGTGAATTCTCACTTTTTCAGTAAAGATAATAAGTAAATAATATTTAGGGTTCCTGTAATTTTCTTCTTCATTACAATTCTTACTTTTTTTGTGAATTAACATGCTTAACAAGGACGATATCAGGTCTTGTAGATTTAATTTCTTCAGGAATATTTTTCTGTAGAGTGTGTTACTTCAACCTAATGCCAGGGAGTTGGCATTATATGTCAGAATTCACCCAGAAACAAAATCAAAATGTGGAATAACTGTATTAGCCTTAAGAATTTTATCCTCAAATTTCAGAGGGAATGTTTCCTATAATGATGTTAGTTAATTCAACCATTGTCATTTTGTTATCATTCTTAATACTTAGCTATTTAGATGAAAGGAGATTATAGTCTGGTGTTAATATTTTCCAAGAGTTATTAGAAGAAAGAGAATTTTCAGACTCAGATACAACTAAATATGAAAAAGGGCAGCAGTATCAGTCAGAGCAGTGGTTTCCATCTCAAGAGCAAATGCTTTCTCTTCATTAGATTTGGACTCAACCTCCAAGTTTACAGTGTCTTTTCTTAGTTGATTGGCCTGGTATAGACATATACATGACCACTCTCTGTAGAACTATGATAGGTTTTAAGATGGGAATTTTTCATTTTAAAGACACAGGTAGCTTCTCCAGCTATGTTTTCGCTTCAAGGAGATGTCACTATGAAGGGTCTCAGTGTCTCTATTGACATAAGAAATGCTGTCAGCATCAGGGAAAAGGAGGAAAGTCTTTTAAGTTAATGACAGGCATGGCTCTTTATTTCTAAGTCATTTGCAGTGGCAGGAAAGGAAATGAGAAGGTAAACCTATTCTCTGGGTTGATTAACTGGGTTGATTTAACCTCTACTCCACCCCCTCCCCCTTATCTAGTGTTTATGAGGTTTAATTCAGAATAAGCATGGTATAAACAGAAGATTGGTGTCTTTGTGGCAGGAATTCTTTTATTCTGTGTACAAAAAGTGGGAAAAAGGAGATGTTAACTGTATAATTGCTAGAAGTCAGGTTGGAGTACTTGCTATTTCTTATATTGAATAGAGTTAGAATATCTAACTCTAATATCTAAGGAGCAAAATATTCATTTTTATAGGCATTTAGTTCCTGGTTAGAAATGTCAGGTGAAATGATACCATCTTTGTAGACACTAATTTGTCAAATAGTCTTTAATTTCAGGGATTACTATTGTGCTCACATCAACTCTGCTTCTACTAATATAACTGTGAGGTGGGATCACATTGATTATAGCATACAAAGACTTTTCTTGGCTATAGAGAATATTATTACCATTATCTTGTTTTTTTTTTTTTTTGACCATTGACCTCTTTACATGGACACTTTACATGGAAAGTGTGTGTCATCTATCAAAGAGAAAGAAGCATATGGTGAAAATCCTGGTGGGACTGCTGGAATTTTAGCAATTTTGAGGGTGGAACTGGAATCATCTGCTCTGGGGAACATAGGACACTCTTATTGGACCAATAGGTCATTACCACCAAAGATACTAGCTGACTTAAGGATAGAGGATCAGATTCTATAGGTGAGGTTCACTTTATCTGAATAATACTTTCCTCTATTATTGTAGTGTCTATTACACTAATGGAAACAGTTTGTCTTTTCTCAGAAGAGCATCAAGTTTATATTTAAGTAGCAATTTCTTCAGGTCCAGGATGAAAAAAAACCCTTTTGTTAAGTGAAAAAAAAAAAAAAAAAAAGGAAGTTGTTAGCAAGAGGGTGAGTTTGCAATAAGGCCTCAGGAATGTTATCTGACAGTTTAGGATTTTCAGCGATACTTGACTAGAAAGAGTCCTCAGATACAGACTTTGAAAATGCTGATGTCATACTGATGCCCACCATTAAGACTGTCTTTGTATGGAGAATATCTTCAGATATATCAGATGAAATGTAATGTGCAATTTTCAAAGAATTAACTGAGACAAGTGGTGTCTCCTATGGACATTAAAATTCCTACTTTATTATTATTATTATTTATTATTATTATTTTAATTTTAATTAATTTATTAATTTTAATATAATTTATTGTCAAGTTGGCTAACATATAGTGTGTAAAATGTGCTCTTGGTTTTTGGGGTAGATTCCCATGGTTTATCACTTACATAAAACACCCAGTGCTCATCCCAACAAGTGCCCTCCTCAATGCCCATCACCCACTTTCCCTCTCTCCCACGCCCCCATCCACCGTCAGTTTGTTCTCTGTATTTAAGAGTCTCTTATGGTTTGCCTCCCACCCTCTCTGTTTGTAACTATTTTTTTCCCCTTTCCTTTCCTCATGGTCTTCTGTTAAGTTTCTCAAGATCCACATATGAGTGAAAACATATGAAATCTGTCTTTCTCTGCCTGACTTATTTCACTCAGCATAATACTCTCCAGTTCCATCCATGTTGCTACAAATGGCCAGATTTCATTCTTTCTCATTGCCAAGTAATATTCCATTGTATATATAAACCACATCTTTATCCATTCATCAGTTGATGGATATTTAGTCTCTTTCCATAATTTGGCTATTGTTGAAAGTGCTGCTATAAACATTGGGGTACATGAGCCCCTATGCATCAGCACTCCTGTATCCTTTGGATAAATTCCTGATAGTGCTATTGCTGGGTTGTAGGGTAATTCTATTTTTAATTTTTTGAGGAACCTCCACACTGTTTCCCAGAGCAGCTGCACCAGTTTGCATTCCTACCAAGAGTGCAAGAGGGTTCCCGTTTCTCCACATCCTCGCCAGCATCTGTTGTTTTCTGATTTGTTCATTTTAGCTACTCTGACTGGTGTGAGGTGGTATCTCATTGTGGTTTTGATTTGTATTTTCCTGATGATGAGTGATGTTGAGCATCTTTTCATGTGTCTGTTGGCCATCTGGATGTCTTCTTTAGAGAAGTGTCTATTCATGTCTTCTGCCCATTTCTTCACTGGGTTATTTGTTTTTTGGGTGTGGAGTTTGGTAAGTTCTTTATAGATTTTAGATACTAACCTTTTATCCGATATGTCATTTGCAAATATCTTCTCATTCTGTCGGTTGCCTTTTAGTTTTGTTGGTTGTTTCTTTTGCAGTGCAGATGCTTTTTATCTTGATGAGGTCCCAATAGTTCATTTTTGCTTTTGTTTCCCTTGCCTCCAGAGACGTGTTGATTAAGAAGTTGCTGCGGCCAAGATCAAAGAGGTTGTTGCTTGCTTGCTCCTCTAGGGTTTTGATGGTTTCCTGTCTCACATTTAGGTCTTTCATCCATTTTGAATTTATTTTTGTGTATGGTATAAGAAAGTGGTCTAGTTTCATTCTTCTGCATGTTGCTGTCCAGTTCTCCCAGCACCATTTGCTAAAGAGTCCATCTTTTTTCCATTGGATACTCTTTCCTTCTTTGCCAAAGATTAGTTGGCCATACATCTGTGGGTCCAATTCTGGGTCCTCTATTCTATTCCATTGGTCTATGTGTCTGTTTTTGTGCCAATACCATACTGTCTTGTTGATTACACCTCTGTAGTAGAGGCTAAAGTCTGGGATTGTGATGCCTCCCACTTTGGTCTTATTCTTCAAAATTACTTTGGCTATTAGGGGTCTTTTGTGGTCCCATACAAATTTTAGGATTGCTTGTTCTAGCTTCAAGAAGAATGCTGGTGCAATTTTGATTGGGATCGCATTGAATGTGTACATTAGAATTCCTACTTTAAAAAGAGTCTGTGTATCTTCAGATTTTGTAAATTTATTGGAGAAAATAGAGTTATTGATCTTAGTTGAGGTGATTATCATCATTGTTGGAATGTAGTGGCTGAGGAAGTTTCAGGTTCAATATCTTCATTCATGAGAGAATTCTCAGCTTCAGAAACAGGGAGGTGAGAGGAACAGTTATATCTTGAGATTTGGTTATAGCAACATCCACATTTTTGGCCTCTTCCCCTCCAGTGATTGGAATGCTGGGTGCATGAGTAAAGAAATTGTAATTGAAGGATGTGTTGGCCTGTGGTGTCACTATTTTTGTTGTTGTTGTTGTTGTTGTTGTTTCCAAGGAAGATGGTGTAGATAGCAGGGTTAGATATGACCCTCGTTTCTGCTTTGTTGTTTGTAGGCTTCTCAGGGATACCCTTTGGAGTAATTGTTCCTGTGACTGAAGAATATCAGCACTGAAGAAATGTTTCCTTCAATTTCTTTGTTAGCTTGTGGTACAATAGGAATTGAAACCTAAATAATATATATTTTTTATCTTGACAATGGATTAATGTGTATCATTTGTGCTTTCTGAAGTTTGAAGTTCAGTATGTGTTGCTCTGAAATTGGCTAATTTAATTCCAACTGAGAATTTCCTTCTACCATGGAAATGATCTCTGTGTAAGATAAAGATTTTTCATCAGTAGGAATAGTGGTAATTACTTCTGTTAGCAAGTTTGAGTTCCCAGTAATGAACTCAAGGACGTGACCCTGAGGACCAGATCCATCTGGGAGGGAATCCTTTGGCATGTGACAGCTTGAGTAAGCTGCTACAGGGACACGGTCAGAATCCTTGTTCACTGATTTATTATCAGCAATGACATTTTTATTCACAAGATAAGACTTTAGGTCAGCATCTTTTAGAGAGTTTGTTTCCACCTGAATAACTGGATCATTTCCTATTCTATTTACATCTGTAAGGTGATTCAATTCAGCTGTGTCTTTCACTGCAGAAGCTTTAGTTATTTTCCTTGTGTAATAGAAATTTGGTTTACTATATTCATTAGGAAAAAGAGAAGAAAACTTGGTGGTTGTTTTCTTGGGTTCTGCATTTTGATCACGAAATTCATCAGTACCAAAAATTTTGCTTTTGGTGACAACAGTAGCAGATGTGCTAGGTTTGACATTAGCCATGTTGTCTGAAGAACCTGTAGAATCAGCTTGGAGGACAGTATAGACAAAGGGGACTATTTGACTTTTAGTATTTTTTCCTTTTGAGACAATGCCTTTATTGAAGTAAGGTGAGTCTATAGACACATGCTCTGATATTAACACTGTTGGGTAGTAGAGGTTTGTGCCTTTTATAAGTTTGGAAGATGCGGTTTCTTTAGTAGGGACTTTAGAAGTTAGGATGAGAATTTCAGGTAGTCCCATATATGCAAGTTTTAGAGACCTGACACTCCCCGATGATGGAAGGCTATAATGGTCAATGTTATTTTTGTTCTTAGTAGAAGTAGCAGGAGCATTTTGCATGTTGGCAGACATCTTTTTCAAAGGATAAAAGAAAGTAAGAGCTGTCTTGATTGCATCTTCTTTGTTTTCTTTCACATTGGAGATGACATCACTGGAAGGCTGAGCTGAAGGAAAATTACTAAACCTTGAATCATATACTGTAGCTATACCTGTTTGATCTTCAGTAAAGTCAGATATACTGGATGTGGTAGTGTCTCCTCTCTGGGGTGTAAATGTCTTATAAATGATAGGTGCTATGTTTCTCCTGAGAAAATTAGCACTGTTTTTAAAAGCATGATTAGTAGTATCCGTTGTGAATGTCTTGCTATCAGCTATGAGTTTTATGTCTGGAGAAAGGGAATGCTCAATTATTTTATGTTCTAAATAAAAGCCTTCAGAGGGAATTATGGTGCCATCATCATCATTTATGGTACCTTTTCCCACAGGTGTTTTGTCAGAAAAACTAGAAGGAAAATTTACACTTGCGTCAATTAGGAAGTGAGTTGTGGGTCTGTGAGCTTTGGTATTGGCATTGGCATTAGAATCCTTGAAAGCAATGACATCAGTGTCAGTGCTGTTTTCCTGTCTCAGAATCGTAGCTTGGTAGTTTTCTCTGGCTTTGAACACTGGTAATATTATTTTAGATAGACTGTCTGGAGGAGTAACTGTGGTATGTGGTGCATGAGACACATGTGTCTTGGGGGCATATATGAGTGTGCTCATTTTTATCAGGGAATTATCTGCTCTATCTTCTAACTCTGCAGTATGCATATCTGAGACATATTCAGATCCACTGTCATCAGACATAATAGCTGTATGGTCCAAATATGCTGGAGTGGTTTTATATGTAGAAAAAATGTTATCCACTCTTTCTGAAATGGCTTCTGTAAAATAAATGATTTCATATTCAGCTGCCATCTCTCTCTTTAGAAGGTCTTTATGCTCAGATATATTCCCTTGTAAAGTGTTCGCCATGTCTTTTTCAGAGGTAATGATAATAGGTGAAATGATACCTTTATCATATGGAATAATTATTTTCTCATGTGGAATGTTATGATCAATCTTTTTGGTCCTGTATTTTCCCATACTAGTAACAGGAACAAGTTCTGAATATTTGGAAGTCCTCATGGATGTCGTAAAATAAGAAGGAGGAAAATTTGACCTCCATCGAAGCCTATGTAGTCCAGTTGGAGTGTTTGTGATGGACCCTCCTGTGTTAGTAACTTTATCATGAGAGGTAGGCCTAGGTTCTTCTGGAAGAGTTAATGTGGGATTGGCTAAAAAGATTCCTTTTAAATTGGGAGGTGTTTGAGGTTTGAAGGAAGTAGCATCAAATTTAACAGTAAAAGAATCTTCCATATTGCTGTTACCCTTGTAGAGAGGGTTGGGCTCAGTTCCTGATGGAAGGATTTTCCTCATAGCTGGGATGAAAACTGTTGTATTTGTAAAATTATGTAATTCCAACTTAGAAGCTGGATCTTCTTGATCAAAAAGATTAGCTATTTTCTTTCTTTCATAGACACTATCTTGAGAGTCTTCTGTAAGGGAAAAGGCTTTCATCATTGCTCTTTGAGATTTGAAATATATTTTGTCAGTCTTAGGTATATAATTCTCAGGAGTATCTGTATTCAGAGAGAAAAATGAGTCAGCCTCATCATCTCTGGTACTATCTGAGAAAGTAGTTGATCCAATTGGAGAAACATTCCAAGCCAATGGATAGGAATGAATGTCAGCTTGAGTTATTATGACCTGTCTCCCTGAAACATCATCTCCATTAATGGCATCGGCATATTCATTTGCTCTTTCTAACATTTCTGACCTATTTAGTAAAGATTCAGATGAAGATTTATCTGTCATTAAGCCAAAAGTTTCAGGATTTTCAGGTGAGGAATTCGGGATAAGTATGGCAGGTATTAACAGAGATGGGAATCCTCTAGATTTAACATCTTTTCCAGGTAACATTGAATCACCTCCTCCATAACTACGTTCAGTGGGAAGAACAATGGAATCAGCCATAGTCCTGGCTGCCTTATTCATAGATGAGGAAAATATTGAAGCTCTGTTGGTTGCTTTCTCAGTATTTTTACCAATGAAGGGAAGATCATCATCAGGAATGACATTGAACTCAGCCAAAGGAATAATGTTGTTCTGCAAGTGAAGTATATCTGCCAAGTTTGGTTTACGTTTATTTGCATCCAATTTGGCTGATATAGTGGCTTTTGCTTCTTCGGGTACATCATTATTATAATAAGCAAACGATACACCTTTCCTGTTGAATTGGTTTTTATAATCTATAGGATAGGTGATCACAGCAGGATCAGTGGAATCAGTGAATATCTTGCTCCCTCCCATTCTTATCATTAGTTCTGGGTCTGAATCAAACAGGTACTCCATTCTTTTGCCTTCAGGGATAATGTTGATGGTGTTATCACCAATTGGAGAAGTATTTTCCACAACTGTTTCACCTAGAAACTCAGGTAAAAAAATCCAACTTGAATCAGTAAGAGAATGAATCATGGATCTGGGAACCTTAGTATTAAAATTGACAGAAGACCTTTTGAGAACAGTAGCATCATTGTCAAAATTAAGGTTTTTATCTTTGGGAATGAAGCCTTGGTATTTTTTGGTAGTTTTGATAACAGTTAGAGATCCTTGGGATGCATGTTCAGAGGCTGCAGCACTGGCATGGGGTGAATGAGAGTCAAATACTTTGGAGTCTTTTCTAAGTGTGGTCTTTCTTGTAAGGAGACCATTTCCATCCCTCACTAGTTCAAAGGCATAGTTATCTGCAACATACTCAAGGGCATTGTCAACGGGTATAATAGTTACTATGTCCTCATCACTTGGAATATTTTCCCTTGCCAAAAAGGTGTCATGTAATTTTTCTGAAATGTCTTCTGTAATAAGAACTACTTCAGTGGATATATCTTTCCCTATTGAAGTCTCATCACCAAATTTATTATTATTATTATTAGTAGTAGTAGTATTAATAGTGTTTTTCATGTCTTTTTTTGAAAGAATGGTAGTAGGTGAGATAATGATTTTGTCAGATGGAGTATTTCTTTCTCCAGGTGGAATACTATTATTAGTCTTTGTTGTGGTATCTTTTTTCCTCTTGATAACTGGATCAAGTTCAGAATACTTAGATGAACTCATGAATGTTGTGAAATCAGAAGGAATAATTGACTTCCATGGTGGTAGGTCATATGTCCCAATGGGAGTGTTTGTGATGATCCTTTCTCCAGTAGCAACTTCAAGTGAAGAGCTTTTATCATTAGACCTAGATACTTCTGGAAGGGTTAATACAGAACCAACTGTAATGATTCCTTTTAAATTGTGGTGTGCTTGAGGTTTAGTAGAAGTAGCATCATATTTAACAGTGAAAGAATTATCTTTCAATGTACTTGCATCTTTTGGAAAAAAATTGTCTGCTTTAGAAATATGTACTTCCTCTTCCACATTGTTGTTACCCATTGACAGAGTATTAAATCCAGTTACTGAGGGAAGGATTTTCCTCATAGCTGAATTGAGAATGGTTGCATTTGCAATGTGACTTAAATCAAATTTAGTGGCTGGATCTTCTTGATCAGAAAAAATATCTATTTTTCTTCTTTGAGAGACCATATGTTGAGAGACTTTTGTAGGAGAAAAGGCATTCATGATTGTTCTCTGAGGCTCAGAATATATTTTATCTGTCTCAGTTTTAGAGACATCAGTAGTTTCTGTATTTACTGAGGGCAGTGGATCAAACTCATTGTTTGTGGGATTGTCTGAAAAAGTAGTAGAACTAATGGGAAGTTTTGTTGAGGTTAAGGAGTTGGGCTTGGGATCAGTTTTATTTTTAGTGGAACTATCACCATCATTAACAGAATTAGGGTATTCAATCATTGTCTTAAACATGTTTGACAATGCAATTGAAGAATTAACCAAGGGGTTATTTGTCACTGGGTCAGAGATTTCAAGATTTTCAGTTGAGGCATTAGGATTGAACATGGACTTTTCTTGGATTTGTAGAGCTAGGAATCCCCTGGACCCAATATTGTCTTCTGGCGGCATAGAGTTACCTCTTTCATAACTACTCTCAGTGGAGGGAGTAGTGGTGTCATCCACAATGTTTACTGTATTCCTAGATAAAGAAGAGATTGAAGCCTTTTTGTTTAAAGTTTTGGTATCTTCATTGATGAAAGAAAGTTTGCCCTTAGGGATGACATTAAAGTCAGTCAAAGGAATAATGCTATCCCATGAGTATTGCATCTCTGCCATATTAGTTTTACCTTTAACATTGTCTGCTTGGGATGATAAGATGTTTTCTGCTTTACCTTGGGCATCAGTGTTATATATAGCAGATGAAATGATTTTCCTGAAGAACTGATTCTTACTTTTTAATGGAGAGGTGATAACAATGGGATCTGTATGTTCATCTGGGAACATCCTTCCCTCTACCATGATTACTGTTTTTTCTGGGTCTGGAATAAGGGTGTATTCCATCATTTTGTCTTCAGGGAAAACAGTGATGGTGTCATCTCCTCTTAAAGTGTCCCTTTTAAGAGTTGCTTTACCTAGAAATTTGTGAGTACTTTCACTTGTGTGAGTTAGGGGGTGAGTCACAGATTTGGGAGCCTGAGAATTTGAGTTGTCAGTGGAACTTTTTAGAAAAACAGCATCAATGTCAGAACTGGTATATTTTTCTCTAGATACCAAATTTTGTAACATTTCTTTAGTTTTAATCTCATTTGGGGCTCCTTGAAATAAATGTTTAGAGACATCAGCACTGGAGTAGAGTTGATGAAGCCCAACTATTTTGGGGTCGTAAGTGAAAGTAGTTTTTTTCATAATAGGATTGTATTTTTCTTCCTGTGGTTCTAGGATATATTGATTTGTGACATACTTAAGAGCTCTGTTGTCAGGCACAGTGTTTATCACATCCTCAATATTTGGAATATTTTCACCATCTGAAGTAATGTCAGAAATATTTTCTGTAATAGGAACTATTTCATATTCAGTGATTATATCTTTCTGTAGGGAATTTCTGTGCACAAATCTTTTATGAAAAACAGTATTCAACATGTCTTTTGTTGAAGCATTAATATTAGGTGAAATGGTGGCTTTGTGAGATGGAGTATTTCTTTCCTCAAATGGAATATTATTATATATGTTTGTTGTAGTATCACTTTTCATTTTGACAACTGGGTCAAGTTCAGAACTCACAGACATTATGAAATCAGGAGAAAGGATTGATTTCCGTAGTGGCACATAGGATCCAGTGGGAGCATTATGATGCAAACCTGCTGTGCCTGCATCTTCATCAGGAGGAGTGGAGTTTTTATACTTAGGCTTTAAAGTCTTTTCCAGAAACATGGTGGAATCAGATGAAAGGATTCTTTTTAAATTGGGTGGAGCTTGAGGTCTAGCAGGAATATTAAATTTACCAAAGAAAGGATTATCTTTCAATATCCTTGAATCTCCTAAAACAAAATTGCCTGCTTCATAACTATTGAGTTTCTCCTCCTTGTTATTAGTCTCGGAAAGAGCGTTGGGCTCAAGGGTTGGGGGAAGTGTTTCCAAAATTGGAATGAGAACTGTTGCACTTATAATGTGATTTAAATCCAATTTAGCACCTGTGTCTTCCTTAGCAGAGAGTTTAGGCATTTTTTTGATTTCAGAAGGGAAGGAGCTTATTTCTGTAAGCAAAGGAATTTGCATCATTGTACCCAGTGGTTGAGCATCTGTGTTAATTTTGGAAATGTTGACAGTTTCTCTCTCCATAGTGGATGCTGAATAAGCCTCATCATCTGTGGAATTCCTGGTAAAAGTAACTGAATCAATAGAAGGAATATTTGTGTCCAATGAGTGGGACTGAAGTTCCGTTTGGATTTTAATGTCCTGATTTTTTGAAATATCAGTTCCATGAATGAAGTCAAGGTATTCAGTCCCTGTCTCTGAGTCTACTGATACTGACTGTGAGGGTTCAGACAATAAGTTATCACTCATTAGCACAAAGTTGTTGGTTAAAACTTTAGGCATAAGAATACTTTCAGTTGTTAGTAGAAATGGAAATTCTCTAGACCTAACATTATTTTCATTAGGTTGTGTAGAATCACCCCCTTCATAACTGTCCTTAAAGGAAAGATAAGTGGTATCAGCAACAGTGTGAGTTGTCCTCACAGGTGAAGAAGAAATTGAAGCCCCGTTTATTTTATTCCCAGAATTTTCATCAACAAAGGGAAGTTCATTGTTATCAAGGTTGACATTGAATGTAATTGAAGGAGCAGTGGCATTCTGTGAATGATAGCTCTCCACATTGAAATTTTTATCTTGATTATATTCTGATTTGGGTGACATTGCAGGTTCCCTTTGGTAATAAAGAGTACTGAATGTGACATATCTCCTATAGAGTTGGTCTTTGTTTATTACCGGTATTTTGCTAATGGTGAGATCAGTCATTTCATCTGTGAACATCCTGCTTTGTCCTATAGTTTCCATTGATTCTGGATCTGGAGCATTGATATGCTGAATCCGTTTGCCTTCTGGAAGAGTGATGATGATGTCATTTCCACTTAGGGTGTCCTTTTCCAGAGCTAAGTCATCTGGTGGAAGCTTGAGGGAAATTTTTCTATTTCCATCTGTGGGTAAAGGAGTCATGGTTCTAGGTGACTTGCTTTTGAATTTGGCAGAATAATCTTTGAGAAAGGTGTCATCTTTGTCAGAGTCAGGGTTTCCTTTTCTGGAGATCAATATTTGGTATTTTTGTTTAGTTTTGGGTTCTACAGGATTTTCATTCAGGAGACTCTCAGTGACATGTGCAGTGGGGAAGAGAGCATGAGATCCATATCTATGGAGCCCTTGAACAGAGGTAGGTGTCTTTGTTGTGGAGCTCTCTCCTTTTTCTCCAACATAAAAGGTATTTTTCTCCAATATGTATTTAAAGGTGTTGTCATCAAGCCTAGTGGTCTTTAGATTCCTATTATTTACATTGTTTTCCTCTGCCAGAAAAACCACATCTGACTCTGCTGAAAAGTCCTTTGTAAAAGGAATGACTTCATATTGAGTTACATTATCATTTTCTGTAGAATCTACGTGCTTTTTTTCATTTATAATGTTTCTTATATCATCAGTAGAAATAATATTGTGAGACAAAATGATTTCTTTGTCAGGTAGAACAATGATATCTCTAGCTATAATAGACTCATCAGTCACTTTTATGTTTCTCTCTCCTTTAACAAGCACTGGATTAGATGCAGAATTATTGATTTTAATAAAATCAGCAATAAAATCAGTAGAAGGAAGAGTTGGTTTCACGGATAGATGTGGTTTATTATGAGAGTTTGTGATAGACCTCTTTAAGTTATCATTACCAAGAGAAAATGAACCCCTAGCCCTGGCCTTTGTCTGCTTTGTTGTGCTCATTGTGGAAGCAGGGTAAAACATTTCTTTTAAAGTTCCAGGTGATTTCTGTTCAGCAGAAGCAACAAGAGGCTTAAGAATGAAAGGATTAGTGTTCGCTGAATTTACATGTTTTAAGATTATTGGAATTTTGGCTTCAGAAATATAGGATTCATCCCTACAATAGCCTTATCTTTCCTGAGGAATGTATTAGCCCCAGTTCCTGAGGTAGTGATTTCTTTTGCAAACGGATTGATAACTGCTTTATTTATATGGTGATTTATAGCATAGTCAGGACTTTCATTTATCTGCTCTTTTTTGTGGATTACAGGTTGAAGAACTGTATTAGGCACAGACGCTATGACGCCAGTTTTATCATAAATGCTCTCATTTTCAGTGATGGGTATGCCCATGGCTACATTTATAGGGTTATCTGAAAAAGTAGTAGGATCTTCCAGAAGAACAGAGGCGACCATGGAGAAGGGCTGAGGGTTACTTTGCACCTTGGTGATTTCCCAGTTTTGGTCAGTGATAATAAAGTGTTCACCCAATGGCTTTAAGGACACTGATTTATTAGGTAAAAAGTCATCATTTTGACTAAGAGCATCTGCAATTCTAGGTCTTTTCTGATTAGGAATTAATAGAGATTTTAATTTTATGGACACAACATCATCTATCTCAGGTATGGTAGAGTCACTATTTTCATTGCTCTCTTTAGAGTCAAAGGCAGGAGCATTAGGTGAAATCGTGGTAACATTTATTGACATTTCGGTGTCCCTAACAGGATTAGGAGAAACTATTGAGGCTTTTTTGATTATACCCTTAGTAACTTCACCAACATAGGAGCTATTCTTTGCTTGGGAGGCAATATCCTGAGCCAAGGGGTAAATGTGATCCTGTGAAGGCATCACTTCAGCTAAGTCCAATTTGTTTTCATTGACATTTGAATTTTCTGATTTGATGGTGTCTGCCAACTCTGGGGCAGCTGTGTTACCAACTTTGGATGAAATGCCATTGCTGTAGGAATGACCTTGACTTTTTATGGGGTAAGTGATCATAGCATGATCTGTGGGCACAGTGCCAAATACAGTTCTCTCTCTCATAGTAACAATTGTTTCTGTGTATGGTACAAAGAAATACTCATTTTTTTTATTTTCTAAGTCAGAAACTTCAGGGAGAATGATGATGGTATCATCTTCACTTAGAGTTTTTCCTGCAGATGATCTTTCTTGAAACTCAGAGGGAAAAGTCTCAGTAGCATCAATTAGGGAGGGTGCCATGGTTTTCAGATGTTGAGTGTTGAAGTTTTTGAAAGAAGTGGCAACAATACCGGAGTCAGAATTTTCTTCTTTGAGAATAATAGTTTGATATTTTTCTTCAGTTTCAAACTCAGGGTGAGTTATTCTATACAGAAGACTCTTTGAGGCCCCACCTTCCGGGGAGGTTGTATGAGATACAAATCCATTTGGTCCGTGTATAAATGGAATAGGTTTTTTAATAGAACTATTCTCTTCCTTCTCTAGTTTAAAGGGATGCTCATTTGAAATATATTCATAATCACTTTTATCAGGTTCAATGATGATCAAGTCCATAGCATCTATATTATTTTCCTTTGCCAGAGTAGTCTCAGGCCTAAGAATAAAGGAATCATCTCTTAATGTATTTGCATATCCCAGTGATAGAGGAGTACCTGTTCCAGATATATGGTAATAATTTTTCACGTTTGAGTCTTCAGAGGAGATAGGAATGAAGACGGTCACAGGTATAATGCTTGTGGGAGAATTTGTTGTGCTACCTGTGGCAGTTTGGTCTTTTTCTGTTCCTGGATCAGTTTGCTCATCAGTATAGGATGCATAATTTTTGTTGGAGGTTTCTTTACCTAATAACACAGTGTCTTCCAGAGCAGGGTTTAGATTATCTTTCATTGGAGTTCTAAACTCTGGTGTTGTAAAGGTCGATCTTCTTTCAGGGGAAAAGAAGCCTTTGGGGACGTTTTCTTTCATCATTGGATAAAGAATATCACCACTAAAGAATGTGCCATGTTCAGCACTACTGTTAGTGTTTCTTATAATTGCTTTTCCTTGAGACTGAGGAGTAAATTTTCTAAGTAGAGCATTTGAGACTTTAGTCATATAGGTTGATGCAGGATTCTCAAATTCAAGTTGGTCAGCTGTGGTTTTGGTTGTTCCTTTGAATCTGGTGGAATTATATACATCAGAGTTAAGAGAATAATGTTTAGATGTCAAGTTGTTGCCTTTAGGAACATTATCACCTGCAATAGGTGTAACATAATTATTATCCCTCACATTTTCTTCTTTAAGTATATCTTCTTCCTTTGCCATAATACCTATGTCTTTTTGGGGGTATGCTTCATAGTTCACTATTATATCTTCCTTAAAAGTGTCCTTAGATTCATACTGTTCACTGTAAAGCATGGTGTCAACATCTTGAGAAGTGTCAGTGACAGCTATTGTCAAAGCTGCAGGGCTGGACTTATTATGAAAAGTCTTTGGTACTATAGTATCTGCTGAGGAGATCTTTTTTATAGGGTTTGTTGCTTTAGGATGATTGAAAGGGGCAACAGACTGCATAGATGCAGAGGAACTAGCTACTAATAAAGTTCCATCATCTCTGTACACACTGGGACCTCTTCTGGACGTGGTAAAGTCATCTCCTGGTTTATTAGGTTGATTGTTAAGAGTATTAACTTCATTCATGGTCAGAATGCCTTTCCTTATTGGCGAGGTGGCAGCTATTGAAGCCAAGTCTGTCACAGCTTCAGTATTTTTATCCTCTTTGGAAATATAATCAACTATAGTAGGTCTGCCAAGAGAGATATTTGTTATTTCAGTCCCAGACGTTTTGCCTTTATTGAGCAGTTTCTTAGCATTGCTTGATGTTATGGCAGCAAGGGTTTGATAGCCATCTCTATAATCACTAAGGTCTGCATTGTGCATTGTGAAGATTGACAGTTTATGTTTCTTAATGTTCTGAGAAACATTTGGGTTCTCTTTGGTGATATGGAGAGGATTATCAGTGATTATATTGTAGTATAAGTTAGAGAATGTAGGGTGATCTCTTCTACTTTGAGGGATAGAATTGCTAGATGGAAGGAATTCAGTGCCATCTGCTGCTTCCACATTCTGTTTCATAGCTGCACTTTCCCCTACACCATTAGTTACTGTTTTGGTGGCTATAGTATTAAAATATATTTTGCCATTTCCAGGTTTAGTGACCTCATATAGAACATCAACATTTTCTTCCCCAGGAGTGGTAAGGTCTCCGTCACTTATTGTTACCTCAGCAGTAGGTATACTACTACTTAATGTGGAAAGGGACTTTGTGCTCTCCATAGCCACAAATCCATTCCTTTCAAAGCCACTGTTTTCTGATTCAGGGTACTTGAAATTATTTGAAGGTGGAAGGTCTTCTTTTATCTGAAAAATGCCATCTTCTTCCATTGAAGATTTTACTTCCACATAGGGAATTGATTCCTCTTCATTATCCCTTTCTTTGTCTAACAAATGTCTAAATCTTTGTTTTGGTATAAGAAAACCAGCTATTTTTGTATGCAAGGAGTTAATGGCTATGGTGGGCCTTCCTTCTGGTATGCTGGCCTTCTTAATCATCAATTCAGAGCTGTCAGTCATATTTGTGGTCCTCTTACCTGCACTGGCAGTGGTACTGTTTTCATCGGTGGGAGAGGTGGAACTAGCTGTAAGGAAAGTAGACTCCAATGGAATATTCAAAGGATTTACTGGTACTTTATCGGTTTTCCACTTTTGTATAATGGCATCATTAATGAGATGAGGACTTTTAGCCACAGGATCTGATATCCAAGCATCAGCCAAGGAATCATCTTTAATGAGCAGGGAGTTTTGAGCTTGATTATTTTGGGCTTTGGGCATTAGGGTAGGTGATTCAGCTATTGATGGAAGAATGTATCCTTTGTTCATAGGAAAGTTTGTTTCAGGGTTGGGACCTGTACCACCACTGGCATGATTATTATTAGTTGAGAAACTAATTGTTTCACCCACAGAGTCAGTAGATTTATCTGAAGAAGTGATACTGAGCTTTGAAGGTGAGGTCCTGTCAGCTACACTGTCTTCACTAAAATAGACAGGTCCGGTAGTTCCAGGGTGAGTGATGATAGGAGTGATATTGCTCTGAAAATTGGCTCTTTTAAACACACTAGTTCTTTCAATATCCATTTTGACTTTGGCATCATTTGCAGTAATTGAGGTGGGGGTTCTATGGTTAGCTCTCTTGGTGATGAGGTTTGTGCTATCTATTGTAAAGGGCTTTATTTTATTTTTGGAAAGGGGATTGAACATTTCAGGGATGTCAGAAAGGAAGATGATTTTGTTTCTTGATGTTTGGGCATAATCTGCATCAGGGTTATGAGAGTAAACTTTTCTTCTAATTTCTGTTGTGGAAGAGTCTGGATGAATAAAGATTACTTCCTCTATAACTACATCATCTTGATCCATATTTACAATTTCTTGGACCATAGGAATGACTTCCTCAATTTCATTACTGCTCACAGCCTTAAAATTATTCCTATTAGTTTTAAAATGTACACTGGCAGGAATATTAGAATGGAGCTTAATTACTGAATCAGTGACTTTAGATCCAGTTGCTCCAGCAATATTGTTATTGTTAGGTGTTGTGATGTTTTCCACCTGTACAGTGTGTCTGCCTCTTATTATTGTATCTTTCTTCAAAGGCCAGGTTATTTTAAAGTTAATGTTGGTGTTCGTTGTTGGCTCCATGGAGTTAGGATTAGTGTAATGCTTTGTAGAAGTGATGCCATCTGTTTTGGAAATAATTGAATCCACTGGTTGCATAGTATTTTTAGCTACCTCCAACATTGTCTTGGTTTCATAGAAATTACCGATAGCATTATTGCTTTCCTTATATGTTCTATAATGAAGAAGAGAATTTGTAGTATTAATGGGATTGATATTGGAAGCCGCTTCATCAGTGTCAGTGGCAGTCATGCTAGGTTTGGTATCAGCCTTGTTGTAAGTAATCAGAATAGGAAAAGATTCAAAATCATTGCCATTTTCTGCAAGAGAAATGCTAGGTGTTTGAGCATTAGCTGTAGTTCTATGATGATTCTTCTTGTCTCTGGCATCAAGTACAATAGAATGGTCTTTCTGTGGAACATCTGGAGTACTGCTCACAGTTTTGCCATATTTTTCCAGATAAGTAGTGTCAATTATAATTACGTTTTCATCCTCCATGTCAGGAACATCAAACAGAGTTGTGTAATCTTCCAGAATGTCTATGGCAGCAATGGTGGCTGTATCACTTTCTTTCATAAGAGCGGTAGCACCAGTAAAGGATACACTCTGTGGCCATGCTTCTTCCTCATGAGAAGTGGTATAAGTTCCAAGGAGGTTGTTTGCATCTGTTGTGACAGTGGTGCTCTCATCTGCAGAGGCACTGAACTCATTCTTAGCATTTTGTATATGTGCAGTAGGATTAGGGACAAAGAATGGTTTAGATCTTCCAGTGGGTGGGAAGAAGCGTTCAAGACTCCGAGTTGTTTTGGAGTCTGTCTGAAAGTGGGGAATAGCAATGGAATCAGACTTATACTGGTGGGTGGTTATGGACACAGGGGCCGAGATGTTATTTTCCCCAGAAACAACCATCCTGCTCTGTGTTATTGTGGAGTTGGGGGCAAATCTGGAATTTGTGATGCTGACAGCAGAAGTGTCCTGCACAGCAGCAGATGAAGGTGAAGCATTGCTCCCTGGAGCCTCTGCCTGAGTAGAGTTGCCTCCTATACCCTCAACATTAACAAAGTTAGCTGAAGTCTGGTTAGTTGAAGGGTTACTTGGTATATCGTCCCCAAATGGGGGAAAGTTATATATCCTAGCTTGAAGAGTCTCTGAGTGGTTTCTCTTTGAAAGAGATCCAGAGTGCCTTGTTACTGTATCAGTAGACTCAGAGTAGCTATTTGGATCATCTGTAGGTGCAGAATTATTTTTTGTTCTGAGGATGGATGAGAGTTGACTTGCTCTGTGGCTCTCTGATGCAGACAAAGGTGGATTGGCAGACAAATGATTTGTGTGATTGTATGTTTCCTCATTCCCATAATACTAAAGGGAAAGAAGTATAACATTTTGGTGAGGTTCCTCTTGCTGATTATATTTTACTAAAAACCTGAAGTCAGTAGTCACAGTGCTAAATTGATCAAATAAAGCAACATTCTGAAGGTCTCTGCTTTCTTTTTTATCCCTTAGTTGTTAGTTTAATCAAATCAGAAATATACAATATCAATGTAAAAAGGAACAGCTAGCATATTAGGGTTAAGTAGCCTCTGCAAATATAACAAATATAAATCCAGGTGTCCCATAGCAAACTTTCAGCATAGAATCTCTTAAAGTATGAAAAGTATAGAGAAGCCCTTTAAATTATATACTATCATGCATTATAGTTTCTGTTATCTTTACTTCATTATGTATGTTATTTATTTTAAGGGAAGGAAGTTTATAAATAGAAAATAGAACATTAAAAATACAATGATGTTTTGTTTAGCAAAATATTCTTTCTTGCATTAAACATAAGCTAATGATATCAATCCATGTTTTCCCGCCATCTAATTTTTAGTTTCATAAGGATACTGTTATTCAAAATACTGAAACTTACCGTGAAGCAAGCCACAGAATTCAAGATGGTCACAATTAAGACTAGAATCTTCATCTTGTCCTGCTATTCCCTGCAACTAAGTGCAAGATTGTCCTATGTTACATTAGCTCATTGACAACTTGAATGACAATTTAAAAAACATCAAAAATAATCTCTGTTATATTCTAATATTATTAGTTAATTAAATAAACACTAACTAAATGATGGCTTGCTAATAAGATAGACAATGCCCAGCTAATTCTAGTGCATTATCAGAAATGACAATATGTGGGATAGAATACTGTTTGCTAAGGTCAATTTTAACCAATCAGTAAGAATAGGAAGAATTTTGGCTATTTTTTTTTATAACTTACAGAGAATCAAGGAGTAAATATTTAAATAGCAAGTACATTTTGGACAGAGTTAGTTATTCAGTGGGGACTTCATCATACAAATTCACCCTTATTGTCATGATGATATCTATTTGTTGCATTTTTTCAGGACTATTTAGACAAAAGTTAATTTATTGAGTCTTTCTTCAGCCAGAGTTTAAAATTTATCTAAGTAGATCCCTTTACATAAGAGTTTAAAGAAAGTGTAGGTATTTGAGGAAAGAATGGCTCCAAAGCTTCTGATTTATTCAAGTATTACCTTGCAAAGGAGTTTTTCCTGTCAGCCGCCTTCTAGCTTTGACTCTTGATCAAATCAGCCTGGCTCAGCAGTGCACGAAGAAGATCAACTTCATGATGAAAACATCTAAATCTCAGACAGAAACACAAGCTCCTCTTTCTTCCTCCTTCTTTATTTCAATGGGGAAGAGAAAAAGCTTTTTATATAAGGGATTTCTTCTGAGCTAATCCCAGAACAAAAGAAAAGAGAGGAGGTGTCTGTTGGCTTTTGTGCATGTATCTCTCAGGCACAAAGTGAACCTATTAGCTTATCTACAAATTGAAAGGGCCAAGGCTCATATTTTAAATATTATGAAGTCTTTTAAAAATTAACTCTCTAGGGAAACAAACCACAAGAAGCTCTTAATGACAGAGAACAAACTGTGGGTTGATGGAGGGAGGTGGGTGGGACATGGGCTAGATGGGCGATGGGCACAACGAGGGCACTTATGATGAGCACTGGGTGTTGTATGTAAGTGATGAATCACTGAATTCTACTCCTGAAACCAATATTTCACTGTATGTTAACTAAAATGTAAATAAAAAAAGAAATTATAGAATAAAAAAATAGTAAAAAAAACGGCACTAGCATCTAGTGTCATTTCCTCCTTTTTCCTGTTTTTTTTTAAACATTGCTCCTTCTTCTGCTTCCACAGCAAAATTTTGCTTCACTATAATTGCATTTAACATGTATTGTCACTAGTTAGTTTACATTAGTGACAAAAACCCCATGAGGCTGTGGTTTTTGTAAGGACAGAATTGTGTTTGGTTGAGTGTTTGAAAAATATGTTTATAGGAGAAGAAGAAATTAAAAAAAAATAACATGCCCAGTATAATCTTGTTTTTTCTTTTCTACATGATTTATATAGATACAGTGCTGATCCCTCAGTCATCAAATTCCTGGCTGATATAGCTGTTAACTCCAGTTTCTGAAGCTAATTGTCCATTTATATGGAATCCACCAAAATCCATCATCCCTGCTGTGTCACTTGCTGAGGTGATTCATTGGTATATATTCTAAAACCTCCATAAAAATCTGAACTTAAGTTGTTACTGACTTTCAGTTTATGCTATGCAAGGCATACATAGAACTTCTATGAGGCACAGAGACTCAGTCTGAACTTAATTGGCTTGCTATTCTCATTTGAAGACATCTCAAAAATTTACTTACCGGCAATTACATTTTTCATTTTTTTAATCCTACATTCTTCTTTCATATCACGTAACCCTAAAATTCTGTAATGGTTGTGATGTATGGATGTTACTAAGTAGAAAGACAAAGTTGAGCTTTTTGTACTTTTGTTTTTTGTTTAGGCTTCCTCTATTGTCCCTATTCTCTGGCTCATCTTAATACTTTTCTGTAGCTGACATTCTTTTATTATGCATTGGAACAAATACTGAATCCCCAAGTTATATCCCAGATTGTCACTGGATTGTTCTTTTAATCAGGCAGAGTATTGATGTACAAAGCCTCTATGTACACCATAATTACCTTCAGATCAAAAGCAATGTGTCATGAGTTGAACAAGTATAATGTTATCACTTTAGTAGCTTGGAAATACCATTCCCATGACATTAAATATTGCTCTTTATGGCACTTGAAGCAATTGTTGGAAAGCTAGTGCAGTAATATGTACTTAAAGATGGAATGTTTATTCAATTAGAGATAATATTTGCAGGTCTTTTTATTCCAGTAGGCTGCCAGACTCAGATTCAGAATCTCTGGCTGGCACTAATTCATCTTTATAAAATCTAAGGTAGCAAAGATTTCTGCATCATGGTTTTCAAAGTTGAACCTGGGACGATAAAATCAAGGCTTTGTTAAGAAACTTCATCCTTAAAATTCTTCTTTTCCTCCTCCCCCTCCTCCTCCTTCTTCTTCTCCTCCTCCCTCCTCCTTCCTCCTCCTCCTCCTCCTTCTTCTTTCTTCTTTCTTCTTCCTCTTCCTTATCCTCCTCTTCTCCTCCTCCACCTCCTCCTCTGTCTCCTTCTCCTTCTCCCTCTCCTCCTCCTTCTCCTCCTCCTCCTCCTCCTCCTCCTCCTCCTCCTCCTTCTTTCTCCTTCTCCTTCTTCTTCTCAGTCCAAGAAGTTCTAATCCATTGCTACCCTTCATTGAGGTGAATAGTTCATTTATTTTTCCACATACTTTCTAGTTTATGATCTACTCACTATTTCTGGAAGTTGTCATCTATAATGCATAAGTAGGCTAACACCAGTGCTTTTCCATACACTACAATAGTTATATTGAAGGAGGAACCACAGATTAGAAAACCGGTTATTGACATCCACATGCAGTTATCATTCTTACATGGCAAAAGTGAAACCTACATGCATGGCTCTAATTAATTTTCATAAAATGCTTGTTTTATTTTATTGAATCATCAAGCTTATTGGTACCACATATTTAATGGATGAGGATACATATCAATTCAACAAGTATTATTTAGTGTCTGAAAGGCACTGGTGGAAAAACAGAAGTAGAAGATATAACACTGATTCTCAAATAATTTATGATATATTCTAGGAGGAAGGAATATACAGATAACCATGTTTCTTGCCATTTATTTATTTATGTATGTATGCATGTATGTATGTATTTATTGAAACATTAATTGAATGCTTGCTTATTTAAGGTTCAGCTCGAGGCTCTGAGTGACATGATGGGGAATAAGATAAGCAAAATCTGGTCTATGAGTCACATAATCAAAGGACTATAATTTTGGGGTTTTACCAGAGAAGAAGTGATTGTTTGAAAGGCTCTTGGCTTTGAAGTTTGGGTGTTTGAGACTGGAGTTGGGGTCAGGGGGACTTATTATGTGTAGGAAAAAGTATGAAAAATGGCACAGAAATGAGAATGCTCACATACAACTGGGGTTAAAAGGAGAGAATGTCTGATCTCCCATACTTCTTCCTAGCATCCATGGCCTGGGACAAGAGTCAGATCAGCAGAGACCTACAGGCCGTCCTGGGAACTCTGTAGTGAATAAGTCTTCCCTTCCCCGTGTCACTACACTCATGGTGCTCAAGGGCAATAATACAGGCCTTCAAATCTCAATATATAGGAGTGAATTCAAGGCTCCAAGACTTCAACCCCTTCCTAGTCCCAAACTCTACACTGATCATGAAACTAATCTTATTTTGTCCTTTATCCCTTATGATATCCCAAACCTAGCTTCCCCAATCTGAAGACACAATTTTACCTGTCACTATTTTAAGTCTTGCCTCTTTGCTTTTCCATATCCCAGTACCTTTGAACCTGGAGGTGAATTAAGAATCTTCCTTGTTCCTTATTGATGCTTCAGACCATTTGCATCTCTTTTCAAACTTTTACCAGCTTAGACTCTTGCATCATTATATATCTTCCACTACATATCCAGTTAGTCATCTAGGGATGCTCAAATCACTCTCCCTCTTCATGTAAAGACTTTGTATTCATTATGGTTCTCCAGAGAAAGAGAACCGATGGATATATGTATGTGTATACACACACACACACATATGTATAGATACATGTACATATACATATATATACATATGTATGTATATGTATATGTACATGTATCTATACATATATATGTGTATATGTGTGTGTGTGTATGTGTGTATATATATATATATATATATATATACACACATACACACACACACACATAAATATATGGAGATATTTATTATGAGAAATTGGTTCAAATGATTATGGATGCTGAAAAGTCTCATGATATGCTATTTGCAAGCTGGTGATTCATGAAAGCCAGTGGTGTAATTCCAGTCCAGTTAATAGTATATATCCTGGTTCAAGGGCAGAAGAAAATGTCCCAACTGTATCCAGTCGTAGGAAGCAAAAGGGAGCAAATTCCTTCTTCCTTAACCTTTTTTCTTCTATTCAAGCCTTCAAAGGATTGGATGAACCCATCCTTTGGATTGGATGAACCTTACTGAGTTCATTGATTCAAATGCTACTCTCATTCAGACACAACCTCACAGACAAAACCAAAAATAATATTTAATTTGGGCACCCCTTATCCCAATCAAGCTGACACAAAAAATGAACTATCACAGATTTCATCTCTTGGCTTACTGTAACTTTTTTTTATGCTGTAACTTTTTTTCATACCACTGCTTTGTCAATTCATGGTGATTTCAATGACATAGAAGGTCCTTTCAATATTTTGTTCTCTCAGTTCCTTGACTCCTTTTTTCCTATATGCTTACTGTTTACTTTTTTTTTAAACTATTCATTCTCATGGCCATAACTAAAACATACCATTACTAGTAATTCCTGTGACAAACAGCTCACTTTCTAATCTCTATCTGGTGCCCTGATTCTAACATTTCTGTAACCTCATGGATTCCTACAGTCTGTGAATCCTACCAGCTTTCAACACTTTGTTATTCCCCGAGTTCTCACTGTTCTCCTTATCCAGTTCACATTTTATAAACAATTACTATAATCTCTCCCTTCTGCATAAATCAAATCCTTTGCCTTTTTCTTGCTTTATTGTACTTGCTTGTAAAGCATCAATTCAGAGTAAACGTAACTCTCCATCCACTTTATTCCTGTGCCCAGAGAAAACAATACTTGATTATGACTTCTAAGTGCTTGTTAATGCTAACTGGTAATCAGAATGGTCAGTTTGAATTCATTCACCTTCTCAATCTTCTTTTTTTTTTCTTTTCAAATAGTTAAATTCTAGTTAGTTGGCATACAATGAATGCAATGTTGTTTTCAGGTGTGGAATTCAGTGATTCATCACTTACAGCATTCAGTGTTCATCATAAAAGTACCCTCCTTAATACTCATCACCCATCTAGTGCATGCTCCACCCACCTTCCTCTATCAACCCTAAGTTTGTTCTTTATGTTTAAGATTCTTTCATGGTTTGTTTCCCTCTCATTTCCCCCCTCCCATATGTTCATCTGTTTTGTTTCTTCAATTCCACATGTGAGTGAAATCATATGGTATTTGTCTTTCTCTGACTGACTTATTTCAGTTAGCCTAATACACTCTAGCTCCATCCATGTCATTGCAAATGGCAAGATTTCATTCTTTCTGGCCACTGAGTAATATTCCATTATATATAAATATCCCACCTCTTCTTTATCCATTCATTAGTAGATGGACATTTGGGCTCTTTCCATAGTTTGGTTATTGTTGATGCTGCTGCTATAAATATCAGGGTGCACATACCCCTCCAAATCTGTATTTTTGTATCCTTTGTGTAAATACCTAATAGTGCAATTGCTGGATCATAGGTTGGTTCCATTTTAACCTTTTGAGGAACCTCCATACAGTTCTCCAGAGTGGCTGCACCGGTTTGCATTCCCACCAATGGTGCAAGAGTGTTTCCCTTTCTCTGCATCCTCACCAACACTTGTTTCCTGAGATGTTAATTTTAGCCATGCTGACAGGTATGAGCTGGTATCTCATGGTGGCATTGATTCATATTTCCCTGATGATGAGTGATGCTGAGACTTTATTCACGTGACTGGCAGCCATCTAGATGTCTTCTTTGGAAAAGTGTCTATTCATGTCCTCTGCCCATTTCTTCATTGGATTATTTGTTTTTTTGGATGCTGAGATTTGTAAGTTATTTATAGATTTTGGATCCTAACCTTTTATCAGATATGTCATTTGCAAATATCTTCTCCCATTGTGTAAGCTGCTTTTTAGTTTTATTAATTGTTTCCTTTGCTGTGCAGAAGCCTTTATTTTGATGAAGTCCCAATAGTTCATTTTTGCTTTTATTTCCCTTGGCTCTTGAGATGTGTCTAGTATGAACTCGCTATCGCCAAGGTCAAAGTGGTTGCTGCCTGTGTTATACTCTAGAATTTTAATGGTTTCCTGTCTCATCTTAGGCCTTTCATCCATTTTGAATTTATTTTTATATACTGTGTAAGATAGTGGTCCAGTTTCATTCTTCTGCATCTTGCTGTCTGGTTTTCCCAACACTCTTTGTTGAAAAGACTGTCTTTTTTCCATTGGATATTCTTCCCTGCTTTGTCAAAGATTAGTTGACCGTATAGTTTGGGTCTATTACTGGGTTTTCTATTCTGTTCCACTGACCTATGTGTCTGTTTTTGTCTCAGTACCATACTGTCTTGATGACTATAGCTTTGTAATATAGTTTGAAATCTGGAATCAAGATGCTTCCAGTTTTGTTTTTCCTTTTCAGGGTTGCTTTGGCTACTTGGGGTCTTTTCTGGTTCCATAAAAATTTTAGGATTGTTTGTTCTAGCTCTATGAAACATGATGGTGGTATTTTGATGGGGATTGCATTAAATGTGTAGATAGCTATGGGTAATATAGACACTTTAATAATGTTTGTTCTTCCAATCCATGAACTTTTCCATTTCTTTGTATCTTCTTCAATTTCTTTCACCTATGTTTTATAGTTTACAGAGTACAGATCTTTTACCTCTTTGGTTAGGCTTATTCCTAGGTATCTAATTGTTTTTGGTGCAATTGCAAATGGGATCGATTCCTTGATTTCTTTTTATTTTATTTTTTTAATGTTTATTTATTTTTTGAATGAAAGAGAGAGATACAGAGAGACAGTGAATCCCAAGTAGACTCCGTGCTGTCAGCGCAGAGCCTGACCTGGGGCTTGAACTCATGAACTGTGGGATCATGACCTGAGCTGAAATCAAGAGTTGGACACTTAACTGACTGAGCCACCCAGGCACCCCTCAAATTAATATCTGCAGGTCAAACATCTAACCTAAATTCTAGACTATTATATCCTACTTCTTATATGACAGAGCCAACTAGATGCCATGTCCAAACAAAACTTCTAATATACTCAAAATACCACCCAATAAAAAAGCTCCTATGGTTTCTCCATCTTGTTTGTTGACAACTGTTAAGAGACTGAGTTGAGCATCCCTAAAATTTATATGTGAAGCCCTAATTCCTAATGTGATTATGTTTGCAGATAGTGTCTTTAAGAGATAATTAAAGTTAATTGGAGACATAAGGGTGAAGCCCTAATCTCGGTCTGGTGACCTTATAAGAAGGAAAAAATTTTTTTTTTCCTCCATGTGCATGGTCAGAGGTGAGGCCATGTAAAGACATAATGAGAAGGTGGCCATCTACAAGATAGAGTTCTCACCAGAAATTGAATTGGCTGGCAACTTGATCTTAGATTTCTAGACTCCAGAACAGTGAGAACACAAATTTCTATTGTTTAAGCTACCCACTCTATAGTATTTTGTTATAGTAGCCTGAACAAACTAATATAGCAAGTCAATAATTCCAGTTGTTCAGAAATTTTGGAGTCTTCCTTGACTATTCATTCTATTTTATACCCCAAATCCAATTCTTAGGCAAATATGGGTGGCTCTGTCTCCAAAATATACCTGGAATCTGGTGACTTTTCTCCAGCAACACCACTACCATCTTGGTCCAAATTTCAATCAGTTCTCACTTTGCTGCTTTTTAAACTAGTTTTATGCTTCCACTTTCTCTTATATAGTGTTTCTTTTAAATATTAGTCAGATTATGCTACTCTTCTGTTCAAAGCCTCCAGTCATTTTTCATCTTACTACAAATAAATCTAAACTCTTAAAGGCCCTAGAGAATATTATGCCCCATTACCACTCAGAACTCATTTTCTGCTTTCCCTATTTCTCACTCTGTCCAGCTGTGTTACCTTGTTGTGGTACCTAGAATATTTCAGTCATTATTGGCCTTAATGATGAGAAGGAGGAATGAGAATAATTAGAAACAGGAAGACTAATTTTCAGATCATTAATCATGACAGAGGTCATGAGTCTCTGTAAAGGGCAAGAAAAGAAAATATCACTTATTTAAAAAAAATAACAAAATAATTGGGAGAGAATCAACAGAATACAGTGGGGATTAAGAGGAGTTGAGGATAATATTGAGATTTGTAGCTTGGGTAACCAGATGCATAACAGATCATGGTAGAGATGGACCATAGGACAGAAAGGTGTGAGAGGCAAAGATAACATGTTCCTTTCCAATGTGTAGTATTTGAGATAGATCTGGATAGATACTTTCAGTTCATAAAGCAATTGGAAGTGGGGATTTAGAACTAAAGAATGAATTTATGGGGCACCTGGGTGGCTCAGTTGTTTGTCAGACTTCAGTTAAGGTCATGATCTCACTGTTTGTGGGTTTCTGTCAGCATAGAGTCCACTTCAGATCCTCTGTCCCCCTCTCTCTGTGCCCCTCCCCTGCCCATGCACTCTCACACTCTCCCTTTCTCAAAAATAAACATGTTTTTTAAAAAAAGAATGAATTGATAAAGGAGATTAAGAATACACTTATCTTGAGTACTGAGAAATGTATAGAACTGTTGAATCATTATATTGCACACTTGAAACTAATGTAATGCTATGTTAATTATACTTGAAATTAAAAAAAAAGAATGAAAAGATGTATATCAGAATGACGGTTGCTTTTTGTCAAGGGCAGTGACTGGAAGGAGGCACATGCAGTCTTTTGGTGTGCTTGTCAGGTTCTATTTCTTCATGTGGGTGGTAGCTTGTTACATGGTATGCTCCCTTGGAAATATTAATTGGATTGGGCACTTTGATTGTACTTCCCCCCTTTTTAAATATCCATGTCATCAAGGGCTAGATGTGAATTTCTGTAATTTTGAAATGGATGTTACAAGACACTTCTTTTCATGTGTGTTTTAAATGGAAATTTAACACAAACAATTCTTCTTTTATATTGAATAAATTCCGGGATCAGATTTGCTCCTTTCAGTGCCCTGGGTATTAATGTTTATACTCTCAAAGATTATTATCTAAGTTTGTCAGATTTTCAGGAAATAGAAATTCTAAGTAATATTTTCTTAATGCCATTTTTTGAGGTACTTTCTCTTATATTCAGCTGTCTTTTTTTTAGTCCTTTAGTGGCATGAAAATATTTGAGTATCCAGTGTAATCATCTGAGCCATCTTGCCATGGACCATGTATTAAAAATACCTTAATTTATACACTTATTTCTTTCAGGGAGGACCCAACTTCTTCACATGCATTGAGTCAGCTATTTTAAGCCAAAGATGTTATCTGCAATTAAATTACTTGTGTGTTAATCTTCATTTATTTTATATTAAATGTCGATGTATTTTATAAATGCTAGATCCACTTCTTTCTAGTTCTTTGACCTTGAACAAAACACTTAAACTCTCCAAACCTCAATTTCCTCATATGTAAAAAGGGCCTAACAGTAGAACCAACTTCATAGTGTTGTGATTAAGATCTATTGAAATTTGATGAATATGTAAAATGCTTTGCACATATTAGTGCTCAGTGATTGTCAACTATTATTGTTATTGTTTTGGAAAGTAAATATTAACCTGGAGAGTATTTAGATACACAGACAAGCTAGGCAATATTAAAACTTCCAGGATAGCCATTATTCCTGTGATGTTGATTTATTTGTGAAGAGGGTGTCTCTGGGTCAGGCCTGGTCTAATGGATTCACTAGAGCGATTAATGTAGATGGTCCTCAATTTATGATGGCTCGATCATGATAGCGCAAAAGTGATACACATTCAGTAGAAACTGTACTTGAATTTCGAATTTTGATCTTTTCCTGGACTAGAGATGCTCTCCCTTGATGCTGGACAGTGACAGGGGCTATAGCTCTGAGTCAGCCATGCAGTCACAAGGGTAAACAACCAACACACAACCATTGTATACACATACAACCATTCTGTTTTTCACTTTTGTATTCAATAAATTACAGGATCTTTTCAACATTTTTGTATTAAATAGGCTTCGTTTAGATGCTTTGGCTCACCTGTAGGCTAATGTAAGTGTTCTGAGCATGTTTAAGGTCATTTAGGCTAAGCTCTGATGTTTGGTGGGGTCAGTGTATTAAATGAATTTTCAACTTATGATATTTTAAATTTATGATGGTTTTTATCAGGACATAACTCTATCATAAATTGAGGAAGATCTGTAATAAGATGCTGCTCAAGGGGAAGATTAGCTGAAGATTTATGCATATTCTTTGTGTGATAAAAATGTCAACATGTTTGTTATTTTAAGAAAAAGGTGAATGAAATGACTGGTTCTCAGTCCTTATACCTTTGATTATTGCCTCTGTTCCTATGTCTTTGTTATGTTATTGGAAGGAAAATAGGCAATCTCAATCTACATCCATTATCTCTTAAATTCTCTTTAATCTTTTAGACTCAAGTGTGTATAGCACAGTGTTTCTCAATTGCCTCTACCAGTGTTCAAAATGTTTTGAATCCATTTAAAGGATGTGGCTTTCTGAGAGTCCCAGGTTTATGTAGAGAGACTCAGTTCCAACTGTTTGGAGTGGGCTCAATGCCCATTCTTTTGTCTTCATCTAAGTTTTAAAATTGAAGCCCTTGAATTACCAAGACCAGCCGCATCCTTGAGGGTGACCTTAGAGTCCATGTACAGCTCCTCCCTGGATTATATTTTCATTTTGTTTTTGCATTATAGGAGTTTTCCTTGCTATTACTTTCTTTCAAAGTCAGCTATACATTCAAAATTATATTTATTATACTTAATTCAGAATTTCTCAGCCTCAAAAATTTAATATATATTTTTCATGGTGTTAAAAGTAGACATAATATGAAAGTCATTTCAGATTATGTTAGTGAGCCTGACCCTGTTTTTCATTTCTTTTGTTTTTGTGGAGCTTGACCGATGGAAGTTTTCACCCAAACTTTGTTTATAGTTTCTGCATTCCACATGTTTACCTTGTCAAAGCAAAAATTGCAGGATAAAGTTAAACAGGCAAGGAAGACTTCATTCAAGACTATTTCAGTAGCCAACTCTGCAGAAACAAAGGTGAGAGGTATTTTAGAGCTAGGGTGAGCTAGTGGAAAAGTACCTGGAGGATGTTATGGGGATGTGGATTGATGGAAGGTGTAGAGTAAATTATGTAATTCTGGAGCCTGCAAATGTTTAACTGTGATTTAGACAGTATGTGCTTGCTAATTGGTGCTTATCTAAATAAGCTCCTACCCTACTGCAGAGACTGGGAAAGGGGGCACTATCTTCCTTGGCTCCCAGGTCGTTAGGAAAGATATTTCTAGGTTGTAAAATTAGAAAAGAGGCTTTTAAAAATATTTACATCTCAAAAAACTAGAGAAAGAATTTACAATTGCAAGTGTTCTAAATAAGTATTCTAAACCTCCAGGGACCTAGAGTCAGGAAGAAACCTGTCTAAAATTTAGTCACACTGAGGAGAATTTTAAGGTCTTGGTCAACCTTATATTTTTCTTTTCTTTTTTCTTTCTTTCTTCTTTCTTTCTTTCTTCTTTCTTTCTTTCTTTCTTTCTTTCTTTCTTTCTTTCTTTCTTTCTTTCTTTCTTTCTTTCTTTCTTTCTTTCTTTCTTTCTTGAGAGAGCAAGATAGAGCATGAGCAGGGGAGGGGCAGAGAGGGAGGAAGACCGAATCGGAAGCAGGCTCCAGGCTCTGAGTTCTCAGCACAGAGACTGATGCGGAGCTTGAACTCTTGAACTGCAAGATCATAACCTGAGCTGAAGTCAGCTGCTTAACAGACTGAACCACTCAGGTGCCCAGGTCAACCTTATATTTAAGTATTGCTCATAACTGGAATCCCTTTTAGGGGGACAGGCATATTAATCTTTTCATTCATTTCCAAACAGATGAGAGTGATACAAATACGCACAGGGAACAAATGATTTTCAAAATGATTTATTGAACAAAAGCTGAAAAATTAAAATTGAACACACATAAGAAGTGAGAGAATGAAAGTAGAATTTCTAGAGTTGTCTTATTTCTGAAGTGAGATGGCAATCATTTCTTGAGGCAATATTGGCAGAGGTTAAGGTGAGAAGTTTAATATTTAGGAAAGTTATGACCTAGGAAAAATGTTGAGAAATATAAAATTAATTTCTACAGTCCTATAAATATCACCTAGTCAGTTTAAAATTACTATTTTCCATTAATTATTTGAAATAAATTCCAGTCTATATACCCTCCCTTGCCCCAGCACCGCTCTCTTATTTTTATGATAGTTCATGATTCTATTGTAAAGTAAAACATATCTAGTTAGATGCCCTGTGTTTAAAGCATAGCTACCTGCTGTACTCAAGCCCTAGTTCATCATTATTACAACCTAGAATGGTTTTATCCAACTTTAAAAAAACTTAAAAAAAAACCCAAAAAACAAAACAAAATAAAAAATCAAAAATCCTTGTAAAAAATTTTGATATTATGTGTTCTAGCAATCCTTTCTGCTAAAATCATCTTAGACCTGCTCCTTGTATTTTAGAGTTTTAGATCATGGTTCTAATCACATGGTTCATTGTGTTGTATTGTTTTTTTTTTATTTAAAAAATTTTTTAACATTTATTTATTTTTGAGACAGCGAGAGACAGAGCATGAAGAGGGGAGGGTCAGAGAGAGGGAGACACAGAATCTGAAACAGGCTCCAGGCTCTGAGCTGTCAGCACAGAGCCCGATGCGGAGCTTGAACTCACACACCATGAGATCATGACCTGAGCTGAAATCAGCCGCTCAACCGACTGAGCCACCCAGGTGCCCCTTGTTGTATTGTTTTTAATGTTTATTTATTTTGAGAGGGAGAGAGGGTGGGGGAGGGGCAGAGACAGAGGGAGAGAGAGAATCCCAAGTAGGTTCCATGGAGGGAGGGCTTGATCTCACAACTGGACATTATGACCTCAGTGGAATCAAGAGTCAGACACTTAACTGACTGAGCCACTTAGGTGTTCTTATTGTGTTGTATTTTGATAAAAATTTACTTTATACATTTTTCTAATTTTGTTTTGTTCTCCATGGATTTTTCTTATTAATAGTAGTAGTATTCCCCCATTTCCATCTAAGCTTAACTGAGGTGGCAATTTTGCTATAGTCAAGTTCAACTATTTACAGTAAATTGATTGTGATACTCATTCTTGTGTGTGAGCTTGTATACTTCCCAGTTTCCCTTTATGAAATACTGTCTGCGTGTTTTTACATTCATAACCTCATCAGGCTCCTCACCTCCCAAGAATTTTCTTTAAAAAATGTATAGTTTCTAGGTTAGTGGAACTCAGTAATCTTTATTTTGGAAAAGAAACCAAGTGACTGCAATTCAACTATCTACTAAACTGTCTTCTGGGCTTACTGTTCTAGAATTGTAAGCTTTCTGACTGTTGGCTTAAGTATGAAGACACTTGGATTTTAGTCCTGGTTTTGCCACCATGTATTCTGAATTTGAGCAAATTCCACATCTCTATATCCTATATACAAAATAAGAGACTGCTTTCTCTCATAGAATTGCAAATAATAAAAATGTATGCATATCAAGAGTAACTAGTTATTAAAGTAAGGTGTTTAGAGAAATATAGAGCACTATTGAATTTCTTCATCTAATTCTTTGCATGCACGATTTACCTGTTTTCAAGATGCTCGAGATGCACCACTGCATTGCTCTTACTATGGGGAAGTAGTGTCAAGGCCAGTTGTAGGTATACTGGTTGTGGTCACAGTAGCAGGTGATGATTGTGTGCTGCTGTCAACAACAGAGGTGGTTCCAGCTGAGCCTGTATTTGTGGGGACTGTAGTTGCGAGACTGGTGGTTGTCACTGGGGCAGTACTAATGGCATTAGTTTCAGGTGTGGTAGTTGCTGCTACTGTTGTGATAGCTGGAGCTGTGGAAATCCCTTCTGGAGGTGGGCTGGTAGCATCTGCTGCAAGTGTGGAAACCTCAGGAGGGTCTGTGGATTCTGCAGAAGGAGTCGCGGCAGCATCGGTACTTGTTGCGGCGAGAGTAGTATCATCTGGTGTGGCAGCAGTGACCTCATCAGTGGAGACAGCTGTTTCGGGTTCTGTGGTGGCAGAGTCCAATTCGGTGGTTAAATCTTCAGGTACAGTGGTGGAGGTGACACCTGATGGAGTTGTAGTGGCAGTGATACCTAAAGTTTCTGTAGTGTCCTCATCCACTGGAGTTGTAGCCTCACTGGCTGAAGAACCAGGGTCAGCAGGGAGGGTGGTGGCTGGTATGCTTGTACTGGCAGTAGTGGTAGCCTCTGAGGCTGACGGTGTAGTTGCAGCCCTGGTGGAGCTTGCAGCTGTTGCAGTGGTAGCTGTCATAGGAATTGTGGTTGCAGATGATGTAGCCATTGCAGTAGTAGCAACAGATGTAGTGCCTACTTCTAAGGTTGTGGAGTCAGCAGAACGGGTTGTGGCACCTTCAGTTGAAGTGGTAGCAGGTTCTGTGGTTGTATTATTTGCCAACTCAGGGGTGGTCTCATCCCCTGGGGTTGTATCATCGGAGGTCCGGACGGTGGTTTCACTGTTGGCCAGTGCACCAGATTCAGTAGTAGAAGCAGCACTTGGCACAGCTGTGGTAGCACTAGAAGGAGGTGTGGTACCAGCAATGGAAGGTGAGGTAGTGACACTTGTGGTGGCATCAACCCCTGGAGTTATGGAGACTACTGTGGCTGTGCTGGTAACTACTCCAGATATTATGGTTGTAGCCGAATCAGTTGTACTCACGGCTGGAGATGTGGAATCTACTGCTGAGGTTGGAGGGTTAGCTGTGGAGGTCGTGGCATCAGCAGGTGCAGTTGTGGCAGCTTCAGTGGTTGTGTCATTGGTTGGTTCAGTGGTAGCCTCTTCCCCTAGAGTTGTAGTTCTAGAAGCCTGGGTAGTAGTTTGACCCAGACTGGTCAGCACAACTGGTTCAACAGTGGAGGCTGAAGTCACAGGGGTTGAAGTGACAACACCTGCTACTGTTGTGCCGGCAGCTGCAGCTGTATCATTAGTGGCTGAAGTTGTGACTGCACCACGGGTGGTTGTATCCAGTGATGGGGTTGAAGAGGCCACTGCTGTGGTGGTGGTCATTGTCCCCACAGATTTTGGGTTTGAGGATCCTGCGGTTGTAGTAGCAGGGATTGACGAGTCTGTTTCTGAGATTGTGGAGGAGTCTGTTGCACCAGTTGTTACCCCATTGAGTGAAGTTGTGGTGGCAGCTACGGTGGTTGTGTCATCGGCTGTTTCAGTGGTGTCCTCATTCGCTGGGGAAGTAGCTTCAGTGGTTGTGTCATCAGCTGTTTCAGTGGTGTCCTCATTCACTGGGGAAGTAGCTTCAGTGGTTGTGTCACTGGTTGTTTCAGCGGTAGTCTCATCCATTGGTGTGATGGCAGAACTCGATGCAGCTGTGGTGGCAGTACCAGGTGCACTGGTGGTTGCAGAACTTGGTGCACCTGTGGTTGTGGCACCACGTGTAGCTGGGGTTGTGACAGAACTAGAAGCAGTGGTCGAAGTTCTGGATATTTCCATGGTAGCAGAAGCAAGAGTTGTGGTAGCACTGGCTGATAATGAAGTAGCACCAGGGCTAGTGGCCCCAGTCTCCAGGGTTGTGAGGGCTGTTGCACCTGTGGCTCCAACATATGTGGGAGTTGAGGCCACAGCAGTGGTGACAACAGTAGTAGCAAGGACTGTGTTTGCCGAAGTCGTAGAGGCAGCTGGAGTGGTGGAATCATAAATCATTGGGAGAGTGGTGTCATCTGTTGTGGTTGCTTCAGCTTCTGAGCTGTTTGTGGTGAAGTCAGGTGCAGTGGTGGAAGCAGAGGTTAAGAGGGCTGTGGAGTCAGCCCCTGGGTTTATGGAGGTGGCAGCACTGGAAGCAGCAGACTCTTGGGATGTGGATTCCACTGAAGGTGTCTTGGAGGTGACCACAGATGCTGGGGCAGTTGTAGTGGAGGCAGCACCAGTTGCTGAGTTCATGGTTGGTGTCACTTGGACTGTGGTGGCAGCCCCTGGGGGTAGAGTTTCAGGTGCTCTGGTGGTTGCATTTGATGCCTTAGTTGCAGTGGCAGATGGACTAGTTGGGGCAACTGATATAGATGTTGTGCTATCGGACATGGTACTAGCAATGGTGGCTAAATTACTAATAGTTCCAGCTGCTGCAGTGATTGCATTGGTCGGGCCATCAGTTGTGATGTCTTCTGTTCCTGTTGGCCTTGTTGGAGGCCGTGGTTTACCGGGTGGCTTATGAGGCAAATGAGGGTGGTGATGCTGTTGGTGGTGTGTATGAGGATGTTGTCCACTTGGCCATGGTCTTGGTGGCAGTGGACAGAATTGATGAACCTTCAGTGGACACTTACGTGGTCGATTTGGTTGTAGACAGGGAAGTTTATATTGATGAAGTTTAGATGGAGCATGTATTGGGAACGGTTTTGTGACTTTGTTGTGTGGGCGCTTTTTCTGTGGAGTTTGAACAGTTTTAGATCCTTTAGGTTTAGATGATTTCAACCTTTTTTTGGCAAGTATAGATTTCCCTTTCTTTGGTCGTTTTACAGTTTTGCCTGCTGAGGAAGGTGGTCTTTTTTTTCTTTGAAGGGATTTAAGTTGATTTACACCTTTCTTACAGGGCTTAAAGGGTCTCTTTTTGGATTTACTTAGCCTTTTCTGTGCTGCTAGAGATGTGGGCTGCCTTTTTTTAGATGGTTTTATAGATTTATTCTTTGCAGGAACTGTTTTTGCAGTCTTTTTACCTGCTGTGGGCTGTCTCTGTGTAGATTTCTTTTGA
The DNA here is from genome assembly GCF_016509475.1 of Prionailurus bengalensis. NCBI lineage: Eukaryota > Metazoa > Chordata > Mammalia > Carnivora > Felidae > Prionailurus > Prionailurus bengalensis. Next base: position 149,464,932 of record NC_057344.1, read on the forward strand.
ATTTTCTTCTTGGCTAGAGATCTTTTTGGTCCTGCTCGAGCAGATTTAGACCCATTGAGATTTCTGGCAGCTAGTTTAGATTTTTTTAGGTTTTTCTTTTTGGCCAGAGTTGTTTTGAGGGCTGGAGATTTGCCTTCCTTTGTTTGATTTGACTGCTTCCTGGCAGTTTTAGACAAGGAGCCTTTCAATATCTTTGGTCTTTTCTTTGAGGCTGGTTGTGTTTTTAGTACTGATTTAAGTGCTTTAGGCTGATTCACTTGTTTTTTGGCAGGTGTGGTAAAGTTTTTGGATTTCTTTGACACTTTATTTTTGGCTATAGATATTTTCTTTTTTGTTGCAACTTTTCTTGGCTGATTGAGCTTTTCCTTGGCAGATGTAGATGCTGTCTTTTTAGATGTAGTTGGATTTTTCTTTTTGACTTTTAAAATTGCTCTTGTTGCTGTTGCCTTAGCTGGCCCTTTTTTGACTGGAGTTAACAATTTGGTTTTTTGATTCTTTAGAGTTTTCTTTTTGGCTAAACTTTTTTGGGGGGCTGCTTTAACTACTTTTGCCCGATTCTGTTTTTTCTTGACAGGTGATGACAGAGTCTTGTGAGATGTACTTGGTCTTTTCTTCGGAGCTGAAGAAGTTTGAGGGGAACCTCTTATTGCTGTGGACCTAGATTGTGTTTTGGATACAGACAAGTTTGGTTTATAAATATTTTGAGATTTCTTCTCAGTTAGATATGTTTTTGGAGCTGATTTGGTTGTGCGCCGTTTTAACTGTTTCTTAGTAGGCGTAGACTGGATTCTCTTGGATTTTTGTGGACTTTTCTTCGAAGCTGAACTTCTTTTTGATGCTGCCTGAGGTACTTTTGGCAAATTCAGCTGCTTCTTGGCAGACATGGGCAGAGGTTTTTTAGGTGCATTTTGACTTTTCTTAACAGCTAAAGATGGTTTTGGTACTGCTGGAGTCCGTTTTGACTGTTTCTTGGCAGTTGTCTTCTGACTTTTTTTAGGTTGTTTTAGAGTTTTACTTGTCCTGCGTGGAGCATTTCGTCCTGTTAAACCAGATGAAAGGGGGGGCCCTTTCTTGGCAGAGGCTAACGTATTTTTCTTAGACCTGACTTGTAGACTTTCCCTTTCTGATGGCAGGGTAGGTTTTTTTCTTTTTACTTGATGTCCTAGAATTTAAAGATAATTGGCTGGCTGCTTTGTTAGGCAGTGCAGGTGAACCAGAGGCATGAGAACGGGTTTGAGGTTTCCTAATGACTTGGGTGGATGGAGGTCTGTTTTGTGATGTCCTGGCAGGGGACCTTTGCACTGGCTGATGGTTAATTGTTTTCCTTGTTGCCCGGCGCTGTGATTGCTGACTCTCACTGAACTGCAGCAGGAGAGAATAGAAGATATCACCAAGTGAAGCATTCAGTCAATTATTGTTTTGTATTTTCACTTCAGTTATGGAAACTGGTCTGCTCTTTAGTTTGGAAAGTCCTTTGGTTTCAAGTGTAATATAAATTTACAATTAACTGCACTATAATTTAAAAGAACAAGGCACAATATGTGGATGATTAGAGAAAGTACTGGGTGTTACTTTCAATGCTTAGAGTATTTTCTAAGAAAATCCAACAAAATACAGAAATCTAATTTGGGGAAATCCAGTTCATTGGTTTTATAAAATACCCCATTAAATCTATGAAAACTTGTTTTTCACTTAAAAACTGCAGGATGAAATCATTGTCATCTCCTTTAGGAATTAACAAAAAAATCACATAGTTACCATGTAAACATGTTACATGAATCTCAATGAAAGTATTACATCTAAACCTTAGTTTAGAAATTATATAAAAGAGAAGTATTTGATGTTGAATTCAGAAAGTTGGATATTGAAAAACTGCAACAACAACAACACCCCCCCCCCCCCCCCAACCATGAGTTTCTCTTGCTTGTAAAAGCTTTGTCTGAGGCATTAAATGTTCTGGGAAGAATAGGACAAGGGAATAATAATAATGACAAAAAAGGAAAGGATCCTTGAATGAAGCATTGCTGGTTAAATAGCATGAAACAGACACTTGAAGGCCTCCTGTAGTTCTAAAAATAGTAGATACTGTGCTCTGAGCAAAGAGAGAGATAAGGAACTAGTAAATAGTATATGATTAAATCAGAAGAGCAGAAGGTTTTAAAAACAAAACAAAACCAAAAAACTCTGCCAGAGCTATAAAAGGGAAAAGCAAAAGCCCACAAAGTTCAAAAGACCAAGGCTCACTCAGAAAAGTACATAAAAACCATGAGCACAAGTCATGTTTCAGATGAGTCAAATATGTATGACAATTGTTTATTTTAGATACCAATAGAAGAGACTATCTTCTTTTTCACTGTGTTTCTGCCTTATGTGGAAGAACATACTGCAGTGTTTGATTGTGAGAATATAATAATAGACCCAGAGGCTGAGTGACAAACAAGCTGGAGATAAGCTTGCCCTCATGTTTCGTCTTCACAGGGTTATCTCCTTGTAATGGAAGTAGTGGGTGAACATGCAAGGGAAGGAGAAGTGGGAGTCTTGGTAATTTCATTGCAAGGTTAGTTGTAGTGCTCCAAATTTATTTGGGGATTTTCTCATATTTATCCTCCTCAACTAATAGTCATTCTCTTCTGCTTCTCTCCCTCTTTTTCTCTTTTTTCCCTTCCACATCTCCCTTTGCTTTGTTTCTTCTCCTCAAGTTCCAGGTGATTTTGAATAAACATATTTTTATGAATGTTAGAAGTAGAAGGTAATTGTTTCTGTTTCTTTCCATCTCATGTGACTGTATCTTGATTTTAGAAATACAATCCCATAATCTCACTCTGATCCCTATCTCAGTGTTAATGTAGCTTTCAATTTTAGGTAGTTCTTATTTCAAGTGTATAGAATCTTACCGGGAAACAAATGGCAAAGACCAGGATGAGCCCCGTCAGGATTAAACCCTTCATCTTGTCCTTTTAACCCCTGTAAGTGAAGAAACAAGAGAAAAGATTTGCGATGTGCTTGACAACGAAAGAATAGGTTTTACCAAACTGCCCAGTGATATAAAATTAAAATTTTAGTAGCAAGTTTAAGAGCTAAGGATTTTTTTTTTCCTAAAATTAAACTTCAAATGTGGGTGTTAAGTGAAAAGATACCTATATATTTTTTGAAAACACTATCATTATTTGAAACCACTAAAAATCAGGTTTCTCCATTTGGTTTGCCAATAGGATTATTATTTTCCTTTAAATTCTCATCTAAAAGGAGACCTTCATCTTCTATCAGAAATTATATTAAGCAATCCCTCACCTATCCATTATCCACTTACTGCATGTGTATTTACTCTCCCTCCCCCCATCTCCCCCCCTCCACACACACACTACTTTCTCGCCTCTCCCAACTCCCATCACTGTCATTTAGGAAAATCATAGCAGTTGTGACATAAAGAGAGGTCCAGGAAGATACATTGTATGCTTTTAAGTTGAGTGGCCAACTTTATTGAACTCAGATCCTGTATGTATGATGGATAACACGGTGCACTATGTAATATATTGCAAGGACAGTTTCCACAAAATCCTGAGATTCTCTGATGCTATTTGACTTTTGCTTTCCTCCTCCCTCTAATTTTTATTTTTTAGTCTACAGGATCCTTTACCTGAAAATATTTTATAAATTTTTTTATGCACTTTGCCTATCGATAATTCATTTTTATTTAAAAAATTTTTTTTACGTTTATTCATTTTTGAGACAGAGAGAGACAGAGCATGGACGGGGGAGGGTCATAGAGAGGGAGTCACAGAATCTGAAACAGGCTCCCGGCTCTGAGCTGTCAGCACAGAGCCCAATGCGGGGCTCGAACTCACGGACCGCGAGATCATGACCTGAGCCGAAGTCGGTCGCTTAACCGACTGAGCCACCCAGGCGCCCCTCAATAATTCATTTTTAGATGAGGGGTACCTCATCACAGTTAAAGTTATTGAATATATCAAATCTATTTCTGACCTGCATTAATCTAATTTTTAAGAACCTCATGTTGTTTTTCCTAATATAAGATGGTTTTATGGGTGGAAAGTGTATGATGTTTCCATGATGCCAGTATATAGGCAAAAAGACTTGTAATTCCAGAATGTTGTGAAAGGAAAATGGAAAATAAAGGCAGCCTGTATGTAACTTAGGGAAGCTCAGTATAAATGAACTGGTCTCTGGTAGCATATGGCTTATGATAATGTGATGGGGGCACCCTCAGCTTTAGTGGCTGTCAGTGCCAACTGGTCACCTTTTAGAATCATCATCAGAAAACTCTGAAACTACTTGGTGTTTTAGTCTGAGTCTGAACTGAATCAGTCTCCATCAACATCTTCCCCCATAAAACAGTCTGTTCCATGTGTCCCCATTTCAGTGAATGACACAGTATTCACCCAGTAGTTGTGTAAGCCAGAATCCTGAGTCAGGCTTGACTCTGCCTCTCATTCTCCGGTGTCCATCCATCACTAAATCCTCTCTATGTTTTACTTCCTGGACAGTTTTGAATCAATTTGCTTCTCTTCATCTTCACCAACAGCATCCTAGCCAAGTTAGCATCATATCTCACTTGAGCCTCTCCTTAGCAAATATTACCTATTAAGTAGCTGGCACTGTTCTAGGATATGCAGAGATAGGGGAGATGGGTTCAATATCTTTGACTTGTTAGAGGTTTCATTTTCATGATTATCAAAATAGTCCCTTAACTGACCCACAGCCTTGCTTTTAATTGACTAAAGTCACTCTGATTTTTATAAAATACAAATCTGATTATTCTAGTTTCCTCATTAAAACCTTTCACTGGTTTTCCGCTGATCTTTATCTTAAAGCCCTCCCCCCAAATTCTTCAAGTGGCTCACAAGGCCCATGGCAGCCCCACTTCTCCTTGATCTTCAGTCACATCTCTTTTAGTGTCACTCACATTGTGTGTGTGTGTGTGTGTGTGTGTGTGTGTGTGTGTGAGAGAGAGAGAGAGAGAGAGAGAGAGAGAGAGAGAGAGAGAGACTGTTTTCTTCCTCGAAGGTCCTTACATATTCTGTTACACAATTCAATGCAAAAGGCTTTTTATTCCCACCTGCCTACTGGAACAACTTCAGTCAAGTTAGCTAATGATGTGTTTATTGCCAATCTAATTCTTGTCTTACAGGATGGAATTCTCCTCAGTGTTTGACAAGTCTTTTCCTCTTCTCTGGGTTTCTGTGGAACCAACTTATCCTTCCTGTGTCTCTGAAGGGTTTTTTTTTTTTTTTTTTAGGTTCATTCATGGATTTTCTTTCTTCTCTACTTACCCAATTATGGTTCTGACATTCACCCTATTTTTCTCTCATTCTATAGCAACATCTCTGCCTTTCCTTGGAAACAGTATCCATCTCTATGCTGGCTTCTAAGTTTATTGATCAAGATTCATATATCCAACTCTTTCATGGACATCTCCATTTGGTTGTACCATTGCACCTTTAGCCCAGCCTGTCCAAAATTGGATTTATTAGTTCCCCCAGCCTCTTCTCTTGTCATTTGCAACTATGTGGATGGAACTGGAGGGTATTATGCTAAGTAAAATTAGTCAGTCAGAGAAAGACAAAAATCATATGACTTCACTCATATGAGGACTTTAAGAGACAAAACAGATGAACATAAGGGAAGGGAAACAAAAATAATATAAAAACAGGGAGGGGGACAAAACAGAAGAGACTCATAAATATGGAGAACAAACTGAGGGTTACGGGAGGGGTTGTGGGAGGGGGGATGGGCTAAATGGGTAAGGGGCACTAAGGAATCTACTCCTGAAATCACTGTTGCACTATATGCTAACTAATTTGGATGTAAATTTAAAAAAAAATGAATGCTTAAAAAAAAGAAAAGAAACCACATGTTAATAGAAAAAGTAGATTCTAGAGTAAGAGTGCCCTAGCAGCATTGTCATTTATCCACACAATTACCTTGAGAGGGGTGTCTCCTTTGGATCTTGGTCAGGACTTGCTTCTTCTTAACTCAGCAGTGCCTCTAAGACTTGATACCTGCAGATGTCAAGAGAACTTATTGAATGATTCTTCCACCTAATAAGGCAGCCATGCCTTCCCTTTGTACCTCCTACTTTTTGCCTATTGGTTGTAGTAGAGAGTGGGGGCTAGGAAAAAAATGTGTATATGTGATTATTTCAATTTAATCTTGAAACATTTTCCCTTTGGATTTTCTGACTCAGGCACGTTGAGAACTCTATCTTATCTTTTACTTGGAAAAGGTAATGATAAAATCTGATAGTTAACAAAATTTGTAAATCAACACTACAGCTTATATGTATATCACTTATTTTAAGAAAACCATGGTTTGGTTTCTTATTTGCAGCTATAGAATAATTTGTATATTGTCTGATGTTCCCCAATTTTTGGAATTTTAACAACTTTATTTTTGCAGTTTGTTTCCATATTCCAAAGTTTAATAGACTCAAAGACATGAATGTCTGAGAGAATGTAATAGGAGGTTATAAATAATCTTTCCTCCATTGAATTAAAACACAGTTATTTAACACTTAAAGTGCCTGCATTAAGGAAAATTTGTGAAATATGTCTACCTTGCTGCACTCCCCTTGTACTCCCTCATGATCCTTTTAACTTAGAATCTCCCAGATTTTGAAAATCACATGTTCAGTTATCTAATAATCTACTTTGTAAATACTTTTTTAATTGTCGTGACCATGCAATGGAAGAAATATACATAATTTTCCTTAAGCATACTTTTGTTAATTTTATACTGATTTATTTACCATGTTTACATATTCATCTGTATTAAGCCACATACCAGAACAAATGGCAAATACATTAATTCTGAAGAAATGTAGCTGTGAGAAATTACTAGTATATTTAAGAAAAAAATGGAAAAAAGTTTCTAAAGGCAATTCTAGAATGGTACAAAGAGCACTAAACTTGAAATCAAGAGGTTTAGATTTAACTCCTAGCTCAGTCATTTTATTTCTGTGTGACCTTGGTAAACTTATTTGCGAATGCCATTTTCCTATCTATAAAATGGGAATCCTGTTCTATTTACCTGAGTGTGTTGTTATTAGAATTAAATTAGAATATTTATTTACCTTGTAAACTCTTTAGCACTATGTGAGAATTGTTTGTAATATAATTTATTTACGTATTAAATTGTAATGTATTATTTACAGATGTATCTAACATAACTTTTAATCTCAGCATTACTAGATTTGAAATGACAACTTTGATTTATTTATTCATTCAACAGATATTTATTGGACATCCACTCCATGGAAAGCATTGTAGACTCAATAGGAACAAGAGAGACCTGGTTCTTGCCTTGAGGGTCTAGGGATTTATTGGAAAGAAATATTATACAAACAGAAAAGAGTGACTTTGATCTATTGATATCTGGTTAACAGAGAAAGTACACTTCCACTTAGCCATTTCTTTTGGACAAACTTTCTTCATTCATCTTTTCTTCTAAGAACCTTGTGTAGGCCAGAAGTCAGGGTTTGGCTGCACTTGAATGACTGGGTGCCTGCGTGATAATCAGTATCATAATAAGAGTTGTGCAATAACAATATACAATATTGTCTTTTCTGAGAATTGAGGTAATCACTTTAAAGTTAATAATATTATGTATACTTAATACTGATACACTAATTTGACTCAGAATAAGGTTGACCTCCTTTCTCTTTTAAGTTTGTCATTACTTTGGAGCATTAATCATAACACTCTCCTTTAGGAAGTCAGTACTATTTTAGGAGTTCCAATTTATGTTTTTTATTTTAATTGAATATTGGAATATGGTAGAAAGGACTTTGGAAGGTAAGAACTTTGGTCTGCATATTCCCTAAATTTGAGTTTATACTTAATTTTGTAAGGACAGTTCACATACGGAAATTGCATCATGTAACATTATAAACTCTATGTTATGTAAAAATTATTCATGGTTTCTTCAGTGTGAACTGAAAGATATTTTAGAAAAGTAGGCCAACCTTCTTGTAATCATGAATACAATGCACAGTTATTAACATATTATTGATATGGAAGAGATTATTAATCATTTATTTATTAATCATTTATTTATTAACACCAAACATGATTAAGTAAATATAAAATATCTGGATATATTCTTATCAAAATCATTGGTATTAGCATGACCTTAGACATTTTTCTATCAGGTTGTTTTGAAAAAAGTAGGAGAATAATTGATGACGTGTGGTTCATATGCAATTCTTACAGAAGGGAGTTTCGGACCAACTTGGCTATCTGTTCTAGTTAACAGTGAGTGTGAAGTAGGCCTAGTTGAGACTGGAGAAGAGTGTATCTCATTTATGAAAATGAGGAGTAGCCACTTCTTAGTTCCATTGATACTCAAAGGATGGGTCAGGGCTTAGAAGAAGAACTTGCACCACAACATATTGCGTTTGTCAGCAAGAAAGTCTTGCTGCTAAATGAATGAATGAAAACATGAACCAATCAATTAATATAAAGGAAGCTGGAAAATGTGTGCATTGACAACATTGATTTAAGTCGTCCTTCACTCTTAACTGATCTGTAACAGTTTGTGGATTAGCAGCCAGTTTGCAGACCACACTTTGAGTAACACTGCTGTGGTTGACAGTTGTCATACGAGAGTGCCTGTCCACAAGACCAGATCATTCATGTTTTGGAGGAAAATTTGGACTTTCATATGAGTTATATATTTTTTTAATGTTTTGCTTATTGGTAACATTCAGTTGTTAAAAGTACTCTTTAAATCAGAAAAAAATGAGAGAGTAAAAAATTCAACCCATTCTTTAACATCCAGCTCAGATACCATCTTTTTCCTACACTTTTCTGTTTTTCCTCTATTACTGCCTTGGTCTGTAAGAAATCTCTACTATTTTGGATTGTGCCATCATTAGTTATACATATGCTATGTGCCCACCTTTTGTCTTAGCTCCCTTAGACCATTGTCATTATTTGGGGCTTTTTTTATTGTCTCAAAGCACTTAGCACAGAGATTTGTTCTGCTATTTGTAGATGCTCAAACTACGAGGTTGACTGTGTTAATTTAATATATTTAATTATCATAAAAACTCTTTACATAGTAAAGAGTCTTGGACAAAATTTTAGGTGTATAAAAATTCATAAATGTCTAGGAATGAGAAGATCAGTTAGCAGAAATCTTTTAGACGTATGCATTTATGGAGCTAGTGAGCAGATCCAAATTTAAGCCTGTGCTTAGCAGATCCTTATGATATTTCTCATGTACATGTAAACTATCTTCAAAGGCTGTAAAAAGAAGGGACATCTCATCTACTAATTTGGTTTGCTTTTATAAACCAATCCAGATTATGAAGGTATTCCCATCCAACATCATGAGTACACTGATTTAAAAATTTTCTGTGGGATAGTCATGAGGAAGAATATTTTAAGATAAAAACTGATAAACTTAGAATATGCTTGGCCTGAGGAGAAAAGCAGTCTTCGTTTATTTTTTCTTTCAGTTCTAAATTCCTGTCGCATATATGCTATTGATTCCACATTGTATAAAGGAAGAAAGCACTTGTGGTGGGAAATGGAAAGAATAAATATGAGGCAGCCTTTCTCATGAGCTATAGTTTGACAGGCAAATTCTCCTAACCCCTCATCTCCTCTCTTTCTCTCTCTTGCACACAGACACATACAGACCCAATAAAAGTAGATCAATCCCCTACTTATTTCTCAGAGGATATAGAGGCTTTAATGTAGTGGTCATAGAGAGAAGGGACAGGAGCAGAATTTCTCAGTTCAGTTCTTGGATCCCAGTCTATGAGTGTGTGGTTATAGTGATGCCAGTGACATTTTCCATGCAAGACAGCTTCTTGTTGGATTTAAAAAACTCTTTTTGCCTTCCAGTGCTTTATAGCTCAGGAATAATTTAGTCTTTTCCATATAAGGAGGTATCTACAGACCTCTGGAACCCTTTTGGTATGCACCAGGGTCAACTTTTCATTCGGGGAATGAAAACTTGTTGGTTTTCTGGGTTCTCTGAATAATATCTCTGCCTCCGGTTTTACAGTATCCTAGAAATCTCATATCCCCTATAAGGGATTTGTATTATTCTATAGGTAACACCTGTAAGTGTTCATTTCCTTTCAAAAAAGTTAATAAATTATTATTTTAAGCTATAAGTGACAAATTTGGGGGATAATATAGTCAAAGTCAGTGAATGAGAGATTTCGTTGTTTAAGAGGGAAATTAAGAGGAGTTAGGGATTCTTGCTTTTAAGACATCAAGGACAATAAAAGACAAATTTCTTCTTTTATGTCAAGTATTGAGGGCTGTGAAATGAATTCAGTCATCATGGTAAAATACAATGACAGTTATTGGGGCACCTGGCTGACTCAGTCAGTAGAGCATGTGACTCTTTATTTCGGGATTGTGAGTTCAAGCCTCACATTGGGTGTAGAGATTACTTTGAAAAAAGCTTTAAAAAAACGCAATGACAATTCTTATGGTATTTCAAATATGTGAAATGATTTGTTGGTGATAGATGAAGAAAGGTTAAAATCTACAGGATAGTATGCTTAAAGAATTGTATTTTCACTGTTCAAATCTTCAGTATTTCATACCTTTGATTATTCGTTGGGGTATTAAGTCAGTATTCAGGGGGCATGTGTAGTAGCTATCCCTTGTAGGTTCTACGGAGTGTTGTCAGTTGTAGGTTCTGAGGTATTTTATTTAGGAGAAGCGGCCGCTGGAGTTGAAATGAGTAACAGGGCATGTGGCATTAGATTCTGGAGTTGCTGTGTAATCTTCTGCAAGCTCTGGGATATATATTCAAGGGCTGAACCATATTCTTCAGTGCCATAGCAATCCCTTCAGGGTTGGTGGCATCTTTGGGCAAAGTGTCAGCAGTTGTTTTGGTAGCAGTGGTGGCATCAGGGGGAGCAGAAGTGCTAACAGTCACAAGAAGAGTAGTGCTGAGGGTGGACGTGTTCACCCCTGGAGCAGCTGCGGTGGTTTTAAGAGCCTCTGCAGTGGCTGCAGGGTCAGTTACAGTACCACTTGCCCTGTTGGTGCTCACCACAGTGGCTGTGGGACTAGTCATGGGAGCAGTCACAGCAGTACCATGTTAGTAGAGGTGGTGTCAACTGCAGAAGTGGTTGCCATAGCAGTAGTGTTAGTGATGGTAGTAGCTGTGTCATCTTCAAGGATAGTGTCTCTTGTCTGGTGGTGGTGGTGGTACCAGCAAACTAAGTGATGATTTTAGATGCAGAGGTAGTAGTAGCAGCAGATGAGAAGGGAGTAGTAAGGGCTTTTTCATTAGGTGTAATTTGAGCTATGCTAGCAGTAATGTCATGAGTACCTCCATTGGCTATTGTGGTGATATCTGCAAAGACAGTAGTTGATGCTGCTTGTGATGCAAGAGCTGCTTCTACAGAATTCTCGGAGGGCTGCTTTTTTGGTTGACTTGACAAGGTTTATGAGGTTCAGATGTATGAATTTCAAGTTAAGATGGAGGACATTTTATTAGACAAGGTAGTGATGAATGAGGTTTGCATACATGGCACTTGGGAGCATGTAGTAATGCTGGATCAGATGGAGATTGGTTAACGGGATGCAAGGGTCTCATCTTCTTTGGTTTGTTTTTGGAAGCTAGATGGTGGTTTCTGGAAGAATTACATCCTTAGGAGTTGTCTGTGGACTTAGCAATTCCTCTTGAAGCAGATCTGGAGACTGATAAATTGGTTGGTGGAGACCTCTTGTAAGAAACTCTCTTTATTTAACTATTGGAAACTTTAGACTTCAGCCATTTAGACTTAGGAACCAGATGGCTCCTTACTGCACCTTGGGAAGATGACACCTGTTTAAGTGCAAGTATTGCAGCTGGAACCTTCTGTTTTCCTGTCTTTACAGGTGATTTTTGTGTAGTATTGGCAACTGAAGACCCTTTTCCTGTATGTGGGAAGATAATGTCTGCTTGGGTATAGCCTTGGAAATTTTTGACCATTTCTGTTTCGGATTAGTAGTTTTCATCCTTTTTATAGCAGTTTTGGAGGATGATGACTGTTTGAACTCAGTCTTGTCAGCTGAAATCAATTTGTGTGCAGACTTGTGGATTAAGTTCTCTTTTTTGAAGTTGGTTTTAATTATGGCTATTTTTGTACAATATTCCTAGGTAGAAATCACTTTTTGGCAGAGGTGGGCCTTTTTGTTGCATCTTGGGAATATAATGAGTGCTTGGATGTTAACTTAGAAGTTGAAGATTTTTCAAACTTAGATGCTAGGGATTGGTTTGGTGTTGCAGACTTTTGAATCTGGAGTTCTCTCTTGTCCAGCAAGAGAGCAGATGAAGAATTGAATATGAGAGAGGCTAATGTCTGAGAGGAGAAAAGAGCCCTGAGTAAGGCTCCTTGCTCCACATTTATTAGGATCAGAAGGCTTACAAACATAATGGGCATGCAGAAAGAGATAATGAAACAATGATCATTAACTCAAGTGTGTGTGAAGAAGGGGGTTTCAAAGATATGCTGTGTTAGGGGTTTGGGTCAACGCAAAACAAAATCCTGGCACTAAGCAGATGGCTGTTAACAGCAGGCACCAGGTGCTGTGTCCATTTATCTTAACTTGCCTAGGGGATAAAACAGATAAGCATGCTACCTCGGGGTCAACAAGGCACTTTTCTTTTGCAAATTATCTCTGGGCAATTTCACCTTGCTGCTGTGGTCTGTTGCCCTGTTTTTCTGTTCTTGGAGGCTTTCATCCTGTGGAAGCAGCTTTTTGCTTTTGTTCTTTGCCGGGGTGCTTTCACCCTGTTTACTTATTGTCAGACACTTTTGTCGTAAGCCTTGTTAACCCATTGGTGCGAGTCCAAGGAATTCCTAAACTTATTCCCCACAGTTTGGTAAAACTGATAAAGATGATTTTGGTTGAGTCTCAATAAGTGAAGCCTGGCTCAAAGACTGTGTTGATGTCTGGGCTTGGGCTTGTCTTAGTGCAAGGGGGGCATGTGAGGACTTGGTTTTTCTGGTTTTGGTAGGTGAATTCAGCCTCAATAGCTTTTGTCTTGACTGGTCATGAGTTTTAAGACATTCAGTTGTCTGCAAATACAAAAGGATACAAATAAAAATATATGTGTGGCATCAAGTCACATGGGTCGTATTTAAAAATATTCACTAGTAAAAACAAAAAAGTAACCATTTTTAATTTTTTTTATATTTTATTTTTTTAAGTCTACTTTTTGGAGCAGTTTTAGGTTTATAGCAAAGTTGAGTAGATGGCACCGAAATTTTCTATATACTCCCTGCTTCTACATATGCAGTTTCTTCCACTTTCAGTATCCACACCAGAGTAGTAACTATAATAATCAGTGAACTTAACATATACATATCCTTATTCAAAGTCCATAGGTTACATTAGATCTCAGTCTTAATGTTGTACATTCTGTGGGTCTTGATAAATGTATAATGGCATGTATTCACCAGTATAGTATCTTACAGAATGGTTCACTACCCTAAAAATTCTTTGTACTTTACCCATTTATTCTTCCTAACTCCTAGTGACCACTGATTTTTTTTTTTACTATTTTCATAGTTTTGCTTTTTCCAGAATGTGATATAGTTGGAACTATGCATTTAAGTTTTCTCCATAATTTTCATGGTTTGATAGTTCATTTTTCTTTAGTTCCAAATAATATTTTATTATTTGAGTATACCACAGTTTATTCACTCACCACTGAAGGACATCTTGGTTGTTTCCAAGTTTTGGCAGTTATGAATAGAACTGCTATAAACATCCATGTGCACGTTTTTGTGTGGACATGTTTCTGATTTTTTTAAAATTTATAATCCTCTATGTGACTATATAGAAAGGGATATAATAATCAAAGTTCATGGTAAATTTTTTTTAAAGCCACAAAGCTTTCCTTATCCTGGTTATAAGCACAGTGATATTTTACTAAGTTTTTTTTTTTTGCATATGATTGATATGAACCTCTTTATCTTTTTTTAAATGAAAAAAAAAATTACTTGTTGAAGAGCATTGAAAACTTACCAATAAGAATGTAGCAAGGTTCAAGGTGATCATAGATAAGAGGAAGATCTTCAACTTTTCTTCATGGACTTCAGAAAAAAGAACGAGAAAAGAAAAGAAAAAAGAATCCATATTAATAGTGCATATAGTGTAAATTATTTTAGTAAGTCATGATATTAAGACTTCTCAATGACCAATACTTTCACTAAATAATTTGCTGGTTACCCACAGACTTTCTGCACCCTTTATAATTTCTAATTACATAAGCATAATTAGAGTAATTGGAGTTAACAGTGTAATTCTTCTTTAAATATAAGAAAACCATTATTTAAGTAAAAATTATTTTTAAATTATTAAATTATTTATGCTTTCATAGAGTTCTGAAGGGTTGAAGCAAATATTGAAGTTTGCACCCACTCTATCACCAGGGAGTATCTTAGGCAGAATGAAGCATTCCTATTATAGCAATTTTTACTTAACAAAGACAAGCTTGTTTTATGATTTTTACTTAAATTGTGCTTGTTTTATCAAAGATTGCTATTTGGCCATAGAACTTGCACAATTCATAGGAATAAGCTTTGATTAAACTGCAGAGAAAGTGAAACTCTGTTCTTTGAGGATATATGATGAGTTGCCATAGTAATTAGTATAATAATGCTAGAAACAAATTCAGTTTGTCTAAGTCAACAGATCATTCCAGTGATTAATTTAACTGTTACACTTATGTCCAAACTGTGGAAAGCCCAGAGCCTAATAAAGAATCTACGTCCCAAACTCTTACCTATGTAGATACCTTAGAAGAAGGTTTCTCCTCCTTGTTCTGGTCAGATTTTTTAACTTCTGTTAACCAACCTGACTCTTTTCCAGTAAATAGACTCTGTCTCCAAATGAAAACTAGTAAGCAACCTCTGAATAAATAAACCTTTCATCCCTGGATGTCCCTCCTACTTATTTCCTACTGTGGAGAGACTGAAATAACTTGAATATGAATATTGTTGGCAAGGGTTAATACTGAGTAAAAGAAAGTCAAATCTGCTGGCAAAGTCAGTTGCTTGCATGGATTCTTTTTGTGGAAATATGTTTCACTGATAAATTTTGGAAAAAAAGAATAATTTTATTATAGAGTTTTATTATTTGTACTATTACTTGAAATCATTAGTTTAAAATTTATTGTCTAATGGCATGAGATATTTCAAGGTTTTATTCATTAAGGTCCTATTTTAGCCTCCCAAAAATGACTGCAGATATTTTGTTATGAATTATTTTAAAGAATGATTTTTAGATATGGAAAAAAACTATGTTAATGCCAAATATTAATTTTATAGGAATGTATCAGAGTTTAATCTTGCCTTCAAGAGTTTCAGGGATTTTTCAGTATATTCCAATAAAATATGTATATAAAAAGTATACAGTTGATCTTTTAAGTCTGCTTTTGTTCATCAGCCTGACTATTAGCTTTATAGCCATGATTTCAATAATATGGGCATCTGGCCACTACTTAAGTATATCATGTTAGGAAGATTAGGAAGAGAATACGCCATAATCTCCTTCTTTTAAATAACATGCTAAAATTAAGATAATGCATAATATTGATATCACAGTTTAGTTATCATTCTGTTGACATTCAGCTTTCTTTCCTTGAAAATTGAGAGTAAGTTATAAAAACATCCTCTCTTTATACTTTTATATTGCTGTGATTGCTGACAATTATTTGTAGTAATTTTCTTTTGATTTAAAATTGTTTTAACAATATATCACTGATTTTGGTAGTTTGGTAGTTTGATCACTAACTGCTAAGGTCAGCATTTATTTTTTTCCTAGATTTTGGTAAGAGAAGTCTAAGCTATTTAATCTTAATAAATGGGTATTTCAATTTCAGTCATTAATCCACTATTCTTCTATTTACTCATTTGTTTAACAAATATTTATTTGGTTCCTACACTGTATCAGGCCTAGCCTTGGACAGACAATAGTGAGCAGGATATAAGACTATAGTTCCTATGTTTATAGGGCTTGTAGGCCAGCAGGAAAGATAGACAGGCAGGTGTAACAGAGTTTGAGGAGTACTAAAGGAGAAAGAATTGGCAGAGGCAGGATGCTATGGCAGCACATTAGTGGATCATTTAATCGTGGAAGTTCAGGAAAGGTTTTCTTAAGAATGTGATATTTTAGCCAAGGAGTCAACTTTTGATTATGTGGTATGAATTATCAAAAGGATTTCAGTGGCTTCAGAAAAGTGCAGGTGCAGCTAAAGCAGCCACAGGAGTTTTTGAATGTATGGTGTGAGGATGTTAAGGGAGAGAGGTGATGTGGGAAGGTAATAGCAAACTCATGAAAGTTGTCTTTATCCTGTGGGCAATGGATGTGCTTGTAAGTGTTACTCAGAGGGAGTAGGGATAAAAGAATGAACATTGACTGAATGCCCATTTAATATAGGGTACATTAATGAAAACCTCAGATTAAAGGTTGTATGTCCTACTAGTAAGAGAATGAAGGCCGGTGGGTTGAATTACTAGCATTCAAAGCTAAATTTTACCACTTAGTGAAGCCCATACATTTTTACTGTCTTATGTTTAACTATTTTGAAGTTGTTTGCACACATAGAAAATGAGGATCAGTAACAAATTATTTCAAGAGGTTACTGGTGAAGATTAAGAGATTAATATATGTGAAAGTGCTTTATATGTAAGAATTTGTTGTTTTTGTTATTTCAAAGTAGTTTGCTTCATATTTTATTTTACCTGCCAGACTGGAAATGCTTTTATAGTAGTGTTCACATGATTAAGAGCATGGGCTTTAAGGCAAAATTATCTGGGCTCAAATCCCAGCCCCACTTGGGGAAAATTACTTAATTTATTTTTCCTAACAGCAAAAACAACATGTAGTCCATGGGTACATATTAAATGACTACATATGTGTAAACAAATAGAATATTGACCTATAGTATATATTGTATAACTTGTTGATTGCTTATTATTATTAAATATCATTATTGTTATATGCTCCACAATAACTCTTATACTACCTTGTACCTAGTAGGTGATAAATTTTTTTTAATTAATAAAATAAATTCTGCCTCTTCCACATTTGCACTTTGTTTTTCAAGAAATTAATAATGTTATTAATGGTCATAGCAAATGAGGCCCAGCTATGCCATGCTCCTGACCATCCCTCTCTTCCAGACTCTAGAATTTGAGCGAGAGAGCAGGTAAAGGGCTAAAAATCATTCCTAATAATAGCACATCTGTTGAGGGTTTCGGCAAAAGATTAGATGGGTGACCAGTAAGCACTTTGTAAGGGTTGAGTGATTTGTATTTTTTCTGGCAGGATGTGTTAAATATGGAGCAAGCAAATAAGCAATCCAGTTATTTTTGCAATATTTGTTTAAGAAAAAAACCCCCTTATTTTTGGACTTTGAATATTCACCAATGTTTGTATACTGGAAGACGTCAACTCTAGAAGCTTCCTGTGTGTGTGTATGTGTGCACGTGTGCACACACATGTGCATGTTTATATTTGCACAGATGTGACACTGTAGCTTCTAGTCTGGAGGAATCTAGTCTAGTTTCCATCAAGTTCATAAGTTTCCTATGTGTTTGTGTTAGCAGTAGTGGTCATCTATAGTCTGCCTGTGCCCAGAAATTGCTCCTGGGAATGATCTTATCATTAGCAATACATTGGAACACTTAAATTTAATGTTAACTCTAGAGTTTCTAGGGCTCTCCAGAGTCACTTTTGTGGTCCCTGGGACTGGATTACCATGGCTTAGCTTTTTCCTGGTCCCAATGACTTAGTTGTAAGTTTAGATGTTCCAGTCTCATCCTGGAGATGTTCTTAACCAGTGTTAGACCATGTACCACTTTGAGAATTAGATGCTATTTTGAACTTTGCCCCAGATAAACTTGTTTACTCAAACTCACACTAAATTTGCCTTGGACTTTCAAGGTTTCAAAGATCCCTGAGGTATATCCACAGACTCCTCAATTAAGAGATCCACTTGCATTCAAATGGCTTTATTGTGCAAGAAACAAAAAATTAAATGAGACATGGATGTAAAATGTAAGGGGAGAAGAGAAAGGAGCCAAATCCATTGAAATCACTTTCTCTTTCTTGAATGAAGGTGGATGGGTGACCAAAGAAGAGTTTGGAGTAGTCATTTGGTTTCAGCAAGACCTATAAAAAATGATGACAGTTTAGGAATTTAATTTATAATGTGTTAACAGTTTTCATGTACACTATTATTTAACTTAAATGATTTATCTCTTATGTCTGTATTCAAGGATTTTATCAAATTAAAAATTTAAATATAAATATTTAAATATAAATATTTAAAATTGGCTTATAGTAACTGAGAATAATTGACTTCACTGAATATTTACACCAAGACAATGTCCTTTACATGCTTCTTTATAAGTGATATTATACACTGGTTGTAGCTTAGAAATCTAGGTTCATGAGTTTTGAACAAATGTAACTATTGAAATAATGATTATTCCATTAAAAATATAATCATGTAACATCTTTTGAATCAATAAAATATGTAACTGTGTACTACTTGCTTTCATGTTGTCTCCATTAATTTTCTCATTGTGTTTTCTAAACTTTAATAAGTCAAAAATTTATCCAGCATCTTATATTCTTTTTCCTACCATATGTCCTATTAAATAGCAACCAAATATTAAAATTTACACGTACACTGATCT
This sequence comes from Prionailurus bengalensis, assembly GCF_016509475.1. Taxonomy (NCBI): domain Eukaryota; kingdom Metazoa; phylum Chordata; class Mammalia; order Carnivora; family Felidae; genus Prionailurus; species Prionailurus bengalensis. The sequence goes on from NC_057344.1 coordinate 149,483,623, forward strand.
AAGGAAACCATAATGTATTTTCTGTTTTTCTGCACATTAGACAGCCTGTATGGAAATAGATGGCATAGTAATTAAGCTTTATTGTCTGAAATCAGACAGTTTTGGTTTGGTTTCCAGTTTTGAACTTTTGAGCTATGGTAATTTAGTTAAGATCCATAGGCCTGTTTGTATTTATTTTTGTGTGTATGAATTCAACATAATATAATCTGTCCCATATGGTTGCTATAGGAATAATCAGAGGTAATTATATAAAGTAATTACCATTTAGTAAGGACAAGATGTTGGTTAAAAATAAATTTTATTATTTATTATTTTTATTTTTTTCTAATGCATTATGTTTTGTAGACTGACCAGTTTTTACAATCTTTTCACAATATGCATTGCCACTTGAGTCTTATAGAAACCACAATTAAGAGAAAGTGAAAGTTCAGAGAGAGTAGTGACTTGCCCAAATTCACACAGATGGAAGAAACAGCCCTCTGTGGTCTCATGCTATTCCAGTTGTAACACAGATTACTGTGTTGTATTTTAGATTACATAACATATAGGCAGTGTGATGTACTGAAAATATTTATTGCAAAGAAACTCCAAATTTCACAATTTTCTCCCCAAATTATTTAAACTCTTTGGTTATTTTCTATTTTATTGATCTTTCCCTTTAACTTCTTCCCATAAGTTGCAAGTTATTTTAGACTCACCCTTATTATTGGATCCAAATAATTAATGGGAATATTGGCATCACATTTAAGATTCTGAAAATACTCTTTTAGTATGTATGTGCTTTTTAAATTAAGAATTACAATTCTTCCATGGTTTTATCTTACAATATGAGAAATTTCGGGTGCCTAACTTCATGGGTCCTTTCTGAAATGATGTCTGAAATAAAGGAATGTATGGGAAGTGTATTTCCTTTTATTCAATTTAGGGCAAAATTAGAGTGGAAGAACATGATCACATGTTTAAAATATATTTAAACTCATATTCTGTATAAATGTTCTAAGAAAATTTATGTTTGAGATAAGAAAAATCACAAGTTTTTACTTCATGTGTGAACAGAAATAAAGTAAAACTAATCGATTCTAGTAGTGTTCCAATTGTTGAAATTAAGTTTGATAATAAAAGCTCAAATTTTTCTTCATTTTGTAAAATAAGATATTTCATTTCTTACTGAAACAGAATCTACTATATCGATGGTATGGCACCACCAAAGTAAAATGATAATGAACCCATTTTGACTGCTCCTGTAACAGACTTAATTTGTCTATTGTACTATCTTAGATGTTATGATTGTACTGATGAATCCATGGATCTTGTCTGTATTATTTTTTAAAAAATTTTATTAAATATTTTTTTAAAGTTTATTTATTTATTTTGAGAGAGAGAGAGGGCGAGTGAGCGAGTGGGGGAGGGACAGACAGGGAGAGAGAGAATCCCAAGCAGGGTCTGCACAGACAGAGCAGAGCCCAATGCAGAGGGTCAAACCCCTGAACCCGTGAGTTCATGACTTGAGCCGAAATCAAGAGTCAGAAATTTAATCTTGTCTGTATTATTTATTTTTGTCTTTTGCTCATTTACCTGTGATGTCATCTTCTTTGACGTTTCCTTAGAGTTTTTAGACCATGGTTGAAGCCACTGGAACTGTGGTAGTCTCAGGTGTGCTTGTGATGGTGAATTCTGAGGATGCTTCTGTAGTGACTACAGTGTTCACTATTGGTTCAGTGGTAGGAGTAAGTGTAGGCTCAGCAGTAGCAATGGTATTGATGGTAGGGTTGCCTGTCTTATCCTGAATTTTCTTTGGGGGAATGGCAATAAATGACACAGGTAGGTGTGGGTGACGTACCACAGTGGGTGTGTAGGTATTTGGCAGGACTTGCCACTGAGGAATTTGGACATGTGGCCTAACTGCAACTGGTTTTGCATAATATGGATAGGGCATATATTGATTATTAACTGGTACAGCTGGTTTATGTGGGTAGTAACTGGGCTCATAGTGAGGATAGTTACTCAGTACATAATGAACTGGGATATACTTGGCAGTTTTCTGATTAAGCAATCTTTCATCATTTTCACGGCACTGCAAAAAGAATACATTGTGCAGATGGTATAATTGTAGGCTAGACTCTTAAATCAGAACTTTTTGAAGTAATATATTTTAGTATTTGACATTGAAGAAATACAATATTGGAAGCAGTGAACTCAACAACCATATTATTTTACAAGATACAGATTTGTACACTTCTCTTCCATTTCTTGATTTTCAACAAATATTAAAAATAATATTAGTTTCAAACAGATTAGATGAGGTAATCCATAATGTAAACCACATTGCCAGGTCTTGGCATATATGAATAGTGCTCAATAAATGTTGGGCATTATAATAAGTACAATACCTAGAAAAGTCTCATAGAGAGCTTTGACATATTATGCACAAACATAGCACATGCAAAGAAATATATGTGCATATATAACTTTTAAAATATGTGTATATCTGTGTTCGTACCACATATTTGTAATTGTTTACAAATTTTATTTATCTAGAGATTAGGTTGAGCGCACATTTTTTTTTTTCTAAACTAATTATAGCAGAATAGTAAAACAATGTGATGTGGGAGGATTCCTGGATTTATACTTTGGATTCTTTTCAGCTTCATTTTATTCACTAAAGATCACTTAGGGAATTTTCTGTTTTTATTTGCCTCTCTTCTATCGGTTATGTGAATTTATAAAAATACGTCATTAAATCTTCCCATGTGAATAAAAACAAATCAACAAATTACACTCCAAAGCAACTATTTCTCATAAAAGGAGACATATCTAAATGTGTTCATTCAAACATATTTGGAAAACAAAAAGAGGAAGTAAATGCAAGTGTATGAGAGGTATTCAAAGATGGGTCAGAAAAGATCCTTCCCCCAGTCTTTAGTCAGGAGAGATATTAAACTTTATATTTGTTTTCCTTTTCTCCCCAATATTAAGTTCTGAGATAATTTTCTCATGCTGCAAAATATACATGAAAACGAAAAATACGTGACTTGGGTCATAAAAAGAATCCAAGATTTTCAGGTGAATATTGAGGTCGATTCATACGATTGTTTGCTGAAGTGATTTTTTTGGTAAAGATTATTATTTTATGGGGTTTACGTATTAATTTTTAGACAGAAGGCATTTAAGTACCATTGAACTGTGCATAATATTATACTTTAGAGTTCATGTCTCTACAAGAAATAATTAAAAGAAACTTACAGTTGGTTGTTCTTGGTTTTGCACCTGTGCACCCTGCTGCAGTTCACAAAAATGAGAAATAAGTTTAAAAAAGCAAGGCAAAGTCCAGATTTTTTGTGGTTTAAAAATCTTTTGTACTAAAGACAAAACATTGTTTCTCTGTTTTTGCTTTAATATTGTAAAATATTGTAATGCATTCTCCATGGTTGTTTAATCTATAGGGTCTGTGAGCCACTCAGGAAGTGATAGCAATAAGCTAATTAAAATCTTTAAAAATCACCACCTGGGGAGAAAATTTTAAGGTTGAAAATAGTATGATCATCTGACTCCTATGCCAACAAATATACATATTTGTTTAAATGGAAAATATGAATAACCTATATTCAATTTGTATTCAATTTACATTGTGTTTTTGGTTTCTTTTTTTGTTTGATTTTTGAATGTACATTATTATAAATAAGAGGGGCATTGAGCATAGTTTTTTCTGCTCTCCTACTAAGATAATTTATGAGGTTTATTTCGATTAAAGAACGGCCTCTTGTATAACATTAATATATAATGTTATATAAAAAATAGTGTTTTTTTAATCAACTTTCATTTGTTTTTATAATACTGTTCTTAATTCTGGATTGCAACATGCATAGGGAATCAGGAGTGAAAAAACAATTTCCATAGGCATATATATAGAGCTTTAAAAACTCACAAAGTTTATATAAACTTTTGAGATGAGGTTATAAGATTAAACATTTTTAAAAATGATAGATCTAGTTTAGGACAGTTCACACATATCCTTTGGATATAGAAAGACTCTTTTGGATGATGTTGGTACAGAAAATTAGAAATTTGATAAAATAATAAAACTCACATATGTTGAGATAGAGATTTCTTTGCTCTAAATGCATTTAATTACTAAACTTACTAAATTACTAAATTAAAACTTAAAAGGTAATATGAATATTGTAGAAAGTTTGCATATACCCCCAAATTGAGATAATCTAGACATCTTCATATTATATCAATCTGTACATATGTTCCTAGTATATGTTCCTGTTAGTACACATATTGTATCTTGCTTTTTTTCAAGAAGCAATATCTCATCTTTTTTTCCCATTTATCATATAGTTTTTATACTCAAATATCTATATTGGAAAAATAAATGATAAATGATTCTGTCATGAAATGTTTATTCTTTATTGTTAACCGTTAAGGCTTCTTTCAAAAAATGTTTTATTAATAGATAGATGAGTAACATCTGTATATCACTGTCCTTTTTAATAGTTTTCATAGATGCCTTAAAATAGTTTTAAAAAATATAACTTTTGGGGGTGACAAAAATCCTTTAATGGGAATTATCGGATTGCTGTACAGAAAAGTTGTGCCAACTTATTTTTTTTTTAATTATTTTTTTCAACGTTTATTTATTTTTGGGACAGAGAGAGACAGAGCATGAGAGGGGCAGAGAGGGGCAGAGAGAGAGGGAGACACAGAATCGGAAACAGGCTCCAGGCTCTGAGCCATCAGCCCAGAGCCCGACGCGGGGCTCGAACTCATGGACCGCGAGATCATGACCTGGCTGAAGTCGGACGCTTAACCGACTGCGCCACCCAGGCGCCCCAAGTTGTGCCAACTTATAATTCCACCAGTAGGCTATAAGATTGTGCAATTCATCACATAATGTTAATAATAAACATTATCTTAACTATATTTGGAGAGAAGGGACAAATTAACATGTATAAGATACTATCACAAAATATGTATAGTTTTCATTGTTCACAAGATTGAATGGTAAAATCTATAAACTTTCATTCTTTTTGAATTATTTATTCATGTCCCTGGGGCTTGAAGCCTTTGTGAAAATGCGAAGAAGTGTTTGGGAGCTACAGTAAGCTCAAGTAGCTCAGGAAGAGGTTGCTATAGACCAGGCAGTTGTGGATCATGTGATACTGCGATTTATAATAAAAAATATATATTTGGTCTTCATTCCAGGTTCTGGCACAGTGCTGCTCCTAAAACCCTTGTGATTTCCTAAGTGATGGGCATGGGGTTGGGAAGAAGGTGTCTTTCATTATGTTAATGAAGTGAATTTGGACACCACCTAAGGATGGAGACTGGTTGCCAGAGAAACCAACCTTTTCTTTTTTCAATGTTTATTTATTTATTTTGAGAGAGAGAGAGAGCTCCAGCAGGGGAGGGGCAGGGAGAGAGGGGAACAGAAAATCCTAACTAGGCTCCGCTCTGGGAGTGCGGAATCTGACAGGGGGCTTAAACCTAGGAAACAGGAGATCAGACCTGAGCTGAAACCAAGAATGGGATGCTTAACTCAGTGAGCTATCCAGGTGCCTCATGAGAAACTAACCTTTTGGTTTGAAGGTTGGGGCTTTCAATCCCACTCTGTAATCCTTTAGGGAGGGGAAAGGGATTGGAGGTTGAGTCAGCAGAAAACAGCCAATAATTTAGGCAGTCATCCCTATGTAAGGAAGCCTCCATCAAACCCCAAAAGGATGGGTTCAGACAGCTTCTGGGTTGGTAAGCACATGGAAATTCAGGGAAAGTGACTTTCTTGGAGAGGGCATAAGACCTCTGTACCCCCTTCTTACATACTTTACCCTATGTATCTCTTCATCTGACTGTTCCTGAGTACATCCTTTTATGATAAACCAGTAATCTAGTAAGTAAAACATTTCCTGAATTCTGTGAGCTGCTCTAGCTAATTAACCAAATCCAAGGAGGGGAATGTGGGAAACTCCCATTGATAGCCAGTCTTCAGAACTACAGGCAACAGCCTGGGTTTGTGACTAGTGTCTGAAGTGAGAGCAGCGGGACAGTCTGAACCCTCAACCTGTGGAATTTGACACTGTCTCTGGGTAGATGGTTTCAGAATGGAGTTGGAATCTCTGACACACTGCTGGTGTCCAATAATTGCTTGGTGTTGTGTGAGAACTCCCACTCCCAAACACATGTTGGCAATGTGTCCAGGAACCTAAAATAATAATTTTCTTATTTCAGTTTTAATCCTGATTATTCAGAGAGAAAACCTAAGTTCAAAATGTGCTGGTGGGCAAAGTAAAATGGAATTTCAAGGAATAAATGAAGTAAAATAAATGTAAAAGTCATAATAATTCAAAATTTTAAGGAGTTTGACTCTAAGAATTTACCTAATAGAATTATTTAATAAATATTAGCTTAAAAGGAAGTCTAAGTTGAATAATACATGAATTATGAAACAAAGACTAGTACCTTCCAAAATTTATAATCTAAGAGATGGTCATGTAACATCATCTTATGTTTGTTTTCTTATTCTTGCTATGGGCAAATAAGTGCCTGGGATATCTGAATAATCTCTCTTTCTTGGATCTCTCTCTCTCTCTCAAAAAAAAAAAACAACAACACATTAAATTTTTTTTTAAAAAGTTAAATAAAAAGAATTTATGATCCTGGGTTATGACTTATATATTTATTCTTTAGGAATTATTTTTAGAACATTTTATAGCTTAAAAATATTTCCAGAATTGTTCTCTCTTTACTTCCCCAATGTATTTTCTGTATAGTATGAGAATTTTAAGGGTTTTTCATACATGTTAAAGTGTGATTTCTTAATTCCTGGGAGCTAAAATCATATCCAGAAGAACATGACTATAATTTTATAATATAAAATCAATAAAACTTTAAGAAAATATAGCAAGTATGCAGTTACTTTGTTACATGAAATATAACTTCACTTTCCACAATAGAACTTTTAAATAAAATTTTCTTAAAATCTTAATACAAATTGATTAGATGAAATCAACTCACCAAAAATGGCAAGGTTAATGCAAGGATATTCACAACTAGGAAAAAAGTCTTCATCATTGCACCTGAAAGTAAATTAAAAAAAATTAAATTAAGAGGATCTGTTATAATTTAGGACTGATTTGGGACAATATTTGCTTGTTTTGTTTTCTTTTTGGTTTAAGGGAAAAACCAGATTTATGGGTAGATTTAGCCAGTGTAGAAAATATTTTATTGTACATTTAAAGAAAAAACAAACTTGAAACTAACAGGGTGAATCTGATACAGGCTTTGCCAACAACTAGCATCAGTTTTAGGAAGAGAGTTACAACATACACAAATCAGTGTAAGAGGAAAGAAAGAAAGTGGAAAATTCCACAAGTGTTTCTCTACAGATAGAGGGTTTTGGTTAAGAGAATCATCAAATTCTTTGTGTAGAAGATGGCATATACGTAGGACTTGTCCATGGAGAAGGATAGGGACAAAAACTTTTCAAGTAGAGGAGAAAGCCTTGGGAACATCCATGGACACTTTGAAGGGAGTGGTATTTTATAAGAAGGGAAAGATAAAGTTGAAAAGAAAGTTTAGGGCAGCAAAGGAGAGGTCTTGAATGCCAGGTGAAAGAGTTAGGCATGGCTTTGTAAACAACAGAAACTAGTTGAGAGGTTTCAGACTGGAGATGTTGGGACTATACATTCCTTTGGAAGACTGAGTTCAAGTCCAGTCCCTATCTACTTGAGTAACTTTAGCCAAGTAATTTCTCTTGACCTTATCTTTCTAATCTATAAACTGAAGGTTTGAACTAAGTGATTTCTAAAATTCTATTAATTCCATGATTGATCTAATGGAAATAGGTAAGATGGAGGGAAGGGGTGGGGCCTGAGACTGCATTCTTTATAATATACTTCGGTAGTAATCATAAATGATATTATTAACTTGATTGTTTTAATATGAAATATAAATATCATAATTACAGTGGTTTTGAATATTTAAAAAAGTAAATTAGTTTTATCCTTCTAATGGAATATAGGGTTGTCACACCTACTTATTTGACCCTTTTTTTAAAAGTTTATTTATTTATTTTGAGAGAGAGAGAGAGACAGAGAGTGAGCAGAGGAGAGGCAGAGAGAGGGGGAGAGAGGATCTCAAGCAGACCCTGTGCTATTAGTGTAGAGCCTGATATGGGGCTTGATCCCATGAACTGTGATATCATAACCCGAGCCGAAATCAAGAGTCAGATGCCTAACCAACTGAGCCACCCAGGCCCCCTATTTGACTCTTTTTTAATAAATTGTCTTTTTAGAAAGATACATATAACACTTCAGACTTTTAATATTTAAGTGCATATCATGTTTGTGAAGTAAATACTAACTACATCCTGTTGTAGCTATTGTTTTTGCCATATGTATAATAAAATTGAGTCCTACCAACAGTTGTACAAAAGAGGTTCACAGAGTTAAAGCCCAGGGTTGGGAAGGGGAATCACATCAGACTCTATTTGCTTCCATTCCCAGGTAATAATGATTTGGAAGACTGTCTACTAAACTGACTTCAAAACTGCTGATAGGATATCAGTGGATAGAAAAGAACTCCTATGGAATCAAATCTGAACAACCTGCAGCAAACTCAGATTTCATTGAGAGAGGTGGAGTTCCTTATTAATTATTTACATGCCAATTAATTTTTTTTATTAAAATATATTTGACATACAACACTGTATAAATTTACCATATTGTAATATGGTTGCCATTGTAGTGATAATTAACACTTCTATCACATCACATAATTACTATTTTTTTTTGTTTTGGTTGGAATAATTAAGATCCAGTCTTGACAAGTATCATGAATATAGACAACAATATTGTATTGTAATCACCAGGTAACTTAAAATTATAGACTGAGCAGTAAATTTTTATGATGAATAAGACTCCAGTTAAGTTCTCACAAAATCATAACACACACATGCACACATGCACACAAAAATTCTGTAAAGTGATAGTAATTCTTCCATTTTTAGCATAAATAGATATCAGAGAGATAAGCCCATACTTTTCCTTATCAGCTGCTTAAACCAATGAGTACTTGAAATTGCCTTCATCACTTTGTAAGACAGAAATAATTTGTGACATAGAATTATTTAGCTTTCATGGGAATACAAAAGGCATGTTTTAAAACAATAATTATACTATAACAAATAAAATTAAGACCTTTAGATATAAATATATTTGAAATTAATTAAGGTATCAATCGAGATTATTATTACACGTCCATCTTGCTGAGAAGTTATCCCTTCACATTTGTCTGTAGGTTCTTTGTCTTGAATACTTTCTTTTTTATTTTGGTTATTATTTTTCTAAGTTTCAATGATTTTTTAAAAAGTTTTTATTTAAATTCCAGTTAGTTAACATACAGTGTAATATTAGTTTCAGGTGTACAATATAGTGACTCAACACTTACATATAACATCCAGTGCTCATCACAAGTGCACTCCTTAATCCCCATTACCTATTTCACCCATCTCCCTGCCTGCCCACCTTCTCTCTTGTAATCATAAATTTGTTCTCTATAGTTAAGAGTCTGTTTCTTGGTTTACCTCTCTATCTTCTTCTCTAGAATTTACATTGTCTTTAGTAGTTTATCAGATCAAACCTTGGCCTTTAACCCAAAGTGAAGTTAAAAGAAAATTGGATCATAACACCATTCAGAATCTACGGTTTAGGTTAGAAACTAATATCAAAATGAAGCCAAGACATATTCAAACTTAACAATAAAAGCTAAAAGGAAGAATATGTGCTTCTAAAATAACTTTGGTGGTATTATTTCTATTGTAAAAAGAAGTCGGCCTCTCTGGATATTTCAGTATGATTACCTTTCCTTGTGTCTGTCAGGTCTTGCTTGGCAGTAGGTTGAGGTGGCCTTTCAACTGTAGAGAAGACCCAAGGTAAATAACTGAAGACTTATTAAAGGGTATTAGTCGCTTGTGTCATGTGATTTATTTTCCTCCTACATTTCGCTGAATAGGAAGATGACAAAAAGGAAAGATTTGATGACAGCCAGGTCATCTTTGCGTCAATCTTTGTGAAATGCAGAAGGGGAAATAGAGTTGTCATTCATAAAGCTTGAAAAAAGACTATTCACATTTTTTAAAGAATGAATTTGTATGTTTTGTAAACAGAGGAGTTCTAAAAAACATTAATTGCATTCTTAATTAACTAATCCTACCTCTTTGAATTTAAAGCTGTTGTAAAAATGAAAAATAGCTACCCATAACACTGTCGTATTTTAAAGATTTTTAAATTTAAGAACCTGGATATCAAGTGATACTACATATATTATTAAGTCTACTTGGTCTTCTTCAAAACTATTGATTTTTAAAAATTAGAAAGATGATCATTTATTGCACACCCAAGAGCAAATTTTTAAAAGTTAAATCTAAATGTGAAATATTTTAATCAATATAAAATAGTCATTTGCATTTGAGCTACAAAATAGAGTTTTCACTAAGCTCATGTACATTCAATACACATTTGTTCATTGATTAAGCTCTTTTGAATGAAATTTTAGTTTAGATTTTTAGTTTTCAGGAATATAGGTGACTCTGTATAAACAAAATTAAATTATTGAATTGAGGATAATTGTTCTGTCTCAGAGATAGCTCATTCTGACATAAAAGTAAGTTTTAAAAAATCACCAATATGGGGGCCATTTTGGTAAAATACAGCTAACCGAATAATTTGCCTAGCCAATTCAGAAAAGGATATTTTATTTTGTTTATGCTTCTCTGGGGAAAAATGTGAATTGTGACTTCACTTTAGCTGTGAGGTCCTGGCAAGACTGAAGTATTTACAGGAATCAGTGTAAGACTGCCAGAATATGAGAAATAATGTGAGCATTGTAGTATTCCTATATTCTTGTCTTTTTCTTAGAACTATTTCATGCCTTAGAAAATTAGGAACAATGTTCTGAATCATAGAATGAATGCTTATTGAATTTGAACAGAGTGAATTGAGATTTTCCATTTCTCAAAATAGTTGGCTTTTGCTGTTTGAAGAAAAATGGCAGAGATTCAAAACTGCTAAAACAAGCTGCTAGAATAATAAGACCAATCATTCTATACGGTCTGTTTAGTCTCACCTTTTTTCTTTGGTTGTGAGGGTCAAGTGATAGTTGGAAGATTATGGACTGGTCAATGGGGATTGACCAGTTATGAAGGTATTCCTTTCTACATGGTAATTTCTCAGTCCTTGATTTAGAGCCATAAAATGATACTTATTTTCAGTTGAACCTTTATTTACTTAATTCACAATTACAAGAATTTATTTATTTATTTATTTATTTATTTATTTATTTTATTATTACTATTATTATTATTCACCAAAGGCTCAGAACACTTTTAATAACATTGTTTTAGTGGGAAAATATATTTCAGTAATTATATTTCCCCTGAGAATGCTAGGAATCTTTATCCATACCAAGAGAAAACCATTTCTACAGTGGGGTCACCCATCTACCTCAAACATTAATCTGACTTTTTTGAAAAACTGGATATTATTTGTTGAGTACTTAAATTAGCCCAGGTACTGTTCCAGGCCTTAGGGATAAATTAGTAACCAAAGCAGGCAAACATCCTTGCCATTGTGGAGCTCATAGTCTAACATTGACTTGAATACTAGTGACACTGAATATTCCCCATATATATATTGACCTAAGGAATCTAAGAGAACCAGAGTTTCAAATGACTGGTATAGATGAACTAGGTGAACTCTACATTGGAGCTATTCAGATACCTTGATGTTTTTCAAAGAAAAACAAAAAGGAAGGTCAGAACTCCCATGATATGAAATCTCTCAGGAAATTGGGATAGTGATGAACAAGATCTTAAAACATAGAGAGTTTGCTATCTGGAATTGGTTCTCTAGCCTCAATCTAGTCATAAATTCATTTTAGGGGTCATAGTCTACTCCTGAAACATCCCCAGAGTATGGGAGGAAGACCAACAGGGCTTCTTAGTCAAGCTACAGCTTCTTTCTGTTTAGGTCCTGATAATCAGCGTCTGTATAACCATTAACACAGGGAAGCTCAGTAAGAGGCTATTGTGGATTCATAAGTTCAGATTTCAAGCACTATGAAATAATCATTTTGTGATCAGTGATATGATTATTGACACAAATGCATGCTTTTATCCATAACAACTTCTCGTTCTGTTAGCATTTCTCACATCTGATATGTACTTTATCTCTATTTTCTTTTCTTTTGGTGGTACTCACATGCATGTGGGTTTTTTTTTTCTGTCTCATTTTATTTCTCAGCTACTTGATTACTACCAGGCTGATCTCAATACTGTATCATGTGCTTCAAGTACAACGTTTGTGACAGTAGTGGCAATGTAAATAACTAACATAATTTTCTACACGATTAATTCTTAAGATATCATAAAGTTAACATTTTAATGCAGAAGCTTGTATGCTTTTGAAACCTTTGCAATGCATGAAAATTCTTGGAAAGTAGCATTAAATGCTCCTAAATTTTTTAAACATTAACAAAACAGAATATCATGATTTTTCTCTCCTGTAGAAAATTTATTTAAATAAACTGTGCACAATATATAGTTCTTATTCAAAACAAGGCACTATAGGGCACTTGGGTGGCTCAGTCAGTTGAGCATCTGACTTCGGCTCAGGTCATGAGCTCATGGTTCGTAGGTTCAAGCCCCATGTCAGGCTCTGCACTGACCATGTGGAGCCTGCTTGGATTCTCTCTCTCTGTCTCTCTCTCCCCCTACTCTCTCTGCCCCTCTGCCACTTGCATTCTCTCAAAATAAATAAATAAACTTATAAAATTAAGAAAAAACAAAAAAAAAACCCCAAAAACCAAGGCACTATGTTTGGAGAGTATAGTAGGCAGTCACGGTCTCTGCTTGCAGAGAACATATGAAGACATAACGCTTTCTGTTGGATGTAGATAAGGAGACTCTTTTGAGGCCTGAGAATACATTTGATGTCATCTAGAGCCCATCTAGTTGTTATGACTTTAGTATTAGTGCACATATAAATTTATGCTTTAGCAACTTTTAGAATCCCAAAGTTTCTGGGTCCACTATAATAACACATTAAGAAATATAAGGAGTAATCAAGAAAGCTTTCAATTTTTGTAAAGGATCCAATATGTATCAATTTTGTAAAGGATCCAATATGATCCTAGCACTTTCTGTAACTCTGTTCTTTATTTACTCCAATAGATCTTTTATTCCTCTCATACCATTCAAAATATCCAGGTCAACTATGACATCCAGGTGGTCAAATCCAGTGCTACTGTTTAGATCCTTCTCTTCATCAATCTCAGCAGCCTTTGGCATGCTGATTCGGCTTTCTGACTTGTAATGATTTATTCTTTTGGTTTTTCCTCTCAAACCATTGGCTGCTCTTCATTTCTCTTTTGGTTCCTCTTATTTTTCTCAAACTCTCAATTTGGGAAAACGTTCATGGATTCTTCCTGGGTTTACCACCCTTTTACCTTTTTTCCCCTCTATCTTTTGTATCATTATAGTTGACCTACTCCATTCCTATAGCTTTAAATATGATACACATACTCTTAACTTCACTGAACTACATATTCATGTATCTAGCAGTTGTGTTAGTATTCCCATTTGTATGTGAAGGGGACAACCCACATTTATGAATAAAGCAGAATATTTGATTTTTAGACACATCTCTTTTCTCAACTCTCCTAGTGTTTCCCCTCTTTAATAAATGAAACCATGATGCTCTCTGTGGATGAAGACAAAAATCTGTGAGTCATTTTTTTTCCCATCCTCAACAGTCCATTAGAATTATAAGCCCTATCTTTGACGATATACCCGGAATCTGCCAGCACTTTCTAGTCTTAGCATTTATTGCTCCAGTCAATCCCAGCTACTGACATCACACACTTGACCATCTCAGTACTTTCTGGTCTCCCTACTTTTACTCTTGTCACCTTGTAAACATTCCTCACAGTTATAAAAATGTTATTTTTTGAACATATACCTGATATGATTATTCTCCTGCTTAAAATCTTGCAATGATCTCCTCTAGCACTTAAAATAAATTCCAAGCATTTTCTCAGAGCCTATTAATTTCTATAATTTATTATCTCTCTATCCCTCATATCTTATATTCCACCACTTTTTCTCTCACTCTGTGCCAGCCTCAATAAACTTTCTGTTTCTAGAAGGTGCCATACTCTTTCCCAAATCACTTTTTACTTGTGTTCATAGTCTCTGAAATATTCTTACCCCAATTCTCCTCAAATAGTGTCTTCTTTATATCAGAGATATTTCTTGCCACATTTTCTAAATAGCCCTTTCATTTCCATCATCATTCTATTATTTTTATCTTATTTTTTCCATAACATATTACATTATGAAATGATTTTCAAAATTTATATATGTCCATTCACTATTCTCTGTCTTCTTTCACTAGAATCTAAGTTCCCCACCGCATAGAATTATGTCAAACACATTTTAGACATTCAAATGTTTGTTGCACAAATTATCTGGATACTTGTTTAAGTTGCAAATTATTATGTCACTGCACACTTCTGAGCCATAAGTTTCAGGGGAGTAGTGTCCCTGGAAATCTGCACAGGAAATATGCACCTAGGGGTGGCTGGGTGGCTTCATTGGTTAAGCATCCAACTCTTGACTTCCGCTTGGGTCAAAATCTCATGGTTCATGAGTTTGAGCCCTCCATCAGGCTTTGTCTGTACTTGGGATTCTGTCTCCCTCTCTCTCTGCCCCTCCCCCGCTTGCTCTTTCTCTCTCAAAAAATAAATAAAAGTAAACTTAGAAAGTTAAAAAAAAGAAATAAGCACCTAAATAGTTTTTTATACACTTGAAAGTTTGGGATTCACTACTTTCTTCTGGATGAAATCAGAACCTGTTCATGAAGAACTCCAGAAGTGGACAGGCATATTCTCTGTTTTCCCTGGAATTCGGATTTCCTTCATTGAAGAGCTAATGGATAAGAAATAGGTTTTCTGGGATTTTCCTGTAAGAGCATTAAAACCGACTTCCCTTTGATTGTCGGTGGAGCTGGGCTCTCACTGGGCTCTCACTTGGAGTGATTGCTGCTAGATATCCTGGTTGTATTTCCTTCCCCTACTGAAGTCTTGGATAGTTGAGAGAAGTAATATGCATCTTAAGCTGTTGGAGGGAGGAGTCCTTCAGCTGATGGTGCCTCACTTTCACCTTATTTTATTGCAGCTAATTTCTTTCATCTGCCTTGGTTTGACCAAACTTCAGCCATAAGTTTATCCACAGGAATAACTCTGCAAGGTATTATTGAATTCACATAGAATTCTGGAGAAATACTGCCTCCTGGATGTCTTAGTCATTTACATAAGGAGATGACTCATCAGGTGATATTTGTTCTCTATATCTATAGGAAAAGTTAACAGAAATGTTATGTACTGAACAAGAACATAGTAAGATATTTACCACCTTCTCTTTTGTTTCTCAGATCAGAGGTTATCCCTAAAGTTAAGAGAACTTTATATATTCACTTTTTATCCATTAGAAACAGGTTATAAATTATTTTAGTCCCATCTTTTGTTCTTTTTTACTTTGCTCAATGAAGCTAAATGTCGTTAAAAATACTCATTTGGGTACAGAGTTTATCCATTCAGTAGACATCTGTTTAAACATTTAATTTGTACTTACTTGTCAATTACTGTTTTTTATCCATTAAGGTTCAGCTCCAAGTCACCTGTGGGACCTTTCCTAATTTGTGTAAGTAAGTCTAGTTTCCCTTCTACTTTAAAGGTTTATTTATTTAGTTTGAGATAGAGAAAATGTGCATGAGCAGGGAAGGGCCAGAGAGAGAGGGAGAGTGAGATTCTCAAGCAGGTGCTGTCAGTGTAGAGCCCAATGTGGGGCTTGAACACATGAGCCGTGAGATCATGACCTGAGCTGAAACCAAGAGTTGTACACTTAACCGACTGAGCCACCCAGGCACCCCTTCCCTTCTGCTTTAAAAACAAACAATCCCTCTCCTCCCAAAAAGCCTCTGTGAATACTTTATTGGAACACTTACTACATTTATTGAAATTGTATACAAGTTACTCTATTCTCACTAGACTATAAGCTACTTAAAGAAGAAAAAAAAATCCTTTTGTCCAAATCTCTAGCATTTAGCACAATTTTTGACACAAAATGAATATTGAGTTTTTAGTGAATGAATGAAATATGAAAGATTATATGGGGAAATGTGAGTCTTCTTCTCAAGGAGAATAATGGAGATAAATTCAGCTTTTTGTTTACTTTTCCATAAAAGCCTCTTTCAATAGTTGGTATATAAACTCCATGTGAATGTGGTAAGTAGTGTCTCTACAGCTGATTATGTTTTAAAATAATAGTGTTTTCAGGGGCACATTAATTTTATCAACTATTTTAGATGAAATGGTAAACATGCTATAATAAGGTCAGTTTAGTTTGGGAAGCATAGTTAAGCAAAAGATGTGTTAAACTGGCATTTTCAAGAATGTTATATATGTTTGCTCTAAATTTTCAAGAGATATTTTGAGTTTGAGGGTGAATATTTAATTTGAGTCCATCTGGTAAGATTCATGCTTCAAGATACACACTTTGGGAGACAATGTTCTTGTGAATCCTATTCCCATAAACCAACATTAGATTACAAAATAAAATGGAGGTTTGATTGACACTCTCTTTGAGAAATTATCTCCCTAGTCACCACAGTCAAAAGTGTCAGGACCAGGAATGATGTTGCCCAAATCCCCTGGGGGACTAGCTGATTAATTTTAATAGAATGCATTTGCTTCACAAATACAGTAGTTAAAAGTAAATGATAGTTTCTTTGTTTTTTCCCCCCAGGGAGTTACAGTGACATAATTTGAAGTGAATAAAATAAAACTTCCAATCTGAGAGTTAAGAACATATATCAAAGCCTAAACAAAGAAAACAGAGGAAAGACAGTAAACTAGAAAGTTGGCTTTCCCAAACTTCAGAGCAGCCAAGCTTTGCCTTTGGCCCCTCTTCAGGGCTTTGATTTCCTACCTTCTTCATTTTCCCCTATCTTGGTTTCCTTTGACTGTCTTTCCTCAGTCATGCAATCACCTCCAATCTGTCAGCTGTAAGATTGTGAAACAATTGCTATAAAATTAATTTACCAAGTTATATTGAGGACAGTCTAGTCTTCTTGCTCTCCCTCCCATAGTTTTAAATGGGATTACTGACTTTAATACCAAAGAATGATCACTGACTTTAATACCAAAGGATGAATATTTAATGTTTGAGGAACCTCTGATCCTTGAAAATGACCAAGGGAGACAGCAGTTTCCTGTTCAAGTCATGCTGAGAAGCTCATTAGGCTGACCTTGATTTGTAGCCAGCTAGTGGGTCATGGCAGGATTTCCCTCATTGATGTTGAGGGGTTAGCCATGAACACTTTTAACTTGGAGTGGAGAAATGTAATCTTTGTCCAAAGAGAATTTTTCTTATTTCCTGATAATTGACCTATGGGGACAAAGGTTGCCATTGTGACACAATGAAAGGCTCATTGTGCAAGTAGAATCTTGTTGGATGCTGTTTTGTCATTTACTGCAGGAGAGTTTATTTTCATCACCACCTGCTACCTTTTCCTCTTTCAGGGATTTGTTTCTAGAATGCTCATCATGAGATTTATGGAAGCTGATGATCAGGACATGTTGTTCTATAATAAAGTTTGCAAACTCTTTGCTATGTGCATTTCATTTCTATGAAAGAGAATATATACTTGGTTAACTAAAAGCCTCTGAACTTGGTTTTTCCATAACTGACACAAATGTTAAATCCTTTGAGATATATCATCTATCTATCATCTATCTATCTATCTATCTTTCTATCTATTCTATTGTATCCAACTTGTATTGTCTTGTGACAAAAAATTTTATTTAAGACTTCACATTTTATGGCAGTTTCTATGGCAAAGTATGGATAGACACAAATTTACCCATTTTTTTGGGCTAATGCTATAGTTGATTAAGAGAAAACTGTTACCATTGATATATTGATTTTAAGAAGTTTTTTTTCAAAAATAGGAATACTCTGCTAATTTATGTATTGATATAGGTCAGAGATATGAAAAAGCTGTTTTGTTTAACATTAAGAATTTGGAAGTTTTCTTAATACTTTTTATTTCTCAAATATTCACTGAGTACTCTGCTAGGTGCTGGGGAATACTTATATTATTGTGTTACTGCAGGAACTTACAGTCTTCTCAAGAAAGATACAGAAATGTAAATGAATGACTTTTTAGAAATTAAAGTATAATAAGATTTTTTTTTAAAAAGTGGAAGTAAAATGTAGTGGAGAAAGGTCAGAGTGGTGAGTTATTCTGTTTGGAGAGATAGGAGAAAGCTTTTCATGACGGTCATGATACTGGATTTAGATCTTGAGAGATAAAGTGGGTTTAAACAGTGAACCTGAGGAATGGACATTGCATGAAGCTAGAGCACCTAAGCGGAGGCACAGGGTGTGAGAGTGAAAGCCAGTTGTGGGGAATGGCAATAGTGTGGCAGAACACCTGGGGCTGGGAGAGAGATGGGCTCATGGCATGGTAATTCAAAAGGAAGCTCAAAAAAAAAAAAAAAAAAAAAGGGAAGCTCAAGGCTTCCTACTTGAAGGCTTGAAGCTTGAAGGAAGCTTCAAGGCTTTGTAGAAAGCCTTGAATGCCATGTAGGGGGAAATGGATTTCTACTGCAGCTACTATGAAGCCTTCCAAGGCATTTCCAAGGCATTTTAGAGGTCGGAGATATAAGTCAGTGTATGTTTTGAAAGATAACTCTGGTGGCAGTGTGACATCTAGATTAGCAGAGAAGGAAATGGGTGGTAGTTGCATTTATCAGCAGGGGTTTGATTTTTCCTCCTGAAATAAACTGAAAACAGACAGACTTTGGTACTGCCATTGTAGAGTCCTAGACTCAGGATTTATTTTAGTATATATGCTGCTGGCAAAAACATAGGAGTTGAATAAGCTTGGTTTGTATTTCTTTTCTGCCATGGGCTAGGTCTATGTGTAGTTCCATAGGACTTTCATGGTCTTTAGTTTCCCCACATATGAATTGTGATTACTGAACAGAGATTAGGTGATAATTTGCTGATCTAATGATTCAGAAAAACACTTTGTAACCTGCAAGCATGGTATCAATCTAGCTTTAGGATCTTACTCATCAGTTTTTTGAAGTTAGATAAAGTACTTGAGTTTTTTGATATCCCTTACCAACATATCAAGTTTATATCCTACAGTATATAAATTACAGACTCAGTTGAGAAATTGAGGCACAATTACTCAAATATTTTTTGAATTAAATTAAATCAACTTCTGGCTCTTGTTAATACAATTGGTGCAACTATACAGCAGAAGATGGTGGATAGACTTTTACTCAAGGTACTTCCAGGACTGGTTAATGTTGGTCACCTCACTCCCCATACTTTTTATAGAATGGTTAGTCATCAAGAAATCTATATTAAAATCTGTTAAAAATTATTTTGCATTCCTACCAGCAAAGCACATTTAGAAAATAGGAAACCAAGATCTTCTATTTACTAAAAAGGGACACAAAAGATATCTGTGAGAGAATACTGATGCTACTTTAGTTATATTTATTTTTATTTTATTAGCAGGAATATTGACTCTTCAGGGAAGTGGCTCACATTCAACTTTGTAGAGACCTGAAATAAATGATAAGTCCTCAGTTATTAATCCAGATGGGTAATTTGCTTGTGAACTTATAATTTTTTTACTTTTTAATTACAAAGATTGCTTTATTTATTTAAAAAAAAATTTTTTTAACGTTTATTTATTTTTGAGACAGAGAGAGACAGAGCATGAACAGGGGAGGGGCAGAGAGAGAGGGAGACACAGACTCGGAAACAGGCTCCAGGCTCTGAGCCATTAGCCCAGAGCCCGACGCGGGGCTGGAACCCATGGATCGGACCTCGAGATGGTGACCTGAGCTGAAGTCGGGCGCTTAACTGACTGAGCCACCCAGGCACCCCACAAAGGTTGTTTTAAAAGTAAATCTAGTCCAACGACTGGGAAACTTTATGTTCAAGAAGGCTTGAGTAGATGCAGGAAAGAAGGCAGAGGCCTTTAATGGTAGGTAATAGCTGAAAGTTTTTGTTTCCTAAAACAGTCCTCTTGGTCCTAGTGTAATCTTTAGTCTGCATTCCTTCAGTTAAGCCAGTAACTTTGGTTTTGATATGATGAGATGATAGGGGCCCCTTTTGTACATGGGATATTCAACCTTAAGGATTTGATTATGATATGACCATCAGAAGCTAGTTTGAAGTTTTAATATTAATTAGAAAAATACATGATTTTCTAAGGAATAGTCTGAAGTCTGCCTTAGACCCTACATCCACAAGTTCATCTGTTGTGATATGCACTTTAGTTGAAGTTTTGCCTCCTTTAGACCCCTGATTTAGTCCAAATATGCACAAATGTTGATAGTAGAAAATATTTAAAAAGTTAGAAATATGTTAGTAAGAAAGGAAAGGGTTTGTTTCTATTATATCATAGCAAAGGAGGTATTTAAACTGCTGTGCTACTGTGATCATGGAAAGACACAGGAACTTACTGCTGAGTGGAGACTAACGATGTCTACCAGAGAAAAAGATGGAAACAAATTATAACTTAATGGGGATAAGTGGGAACATTGCAATATATTTTTCATGGAATGGTACATTATAATTCACAAATAACTTAAAAAACACATGCTTTGTATTATGTGTACTTACCATCTATTTCATTTTAAATTGGAGTGGGACTTTTTTTTCTTATTTACTAGCCACTAGAAGGTGTAGTTGTAGGGTCAGACAGAGGTATTGGAATAGGAAAATTATATGGATACCATGGATATCCTCGATACAGGAATGGTACATAATATGGGCCCAATGGATATGGGAAAGGGGGTCCATAAAACTGTGAAGGTGATTCATTGCTCTGAGTGACCTGTTGAAAGAAAAATTAAAAAGATTTGTTTTACTTTTCATGCTGGAGAGAGATAAAAGAGCCTTTTAGCATGTGGGCCTTCATTTTTAAGTAGGGAGTTTAGAAGTTCTAGGATCATTTACCTTTTCTCTGTGTACTATGAACAGGGATTTAATTAATTTACATTATTTTAGAAAATTTAAGGAAATTACTTAAAGATAACTATATCTTCATACCTTTCTGCTCATGGCCAAATTTTTCTGATAATCACTTTTAACTAGAAGGCCAAGAGGGAGGGGGATTAATGAGGGAACATCAGATTTCTCCCTTTGTCTGTATACTAGATCTTTACCCAAACTTTGTGTAGGCCCTGTATCCTCTTTATCTTTCTTTCTTTTTCTTTTTTCTGTCTCTTATCTTCTATTTGTATCCCTATCAATTTCTGTATCTTTAACACTGTTTGTATCTTTGGCCTCAAAACCAAACTTCCTTTCAGATAATAAGATTTTTATGAGTATAAGCAGATCCTTAAATAAGAAACTTCCTCTTCAACTTTTATTTTTCTTTTCTTAAAAAAATTTGATTAACTATTTAGACAAAATAATCCTTCAGTGAATTTGTCACTGGCAAGATCATCAAACTGGTCCACATCTCCTAATTCTCAAGTTTTAATTGTTATTATTATTATTATTATTATTATTTTACCTTTTGTGGAATGAACTTTGTAGAGTTAAGCAGAGTGGAGACCTGAATAATTAACAGCCTCTATTAGTCTAGATAATTCTAACAAAAATGTCATAACCGAGTATATCTCAGAGTGATTCAAGTTTCATTTTGGTTCCCACTGTTACATGAGATGCTGATATAATTCCCTTCATACAAGCAAGATCAAATTTTTGAAGTCTGTTCTGTTGACTGCTTTATATAAACTCTTTAAGGTTTTATCTAGAGTTTGAGAAGGTTAGATAAAGGAACTTTAACCACAGTTATGGATATGTCGCATGGACATCTTACATGTTAAAAAGAGGATATGTAACTTACACTTGGTTGTTCTCTTTCCGGGTCTTGAGTGACCTAAAACTCAAATAGTGAAATTAGTTCAACTCATGTTCATGAAACACACAAACTGAGAAATATATACATATGTGTGAAGGAAATAATTTCTCTACTACTTAATATTATTTTATGCTATCCAGTTTTTAAAAATCTAGGATTTGAGCAGCCAGAAAACATTATAGTAACCCTTTTCCTGCAAAGTGTTAATATGTATTCTAAATGATTAAAATTCACCACTGTATCAATGCTATGTGGATTGAACGAACTAAGCACTGAACAATATATGATTTACATCATGTTAAAGGGGCAGATATCAGGCATGTTTATAAAGTAGGAATACAGTGTGTGTGGGGAAAATTCCCAGGATTCTCGAATTAGAACAAAAAAAATCAAATTCATAAATACTCTGAAATATTGACCATAAATATTCTGGAATATAGAAACGGATACTTACCGGGAAACCAGAAGTTACTGCCAAAATGGCTGTGATCAGAAGGAGAACTTTCATCTTATTCAGAAATATCCTAGAAATCAGGAGAAAGATAAAATGTTAGCATAAATTTAGAAAATCCAGTTGTAGTACAGATTATGTTACTAACAACTCTGACTTTAGGCAAGTCACTTAATCTTAGGGCATCAATCTATTTGTTAATGGAGCACATTGTTTTTTTTAGGTAAAATCAAAGGTACTTTGCAACTTTACAACTATGTTACCTCAATTCTTTTACAAATCAAGTTTCACATATCATTTCAGAATAACACCTCTCCATATATGGTAATAAAGGTAGTTTCTGGAATAAAATACAGCCTTAGTTTATATAGAGAGAATGGTAGTGTGGGGGTAAGCAGTTATTTACTGATCTCAGGATGTTCAAAACATGGTAATAATGTCTATAAATTAGTTTCAGTGAAAGAATGATTCGAATTGGTTCTCAGGAAACCCCGAAAATTCCACACTATTTAGAAGGACATATTTTTGGGGGCACCTGGGTGGCTCAGTCGGTTAAGCGTCTGACTTCGGCTCAGGTCATGATCTCACGGTCTGTGAGTTCGAGCCCCGTGTCAGGCTCTGTGCTGACAGCTCAGAGCCTGGAGTCTGTTTCATATTCTGTGTCTCCTTCTCTCTGACCCTCACCAGTTCATGCTCTGTCTCTCTCTGTCTCAAAAATAAATAAATGTTAAAAAAAAAAAAGAAGGACATATTTTTGACATATGGGAAAGGACATTTCCAAAGCATTTCATTTTATATTTTAATTTCAATTGTAGACTCTATCTTATCATATATGTTGTTATAATGTATTAGTTATAATTGCTAATAATTTGTATACAACTGAGCTAAATTAAGTAATTAATTTATTTATGCAATTATAGGCCAACACATTACAAAGTTTCTGAAGATTTTTTAAAGTTTTACATTCAGGAAAATGTCAATTGTCCATATCATTATTATTATTTGGGGATGGCTTTGGGTAATTAATGGAGATTCTAGGGGTATTTTATCACCTCTTGATGCTTCCTAAATTTCTATGAGATGGAAAAATAAAATGTAAAAGAAAAAATGTACTCACATTTTGAACTATGTCTTTATTTTTGATCATATTGTTCAAAATTCAAATTGGGATTTGGAAAAATACCAGAAGATGTTGTTGTAATAAGACAGGCATTTATTATTTTTTTTTTTAATTTTTTTTTCAACGTTTATTTATTTTTGGGACAGAGAGAGACAGAGCATGAACGGGGGAGGGGCAGAGAGAGAGGGAGACACAGAATTGGAAACAGGCTCCAGGCTCTGAGCCATCAGCCCAGAGCCCGACGCGGGGCTCAAACTCCCGGACCGTGAGATCGTGACCTGGCTGAAGTCGGACGCTTAACCGACTGCGCCACCCAGGCGCCCCAAGACAGGCATTTAAAATTGCAGTGAAGTTTAGAATTCTATGGGAGGACTTGCAGAATAGGCAATTTTACACACACACACACACACACACACACACACACACACACACTTCTCACAGACATAAATAAACACACACAGAGCATAACTTCTAAGCTGCAAAGCATTGTACTGGGTGCTGTTGGGTATAATGATAAAGCACGATACCCAAAATCACTAATTACTAAGTTTACAAATTCAAGCAACCATTGTATGACAGTCTCAATAATTTTAATTTTGGCATTTTACAGGATATGTCTATCTGTCTACTGTTTATTATCTATTTGTATCTATCTATCTATCTATCTATCATCTATCTATCTATCTATCTGCCATCTATCATCTATCTATCTACCTATCTATCATTATCTATCTATCTATCTATCTACCTACCATCTATCATCTGTCTATCTATCTACCTATCTAACATCTATCTATCTATCTATCTATCATCTATCTACCTTAGTTTATCATATTTAAGACCTCTCTTACCTCAGACTTCTCAGCCAGTTCCTTCTCGTGGATGGTGTTGTAAGCAATTAGAAGTGACTGGCCCTGGATTATTACAGCTATTTTATAGACTCAGAAGTGAATGGTATGGAAAAGTTTGTGGCTTGAAAGCCTCTCCCTGGGATCAGTTATTGCTGAGTTGAATCATCAACTATCACAATGTGTTGAAATTGGGGAATAGCCAATGTTTGTGGTTTCATTGAAACTGAGTGACTACCAAATACATCTATTTGTGATCAAATTTTCTGTCTTGTATATATAAAGCTTATAATATCATATAAGGTTGCCCCATGCTCTTATTTTTTTAAGACTTAATTTCCATAATTAAAAATATTTTCTAAGCATCTTATCAATATTGATTATAATCTACTGGAAAGCATGTTTGGTAGTGTTGTAATTTAAGAAAATAAAGACTATTAAAAATGTTAAAGAGATTAAAAACTTTTGCATGATTCTTTCAGCTCTGATTTTAGTGATCAGAGTTAGAGCTTCACATATCAATGGACCATATCTGGGAGGATCAAAGCATCATGGTTACCTTATGAAATACTATATTCTCTTTTTCAATTAAAGGTGCACTTAACACAATAGAAAGGATATAACAGTCAAATGTGGGACTGAACACTAGAGCCCTCAAAAACTTCAAGAATTACCTTAAATATGTATGCATATTGCATGTCTATAGTCAAGAGTTATAAAACTTGGGCTTTTTTACCATTTATTTGAGAGTCCTCAAGAATATTGCATCCTTTCAGTTCAATTTCTATGTCAGCAGAGTTTATATGATCCAAATTCTAGTAATGCATCAAAATCTGTCCTTTCTCTTTTATCCTTTATGTGAATTAGTTCTCAGGAGAACTCAGAAAAAAAGTAACATTTAAGTGCTCAAGTGCAAACCTAACTGCTTTATATGTATTGTCACATAATCCTCAAAACAACCAACCTTCAGAACCCAGCATTATTGTTCACATGATCCCCATTACAGAGAAAGAGAAGTAGAGAATGCTAATTACTATATATTATACTGTGGCGGAGATGGTACTGAACATCAGTAATTTGGGTCCAAGCCCACCCTCTTAACTAATGCTTTATACTGTCATGTGGCAGAAGTACAGAAAAATCACTGAAAACCCAGAGAAACATTAAACTTTCTTATAACTGAACGTTCTAGCTTATCTCACTTATTTAAAGCAAACTGCCTCAATCAGAAATCTAATTTATAAAACCTAGCATGTTGCTGTACATCAACTTAATTTGGGCCAATCTGAGGTCAGAGTGGATTACCCAAGGACTAACGGGTGTATCTGTATGTATATGTGTGTGCATATGTATGTGTGTGTGTTTGTACATGTGTGTATAACATACTGTTCATTTCCTTGTCTTACAATCTGTGTTTCAGTTTCTTACATGAAATTGTTCTAACAAAAGTTTCCAGTTATCACTTTTTAAATTAATTAATTAATGTTTATTTACTTTTGAGAGAAAGAGAGAGAGACAGAGTGCAAGCAGGGGAGGGGCAGAGAGAGACACACACACAGAATCTGAAGCAGCCTCCAGGCTCTGAGCTGTCAGCACAGAGCCGGATGTGGGGCTTGCACTCATGAACCGCAAGATCATGACCTGAGCCAAAGTCAGAGGCTTAACTGATTGAGCCACCCAGGTGCCCTGCCAGTTACCACTTATTGTGAAAACCATAGATGTTTTTCTGTCCTCATGTTATATTATATCGTTTGGCATTTAAATAGTGGTGACTACTCCATCTGGAAACCCTTTTTTTCTCTCCTTTAGCTTCTTAAAGCCACTCTCTTCTGTTCTTTTTCAACTTTTCTAACAGTAACCTTAAGTCTTATTCACTGATTCTTTTCCCTCAACTTATTGTAGTTGACCCCTTATCTTAGTCCACTCTTGTTATGAATCATATAATCGACTTCCTAGTCCCTAACCTATACCTTTAGTCCAGAGTCTTGTCCTGTAGAATGGAATATCTAACTGCATATTTCATTTAGATATATGATGGATATGATTCAAAACTAAACTTACTATTTTTTCCTTGAAAATCTGCTTCTCACTTTTATTTAATCCCTCAGCTAATGGTCATACATCACTCATTCTTCCAAGCCAGAAATCTGAAACTCACCTGTACTTTCCTTGTCCCTTCATTCTGGTAATTACATTTTCCTTTTTACACTCGGGTAATCATTTTCTTGCATTCTCATTGCAATTTCCTTAGTTTAGTTTCTCATTCTCTTCTGGACCATTATAATAGCCTCTTAATCAGATTCTCTACTCTAATACTCTGTCTCTAATCCACCTTCCTCAGTAATGCTATAGTGATTCTACTAAGTTGGCTTTCAAATGTTTTTAAATTCACCCATGGTTAAAAGAATGTATTATATGTCATAACTTAGTACATAGACACACACACACAGAATTGAAACAAGATTAAAAAATAGTAGCTTTACTTATTAAGCTTTTTAAAATGCACAATACTTTTTCCATCTTTGTTGAAATATATTTGACCTATAACATTGAGTAAGCTTAAGGTATACAATATGGTGATTTGATATATGTATATATTGAGAAATGATTACTATGATAAGGTTAGTTAACACATCCATTACCTTACATAGTTACCTTTGGGAACATGTGTATGTATATGTGTGTGTAGTGAGAACACTGAAGATCTACTCTTAGCAAATTTCAAGTATACCATACTAATACAGTATTAGTAACTATAGTCACAGTGCTGTATATTAGGTCCCTGGAAGTTACTCATCTTATAAACCCACCACTCCCCAGCCCCTGGCAACCACCAATATACTCTATGTTTCTGGGAATTTGGTTTCTTTACATATAAGCAAGATCATGAAGTATTTGTCTTGCTGATGAGCACTTTTCTTATGAGTGGTTTTGCTTACTCAATCTTTGGTTTTTATTTGTGTTGGCCAACAGGTAGTCCTGATTACTAGCCAGCCATATAAGGCTGCGGATGTCCTGTTATTGAAATTCTAGCTATCAGGAGGCAGCAGGGATAAGGGATAAGGAAGATGTCAGCCATGGAAACTCCCACTAGATTTGACAGATATGTGTTTAGATTTATTTATTTATTTATTTATTTATTTATTTTAGGGACAGAGAGAGACAGAGCATGAACGGGGAAGGGGCAGAGAGAGCGGGAGACAGAATCGGAAACAGGCTCCAGGCTCTGAGCCATCAGCCCAGAGCCTGACGCGGGGCTCGAACTCACAGACCGTGAGATCGTGACCTGGCTTAAGTCGGACGCTTAACCGACTGCGCCACCCAGGCGCCCCAAGATTTTTAGATCTTATTCCTTATTAGCTGTGGATGGAAAAGCCACACTTTTGAGTCTGAATTTTTTTATCTTTAGTGTGAATATAAAAATAATTATCCTGGAACTGGCAAATAAGTGAAATGAAATGTAGAAAAGCACTCATCATGGTATCTGACTTCATAAACGATGGTTTCATGAGCATCGGAGCTGAAGCGTTAAGTCAGGCCTCTTCCTGCTACATATCCTCAGGGATCCTTAGGTAATTATGTTCTCCAGCTAATCTAAAGATATAGGAAAACATATTATATAGTAATTGGAACCAGATAGGGGCTTAATATGTTAGTTAAATCTGAATATAAGTAGTGGAATTTTGAAACCAAGTATTATCAGGAGGGAATAATTACTCTTTCTGGTTGGTGATCTAACTTCATCCTCCACACCAACCCAGCAACCTCTAACAAGCTGTAATTCTGGCCTCTATTACTTTCATGTGTTAAATCTTAACTCAAATGATTAGAATATAATAAACAGAAAACACCTTTACCTAAAAGAACAAAAATTATATATTTATATAATATATATAAATTTTATTTTATATATTTTATATAAAAAGTTTATATATTATATATTATAAAATATCTACATATTTTATATGTATATTTATATTTAAAACATATACATATTTTATATTTATATATTTAATATATATTTATTTATATATATATTTATATTTAAAATATATACATATTTTATATGTATATTTATATGTATATTTATATTATATTTTATATAATATATATTTTAATACATATATAAATATAGATATATATATAAATATATATATAAATATATAAATATATATATAAATCCACTCTGCAAAATCTTCAGCATGTGGTTGTCCTTCAAAGAGCAAGTGCAACCAGGATGTTCTGCCCAGGAAGAGGTTGTGAGTGACCTTCAGAAGCTGGACAGGCTATCATAGGAAAGAGAGCACAAGTTTAGTTTTTGGGTACTCAGATGAAAGAAGAAAATTAATATATAAGATATTAATATGAAAACATCCAAAATGTCCATTGATGGATGAATAGATTAAGATGTGAGATACACGCACAAGAACTCACACAATGAAATTCTACTTGGCTATAAAAAAAAAAAGAAACCTTGTATAAAATCTTGTCATTTACAACAGCATGGATGGACCTTGACGGCGTTATGCTAACACAAGTCAGGCAGAGAAAGACAAACATCATGTGATTTCATGTCTATGTGGAATCTAAAAAGCAAATCAAGCGAACAAACAAAACAAAAGAAAGCCAAACTCACAGAAACAGAGAACAGATTGGTGGTTGCCAGAGAGAAGGAGGATTGGAGGGTGGGCGAAATGGGAGAAGGGGATCAAGAGGTACAAACTTCTAGTCATAAAATAAATAAGAAATGGAAATGTAATATACAGCACTATAATCACTAATACTGTATGGTATATTTCATAATTTAATATGGTGATTAGCAGACTTATTGTAATTATTTTACAGTGTATACAAATACTGAGTCATTGGATTTACACCTGAAACTACTATGTCAATTATACTTCAAAAAAGATATTAAAAATAATCTATAAGGAAAAACTTTTTTAAAAGTTAAAGACCGATCTCTGCAGGTATTCAAGGAGATGTTGAGTGACTATAAGCTGTGGTGTAGTAGAAGGGGGTTTTGGAATGGTTCGATGACCTCTCTACGCCTTTTCAATTATAATATTCTCAGACTGGATGGTAATGGGGATGAGTACCTAAAGGAACAGTTTTAGCAGTTAATGCAATAAAAAAAAAGCCCAAAGGTTTATTTTCATTAAAGGATTAGAATTAGTGGTAGGGATATGCACATTTTAAGCCATACTCTGGGAAGGCTTATCAGTGGATTAACTCAATAAAACAGCAGAAATACCTTGTTCCACATCTTGTGGCTGGCAAAGTTTGTAGAAATTCAATACATACACATTCCTTAGGCATTTCTACTATTTTGGTCATTGAAAACGAGAAATGATCTAACCTGTTCAGTACTCAGGAGGAATTTTTTTATTTAAAAAAGTTTGTGACCTCTTCTCTTTGAGAGAATGGATAAAGATAAATCTCTGAATTATCTTCAAAGCCCCTGTAAATGTTATACATTAAACTAGAAGTGACCTTAGTTGTTGTAGACTCTGGGTCTGGAGTTCTCTCTTGCCCAGCAAGAGAGTGGATGCTGGATTGAAGTGTGACAGAGGCTAATGTCTAGGAGGAGACAAGAGCCCCGAGTAAGGGTCCTTGCTCTGTTTTTATTAGGATCAGAAGGCTTACAACATGATGAGAGTGCACAAAGAGACAATGAAACCATGAACATTAACTCCTGGGCATGGGGGAAAAGGGGTTTTGAAGATATGTGGTGTTAGGGGTTTGGGTCAATACCAAACAAAATTCTGGTGCTGGGTAGAAGGTTGTTTACAGACATGAGGCTCCACCTCTGTTTACCTGATCTGGCCTAGGGAACAAGAAAGACAGAGCATGTACCTCAGGGTCAACAAGGCACCTTTCTTTTGCTAAATAGACCCGCTTGGGCAACTTGGCCTGGTTTACCTGTTTTTGTCCTTCCTTCCAGTGAAAGCAGCTTTTTGCTATTGTATTAAATTGGAGGGAGCTTCCGCCCTGAATACCTAATCTTGTTTACCTAATCTTGGATGTTTTTCATCCTGAGGTATCCTATTCCTATACCTTTGTCTTATACTGGGTGCTTTTGCCCTGTTTACCTAATCTTATTTACCTAATCTTGTTTACCCAAACTTGGGTGTGTTAATCCTATGGCTTTCTAATTCTTTATGCCTTGTTTACCCATTGGTGCAAGCTCAGAGAATTCCTAAATTTATTCCCCACACTTAGTGACTGTGGATTCCTGCAAAAGAATTCAAATCCTATATGTCCAGGTTGTAGAATCTGAGTGGTTGTCAATTCCACAATCTCCCTGGCACACCTAACTTCCATTTGTTAGGTGGTCATAGATTTCTCATGCCTGGAGTCAGCACCAGCAAGTGCCAGAGTCATGGGCAGACAGCCCCATGACCACCATACTATTCCCTAGAATGGGCTTGGCTTACCATGGCACTAATTATGTGCTTAAAAAATAGTTATTGAGTGAACAAACTAGGCTCATCAGAAGTTGCTTTGTATATTTTTTGGTGTTCTTTATCAGTCATACCATAGCTCAAAACCAAAAGGCCAATAACTGAGAAGCTCCATTTATTAACTGTCCCCATACTCACAAGGCATGGTTTTATTGGAATATTTTGAGTTTTTTACCAAATTCTATTGATAGTTTGATATTTTGCACATGGCTCAAAGTATGGAAATTACCATACATATATATTTCAAAAAGTGTTTGTAGCCCATTCCAGAAACTTCCCTTTCTTTCTAGAAGATATGTAACTTATTTTCTCAAAATCAAACTAATATTGGTTAAATACAAAATATAAAGATTAATGACCTCCTTCTATGTACTATATTTTCTAAAATGTTTGAATAGAACCTAAATATTTTGATACAGATCATGACTTATGGTGCTGCTACCCTGTGTGTGTTACACAGAGCTCTGTAGATACTGCCTATGGTTCCTCCTAAATAGACGTTTTCCCCTGATGCATGTTCTTCATGCAGAGATTAAGAAAGTGGCCTGTAGTCTCATGAATCCAGGATCTGAATCATGACTCTCCACTTACTCAACTTGGATAAGTCTCTTTGCCTTTTATAACCACCCATTTATTCAGCATTAAAGGAAAAATAACATTTCCTGTTTGCCTCCTGGCTTTAACAATTTAAATAAAGCTGATGTTTTCTATATGGCAGTGGATTGAAATCAAATTTTGAACTTGAACTGCTAGTCTCCTTCAGGTATGTATCTGATCTCCATAGTACTCTAGAATTTCAAGTTTCCCCCCTTGATTTTTATGTCTGAATTATTAAATTATAAGAAGCTTTTTGTATTTAATAGAGATTAGAGTTATACTAAGTCCTACAGGATCTAGTATACTTACAAAATGTTCTATTAGTTTACATTATTTAAGGTAAAAAATGCTTATGTGCTAGAAGCTGATGAATGCTTTACATGAAATATATTATATTCACAATAGCCCTATGGGATAAGCTATGTAATTTATGTCTATTTTTACAGATAAGGAAAATGCAGCTTGGATAGCTTTGGATTTCAGAAAAAGAAAAAGAAAACAAAAAGAAAGGTACCTGAGATCACAAATCTAGTAAACTGTGTAACTGGAATGAATGCAAGATTTTTTCCTAACCGTAATACACGTAACACAAAAAGAATTAGGGAAAAATCCACATAGTGAATTACAAGGGGGCTATAGAGATTTCAAATAGTTGTATAATCTGTTATTTTAAAAACTTTTTATATCAGAAGAGGTTACATTGCAACCCCTTTTGGACATAAGGCTACAATCTATAACAAAGATAGTCTTCTAATTTTGTATATATTAATATATTAAATTAAATATTAACATTAAAATAATTTAAAATTAAAATAGTTACTATATATTCAAAAAGACAATACTTTTTTTGATTTGGGCAAGGAAAGTTTTAGATTAGTCACAAAAATATTTTTATAATAATTGGACATCTTAGAAGGCAAATATTAAAAGCTGTTTTTAAGATATGTCAAACAGAATTGTTAATGGAAATTGATATTCAAAGTGTATTGGTGACATTTTTGTGTCTTATTATTTGAGATAATTGGTAAACAATGCTGCTCAGCTGTTAGCCCTTGCCATTTAAGTTATGAAACTATCAATGGAGATTCAGGTTGTATTAAAACTTGGTTATAGTCATTAATTTATGAGTTTATTAATCATTTATTGTGCTGTAACTAGAGGTCAGGTACTGTGGAAGTCACTCTATAGTACTCAGTAGCAAAGACACTGTTCATGCCTTACTAGAGCTTACAGCCTGTTAGACAAAATACAAGTAACAATTGAATTTATAAGTGAAACGACTACTTATGGGTACTGTAGAAATACAAAACAGACACCCTAGTATAATATAAGGGATCCATGAGAAAATATACCAGAAAATGTAAAGACCTAAGAAGTGATATAATATTAGTCAAATGAAGAGAAGGAGTAATGTTCCAGGCAGAGGGAACAGTGTGAAATTTCAGGTATCAGGGGTTCATGGCATATTTTATGAAATGTAAAGGAGTTTACTTTGGTTGGAATGTAATGATCAAGGGGTTTATAACTGATGTATTAGTGGACCAAGTAATATGAACCATTGAAGCCAATTAAAAGAATTTGGTGTTTAAGCAGAGACCAATGGGAAGGTGTTGCATGGTTTTAAGCATGGCGGTAACATGATCAAGGTTCCATTTTTGGATGATCACTCTCTTTGAGGGGGAACAAATATGGAGGTGGTAATATATTAATCCTCATAAGAGATGAGTATTGCCTTCAGGAGGGTAGAGACAGTAAAGATAAAGATATTCCAAAGGTATTTATGAGAGAAAATCTTCAGAATATAGCTTTCCCCCTTTGTTAGTGACAGAAAAGTTTATATTGAAATAAACCTCCTGCCAGCAACAATTATATAAACTCTGGACATAATATAAAAAACAATGTTTGGAAAGCATTGGTGAATGACCAAAAGCAGGCAGAAACTTAAGGAAATTAGGCTCTTGCAAGAAAGATTAAATCTGCATTTATAGAATTTTTCCCTTTTAAACACTCTTCATCTGCAGGATGTGGGGGTGGCGGCATCCTCAGTAAGGAAATCACAGTCTTTGAGATATCAGAGGAAGGAGTTTGGGGATGCCAGAGTGGGGAAGTCCCATAATGGAGGGAATGTCTGAGGTGGAAGCCTCAAAATATGTGTATAAAGTGTTCCCAAATTCTTGGGTAACCACTAAAATATGCCTGTGCAAAGCAAGATTTCAAGGATCCCAGGGAAAAACAATACCTGGAAAGTTGAAGAGGGGATTAGAGATTTCAGCAGCTTCCTATTGCTGTGGAGACTGAGTTAGGAATTAGAGTTCCATCAACTCTGAGGAGCTTGATAAATATAAATTTTCTATTCAAGTACCAGAAGGTGAACCCTTGTGGTACTGGAACCCTTCTGGCCATGTTAACAGGGCTCAGTTTTGCTCTGGTACTGAGGATAAAAGTGAAATGAATATATGAATAAGTTAAAAAAAAAAAGGCTCATAAGACCAGTGTGATCCTCCACTATATTAACTATTTGAGCACAAAATACAACATTCTTCAGAGGAAGGTAACAGAATGCAGAGTCCCTATGATATAAATCATTTACAAAGACAGCATGCAAAAAAAAATTACTAAATATGCAAAAAAATCCGAAGTGTATCAGTCAAGATTTTCCAGAGAAATAGAACCATAATATCCATTTTCTGTTACTACAGTTGATAATCAACAGGGATTTGATCTGCATGGGTCCATTTAAATGTGGATTTTTTTTATAGTAAAGTGCTATAAATGTATTTTCTCTTCCTTACAGTATTCTTAATAACATTTTCTTTTCTGTCATTTACTTTATTGTAAGAATAAAACTATAATACATATAACACAACATATGCCTTATGTTATCAGTAAAGCTTCTGGTCAACAGTGGGCTACTAAATAGTTAAGTTTTGGGGACACTAAAGTTATATATAGGTTTCTGACTATGTGGGAGGTTGGCACCCCAACCCTCATGATGTTCAAGGGCCAATTATATATCTATGTCTGTATATCTTTATTGAGGTTTATTATGAGGTATTGGTTCATGTGATATGGAGGCTGAGAAGTCCCACAGTCTGCCATCTGTAAGCTGGAGACCCAGGATTGCTGGTGGTATAATTCAGCTTCAGTCCAGAGGTCTGAGAACCAGGAGAATCTATCATAGAAGTCCAATTCAAGAATCAGAGAAAATGAAATTAGATGCCCCAGCTCAAGGGATAAGTCAGAAAAAAGGGGCAAATTCCTCCTTCCATCTTTTGTTTTATTCAGGCCCTTAGTGACTTGGATGTCACCTACCTACATTGGGCAAGGCAATCTACTGCACTGAGTCCACCAATTTAAATGCTAATCTCACCCAAAAACACCTTCACAGACACATGCAGAAATAATGTTTAATTTGAGTGCTCTGTGGCATTTCAAAATGACGCATAAATTACCCACTCTACAAGAAAATGTTACCCACACTCAGAAGTAAAATCAATCAATAAAAACAGACCCACAGACAGTCGAGGAATTGAAATAAACTGATTGGGATTTAAACATAGCTAGGATTAGGGGTACCTGGGTGGCTTAGTCGAGCATCTGACTCTTGATATCAGCTCAGGTCTTAATCCTAAGGTAGAGTTCAGGCCCTGCACTGGTTTCTGCACTAGGCGTAAAAATAACTAGGATTAAACATGTTAGAGAATTTATAGGAATATGATTAAAATATTGACTGAAAAGTTTGATAATTTTTGGAAAGATAAGAAAGTTGTTAAAAAATCAAATAGTAATCCAAGAACTTCAAAATTTAAAAACTTGAATTAAAATTCATTGCATGATATTAACAGCAGAAGCAGATTGGCTATAATCGAAGAAAGGACTAATGAATTTGAAAGTCAGTAGAAATTTTCCAAACTGAACAACTGAGAAAACTAAAATTAGCAAAGGCTCAATGCTCTGGGGAATAATATTAAGCAATCTAATATGTATGTTATTGAAGTTCTAGAATGAGAGAAGAGAGAAAATGGAACAGAAAAATGGTCAAAGAAATATTGAGAAGATTTTTCCAAATTTGATAAAAAACCAACACACCAATCTAGGAAACTCAGCGCACAGCAAGTTAGATTAATACAAAGATAACTACATTTAAGTCTGTTACAGTCAACCACTAATACCAAAGATACAGAGAGAGTCTGTTAAGCAGCTTAAGGAAAGAGAGATACATTGCATGTAGGGAAATGTCAACATTAATGATAGCTGATTTTTCACCTGAACCAATGGGAACTAAAAGATAAAGTAACAATGTCTTTAGAGTGTGAAAAGGAAAAAAAAATATCAGCTTAGAATTCTACATCCAGAAAAGATAATCTATAACAATGTAGACATAATAAAGGAATCTTGAGGTTTAAGTGAAATTATACCAGATGAAAATTCACACCTATAGGAAAGAAGTAAGGAAGAGCACTGAAACTGCTAACTGTGTAAGTAAATTCTTAAAGGATTTTAAGAATTAATATTGGGGCACCTGGGTGGTCAGTTGGTTAAGCATCTGACTTTGGCTCAGGTCATCATCTCACTGTTCTTGAGTTCGAGCTCTGCATCGGGCTCTGTGCTCTCAGCGCAGAGCCCATTATGGATCTTCCATCTCTCTCTCTCTGCCCTTACCCTGATCGTCCTCTCTCTCTCAAAAAAAAAAAATTAAAAGAACATTAAAAAAAGAATTAATAGACAAATGTGGAAGTAAAATATGTGAAAGTATTAGCACAAAGGACAATAGTATATAATATGGTATTATACAATTGTAATATAATTTTGTTACAGGAAAAGAGGTAGGATATTAATTTTACATGGCCCATGACAAATTAAGGATGTGTAAAATAATCCTCAGAGAAAACACTAAGTGATATAAATTTATTAGCTAAAAAGCCAATAATGGAGATAGAAAGGAAAAATAGTAATACAGGTTTAATCCAAAACAGGGAGGGGAAACAAAGCACACAGGAGAGAACAGAAAACAAGTGAGTAGACTTAAACCCAATCATATCAACAAATACACAAAATTTGAATGGACTAAATATTCCAATTAAAAGACAAATTTTGAGGCTGGTTAAATAAAGTAAGAACCAACTAACTATATGACATTTATAAGACACATTCTTTAAATATAAAGACAAAGTTGAAAGTAAAGGAATGGTAAAAGATATATCATGTAAATACTGAGCATAAGCTTGTATGTCTTCATTAATATTAGGCAAAGTGAGAGTCAAAACATGGTGTATTATTGGAGATAATTAGGGTCATGTCAAAATTAAAAGATATCTCCTTAAGAAAATATGAGTCCCAGATGTGTATGCACCTAAAATCAGAGCTTCAAAATATATGAAATAAAAATTGACAGAAGTAGGGAAGAATAAACAAATCAGCACTTGCACTTGAAGAGTTTCACATCTGTTTTAACTCTTTTCCTATATTCAAAATATAGGAAATTTAAATGAAATAACCAAATTGATCTAATGAATGTTTGTAGAAGATGGGACCCAGCAACTGCAATATAAGCATTATTTTTAAGTGCACAGAAAATATTCACCAAGACAGACTATAGTATTGTTACTAGTAAAATAAATTGCAGAGGAGTAAAATGATATAAAATGTTCTGGCAGAATGGGACAGCTGTCAGATATGTCTGACGTTCTGTTCTGAGAAGCAGTGGGCCAGGGACCGCTTACACCTAAGATGACTAAGGAACTTCCAGAGGTGGGTGTCCAAGTCAAACTTAAGGCAGCCCCACTGAGCAACCAAGACTGTCAGCTGTACCCAACCCAGTCTCAGAAGCAGCAAGGACCTCTGGTGGTTTCCAGCCAGAACTGAGCAGGCATTCTTAGCTGAGACACTAAGAGATGGTTAAAACAGTATTGGGACATCCAGGTAGCTGATTTCCAAGAGAAAAACTGGGTTAGAACTGATGCAATCATGGTCAGGAATGAAGAAATAAAGAATGGGGTGTTTGGAGGTCACTTAATTATTTGGAATGTGTTAAGAGAAATAGTTTTCCTTAAAAATTTCACATGATAAACACATTGCAGAAAATTTTGAAAAAGTAAAAGCACAGTACCTTGATATTCTTACCTTGACACTTTGTCTGTGTTACTTTGCCATCATTATTATGTGTGATTTGAGGGTAGTTTTATTCACAGTTAATTTATGTTGAGTTTCAAATTAATATTATATGAACATACTTCATTATACATGGCTACTAAATACCCTGTTAATGAATGTTTTGTAGTTCCCTTTTGTGAGAAGACTTCTTTTTTTGTTGTTTTGTTTTTTTTTCTGGTAGTTTGGTAAAGCTTCAGTAAATTGCTGTGTATAACAGATAGGATATTTTTCTTATATATGCTTGTGTGCAATAAATTGAATCAAGGAATATAAACTTAATTTTATAAATTCCCTGTTGCTTTGAGAAAATGGAATGCTCATTACAATACACTTTTACCTACACTGGCTGTTTTAATTATGTATCATTTGTGCCTACTGAGTTATAAATACACATCATATTCATTATCAAATAAGATGTGAGATACTTTCCCATGCTTATTTACTAATTATTCCTTTTTTGTTTTGTCTTTTTCTCCCTTTTTTGTTTTCAACAATGGATTTGAATCAGCTGACAGTATAATAAAAAATATTATCCATGAAAAAGAATATATTTTCTGATTTCAATGTGCTTAATTAAAGTTAATAATAATAACATATGTTGAAATACTCAACCATTTAGATATATATCAATTCATTTCTCAATAATGCATGAGTTAAAAAATAAAGCAATGATTAGAATTTTATATCTTTAAAATGTTCACATAAGAATAGTGTGGAGGTTCCTCAAAAGATTAAAAATAGACCTACCCTATGACCCAGCAATAGCACTGCTAGGAAT
The DNA here is from genome assembly GCF_016509475.1 of Prionailurus bengalensis. Taxonomy (NCBI): domain Eukaryota; kingdom Metazoa; phylum Chordata; class Mammalia; order Carnivora; family Felidae; genus Prionailurus; species Prionailurus bengalensis. Next base: position 149,522,050 of record NC_057344.1, read on the forward strand.
TTACCCAAGGGATACAGGAGTGCTGATGCATAGGGCCACTTGTACCCCAATGTTCATAGCAGCACTCTCAACAATAGCCAAAATATGGAAAGAGCCTAAATGTCCATCAACTGATGAATGGATATTTATATAAACAATGGAATACTACGTGGCAATGAGAAAGAATGAAATATGGCCCTTTGTAGCAATGTGGATGGAACTGGAGAGTGTTATGTTAAGTGAAATAAGTCATACAGAGAAAGACAGACACCATATGTTTTCACTCTTATGTGGATCCTGAGAAACTTAACAGAAGTCTGTGAGGGAGAGGAAGAAAAAAAAAAGAGGTTAGAGTGGGAGAGAGCCAAAGCATAAGAGACTCTTAAAAACTGAGAACAAACTGAGGGTTGATGGGGGGTGGGAGGGAGGGGAGGGTGGGTGATGGGTATTGAGGAGGGCACCTGTTGGGATGAGCATTGGGCATTGTATGGAAACCAATTTGACAATAAATTTCATATTAAAGTAAAATAAAATAAAATGTTTATATAAGAATAAAAGAAATGTTTAGTATCAGTGATCTAAGCTAGAGGTTGGCAAATTCTAGCCTGAGAGTCAAATCTAGACCATGCTTATTTTTGTAAATAAAGTTTAATTGGAACACAACTATACCCATTCATTGACATAACGTCTAAAACCAATGTAAGAAGAAACAAAAATTGAGACAACCTATATTTAATAAAGTATAATTAAAATATTCCCCCCAAGAAAGCTCTGGGCCCAAGTGACTTTACTGGTGAGTGCTATCAAACATTTAAAGAAGAAATAATATTAGTAGCACACAGACTCACTTAGGAAGATCAGAGCATTTCTCAACTCATGTTATAAAACCAGAAAAACCCCAATATAAAAACTGCCAAGGATATTATAAGAAAAGAAAATCGCCGACTAATAGCATTCATGAACACAGATGTTAAAATCATTCATATAATATTAATGAATCAAACCCAGTGATGAGTGGAAAAAGCCCTCGTAAAGGCCTGAGAAAAAAGGGAAAACATTTTAGATTTCTTTCTAAAGCAGCATGGCTGTATATAAACTTTGTTTAAACCAAAAGCCCGATTTATGTCCCACCAAGCATACATTGCACACCTGTTTCGTAAATAAGCAGCCTAAAGGAAAACCATCTTGTCTTTAAGATATTGATCCATGTTCCTGCTCCTTGCATTTCTTGAAGTTAAATCCTTATTATTCTTACCTATATGTTAATCTATAATCTTTTGAACTTCTACAAGATGTAAGAAAGTATATAGCCCTGTAAAAACTGTTCATTCTCTGAGCACTTTCTTCCCTATGAATAGCATGTTTCCTGGGTAGCTGTCCTAACTTAGGCTCAGATAAAGCTCTCTTACTTTAGGATTCTAAAGGTTTATGCATTTTGTGTTGATATCAGCAATATTTAAAAAAGATAATGCATTACAACAAATTGGCATTTATTTTTTTAAGCGTGGAAGTTGATTCAACATTAAAAAATTAAACAATGTAATTCACTACATAACCAAATCAAAGGGAAAATTCATATTATTATTTCAGTGAACACAGAGAAGTCACATGACAGAAGTCAGCTAAAGATTCATTAAAAAAAATTCTCACCAATCTAGAAATAAATGGGATTTTCACAATCTGATAAAGGTAATTTGTGGGAAGTGCACAGATGACATCATACTTAGTTGTGAAATAATAAATGCTTTCTTCCTAAAAAAGGGACAGTGGAAACATGCCCATTTTTATTCCTTCTAATCACCATTACAGTGGATACCCTAGTCAGTTTAACAGGGTAAGAAAATGAATTACAAACATATAAATTGAATAGAAACAAGTGAAATTATTTTTATTTCCAGTAAATATTATTTTTTAGGTAGAAATGATATGGAATCCCCAAGTACCTATTAAAACTAATAAATATATTTAGTGAGATCTTATCATACAAGTACAATGTATAAAAATCAACTGTATTTCTATATACTAAAAATGGAAAGTGAAATTTAAAAACATAAAATACTTAGAAACAAATTTAACAAATTTTGCAAGACCTCTACATTGAAAGCCACAATATACTTAAGAGATAAACTTAAAAAGGGGTCCCGGGTGGTTCAGTCAGGTAAGCATCTGACTCTTGATTTCTGCTCCGGTCATGATCTCACGGTTCATGAGTTCAAGCCCTGCATTGGGCTCTTTGCTGACAGTGCAGAGTCCGTTTGGGATTCTTTCTCTCTCCCTCCCTTTCTTCCCCTCTCATGTTCTCTCTCACTCTCTCTCTCAAAATAAATAAATAAACTTAAAAAAAGATACAAACTAAAAAAGACCTAAGTAAATATATATCATGTTCATAAATTGAAACACTAAATATTGTTAAGATATCAGGTCTTTACTAATTGATCTAGAAGTTAAGTACCATCCCATTAAAACTTGAGGAGAGTAGAAATTGGCAAACTGATTCTAAAATTTATACAGAAATGCAAAAGATATAAAGTTATAGTAACCAAGACCATGCGGTATTGATGCAAAAGCAGAAAAACACTTAAATGGAATAGATTATAATCCAAAGACAGATGCAGATAAAGGCAACTGATTTTCAATAAAGATTCCAAGGCAACTCAATCAGAAAATGATAGTCTTTTAAACAAATGATGCTAGTGTAACATAAACTAGATATCTGTGTGGAAAAAAATTTTTCTTGCCCTATCTTCAGACTGTACATAAAAATTAATAGCTATAGAACTAAATAATGTAAAAGCTAAATCATTAAAAAAATCTTTAAGAAAACATAGGAACATATATTCATTACTTTGGAGTAGGTGAAGATTTTTTTAATAGGACACAAGAGGTACTAATCTTCCAAAAAATGACAAATCGAACTACATCAAAATAAAAAAATGTATATTTAAGAAACTCCATTAAGAAATGAAAAGAACAAGATACACAATGGGAAAAGTATTCAAAATACATTTATTTGACCCATAATTTATTAAAAACTCTTACAATTCAATCATAAATGACAGAAGATTTGGTTATAGTTTTTGGAAATGAAGATACATAAATGTCCAGTAAGCATAGAAAAACTGTATTAGTCATCAGGCAAACACAAATTAAAACCATGAGATGCTGCTTTATGCTTGTTAGAATAGGTAATGTTAAAAAGACAATTTTGAACTATTTCATATATTTGACTAGCTATACACTAAACTATTTAATAGATTAGGCTGAGATATAGGTGTAGGAGTCAGTGGTTATTTATAAATGCTTTCTAAAGTCAAAAAAATAATCACAACAATTTTCATGCAGCAATTTTTGAGAAAGAGAAGGGGATGGAGGTCAAACTTTTGAAGGTTAACCTTTGAAGGGAGAGCAACTCATGAAATTGGTTAAAACACACACACACACACACACACACACACACACACACACACAAATGATGATTGTAAATGTTGGCCAGAGGTAGAGGAACTGGAATTCTGATACATTGCTGATCAGACTATAAAATGGTACAGCCACATTGGAAACTACTTATCAGTTACTTATAACATACACTTACCCTATGATTTTGCTCTCTTTCTTGGTATTTACCAAAGAGAAAGAAAATGTATGTTCATGATAGAATTTGTGTAAGAACATTCATAGCAGCTTTATTTATAATAGTAATTGGAAACAACCCAATGTTCTTCAGTAGGAGAATGAATAAAGAACCTGCTACATTCATACAATGTAATACGCAGCTGAAGCAATAACATGGATGAATGACAAAAGCATTATACTGAGTAAAGGTTTCAGATACAAAATAATATCTAGTATATGATTCAATTTATATACAGTTCCAGAATAGGCAAATATAGATAGATAGATAGATAGATAGATAGAAAGAAAACAAATTTTAAAGTAGTAGCCTAGCATGAGAGTGGGAGACTAGATTGACTGGAAAGAGCAGGAAGGACTTTCTAGGGGTGATAGAAATGTTCTGTGTCTTGATAGGGGTGGTGGCTACAAGGTACATACATTTATGTATGTACATATTAATATATGTGTCTGTCTGGGAATAAAACTCATCAAACCCACATACTTAAAATCTATGCATTTAAAAGTGATACTAGACTATGATGATAGATTGGATATGGGTTATGGGTATAAGGTTGAAAGTGAGGTCATGTATGAATTCTTTATTTCAGTCTTGAACTAATGCTGCTGTAGTACATTTAGATAGGAAGCAACCAGTGGAAAAAGGAGAAAGTTGGTAGGGAAAGTTTTGATGAACATTGGAAACCATTCCCTATGAATTCATGGTATGATATGTGCTAAAAAAAAAAAAAAAAAGACCTCAAGACTGTAAAAATGTTTCTCTTAATTTAATAGAAGTGTGATGTCCCCTCCCCCCAAATATTTAAAGCAAGCAAGAAAACAAACAAACAAACAAACAAACAAACAAGACCATTGTGAATTATAAAATCTAAGCAGAACTGATTTTGGACAAATTATTCTGTGTAGAATTTTTCTTTTCAAATCAGTACAAAGTGAATTGGTTGAGCTGCTTTCTCTGCTTCACTTTTTTTTCACTGGCCTGGGATGGGGAGATTGGGATAGTAGGGTTTAAACAAACAAACAAGCAAGCAAGCAAACAAAGTATAGTTTTTTGCTTGTATTCTGGTGATATTTCCATTAACTATAACTTCTTCTTTGATAACAAAAAGGTATAGTTTAAAGCTCTTTTATGCAGTACTTTGAAAATGTGGAATATTTTATCGATAGCAAGTCTATTATTCACATTCTCAAACATAGTTGTTGCTCATGAATACCTTAACATGACTTAACATCTTCTTGAAACAGATTGGATACTGAACAGTCACAGATTAGGGAATTTATTTTTTAAGTTAAGTCACTAAATTGGATCTGTTAAAGCTATCCAGAGTAATAAGGTGCTGTTAATATTTCCTAGAATAAATAAATAATTTCAGCATACTTAGCTTAATGTTAATGTCTTTATAAAAACATTCTCAGAGTAACTTAATGTTTAACATTGTATGATTTTATTTATGCAATACTTATCCATTGTATGCTTCCATCTGTTAATATTGTATTTATGTAATCCTCATATTTTTCACAATATTTATTACTGCAATCCCTGATTTGCAAATTCTTGACTTGATTTTCGTTTGATGCTTAGAGTTTTGCCATTTTCCCTGAATTCTGCTTCTCCTCACCGTGCCCTTGAACACAGTAGCTATGCTGTGCTTATCTCTCCTCTTTAGTCTCTGACCATCTCCTTTCTCCTCCTCCTTAATGAGAAGTTGAATGTGTGCTATGTTCCATAATGTTTTCTAAATAAACAGCATGAATTACCTCATGTAATTTTTTCAGTGACCTTGTGAACTCTTGGAATTTGGGGACACAATGTTCCTAACTGCTGAATACTGCTTTTATCAGACATCTGGATGTGTGAATCTCTAGGTCATGTCCAACATCAAGAGGTCAGTCAATTACCTAGAATTACATCCATTCAATTCACTAATTTAGGGGAAAAGGATGAAATATAAAAGGAAAGTAGAGTAGGTGATTATTGGGTTGCTCTTCCATAGGTAAGAAGCAGTTTCCAGAGTTATAATGATACTAAATTCTGGAAAAGGTATGATTCTGGGAATTTTTATTAGGTTTAAAGCCTAGGATACTAATCAAATTTGTTTGAAACCACCTAACACATAATAATCATTCATTCATTCACTCATTTATACATTCAAATTTCTTTCTGTGTGCATATACTCACACACATCAACACACACCTACATACAAATATGTAAAGCATATTAAGTGTCAGTTCTCCTGTTTTCTCAGAATTTCAGCTGAAGCTCCAAAGCTGAGAAAATAAGTAAGAAGTCCTCCCATAATCACAGGTGAAAGGGGGGAAAATTAACATTTTCTGAGTACAGTAAAACCTTGGATTGTGAGTAACTTGTTCTTCAAGTATTCTGCAAGACTATAAAACATTTCTAATAAATTTTGACTTGATAAACGAGTAATGTCTTGCAATACTAGTAGCACGTGACAGCTAACCTCACATGGTCACAACTGAGCCAATGGTTCTTGAAATTCGCTTTGATATACAAATGCTTTGGATTATAAGCATGTTTCTGGAACGAATTATGCCCACCAACCAAAGTTTTACAACGTATTTTGTATGGCCAGCTATCTTAATTATGTTATTTCATGTACTTCCTTCAGAAGTTCTGAAAGATAAGTATTGTTATCTATGTTTTACACCTGAGAAAACAAATTTCAGATTAAGTGACTTGCCAAAGGCTCAAAACTACATTGAGAGCCAGATCTGATGAAATCCAAAATCTGTGTTCTAGTTTTTACAGGATGCTGCCTCCTCAAAGCCGCCATACGTCTTCCTAGGGACCTACCCTTTTAGGTGATTTCATCCACCTCTCTATGTAGCTGTGTCTTACTGGGAGCGTGCACTTCATGATATCTGCCACTTAATAATTCTGATTCTAAGCGGAAGTGCATCAGGAGTCTAGCTGAATGGGCCTGGGGGTAATAATGAGATGATATGTCAAAGATAGGTACACACTTTAGGTCGTGAGTCACAATCACCACACTCACAAATCCAATGACAGTGTATCTTTATTCTCATTTTCCAGAGCTATTCTTTATCAATTCAATCAATGATCTAGTTGATTCAGTGATACTAGCTTCATTCTCATTTTTGTGACTTTCTAGATTATGCAATTATAGGATATTTGAAAAGAAATATAATTTTGTAAAGACGGGACTTATGAAATAATTGTATTATTTTCTATGACTTACTTAAAGAGTGCAATGCTACTTGTAAGTAAAAAGAAATTCAAGAGAAGAGTATTTCATATATTTCAAAGAACTGGTATTAGCATTGAGAAAGCAAATAGCCTAAAGTGATATCCGAGGCACCGCCACTTCTTTTTCTCTGAAAAATAAGATAGGAGTATATTTTAATACCAGAGTGCTGATGCATAGGGGCACTTGTACCCCAATGTTTACAGCAGCACTTTCAACAATAGCCATATTATGGAAAGAGCCTAAATGTCCATCAACTGATGAATGGATAAAGAAGATGTGGTTAATATTACAATGGGATACTACTTGGCAATGAGAAAGAATGAAATCATGCCATTTGCAGCACAATGGATGGAACTAGAGGGTATTATGCTAAGTGAAATAAGTCCGTCAGAGGAAGAGAGATACCATGTTTTTACTCATATGTGGATCTTGAGAAACTTTAACAGAAGACCATGGGGGAGGGGAAGGGGAAAAAAGTTACACAGAGGGATGGAGGCAAACCATAAGAGACTCTTAAATACTGAGAACAAACTAAGGATTGATGGGGAGTGGGGGAGAGGGGAAAATGGGTGATGGGCATTGAGGAGCACACCTGTTGGGATGAGCACTGGGTGTTGTATGGAAACCAATTTGACAATAAATTATATAAAAAAGGAGTATATTTTAATACCAATAGACTGTTTTATGTAATATTTTCTAGATATTTTCCAAAATGCTTAACAAATAGTTAGAAAACTTAACCTCTGGCACTGTTGTCACCTAGAGTAAAGGTCACACTATACTGAAATCCTTTAGTATTTCTGATTAAATAACTTGAATTGAGTTTCGTTGTACAAAATGTCACATTATAAAAGTGACTTTTCTAAAGAGGTGCTAAACTATTCAATTCTGGTTGGATTTTTGTAGATTTTTTTCCAACTGAAGAATGCTGAGTATTCATTTTCATAGAAGGAAGAATCAGAAAAGACTCTTAGCAGGGAGGAGATTTCAAAAAAACCTTTGGCTTTTACTTTTCCCTTGAGGCCAGATTGTTTGCTTTTTACTGTCTGCTCTTTACTTCTTGGTGCCATTCCAGCTTGCCCTTCTATCAAACACCAATGAGCCTCGGCCAACCAAGCCCATTAGGACAGGTAATTAATTAAGGTTATATTTGATAGAAAAGTCATGGAATTTTTAATTTCCATGTGATTGTGCATTTTTTTTAACCCTTGGAGACTTTATTTCATTCCAAGCCAACACAGATGTATTGGCAAAGTTACTTCTACCTTGCAAAGCAAAGTGATGATTTAGGAGAACTGATTCTATATTGTGTTTGTAGAATGTCTTTTACACATTTACTACCTATGTTTTCAGAGTTAATACCAAACATATGGCATAGGCATACATGATTCTCAAAAATTTATTTTTATTCTAAAAAACATTGCTAAAGTCCCCCAAATTATTAGCTTTGTAGGACTGTCTAAACACTAACTTCCCCCCTTTTGATAAGACCTCTTCATTAGTTCCCCTGACAGTTTTTTGTTTCTCTTTTAATTTAGGGTATGTCATGGTATTTAATGCATGCCTCTTGGCAAATACTTACCAAAAACTCTGGACGATTAGGACACCATCTTATGGTTCCTTTTGGTAATCAGTATTGGCCTAGTGAGAAAAGGACATTCACAAGAAGTTCTTATTAAATAAAAATTAAATTGTATTCTAATTAATTGATTATGAATAATCAATTATTGGCCTCCCTATTCAAGGTAAAGACCACATAATTTACTATATCATTACCTCTTCTCATTATTTCCATGACTAAGTCCTATACACATTAACTTTATATTTTCTATTAGATAATAATTTCTTACATAAAATGGATCTTTGTTTACCTTCTTTTCCATCACCTGGGGGGTAATAGTTGGGTCTATAGCAGGAGCAAAATAATTTGTAGTGCTGGGTTTTTGTGAAGTAGAAGGAATGAAAAGTCCTCTGTTGGCATGCTTAAAGTTTATCATTTCTTTTTGTGCTCCTGCTGGCTATGAAGAATTAGAAAGAAAACTAAGTGGTTACCGGTTCAAGTATGAGGTCAAAATTGGGAAGAATATAAAGCAATAGGATTGAGATGCAAGGCAAAGAATTTTCTTGAGAAGTAAATGACTTCATTGGTTTCCTAGGTTATAATCTATCATAGAAAGACTATAAATAAATACCAGCAAACATGGATGTCTCTTGATACCTGATTTTAAATGAATGTACCTAGGAGTGTATCTTATATAGCGTAGTAAATATTTGGTAATCTGCATAAATTGAATCTTGACTGGCATAAGATTATGCGTGGAAAGAGGAATAATTGTTGATGGAAAAATAATAATAAAGTTTTCATTAAAATGCACAATAGTGCGGGAACCTGTAGGTTGTCAGTTGCTGATTTCTGGTTGGTAGGTAGCACAGTGTGGTGAGGAATCTTACCATCACAACAGTTTCAGAAGCTGTGTCTGTGAAGGGATCTAAGGCTAGTTGCTGCTGGACTCCCGGTATAACCTGAAAAATTGGAAAGTTTTTAAAAAGCCTAAATTTTTCATCTATAAAATAGTGGTTTTACATTCAAGGCAGTTAGCACACGTCTCAACTTCTTTAATTTCAGTTTCTTAAAAACAAACATAATCATTCAGATTCGAGAAAGAGAAAAGTAACTCGTGACATGGGACATACAACTCTGCTTGTGTTGTTAGGAGCTTGCTGGACATTCTCTGCTGGGCCCTGGTGTTCTGTTGAATATTAACAACCCTGCAGAATACCAACATCAGACAAGGTCATGTCTGAACATGATGAAGTACAACAAAAACAAGATCACTCTGTAATCTTGTGTAAAGCAAGGTCACCATGCTAGCCACAAAAATACCAGGTATCCTCATATCCTGGATAATCTGAGTAACTCTTCTTTTTTTATGAATCATAGCCTTTGCCTTGCTCTGTTGTTCTTATCTTCTAGGTAAGAATTGTTTAATTAACCAGTTGTAGAATTATCAATCATTTCCTGAGAATACTGAATTCAGAGTGAACCATTACTTCCTGAAGTCTCCCCCAAATCACCTGACAGAAGCCTAGAAGAGTCACCTTCCTATTAAGACACCCACAGGGGTGCCTGAGTGATTCAGTTGGTTAAGTGTCCAACTTTTTATCTCAGCTCAGGTCATGATCTCATGGTTTATGGCATGGAGCCCCATGTAGGGCTCTGCACTGACAGCACAGAGCTTGGGATTCTCTCCCCCTCCCTCTCTGCCCCATCCTGCTCATGTGCTCTCTTTCCCTCTCTCAAAATAAAGAAATAAACTTAAAAAAAGATTTATTAAGAAAAAAAGACACCCAGAGTTCCCCATGTGTGTCCTGTGCTGTTGCAATGAGTAGATAAATCTAATTTTGTTCAACTATGGTGGTGTTCTAAAAAAAAAGATGGGTTTTGGATGAAGGGCACTGATGGATTTAATAGGTCATGAAGCAAGTCATTTGAAAAGTTAGTTTTGTTTTTAAAGAAAAATATGCATTACTTACAGGTTCTACTTGTACTGGAATATATCCAAATTGGGTATAGAATGGCATCTGTCAGATTTTTGGAAAATGTGTTAGATTTGTTGTATGATTTTGTCATAATTTTATAATAAATGATGACTTAAAAATATATATAATATTGTATTATAATTATATTAAATACTTTTTAAATAAAAGTTCATATCTTCTAGGTGATAAAAATTATTGATAAATTACCAAGCATCTTTTTAATACTGTATTATTCCTAGCTTAAAATTTCCCCTTTCTCTCTAAATTAACACGTCTCAGAATTACTACTATCAGTCTCTTAAAGCATAATTTTCAGTTTTCTCTAATTTGGTTTTAGAGTGGTGATAAGCTACTGAAAATTTCCCCCATTCTAACTAAAAGAAATCTAGTTATGAATGTGCCACCTGGAATTACAATGGAATTCCAAAAATGTATTGCAGGGCCACAAAGCTCAATATAAAGTTATCTAATTGTATCTAGTGATCCTAGGTGCCGTCTGTCATGGGGGATATTTATTTATTTATTTTTTAATAATAGCCACATGTAAATATGACAAGAGGGATGCTGGTAACTTTTAAAAAATTAGAAGATTTTTTCCAAGATGATGCAACCTTTGGCCTCTGATTTTACTGAAGTCCACTCACTGACTTTGTTCTTTTTAAAATTCAGCTTCAAGCACTTCCATCTTAGTGATATGTTAGGAGAATGCACTATATCTTTTTGTCACCATCAGTCTAGGCTGTTGACTTTTGCAGTAAATATACTCAGATGTTCTCTTCTCTGAAAATTTACTATAACTTCTCTATTCTCAGGAAGAACTAGTCAGATTACAATCAAATAGTAGTTACCTGCTCCTCAAATTGCTGCTGTCCTGTTTGTGGAGGTGACTGTGTGGCTGTCTGTTGAGGTTGTTCCCAAGGTAGGAGCATGTAGACTGGATAGTACTGAAACATCTATTTGTAAACAGAAAAGTACATAAGAGCTTCCATTAGATCCACATAGGTCTTTAAAAAAAGTCTTCTAACGTCAATATTGTTTTACAGCTTATATATATATATATGTATATATATATATATGCATAAAGTAGTCCTTCTCAGACTTTAGAAATAACTCATATTACACATGATGCTGGAATTTAAGATTGCACTTAACAGAAGACCATGGGGGAGGGAAAGGAAAAAAAAAAGTTAGAGAGGGAGAGAACCAAACCATAAGAGACTCTTAAAAACTGAGAACAAACTGAGAGTTGATGTGGGGTGGGAGGGAGGGGAGGGTGGGGGATGGGGATTGAGGAGGGCACCTGTGGGGATGAGCACTGGGTGTTGTATGGAAACCAATTTGACAATAAATTTCATATTTAAAAAAAAAGACTGCTTGGTCAAACACATTAAGGAAGTAGTAAAATAACAAGATTTTCAAAAATGGCACCTTGGACCTTACATAAAAACTGTAGATTTTATATACAGACATCATGTACAAATTACTTTGCGAATATCTAAGAAGAGAATAGTTTAGCAGCATTTTCCATATTTTTTGAGAATCATTATTCCGCAGGATATGGTATTAGAAGTTCTATGATAAGGAACGAATTCTCAAGAATGTTTTGCCCTTAATAATTGCCATTTTGAGACAATCCCTATGCATTTTTAGAATATTGGACAACCCAGAAATAGACAAGGAAATGTTTTAACTGCAAGTTTAACATGCCACACATTATCATGTATTGGCTTCCATTTATATCTGTGTGTGTCTACACATGTATATTTGTTTACAGAAAATGAGGACCTTAGTATGTACATAGAGTTTAGTATGCTGTTTTGTTTCCTTGCATAATTAAATAAGAGACAATAATAGATATAAGAGTTAAAAAACAACAAGTGTAGTTTGAGAAGTACATTTTATGCAGTGGTTCTTACTTTTGGCTACGAGTTAAAATCACCTATTTAGCATTTTAACACATAATCATACTTGGGATCTACTCATCAGGTCTTGATTCATTAGGTGTGGGCAGGGTCCGGGCATTTGTAATTTTGAAAATTACAGAAGGTGGAGAGCCACTGGTTTAGTGGTTAAAAGAAGGATGAAGAATTATATTCCCAGTCATCTATTTACTTCCATTAGGATTGGGAATTTAATCTCACTAAGACTTAGTTTCCTGATCCTTAAAATGAAGCAGTTTCACTTACCAAGTATAGAATGAGGTAATGTCTAGAGGTAACTTTTATTTTATGATGAGGGTGGGGCGAAATTACATAATTATGATTACATGGGAGCCAAGTGGTGTAACTTTTGATGAAATGGTCAGTTTTCTGCTGGTGAATAATTTATCTATGTCCCTATTTCTTTGAACCTAGTTTATTATAAAATTAATTAAACTAATCTTAAGAGGGTTTTTCATATTATTCTAATGATTATACTAGTTGGCATTCATTTTTTAAGATCTCTTATTTAATAGAAATCACCACTTGATTGTAATAGGAAGTTAAATTGAAAATACACACAAGAACCTGGAAATATTTTGAGCACAGTGCCATACTGCCAAATAACATGGTAAGCGTTTTTTATCTCTTCATCATATCATAATTTATCAATTTAACACATCTACCTCTAAAACAAAATTCAGGGTTGGAAAAAGTCAGCCTACAGTATTTTTTTAGTTCCCAAATGCCAGTACAAATGCCATGCAGAGGGAACGTGACTTACGGCTTGGTGAGCTCCTTTATTCCCAATACACTAATGCCCTGGAAACTCGGGAATCTCCTTAGCTGTTCTTCCTTCAGGAGTTATTATGTAAGCCTAAAATTAACAAACTGATGCAATCCCAGCAATGGTGGCACTAGACAGAGATAATTGTATAAGTTTCATAGCCCTGCTATAGGAGTCAGAGCTACAAATATAAAAGAAAGCATTAGGTGGAGAGTATATATAGCCATCTGTCTGTAAGAGTGACAGTATTCCATTTATTTACCTGTGCTTGCTCTTGAGGCATTTTGAAGGAGAACACATAGGGCGTAACCTGCCGAAAAAAGGTATAAAAAATTATACTTGACATTTGAAAATATATTTAAAAATATTTTTTAATGTTTATCTTTGAAAGAGAGAGAGACAGAGTGCAAGCGGGGGAGGGGGGAGAGAGAGGGAGACACAGAATCCAAAGCAAGCTCCAGGCTCTGAGCTATCAGCACAGAGCCTGATGGGTGCGAACTCACAAACCAGGAGATCATGACCTGAGCAGAAGTTGGATGCTTAACTGACTGAGCTAACCAGGTTCCCTTAAAGATATATTTTTTAGATGTTTACTTATTTTGAGAGAGAGAGAGAGAGAGGATGCACACTTGTGAGCGGACACACATGAGCAGAGGAGGGGCATAGAGAGAGAGATTGAGAGAGAATCCCAAGCAGGCTCTGTGCTGTAGTGTAGAGCCAGATGCAGGACTCAATCCCACAAACCATGAGATCATGACCTGAGCCAGAATCAAGATTCAGATGTTTGAGGCTCCTGGGTAGCTAAGTCAGTTAGGTGGCCAACTTTGGCTCAGGTCATAATCTCATGCTTGGTGAGTTCAAGGCCTGCATCAGGCTCTGTGCTGACTGAAACTCAGAGCTTGCAGTCTGCTCTGGACTCTGTGTCTCTCTCTTTCTCTGCCCTATCCCGCTCACAGTGTCTCTCTCTCTGTCTCTCAAAATGAATAAAACATTAAAAAAAGTCAGATGCTTAACCAACTGAGTCACCCAGGCACCCCTGTACTCGACTTTTTAACATAAAATTCCGGAGCTGTTTTTCTTAGACCTAGCCACTACATGTGTAATTTATATACAAGACTTCTGTGACAACAAAAGTGTATCTATTATGTGTATGTCATTAATGAAAATTGTTTCTTTTTTAAAGATGACATTTCTCTATCTTTTCTAAGACTTGTTTTATCACTTTTGATTTGTGACTGTGATATAATAGCTGATTTAAATAGTTTTTTTTTCATGTGAGAAATCAGAAAAGATAGGGAAGTACTTCCAGTGATGGTAGAGCAAATTATGAGAAAGAATTCTCTCTCAGTAACCCCTGTCTTATTTTAAAGAACTCCTGTCTTTTTTTTGTTTGTTTGTTTGTTTGGATTTTGTTTTTAAGAGATAGAGTATGAGCAGGGGGGAGAGAGAGATCATGACCTGAGCTGGAATCAAGAGTCAGACGTTTAATTGTCTGAGCCACACAGGCTCCCTGCTCCTGTCTTATTTTAAAGCTGATTCATAATTCATTTTCACATTCAAAATGAGTTACCTCTCCAAAGAATAAGATGGGAGAGGCTCTACTTACATGATTAGAGCCCTGTTGGGTCTGTGGTGATGTTTGAGGCTGTGAGGGGTCCAGCTGTCCCACCTGAGTTCCCTGGGCAAAACTGACCCATCCTGGGAAAGGTGTCTGATTTGGGAACAGTCCAGCCAACCGGTCAAAAGCTGATAAAGAGAATTGGGAGAGCCCTGGAATTTGAGCTTGCTGCTGCTGTTGTAGAATCCCAGAGAAAGGAGGAATCCATGAATTAAATGGGCCCTGGGAGGACATGAAAGAAAGGAAGAATTTCTCTTTCATTTCAGAAAGAATTTAAAATCAGTCCTGAGCAAGAAAAGGACAAAATGTAAACGATTTCTGCAATTCTACTGCAGCATTATAAAAAAGGACAGCATTTTAGGACATTATGAACTGTGCAAATAGCATGACCAATGCTAAATTCCCAGAAATCATAAAAAATATGGGGCAGAGTGAGGTGGATGAAGGGTATGGTTTCTGCAGTTGCCAGACTGGTTGTAAATATTCTTCTTCAACTGAGTATGACTTTGTGTAAATAGTTAATTTAACTATCTCATAGTTGTGAGAATTTGTGTCTGGCATGTGTCAAATTCTCAGTAAATAAATCTTAATCAGATTACAGCTTTTACTTTTGTCTTCAAACAAAGGTCATTAGAATATATGGGATGAATCCATAACCTTAATAATTGAGATTTCAGAAATGAAATCAGAAAACATTTTGTCCTCATACAAACTACTGTAAAAAAATAAGTCATAGGCAAATCTTCTTAGAATAATCATAGAGGTACCTGAAACTGTAGTGGCTGAAGCTGAGCAGTATTAAGATTCAGAAGTAACTAGAAAAGGAAAGATAATATGAAAACCAGATTATTACACATGCTAAGACGATTAAGAACGATGTTTACTACAAATAAAGAACAAGTCAGAGCTGACTGATCCGTTTCCTGCTAGTGGTGTTTTCTCACTAAACTTATGCTAAATTACTGTGATTAGAGATTAGGATTTAACCACCTCTCCCCTGCTGTGTATAAACTTGCAAAACTTCAGCCCATTCCAGTGGGTTAGCCACTCACTTTATGCTCTTAAACACCTATACACATCTGTATTAGGTGCTATTAGAATAAAAATATATATGAGATACTGTCTCTGCCTTTAAAGAGTTTACTGTCAAACAGGGGAGCAAAATGATATTCTAGAAATAACTTGGTACACCCAATAAACATCAGTATTGGAAATATATTTGGATGTAAGAGCTAATGGATAGGCATGCAGGGTAAATTAATGAAGGCTTTTATCTCTACTCTACTGGGTTTCCATAGAAACAAACAAACAAAATGGAGAGATTGTTGTATTTCAACTAACCTCATTGCTGTTGCTTGCAGACATAAGGCGCTGTGGGATAAGCTAAAAAAATAAACAACAAACAAATGGTGAAAGAAGGATTTGTTAAAGGTTCCCCACAATGGTTTTAGTTATACCATAAGATCACTTACTGGGGCTGACATTGTGGCTCCCAGAAGCCCAAGAAGAATTATAGTTTTCATTTTCAGATGAAATAGCTAGAAAATAAGTTGTAAAATTGACCTTTAAAGAGAACCTCTGTGTAAAAATCATGATAACAATAATTTGTTAGTATTGTTCCATCAGAGGACTGGTTGGGTGAATTCTATAGTATTTACTTATATATTAGGATTTAAAATAAAAAAAGGCATACTTATAAATATCTATAACAGAACTTATTCTTTTTCTCAGAGCAGCTCTTTATAAAAACCAGAATTGTTTGCTTCTCCTCTTAGTTTGACCAAATGGTTCATTTGGTGGCATGTGATGTAGTTGAATGAGTTAAAGAACAAGGTGGCGTCCTCTCTTGCGATGTTTTGTACTTAAGGGGATGGGTCCTTCTGATCATGAGAGGCCCATCACTAGGTCTTTATGATAAAGACAATTTTAATGTCTGTTTAATGTAGTAGTAAAAATACTACAATTGGGGCGCCTGGGTGGCGCAGCCGGTTGAGCGTCCGACTTCAGCCAGGTCCCGATCTCGCCGTCTGTGAGTTCGAGCCCCGCGTCAGGCTCTGGGCTGATGGCTCAGAGCCTGGAGCCTGTTTCCGATTCTGTGTCTCCCTCTCTCTCTGCCCCTCCCCCGTTCATGCTGTGTCTCTCTCTGTCCCAAAAATAAATAAACGTTGAAAAAAAAATTAAAATAAAATAAAATAAAATAAAAAAAAATACTACAATAAAGATCTGACAGTAGCAGTCTAATAACAGATAAAAGTTCATTTAAAAATCTAATGACATTAAAGTACCTTAAAACTAGGCAATTGAGTCAATATTTTTCTAATTTGGGGAAAGATTATCAAATAAAACTGTAATATTGATTTATAGTGTAACTCATGGAAGCATATTACATCTTGTCCTCCAGATGTAAAAACTCCTGCCCTAATTCAAATTACTGACCTACATAAGCATTTAGGGTGACCCTGGTAGTTTATTCTACAGGAGTTGACTGATTTGGGCCCTTAAAATTATGAAAGCAAATATTTTGGTATCTTACCTTAATCCTTTGCCTAAGAAGAGAAATCTAAACCCATGCAAGATCTGTGTTCTTTTTATCTTTCAGCTCTGCTGCTTGAAGCTTCTCTTAAATTTAAAAACCCATCTTTAGAAAAGAATGACTAATCATTTTTCAAAGGGACTAGTGATTTAGTGGGTTTCAGACAATGGCTTAGCTAATAACCACTTTCCTAATCATCAAGGTAGTATATGGGATTCCCACACTTTTAGTAATGTCCTTAAATTATCCTCTGACAAATGTTTCCCTGTGATCATTCCTAGCTTCTGCTTTGGTTATGACTACATCTTCTAGAATAATTTCATTCTGCTCCATTTATCATCTTAAAATGAATACAGTAATAGAGTAGCCTTTAGGCCTTTATTCAAGGATTAATGGGTGATTAATTTTTATTTCAAGAGTAAAATACAGAATTACTAGATGTAAGAGGTATAAAAGATAAAAATCCAAAACCTACTTAGAGGCAGTTAAGATTCTCTGGTTCTTCAGTGTTGGACTGAGTAAATATGAACTAATTTTATTTAGGTTCAACTTTGAAAATATCAGTATATCTCCATTTACCTACAGAATGAAATCCTAAAATCATTACTAATTTCTATGTATCTATGACATATCTATGACCCATGTGATCATGTTGCTTGGAATAAGTAATTGAATAAATATGAAGCATGATGGCCTACATTTTAAAAATAAATGGTGAATGTTTTGTGTTTTAAAACATCCCTTTTGCTAAATATGATTTTAGCATTCAAAATACAACTGTTATGATCCACACTTCATTGTTACTTAAATTTTCTTCATAATGTGTTTTGTATTTGTCTTGTTTTTCTTTGCTGTTAGTATTGACCCTCTTCTAGTAGACAGTCCAAGATCATAAGCGTTGCCATAATGTATTATCAGTTAATTTCCATTGGAAGAGTTCTTTTGCTAACTTAATCTTGAATAACTAATGGTAGCTATCATGCAGGAAAACAACATTATTACCTTTCAATGAATTTGTCTTTCTTAGCAGGATGAGACACTTCTTGAAATTGCATGGTTCATTAATACTGAAAAATATGCCATTTTTTATAGAGCCAAAAAAAAGAAAAGCTACAAGGGAAAAAATAGTAAAGATAACAAGACCCCTTCCTTTACTAAAGCAGAGAAGCCACAACTAGGATTTTCTATCTGTTAGAAAGGAACTTTCCCAAGATTTACAAAAGTTTCCTTTTAGATTAGCCAAATATTTAGACTGCCCCAGATGTTGATGCAGATTTAACTAGAGCTTGGTGGTTAATGTAATCAGTTGTTGCCTGGAAAATCCAGTATTTGGGTGGGTGGGTGAACTAGATAGATGGCTCTAAATTGTCTGATGACATACTTCCAATTAATGACCTTGGTCTATTCTGAATATTGTCAAATTAAATTTAGTACACCATTAAGGTCTCAGTCTCAGAGGTTTTCTATTGCATTGTTGGGGTCTTAGGCAGCTAACACTACTACCGAGCCAGAAAGTTGTCAGGGCCCAGCACTGGAAAAGTTAGGGACTGTATCACAGAGCCAAAATAGAGTCAATGTAAAAATCAGCTTGGTGATGAATAGTTTCAACTAGCTACATTCCTTAAATGTGAAGGCAGTTGGAAGGAAATTTCTGTTATTGTTTTCTTTTTGTTTTTATTTTCCATACTTGAGTATTCTAAAGCAAAGCAGTTGAAACTCTCCAGTTATACAACAAATTGAAGTAGAAAAGAGCAGGTTATGCTTTCCTACCTGATACCTCCCTATGTCATTGGTGGCAAAGTTATCTCTGGGCAGGAGGGAAAGTAGCAAGGGGTTCTCATTTAATTCTTACCACACCATAGTGTGGATATTGTCTGTGTCTCTTTTTTACATTCAGCTATGTTGAACTTACTCATTTTTTTTGGTCCATTCACCCAGTAGCTATTCCATTGACTTTGTGAAATAAATAGGTTCTTTTATTCAAAGAAGAAAAAGGTGATACACATCCAGAGCAATGTCAGTCTTTATGGATTAAGGTACAGGGACCTTAAGTTGAGGAAACCTTACAATGGGGATATCCTGAGCCAGAGACTGTGACTGTGACTTCATTACTTTGTTTTGGTTTGATGACCAGAACACCAGATAGCCCTTTATTCAAGTAAAAGTACAAAAACACACATCAGTGCCAAGTACATATGACTGTTGGATTATGTACCATTAAAATGATCCTTACCCTTACTCTGTTCCAATAACGTAGATGGTGAAGCACAAATAACAATGGCTTATATATTAGTCCTTTCAAAATGTTATCTCTGCTTTCCTTTCCCTTCAAGCAACCTGAAAAATCAGTTAAGAGGTTGACAGAGAACCACGGTGAAGTAAATCAGTATTCTGCACATCAAGAGAATAGAGTTTGAATTTTAGCACTGCTTATAATAAAATAATTTTCTGGTATTTGAGTTATAATTTTCTAGGAGCTTCTAATGACATATCAAGGTAAACAGGATACTTATATCATTGCCACATTTCAGTGAGAAAGCTGAGGCACAAGGTTCAGCAACTTCATTCATTCATTTATTCATACAACACACATTTATGTATAACTTCTATATCCATGTCCTTATTGGGTTTTGAGAACTTAGTACTAATAAAACAGACATGATTTCTGCTTCATGGAAATTACTGTTAGTTTTCTACTATCAAAGGATTACCAGAATAATGGCCAGTATACTGGTCTTTTGATTATTCATCAAGTAGTCTTTCCAAATCACCAAGCTGCCTAACCAGGGAGAAGAGAGACAGCACAATTCCAAAGATAATTAACAACAACAATAACAAAATAATAAATGATAAAAGTGAGTATTTTCATTTATTGCCAGAGTTGAATAATGAATCTCAGTTCAATCAAGGTAACTGGTGACTCTAACAATTACTTCATTATTAATTTGTACAATAAATACAGAGGATAAGCAAGCTGTCAATCATATCTTTTCTATTACATAGTAGAGTGCTTACTTTTAACTTCTATGAGACTTTACTGAAGTGCCCCCTTCTGTTTAATGGTGTACATTACTGGATATTAATCATCACCTGCCCACTATGCCAATACATTCTAGCTTAATGGATTTGGCTTGATAATATGAGTCTAAATTTATTATATTTCAGATTTATAGGTACATGCATGTGAATTATGTCTATAAAATATAATTTCCAGGATTAACTTGTTCAGGAATAGAGATATTAAGAAAAATAAGGTTATATATACCTCCTCTTTTCACAAAAGGGCCCAGGAGGTTCAGAGTAATTGAGAAGCCACTATACAATTAAGCTTGGGCTACAAAACTATCAACAGACTGTGAGTCCATAAAGTGTAGCCTGTAGAGCATTCTGTGGGAGGCACATTGTCTCAAACACACCCCATCCTGGTTTGGGCATAATCAACACTCACCTTTTCTGAAAAGCACTTCTTTTGTTCTCTAACCTGAAATGGTTTCTTTTTCTGCTGAACTACTATCATATTTATTTGTGTCCTTTGCTCTTTGTAAATTTCAGACAACTACTTTCATGACCCATGTGTCTGTTTCTTCTTTTTGTCTGGCACTAAACTGGTTTCTGTATGATAACTTCCCAGAAACAAACTCCATTTTAATGAAAATATTGTAGTTCTAGTAACTTGATTTAAGATTAGGGTCTTTGGGTGATTTCTGGCTTTCCCCCCCTGATATCTAGCCAAGACCACACTGGGGTCATGGGGCTTCTTGTGAATGTTGTGGTCAAGGGCAGTAGTCAGACCAGTCTGACTTAATTCTCCCTCAGAATTGTGTTGATTGTCTTCTTTTTCTATTTTGTTACATTAAGAGTGTATCTCCTTAACAAGATTTTATGCTTTCTGACAGCACTGGTATTTTATGGCTCCAAATTTTGCTGTCTTGTCTTCCTTTTTTCTTCTTCACTTCCTTTCTCCTTGACTTCTTCTATATATTTACTCATTTCTTCTTTTGTCTCCTACTCCATTTATTTCCTTTTCTTCCACCTTTCCTGGTTTACAAACTGTCCAGTGATCTGACTCTTGCCTTGTTCCCCTACTTGACTGCTTCTCACTTCAGTCCTTGTTCACCAACTCCAGCAATGCTAGTTTTCTCTCTGAAGTTTGAACATGTAAAATCTATTCCTGCCTCAAGGCCTTAGTTGTTTTATACGCCCAGAATGCTGTCTGTTTGATCACTGAGGAGCCAGAGTCTTCTTATCACTCAGTTTAGGAGTCATCCCACAAAAGGATGTTCCCAGACTACCCAATCTAGAGAAGTCACCTCTGTCATATCACCCTGGTTAAATTCTCTGCAAAGGCTGTATCACTGTTTCATAACTGATAATTTACTTATTTATTTATTCTTTTTAGTAGTATTAATAATTATTTGTTTTTATTTTTTACCTTCCATTACTAAAATATAATTCCATTACAGCAGAATCTTTTTTTTTTTAACTTCTTTATCTCAGTGCCTAGAGTAGTGTCGGGCCCATAATAAATACTCAAGTATTTGTTGAACGATTGTATGAAAATTCTTATGACTTGGAAATTCCAAAGATACACTTTTACAGAGTGAGATTAAATGTTACTTACAGCACTGACAGATATGGAAAGTCATTGAAGTGTTTGATGAGGAGACATTACATTGTTTAATAAACTACTCTTCTTTCTAGAAATTTATTCTGTTATATAGGCATATTATAATACAACAAAATTATTAATGCAGTGTCTTTCATATTCCAAACAAAAATTATACCTCTGGCTTGGTTTAAACACTTTTCTAACATAGAGTCTGTTACCTCATTTCTGGTGAACTTACATGAAGAGTTTGGTAGAAAGGAGTGGTCATTTGTAATTATGTGTTTCTCTATTAGTAATGTCTTAGTCCACACCTTAGCAATTTTAGAAGTGTCTGCTTTTTTTTTTTTCCTGCTTGCTATTTGAACACCAAAAGGAGAACTGATATTTGTTGTTTGGAAAATGGCTCAGAGTCAAGTCTGATTGTAGAATTAAGGAAAGAAATTGGAGCTAAATTGTTAGAAGGATTGTAAGTAGGAAAAAATCAGTATAAAGTTTATGAAAAATAATGTTATAAATGGGAATTGTATGCTGGAGGTCACTCAACATAATAGACTCAGATTATGAAGACGAATATAGCTAAAAGTGCTGCTAGATATTATTGTCATTCTGCTCCACCTTGGAAATAATTCTGTCTGAATTACCAGTGTTGGGTCAGTTGGTCACCCGTATTCACCTTACCCTGTCCTTTGGAATTACTGATGAAAAAAACTCTTTAGTTTCTAACTCTTCTTTTTCAGAATTGTATTTGTCTCTGTAGTGGATGCTGTGATGTCCCAACCAGAGCCCCGTTCTGAAATGAAGGATTTATTGCCCTAGCTTCTGGGAGTGCTAACAGCAGTCAGCCTCTTCAAGATTTGCCTCTCCTGCCTCCCTCAAGGGCTTCTCTCTTCCCGGGCCAACAAACACCCTGTAACTAGTCCACTAAAGCCTCCAGGCCTCTTACCACCCAGATCCAGAATTCTGTATTGGGATTGACTAAAGCCTTTGTTGACACAGCAGCTGATCCTGCTTCCTTCCCCTCTATTCCATGGATGTTAAGTCTGAAGACTCTTAATAATTTTCCTGCATGTTAATCTCTACCTCAGACTGCTGTGGGGATCTCAACCTGAGACAGTCACCAAGTTGTTAATCATGGAAATATTACCTTTGAGTGACATGTTCTAAAGATTTGATCATATTTCCGCAAGTGTTAATTTCTCATCACGTTAGCCAGTTCTGAGTCACTAGAGAGAATAGATTATTGGTATTGAGAAGTAGCCTCTAATGTGCTACTCTCATTTATCACGTGTTGAATTGTGAATGTCATTATTTCTGTGCCTTAGGCCATGGTCTGATATACAGAACTAAGCTTTTCATTAGACTTTTACTGTTATATATGTTACTGTATATTGAATAAGAACAAATATTATCTGAAATAATGGCCATAAAATGGTTAAATGGGAAAACTCCAAGGCCCTATATATGGAGTCCATGATGGGAAATTATTGCTGGTTATTCTTTTCATATAATGGTTTCCAAAACTTGCCCCCCACTGCATCATTGCAAAGTATTTCTGACCAAGCTTGAGAGAGAGAGAGAGAGAGAGAGAGAGAGAGAGAGAGAACAGAGATCTCACTAGGGCCAGAAGCACCCAGCAGCTTTCAATGTTCACACCAGAAAGTTTAGGACGGCATACATTTGTGGAGTAAGTCAGGACTAAGATAAACTAGGGCTGTGGATATTTAATTTCCAAAAACTTTTACAAAACTTCGCAGTTTATTGTATTTATTTGTTACCAATTTTCAACTCATCTCCATCTCAAAGAACTTCAAATACAGCTCAAGATTAAGACTCTGGAGCCATTTTGCCTGGCTCCACTTTTAACTGTCATCTGTAAGCACTATGAACTATGAACTATGGTCAAGTTTGAAACCTCTCTGAGGCTGGGTTTACCTTTCTGTAAAATGGGGATGACCTCATTGGGTTCATAAGATAATTATACTCTGTTCATATAAAAGTATCTGATGTTAGTTACATTGGGATTAGATCCTAAGCTTCTTGAGTGTCCCCAGGGCCTAGCACAAGATTGACTCAGAATATTTATTTGTTAAATGTATGAAAGAATGAAGCATAATACAGAAATATCTTTTCTTACAGAGACCAGCATGGTAAATTGAATAGCACTTGATGTAGAAGAATAGAAACAAAACGCAAAAAGCCAGCGTGATGTTAGAAATAGAGGATCCTGGGTGCTCGGATGGCTCAGTTGGTTAGGCGTCCGACTTGTGCTCAGGTCATGTTCTTGCAGCCTGTGAGTTTGATCCCCACATCTGGCTCTCTGCTGTCAGCATTGAGCCCACTTTGGAACCTCTGTCTCCTGTTCTCTCTGCTCCTTCCCTGCTCGTGCATGTGTGCTCTCTCTCTCTCTCTCTCTCTCTCAAGAAATAAACATTAAAAAATTTAAAAAAGAATAAATAGAATATCCACAGAACATTTGGGTAAAAAGGTAGGCCCCTGAAACAAACTAACATATATATTATCGATCAACTAGTCTGTTAATTAAAAATATTCTTGAAAAAATTTCCAAAATACAAATTTCAACATTTTATTAAGGAATATTCACTTGTTTTTACCAACTCCTCTTTCCCTCAAATTCTATTCTTTCCTTTAAAGTGGTGTGCTGGTAAACTGGAGCTCTGACAGCAAACAAACAGCAAACCTCTTTTTTGTTGTATTATCTAATTTCCATACTGTAAATACTCCCACCAGGGTCCATTTCAAATTACTGACTGTTTAGCAAACTAGCTTTTAAAATTCCTAGTATTAAAGTTTGAATCTCAAAATGCAGTAAAAGTCAAGTCCAACAAATTAATGCCTTCGCATAATGGATTGTGCTTGAATCACCCAAATAATGAAGTTTTGTTGCCCTAGTCAGAAGTATTTCACATGGTATATCTCATATAGCTGTCAATTTATGCTAAGGATATAGATGTTTAGAGATATGTGAAACTAACATTTGTTTACTGCACTATATCATGTTCTCAGCTATGTTTTCTAAATGCATTTTTTCAACTGATCCTCATACGAATCTGCATAGTATTTTCATTATCATTTTATTTACATGGAACCTGAGATTCAGGGAAATTAAATAATTTGCCTAAGGTGGTTTAGTTGTTTAGTGATAAAACTCTGATTTGAACCCAGGTCTTTTCACAAAGTAAATACTTATTTCTACACTGTTCTCTAAGTGTTTGTATGGGACAAAGATACTGGATAATTTTTTCCCATGTACTTTTGAGGTACATTAAATAAACATCATGATTTTCTTGCTTAAAATTTCTTTCTCATGGTTTGTTGAGGATTCGCACATTTCCTGAAAGTATAATCTCTGACATATATTCTGTTATAGTCAGTGTTTCCCAATTTCTGGATTTTTGGACGCTTGCTTTAGATCATTTGAGAATTTTCTAAGACAGATACTAAGGCAGAAATTTTATTTCTGTCTTTTTAGTAGTCTTAAGAAACTCCTTACTGATATAAGGAAATATGTCCAGGATTATTGTTCTAAAAACAGCTTAAGGGCCCTCAGCTGAGATGATAAACCATGAAGATCTCCTAAGAACAGTGCTTATTGTTCTGGTCACATTTCAATGAAGGAAGTTTAATTTTCTCTATTCCTTTTCCAAGAAGGTCTTCCACCTGCAAAAACAATGACTTAAAACAGCAGAAGCCAAGAACTAATAAATCAGTGCCACAGACAAATTTCCTCATCAGGACTGCTTCCAGGAATTTAGAAACTGTGGAAATACCAATATTGTGTCTTCATAAAATATCTGCTTAATTGGATATTTTAGATTCAGCAGCCAGAACCATTTATAAATTACTAGTCAATTTCTATTTTTGCCAAATAAGAATTGCATGGAATTTCTGATAAGTGGTAATATTACTTACAAAGAGTTCTGCTTTCTTTCTGAAATTACGTTCATGACTACATTAGATGCCTCATCAAATTTGTAAATGTATGTACTGTTACCTTTCATAGCTTATTCTTGCTCTTGCATTCTCTGGTTTTCCATGTACAGATGTGTATACCAAACATGTAAACATTTTACTTGCACACTTCTATCTATAAAGCATCACATTTGGTATCTGTTTCTGAATGATGATATAATTAGAACAAAAATACTGCTTATTAACATTTGAATTGTGCCAGGTGTTATAGTAAGCACTTTATATAAATCAACTCAATTGTATTAATCCTCCCACAACCTTGAGTTTTAGATATTGATATTCTAATTTTATAGTAAAAAACATAGAAATCCCTGAGATTCAGAAATCTTCCCAGAGGTATGTGGTTAATGGGGCTCTGGGGGGCAGAATCTGAAGTCTGTTCAATTCCAAAATCATCTTCTTAACAACCATACTATACGGAAGCACATAATTTATTAAAGACCTATTCCATAAGCTTCAAGGTTTGCATTTTCATATATGTGCAAATTTTAGGAAATCACTTAGTTAATCAAATAGTGTTTTGTCATGGATCCGATGGGTGTGAACCTATATTTCTACAAATGTACTTTTCTTCTTTTCTATGCTGTTATAAACTCCATAGAGAATTTAAGATATTTATTATTTTATATATTTTTGATATTTTGACAATATTTTGTAATATTAGGACAATAGTATTTTTATTAAATTGTCCCTTTCTGCTATGATACCTATTTTACATTATTGTGGAAAATATCCTTTTGTTATGCTGTCACTTACCAGTCAAAAATGAAAAAACTAGTGTTTTGGAGAAAAATTAATTAAAAATGCTATAAAATGAGTTCTAGGCCCTGAAGGTATGAACGAATGAAAAAAGTATTACCGAGAAAGATTCATGAAATTGGCAACTAATCTCTATAAAGGTGACTAAAGTAGCCCATGGATAAACATTGTGTAATGATTTACAAAATGTCTGAGTTTGGGTTATCTGTCTAAGCCTGGACTTTGAATAAGTGTTAGGTTGGGTTGAAATGACTCTTAAAAACCAACGTCAGTGAAGCAATTTGTGGGAAGTCATTTTGATGTAGCATGGCCTGTTTGGTTGCTAGTACAGCAGAACTACTTGGACCCTCTTTCTTCAGTAATTACTCATCCTGATTATTCTGGAAGGTAAAATTTACTGAGTAGTCATGTTATTATGTGGCCCAATGAAGTATCCTCATTGGGTTTTCTCATTGCTGAAACAAGCAATTTGCTTTTCTTAGGAATTTCACATAAACTCAGTCTAGAATCACCACTGAAAGCTAGAATAAACAAGTAAAATCTCTGTCCAAGAAGACTTTTTGAAGACACTTTTAATATTTCTCTGTACATATATATCTGTAAAGGACTAAGAAAATCAGTTTATGTTGGATGGTGGAAGGAAGTTCCTGGCTGTATGTTTCGTAGGTGCTTCAGAGAACTGACTTAGATTCAGAGATTAGATAAGCCTTTGGATAAAATTTCTTTTGGCACAGGTGGATACAATTAGAGTCCAGAAAGGAATAATTGTGAAGACCTAGCCTAGGGTCAGTGATGTGCACCCACAAGGCTGTGTTTTAGAAATCTCTGGCAGTTCCATTAGGATATTAGGAAATTGTTGGTACGAGAAGTTCCTAGAAAGCCAATGCATTGCTTTTTTTCCTTTAAATGTCAAAAGTACCAAAGAATTCAAGGACATATACTACCCAGTGACATGTGCTAGTTGGGGGAGGTGGGACGGTCCCCCAACTAGCACATATTTCTGGATATGTAACTTCCATGCAGCAGTAGGCCCAACATAGGTCAACTTCGGCAAAACAGCAACAGCTATTTGTGAAGTACAATTTCATCAAAATTTGTGAGTTCCAAACTATCGCCTGTATAAGTGATAAAGCCTGAAGTTTATAACCAACCAATGTTCTTTGGATAAAAATATGGTAAAGAGAAGATCTCTGATAAAACACATGGTAAGATAATTTATTAGAATAAATAGATGAGTGCAATAAATTTATTCACTACATTTATTGGATAAATGACATTGTTGATAGCATGGCTTCATCATCAAAAAGTGTTGAGTTTGAAGTCCATTTTAGGCATTTACCAGCCATATAATTTTGGGCAACTTAACTAACTTCTATGAACCTGTTCTCTTCTCTGTAAAATGGGACAGATTACATGCTTATCTACAGGGTATTGATGGAAAGTAAATGCTGCTAAATGTGAAAATGCATTGGTCACCATAATAATAATTTTCAACAAACCATATTAGGGGAAACTTGACACATTTGATTTTCTAGGGAGAAGTGTCTAAGAGGCAAAGTTAGTTTAAAAAAAGTGTCCCGATCTGACTCACATATATGTGACTATCTAATTTAAAATTATCATGTTGCAATTTAAAATAATAAAAGAAAAAGTTACTTGGATAAAAGGATAGCTTTATCAGTGAGGAATAAAAAAGCGACTGGCCATATGGCTATCCTGTGCTGTCCTACATGTTTTTCTCAAACTTTTGCTGGTTTACTGATAATTTAATATTCATGATATACTCTCTTTGCTAAATCTTGGTATCCCCTATTAAAATGCAGATGACTTTATCCCTTCAACCAAACATTATTTATTATTAGCAATGATCCAGAGATATTTTACTCAGAACGCTTATAGTCTAAAATATGAGAATTTTTCTGTAAATGAATGGGTGAGATACTGTTTGGTGAGAATTGAATAGAGGTAAGGTCATGGCACATATGGATTAAGGATAGAGTGAACTGTTTATAGGGAAGAGAAACCCTGAGCTTGGCCCTGAAAAAGGAGTAGGAATTCACAGGGAAGACATATGTGGAATGAAAATTTGAAGCAAAGTATAAATTATGTGCAAATGCCTGGGGCATGACATAAAAAGTTGGTACTTATGGGGGTATAACTATTCAAGATAATTGGAATACAGATTCCTATGGGAAATTGTTGGAATGCAGTTTGGAAGATAGAGGCCACATCATACAGGGTTTTCTAAGACAGCAAATGTGCTTAGATTTTATCCCGTTGACAGCTGGCCTTTATCAATTAAGCAAAGGATGCATGTATTAGTCATCCTTCTTTCTGGTCACATGTAAAGTTCTACTTTCTAGCCCTTTAAATTAGTGACTTGCTTTGGCCTATTACATATGAGCAGGAAATAGTATGTGTCACTTCTGGCTAGAAGCTTTCAAATAATTCACCACTCTTTCTCCTGGGCCACTGACAATGTTTCAAATGCTAGGTTTTCTATCAACATTCATTTCTTCAACCTGGATCCCTCTGATGAGAACAATATGGAGAAAAACTTTAAATTGACCCACAGTAAATATGTAGTGTAAAGGAGAAATAAATCTTATAGTTTCAAGCCACTGAGGTTTTGGGATTGTTTGTTACACAGCATAAATTAGCTTATACTTGTTATTACACTGCAACATTATTACCTCACCATGACCCTTCCTTATACTTCATCTGAATAAATTTTTCCCATAATCCGACTAATGCTTTTTCCTAGGATTTCTCATCGATCTGTTTTTCTAATAGGGTCACCATTCTAGCTCTGTGATACATTACTTGCATGACTTCAAGTGAGCTACCTAACCTTCCCAGGCCCTAGTTTTCTGCTCTGTAAAATAAGATTAATAATAATTGCCTGTGGGTCTGTTGTGTTGGAGGAGGTCATTGAGAGGACATGACTGTTGACTGATCTGAGGCTGGACCAGGGCAACTGGATGCTTTTTGCCTCCTTCTCTGATCTTGGAATGTATATTCTACCACTGGAGACAGTGGAGACATTTTCAAGGATACCACTTGAGAGAGCAGTGTGTTGTTAAGATCATATAGATGGCTTATGTGACTGAACCCAGTTAAGTTCATATAGATTTTTAAGATTCTGGAAGGCTAGGGCAGAGATTTAATCATCTTGTGGCTACCCAAGATGAGCCTTGTATGTGAATTCCCTTGCTTCTTATAACTGCTACCTGTTAGTCTGGAGTGACCTGCCTCTTTCTTCCATCTGTTTTCCCTTGTCCTCCATGTACAGGGTCTAGTTTCAGATTTTATTCAGGAAGTGCCTGAGGTTTAGAACCAACATATTGTGAGATATTAACATAACATATTACATATAACATATTAAAACATGTTATAGGAAGTACTTGATCATTGTCTTGCATATAATGGGTAATCATTAAATAGAAACTGTAATCATTATTACTAATATTGGTAATATTTCCACTTCATTTATCTCAAACTCTCAACTCCTGGTGCTCAATGTGTTTAGTAGGTTATCAATTCAGTGACCAATCATGGCCTCCGTTTGAACTTCAAGTCCTATAACTATTACTGATGCCTCAGCAATTTTTGAGGTTCACTGATCTAGAGATAGTTGTGATGTTATCAGTTGTCTATGATTTTTAATTGCAACTTCACTACCAAGTTGGTTCCTATTTATGAATATATACTTATATATATTTCATCAATTATTTTACTTCAGGATGCACAATCCTCAGTGTCCATGAACTATTGATACAGCCAGTCAGCATTACAAATGTATGACTCTATTTGTATATAGATGGGGTAGATAGTAGAATATACATCATCAGATTGCCTTGGTAAGAATAAGCTGCAGGTAGTAGGCTGAGAGGTCCCTAAGTGAAATGATGCTCAAGAAAAGTGTGTGTGTGTGTGTGTGTGTGTGTGTGTGTGTGTGGGTTTGACAGAGAGAGAGAGATAGAGAGAGAGAGATAGAGAATATATGTTTGGTGATGTAATTTTGTTGCAAGATTACGTTCTGCTTTTGTTGCAAGATTTCCTGTCTGCTTTTGGACAGTCAAATCATTAACATAGATTGATTAAAATGTAAAGAAAATTACTGAATAAAGTGTGAAATCAGAGACTTGGACACCTGAGTCTTACTAGCTCCTGGTGAATGTGATTATCTTTAGATGCTTTACCTAAATGATTCTGTGGCTAATTAAAGAAACTAAAATTTTATCTTAAGTGCCATTCACAATTATGTACAGCTACTGAGAATGTCTTACTGGGATTTTAAGGCTAAGTCAATTAGAAATGATTGCAATGGGCACAGGAAGAGCCCCAGGACATGATAAAATGCTCTGTGAGCCGTAAAGCAGGGTAGGCATTCAGCAACGCGTGCAGAATCTGTTTGTGCATGACTACATGGGGGTTCTCTCCTCATCAAGTACACATATGTTTAGTGTTTTGTTTTTTCTTCAGTGTCATTCTTTTTTCCCTAATAGAAACTATAAACTGTACTTTATCATGACACATTCTAAATTTTCTTCCATGCCATGTAAAATAAATTCCAAATAACTGCAGATAACTAAACTTAATTTTAGCCAACTGAATATGTTAAAGAATATGAAAGGCTACAGATGCTAAGGCTGAGGGACAAATTGCACTGAATAGATTTGTGGTGAGAGTACTCATTTTTTAATCGTCAATGTGGATGCATACCTGGCATTTTTATGTAAGTGAAATAAGGAGTTGTAAAATGCTGAAAAATTCAGACTGCTGTCAGAAAGGCTCTGTATCTGTTCAAATCTAGTATGTGATGGATAGGCGCCATTTATTTGGCTTTTACTGTTTAAAGGAAAACAGTTTAGTTAAAGGTACTGTTTACCATTTTAAAGGAAAGATAAGGTAGTGGTATCCTTTGCAGTGGGAATCAGAATCTACACATGATTTTTTTTAATGTGACAGACTTTTGAATGTTAAATGCTGGAGGAAATTCAGTGCCAACTCAGAAGCTTATAAAATGGTTTCTTAACCCCTGTGACAACATTAGGAGGTATATCCAGCTTCCGTAAGAATTTCCCTAAGGAGAGCATAGACCAAGGTCATTTATGGCAACAAAGGACAAATTCACTCAAAGCACATACCAGGGATTAAAGTTTAGTACAAGGAAAATAAATGTGACAACGGAATCAATAAAGACATTCACAAACAAGAACAGAGACACGCTGTTTGGCAGCCAGAGAAAAGCCAAAGGAAACAAAGACATGAGGAAAAATAAAGACGTCTAAATTTACCCTAAATAAACTCAATGACTTTTTCAAAGTGTTCCGCGCATAATGCTGATATTTGGTTCCCTAAATCTTAAAAGGACAGACCAGAGGCCAGTCACCTGTGTACATACCCAAAGGCATAATTGAACAGTATTTTTGCCAGTTGTCTCTGTGGTTTGGCAATTTCAAAGGGCTGATTTTTTTTCCCATCCATTTCATTCACCTGCTTATCACTTGCTCACTGATGCCAGAATTTTCCCTAAAATTGTGTGATTTCATCTTTATTAATTAAACTTTTAAAGTCTGCTTAAATTTTGTCTTTTACATTAGAGTTTTAAGCTCTGTTTACATGCTGCCTTTTCATTTACCTAAATGAGTAAGTGCTGAGAACTTAGACTCTCAGAAGGTTGGAGATGGAACTACAGGCAGTCCCCAGAAAGAAGTGGTTGGAAAAGGTCACTCATCCTGTTATGACATCTGGAGAGACCAAGGTTAGGTAGGAATAGACGAGGAAGAAAGTGAGCATATATATTGGGGCAGAAAGGATCAGGTTTATGAGCCTGCGGGGCATGAAAGATTTTTGGACCATTGCATAATTATTCCTGGAAGTGGTATCCTTGAAAATTGTCCTTTGTGTGTTGTCATTTTCTCGACCCTTTAGATGGCTGGGGTTAAAGAACAATTCTCCTGAGATAAGCAAAATTTCATTCTAAATTAGACAAATAAATGCCAAGTATTTATATTATTGTTAGATTTGTGATATTTGAGGCATTTGGAGGATTAATAGGGAATTCCAGGGAGACAAGTGAGATACTTAAAAGTCTAGCAAGTTGATTTCTGCATGTAGGGTAAAGGACTGAGATCTTTTGGTTCATGTAAAATAGGACTAGCAAGTACCATAGGTGTCTGAAATTATATCGCATGAAGTTACAAAGTGGTGTCTTGTACCTCTTCCCTGTATCACCCTTCTGGTGCTTAAAGTAGGAATGCTGCTTTGATATTTTTCTAGAGTCACCATTGGATGCTTTGTTTTCTTTCTTCTGGAGAAATCTGTGATAGAAATATAGCTTACAGTGAGTCTGCAGGGATTGAAATTAGACAATACAAAAATATTTTAATGTGAAAATTCCTTCGCACCTATGAATATTTAATAGCAAAAGAGTTGGAGGGCTTTACAGATATCATACTTGAATCCCTTCTTCATGTGCATCATCCTGCTTTTCTATTGCATATCTCAGAATGAATCAACTCCTTTCCATAATTATTTGATGATTTAAGCAGCAATTACAACGTACAAATCAATTTTGCTCCTGTGCTTTGCTATCAGGCATCAATTATTTACTTGCAGAAAGACTTTCACCTAACTTTACTGCAGATTGCCACCCGCCCCCCAGCTTTACTGAGGTAAGACTGACAAAAAGTATACATATTTAACATATACAATGCAATGGTTTCATATACATTGTGAGATGATGATCACCATTAAGCTAATTAACATAACATCACCTCACATACCATTTGTGTGTGTGTGTGTGTATGTGTGTGTGTGGCTAGAAAACTTGAGATTTAGACTCCTAGAAAATTTCCAGTATACAATGCATTGCTATTAACTGTAATCAGTCACCATGCAGTACATATCCAAAATTTATTCCTCTTATAACTGAAAGTTTGTACCCTTTGACCAACATCTCCCCATTTTCCCCACCCCTAGCCAGGTAACCACCATTCTACTCTCTGTGAGTTTGACTTTGTAAGATTCCACATATAAGTGAGATCATGAAATATTTGTCTTTCTGTGTCTGGTTTATTTCATGTGGCATAATGTCCTCCAGGTTTATACATATTGTCACAAATGGTAGGATTTCCTCCTTTTTAAGGTTACACAGCCAATGGTTATACATAAAGACCTCAGTATCACTAATTATTAGGGAAATGCAAATCAAAAGCACAATAAGATATCACTTCACACCTGTTAGAATGGCCATTATCAGAAAATCAAAAGATAACAAGTGTTGGCTTGGATGTGGAGAAAAAAAAAAACAACCCTGTGCACTGTTGGTGAAAATGTAAATCCGTGTAGTCATTATGGAAAATAGTGTGAAGGTCCCTCAAAAAATTGGAAGTAGAACTGCCATATGATCCAGAAATTTCATTTCTGGGTATATATCCAAAGGACACAAAATTAGTAGCTCAAAGAATTATCTGCACCCCTATCCTCACTGAAGCATTATTCACAGTAGTCAAGATATGGAAATTGATAATTTTACTGCAATTTAAGAATTGAGAGTGGTCATGAGGCACCTGGGCAGCTTATTCGGTTAAGTGTCTGTCTTTGGCTCAGGTCAAGGTGTCACCGTTCCCGAGTTCGAGCCCCGTATTGAGCTCTGTGCTGACAGCTCAGATCCTGGAGCCTGTTTCAGATTCTCTGTCTCCCTCAGTCTCTGCTCCTCCCCGCTCATTCTCTGTCTCTCTTTCTCTCTCAAAAGTAAATAAACATCAAAAAGTTTTTTTTTTAAATAAAAAAAATTGACAGTGGCCAGATTTTCACAAGAAACTATGATCTTTCATAATAATTTCAGGCTTTGATTCTTTTCATTGTGGCAAAATTGTTATTTTCACCTTCTTTTGATTCTTTGCTTGAGAAAGTTGAGGTTGAATCAACCAAAGCTGTATAAAAAAGGACAAAATACTTGGAGCAAATATAGTCAGTTGTGTGTGTATGTGTTGTGTATGTGTGTGTGTGTGTGTGTGTGTGCACGCACATGTGAGAGTGTTAGAAAAATCAAATGGAAAAAGGCCTTTTTTCATAGATCATTCTGTAAGCAATTCTGCCTTACCTGGATCCAGAGACTAGGATAATAATACCACATAACTTTTGTCCACTCTGTTTAAGTAATTAAGAGATTAAGTAGAAGAACTGTAAACAGAAGCTAGTTTTTTTTCTTCTTCTCTAAAGGTATTATCCAATTATAGATAAACAATTACATAATTTTTTAATGTGTATATATACTAGATATTGCATGGGACATACTTATTAAAATATATGATTTGAAATTCAAATTTACTGGATATCTTGTTTCTCATTTATTTATTTTTGCTAAATCTGACAACCCTACACATGAGGAAACATCCAGAGGAGATGAGGATGCAAACTGTGCAGAAAATGAGCTTTCCAGGCAAAGGGAACGGTAGGTGCAAAAGCTATGAGTTGAGAGCAATATCCATGGTGTTCAAAGAATAGCAAGAAGGCCAATGTGATTGAGTAAATGAAGCCAAGGGAAGATATGGTCAGAGGGTTGAGAGGAACTGACATTTGAAGGGACTTTGACTTTTATTTGGATATGGGAATTTCATAGAAGGGTTTGTGCAGAGTGACAGGGTATGGCTAGTATTCTGAAAAGATCACTGTGGCAACTATGTTGAGAATAGGTCCTAAAGGGGAAGGATGAGCAAGCAGTGCAGTACTGGGGCTACTGTGAAACTCAGATGAGAAATGATAGTGATTGTGACTAAAGTCCTTGTAGTGTATATTATGACAGGTGACTGGATTTTGGATATTTTGAAGATGTGATTTACTCATGATCTGATATGTGACAAAGAGAAGAGTAAAGGACGACTAGAGTAATACTGTTCTTCTTTACTGAGATATAGAAGGTCATGTATAGAGCAGTTTGTGTGTCTTTGTAAGACCTGAGGGGAACACCTCAGATTTTTTTCCAACAATAAGATCTCTTTGTAGTAATACAGTGAACTTCAAAATTACAAGTTGTGTACATTTTTTTTGTACGGATGTGACACTCCAATGAAATATTTGAAAATAAGTAAACACCCAACAGCAACAAGAAAAACTCAAAATGTTAAAATATGTAAGTCCTGCAAATAAGATCTGAGACTTTATTAAATATCTAAGTATGAATGCTTATAAACCAGCACAAAACTGAATGCAAATTCAGAAAAAAATCACAGGGCAGTGTTTTAACATATCCACCGACTTTATGTCTCCAGATTAAACTAACAACAACTGGGATGTGGGATGAATAGGTAAGACCTGGTGACTGGTGAGATAAAGGAGGAAGGGAATGTGAAGTCAAACTCCTGTCTTACTTTGAGCCACTTCAAAGATGGCCCTGCCCTTCCCTGAGATGTGAAATGTAGGTTAGGCATAAAGGAGTAGGGAGAAAGTCACCACTGATAGCTTCCTCCCCACCTGCTACTTCCTGTCCTCTTTCAGGGGAGGATGGTTTAGGAAAAAAAAAAGAACAAATTTAAATGAAATAATTTATACAGTTTATTTATGAACTGCATTTATCATCCATAAAGTTTATTGTTTCACATATTTTCAATTCTAAAACAATTATCTTTATAGGTATAGAGTTTTTCCTTAAAAGAGAACAGAAGAAAACCCATATATGTAATCATTATATTTGCAATTAAGCTGACTGAAAAAGAGAAAGCAAAAGAGACATATTTTGATATAGAATCAGAAATAAACTTTTAAAGAAGAAATATTTTATTTAGATTTTATTTCTTCATCTCTGAAAAAAAGAATAATGTTAAGTTGGTATTTTTGCCATATATAAAGTCTCAAAAATGGAATTGGAGTTTCTCTGACTTTATAATTTCAACATTTTCTTTTTTCTTGTAAGTTAATGTTTCTTACATAAACCCCTGAGAGTCAATAGCCTTTTAAAATAACAGAATTGTGATAGGCTTAGGCATTGGAAAAAATTCAGAACTTTCTTTGTATTTTAGTGATTCATATCTGGATATGCAGCATGTGTGGTTTCTGATTATCTGATCAACACTATCTACTCATATTGTCGTTGGAAACTTATACTTGATGAACTTTCTCTACTTCATATTGAGATTCTTTTCTAAGAAGGTTTAAAAAAACTATTACAAATGAATAGTAATCATATTCTTTTTAAAAAAATTTTTTTTAACGTTTATTTATTTTTGAGACAGAGAGAGAGACAGAGCATGAATGGGGGAGGGGCAGAGAGAGAGGGAGACACAGAATCTGAAACAGGCTCCAGGCTCTGAGCCATCAGCCCAGAGCCCAACGCGGGGCTCAAACTCACGGACCGCGAGATCGTGACCTGAGCTGAAGTCGGACGCTTTAACGACTGAGCCACCCAGGCACCCCAATAGTAATCATATTCATTTTCCTTAACTAAGTATAGATTCTGTCTTAAATTGTTCAATATTACCTTTTGTAATACAGTAAGAATAATCAAAAGAAAAAAGAATATAGCGATTGTAATGAGTTAATGACTTTCAGGGTTTTAAATCACTGGAGCAATGTATATAGTTAGAACTCTCATTACTGCTTTCAATCTGTGTTGGAAGTATACTTCAAGTTACTGATTCCTACTCAGCAGAGATTTTCATTTGCCAACAAAGACGCATAAAGCTTTGCTGTTTTCCTGCAATAAATAATTGTAAGTAAATATAAACTGTTTGTAGAGGGATGAAGGAACAGGACATAGAATTAGAATGGCCAGATTGCCTCTGTGTTCTTATTGATAACCTTGCTGCACAAGTGTGGACTCTGGACCAGCAGCATCAGCATTGCCTTGGATCCTGTTAGAAATGTAGAAAGTCAGGTTCCACTGCGGACCCACTGAATCAGAACCTACAAGATCCCTGGGTGATGTTTATGCCAACTGGAAAAGCACTGGAGAGGGAGCGGCAGAGGGAGGGTAAGGAGGAACAAACGGAAAAGAAGAGGGATAGGGTAGGGGGAGGAAGGGAAGGAAAGAGATCTGGGTGGTTGAGATTGGGATGGGGATTGAGGAGGGATCTGAAGAGAGGAGGAGGGAAAAAGGAAGGGTTATAGATGTTTTAGCTCTGTGTAGTTTTAGTATATATTTTACAACTGTGGTTCTGAGACAGAGGCAAGTATGAGGAGCAGGTATTGGGTTTTTATAATGTGTATGACCCTTAGATGGTTACTCTTCCCTTTTATTCTAAATTTATTTATTTATTTTTAGCAATCTGTACATGCAGGGTGGGGCTCTAACCCACGACCCTGAGATCAAGACTTGTATGCTCTTCTGACTGAGCCAGCCAGGCACCTCTGGTTACTCTTCCTTTAAGTTGATAACTAATATTTTTAAATATTATAGTAATAATTTCCTTGGATTAATTTAAAGAATAACTTTAATTTTGCAAAGGTGGACTGGTTCTTTCCAGATGTAATGAATTAAAAATTTCTCCACGTATTCATGAAGTGAGTCCATAATCATTTGTCTTCTATAGTTTATGTCCTCAACATCCTATTCTCTTCCTTTATTTCAGTAAAAATATCCCAAGAGCTGTCATTAATGACTGGCCCAGTGGTCTTTTCTGAATGTAAAA
Source organism: Prionailurus bengalensis (assembly GCF_016509475.1). Taxonomy (NCBI): domain Eukaryota; kingdom Metazoa; phylum Chordata; class Mammalia; order Carnivora; family Felidae; genus Prionailurus; species Prionailurus bengalensis. The sequence continues at coordinate 149,560,284 of NC_057344.1, forward strand.
CTCCGTCTTTTAAACTGTTTTAATCCCATCATCCCATCATCATGTATGATTTATGGAAGTGCCATAGTTTTCTCTTTTATAGATATTTTCTGAACTTCTATGACCAAAAGAAGAATTTTTATGGTGAGAAAAATGTGGTTTATTTATAGTACTGAATCAAAGAATTTCAACTAGTCACTCTTTGATAACATATTTTGAGTCCTGTGATATCTTCATATTTCATATTAAGGATAAATATAGCTTGCCAGGAGCTGAATCTTTCTAAAATAGAGATACCGTCATAACATTTCACTTTATGAAAGTCCTTAATAACTTTTTTTTCCCTGAAGGAAACATTTCAAGGCATGTCGTGGTCATCCTGGCCTCCTCTACTCTGGTTCTTGTCAGTCTTAGACCCCTTCCTTTCTGTGCTCATGTGAACCACCTGCCCTGGTGAACCACAGCCCTACCCAGATAGCTAGATGTGTGCTTTGAGCCAAAGAAGCCACTCAGGAAGTGAACCATTGAGAGAATGGGTGGGAAGTTAACAGGCATACAAGATGAGGAAATGCTACCTAGGGAAGTAGACATGAACAAAGGCAGAGAACAAGAGAGGAAGGTAAGCTAAATTTCTGTCAAGTGTTTATTGTCCCTCACCTGATTGTGAGGTCCTCAAGGCCAGAACCATGTCTTATTCATCTTTTTAGTCTGGTCACCCACTTTTCAGAAGCATGTTCAAACAAAGTGGGTTGAGTGATGCATTTTGAGGGAAAAAGTGAAAAGTTCCAACTTCACAGTTGCTTATCATACTTTGAAAATGTAGGTAAATAAGCAATGTTTGCTTGAGACCCAAGAATTCTGAGTTTCATCTTTGTAAACCTGTTAGAAAATAGCAGGGGTATTAGGTTGGGTTAAGAATTTTTGGGGGCGCCTGGGTGGCTCAGTCGGTTAGGTGTCTGACTTCGGTTCAGGTCATGATCTCACAGTTCATGGGTTTGGGCCCCACATTGGGCTCTGTGCTGAATGCTTGCTCAGAGCCTGGAACCTGCTTTGGATTCTGTGTCTCCTCTCTCTGCCCCTCCTCCACTCATGCTCTGTCTCATCCTGTCTCTCAAAAATAAATAAATGTAAATTAAAAAAATTAAAAAAAAAGAATTTTTCAGGAAAAGTCAGATTTTTTTTAATGTTGCACATACTAATAGGGTTTATTCTAATCATAATTTTCCAGATTTCACTGCAGGCTCATTTTGTTTTTATGCTGGGAACCCAGCATTGCATTTCATTATTTGCAATATCTATATATTCAATGAAGTACTTTAAAAGTTTTATATCAGGTCTTTAAAATATGATCAACTCTATTGAAATTTTTCAACAATATGTTTATATTAATGCAAATCCAGTTTTTAAATTTATTACTTAGTATTGCAATAAATAACTTTAATTTATTATAGTGTTCCCAGTTTGGAATATTTATCTTATTTATAATGTTAAACATGGGTTTGGGTATAAAGTAATGATCTTGCTTATGTTTCATTGAGTTTCTCAAGAAGAAAACATTGTTTATATAAATGAGTAAATTGATATAATGAAATCAGACACTACAGAGAACTTTTGCAGTCTTAGGGAAAAGATGGAAAGCAATGATAGTTTCAGGCATTTCCACCACATCCAGCCACAGAAAGAAAATAAGCATTTTAGAATTACTTTCTTAGATTATTAAAGTTAACATAATTGCACTGAAGAATTTGGATCGTTTTAGTTGCAAAATTATGGTTTTTTTTATTAAAAATTTTTTTTTAGTGTTTATTCATTTTTGAGACAGAGATAGACAGAGCATGAATGGGGGAAGGTCAGAGAGAGAGGGAGAATCTGAAACAGGGTCCAGGCTCTGAGCTGTCAGCACAGAGCCCAACGCGGGGCTCGAACTCACGGACCGCGAGATCATGACCTGAGCCGAAGTCAGACGCCCAACCAACTGAGCCACCCAGGCACCCCGCAAAATTATGTTTTAAAAAGCTAGAGACTGAAAAAGCAAAATATGTATCAGTGTCTTAAAGCTGCATGTTATATCTTCAAGAGAGAAACTTGGAAAGCAACACATTTTAAATTTACTGAAAAACATTTCTATTCTGCTCTCTGCTGACACTCAGAATGAATGGAAAAATCGTTAAAAGAAAACTGAATGCATTTTATATTTGATAGTAAAATAATTCTTGGTTTGGTCTCATTTAAAAGGCATTTGGCAGAGGGTTTAGTAGCTGGGACACTGATCGGTGGCCTGTGTAGAAAACAAAGTAGAGTGATACTGAATGAGGTGTAGAACAAGACCATGCCGCGATGAAATGATATGTTATTAGTATGTGGAGCCTGTCTTTTCTTAGCAATATCAAAATTGTACCATTCTGTTTTTCTCTCAGAATAGCCAGCATCATAGCACCTATTAATTCATATGTAACGGTTTTGTGTCACGTCTAGAATTCATAAATAATTTTTTTAAAGTGTTGGGGCATCTGGGTGTCTCAGTCGGTTGAGCATCTAACTCTTAATTTCGGCTCAGGTCATGATTCCAGGGTCATGGGATTGAGCCTTGCACTGGGCTCCGCGCTGAGCATGAAGCCTACTTGGGATTATCTCTCTCTCTGTCTTTCTCTCTCTCTCCCCCTCTCTGCCCCCTCCCCTGCTCATGCTTTCTCTCTAAAATAAAGTAAATAAATAAAAAATAAAAGTGTAGTGTAGCATGAAATACAATAAATATTATTTAATATAAATATTATTTCCTGTACACATATTCTATATAACATGAGATGTAATAAAGTTTTCCATTATAATGTTTCCATTATTGCATCATACATGATTTGTTGTCAAATATTATATTTAAAATACTTCATTTTGGTAATCTAATTCAAATCTTCAGTAGATGCTTTAGGAAAAGATTGATCATTTTCAAGGGTGAAATTTAGTACAGTGTAGTACCAGAATGTCATTCTATATTAAGCCTCCCTCATATACTCAAATAATTAAAAAAAAATTTTTTTTAACTTTTATTCAGTATTGAGAGACAGCGAGAGACACAGTGAGAATGGGAGAGGGGCAGAGAGAGGGAGACACAGAATCCCAAGCAGGCTCCAGGCTCTGAGTTATTAGCTCAGAGCCTGACACGGGGCTCAAACACACGAATGGTGAGATCATGACATGAACCGAAGTCGGACACTAAATTGACTGAGCCACCCAAGCGTCCCCCAAATAATTTAAAAACTAAACATAAAGCCACAATGCCTGGTATATATTAGTACCTCAATAAATTGTTAATTGATAAACATAGTCTCTCAGTGGTTTTAATCTGTGTGTGTTTGTTTTTTTTTTTTTTTTTTACTTTAAATTCCAGAAAAATACAGACTTGAGAGAGGGATTATTCTTTTCCAGACATTCTCTAAGCATTAAAATTCTAGTTTTCCTTTGAGTTTATTATATAGAAATTTTAAGTTCTGTTAAGTGACTTTTTTTATCTTTGAAATTATGTTGGCAAACTGTTAATAATTTCTCAGCTTGTTAAACACAATAATATATGTCAATGTAGTTAGTAAAAAATAATAGCAAATTACTTCAATCTGAGAAATACAGTAAAACCTTGGATTGTGAACAGTAAAAACTAGTTCTGCCAGTGTTCTGCCAGGTGAGCAAACATTGCTAATAAATTTTAACTTGATAAAAAGCGAGGTCTTGCAATACAAGTAGTACTTGATGCCAAATGGCACATGATCATAGTTGAGCCAATGGTTCTTGAAATTTGCTCTGGTATACAAATGCTTTGGATTACAAGCTAGTTTCCGGAATGAATTACGCTCACAAAGGTTTTAAGTGTATCAAAAGTTATAGTAATTGATGCTGAAAGGAATATGCAGTAAATTTTTTATTTTCAAGAATGTGCTCAGATTACTATGTTAATGTACCATTTTAACAAGCTGTCCTTGCACTCACATAAAAGGCAAATATAGAGCTTTATAGCACCAATTTGTTTTCAAGAACACTTCCACGTATTTCCAGATCCTAAGTGCTTGTAGCATGAAGTTCCATGATTAATTTGGAAAGTTGTTTACATTACCTACTGAAGTTGAGTGTGTACATACTTTACAACCAAGCGATTTCATCTCCAATATAAATGCACTGATACATTCAGCAAAAGACATGTACAAGGATGTTCATAAAAGCATTACTCACATAAATGTAAAATTGGAAAGCACAAATGTGCATACATAACTTGTGGTATTTTTACACAATGGAATATTACACAGCAATGAAAATAAATTATTGTTAAATGCAAAAGTGTGCCTGAATCATATAAAATGAAGGAACCAGATGTACAACTGTATTTACAGTATTTTTCTATTTATGTAGAGTTAAAAAATCTTATTAGATGTCAGAATAATATTTCTTCTCTGTTTATTATTTAAAGACTCCTAGATATGGGGCACCTTGGTGGCTCAGTCAGTTAAGCATCCGACTTTGGCTCAGGTCATGATCTCATAGTTCATGGGTTTGAGCCCTACATGGGGCTCTGTGCTGACAGCTCAGAGCCTGGAGCCTGCTTCAGATTCTCTCTCCCTCTCTCTCTTTCTTTCTCTCTCTCTCTCTCCCCGCCCTCCCACCCATGCTCTGTCTCTGTCTTTCAAAAGTGAATAAACATTAAAAAAATTTTAAAAAAGCTTCTAGATTTTATGTGAAAGCATCAAATATAATGCCTGGAAAACAGTAGGCAAATAACATTTTTTAAAAAGATCTCTTCCTATGGGAGAGCAGAAGTGCAATTTGGTGCTAAACTGTATCTGTAAACATTCTCTATTATATTGTAGACAAGTCATAAGTTTAGACCAGAAATGACTATTTTTCCATACCCAATTGATTTTATTTACTCAGCAAAGAAATATTTTGGAGGAAAAATCCCATTGATATTTAAAATGACACAGCAATAACAGGATTTAGTATGTGCTTACTAGATTACAGATATATTACATAATGTCATATGACATACACAATACTATTAGTTGAGAAAATACTAGTTGAGAAAATCAACACCAGAGAAATTTAAAAATTTGCTTTGAGTTACGATGTTTTTATTTACTGAACCTGGGATTTGAACCTATTTTATCTGATTCCAGCATCCATAGCATATAATCATTAAACCAATACACTGTGCACAAATATTTACACATATTTAATCTGAGTTTATTAAATATTTAAAAGCAAAACAACTTAGAACCTATTTTTATATAATCAGAAATAAATCATAAGTTACCTTGTATCTGTTAATGGTGAGCCTAAATCCGAAGTATATCGGATTACCGGAACATCAGGGAGAGTCTGTTTTATAGTCAGGTGTTCAATATGATTATCACTTTGATCATGTTCATTTTTATTTAAGTACTAAGGAAATGATAGAAAGAAGTATAATATCTATGCTGATGAGTAGAATAACATTCTTTCACATGTTTTGCTGATTTTAATTCTAGATCCTCAAATACATTCTATCTTTGCTCATTGGTGATACTGGTACCAATGCCCTCTGCTATGAAGGCTGAAAGGTTACCCTTATCAACCCTTTAGAGATTTGTTGTGGATAATGGGCAGGCAGGATAAAAACTCCCACCCTATTCTTTCCTCCATTGAATTTTCTTGGCAGATATATTGGAAACCAATTGGCTATGAATGTAAGACCTTATTTCTGGACTCTCAATTCTAGTCTGTTAGTCTATCTGTTTATCTTTATGTCAGTGCCATGCTGTGTTGATTAGCTTTGTAGTAAACTTTGGAATTGGGAAGTGTGAGCTAACTGTTCTTTCACAAGATTGTTTTAGCTATTCAAGATCCCTTGCATTTACACATGAATCTTAGAATCGTCTTGCCAATTTTTCCAAAAAGCGCAATTTTTCTGGGATTATGAGAATAATTACACTGAATCTATACATCAATTTCAGGAGTGTTACCATCTTAAAATATTGTCATCTGATCCATGTACATGGGATATCTTTTCATTTATTTAGGTCTTTAAATTGTTATTTCAATGATGTCATCCTTAGGAATGATAAACTTGATATCTAGGTTTCATTCAGATCAAGAGATAAAATAAAATGCATACAAGAGATTTGGAATACAGTGGATTTGCTGGTGACTGACCATGAGTTTCATAGGGTATACTGGAAGGGTCTCAGGAAAGGGTATCAGATGGTTCAGAAAATGAAATATATTAAGCCATGTAGGGATTAAAGTCTAAGGGAAAAGTAAACATTTCTATGGTAAGAAAGGATGTTAATTAACTTTTCATAAATTTATTTTCTATTTAGTTATATTATTTTGAGAAATGGCAGTTTACATATTGTGCCTATTTTATTGGTCTCTTTGTCATTTTCTTATTGATTTATAACCATAGATAGTATATCTATACTAGAAATAAGGTCTTTCTTTTATACACTATATATGTATGTATATGTGTGTATTATATATTTATGTAAACATAGGTTTATATAAATTTATATTCATAAATATTGATTTATATTTACTGATATATATTCATATATTTTTTTCTTCCTGATATATGGTTTGAGTTTTCATGTTCTTAATGATGATATTTAATGAAAAGTCTTTTTGCCCTTTTAAGTGTATTCCAGTATGTCAAGTTTGTTGTTTGTGCTTGACTCATTTTGTCCAAGAAATCTTTACCCTACCCAAGGTCAAGAATAGCTTCTATGTCTTCTTCCAGAAGCTTTGTCTTTTAGCCTGACTTTAAAGTTATGATATAATGCAAATTAATTTTTATGTGTTGTGAGGTAGAAGACAGTGTTTATTTTTTTCATGCAGATATCCATTCCTTTCAACATCATCTATTAATTAAAACATTCATCTTTTCTTATGAAAATCAATACTTTGTCAATAATTAAATGACAAGATATATGTGGGCCTATTTTTGGAGTCTGTTTTATTCCATGATATCTTTACATATTCACATATTGCCTTATATAATATGTTTAAAATTTGCTAATACACGTTCTCTATTTTGTTTTCCTTTTCCAAACTTGTTTCAGCTACTCTATGTTGTGTGTTTCCATATAAATTTTAAAAATAAATACGTTAATCAAGTTCTACCCAAAGAACCCCAATGGGATTTTGTTTATGACTGCATTGAAAGTAAAGATCAGTTTGAAGAGAGTTAGACCATAAAATGTAAGGGAGAAGATAGGGACAAACATAAATAAAAGCCTAAGAATGCAGTCAAGAGTTCCTGCAAAAATTTTAATGCAAAAATTGCAAATGTATTTAAGTTTTTGTTAGAAAGATCCCTTCCCATCAATGGAGAGTAGATTGAAGAGAGAAGGGCTATTCTGGAGAGACTGAGTGGGATAAAAAGAAGTGTGTGGAAAGGAGAATGAAATCAGGGAGAGCTGCTAATAGGTCCCTTTCAGTGAGAAGAACTGAGGCAGGGTCAGTGAGAATGAAGTGGGAAAGGACTGATAGAGACAGCTGGAGATTATAGAAGAGACAAGATGTTGTTATTGATAATATTTATTACTTCCCGCCATGCTCAGTCATGATTAGGGAATTTGGTTGGAGTTTAGGCTAAAAGTTTGTTATGGAAGTACAAGGTCTCTGATGTCAGTGGATTCAAATTTAGGAAGCAGTGTGTTGATTTGCATTCTGGATGCATCCTTATTTCGTTATAGAGTTGTAACAAAGTTCACCAAAAGGTGGCTTAAGAAGTGCCAATCTAGATCATATACTTAATACAATTTTATTTGAATAGAACTTTTCACTGTTCTTCCCTAAGAACCATACACATATGCAGCTACATATTCCACATCTCTACTTGAGTGTCTGCTAGCATCACCTATTTCACACGATCAGAATAGATTTTAATCTCTTTTTCTCCCACCCCAAACCTAATCCATTAGCTAATATTCTTTCTCTGCCTTCTCATTTTCACCATCTCCATTTTTATAATCTCACCTGCTACCATCCAAGGCCAAACCATCAGTATCTTCCACTAGACTGTTGCAGTAACTGTGGAACTTGTCTTTGTTTCACCCTTATCCCTCAGGAGAGAATCTGATGTCCACCCAGCAGCAGAAGTAATTAAAAAAAAAACTTTAACGTTTATTTATTATTGAGAAACAGAGAGAGAGAGCATGAATGTGGGAGGGGCAGAGAGAAGGAGAGACACAGAATCTGAAGCAAGCTCCAGGCTCTGAGCTGTCAGCACAGAGCCAGATGCAGGGCTTGAACTCACAACACTCCAGATCATGACCTGCTTAAGTCAGACGCTTAACCAACTGAGCCACCCAGAGGGCCCAATAAGTAATTTTTAAAGTAAACATCAAATCATGACACTACTCTGCTAAAAGCACTCTAATGCTTTCTGATTGTAAGTCAGACTAAAATGCAGCACGTGTATACCTCTCTGTCACATTATCTTTTGCTTTTCTTTCTCCTGTTCACTGCTCTAGCCACACTAGTGTTCTGGCTTTTTTCTGAGCTTGGCTGGCTGTTTCTTACTTTGGAGCATTTGTACTTTCAGTTCTCTCTTGATGGAGTATTCTCCTAGAGTTGTATATGACTTACTTCTCCCCTCCATCCAGCTCTCTGCCCAACCCTCACCTGCTCAAGGAAGCTTTCTTTGACTTCCAAAATTATACAGGCTCTGTGCCAGCTTAACTTGTTTTATGTTTTTTCTTCATAGGTTTTAAAAATACATACATTTTATTGCAAATTACTTGTTTGTTGCCCGAGTGCACCTCCAGAATATAAGGTGCATAAGGAAAGGAACTTTGTTTTACTGCCATAGATGATTATCTCCAGCACCTCTATTACATGCATGATGTGTAACAGACACTCAAAAATATTCATTGAATAAATAAATAAATAAGGAATGAAGTGAAGGTAATTTTCTGGCAAATGGATAAAAATTACGGAGATTTACTGTATTTTGCATACTGAATGACCCACAAGACATTAACATTTTTTATATATATCATATATGCCAAAGAGAATCTTAAGAGGTATCCAATTAAACATTTCTCTCTGATTCACTGAGAAGAACCAGATAATGTGCTCCTACACAAAAGTGTATTATTAACAGTGCTTAAATTTTTGTGTCAAAGTATTTTGAAATCTTCCAAAACTCCCTATCACAGGACCATGTTCTAGTTTTCTGGCATCTGTTTCATCCTAATTTCTTCGAATGAAATAAATTCTTATTTATTTATCTTCTGCTTAGTGACGCTGTAATGTAGATTCAGTGAGAGTTGGCTCCTTGCTATTTTAGTTCACACCTATGTTTCCAGTATCTAGAATAGCTCCTGGCACAAAGGAGAGTGAAAAGCTATTTACTTAATGGATATCTTTGGAGCAGAGCTTAGAGAATATCATGGTGGGGTCTTACTCCTTTAGATATGTTACTTAGTGTATGATTTGCTATTGTTGGGCCTTTTGTTTTGCAGAAGAAATGAGCTACATTTAGAGAGTGGTAAAGGGTGTGACACTGTATGTGATACACGTATGATAAAAACAAATGGTGACATTAAGGGCAAGCCAAGCAACTAATAATAATCTTGACTGCTATAGGTAAATCCTCTGGAAATTAAATAAACATGTCAACAAGTTATATGCTTGCAAGAGAGATTTATTAGTGAAAGTAAAGAAATTCAAATTCCAGAGCTGTTGTTATCCATTTCCTTTGGTAGACGTGATATAACCCACAGATGCCATCATAGTAGAACCAAACTCATGTGTATAGAACATAGAGTAAGAATTTGATTTGTTAGATGAAGTATATACATCGATGTTCAGGAAGGAGATGTTTCAAAGACCCATATCTGAAGATAAAATATTATTTGGTGTTAGTAACTCAAAATATAAGAGTTGCATAATTTCACTTGACTGTCCTTCAAATTCTTCTCTCCCCACATATTCACTCTACTACTACATCACTATCAGACACTTATTGTTGCAAAGGGAGTAAATGCTCTATTTCTCCTGTTTTTGGCTTATTGCAGGATGGATAGAAATGCATGTCTAGTTCTGACCAGTGGATTCTGAGAAGTTACATGTGCCATTCCTGGTTGTGGCAATTAAGAATGGGCATTTTGCCTCCACTCTGTCTTACTCTGACGTCTGGGTTTTGGAGGCCATGTGTTCTAGAGGTAGTATCAGAATGTGACGTGAGTGAGGAAGAAATAATCTTCTATTATGTAAGACACTAATATTTTCAGGAGTTGTTACCATAGCATGATGAGCCTGTTACAAATAATACAGTGACTTAATTTACATCTAAATAATGGTATATTCAATACACACGTGACCTAAACATATATTATTTTTGAAATATAACATGACTAATAATCATGGAATCCCATTTACAGTTTTAAATAGAACTTATTTTATTTTTAAATGTCTATTTACTTTGTTTTGAGAGAGAGAGAGAGGGAGTAAGCAGGGGAAGGATAGAGAGAAAAGTCGACAGAGAATCCCAAGCAGGCTCCTTGCTGCCAGCACACAGCATGATGCAGGACATGACCTCAAGAGCTGTGAGATCGTGACCTAAGCCCAAACCAACATTGGTCGCTTAACCTACTGAGCCACCCAGATGTCCCAGAATGTTATTTATTTATTGAAAATATAATCTTTTCATTTTTACTCCACAATATTAGTGACTAAAGGGAAGAATTTGCATCTATCAAGAATAAACAGAAACCAAAAGCAGTTTGTGTGGGTTCTCTGTTGCCCACTAACAATGCAATTTCAGGCAAATTAGCCATCTGGGCTTTAGTGGGCTTATCAGTTAAATGAAACAACAATACAAATGATTGTTGTAGGAATTTCAAATGGTAGTTCCAAGGAGAATACTTGGGAAATGGTAGGAGATCAATACATGCTTTGAAGAGATTATATCTGCTGAAAAGGAGAATTATAGTTTGGTATTAAGATGTATCTGGAAGTATGCTGAATCTGTAATTTGGTATTTATGGGTTAAAGGCTTAGGAAAGAAATCAATATTCTTCTAAACTTACTGATCTTTCTTATGGTTTTATTTATTTTGCAAAGAGCTTATTGCAGGAAAAAATGCTTACTTAAAAAATCTTGGAGCAATAATATTTATGTTTATGACTTGCTTACTATGTATACTTCATCTCATGTGGTACTTATAACTCTATGGGTCAGTACCAGTATCATTCTTATTTTACAGATGAGGAAAACAAGGCACACAGAAAGTCAATAGTTCGCTTGGATTTTCCTCCTACAAAATGTTGATCCAGGGACATAGACTGACTTGGCCAGACACTAGCATCATAACATTCATATTTTGTATCCTGAAAATTCTATTCCTATCACACATATTCTGTTTGAGTTTATTTACTTTGTCAAAAATCATTTCAGAGGAGATCTATTACATTCACAGATGAATATGAAGTTACCTTGTGTTCTTTAAATGGGTACAAAATTTTGAGATCCATCATCTTCCAGAGAATAAGGCAGATTTTCTTCTAGAGGCTGGCGTTCAAACTGATCAACATCAAAGTCAATATCACTTAAAATCTAAAGATAAAATACACAAAGGAGAAGGAAAATGTTTCTGTTGGCGAAAATAACATTCTGACTGAAGGCTTGCTTATTTTGGTTTTGTGACAGAGTTTTGAATATATTCTTTCAGTGCTTATCAGAAGTATTGCTACCAGTTCTTTCTGACATGAAAACATGCTCACATTCCTATATAGGTTTTCCTGACATACTCCAATGCCTCTACATATCCTATGGGGCAATGGGTAGGCAGAATAAAAACTCCCATTCTGTACTTTTCCAGAAGGTGGCAGATGATAAAAAAGAAAATCCCTATGGGGAGAGAAATCCCCACCTCCCTAGAGAATTTTTGGACTCTTCTGATACCTCTCCAGAATGTTCCAAAACTCCAGGTCATATTACATCATAGTGGTATGATTACAAACATATCCTTGGAATAGAAATTTCTTATTCTTTTAAAAATTTTTAGAAGTTTGTTTTTTTATTTTGAGAGAGACAGAGACAGTTCAAGTGGGGGAAGGGCAGAGAGATGGAGAGACCGAGAATCCCAAACAAGTTCTGCACTGATGCAGGGCTTGAACCACAAATCTCTGAGATCACGACCTAAGGCCAAAGACCCAGATGCTTAGCCAACTGAGCCACCCAGGGGTCCCAAAATTTCTTTTTAAAATGAGGACATTTAAAGGGGCACCTAGGTGGCTCAGTCGGTTGAACATCAGACTGGATTTCTGCTCAGGTCAAGATCTCCCGCGTTCCTGGGATCCTGCATCAGGCTCTGGGTTGACAGCCCACTTGGGATTCTCTCTCTTCCTCTCTTTGTGCCCCTACACCCCTCTAAACAAACAAAAAAACAAACAAACAAACAAGCAAACATTAAAAAAATAAAATGAGGATATTCACTAATGATTCCTGTAACTAAAAGGGAGAGTGTCCATATACTTGCTTTACAATGTCTATATCCTTTTATAGCTCTTACAGTATTTTTTCAGTAACTTCATAGTTTCATTTTAAGCTAAGTAATCATTTTTGTACCTGAATATATTTCCTTATCCAGATTTGAATACTAATGACATGACAAAGATATTCCATCACAGGCAACACAGTAATACTAAAGTTCTACTTTACTATATACCTTAAAATATAATTCATATATTTCCAAACAAGATGTACCATTGGTCCATTACCCAGTTATAAAAATAGGTGGATTGATATTTCAATCAAGGAAAAAAACCATCAAAGTGCACAGGTAGGATTTAGCATTCATGTTGCCCTCTGATTTAAACTTAAGTGCATAAATAGGAGGAATTTATACATTATGTTGCCTTACATAGAGCTCAATCAAAAGTAAAGGACTCTAGTTAAGAAGCAAATGGAGGTGCCTGGCTGGCTCAGTCAGTAGAACATGCGACTTTTGATCTCAGGGTTGTGAGTTTGAGCCCCATTTTGAGTGTAGAGATTAGTTTCAAGGAAAGAAAAGAAAAGAAAAGAAAAGAAAAGAAAAACAAATGCACTAGAATGAACCTATTTCAGAGTGCCAAATGAATTCATTGGAATACTCTGTGGAAAAAAATGCAAAAGACTCTATTGTCTGAATTTATATTAAAGTTTTTAAAGTTTAGGAAGATAGCATTAATATTATATCACCTAAACTTTTGACAGTAACTATAGTACATCAGTTTTCATAAAATGATTTCTCTGAGAGTTAAGAAATTAGTTGCTGCAAATGTGGTATTAGAAAATATAGAACTAAGAGTTATCTTTAAATGTAAATATATTAAAATGTTACCTCTTCGCTGAGGGAATCATAGTTGCCTTGAACATTTCCCCACTAAAAAAAAAAGCAAAAAGTAGTATACTTCATTTAGTTATTTTAGTATTTTAATTTTTAGCATATTTTCTATTAGAATACATAGTTATTTTATATTGAAAATGGCTACAGAAGAAATTGTTAGCAAAATACACTTGTCTGGGTCTCCTAATTAATTACACTGTGTAGTCATTAAAAAAGATTATCTCGGGACACCTGGGTGGCTCAGTCAGTTAAGTGTACAACTCTTGATGTAAACTCGGGTTGCGATCTCAGGGTCGTGATGTCGAGCCCCTATTTGGGATCCACTCTGGGCATGGAGCCTGCTTAAGATTCTCTCTCTCCCTTTCCCTATGCTTCTCCCCTTACTCCCCTCACACTCTCTCTCTCTCTCTCTCAAAAAAAAAAAAAAAGATAATGCATTGTGATGCTGATAGAAAATAGTATTTTCTCTGATAATTTTTAATTTCTATTTTGGATTAAGATTTTGACTACGCACACACATATATAAATATAATACACACATGGATGAACACACCCTATTGTATTTTATTGAATACTCCACTTTTTAGCTGATAGCAGACATAATTAACACAATGTTTTTAGATGCCTGCAAAGGCCTTGAATAAGGATCATCAAGTTGATAGGATCATATAGGAAATACAGTCCATGTTTTACTCAGATATAATGCATTATATCTTTGATCTAGCATGACAATGATCAATTAAAGTGAAAGTATTGATTGATCCATTGGTCAACGTGGATAAGTCTCAACAATATTAAGATTGGGGGGAAAAAGCAAGTTGCAGAAAGACACATACAATTGCATGTCTTGTTTATGTAAAACTTTAAACCCTCACAAACCCCCCTTTAAGTGCCATATACATGCACGGTAAATGGTCCCCTTAAGTGCCATATACACACATGCTAAAACGCTACAAACAAGCCAGGGGGGCATCTACACAGACTTCATAATGGTTGACATCTGGGATGAGGCAAAGGACAATCAAATTTCCAGGGGAAACTTCAGCAGGGCCGACAACATGTGTTTCTTTCACCACGAACTATAAGGTTCAATGTGGTAAGTTGTTTACATTTGTACAATATAAGTGGTGAGAAAATGGATTTTTAGAAATTCCTTTTAAATATTCAGGTCAAAGCAATGCACGTTTCATTACTGAATTTATAACTTAAGACACGGTCTCACCATACACAAATTGCCTCCTTAGACATTTTTGAAAAACAGTTGTAAAGGTCTCACTCATATTCTTCTTTTACTTACTGTTCTTTGCATGAGCACACTCAAAATACTAATCAAGACCAGGAATTTCATTGTAGATTTCTGTGGGGGAAAAACATTAACGTATGTGCTTCAATAAAGTGGAAATTTATACCGGCAGCAATCATCTGATTGCAAGGAACACAAAAGGGAGAGTTAAAATAAGAAAGGAAAATGAAATGGTCTCATGTGTACACAATGTTTTACCTAGACTTCCTTATTTTCCAAAGCACTTCTTACTTTATCTAAATTTTTCTATTTATGTGGTGCCCCCTCTCCACTTGGAATAAAACAATTTGAAAGTCCCTTGATGCCCCTCATATACCTGGAGGTAAGGCTATATGAAAGTATTATTCACATGTCTGAGGAAAATTACTAGCACCTCTATAATTTATGCTGTGGATAAAGAAAGTTAAAATTCTTAATCTTTCATCATTGTCCTTGCTTCATCTTTTTTTAAAACTTTTTTCCCAATAGAATTAATTTGGTGATATTCAATTTCATCAGTTCTTTGATGCACAATTTCCCACATTAGTGTCTGAAATTCCATTTAAAATATTTTACAATATAATTTTGTATTTAAAAAGTTATATTTTTTTACACAGAAAGTCACAACTAGATCAAAACATTTCATGGTGAAGGGATATTATTAAACCTTCTAACTTAGCTTAATTGTCTGCATAGCATCTATCTATCTATCTAATCTATTATATACTTTCTATTTAATAGTACTTAAAGTAATAGTTTGTCATAGGTTGAATATGGAAATGTTATATCATAATTTTCCTTCTTTACTCATAAATGTCTAAACTCTCAGCTGTAAAATTTGATAGCATAATGTTTCTTTTTTTTCCTTGAACAGACGACCTTCTGTCATCAGCAATAACCACCCTGACCCCACTAGAAACCTGGAAGAATGTCTGAAAACAAATGCTGTTTATATGTAGAGAAAATAAATTCTAGCCATATTCATCAAAACAGCTCATGGGAGACAAATTAAGCTCTGAGTTGCACAACTTTCAGAGTTTACATTCATGTGAATTAAAAGCCACTTCCAATTTTAGCCATGAAAATATAGGTTCAAATAAAATGTTTATATGAGTACATAATGTAGCTATAGAACATTTTGAAGGAAGCATACAGAGAAACATATTAAGTTCATTGGGCCCATTGTTAAATTGTTTTAGCTGCCACTTTATACAAAATAATATGCTATGCACTGTGATAATTATGAAGAACAGTAAAATATTATTACTATAACATTCATATTTCTTTCAGGTTTTAGAATCCCAAATTGTACCTTGAAATTGAATAACCAAGCAACAGTTACCATTTAAAAATGCTTTCTGAGATACCACAGAGGGCTTACCTTCTGATTTCACATTCCCCTCATCTACTTCAGAATTTGTCAAATAATTGCATATTCACTAATTCATGTTCTGTTTAGAGCAATGAATATAATGTTCTTATTTTCTTATAATGATCTTAATTTCCAACCAAAGATCTTATAATTTTAACTTCCATTCCTGGTATAATCAATAAATTTTTTCCTCCTGTAGAATATACCTAAAAAGGATTAGAGGTACTTAAATAATTTTTACTAGTATTACCTGATTCTCAAGATCTGTAATAGGCAAAGAGTCTTTCTAATATGACCTGAGACTCAGCCCCACAGCTATTTAAACAGATTTTTGTGTGTGCGTAGGGCAAAGCTGTTATCTTTCTTCATGTCAATCTTTTCATTCAAGCATCCCCAGAACTTTATACGGTCAGTCAAGTAATCATTTCAAGGACCTTTATCTTTTCCTGAAAAGTTTCATCTTTCTATTATAATGAAGAATCATAGCAAGTGTAGGTTGAAATGTCCATTTATGCTATTTTAAATGGATCGCTCAGAGGCTAAGTCAGTGTTTTCTCTGCACAAATAAAGTGAAACATGTCCTCGGTAGAATAGTAGAGTTGCTTATTCTTACTGGAGAAAGGGCTTGCATCGATACCTAGTCTAGATATTTAATTTCTTTGAAATCTTTGTCATAATTTGGACAAGGTGTATATGGCAGTGTGCAGTATCTTAAACTAATGAGATCTGGTGGACATTTCATAGGATCCTTTTGAGTCTTCCATTAAAGAAGAATACCGAATGGGGTGTGACGTATACAGTGCTAGAAGCAGGGAAGCCAGTCAGGAGGTTGTTACAAAAATCTAGGAAATATGTCACAGTTGTATCAGCATGGGAATGTTGACAAATGACTAGATTCTGCATAATAGGAAGTTTCAACTTGCTGGATTTAGTGAGAGATCATATGCATAATGTTAGAAAAAGAGCAGTCAAGGATAATACCAAGGGTTTAGTTTTCAGCAAATGGAAAACTAATGTTGGCATTTATTGAAAAAAGATAGAACGGGTAGGGTAGAAGGAAGATTGGGAGATTGGCATTCAAAAGATATAATAGTTGAGATGCTTATTTAACACACAAGTCAAGTCAGACAAGCAGTTAAATATATGAATCCAGAATTCAGAGGTTATATCCAGGTTTTAGATAAAATTCAGGAACCACCATCATGACAGTATTTAGGTGGCATTTAAGCCATGTGATGGGATGAGACCAACAAGGGAATAAGTATAGAGAGGAAAAGGAGAAGCCAAAGACTGATTATCCCTGAGACCCTGAAGTAGTAAGAAATCGGGGTGGGTGGCGGGGAACGGGGGGAAGAAAAGGAATCAGCAAATGTGACTGACACTGAAACCTCATGGAACTAGGAGAAAATGCATAAGAATGTCTTATTCTAGAAGATTGCTTAAGGATATATTTTAAGGTGGTGGGACTGCGCAACTTAAATGCTGTAGAAAGGTCAAGGAAGGTGAGAACCAAGACAAGACCACTGATTTGGTAGCATGGATATCACTGGTAACTGGCCAGAAATTTGGAGTGAGGTTTAGTTTAGAAACCCTAATGGAGCATGCTTAAGGGAGATTCAGAAGCAAAAGGTCTAAGAAATATTTCAAGTGACAGAATGGCCACAGATATGTATCGAGCAGGGTCCAGTCAGAAGAGAAAACACAAGGATTTGAACAGAAGGAACATAATAAAACTGATTGTGTTAACCAGGTAATTAGAGAAGTGAAAAGGCAAAAAAGAAACTTTAGGAAGCACCTACCATCCATGGGTTTAGGGGAACTGAGAGAAGACATGGTTTTAAAAGCTTACTGTTTTGGACTTAGGCTTTTTGGGGCTGGGACCCAGAATTCTGATGATGAGGCACAGACTGGCTACTGTCACTACCTCTGAGAGGGAGTGATGAGATTGGTTTGGGGTGTAATGGAAAAATTGCAAACGTGGACCAAACGTGTTGCTACTACAATGATTTGCCGCTGCTGTGATAAAGATACATTGTTGGGGAGAGCTGATAGGCAGAGAAAGGAATAGAAGGAGTGTCTGTTACCTCTTTCTGAGTACCCATTATGGAAAAAGTCTAGTAGATCACTGGCAGAAGGAGGAATGGAGTATGGTTTGGTAAGGTGTTCAGCCTTACCTTCACAAAGACGAGTACAGAAGGATGGTTGTGAGCTGAGAGAGTAGCTTAATGACAGTTACAGTTCATCTCTTTGGTTGCTCAGCATTTAACACTCCCTTATACATATATTTTAATTTCCATACAACAAATGAACTTCATGCCTTCACTTAAGAAGGTCCAACTGTCCTGCATGTTTATTTTGCTTTCTGCTCAGGCTTCAGGTGATTGGGGCTCTTCACCTGAGTTGGGGAAGTGACCTAGACTTTTGTTTCTGGAAGGTCAGGATCCTCACTGGTCCCATCTCTTCTCTTTCATGTTATACAATTTTCCATTACCTTTTCCTATTAGAAAAGAAGAAAAGAAGCACCAAAACCCCCATCCCCACCCCTGGGCTGTAGGCTAAGTGTATCTTGGGACCACTGTCTAGGGAGACCTGATTTTGTGTCTCTCTGTGTGTGCTTATAGATTCAGTGGTAGTCTGGAGTCATCCCAAGTTCAAACTCAGTTGGAACATTTTGATTCTCAAGCATTTATTCTTCTCATGGGACATAAGATCTCTGAATCAGCAGAGTGCAGAACTATGGAGATGAGAAACAACACTTCTATTGACTGGGTTCCTAAGCATCAAAGGTAGAGAAGCTACTCACAATTCCACCCCACTATTCCAGAAGCTATGTAGTATAATCATGGTGGAAAAGAATCGTATATTTGAAGCCAATACTGCAGCTTATAAGATAGAAGCTCATCTTTTGGGGAATCTTGGTCTACCAACCGGCACCATAACTAGTTGCTAGTAGAACATTCTATCCACTGTTCTATCAGGCCAGGTGCTTTTGACGATGGGTTACCTGGCAAGACCTGTGAATCCCTTGGCTGTTCTTCTTTTCCTGTGAAATGAGTCCTAGAAGGGAGACAGTATTATGTAGAATATAATTGTGGCAAATAAGGTATTTTGTAAGTCTATGGATGATGTTGCTGGCAGAATATTATGAGACGGGAGAATTAGTAGCTATCAAGGATACAAACCTATGTCTGTGAGAACAAAACGTTGCTCCTTTCATAATGGGAATAGTCTCATAGAATCAGTCTGTCACCAGCTAGGCCCATTGATTTCTTTGGGGACTGACACCGTAGTGAGGGCTCGCTTTGGTCTCTACTGAGGCCAGGAGTAGTTGAGTCACATCAGACTATATATAAGTGAAAACCCATGTTTTCAACACCTTGTCGGCCTCCATCTGCCATTGTGGTCACTTTTGCCTGAGCCTCTTAAATAAGCTTGTGATGACTGGGGGAAAAGGATGGCCAACGTTCCCAAGCATGCCGTCATGTGCTGTTGAATATTGACAACTTCAAGCCCTTGATTAGCATTCACATCATTTTCCAGAAGCTAAATGGAACAATATACAGCAAAGAAAACTATAAAATTGAGATAACGCCCATAGGGAACCCTGCAAGTGTACTTTTCTAATAGTGATCAAAAGAAGCAAGAGTTAAAATAGGTATGTAGTAGCATTTGTTTTATAAAATGTTAAAAATTAGGCAAAACTAAATGATAGTAGTTTAGGGAATGCATCCAAGGTGGTAATATTAAAAAGAAAAACAGAATTAATTACCTTAGCCCACTAGGAGTTTTTAACTCTAGAGATAAGGAAGGGGGTAAATTGATAAAAGGACACATAAAGGTGTCCCATGAGGTGGTAGAAATGCTTTATAACCTGATGTGAAATTTCCAATTGGTGGTGGCTTCATGTGTCTTTGTGTTAGAATTGTTTATGGTAATGTATATTGAATGGACTTTTTTGAAGTGCCATGGATCTCAACAACAACAACAACAAAGCCTTAAAATGTAAAGCTAAAAGTTTTGACAATTCGAATGTAATAAAACAATGAGGGAGACAAAGAAATTGGAAAAGTTCCTAGTCTTCTGGTTTGGAGGAACTTCCTGTGTCTCAGACCTGATCCCTGTCTTCTCACTCCATGCTTTGTGCTTCACAAAGGACCTGACATCAATTCAGAGCATGAGCATTTACTTTTCACTCACCTAACCCCCGTCAATACAGTCAAAAGAGAAAGAGTGAACAGTAATGAAAGAAACCAAAATATTATTGTAATGATAGGTGTAACTCAAATTTCATACCCTCGCAAATAATGAATCAGAACATTTCACAGTACTTTGCAATAAAAGCATAAAAAAGATGACACTTCCTCTATGATAAAATGTCATGTTTGTTCAAAAATGCCATGTTCTGTTGGATGAAAACTTTTCTTCCACCCTATGAAAAGCTCAACGAAAGACTGTGTTCCAAAAGTGATACTATTATGTCACATAATGTTCCACTAGCAATTATGATTTGAGAAGGTTTTCTATTGTCTTGATATTTACACTTTAGTTCCTCTTCTTCAGCTTGTCTTTTAGCTGAAAATTCTTCCACAGGGCTGCAATTTATACCAAAGAAAAGAGCCCGAGTCTTGACAACAAAATCATTAAAACTGACTTCAACGTGTGATCACTAATGTATCGTAAAATATTTAGAAGTGGATAGTGGATAATGAAAGAAAAGATACCATTATATCGGTCTTAGTGTCAGATTATTGGCTAATTCAAATTCAGATTAGTCCCTATTTGACTCTAGGATGGGGAGGCAAATTTATCTCAAACAAAAAATTTTCTTAGTTTCTCACTTAAAAAAAAATCTATCTCCTAATGGCTACACAGAATATTAGTGCTAATATTCTGATTCACCATAAGATTTGGGGCAAAATTACATACGCAAGAAATGTTCCTAAGAAATTATTTCAGACTAACTATACGATAAAGGTTTTTAAGAATCCCTTCCTCCTTCATTCCTTAAGTCCTTTTTATCTCATTCTTTCTCTCTCTCTCTCTCTCTCTTTTGTTAATAAAAAGATTGATCACCCAGTATATCCCAGGCATTGTTGTCGACCCTGATAACAAAATGGTGACTAAGACACAGAAATTTCTGCCTTATGGAGCTGATTTTGTGGAGGGTAGATGAGGCTGACAATAAGACAAATACGCAAATAAATAACAACTTATAAAAGGATACTCATAGGGGTGCCTGCCTGGCTCAGTTGAAGAACAAATGACTCTTGATCTTGGAGTCATGGGCTCGAGGCCCATATTGGGTGTAGAGATTACAAAAAAAAAAGTAGACTTTAAAAAACAGAGAACTACTTGGGCGCCTGGGTGGTTCAGTCACTTAAATGTCGGACTTCGGATCAGGTCATGATCTCAAGTTCAGGAGTTGGAGCCCCGCATCAGGCTCTGTGCTGACAACTCAGAGCCTGGAGCCTGGTTTGTTTCTGTGTCTCCCTCTCTCTCTGCCCCTCCCCTGCACTCTCTCTCTGCCTCTTCAAAACAAATTAATAAACTTAAAAAAGAAAAAAAAAGATAAGACCACAGGTGGAAAAGAGGAAAAGAGAAATCCACTCTTACTTCTTGCTTCTACTCTTACCCACCATAACTGCCCCCACATGAGCCTTATCCATTCTGCTGTAGAAATGATGTTATCAAACATTATTCAAATCATATCACTTCTCCACTTATAAGCCTCCTATGCCTTCTCTATTAACACAGAAGATACATGAAGCCACTCACCATGGACACAAGAATTACCTGTTCTAATTAATGACTTTTCTGACCTCGATTTCTGCCATATTTTCCATCTTGCTCAAGGTCTGAGGGATCTCTGTCTTTCTCCAATTGTTTTGTGTTTGAGCTTATCCAAGAATCTCTGCACTGAGTTTTAAATGGCCAGGTGCTTCGTTACCTGTGGGTCTTCCATAAATACCTTGTTTCTGAGGATCTCTAAATAAGTACCCACCAATCCAGCAGTTTTATGCTCTGTCACTGCCTTCTTTTCTTCATTGCACTATTAGTAGTTCTCTTTTTTTTATTAAAAATTTTTTTTAATTAATTTATTTTTTACAGCTAAAGAGATAGAGTGCGAGTGGGAGAGGGGCAGAGAGAGAGAGACAGAATCTGAAGCAGGCTCCGGGCTCTGCTCAGACACTTAACCTACTGAGCCACCAGTGTGCCATAGAAGTTCTTTTTTCTTTTCTCTTTTTAATGTTTTTATTTATTTTTGAGAGAGGGAGAGAGACAGAGTACAAGCAGAGAAGGGTCAGAGAGAGAGGCAAACACAGAATCAATCGGAAGCAGGCTCTAAGCTGTGAGCTGTCAGCACAGAGCCCACTGGGGGCTGGAATTCTTGAACTGCAAGATCATGACCTGAGCTGAACTGGAATGCTTAACCCACTGAGCCGCCCAGGTACCCCCAAGCAATGACAGTTCTAAAGAGGTAGAGTTTAGGTTGAGAAAATCATTTTCTAGTGACATGACCTTATCCATTACTTAATTTGCTCTCATCTAAAAAGCTCATAAGTGAAGTGCTTTGGAAAATAAGGAAGTCTAGGTAAAACATTGTGTACACATGAGACCATTTCATTTTCCTTTCTTATTTTAACTCTCCCTTTTGTGTTCCTTGCAATCAGATGATTGCTGCCGGTATAAATTTCCACTTTATTGAAGCACATACGTTAATGTTTTTCCCCCACAGAAATCTACAATGAAATTCCTGGTCTTGATTAGTATTTTGAGTGTGCTCATGCAAAGAACAGTAAGTAAAAGAAGAATATGAGTGAGACCTTTACAACTGTTTTTCAAAAATGTCTAAGGAGGCAATTTGTGTATGGTGAGACCGTGTCTTAAGTTATAAATTCAGTAATGAAACGTGCATTGCTTTGACCTGAATATTTAAAAGGAATTTCTAAAAATCCATTTTCTCACCACTTATATTGTACAAATGTAAACAACTTACCACATTGAACCTTATAGTTCGTGGTGAAAGAAACACATGTTGTCGGCCCTGCTGAAGTTTCCCCTGGAAATTTGATTGTCCTTTGCCTCATCCCAGATGTCAACCATTATGAAGTCTGTGTAGATGCCCCTGGCTTGTTTGTAGCATTTTAGCATGTGTGTATATGGCACTTAAGGGGACCATTTACCGTGCATGTATATGGCACTTAAAGGGGGGTTTGTGAGGGTTTAAAATTTTACATAAACAAGACATGCAATTGTATGTGTCTTTCTGCAATTTGCTTTTTCCCCCCAATCTTAATGTTGTTGAGACTTATCCACGTTGACCAATGGATCAATCAATACTTTCACTTTAATTGATCATTGTCATGCTAGATCAAAGATATAATGCATTATATCTGAGTAAAACATGGACTGTATTTCCTATATGATCCTATCAACTTGATGATCCTTATTCAAGGCCTTTGCAGGCATCTAAAAACATTGTGTTAATTATGTCTGCTATCAGCTAAAAAGTGGAGTATTCAATAAAATACAATAGGGTGTGTTCATCCATGTGTGTATTATATTTATATATGTGTGTGCGTAGTCAAAATCTTAATCCAAAATAGAAATTAAAAATTATCAGAGAAAATACTATTTTCTATCAGCATCACAATGCATTATCTTTTTTTTTTTTTTTTGAGAGAGAGAGAGAGAGAGTGTGAGGGGAGTAAGGGGAGAAGCATAGGGAAAGGGAGAGAGAGAATCTTAAGCAGGCTCCATGCCCAGAGTGGATCCCAGATAGGGGCTCGACATCACGATCCTGAGATCACAACCTGAGTTTACATCAAGAGTTGTTCACTTAACTGACTGAGCCACCCAGGTGTCCCGAGATAATCTTTTTTAATGACTACACAGTGTAATTAATTAGGAGACCCAGACAAGTGTATTTTGCTAACAATTTCTTCTGTAACCATTTTCAATATAAAATAACTATGTATTCGGGACACCTGGGTGGCTCAATCGGCTAAATATCCGACTTCTGCTCCAGTCATGATCTCACAGTTCATGGGTTCAAGTCCCAGGTCAGGCTATGTGCTGACAGCTCAGAGCCTGGAGCCTGCTTCCGATAATGTGTCTCCTTCCCTTTCTGCCCTTCCCCTGTTCACACTCTATGTCTCTCTCAAAAATAAATAAACATTGGGGCGCCTGGGTGGCGCAGTCGGTTAAGCGTCGGACTTCAGCCAGGTCACGATCTCGCGGTCGGTGAGTTCGAGCCCCGCTTCGGGCTCTGGGCTGATGGCTCAGAGCCTGGAGCCTGTTTCCGATTCTGTGTCTCTCTCTCTGCCCCTCCCCCGTTCATGCTCTGTCTCTCTCTGTCCCAAAAATAAATAAAGACGTTGAAAAAGAAAACAAAATAAATAAACATTAAAAAATAAAATAACTATATTCCAATGACAAATATTCTAAAAAGAAAAATATTAAAATAACTAAGTGAAGAATACCACTTTTTTCTTTTTCCTTGGTGGGGAAATGTTCAAAGCAACTATCTTCCCTTCAGTGAAAAGGCAACATTTTAATATTATTATGTTTAAATATAACTTTTAGTTTTATTTTTTCTAATGCCACATTTGCAGCAACTCATTTTTTAAATCTCAAGAAAATCATTTTATTAAAGCTGATGTATTATAGTTACTGTAAAGATTGTAACTAATGTAGTATTAATGCTATCTTCATACACCTTAAAAACTTTAAATTCAGACAGTAGAGTCCTTTTACTTTTTTCCCACATTTATTTGGCACTCTGAAATAGGCTCATTCTAGTCCATTTGCTTCTTTTTTCTTTTTAAAGTAATCTCTATGCCCAGTATGGGGCTCAAAATCATGACCCCAAGATCAAAAGTCACCTGCTCTATTGACTGAGCCAGCCTGGCACCCCCATTTGCTTCTTAATTAGAGTCCTTTACTTTTGATTGAGCTCTTTGTAAGACAACACAATCTATAAATTCCTCCTATTTATGCCCTGAAATTTAAATCAGAGGGTGCAAAGTGGTAACATGAATGCTAAATCCTACCTGTGTGTTTTGATGGTTTTTTTAAATTGAAATATTAATCTACCTATTTTTGTAACTGGCTAATGGATCAATGGTACATTTTCCTTAGAAATATACTAGTAATTACAAAGGGCTGAACTTTACCACTCCTCTGTTCCTCAATGATGGGATATCTTTTCAGGTCATCTTTATTCAAATCTGGATAAGGAAGTATATTCACCTATAAAAATGATTACTTAGCCTCAAATGAAACTATGAAGTTATTGCAAAAATACTGTAAGAGATACAAAAAGATATAGACATTGTAAAGCAAGTATATGGACACTCTCCCTTTCAACTGAAGGGATTATTAAAAAATGTCCTCATTTAAAAAAATGTTTATTTATTTATTTTGAGAGAGAGTGAGCAAGCATGTGAGTGGGGTAGAGAGAGAATTCCAAGTGGGCTGTCAGAGCAGAGCCTGAGGAGGGTTTTGATCTGACAAATCGGGAGATTATGACCTGAACTGAAATCCAGAGTTGGACACTTAACCGACTGAGCCACCTACATACCCGCAAACAAATGTTTTAAAGTAATTCAGGAAAAAAAGTCAGATTAATGGTGTCATATTTCCACATATTTTCCTTCAAGACTTTATTGAAGTCACCAGCAAATTAAGAGAGAGAAGCAGAGGGTAACAAAATTAGTTTAGAAAAGGGCATTCAAAAAAAAAAAAAGGAAGAAAAGGGCATTCAATATAGTCACTGGTATGTATAATTGACTAGAGGCAAATAGATCATATTCCTACAAGACTTTTTATTGAATTGGATTGTCAAAGAAATCTTGAGCTCAGACTAAAAAAAAAAAAATCATTTGGCTATTTGAGATCTAAAATAACAAATTCCACAGCAGAAGACAGGCATTGAAAGCCACCAAGGATGGAAAATCCACTTTAAGTGTGACTGAAGAGAACAATGGATCTAGTATTTATTTCCAGAGTGAAAGAAAAATCAGGGAACTTTCCTCATCTCAAGTCTTTATAATTTCTGCTGAGTGAGATTTTACTATTGTTATGGACAGTGATCATTATATCCAAATGGAGGTGTTTTTTTTGGTATTTTTGTTTGTTTGTTTTTTTAATGCCCATCTCAGTTTTATCACTGTTTATTGGGTATGTTTGTGGGGCAGATAACTTGTCTTTTCGGTTCACTTTTCAAGAGCAGGAGGAGTCCTGAATTTTGGTAGAGAGTTGGAATCCTGAATTTTGTCTTACTTGGCAAGAAAGTCATAGTGCTTTATGCTTGGGAGGAAGAGTAAAATGGATGCTTTTTATTTAGTGAGGGGAGGTGTGCAGATACAGGTTCTATATTTACCAATCTAGTTTTTCTTAATCATCATTATTATTACATTGGGAACATGTGACTGCCTAATAAATAATCGAAGATGGGCAGAAGTGTAGTTCCTTTTTCAGTCCCGGCCACAAAACTTCTTGAAATCTTTCACTTCCTTCCCCTATCAGCTTCCATGGAAGCAGCATATTTTGAGATAATGACATACAGTGAAAGGAACACAGATTTTTCGATTCACTATTTGAAGGAAAAGCCCCTACCAGAACCATCCAACTTCCAATGGGCTGTGGTATAATTGAGAAAAAATTATTCGGCAAAACTGCTGAGATTTGGGGTTCTATTTTATAGGAATCAGTTTAACTATTGCTGGAGAGAAACCGTAAGGTAAACAAATATATAAAGTCATAAAGGTAGTGAGAAGTCCTGTTATTGCGGATAAGGATTAGGAATTATTCTGATACTGGGAGTCATGCAACTCTTTAGTTAGGGGAGTGACACGATCTAACCTCGGGTTGAAAGGGAGGATGGACGGGCAAAGGTGTCTGCAGGGGCAGCAGTTAGGAAACTGTTGCAGTAATTCAGGTAAGAAATGATGATGGCTTTGGACAGATGGTAGCAGTGGAAATGGTGAGAATGTGTTCTGTTGTGCACGGATCCCAAAGGTAGAACTGACAGTACATACAGACAGCCTAGATGTGGCTTATGAGTGAAAGGGATGGGTAAAGGAGGCCCCAAGAATTGTGTGGCAGTTTCCTGACATGGGAAGGATAGCAGGAGAGACGGCATGTCTTTAGAACACAAAAGGTGAGCAGTTCCGTTTTTACTCCTAGAAGGCTCAGGAATAAGTCAAACTGAATGTTTCTCAAGCCTACCTAGTTAAGGTTGACTTACAATCAGTGATTAAAAAAAAAAATTCACATTGGGGCACCTGAGTGGCTCAGTCCGTTGAGTGTCCAACTTCAGTTCAGGTCATGATCTCCAGACAGTGAGTTCGAGCCCTGCTTAGGGCTATGTGCTGACAGCTCAGAGCCTGAAACCTGCTTCGGCTTTCCCTCTCTCTCTGCCCTGCCCCTGCTCCTGGTCTGTTCTGTCTCTCCAAAATGAATAAACATTAAAAAAATTTTTTTAAATGCACTGAAATTAAGTAATACAAATTCCTTCAAGTTATTAAGCTCTCAAAAAATTAAATTTTTTTCTCCTTATAAAGTTATCTTTAAAGTTAAAAAAAAAGACTCCCTCATTTTTTTATTGCAGTGAGTCTGAGCATTGCATTAGCCCTGCTGGATGGAGTTAGATCTTGTACTCAGCAACAGCAATCAAGGCCAAAAATTCACATTCTTACAGGTTTCCAAGAGAGTTCCCAGAAGTGAGTGTAGTGTTGATCTCTGTCGTATTGCTTTTGCTTGTCAAAACTTAGTATGCCGGAGGATAGAGAGATAATGAAAAAACGGAAAAGATTAATGTTACCACTATTCTGTAGGCTAGTAGCTAGTTTGTGCCAGTTATTTTAATTTCTAACTATGTAAGTGCTGTCATCAGGAGTTTCTCAGATGATTGTCATTTGTAGCTTCATCTATTTCATTGGGGGAAATTTTACCCATGCATAGGGTCTTTTTAGACAGTGGCATTGAGATTTCAAAATTTTTGAGTATTTTTGCATGTTGGGACATTGATGTTATTTAACTTTTATCCAAGGTTTCCTTTGTCCTTTTAGTGTTCCTCCCTCCATCTTTTTATTTAAATTTTATTTACTAACTTTGAAAGGGAAAGAGAGAGGGCAAGAGAGAGCACAAGTTGGGGAGGGACAGAGAGAGAATCCCAAGCAGTCTCCAAGCTCAGCGCAGAGCCCAATGCAGGGTTCAAACTCACAAATTATGGGATCATAACCTGAGCCAAAGTCAGGAGTCTGATGTTTAATCAACAGAGCCACGCAGGTGCCCCCTAAAGATCTTAATCACATGTTTGTTGCTCCTTTTGTGTTACTAAATACACAATCCTACCATGAATCAAATTAAAGAGATGTCAAAGTTTGTGCCCTTTTGGGCCTCAAAGAATCAAAATTCAAAATCTTTTTCTCAGCTTCTGAATTTTCCGGGTCACTAGAAACCCATGTCACCATATGAGCAGCAGGAACCTCACTTCTGGCACACTTTTCCACCAGAAGTAGTGTATGACTCCAGCCTCCCTGTGCCCTCAATTCTTCAGTCCCAGGGGAGCCTTAAAAATGTTAACTGATTTCTTAATTAAGTTCTTTTTTTCCTACCTCATGTAGTATCAACTCTATTTGCAGGCTCTCAGTCGTTTACATTTTCTTTCCCCTGATTATCAGGTTCAAATAGACTTCACTAGGAACTGATTTATGGGGATTCGTGTATTTGTAGATATGACACTGTGAGTTTGCCAAAGCATTTGTTCATTGCCCAAACAAATACAGTCCATCTTCTCATGTCTGAGTTACTCTTTTATCAGCCCAATACCTAATTTCAGCCTGATTTCTATCTGTTGTCACTGTGGTAGAGTGTGAAATGGCTCCAACTTTGTTCTAATCCCTAGAATCCGTGAATGTTACCTTATTTGGCAATACATAGGTCTTTGAGAGATGTGATTAAATGGAATTGTGAATTTAAATTTTGAAATGGAGAGATTGTACTGGATTATCTGAGTGGGTCCTAAATGTAATCAGAACGTATTCTTATAGAGGGAGGCAGAGGAAGATTTGAACACACCCAGGAGGGAAAACCTTGGGAAGCACAGAGCAGACAGAGGTTTGATGGTGCATTCCTTGAAGACAGGAATGATGCAGAGGCAAGTTAAAGAACGCTAGCAGCCACAGGAAGAAGCTGGAAGAGCCAGAGCTCTCCAAAAGCCTATCGAGGGGTTCATGGCCCTGCCAATACATTAATTTCAGCCCAGTAAAGCTGATTTTCGACCTCCAGAACTGTAAGAGAATGAATTTTTGTTGGTTTATGCCTCCAACTTATTGAGAATTTGTTGCGACAAAAAAATGAAGATAGCCATCATGTTTAACTTCATGCCTGTTTGTGTGTCTTCTAATTTCTAATAAAGTTCTAATTCCATGTACTTTGGTATGCTTTCTCATCCTCCTGCTGATACTTTTCTAAATGAGTAATCTTTGGTAAATCATTTATCTTCTCTGTGACTCATTTTTCTAATGTTTAAGATGGGAGTGATAATATCTACTTCACGGTTATTATACAAGCTTAAGTTAATATTTGTTAGGAGCTTAGAACAGCGCCTAGCACTGGCAAGCATTATGTAAATTGATATTAAATACATGTTTTATATATATATATATATATATATATATATATATATATATATATTTAGGCTTTTTCCAAAATTTGGCTGTTGTTGAAAGTGCTGCTATAAACATTGGGGTACAAGTGTCCCTATGCATCAGCACTCCTGTTTAAACAGTAGATGACACATTTGGAGGGAAGGATAATGGGGGAGAGCCATGGAATGATGGTTGTCTCCCCTTTAACTGCCTTATGTCACATTTTCAAAAGAAATAATTTGGAAACAATTAAAAAATTCTATTTGTATGTATGTGGGTTTTTTTTTTAGATAGTGTTTATTCAAGAGAAAGACATATTGCCATCATATGTTTAAATCTCTAAAAATTATTTACATATTTAGGAAATAGCCATTTAAAATTTTGGATGGAAAAAGTACATCATAAACATCATTTCTATATAAATGAAGTCTGATGAAAAAATACCACAAGCCAATCAATATGTGAGACTGGTGTTTTTAATATACTAAATAAAAGTCTTTGGAAAAGAAAGTAAATATTTGTAGATCTCATTGATTTCTGCAACGGAATCTGAAAAAAAGGAAAAGAAGATATTAGTTTTATATA
This sequence comes from Prionailurus bengalensis, assembly GCF_016509475.1. Taxonomy (NCBI): domain Eukaryota; kingdom Metazoa; phylum Chordata; class Mammalia; order Carnivora; family Felidae; genus Prionailurus; species Prionailurus bengalensis. Next base: position 149,590,514 of record NC_057344.1, read on the forward strand.
ATAAAATTACAAAATTACTTACACAGCAAAATTGCTTTTGTTTTTTTATGATTTTAATATTAAAGGACTCTATTGAAACAAATCCATGTTATGATGAAAATACACATTTAAGACAATCAAGTTTTTCTTCTATCTTCTTGTATATATTATGCACAGTCTTATAACAATTTATTTTACAATGCAATTTTAATTCAATATTTTTTATTATTAAAAAAATTTTTTTAATGTTTATTTGTTTCTGAGAGAGAGAGAGACAGAGTGTGAGTAGGGGAGGGGCAGACAGAGTAGAGGAAGACACAGAATTTGAAACAGGTTCCAGGCTCTGAGCTGTCAGCACAGACCCTGATGCAGGGCTTGAGCTCAGGAATGGCAAGATTATGACCTAGGCCAAGGTCAAATACTTAACCAACTGAGCCACCCAGGAGCCCCTTAATTCAATATTATGCTTTATTTGCATGCATGTATATATTATACAGGATTCCTTTGTGTGAGGTCTTGGGTTCAGATCAACACAATCTTCTGATACTGAATGATTTGAAATAGAATTCCTTCTTTGCCTTGAGAGACATTTAGAAAATAGCATACTTTCTCTTTTAAGTTGTGAACTAAGTAAATATAGTAAGAAACTAAACATAAATGCTTACTGAAAATGTGAAATTATTAAATTTGTCTAATATTTTGAACTAGTTCATTAACAATAATCTTTGTCTTATATAATAATAAAATAAGTAAAAACCCAAGGAATATAGTAGTATTAAAATTTGAAGTCTTTTAATTTCCTTGGCAAGAGCTGTCATTAAGAGGCATCACCAACAGTATTAACTGCCATCACATTCGATTTTCAATTCTAGTTTAACTGCTGATATCACTTCAGTAGAAATTCTGATTTGACTGACAGTAAAACAAAGCCTTGCCATTTTCCTGTCCAATTTTATAACAGTACAATTAAAGCCGATTTGGGAAGGAATGAAAGAGAACTTGCAACGAGGGTAACCAAGTTTTTTGTTCAACAAGAGTAACCAACTCAGGTGGAATGAGTCCAAATGAGCTTTTTGAACAATGCCTTTCTTCCCAGGACAATGTTTAATGGGGGATGGATGTAGTTTTGTGGGAGAAAGGGGTGGCGACTGGGAGATTTCAGATCTAAATGTTTGTGTTTGTTTTCTGAGACAGTGGCTTTTGGTGTGAGGTAAGGATGGAACTTGATTGGGTAGCATACAGAACGATCTGTGACAACTTTAGCGATGGTTCCTCTTCTCCACAATTCAACCCCCATACCTCCTATGGAAGTTTCTTCCTTACACAGACCACTATTATTTTAGAATATTTATCATAATCAATTTGGATCAGTTTAAGAAAGATCTATCTATGCAGTTCCTGAACTTCTTACACAGGACATGAGTTTATAATTGAGAGATTTTCAGATGCAGGGTATCAATGCCTCTCCACACTCCACTTTCTTGCTTTCATGTCATAAAAATATATTCCCAGGTGATTTCAAATGATGAGATTTAGTCTATTTAATGTGTGATTTATTTATTTTAATGTTTATTTATTTTTGAAACAGACAGAAGGTGTGAGCAGGGAAGGGCAGAGAGCTAGGAAAACAGGATCCAAAATGGGCTCCATGCTGTTAGCAGAGAGCCCAATGCGGGGCTCAAACTCTTGAACTCATGAACTGTCAGATCATGGCTTGAGCTGAAGTCAAATGCTCAACGGACTGAACCACCCAGGTGCCCCATAAGGTGTGATTTTGAAATCTCAGTATCATATATGACTTACAGAAACAAATGATTGTTATTCTCTTCTCTAGAAAATTTCATTTCTTTACCTAAAAAATAAATGTCATGCATGCTAAATATACTTTACTTCATAATACTGAGCCTACATTTTCTGAATAATCTTTATTCTCTAAGACATTGTATCCTGGTGATCTCTTTATAACTCGTATTTAGAATACTCTATATTGCCATCATATTTAGTTTTTGAAAACAGAGAGTTGTTCAAAGCATTCTTCTCAATGAAGCTCCTTGATAAATTCCTTTTACTACAGGATAAAGTCCAAGTATTTGGCAGTGTTTTCAAGGCCCATTTTTATCATATGTCCTGTTTCTTTTTATCCATACGCTCCAACATTTCCCCTCTACCCCCATGTGGGCCACAAGCCCATGCTTGTAAATGGAAAGTGCTTTAGGTCAAAGCAACCCACTGAATGACTATGTAAACGTGCGGAGCATTGTAGAATAAGGCTAGCTCTTTATACTCCTCTGGTGCCATGTCAAACCAGCTTTTAACTTGATCCTGATCTTTATCAAAAACAAAGGAACAGGAAGAGAATTTGTACCTCTTTGTAGGAAGCAGATGCTAAGAGTATTCCATTCGTGGCAATGTACTGAAGAAATTATTCACTGGTGGATTTAAGCTCCCATTTCTTTTCTGCCTGTGCCCAGAATTTAGAGTATCTTCTACGTAGTTTGGAATTCCACTTTCCCTTTTATAAAATAGCCCAGTTGCTTGGACCACATATACTAAAACTTAGGGAATAGGTGCTTCCTAAAGATTTTTTAAAGACCGATTGTCTTAAAAAGTCTAGAGAACTATACTTTAGGTCAAGATGAGTAACAGGAATTGGATTTACACCCTTACTTGAAGCAAATTTTTAAAAATGTACCACGTGTATGACAAACAACAGTTTCTCGAGATCTGAACATTAAGCTAGGAAAGACAGCGATCCCTAAGAGACGGGAAGCAAATGAAGTGAACCCTACCATAGTCCTAGCTTACTGCTTGGGGAGTTTCCAGGCCTTCATTAAGGGAGATGGAGGGGCGCCTGGGTGGCACAGTCGGTTAAGCGTCTGACTTTAGCCAGGTCACGATCTCGCTGTCCGTGAGTTCGAGCCCCGCGTCAGGCTCTGGGCTGATGGCTCAGAGCCTGGAGCCTGTTTCCGGTTCTGTGTCTCCCTCTGTCTCTGCCCCTCCCCCGTTCATGCTCTGTCTCTCTCTGTCCCCCAAAAAATAAATAAATAAACGTTGCAAAAAAAATTAAAAAAAAAAAAGGGAGATGGAGATAGGAGCCCAGGAAGACAAGGTAGCTGAAATTCACAGGGCAGAGCATCGGAGCAGAAAGAGAGGGACAAAGATATACATACAAAGATCTAAAGAGGTTATCCTCATATTTTCGACTAAGTATAGATTATTCATATGGATATACCAACTGAGGCCAGGTAAAGAACCACCTGAAAGACAAAATGGAACAATATCTGGTGTTCACATAGGGCAGGGGAAAGTTTTTGATTTCATAAGAGTGAAAAAAAAATCTCAAAATTCACAGGGCGTAAGCTTGAGTACTCAGAACGGTTTGATCCCCATAATGGGAAAAATTAGCCTTAGGTAAGAATGTTCCTTTGTTCCTGCTTAATAAGGCTTGTAACCTAATGCCATCTTAAAATAAAGCCCTTGAATATGTGTATATGTGAAGACCAATGGTTTCCCCTAATTTCAAAATAATTACGCTGAGTGAAAGAAGCCAGACACAAGAGTATTTACAGTCTTGTCCTACTTCCGTGCAGTTCTAGAAAATGCAAACCAACCTGTGGTGACAGAAAAGAGGTTGGGGATAAGAGAAAGGGGAGGGTGGGATTTTTTTTTCTATTGATATGTACATATGTGAAAACTTATCAAAGTGTACCTTTTCAGTACCTATAGTGTGTTGTATGCTAACTGTATCTTAATAAAGCTGTTCAAAATGTTTAAGCTGATATTTGTTTGCTTATGGAGAGATTCAGTTTCTTTCTCTCTCCTTCAAATTCCGTGCATCACAGGAGTTAAGATTTAGGCAACCCACCTAGTCAAAAGTGGAAGGCTGAGGTTCTGGGGCAACAGGTTCGGCATCGTCAGGCTCAATCGCCCCAGGGTCAACTGCAACAGGTTCTGGGTTTGGAGGTGGTGTCGTACGTGTGGATACTTGAGATATAGCTACATAAGGTTTGGCAGCAGTAGGCAGGGGAGCATTGAGTGAGAAGAAAGGTCCTTCGGGTTTATGTGAGTTAGGGACAAAGTGGGGAGATTCCCTAGGAGGAGGAGAGGGGATCCACCAAGCAGTGGCAGGAAAAGTAGGAATGTGGTGGAAGGGGTCTCCAGGAGAGGTGAGAATCCAGGGAAATGAGGGAACCCCTGTATCAGGGTCAGGATTCTCAGCGTAAGGGGGGATTTTATTCTCTGAAGGATGAAAAGGAGGAGCAAAATCCCTGTCTGACATGGGATAAGGAATATTCAGAGATGGGTTAAGTGGGTAATGATTGCCACCATAATCCTAAAGGAGAAGCAAAGAAGTCAGTTAAAGTTGATTGTTTTTATCTATCCTATCTATATATTACTTACGTTATGACTGTAATGATATATGATGAGTGAAGATTATTTTTGTAACAATTCCAATGGAATCTCTTTCTCAAGGTTAATATGCTTCTGTAATTCTTGAATTAGGACACTAATAATTTCTTGAGAAAACTGAATAAATCTCAATTTAGGGAGAAATATTTTGTGTTTAGGCATATCAGAGTGTTTTAAACTGCACAATATGCCAGCTTAGGCCAGGACAAAAAGAGAAGGAGAGAGTGTGTGCAGTATTGGATTGGTATTTCCAGGCCTCCTTCTCTGTACCCTCCGCCCAGCCCACTGATCTCATTGCCCGCTCCCGAGAAGTCCAAAGTGCCCCACCGAAGCATTCACTTTGTTATACCTCTTCCAGGTGCCCTTTTGATCTCCTTCCCATCCAGCAGCATCCAATTCCACTCATCAAAGCCTAATATCTCAAACTGTTATTAAGAAGGAAAGCAGACTGGATGTGGATGAGTGACTACTGGCGTTTTTTTTTTTTTAATTGAGATATAATTGACTATAGTTAATACTGTATTGTATATTTGAAAACTGTTAGGACAGTAGAGCTTAAAAGTATTTGTCACACACACACACACAAAATAAATAACAAAAGCTTTCACCACAAGGAAAAAATGGTAACTATGGGGTAATGGATGTTAACTCAATGTGGTGATCATTTTGCAACATATACTGCTGGCTTTCATATTTAGTTTTCCCTGTGGTGTTTGTGTTTTAAATGAGATTATTAATGTTGCTGATGCATTTACTGTTAAATTTCACATGATTTATTTCAGTGTAAGTGTTGACACATTTTCCTCCAGTTGCTATCCAGATTTGTCTATTACATGTATGTAAGATTATCGGGGGGCTGCAAGGTCACAAAATTATGTAGAAATTTACAAAAAGTTAAGACATGTCTTGGTCTCATCTACATGACATTTTATTTCCTATCATAAATTTGTCAGTTTCCATGAGCAATTTTGACACATATTGGTTTATATATCAAGTTCCTAGATTCTTTGATACATTGCATAGTTCAATTACAATTTAAGGAATTTTAAATGTGTATAACATAAATATTTTAAAATATAATAAACTATATATATAATATTTTTAATGTGTTTATGTTAATGCTTACCAGTTGATGAACTTATTTCATTTACATGTATACCAAGTTAACTAGTCAACGGCAGACACCATTTATGAACTAGACCCAATTTCATTTTCACTAGAAAATACTGCCTTCTTTATCATCAGTACTTTTCTATTATATATAACTTTATACAACTAATTTTCAGTTTAAAGCATTTAATCTTAAGTGCGGGGAGTGTAACTGGGCAAGATATCAGTATGAATAAGAAAATTACAGGATGTATAAATATACATGTGCCTATATTTATATATGCATTTTAAATGAGCCCATCATAGCAAGAAAAGAGAACATGTTTCTAAATTACTTTCCAAGCCTGCCAAGGAAAAACATAATACTGAATTACAGTAAAACCTTGGTTTCAGAGCATAATTCGTTCCAGAACAAGCTAGTAATCCAAAGCACTTATATATCAAAGAGAATTTCAAGAACCATTGTGATCATGTAACGTTCAGCATCACATACTATTTGTATTGCAAGACTTCTCTCATTTGTAAAGTTAAAATTTATTAGAAATGTTTGCTCATCTTGTGGAACACTCGCGGAACAAATTACTCACAATCCAAGGTTTTACTATATTTAACATCATTAGAAAATACTATTTTAAAAAGAAAATAATAGAGAATGCATTTTAATATCTTGTAATACAAGCAAATATGAATATATTTTTTACCCTTTCACCAGATGTGAGAAATTGCTGAAACAACAAAGAAAATAGTGTTTATTTTAAACTTCATGCCCCTGAAAAATATTGTTCTTGAGATTTCTACTTATGTTCAGTGATCATAACTGACAAAACTCTCTAAGTAACTTAGGATTTTCTTTCTTAAGTGGTACAGTTATTTGCCTTGTTTTCCCATGACTATATAGACTCTTCTGTTATTCTAAATACTTCTTAAAAAATAGATACTGAATAGCTAATATTAATGTTCTATTAGTGCCAATGTTTTCACTCAATCATTAAATTCTTATACATATCTATTTATAAACTTTCATATATAGGGCACCAAATATTTTGCTTCAATTTTGTGACTAGTTGCTTGTATAGACCAGTTATTTACATTAGAACATTATTTGTGTTTACCACAAAATCCCCTGTGACTAAACTAGGCTTTGCAAAATAAATTCTCAGAAAATACAGATGTTTCCTCAGCAGCTTTGGGATATTTAAGCTTTTTGTCGATGGATATTCAAGGATTTATTTTTTAAAAGTATAAAATGAGTGCCTACTATGTGCTCTCTGAGTGCTAGACATTGGGTTCCTAGGTACTGGAAAGAACAAACAAGGTTTCTTTGTTCAGAGATGATTTCTAGGCGTCCCAGCGAGTCCAGCTTCCTCATTAAAATTTAATATCGTATAAAAACAAAACACATGAATAAAAAGTAAAGTCAGATCTATAAATACAGAGAACAAATTGATTCTTGCCAGAGGGAAGGGGTAGAAGGGATGGGTAAAATGGGTGAATGGGAGAGGCGCCTGGGTGGGTCAGTCAGTTAAGCCTTGGCCTTTGACTCAGGTCATGATCTGGCTGCTCATGGGTTTGAGCTCCTCATGGGGCTCTGTGCTGACAGCTCAGAGCCTGGAGCCTGTTTTAGGTTCTGTGTGTCTGGTCTCATTTTGCCCCTCCTCTGCTCATGCTCTGTATCTCTCTCTCTCATAACAGTAAAAAAATTAAAATAAAAAAATGGGTGAATGGGAGAGAGAGATAAAGACTTATGAAATGAGTAAGTCATGGGAATCAATGGCACAGCATTGGGAACATGGCGAATGGTGTTACGTAGCACTGTGTGATGACAGATGGTGGCTAACCCTGCAGTGAGCACAGCATAGCATATAGAGAAGTTGACTCACTATGTTGTGTACCCAAAACTAATGTAACATTGTGTGCCAACTATACTCCAATAAAAAATTGATGAAAAAGAATTTAATATCGTATATGATACTTCTTTCCAATTTTAGGTTGGTTTCTTGAATTACTGAGTTAAAAATGTTTGCTTATGCATCATATTTTCATTTTAAGGTATGATGCGTGATGCACAAGTGATACATGTTCCAGAGTGTTCACACAGACAAATGTCAGTGAGTTGTATTTGTGACCACACATCCCTAGACTCTTATAATTAAAATATCAATTCTTATAAGAAATTCAAAGTAACACCTCCTACTGTTCTCATTTTAACGATTATTTCAAAACCTTTCCATTCCTTTGCCATATAGCTCATGGTATTAGGTCAAAAGTGTGCACATCCAGACCGTATCTCTTGGCTTTCCTTTGCTGGATTGTCCTGTTTCTTTACTGCATACTTGGAGATGGTACAAGTATAATTTTTTTAGCACACTCCTGTTAGCACTTGAGGCAAAAATGACAACTTACAAAAAGTCATATACCAGTCAATCGATGAATGCTGTGGCCTCATACATAGGGGTAATTTGTGGGTATTTTCTGCACAGAAATCATCTAGCTCTTTGGGACACATTCTTCCTATTAGTAATTCCTAGATCACGCTATCTTCTACTGTAATCTTTCATACAGGCAAAATCTTTCTGGATTCATTCCTTAATTTGTTCAAATAAATTTAGTACCTTGTCATAAATTTTATTGGGCATAGGAAAATATTTATCACTCTGCAGAGGGAGTGCCCTTACTTAATACTTCTGCTCATTGAAAAGAAATAAAGACCCCATGGGAAATATGTTAAACACAAATATATTTGTACTCCATAAACATTTTTCAATCAAATTTAACAGCAACAGTAGTCATAAAATTGCATTGTAAAGAAATCCAAGACTTTTAAAATGTAAGATACACTTTAAGATAAAAACAAGCATATTCATATGCAAATGAAAAAAGTTTTACCTCATGAACATGGAAGAAGCACTTCTAAAACAAAGGAAAAATTAATTCCCTATGGTTATTTGACAACATCTGCACCCAGATTTCCATATTACTGAAGAATTTGTAGAGTCTTATTAGTATAGTTTCTTTATTTTTGAAGTATGAATCACTAGTATAAATTGTTTGTTATTGTTATCAACATATGGTTTAGAACTAAGTACGTGCTCTCAAAAGTTTTACTTTGGCTGATGGATTTTGGTTTGTAATTTTCTACGTGTACATCAATCTTACCAACCAACTGAAAGATGATTCAGCTGTTATTCGTATACCTGGTTTTACTGCTCCCTTTCACCTCTCAGGTTTTGCTTGCATTGTGTGTGTGTGTGTGTGTGTGTGTGTGTGTGCACTTGCACTTGTGTGTATATGTGTCACTTCTTTACAGTTGCAGGATCATATATTCAGTTGTTCTTCAATCAAGCTTCAATATATTTTAGAAATTCACCACAGATTATGCACAAGATAAGAATAAAAAATAGTGGAAAACTCATCATTTGCTATTTTAAGAATTAGAATTTAATTAATTTTAAGAGATAGGATAATATCTTGAAATTTGCACAGGATGACAATAATAATTGTAAAATAGTTAACAATATCAAGTAGCATTTAGTTTCCTATTGTATCCTAAGTATTCTGCTAAGCACTTTAGATAATTATTTAATTCCCAAAACGATTTTGTGAGGTAGGTGTCATAATTTTCTCCTTTTACAAAGGACGATGTTTAGCACACTCATTGGCTAGGATTAAAAATTTTCCTACAGCTATTTTTTTTTGCAGCACAGTCTCATTTGTTTATGCCACGTTGAAGGTTGCTATGTCCATTTAAGCATTAAGTATATTTAAGTATACTCCACCAAATATTCCTTATGACTCTACCTAAATACCTTCAGCAATGAAACATCACTCCCACAGGAAGCCCAAGCCAGCTTTCCATAATTTGAAGACATAGACTCTTAAAATAATCTACATGGGATTCTGATTCCATGTAACTTTATCTTCCTGTAGCCCACTGCATTTTTGTACTAACCTCTTCTCCTTGCTGGGTAGCCATTTTCAGTTAGCACAACTTTATTATTTTATTTTTTTAATTTCTTTTGAAAAGTTTGTCACAACACAGGGACCTGGCTGGCTCAGTCAGTTAAGCATCCAACTCTTGATTTCTGCTCATGATCTCTCTGTTCCTGGGATCCAGCCCCGTCTGTTGGACTTTCGCAGAGCCTGCTTGGGATTCTGTCTTCTGTCTCTCTTTTCTCCTCCCCCCACTCCTATGTGCTCTCGTTCTCTCAAAATATATAAACTTTTTTTTTTAAAGAAAAGTTTGTTACAACAAAACTCATACCTATTAACATGTCTCTCTGTTGCACTGTTATCAAAACTATAATAACTTATGTCATTAACATGAATCCCTCCCTATCTACAATTATTCAATGGTTATACTGTGGCTATAATTTTAGAAGCCTATTTACTTGCCTTTGTAAAAGCAACACACAAGATGCAGGACCATAATAGAAGCTTCATTTTGAGTGATCTTATGAAGATTAATTTTATAGTGGTTGTTTCAGAAAATATACAATATATATCTTAGTTATTTCTCTTTTCCTAGAGAGAGACAAAAGAACGCATGGCTTTATTAGTCAGAGTAGAAGCACCCTTAGCAGAAAATTTGGTCCTGCTGTTAACTACTGTCCCCATGACCTAACAGGAATGATGCTACAACTCAAATTACCTGCTTTTGCAAATGTTCTTCAATAATTAAGCTTCTAACCAAACTTCTTTAAGTGGGAGTGAATTGATTTAGTTACATAGGGATACATTTTTGCGATTAATTTGTCATGGAGGGCTTAGCATAAACCATAACCAAGGTATGTGCCTTGGTTAGGCTCAATCTTCTTCAAAGATAGTAAACTCAATCTCTAGTTGGTTGATTATTGGTTTATGTCTTCTCCCTTCTTCAAAATCATAAATGATCTCCCCTCTTAACAAAAAGTCAACATACAGACTTTTATATAATTTTATATATTAATATTAATAATATATTTAATATATTATTTATTACTTATATATACCATACATATATAATTACACATTATTATATATTTATTATTTATATATTATTTATTATTATTAATATATATTATTAAACAATGTATTATTTAATAATATATACAATTTATTTAATAATATATATTACAATATGTTACAATATAAAATATGTTACAATATATTATAATATATATTATTATAGACATTTACATAATATTATTTAGTACCTCAAATGTGAAAAAATATGAATGCCCAATATGAAGTAATTTATTAGGAATAATAATATCAGGTTCATGATATATTGCCAAATGAATATTCAGATGTTAAATATAGCTAACATATTTAATGGGCTATTTCTAGTTATGGGTGATTTTAAAAATAATTTAAGTAATTCATTTTATCTTCTATAGTCTATAATGTTTTTGTGAAGTGAAAATGTATTACTTGTATGCTAAGTATACAAAGCATATTCTAATAATACAAAATGTTTTCAAGTTTTAGTTGAGACTGTGAATGCTTAATTACCTAATTTGTAACAAGACCTAGGCTGCAAAATTATATTCATGGGCAAAGCCCTGGAAATTATATACTCCATCCGTTTCTCAAAACATATTTTTTATTTTAGGTCACTTGTTTACCTGTTCAACATGGTTTTGACCACATATTGGATGATCTTTGCTGTAATGTTCTTTGGTATTATACATCTGTTTTTTTGTTTTGCTTTGTGGTTTTTTTTTTTTTTTTTTGAGAGACTATGTACGAAAGACATCAATAGGTTTTATATTGTTTTTAGGTAGTAAAAATATAGGAGACAAAGATCCGTGCCTCATTCTCTCTCCCAATAAGTAGCACTGAAGAAACTCCTGACAGGCCCGAATACTCAGCTTTTCTTCAGCTATGGATACACTTTCATGTCCTAGATACATTGATATTACTTATCTCTTGTTTTTGCATTTATTTTTGTTTGTTGCTTACCAGCAATTTCATAGTCAAATATCTTGGCCATATTTAGAACTCTACAGGGCATGTGGCTCCTCATTTGGAGATGGTTACTTCATCTCTGGCTTTATCTTATTTCCCCCAGTCTTGTTTTGTCCTCATCAAAATACTTATATCTTTTTAAAAAAATCCTGTTTTACTTATTTTGCAAGCTCTTAAGTCCTTTCAAAATGGGTTATATTATAAAACAGAGGAACAAATTAACCAATCAAACAAACCTCCTAAAATTGTTTACAGTGCCAAAATTCCCCTCTGCTGTATTTTAACATTTTTGTAAAAAGAACATAAAAATGTTAGTTGGTGAAACAAAAATATCATGAATTTATACCTAAAGAAGATAACATTGTAGCCTTCAATATAGACCAATTATTTTTAAAGTGGCCTGTGCTTCATGGTAGACCCTAAAGATTAACAATATAAAGTTAACTGATGTATTCATTGATCTCTCTAAAACCATTCCTTTTAGCTTTTTCTGGGTTTCTGAAATAGGAGTTTTTAATTGCTTGGTTCCAGATTTTCATATACATATTATATGACAAATGTCTAATTTGCCATAATACTAATTGTCATATTGTCTAATAATTATCTAATAATTTTCATATTACGTGGCACTAGAATAACTTAGAAGAACCCATCCCTTATCCCACTATTATTTTGGGAACCTATCAATTTGATTATATACAAAGGCTCCAAAACATAGATAAATATAGATTAAAAAACTATGAGAAAAAATGCATATTCACCTTTTTAAATGTGGTTTGGAAAGAAATTCTATATTAGTAGTTCAAATAATGCCATCTTAAATTATTATATTACAGATAACCCAATAAGCATAGTTTTACTTAATTTATATTTTGTCTTAATGTGGCTATTAAATTAACAAAGCTCTTATGCATTAGCAATTCTATTAAAGATGAATAAGCATTTCTTCTTCATAAAGAATTTAAAGAATAAAGTTTTCCTATAAGAATAATAACAAAGGATAGCTCAATTATAATTTTAGAGTTCTAAAATTTATTGATTTATTTCAATCCAGCATTAGTTCCTCTTTTCTTTCATCAAGAGGCAGTCCTTAATTAAGCTTTATTGTCTCTTCCTGGACTCTCCCAGGCGTTTTAACACCTTTTTGAAAAGCTCGGGAAGATCATAGATTTATCAACGTTTAAAATTCCAGATTTATCAACGTTTAAAAATCCCTTCCTTGTCCCACTGTCTAAATTTATTTATCTACTCATATATCACTTGTGATTTAGTCTTTTGAATCCTCCAGAAGGAAAAAAAAAACATTTATGTCTCATTCAATTAATAATTTTCCATTCTCCTTTTCCTCAATTTTTTTTTTCCTTTGAATAGCTTTTAAGTGAGAGGGGATTATTTGACCCCACTCTTCTTCTTCAGAACATGAGAATTCCTGAGTAGAACAAACCCATCCTTTTAGGGTTTATGTGAACTCCTGAGTCCAGTCTGAACCTAAAGAACAAAAAAAAAATCCCGTACTTAGTCTTCTCTTATGTAGTCTTAAAGTGATATTCAGATATGTGGTGGATTAGATTTACATGCCACCCTGTGTTACTAACTTCTTCAAACCTGGAGAGAACGTAAATATGACATGCATTTATAGTCACCCTATTAACTGAGACCTAAGGGAGAATCTTTCAATAATGGAAGCATCTTTATATGGGGGTGGAGGGAAGGATACCTTGTTTCCAGGATGGAAACTAATGGCTGTAGATTTGATCTTGCTCTGGACACTGTGCCTCAGTCCCTTTCCTCGGGGGGTGCTTATAAGAAGTCTTTAATTTAATGTTACTTCTTTTGTTTTGAAATAAATCAGCTTCATATCTGAAAAAATAAAAACCTATGAGTTTTACTTATTTGGCTGTAAATTATTCCCCTTATTTCACAGCATCATAAAATCAGGGAAATTCCCATAATGTGGCAGTAAAAGACAAATTGAGAACTGTATTAAACTTAAATACTAAATGCATTTTGAAATATTGATTACTGGATTGTTGACATTAATTAGAAAGGGTGATGAAGGAATTTTATACTTTATTTTATGTTAAATACGGAATATAATGATTTAACATAAATATTTTTTTAAAATACCAGTGTGGTGGGGGTGCCTGGGTGGCTCAATTGGTTAAACATCTAACTTCAGCTCAGGTCATGATCTTGCAGTTCGTGGGTTAGAGCTCTGCATCAGGCTCTGTGCTGACAGCTCAGGGCCTGGTGCCTGCTTCAGATTCTATGTCTCCCTCTGTCTCTGCCCCTCCTCTGCTTGCTCTCTCTCTCTCAAAAATAAATAAACATTAAAAAATAAAATAAAATAAATAAAATAAAATAAAACAAAATAAAAACAGTGTGGTGTCTTTTTCTATATTAGTGTTACAAACATGAATTACCAACTATGAATAAATATTAAAAACTTAAAGAGCTCTTCTGTCTTGTATATTTATTATTGACAACCATGTATTTCTAGCAATATGCAATATAAATAAGAAATGATAAAAGACAGTACTGGCTGGCAGTGCCTAAGTCTTAAAGTAATGTGAAGTGATTTAGCTTGAATCATAGACAGGACTGTAGTATTTGTTAGAATGAGAGAACCCTCTTTTCCAAATATGTAACTTTCTTTCTGTGGAATCAATTAGCATAAACCCCCCTCACTAATGACCTCACAGAAGGAAAAGTGCTCACATACAACCATAAAAATTTTAACCGTATTATCTACTAAACTGCAACATATTTCTGACATTCAGCCAAAAAAAAAAATGATGTGTGTGTGTGTGTGTGTGTGTGTATGTATATACATGACAAACAGGAAGGCAAGAAAGAGCAGTCTACAGATTAAAAAAAGCAATCGTCAGAACATGGGTGAGTTATTACAGTGACTTGTTGGAACCAACAAACAGAGAATGTAAATAATTTTGAATAATATATTGAAGAATCTAATGGTAAGGTAGACAAGACACAGTATCACATAGGTAATTTCAGCACAGAGAGGGAAACTATAAGAAAGAATGAAATGGAAATGCTAGAAATAAAGGTTGACTAACAAAGAAAAAGAATGTATTTGGTTAGCTCATCAGTAGGCTCAACGCAGCCCAGGAAAGACACAGAGAACTTGAAAATAAGTCTCCTTCTTTCTTTCCTCCCTCCTTCCCTTCCTACCTCCCTCCCTTTCTTACTTCCATCCTTCCTTTTTTCTTTCTTTCCTTTCTTTTTTTCCTTCCTTTTATTTCCTTCACCTGATCATTCACTTAGACACATAGTACTGTTCTAGACCCTAGAGAATATGAGAAATGCAACCCAGTGGATAAAAAAAATGAGAAATGCAACCCAGTGGATAAAAAAAAAATATGGGAACAAAATTAAAATAAGGCCTTTGGAATTTAAAGCTCCAAAGATGCCACTTTTTTATGTATGAAGAAGTTAAAAAGGCGTAACTTAATTAATCCTCTATCTCAGACTGTTATACTAAAAAAATGGGTGCTATTAATTCTACTTCATGATTCAACAGGATGGGAAACCTATGGATTATATTTGACAGTTGGATAGAATGGACATGAAAAATAAGCTTATCAGTAGCTTTCTTTTGTTATATACAATATCGTACTTCACAAACAGTAGGTGATTTTAGAATAGTGATGGACCAGAACATACCTTGTGCTTTTGTAGTAATGGAAATAGGATGCCTTTTTCTCCGTTACTGACAGCTACTCTCTTGGAATGGTCAAGGTTTTTAATTTACTAGAGAAATAACAATATACTACTGGGGTATCTGGGTGGCTCAGTTGGTTAAGCATTCGACTTCAGCTCAGGTCATGATCTCAGTTTGTGAGTTCGAGCCCCATATTGGGCCCTCTGCTGACAGCTCAGAGCCTGGAGCCTGCTTCGGATTCTGGGTCTCTCTCTCTCTCTCTGCCCCTCCCCTGCTCATACTCTGTCTCTCTTGCTCTCTCTCAAAAATGAATAAACATTTAAAAAATATATATATACTACTAAATATTATTGCTATAAGTGTGCAAAAATTGGCCATATTTTTGTAATGTTTTCCTACTTCAATATTTTCAAAATCTCTTCTAATCGCCAATGAAATAAACTTGGATCTGGAGAGACTGAATCGTTGACAAATCTTTGAAAATTATTTAGAAATCACCAAAAGGAGCTGTAATAGCTGCTATGTTCCAGTTTAATTTACTATAATAAAATATTAGGTCAGGGGCATCTGGGTGTCTCAGTTGGTTGAGTGTCTGACTCTTGATTTTGACTCAGGTCATGATCCCAGGATGGGATGGAGCCCTGCACCAGGCTTCATGCTAAGCATTGAGCCTGCTTTGAATCCCTCACTCTGCCTTCTTCCTCTCCCTCTGCCCCTCTCCCCCACTCACTCTCTCCCTCATGTGCGTGGCTCTCTCTCTCTCTCTCAAATAAATAAATAAATAAATTAATTAAAAAAATTAGATCTAAAATATATAGAATAACTGAGACTTTATCTGAATACTGGATAATGTTTTGTCTACTAGGGAGTCAAGTGAAACTCTGCTTACACATTGCTCCTCATATCGCTCACGTTTTAATTTGGGAAGCCAACAAATACATACATATTTAGGAGTCAGCTAGGTTCCCCTCGCTAAATTTGAGGGACAGCAGTTATAGAGCTGAATCTAGAGAACTGGGAGCTGATTATAATTGGCTGATTACACGTGGCAATTAAAATGGTTAAAGTGGATAAGATCATATAGGAAAAAAATGTACAGTTAAAAAGAAGTGGTTGAAGTCAGAGTCCTAGAGAACATTACTGTTTTATACAAGGAGAGGAGTGCATGCAAAATACCTGGAAGAAATAGCTAAAGAAAGATTTTAAAAAATTACCAGGAAATAAATCTTAATCGATAGTTACAAATAGAATAGTGCCCTGGGGGCAATTTACTCATTTTCTACTACAATTTCCTCATATGCAAGGAATATTAATCTTTATTAGTAATGTAATGGTAATATTAATAGTTGTAAGTTTAATTGAGGCAAATATATAAAGTACCCTGCATATAGATGCTCAGTCGGTTTCAGATATTATAATCATCCTTATTATTTTTCCCACAATCTATTAAAAAGGAGAGATTACAGAGGAAATTTTTTAAAGCATCAAAAGAGTTATTATCTTTAACATAGAGGGAGGTCACCATATTCGTAGAGACTTGAAGGAGACAGTTAAAGTCAAATTGAGAGTTATCAAGTTATTGATATATTGTAGTAGGTAGTGGGTAGTATTTAGGCTGGATGGGCTCAATATAGTCTGTAAAATAAAAAGGGAAGTTATTTTCTAGTAAGATGAATTGGAAGCGTAAGAAGAGTTGAGGAAGGCAGATAACTCTAATGCCAACAAGACAAAGTTTGATAAGTGGTCTTTGGTGACCAAAAAAGTTTAGAAAACTAACTTACTTTAGGATTCATCTGCTTGGATGGAGTGACAGTAGAAATCAAGTTCATGTTTGAGTGTTTTCCAGGTAAGACTAAGTGCAGAGAGGCAGGAGGGTTATAGGTACCATCAAGATAATATTTGAAATAAGGATAAAGTCGGGGCTGTATAAGAAAGGGAGTGAGGCCAATAGGGAATAGAGAGAATGGAATATAATCAGAGTGTTAAGGCATGGAGTATTCTGTGAAGACAAAGAACAATTCTCTTAGCTTCTTCCTGTTCCACCATTTCAAAGTATATGTCATATGTTACTTCCTTCTGAAAAAAACTTTGTGTTCGTATTGAGTAAGAAAGGACATGAGGATAAGAAGGATTGGATAGAATGGAGTATAATGGAAGGATTAAAAGATTGGAATATTCTATGAAATCAAAGGAAAAGTCTCAAATTTTCAAATCTTTTCACCAAAGACACATGTCGTATAATGTCACTATCCTGTGTACACCCCTCCTGTGTCTTCCCATCACAACCAAATGCATAACACAAATTTCTAAGCTCAATAACCTTCATCTTTATCCCTTACTTTCTGATCTCTAATCTAGTTTTCTTTAACTTTCCCTTCCCTCTGTCTTCTCTGGGTATTTTCATCCAGAGTTTTTCCTTATAATACATGCATGTACCCACTTATTTGCATTTTGTGTTTCTTCATTTGTCAGATACCGATAAAACGGGGGTGCTTAGAAAGTTTGTGTTCCCAATGCCTGACTCCCTTCTTCAGTAAGACAATGTAAACTGAGAGGAGTGAGGGTTTGTGGTTGAGGCTATGGCAAGTTATGAGCATGAATGAGAGAGATGGTAGAATGATAGCTGAATAAAACTTTGAACCCAACTGTGGTTGGAGAATGTAATCTGTAGTGTTCCAAGTTATTCATTATGAGAAGTAAAATCTAAGTGTACAGTTATGTCAGTGAGCCAAGCTCATTTAAAGTCAATTGTTACAGGACTCTTTATAATATTAAAAGCCTAGTGGGCCAGTCTGAACAATGGAAATGATGATTACACACCAAAGACTGCAATTGAAATTTTATTTTGGGGGAAAAAAGGTGGTTCTATAACTCAGAAAGAATGATGAAAATATCTTAAATAATCATCAGCCCAGTTTGTATGAAACCACAATACAGACCCAATACACTCAACATGAACTAACAGGAAAAGTATAAACTATTTGGGAAATATTCTGCACAGTCTTCCTTTGGCTCAACATTTCTGCCCTATTAATAGGTCTGTCCAAGCATGCTGGTAGTAATGAAGTAATATGGTAGATAAGAAAATGTATAAGATAGATTTTCCAGCCAAACCTAAAAGAAAAAAAGACAATCCTGTATTACCTATTAGATTTATTTCCAGAAATAATGTATGTCTGTATATAGAACACACAAATACGCAACCATTCTCGTCTGGCAGAATGTTATTATTTATAAACATTTTAAGTTATTTTCTACACCCAAATGATATTTAGCATGTAGTAGGATTTTAATAACTATTTGTTGAATAATTAATGAGTGGATGAAAGTTAATAGCCAGGTTCTTTAATCTAGCATACAAAAGTAATATTCATATTTATTTATTAAATGGTAAACATTTACATTTTCAGCCAACTTTAATGGAATACTTACTTTTATTTTCCAAAATGTTTATTAGTCATAAAATATTGCTGTTTCCTATATTTTAATTCTTTTGATCTAAGTGCAATATAGATTTTAGTAAAGGAATTTTATTGTGATGAATGACTTTGGGCTGATATTTTAAGAAATCACTTTACAATTATTAAAGTCTTCAGAATCTATTGTACATTTTTTTTTAGTTTCTCTGTTTCTTTTGTAATTTTTGTAATTTTTCTGTCAATTCAGTATCTTCTGCCTTATTCCTGCCTGTCCCCCCACCATTGGCTTGCTTAGTCTATTTCTAATTATATGAGAGGACTTAGTTGAGGACTTAACTCCAATACATCACTTGATCTTCCTGTACTACCATATCTTCATGCCTCTAACTTAGCATTTAGCACATTGTATTGTCATTTTTGCGTCCTTGTGTAGAACAGAGCTTAACGAGGGCAAATTTGGGATCTTATTTCTATCTCTTTCATGTGTCTCACATGATAGAGCACATGATCAGCGTTTTAGAAATGTAGAAAATATATAAATGATGGTAGCAAGGGGAGTATTGCTATTTATAAAATACAACTGTATTTTCAGCTCTTACCCATAGTAGTTACATTAGTATTTTATAAGTTTATTTTTATTTATTTTGAGAGAGAAAGATAGAGAACATGTTGGGGAGGGTCAGAGAGAGCGGGGGACAGAAAACCAAGCAGGTTCCTTCTGTCAGTGCAGAGCTGGATGCAGGTTTAAACTCACGAACCATGAGATCATGACCTGAGTCAAAATGGAGTTGGACACTTAACCGACTGAGCCACCCAGGCACTGCTGTATTTTTCTCATAGAAGATTGGTGAATTTGTCTGACTCTTTTTCATTATTAGAAGGACAAAAATGACATGACAAAGCAAATCAAGTTTGTGACAATGTACCTAAAGTTAAAGTATCCTCTCAAAAAATAGCCTATCTGGACTTTGGGTACAGTGTGGCATTGGTCGTGGAAGGTTTGAGCCCTAGGGCCAGAAATCTGTATTAGACTCTTGGCTCTTCAACTTCTGCGGGGTGATCACTAACAACTTACTTAACCTGCATGGGCCTCAGTTTTCTTATTTCAAATTGGCTGATCATATTAACTACCTCATAGGTTTTTTTTGTAAGCATGAAAGTAGTTAATGTAGGCAAAGGACTTAGAACAGTGACCAGCACATGGTAAATGCCTTAATACATTACTGTTATTACTAATTTTTCTGAAGCCTACTTTGCTCTGCTGCGTATAAAAAGAACAAAGCGCTAAATTGAAGGAGACAGAATTCTAAGACAGGAAATAACATATACTGTAAGGAAAATATAAGAAAAATTAAAGGTGAGTACATAAAAGCAACACTAATGTTCATTGGTTTCCTTGGATCTCCACCATGGCTTTAAAGCAGTGGTTACAATATCAAAAAAGTAAACTAGGAAAAGTAGGTTTTGGGTATCAAAAAAAAAATGATTTTTTTTCCAGAGAAAATGATGCAGAGAATTTATTTTAAAATGGCTTGACTTGTGCAGGAAACTCCCTTGATAATTATGTATTTTCCAAACAGAAATGCTGAGTCTTCACTTCTTGGCTCAACTCAAAGATATGAGTAAACATCTTTGTGGACATTAAGTTTGTGACAGTTTCCCCCCAATGCCAATGCTTCTGGCTGAATGCATCATCAGCTACAGAGAAAATTTCTTATAATTTATTTTCTTAATTTATTTATTATATGTTTTATAAAATATTTATAAAACACATGAAATAGGTACACAGGTAACTTACATTTATGAATCAACAATTCTTATGCAAAATATAAAATACTTCACAAGCCAAATTATTATTTAATTAAAATTGAAACTACATTGCTTAACGATATTAAGGTCACATTCTTCACAAAAAAAAATCTATTTTAAATAATTGTTTATGTTTTAAGCTAAAGGCACTTACCAAAAGAAGTAGAAGCTGTTAATTCAAGATTCTTAAAAGTGTCTCTTTAAAAGAGAAAGAAATGACATGTTTTAGCTAAATGTTTATACTAACAAACAAAAATAATATTTAAATCTCCATGGAAATATTTAGAACAGATTTTAGGCATCTCATAGTCAAACTATAGATACCAAATTCTTATTTTCTCTAATAATGTGGAAGATATCTTTAAATGCTACATGTATATCTAAGAAACTAAATCATGTTTTAAAAATATCTGAGGAATGAAGTGACTTATTCAAAATCAAAAGCTTAGTTATGTCAGGTCTTCTGACTCTAAATTTTATATTACTTATATTAAATTGTCAGTTCTCTGGGTTCAATTTCTTGCTCTCTCATTTATTGTTCATGTTGAAAAAGAATGTTTCCTAAGTCACATTTTTAAAAAAAACAATTAAATAAAGGAGAAATGTTAAATACAGCATGGACTACTTTTTAGAATTTCAGATACTTATGTAAAATGGAAATAGTATTCTCTGTTAACTACCGCTAAAAACTGCTGTAGGTATCAATTGAAATTTTATAAGCAAATACATCAGAAATTTAAATCTAATGTAAATGCAATTTATCATTATAATTATTTTTATTATAGCTGTATTTGCACCATATCATTTATAATTCAATTTCCAGCCTAGAAATATTTAATTTTGTTTTATATTCTACTAAATAGAATCTGTTGGAATTTTATTTCTCTATTTCATTTCCTCAGCTTATTTTTACTACAAAAGATAAGTCCATTTTTTAAATTAAAAATGAAAAGGGAGAACTTACCAGAGTAGGGGTAATTTGGTAAGCATTTATCTTATTGTGATTCCATGGTTTCAATGCTGCCTGATATTGCTGAACAGTCTTGAGATATTGGGGCAGGGTGAACTTCTGATAATATTGGTTGATTTTGTTCTAGAAAAAAATGTAAGTAATTGTCTTAATATTTCATGTACCAGAGCATACCTGGACATAACCAAAAAAAACTAAAACTTGGTTTGTTTGGGTAAATTCTAAATGCTACTAAAAGACCTAAACAAAAGAAAGCTAATTCATGAAATGTTATTTCTATATTTGCATTCATAGAATGAACTATAGAATTGAGAAGATTCTTGGTTAATTCAGACTTCAAGCCCAAAATACTTAAAGAAGAAGTACTTGTAAAGAAGGCAAGAGGATAATATTCTTTGCTAAAATAAGTTTCTCAGATTGTGGTTGCATTTCCAGGATCAGTAGAAAAACATGGTTTCCTTACAGTAGTATACATAGAATGTGTGATTAGATTTAGTAGAATCTGTGACACTGAACCAATTATTAATCTGAGTGTCACCTTGTAGAAGTAAATGAATTCAATAGAGAGCAATTTGCAGAGAGCCTGTCACCTATTTTATGATTAATATATATTTCCCTCCTCCATGTTCTATTTTGAAGCATCTATGTGGGCCTGACTGTAGATTACTGTAGGGATTAAAACTGGAATTAAGCACAGAGGCATCTCCCTTCAGGATAATTTCTTATTTTTCTAAAATGGACAGTTGGTGGGTTTTTAGAATAACCAGGGGATAATGGCAGGTGGATACATGCAATGCAATGGTACAGTTGATTCTATGGGAGAATATTTTTCCAACAGTTTTGACAGAGTATAAGGAAGAGTTTCATTGAAATTAGAATTTATTGGGGCGCCTGGGTGGCGCAGTCGGTTAAGCGTCCGACTTCAGCCAGGTCACGATCTCGCGGTCCGGGAGTTCGAGCCCCGCGTCAGGCTCTGGGCTGATGGCTCGGAGCCTGGAGCCTGTTTCCAATTCTGTGTCTCCCTCTCTCTCTGCCCCTCCCCCGTTCATGCTCTGTCTCTCTCTGTCCCAAAAATAAATAAACGTTGAAAAAAAAATTAAAAAAAAAAGAAATTAGAATTTATTAAAAACAGTTGTTGAGAGGAATGGAGTTCAGCAATGTTCATCTAGTCCAGTTATGTTATAAATGTTTGTATGGAAAATTTACCCAAAGTGTTAGGTACTTCTTTTCTTCTTCAGTCAGCTCAATTTTCTGTTAATGACAAAAATAAACTGTGATAAATAAAAAAAAATGGGATGGTATTCAG
This sequence comes from Prionailurus bengalensis, assembly GCF_016509475.1. Classification (NCBI taxonomy): domain Eukaryota; kingdom Metazoa; phylum Chordata; class Mammalia; order Carnivora; family Felidae; genus Prionailurus; species Prionailurus bengalensis. The sequence goes on from NC_057344.1 coordinate 149,613,145, forward strand.
TTAATTTGGTTTGAATGAAAATTACTTACTTTGGTGACTACTTCAGTTGACTCCTTAAGGAAAGAAAATAAGAATCAGCTTTACTTGGATAGCCCACCAGTAATTTCATCTATGTCATTACAGTAGGGAACTAGAGCTAATTATTTTAATAATTAAAGGCCAAGCCATGGCTGCCAAGAAACAAAGTGCTACTTTATAGGAATTTATTATGACTTAAGTGAGTTTTAATATTCATTATCAGAGCATTCTTTATGTCAACATAAAGATCCTTGGCTGAAAATATGTTTTGTTTCAAATATTCTATTTACGTTGTTCATATAATGTCAAATTCTCATACAGTATAGGCAGATGCAAACTCAATAGAGGGAGAATGAGTGAGAAAGAGAGAGAAGAAAGAAAAATGATGCAGGCCTGTGGAGGTATGTGGCAAAACCTGTTTGCCATTTCCAGAAAGACTACTGTTTTTTCTTAGTGCCCACGGGCCCAAGCTTGAATTTGAGAGAAAGGGTAACACATGCTTGTGAGGCACTGAGGAAGAAGATGTTGGACTGTGCCTCAGGTCACAAGACTCTGGGCCACAATCCATGCCTCATTTTCTCTTGAGATGTTTTCCCACTATGTTCATGGACTTGACTCATTCTATTACAGCAGGTGTTCTTGCGATACATAACCCAAACCAATATTCAACCCCTAAACAATATGAGAGGGAATCAGGGTAAATTGCAAGATCCTGATTTGCCATTGACTTATTTAAAAAATGCATATTTGCAATGAACCAGAGTTCAGCTATACATTATCAAAAGTATGAGATAGAACAAAACACTTGACTGTGTACATAATTCATTTCAAATCTCTAAAATGATTTTGAGTCTGTATATGTTTCTTATGAAGGTTTGTCTTTATTGCCAATATTTCCTTATTGGATATTTTGATATGGCTCTGTTTAAAAATTAGCAATACTTAATTTACTTAAAATAATTAACCAGTACAGGGAAGCACAGTATTTCTCAATAAACTATTAGGTTATTTTGTTTTATTTTATTTTATTTTGTTTTATTTTATTTTATTTTATTTTATTTTTTAAAATGTTTATTTATTTTTGAGAAAGAGTGCGTGAACAGGGGAGGGGAAGAAAGAGAGGGAGACAAGAGACAGCAGAATCCCAAGCAGGTCCTGTGCTGTCAACACAGAGCTTGATGTGGGGCTGGAAACCAGGAACCAGGAGATCATCAAGAGTGATGTTTAACCGACTGAGCCACCCAGGTGACCCTTGGCTGTTTCATTCTAAAAGTATCATTTCCTGGGGTGCCCGGGTGGCTCAGTCAGTTGAGCATCCGACTCTTGACTTTAGCTCAGGTCATGATTTCACGATTTGTGGGTTTGAGACCCACCTTGGTCTCTGCACTGAGAGCATGGAGGCTGCTTGGGATTCTGTCTCCCTCTCCTCCCTCCCCACCCCTTTCTTTCTCTCTCTCATGAAATAAATTTTTTAAAAAAGTATCATTTCCCTCACTAGATGAGCTGCTAGAAGATTTCTTAAGAAATAAGATCATCATTATCCTTATCATCATCAAAATTTGGGGACCAAGGTAATTAAATCCTTAGCAGTATATTCTTAATATTTATGAAATTAAAGATCTTTCTGGGGGCACGTGGGTGGCTCAGTAGGTTGGGCTTCTGACTTTGGCTCAGGTAGTGATCTCAGGGTCTGTGAGTTCGAGCCCCCAGTCTGGCTCTGTGCTGACAGCTTGGATCCTGGAGCCTGCTTTGGATTCTGTGTCTCCCTCTCTTTCTGCCCTTCCCCCACTCACACTCTGTCTCTCTCTGTCTCTCAAAAATGAATAAATGTTAAAAAAATTAAATAAAAGATTTTTCTCATATTACAAGCATATTAGTACAATAGGTGAAAAAGGATTGCAGTAAAATTTCAGTTAAAAAAATAATAAAAACTAGTTTTGTTTGTTTTGTTTTTTTTAAGAAGCAGTGGAAATCGCATATTTATGCCACAAGGAAGAGTCTTGTTTACATGCAAGAAAGAATTTAAGCTACTTGAGAAACCCAACATTAAAAGGTAGAGAGAAATTGTATTTTTAAGTAACTTAAAAATATCACTCTGTTTTATTAAAATAAGAGCATTTTATATAGGCCTAATTATTACTATTTTAATATTAGCTTTGAAAAAATATGAATTAAATATAGCTTTATATAGTATCAATACCTTACCATATCAACAGTCTTCCCTGAGGTTTCCTTAAAGAAATAAAAAAAGAATTAGATACTTTATTCCCACTGTATTGATTGTACATAATTTACTCTTGAATATATAGGGAAAAAACTCCTCTTTCATAAAGAGGAAGAATATAATTAAACTTATTTTTATTGATTCTTTTAATCGTGGTTACATACCCAAGATCTAAGATCACCTAAGATCTAAGATCTAAGATCACGTAAATATATATACATTTAAAAATTTGTTTTTTAATGTTTATTTATTTTTGAGAGAGCAGGGGAGGAACAGAGAGAGAGGGTGACAAGGAATCTGCAGCAGGCTCCAGGCTCTCAGCTGTCAGCACAGAGCCAGGTGTGGGGCTTGAACCCATGAACTGTGAGATCATAACCTGAGCCAGATTCTGGAGCTTAACTGACTAAGCCACCCAGGTGCCCCTATATTTCTTAAACGAATGATGAATGACATATCTCATTAATGAAACAACAAATAAATAAATCTTATCTGACTGGTATGCATAACTGCATTATTTTCCTGCCTATGTAAATATAAAATAAATAATACTTATTGTATAGCCATAACAAAATAAAAAATAATTTCTTAAATATATTTAGTATAAATGGTTTTGATTTATTTCCTGAGATAAGCTGCCAGATTCCTTTAAAATTTCTTAAATTACACATTTTAATCTTATTTTAAAAATTGTTATATTTTCGTTTCTTTTTTGGACTTTTAAAACTAAGCTATTTCTTGGGTGATATGAAAATGACTTTAGTCATTTGTGATATGCAGGAAGACATTTGGAAAATAACACTTTGTATAGATCTGAATGAACAAGAGTCCTTATCGAGAATGATATTTTGGATTCCTCCCACTTCATTTGCAAATTTTAAGATATACACCAGATCTCTTGGTGTGGTAGCAGTATTAATGAGTGACCTTTAAAAAAGTAGTAGTATTAAAATTTTTCATAAAGTCTCCTAGCACAAATCTAATCTTCATATCTTTGGATGTGTACATTTTTTTTCTGCCCTCCCCAAATTTTTCATGGAGATCTGAAGTACCAATTCTCCTATATTCTGTAAGTCTAAATTTATTGCTTAAGAAAACTGGAACAAAGACTGTTTAGGGCAGTGCATATTAAGTGTCTAATATCTTGCTAGTTACTGAGATAATATCTTTATAGTAAAATGCCTTACCTCACTGGTGGAGAGCTGTTCTCTGTTCTGTATATATGTATATAAAAAAGAAAAAGGGCAAGGGAGATTTCGTTATTTATTTTCAAATGAAGAAAAGCTCCTTAATACAAAACTGTTTTATAAAACAAAATGGAAGAGTACTTGGAACTTGGGCAAGTTACTCCACTTCCCTGCATTTTCTTACATTATTGTCTTTTTTGCTACGTAAAGATAATGATAATCTATCTCTCTCCTACATTAAAGAATTGTTTGAGGAACCAAGAAAAATGATATATGAGCAAACATTAAGGACATGGATACTAAATTTAAACGAAATTACTTATTTTTCATTATGGTTACAATTGTATATGTTACTACAATTTGGACTGTATTGTTTGTAATTTAATTTCTGGACTATAATATTTTATTGTTCTGTGTTCTCAGTTAGAACTTGTTGGGTATCTAGCCATTTTACATATCTTTATCGTGATCTCATCCCTTACCAAAAACAAAAATAAAAGCAAACAATAAAGAAAAACAGTAAATCAAAAAAGCAGCACTTACCACAGAGGGAATAAAGGAATAGGCTCTTCTCTCAATCTGATCCCATGGGTTCATAACAATCTGAGGTTGATGAAGAGCTTGGAGATATTGGAGGAAGTTCAAATTCTGATAAAATTGGTTGATTTTGTCCTAGAAAGAAGGAAAATGATCAATATTGAGTCCAATGATAAGTCCAATATTGAATCTCCTCCACGAGTCAAAGCAGGTCTCCACAGAACCAAATTACACAGATAATTTGTAAATGGTGGCAAATTTACCTAACAAAAGAATAATCTAGTCACTTAAAACTTGTTGTAACTGTGTTTACATTTGTAGTAAATTGCAGAATTAAAGAAATCATCTGTTTAATTAAGGCCTCCAGAACAATACCTTGTGTGAAAAGAACAAATGCATAAGGAAAGAAAAAGACATTTTTTTGAATTAAAGGTAAGTGTCTGTCATTTCTTTCCCACATGTATAAAAATTCTGGTCTGCAGTCAGATAGAACTGAAGTTTAATTCCCTTGATCCTGGTCACTGGAATCCATGACCCTGATCATATTGCTTAATCTCTCTGAGCATTACTTACCATGCAGGATTATAGCTGTTAAAATATATAGCAGTTTTCATAGTACCTACTATTTATAAGAATATAATATAAATAAGGTAAAATGAAATATCTATCATCTATATCTATCTATCATTTAACTATGTCTATCCTGCTCAATAAAAATTCTAGTAAATGCCAGAGCTTTTGATCTGACTCTAAAGATTTTTTTTTAGAGATTAAATATGAAATGACAATAGCATCTTTCCTTAAAATTTTCATTTCATAGAGATTGAAAGTAAATGGGTATATAAAATATCATTTGGTAGAATTGCCTGGGTATAATTACTGGATAAATCCACAACATTAAGAGTGGTACAAGGCAGAATGCTACTGGAAGCATTTTTAACAAAGTATAAGAATGGCCTTTATAGTAATTACAGTTTCCTAAAAAGAGAAGTTTTATTTGGAGAGTGCCATTTTTAGTGTTCAAAGAAAGACTATTTGTGTTTAAAAAAAGTTTAGAAGGAATGTCTATTCTGTATAGCGATATGATAACAATACTTACCACTTTTTTAGATCCATCTACTGTGTTCCAAACATTTTTAAACATAATTCATGTACATATCATCTAATATTATTCTGCAGAGTCAATATGACTATCTTCACTTATAGTTGAAGAAACTATAGCTTGGAGAAATTAAGTAATAACTTGAGAAATTATGAATGGAACACAAATTGCTGAACTCCAAAGTGTGCGCTCTTCCCTTGTGCCTATGGCAAAGTTTTCTAGTTCATAGAGGATGGATTATATGATGTATGGCATGGAAACCTTTACTCTTGAGATATCTATCTATGATGCATGCCATTGTCAAAAGTTGAGTGGGCAATAATGTCATACTTCAATTATGCTGGTATCTAACTTCCATCATTTAAACTTGAAACTAATTTTCCGAGGTTTGTAACTCTTTCAACATCGGCCGGATAATTGTTCAACACTTATTTTTCTTAAAACACAGCCACAAATTTGACAAGATAGCATCCAGAAATTAAAGTAACAAAAATAGACAAAAATGCCTACTATAAATTTGAGGGTAAATATCTGATCGCTATACAATGAGTTATGTGAACATTTGGGAGAAGACATAGCCGTAGTTAGATGGTTGAAACTGTGATTTGTATGAGAAATTTACCAGTTGCTGTAGGTAGATCTTTTTTTCCACAGTGGGCTTAGCTTTCTGTTAGGAAAACAAAAGCACTTGCTATAAAAATTCACAAAAAGAAAACACTGCTAAGTGACATAAATCCATTTTGTTTGAATGAACATTGCTTACCTCTGTGAGAACTTCAGCAGACTCCTTAGGGGAAGAAGACAAGAACTACTGTAACTGCATGACTTCACCTTAGAGTTGTACTAGAGTGGTAAGGGTCAATTTATTGGAATATTTGGGGCCCATGCCACCGCTCCTGAGAAATATACCGTTTGTATTATGAATTCAATAAATTAAAACATTCATCATCAGAGCCCTTGCTTTGTGTCAAAGTCATAGAAGACAAAAGTTATTTATAAGTGACCATTGGCTCTCCATTTGAGTTACCAATTTGCAGTTTAAGAAAGAGTAAAACATGCTTCCTAGACATATGTAGAAAGATTTCAGGCTCGGCCTCAGGCCACAGGGCTCAGGGCCACAACTAGGCCTCTTATTTTCCCGGGCATGTTTTCACATTATGCTTTTTGCTTGGATATTTCTACCATATGAGTTATTTCTGAAACCAGTGACCCACACATCTTAATGCCTTCCCTTAATCACCCCCTTTAGACAAGAGGTTCTCAAATTTAAAGTATATCAGAACAATGCCTGGGCGATTCTGATGCTGCTAATTGAGAAGTAACACTTTGAGAACTACTGCACTAAGCAATATTGAGAGGCTTTTCAAGATAAAACTATGTTGAAGGCAAATGGTAGGCTCTTGATTTGACATGAGCTTGATTTAAAATGCACTTTTCTCTGGAGTCAGATATCTGATGCCTCTATGAAAGGCACCAATGTACATTGTGGTGTAGATAGCCACTTTCAATCCCTTTGGGTAAGTGATTTCTCCACTGTTTACCCTATTTGTGACTTTAACAAGTTAATGCACACTTTGCTGGAAATCTGGTATTTCTTGATGAACTTGCTATTTGATGTTAAAAGAAAAGGGCTCTTACTTCACTAGATGGCCTGCTAGAATATTCCTTGAAAGATAATAATAAATATCAAAATCCAGCCACCATAAGAAATCCTCAGGATTATTCTTGAATATTAGAAGTTACTGGGGATATTTCTCATATCACCTAGATGGTCATTAATATGATAAGTTAAAAGGATTAACATAACAGCAATAAAACCAGGTTCATGGTTGCTCATTATTAATCACCTTTGGAAAACACGTGGAAGAGATAAAAATGATCTTGTGATTAAATGGAAGTGTCTCAAAAGAATATGGACCAATTTAGGTGGATACTAGTAAGGTGAGCAGGGAAAAATTGTCATTTTTAAGAACTTACATATCTCTTTCCAGTTTTATTAAAAGAGGATACTTACAGAAATTCCCAATTCATTTATGTTTCTTGTGATTTCCTTGAAGAGAGAAGAAAAATAATTATATTTTTTATCTCCACAGCATTGTTTATAAACATTTTCTCCTGATCATAAAGGGAAAAATTCCTCTTCCATAAAAAGAAATGTTAAATAGATTCATTTTAGTTGTATGAGTTTTGTATGAATTATATTAGAATTTCCCATTTGGTGACAAACATACAATCAGCAGTATTTATTGTCATATTTATTGTATGTATTATATCTCCAGAGAATGTTATATTTATTATTATATCCCTACAGACTAAACTAGTGTTTGAGACATAGTTCTTGTTCAGTAAATTGGCCAAAAGAATGAATGAATACACAAGATTAATTTAGGCAATGCATGGATAAACTTTTTTTTTTCATTTTAGTAGTCACTATTTATTTCATTCTATATTGTAAAAAATATATCAGGTCAACTAACATTTGTCTTGTAAGTAAATATATATGGCTTCTATGATAAATTCATTTAAGTTTAAATGAGTCAATTTGAAGAAAATATTACAGTAGGAAATAGCTTTTAAAAAAGAAAATGTTAGGGGTGCCTGGGTGGCTCAGTCGGTTGAGTGTCCAACTTTGGTTCAGGTCATGATGTCATGGGTTGTGGTTTCGAGCCCCACATCAGGCTCGCTGCTGTTAGTGCAGAGCCCACTTTAGATCCTCTGTCCCTCTCGCCTGCCCCTCCGCCACTCACACACACTCTCTCTCAAAAGTAAACAAACAAACAAACATTTAAAGAAGAGAGACTAGTTTAAAAAAATAAAAAAAAAAGAGAAAGGCAAATGTTAAGTTTGAAGCTTTTAGGAATGAAAACCATTAAAAGATAAGTCCTCCATTCCTCACAGAATGTGGAAATCAGTGTATTAGTTGATCCATGCAAAAATATATTTCCTCCAATTGAATTATTCGTAGAATTAGGATAAGAGGGTGCAATTTTAGTGTCATTCTTTTAAAAAATCTTGGTCTTCAAATTTGATTCACTTGGAATATGTTTTCCAAACCTAGGTTAATGTCAATGTTTTTTTTTCAAAGTAATATAATATTTTTGCTTCACATTGTCCTACAGATGTGAAATCAATATATACTTCACAGGATGTGGGACAAATGTCTCCCCCCCAAAAAGAAAACAATACCAAGAATGATCGCATTTACTGAAATGAAGTATAATATTCTTGGTCATAATGTGATATCAAGAAAAATCAACTTCGTGAACAAAGTGTACAGAATTAGGGAAGAAAGGTAAAGATGATGGACCATTAAAAAGAAACTCAAAGATATTCTGCTTTAATAGCATGTCTTGCAGGTTCTAGCCCACAAATCTTTTCCTACTATCCCTTTCATGTTAGTCCACAGCATTTTGGTAAAGCAATAAAAGTCTCCCCATTTTTACAATTATAATTAAAAATAATACTCATTTTGGGTTAATGAGAAAATGACCCATGTTTGAGAGAAAAAGATACCTCATCAATCAGGAGTAATAGATTAAAAAATTAAACTTTACCTTACTGAGATGAATGAACACTTTCTTTTCCTGTTTAAATTTCTATAGAACAAATAACTTCTTTTATAGTGTTGATTAAATAAAAAAGTAAAATTATATGTAATTTAAGTTAGGACTTACTTCTTGGGAGATGCTGATAGATTCCTTAGGAAAAAGAAAACAATATGACTTACTTACCTAGATTATATTCATACTAGCAATAAATTGTCAATCAACAACTGTTAGGTAGATAACATTGAGTCTCTGCCTAGGTTAAAGAACAAAATTGATCAAAGTTTCACTCCCTCTATGTAATTAACTTACTATATTTCAGATAATGAGCTCATTCCACACTATTTTCAGTTATGAATAGCTGAATCAAAAACTTTCCTAAATATCATCCACAGAGAAGAAAAGAGAAGATTTTCTATTTTCACTGTACAATTTCCAATTTTCTTTTATTTTCATTACTTTTTCTTTGATATTTTTTAAAGAGACAAAATATATCACAGGAGACAAGAAAATCCTTTAGTAACATTCAAAATTCTGTGGACACCTGTTATGCACTTATGGATAGAGTCATTTGGAAATTAGCACTTAATATGGATCCAGAAAAACATGAGTCTTTATTGCAGAAACATAAAATGGATTCACAAAATATACAGTGTTTATCATGACTTCTGAGCGAATACCATTAATATTGAGACAACTTAGGAAAAAACCCAGAAACTTAATCTTGGTAATTAGAATTTAGAGCTTTGGTCTTGGTCTTTATTCATCTCTTTTTTTTTTTTTTTTTATGGTTGCATTTCCAATTTTTTTTCTGGCACTATAGTTGTAGTCTTATTGGTAAAAAAAATATTGTAAAGACTTACAAATTCAGTGCATTTATGTTTTGACTAGGTGAAAGGATTTTATGTTTTATTAAAATGTCTTACCTCACTGGAGGAGTGATGTTCCATCTTTTGCATTAAAAAAAAACAAATTTCAGTTTTATTGGTTATTTTAAAGTGAAAATCTGTCTTGTTGTTCTTGTTTTGGGGATATGGAGCTTCTAGAAATCCATTTCTGGGAATGCTTAGGGTTTAGTGGGATGTTTCCCATAATATTAATAGATAAATCATTTTATACATCAAATAAGTCATTGTTATGGCTTAACATATTTCTTACTTTTAGGAAATGATTGGGTTCTTGGTTTTTAAGTATTAATCCTGTCACAGCCTAAAATACGAATGTAGATGTGCTACAGAATATTAAAATGTTATAACACCATGATATTATATTTTATTTAGTTTATGTTGATTTCTAGATTTAATTAATCTTAAAGAAAAGATTGAGGACAATTACTGACTTAGAGAGAAAGGGAGAAGTGTGGCTAAGACTAGTAGATTATAGGCAGAAGAAATAATCAAACTTGGTGTAAGATTTCTCATTGAAGTGTTATTATGATTATTTTTTCTATTTACCTAAATGGAATTCTTACCCTAATTTTGCTCCTGAATTGGCTTTGAATTTAAGAAATAACAAAAAAAACCTCTTCAAGATATATATGTGAGATAGGAAACAGAGGATGCAGAGAATTCTGATCACCTTAAGGTATGGTGCAGTTGTGGGGAGGGAGATATTGGGTATGGAAGAGGGATTGACAGTGGGGGTAGAAGGGAAAGGAAAAAATCAGTTACTTCTGAGGAATTTAGTAGATTCCACATGTGTGTTTTCAAAGCACTTCATTGACATGACATGTCTAGTCCACTGTATCATTTTGTGGTATATTTACTATATTCTCACTGGAAGAATACGATGCCTTGAGAAGTTAAGGGATTATTTTGCAGTAAGTTATTTGGCAGTGATTTTCAAAGTGAACCATTCTTTAACACATCACTGTTTCCTGTCTAAACAGATTCTGAACTACTGTAACCAAGAATAGTGAAATTCTGACCCTTCCTTGAGAGGTGGTTTTTGAGTCTACATTTTATCTGTGGCTTTCCTACACTTTTCAAGGTATACTTGTTTTATCTCAATATATTTCTTACTTTTAGGAAGCGGTTCTTGGAGTCAAAAAATGTTCCCCAGTACATTCAAGCAGATATGGGAGGAAGTTCATGCCTTTTAACCTATAGCTAACATCTCCTTCATCCTATAAGGAGAGTACTTTATAAAAAGTGTTTTTGTCCACCTTGATAACTTGTATAAGGCAAGGCCAATCAAACCTCTGATTATAGGTTTTAAAAGTCACACACTTGTCTCTATTTCTTGCTCCCTACCCTTGCCATCGTCTGCATAAAAGATTCACTATTCTTATATTTAAATAAGAATAGATAATCATAAACATGTCATTATACTTACATGCTTTGCAAGAGCAGTAGCCAAAAGGCAGGTAAGAAGGAAGAACTTCATGTTTACTTAGTTCTGTAAAATAGGTATATAGCAAGTTAATAAGTTTTATTCTCCTGAAAAATTACACATTTTCTCAATAATTGTACATTAATTTAGCCTTGTTCCAGGCAATTAGGAAGGTCTAATGAAAACTTTGATAAAAGCAGATTCACTTGAGAAACACATGGATATGAACATGACAAGTTCTTTATAAAGAGAAATTTTATTAACAGAATATAATGTGAAATCTTGGTTTCTAAAATGTCGAAGTTCCTTTTTGGGTATAGCAAGTTAGTAGTTTTTTTTTTTTTTTTGCCCTATATGTAATTGGTTAATTAGTTTACTAACTTATTCAATGACTAGTTGCTACATACAACATATCAGACATGAAGATACAGTGATGAAAAATAAGTACACTCTATCAGGCCATTTATTTATAACTCTTCCTCAATCTTGTGGATAAGGACTATCAGAAGTGTAAAATAGAAGAGAAACTCATGTTTAAACAGATATCAGGTGCATCAAAACATGCAGTCTGGCTCCTTCATGAGAAGTAGCAGGTGGAAATAATATTGTGATGGGTGCAAGGAGGTCTGGGTGCCTCCCAGTCTGAGACAGGCTGCTGAAGCTTGAATAAATCATTAAACATCACGCACCTCATATATGTAGCAAAAGAGAGACTGCTAATGAGACTGATTTCTGTAATCCCTTCCAGCTCAATCTCTAATACCATGACTATGTGTTAGTCCACAAGGTTTGCTGACTACATATCAACTTCACTTTCCTATTTGTTAAACAAAGAACTGAAAAGTGAAATAATTATTCTAATGCATTGTTTATATATAACAGTGTCTTACTGTCTAGATCAACACATTAAATTGATTATTTTTAAAGAGTAAGATTTTGTTTTACTCAAATAGTATTAAATTTGCTGGTGATCTTTACCTATGCACTTCTGGGGAATGTGTACATATAGGCATTACTCTGTCCTAGGATTTGCATTGCCTAAATTCCTAATTAATTTCTCATTTTTACTAAAAATCTCAGGTATATTTGTTTACTGTTACAAGATGGTGCATAGGATGTTCATTTTAGAAGCATTTCATAGTGATAATGCTTTATAATATTATAGACATCATTTTGCCTCTTAAAATATGAAATAAATTTATTTTATAACAGCTTACTTCAATTCTACTTAGACATTTGGTTCTCCAGGGATAAAAGAAATTGGAACGTAGATGCTGAGAGTTAAAGTAATGTTTTTAGCATATTGATAAATGAGAAACATAGAAATTGTTGCAGTTACTGAATACCTGCTATATGCCAGACATTGTAGTAGTTACATTACAAATATTATCTCTGGTCTCCAGAGCAGCTATGTTGGGTTACTGTGTCTGATTAACACATGAAAGAAGTGATCCAGGAGTCCACATCTTAAATACACAGAACGCTGGATTTCCAAAAACCTCATTATGATAACCTAGCTCTTAAAATAAGACTTTGGCACTTCGTAATAAGATAGAGTAGTATAATAAGCATTTTATGGTGTCTATACATTAATTGTACCCAGAAGCACTGAAAAGTAGCTAAATCAGTAGCTTATGTTCTAAAACAATTTCTCAAAGGACCTTAAAGTACACTGACATTAATTTCTTTAAAAATATTTTTTAGAACTATGTTATTAGATTTTACAATATTATAATGCATGTAGAATAACAAAAAGGATAAGTGAAAAATATTACCTTGCTTCTTAAATGGAAGACAAGAAGTACAGGCAGTCGGATATCTGAAATGGGTTATCACTCACTATTTAAACCTAGTTCCTTCATGATATGGTAATTCTGTGGTTTAAAATACCTAAAAAGGGTTTGAATTCTGAGAAGCCGTGATGATTAGAAGTAGTTTCTCCATCCAATATTTGTACCACATATTCCAAGGAGCACTTCCACTTAGCTTGATTTAGAACATGATAACAGGAAATGAGGATGTTATAATGTGTGGTGATTATTCCGTGTTTGTGCAGCTTACCTCTGCCATGTACTGGTTAAGTGGTTCATGATAAGTATTTATTTTTTTCCTAGAGGCACACCAGTGTCCCTTCTTATCAAAAACATCTTGAACAAATACCTAAAGTGACATTTGGGATATGTTAATTAAAATGTCATTAACGTATGAAAAATAATACTCCTTATATTTATTGCTTACCATTTGCCACCACTAAACATGGTTATCGTATGTAAGTCCATGCGATGTAACGGGAAACTCAGAAGTCCTACGAACTAGCGGTAACTTTAATAAGGATTTACAGTCTTAACTTGTCTCAGTAGTTTCTGAATCTGTAAAATATTAATAGTCATGCTGAATCCAATTATAAATTGTAACAATTAGCCACAATTTATGCAAAGTGAATTGGTATCTACATGGCACCTACTTTTTCACAAGTCACAAAATGAAATGGCTGTAGTAACCAATCAGATTACATGTGTACTGAAGGTAGGTCCAGGTTTAAGGAAAATAAAGTATTGTGGGGACTGTAGCCTTCCTGAAAGTTCAAGCCTAGCCTGAAGGAAAAAGCCAATACTCAGCTCCAGTCAATTTTGACATGTAATATACATGCTCTATAGCTGCCACATCTTCCATTTTTTTTTATTTTTTTAACGTTTATTTTATTTATTTTTGAGACAGAGAGAGACAGAGCATGAACGGGGGAGGGGCAGAGAGAGAGGGAGACACAGAATCCGAAGCAGGCTCCAAGCTGTGAGCCATCAGCCCAGAGCCCTACACGGGGCTCGACCTCACTGACCGTGAGATCGTGACCTGAGCCGAAGTCCGATGCTTAACCGACTGAGCCACCCAGGCGCCCCTCTTCCATTTTTTTTAAAGATAAGCCAAGCACTTCATTACTTATTCAGAATTCTTTGTGTATTGATTGTAACGAATTAAAATTCTTTAAAAATATTGTGTCTGCTGACAGAACCAAAACACAACTGGATCTTGCCCAAGTGCTGCCAATTTGAGATTTCTAGAGAAAATGCTAGTTCCTAGGCTCACGTAATTATTAGAAACGGAATCATTTTGGAAAACCAAGTCTTCTGATTTGCTGAAGCATTGATGTTTAAGTATCAAGATGGTAAAATCCCTAATAATTTTGTGTAGAAATCTTTGTAAAATTTACCACACACATGACTACCTTCTCAACACTAGGGAAGACCAATTATTAATATTTGGTATTAACCACATATAGCTTTTCCCCCATGGGATTATGTTTCATGGAACTGCCATTTTTTCATCTGTTTCAGATTTTTAATTTTTTTAAATGTTTATTTATTTTTGAGAAAGAGACAAAGCACAAACAGGGGAGGGGCAAAGAGAGACAGGGGAAGACACAATCTGAAGTAGGCTCCAGGCTCTGAGCTGTCAGCACAGAGCCCCATCCGGGGCTCAAACTCACGGACTGTGAGATCGTGACCTGAGCCGAAGTCAGAGGCTCAACTGACTGAGCCACCCAGGTGCTCCATTTCAGATTTGTATGACTCTTTTTCTGCTGCCTATCAATCATCTTTTGTTTGTTTGTTTGTTTGTTTTTGTTTTGTTTGTTTTTGTTTTTGAAATCATTTAAGTAACTTTGTCCTCTGGAGAAGAAGAAATCGGACTTTTCATTGTTGCATATCTGCCACTTTAGTTGGTCTGACACTTGGTTGATATTTAGTAAACGCTTTCATTTCACTTAACAACCAGGACTACTTGCCTTCAGCAGCAACAGCTTCTGCTCTTATTGCTTTCAGTTTTTGAGACCATAGAAACCAGACAACCATGCTTGTTGATTTCTGTGACTCTCCCAGTAACTGTTCTATGGGTTCCTTCATTATAAGACATGAGTCCATCTGCTCCTCTCCCAATCCCTAAGAACTTACCTATATGTTTATCCCCTTCTCCTCTTAAAGTTTTATTTGCTTCATTTGTACTTGCTCCTTTGCTTAGTCTACAGTATCCTCAATTCTTCAGTTTACAGGTCCCATGTCATCATTCTGTGCCACCCACGCTGGCTACATTATGCATTTCTCCTTTCACTCACCACCAAACTTCCTGAAGGACTTCATACTTGTAGCTTCTTCCTTCTAACCTTCAATCCATTGCTTCTGCACCAGTTTATCTTCCATTGGCTAGATAATTGCAACGAATTTCCTTATATGTCTTCCATTTTCTTGTTATCTCTACAATGCACTTTCCACACCTTTCTCACAAATATTTTCTTTCTAAAATGTATGTAACAAATCATGTTACTCAACCAAAACATTTGTATAGTTTCTGATAAGAACAGATACTACACTTGATCTTAGCCGAAAGGTCAAGGAGCGCTGTATGGTTTCTTATACTGTCTACGGTAATGTTCAAGATATTTAACAGAGAATTCAAGATCATTCAGAATCTTCCCAGGAGACATTTCTGACCCCACTTCCTGACATTTCTTATGCCTTATCACAATCTTTCCAGAGCACGCTATGGATCTGTGTTAGAGCACACTATGACTGGGAATGGCCTTCTATCACATTCTCTGCCTTGTAAATGCAAATGAAATTTGAACTATCTCTGAAAAGGTCTCCCAAATCTTTGATATACTTGAATTTTTCATATATGCTATCAACAAAATATTTGTACAGATGCTAAAGTTGAAAATGTAGTCAAGGCTCTCTACTTAATTCAGTGAACAATTCTTGAGTACTTAGTGTGTGCCAGGAGTTATCCTAAGCATCTGGAAGAAAGCTATGAACAAAAGAAAACATGGTTTTCATGAAGTTTATATTTTAACTGGTTGAGATATTAACACATGATAAATAATAAAGCATTGGTTCAATCACTGCATGCTATGGGAAAACTGAATTGAAGATACTGGATAGAAAACGGTCGTAGGGATGAGGTGTTCATTATCTAGTAAGATGGCCATGAAAGGACTCCCTGAGCAGAAAAGTAAAAATTTGAAGGAAGGAAGAAAGTAAACCTTGCAGATATTTCAGAAGGAACTCATCTGCAAAGGTCCTAGAATATAAGTATGCCTGGCAAGTTTCAGAAATATTGAATAGACTAGTATGGTTGGAAAATAGTGAATTTGGTGGAATCAAAGAGAAAAAATGAGGCCAATTATACAGGGCTCTTGAGTATTGCCAGGACTTCAAGAAAGCAACTACACTGAATGGAAACTGATGTCAAGCAGAAGATAACTTGGGAAAAAACAGACTGAAGAGGTTAAGAGAAGAGACATGGCCCATTTAGAGACTGGAATAATAATCCATATACATGATTATGGCAGCAGTGAGGGTGATGAGAAATTGTCACATTCTAATTATACTTTGAAGTTAGAGCAAATGGAATTTAATAGATTAGAAGTGAGGCATGAGAGAAAGGAAAGTTTCACTAATTACTCCAGATTTTTGGCTTGATCACCTGGAATAACCTGGTTACCATTGACTGAGATGGAAAAGATAGAGACAAGGCTGGTTTGTGGGGAAAACATGAGGAGCTTAGTTTTCTAAGAAGTTAAGTTTCAGGTGCCAATTATAAATTTAATTAGAATATAGAGTAAACAGTGTACAATTACACTTACTTACAGAATGGAATTGATGACAATACTAATGGACATACTGCATACAAAACCCTTCTCAGTGTCAACTATCAACATCCCAGCCTTTGCTGACACGACTGATATGCAGCTAATAGGAGAATGGAAAGAAAAGGAAACTCTTACCATTAGTTAGAAATAAAAGGCGCAGAGTAGACAAGTTCAGTAGGATATAAATAAACTGAGAGAAAGGAAGTTCTATGGTATAAGAAGTCCTATATTATTTCACTGGGAATGTGTATGTACTTGTTGTCATATGTTTAATACCTTACAGTGATTATATCTATAGTTCATCAAGACACTCACACACAGAATGTCCTTAGGTATAAGAATCAGGTGGTCCAGAAAGAAAATAATGTGTAGAGGAGTTTGTGCAAAGTTGAGAGAATTAAGAGGTAGGTCATGAGAAAACAGGTACAAAGGCCAACGGTCCTGTGAGAATGGAAGAAAACTCAAACACGGGTTAATAAGAGCTAGGAATAATTCAAGAAATTTCAATTATTAAAAATGTCATAAATAGATTAGTGCATAAAATTAGTGAATATCATTAAAAATGTCAGTAACTGGCTAGTGAATGTTGATGCCTTGGAAATAATTTGGAACCTTTCATTAATTTCTAAGTCTGAGAGGAAGTGGCCTCTGGTAGGAAAACAAATATGAAATTAATGTGAGCTGTGAAGAATGATTTGTGAGAAATATATATAACTACTTCTATTTCTATAAAGGTTTAATTCAATATATTTTTGTATGTTTTGAGAAATCTATTAATACATTCTTATGCACGTTCCAAAAATACTTTTAAATTAAACATCTACTGTCCATTGTAATAGCAATGTGCATGTGTAGTACAAATATAAAGTAATGCCAGGGAAGGAGACAAATTTCAGAATCATGCTTACTGCTGAGGAGTTTGGTTGGAAATGGAACTGAGTGGGGAAAACAACACTTCAGTTGTATTGATGACAATTTCTCTTTTCATTAACTAAGAGTTTTTAAAAAATTAAGGTATAATTTATGTTCAGTGAAATGCACATATTCTAGGGTGTTGGAAGGCTGAGCAGACATGAAAATGAGAGAGACTATGGGGATCCTGGGGGCTCAGTCGGTTAAGTGCCCAACTCTTGATTTCGCCTCAGGTCACAATCTCAGGGTTCCTGAGACGGAGCCTTGCATGGGCTCTGCACTGACAGTGTGGAGCCTGCTTGAGATTCTCTCTCTCCCTCTCTCTTGGCCCCTTCCCTGCTCACATGCGTGCATGAACATTTGTGTGCTCTCTCTCAAAATAATTAACTAACTAACTAAATACATAAATAAATAAACATTAAAAGAGAGAGAGAGAAAGAGAGAGACTGACATGTGGGAGAAGAACCAAAAGTTTGATTGTGAGAGAAAGATTGGCAGGACCTGAGGTAAAGGCCCACAGGAGCTAAGGATTTATACCTCATTTTGGGGATAGTGGGCAGTTATGAAATACTTTAAGCTGACATGTGACATGGGGAGAATTGCATTTTAAATTAATCATCATGGCATCAGTATAGAAAAGGACCGAAGGACAGGCAAAACAGAGGCCGCATAACCATCTAAGAGGGTGTGAATAGATTGCTATGTAATTATTTGTAGAAACGGCTCATTTGTAGAAACGGCATTAGGGGTGATGACTAAGACACAGACTGGAGAAATGTTTAGAGCAAGAGGTGGCAGACTGCTCAACAATCAATCAAACATTGCACAACACTTTTTCTTCTACTATGAGAAATAGAATTGGGGAAAAGTATTAACTTCTTTCTACTAATTTCTTAAAAAGAAAATAAAAGCATTTTTTACTGGCTTTACTGTAGTTCTCTAGCTCAGTTGTAAGCAAGGGAATTTAGAGCCAGTACAGTTAAAAATGAACCATATGTGAATTGGACATGTAAAAATTAAAAGTTAACACGAGGAATATTTTATAATTACAAAACTTACAAAACTTTTATATTTCATCTAGTTAAGAAATGTAAGAGAATAGTAAGTGGATTTCTCCTGCAATTTGTGTCGATAATGATAAAAGATTATGGAATGATATTACACCTGAAAATGGAAATATTACATTTCTGCTATCAGCATTTTTTCCATTTTAAGAGGTATTTATGTAGAGAAAAGTGCACCGTTTATAAGTATACAGTAGCTAAACTTTTTATATGCATTTATCTGTGGAACCTCCACTTAGTTCAAGGTATAGAAACTTTCAAGCACTGCAGAGGCTCACCCCTAACCCCTGTCAATAATCCATCCAAAAGGTGACTACTGTTATAGCTTCTAAATCATGTTTAGTGGCACCTGATTTTGAACTTCATATAAATGGCATTATATAGTATATATCCTTTGTATTTGGTTTCTTTCACTCATATCTGTGAGGGTCATCCATATTATTGCATGTAGTGATAGTTGGTTTATTTCCATTGCTGAGTAATAATCCATTGTAGGACTAAGCTATAAATCATCTATTTTCCTACTGATAGACAGCTGGGTTGCTTGCATTTGTTTTTGCCTTTTGTGAATAGCACTGCTATGAACTTTCTTCAGTATGTCTATTGATGGGTGTTAGCACATATTTCTTTTGGTTATTAGAAAATTTTAATGATCAAACCTGTGAAAAAGTGATAATGACTCATGTATTATTTTACTTAGCACTTATCTGCCAGTTTTCACCATTTATTTACATTAAGAACATTGGGTGTTATTCAGAATATAAACTATTAAGAATATCTTAATGAAGTTTTCCAACATGCAAACACTGTTCATAATTTTTGACAATGTCATGATGTAAGAAAAAAAATGCAAACATAGTCCTACTTTTCTTTGATATTATATTTAAATTAGAATAAGGAAGAAACTTAGAAAAACTGGTCTTTTCCTATCAAAAAATCTTATTTGCTGGCTTTGAAAAACATTTTCAAGGATACAATTTTAAACATTTAAATAAGTGAAATTTTCTTCTTTTTAAACAATTAAGATGTTAAGTATAGGGGTTGAGTAAAACAAGGATGAACAGTTAGTGCGTGTTATTAATAATGCAAAATAAAGGAAACTTTTTAATGATGAAAATAAAAATATAAAAAGGATGCAAAACTTAGATATGAGAATAAAATAACTTAAAAATGTCATGTCAAACTTTAAAACAATAGTTAATTTTGGGGCACCTGGGGGGCTCAGTTGGTTAGGCGTCCGACTTCGGCTCAGATCATGATCTCACAGTTCATGAGTTTGGCTTCCTGCTCTTAGTACAGAGCCTACTTTGGATCCTCTGTCTCCCTCTCTCTGCCCCTCCCCTGTTTGCTCTCTCTCTCTCAAAAATAAATAAATAAATAAATAAAAATAAGTAAAAATAAAAAAAAAAGAAATAAACAAAAAATATTTAAAAACAAAACAAAACAAAACAAAACAAAAGTTAATTTTGCAAAAAGACTATGGAAGCCAAGAGATAACATACATAAATTCTGAGTATAAATTCCGAATTTACCTTGAGGCTAAAAGTATAATTAATCATGGGGTGCCTCAGTGGCTCAGTTGGTTAATCATCCAACTAGATTTTGACTCAGGTCATGATCTCACAGTTTGAGATTGAGCCCCATGTGGGGTTCTGAGCTGACAACATGGAGCCTGGTTGAGATTCTTTCTCTTCCTCTTTCTCTGCCTCTCCCCTGTTTGTGCATGCACACTCTCGCTCTCTTTCAAAACAAACAAGGAAACAAACAGATTTAAAACTACAAACAAAGGTATAATTAATCACAACAAAATATATATTAGACTTGTAGGTAATAAATAAACTTACAAGCACTCACAAAAATAAATTAGTAACTCATCCTCCCTATTGGAAAGTGTCCTCTTTTTGGATCATAAAAACAATCTATATAACTATCTATATCTATATCTATATCTATAACTATCTATATCTATATCTATATCTGTATCTATATCTATATCTATATCTATATCTATATCTATCTATATTTACATATGATTGAGGGAGCTAAATAATTTAAATAACTTATTTTGCATTTGTTTTCTAAGTGTTCTAAGTAGGCTTCCTTTAAATAACTATTGAATAAATCTGACTTTTAAAATATGCATTGTTAAGTCATGTACAATGTTCATTCTAATGTGATTATATTCTTTTTTTTCCCAGTTTTTCTTTATTCATTTTTTTCTTCTCTCTCCCTCTCTTCCTTTTTATATTTCCTTCTCTACTGTTTCAAACAACAGATATTCAGCACTATTATAGGCACTGAGATCACATTACTGAGTAGATAAAAACATATGGATAAAGTGAACATAAGGGATTTGGAATTAAAATTCAAATAATACTACGTTAATGTAAATGGAGATGTTTATAAACCACACTGAAATTAACTCATCCTATATTTTATATTGGAATACTAAAGTGTTATATATTCTGCAAGGTATATTCAAATTACACTTAACAAAATAGGAAGTATGTGGAAAATGTTTGACATTCGTAAATAACAACTGGTGATTGTAAGCAAAGGAGTGGCATTCTTATTTTATATATTATCTTATATTCCATGACTAGTGGGTGATCTTTAAAAATCGATAGATCAGAATTTATACTGCTGTCTTCAAATAAAGAAGGAATGATTCATTTTCCTCCAAGACTAAATACTATGCCCTTGAAAATTTCAAGGTGTTTTATTTTTAGAATAGCTCAACAAAGAGATACTGATATCTCAAAGAATGGTACTCTAAGGGTGTAACCCATAGACAACTGTTATAATGAATTTTCTGGTTCTGTTTTGTAATCTCCTTTAATGACAAGATGATCTTTATTATCAATTCATACTAATGAAAGCTGGAGAGTCCCTGACAAATTCTTAGAGTATATTTTTAAGCCCCCAAAGAGCTTAGATACATATAATATTACCGTTTCATTCTCTTGTAATATAGAAATATGAGAGGAAAAATTTGAAGCAATTTTTGAGTGCAACTACATATAAGATATAGTTTTGAGTACAAAGAATTCAAATGAAAACATATCGACACTGTGCTCAAGGTACTTACATATTAATCTGGGACATAAACAAATATACATTTAGGAGATAGTTGAGTATATTTGGGGAATCATAAGATATAGATAGATGGTAGTTAATGTGGGTAAGTGATATAGGAAAAATGCAATCAGATAAGAAGTAGACCAAGGTCAGGGGCGCCTGGGTGCCTCAGTCGGTAGAGCGTCCGACTTCGGTTCAGGTCATGATCTCACAGTCTGTGAGCTCGAGCCCCGCATCTGGCTCTGTGCTGATGGCTCAGAGCCTGGAGCCTGCTTCAGATTCTGTGTCTCCCCCACTCTCTGCCCCTCCCCTGCTCATGCTCTGTCTCCATCTCTCAATAATAAACAAATGTTAAAAAAATTTATAAAAAAAAAAGTAGACCAAGGTCAGAACCTTAGAGAACATTAATGTTATGTATGGGAAAAAGAAGATGAATCCGTGAAAACACCTGGAGGAAGTAACTACATGAAGAGATTTATGAGGAGAATTTCCAAGAAGACAAACATAACTAACAGAACTGAATAAAATGGGCATTACAAAGATAATTACTTATCTCTTTCAGCTTCAATTTTCTCATTTGCAAGATGTTATAATAACAGTTTTGAGGGAAAAATTGGTGAAAAAAATGCATATAAATCACACCGCACAATAAAGTTGATCAGTAAATTTTAGAATTTATAACTGTCATTCTTATTTTTATCATTGTTATTATCATAATAAGAAAACAGATTGAGTAGGGAACAAACAGGCAGAGAAGTTCCCTTCAAAGTAGAGGAGAACCACACATCTTTTGAGACTGGAGAAAAAGCTAATATTCAGATATAGACTGAGCTATAGAAGGCTCTGCCTAAAGGTTGTCTATATTTTCCACAAAGGAGGGCAATGAGAAAAACTTTCCTCTCAATATTTTCCTCTCAATATTTTCCACAAAGGAGGGCAATGAGAAACACTATTAGAATAAAGCAAGTATAGAAATAAATTGAAATGTGGACACCTGTGTGGCTCAGTCGGTTAAGTGTCTGACTTTGGCTCAGGCTGTGTTCTCACAGTTCGTGGGTTCGAGCCTCACATGGGGCTCTGTACTGACAGCTCAGAGGCTGGAGCCTGAATTGGATTCTGTGTCTCCCTCTCTTTCTGCCCCTCCCCCACTCGTACTTTGTCTCTATCTCTCCCTAAAAAATAAATAAACATTAGAAAAATTAAAAAAAAATAAACGAATTGAAATACTGTGTGGCTATAAAATATCATCTTTTATATTTTAAAAACATTATGTGGAAGATGGACACCGTGTATCAGAAGGAAAATCCACAATTTTGTTAACTCTATCCATTTTCTCATATATGGAGATAAATGTCGCAATAAAATTGGAGCCTTGTTACTTATTTTGACTATTTAAATTAATATTTGACTATTGACTGTACTTATTTTGACTTATTAAAGTTAATATTTATTTTTTGTTATTTCATTTCCTGTCAACATTTTATAACAATAAAATAGATAGAGCTTCTGCCAAAATCCAATGTTCCACTAGGTTTGATCTGATAAATTTGTCTTCAACAAAATGCGTGCTTTGAGATCAGAACTTTATTGATGTCTCACTTAAGAAGTTGAACCCTATCGAATGAAATTTAATCTACTCAGTTTGGGTGTTGGAAGACCCATGTCCTTCAAGTGAGGCTGGTGACAAGTTTACATGTGATAGAAAAATAACTTTTCACCGCCTCTCCAAACAATTCACTTAATTTAGTTCTTTTTGGTTGGATGATCATGTGTACTGAAAACGATCTTAATCCAAAGCAGGATCCAGGCTCTGAGCTGTCAGCACAGAGCCTGATGCGGGGCTTGAACTCATGAATTGTGAAATCATGACCTGAGATGAGGTTGGAAGCTCAACCAACTGAGCTACCCAGATGCCCCTTGAAGTTTGATTTTGTATGTTTTAAGGAAATATTTCCAGAGCATACTAAAAAAACCCACTGGAATTCTCTCCCTTAGCCCCCTTTCAGCTAATATAAAGGAGAAGGTGTATATTTGAAGGAGGCAGCTAGATAATTTATACCAATAATTTTCACAAGAGGTTCCTAAACATTGTACATAGATGCATATAGGCTTTTCCCCAATGAACATCATCTTTTAAAATAAATTTTTTTAACGTTTATTTATTTTTGAGACAGAGAGAGACAGAGCATGAAGGGGGGAGGGGCAAAGAGAGAGGGAGACACAGAATCGGAGCAGGCTCCAGGCTCTGAGCTGTCAGCACAGATCCTGACGCAGGTCTTGAACTCACAAACCGTGGGATCATGACCTGAGCCGAAGTCGGACACTCAACCGACTGAGCCACCCAGGCGCCCCAAAAACTAATTTTAAATGTAACTGGATCCTTATTTTAGCTTGTAACACTGAAATATATAGGTATTATTGATCCTTTTTAATTCAAACTATATGGGAAGTGTACAGATTATGCTTAACAGAAATAAGAACAGATGACAGACACAAAAGTAGCATTTTTATGTTATCTATAATCTCATACTCATGAACAGGAGATGGTTTTAGAAGACGGATGAGCAAGAGCATGTCCTACAACTTTGCAATAAAGGGGGAAATAAAGTATTTTTATCTCCAGTACTCAGTTCCATGTCCTTGAAAATGAGAGTGTTTCATTTGGAAGACGAATAAAGAAGAGCCAATGAAATTTCATAAAGATGGTGACCTAAGGATGCAGTACATGTGGAGGTTTTATCCTACTTTTCCCATTTTAATTGAACTACTCCAATTAGTAGGAAAAGAGTCTCTTACTGCCAACCTATCCAAGTGAGAAAAGTTAGTCTGGTGAGTGCTTGGGGAGAGTTCAAATCCTAGAAGCCTATTTAGTTATCTGCAAAAGCAACTACACTAAATAATGTATTCCTATTTCATATTAATATAATAAAAAAATAGAGACAACAGATTTGGGACAAAATGCAAATTCACTTGGATGTATTGGCTATTGTAAATACGCTGCAATAAACAGGGGTGCATATATCTTTTCAAGTTAGTGTTTTCTGCTTTCTTTGGGTAAATAGTAGTGGAATTACTGGATCATACAGTATTTTTATTTTAATTTTTTGAGGAAACTCTGTACTGTTTTCCACAGTGACTGCACCAATATACACATTCCTACCAACAGTACATGAGGGTTCTTTTTTCTCTATATCCTCGCCAAGACTTGTTATTTCCTGTCTTTTTGATTCTAGCCATTCTGACAGGCATAATGTAATAGCTCATTGTGGTTTGATTTGTATTTCTCTGATGATTAGTGATGTTGAACATCTTTTTATGTGTCGGCCACATTTCTTCTTTAGAAAAATGTCTGTCCAGGTCCTCTGCCCATTTTTAAATGGATTATTTGTGTTTTCTATATTGAGTTTTAAATTCTTTATATATTTTGGTTACCAATCCCTTATCCAATATATCTGACTCACTTCATCTGGAGTGATATTGTGGGCTCTCTTGTGCGCAGACAGGAACTGTGACAGCCTACTTGAGAATTTAGGTGAAAGTTGTTTGGAATACACACATGGGAGCAGGAACAAATTATAAAGATGTTACAGTGAGGACTAAATCTTCCTGCGAGATAGCTGTAGTGGGGCTTCTAAACTGAAGCTTCCAAGGCACTGTGTCTACGAGGCACATGCGAGATAGAAGGCCCTGTGAGTTTACAAAGTTACTCCAGTGCCATCCACATGGCCTTAGTTGTTAGAGAACTGGTTATTCTGGTTACAGTGGCCTGGTCTCTAAATATGAGGAATGGAAATAGAAAGACCACACAGATAAAAATACATCCGATGAAATATGGCCTTTTGTAGCAACATGGATGGAACTGGAGAGTGTGATGCTAAGTGAAATAAGCCATACAGAGAAAGACAGATACCATATGGTTTCACTCTTATGTGGATCCTGAGAAACTTAACAGAAACCCATGGGGGAGGGGAAGAAAAAAAAAAAGAGGTTAGAGTGGGAGAGAGTCAAAGCATAAGAGACTCTTAAAAAACTGAGAACAAACTGAGGGTTGATGGGGGGTGGGAGGGAAGGGAGGGTGGGTGATGGGTATTGAGGAGGGCACCTTTTGGGATGAGCACTGGGTGTTGTATGGAAACCAATTTCAGGGGCGCCTGGGTGGCGCAGTCGGTTAAGCGTCCGACTTCAGCCAGGTCACGATCTCGTGGTCCGTGAGTTCGAGCCCCGCGTCAGGCTCTGGGCTGATGGCTCGGAGCCTGGAGCCTGTTTCCGATTCTGTGTCTCCCTCTCTCTCTGCCCCTCCCCCGTTCATGCTCTGTCTCTCTCTGTCCCAAAAATAAATAAACGTTGGAAACCAATTTCACAATAAACTTCATTTATTGAAAAAATAAATAAATAAATAAATAAGAAAATCCATTAGAGAAAAAAAAAAAAAAAGCATCCGAAATTTTAATGTTTTGGAGAGACATGTGGGCTTCTGTGTCTCAGCCAGAGGCCTAGACACTGCAGTTAAGTGTCGATACAGTTAAAATGATAGCACAGTCCAGATCTAGCATATCCAACATGAACGGAAAGGAGGCATACAAACAATACAGACAATGTTACATACAATCTTCCTTTGGCTCAGGAGTGTTGCCTTTTCAACAAGCAAACATATTGATATATGAAGTGATATGATAGATATGGAAACTACGCAGAAATGACTTTTCCAATCAAACCTATCAATAAAGAAAACATACTTGGGGCGCCTGGGTGGCGCAGTCGGTTAAGCATCCGACTTCAGCCAGGTCACGATCTCGCGCTCTGTGAGTTCGAGCCCCGCGTCAGGCTCTGGGCTGATGGCTCAGAGCCTGGAGCCTGTTTCCGATTCTGTGTCTCCCTCTCTCTCTGCCCCTCCCCCGTTCATGCTCTGTCTCTCTCTATCCCAAAAATAAATAAACGTTGAAAAAAAAATTTTTTTTAATAAAAAAAAATAAAAAAAAATAAAGAGAACATACAGGATTAGCTATAAAATTTATATTGCAGAATGTACGTATGTAATACGTATGCATTGTATGTGTACATATATGTATGCTTAATACATATAAGCATGCAAAGATACATTCTGGCTTAGCAGAAATATAATTGTTTATATGTATTACTAAATAATATTTACTAGTGCCAGCTACTTATTTTAATTATTCTTTTCTGAAATATCCAGATGAAGAAAGTGGTCTCGGGATCATAAACTAAGCAGCTGCTGGATTTCTAGAAGCATTTTAGAACATTACAACCCCTAGGATAGGTTATCTCAGAACTATTCAAACATTGTTTTTTCATGATATGGTAATTCTGTGGTTCAAAATACTTAAAAAACCAGTTGAATTCTAAGAAGACACTATGATTAGAAATATTTTTTCCAGATTACTTCCCTACAGATTCCAAGGAGTGCTTTAACACAGTTTGATTTAGAACATGATAACAGGAAACGAGGATGTTGTTATGTATAATGATTACCTATATTTTGTGTGAAGTTTCTTCTGCTATGAACTAGTTTTTTGACTGAAGAAAAGTTTCTTTGTACTTTTTCTTCTTTTTGTCCTGGGACCTCCTTTCCTGTAAAACAGTATGGTGTTTTGGATAAAAATATTTCTCTAATGCTTTTCCAGCTGAATAAATATCTGGAATGAATTCTTAGTTTTCTTTTTATCTCTTGTTTTGCTTCTATAAAAATGAAATAATGATGATAAAAATAACAATATTACCTAATGTAAAGACTGTTGAAAAGTTGGTAATAATGAGTATAAAATACATATATATTTCTATGGAAACCACTAAAGCGGATTACAAATTCAAAAACCTACATTGACATTGCAGGTGATCTAAATGTATAATGAAGGTCCAGGTGTAAAAAAAATAGGACATGGTGGGACCATGGCTTCCCTAAGAGTGGTCTTCATCTTGTAAAATGAAGAATTAATAGTCTGCTCTAGAAAATTTTGACTTATACAATTAATGTCCTTGTCTTAGTACATCTTCTAATTTTGAAGGATAGGAAAATAGTTTATTCATTATATATTGTGATTAAAGATATTTGAAATATTGTGCAAACCAATCAAACACAACTAAGTGTTGCCTAAGGCATGCCAGTATGAGGCTTTTATGCAAAATACCTGTATATAGTGGTTTGTGTTCATTGGAGAGCTAGTAATGTTTGGAAAACCAATATGCTGGTTATCTGGCAAATGCAGAAGCTTCATTATGTTAACTTATCATTTTGTGTAAGAGTTTTTCTAAAATTTATCCCACACACTATCCTTGTAAACAATAAAGGACAATGTATATGAAATTTAGCAGCTGGTGACAAAGTGCTTTCTCTTAAGGTAATATTGTCTAGCACTTAAAAAATTGTGTTTGATTTTACATCTTCTTTGTTACTGTCAGTCAATTATGTTGCATTATATCAAACTATTTCACTAAATCACTTTTCCATCCAGAGTGGAGGAAACCGGACTAAACCATCTTTGTAGTTCCAGCACCTGCGCTGACCTGGCGTGTTGTGCTGTTCAGTAAATTCTTTACTGCCTCGCTTGCTTTTTGAGCCACCTCTTTGACTCTTATTTGCGACTTCTAATTCAAAAAGCCTAGAACTCACGCAACCGTGCTTTTCCAATTCTCCCCCCTCTAAAAAAGTTTTCTATGACTTAAAAATTACTGAGTGCCTACCTCCTTGTCTTCTCTCCTCTAAGACCTTTTCATGTGTTTAACTTCTTTCTCATGTATCTTTGCTTCCTTTGTACATGATCGTGATCATTCCCTAAGTCTACAATGTTCTTTGGGATTCTCTCTCTGCCCCTCCCCTGCTCTCTCTCTCTCTCTCAAAATGAATAAAATAAACCTAAGTAAACGAATAAATAAACAAGCACCTGGGTGGCTCGTTTGGTTAAGCAGCTCTTGATTTCAGTTTAGGCAATGATTTCATGGTTTATGAGTTTGGGCCTTGTATCAGGTTCTGTGCTGGCAGTGAGGACCCTGCTTGGGGTTCTCTCTATCTGCCCCTCCCTGCTTTCTCTCTCTCTCTCTTTCTATCAAAATGAATAAAATAAACTTTAAAATAAATAAATAGAAACAATGTTCTTTAGTTCTCTTTTATCTCAGATACCATCCCTTCAATTTGTGCCCCCGCAAGTCACACCACGAATTCACTCTTTGCACTGACCCCCCCCCCCCAGCTTCTTGGAAGACTCCATGTATGCGGTTTCTTCTCCCTAACCCTCCAGCCCACTGCTTTTGCACCAGACATCTCATCATCTCCTGCGCGGACAGTCCCTCTGGCTTCCAAATTGGTCTCCAAATTTTTATCAGTCATTTCCAAAATATATTTCTACAGCACCCCCACAATACTTTTTAAAACAATGGATATTTCAGGTAACTTAACTGCGTAAAAACATTTCTCTGGCTTCTTATCATGTCTGAGGTAATACTGAAGCTTTTTCACGTCATATTCAAGGCCCTTTGAATTTTACACAGCAGATATTGGTGGCTCCCATTCTTGTTCTTCCGGTGCCATTCCACTCTTCCTGAGAACACCACGGATGTTCACATCTCTGTGACACTCCATTTTGCCTCTGACCAAGGATGCCCCCACTGACTTTCCTGACGGGGTACCCGATAAATTTCTGTAGTCTTTCAGATCAAGTTCAAATTTGAACACAGCTGTGAAAATATCCTGCAAATACCACAGAACCCAATTCCTTATATTGTTTATGTAAAATGTCTTCTATTTAATAAAAACAATAAACAAAAATGAATATGAAGTTAGAAGCTGCTATATAACTGAAGATTACTAAATACTTACTGAGGACTTAATATATGCTGGGAACCCTTTTACACATTGAGAATAGACAGTGAACAACAGCGGCAAAAATCTCAGACTTCATGGAAGTTATACACTAACTGGAAGGAGACAGAACAAATGTGATAAGCAATAGGTGGTGGGTTTGCTAGTGATATATACTAAGAGAAAGATGGTATGGAGGAAGATTAGACGTTTTGGTAGGAATGTATTTCCAGTATTAGGTAGTGTGGCCATGAAGTGCCTTCTTGAGCAGAAGAGTAAAACTTCAAGGAAATAAAAAGTAGAGTATAAAGATAGAGAGAAGGGAGCACTCCAATCCAGGCCATGGGACTGGCCAGAGAGGGGAGCATACCTGGAACACTTAAAATACAGCAAATAGAACCAGTGTGGTGGGAATTGAGGATATTTGGTGAATCAAGGTCAAAAAAGCAAAAAGGGCCAGATAATACAGGATTTTTAGGACACTGTAAGGACCTCAAAAGGCTTTTAATCCAGAAAACAGCTTCTGGTGATGACTGCATTTCAGAGACTACATTCACCCTCATGCCTTAAGTAACTTAAGAGAGAAAACAATATATGATATCTCAATTTTAATATATTGTACATTAGGAATTTAGAATGTATCCTCCAGAGAAGAGAATAAAGGCAAGATAAATCCCGTGATTGCCCCAGCCTGTTGGCTAGAGAAAATTTACCAACTGTACACAGCAAGGTGGTGCCTATAAGGAATCCACAATTCCCCTGACTTGAGGAGAAATAGTTGAGATTAGTGTAGGCATGGGTCTGCAATTAACGTAGCCAAACACTGAGAAGGAGAACATTCTAAAAGCAGGAGAAAACTTCCCAGAGAAAGAATACTGGAGATCTGAATCTTCGGCTGACGTTTGATTAGTAGAAATAAATGTGAAGGAACCCCATGAGGCAGGGACTGAACATCAGAAAGGAGCATGTATATAGTCATTGGGAAACAGATCAAAGAGATGTGATCAGTGACAGACCTGATATATATTGGTATATGTAAAAGATGAAACAGCAGAGGAGAAAAAAAATCACTCATTTCTCTTAGGCTAAAGTCTATACAAGGACAGGTGAAATTAACTAAAACTCAGGAAGAGAAACAACAAAAAGTTCTATTTGGAGTTTAAGTTTCAGGTCTTGTAGGGCTGGATCAGGACAGAACACACAACACACTCAACTCAACATTCTACCAGCTTCCCTTCATCTTCCCTTCATTCCTCAGCCTCTGAGTCTCAGCACCCTCCTTTTGTTCCTTTCAAATGTCTTTGGCCCTTCACATTTCTCTCTGCTGTGTGCAACCCTGTGGGGTTGGCCTTTAGTTTGGGCTGCTTTTCTCCGGAAGAGAAGCCCTGTCTGCATGAATTTTGGTGAATAAAACGTTCTATCTCATAAAAATTGTCATTCAGTGTAATTTGTAAACTTTAAGCTGTCAATATTTACAACCAGTAAAGTATAGCTAAAAAAAGCACAGCTGAGATTTTCTTCTAAGCCACTTGCTAAATGTGCATTAGTTTTCCTTATGTGTATGATTAAAATTAAAGGCAAGATTTTGATTAGTATTCTAGAGGTTTCATGAAAATTGGATGAATTGGAATGTCTTCTAGTACAGAAGATTTCAAGGAAAAAATGAAATTGCTTAGATGATTTTCATGCCCCTTAAATAACCACCCAGGTATGTTAAGAATTGCTATGTCATAAACTACTTTATTTCATAATCATTGTCCCAGAAGGTTATGAAATAGCACTGTGTGTCTTTTCTTTAGAAATTTTGGTACAGTAAAGACTATTATGATTTTGGGCCTATAATGGTTGCAGAAAAATTATATTGGGAATCAAAATAAAGATGGGTGGAATGGGTTCAGTTGTGTCCCTCCCACAGAAGATACACTGAAGCCACTATCCCCAGTAACTCAGAATGTGACCTTATCTGGAAATGGGCCACTGCGGATGCAATTGTGATGAGTTCGTATTGGAGTAGAGTGGGCACTTAATCCATTTGACTGGTGTATTCCTAAGAAGAGAGAGACTCACAGGGAGAAGATTGCTTTGAGGCAAGAGAGGCAGAGATTGAAATAAAGCATTTACAAATCCAAGAATTCCAAGATTGCCAATAAATTGCTAGAAACTAGGTAGAGGTGAAGAAAGATTGTGCCCTAGAGATGTCAGAAAGAGCAAGGCTCTACCGATAGAATATGAGAACATAAATTTCTGTTGCTTTTAGCCACCAGTTTTGATATTCTCTTATGCACCCCTGGAAACAAATACAATGAGAGAACCAGTAATTGCTTGATAAATCAATTTATTATTAATGATAATTTTCTTTTTAAATTTTATAATTTAATTAAAACAGAGGGAAAAAAGGAAATTTCAAATAGGAGACTTCCATGACTATTGTTTTAAAAATATTGATCATTGATCTCAGGTGTGGATTGTTCATGTAATACTATTTGATTGGAATTCTCTTTTGTTTTGAAAAGTTAGAATTTATTGATGGGTCCAGTTTTTGGGGGGGGAATTTTTTTCTTTTAATGAAAACATTATATAGAAAAGACGCAATTATATAGAAAATATTTATTTTGTAATATCACGGCATGTCTGAAATAGCTATAGTTTTAGCTACAGTAGGAGCTGGCTTTGATTTCTAATAACTAAAGTAGAAGTTTTAGTTTTTGAAGTTTTATGATTTTGGTTTGAGGTATTGGAAGTAGTGATCTGGGAAAGAATGGAGATAATGGATCAGAAAGTCATCAGGACTAGAATATCAGGCTTCCAAAAGCACTATGATGATGATACAATCCAAATAATAATGATAATATGAAAGTATAATAATAAGAGATATTTGTACTTTCTTTGGGTTTCCTAGCACCTGAATCTCTCTTATGCTTTGAGACTTCCTCAGATGGGTCCAGTTATTTTTAAATTCTGATATACTACATACCATAATAAAAGTAAAACTGAGTGTTTTAATTACTTTTCACATGATTTTAAAAGTACTTTGGGTGTATTCATTATACCCGGGCTACAAAATTTTGCTAGGTGGGTAAAGGACGTTTGAATAGGAAGAATCATCATGAAAGACAGCAAATAGGACTTTCCACCAAGCCTGTGGATAAAGAGAAAACATTCTTTTTATTAAATTTGAACTACAGATCAAGTCATTGCTAATACCCTTATGCTTTCTTGTTTTTTGACTTGTATCTAAATATATTCCTCTGTGACTGACCAGGTGTTCACAGTTGCCCATTTGTTACCCTTTGCTTGGTCTGGATTAGAGGCTTAAGAGGCTTCTCTCCTTCCTATAGGCTCTGAGCTCTGTTTAGCCCAAGTCTGAAGAAGCAGTAAGGATGGAGGTGCCCCCTTATCAACTTACCCTGAGAATCAGCTAACCACAGTGCACACTTTCTCTCAGGTCCTACTGGTTTCCTCTGCTTGCCCAAGCTCCCCTCAAAAGTTTCTGCTGATCTTTGCTTACTTCTCTTTAGGCAGTGAAAGAAAAGGTTTTTCTGTTGGATTTTGAGACACTTGGCAGATTTCTGAGATTTAAGCATTCTCCCCATTTAGGCAATGGGTTCCGTTCCGAATAAAGTCTTTCCTTAACTAAGTCTGGGTTTGCTTTGATTTGACATGACACAGATCCCTTACCAAAAACTGGGCCTTGGTCAAAATCATCCACAGAGGAAAGCTGACTAGAATTGTTCTCAAATACTTATATAATCGGACTCTGCTTTAGAGTAAATTGCTACCATCTCTATTAGTTTTTTTTTTTAAATTTTCGTCAAGCTTTTATATCTCATCCTGAATTATTTTGGTAGTTTCTCAATGGCCTTCTTCATTGTCTATCTAGATTCCTCTCTCTCCAGCTGCTATAGACCTGCTGGTAAAATAGGCCTAAATACTTCTTTCTGAAATGATTTTCTGTGTGTGTTTTTACATCCATCTTTAAAACTAGATAATGAGCTGTGGAGTGCAGAGATTCTGGCTAATGGTATTTATATCTCTAATGGCTGTCTCACTGTTGCTCGTGATCTGGTCAATTAATAGCCCATGCCTGAATGAACATGAATTTCATTTCAAACCTTATTTTCTCAAATAATGACAAAAGGATTTGTATATATTTCCAATTGTTTCTTTCAATCTTTTAAAGAACTCCTTGATTTCCATATCTTCAAATTTACTATGCAAACTAATTACATACTAAGTAATTAGATTTCTTGGTACTTTAGGGGGTTAAGGAATACTGAATCATTATTGAAAAATTGATTTAATGAATTTTTATCTTTTTTGTTCCCTAGTCACTTTTCAATCTGAATACTATGATTTCACACTTAACATAGCCAGAGTATTTTTAACATTCCCTACTTAGACCAAGCAAAACATAGGCACACGGCAAAATTCCCTGAGGGAAAACACCACCACCACCACCACCACCACCAACAACAACAACTAAAGCCAAGAAACAGATGGGAAACAGCGGAACACTGTCTTTCTGAAAGGAATATTGCTGAGCACTTTTACTTGCTAATGCAATGTTGACAACTTCATCCATTTTTTTTAATCCTTCCTTGATTTAGTCTTTCATTCAACTCATCATCAAATCTGTTGATTGCCTTTACTAAGGGTCTCTTTCTCATATTTCATGCAGACTCTTTCTATCACCGACCTATTTCTCTCTCTCCACCCTTCAGCATAACTATAGCCTACTCGTTTCATCCATGTTAATCTCTCCCAAACAATATTTTATTTAATTACTTAAATTTCTTTTAAGTTTATTTATTTATTTTGAGAGAGATGGACAGAGCATGAGCAGGGGAGGGGCAGAGAGAGGGAGAGAGTGTGTTCGTACTGTCAGTGCAGTGCTGGACATGGGGCTTGAACTCACGAACTGTGAGATCATGACTTGAACTGAAATCAAGAGTCAGTGGCTTAACCGACTGAGCCACCCAGGCACCCATCTCCCAAAAGATATTTTAATATATCCTTCCTTGATCAAATATTATTCATCTATTACCTAATGGTTAGGGAGTCAAGTTCAGATTCTTTGCCCTATCTTTAATGGCAATAGGGAATTAAATTTGAATGAAAACCCCATGTGCACTTAATTATAATTCAAATCCTTGGGAACTATTTTTACTCTGAAATGTAGGGCAGTCTTATTTTTCCCCCCAAATATTGCTTAATTTTATGGTGAAATATTGAATCATTCATAGAATTCATAACATTCAATGTTGAGTTAGATAAAATTGACATTCTAAAAGCAAATTGGTAATATCTCCTTTCCTTCTTGTTGGCATTATATTCAACCAGTTGTCCCTATCCTATTGCTTGTCAGAATCCCCAAGGAAAAGTTTCAAACTTTACTGTGTTATGAATCTTATAAAAATATAGGTTCTGATTGCATAGGTCGGGGTGTGGCCTCAGACACTAACTTTCTGACAATTGATACAGCTGCTATAAAGATTAAATTTTAGAAGAAAACGTTTTAAACAATATTAGGCACAGATTTAGGAGCAGGGCAGGCTGCCACCTGCAATTACAACAATTCTGACCAAGGTCATTTATGTAATGTGTTTTAATAGTTTCACCAATTCAGTGAATTGGCTCAATATCATCATAATGCCCGTTTTGTCCATGAGAAAATGAAGATTAGGAAAGATTAGGAATAGCTCAAGGTCATGAAACAGTAATTATCATAAGCAGGACGAAGATAATGGTGTTCCCATTCTCACATCCCAGCCCTTAACCATACCAGGACAGAAGATTTCTTTTGGAAACATGTTAGTAAATAACTACATTTTAGGAGAGCCACACCAGCAACTGGGGCTGCTTTTGGTTTAATACCTGGCTTTTGTTTTTTCTTGTTTTCATGTCACCATTGATAGTTCTGAAGAATATAAAATGTTACTAGACCCAATTTACCTCTGGAATCATATCCTGGGATTACCAAGCAGCATTGAAAGGAGCTGGATAAGGACCTGGAATCATCCAAGGATATTGACGTGGCCGATTGAAATACCATCTCTAGATAGAAACAAAATAAAGGGACAATTGCAGAGAATTGAGGCAATGACCATGTAAACCTATTTCACAATAATTTTCATGAAAAACTTAGGTTGTTAATGTTGGTAGGAACTTATATATCATCTACATGATCGTTTTTTTTTTTAAACTTGGGTTAGGCTTCCCTTTTTTAAATGTTTAGAAGAAGATAAAAATGATAAAGCATTTACTTTTTACTGTTTGTTGACAATTTTGCCATTTCATAATACATGTGGGGGCATTGATTACAGCCAACCACTTACAAAAGGTTTCCATATTCTTTATAATATTACCTTCAAGCTGCTACTTCAAGCTTCCTACCCCCTTGAATATTCCAGGGAGAAGGAAAGTCACTAATCCAGGTCAGGTGGAGCTGCTACTTTGACTTTTGACTTATAATAAGCTTCCTCTCTCTTAGTAGTCCCATATTCTTTAATATTAACTCTGTTAATCCAAATGTCCCTCATCTCTCTTTCTAATTCTTTTTATTTGGTGCTAATTTATCTATTTATTATATTACTAAGAATTTTTGAGACCTTATCACACTGATATGACATGTCAAAATAATAAGGGATATCAATAGTACATTTTACTAAGAAAAATGTTAAGTACTGAGGTTTTCTATCTTACTTAACATGGTCATTTAACTTAACCTAATGACTTTATCACTCTCCAAAAGATTCAGAGGGTGGAGACACCACCTCATACATGTCATTAGCAGCCTCTATGCTCCGTTAGGCATGTATCGTACTTAAAAGAATTAGAATTTCAGCTATTTTTCTGGCCAATGCAATTATTTGTCAGACAGAGATACTTAAGTATCAAGAGAATAGTTGGCTTCTTCGGGGTGGCCTTACAAGTTTCCATTTAATTGTTACTAGTTGCACAAGACTTGGGGTCTTTTACCAGCGTATCATAAATAAGTAAAATCAATGTGTACTTTAATCATTAATTATATGGAGATGATTCAGAGATGAGTATTGATTCTTCTCATAGAATAAATATTCACGAACAGAATATGTCTGTACGATACCACATTATCAAGGGAATACTCACAAGCGATGCAGGATACAATCTATGTTCCTGTTAAAAAAACAAATTAAAATGTTAATACATGCTTAATTATCAAGTTTACCAGTGAATGAAAGTGTCTTACCTCTTCAGATGAATCAGCTCCCTGGGAAAAAAGAAACAAATAATAATGAACACCTTCATTTTATAACTCCAAATTGAGTGTAAAAATGCACCAAGCTGCCATAATTATGATTAAACATAATGAAGACAAAGTCTTAGTTGCTGATACACTAAACTAGTTTTTGTTGTTGTTGTAGTTGTCTAATGACATATTTAAAATGAATGAAGAGTAGGTTTTGTTATAGTTAATTTATTACATTCTAATATCAACTCACACTTGCCCAATTTTGTGTGTGTGTGTGAAAGGAAGAAATACCAGTCATGTATGAATGGTAGAGAAATTGAAAAGCTACACTTCAGACTTGTTTAAAACAATTTTTGTAACAGCTATGTTTCATGTAGGTTAAGAGCTACTTATATGAAAATGTTTTATGTGATAATAGAGTCTGGTATTATGTTTTTCTCTATTCTTGAGTTTTTATTTTTCCAACTTCTGTCATTTTACAAAAAATAAATTTACTGTGATACCATACACAATCTTTTTGAAACATCCACTAGACTTTGTCGGATTAGTTGGAAAAGTATTATTATTTCTTGATGAATTTCTCTGTAACTAGACACAAAGAATACCAAAGCAAAAGGGACCATTAATTTGAAAAGAATAATAAAAAAAAGATAGAGGGAGGACAATGAGGAGGATGTGAAGGAGGAGGAAGAGGAAGAAGAGAGGGAGGATGAGGGGAAGGACATAAGGAGGAGGCTGACGAAGAGGAAAAGAGAAAGGGGACTGAAGACGTTAGGAGGAAAAGGAGGAGGAGAAGGAAGTGAAAAAGGAGCAGGGGAATCAGGAGGGGTGTAGGTAGAGTAAGAAGACAAGGAGGAAAGGAGAGGGCTGAAGAGCAAAAGGGGAAGGAGGAGAAGGAGGAGGTTAGAAGATGGAGGAGGAAAGGGAGGAGGTAGAGGAAAAGGAAGAAGTGGAAGAAGAAGAAAGCTTCTAACAGGGCAGTTTTACCTGGTGACACACAAGTAAATGACTATACAGGCAGGAGCTCCTGAAATTTGTTTGGCCTAGACCTTATAATATTTAAATGTCTTTTATTAGCTTCTCAGTCCCACATCTTTATGAAGCTCTTTAAAAATTTTTATTTTTACATTAAATTGATTACATTTGAGTGTCCATGTTAGTTTAGTGTGTGTGTACCCAAGATTTATTCTAAATCCTTAACGAACATATTTAGATTGATTAAATGAAAATGCCTATATAAAAACTTTAAAATTGTTAAAGCCATGTTCAGGAAAATGCAAATATAGGTGAAAATACAATAAGGAGAATCCTTGGATAACTACTAAAAACATATTCTTCAAAATTCCCGGATATACTTACGATCATGGCAACCATGAGAGCCATGATAAAGGCAAAGACAAGGATCTTCATATTTGGCTGAGTCCTGTGAAAGCATATGTGAAAATCAGTAGCACATTCATTCCTATATTTATAATACTGGAAATGCAAAGACAATTGAAACACATTGCCTGACATCAGGGAACCTTAGAGACTGGTGGGGACCTTGATTAGTAAAGATAAGCACCATGATATGGAAATAGTAAGGGCTATGGAAACACTCAAAAGGGACATCTTGAACAGACCAAGAGGATGGGGGCATTAAAGTAAAGCAAAAGTGAAAATTGTGCTAGGCTATATAGGATAAGTAAGGAGAGGTGCTGGGAGCCAGCCAAGAGACACAAACGAGAGAGAGGATTGCATGTTGGAAATGACATCACTCAGCATGTAAGGGGGACACTGATGGAAACAGACTGGCTCCTTAGATTGTTGTGAGATTATAGGGTCCACAGAATAACAGGAAGAGAGTTAAGGCAGTGTTTAAAGAAATGTTTAGAAGGAAAAAAGGCAAGCAACAGGGACTGATTTTATACCAGAATGCAGGAAAATGAGCCAGGTTCCTGGCTTGAGAATGGTGTAGATGATGTGACCCCGGTATTAGAGCATGAATGATACCTGGCAGAGAAAAATCAATTTGAAAAGAAGTTTCAGGGAGAACATCTGTAGGTACTTTGACAAAATGAATTTGTAAAAACGATATGCTTCTCCAAATTTTCTTCTTTAACCAAATTAATGCTATCTCAGATTATTTGATATTGGTTTGTAATTCTCTCTATGCAAGTGAGCACAATTTTATTGCTGTTGAAAAAGAAAGAGATTATTTATTTCTGAAGTGAAGACATATAAATAAAAACATTTTCAAACTATAAAATAAATAATAGGTATTGTCTTTTTTTTTTGAAGCCACCAGTTTAGGTAGAACAAATAGTAACAACTTATGTCTAGTGATGGAAGAGACTGTTTTTCTGCTAAATAACTCTAAATATTAAACTTATGCAATAGAACTAAGGCTGATGGCATTTTCCATGTTCCTAACTGCTTATTTGGCCTTATTGGTTTAAACCAGAACTGTTACATTACATTAAACAAATTATAAAAATTAAATCTTCTTGGTGAAGTTTTTCTATCATCTACTAGTTAAACCAAATATTCAGTCATATGATACAATATAGGGTGTAACTTTTAGTGTTATTACTGGCATTTTGTTGAAAGTAGAGGATTGAGAGAGATTTGCAGAAGGCAGTCTTGCATAGATAGATGATAGATAGATAATAGATACACAGAATGATAGATAATACATAGATAGGATGATAGATAGACAGAGGTGGGTCTTTGAAAAAATATTTCTCAAGGAACACAATGATAAATAGTATAAACTTTTTTAAGCCAAATTATGATTAAAATGAAAATGAGTTAAATAAAAGAAATTATTAAATTAAATAGTCCTTTATGCCATGTTAATGATGCAGAAAAACAAACTATTTTGAATGATGAAAAGAAAAATGAAAATGTTATGGACAATGAATTAATGCTGGGAATAAAGTAATATTTAAAAAAAGATGATTTAAACCTTTGAAATACACACATTTCCAAAGGAGAGCTGACACTATTCAAGAATTCATTTTCTCATGAAATTTAAACTCCAACTTTAAGCTAAAGGTAAAAGTAATTATTAACAAAGTCAATGTCACATATTTAGTCAAAGAAATAAAAAGGCTTTTAGAAAATCCCACCAGCAGAGGTGATGGACCATATCTCTTCTACTTTCCACATCATTCTCTTTGTACAATCATTGCTGTCAATTCAGAGGCACTGAAATCCAGAACTCAAATTTAGATCCTCACATCAGGTTATTATGTCTTTCAATTGTTTCTTTACGACAAATTATCAGTCAGTAATATACATTTTATAAATGGTTTTCAACTGATTCTAGCAAAGATAAAAATAAGACATCATATTTGATTGTACATGAATATATTACCTGATATCCAAGATAAGACTCAAGAGTCAGAGACTGAAATTCTGAAGTCCTGAGAGATGATGTGCTTTTCCTGAGAACTTATTTAAATACACTCATCCTCCATGTGTTATTCTAAATCATGTCAAATATGAGATCCTATTATAAAACTGACAATAATGCCGAAAATCTGTCCCCATAGAAACCGAGATAAACAGAACACAGTGATTCACAATAGAAGGTTGTAAAGCAGATGGCCAGGAAACAAATGGATCCATTCAGTAAGAATCTCAGTGCTAGTCTAGGCATTTGTAAATAAGACAAAAGGAAAAGTTAGGCAAAAGAGTCAATCAAGTGTAAAATGATGGAAATGGAAAAAAAACTTTCTTTGGAACACCATCTACTTTATTCCAACAAATATACGTCTGAAATAGAACTACTCAATGCCAAAAATGGTATCATTTAAAAAATTTTATCTGTCTAAAATGTGGTGGCAACTGTCATAATAAAATTAGTCTTCACTTATTTCAGTATGTTTGCTGCAATTTATTAAACTGTGCTTTTATTCTACTGACTTTGGAATATTTTAAATCTTAATGTGTATCCAAAATTTGGCAAAACTCACTAATCCACTAAGTGCTGTATGACAAAATAATTCTTATTTTCAAATCAAATGGCCATAGATGCTTAGTACCACAAATCTCACAGGTAACTGAGGCTATTTGTGGATTTAATTTATTTCCTCTGAACCTTTAAGGGTTCATGTTTCTCTGTGAAAGCCATGTGTACATGATTACAGTAGATAGAAGGGAAGTTTCCTTTCACTTAATCTCTAGGTAAATTTGTATAACAATTCACGTCTTTTCTACTGGTTAATTAATTCACTGTAGTCAGAGCCGAATATGAGAAAATCACTTTAGGGTTTGTAGATTTTTTGTCCTAGTCCATTGTTACTCAAAATGTGATCAGAGGAACCATCAGAATCAGAATCACCTGAGAGTTTGTGGAAATGCAAGTTCATAGGCCTTCTTTCAAGACTGACTGCATCAGAAGCTTGGAGGCAATTATTTGTGTACCATAAAGTTTTAAAAACCAAATGATGGACTCATAAATGTATTATTTGTTTATAGTTATAGACTAGATACTATAAAGAAAATTTAAGGTTTAATTAGTCTCAGGTGTTTTAAGAAAATATTCATTAGGTAAATCTTCTGTGCTATATTTGAACCATCTATTAGAAATTGTTATTCTCTGGGTAGTATACAAAACATTACAAATGTTTTATAAGGTGAAGAAAGAATTGTGTTCAAATTCAATTTAAATTATTTTATATTCTTCATTGATTTCTAAGCCCTATAGATATAAGGTTTCTTCTCAAATGCAAAGCAAAACTAATCTTTAGTATATTCTCAATGGAAAAAAAAAGATATATAGGGTTTAGTAAGTATAAGTCTGATTTTTAATTTTTTTTTAATGTTTATTCATTTCTGAGAGACAGAGAGAACAGAGCGTGAGCTGGGGAGGGACAGAAAGAAAGGGAGACAGAATCCAAAGCAGGCTCCAGTATCTGAGCTGTTGGCACAGAAACTGACACGGGGCTGGAACTCACTGATTGCAAGATCATGACCTGAGCTGAAGTCGGATGCTTAATCGACTGAGCTACCTAGGCACCCTGAAACAGGTCTGATTTTTAAAATAAGTCCTGCTTATTGATTTTGGAATTGTCATATGACTTCCTTCCTAAGTATTTTCTTTGTCTGTCCCTCCAAGTCTCACTTACTTTCTTCTTTCACTTAGGAAGAGAAGCATGGGGATTATGTGTGACAGTGGGAAACAAGAAGGTGGAATTTAAGCACTATAACCTTTTTGTATTTACTATGGTGCCACCCTCAGGGATAGTAGTTCATTTTATAATATTGATGGGCCAGAACATGTCCTGATATTTTATAATTAAGTAAGACAGTTATCATTTCTTCTATAATCAATCACCATTCTGTTTGAAAATGCCAGGGTTTACATTTACAAAGGAAAAATAAACAAAGAGCTATTGCTATATCAAAATGTGACATTCATTTGGAGGCATTATTATGTAAACA
This sequence comes from Prionailurus bengalensis, assembly GCF_016509475.1. Taxonomy (NCBI): domain Eukaryota; kingdom Metazoa; phylum Chordata; class Mammalia; order Carnivora; family Felidae; genus Prionailurus; species Prionailurus bengalensis. Next base: position 149,655,258 of record NC_057344.1, read on the forward strand.
ATGATGGGTATTTGTGGTGGTATTTTGCCGGATATATTTTCTCCCTCTCTTTCTTCTCCACATGTTATTTTTCCTCCTTGTTCTTCATTTGTCTCACAATGAAAAAGTCTATGACAAAATCCATGATGTTTATTTATTTAACGTAAAAAACATTTTGTGGATATTCTCTTGTGAATCATGAAAATGAAGAGGGAATCCACAGTAGATTAGCAGATGTAGAGGAATGCATCAGTGGTCTGGAAGACAGGGTAATGGAAAACACCCAAACTAAACAGCAAAAAGCATAAAGAATTTTAATAAGTGAATATAGGTTAAGTGATCTCTTAGACAACATAAAAAAAAATGATCATTTGCATTATAAAGGTCTAAGAGGAAGACAAAAAGAAAGGGGCAGAAAACTTTGCTATTTATTTATTTATTTATTTATTTATATTATTTGAAGAAATAATACCTCAAAACTTCTCCAACCTAGCGAAAGAAATGGACATCCAGGTTTAAATGCATAGAGAATTCTGGACGAGATGAACCCATAGAGGTCCACTCCAGGAAACACTAATTGAAATGTCAAAGATTAAAGATAAGAGAGAATTTTAAAGCACCAGAGAGAAGCAAATGTCACATACAAAGGAAACCCTGTAAGTCTATTAAGTGATTTTTCAGCAGAAACTTTGTAGGCCAGAAAGGAATTGTATGATATATACAAAGTGTTGAAAGGAGAAACTCTGTAACCAAGAATACTCAACCCTTCAAGGTTATCATTCACAACTGAAGGAGAGATAAAGAGTTTCCCAGAAAAACAAAAGGTAAAAGAGTTGGTCAACACTAAACTAGCCGTATAAGAAATGTTAAAGGGAGTTTTCTAATTGGAAAAGAAATGACCATAATTCGATGTAAGAAACTGTGGATAAAAAGATGTAAAATATGATAGCATATACATAAAAAGTAGAAAGTAAAAAAAAGTTTTTTTTAGAACGTGTTTGAACTTAAATGATCATCAACTTAATATAGACTGCTATCCATTCAGGATGGTGTTTATAATACTCACGGTTAACTGCAAAACCCCAAACTTATAAGAGATGCACAAAAAAAAGAGAGAAAAAAACCTAAACATAACTACAGAAATCCATGAAGATTGAGAGCAAACAAGAGGGAAAGAATTGGTATATACACACACAGGTGCATGTACACATATGCATGCACACACATACGCACAAACACAAACAGGAATATTACACCGCCATAAAAAGAATTAGATGCTGACATTTACAGCAACATGGATGGACTTAGAGGGTATTATGGTATGTGAAATAAGTCTAATAGAGAAAAGCAAATACCATATGATGTTACTATATGTAATCTCTGAAAACAAAAAAAACAATGAATAAACATGCAAAAAATGCAGATTCAAACCTATCAATTCAGAGAACAATCTGATTGTTTCCAGAGGGAAAGGGGTGGGGATGATGGACAATGGGGATTGCTAGTTACATGCTTCTAGTAACAGAATGAATGACCCATGAGAATAAAAGACACAGCATAGGGAATATAGTCAATGGAATTATAGTAGCATTCTATGGCGACAGATGGTAGCTACGCTTGTGGTGAACACAGCACAACATGTAGAGGGGTGTTTCTGTGTTGTACACCTGAAACCAATGTAACACTGTGTGTCAAATATAATCAAATTTTAAAAAGAGAAATGGAAAAATTAGATCTTTTGTTCCTATAGCATTTATTATAGGATGTGTCCTTTTATCATAAGAGAAAAATTGTTTTGTAAAATAATTTTAGCACTATTTGCAGTGGCAGAAATATTGTCAGTACATGGACTGTTGTGTCTTCAGAGTCTTAGAATAATGTCAGGTATGTAGAACCTACTCTATGGATATTTGAATAAATAGATTTAAATATGAAATTAGGCAGTACATGAATAGAAGAGTTTTCAAAAACTTTTTGTTTATATTAATAAGCGTCCAGGGGCACCTGGGTGGCTCAGTCGGTTAAGCATCCGACTTCAGCTCAGGTCACGATCTCACAGTCCGTGAGTTCGAGCCCCGCGTCAGGCTCTGGGCTGATGGCTCAGAGCCTGGAGCCTGTTTCCGATTCTGTGTCTCCCTCTCTCTCTGCCCCTCCCCCGTTCATGCTCTGTCTCTCTCTGTCCCAAAAATAAATTAAAAAAAAAATGATCCAAGATGAAGCCCAGGTGAGTGGGAAAGTGTTGATGCCCAGTGGAAACAGGTGGGATGGAATGCTAAGGGGTAACCTCAAAACAAGATGATTCTTTGAAGTCCAGCAAAAAGTCCTCTTGATGTACTTGTTTCCCCTTCTCCAATATACATCACAAAGTGACTCTTTAAGCACAAATTGCAAGGCCATCAAGGCCTTGGCGCTGCCCTTTGAGCGCCTCCCAGCCCCCACTGCTCTCAAGCCATGCTCAGCTCCCTGGAGTTCTCTCCTTACTCTGCACAGAAACCAGCCTCAGTGAGGTTGCTCTTTCTGTGCTCTTCCTCTGATGATTAGAATGTGAGCACCATGAAGCCAGGATCTTTGTTTGGTTTTCTGTTGTACAATAACAACCAGAAAACATGTTTGGCATATCATATGTGCTCAACATTTGTTGGAAAACAGCCTAACCACCAATGGAGGGCCTTAAAATGTTTATGTTCCCAGTGCCTGACTCGCTTCTTATTGGGGTGATATTGTGGGCTCTCGTGTGGGCAGACAGGGACTGTGACTGCTGACTTGAGAATTTGGGTGAAAGTTGTTTGGAGTAGACACATGGGAGCAGGAAGAAATCACAGAGATGTTATAGTGAGGACTAACCTGTGCTGAAGAACAACTGTAGTTGGGCCTATACACTGAAGCTTCTAAGGCATTAAGTCTACGAGGCACATGTAAGATAGAAGGCCCTGTGAGTTTACAGTTACTCCAGTGCCGTCCACATGGCCTTAGTTAGTTGTTAGAGAACGGGTTATTGTGGTAATAGTTGCCTGGTCTCTAAATATGAGGAATGGAAATAAAACACCACACAGATAAAAATGCATCTGAAATTTTAATGTTTTGGCAAGAGATGTGGGTTCTGTGACTCAGCCATCAGGCTGCAGACTTCAGTTAATCGTCGATACAGTTAAAATGATACCGCAATCCAGATCTAGCATATCCAACATGAACCGAAAGGAGGAATACAAACAGTGTTACACAATCTTCCTTTGGCTCAGGAGTGTTGCCCTTTCAAGAAGCAGTCAACATATTGGTATGAGGTGATATGATAGATGAAGAAACTATATAGAAATGATTTTTCCAGTCAAGCCTATAAAGAGAAAATTCTAAATTAGCCATAAAATTTATATTCTAAAATATGCATATGTAATATGTATACATTGTATGTGTACACATGTGTGCATAATACATATAAACATGCTAACTGACATTCAGACAAGTAGAAATATAATTATTTACATTTAATAATAATTAATATTTATAAGTGCCAACAGAAAAGATTCTTAGCACGCATTTATATTCCAAATGAATAAATGATTGACAGATAATAGCCAGATTCTGCAATGGTTCTATTTGCTGCCTGAAATAAGTGAGAAATATTTATATCTTTTAACACATTTGAAGGAATATTTTAATTTCCATCTACTGTTTTCAGCATAAAACACATTACTACTTCTTAAATGACTATGTCTTGATTTAATTTGAATCTATCTTTAAACACTTGTATTAAGCAAAATGTCCTTTGAATTTTTTTTTAAAATCTCTGTAAAAATAAATCCTTCATGCTTAATTTTATTAGATGCTTTTATGTATAGGTTTATTTTGTAAATCTTAACACTTAGGAAACTTCTTTATAAAGTTGTTTCTCTTTCTGAAGATAAAGTTGAGGATATTTCTATCTATCAAGTCTCTCAATTAGTGGTATTCATGATAAGCTATTGCAAAATATAAAATGAATGAATGAATGAATGACATCAAAGTGAATGTTCCTATTCAGAAAATACCACCACAGCCAAGCTTTTATCCATATCAATCATGTTTTTTTCTTCACATACAGTTATTTGGAAAAGTAGTCTAATCCCTTTTCATCATCAGGAGGACCAAACTGGTTCAGAGGAACCAAGCTGTGGACCAAAGCCATGAAAGGTAAAAACCACCCCTCCATGTCATCTCCAGCTGGCATGTGTGTGCAGTGTAGCCTCAGTCGTGGAGAGTTTCAGAGGCAGGACACTAGGGCTTGACTCCTGGGTTGGAATCCTGCCTCTTGCACTGATTACACGCACTGTGATCACGGGCATTTTTTAAACCTCCCTGTGCATTGTTTACACCACCTACAAATTGCTGCTAATGGTACTACCCTCACTGATGTGAGCATGACAGAGGGTTTAGAACTGTGGCTGACGCATGCTAAGCACTCAGTAAATATCAGGCTTTGCCATAGGATTTGCCATTGCCCATTTGCCATGTTGGCCACTTTATTATTTATTATTTTATTATGAACATATATGGGTTTTGACCAGGAATTTAAATTTGAAGATGTAACTTAAGAGAGTTGATACTAGAGTTCTCTTCACAAAAGAGAACTTTTTTTGTTTTTGTTTTGTTTTCGCGTCTATATGAGATGATGGATACTTGCTAAATTTATTACAGCTATTTCACTTCCTTAATTTCAAGTGTTTTTATAAAATAAACTAATACATTCTATATCTTCTCATCTCAAGGAATGGCTGCCAGAATCAAGCAAAATATATACACCAGTGATTAGGAAATTAAAATTCAATACAATCCAAATCTTTATCACTATTGTTATGATTTTACATTGTTAAATTTAACTGTATGATTTTTAATTTTAACTGCTGGCCTAGGTTTTAAGTTAAATTGGATTTAATTTCTATGTGAGAATTTAGGATTTTTACTTATTTTATATATTTATATGCTTTTTATCAGAAGGCCAGAAGGGGCACCTGGGTGGCTCAGTGGGTTAGGTTAAGCCTCTGACTTCAGCTCAGGTCATGATCTCATGGCTCCTGAGTCTGAGCCCCTCATCAGGCTCTGTGCTGACAGCTCAGAGCCTGGAGCCTGCTTCAGATTGTGTGTCTCCCTCTCTCTCTACCCCTCCCCTGCTCATGCTCTGTCTCTCTCTCTCTCATTCTCAAAAATAAACATTAAAAATATTTTTAAAAAGGCCACGACATCTTACTTATTTAAAAATGAAACATACCAAAGTGAGAATGAATGGGTAAGTATTTTCCTTAAGGCGATTCCAAGGGTTCAGAGCTATCTGCTGTGGATGAACAGCCTGGAAATAGTGGGGGAAGGTGAACTTCTGTTGATACTGGTTGATTTTGACCTACAGAGAAATAAAATTATGAATCACTACTCACATAATCTCTGGCAGGGTGCAAAAGACAGACAGAGGCAAATGAACTCTAGCATTACCTATTTAGATAACTTATAAATTATTCTAAGTCGACCTGGCAAAAAGAGAGTGAAGTTACATAGAAATTACTGTAAACATATTTACATTATAATATTGAAAAAATATGATGGGCATAGAGATCTGGCATATTGCCAGTCACATATTTTATGTACATAGAATCTTCCTGCTTTCAAGTTCTTTAAGCCTATTCCATAAGTCTTATCATAGGTTCTTGTATGGAATAAAAGTAGAATTAAAATAACTATGTCCCAGAGAATAATTTCCAGTGCTTATGAATGGGAAGCTATGTTTTGAATTGCAAAGGACCAAGTTTTGGGTAGATCCATGGCTATAATACACAATTCAGAAGAATGCTACTGGAATCATGTTGACAAAATATAAAGGGAAGTCTAAATACCAAAGAGAATTTCCTAAAATCAGACTGGTTTTCAGTTGGGAGGATTATGGTTGGAGATCACTGAAGGAAATCCTGCTTCCGTTATAAAACCTCCAGAGGGCATTTCGGCATTGTATAGGACAAAGATTAGAATAATACCTAATGCTGTTGGTGCATTTATTGTGTCCCTGGCATTCTCTTATGTAGTTTACATATATTACCCAAAATGATCTTCACAAAAGCCCCTCAGTCAACAGTGTATTTCTATGTTTACATTTCAGGTGACGGTAGTGTAGCTGACAGAGATTACGTACTTAAGAAATGTTACACACATAAAAAGTGGTGCAGCTGGAGTTGGAATACAAATATCTTGACCCCTAGCCTGTGTCCATTCACTGAGATACATGTGTCTCCAGCCACAATATTTGGTCTAAGAATGCCTGTGGTTCCAAAATAGTCTCCAAAAGACGTTAGTTTTGAGACATCAGGTCATGGCACACTGTCCAAGAGAAGATGAAGCATAGTCACTGTACATGGGTTCCAGGGTAGGTCGTTTGGAAAAACCAAATATGATCCATTTTTGAGGTGTTCAACCATTTCAAAGTCACTCAGATAATTGCTCAAAATCATTTTTCTTAGAGATCAATCCATACCTAGCCACAAAAACAATGATTTCATATCCAGGATGGATACAGAAATATGTCACAGAAATATGATTTATGTTGAATGTGATGTAAAACATTTATTTGGAATGAAATTATTTGTTATGACTTATTTGGAATAAACTATAATTTGTGTGAAGGAAAACTATAAGTTTGTTAAAAGTTACCAGCTGTTTCAGGTAATTCTTTTCTTCATCATTCAGCTGAACTTCCTGTTAAGAACCAAAAGCAACTTTGGTTATAAAAGCACAAAGGAAATCACTACCTGAGAAATTAAATGTATTTCATTTCAGGAAACACTGCTTACCTCAGGGGTCCCCTCAGTGGATTCCTTAGGGAAAGAAAGTACAAAGCAGCTTCACTTGGATGACACAATTGTATTTGCATCCAGCTACTTACGGCAGAGGAGCTAAGGCTGATGGAACACCTGAGAGCCAAGCCACTGTTTTCAAATCACAGTCCTAATTTGTGATGTCGGATTTAACCAGGAGCCAAAACACCGAAACTTTCACTGTGAGAGCCACACTGTGTGTTAACATACTAACACACTGCTGAAAGATGTTTTCTTACAGTCTCCTCCATGTGCATCCAAACAAGGAAGAATGACCACCAAGAGGAGCAGATAACTCAGCGGGCACACAGAGCTGGTGGGCCCACAGAGCGGGCACACAGAGCAGGAAATGAGAGCCTGCAGGTCATTTCTGGAAGTGGCACGGGCTCTCAGGATGAGATCAGACGTGAAAGGACAGGAATGGTTCCTAGTATGACTCCTAGGGCTCTGATGAGGAAGACCTCTGTCCGGGCCACAGGCCACAGGACACCGGGCCACATCCAGGCTTCACCACCTCGCAGCAACCTTCCCGTGGTGCTCCCCACCCAGCTCTTTCTGTCACAAGAGGTATTTGTGTACCACTCACCTACACAGCTCTAATGACTCACTCTGCTATTCAATCTCCTAAATCATGTGGGGAGAGGAAAACCATGGGGAAAGCAATTTTCAGACTCTTTTGTTCCTATGGGCTCTTGTTAAAAAGTGACGTTTCCGAAGAGTCAGAAGGAAAGTGTGTATTTATCTGAGAAGTTACACTAGAACAGTTAATCTTGGCTAAGTAATACTTAGTGCCATACCCCCAAGTAACTTTGAGTTGAGCATTTTTGTCACATGCTTTTTCTTTATCTTTGTTGTATATTTTGATGTTTGTTAAAAAGTTGGCAGCTTCTCATTTCTGTGAGATAACATACGAGCTGAAAATGTGCTGTCCTGGAGAGACCAGTTGTTTCTTTATTTTAAAAGAAAGCAGTTTAGAAAGTGAGCTGCTAAAAGTCTTCTTAAGAAATTAAAACGATGAGTAAAAGCAACAAAACTCTAAAGACCACGAGAGCGGAATCTGCAGCATTGCCATGTTGTTTGAATTGCCAGTAGAAATAGGCAAGTGTATGTCACCAACATGACTGTTACTGTGACAAGCAAAAATAAGCAATAACCCGAGGAAAAAAAATGAGGCTTTCAAAAAATTGTAAAAAGCAGTCCAATTTTTAAAAGTAGTGTAAAAGACAGAAAATATAATTAGATGTAAATGAAAACGTCGGATGGAGAGAATTGAGAACAATTATAGGAAATACAATCCAGGGGCCAAAGAAAAATTGCATTTCTTAGGCAATTAAAATGATGATTTTTGGGTTTATTAAGAGACCAAATTTGCAGGCATGCCACTTCTTCTCATTAACATTTTAAACCCGATGTAGCAGTATATAAATAAAAACAGCTTACCATATCAACAATCTTCCCTGAAGTTTCCTTAAAGAAAGCAGAGAAAAGTGAAACCCATTTCATTCCATTGGGTATACAGAATTTCCTTTGGAATACAACAAGAAAACCAACGTTCCATAAAGAAAGAAGAATAATGCATTCATTTCCATTCTTTGAGTTGTATCTGAGTTCCCCAACCGGGAAACACACTGATTGTGTTGTATTAGAATGCAAACTCCAGGTGGAATATGATTCCCTTCTTTTAGTTGTTGTTGTATCTCCAAGCCCTAGAATCATGTAAGGGACATAGTACTTGAGAAATACATATTTCTGAAATAAATATCTACTTGAATTTAATGACTTCTAGTATGAAGTGTGCGTTTAAATGTGTGTGTTTGCTGCAAAGATCAGTAAGTGGGTGTTTGTATAGAGAAGCATTTCTTCAAATCTGTGTTTTGGGTGGCTTTTATGTAAAATTTCTACTAGAATAAATTTCAGGAAAAATATTTGCTCAGCATTTGCTTACATGAGCAAAGATAGTCACAATAAATGAAAAAGTCAGGATTTTGTTAACATCAAAACCATGAAATGCTGAGATCACCTCTCCTCATGGGACACATGGATTTTAGTTCATGATTTGAGTCTTGTGCTTCTTAAAGCAAGGTACATGCCATGTATTTTATAACCATTATGACATTTGAAAGTAACTTTAAAAGTTGATTTAATTTTAGTGGTTCTGACTCACCTCCTGGGAGACGCTGGTAGATTCCTTGAAGAAGAAAGAAAGAAACAATGCATTTCAGTTATGTATTCATATAAATGTCATTTTGCCCCAAGCAGCTTCCCACTTTCTCATAAAGGAAGTACAAGGAGCCAAAGTAGGCCTAGCCTTAGGTGGTATCAGGGTGTCTTTAGGCATTTAGCTTATGCAGCATTGGTAGGAAGATATTTGGAAATTAGAACTTGATGTATGAAGTTGAGTCCTTACCCCAAGTCGGATTCCTCTCAGCCATTTTGTCAAATTGAGGATGGGCACCAGGACTCTTGGAGTCACATTATTATTCAGTGACCTCTAGCAAAGGAAATGGTGTTGAACATTTTTGCTCGGTCCCTTAGCACACAAATCTGATCTTGTTCACTTTGACTATGTAGGGTTTTAGTCTGCTCCCCTAAATGTTTGTGATCATTGCCACGATTTGTCTTCTTTTTCTGTAATTCCCTAACCAACTTGATGCATGCAAAATAGAAATTGAGAATCAAGACCGTCTTGTACAGACCTTAATCTCTGTTTCTGGATGCCATGTTTCTGTCCTCACAGGAAAGCCCCTCACCTCACTGGAGGACAGGTACTCTTTTTCCTATATAGAAACAAACATAAGTTTCAATTGTATGGTCCAATGAAATGACTATCATGTGGAAATACCGTTTCCTTTTTAGGAGGACTTTAGTTGAATTGGGCTTCCTTTGCCAAAGTCTCATGGTTTCCTACATAGTAATACACAAATAACTCTGTACGTGAAAGAAATTATTGTTCTCACTTAATGTATTTTTATATTTAGGAGCTGCTTGAAGTGCTGCATTGTAGATATTAAAGTTGCCACAGTTTTTTAATGTACGATATTATCGGTGGAAATTAGACAATAGTACATGAGGAAATACTACAGTAATTTAACATAATTATGGGTTCTCAGGTAGGAAATATACACTTAGTTTGATGATCAATTCTAAATATATAATACTGGGCAGGTGTTCTCTATCAGAGGCAAGTCCTGAAGATGAAAATATATTCTTGATATACATCACTGACATAAAATTCCAACCGTGGCAGAAGCACGTGTGTATTAGTCACCTGCCAGTGACTGCAGTTCATGATTAGGTGAGCAAAAGTGTAAAGGAGAAGGAATGACTGAGGCCACCTACAGAATCAAAAAAAGGGAAGAAGGTGGTTAAGACTAGTGAAGTCTATGGGAAAAGGAACTGTTGTCCCATGTAAAATTGATCACTGAAGTAGCTTGCTTCTCTTTGCCTACATTGAATTTATTAGCATTTGCAATTGTCTACCTCCTCTTGACTGTTGAATTGGCTTTAATGTTAAGGAGACATCAAGTCTCATCAAGTAAATGAGGTAAGAAAGATTCTGAGTGCCTTAGGTAGATGGTGGTCTTCTGAGATGTAAATTGAGGGTCAGAGGAGGGGTTGGTATGGAGTTTCTTAGGCTTTGCAGAGTAAAGGAGTAATTGGAAATACTCTTTATTTTTTTTTTAATTTTTTTTTCAACGTTTATTTATTTTTGGGACAGAGAGAGACAGAGCATGAACGGGGGAGGGGCAGAGAGAGAGGGAGACACAGAATCGGAAACAGGCTCCAGGCTCTGAGCCATCAGCCCAGAGCCCGACGCGGGGCTCGAACTCACAGACCGCGAGATCGTGACCTGGCTGAAGTTGGACGCTTAACCGACTGTGCCACCCAGGCGCCCTGGAAATACTCTTTAAGTGACAATTACATAACACTCGCATATTATATGTATATAGCTATTTTTATTTACTCTAAGATCACTGAAGCTTTTTCCTATGTAACCTGGTAAATTTCTCGTGATATTGACATGTGACTTCACATAGCTTCCTTGTTTTACCCAGAATGAATGCTATGGAAACAAGCTGACTTTCTCATCCTATTTCAGGTGGGGTCACTGCTTTCTTTGTTGGTTAATAGCTCAAATCTACATAATCTATGGATTTTGCTTCCCAAATCTGCCATCTTCTGGACACAAGAGTTTTTCAGCCCAAATGAAGAAACATTTTGACCTTTAGGTTGTTCCTTAGGCATGTGGCATTCAAACCAAGGTACTAAAGCTTACTTCCCCTCATGGTGGTGATGGTATATTTAACCTCCATGGGTCACCTAAGCAAACCATTCCCATTCAAGAAATAGGAAGCACAGAGAGGGAGGTGATTTCCCTAAAGTCTCATATCTTGTTCATGGCAGGTCTGGCACTCTTTTCCAGGACTTCTGACTCCACATCTCACATTGTTTACAGTTAAGTGCCCTCTCCTATGGTCAGTTTCCTGCTCTGCCACTTAGTCCTTGTGTTTGACAAAGTCCCTTAGCCAAAGATGATTGATGAGTGCAAGTGGAGATGTGAACTGGACTGTTGACAAATGATTTCATGTCTTTCATTTCAGTTCCCTTAGTACAATGGAGATGATATTCTCTTGGTCTGCCTCCTTCAAAGACAACTGCCAGATTCAAGTAAAATGACCTAGAAATGAATACTTAGGACAGTTCAACTTATTCTTACTCAAAATTGGTATTACTAATGCTATATTTATAGCGTTTTGAGTATATGATTTGTGACTTCATTTCTGACCTAAAGAATTACATTTAAGTTTGTTGCACTTTCTACATTTAAAGGGATTGACGCATTGTTTCTCTCCTGTTAATTTTTTTTCTTTTACAAGAATGTCAGAAACCAACAAACAAAAAGTAGAACTCACCAGAAGGGGAAATAGATGATAGCCATTTGTCTTAATGTGATTCCATGGGTTCCTAACACTGTGCTGTTGATGATAAGCCTCAAGATACTGGGGAAGATTCCATGCCTGATAAAACTGGTTGATTTTGCTCTGTAAGAAAAGAAATATGCCAGTATTTAACATCAGAATGGAATCTTTTCTATGGGCCAGAGCTTATATGGACAAGACAAAGTGAATTAAAACTTGATTTAGATAAAATCTCAGTGATGCCAAACTGATCAAAGACATTTCTAACCCAAAATTGACTGTTACAGATATTTACTATCTCCATTCATGGAGTGAACTTCAGTGCTTGCTTCTGTAGCACATACACTAAAATTGGAAGGATACAGGGAAGATTGGCTTGGCCCCTGCACAAGGATGACACAGACTGAACCTCAGAATTAAAGATGCAGTCTAGCTACTTGAACGCTTCCACATGGAAATAACTGAATGTACAAAAGGAACAGAAAGTATAAGAAATGGAGTGGAGAATCGTTTAAAAAATCAAACAAAACCACCGTCTGAGTTTTCATTTCTGTTTCCACAGCTGGTTAAGAAAGCCTGGTTCTCATGTCATGGAACACTCACCTTCTATTCCCATGGCCCTGGGCTGGTCCTATGCCTGTTATGAAGTTACCCTTTAGTGAACTGATGATATATGTGGAGTGATTTGGATCCTACAGGTCACATATGTCTAGCTGAACAAATTCTACCTTGATTTGGCTTTGGGTGTTTGCCCATATGTTAGTGTAGAAATTGAATGTGAAATCACTTAATTCTTAGAAAGATTCACTTCATACTGATGATAAGAAAATCAGTATGTAAAAGTCAACATGTCTTTAGAATTGCATGTGGATAAGTGTCAGATGGACACATGATTATGATAAGGATGATAGAAGGAATGTTATTAGAAATATCTAGAAAGACTAGTAGAGCTATTAGAATGTTCTAAGAATAAATGGTTTCATTTGAGAGATCTCGCTTTTAAATGCTCAATGGGAAGCAGTTCCTGTTAGAATGCATTTAGAGCATATTTTTCCTATGTGTATAAATTCAATAGCAATTGGGACCTTTGGTGCACATTTTTGTGTTTCGAGGATTCTGTTAAATAGTTTACATATCTAACTCCAGAGAGGGTTTACCAGATCTCTTACAGTTGGGGTAATAATAGTTAAAAGCTTTTTACCTTAACATATCAGGTTTTGCTACTTGAAAGAGAAGTTCAGTGAGCAGTTATGTACTTTGAGACCACAGTAATAGATCACTTAAATTTAAGAACACTCTGAGGCTTGTAACTCTTCCTAATTTATTGGGTCATACATTTTACTGAAAACTTTTGTTTGTTAAGATAATCCTTACATATCCTGATCACAACAATTGAACAAAGTAATTTTTAACACAAATTTGGTGTGAACTATGTCATAGGGAACATCCAATAAGTGATCATCTGGGAGAGAAAAGAGTTGTCAAACAGATTCTTTCACTGGAAGTAATTAATTATCTGAGAAATTACCAGTTGATTGAGGTAGACCTTTTCTTCCTCAGTCAGCTCAATTGTCTATCAAAAAATAAAGCACATATTAGACAAAGATAAGCAAAACCCCAATTCATAATGTTGTTAAGTTAATTTTTAAAAATAATGATTACTTACATCAGTAGGGACATCACCAGTTTCCTAGTGTGACAAATAAAGAAATAGCTTATTTAAATGACGTAGCAGTAGTTGTCTCTAAACAATATGATAGAAAGGGAGGGGCAATAACTGAATAGCCAGAGTCCAAGCTACTAGCCTGAGAAATCAAGTATATATTAGCAATTAAGTAAGTTAAACTATTAATTTTCACAACTCTCTCATTTTGTGCCACTATAAAACCATGACTCTAAATATGTCTTATTTCAAAAACATTATCAATCTTAAGTTGCCAATTTTACATGCTGACAGTGTAGACAGGTGTCCCCAAATAGCAAAATAGACCAGGTGGGCTGTGTGGAAAATGAGGCCTTGTGGCTCTTTGTGGAAATGACAGTCATGGCCTGAGACTCTCAGTTTGCATCTGGAATGTGGAAGTGGACAAAAGATCAAGTTTCCCAAGTCATAAGCTGGGAAGAATCCAGGCAGTGCCCAAGGCACAATGGTCTGGACCGTGACCCATGAAGATGTTTCCTGCTCCTTCGAACACTCTCACACTGTGACTTTTGCTACCATAGAAGGTGTTTCTTGTACTGGTGACCTACACATGTCTTCACTCCAAAGCTCAACTCAAGCTCCTTAAAAGTGGTTCCCAAAGCTTAATGTGATCCATATCACATAGTGGCCTGCCTGAAATGCAGATTGCCTAGTTGCAACTCAAACTTTCTGATTCAGTATGTGTGAGGTAGGGCCGATGACTTTGTGTTTCTCATAATTTCTCAGGTGCTTCTGATATTACTTACATCGTGACAATCTGTATGAACTGCTTCTCTAAAGAATCCGAAAAGTTTTCGAAAGTGAAACCACAGTGAAGGCAATTGGCAAGCTCTTGATTTGGCACAGGGTTGATTTAAAATACAGTTTCTTGGGGCGCCTGGGTGGCTCAGTCGGTTAAGTGGCCGACTTCGGCTCAGGTCATGATCTCACGGTCTGTGGGTTCGAGCCCCGCGTCGGGCTCTGTGCTGACAGCTCAGAGCCTGGACCCTGTTTCGGATTCTGTGTCTCCCTCTCTCTGACCCTCCCCCATTCATGCTCTGTCTCTCTCTGTCTCAAAAATAAATAAATGTTAAAAAAAATTTTTTTTAATGCAGTTTCTTATGGATTCATATACGTATTTTCAGAGAGATCAGGGTAGAACAAACAATTCTTCTCAGGAAGATTGTCAATTGCAGTCACCAAAGATATTTTTAGAACTTTTCCATTACATCCTTTAAATGTTTAGATGTGGATTTGCTAAGGATTATCAAAGTACTGACTAACACGAAAGCTGCCATTTCTTGAAATAGCTCTTTGGCTTTAACATAAACAGGATCTTACCTCACTAGATGAACTGGTGGCAGATTCCTGAGAAGTGAAAAGATAATATAATAATACAAATCTGGCACAAAAGAAATTGAATCTTCAACATTATTTTTGAATATCAGTAGTTACTTTATATGTGCTTCGTAGTAATTACCTACTTGATGATTAGTAGGAAACATTAAAATGTATTGAAATAGAACACTTAAATCGATTTTTAGAGATAATTATTGCAAATGACCTTGGTAAACCAATGGGAAGACAATATACTTTATATATGCTCCTCATGCTTTTATTTTAATACGTACTTATTTTAATGTATATTAGAAAGTATATAACCAAGTCAATCAAACCAGTGACTTGGGTAGACTTGATAGAGACTTTCAATTAAAAGCAAATTTAGTTACTACTAAAAGGGTAAATTTTTGAGAAACTATAAATATCAGCTTAACTCATTAAAACACAAAAGGACCTGGTCAAGGACTGTATTTCTCCTGGCAACTAACTGAGGAGGAATTTATTGGATATGTTGATTCATGCGCAAATAAAAATTCAATTAATTAGTCCTCAAATTAGGACAAGTGCATGGTTTTGCCTTGTTTTTCCAATATTCTTGATATCGAATATATTTGTCATCTCTGCTAACGTGTAACTTTCCTCAAAGCAGTTTTATACTAAACAATATGATGAGATTTGAAATCAAGATTATTATCTTAATGGGAATGCAGCGAGTGTCCTCCTTGAGAGCAGCCAAAATCAGGGCTGATCTAATCTTGATTCAAGAGAGAGTTGCTTCTCCATCATCTCTATATTGAATTTTTTGGCAGAAAGTGATGCTTATAAAATATAATGGTCATGAGGTCCGGAATTGGGACGGAGAAGGGAACATGATGGACCATATATAAGAACCCCTGTAGAAAAATGGCATTTTGAAAACTTGGGTCACAAATGGAACACAAATGCTTCCCTGGAATCCTTTTCACATGGTTTCACAACAAATAAGACCATGAAAACATCACCCATTTCACACTCAGAGGTGAACAAACACTACTTATATGAGCAAAAGTGAAAAGAACATAATTGTTAGAAAAGATACCATATTCATCAAGCAAAAAGATATGAATGAATAACTTTTACCTGATTGGTTTGGATGACCACATTATTGTCCTGCCTATATTTCTGCAAAAAAAAAAAAAAAACATACTGTTTATTTCAGAGCCTATGTGAAAATGAAAAAGTACTTGAAATGTATTTAATGACAAGAGTTCTGACTTACTTCTTCAGAGAGGATGGCAGATTCCTTAGCAAAAGAAATTGATAATGAATTTTTATTTTTTAATTATGGAATTTTTACTTATCCTCCCTAAGAAAGTACCCTTTTACATACATTATCCAGGATGTCAAGATAAAATATTAGTCTTTGAGAGAATTAAAAAGTGAATTTGACCTAATTTTTTTCTCCTTAGATACCTAGCTCATTATGTTTTAGTTAAGTAACTTATACTACACTCTCGTATTATAAGATTGCACAACTACAACATTTTTGCAAATACCGACAGCAGGGAAGAAACAATTTATTACTCCTCTGCATAGAACACTTTCCCTTCTTTCTTTCTGTCTTTCGTTCTCTCCCTCTCTTTCTGCCTTCCTTCCTCCCTTTTGTTCTTTTCTCTCTTCTTTCTCTTTCTCTCTTTCTTTCCTTTTATCTCTCTTTCTTTCTTTCTTTCTCTTTTTGAAATGGAATACAAAGCAAGGGAGCAGGGTAATTCTTTGAGTGACTTTAAAGAAGTTTTGTGCACATGTTGTGTATCCCTGGGCAACAAGAAAATTAAGAAATTAGCACTTAATGTGGATTCAAATGTGCGCGAGTCTCCTACTCCAGAAGAGGATAAAATAGATCCTGTCATTGCGTTCACGACATGCAAAATGCTCACTGTTCCTCCTGTGCTATTATTACTATTATTGGATAGTGGCTTGAGAAATAAATGAAAAAAAGGTATAAATCTCATCCTAGTATAAGTGGAAGCACAGAGTTTGGTTTACTCTTTTCAAATTTTGTAGCAATTGACTGCACTTCTTGTTTTTCAGGATTCCGTACCTCTAGTGTTATTGATCACAAAAATGAGGATAATTAACCCAATACATGTTATGTGCTACTAGGTGCCAGGAATTGTCTTCACAATAATGTGCCTTACCTCACTGGAGGAGAGCTGCTTTAGCTCCTATATAAATAACAAAAACAAACAGAAATTTAACTTTTATGGCTTATTTAAAATGCCAAGGTGATTCTCTGCCTCTACTGTTCAATAGCAATGATTAAAACAATTTCTTTGTAACCTAGGGAAATAGGGAATAGAAATCAGGCCTCCTTCAAAATATTGTTCCAAATACGATCAGTAAACAATGATACTGTTACTTATAAGTTGCCAGGACAACTGTGACAGTCCTTTTGAATATCCTGATTTAGCACTGGCTAGTGGCACCTCCCAAACTGTAGCCTAGTAACCTTGTGGATTAAGAGGTATGATTAAGGCCAATGACTCTGTAGAAAGGAAAGCAGGAGGGTGATTATGTCTAGTGGAGTTTAAGAGCAAAGAGGTCATTGATGCTATATGGTATTGATAACTGAAGCCTTTTTGTTGTTTTTTGAAGTAACTTGTTCTTATCAGAAATAAGAGTCTCACTTTAGATTTATTCTTAAATTGGCTACAAAGGGAAGAAGGCACAAATCCCTGTCTGCATGTGTCTCCTGGATGTGGGGACACACGTTAGGGCAAAGGCTCTGAGCACCACAAGGAAACTTGCCCTTGTCACACAGTTTGATGTTGGGGTGGGAGGGAAGTGGGCATGTGAGTTCCCCCGAGAACGGTGTGGGAATAATGCTGATAGACCGGCATGATATATACTAAAATACATACGTAAACATGTGTATGTGTATCTGTGTTTGTGAAGCTCTTTCACATGCTTTATCTCTGATATACTCATTATTTTGTGACATGAATGTTACTATTGTACTCTCGCTAGGTCATTGGGTGAATAATTTACAAAGTTTCCACTCAAATCCAGAGCTACAAATTGTCCCCTGTCACTGGTCCTTGTTTTGTATTTTAACATCATGATTTCTCAACTGCTTGTATCAAGAATGGTGAAATTCTGTCATTTCATTGACAGCTGACTGTCGAATTCCAAATTGGACAGCTGACTGTCCAAGTGGTGGGACCTGCTTACAATTCGAGAGACATGCCAGGGAGTGGAGAAAGCTCCTCTGGAAAATTCCATCAATTAGCCAACATAGGATGCAGGGGAATTTATGCCTCCCTCCCCATGGCGATAGCTTCCTTGTCATTATGGCAAAATCACTTCATAAAGGTTTGTTCTTCTTCACAGTCCACATCATGCAGGCCCGTACTATCCTTGGTCATACATTAAAGGGTTACATCCTTAGCCTCTCTTCCATTGCTGCCCACATCTGCATCTTCTGCGTGTAGTAAAAAGGTCACTCTGATGTATCTAAGAAAGGATCCCATTATATGTCCCATTATCCTTACTTACATGCTTTGCCAGAGCCACAGCCAAAAGGCAGGTAAAGAGGAGGAACTTCATGGTTACTCGGGGCTGCAAAAACATATATGGAAGACCAAGAAAAGATTTCAGCTTCTACAAATTACATTCTCTGACATTTCATGTTCTATTATTAACTTTACACCAGGTAATGGAGAAAGGGCACCGAAGAGGACTAAAAGTAGATGCTTTTAAGGAGCTCGTGAATATGAATGTATCACAGTTTATTTTGGAAGAGCCATTTATGTCATTCTCAATCAACAAGACATAATGTAATGCCATGCTTGCTGAAATGTGGAAGGTTCATTCAGACATAGTCAGTTCAAGGGATTATTCTCACTGACAGGCCTTTTGTGAAGATCAACTATCAGAAACACAAAGCACAAGAGGCACTCTTTTAAATCAGATACAGGTGAGGCAAAATGCAGCCTGGCCCTCCTAAGCAGTAGCAGGTGGCAGTGATTGGGTTAGACATCACGTGTCCTCCTAGTTCCAGCTTGACCCTGGACTTGGCTGCTGAAGTGTTCGCTAGCCTGGGATAACACTAGGTCTCATTGACTGCATCCAACAAATGGGACTGTGACTCTAAGTTTGCCTCCAGCCAGCTCACTCTCTAATTCTATGGCTACAAACAAATCCATGAGGTATTTGACTGATTCGAGTTTTTTCCCTGTGATTAAGTGAATAAGCAAAGATTAAAATAAGGTTATTCTGTTGTATTTTCCATATATTTTACTTATCATAGTTTGCATATTTAAAATCTACTTTGAAGAGTAATTTTAATGTTTACCCAAACAACTTCACAATGTTTGTGACCCATACTTATGTGAATGAAGACGGCATATATGTACATGTACTAAATTATCTGTCTTAATCCTGGATTGTATAATATTAAAATAATTCCAAGTCTATAATATAAAACCTCTCGGCTTTATACTGAGTAGTAATGGCATAGAGTTGATGTGATATTTTTCTCTTCTAAACAAAAATAATGTTTCATCCATACGGTATGCAGAAGACATATTTCACATTGCCAAAGGATTATTTTAAATTGTAAGGGATATTTCATTGCTTTTGATGAAATAAATGCATTTTATATATCTGTTTGCATATCATTCTTAGTTAGAGATTGTATTTCACATAGGTGAAAGAAATGAAACGTGTAAAACTGCGAGTTCTTAATTAGACATATATTTAACATGTTAGATGGACATTTGAAAGAGTTGTAGGGATTCAACAACTGCTATACGGCAAATACTGTGCCTGACTCCGTATAATATTCAATGTATTCTTCAAAATAGCTTTGTGTTTTCTGTATCATCTCCAATTTCTAAATAAAAATATGGTCCCGGAACTACACACCAAATAATCAGTTGCTGGCGATCTAGAAGCCTGGTACTTTGGTCCTTCCTCCAGAAAGAAACATTGCACTTTATGGGATAGAGAGTCATGGGAAATATTGCAGTGTCTACATATTAATTGCATATTTATTTATTAATTACTTTATTATTTTGTTTTATTTTAGAGAGAGGAAGAGTAATTGATGGAGAAGTGCAGAGGGAGAGAGAAAGAGAGAAACTGAGAGAGAGAGAGAAAGAGAGAGAGAGAGAGAGAGAGAGAGAGAGAGAATCTTAAGCAGGCTCCAGGCCCAGTACAGAGCCTGACACTGGGTTTGATTGCACAACCATGGGATCACGACCTGAGCCAAAATCAAGAGTCAGATACTAGACCGACTGAGACACCTAGGAGCCCCTAATTTCAAACAAAACAAAACAAAACAAAAAAACCCAAAAAACTAAAAAGAAGATAAATGATTAGCTTGTATTAATTTTTAAAAAATCCTCAAAATTATAACTTTTTATAAGTACTTAAATGTTTTTTAATATGTTTAAAATATCTTTTACCAGGCCATCATAGGAGAGAAAGAACATATATAAACATTACCTTGCTCCCCAAATGGAAGACCAGAGGACCAGGCAGCGAATGATCTCTAATGGGTTATGTCAGTACTATTTAAATGTTGTTCCTCCGTGATATGTTAATTTTGTGGTTCAAAATCCTTAAAAAGCCTGTTGAATTCTAAGAAGTCCCTCTGATTAGAAATTGTTTTTCTTCCAGATTTTTTCCCCCACAGTGTGTGCTTTAACACACTTTGATTTAGAGCATGATAGCAGGAAATGAGGATGTTGTAATCTACAATGATAATCTGTATTTTGTATGTGGCCTTCCTCTGCTATGAATTAGTTTGTTGATTCAAACAAGTTTCTTTTTTTTTTTTTCCTTTTCTCTTGGCACCTCCTTTGCTGCATAAGAATATGGTGTTTTCGACAAAAAAATAGTTCTCTAATGCTTTTCCAGCTGTCAAATACCCTGGAAAAAAATTCTGGAATGAATTTTTTCTTTTTCTCTCTGGATTTTGCTTCTATAAAAACGCTATCATCATAATAAAAATAATAATATTGTCTAATTTAATGTAATGATTTTACAACTTGGCACTAATGTGTATGAAGTGGATACATATTTCTATGGAAATGACTAAAACGGATTACAAATTCATAAAACAACATTTTCATTGCAGGTGTTAAAAATGTATAATAAAAGTCCAGGTGTAAGAAAATAAGATATAATGAGACCATGGCTTCTCTAGGAGTGCAAGCTTCTTGTGAAAGGCAGAGTTAATACTCAGAAGACTATTTTGACTTCTACAGTTAATGTCCCAATCATGACATGTCTTCTAATTTTTAACATTAGGACAAGAGTTGAATATTTATGTGAATCTGATTTTCATATATTGCTAACTGTTTAACACGTTTGAAATATTGTGCGGGCCAAACACAACATTATAGCCCCTGCCTAAGTGCCACCAGGATGAGACTCTTGTGCAAATGCCTACATGTAATTATTTGTGTCTATTGAGGAACTAGTCACATTAGGAAACCCAATTTGCTGGTTAGCTGACAATAAAGGTTTAAGCTTCAATATGTTAACATATTTTTTGCAAGAGTTTTTCTAAAATTTATCATGCATACCATATACTTGTAAACAATAAAGAACAATTAGAGTATATGGTACTTAGCTGCCATTGAGAAATGATTTCTCCTAAAGTCATAATTTTTGGCCTTAAAAAATTGTGTTTGATTTTCTATTTTCTTTGTTGCTGTCAATTACATTGCATTGTATGAAACTATTTCATTGAATCACTTTTCCGTCCAGAGTGGAGGAAACCTGACTAGTTCCCGCACATGCCCTGACACTTGTCATGTTGTGGTATTCAGTAAATTCTTTATTTTTACAGCTGGCCTTGCTTGCTTTTTCAGCCACCTTTTTGACTCGTATTTGATACTTTAAATTTCAAAGAGACTGGAGATCATGCGGCCATGCTTTTTCATTTCTTTAAATGCCAATGAACTTTACTTTTTCTCTGACTTAGAAATTACTATGAATGCACATGTACTTGTTTTTCCTCTAAGACCTTTTCATGTGGGTAACTTCTTTCCCCTATATCTTCACTTCCTTTGTTTGCATTTGATCATCCCCTTAGTCTACAATGTTCTTGAGTTCTCTCTGGTCTCTGATGCCAACACTTCAATTTGTGCTCCCAGGAGTCACACCACTAATTCACTCTTTACACTGACCCCCCAGCCTCTTGAAAGACGACATATGTGCAGCTTCTTCTCACTAACTTCCCAGTCCACTGCCTCTGCACCAGACATCTCATCATCTCCCGCACAGTCAGTCCCCTCTAGTTTCAAACAGGTCTCCAACTTTTTATCAGCCATTTCCAAAATCTATGTCCCACAACGCCCTCACAAAACTTTTTAAAATAATAGATATTTCAGGTAAGTTAACTGCCTAAAAACATTTCTCTGGCTTCTTATCACGTCTAAGGTAATACTGAAGATTGTTCTAATCATCTTCAAGGCCATCTGATTTTTGCGCAGTAGATATCTGTGGTCTCAATTCTTGCTCCTTGTTGAGTCATTGACCTTCTTTCCTGAGGTCACCATGGATGTTCACATCTCTGTGATTCCACATTTTGTCTCTGACCAAGGTGCCCACTCACATTTTCTGTGGCAATACATGATAACTTCCAATGTGTTCTTTCAGATCAAACTCAAAATTGAACACACCTTTTTATTTTGTTTTGTTTTTAAAACTAGAAACACTTATTTATTTATTTAAAAAATGTTTTTAAAGTTTTTATTTATTTTTGAGAGAGAGAGAGACAGAGCATGAGCAGGGGAGGGGCAGAGAGAGAGGGAGACACAGAATCTGAAGGAGGCTCCAGGCTCTGGGCTGTCAGCTCAGAGCATGAATGTGGGGCTTGACTCACAGAGTGTGAGATCATGACCTGAGCTAAAGTCGGATGCTTAACTGACTGACCCACCCAGGTGCCCCCTTATTTATTTATTTTACAGGTTATTTCTTTATTTGAGAGATACAGAGAGAGAATGAGAGGGAGAGGGAGAGCAGGAGGAGGAGAGGGAGGACAGAGAGAATCCCAAGCAGGTTCCACACTGTCAGCATGGAGCTCATTGTGGGCCTCAAGCCCATGAACCATGAAGTCATGACCTGAGCAGAAACCAAGAGTCAGATACTTAACAGACTGAACCACCGAGGTACCCTTTGAATACAACTTTGAAATTACTCTCCAAATATCACAGAAACACAAATCCTTATATTTCTTGTGCAAATTTCTTCTATTTAATAAAAATAATATATACATATAAATATAAGATTGATGCTGATATGTAACTGTAATTCATTTAAGGTCACAGACTTTGAGTCTGGAGTTCTCTTTTGTCCAGCAAGAGAGCAGATGAAGAGTTGAATATGAGAGAGGCTGATAGCTAGGAGGAGACAAGAGCCCTGAGTAAGGGTCCTTGCTCTGTACTTATTAGGATCAGAAGGCTTATAAGTGTGATGGATGTGCAGAAAGAGACAATGAAACAGTGATCATTAACTCAAGTGTGTGAGAGAATGGGGTTTTGATGCTATGCAGTGTGAGGGATTTGGGTCAATACAAAACAAAATCAAGGCACTGAGCAGATGGCTGTTTATGGTAGGCAGTAAGCACCTTGTCTGTTTATCTTAACTTGCCTAGAGGATAAGACAGAACATGCTACCTCAGGGTCAACAAGGCACTTGTTGTTTTTTTGTTTGTTTGTTTTGCTAACTAGTTCAGGGCAATTTCACCCTGCTGCCATGGTCTTTCACCCTGTTTACCTGTTTTTGGTCTTTCACCCTGTTTACCTGTTTACCTATTCTCCATTGCTTTCATCTTTTGGAAATGGCTTCCTGATCTATGCTTTTTTTCTACACTGGGGTCGCTTTTGCCCCATGGCCGCTTTCTGCTCTAAGCCTTGCCAACCCACTGGTGCAAGTTCAGGGAATTCCTAAACTTATTCCCCACACTTTAACAAATAATTATTGAGAGCTAATATGTGCTGGGAGCTCCAATACACACTTAGAATAGACCATGCAGACAAGCAGCAAAAATCTTAGACTTCAGGGAAATTATACTGTAACTGGAAAGAGACATAACAAACATGATAATTAAATAATAGGTGGTTGGTCTGATTGTGATATACACTAAGAGAAAATTGATTTGGAGAAGGGAGTTAAGAAATTTGGGAGGGAAGGCTTTTCAGTATTAGATAGTGTGGCCAGGAAATGCCTTCCTGAGCAGGAGAGTAACAACTCAAGAACATAAGAAGTATACTATAGACATAGCTGGGAGAAGAGACTCCACTCCAGGCTGTGGGAGGGGAGCACGCCTGGTACTCTTAAAAACTACAGCAAATAGAACAGTGCAGCTGGAGTTGAGGATATTTGGTGGATGAGTTCAGAGAAGCCATATGCCCAGGAACTACAGGATTTGGGGGCATCACGATGACTTTAAACGAGTTTTACTCCATCATTTAGCTGCTGGCCATAATTGTGTATCAGGACTAGATTCATCTTCTTGCTTTAAAGAACAAAAAAAAACCCCTCAAAATATATGATACAACAATTTTAAGACCTTATACTACAGGAAAGGAAAATATAATCCCCAGGAAGAGAGAGAAAAGCCAGATAAGTCCTGTGATTAAGCCAGCTCATCACCTGGAAAGAATTTACAAACTGTGGCACAAGAATTTGGGGCTTTAAAGCAATAGGCAATTCCCCTCAGTGGAGAAGAAGTTGTTGAGATTGCTGGAGGAAAGGACTGCACTTGATGTAGCAGAATACTGAGAAGGAGAGCATTTCAAAGGCTGGAGAGGACTGCCCAGAGAAAAGACTTCTGGACATCTACAGAGGGTTGCTCTTATTCTTCTGCTGAGTTTTCACGAGTACAAATACATGTACTCGTGAGGAACAAATACAAATACATGAGTACAAATACATGTGAGGAAACCCCATGAGGCTGGGGGCTGTACATCACAAAGGAGCATGTTGTGCAATCCCTTGAATCCCTTGAACTCAAACGGGACTAAGATAGACCAGGTTAGCTACAGCCAGGGTGGAAATAGCCTGTAAAGCACCTGGCATTGGTAGCATGCTTTAATAGAAGTGTAAATTTATGTGGAAATGAAAGCCTCTAATTGCCTGGATTGTCTAATAAAGCTTAAAAGCAAGCCTCTACAGTGAAAAATTGTTTACAGGTAGCTTCATTGTGACCCACAACATAAATCTATAACATTCAAGGGAATAAAAAAATATTCAGCACCCCCTCTCAAAAAGGCAAAATTCAATGCTTGGCATCCAGTCAAATTTACGTGGCATGGAGCAAAGAAGAAATATATGACTCACAATGAAGAGAAGTTTACATTGATAGAAACAGACTCAGCAGTGACAAATAAGATGGAATTAGCAAACAAGCCTATTAAGAATCTTAGTGTAACTGTATCTGATGTGTTTAAGTAGAGGAAACCCTGAGTGTATTCGAAACACATGATGGTAAGATGAAAAGTACACTGAATGTAGGTAGTAGCATGTGTAAATGAAAAGAGTCAGGAACTTGAATATATAGCAAAAAAGTATCCAAAATAACATGGTAAAAGAAAGTGCCAAAAGAAAAAACAGTCCCTTGAAATATCTCTGGGGAAACCGTTTGTGAATACATATGTAATTGTAACAAAGAGGAAAAGGAAGGAACAATATTTGAATAAATAAATGGCTGACATTTTCTAAATATTAGGAAAGTCTGATACCATAGATTAAGAAGCTCAACAAAATGGCAGGTGAGAGAACATGAAAAATGTACATCAAACAACATAATCAAATTGCTTAAAAGCAGTTATAAAGAGAACATCTTAAGTAGCCAGAGTTGCAAAGATGCAAATGACAACTGACTTAATTTTGAAAAAAATAATAGAAGGAAAAGAGAATAGGAAAACTTTTTAAGCACTGAAAATATATCTGTCAAATAAATAGCGCTCAATCCCATGACCTTGGGATCAAGAGTCACATGCTCAACCTACTGAGCCACCCAGGTGACCTGAAATTATACTTTGAAGTGAAGATACAATAAATCTTTCATACTCCCAAAGGTGAAAAATCAATGACAGCTGGCTTACTTTGTAAGAAATATTAAAGGAAATCCCTACAGGTAGAAGTAATAACACCTGGAAATCTGTAAACTACTCAAAGGAAGCACATTAGAAATAATAGAAATAGGGTAAATATGAATCGCCTTAATACTTAATGTCTTAAAACTCTATAAAGGGTAAATTTTTTTTTAAATAACAACATATAGGATAGTCTGCAACACATAGAAAACTGAACATATAAGGCAACATCACCACAAAGGGTGTGAGATGGAAAAGGAAAACTATCCTTGTAAAGTTCTCTTTAGAAGGACTATTGTAAAAAAAAAAAAAAGATAACAAGTGTTGGTGAGGATGAGGAGAAAAGGGAACTGTGGAGAAAAGGTGTACAATGTAAATTGCACATCTATTACAGAAAACAGTAGGGAGGTTCCTCAAAAAGTTAAAAATAAAACTGCCATTAGATCTTGCAATCCCATTGGCATTGACTTGAAATTAATATGATGCAGTATTTGATTTGTACCTCAATGAAACAGTGTGGTTGATCTATTAAAAAACTAGAACTATCACATGATCTAGGAATTCCACTTTGGCTATTTATCCAAAGCAACTGAAATCAGGATATCAAAGAGACACCTACATTCCCATGTTCATTGTAGCATGATTGTGTAGCAGCAGCCACAGTAGCAAGATGTGGAAATAGAAGTGCCTTGATGGATGAATACAGAAAGAATATGGAGTATATACACACACTGGAATACTATTCCTCTTTTTTTAATGAAATATTGCCATTTGGGGGAACATGGGTGGTCCTGAAAGATATTGTGGTCAATGCAATAAACCAGACCTTAGAAACGTTTAGAAATGCTTAGAAAGATAAGCATTGTGTGGCCTCACTTATTCGGAGAATCTAAAGAGTCAAACTTACAGAAGCATAGGGTAGAATGGTGGTTCCAGGGGTGGTGTTGGGGCAATGGGAACGTGATGGTCAAAAAGCACTGTTGTGGTCCTGTCTGATAAGCAAGTTCTGGAGACTTCCTGTGCAGGGTAGCAGAGTATCTATAGTCACCAAACTGTACAGCATACTTCCAATTTGCTAAGTGATTAGATCTTATGCTAAGTGTTCTTACCACACACATGCACACAAAATTATAATCGCAATAAATGATGAAGGGGATGGGAGAAAATGGGAGGCAATAGATAGGTCTCTGATTTTGATAGTGGTGATGGTTTCCTGGGTGTGTACTTATCCCCAAACTCATCAAATTGTATACGTTAAATGTGTACCGCTTTTGCATCTCAAACTCTATCTCAGTGAAATGGTTTTAAAAATAAAAAATAAGTGGGGCGCCTGGGTGGCTTGGTCGGTTAAGCGTCCGACTTTGGCTCAGGTCATTATCTCACAGTCCGTGGGTTCGAGCCCCGTCGGGCTCTGTGCTGACAGCTCAGAGCCTGGAGCCCATTTCAGATTCTGTGTCTCCCTCTCTCTGCTCCTCCCCTGTTCATGCTCTGTCTCTCTCTGTCTCAAAAATAAATAAACGTTAAAAAAAATTAAAAATAAATAAAAAATAAGTTTGTATTGTTTTAAGCCCCTAGATCAGTGATAATTTGTTGCAGCTGCCATAGGAAACTAATACACGTGGTGTGGGGGTATTATAAATAGCCTGGGCTTTGGAATCCAACGGACCCAAATATTGATTTTTTTTTCTCTAACAATATACCTATCGTGCAATTTGGGATGAGTAACTTAATTCTGTTCAGTGCTGGATTCTTTCTCTGGATGTAATCATACTACTTCTGCAGGATTGGGTAAAGATTTAATAAAATTACTTCTGGGAAAGCATAGACAGTGATAATCTCAAGTATAGAAACTGTTCTTACCACACACCTGCTGCCATTTTTAAGCTTTTGCTCTTTGTCAGACTGTGTATATGTGCCTTACGTTCGTTATTACGCTAATTCTCCAGCAACACCTTTAAGTTGTCATCACACAAGAGAAAATAGGGTTCAGACAGGCTTAATTCCTTGGCCAGAATCATGTCACCAGGAGATGAGAGCCATAATTGAAACGTGAAAAAAAATATGTCCATGTAAGGTTATCTACAGGAGAGGTAGGCCACACTGATCAGATTCTTTAAAGCTCATACTTGAAAGTGCCTTCTTTCAAAGAAAACCACAAAGCAGAGCTATTTCTAGATGCCTAATTTATTCATTGTGTAACTGAGACATATGTCATTGGAGTCACACTGCACTTGATCTACTGTATAAGTAACATTTTCATTGTGGTCACAAATACTGGGTGTATATAGTGTGCGTGTGTGTGTGTGTGTGTGTGTGTGTGTGCATGTGTGTGTTACAGGGACAACCTACCAGATATACATTGGGTATATGTAAAGAGTGAAAGGCAGAGGGGACAAAAATCACTGTTTTCATTCAGGTTAGATTCTGTATAAGGACAAGGTGAAAATCACTAAGATTCAAGGAGGAGAACACCAAAGAGCTCTTTGGTATCCGTTAAATTTCAGAAGTCTCTTACACACCAAAGTGTGTAAGGTGGAGGGCCAAAAGGCCCATAACACACCTAACTCAACATTCTATCAACTTCCTTTCCTCTCTGCTTCTTTCCTCAGCTTCTGAGTCTCAGCACCCTCCTTTTTGCTCCTTTCAAATATCTCCATTCCCTTCACACCTCTCTCTGCTGTGTGCAACCCTATAGGGTTTGGGGGTTGGCCTTTAGTTTGGGCTGATTTTCTCTGGAACAGAAGCCCTGTATCCATGAATTTTGGTGAGTAAAATGTTGCAGCAAAATATTGTCATTAAGCATAATTTGTAAACTTTAAGTTGTCAATATTTACAACCATTGTACAGCTGAGTGGTACAGCCACTTGCTAAAGTGGCTTGCTCATTAGTTTTCCATGTGAGTATGTTTAAAATGAAAGGCAAGATTTTGAATAGTATCCCCGTGATTTCATGCAGGTTGCATGAACTGGAAAGTCCTCTAGAAGAGAGCATTTCAAGGCTAAAATGAGATTGCTTAGATGATTTTCATGCCCCTTAAATAACCACCCAGGTATGTCATGAATTGCTATGTCATAAACTACTTTCTTCCATAATTATTGTCCCAGAAAGTTATGAAATAACAGCTTGTCATTCTTTGGAAATGTTGAGATGGTAAAGAATATTATGAGTTTTGGCATATAATAGTTGCAGTAAAATTATACTGGGAATCAAAATAAAGATAGGTGGAAAAAGTTCAGTGTGTCCCTCCCACCAACGATATACTGAAATCCTTACCCCAGTAACTCAGAATGTGACCTTATTTGGAAATATGTGCTGCTATGGATGTAATTATTTGGGAGAAGTTCACACTAGAGTGGAGTGGGCACTACATTTGACTGCTATCCATTTGACTGCTGTCTTTATAAGAAGATATGTATATATATATAGAGAGAGAGAGAGAGAGAGAGAGAGGGAGAGAGAGAGCGAGAGAGAGACAGAGAGAAGATAGATTTGAGATAAGAGAAACAGATTGAAATCATTAATTTACAAACCATGGAATTTTAGGATTGCCAGTAAGTTGCTAGAAAGTACGTAGTGTTGAGGAAAGATTTTACCCTGTAAGAAAGAGCAAATCTTTTCCAACAGTTCTATGAGAGCATAAATTTCTGTTGTTTTTAGCCACGAGTTTTGAAAATCTGTTATGGCAACCCATGGAACCAAATACAATGGGAGAACCAGTACATGCTTGATAAATCAATTTATTATGGGTGATGAGTTTTTAGACCAATTTTATAATGCGATTAACACAGAAAAAAAAGGGAAATTTCAAAGAGTTCAGAGACTACCATTACTTTTGCTTTAAAAATATTGAACATTGATCTCAGGTCGTGTTGCTCTTGTAACACTATTTGATTGGACTTCTTTTTTATTTTGAAAAGCCAGAATTTACTGATGGCTCCATTATTTTTAAATTCTGATATACTACATACCATAATAAAAGTAAAACTGAGTGTTTTAATTACTTTTCACATGATTTTAAAAGTACTTTGGGTGTATTCATTATACCCGGGCTACAAAATTTTGCTAGGTGGGTAAAGGACGTTTGAATAGGAAGAATCATCATGAAAGACAGCAAATAGGACTTTCCACCAAGCCTGTGGATAAAGAGAAAACATTCTTTTTATTAAATTTGAACTACAGATCAAGTCATTGCTAATATCCTTATGCTTTCTTGTTTTTTGACTTGTATCTAAATATATTCCTCTGTGACTAACCAGGTGTTCACAGTTGCCCATTTGTTACCCTTTGCTTGGTCTGGATTAGAGGCTTAAGAGGCTTCTCTCCTTCCTATAGGCTCTGAGCTCTGTTTAGCCCAAGTCTGAAGAAGTAGTAAGGATGGAGGTGCCCCCTTATCAACTTACCCTGAGAATCAGCTAACCACAGTGCACACTTTCTCTCAGATCCTACTGGTTTCCTCTGCTTGCCCAAGCTCCCCTCAAAAGTTTCTGCTGATCTTTTGATCTTTGCTTACTTCTTTTTAGGCAGTGAAAGAAAAGGTTTTTCTGTTGGATTTTGAGACACTTGGCAGATTTCTGAGATTTAAGTATTCTCCCCATTTAGGCAATGGGTTCCGTTCCGAATAAAGTCTTTCCTTAACTAAGTCTGGGTTTGCTTTGATTTGACATGACACAAGATCCCTTACCAAAAACTGGGCCTTGGTTAAAATTATCCGCAGAGAAAAGCTGACTAGAATTATTCTCAAATACTTATATAATCAGACTCTGCTTTAGAGTAAATGCTACCATCTCTATTAGTTTTTTTTTTTTCCCTTAAGCTCTTATATCTTGTCCTAAATTATTTTGGTAGTTTCTCAGTGGCCTTCTTCATTGTCTATCTAGATTCCTCTCTCTCCAGCTGCCATAAACCTGCTGGTAACATAGTCTTAAATACACATGCAGTCACCTCACTTCTTGGTGAAGTGATATTCTGACTGATGATTGTTTATACATTCATTTTTAAAACTAAATAGTAAGCTGTGGAGTACAGAGAATCTGGCTAATGGTATTTATATTTCCAATGGCTGTCTCACTGTATGATCCTTTTGTGGTCAAGTAATAGCCTATGCCTGCATGAACACGAATTTCAGTTTGACCCGTATGTTCGTGAATAATTATACAAGGAGTTGTATTTATTCGCAATTTCTTCTTTCTTATCTTTGAAAGAGCTTCTTTATTTCTATTGTTGTAGGGTCCCCTCCCTAAAAAAACAAACAAAACAAACAAACAAAAAAAGAAAACAAAAAAAAATCCTCAAGGCAACCTGGAGATGTGCATAAGTGTCAATATCCCTCACAACCTTGTAACATGAGACCAATTAGTCAGACTACATGTTTGTGTGTTACCATGTACGGGAAACCAAAAAAATAAAAAAGTGCATGCAACACTATGCCATGTGATGTTGGGGCTCAATTCTTTGGGTACAAACCCGACTGAGCAGTGCCGGCACAAATAAAGTTGCTTCCTGGAGAGAAAAGCCTAGGTGTCACAACTTTTGTGCGAAAATCCTGCCACACTGTCTTTAGATCTCTATGCCAAACTAATTGTATCCTAAGGGATTACATTTCTTAGTACTTTGGGGAATTAAAAAACAGTGAGTCATTATTGAAAAATAGATTAAATGAATTTGCAGCCTGCAATTACAAATCTGATCAAGGTCTTTTATGTAATATGTCTTTTAATAGTCTCACAACTTCTATGAATTGGTTTAAGTGTCATCACAATCACATTTTGTCCTAGAGAAAATGAAGTCTAGAAAAAATTAGGAATAGTTCAAGGTCATAAAACAGTAATGTTTGGAATGAGAGGCAAGCAATGGTATTCCCAGCCCTAACCCCTACTCCTTAACCATACCAGGACAGGAGTTTTCTTTTGGAAACATTTAAATAAACAATTATCCTTAGGAGAGCTACTGCATTTCCTAAACTGGGACTGCTTTTGACTTAAAACCTTGCTTTTGTTTACTCTTGTTTTACTCTTGTCACCATTGATACCTCTGGAGAATATCAAATGTAACTAAACCCAGCTTACCTCTGGAATGTAATAGAAAAGGGATTTCCTATGGATATGGAGCTGGGTAACGTTGAAAATAAAGTTGTCCTGCTTTTGGAAATTGTGCGAAATACCTCTCCTGTATGCAAGGAAAAGGAAATGGACAATAGCAGAGAATTGAGACAATGACAGTGCAAATATTTCACAATAATTTTCATTCAAAATTTTGATTAAAGTTAAAGTTGGTAGGAACTTATGTATCATCTACTTCATTGTTCTTTAAAACTTGGGCATAGGTTTTCACTTTTTTAAGAGGGAAATGTTGAAAGAAGGTAAAAATGATCAAGGATTCACATTTTTACTGTTGCTGACAATTTTGTCAGTTTATAATAATACATGCAGGGGCCTCGATTACAACCAATCACTTACAAAAGGTTTCCGTATTCTTTATAATAGTACCTCCAAGTTCCTACTTTGCCCATCCTTGAATATTCCAAAGAGAAAGAAGTTACTGATACCAGGTCAGGTAGAGCTCTTTTGATTCTTGAGTCATAAGAAGCTTACTATCTCTTAGAAGTCCCTTACAAACTTCTATTAAATGAAATATCCCTCTTCTCTCCTTCTGATTCTTTTTGTTTGGTGCCATTTTAAACTAATCTATTTACTACGGTACTAAGTATTTCTGAGACCTGATCACACTGATATGACATGTCAAAATAATAAAGGATATCAATGTTGCATTCATTTAAAAAAATGTTAAGGACGCCTGGGTGGCTCAGTAGGTTGAGCGTCTGACTCTTGATTTTTGCTTCGGTCATGATCTCAAGTTCCTTACCTTTAGCCCCACATCAGGGTTGGTGCTGTTACCTTGGGATTCTCTCTCTAGGTCTCCCTCTGCCATCCCCCCACTCACATTCACTCTCCCTTACAAAATAAAGAAATATAGTTTTTAAAAATGTTAAGTGAATGAAGTTTTCTCTGTTATTTAACATGGTCCATTAACTTCAGCTAATGACTTCATCACTGTCCCAAAGCATCAGAAGGTGGAGGTTTACCACCTCATATGTGTTTTTTTTTTTTTTCAACGTTTATTTATTTTTGGGACAGAGAGAGACAGAGCATGAACGGGAGAGGGGCAGAGAGAGAGGGAGACACAGAATCAGAAACAAGCTCCAGGCTCTGAGCCATCAGCCCAGAGCCTGACGCGGGGCTCGAACTGCGGGACCGCGAGATCGTGCCCTGGCTGAAGTCGGACGCTTAACCGACTGCGCCACCCAGGCGCCCCGCCTCATATGTGTTTTTAGCAGCCTCTATACTCCATTAGGCATATATTATACTTAATATCATTAAATTTTCAGCTATTCTTTTGACCAAGGCAATTATTTGACAGAGATACTCTAGTACAGAGAAGAGTTAGCTTCTATTGTGTGGCCTTAAGAGTTTCCATTTAGTCGTTACTAGTGCACAAGACTTGGAGTTTTTTACCAGTGCATCATAAATAAGTAAAATCAATGTGTACTATAACCATTCACTATATAGATATATTTAAGAGGTAAGCATTGATTCTTCTTATAGAATAAATACTCAGGGACAGAAAATGTTTTACATTACTGGATAATCACTGGGAATTGCAGGGTATGGATATTCAGGAGATATAGATTTCTGTTAAAAGCAGAACAGATTAAAATGTTAATACATTTTATTACATTTTAATTAATACATTTTATTTTTAAATGTATTAAATGTATTGTATTAAATGTATTAAATGTATTGTATTAAATGTATTGTATTAATGTATTAAATGTACATATGTACATAATGTAGTAAATGTATTAAATGTATTGTATTAAAATACAATGTATTTTATTAATACATTTTATTAAGCTTACTTATCAAGCTTACCAGTTACATGACAGTGTCTTACCTCTTCAGATGAATCAGCAAACTGGGAAAAAAGAAAAAATAATAATGAACACCTTCATTATATAATTCCAAACTGAAGGTCACAATGCACTAAGCTGTCATAATTGGGATTAAACAAAATGAAGACAAAGTCTTAGTAACTGACACACTAAAGTAGTTTTTTCTTGTTGTTTGTTTAATGACATCTTTAAAGTGAGTGAAGAGATCAACGAGGATACAATGGCTTTGAAGGACACACTGAACCTAATAGACTTAACAGATATATTCAGAGCATTTTCCTAGAGCAGCAAATACACATTCTTTTTGAGTGTACATGGAACATTCTCCAGAATAGATCCCATACTGGATCACAAATGAGACCTCAACTAGTACAAAAAACGATTGAGATCATACCATGCAAACTTTCAGGCCACAATACTATGAAACTTGAAACCAACCACAAGAAAAAAAATTGGAAAGACCACAAACACATGGAAGATAAAGAACATCCTCCTAAAGATAGGATGGGTTAGCTAGGAACCTAAAGATGAAATAAAAATATACACGGAAGCAAATGAAAATGAAAATATGGCAGTCCCAAACCTTTGGTATGCCACGAAGCTGGTCATAAGAGAGAAATATATAGCAATTCAGGCCTTCCTGAAGAAGTAAGAAAAGTCTCAAACACACAACCTAACCTGACACCTGAAGGAGCTGAAAGAAGAACAGCACATAAAGTCCAAAACCAGCAGAGGAAGGAAAGAATAAGGATTAAAACAGAAATAAATGATGTAGAAACAATAAGAATCCAGTAGAACTGATCAACAAATCTAAACACTGGTTCTGTGAGAGAATTAACAAAACTGACAAACGCGTAGCCAGAATTATCAAAAAGAAAAGAGATAGGACCCAAATAAGTAAAATCACGAAGGAAAGAGGAAAGATCACAACCAACACCACATAACACAATTATAAGAGAATATTATGAGCAATTGTATGCCAACAAATTGGGCAATCTTGAAGAACTGGATACATTTCTAACGACATATAAAATACTGGAACTGAAGTGGGAAGAAATAGAAAATTTGAACAGATGTATAACCAGCAACGAAGTTGAGTCAGTCATCAAAAATCTCCCTCAAGAGTCCAGAGCAAGATGGATGCCCAGGGGACTTCTACCAAACATTTGAAAAGGAATGAATACCTAGTCTTCCGAAGCTGTTCCAAACAATAGAAATGGAAGGAAAACATGCAAAATCATTCAATGAAAACAGCTTTACCTTGATTCCAAAACCAGGCAACAATCCCACCCAAGAGCAGAAATACAGACCAGAATCCTTGATGAACATGGGTGAAAAAAACCTCAACAAGATTGAATCCAACCGTACACTGAAAGAATTATTCAGCATGATCCAGTAACTGGGATTTATTTCTGGGATGTAAGGGTGGTTCAATATTCACAAATCAATCAACATGATACACCACATTAATAAAAGAAAGGATAAGAATTCTATGATCCCCCCCCCATAGATGCAGCAAAGGCATTTGACAAAATATTGTATTCTTTCTTGATAAAAGCGCTCAAGAAAGTAGGGGTAGAAAGTAATGTTGCAAAAGCAAAACAAAGTGGGAGGCATCACAATTCCGGATTTCAAGCTCTATTAAAAAGCTGTAATCATCAAGACTGTATGGTACTGGCGGAAAAATAGACACATAGATCAGAACAGAATAGAGGACCCGGAATCGGATGCTCACTAATTTGGTCAACTGATCTTCAACAAAGCAGGAAGGAATATCCAATGGACAAAAGACTGTCTCTTCAACAAACAATGTTGGGAAACTTAGAAAGCAACGTGCAGAAGAATGAACCTAGACCACATTCTTACATCATACACCCAAGAATATTCCAAATGGATGAAAGACCTAAACTGAGACAGAAACCATCAAAATCCTAGAGGAGAACTCAGGAGGAAATCTTTGGCATCAGCCAGAGCAACTTCTCACTAGACCTGTCACCAGAGTAGAGGGAAACTAAAGCAAAAATGAACTATTGGGACTTCATCAAGATAAAATGTTCCTGCTCAGTGAAGGAAACAATCGATCAACTTAAAAGGCCACCTACAGAATGGGAGAAGATATTTGCAAATGACATGTCAGATAAAACACTAGTATCCAAACTGTATAAAACACTTATCAAAGTCCACATCCCCAAAACAAACAATCCAGTGAAAAAATTAGCAGAAGACATGAAAAAATATTTCACCAGACACACAAATGGCTAGGAGACTGATTAAAAAATGTTCAACATCACTCATCATTAGGGAAATACATATCCAAACTACAATGAGATACCACCTCACATGGCTAAAATTGACAACTCAGGAACCTACAGATGCTGGCAAGGATGTGGAGAAAGGGGAACCTTCTTACACTGTTGGTGGGAATGCAGGCTGGTATAGCCACTGTGAAACAGAAGATAGAGGTGTCTCAAAAAAGTTAAAAATTGAACTACCCTACAATTCTGCAATTGCACAACTAGGTATTTACACAAAAGATAGAAAAAAATACGGAATCAAAGAGGCACATGCACCCCAATGTTTACAGCAGAATGATCAACAATAGCCAATTTATGAGAAGAGTCCAAATGTCCATTGATTGATGAATGGATAAAGAAACAGTGGTAAATCCATGCAATGGAATATTATTCAGCCATCAAAAAGAATTAAGTCTTGCCATTTGCAATCACGAGGATGGAACTAGAGTATATTATGCTAAGTGAAATAAGTCAATCAGAGGAGACAAACACCATCAGGGGAAGGGAAGGAAAAATAAAATAGGATAGAAGCAGAGAGGGAGGCAAACCATAAGAGACTCTGAAATATAAAGAACAAACTGACGGTTGCTGGAGGGGAGTGGGAGGAAGGATGAGCTAAACTGATGATGGGCATTATGGAGGGCCCTTGCTGGGATGAGCCCTGGGTGTTAGGTGAAAGTGCCGAATCACTAAATTCCAATCCAGAAATCAATACTATGTTTTATGCTGTATGTTAACTAATTTGAATTCAAATAAAATCTTGAACGTAAAAAATAAATAAAATGAGTGATGAGTAGATTTTTGCTGTAATTAGATTTGGAGAGCAATTGAAAGACTAAGCTTTGTATTTCCTAAAAACAAATGCTTTTTTTAAACACATGGATATATTTTATGTAGATTAAGAGCTACTTATCTGTAAATATTTTATGTGCTAGTGGAGTCTGGTATTGTTTTTCTCTTTGTTCTTCAAATTTTATTCCTTCCACTTTTGTTCTTTTGCAAATAAATATAAAGTGATACACTGTGATGTCATAAACACATTTTCAGAAACATCAAATAGAACTTGTTGGATTAGTTGAAGAAGTATTCTTAATTCTTAATGAATTTCTCAATAATTAGAAAGAATACCAAAGCAAAAGGGACTCACTTTAACTTGAACAGACTAAGAAACAAAGGTAAGACTAGAACAATGAGGAGGAGGTAAGTAATGAGGAGGGAAAGAAGAGAGTGAGGATGAGGGAAGGACATAAGGTGGAGGCTGATGAAATGGAAGTGAGAGAGGAGACTGAAGAGGTTAGGAGGTGGAGGAGGAGGGGAAGGAAGGCAAACAGGAGGAGGGGAATGAGGAGGGGGAGTAGGTAGAGGAGGAGGAAGCAAGAGAGAAGAGAAGGGGAAGAAGGAAAAGAAGAGGCTGAGAAGGAGGAGGGGAGAGAGGAGAAGAAAGAGGTTAGAGAGTGAAAGAGGAGAGGGAGGAGGGAAGGAAGAGGATAAAGAAGAGGGGCAGATGGAAAGATGAAGGAGAAAGAAGAAAGCTTCAGAGAAGTCAATTTTCACTGGTGACCCACGAGAAAATGACAACGTAGGTAAGAGCTTCTGAAAATTAGTTAGTCTAGTGCTGATAATATGTAAGTGTTTTTCATTAGCCTCTCCTTCCCACATCTTTATGGAGCTCTTTTAAAATTTTTTATTTTTACATCAAGCTAATTGTTTGAGTGTCCATATAAGTTTAGTGTGTTTGTGTACCCAAGATTTATTCTAAATGCCTAGTGAGCTTACTATATTAATTCAAGGAAAATGTCCATATAAAACCATTAAAATCTAGTAAGCCGTGTTCAGGAAAATGCAAAAACATAGGTGAAAATGCAAATAAGGAGACTCCTTGGAGAACCACTAAAAACGTATTCTTCAAAATTCCTGGATATACTTACAGTCATGGCAACCATGAGAGCCATGATAAAAACAAAAAGAAGGATCTTCATATTTGGCTGAGTCCTGTGAAAGCATATGTGAAAATCAGTAGCATATTCATTCCTTTATTTCCAAGTCCAACATTTCTTGACCAAACTATGCTCCAAAGCCTTGGGAAACATACTGGAAATGCAAAGACAATTGAAACACATTGCCTGACATCAGGGAACTTGGAGACTGGTGGGGACCTTGGTAAGTAAAGATAAACGCTGAGATTTGCAAATAGTAAAGTGTTATTGAACCCCCCAAAAGTGACAGCATGAAAAGACCAAGAGGATGGGGGCATGAAAGTAAAGCAAAAGGAGAAGCAGTTGTAGATTCTATAGGGTAAGTAAGGAGAGGTGTTGGGAGCCAGCCAAGAAACACAACCAAGAGAGAAGATTGCATGTGGGAAGTGATCTCGTTCAGCACATAAGGAGGACAGTGATGGAGACAGGCTGGCCCCGTAGATTGCTGTGAGATTACAGGGCCCACAGAATGTCATGAGGAGGGATAGGGCAGAGTTTAAAGAAATGTTTAGAAAGTAGAGTGACAAGCAACAGGGACTGGTTTTATAACAGAATGAGTGAAGATGAGCCAGGCTCCTGGCTTGAGAATGGTGTAAATGGTGTGACCCTGGTATATTAGAACATGAATGATACTTGGTAGGGAAAAATCTAATTAAAAGGTTTCAGTGAAAACATTTGTAAACACTTTTACAGATTGAATCAGTAAACATGATGTAATCTTGCAAATAACCTTATTGAACCAAAGTAATGGAATCTGGGACCATTTGTCATATGTTTGTAATTCTCTCCATACAAGTAAATTCAGTTCTATTTCTCTTGAAAAAGAAATAGGTTATTTGTTTCTGAATTGAAGATATATAAATAAAGGCATTTTACAAACTGTAAGGTAAACAATAGGTAAAGCCTTTTTCTTTTTTCTTTTAGCCACCAGTTTTGATAGAACATACCTTAAGAATGTATGTCTAATGAGAGAAGAAGTTAGTATTTAGTCTTCCACTAAATGACTACGTTTTTAACATATGAAGCAGAACTTGGGACTGATGGAATTTTCCTTCTTCCTTATCTGCTTCTTCTGCCTTACTGGTTTAAACTCAAGACTGTGGCCTTAGACAAATGATAAAAATTAAAGAAATTTTTGGTGTAGTTTTTCTATCATGTACGATTTAACCAAATATTTAGTCATTATATGATACAAAATAGGATGTAGGTCTTAGTGTTGTGTATCCCTGGCATCTTATTGAAAGTAGAGGATTGAGAGACATTCATAGAAAGTGGTATTGCATTGATAGATAGATAAATGATAGATAGATAGATAGATAGATAGAGCAGGGCTTTGAAAAATATTTCCCAAGGGACACAATGATAAAAGTCTGAAATATTGCAAAATTTTTTCCAGTCAAATTACAAAGAAACGGAAGATGGGTTAAATAAATGAGTCATTAAAACAAAATAATCCTTTATACTGTGTTAATTATGCAGAAAAACAAACCATTTTGAATGATGAAAAGGACAAGGGAAGGTAGTAGAAAATTGAAGCAATACTGGGAATAAAGTAATGTTAAAAATGATGACTTAAAACTTTGAAATACACACATTTCCAAAAAGAGAGCTGATGCTATTCAAGAGTTCATTTTCTCATAAAATTTAAACTCCAACTTTAAGTGAAAGGTAAAAGCCATTATTAACAAAGTCAATGTCACATATGTAGCCAAGAAAATTAAAAGTCTTTTAGAAAATCCCACCAGTAGAGGTGATGGACCATATCTCTTCCATTTTCCACATCATTCTCTTTGTAATCATTGCTGTCAATTCAGAGGCACTGAAATCCTTAACCCACCTTCAGATCCTCACTCAGGTCATTAATTCTGTCTTTCAAGTGTTTCTTTATGAGAAATTATCAGTCAGCAATAAACATTTTATAAATGCTTTTCAACTTATTCTAGCACACAGAAGATTAAAATAAGACATCATGTTGGATTACACATGAGTATATTACCTGTTATGCAAGATGAGACTCAAGAGTTAGTGGCTGAAATTCTGAAGCTGTAAGAGATGATGTGCTTTTTCTGAGGACTGGTGTATTTAAATACACTGAAATCCTTCATTTGTTTTTCTAAATCGTGTCAAATAGGAAACTGTCAATATAGAGCTGACGATACTACCCCCAAATCTGTCCCCACAGAAAACCAAGATAAACTGAACACAATGATTTATAATAGAAGATTGTAAAGCAGATGACCAGGAAACAAATGGACCCATTCAAGAAGAATCCCAATGTTAGTTAAGGCATTTGTGAATAAGACAAAGG
The DNA here is from genome assembly GCF_016509475.1 of Prionailurus bengalensis. Lineage (NCBI taxonomy): Eukaryota > Metazoa > Chordata > Mammalia > Carnivora > Felidae > Prionailurus > Prionailurus bengalensis. The sequence continues at coordinate 149,695,627 of NC_057344.1, forward strand.
GAAAAGTATGTTAGAGTCAACCGAGCATAGAAATGATTGAAATGGCAAAAACGTTTCTGTAGAATGCCACCTACCTTATGTCAACAAATGCATGTCCAAGATGGAACAACGCTATACGAAAAATGATACCATCTAATTAAAATTGTATCCTTGTCTAATTAAACGGTGGCAACTGTCATCATGAAATTAGTCTTCACTTATTTATGTTTCCTTCAGATTATTAAAATGTGCTTTGCTTCTATTGACTTTGGAATATTTTAAGTTTTAAACTATATCCAAAATTGATTTGCTTCCTCTGAGCTTTTAGAGGCTCATGTCCCCCAGTGGAAGCCACGTGCACATGATTACACTAGATAGGAGGAAAACTTCAGTTAGTCTCTAGGTAGATTTGTGTAAAAATTCACCTCTTTGTTACTGGTTAAATAATTCACTGTAGTCAGAGCCGAATATGAGAAAATCATTTTAGGGTTTGTAGATTTTATGTCCTAGTCCATCGTTACTAAACATGTGATACCTGGAACCATCAGAATTAGCATCCCCTGAGAGCTTGTGGAAATGCAACTTCATAGACCCTCTTCCCATACTCAGTGCATCAGAAGCTTGGAGGTGCCCTGGGAATCTCATGTTAACAGTATCTCTAGAAAACTATTCATGCACCAGAAAGTACACCAAGTAATAGACTCATTATAATAGACATATTATTTATCTATAGACCAGGTCGTGTAAAGAAAACTTCAGGTTTAAATTTTATCGGGTGTTTTAAGAAAATACTCATTAGCTAACTCTTCTATGCTATATTTGAGCCACTCATTAGAAATTACCGTTCTTCTCTGGGTAGTATACAAAACATTACAAATGTTTTCTAAGTCAATGAATTGTAGTCGAATTAAATCTACATTATTTTATCTACTTCATTGATTTCTAAGCCTTGAAGATATATATCCTCTTCTCAAATGCAAAACAAAACTAATCTTTGCTATAGTCTCAACAGAAAAGAAGATATATAGGGTTTAGTAAGTATTGAAATAAGTCTGATTTTTAAAAATAAGCCCTGCTTATTCCTTTTGAAATTGTCATATGGCTTCCTTCCTGAGTATTTTCTTTCTGTTTCTAAGTCTCACGTATTTTCTTCCCTGACTTATCCCTTCATTGCGTCATGTAGCAATATTACTAGGCGATATTCTAACAAATCTGTGAGTGTCATAGTTTCATGGACAAAAAGTGAACAAATTCTCCAAGGGCAATACCAAAGAACACCACCAACAACAAATTGCCAGGTAATACAAATAGATAGATGCTAACATACACATTTCAAACCTACAATTAAACTTGCCTCACCCATATTTTAGGTTGGACGTCAAAATGTTGGCATTATTCCACCCATCACTTTCTGCTTTAATGTGACAGGAAGCATGGGGATTATGTGGAATAGCAGGAAACAGGAAGGTGGACTCTAAACACCAGAATAACTTTCTCATATTTGCTATGGTGCCACCCTCAGGGGCAGTAGGTCATTTTAGAATATTGATGGACCAGAATGTGTCCTGATACTTTCTAATTAAGTAAAACAGTGTTCATTTCCTCTATAACCAACCATCGTTGTGTTTGAAAATGCCAAAGTTTACAATTCCAAGGGAAAAATAAAAAAGCTATTGTTGTATCACAAATGTGACATTCAGTTGGTGGCATAAGTGTCCAAAGAATGAATGGGTATTTGTGGATTTGGTATTTTGCTCGATTCATTTTCTCTCTCCCTTTTCCACATGTTATTTTTCTTCCTAGTCCTTCATTTCTCTCACAATGAAATCGTTGATAGTGTGTGACAAAAGCCATGATGTTTTCTTATTTCATTAAAACATTATTTTGTGTCTATTCTCATGTGAATTACTAAAATGAAGAAGGAAAAAGGGTAGCTTAGCAAATGCAGAAGAATGTTATGAGAGATCTGGAGGCCTAGCTAAACCACAAAAGCAGTAAAGACTATTAGAACCTATCTGCATAGGGGTTAGGGGATAGGTTAGGGGATCTCTTGACCAACAACATCAAGAAAATGAACATTTGCATGATAAGGTCCCAGAAGAAGAATTTGGGAGCGAAAGGGAAAGAAAACTTATTTGAAGTAATAATACCTGAAAACTTCCCTAACCTAGAGAAAGAAATGGATATCCAGGTTTCTATACACAAGGAATTCCAAACAAGATAAACCCACAGAACAAGATATTGACAGGACACATAATAATGGAAATGTTAAGATGAAAGGTGAGAGAGAATTGAAAGCACCAAGAAAGAAGTAAATGTTACGTACAAGGGAAAGTCTATAAGGCTGATTTTTCAGCAGAAACTTTTCTGGCCAGAAAGGAGTTGCATGAAATACACAAAGTATTGAAAGGAGAACATCTACAACCAAGAATACTCAAGGCTGTAAGGTTAACATTCACCATCAAAAGAGACATAAAGAGTTTCACAGGCAAACAAAAGGTAAAGGAGCTTGTGAGTACTAACCAGGTCTAAGAATTAAAGGGAGTTCTTTAGGTGGAAAGGAAATGTTGATCATTAGATGTAAGAAAATATGAATAAAAAGATGTGAAATATGAAAGCATACACATAAAAAGTAGAGTCTGGAGTTAAAAAAAGAAGTTCTTTAAGAATGTGTTTCTGATGGGCGGGAGGATGGCGGCGTAGGAGGAGGCTGGGCTCACTGCGCTTCCTGCTGATCACTTAGATTCCACCTACACCTGCCTAAATAACCCAGATAATCGCCAGAAGACTAGCAGAATGGAGTCTCCAGAGCCAAGCACAGACGAGAGGCCCACGGAGGAGGGTAGGAAGAGCGTGGAGGTGGTGCACGCTACACGCACTGGCGGGAGGAAGCCAGGGCAGAGGGGCAGCCCACCAGCCAAGCAGAGCCCCTGAGTCTGGCTGGCAAAAGCGGAGGGGCCAGACGGAGTGTGTTCCTACAGCAAGCAGGACTTAGCATCTGGGAGGTCATAAGTTAACAGCTCTGCTCAGAGAGCGGGAAGGCTGGAGGACAAAGGGAGGGAGAGCTGCTGAGCCCCCTGACAACAGAGCTCAGTTTGGTGGGGAACAAAGGCGCTCGCCAGCGCCATTTCCCCCGCCCATCCCCCAGCCGAAATCCCAAAGGGAACCGGTTCCTGCCAGGGAACTTGCTCACTCTGCGCAAACACCCAACTCTGCGCTTCGGTGGAGCCAAACCTCCGGCAGCGGATCTGACTCCCTCCCGCTGCCACAGGGCCCCTCCTGAAGTGGATCACCTAAGGAGAAGCGAGCTAAGCCTGCCCCTCCTGCCCCCATGCACCTTGCCTACCCACCCCAGCTAATACGCCAGATCCCCAGCATCACAAGCCTGGCAGGGTGCAAGTAGCCCAGACGGGCCACGCCACCCCACAGTGAATCCCACCCCTAGGAGAGGGGAAGAGAAAGCACACACCAGTCTCACTGTGGCCCCAGCGGTGGGCTGGGGGCAGACATCAGGTCTGACTTTGGCCCTGCCCACCAACTCCAGTTATACACCACAGCACAGGGGAAGTGCCCTGCAGGTCCCCACTACTCCAGGGAATATCCAAAATGACCAAACGGAAGAATTCCCCTCAAAAGAATCCCCAGGAAATAACAAAAGTTAATGAACTGATCAAAAAGGATTTAAATAATATAACAGAAAGTGAATTTGGAATAATAGTCATAAAAGTAATCGCTGGGCTTGAAAACAGTATACAGGACAGCAGAGAATCTCTTGCTACAGAGATCAAGGGACTAAGGAACAGTCACGAGGAGCTGAAAAACGCTTTAAACGAGATGCAAAATAAAATAGAAATGTCCACAGCTCGGATTGAAGAGGCAGAGGAGAGAATAGGTGAACTAGAATAAAATTATGGAAGAAGAGGAAGCTGAGAAAAAGAGAGATAAAAAAATCCAGGAGTATGAGGGGAAAATTAGAGAACTAAGTGATACACTAAAAAGAAATAATATACGCATAATTGGTATCCCAGAGGAGGAAGAGAGAGGGAAAGGTGCTGAAGGGGTACTTGAAGAAATCATAGCTGAGAACTTCCCTGAACTGGGGAAGGAAAAAGGCATTGAAATCCAAGAGGCACAGACAACTCCCTTCAGACTTAACTTGAATCGATCTTCTGCATGACATATCATAGTGAAACTGGCAAAATACAAGGATAAAGAGAAAATTTTGAAAGCCGTAAGGGATAAACGTGCTCTAACATATAAAGGGAGACCTATAAGACTTGGGACTGATCTCTCTTTTGAAACTTGGCAGGCCAGAAAGGAATGGCAGGACATCTTCAATGTGATAAATAGAAAAAATATGCAGCCGAGAATCCTTTATCCAGCAAGTCTGTCGTTTAGAATAGAAGGAGAGATAAAGGTCTTCCCAAACAAACAAAAACTGAAGGAATTTGTCACCACTAAACCAGCCCTACAAGAGATCCTAAGGGGAATCCTGTGAGACAAAGTACCAGGGACATCGCTACAAGCATAAAACATACAGACATCACAATGACTCTAAACCCATATCTTTCTATAATAACACTGAATGTAAATGGATTAAATGCGCCAACCAAAAGACATAGGGTATCAGAATGGATAAAAAAACAAGACCCATCTATTTGCTGTCTACAAGAGACTCATTTTAGACCTGAGGACACCTTTAGATTGAGAGTGAGGGGATGGAGAACTATTTATCATGCGACTGGAAGCCAAAAGAAAGCTGGAGTAGCCATACTTATATCAGACAAACTAGACTTTAAATTAAAGGCTGTAACAAGAGATGAAGAAGGGCATTATATAATAGTTACAGGGTCTATCCATCAGGAAGAGCTAACAGTTATAAATGTCTATGTTCCGAATACGGGAGCCCCCAAATACAAAAAACAATTACTCATAAACATAAGCAACCTTATTGATAAGAATGTGGTAATTGCAGGGGACTTTAACACTCCACTTACAGAAATGGATAGATCATCTAGACACACGGTCAATAAAGAAACAAGGGCCCTGAACGACACGTTGGATCAGATGGACTTGACAGATATATTTAGAACTCTGCATCCCAAAGCAACAGAATATACTTTCTTCTCAAGTGCACATGGAACATTCTCCAAGATAGATCATATACTGGGTCACAAAACAGCCCTTCATAAGTATACAAGAATTGAAATTATACCATGCTTACTTTCAGACCACAATGCTATGAAGCTTGAAATCAACCACAGGAAAAAGTCTGGAAAACCTCCAAAAGCATGGAGGTTAAAGAACACCCTACTAACGAATGAGTGGGTCAACCAGGCAATTAGAGAAGAAATTAAAAAATATATGGAAACAAACGAAAATGAAAATACAACAATCCAAACGCTTTGGGACGCAGCAAAGGCAGTCCTGAGAGGAAAATACATTGCAATCCAGGCCTATCTCAAGAAACAAGAAAAATCCGAAATACAAAATCTAACAGCACACCTAAAGGAACTAGAAGCAGAACAGCAAAGGCAGCCTAAGCCCAGCAGAAGAAGAGAAATAATAAAGATCAGAGCAGAAATAAACAATATAGAAACTAAAAAAACTGTAGAGCAGATCAACGAAACCAAGAGTTGGTTTTTTGAAAAAATAAACAAAATTGACAAACCTCTAGCCAGGCTTGTCAAATAGAAAAGGGAGATGACCCAAATAGCTAAAATCATGAATGAAAATGGAATTATTACAACCAATCCCTCAGAGATACAAACAATTATCAGGGAATACTATGAAAAATTATATGCCAACAAATTGGACAACCTGGAAGAAATGGACAAATTCCTAAACACCCACACTCTTCCAAAACTCAATCAGGAGGAAATAGAAAGCTTGAACAGACCCATAACCAGCGAAGAAATTGAATCGGTTATCAAAAATCTCCCAACAAATAAGAGTCCAGGACCAGATGGCTTCCCAGGGGAGTTCTACCAGACGTTTAAAGCAGAGATAATACCTATCCTTCTCAAGCTATTCCAAGAAATAGAAAGGGAAGGAAAACTTCCAGACTCATTCTATGAAGCCTGTATTACTTTGATTCCTAAACCAGACAGAGACCCAGTCAAAAAAGAGAACTACAGGCCAATATCCCTGATGAATATGGATGCAAAAATTCTCAATAAGATACTAGCAAATCGAATTCAACGGCATATAAAAAGAATTATTCACCATGATCAAGTGGGATTCATTCCTGGGATGCAGGGCTGGTTCAACATTCGCAAATCAGTCAACGTGATACATCACATTAACAAAAAAAGAGAGAAGAACTATATGATCCTGTAAATCGATGCAGAAAAGGCCTTGGACAAAATCCAGCACCCTTTCTTAATAAAAACCCTTGAGAAAGTCGGGATAGAAGGAACATACTTAAAGATCATAAAAGCCATTTATGGAAAGCCCACAGCTAACATCATCCTCAATGTGGAAAAACTGAAAGCTTTTTCCCTGAGATCAGGAACACGACAAGAATGCCCACTCTCACCGCTGCTGTTTAACATAGTGCTGGAAGTTCTAGCATCAGCAATCAGACAACAAAAGGAAATGAAAGGCATCAAAATTGGCAAAGATGAAGTCAAGCTTTCGCTTTTTGCAGATGACATGATATTATACATGGAAAATCCGATAGACTCCACCAAAAGTCTGCTAGAACTGATACAGGAATTCAGCAAAGTTGCAGGATACAAAATCAATGTACAGAAATCAGTTGCATTCTTATACACTAACAATGAAGCAACAGAAAGACAAATAAAGAAACTGATCCCATTCACAATTACACCAAGAAGCATAAAATACCTAGGAATAAATCTAACCAAAGATGTAAAGGATCTGTATGCTGAAAACTATAGAAAGCTTATGAAGGAAATTGAAGAAGATTTAAAGAAATGGAAAGACATTCCCTGCTCATGGATTGGAAGAATAAATATTGTCAAAATGTCAATCCTACCCAAAGCTATCTACACATTCAATGCAATCCCAATCAAAATTGCACCAGCATTCTTCTCGAAACTAGAACAAGCAATCCTAAAATTCATGTGGAACCACAAAAGGCCCCGAATAGCCAAAGGAATTTTGAAGAAGAAGACCAAAGCAGGAGGCATCACAATCCCAGACTTTAACCTCTACCACAAAGCTGTCATCATCAAGACAGCATGGTATTGGCACCAAAACAGACACATAGACCAATGGAATAGAATAGAAACCCCAGAACTAGACCCACAAACGTATGGCCAACTCATCTTTGACAAAGCAGGAAAGAACATCCAAATGGAAAAAAGACAGCCTCTTTAACAAATGGTGCTGGGAGAACTGGACAGCAACATGCAGAAGGTTGAAACTAGACCACTTCCTCACACCATTCACAAAAATAAACTCAAAATGGATAAAGGACCTGAATGTGAGACAGGAAACCATCAAAACCTTAGAGGAGAAAGCAGGAAAAGACCTCTCTGACCTCAGCCGTAGCAATCTCTTACTTGACACATCCCCAAAGGCAAGGGAATTAAAAGCAAAAGTGAATTACTGGGACCTTATGAAGATAAAAAGCTTCTGCACAGCCAAGGAAACAACCAACAAAACTAAAAGGCAACCAACGGAATGGGAAAAGATATTCGCAAATGACATATCGGACAAAGGGCTAGTATCCAAAATCTATAAAGAGCTCACCAAACTCCACACCCGAAAAACAAATAACCCAGTGAAGAAATGGGCAGAAAACATGAATAGACACTTCTCTAAAGAAGACATCCAGATGGCCAACAGGCACATGAAAAGATGTTCAACGGTGCTCCTTATCAGGGAAATACAAATCAAAACCACACTCAGGTATCACCTCACGCCAGTCAGAGTGGCCAAAATGAACAACTCAGGAGACTATAGATGCTGGAGAGGATGTGGAGAAACGGGAACCCTCTTGCACTGTTGGTGGGAATGCAAATTGGTGCAGCCACTATGGAAAGCAGTGTGGAGGTTCCTCAGAAAATTAAAAATAGTCCTACCCTATGACCCAGCAATAACACTGCTAGGAATTTATCCAAGGGATACAGGAGCACTGATGCATAGGGCCACTTGTACCCCAATGTTCATAGCAGCACTCTCAACAATAGCCAAATTATGGAAAGAGCCTAAATGTCCATCAACTGATGAATGGATAAAGAAATTGTGGTTTATATACACAATGGAATATTACGTGGCAATGAGAAAAAATGAAATATGGCCCTTCGTAGCAACGTGGATGGAACTGGAGAGTGTGATGCTAAGTGAAATAAGCCATACAGAGAAAGACAGATACCATATGGTTTCACTCTTATGTGGATCCTGAGAAACTTCACAGGAACCCATGGGGGAGGGGAAGGAAAAAAAAAAAAAAGAGGTTAGAATGGGAGAGAGCCAAAGCATAAGAGACTGTTAAAAAATGAGAACAAACTGAGGGTTGATGGGGGGTGGGAGGGAGGAGAGGGTGGGTGATGGGTATTGAGGAGGGCACCTTTTGGGATGAGCACTGGGTGTTGTATGGAAATCAATTTGTCAATAAATTTCAGAAAAAAAAATAATAAAAATAAAAATAAAACTGTTAAAAAAAAAAAGAAAATGGAATTATTACAACCAATCCCTCAGAGATACAAACAATTATCAGGGAATACTATGAAAAATTATATGCCAACAAATTGGACAACCTGGAAGAAATGGACAAATTCCTAAACACCCACACTCTTCCAAAACTCAATCAGGAGGAAATAGAAAGCTTGAACAGACCCATAACCAGCGAAGAAATTGAATCGGTTATCAAAAATCTCCCAACAAATAAGAGTCCAGGACCAGATGGCTTCCCAGGGGAGTTCTACCAGACGTTTAAAGCAGAGATAATACCTATCCTTCTCAAGCTATTCCAAGAAATAGAAAGGGAAGGAAAACTTCCAGACTCATTCTATGAAGCCTGTATTACTTTGATTCCTAAACCAGACAGAGACCCAGTCAAAAAAGAGAACTACAGGCCAATATCCCTGATGAATATGGATGCAAAAATTCTCAATAAGATACTAGCAAATCGAATTCAACAGCATATAAAAAGAATTATTCACCATGATCAAGTGGGATTCATTCCTGGGATGCAGGGCTGGTTCAACATTCGCAAATCAGTCAGCGTGATACATCACATTAATAAAAGAAAAGATAAGAACCATATGATCCTGTAAATCGATGCAGAAAAGGCCTTTGACAAAATCCAGCACCCTTTCTTAATAAAAACCCTTGAGTAAGTCGGGATAGAAGGAACATACTTAAAGATCATAAAAGCCATTTATGAAAAGCCCACAGCTAACATCATCCTCAATGTGGAAAAACTGAGAGCTTTTTCCCTGAGGTCAGGAACACGACAGGGATGCCCACTCTCACCGCTGTTGTTTAACATAGTGTTGGAAGTTCTAGCATCAGCAGTCAGACAACAAAAGGAAATCAAAGGCATCAAAATTGGCAAAGATGAAGTCAAGCTTTCACTTTTTGCAGATGACATGATATTATACATGGAAAATCTGATAGACTCCACCAAAAGTCTGCTAGAACTGATACAGGAATTCAGCAAAGTTGCAGGATACAAAATCAATGTACAGAAATCAGTTGCATTCTTATACACTAACGATGAAGCAACAGAAAGACAAATTAAGAAACTATTCCCATTCACAATTGCACCAAGAAGCATAAAATACCTAGGAATAAACCTAACCAAAGATGTAAAAGATCTGTATGCTGAAAACTATAGAAAGCTTATGAAGGAAATTGAAGAAGATTTAAAGAAATGGAAAGACATTCCCTGCTCATGGATTGGAAGAATAAATATTGTCAAAATGTCAATCCTACCCAAAGCTATCTACACATTCAATGCAATCCCAATCAAAATTGCACCAGCATTCCTCTCGAAGCTAGAACAAGCAATCCTAAAATTCATGTGGAACCACAAAAGGCCCCGAATAGCCAAAGTAATATTGAAGAAGACCAAAGCAGGAGGCATCACAATCCCAGACTTTAGCCTCTACTACAAAGCTGTAATCATCAAGACAGCATGGTATTGGCACCAAAACAGACACATAGACCAATGGAATAGAATAGAAACCCCAGAACTAGACCCACAAACGTATGGCCAACTCATCTTTGACAAAGCAGGAAAGAACATCCAATGGAAAAAAGACAGCCTCTTTAACAAATGGTGCTGGGAGAACTGGACAGCAACATGCAGAAGGTTGAAACTAGACCACTTCCTCACACCATTCACAAAAATAAACTCAAAATGGATAAAGGACCTGAATGTGAGACAGGAAACCATCAAAACCCTAGAGCAGAAAGCAGGAAAAGACCTCTCTGACCTCAGCCGTAGCAATCTCTTCCTCGACACATCCCCAAAGGCAAGGGAATTAAAAGCAAAAGTGAATTACTGGGATCTTATGAAGATCAAAAGCTTCTGCACAGCCAAGGAAACAACCAACAAAACTAAAAGGCAACCAACGGAATGGGAAAAGATATTCGCAAATGACATATCGGACAAAGGGCTAGTATCCAAAATCTATAAAGAGCTCACCAACTCCACACCCGAAAAACAAATAACCCAGTGAAGAAATGGGCAGAAAACATGAATAGACATTTCTTTAAAGAAGACATCCGGATGGCCAACAGGCACATGAAAAGTTGTTCAATGTCGCTACTCATCAGGGAAATACAAATCAATACCCCACTCAGATATCACCTCACACCAGTCAGAGTGGCCCAAATGAACAACTCAGGAGACTGTAGATTCTGGAGAGGATGTGGAGAAATGGGAACCCTCTTGCACTGTTGGTGGGAATGCAAATTGGTGCAGCCACTATGGAAAACAGTGTGGAGGTTCCTCAGAAAATTAAAAATAGTCCTACCCTATGACCCAGCAATACTACTGCTAGGAATCTACCCAAGGGATACAGGAGTACTGATGCATAGGGGCACTTGTACCCCAATGTTTATAGCAGGTCTCTCAACAACAGCCAAATTATGGAAAGAGCCTAAATGTCCATCAACTGATGAATGGATAAAGAAATTGTGGTTTATATACACAATGGATTACTACGTGGCAATGAGAAAGAATGAAATATGGCCCTTCGTAGCAACGTGGATGGAACTGGAGAGTGTGATGCTAAGTGAAATAAGCCATACAGAGAAAGACAGATACCATATGTTTTCACTCTTATGTGGATCCTGAGAAACTTAACAGAAACCCATGGGGGAGGGGAAGAAAAAAAAAAGAGGTTAGAGTGGGAGAGAGCCAAAGCATAAGAGACTGTTAAAAACTGAGAACAAACTGAGGGTTGATGGGGGGTGGGAGGGAGGGGAGGGTGGGTGATGGGTATTGAGGAGGGCACCTTTTGGGATGAGCACTGGGTGTTGTATGGAAACCAATTTGACAATAAACTTCATATATTGAAAAAAATTAAAAAGTCAGGTAGTAGCTTAACACAGTAAGCAAATAAATAGATACATAAATAGACAGGTAAATAGTGAAAAAACCCACAAATACATGTGAGGAAAGCCCATGATGCTGGGGGCTGCACATCAGAAAGGAGCATGTTGTACAATCCCTTGAATCCCTTGAACTCAAATGGGACTAAGATAGACCAGGTTAGCTACAGCCAGGGTGGAAATAGCCTGTAAAGCACCTGGCATTGGTAACACGCTTTAATAGAAGTGTAAATTTATCTGGAAATGAAAGCCTCTAATTGCCTGGATTGTCTAATAAAGCTTAAAAGCAAACCTCTACAGTGAAAAATTGTTTACAGGTAGCTTCATTGTGACCCACAACATAAATCTATAACATTCAAGGGAATAAAAAAATATTCAGCACCCCCTCTCAAAAAGGCAAAATTCAATGCTTGGCATCCAGTCAAATTTACGTGGCATGGAGCAAAGAAGAAATATATGACTCACAATGAAGAGAAGTTTACATTGATAGAAACAGACTCAGCAGTGACAAATAAGATAGAATTAGCAAACAAGCCTATTAAGAATCTTAGTGTAACTGTATCTGATGTGTTTAAGTAGAGGAAACCCTGAGTGTATTCAAAACACATGATGGTAAGATGAAAAGTACACTGAATGTAGGTAGTAGCATGTGTAAATGAAAAGAGTCAGGAACTTGAATATATAGCAAAAAAGTATCCAAAATAACATGGTAAAAGAAAGTGCCAAAAGAAAAAACAGTCCCTTGAAATATCTCTGGGGAAACCGTTTGTGAATACATATGTAATTGTAACAAAGAGGAAAAGGAAGGAACAATATTTGAATAAATAAATGGCTGACATTTTCTAAATATTAGGAAAGTTTTACGCCATAGATTAAGAAGGTCAACAAAATGGGTGGTGTAAGAGCGTGAGAAATCTACATCAAACATCATAATCAAATTGCTTAAAGACTGTCATAAGCAGAACTACTGAAGTATCCAGAGCAGCAAAGATGCAAATGACAGATGACTTGATTTTGAAAAAAATTGAAGGAGGAGAGAATGTAAAAAAAAATTAAGTAATGAAAAAGTATCTGTCAAATAAGTGGGTTTGATACCGTGACCCTGGTATCAAAACTTGAGTGAAATCAAGAGTCATAAGCTCAGCCGACTGAGCAACCCAGGTGCCCTGAAAGTAAACTGTTAAATGAAGTTAAAATAACTTTTTCATAGTCATAGAAATGAGAAATCAATGACCAGCAGGCTTCCTTTTTAAGAAATATTAAAGGACATCCTTGCAGGCAGAAGTAATACCCTCTGGAAACCCCTAACTACTCAAAGGAAGCTCATTAGAAGTGGCAGAAATGGTCTAAATATTAGCCACCTTAATTATGTCTTATATTCTTTAAAAGGTAAATTAGCTAAAAAATAACAACATAGAGTACATGCTTTAATACATATAAAATGGAATATGTAAGGCAACATTATCACAGAGGGTGGGAGATGGAAAGGGAAGGCTATAATTGGAAGGTTCTCTGTCAGGATGGCTATTATTAAAACAAACAAACAGACAAACAAACAAAGATAACAAGTATCAGTGAGGATGTGGAGAAAAGGGAACCTTGGAGCACTGGGGGAATGCAAGTTGGTATAGCTGTTACAGAAAACAATAGGGAGATTCCTCAAAATGTTAAAAATAGAACTGCCATTAGAGCTAGCAATACTACTGGGATTGACTTGAAATTAATAAGATGCAGTATTTGATTTATACCTCAATGAAACAGTGTGGTTGATCTTTTAAAAAACTAGAACTATCACATGAGCTAGGAAATCCGCTTTGGGTATTTTTCCAAAGCAACCGAAATCAGGATCTCAAAGAGACACACTCTTATGTTCATTGCAGCATGATTGTGCAGCAGGAGCCACAGTAGCCAAGATGTGCAAATAAAAGTGCCTTTATGGATGAATGCAGAAAGAATATGGAGTATATATGCACAGTGGAATATTATTCTCCTTTTTTTTTTTAAGTGAAATCATGCCATTCAGGGGAACATGGGTGGACCTGAAAGATATTATGCTCAATGAAATAAGCCAGTCATAGAAAGATAAACATTGTGTGACTTCACTTATTTGGAGAATCTAAATAGTCAAACTTATAGAAGCAGGGGGTAGAATGGTGATTCCAGGGGTGGTGTTGGGGCAATGGGAAGCTGATGGTCAAAAAGCATTGTTGTATTCCTGCCTGATAAGCAAGTTCTGGAGATCTCCTGTGCAATGCAGCATTCCGATTTGCTAAGGGAATCGATCTTATGTTAAGTGTTCCTACCACACACATGCACACAAAATTATAATCACAATAAATAATGAAGGGGGTGGGAGAAAATGGGAGGTGAACCATATGTCTCTAGTCTTGATAGTGGTGATGGTTTCATGGATGTGTACTTATCCCTAAACTCATCAAGTTATATACATTAAATGTGTACAGCTTTTACATCTCAATTTCAATACCAATGAAGTGGTTTTAAAAATAAAAAATAAGTTTATTTTGTTTTGAACCTCTACATTAGTGGTAATTTGTTGCAGCCGTAATAGGAAACTAATACAGGCACTCTTGGAGTATGATAAATAGCCTGGGCTTTGGAATCTAATGGACCAGAATATTGATTGTTTTTTTCTCTAACAATTTACTAATTGTGTCATTTAGGGCAAATAACTTAATTCTGTTCAGTGTTGGATTCCTTCTCTGTGTATAATCATACTGCTTCAGCAGGATTGTGTACAGATTTGATAAAATTACTTCTGGGAAAGCATTCAGTTCTCAAGCATAGAAAGTGATAATGACTCTTTTAAGTATTGTTCTTTGCCAGGCATTGTATAGGTGCCTATGTATGTTATTACATTAATTTTTCCAGCAATGCCTTTAAGTTGTCATCACACAAGAGACAATAGGGTTCAGACAGGTTTAGTTACTTGGCCAAAATCATGTAACCAGAAAGTGAGAGTCATAATTAAAACATGAAAAAAACATGTACATGCAAGGGAATCTACTTGAGAGCTAGGCCATTGATCAGAATCTTTAAGGCTCATACTTGAAAGTAGCCCCTTTTGGGGCACCTGGTGGCTCAGTCCGTTAAGGGACTGACTTCAGCTCAGTTCATGATCTCACAGTTCATGAGTTCAATTCCGCGTCAGTCTCTCTGCTGACAGCTCGGCGCCTGGATCCTGCTTCAGATTCCGTGTCTCCCTCATTCTCTGCCCCTCCCCTTCTTTTCTCTCTTTCAAAAATAAATAAACATTACAACTAAAGAAAGAAGAAAGAAAGTAGCCCCTTTCAAAGAAAATCACAAAGCAGAGTTATTTCTCAGTGCCTAATTTATTAGCAATGCCTCATTGAGACATATGTAATTGGAATCAAACTGTACTTGAAGTATTTGACAAATAAAACTTTCATTGTGGTCACAAATAGCAAGTGTGTGTGTGTGTGTGTGTGTGTGTGTGTGTGTGTGTAAAGAGTGAAGGGCAGAGGAGAAAAAAAATCACTGTTTTCTTTAGGTTAGAATCTGTACAAGGACAAGGTGAAATTCACTAAGACTCAAGGAGGAGAACAAGAAAGAGTTCTTCTAGATCTGTTAAATTTCAGAAGTCCCTTACATACCAAAGTGTGTGAGGTGGAGGGCCAGAAGGCGGTTCAGGACACAAACACAACCCACCCAATTCAGCATTCTACCAGTTTCCCTTTATCTCCCCTTCTTTCCTCAGCCTCTGAGGCTCAGCACCCTCCTTTTGTTCCTTTCAAATGTCTTTGGCCCTTCACACTTCTCTCTGCTGCGTGCAACCCTGTGGGGATTGGGGATTGACCTTTAGTTTGAGCTGCTTTTCTCTGGAAGAGAAGCTGCCTCCATGAATTTTGGTGACCGAAACATTTTATCATAAACATTTTCATTCAGCATAATTTGTAAACTTTTAGCTGCCAATATTTACAACCAGGGCACAGCTGAGATTTTCTTCCAAGCCACTTGCTAAATGTGCATTAGTTTTCCTTATTCATATGATTAAAATTAAAGGAAAGATTTTGATTGGTATTCTAGGGATTTCATGCAAATTGCATGAATTGGAATGTCTTCTAGTACAGAAGATTTCAAGGCTAAAATGAGATTGCTTAGACAATTTTCATGCCCCTTAAATAACCACCTAGGTTTGTTGTGAATTGCTATGTCATAAACTATTTTCTTCCATAATCATTGTCCCAGAAGATTATGAAATAGCATTGCTTGTCATTCCTTTAGAAATGTTGACATAGTGAAGAATATTATGAGTTTTGACATATAATCATTGCAGAAAAATGTTATTGAGAACCAAAACAAAAATAGGTGGTATGGATTCAGTTGTATCCCTCTCCCAAAGATATGTGGAAGTCCTAAGCCCAAAACATCAGAATGTGACCTTCTCTGGAAATATGGGCCACTGCTGATGTGATTAGTTATGATGGGGTCCTACTGGAGGGAGCAGAGTGAGCCCTTAACTGCATATGATGATTATCTGTATAAGAAGAGAGATGCACAGGAGAGGATTGCTTTGAGACAAGAGAGGCAGAAATTGAAATAATGCATTTACAAACCAAGGAATTCCGGGATTGTCAACAAATGCCAGAGATTAGGAAGAGGCAAAGAAAGATTGTACCCCAGAGCTGTCGGAAAGAGCAAGACTCTGTCAACAGAACTGTGAGATCACAAATTTCTGTTGTTCTTAACACCAGTTTTGGTGATTTGTTATGGCCACCCTAGAAACAAATACAATGGGAGAACCAGTATATGCTTGATAAATCAATTTATTATGCATGACCTTTTTAAAAAAAATTTTATAATGCTATGAATACAGAGCACAAAGTCAGGGAAAAATCAAATTGTTCAGAGACTAACATTACTACTCTTTTAAAAATATTGATCATTTACCTCAAGTTTGTACATTTCATATAACACTATTTGATTAGAATAGCTTTTTGTTGTTGGGGAAGCTAGAAACTACTGATGGTTCAAACTATTTTTTAAAATTCCAATATAATACATAACATAATACAAACAGCACAGCGGGTAGTTCTATCTAATAAATAGATGGTCAAAGGACTTTTGAATAAGAAGAATCATCATCCGTAAGAGAGAAAATAGGACTTTCCGCCAAACCTGTGGATAAAGAAACATTCTTTTTATTAAATTTGAACGACAAACCAAGTCATTGCTAATACCCTTAGGCTTTCTTGTTTTTTGATTTGTATCTAAATATATTCCTCCGTGAATGAGCAGGTGTTCACAGTAGCCCATTTGTTACCCTTTGCTTGGTCTGGATTTCATATTCATCAGGCTTCTCTCCCTCCTCTACGCTCTGAGCTCTGTGTGGCCCAAGTCTGAAGAAGCGCTAGGGATGGAGTGTGCCTCTTATCAACTTATCCTGAGAATTGACTAACCATAGCCTACATTTTCTCTTAGATCCTACTGGATTCCCCCTGCTTGCCCAAGTTCCCCTCAAAAGTTTCTGCTGATCCTTGCTTTCTTCTTTTTAGCCTGTGAAAGAAAAGCCTTTTCTGTTGGATTTTGAGACACTTGCAGATTTCTGAGATATAAGTGTTCTCCCCATTTAAGCAATGGAATTTGTTACCAATAAAGTCCCTCCTTATCTAAGTTTGGGTTTGGTTTGATTTGACATGACACAAGCTCCCTGACCAAAAACTGTGTCTTAGTTAAAATCATCCACAGGGAAGAGCTGATGAGATTATTCTCAAGTATTTATATAGTCAGACTCTGCTTTAGAGTAAATTGCTACTATCTCTATTACTTTGTTTTTCCTCAAGCTCTTATTTCTCATCCTAAATTATTTTGGTAGTTTCTTGATGGCCATCTTCATTGTTTGCCTAGATCCCTCTCACTCCAGCTGCCACAGACCTGCTGGTAAAACAGTCCTAAATAACCCACCCAATCACCTCACTTCTTTATGCAATGATATTGTGACTGATGGTTGCTTGTTTTCATATCCATCTTTAAAACTAGATAATGAGCTGTGGTGTGAAGAGACTCTGGCATAACTGTATTTATACTCCAGTGGCTGTCTCACTGCTGCTCATTATGAGGTCAAGTAATAGCTCATGCCTGAATGAACATGAATGTCGTTTGGACCCTTATTTCCTCCAATAATAACACAAGGAACCGTATTTATTTCCAATTGTTTCTTTCCAATCTATTAAAGAATTCCTTTATTTCTATGTCTTCAAATCTCCTAGCCAAACTACTTATATACTTTTCCTGGTACTTCACAGAGTTAAAAAAAAATTAAAATGAATATTGAAAAATTGATTGAATGAATTTCTAGTCTGTTTTTTTTTTCTCTCCTGTCACTTCTCCGTTGAAGTTCAGTGGTTTAGTTCTACATTTTAGCCCACTTGTCTTTTCAGTTTGGATGCTATTCTCTTAGAAACTTAACATAGTCAAATTGTCTTTAACATCCCCTACTGAGACTGACACACACAAAGCAAAATTCCCTGAAGGAAAACAACAAAAGCCAAGAAACAGATGGACAACAGCAGAGCACTGTCTCTTTCTGAAAGACATATTGCTCAGCACTCTTACTTGCCACTCCAATTCTGACAAGTTGTATCCATTTATTCTTTTTTTTTCCTTCTCTGATTTAGTCTTTGATTCAACCCATCATCAAATCTATTGATTGCCTTTCTTTGGATCCCTTTCTCATATTTCTCTAGAGTCTTTCTATTGCCAATCTATTTCAGTTCCACCATCCCTCTGCTTAATTATAGCCTACTCATTTCACCCATATTAATCCCTCCCAAACAATACTTTTAGTATATCCTTCCTTGCTGAAATATTACTCAGCTATTCCTTAATAATGCTCAAGAAGTCAAGTTCAGATTCATTGCTCTGTCATTAATGGCAACAGGGAATTCAATTTGAAAGAAGTCTCTATGTATATTTAAAAACAATTGAAATCTTTTGGAACTATTCCAACTCTGAGATGTAGAACAGTCTTATTTTTCTCCAGAAAACATTGCTTTATTTTATAGTGAAAGTTTGAATCTTTCATAGATTTTGGAATATTTAATATTATTTTAGATAAAATTGTCATTCTAAAAGCAAATTGGTAATGTTTCTTCTCTCCTTGTTGGTATTATATTAGAACATCGGTCCCTATTTCAATTGCTTATCAGAATCCCCAAAGCAAAGTTTTTGAAACTTGTTGTGTTTGAATCATAATGGGATCTTTTTAACATGCAGATTCTGATTCAATAGGTCTGGGTTGCCTTCAGACTCTCTATTTCTGACAATTTCCCAGACGCTGTTGTTGCAGCTACTCCAAAGACTACATTTTAGAAGGAAACGTTTAAACAATATCGAGGCATAGATTTAGTGGGAGGGCAGCCTGCAGTGACAATTCTGGGACAATTCTGATTAAGGTCTTTTATGTCGTTTGTCTTTTAATAGTCTCACCAATTCTATAAACTGGTTAAGTGTCACTGTAAGGCTTGTTTATCCATGAGAAAATGAAGTTTAGAAAAGATTAGGAATAATTCAAGGTCATGACATAGTAGTTGTCGGGACCAGGATACAAACACAGCTGTTTCCATCCCCAAATGCCCTTTACCCATCCCAGGACTGAAGTTTTCTTTTGCAAACAGGTAAGTAACTACCCTTCAGGAGAGTTACACCAGGCTACATCTCCTAAACTGGGGTGCTTTGGGTTTGATGTCTTGCTTTTGTTTTTTCTTATTTAGACTGTCACCACTGATACTTCTGGAATATAGAATTTCACTAGACCCAGTTTACCTCTGTAATCTTGTCCTGGAGCAACTGGGAAGCATTGTAAGGTTATTTATCTCTGTGATATCTCTGAAATTGTGGATGCTGCCAATATTGCCAATTTGGGAAATATACTCCCTGTATACAAACAAAAGGAAAGGAACAATTGCAGAGAATTAAGACAATGGCCTTGCAAATATTTCACAATAATTTTGATGAAAAACTTAGGTTGTTAAACTTGGTAGGGACTCATATATCATCCACATGGTTGTTTTCTCAAACTTTTGGTCAGGTTTTCACTTTTTTATAAGAAAATATTTAAAAGAAGACAAAAATTATACAGCATTCACATTTTTTTATACTGTTTGTTGATAATTTTGTTGTTTTATAATACTATGGGACCCCTCCTTACAGCCAAACACTCACAAAAGGTTTACATATTCTTTATAATAACCCTCCAACCTCCTACTTTGACCATCTTTGAATATTCCAGGAGGGAGGAATTTACTAGTTCGAGGTTAGATGGAATTGTTACTTCTCACTCTTGAATTTGGGTGATCTTGCTGTCTCTTACAACTCCCATATTCTTTAATATTTACTTCTGTCCAAATATCATTCATCCCTCCTTTGGAGTCTTACTTTGTGCTATTGTAAATTCACTTATTTACTATATTAGTAAGAATTTTTGAGAGCTTATCACATTGATATGACATGTGAAAATAATATGAGATATCAAGGATATATTTCATTAAGGAAAATGTTAAACAAATGAAATTTTTCAACTTATTTAACATGGTCAATTTAACTTAAGACTTCATCACCTTGCAAAAGAATAAGAAGGTGGAAACTTACCATATAATATGTGTTTTTAGCAGCCTCTATTCTCCAGTAGGCATATATTATACTTAAGAGAATCAGAATTTCAAATTTTCTTTAGCCAAAGTAATTATTTGCCAGACTAAGGTACTTAAGTTCTGACGGAATAATTGGTCTCTCTTCGGGATGACATTATGAGTTTCCATTTAAATGGTACTAGGGCACAAGACTTTTGCGTCTTTCACCAGTGCAACATAAAAAAAAAATAAAATCAATATGTATTTTAGCCATTCGTTATATAGATATGTTGAGAGATAAGTAATGATCCTCCTTATAGAATAAATGCTGGGAGATGAAAATATAAAATATGTTTGTACATATTTTCACATTATCAGGAAAATACTTACATGGCGATGTTTTTTATGCCAGTGATGCTTCTGTTAAAATAGAGAACAAATTAAAAATTTAATATATGCTTAATTATCAACTTTTCCAGTGAATGAAAATGTGTCTTACCTCCTCAGATGAATCGGCTCCCTTGGGGGAAAAAAAAGAAAAGAAAAGAAAAAATAGTGAACATCTTCATTTTATAACTCTGAGTATAAAAATGCATTAGTTGCCACAATTATGATTAAACATAATGGAGGCCAAGCCTTAGTAACTGATACATTAAACTAGTTTTTTTTTTTTGTTTAATGCCATCTTTAAAGGAGTGAAGAATAACTTTTTGCTATAATTAACTTGCTACATTTTAATATCAATTCACTCTGGTACAAATTATTTTGTGTGTATAAAAGGGAAGAAAATCTATCACGTGTGAATGAGAGTGAAATTCAGAAGCTAAGCTTTGGAATTGCTCAAAACAAATATTTTTTATGTGGATATGTTTTCAGTTGCTCAGAAGCTACTCACATTCAAATGTTTATGTGCTCATAGAGTCTGGTATTATATTTTTCTCTATTCTTAGATTTTTATTTTTCCCACTTGTATCCTTTATTAAAAATTATGTGATAAACTGTGTTAACCAATTTTTTTAAACATGCATAAGAACTTGTTGGATTAGTTGAAGTATTATTACATATCTTAATGAATCTCTCAGTAGCTGAACACAAAATATACCAACGTGAAAGAGGCCATTAATGTTAACAGAGTAAGAAATAAAGAAATGAGGAGGACATGGAGGAGGAAGAAAGAGCCTCAGAGAAGTCAAATTTACCTGATGACAAACAGGTAAATGGCAATATAGGCAGGACATTTGGTTGGTCTGGAGCTTATAATATTTAAGTGTCTTTTATAATATAATATTTAAGTGCTTCTCAATCTCACAACTTTATGGAGTTCTTTTAAAAATTTTATTTTTACATTAAACTAATTATACTTGAGTGTCTCTCTGTGTTTAGAATGTTTGTGTGTGTGTATCCAAGATTTATTTTAAATCCATAATGAACATTTCTAGGTTAATTCAAAGAAAATGTCTATATAAAACCATTAAAATCTATAAAACTGAGTTAAGGAAAATGCAAACACAGGCAAAAACACAAGAAATAAGGAGAATCCTTGGATAACTACAAAGACCATATTATTCAAAATTCCTGGATATACTTACGATCATGGCAACCATGAGAGCCATGATAAAGGCAAAGACAAGGATCTTCATATTTGGCTGAGTCCTGTGAAAGCGTATGTGAAAATCAGTAGCATTTCAGTAGCATAATCAGTAGCATAATTATCATTCATTTATTTTCAAGTTAAGCATTTGTTTACCAAACTATGCTCCAAAGCCTTGGGAAACATACTGGAAATACAAAGACAATTGAAACACATTGCCTTACATCAAGGAACTTAGAGACTGGTGGGGACCTTGATAAGTAAAGATAAGTGCTGTGATATGGAAATAGTTAAGTGCTATGGAAACACCCAAAAGGGACACCTTGAACAGACCAGAAGAACAGACCAAGCAAAAGCAGACGCTGTGCTAGATTATATAAGATAAGTAAGGAGAGATGTTGGGAGCTGGCCAAGAAATACAAATGAGAGAGAGGCTTGCATGTTGAAAATGACACCAGTCAGCATGCAAGGAAGACGATAATGGAGACAGACTGGCCCCTTAGATTGTTGTGAGACTACAGAACCCACAGAATGACATGAGGAGAGTTAAGGCAGAGTTTAAAGAAATGTTTAGAAAGTAGAATGACAAGCAACAGGGACTGGTTTTATAAAGGAGTGAGTGAGAGTGAGCCAGGTTTCTGACTTGAGAATGGTGTAGATGTTGTGACCCTGGTATTAGAACATGAATGTTACTTGGCAGAAAAAATATATAATTAAAAAGAAGTTTCAGGATAAGTATTTATAAATACTTTGACAAATTGAATCAGTAAAAGTGATTTAATATTGTAAATAATCCTATTCAATCAAATTAATGTAATCTGGGACCATTTGACATGTGTTTGTAATTCTTTCTATGCAAGTGAACCCAGTTCTTTTGCTGTTGAAAAGCAGATATTTATTTCTGAATTGAAGACATATAAGTAAAAATATTTTGCAAACTATAAGGTAAATAATGGGCAAAGACTTTTTTTTAATTGGCCATCAGTTTTGGTAGAACATTATGGTAACAACTTTTGTCTAGGGATAGAAGAGACTGTTCTACTAAATAACCTCAAATCTTTTTTTTAAATTTTTTTTTCAACGTTTATTTATTTTTGGGACAGAGAGAGACAGAGCATGAACGGGGGAGGGGCAGAGAGAGAGGGAGACACAGAATCGGAAACAGGCTCCAGGCTCTGAGCCATCAGCCCAGAGCCTGACGCGGGGCTCGAACTCGCGGACCGTGAGATCGTGACCTGGCTGAAGTCGGACACTTAACCGACTGCGCCACCCAGGTGCCCCATAAATAACCTCAAATCTTTAACATATGAAACAGAACTCAGGGCTGATGGCATTTTCCTTGTTCTTATCTGCTTATTTTGCCACATTGGCTTTAATTCAGGACTGTGGCATTAGATAAATTATAAAAATTAAATCTTTCTTGGTGAAGTTTTTCTATCATCTACTAGTTAAACCAAATGTTCAGTGATTTGATGATACAAAATAGAATGTAACTTTTGATGTTGTTTAGAGCTGGCATTTTTTTGAAAGTAGAAGACTGAGAGATATTCACAGTAATTGGTATGCCATAGGCAGATAGATAGATAGATAGATAGATTTAAGGACTTTGAAAAAAAATTTCCCTAAAACCACAATAATAAAATCTTGAAACAGTCAAATTTTTTTCAGCCAAATTACAAATAAAATGAAAATATATCATAAAAAATGAATCATTGAAACAAAATAGCCTATTATACAGAGTTAATTATGCAGAAAAATAGAAACTATTTTGGACAATGAAAAGGTAATGGAAAATGCATTGGTGCTGGGGATAAAGTAACTTTGAAAAGGTTGCTTCATTTTTTTATTTTTAAAAAATTTTAATTCCAATATAGTTAACATACAGTGTTATGTTAGATTCAAGTGTGCTGCATAGTGATTCAACAACTCTATACATCACTGAGTGCTCACATTGATGACTGTACACTTAATCCCCTTCAGCTATTTCATCCATCTCCCCAGTTACCTCCCCTCTGGTAACTATCAGGTAGTTCTCTACTATTAAGAGTTTATTTTTAAATTTTTGAAATAATACACATTTGCAAAAAAGAGAGCTGATGCTACTCAATACAACATTTTCTTATAACATTTAAACTTCAACTTTAAGTTAAAGGTCAAAGTAATTATTAACAAAGTCAATGTCATATATTTAGTCAAAGAAATAAAATAGATTTTAGAAAATCCCACCAGCAGAAATGATGGGGCACATCTTCTCCATTTTCCACACCATTCTCTTTGTACAATAATTGCTATTAATTCAGAAGCACTGAAATCCTGAACTCACCTTCAGATCCCAACATCAGGTCATTACTTCTTTAAATTTTTTTTTGAAAAAATTATCAATGAGTAATATACATTTTATAAATGGTTTTCAGCTTATTCTAACAAACAAAAGATTAGAATCAGGTGATATTTGATTGTCCATGAATATATTACCTGTTATCCAAGATGAGACTCAAAAGTCAGAGAACCCAAAATTCTCAAGCCTTAATTAAGAGTATGATGTGCTTTTCCTGAGGACTGATGTATTTAAATACACTGAAATCCTCCATTTGTTTTTCTAAATCATGTCAAATATGAGATCATATTATAGTACTGAAAATAATGCCCAAAATCTGTCTCCACAGAAACCAAGATAAACTGAACATGGTGATTTTATAATAGAAGATTGTTAAGAAGATGACCAGGAAACAAATGGACCTGTCAAATATTAATCCTAGTATTAGTCTAGGCATATGTGAAAAAGACAAAAGGAAATGTATGCAAGAGTAAACCAAGTGTGGAAATGAATTGAAATGGTAAAAATATCTCTGTAGAATGCCATCTACCCTGTTTCAACTATTGCATGTCCAAGATGGAACAACTCTATCCCAAAAATGATACCATCTTATTAAAAGTTTATCTGTTTTCTGGGGCGCCTGGGTGGTGCAGTCGGTTAAGTGTCCGACTTCAGCCAGGTCACGATTTTGCAGTCCGTGAGTTCGAGCCCCGCATCAGGCTCTGGGCTGATGGCTCGGAGCCTGGAGCCTGTTTCCGATTCTGTGTCTCCCTCTCTCTCTGCCCCTCCCCCGTTCATGCTCTGTCTCTCTCTGTCCCAAAAATAAATAAACGTTGAAAAAAAATTTTTTTTTAAAGTTTATCTGTTTTTCAATAAGTGGTAATAACCAGCATAATAATATAGGAGTCATCATTTATTTCAAGTATGTTTCCTACAAATTATTAAAATGTGCTTTTATTCTGTTGACTTTGGCATATTTTAAGTCTGAATTCATGTTGCCAAAATTCAGTAGTCTTTTGAGAATTGTATAATAAAGCAATTCTTATTTTCAAATCAAATTACCTTAGAAGCTTGGTATTACATAGCTCACATAGCAAACAGAGGAATATGTTTTGAAATTTGATTTACTTACTTTGATTCTCTAGAGGCCCATGTTCCTCAACGGAAGCCATGTGTTCATAAGATTACATTAGATAGAAGGAAAAACTGTTTTCACCAGTTTCTAGTCAAACTTTATAAAAATCCACCTCTTTGCTACTAGTTGATTAATTCAGTGTAATCAGAACTGAATATCAGAAAATAACTTTTAAAGTTTAGGTAAGTTCTTTGTCCCAGTCTATTATTACTCAAAGTGTGGTATGTGGGACTGTGTGGACACCACCTGAGAGCTTGTTGGAAATGCAAATTTTTTAGTCCCTCTTTCCAGACTCAGAATCTCAGAGGTGCACTGGGAATCTCATTTTAACAGTTTTTCCGGGAGATTATTTGGTACCATAAAGTTTGAAAAACTGCATGATAGGCTTATAATAATAAAAATGTATTATTTTCCTATAGACTTGATCCCATAAATAAAACTTAACTTTTAATTTTTAACAGGTGTTTTAAGAAAATATTTATTTAAATTTCATGCAAATCTTGTATGCTATATTTGAATAACTCAGTCAGAAAGTATTGTTATTCTCTGGGTAGTATACAAAATATGAGTTTTATTAAGACCAAAAAAAAAGAATTAAAGTCAAATTCAATTAATCATTGTTATATTTTTCACCGATTTCTAAGCGTCATAGATACATGGTCTCTTGTCAAATCCAAACACATCCAACTCTAGTATATTCTCAATGGGAAAAAGATATACAAGGTTTAGTAAGTATTGAAATAAGTCTGATTTTTAAAAATAAGCCCTGCTTATTCATTTTGGGATTGTCATATGACTTCCTTTTTTCCTCTTTTCTTTCTCTCTCCCTCCATGTCTCACTTTCTTTCCTCACTTATGTATTTATTGATTCATGTAAACAATGTTATGAGGCACTAACCTAATAGACCTATGAAATTCCTGGCCTCATCAACAAAGAGTGAACTAATGTTCCAAAGGCAATACCAAACAACACCAGAAACAACAACAAACTGCCAGGTAATGAAAAGAAATAGATGCTAATAATTATGCACATTTAAATATATACATTTAAAACCTACAATTAAAAACACATGTTAGATTCAGATATAAAAATGTAGGCATTATTCCACCCATCACTTTCTGCCTTAATGTAATAGGAAGTGTGAGGATTATGTGTGACAGTGGGAAACAAGAAGGTAGACTCTAAGCACCAGAATAGCCTTCTTGTGTTAGTTATGGTGCCACCCTCCAGAGACAGTAGGTCATTTTAGAATACTGATGGACCAGAACATGTCCTGATATTTTACAGTTAAGTAAAACAGATGTAATTTCCTCTATAACCAACCATACCATTTGAAAATGCCAGAGTTTACATTTACAAGGGAAATATCAATGAAGAGCTATTGCTATATCACAAGTGTGGCATTAAATTGGTGGCATAAGGATGCAACCTGTGAATTGGTATTTATGATGGTATTTGTGCTGAATTTTCCTTCCCTTTCTCTTCCTTTCTCTCTTGTTGTTTCTCCTCCTGTCCCTCCTCCTCTTACATTTCCCTTTCAATGAAAACATGGTTAACAGTCTATAACATAAGCCATGACGTGTACTTATTTAACTCAAAAAAAAACTTTTGTTATATTCCTGTATGAATTACTAAAATAAAAAATACTGCAACTGAGAAATATAGAACAATGTATGACTGCCTACTAGATAACATAAAACCTCCTGGGCATTGGAAGTACAAAGTGACAATCTCCTACTGCTGCCTTTGGGGGTTCACCTTATGTTATGGATGTTTGTTTCCTCCCAGATTGATATGTTGAAGCCCTACTCCCGAATATGTTGTATTAGGAGGTAGGGCCCTAGGGAGATAATTAGGTTTAGATGAGTTCATGAGGGTGAAGCCCCTGTGATGGGATTATTGCTCTTATAAGAAGAAAAAGAGCTTCTTCTGTCCACCATGTGAAGAGACAGGCAGCTTTCTGGAAGCCAGGAAGAGGACTTGCATCATGAACCCAATCCTACTGGCACCCTGATATCAAAGTTCCCAGGCTCCATCAAGTCTATGGTATTTTTTATAGTAGCCTCAGCAGAATGAGAGATCTTTGTGAAACAGACAAGGAAAAAGGTGACTGCTGATAGAGTGTTTAATATGGTATTCTAAATTTGGGAAGAAAAGGTCAAGAGTGGGCTTTAAGATTTAGAAGTAATCTGATTATTGATTATAGTGAAAACTATGAACATTAAAGAGATTATATAGGAAAAAGTAAGTGACAGGTCACTGGTCATCTGGAAACAGATGTAAAATCTTTTAACTGAAGTTATTGGTTTAGGTAGTGCTTTTCTCAGATCAAGCTTCTGCTAAGAATAAAAAAGTCCATGCTACAAAAACACACAAAAAGGTATTATACAATATTAAATTGATTTTATTGAATGAAAAATAATTATCTCAGTGACTATTTCTTCAGATTCTTTAGTAAAGAACAATAAGGAACAACTTAACTTCATCGGCATATCAGTACTTGCAACAAAATACTCTCCCAAATACTTATCAATGATCAGAAACCATCTCCATTCAGAAATAAAAGCCAAACTTATTCAATATGGACATTACTAATAGTTAAACATATTAAAATCTTCATTATCTAAACCCTTATTCTGGATTTAGAAAATGACACAAAAATGTGTTTTAAAGTCAGAATCAATTCTACATTTGTGTTCAGACAATGTTTAATACCCACAGGGGCAGGTAGGGTGAAATAAATGAGCAAAAGGAGGTCTGGAGCTGCTGAAATGCATGTCATTTCGAAGGTGACAACTGTTAGCCTTTTATGGCCATGAATTCTCAGATTAAGGCCTCCAAATTAGAAGAAAGATAAAGTGTGTTCACTAATTTCTATACAGGAAGCCTCTAAACACAGATCACAGACTTTGGTCTGTCCTGAGACACCCTTTCCAATGGTGCTCAACCACCTGGCGACTTCTCCTCCAGGTGTTTGCATAAGCAGCTCAACCACTAACCCACTCTTTTATTCAATAGTAAGAAAGTGGTGAAGCCAATTGCCATTAATTGGCACAAGCTCAGAGTCAGAGTTTAGATACATATTGCCAAAGACCAGGGAATAAAACAAACATTGAATATGAAATACTGAGAATATAGCTATGACAGCTAATTCCAGTCTTCCAATCAACTCTGATTCTGTGTTTGTGGCTTAAATAGCTTCTGCCTTACTTTCTCCTGATTGCAAGTTTGGTTTAGCTGAAAATTAGCGACAGAGCACCACACAACAACAGGAATAAGTACTATATCTCTATTTTTTGGTTCTTTGACTTTGAAGAAGTTTTACCTCAGTAGATGAGCTTCTAGAAGGTTCCTTAAAGAATTTTTTTAAGTTAAAAATCAGGTGCCAGGGGAAATCGAAATCTTAGCATTATTTGTTAAATATCATAGGGACTTGAAATTTCTCTCATGATTAACAAGTAAAAGCGAAGATTGGATTATACTTTTAGCACAGAAAATCAATACAATCTGTTTATTTAACTATTGTCAACCACTTTTGGAAAGAAAGGGAGAAGAAATAATAAACACCTTACCTTTAGTGGAAGGATTGTAACTGAAGGAATTCAGGACAATTGCAAAGGAATGTATTTGGCGGGAAGGGGGCAGGAAGTAATTCTATTCCTAAGGCAATTTAAAAACCTTTCTCTACCTTATTAACAATACTATAAATATTACAAATAGATTTTAAATATATAAATTATATGTAGACTTCTAAAATATTTTCATAAATAGAAATGTCTTACTACATCATCTATCTTTGGGGGTTACTTTAAAAAAAAGAAAAAAAATAGAACTATTATTCCTGTAGCATTTGTTATACAGTATATCTTTGTATCATAAAAAGATAAATTCATTCTTTTTGAAAAATCACTTCATTACTGTTTGTAATGACAGAAATCTTGTCAGTTTGTGGACTGTTGTATCTTCAGAGGCTTGGAGTCATGTCTGGCATGTAGTATATACTCTATAAATATATGTTTCATGAACAAATAAATCTACAAGATGATTTGGGGCAGCACATGAATAAAAAGATTTAAAAAAATTTTTATGTTCAGGTTAATGTGTATTAAAATATTATACATATAACTACCTAGTAAATTTGTGACTTGAGTTACAATTATATAGTTAGTACTTAAACCATTTAGGGGTACCTGTGTGGCTCAGCTGGTTAAGCGCCAGGCTCTAGATTTTGACTCAGGTCATGATCCCAG
The DNA here is from genome assembly GCF_016509475.1 of Prionailurus bengalensis. Lineage (NCBI taxonomy): Eukaryota > Metazoa > Chordata > Mammalia > Carnivora > Felidae > Prionailurus > Prionailurus bengalensis. The sequence continues at coordinate 149,725,044 of NC_057344.1, forward strand.
GGTCATGTGATTGAGACCCATGTCAGGCTCCTCACCCTGGATCCTGCATGGCTCAGCATGCAGCCTGCTTGAGATTCTCTTTCTCTCCCTCTGCTCGTCTCCCCTGCTCACACTTTCTCTCTTTAAAAAATAAGAGAAAAAAAAGGAAAGTAAGCCATTTAAATAATGTTAAGTTAAAAATACTCATTAAATATAGCCTAGATAGGAAATGCATATGGCAAACATTTGAAATGCCAAGCTGGAGTAATAGAAGCTTACAGTAATGAAGTCCACTCAATGACAAGATCTCCATTGCTCTAGAAAACTTGAGAAGTTAGATGATTAGTGGAGCAATGCAAGAATAAACCCCATTAACTGATTTATTCAAGGAATTAAACCTAAAAAAAGTGGGTTTTTTTTTTGGTCTTCATAACTAAAAAAATGTGTTTTAAGTTTACCCCTATCGTTTAGATGCCAGACTATACTATTAATGAAAAAAAACCTTAATTTTCAATTGGTATGTTTATATGCAAAAAAGTTATGCACACATCTACATACAATAATTTAGGCAAATACAGACGTATATACCGTTGCCAAAAATAAGTATGCCATCTTAGTTCTTCCCACGTGGAAGAGTAGCTTCAGACCACAGGCTAAACTTATATAAGTTCACAGACTTCTATGCAGTTCTGATGAACACAGTGTTTCGTTTTTTTTCCCCCCTTAGGAAACATGTAGATATTTACAAAAAGTGAAATATTTAAAAGCTTTTTATTAAATCTGGAGTGGAACTCATCTGGAGTGAAATTCATCTCCGGAAGTAGAATTAGAAAAATCTCAGTTAAAAAAATATGACTGTCTTACAGCAGAGTCAGCAAACTTTTTCTATAAAGGGCTAGATAACAAATAGTTCATACTCTGTAGGACATACGGTGTCTGCCATGTACTCTGCTGTCATAGCATAAAAACCAAGTCATTACAGACAATATGGAAAAGAATAGGCATGGCTATGTGCCAATAAAATTTTGTTTATAGGCACTGAACTTTGAATTTCATATGCTTTTCGCATCACAAAACCTTATCCTTTTTTTGACATTTTTCAACCATTTAAATATATTTTTAAAAAATTATTAGTTCTGACCTACAGGCTATAGCTACCAACAACTGCCTTACAGATTATGGAAAATGTATGAGAAGTAAACACAAAATCTATGGAGCAGTGGGAAGAAAAAAGGGGAAAGAAGAATGAAGGGCAAGTATTTGTGTGCCTTGTAGAAATACATTTTCTGGCCCTATTAACAAAATTATTAATAAAGATTTGTTTCGTGGAGGAATCAAGATTCTTACCCCAGCCTACAGAAATTCTGTCTAACATGCATAGCATCTTTGACTGAAGAAATATTGTTGCTCAGCCTTTCTGACTATAAATCAAAGACAATATCTAAAGTAAAATGAATAAATTAATTAAATGTGACAAAAACTCCCAGTTTTCTTCTTTTCTTTTTAATTTTTTTCATTTCATTTATTTTTAGAGAGAGTAAAAGAGAGCACAAGTGGGAGAGAGAGGCAGAGGGAGAGAGAGAAAATCTCCACACTCAGTGTGGAGCCTGGAACAGGGCTTGATCCCATGACGCTGGGATCATGACCTGAGCCTAAATCAAAAGTCGGACGCTTAACTGAGTGACCAGTCACCTGCCAAAAATTCCTGGTTTTCGAATTTGCTTTGTCTTTTATACTTTTTACCCTTTAAAATTTTTTTATTTTTGTTTTCTTTTTTATATTAAATATAATTTATTGTCAAATTGGTTTCCATACAACACCCAGTGTTCATCCCAACAGGTGCCCTCTTTCCCCTCTCCCCCACCCCCCATCAACCCTCAGTTTGTTCTCAGTATTTAGGAGTCTCTTATGGTTTGTCTCCTTCCCTCTCTGTAACTTTGGTCTTCTGTTAAGTTTCTCAGGATCTACATATGAGTCAAGATGTATGGTATCTGTCTTTCTCTGCCTGACTTATTTCACTTAGCATAATACTCTCCATTTCCATCTACATTGCTACAAATGGCCAGATTTCATTCTTTCTCATTGCCAAGTAGTATTCCATTGTATATATAAACCACATCTTCTTTATCCATTCATCAGTTGGATACCTTTTACCTTAATTTAAATCCAGCCAAAAGTGAGAATAATATTTTTAATTCATGTTATATTTTATTCAAGTCAAGGTGTTGTAACTAATGGAATGTGAAGTGAATGTCCTTCTGTAAAGAAATAAAAATCAGTATTGATTTAACTCTTGATTTAAGAGCAAACTGTAGTATATAGAAATGCCAGAATAGTATGTTTTGGTATAAAATAAAATAGTAGATAGGAAAACACAAAATTGTGACCAAAAGTGTACAGAATTGAGAACAACAAATGAAGGCTGTTTAAGGTAAAATATTTTGCCTATTTAGTGTAAACTTGGTTATATTATAAACTCAATGTTTTTAATAGTGTAAAGTGAAATTTCTTCTAGGCAACTAACTTGTTATATTCTGGATAGCTGACTCATTCTCTTCTTAGGCTCAGTCCTAGTGGGAGTAATTATAGCTCTTTTTGCAAATCAACAGCAAGTTTGGGAGCAATTTTTACATTTTTCCTCAAATTGCTTTCCTTTATTTTAGAGATAATGCATTTAGTATGAAAGTGAGTGAATACCAATATCAGTGATATCGGGATTAGCTCTTTAATGGAACGGGAAAGAAAGGAGTCTTTTTTTATAATCCACTTTGTCTCTGTTTCCAAGGTATATTTAATATGATGGCTCAAATGAACACATCACTACTATTAAATGACTTCCAAAAAGTTAAAGGGGAAAATTTTGAGGATTCTGACAGAACACAAGTTGGTACGTTTAGAAGCGTGTGTTGTTGGTGTTCCCTCCCCCTCTTTGCTGTGCTCTGTGGAGTGTGGAGTCTCACAGGTTGTAGTCTCTGTTACTCGATGCCAGGATACTGTATGGCTTGCTGATAAAGTTCCTTGTCTCAGTAGAGGAGGGGACCTCTGTGTTCTTCTAGATAGAAATAAAAAAGATAACAAATTATTTTTTTGTTCATTCATAAAGCCAAACTGGATCTCTGTGGGTTTTGTTTTGTTCTGTTTGCTTTATTTTTATTCAGTGGGAAAAGACCTTCAAAATACTTGACCGGGGGGAACATTAGTTGAGGTGTGTTCACTTCCAAAGTTGTTTACTATATAAATATTCAAACTTCTATATTTGGAGTAAATCCTATTTCTTTCTTTTTGCAACTGCTTGGGCACTTGGGATTTTAATAAAGTCAATTAACTTGTCATATAGTTTAAATAGAGAATGGTATGTGAGCAAATGTACCATAAGGCACTGAACTACTTTAGACATAATAGTAACTTCTTCAAGGGGAAAAACGTGTTTTATCATTTATGTTCCAATTAATAACCTTTAGCAAGTATCTCCTCTCGTACAGAAGTGAAATGAAAGCTGAAATAATTTTCTTGATGTGAATACTTGACAAACAAATCCAACATTATCACTAAATTCTTAGAAAATGATGGCAAAAAACTGTTCTTACATCTCCTTATAACTGCTACTGGCTTCATCGTGTTCTTAGCTGAATAAAAAGATGTCATGAACAGAAATGATGGAGGCCAATACTGGAATCAAAAGAAAAAAGAGAATGGTTAAAGTATGACAGAGAGAAAAGAAGAGTAAACCTACTGATTTCTGTGAAAGATGAATTACTAACATATTTTTCTTTTTTCTTTTTTCTTTTTAAAGTAATCTCTATACCCAATGTGGGGCTTGAACTCATGACCATGAGACCAAGAGTTGGATGCTCTACTGACTGAGCCAGCCAAGTACCCCTAATACTGTTTTTTTTTATCCACATTGTTTATATATAGAATGCAAATCCTGAATGTTAATTTTGAATTGGCTGTACATTTCAGGAAGTGCCAAAGGCCTTCAAAATGTATGCATGGATACAGAATGCATGAGGTCGCAAAAGCACTGAGCAACATGAGACCTTGTGAGGAAAATGAATGAACAGCCGAGGTGGGAGGGGAAAGCATGTTCCCTGTTGGTTAAGGGACTGAGTTGCTCCTATAATCTTTAGAATGATTATGAATAGAATGATTTATTATATTGATAGAGTTTTTTTATGTATAAAGCACTTTCATATCTCTTACCTACTTAAGTACTCAGTAATTTGTATGAATTTCTCACATCTGAGAAAGATGAAGCTCAGATAAATTGTATTTTTATTAGGCCACATGGCTAGTAAATTGCAAAATTCTGATACACACTCAGATATTTTCAGGGCAAGATTATATCTTTGGCATGTATTGCTATCTTGTGTCTAATTATCTATTTATGCATAACCTAAATTCTATTTAATTTTAAAAATAAAACACAATTTAAACTTTTGGTTTCTTTTTACTTTTTTTCTAAATTTATTCAATATTGAGAGAGAGACAGACAGACAGACAGAGACAGAGCATGAGTTGGGGGAGGGGCAGAGAGTGGGACACACAGAATCCAAAGCAGGCTCCAGGTTCCAAGCTGTGAGCACAGACCCCGATGCAGGGCTTGAACTCAGATCATGACCTGAGTTGGATGCTTAACCAACTGAGCCACCTAGGCACCCCTAAACTCTTGGTTTCTAAGATGAACATTCTTTGAGCTAATGTCTTTTAACTAGGTAATTAGCCATAGATATAATTTATTTCACTTGAATTTATTTGTTTTAGTATTTCACAGATATATTCTTAGTGACATTGTTGTGATGAGCGCCGGGTGCTGTATATAAGTATTGACTAACTAAGTTGTACACATGAAAGTAATATTACACTCTATGTTGACTAACTGGCATTTAAATAAAAATTTTAAATAAATAGATGATAGATAGAAAAGAAAAAAATTAAGTAAGAAAGAAATATTCTCAAAATGTCAGTTTAAAAAATAAAACAAGGAGAAACTGGGTAGCTCACGTCAGTAAGGTACACTTGATTTCAGCTCAGGTCATGATCTCACAGTTCATGTGATCCAGTGGGCTCTAGGCTGACAGCACAGAGACTGCTTGGGAGTCTCTCTCACACTCTCTCTCTCTCTCTCTCTCTTCCCCTCCCCCAGTTGTGCACTCTCTGTCACTCTCTCTCAAAAATAAATAAATAAACTTAAAAAAAAATAACGCAAAACTTCTAATCCCTAACAGCTTTTGTTCTAAACACTGTGCTAGGCATGTATGTGTATTATCTACACAAGAATAATGCAAGGTGGATTATTTTTCACTATTTTAGAGATAAGAAGTTTCCTAAACTTCTAAAGTAATCATTTTGAATGTCCTACCATCAAAAAGCAAGACCTTAGAATATAATAATAAAATAAAACTGACACAATAAACTGCTTCCAGTTTCTATTTGTCAATCTTGTTAAAGAAAAACTGATAAAGAATGGTTAATAAGAGTATTGTGCTAATTAGAAAAAAACATTCTTAAAAATATCTTATTTTAGGTGTGCCTGGGTGGCTCAGTCAGTTAAGCATCCCACACCTGATTTTGGCTCAGGTCAGGATTTCATGGTTTGTGAGATCCAGCCCCGCATCAGGCTCTGACCTGATGATATAGAGCCCCCTTAGGATTCTCTCTCTCCCTCTCTCTCTCTGACCCTCCCCCCTGCTCTCTTTCTCTCTTTCTCTCAAAATAAATAAATAAAACATTTGGAAATATATCTTATTTTAGCACCTTTAAAAATATTGCTTGTATTTTTCTGCTAAATAATATTATTTGGTTGTATATACATTTTTAACAGATAAAAAATGTGAGAGAAAGGATATATGAAAATATATCTTGTTTTCTAAAGGGAAGACAAAAAGCCTGAGCAGTGGATAATCTCACCACTGTTGAAACCTTGTTTCTATTAATATGGTAGTTATGTGGTTTAAAATACCAGTAACCCATCTGGATTCTAAGAAATACTATGATCACCTATTATTTTTCTGCCCAATATTTGTACCCACATATTCTAAGGAGTGTTTCATGCAGGATGATTCAGAACATGATAATAGGAAATGAAGATGTTATATGTATATTGATTATTAACATTCTGTTTTCATGTAGACTCACCTCTGCCATGATCTAGTTCTGTGTTTCAAAGAAGTTCTTAATTCTCTCTTGGCCTCAATTTCTTATGTGTATAAGTTTAGCTGGATACAGGCAAAATGAATTTCCCAAACGTATTTTCTAATTTTATCTGAACATGTATCTCAAAAACATTTGGATATGTCATAAATTATATCCCTATTAAAATATTAGTGTACTTCATTATTTGAATGAATGGAGAACTAAAGCTTGGTAGCCATCTACCAATTATAAACACTTGTCTGCCTGAATGACAAGCCACATAATAGAATAGGACTCCTATCCACTATTATTAGCACTGTAGATTGAAAAAATAATCTTTATCTTCAAGTTTTACATCTGTAAGATGTTGACAATATATACAATATGTGTGTATGTGTTATTGTAAAGTTTACTAATAATGTTTATAATAGAAAATACTATTATTTAGGTGAAAGATGCTAAATCAGAAAATACAAATTCAAGGAACTGTAGACACCAGGTAAGTGAGTAAAACAGAATTAGATATCCAAAATCTATAAAGAACTCATCAAACTCAACAATCAAAAAACAAATAATCCAGTCAAGAAGACATGGCATTTTCCAAACAAGACATAGACATTTTTCCAAAGACATCCAGATGGCCAACAGACTCATGAAAAGATGCTCAACGTCATTCATTATCAGAGTAATACAAATCAAAAACTATGAGATATCACCTCGCACATGTCAGAATGGCTAACAACACAGGAAACAACAGATGTTGGGGAGGAGGTGGAGAAAGGGGAACCCTCTTACACTGTTGGTGGAAATGCAAACTGGTGCAGCCGCTCTGGAAAACAATATGGAAGTTCTTCAAAAAGTTAAAAATAGAACTATCCTACAATTCAGCAATTGCACTACTAGGTATTTACCCAAAGATTATAAAAATACAGATTTGAAGGGACACATGCACCCCAATGTTTATAGCAGCAGCATCAACAAGAGATAAATTATGGAGTCAAGTGTCCATCAACTGGTGAATGGATAAGAAGAGGTGGTATATATATATACAGAATGGAATGTTACTCAGCCATATAAAGAATAAAATCTTGCCATTTGCAGCAACATGGATGGAGCTAGAGTGTATTACGCTAAGTGAAATAAGTCAGTCAGAGAAAAAAATACCATATGATTTCACTCATATATTGAATTTAAAAAAACAAATGAAGGGGCGCCTGGGTGGCTCAGTCGGTTAAGCAGCCAACTTCTGCTCAGGTCATGATCTCACGGTTCGTGAGTTTGAGCCCTGCGTCGGGCTCTGTGCTGACTGCTCAGAACCCAGATCCTGTTTCAGATTCTGTGTCTCCCTCTCTCTCTCTGACCCTCCCCCATTCATGCTCTGTCTCTCTCTGTCTCAAAAGTAAATAAACGTTAAAAAAAATTAAAAAAAATAAAAAAAAACAAATGAATGAGGGGTTGGGAGAAGAAATAGGCAAACCATAAAACAGACTCTTAATTATAGAGAACAAACAGGTTTGCTGGGGGGGGGGGGGGGCAGGGGGATGGGCTAAAGCAGTAATGGGCATTAAGGAGAACACTTGTGATGAGCACTGGGTGTTGTATGCAAGTGAAAAATCATAAAATTCTATAATTGAAACTAATGTTATACTGTATGTTAAAAAACTGAAATTTAAATTAAAAACTTAAAACAGAATTAGATCTACAAAAGGTAAGATAAAATAAGGATTTTGACCTTCTGGAGTTCAAGCCTTGTTGAAAGTAACGTAACAATTGATATTCACCTCCAGCCAATTTTTGACATGTAAGAATTAGTGCTCTGTATTGCTAGACCCTTGAAATTATTTTTAGGAGATGAATCAAAAGTATTGATTTTTAAAAATATGAAACTTCTGATATTTACATGTTGCCAACTACTTAAAACCATGCTTCAAAATAGTGTGCATCGACAAAACATATTGAGGGGCTGGGTTTTGCCAAAGTACTGCTTGTGTCTCTGTATTACTGGAGAATGGGTCATTTTGGCAAGCTAAGTGGTATCTTTAGTCTAAAAATTAACTTTTAAGTATAAAGATGTTTAAAAATCCCTAATCATTTTATGTAGAAGGATTTTAAAATTTTACCACACATTATTACATTCTGAAGATCAATTACTACTCTATAGGTTATTTATAGCCATTGAATAATTTAAAGTGGTTTATCATGTGTTCCTAAAATTTCTGTTTTTTTATATCACTTATATCATTATATATAAATTTTATGTAATTTATGTAGTCTCTGATTTTTATATCTCCTATAAATCATATTGTTTGCCTTTCAGTTTTTATGACTTCCTATCAGTCCATATTGTTTTGTATGAATCTATTTAAAAAGCATTGTCTCTCGAAGGCAAGAAATCGGTCTTATTCAATTTTCATCCCCATCAATTATATTGGGGCTTGATAGCCATGCTTCTTCATTTCTGGAACTTGAGAGAAGGTCTGGATCAGTCATTTCTCTTGGGTAGTTTTGCTCTTAATACCTCCTCTAAGTCTTCTGTCTTAGCCCCTTTCTTTCTAAATCGCTACTTAATTTTCATTGGTCCTTCTTTCCCAAGACATACTATCAAGTTCTCTCATCCTACATTCTACAAATACTATCTCATAATTCTCTATTTCTTCAGCTATATCACTAGTTTCTCCCACGCTTTACTTCCAAATATGACCAATGTCTGCCCCCAGCTGAGAAAACTAACCGAAGACCAAGGTGGGGGGGGGGAGGAAAAAAAAAGAGAGGGAGGGAGCCAAACCATAAGAGACTCTTAAAAACTGAGAATAAACTGAGGATTGATTAGGGGGGTGGGAGGGAGGGGAAAGCAGGTGGTGGGCATTGAGGAGGGCACCTGTTGGGATGAGCACTGGATGTTGTATGGAAACCAATTTGACAATAAATTTCATATTAAAATAAATAAACAAACAAACAAATAAATAAATAAAAATTAATTAATTAATTAAAAAATACATTGGTGATTTCTGCTTTATAACTTCTGCATTCAACTGACTTTTGCTCATTCATGTCACTCTTGGATAATTATCACTTGTTTCCTGATTGACCTTTCCACTTTTCCCCTAACATTTGCCAGGTCATTATCATATTATTCTCAGAATTATTCCGGGGCGCCTGGGTGGCACAGTCGGTTGAGCGTCCGACTTCAGCCAGGTCACGATCTCGCGGTCCGTGAGTTCGAGCCCCGCGTCAGGCTCTGGGCTGATGGCTCAGAGCCTGGAGCCTGTTTCTGATTCTGTGTCTCCCTCTCTCTCTCTGCCCCTCCCCCGTTCATGCTCTGTCTCTCTCTGTCCCAAAAATAAATAAATGTTGAAAAAAAAAAGGGGGCGCCTGGGTGGCGCAGTCGGTTAAGCGTCCGACTTCAGCCAGGTCACAATCTTGCAGTCCGTGAGTTCGAGCCCCACGTCGGGCTCTGGGCTGATGGCTCAGAGCCTGGAGCCTGTTTCCGATTCTGTGTCTCCCTCTCTCTCTGCCCCTCCCCTGTTCATGCTCTGTCTCTCTCTGTCCCAAAAAAAATAAATAAAAACGTTGAAAAAAAAATTAAAAAAAAAAAAGAATTATTTTGCACAAACAGATATACCAAGTCATTTTACTGTATATATGTGTGTGTGTGTGTGTGTGTGTGTGTGTGTATTTGTGGCTTTATGTTACATACAGAATAATATTGAAGATATTGAAAGAGCATTCAAGCCATTCCATATCTTTCCTGGGAGATACTTCTGACCTCACTTCATGCCTCATCCATGATTTTCCTGAAAATATCCTATAATTTTATGTCTTCAAGACTTGCAATGTACCACTGACAGAGAATGCCTTCTGCTCACATCCTCTGATTAATGAACTTCTGCATTTCCAAAACAAAGTTGAAATTTCAATATTTCTGTGGAAATATCCTCCAAGCCTTAAAAAGGTATAGTCATTGCTTATTTGGTGTGTTCATTAACAGAGTATTTGCATTGATGCTGTATTTTAGTCACTAACATAGATTTATTCATTCATTCACTCATGTAACAGTTATTTAAACTATTTAATTATACATATTTAAATTCATTACATAAACTATTTAAATATTCAAACGAAAATACATTATTCTAGGCTCTTGAGATAGAGCTCTCATGAAAATACATTTTCTTAAAGGGGATACAAATTTGTAAGTGTACAGGTTTACACAAACACATAATTAGAGACAGGCAGCAAAAAACCCACATGATTAAAAGAGTAAAATGTATAGTATTTACGTTGTATGCTAAGAAGAAAAATAAGTAAAGAAAATGGAGTAGGCAGTATCAGGAGGAGTGTTGTGGAACAGGGCCAAGAAAAGCCTCATGGAAAAGGTAAGTAAGGACTTAAGGTACAGAAAGAGAAGAGAGTGTGGTCCATGTGTTCATCTGGGTTAAGAATTCCAGGCTGAGAAAACAGCAGGTGGAAAGCTCTTAGGTGGCAGCTTGTTGCAGGGAGTATGGCCAGAGTCTCAAAAGATGAGTCTGCAAACAAAGTGCAGTTAAGTGAAGGTCCTCATACTCCAGTGGAAACGAGGCCCTGACTCCAGAATGAAGCTTCTTTTTATTAGGATGATTGCTAAAGACTACGTGCATAAAGTCAGCTAAGCAAGTGTGTTAATCAATCTAGTGGTTTAGCTTTTCAAGGTTGAATTTCGAGTTAATTGGTTTTTATAATACTAGGAAGGGTCACGTGTGAAGGAGGATCTGACCCTTGACAATGTTAATGGCTCTAGGAGTTCCTTATGAGCCGCAGCCATGTTCAACTGTGTAAACATGTCCTAAGGCCTTGCACATTCTCCAGCCCTTCCCTTTTGAAGTCTTTTCCTTTGATGCTTCTCTCCTCCATCTCCCACAGCAGCTTGCTTAGAGAGCTCAAGGAATAGCAAAGAGGCCAACAGGGCAAGAACAGGAAGTACATGAGGAATATAAAATGTAAGATCAAAGAAGCATCAGGGGGGCTGATGAAGTAAGATATCTTAGGAAATTTTAATGATGTTGGATTTTAATCTGGGAGTGACAGGAAATCAATGGAAGAATGTATGGTAATAAAGTGAAATACTATGAATTGCATTTAAGAGCATCACCCTGACTTCTCATTTGAAAATAGCAGAAGGGAAGAAGACTGAGACCAGTTGGAAGGTTACTCCTATAAAGCAAGTTATAATGCTGGGTTGAACCATAGTGGTAACAATGAAGGTCATGAGAGTGTCAGATTCTGGATACCATTTGAAAATAGAGCCCAAGGGATCTGCTAATGGATCAAATGTAGGTGTGAAAAAGAAAGAGAGATGAGCAAAAGATGACTAGCAATTTTTGGACCGAGGAATGGCAGAGAAGCATTTGGAATGGGAAGCTTTTAAGAGCAGAAAATTTTTTGGAAGGTCAATAACTCAGTTTTAGATATGTTGTTTAACATTTCCTATTAAGACATTCAGGGATATGGGTGATTAATCCATACTTGCATATACAAGTATGGAATTTAAGGGAGAGGTTGGGCTTGCAGCTAAATTTGGGAGCTTAATAAGCTTAATAATGGGAGCCTGGATAAGTTCAACAGAGAAGTGAGTACAGACAATAGAGAAGTCCAAGAATTGATTCCTAGAGCCTTTGTCCATCATGTGTCCTGTAAATGAGAAGGAACCATCAGTAAATCTGAAAAAAGCTTGCCAAAAGTTAGAAGAATGAGAAGAGTGTAGTGACCCAGTGTCCAAATGAAGGAAGTGTCACAAATGTCAAATGTTGTTGATAGCACATGTAAGAGGAAGCCCTAGAAATGGCCATGGGGTTTAGAAAAACAAATGTCAATTCTGACCTCGCTAAGAGTCTTTGTGGACTGGTAGATGTGAAAGTCTGATTATAAGGAAACAAAAAAGATGAAGGAGAAGAGCAACTGGAGATACCAAGTACGGAAAAATTAAAAAAAAAAAAATTATACCCTGAACCCCTGAAAAGAAGCGGGAAAGAAACGGGTAGCGTTACCAAGGAATGGGGTCAAGGGAAGGAGTGTGTTCTTTTTTAAGATGAAAAAAATGGCAGAAGGTTGGCAAGGATGTATCAAAGAGTGGAGAATGGGAATGCAATGCTATTTCCTTGAGTTAGTAGGAGGGGTTGGTCTACTGAGCAAGTGTAGTGTTTGGCTTTGCTAAGAGCAAGAATAACTACTCGAGAGTAACAGACAAACAGGGGAGCCCCGGTAGCTCAGTAGGTTAAGCATCTGACTTGAATTTCGGCTCAGGTCATGCATGATTTCATAGTTCCTGAGATCCAGCCCCAATGTCAGGCTCCAGCTGATAAGGCGGAGCCTGCTTGGGATCCTCTCTCTCCCTTTCACTCTGCCCCTCCTCTCTCTCTCAAAAATAAATAAATAAACTTAAGGAAAAAAAAAGAGTTATTCTGCCCAGAATGTAAAGTTAAGAGTGATTAGAATTAAGAATATGTTTCGTAAAAAAAAAGGATATGTTTTGTGAATCAGCACCTTGGGATTTATGCTTCCATGATGTCTGCCAGCTTAGAGAACATTGTTCTTATTTTATGATTCTTGAGTAACTTTTTAAAATACAGTTTAATAACTATATTTCAATTAAATATGTTTTTTGTTATATTCGAATAATCTCATGGGGAGAATTAAAATACTCCATCTAAATAAATAATGCTAAGATATCTATTTTTACCTAACAAATTGTCAGGGTTAATCAATTATATGTTATATTGTGCATAAACCTGGATCATTATACAAATCTGCACTATTTATTTTATTTCCTTCCCCCATCCCCCGACCATGTTTTGGAAGTTATTAAACAGTTTCTCAAATATTACTCAGGAAAAAGTTTTTTAGTACCAGCTCTATCTCTAAATAGCTGTAGTATCCTCAGCAAATAATGCAAATTCTCAGATCCTAAGTATCCTTGTTTGTAAAATATATTTAAAATATCATATGAATGATATCTAGAGTCTCTCCCAGTTCTTACTTTCTGAACATTTTTGGTCCCTTTACTGTACTCTTTATCCTCTTGTTGTAGTTGTTGTTGTTGTTGTTGATCTGCTTTCTTTCTTGAGGATGTTATTTACATGGCTTCAGCTATCGACTTTTGCACCTCACCCAGATCTCATGCTTGCATATTTCAGATTCATTGCCCAATATAGGAAAGAACTTTAGCTGAACAAATTCTGTTTATAACAAATAGTCCTAGAACATCTTGTTTTTATTATAGCTTGCTCTTCGCTCACGGTTGCTACATAAGATTTCAGTGGATGAAATTCTCATTTTACTTTAAGTAACTGGCAATTGTTAAATTATGCATTGGGAAGGCTTGGATCGCCCACATGATACTTGGCTCCTTACTTGTCCTTGTGTTCTGATGCTTACTGGCTAGTGGCATCAGGTGTTATCTTAAATCTCTGGCTTTTCAATTTTCCCTTGGGCAAGCCTCTTTCTCTAGTGTATTGTTAGTGATTTCCTTGATCACTTGCCTACTTTTCTGGTCCATCTGAGTCCATAACTATATTGACTAAAGTAATTCAAAATTGGTGAGGAAGAGTTATAAGAAAATGCTGTATTTATTGCATAATATGTACAGCATATTGCTGAGAAAATAAAAAGGAAATGTTTAGTGGGTATGGCATGCTTGCTTTTTTATTCCTTTTCTTAGAAATTACACATTTTTGCCTATGGCCTTGGCAACCAAGGACTAACACATAAGGGCACCCTGGGCAGCCAAGGCCTTTTTCACTTGGACCTATGACAGTGGGGACATTTCATTATTTCTTTCCACACCTTCATCCTGGTTCAATATGAACATAATCTTAGAATGAATATTAGCTAAATAATTCCAATACACAGTAGATGTTGACTTAAGTTTTCCAAGCAATATAAAACATATATGACAATCAGGAGTATTTCCCTCCCTCGTACATGTAGCATGATATGAATGCATGTACAGTTATGCTTATATTCTACTTGTTCACTTTAAAAAGCATCTATCTGTGCTTAAGTCCTGATTATATCTATTGTTGGCAATGATAAGAAAACAACACTGTAAAAATAAGTAGCGTTAAATACAATTAGACAATTACATTATGAACATCAACCACTAAAGAGGCAAAGAAATCTGAAGACTGCTCTTGTAAGTAGGTACACATTAAATACTTTTGCGGTGTGCCTCAGACTATTGCAGTGCAAACCCTGCTCCTCTCTGTGCTTCACTTTCCTTTCTGCCTTCTATCTTCTGTTCTTCCACAAACATTAGCTGACAAACATTGGCCTACTGCCAAAAATATGAACCCAAAACCTGAGCAGTACTATTTGAATAAATGTGTGCTGTTAGTGTTTGAACTCTGGGAGTAGTTACTCTCTAAATGTTACTCTCCACCTCATTGTCTACAGAATAAAATTCATAATCCTTGGGAGCCCAGGATATTTTGTCCTTCTTTATCTGACCTCTTCCTCTTTTTCTGTTTCATCTCCATTTATTGCCTTCCTTGGCAACACATGTACTTATGACTATACCTATGACTTCTCTGAGCATCATATTTAACTGTCAATACCTTCTGGACACCTTCAAGCTTCATGTACAAGATTTAACCCTCTAATTTCAGCTTGGTTTCTTATCTTGGTTTACAACGGAGCTAACTTTTCAATCACCAGGCATATTCTATTCATTTCCCTGATTTCTCACATTTCTCATATTTTAACAACACTTTTGTCTTCTCATTGCCTAAGATACCCAGTACCATCTTTCTAGTTGACATCGTCGTACTGTCTGTCTTATACTACTGTAATAACATGTTACTGTAATAACCTCCTTTACTGGTTACTGGAGATATTGTCATAAAGTTATAAAATTCAAGAAATTTTACAATTCTTCCTTGTTTCAAATATCTAGTGTCTTCCCTCATTTCTAGTGAATTGTGTCACACTGCATGATTGAAATTCAAAGACATTGTGATCTGACTCCATCAAACCCCTTCAATGGTAACTTATATTCTATACCTTCTGTGTAACCTGAAGTACAGAACTTACCAAAATTGGTATTTTTCTCTTCAAACTCCTGTCTTTCCTTCAGCCAAAATACTTTATTCCCATTTTTTTAAATTTTTTTAAACGTTTATTTATTTTTGAGACAGAGAGAGACAGAGCATGAACAGGGGAGGAGCAGAGAGAGAGGGAGACACAGAATCGGAAGCAGGCTCCAGGCTCTGAGCTGTCAGCACAGAGCCCGATGCGGGGCTCGAACTCACGGACCGTGAGATCATGACCTGAGCCAAAGTCGGACGCTTAACCGACCAAGCCACCCAGGCGCCCCTATTCCTAGTTAATCTCTCTTAAAATTCTACTTATTCTTTTAAGGTCTAACTAAAATAGCAGCTCTTTAGTAACCAGATTCTCCTGTCCACACTCAGCTCCGGTGTCCCATTTCTCCAATTCAGGCATAAATAAATTCTACACATTTAACCACATATGCTACATTCATAGCTAAATTTTATTTATTTATTCAAATTTTTATATTTATTTGTTTTTGAGAGAGAGAGAGAGCACAAGCAGGGGAGGGGAAAAGAGAGAGGGAGACACAGAATCTGAAGCAGGCTCCAGGCTCTGAACCATCAGCACAGAGCCCTATGCTGGTCTCGAACCCACAAACCGCAAGATCATAATTGAGCCAAAGTCCGACTTTTAACAGACTGAGCCACCCAGGAAGCCCGATAGCTAAATTTTATAACAGAATTTACAAAGGGAGTTAAAACATGGGCACTGCATATGATCAAATAGAAATAAATGTAGCCAGACAGATCTAGTAGTTTTAAATTATACCTTTGCCATTAACAAGCAATATTATTTTGAGAAAGTTACTCAATCTTTTGTTGTCTCCATTTCTTTAATCAAAATGTGAAGAGGAGAACTACTCCATGAAGCTTTTGTAGAGATTATACAAGATAATGTCTGCAAAATGCACAGTGCCTGGACTAGAGGTGATACTACGTATAAAAATAAAGGCTATTATTATGCCTGAAATAGAAAAAGGTAATCAGTATTTATCAGGTAAATAAGTCTCCATGACATTTTGTAATATTTTTGTTAACAGATTTGCCAAGGATTTTAACTATACCAGCTGTTCAGATAGATTCTTTTTCTGAGATGTTTCATTACAGAGGAAATTTTATTCCTCTTGTGTATGGAATATTGGTTTCAAGTGAATGATTTGTTTTTCCCAAATCAAGTAGTCCTGGAGTTTGCCTTACATGACCAAGCTATCATCATGGACTTGTATCTTGTCAGTTTCTCCACTGCAGCATAAAACACTAATAACTGTTCAGGTTAGCATGAAATTATGGCCTTTGTGAAGACCCTGAATATCTCTGATGTTCATATAGAATTCCCCTACAATTGAGATCATGAGGACCTACCAAGGGCTAAGTAGATTTAATTGCAACCACAATGACTTGTGAATTGGGCCAGAGACTCACTGTCTTCCAGTTATTGTTTCAGTTATTAGACAATTACATTTCCTGGACAGATTTCCTTTATTGAATTGTGAATTGCTCCCTTGTTAAGATGATCCCCAGAATTTCTGGGTATAGATAATAGGCAGAAATCATTTTCCAATCATGTGGACTACTTGGAATTGAAGCTCACTATTGATTTTATCTCAAACCACAAAATTAGCATACCACTAAATACAGTATATAAGCCACCACAGAAGCAGACAGACCATCATCCACTGAGCTTCCCCTTCACTTCCTGTCCTCCACCTTGGAAAAAGGTAAGAATTTCAGATATAAATTTGATATATCCTCTTTTCACCTTTATTTCAAAGTAGGCTGAGATATATGAAGAAAATAATTGCTTAAAATTTAGTCTTTCAAATAAGCATATTTAAAGTAGTACTGGCACTATTTACAACACTTAGGTTAAAAAAATAGAAATGTCTATAACGATTTGGTAAAAATTATGACTGCATAAGCTCTATGAGTCTAAAAAAATGTAGTAATGACGATTACTATTTTTTTGGGCCAAAGCCAGTTCACAGGCTACATTAAAAAAATCTATTTCTTGAATTAATAAATCTTCTAACCACAACAATAAAAGAAAATATATTTAAATTATTTTAGGGGGATCTGAATAATTAATGGGTAACCTTTATCCAACAGCAATTTTAGAGGTGGCATATTGAGTCAAGAAACTTCAGGAGTTGTTTCGGGATGTGCACTACTTGAGATGTTTATAAATCTTTTTTAGAAGTGGGTGTTCCTCAAACTTATGTAGAGTAGTCAACTTGCCCGTTGATCATTTAGTCTATAATAGTTCAAAATATTATTAAAATAGGCATATGAAATACAGAATTAAGTAAAGAAAGAAAATGTTTTATTTTGTAAGAAAATTCTAAATGGGACAGAGATGACTTGGAAACAAAAACAAAGAGAAGATTTGAATAAGATTGGTCAAAATGAAGTTCTGGCTAAAAAACTGGTATATAAAATGTTAATTATAAAATACAGAAAATGAAATGAGATCCTTCCTATACATAATGATCTCTAATGGAGTACCATATTCTTTTTTTTGAGTCCTGAAAATTAAAAAAAAATTATTTGGAAACTTATGGTGCTCTTAGCAAAGTAAAATTATGAAGAGTTATATAGTACCCATGAGCAATATCTAGAAAAAAATATTTTTCCTGAATAAAGAGAATAATTTTCAGCCTTCAAATGTTGGAAAGGATATTTTGCAGATAAATTAGGGAATTTTTTCGTGAAATGTTTTTAGTTCAGAAGTTTAGTTTAAATAACTGAGATTGAAGACTGTATGTCAAGCTATCTTAGTAGCACAAACATTGTTTTGTACAAGAAATTATAGAAATGCAACAAAATCAGGCATTTAGTACATTTTGGTTAAAAGTGTTAACATATATGTTGTACTATAAGAAGAGGTAGCCTGGAGTGGGGATTGGGCAAGAGGACCTGATACTTTGGTAAATCATCAAGAAATCAGGGAGAAAAAAAAGCATAGTGTATTGTCTCTAAAGTTGTGCGTCACAAAGGAGAGGAGGCATTATTGGATATGTAGGGATGAAGACTGAATAGTGGGTATAAATCGAGAAGAAACAAACCAATCAGTGGGGCATCTGGATGAGTGGAGGAAATAAAGGAAATGCTCAAATGAAATCTCAGTCTTATTGGAAATGAGATATGATTAAAACAAATATTCATGGAAATGTTTTGGTTCACTAAAAAAAAGTAAAAACTAAAATATGATCTTTGCATATATTTTCTTTGATCAGTTTCCTCCCAATGGAACTGAGGATCTATCTAGGTTGAGATCTTAATATTTTGATCACTGATACAATCCCAGCACCTAGACAGTATCTGACAATAAAAGGTGTTAAATAAATATCATTGAACAAATGAATCAATTAATAAATGTTTCTGTAATTACTTATAACTTTTTTCTAGTACTTATAACTTTTTTCTGTCTTTCAAAAAAACCACAAGAAACCCATAGTACTGTGAATGAGATGAAAATGAGTGAGAAAGGGTGGAGGTGATAGCTGAGAAAATCTGAACAGTTAGCCATGAAGTATAAAAATAATATGTAAGAGTAAGGAGCCATGGGAGATTTTGACCTTGATAAAGTTTTTATTAGTATTTTCCCCTAAAATGCAGAGATTTTTATTACATATTATTTTTAGTTTCATTAACAGGAAAGTAACCCTAGCTAAATAAGAAAATAGATTGACCAATCTATTACCATTCCTTCATTTTCCCCATTGACAGGACTTGATAGCCATGAAGGTCCTCATCCTCGCCTGCCTGGTGGCTCTTGCTCTTGCAAGAGAGGTAAGAAAGTGTCTAAATAATTAATATTGCAATGGACTATCTGCCTATGTGTAGAGAATAACATCAACAACATTTTTAAAATATGAATAAAGCAGAATTCCAACAGATTTGTTTTGACATTCACCCAGTATTTCAGCAGTGTGCAGTAGGGGCACAAATCTGGGCCAAATGCTTTCTTTATCACTGTGCCACCGCTTCCTTAGGGAAAAGCAAGTGGACTTATTAGAAAAGAGACAAAATGAAAAGAACCAGATATAAAAATGACAATAATAATATTGCACAAATATGATGGCGTGCATGTACAACCTAGATAAATATATCTTATTCCAGTGATAAAATACGTGTAGCTCTTATCTTAGGGCACTGGGTCCACTTCTACCTGTATCTATCCAAAGACAATGATAGGATGGACTATCAGGCAATAATCATAATCGTAAATGTATTTGTAATCATAATAAAGTGTTTAAAACAAATGAAAATAACTTTTTTCTGTTGCCCATCAAAAACTGTTGATTCATGTAAAATAAAAATATGTTAACAAAGTTACTAAACATAAAATACAAAAACAATGGCCTTCTAAGTCTCTCAATATAGCATTTTTTATTTCTCAAATTTGTGAAATAGCTGCATAAAGAAGATAAAAATTAGATAGGAAAAATGTTTAGCGATGAGTTACATATGGAAACCAAAGTAGTGTTTTATTTTTCCTTTACAGAAGGAAGAACTCACTGTATCCACTGAGGTAAGATATTTTTATTCAGAAAAAAAATTTCCAACCATAAATTATTAACATTCTGCAATAGTTATCGATTGTTTTATTTTTTGTTTTTCCTTTACAGACTGTGGAAAGTCTTTCAAGCAGTGAGGTAAGACAATGTTTTCAGAGGCAATTTCCCAGTCTTGGAACAGTAAAATGCTGTGTTATCTTTCTATTTGGTACATTAGGACAGTTAGGTTAATAATGCAGCTATGTTCTGACATAAGTTTTGAAGTAAATTTCCATTGTAAATGTTTATGGACAGAATAAATATCTGGAAAATTCAGTATCCTACTAGCACTTTCTAAGTTGGCTGACTACTTGAAATTATGTCATTGTGACCCCCTCTTTTTTTTTCAATGAACTGTGCACTTTTTTTTTCTGTCTTGAGCTCTTTTTACACTGGCCTGATTCACTGTTCTGATATTTATTGAGTGCCTTATTCACTGTTCTGATATTTATTGATATTTATTGACTAGGAGCTGCGGTCCAAATTGAAAACAGGGATGTCCATAAAAAAGAGCTTGCAACATAGTGTGTGAGCAGACATGCAAATGGACATATTTTGTAATGCAATAGTCACTATATTAAGCAAAAGGCAGTGAGAGGTAGTGTAGTCCTAAATCTGTGTGGAGAGTCAGGTAGGTATTTACCGTGATATGTCATTACCTATTAGTTAAATAGTATACGTGGTCTCTCTACAAGGTTAACGGACCCTTAAGGGGGGATATTTATTTCTTATGATTAATTTGAAGTGTAAACATAGTAAGTAAACTAAGAATGATTAAAACAATTAAAAGATAAAATTCATGTTATCAATGAATATGATTCTTTTAGACTCAGATAGAGTGACAGAGATCATTTGTTGTCCTAGGAAGGGAGTGTGGTGATAGAGAGAAATTAGCATCTATTAAATACCTCTTTTTGCACTATGTTCAC
The DNA here is from genome assembly GCF_016509475.1 of Prionailurus bengalensis. Lineage (NCBI taxonomy): Eukaryota > Metazoa > Chordata > Mammalia > Carnivora > Felidae > Prionailurus > Prionailurus bengalensis. The sequence goes on from NC_057344.1 coordinate 149,745,726, forward strand.
TAATTTTCTTTTCTTATTTAACTGCATTCATCCGTCTTTTATACAACAAGCTTATGCAGAACAGCAAAACATACAAGTTTCAGCAATTATCCTGAGTTTTTACTATTATCAAACAAGGTGTACATGTTAACCTATTACATGTTGTCATTTTCTGATTTGTATTGACAAATAAGAAGCATTCATGAAACTAAACCTAATTTTATTTTTATCTTTATGAAGGAATCTATTACACACATCAACAAGGTAACACCTTCGTATTTAAGTGTACTTATTTTCAAAATTTCCTACATTTAATTTTTATAGGTGGTAACATTTCTTTACATGTGATTTGGTTTCTAGCAGAAACTTGAGAATCTTAAACGTGAGGAGCAGCAGCAGAGACAGGTAATTTATTTGTGATAAGTATATTTCTAAAGTTATTATGGAATCTAATACACACAAAATATGTATGTGTTCACTCTAAAGACTGATAATAAAATAAATGCCAATGAGGAAATTAAATTCCGACAGTCAATATATTTTTAAGACATAAATGCATTTTTTCAAACTCAGAGTTAATATGCAGAGTATAGAATCAAAACCTAAGGGTAATTATTGGTTTACTCATATTTCCAAGTGGGGAACTAGGTTCCCCTTGGTCTCAAGATGGATATTCGGATGAAAGAGAACAAGAAGGCAATATGACACATTTATTAGTTGTATACCCTTGGCCTCAAGTTTCTCTGTACTTAATTTTCTTATTTGTAAACCAAGAACATTCATAACCCCACAGTTTTGATGAGCTGACACACAGTGAATATTCAGTGATTTTATATAATATTTTGTATGTTTTATATTAACATTTATGAATGGTGAAGTTCTTCAAAGAATTTCCATTACACAGATGAAAGGAGTGAGGTACAGAACAATTGAGTACACAATTATCTGACAATATCACACAGTTATTAAGTAGTAGAGCTTGCTTAAAATTAAAGATTTTCTTAGACAACATAAAATTCTTCATTTAATTGAATTACATATGGTAACATATTTGGTAACATATTTATCTAATAATAATACTTCATCTTCTCTATTTTATTAGTGAAGTTGTATTGTTTGGAACTTACACCAAATATTTTTAAATCAGAATGAATTCACAAATTGATGCCTCTTGAAAGTCTCAAAATAACTACCTTCTACCAAGGGAAGTAGTGCTAGAAGGTGACTAGTGTAAGAAACTCCTTGAATTAAGCGATAAATTAAGATTTCATTTCCATTAAAACAACAACAGCAAATAAACGTTGGAGTTATCCCTCTAAGTCTTTTTAAATAGATCTTTCATATGTGAAAACAATTTGCTGTATTATGAACACATTATGTTGAAAAGTCCATACTTATGAAGACCAAAGTGGATAGCTATCTAGGCAATTCAGAAAAAGGTGAAACAGGTCTTGAAATCTCCAAAACTTGATTTCAGTTTGATCTGTGGATTCACCTATGAAAGGGAGTAAATGAGAAATACCTCAATGAGTGTTTTACTCAGTAGTCTTCACCTGACTGAAAATAATTTCTTAACCAAGATCAGTAAAAGATTTTCTTTCTCTTTTCACTCAGTTATGAGTGTTCAAAAGACAAGAGGTTAATTCATCATAAATGACAGTTATAGCTGAATCATGGACTCAAACAAAGATTCTTTTCCTTCTTTCCAGGAGGAACGCCAGAATAAAATCCACTCCGTTTTCCAGCCACAGCCTCTAGTCTATCCTTATGCTGAGCCCATTCCTTACCCTGTTCTTCCACAGAACATCCTTCCCCTTGCTCAGCCTGCTATGGTGCTGCCTTTCCTTCAGCCTGAAATAATGGAAATCCCCAAAGTTAAGGAGACCATCTTTCCCAGGCACAAAGTGATGCCCATTCTGAAATCTCCAGTAGTGCCCTCTTTGGACAGCCAAATCGTGAATCTCCCTGATCTTGAAAGTCTGCACTTGCCTCTGCCTCTGCCTCTGTCTCTACTCCAGCCCCTGATGCACCAGATCCCCCAGCCTCTTCCTCAGACTACCATGCTAACTCCTCAGCCACTGCTGTCCATCCCACAGCCCAAAGTCATGCCTTTTCCCCAGCAAATTGTGCCCTACCTCCAGAGAGACATGCCCGTGCAAACCCTACTGCTGTACCAGGATGCCACCCGTGAGGCCCAACCTGTGACTGCCCCAGCTTACAATCCCGTTATTGTAAGTCCAAACTTAATAATTCTGCTGTCTCACTTATGACCTGAATATAGTGATAGAGGAAATGAGAGCTCTACAATGAAAGAATAAATGAATAATGAATAGATCTAATTTTTTTTTTTTTCAACGTTTATTTATTTTTGGGACAGAGAGAGACAGAGCATGAATGGGGAAGGGGCAGAGAGAGAGGGAGACACAGAATCGGAAACAGGCTCCAGGCTCCGAGCCATCAGCCCAGAGCCCGACGCGGGGCTCGAACTCACGGGACGCGAGATCGTGACCTGGCTGAAGTCGGACGCTTAACCGACTGCGCCACCCAGGCGCCCCAGAATAGATCTAAACTGCACATTGTTTAGATCAATGATTCTCAACCCTAGCAACACAATAGTACTATCTGTAGGACTGTTTCTTTCCAAAATCCCAATGTCTAGGCCTACCCACATAGATTCTGATATAATTGTTCTGATCTTCGATGTAGAAGATACCATCGGGAACAAATTATTTTGGAGATTCTGATTTAATCGATCTGTTGAGAATTTAGGTAGAGGATTAAGGTTTATTAAAACTGGAATTAAATCTGATAATCTGATTGGGCTTGGAATAAAAAAGGTTTATTATTTTCTACAATTTTGAAGTTTTCCTTGTGCACATCTATTCTGCAGGTGCAGAATTTTTTCACATCTTGTTTTGATATATGTACATATGAGGGTAAATAATTGAGATGCTTATTTTATCACTCCGAATTCTTAGGAAAAGCATCTGTTTCTTTGCATAAATGTGAATTTTTTATTTAATTATTTTGCTTTCTTTAATTTTTTTTTTTAATTTTTAAGGTCTAAGAGAATTTCAAAGTTAATGTCCCCTCCTTACTTTTGGTAAGTTTTGGGAGTTTGCAGATTAGACTGATTATTTTCATTAATATCTTTTTATATTTCATTCTGCTGTCTAAGTCCAAGATAGTGACAAACTTTATCAATATGCCTACTTATTTATTAATGATAAAAGCATCATGGATGTCTCAACGGTTGATCATTATCTACTGACCTGATATTTTGTATCTTTTTTATTTCAAAGAATTTAAAAGTTTCATTATGTGCTATAGACAGTTTTGACTGGTTTGTGTTCAAGTGCCTATATTCTGATGTTTGATTATCAGCATTTTTATAAAAACTGAAAATAATTTCTTCTACTTTTATGTGAATATATTTGAGATTTTTTTGAAGATCTCTTTCATTCTCATTTCTAACTTAGGCGTTGTAACTTCAATTGTTTTTATCTCACTTAAAATTTACATATCATCCTTTAATTCATGAATCAAAATAAAATGAATTTTTCCAGGTGTGAGGTTTAAAAAAGGGAGAGAATATAGCTCTGGGATTCTTAAAATATGAATATTTCTGCAATCATGGTAGACTAGTCTAGTCTAGTCTAAGTATCAGTGGGCTGATATTTAATCATATCGGAATTTTTATATGCCTCCTCGGTAGACCTCAATATTTTGCACTTGTAACAAAATTTCTCTTACAAATTAATCACACCAAAATTACAAATGAGGAGGGATGAATAGTTATGTCATATAACATAACTAGTTCTATATTTGCTTTATATTCTACAGAATTGACTGCAACTGGAAATGTGACATCCTTTCAATCTTTACATCGTTACCAAAAGTGAATAATTTTGAATCTACATGGAAAAAATGAAAATTTATTCTTTTATTTATTTATGTATTGTATGTTATTCATCTTAATTTGAATTTGCTCATAAACTCTACATTTTCCAAATTTTAATTCACTAATACCATAGAAGTTTAATTTTGAGTTGGAAATACCATAAGTATGTGAAAAATATGTGTAAAAATAGTTTCTGGAATTGTGCTTGTTATTTGAGACTCTATTTCCTAACCAGTCATTTCAATAAATTAATCCTTTAGGCATATTTAAGTTTTCCTGTCTTTATTATAATTTTTTAAGCCTTAATTACCCTTAAGATTGTTATTAATTTAAGATTTTGGTGTTAAGAGGCAAGTGGGTGGCTCAGTTGGTTAAGTGTCAGACTTGATTTCAGCTCAGGTCATGATCTCATGGTTTGTGAAATTGAGCCCCCTGTCAGGCTCTGCCTTGACAGTGGAGTCGATTTGGGATTCTTTCTCTCTCTCTCTCTCTGCTCCTTTCCTGCTCATGAGCGCACATGCCCTCTCTCTCTTTCTCTCAAAACCAAATAAAACACAACAAAACAAGGATTATTGGTGTTAAAAATAGCCGTGGGAAAATTGAAATTGAATAGAATGCTTTGAGTTGAATGGTAAAGAATATCAAAAAGTGGAGGAAAGGATAGGGTGATCATACCCTATTTTGGTTCTGGAAAGTCTTGGTTTACACCTAGTGTCACAGTTAAACTAGTACACCTGTGACTTTCACTATCTAAAGTAACCAACATCGAATGTTAAATGTTATAGTCACTCTAAGCAAAAAAACACTTCAAATGAGAAAGCTGATTCACAGCTCTGCTGTTAATGCTAGCTAAGTGGGGCTGTGAAAGTCCTTCAGAGCTTCAATTTCCACATCTGTAAAATAGGCAACTCAAAGGTTTTTAATGAAGTTTTAATCTGATCAGTGTACTGCACTGTTACAGGATAATTGTTCTGTATGGTTCCACATTACTGACTTCATTTACACCAGAGAAGCAAGAGCCAGTATCACAGTCAGAATGAGCTGGGTTACATGGTTTGGGCCAGTAATGCCCAAGAAAGTAAGACTTATATGAAGGTCTGATATCCACTTTCTCTGATGGCAGAGTAATTGTTTCATTGCAATGAATTTTTCCTTTACCAACAACTACACTTGTACGCTCAATTCCATCCCTTTTAGTTTACCCAGTGACTCATTAGCAATTGTTTTCCTTACCTAAGGATCAAATGTAAGTCAAACTTATGCTATATCTTTCATTTTTAAAGAAAATTCCATCTTGTAACAATATACCTCCAAACTCCTCCCAGTTCTTTAGACTACTCTGTGACAATTATGATAGAAGAACTATCCATACTGAATACGTTATAGTCTCATTAACCTGCCCCCGTCAAGGTTTTGTCCCTCTAGAAATCACTTTTTTCCTAGGTTGCCAACAGCTTTCTTCTTGCTACTCTTGTGTTCATTTTACCCAACCTCGCAGAAGTGTTTAGTAGAGTTGATCATTGCTTTTTTTTTTTAAATATCATACTTCTCTTCATTTGAAATCTTAAACTCATCAAACCCTTGCTTTCTTTCTTAACTCACTAGCCTTTATTTATGTACTTATTTTTTTTGCAGTCTCCTTTCCGGCATTTCTCTTTCCAAACTTTAAGGGTTGGAGTACCCTAAGGGTTAGCCTTAGTCTGGCTGATATGTTTAGTTCCATGGCTTTAAGTCCATCCATAGGTTGAAATCTTCTAAATGTACATCTTCAAAAGCATTCTTTGCTGAGCTCCAAATTCATGCACTCAACTTGCCTTTTTGGTCTCCACACCTAATTATATAATTAATATCTCAAATCTGGCATGGACAATCATAACTCTTCATCTGGATCCAGTCTCTGACTTGCTCAAATTTCACTGGGCATATTTCAGTAAGATAAAAAAAGTGATACACTAGTACAAAGGAAACAGACTTACTTGAATAAGCACTTCACCAAAAGAAGGTTTCTTAATAGCCAATAAACATATTAATAGGTACTCAAAATCACCAGTTCTCAGGAAAATACAAATTAAAAGCTACCATGCAATATCACGATACAGCCACCTGAATGATTAAAATGAAAAAAGAAATTTGGCCATATCTAGTGTTGGCAAAAAACAAACTATAGGAATGCTAAGCAATGTTGATGTAAATGTAAACTGGCATGAGCATCTTGGAAACCTGTGTCAGTCTTTGTCAAAGATAAACATCTTTATATCTTATGACTAGAGATTTTAACCTTAAGTATATACCCAACAGAAATACATATATATGTGTGTGTGTGTGTATTTACACTAAAAATGCATATATATACGTATGCACTAAAAATATGTACCCAATGTTCCTAGCACCTTGTTCTTAATATCCAAAATTCAAATCAACACTAATGGGAATCAACACTATTTTGTATAAATTGTGATATACAAAGAACGGAACATTGCAATTAACATGAATGAACTACTACTACATGGCACAACATGAATGAATTTTATATAAGGAAGACTGGATGATAGTAGACAGACACCCCATAAATATTATATATTGGAATCTACAAAATATTGATTTCTAGTGCAACAAGTTAGGATAGTAGTTATCTGAGGGGAGGCAGAACTTGATAGGGAACATTAAGTGGTGCTCTCAGATGCTTAGTGATATTCTTTTCCTTAATCTGGATGATGAGTTCTTTGTGATAATACATTTTGATGTGTGTGCTTTTCTATATGGCTGTTTATTGCTTTAAAAATTTAAATGTATATTAAATGTAAAATCATGTATTTCTTTATTAGTGTCTTGCCTACCTTCTTTTTCCCTAAAAGTGGGGATTTCTCTGGTGCAGAATCACCTCTTTGCCTCTGGACTTAAATACCATTCCATTCTATGGCAATAGACCTGGTGTCCTCCAAAGCTATGGAGTGGCTGCATAATGATACTGTAAAATGTGTTTTAGACCCTACTATGGTGAAATTTGAAAAATGGAATGCAGGAGATGGGAGAGAACTTGCAGATTAATTCCTGCTTTTTTTTCCCTCTGTATATTATTCAGTGGTGTGGTTCTTTGCAGCCTCTGTTAATTACATAATAATCATGTGAAGTTTTTTATTGCTTGCTGAAAGGATTTAGAGGACTCAGTTTCCACTGTAATAAAAACAGATTTATTACAGGGAAAAACAGAAGACAGCAACACAGGGAAAGGATGTGCAGTGAAAAAGTGCTAAGATCTGGGGAGCAACTTATTTGTCCTTCCACTGCTTGATACAGGATATGCTTTATCTCCAGATCTTAAACTACTAATGGAGGCTGTGCAAAGCATCTCAGTACCAGGAAGCTCAAAACCACTTGTCGTGAGGGTCTTTTACAAAAAACTTGTCCTGCAGGCACATTTTGGCTACATGACTAGTCATACCTGTTGAAAACCAGCCCCATTTCACTCCCCAACTCCTAGATTCCACTGAAACCTGGTGTAAACCAGATGCAATTATTATTAAACAATCCTGACAGGCTGATGTATCCTGCCCAAAGCAACTCACAGACATATCTCTATGGTATCATTTGCCTTTCGTTATTAAATACCATAGTGTTGGCCAACAGCCAGTGACTCTAGAGATAAGCATACAGTCATCCAGACCAACTGGGATTAATCAGTGTTATACACAGTATTTCTGGAGAAAACTTTTGTGCTGATGAAGCATACCTGCTGAATAGCCTTCAACTTGTAGTGAAGTGGTGCTTGAATTGCTTTGCATCTTTATTCACTTCCATTTACTTAAGGTGCATATATTTACATAATTTATAATTGCTTCCAAGCAAACTCTTCTTATAAGAAAAGGCAAACTTGGTCACAGACATACACAGAGGAAATATAGCTGTGTGAAGATGAACACAGAAATTGGGGTTAAATAGTTACAAGATGCAGCCACAAGTTAAGGAATGCCAAGGATTGCCAACAGCCACCAGAAGCTGGAAAGAGACAAGGAAGGATCTCCAGGGCCTTCAGAGGAAGCATGGCCATACCAACACGCATTGATTTCAGACCTCTAGACACCAGACTAGGAGAAGATAAGTTTCTGCTATTTTAAGGCACCCAGTTTGTGTTCCATTGTTATATAGCAGGAAACTAATATAATGAGGCATACAGATTTTGGTTACTGCTGTTCAGAAATTATTTGAAAAGCTTTGACAGAATTATTTCAAAAATGGAGAACCGAAAAATTTCTGCATTACTGAAATTATGGAAAGCAAAGTTTGCAAATGGGAAGACTTGGAATCGAGCCCCCCCAGGGAAGAAAAAAGTTTTTAAACGATGAAAGCCCGAAGAATGTCCGAGACTTAATTCTCAACTTCTACAATTGCAATTTGGTGTATCTTAGTGTGTAGGAAGAAGATTTTAGTGAAAAAAAAAAAGTGAGCATAGGGGTGTCTTGGTGTCTCAGTCAGTTGAGCATCCAACTTTGGCTTAGGTCGTGATCTCATGGGCCCCACATCAGGCTTGCTGCTGTCACTGCGGAGCCCGCTTTGGATCCTCCGTCACCTTCTCTCTGCATTTCCCCTGCTCGCGCTCACTCAAAAGTAAATAAACATTAAAAAAAAGTGAGGATATATTCCAAGCCAGGAATGTTATAACACCCAAAGGGAGAGGTCCTTGTTCCAAGCAGAGCCAATTAACATTCTTCTGCTGATGTGTGAATACTCAGGGAAGCTACAGTGTAGTCATTTCCAGATGTAGGACCTGAACAACCATGAAGCTCTGAGATGTGAGCAAACCGTCTTTTTTATCTCCTGCAAACTAAATCAGTCCAAAGAAGAGTGAAAGTGAAGGATGAACAAAATGGTGAGTGACCACCTTCAAGTTCCTAAATACAACTATACTTCCCTCTTGGAATTTTTAGTTACATGAGCTAATAAATTCCTTTTTTTTTCATTAATTTGAGGTAATGTTTACATATGTCACTGGCACCATGATATTCCTGACCAAACAGAACAAAATTCCTGTATGTCATGGTTCTATGATAGTGGGTCTTTTATAGTTCAGGTCTTCATAACAAAATACCATATACTGAATGGCTTAAAAAATAAAAAAGAAATTGCTCACAGTTCTGGAGGCTGGGAGTTCAAGTTCAAGGTGCTAGCAGATCCTGCATCTGGTGAAGGCTGTCTTTCTGGCTTGCAGATAGCCACCTTCTTGCTATATCCTCATATGGCAGAGAGAGAGATAGAGAGCTCATCTCTCTCACATCTTTTCTTATAAGGGCATTAGTCTCACTCATGAAGTTTCCACCCTCATGACCCAGTTGCCTCCAAAGACCCCTCCTCCAACTACCATCACATTGGAGATTAGGGTTTCAACATATGGATTTAGGGTAAACACAAACATTCAGTCTATAGTAATTAAAATAACACAAATTCACAAGCTTGTAGGTCTCATGTGAAATTTAGGAAAGTGAAATACCAATTATTAGGAAAAAATGAAATCTACTGGAAGATATGAAAGATTTAGACCCCTAACTCCTAAATGATCCTGAAGATCTCACTGTGTTTCTTTTTCATGATAAAATCATGATTTCTTTGTTTACCATAGCTGATGGTGGCCTTAATTTTCTGCTTATCACTGTTGCTTCATCCTTGATATGGCCTGTCAGTAAGAATAAAAAAAAAACTTAGCAAGTTCTTTCCTTAATGTACAGTAGAGTACATAAACTAGTGTTGTAGGGGCTGGATGTGGTCAACAAAGAAAAGGGGACCGTGTGTTTTGCATTTAAAAAAACTAAGGGAGCCTAGGTGTCTCAGTTGGTTGAACATCCAACTCTGAGGTTTTGGCTCAGGTTATGATCCCAGGGTCATGGGATCAAGACCCACATCAGGCTTCACACTGAGCATGGAGTCTGCTTAAGATTTTCTCTTTCACTCTCTCTCTGACCCCCTCCCCAACTTGTGCTCTCTCTCTCTCTCTCCAAAAAGAAAAAGAAAAAAACTAGGCCATATTAAAAATCAGAAAATTTTACACAAAATTTGTATCTCTAGTTTCTCTTATGAGTCTCAATATCTGGTCACACTTGATATATGCCTGTGTGACATATATCACACAATGGATTTGAAGGAGTGGCAAAAGAAGACATATACTTAGTTCACAATTAGCATCATTTTCCCCCTAACCTTTTTTCCCACTTATTTGTGTTATCTGCAGTGTTCTAGAAGGTTTGGTAACCATATTACGAAGGGAAACATTAAAAAAATATCTGTAGATAGATATGCTTAATTCTAAGGACCTACCACTTACCCATTTCTACAGACAATGCATAGATGACTGTTTTTTAACCTTTTTCTTAAAGAATGGACTGTTATGGGGTGCCTGGGTGGCTCAGTTAGTTGAGTGTCTGACTTTTGATTTTGGCTCAGGTCGTGATCTCACAGTTGTGGGATCAAGTCCCACATTGGGCTCAGCACTGAGAGTGGAGCCCACTTAAGATTCTCTCTCCCTATCTCTCTGCCCTCTTCCCCTCTCCTCCGCTTGTGTGTGCTCTCTCTTTCTAAAATAAATTTAAAATAATAATGAAAGAATGGACTTTTATAAGTCTTTTTTTCCCTAACTATAGTGGACCGAGCATTCTATTAGGAGGCTCACAGTAATTAAAATTGGATTTCTGACCTTAAGGTAGATGAAAGGAGCCCAGTCACAAAACAAAGTGATAGTAGGTAAATTCCTGAAGCAAGGAGATAATTAACATTTTTAGAGATTTAGTCAGGAAGTGGTGGTGGTGATAATTATTGTATGAAAAATGGTCAAACCAGAGTGATGGCTGTGTGAAGCTAATCAATATATCCCTAGGAAAAACTTAATAGCAATTTCATCAGGGTTATTTTTGATATATAAATATAAAAATATTTTGGTGAACAGAATATGTCTGGTAAACAGATTTTTGGATAAGCTACCAACAGAAAGTGATGATCCACCCCAATTTCTGAATAAGAATTAACATGGATCTGTAACACTTGAAGTAAGAAAAGTCAAAGTTCTGTAGGGACTTTACTATAATATCATATTTCCAATCCTAGTCCTTGTCTTTGATCTACGAGTTTTGGGCACTTACATAAAAAAAGGGAACTAGTGGATCTTCTTCCAGACTCTGAGATCCATTCTGTGTCTTACCACTCATTGCTTACAATGGAGAATCTCCTGATGATCTGTGATTCATATTGAAATTTATTTGAGTCAAGTAATACTTGATGTTGCCCACACAGTTTGTCTCCCTTCAAACCTAGTCCAAACCATTAATGGTAAGTCCTCTGCTCAGAGTGTATATTTAGAATAGATATACTTAGAAACTGGTTTAATCCCTATATTACCTCCCTGATGTATAGAGTAATAAGGTAAAAAAAGTACTGAATAGAAACCATTCTAACTTCTTCTATAATAAAATAATGATTTTGCATCTCTGGGGAAATTGCAGCAACTATTAAAGAGTAAAAAATGTGGATGGGGCACCTGGGTGGCTCAGTTGGCTAAGCGTCTGACTTGATTTTGGCTCATGTCATGATCTAATGGTTTGTGAGATGGAGTCCTGCATCTGGCTCTGTGCTGATGGTACAGAGCCTGTTTGGGATTCTCTCTCTCCCTCTCTCTCTAACCCTGCCCCACTTGCTCTCTCTCTCTCTCTCTCTCCCTCTCTCTCAAAATAAATAGATGAACTAAAAAAAAAAAACTAAAAGATGTTAGGATAGTGGATTGTTTCATTATTTGATTTCCCATTTGGCCTTTTCAATAGCTTCTTGGAAAGTAACAATATATTATAGCAAATTTAACAAGATGGTGACAATTCATTTTTAAATTATTATTATTTTTTATTGAAGTACACAACATAGTGTATTTTATTCAGGTGTACAACATAGTGATTGGGCAACTTTATATGTTATGCTATGCTCACCGCAAGTATAGCTACCTCCTGTCAACATACAACACTATTACAGTACCAGTTATTATATTCTCTGTGTTGCACCCTTTGATTTATTCATTCCATAACTGGAAGCCTATATATCCCACTCCCTTTCACCCATTTTCCCATCCTCTCCACCTTCCTTATAGGTGGTACTTTAAATATGGTGTCACATAAATCCTTGATATTCACATTTTTCCCCTTCATTTTGCCTTTAAAACCAAAGAAGAAAACAATACCAGCAACAGTTTGCTTTAATCTTATAGAACAGAGGCTTCTATCTCATAGGACAATTTTAAGGACAAGTCTACTCTAGTTTTGTACTACAGTTTAGCTTGCAGGAAACAAGATTGTCTTATTCCATGGCTCACTGGGCATTCATTAAATTGATGACTTTATTTCTATAGGATTCATGACATGAGAAATATCAAGTATCCTTGAAGCCTTGGGAAATAACATGACGAAAGAAGCTGGGAGACACATTTTATGAAAACACAAGGGCCTGTACTCTCCACTAATTTCTTGCAGGTTCAGTAGTTGGAGTAGGTTGGCAAACCTCCAGATAAAAACAAAGTGTTTTTATCATGTACTTCTTAACACAGAGAGAAGTCAGAAGAATCGATGCTAACTGGTTTTCTTTTCATTTTCAAGGCAAAAAATTCATCTTTGGGTGTTATGCATATAAAATATATATATTATTGGTAGGATGCCGAACAGTTGATGGCTTAGGGCATGCCACAAGAGGCCTTATCTCTTGTATGTTAGGATCTCATAAATACAATAGTTCTAAAAGGGTCATGACGTGTTGGGTTGGCTGCAAACCTGGAATATACCCTGAAAAGTAAATCTCACCTGGGGCTTTTAGGATATCAGAGCAAGTAACAATTGTCATTTCAAGAAATAACTCCTCATTGGGCTCTGAAGGATATTGAACAGGCCACCATGGCTACTAGGTGACCGTGTGTACTAAGGTGACCTCTTAAATGGTCTAATCTACCTACATATAAACTCAGCTATAATCAAGTGGGTTGAGTACAAACAGGTCCTGGTGGCATAAATTAATTGCATCACCAGGTTGTTCAAGTACCCAGTTGACACACAAATAAATGCCACACTGCTGTTCCTCTCTGCAGCCACTCTTCATGGGAAATATTCTATAAACAACTGACTTCAAGTGAAAGATTTTGAACCTCGTTTATAATTTGCCAAAATCAGAAGTGACATTTTAACCTTTTTCATTAAAATGTGATTGAAAGTATCATAGAAAAATTTAGTGAAAACAAAATATTATATACACACTCTGAAAAGGATTATGTAAATGTTGCTGAATGGAATAATGACAGAAAGTATGGACTGTGCCTTAAAAGTATAATTTATTGAAAAGAAAAAGAAAAATCTCAGTCACTGCACACAATTACATGAAATGATGGCACTTACAGAAGAAGCAATTCAAAGACTTTTTAAACAAAATTTCCATCACAGAAACTTAGTAAAGACTTCAATACCCTCTGATTCAGTGGCCTTCACACCAGCATGATGTAACTGAAATTTAGACAATAAACTGTTAGGAAAACTTAGCTTAATGAAAATGATGATATTCTATCTAATGCACAGTAGAGAACTCAAGAAGAAAAGACTGCCTTCAATTTGGGATTGTCCTATTCTAAAATAACAGTCGAATCCTTTGGCTAGGATGGTTCTACACGATAGAGGCGAAATTTAGAGAATGGAATTTTCAGTCACATCTGTAAAGAGAAAAGGAAATATGTGGTTAGCCATACTACATATTTTGAGTTGAAGACACACTATTATGGTATGCACATTTTAATTTCCATTTTTTCCATTTTAAGATAAAGCTTACAATGTTATTTGTGCTTTCCTGTGGCTGACATATATATCCATTTTTCCTGATTTTTAAGTTTTGAAAATAATTTATTACTAGATAGTATTTTCTTTTGAAGTAATATAAAAGATATGGCAAGGCAACTGGAATAAAAAGTTTTCATGTGGGTCAGAGTTTTATCATTTTCTTTAGTTTGATCTTTTGGAAAGAAAGTTGCCACCATTGTGAAGGGAAGTGCACACACACACATACACACACACATTTAAAAGCTCCAATCAAGTGGGAGAAGGTAATTAAAACAAATCTGTTGACTTTTCAGTCTGTTTGCCTATTGACAAGCAATCATTTGGTTTCACTAGGTGACTTGCTAAGGATTTCTTCTGTAGTGAGCACAAGGAATAGGATACAACTGTTGGGTTCACCTGAGTCTCAATGTCACATCTTCATAGAATGTTAGTAACATACAAACTCCTATACTTGTATAGGATTCACAATATTATAAATTATATTAGTTAAAGTTAGGTAACTTTTTAAGTTGCTGTTTAAATATAGTATGAGCAGGAAACAAAAATTTGCACATTACTAAGCCAATTTAATTCTGTAAGTGCTAATGTGTTCTGAAGGAACTAGACTTCAGCGGAAAAAAAAAACCTTACAGCCTACAATCATATCTTTTTACCTTGTGTTCAAATGAAAATAGGATTAATGGTTAGACAGGTAATTTGCAAACTTACCAAGTACCATAATTGTGGAGTTTCTGAGAATTTTTATTTTTTCTGGAAGAAAAAATTGTTAAAATTATGTGATCAAGGTTGTCAGCAATAAAATTTTCTTAGCCCCGCCCCCAAAATGACCACTACTTATTTGCTGTGTCTATTTTCCCAGCACTATACTTTGCAAAGATGATTATATTTAATCACATTCAGAGTTATTAAAATAAGCATTGTTATACTTATTTCAAGTAATCAAAAGTCAGAATTTGAATTTAGAACTATTGGATACCAAAATCTGTGCTCTGTTGTTATGTGTATCATGGGTATAACCCAAAGGAAGGCATTTGAAGATTAGTAAAAGTGCAAAAAGAAAAAAACTGAGTTCTATATCAGAACCCTTTATAGTTTTAATTTGGAGAAAAGTTTTTTTCTACCCTTATCAAGAATGAGTTTCGGGGGTGGGTGGGAAAAAAAAAAAAAGAATGAGTTTCACTTATAGAATAGATAACGCTGCTCCAAATGTTCCTGACTGTTGGACTGTTAGCCATAGATACCAGAAAGTATTGTCAATTTTCCATTTCAGAAAACTCTCACATAAGTCACTGAACACTGATTTGCCATGAATATTCTAAACCTGTTTCTATGGTAGGTTCTGTAAGTGAATTTCTTTTATTTCCTTTGGTAGAACATCAATATTTAGGTAAATGAACTTACCTACCACTCTGGCACAACACCAACGTTTTCAGTGTTCTCAGGGGCCGTAAGTTTAGTGACGTCATAGAATGGTGTGTAAGCAATATACTGCATGACTTGTGGAGGGTAATACCACACAGCATAGGGATAAGCATCAAGTTGGTAGAATTGTTGGAAAGGCTAGAAGGAAAGACCATTGAGAAGCAACAATGTATGAACAATTGCTGTTTTGAATCTCTGAAAATGAATCATTCCAATCATTTCAGACATGGCTGTTAGCAACACAAGAGATAATTACTCGGTGAGATCTTTGAAAGAAAAAGAGAATATGAATTACAGATTCTGAATAAAACTTCAAAGGTGGAAGAAACAACCTATTTGAAATACTTTTCATGTAAGAGATTTGGGAACTGACACTAATTTTGTCCATTGTATTTCCTAGAGGTAATTTCTTCTAAGACATATGGAACATCCTCAACCATCTTTATTAAGAATCGCTAAATGGCAAGTAGTGACTGGGGGGCTTCGTGACTGATATGGAACTGACCTTATTGTTCACCAGAATCAGAATTGTTATGGCAGCACATAGTTCATAGTATCTGGTTATTGCCTTAAAAATGAAATCAGAATCCCTAGGAAAACTGTGGAACAATGGAATTTAGGGCAGGGGAAAGGTTGGTATTTGCTATGTATTACTAACAACTTCATTTCACAGATGAGAAAACAGGATCAGAGAGTATTTTTACAGAGACATTCAGTATCTCTCCAGATGGTTTATTCAAAAGAAAAGTGTGTCAACTAGTTTGAGAGTTTGAGATTCCTAAATATAAATTGAATTTTAGAATCGGACTATGGGCATAAACATATAAAATTAAGAAATATGTTAAAAGAGAAATTAATGTAACCATGGAGATTAACACTTCATAGTGCTTATGATTATAAATACAATGCCCACATCAGCTGAGACAAAAAGCAGAAAGCAGCTCCTTTTCCAAAGACTAGTGACAAGTAGTGCTAATCTCCCCTGTCAATTAATATAAATTGTCCCAGAAGTTGGGAGTGAGAAATAACTTCTGAAGAAGAAAACAACCCCTTCAAAGTGTGAAGCTATTTAAAAGCACAAATATTTAAACTTCACAGTATATCATTACTCTGTAATTTATTAATCAAAATATTACCAATTGGATGTGGTTGTTTTCAGTCACTCTGCGCAGTTGTTGCTGTATAAAAGGAAATATAGTACATTCTAAATTACTTAGACATCTTCTGGTACAACACGTTCATTTTTCAATGTACCAAGAATATATCATCATTCATGAAATTTAGGATAAACTGCATTATATGCCAGAATTATGACAAAGTATAAAAACACTTTTTAATTTGTAACTTTAGAAAAATAATATTCAAAGGTGCATGGGTGGCTCAGTCAGTTAAGCATCCAACTCGATTTTGGCTCAAGTCATGATCTCACAGTCATGAGATTGAGCCCTGTGTAGGGCTCAGCACAGAGCTCAAAGCCTGCTTGAGAGTCTCTCTTCCCTCTCTCTTTGCCCCTTCCCAGCTTGCACATGCAAACAAGCAAGTGTATTGTCTCTCTCAAAATAAATAAACTTAAAAAAAAATTAAAATATTCTAGATTTAATAAATAATCTTACCTGGTCACGGAGAGCTTCCTAGGAAAGAGAAAATATTTTGTTTTAGTATATTGACTTTATTAATTTATGAGTAACAAACATTTATTAGGTACTTTCACTCATTCAGGGATAACTATGCTAGCCACTGAGGACACAATGAACATTATGAAATACAATGAACATTATGAGCAAGACCAATATAGTAATAATATTTGTGGAGGTAACAGCTTAGTCATATACCTAAAATAATAAAACATTATTCCTGTAATTTCTCAGATCAGTAATGGTGAATTCCGGGGGGGGGTGGTTAGTGATATATTTAAATTTATTTGGACTTTATTTTAAACATAAGCAACTTAGACACCAAATAAGAGTAACAATTGGGCCCAAATTAAATTCATTATTGGCTATCCTCTTCCTACACCGATAACAGAAGAAAACGAAAAATATAATTTTACTAAATTACGACAGGGCCTTTTCCCTAAAGTCTTAATTAAGTTGATTTGTTGCAACTAAAAGTAAAGGTTTTTGGTTTTTTTTTCCTCCCAAGCAAATGATTTTATAAAAATCAAAAGGATCAAAACTAAATAGTGTTAAGAAGGTTGTGCTGATGGGTATATTTTTGATCTATTGATATGCTTTAGCATAAAAGCAATTTATGGCATTATAGTTCGAATGTACATCTTGATAAGAGACCTTCATAATGTTGTTAAAAGTCTCATGAACAAAGCAAATTTTATAGAGGCTGAAGGGTCAGGGCAGGAAATTGGACTTGCTACAAGCCAGATTTAGGGCTCGCTGAGTAGGAGATTGATAATCCAATATTCAAAATAACACCAGGAAGAATGTTTCCATTTCACACATAAGGAAACAGGTCCAGGGACAGTAAGTTCAACTTGACAATTCCTAGAGAGATTTGACAAAAACAATTGGAAGGTTTAGGACTCCTGATTCCTCCTACAGAGTTTATACTGTTTCCTTAAATGGAAAGTTTATTTGGCATATCTGTGCTTTCATGAGCAGGAATAGGAATGTCTCTGGAGTCTCCATACAGCACTGAATTTGGGAAAATAAATACATGATAAAGTCCTAAATATAATGTATCATCAGAGACTATAAGAGGATTTGGTGTAGAATTTACTCAAAGTAAATTTCTCCTTGGTTAGTAATTATGGATAAAATAGACAGCATTAGTATAGGCATAAATAGAAAGAAATGGCTTTGATAGTAAATATACAGGCAGTCATATGAATAATTTTTCAATTATTGTTAACTACCAAGGCTAGAATAGTTTCCTGAGAAAAAAATGAATACATCTTTAGAAGTGCACCCAACATAAAATTTAATGTATTTTAAATTCTGCAGAATACAATTTTGTATTATAATAAATAAACTATTACCAGTTGCAGTTGGTTGTATTTGCTCAGTCTATGAAGCTGTTCCTATTCAAAAGAAAAAAACATTCTCAGTTGCTTGGATACCATTCAGTCCAACCCCATCATTCTTAAGTAATGAAACTAGAATCCTAAAATGCTTTTTCTAGAAGTAAAGAATGAGGAACTATTAATCTTACTTTAGTGTTATTTCTACAACAGATAATTTGGACTAATTGAATTATTTCTTTTTAAAATATTAGAAAACTGCTTTCTTAACTTATTTTTATTTTTAATTTAATTAATTAATTAATTATTATTTTTGAGATCCCACGACCTGGAATCGTGACCTGAGCTGATATCAAAAGTCAGCTACTTAACTGACTGAGACACCCAAGTGCCTCTTAACTTATTTTTAAGTTAAAATAAATTAAAATACAATCAGATATGAGTACTCAGGCAATTTTACTTATATAATATCTTGTGTCAGAATACTAAGAAAATTAAAAATGATTTCTGCTTTCTGACCAAAGCTGTTAAACTTGGTCAAATGAAATCAAAATATTAGATGAAGTGGGGGAAAAAATGATGATGCTTCTGACATTGGCCACATTTAGTGATCATTTACTTTGAACTATGGATTATATTAGCTGCTTTTATATCATTTAATATTTATTATCATTGTCATTTTAGAAATTAGATTATAGACTTATAGCAGATAAATAAACTAACATCACATGCTGGTAAAAGGCAAAGCTTAGCGGCAAACTCAAGTCTGGCCAAATCTATGGACTGTCATTTAAATACTAGGCTATTCAGATCCAAAGCAGACTATATAGTACAAATATTCAACTTAAAGCATGTATTAACAACCTGGAATTAAAAAACTCATTAATTTTATTTTCAGAGAGGAAGCAGTCATTATCTAGAATCCATCAGACTACTTACTATGGATTACATTTTAGCAGATAATGAGAAAGAGAACAATTTATCAATATAACATTCTTACTCATTTCTTGGTACATTTGCCTTTGATAAGCTCATAATGAAATTTTACCAGATAGCGTTGAGAGAGTATATCTTCCTTTGAAATGTGCTTCTGCTAAAAAACAAAAACAATAACAAACATATATGTGTGTGTGTGTGTGTGTGTGTGTGTGTGTACACACACATATATGTATATGCATATTGTAGCATATCTTGGGTAATATTACTATATTTTAAATTTGACGAATAACTCTTACCTGAGTGTTATTGGGAACAACTTCCTTCAAAAAATAGAAACAAGCACACTTTTAATTTTATGACATTAATTTACATTTAAGGTAAGAATGCTAATTAACCAAACACTATTACTAAATAACTGTGGTTAACTGATTTTAACAACAAATTTTTGCATAACTGAGACAAGGTGAATAATTTGAGGTATATACTGTATTCAAGATTCCCTTTCTTCTCACAGCTTTCAGCAGGGAGATTATTCAGAATGTTGAAGATGGATATAAAATATTCACCTTTAGTGAATTCACAGAAACTTGGGTTGGTCTTATTTTGTAGTTTGGATGAAGGTCTCCCAAAGTTAAGAGAAAGACCTCCTCACCTTCTATGCCTGCTATTTTTTCTTTCTTTAGGTTAACAAGGGGCAAAGAATGTGTAATTAATTAACCCCGAATGGGTTGATTTCTACACAGAATATGACATGTTAACATAATTGATTTAGAAACATAGCCACCATTGTAATTTTTAATGACAAGATTGAGTTCTTCTAATATGGGTAGATTTCAATAAATATGAAACCTGGAAAGGGCAAAATAACTAGGGAAAAAATGTTTGGGCACCACAGATAGCCAGATACCATTGTTTGCCAACAACAATCTTGTCATTTTGTCTCTGACAAAGAGTTGTTTTCTTACATCTGTTGGGGTGATATTCACATCTTAAAATTGGAATAGAGTTACATATATGGCACCTTGTACAATGAGACCTTATGAAATATGTAACCTTCATGGTTCAACAAGCTTTCATAAATGTTTTCTAACTAATTGGGATATTGAATTAACATCAAAATCACTTACCTCGCTTGATGAACTGCTGCTAGCTTCCCTTTGCTAAGAGAAAGGAAACGAGTGTCATTGACCCTGGTATTTTTAGAGTTGTAAGGAAACTAGGTCTACACTTTCCTCTTGGGTTGCTAACTCCCGGTTTCAGATTTGAAATGAGTGATATGAAAAGCTTCAGGGCCAATATAATGTATTTTCTGAAGTGTCAATTTTATTTAAAATATATGGAGAGAAGAGGATAATAACTTACCCAATAACTTAAAAAAAACATTTTTTAGTAAAATAAACACAGGTATATGATTGAGTAGAATGCAAAATGTATATGGATATTTTTTGTGTGTGATAAATATGAAATTTGAAGAAAAAGCCCCATTGAGCTGACCTACCCAGAGTTAAGCATTTATTCTCATGCACCTTTGGGGCTATTTTGAAGTGAATAAACTGGAAACACTAAAATACAACGACCAATTGGGGCACATGGGTGGCTCAGTCGGTTGGGTGTTTGACTTCGGCTCAGGTCATGATCTCACAGCTTGTGAGTTCATGCCCCATGATGGGCTCTGTGCTGACAGCTCGGAGCCTGGAGCCTGCTTCAATTCTGTGTCTCCCTCTCTCTCTCTGCCCCTACCCTGCTTGTGCTCTCTGTCTCTCATATATGAACAAATGTTAAAAAAAAATTTTTAAATAAAAAAAATGCAATAACCAATTTCAGCATGGACCTAAAATTATATTAGCTTTTAAAACATCTACCCTTTGAAATATGTAGTTTCCTTTTAAGGCATGTATGTTTATATTTATATATGGATATAACTTTTGTATTGAAGTGCAAATTTTAAAAGACTGATTCTAATATTCAAAAGACTATTCATCTCTTCAGAGAGTTGATTATTAGGGACTTACATGTTTTTCCCACATTTTTAGATTGGGTAGCAGAGCCAATCCCCGGTGATCCCCGGTGATTGCTGCAATTAATTCTTTCTACCCAAGTACTGCCCTCAACATTGAGAAAGCTCATACCCCAAGATGGCAGAGGTAAGACTTTTGTTGGAGCCTCATGTTCCATTTGTTAACAGTCATGCACATTTTGCTTTTTACTCTTTATTTTAATAAATAAGCAATGTTTTCACTGATCATCATACAAATGACATATTCCCTCTTCCAATTTTAACTTTATCTGGCACGACATTGTACATTCTTGGACTTGAGAAGTTTAATCTTGCTCACTTTGAGAAGATAGTTTTGCATGAAACAAAGCATATAGTGTGTACTACGTGTGATATAAAAGTGTAGAATGTCTTACCTCAAGGTCTTCCATAACATGTCCCTTAGGAAAAGAAAAAAGAATTAATTTTATGTTTCAAATGTAAAATAACAATTGCTGAATAAAAATAGACAGCAAAGAAAATAGAAAATTGAGGCAATAGCCAAGTTATAAGGAAAATAAAAAGGCCTGCCTACCCTGGCCTGAGTTAACCAAAGGATTTACCTTCCAAATCTGCATTTCAGAGTTTAATAAAAATTATTTTGGATTCTTATATGTTGTGACAAACCAATGTAAATAATTCTACATTTTACTTTAACCAGTATACGTTCTTTTTTTTTAATTTGGCTTTTTCAAGGTAAAGAGCAGCACCGGATTAAAGATCATGTGGTAAATAAAAGTGCACAAACCATTGGCTCAATGACACATACATACTTAAGCAAAATGGATTTTCTCCCTCTATATTCCATAGCAATATAGTGACATTATCAATAAAATTTAAGCTGAAAATATGAGTGCTGGTGTAATTATCCAGCTAATTCTGGCCAATGCGTGATATATCTTTTTTTGTCTTGAATTAGAAATATCTGTCTTTGTTTTGACTTAGAATTATTTACTTTGTGTGGGTATGTAAAAGGAATGTTTTTACTTCTTCAATTTTCCTTATATTAGCTTTAACAGCTTTAAAACAAAAGATCATACATCAGTTGATTTATTCTGCCAAGAAAAGATAATCATTCAGGTATGAAGGATAGTTAGATATATTTATCTCATAAATTTTGAGCACCTGTGTGGTCTCTTTATACCAAATCTATTAAAAATCTAGTAGACAACTCATATTTTAAAAATCATGTTTAAATAAAGCAAATCATCAACTGTGACTATGTAAAACATCCTTGGAGCAGATATATTGCTATATATAGTACCCTGAATGAAGCATTTCTTCAGCTTTGGTGATAAGTTCAAACAATTGGCCAGTCCACAATCACATCCATGCAAGCACACATTCCTTCCTTCCTTCCTTCATCCATCCATTCATTCATACTAATGTTTCATCTCCCCATAGGTGTAAAGTAACATCAATAAAATCAGTATTCTTTAGAATTCTCAGCAGAAGTCACATTTTGAATGTCTGAAAAGTTCTAAGAAACTATAAATGCCATAGAAAAACTTCTTTTTTCTAAACTTAAATAATTTTCCCACTGCAAGAATACATTTTTTTTTTTGGCCACACTATTTAAAGAAAAATTTTGGTACCTTGGGTTCATCATTCTGTGTTTCTCTCAGAAGTTCTCTTTGCTGAAATCAATAAAGGGTAGCATGTAAAATATATTTTTGAAAGGACAAACTTTTAAAATAATTTAAATACCATTGGTGTTCCTTACCCTGCTCAGTTCACTGAGGTGTTCCTTAGGGATAGAAAAGAAAAGAGAAACAACATTAGTGAATAGGGATGTAAGTGAGTGAACATCTGTAAGAAAGTGTACCTTGCATTGTGCTGCTGCAAATTAAAAAATAAATATGTTTCTCATGAATGCACTAATATTTCTTGATATGTCATTTTTAACATCAGTTTATTTTTGCTAAGCTTTCTTTGCTTAAGCTGTATGGCAATATGCACTTAAAATAATAAAAAATGAGTCACCTCTTGATTTCAGCTCAGGTCATGATCTTGCATTTGGTGAGATCAAGCCCTGCTTCGGGCTCTGTGCTGACAGTGTGGGGTCTGCTTGGGATTTTCTCTCTCCCTCTCTCTCTCTCCCCCTTGCCCCTACTTGCACTCATGGGTGCGCTTTCCCTCTCTCTCTCTCTCTCCTCTCAAAATAAATAAATAAAAATTAAAAAAAATAAAAAGTTGTCCCACTATATTTTATTGTTATCTTTTATCTTATTTCAGTCATAGTTCTGAATTCTCTCGATCTTACCTGTCTGGTTCAATAAACCTAGTGTCTATTTCCATAAGAGGCAATAAAGAAGTGGACAGCACAACACTTGCATCCGTTTGTTAACTTTATGATGTATCTTGTGGAGATCTCCTTACCTGTCTTAATTCTCTTGGTGTAAGCTACAAAAGAAAAGAAGGAAGGAAGGGAGGGAGGGAAGGAGGGATGGAGGAAGAGAGAAAGAAGAAAAGTCATGTTAAAAACCAGTCAGGCAAAGTTGGGTTGCCTATCAACTTTTTAAATAGTGGTCATGAAGTCAAATTTCTATTTGTGTTTTATTTGACAATTAAGTCACTAAATTATAGAAAATACAATACATAAAGAAGTATTGTTTAGAGACAGAATGTTCCATCCATAATACGTATGGAAATTGTATATTCTACCTAGGTTATGCAAAGGAAAGCATAAGTGTTTTACAAAGAGGCAAATGCATAAGCACAAATTAAAATTTAATGTAGCTTTTTAATATTTGAACATCTGGCTTTAATATTCTTTGTGGGTGCCTGGGTGACTTGAAGGAAATATTTGGTCAAGCTAAGTGAAAAAAAAACATTTATTAACTAAAATTAAAATACATTTCCCAGAAAAATGTGTTTGTCTTTTAAGAAAAATAAATGGATAATACTTACGAGAGCGAAC
Organism: Prionailurus bengalensis; assembly: GCF_016509475.1. Taxonomy (NCBI): domain Eukaryota; kingdom Metazoa; phylum Chordata; class Mammalia; order Carnivora; family Felidae; genus Prionailurus; species Prionailurus bengalensis. Next base: position 149,769,732 of record NC_057344.1, read on the forward strand.
CTGAGAGCCTGTCTTTCTTTGAGAAGCTCCTATAGAATTAAAGTGTGAATGATTAAAAAAAAATGAAAAACATACCAAAAAAAGGAGCATGTTTGTCCATTTGAACACAAGTTCTCAATTTTAATTAGGTAAGCCAGCATATTTCTTAGGTAGAAGAAAAGATTATTAGTTTTAATTTTATAATCTAATTTTTAAAACTAAAGGAGACACCCTATTTGGTTGTTTCTTTTTACTAGGCTTAGAGACTTAGTAAGTCTGTGCTTAACAAAATGTCGAAGGAAGAATTGAATAAGGATTTAGTCAAAACAGAGATTTGAGAGAGTAATCCAAGTAGCTGAGTACTTGGATACATTTGAAGGCAAATGAAAAGTGGAGCAGGAAGACATTCATCATTCATCATAGCTAACAGAAAAAGTTGGGAGCCGGGGGTAGAGAAAGAGCCTTACCTCTCTGCTGTCTGGTTCATTCTGCAAAGAATAAAAAAATAAATTAAAAGGTATTATTAGTTCAATTAGTGGGCAGAGTGGAGGTGTAATGACTCTTGCAAAAACGTGAGGTACAGGTATCTAATTGAAGATCCAGTGTGTAAATGAGACCAAATTATAAATCACATGTTGGAGTTCAAGTAGAAGAGAAAGAAGCAGGAATACATTAAAATAGATCATGTTAACATATTCTGTTTAATTATTTCTCTTGAATATTAAGATTTTTATTAACCATAAATATTTATGTAAGTTCATGTGCCCACCTCTCTAAGAAAGTTTGTGAAAACAAATAAAAATTTCTCAGCACTTGAACTGAGTTTATTATATCACAGTGAATGTGAAACTGTTTTATAGAGAAGAGAACAGGTGTAGAGTCTGTGTGTTATCAAGACATCATCACTTACATTATATAATTAGAGGGAGTTCTTGGAATACAGAATAGAATACTCACTCGAACGAGTTCTAGCTGTCTATGAGGATGTTTCTGTGAAAAACAATAGTGAATTGTAAACAAAACAAAAGAAAAAGTAATCAAAATACAATAATAATAATTTCACAATAAATATGTACTATGAATTTAAACATTACTACTTAAGCAAGGCTTTTATTTTAATAGCTAAATTTATCTGAAACCACGTTTCCCTGGTAGCAAAATGGGGGAAAAAAGTAACTATAACTATTTAATCAAAACAAAATAGGTTAATTATGTTCTCTCTTTGGAATACGACAGAAAATTGGGAAAAGTATGTAAAAAGACTAAAAAAAAATTCTTAGTTTAAATTAATCCAGAATGATAAATAAGTTATTTAGTTTTCTAAACTACTATTACATGATCGTTCTAAAGGTGATTTTAAAGCATTACAAATTTGTGGAGCAAAATGTATGCTTTCCTAATTAAATGTTGTTTGTCTGGATTTTATTTTTATCATCAATTTAATTATACAAAAGATTTTCTCAATCTGAACCTTGACTCTGGAGACAAGGCTAAGTTTGATTAAATGATAGCATAAACATTTCTGATGTTTTCTTGGGAATGGAGATGTAGAATCTGTTTTCTGAGGAACTTGCATTCATTTCATTTGTAAGGACAAGATAAGAACTACTCCCACGACACATTCCTGGGACTTGGATCTTTTTTTGTAACTCAAAGAGATTTCTTTCTGTTGGTGCTTAGAGTGTAGCATAAACAAAATTCTCTTGGTTAAGAAGTTGAGTTACTGGTGATTACTCATTATCCTTATAAGGATTTAGAGAATAAGAGTCTCATCAATAGAATAATGTGCCAGCACTTCAGAAACTTTTGCTTCCATATTTATTTGATGGTTGTGATGTCCAAATATCTCAAATCATTACTTGATGAGTTTCCCTCCAGGTCATCCTTGTTTATTCCTCCGTCCTTCATTAGCTACACATCACAAGAAAACAGAATAACATTTGCTTCACGTAACTAACAGAATAGCATTTCTTTTTATTTTTGAGAAGAAAAATAATTTACATTATCTAGTTTCATGGTCTACAGCGACCACAGTAACTTGATTTCTGAATCAGAAGAATCAGCCTTGTTTTCTATACCTTGGGCAAATATTTGTTGCCACAGCTATCTCAAATGAAGGTTGCCTTCATTTCCAAAAGTAAAATACACTGGAATATGTGACTTTATGTTATATTTGATAAGGAAATACAGCACCTATTATATGTCTACAAATACGCTAATTCTATAATGGACCAAGGGAAAGAGCCTAATTACATTCTTTGATGCTATTTATTATGTTGTACAATAACTATTTTTTTTTTACTTTTTATTAATTTTTTTTATTGAGTAGTGCTTATATTTCAAGTCAGACATTGGATTTGGACTTAAGACTTGTGAAATATTACCATAGTTTTAATACCAAGACTTTACTAATTAGAGATCATCCCATGCTTTAAGATTATTATTCTCCATATTTCATGTTTGATAAGATATAAGATCCTTTCTGACAAGAATCTGCAACTTTCTAAATTCTCTACTGTACTCACAGGTCTGGCAAGAGCAATAGCCACAAGGCAGGTAAGGATGAGGAGCTTCATGGTGGTCAAGGCCTAGGTAAGAGAACAAAATAAAAATGAGTTAGGTCTTATAATAAAATTTGTTTCATGAAAAAGAAATCCTTGATTTTCCAAAAAAGGAAAACTTATGACAAAATAGGTCCATTTGAGGAGTGGTATTTTAATTATCTTTAATTTTGCTATTTAACATAAATTTAGTTTATGATTCTAGTTATCTTGCTCAGTGCTTATTTTAAGAAATATCAATTTCTGACCAATATTTTCATCCACTAACATTTTAAAAGAAAAAATTTGATTTTTGGGTATGGTATATGGTTTTGTCTGAGGAATAAAGGATTATCAATATTTACATACAATTTTTAAAAAACCCAAACTTTTCCTCTTAGATCATCAGATTTGCTAAATGAGTAATAAACTAACTTATTTTATCTGAATTTTTTTGAAAATCTCTCCTTTAAGTCTATTTTAGAGCATTCTGTTCTTTTGGAATCTTTGTGAAAAATGATATCAGTGCATTTGTAGAAGTTATTAATCTCCATCAGTTATTTAAAAAAATCTAGCTTTCACTTCATGTTTGACTACACTGATCTATCCATGACATGACTGTATGAAGATGATTGGACAGATTCATAAGATTCAGATGTCTTGTTATGTTTGATTTCCAGAGTTCTATCAAACTGCAAGAATCTGTAACTACTGACATTTGTATGTAGTAGAAAAATGGTTTCTGGGGAAATTATTTTTAAAAATCATGTTATACATGTTATGCCTTAGTCAACAAACTAATACTGACATTTTTATATATACTGCTTCAGTTGAATCTAAAAACAAACTGTTGAATCTAAACACATTAGTAAAGAAGGCATATTTATAAGCCCAAAATGAGTTTACTATCTTTACCCATTTGTATCCTTCCAAACAGCCAAATTTAAACATCTTTACAAAAGTAGTCATTTATGTGTCTAACATTGATGTATTCTTTATATAATTAGTTTTATTAGTCACGTGACATGAAATAAAAATGGTCGTGAAACATTCTACCAGAAACGTTATAGTAATTAAAAAGATCAGAAATTATTTTGCATAGCAACTTTCCACGGAATTGGACAAAATAATTCAAACTGCGTCATCAAAAGTGTCTTGAAATTATGTACCTTCTTTTTCAATATATAAGATTTTAGTTACCAAGTCTTAAAAAAATTATTTGATCTTTATAAAGCTATAGTAAGTTTTCACCAAAATCTCTGAGATCAATGTTGTCAAAATTTGCAAATGCATTCTAAACTACCATTAAATCATAAGAAGGTATCAATATTTGCAAACACATAGAAAAGTTACAAATGCATCTTAATGAAAATGAAAGAAAGAAAGATTAGACAGTGTGAAATCATAGTAAGTTTGTGATATGTAAACACAATACCTTGAGCTCAAGCCTGGGAAGAAGAAGCAACCTGGGTTGATGATCAAGGTGATGGCAGATGTCTTTGCTCCACAGCTATTTAAACCAAGTGATTAGTAAAATGCTAATTTTGTGGTTTCAGTTCAACCAATAGATTATTTAAATTCTAAGAATTCTCTCAAATAGGAAATTCATTTTCAGTTCAATTTCTCTCCCAAGAAATTCTGTGGAGAGCTTCCAACAAAGGAGTGATTCATGCTCCGATAACAGATTATAGAGGAAATGGAATGTCATTACTCAAAATTAAAATGCAAACATATCCAACTTTATGGTTATTATAGGAACATGATTGTCTGTTAAGTGAATAATTGGAAAGACTAATATATAAGTAAAATTCTCTTTTTATCTTTTGAAAAATCCAATGCCTATAAAGAAAGTTCTCGGGATGAATTAGAGTCTTCAAAATTTTTCAACTTTTGTTAACATGCTAGGTCATGGTAAGAATTCATGATTTACTTCACCTTTTAAAACTCAATTTGTCATACATTAGTTATTTTAATTATTCACTTTGTGGGGTACTTACATTGTATATGCTCTGATTTTTTTTTTCCAAAAAGGAAATGTAATTATCCTATAAATTTTGGTGGCATGTTAACTTCATCACATCATTTTTTATTTCCTTTGCTTTGGAAGTTCTAGTTGTGATATCATACATTAATTTAGTTACTAGATTGTTTAACTAAAAGTAATAATTATTGAAGAATTAAATTTTTAAATGTTGCAAAAAATAAATCATACCTCTGATTTTCCATCTTTTAAAGTAAATAAAACTAAAAACAAACAAAGTCCCTCTCTCCAATCCCCAATTTTAATCCTAGAATGAACTTGCATCACACATTTTAGAAAAAAATATTATATGTTGAAGAAAATTTCCATACATAGAGAAGGTTTTTTAAAAATACTGTTAATTATAACTGCATTTTTATAAGGAAAAAACATACCATTTATTAAAAAATGTTTAAATACTATAATGATATTTACATCTTATTCACAATCATGTGACAGGAACATTATTCTGTATTAAAAAGAAATTCCAGAGTGGGTCAGGCTTTCTACAATGGGAATCAGAGAGATTGGTTTTCCATATTGAACCTCTCTACATAGTATCTTCCTTGCTGACTACATTATATCAATTTTAACAGCTTACTAGTGTTTTCTATTCACAGGCATACCTTGGAGATATTATAGGTTGGATTCCAAAGCACCCCAATTAACTGAGTATTGTAAAAAAGTGAATCAAATGAATTTTTGATTTTACAGTATATATAGAAGTTGTGGTCTTTTAAGTGTGTAATAGCATTATGTCTAAAAACCAATGTACATACCTTAATAAAAAAAATACTTAATTGCTAAAAAATACTAACCATCACCTGACCTTTCAGTGAATCATCATCCTTTCACTGGGGGAGGGTCTTGCCTGGATAGTGATGGTTGCTGACGTATTAAGGTGGTGATTGCCAAAGGTTCGAGTGGCTGTAGCAGTTTCTCAAAATAAGAAAACAATGACATTTGCCACTTCGATTGACTCTTGCTCTCATATGTGATTTTTCTGTAGTGTGTAGTGCTATTTGATAGCATTTTATCCACAGTAGAACTTCTTTCAAAATTGAAATCAATATTCTCAAACCCTGCTGTTGTTTCACCAGCTAAGTTTATTAATATTCTAAATCCTTTGTTTTCATTTCAACAATCTTCATAGTATCTTCCCCATGAGCAGATCCCATCTCAAGAAACCACTTTCTTTGCTTATCCATAAGAAGCGACTCTTCATCTGTTTAAGCTTTATCTCTAAATTGCAGCAATTAAATATAATAATAATGAAAAAGTTTGACATATTGCAAGAATTACCAAAATGTGACACAGAGACATGAAGCGAGCAAATGCTGTTTGAAAAATGGCGCTGATAGACTTGCTCAAGTCAGGGGTGCCACAAACCTTCAATATTTAAAAAAAATGCAATATCTTCAACATACAGTAAGGTGAAATGCAATAAAATGGGCTATGCCTCTACTCCCATTCATGCAAGCATCTTTAACTGCATTATAGTGCCTTGTTTTTGTCTTTTCTAGATAGCATATCCAGAATGACTTATTTTACCCCTTAGAATTACACTATATAAAAATCTACTGTAATTTATAAAAAAAACGACTGTATCTTCTTTTGTTTATTTATTTTTTGTTCACTTATTTATTCACAGAGATGAAGGAACTGGACAAGGTACTGTGGATATAAAAGTTGAGCAAGATAAGGGACTCCTAGGTGGCTCAGTTGGTTGAGCGTCCAACTCTTAATTTTGGCTCAGCTCATGATCTCATGGTTTGTGAGATAAAGCCCCACCTTGGGCTGTGTTCTGAGTTCATGGAGCCTGACTGAAATCCTCCCTTTCCCTCTCTCTCTGCCCCTCCCCTGCCCCTGCTTGTTCTCTCTCTCTCTCTTTCTCAAAATAATTTAAAAAAAAAATTTTTTTTTAAGTGTTGAGGAAGACAAAATCCTTGGCCTAGTACTATGGTGGGTACTCAACACACAAAAAGCAAATAATTTTAATAGTTTTGATAGTCCAAAAATAGAGATTTGAACAGGATCTCCAGAGTACCTATGAACAGTTGAGACTGGGAACATACTTTTTAGAAATGTTTGATAATAATAAGACTTGTCATCAAAAGGAAACAATCAAGCTTTTAGAGGTGTCTAATCTGCATCATTAAACAAGCCATCTCTTAGTGAACTTGTGTATGTATCATGAGATTTCTCAAAAACTCAAAATCCCAATTTTTCTATCTATAATCCTCTATAGATAAGGATTAATCTCCACTTTGTCTGAATTAGGTATTGAAGAAAGTTACTAGGTTGTAGTTTTTATTTTTTATTTTTTAAATGTGTATTTATTTTGAGAGAGAAAGCATGAGTTGCAGAGGGGCAGAGAGAGGGGCAGAAGAGAATCCCAAGCAAGTTCCATGCTCAGTGCAGAGCCCAACACTGAGCTTGATCTCATGACCCTGAGATCATGACCTGAGCCAAAATCAAGAGTTGGACACTCAGTTGACTGAGCCACCCCTCCTCAGTGCCCTGGTTGTAATTTTTAATAAATCATTCTTATCATTGTAAAATATAACTGTTTCCTATAACTTGAGAAAAGATAGTTTCATGTTTCGTACATTTGTGCAATGCCAAGTCCTACAAAATTTTAGCCTAAGTTCATTTGCTTTATATTGATATTTTTCATTTGCTTTACCAGTTAAATTTGTTCAGTTCCAGCCATTAAAACAAAGCTCAAATTTGAAACACATATTTAGGTCATTTATAGTCAGATAAGCCTTTGCCCCACGAGTAAAGAAATGAGATTATTACCTGGTTATCAATTTTCTATTGCAATAGAGTCACATGGACGGTGAACATATATTTGATCATTCAACAAGGAACATTCATAATAATGAAAAGTTATGCTCTCAGTAATTATAATAGAAAAAGAGACATAAACTAGGACTATTTTAGGCACACTGTGGCATGACCACTCTAACGATATCACACAACTGGTTTTGAAATTCCAACAGAATCCCTAAACAAAAGAAAATGGAAATAGGTAGATGAGGGGCAACTAAAGAGAAAGCTTTCTTGTTTTCTAGTTTTTTGATAATGGAAAAATTATTTCCTTCTTGAATTCATACTTATTAGAAACACTAATTAGCATAAAAATGAAGAGAAATGTCAGTAGCCATTAAATGACACAGATTTTGAAAAATTAAAGTTAAGTGGTAAACTTTACTATGCAAGGCTTTGTATATTGTTGCAGCATGTCATGGTCCAGACTCACACCTTCTTTGAAGGACTCATTTTGTATGAGACTGTCAATAATTCAGAACATAAAGTTTCAAAATTAGTTTGTCATAATTCTTTCAGGAATGTTTGGTTTTATGACTGGTGACTCTTCTAGGAAAGTGTCCTTTAATTATGTGACTAACAGCTAACCTTCCAGAAGGAAACCTACCAAGAAATGTGAAAGATACTTTTTTTTTTTCCTCTGGAAACCCACACGTCATTTGGAACCTAACAGAAGATTCGCAATGGATGCTTGGTAACTACTCTCAGGTATTGTATGAATAGAATCTTGGAATTCAGAAATAAAATAAGAGTCCTTTTCAGGGAGTTGTTGTCTATTATGAATATATGACATTACTGGAAATATGGAATCAATGTTTACTTTTGGGTTCGTATCTAGAAAAAATCTCCTTTTTAATTCTTTAGTATGTTCTGAAATAAAACACACAACTGGAGTAAAGTGCTTTAATGCAGTGGTTGCAAACAAGGCCCTGGGGTCACACTGTCAATTTAAATCCTGGCACTCATTAATCTGCTACTATCTTGGGTAAATCATTGTGCCTCAATGTTCTCATTTGTTTAATAACATCCACTTCCTACGTGAGAAAAAAATGAGATTACATACCTGCAGTACCTGAAGCAAGGTGCTCATTTAAAATTATCATTATTAGAATATGATTTTATAAAAGCCTCAACTATTTTGTGCCCAAATTATCCTCTTACTTCATAGATTTGTAAACTTTGTGAATTTATGAATGACATCTTTATGTTTATATGTGCGTAGAAAATGTATGAAAAGGTAAAGACAAAACTTCTAATAGTGACCACAACTAAAGAACTTTTGGGATGGGATATGAAAAGGGAATAGAGAAGAGAGCTTAGAATTTTTATTAATGAAATGCTGTACTATTGTATATTTTCACAGAACACAGTGAATTAGAAGGTGCTTCTCAACTTTTAATGTACTTATGAATCACTAGGGTATCTTGTTAAATTTCAAATTCATGCTCAGTAGATCTGAAATGGATCCTGAGATCCTGTATTCTTAACAAATTTTCGGGTAGTGTTCTTGCTGGTGATCCATGGGATACACTTTGACCAGCAAGGAACTAGGAGGTTTGAAAATGTAATATATAGTCTCCTCCTTTAAACTTACCAACGATGAAATTTTGCATATAAAAAAATAAAAAAGTACCTAACATCATGTAAAGGCATGTAACATATATAGCAAAAACAGATGCTAAATAATTCTGAATCGTATTTCCATGAGATTTTTACCTTCATAACAATGTCTAGAATAAAGAATTTTCTCACCTCACCCTAGATTCTTTGTGTAGGTAGGATGTTCTATTAGCAACAGTTTGTCTGTGTAATACCAATTCTACCACCTTCTGGATACCTCCAACCGAAATTCATTCATTTTGCCACTAATGACATTTTACTTACTCAAGACATATGGGAAAATTAAGCTAACATTTATCTAAATGCTACCTAGTGAGTTCTTTCTAAAAGACTGTGAAATCTGATGTGTAAAGGGAGTTTTGCCTATCAGAAACATACCTTCCTCTGACTTGACAGAACATAGTTTTCATAATTGATACACCTTCCTGGGTCTAATCATTGTATGTCCTTGTCTAACAATGTTTTTATGGGGATATATAATGTATTTAACAGACATTGTCACCTAGCAGAACCATAATTTCCCAAACAGATTAGTAAGCCATCCATCAGTAAAATGGAATATATTCATAGAATTGAAAAATTTTAAAGATAAAGAAGCTCTTGCTAATGACAATAAGAAGCTAATGAGTGAAGTGAGGTAAAGTCATTTTTTATCATTTATTATTGAAATATAGTTGACATATAATGTGATAGCAGTTTCAGGTGTACAACATCGTGTTTTGACACATCTACACCTTACTCAGTGCTCGCCACCATAAGCATAGTCGCCATCTGCCATCATACAACCTTATTATGATATTATTGACTATATTTCCTATGCTGTACTTTTCATCTCCATCACTTCATCTTATAACTAAAAGTTTGTGCTTCTTAATCCCCTTCATCTATTTCATCCATCTCTCTACTTCCCTCCCCTCTGGCAACCACCAGTTTGTTTCTCTGTTAAGAGTATAGGTAAATCATATGGTATTCGTCTTTCTCTGTCAGACCTATTTTTAGGTAAAGTCTTTTAGAGAGATCAGGAGTTTGATTGGACTATTTGTGTGGGCACTAATATAGGCCACCCAGGATCATGACAGGTTTAAAGATGGAAAGAAGAACCCTCTGCACAAGGATAGCATTAGGGACTCTGATGGACGGTAGATGGCAGCAGTGAGATGAAGAAGAGGTCCAACTGGAGACTAACAGGACTTCCAGGTAACAAGGCCCCTAGAATACAGTCCCTGCAGAAAGTCCTCAGGAAATGGAAGTGGTGGTGGAATGACCATTCCTTCTCCTCTTGTGGACCTCCAGATACAGGTGGCAACAGGGAAGGGACACCTTCCCCAACTTGCAGGAGTTAGAGGGTATTTTTATGTGAGAAGATTCAGGTTCAAATTTCTGTCTTTTTGGAAGTAAAGGAGATGAAGGGGTTTCTAGTAATATTACTGAATTTTTGTAGACACAGTGAAAGAGACTGTGAGGAGGCTGTGGAGCTGGAGCGTTTCCAAGAGAGAGAACTCTGAGGGAAGTGAAGAAGAAGAGATAGCAAGCTGGGGATTGTTGACATGGCCAGTGATTAAATTACAACAATGAAGGATGTACTATAGTGGAAAAGATCCACAGAGGCACATGTAAAGTCATTAAAATTTAAGAAGTAGAAATTATTTTAGGAATTAACCTCTAGACGGCTGATACAATAAGTACAATAGAAATCCAGAGGACAGATGGCACCTAATGGGTTGAGCTAGTCAAGAATTTGAAATTACTATTAACATTTGGGTAAGATTTGGAAAGTTGAGAAGCGAGAAGGAAGTTTACAGATGAGGGAAGTGTTAATAACAAGTGGATGCAGGAATTCAAACTCTAAAATAATTCTGTTGGGACGACGAAGCTATACGTTTTTTAAAATGTTATTATATTTTTTAAGTTTATTTTTATTTATTTATTTATTTATTTTGAGAGAGACAGAGACAGTGCAAGCAGGGGAGGGGCAGATAGAGACAGATCCCAAGCAGGCTTCAAACTGCCAGAGCAGAGCCCCACATGGGGCTCAAACTCAGGAATGGTGAGATCGTGACCTGACTCAAGATCAAGAGTCAGATGCCTAACCGACTGAACCACCCAGGTGCCTTAAATCTATACATTAATAAAGTTTATATATTGAAAAATGCTACAGTTGTTGAGGAATACAAGAACTTTGAAGGCATAAAAAAGGAGGTGCTACCTTCAACATGAAAAGATTAGGAAAGGAGTCTTGGAAGATGAGTAGAAGTGTATGAGCCGAGGAAGTGGGGAAGTGAGAAAAGAGGGCGAGTGAATTACAGATGAAGGTGGGGAGGTGTGTTGAACTGTCTGTGCCGCAAGCACAACATGGAAGGCTATGTAGTACAAAGAGAAATTTGGATTTGATATTGAGAACTGGAAATTCTTCTTCTGATGAGGAAGGCAGAAGCCTGAAAGGCTGGCACTCTCTCCCTGGGTCTGGCGATGAAGCTCTGTAATGTTCTTCACCTTTGCCCACCCTACCCACCCCAGCTCTTTCCTGGATGTCATCACCTCCTCTTGTTTCAGATCAGGATGGTTATGGATTGTTCCAGCCCAAGTGCCTCCGGGGCCTTCCTCTTCCTCTGCCTACAAGCTCTCTGAGGACACAGGAGTTGGGTGCCTCCCTGTTCCAACAATTCACATGCCCTGTTTCTGGCCTTTAGGTTCTTTCCTTTCCAAGCACGTTGCTGAGGAGACAAGGAAGAACATTCACTACTGTGTACTGTTAAATGTAGTGCCAGTCTTCTAATGCAGTTAGATCCTTCCAACAGTAATACAGCCTGACATTTGTTGAGCACTTTTAATAAGTCAGGGTCCAGGCACTGTGTTAGCACTTTAAAAAAAAAAATTAAATCTTTTATTTAAATTCCAGTTAGTTAACATACAGTGTGTGTTAGCACCTTTTAAAGATTTCCTCCTTATAAAGATTTTTTCATGACAACCCAAAGAAGTAATTATTTTTATTTCAATTTTAGAAATGGAGGAACTAGGGATAACAATAGTTACACAACTTACTTGGGCTAAGACAAAAATGGTGTATCTGGCTTGAACCAGGCTATCTTATTCCAAAGTGCCCCCTCCTATTTATTTTTTTAAATATAGCCCCCAAAGACTTTCTGTGCTCTAGATAAGAATCCAAAAAAGAGCTTTACGGTTATTCTGTGTTTTGTTTTTTAAATTCTCATAAGCAAGTAGATTAATGAAACCCTGAAGTCAGTTTTACAGGTTTCTGATATTCAGCTTGTAAGCTGAGATACAGAGTTTGAGTCAGAGCCTTCATTTATTGTAGGACAGTTGCAGATTTGAGTTTAGTGGCTATTTGAGTTTAGTGGCTATATTTACAAAATTTTATTTTGTTTTTTAAAGTTTATTTACTTTGAGAGAGGCAGACAGCACTTATTTCACAAGTGGGAGAGGGGCAGAGAGGAAGTGTGAGAGAGAATCCCAAGCAGGTTCCATGCTGCCAGCACAGAGCCTGATGCAGGGCACGAACCCAGGAAGTTGTGAGATTATGACCTGAACCAAAACCAAGAGTCAGATGCTTAACTGACTGAGCCACCCAGGTGGCTTACACCTGTAAGCCTATATTTACAAAAATATTTACAAAATTTTTGAGAAATCAGTAAGAGAGAAAAGAAAAAGATAAACAATTCATTAACCCCCATGCCAAAGATACCTAATCATTGGCAAAAAATGTGAAGCATGTTTTTAGCTATATATAGCTAATTATATAGCTATATATTTAATATATATATAATATATATATAATATATAAATAGCTATAAATAGCTATTTGTAGTGCTATATATATATATGTATGTATGTATATGTATATATATATATAGTTGGTTGGAATTGTTCCCCACATGATGGAATATTTTCCTTTTCTTTCCTTAGGACTCTTTTAAGGCTCTATGGACCACAGATGGAAAAACCATGTTCTATGTAATCTTCTATAATGACTCCACAATATTCCATCTTATTAATACGTTACAATTTATTTAGCTACCCTTAAAGGGGCTTTATATTTTCAAAGTTTGTTTTCTGCTATTATACATATGGTTGTGACATGTATACATGTACATGAATTTTACTGCACATTCTCTAGCAATGTTTTTAGCATATATTTCTAGAAGAAGACTTGAAAATTCCTGAATCAAAGAGTATAAATATTTCTGATCTTTGATTCACATTTCCAAATACTCTTCAGAAACACTTTTCAGTTTATAAAAGCAGAATTCATGTTGGAAAGTGCCTGTTTGGCCAGGAGTTTTTTTAGTTTATTTATTTATTTATTTATTTATTTATTTATTATTTAATTTATTTATTCATTCATTCATTCATTCATTCATTCATTTGAGAGAGAGAGAGAGCAAGGTGGGGAGAGGGGCAGAGAGAGAGAATCTTAAACAGGCTCCATGCTCAGCGTGGAGCCCTATACTGGGCTTGCTCCCATAACCTTGGGATCATGACCTGAGACAATATCAAGAGTCCGATGCTCAACCAACTGAGCCACCCAAGCACCCCAAGGCCAGGAGTTTATATCAAATATTTTTCATTTAATTTTGGGGTTAATGACTTTGCTGATTTATTAAATTGATGGGCAGAAGTTGTATATTAATATTAATTTGAATTTCTTTTATTATAAGGAAGGTTGGCTATTTCCAAATGCATATTGTCCATGTCTACTCATTTGAATTATTTCATATCCTTTGTCTTTCCCTTGGGGAATACTTTTATATTTTTGTAGGTTTTTATTTAATCATAACTATATCTTTTATCATTAATTTTGTGGACATGTTTTCACAAATACAATTTGCCTTTTAATGTTACAATAGGTTTAATGTTGAGATGTTTTCAGTGCTTAATCAAACAAATCAAAATTTTGTTGAATGGTGCTTCTTTTTTCTAATTTTGTTGTCTTTAAAATTAAAAAAAATATGTATTTTTATTTCATATTGTTATATTTACTGAGTTATATAATAAATGTAGATTATTGTAATGGATTTAAAAAAACTCACGTTTTTGTGGTTGAAAACTCATACCTTTTCTTGAATCCAAGCTCGCACCTAAACCTTCAGAGGCAGTGGATTTGGCCTCACACCCAGTTCTAATCCTAGCTTTCTTATTTTTAAATTTATGCTTGTAATATCAGTTTCTTTTCCATGTTTTCCTTCTTTACATTTAATTCTGTGTTACTAATTTTGAGGACAAAACCGGAAGTCAAAATAGTCAGCTCTATTTTTGTTTAAGTTAACACTAAAGACATAGGTCAAGGACATTTCATTTGCCCTGAAATTATTGTGTCATCTTGGAAAGTATTATGTCACTGAAAATAAGAGAAACATCCATCATCTACAAAACAATGGCTTTTCTTAAAAATTTTTTTTTTAACGTTTATTTATTTTTGCGACAGAGAGAGACAGAGCATGAACGGGGGAGGGGCAGAGAGAGAGGGAGACACAGAATCGGAAACAGGCTCCAGGCTCCGAGCCATCAGCCCAGAGCCCGACGCAGGGCTCGGACTCACGGACCGCGAGATCCTGACCTGGCTGAAGTCGGACGCTTAACCGACTGCGCCACCCAGGCGCCCCGAAAACAATGGCTTTTCTGATGAACAGTGAGAAATGTCTAGAATGGTTGAATCATTATATTGTATACCTGAAACTAATAAAACACTGTATGTTAATCATACTTCGGTTAAAAAACAAAAACCATGGCTCTTCTGTGGTACATCCAATATGAGTCTTAAAAATACCTTCATCTCAGATAGGTTGCATAGTTTGCCAGAGTTCTTCAAAACAATGAAATATCTGTTTTATGATATAAAATTAGAATAGTGTCTTTTTTTTTTAACTCAGAAAAGCAGTAACTACCAAAGTTCTCTAGCACAACATATAAATTTGATAAAAAACATCAAAAAATTTTGGGCAATTTTTACCTAAATTATCATTCATATACAACATGTGGCATATGAATCTTTACCTTAAAATTAGAACTGTATATATTATTTAAACTTATTAAATATTATTTTTTTAAGCATAATAGTTGTTTCCAAAGGCTTATTTTAATGTCATGTTCACATTTTAGGGAGAGGGCAATATAGGATGTAATCTTAACTTTGTGGAAAAATGAAAAACCATCGGCCCATGATGGGGTGATGGGGTTACTTAAGTTAAGGCACCACGTCCACAAACCAAGACTTATATGTAACGTAACTGCAGTTTCAACCGTCAACCAGGAACGTAACCACTAACCAGTCAACATGGAATTTCCTGGTCAGTACTAAGAAATTTACTGATAGACTCCTTCCTGTCACTGCCAATCAATTTATTTTCTTTCTTTCTTTCTTTCTTTCTTTCTTTCTTTCTTTCTTTCTTTCTTTCTTTCGCCCTCTCTTTACCTTTAAAAACCTCTTTTGTTTAGTTCAGCAGTGGTCCTCTCTGCTTGCTGGAAGGAATACTACCCATTGACAAATCACCTCATTAAGTCAATTAGATTTTCAAATCTATTCGGTTGAATTTTGTTTTTTACCAACTTATACAAATATAAGGACAATGATTTTTCCATGCTTTCATTTCTTTGCTCTGAAAAAAAAAGCAACACTCTTTATTTCTTTACATTATCTTTTTATTTTTATTTTTTTTACCCTTCTTATATAATAGAAGAAAGGTTGAGAGTAAGGGCTATATGTATAACAAAATAATTCCCTTTAAATATTTGTCGCCAATCAGTATTGAAATTTAGATTTCATTTTGGAAAGAATATATAAAGTTAAAAATAAAGACTAATTAAAAAATGAGGAAAAGTCAGAATGAGTATCTTCCCAGAAGCATTTGATCACTCCCTGTGGGTATTTACCAAATACTGAGAGACAGTACCCCCTGGATCTCTTGCTTTTCTGAATGTCTTGCAAATAGAGACACTGGCTGCCTTTATTCTGAACTATCTTTTCAAGAATGTTTTTATAGCAAACATCTTAGGAAGTCTTCTTTCAGAATAAAGGGCAGGCTTGTATACTGTCCAGTTATAATAAATATAATAGCTCTTTCCAGGATAAATATCAGGCTCATTATAAAAAAAACATTGAGTTCCTAAAATTTGGAATTCCTCCCCTGTAACACACCTACTGTGTATGCAGCTATCACTCGCCCCTCTTCACAAAGCAGTGTAAAAACTGGGGAAGACCCAGTGTAGATGTTTAGACTCTATTGTGATTGTTGTGTGTACAGGAGTCTAGTCTTCTGCCAGTATCTCTGTAGCTGGCTGTCTCCTTATTTTACAAGTAAGATCAAATCATAAGACCCTTCAAAATTTCTGAAAATTTTTGAAGTACTTAAGAGTCCACTCAGGGAAACTTTTTAAGCAAGCTAACTTTGTAAATCTTGTTTCGGGCTCTTGATTTTGGGAAAGAAAACAAGGAAGGAGATGAATATCAGAAAAACCATCAGAAATGAGATCAAGCTTTTCCCTGATGAACCACTCTGGAAAAAAAAATAAAGGAAAAATAATGAGAGAAGTAGCAAAACACAAGACTGAAGGCACCACCTGACTAGAATGCCAAAGCTCGTTTTCACTGACTAAAGGAAATTTACCTTGGAAGATGATTAACTGTCATGTAAATAATTTTCTATGGTGTTTTGAAATATTATTGATATTACACCACCAAATCAATAATGGAGTAAAGAGGTTTTACTGTTTCTTTTTTTTTTCTTTCTTAGTTCCTTTTTTTTTTTTTTAAGTAGGTTTCATGCCCAGCACAGGGCTTGAACTCATGATCCTGAAATCAAGACCTGAGCTGAGATCAAGAGTCAGACACTTAACCAACTAAGCCACCCAGGTACCCTTTAAGGGGGTTTTTCAATACAATTCAGGAAATTGTCAATCTCTTGGCATCTAGAAATCAACATGGCAAGTTTGACAATTTAATGATATTTAATAAAATGTTTAAATAGGAAATCACTCAAAAAAGTCATCAAAACTCTTAAAAAGTTGTGAATCAAGGTCTTCAGTTTTATTGATAATTTTATCACATTTTGGTCAGTTAGAAGTCAAGTTTTGGGGGACCACATGGCCTTTGGATTTACATTAATTGTTTTGTACATTAGTATGAATAAAAATTAGATAGGAAAATTCCCAAAATGAAGAAAGAAGCGATAAAAGAAAATAGGGATAGAAATAAACAAAGGAGATTTTTTTAAAAAGGATTAAATGGGCAATGAACTTATATTTGTGAAAAGGCTCTCCTTTATTTTTTTTACCTTCTTTAGTTCTGGTTTTTTTTCCCCCTCTTATTCTATCATCACATTTGGTTAGCCTATAGTCCTTTTTTTGTTCTTTTTTTTTTGCATTACTTTCAGTTGTTTTAATTTTGTGACTTTACTCTCTTCCATCCAAAATTCTGAATGAAGGAATCTATAAATATAGAAATGTTAAGATTAGTACTGAAAATACATAAAAATCTCAAATTTATGATACAAACAAAAGATGTATTTTAAATAAGCAAGTCCTATGTTACTATGATTTTGTGGCATAATAAGGGACTCCCTCCTCCCCCATCACAACTTTACCTGTTTTTTTTTTTAATTTAATTTAATTTTATTATTTTTTTAGAGAGAGCATGCGAACAGGGGAGAGACAGGGAAAGAGTCTTTTTCAAATTTTTAAAAAAATTATGTATTTATTTATTCAGAGAGAGAGAGAGAGAGAGACAGAAAGAGAGAGAGAGAAAGACAGCAGTGGAGGGGCAAAGAGAGAGGGAGAGAGAGAATCCCAAGCAGACTTGGAGCTGTCAGTGCATGGAGACTGACATGGGGCTTAAAGTCACAAACTGTGAGATCATGACCTGAGCTGAAACCAAAAGTCAGACACTTAACCAACTGAGCCACCCAGGTGCCTCACAACTTTACCTGTTTTAAATTCTGTATCTTGGTAAAGATAGTATGTTTCAACTAATCACTCCTATCAAGATATAGATTAATTGTCTGTATGCAGTTAACTTTGTTTTGTTTTTTACAATAAGCAATTTAGAAAAGATTAGAATTATGCCAATGAGAGCCTTAGGGCACCTAGAATGTGGTGGGCAGGGAAAGGTTTTGACAGGTTAGTAGCAGAAGGAAGTGGTTGGATTGTGTGGGTTTGTAGGGGGGTATACTGTTATGGGACATCCTGGCATAATGAAGTTAGTCAGTGTTGGGTGGTATTGACAAAATAATGCCACCTATGTGATCAGAGAAAGACTAGAAATGTGTCTAACTTGAAGTTTCATCATTGTGTCTAATTCCAGGACCATAGTCATGGTCTCTGCATCTAACTTTCCCTGTGTTTGTTATAGAACTAGGGAGCCAGAAAGTTTTCAAACACCAGAAGATTTGATTCTTGGTTACAAATCCCTGAAACTGACTCTGGCTACATTGAAAATAAGGTTATTGAAGAGGAGGATTCAGAATTAAAGGATAATTTAATGTTAAGTGATCAAGTAGCACTAAGGTGGAAGATAGTACAACAAGGCCATCTAGTGGAATAGTCTGACCCCTGTACAGCAGTTGGACCAAAATGTATAAACTTATCACTTTTGGGTTATTCAGTCAAGATTCACAATTCCAGGTAAGAAGTTCTGATTATCCAGCTTGGATCATGTTGGCTATAACAAAGCATGAAGAATTAGGATCTTGTTCTTTGAGCTTCCATAGTGAGAAAATCAAGTATGTGCACATGCTTTCACACTAAGACTACACACAATAGAGGAAAGAAATATCTCCAAAAGGAATTCAGAGAGCTATTTAAAACTGGAAGTTTGATGGTTTACACAATATAAGCCCTACTGAAACATAGAAAGAGATTATCTCAACTGTACTAAGAAATAAAATAATTAGTAGTTTTATATTTGTAATCTATAAATCAAGCCTGGATTCAGGGCTTGATCCCATCATCCTGGGATCATGATCTGAGCCTCAGAAGAGTAACCGACTGAGACATTCAGGTGTCCTATGGCTTTTGATTTCAAAAGAAAAATTGCTCAGGAAGTGCTTTGATTTGAATAAATGTGGCTACTTTTCAAATCTATGAAAAGAAATCACTTAAAACAGTATTTATATATTACATTTATTATGGAAAGTTGTTCTTATCCTTGTAACTGTGAGAGTAATTTTTGTAACATGGGGTTTCCTTCAAATTCCGTGAAGATTAAATGAGAAACTAAATATAATCTTTAAGAAACTTATAAGTTTTGCCACAAGAAGGGCCTTCTTTCCCTCGTAGTCAGGGTTATTTCTAAAAATCCTGCTTAAAAAAGTTAAAATTGTGGAACAATCAGTGGTTTTCTAACCATCTTGAGGAAGTTACTTTTATTTTTCTCTGCAGAATTCAATTGATAACTCTGAATATACACTTTTTAAACTAAATAACACTTTGTAAAATGTTACCAGGTAAAGTTAAAAATAAATCTGTGATCAAATATATTTGGTAAGTGTTGGTTAAAGATGACTATCAAAGTCTTTTTTTTTTTAACTGAAAAAGTTTTCAGATCCTTTAATTCACTAATCTGCTTTACAAATCTCAAAGAGAAAAGGTATACAATGTAGTATTTCCAAAACATATTTGAGAAAGGAACTCTTTTTTTTAATTTTGACCTACCAATTACAGGTTCTTGAAAATTTGGAGAAATACCAGTACAAATAGTTAGAAAGAGACCTTGTTGATGCATCATAGTTTTTAAAATAAATTATTTACTTTGATTATTACATCATTTCATCCGTTGTTACAAGTTCTGCACAGACTTCTGTTTTTATACTGATTTCCCAGCTCCTCAGTGGTTTACACTGTCCATTCCCCTGTGGTCAAATACATTTTCACTGACTATTCTGAAATAAAATGATGAATCCCCCAGTGGGCTAAAAAAAGTTTTAGTTAGCAAGTTGAGGGTTTCCAAGACATAGAGTATTCTTTGGCCATGCTATAATCCAAATGTAGTATAGACTACAGAGAATTTGAGAATTTGTAAGATATGGCCTAGAACTTTACTTTTCCAGGATCTGTTTAGTCTATAGACTGTATTATCTCATAGCTGAGAGAAATTGTAATTCTGATGGTAATAAAAACAAATCAGTAATCGGTCAACAAATGTCAATGACTATACAAGTAGATTCAACTAATATGTTACTGTTGACTGAATGAACAAACACCTGAATATATGACTAGTTAAAATACTCAGATCATAGTCCCTGAGAACAGAAGGTCAAAAGACTATATCTGATAAAATTGACTGCTTATAGAAATTTAATGTCCTAAGACTCATATTTTGTCCCTTAAATTTAGTATTCAGAAGACCATTCCAGCTGTAATATTCTAACAGTAATAGAATTTTATATGATATTATCATAGTAGTATAATTATTCTGCATTATATTTATATAATATAGCAATAAAATTATGTTACATAGACAAAAATTGTAGATTAGAAGTTATGAATCCCTTTTATGGAAAATTTTTTAACTTGTAAAACAGTTTTCTGGCAAATATTATAGAGATAATGCTGATCTTCCTTGTGAAAGTAATACCTGCAAACTTACACAATACAAAAAACATTGTATAGTGATCATATTTTTCTTAGAAAAAAATTTGTGATCTACCAAATGTACCTGGGTTGCCAAAATACTAAATTTTGCACCATTAGAAAATTCAGACTCCACAAATTTTGAGTTAGTTAATTTTTTTAATTTGGAATTTAGTTAATAATTTTTAATATCTTGAAATTGGGAAATCTTATGAAAACCAAGGACCAAAAGCATACATGTCTAGGCTGGATGGTACAGTCCTAATACTTCCCTTTTCACAAAGAACACCGAGGAAAAAAAATATATATATATATATATACGCATATACACACATATATTCTCATATATACATTAGAAAGATATATTGTCATATATACATTAGAAAGGTAATTTAACAATACCTGAATCTAATATGGATTTTTTTATACTATCAGTGTTTTCTTTTTTCTCAAAGCAGCCTACTCCTGAAACCAATACTACACTGTATGTTAACTATCTTGAATTTAATAAATAATTTTTTTAGTTTAACAAAAAAAAAAATAGGCAGCAATGGCAGAGGCTTCATTGAAGTTTTGAGTATTTAAGACAAAGACCACATTGTTGGCATATACTTGGAAAGGGTAAAGTATAAAAGTTAAACCTGACTTTTTGTGTTCTTGTGTACATTATGCTGAATTAAAAGAATACAATTTCATCTCCAAATCTTGGTGTTATAAGTAAGGAGAGAGAGAGAGAGAGAGAGAGAGAGAGAGAGAGAGAGAGAGAGAGAGAGAATGGAGCCCAACAAATGGCTCAATTCCACAATCCTGGGATTATGAGCTGAGCTGAAATCAAGAGTAGGGCGCTCAACCGACTGAGCCACCCAGGTGCCCTGAAAAGTTGTCTTTAATATAAATTAAGTGCAGACATTTCTTCTTTTTTTTGTCATTCCTAAAAACATGTTTAGTTTTGTTTAGTTTTGTAAAATCTTAGCAAAATCTTGAATAATAGAGTTTAGGTTAAAGAGGTGTTTAATTGTTTTGTAAAATGATGTAAAAGAATATCTGTTACTGGTGAAAAACATAGGTCCCTTAGGACCTTGAATCTAGCTAGATATGATAGGATATCAGCAATTCTGGTTTCGAAAGAGGCAAACTATAACATATGACAGACAGTTGGGGTCAGGAAGAATGAAGTCTTGTGAAAGACTTTCCATTGGCATTTACTAATGGATGTCGGGTTCATTTATGATGATTTACTTTCAAAGTTTTTTTGTTTGTTTTTCTTTCTCCTGTACTGTAGTCCCCTCTGATATTATTAAGTGGTGAGGAAATTCTGACTAAATCAACAGCCTTGTGTAATTTACATCTTGGGGAGCAGAGGAAGCATGTGTTTGTGCTTGGACAAAAATAACATAGTAAGAAGAATCCAACGTAAAGAAGTTTTGATGAAATCAGCAGGGTCGATGCCAGGAGTAGCAGTTCAGAATAAGGATTTAAAAAGGTTTAGAAAAACCATTAGCAATATTCTGGAGGGGTCTCAATTTCCTATGGTGATACAGGTTGTGATTTTATGGTGTCTTCTTAAGATACTTTGAGAAAATAATAGACTCTGAAAGGAGAAAACTTACTATGTGACTTTGGGGACTTAGATTTCATGAATCTCCACTGAGAAGTAGAGATCAAGGATAAAGACTCCTAGCGTTGTTATAAAGATGAAGGGAAAATAAAATGAAAGATCTGGAAATATATCACCAATTCAGAGGTGCTCAGTGACTTTTAATTCATTATTCCTCACTCCTCCTTTCCTCTTGAAGAATGCAGTGTTCTCATTTACAAAACCGTCCCTGATTACTTCAGTAGGAAGTAGCTTATTCTCACTTTCAACTTTTATAGTACAATGGACTTCTATTAAGGTATTTAAGGAATTGTAGCATCTGTAATGATATACTTTATGTAGCCTCACTTCATAATACCCCTTGTCTTCCTCCCTCCCTCCCTCCCTCTCTTCCTCCTCCTCCTTCTTCTTCTCTTCTCTCTTTCTTTCCCTGAAAGGTTAAACATTATTATTTATGCTTGTAACCCTCAAAGTATGTTACATCTAACAGAGACGCAATATTTCTAAAAAATATATGGAAATAAATATATTAAAAACTTCGAAGTATTACATTTCTTGGATTGAGATATACCATGATTTTTGTGTATCAGAGACAGCAACTTCTAATCTATAATTATGGGTTTGAGCTTGTAGGTGTAAAGCAAATATGATATTACTGTGCAAACAATAGCTATTCACATCTTTTTCCTCCTCTAGGGCATATCATTCTTATCAACCAGAATTATTCAATGATTCAATCACTTAATGAAGTCTGAAACTTGGTATGTGTATTAGTCAATGAAGAGACAGAGTAGGAAAATAAGATGAGAAGAGATACAACAAATAATAAGAAGATAAGAGAAGTAATCCCTGATAATCTTTAAAAGTTCTAGGCAGGGGCGCCTGGGTGGCGCAGTCGGTTAAGGGTCCGACTTCAGCCAGGTCACGATCTCGCGGTCCGTGAGTTCGAGCCCCGCGTCAGGCTCTGGGCTGATGGCTCAGAGCCTGGAGCCAGTTTCCGATTCTGTGTCTCCCTCTCTCTCTGCCCCTCCCCCGTTCATGCTCTGTCTCTCTCTGTCCCAAAAATAAATAAACGTTGAAAAAAAAAATTTAAAAAAAAAAAGTTCTAGGCAGCTTTCTATAAAAACTATTTAACTACTTTGTTATAAAAAGGGGAACCACAGGCATGAACCCAACTGATGATATCGTAATTAAAATTTTAATTGAGCTATTGGCCAAAAAATTTGCCACTCAGAATTAGGTTTCAGATTTTGTTAGGGTGGTTTACAAACAGGAATAACCCACTAGTATTTATCTAAAACCAAACAAATACTATTTCAAATACGTGTACTTAATTCTAGAACTCAGAAATAAAATAAAAGTGATAACCTTTGAAGTATGTGTTCATGTGATCAAATCTATTCTTTCAGAAAACATTGTTTATGCTGGTGTTAAACCTAATTTTACAGAAATACTTTATTACCTGAAGTAATGAATAAATTGGTAGCAAAGAGAATTACATTTGCCATTTGACAAATGCTTCCCCTGTGGCAGCCACCTTAATCTCACAACGAGGCCTTTGCCATACTGGTCCCCATCAGTCTGCTGTGCTCTTCCCTTCCCCTTCCCCTTCCCTTTTCTTTGCTTTTCTTTGCTTTTTCTTTCCTTTCCTTTCCTTTTCTTTTCTCTTTCCCTTTCTTTTCAGCAGCCTGTACCATATTCTAATGTAATATATAATTTTTGTTTTGTGTATTAAAAGTTTATGTTCTGCTACGTTCTTATAAGTGAAATATCACAAGATAGGCATCTTTGCCAGCGCTGTTCACTAATGTAACCCAAGTTCCAAAAAAAAAAAAAAAAATGCCTGACCTACAGTATGTAGCCAATAAATAGAATATCAATAGTTAAAAGAAAAAAAATATGTTGACCAAATGTTAATTTAGAGATTCTTAAATAATATAGAGGTTATACTGCATTTTACTGATACACCATACTTTACAAGACTATTCTTATCCTAAGAAATCAAATTTAGCTTTCTCTTTCTTACTTATGCTATTGATTTAAATAGTGTTTAGCACTGTGTGATGTGTGGATGTGTTGAATCACTATATTGTACACCTGAAACTAATATTACACTGTATGTTAACTAACTGGAATTTAAAGGAAAACTTAAGAAAGTAAAGTTAGTGTTTAATATGTACAATTTCAGGAGTACATTAATTACTTTATGATCTCAAAATATGTTATTTGTGGATATTTCTTTATAAATTATATAAGTTTTATTTAAAAACATTAAAATATAGATATGATGAGAAGAGTTTATTTTTTTTTTGGCATATAACCATTCATGAGTCTGAAATAATAAAAAAGGTTAAAATGAGGCATTAGGAAATGTAGATGTCACAGATAAAGTGCCTGGAAAATAAATACAATGCATTTCCTGGAAATGTTCTTAACTAACTGGCGATTATTTAAATAAAGGTAGACTTAGAACCAGGAAATTCTTTGCTAAGCACATTTCAGTGGCATGAGGTCTACAGTGTCAATATCTATTTTCAGCTAAGATTAATGTGTAAATCTGAATAAGAACATGCCACTCTTTGAAACTAAAATATAGATGAATTAAACTGTAACCTAAAGGCAGAGTAATCACTTCACATGGGCTCTTTAAATTTGGAATCAAAATATTGGAGAGGAGGGGCGCCTGGGTGGCGCAGTCGGTTGAGCATCCGACTTCAGCCAGGTCACGATCTTGCGGTCGGGGAGTTCGAGCCCCGTGTCAGGCTCTGGGCTGATGGCTCAGAGACTGGAGCCTGTTTCCGATTCTGTGTCTCCCTCTCTCTCTGCCCCTCCCCCGTTCATGCTCTGTCTCTCTCCGTCCCAAAAATAAATAAACGTTGAAAAAAAAAATTAAAAAAAATATATTGGAGAGGAAAGGGCTAGAAAATTATTATCTAATTGAATTATATAGTGCAATAGAATTCAATTTTGATACTCATCAGCTAATACTGATATATCAGTTCTGACAGTTAAAAATATAATTTGGCAAACCTTATTAATACTTATCCTTCTCAGGATGTTGAGGCAAATTAAGCTCAGAAAAAAAATTATGTTTAATTACTTAATATTTGAAAAAGAAATAGAGGCACAGAAAAATGTTGATCATGATAGATAATTAATAATGCTATGATGTCTCATGATATGAATGTGTGCACTGATCAATTGCTTACATAATGAGAAAAAACACTTCCATTCTGAAAACATAATTCTAAAAGTGATATTTTTATATTTAATATTTATTAAACAAATGGGATTGTTAAATATAGTTGAAATTTCTAATTAGCAACCATTGATCATACCTTACCAGTAAGTATGTGACAAGTAAATGGCTAGCATGGAACCACAAAGCAGCTACTGAGGCCCCTGGCAGTCTCAATCAGAAACCAGTTTCACCTGGGGCACCTGAGTGGCTCAGCTGGTTAAGTGTCCCACTTCAGCTCAGGTTATGATCTCACAGTTTGTGAGTTCAAGCCCCAAGTCAGGCTCTGTGCTAACAGCTCAGAGCCTGGAACCTGCTTTGGATTCTATGTCTCCCGCTCTCTGCCCCTCCCCCATTCACACTCTGTCTCTCTCTCTCAAAAATAAATAAACATTAAAAGATTAAAAAAAAAAAACAAGAAATCAGTTTCACCAAGTTTTTGCTTTTGGACCCAATTCTTCTATCTTAAAATGTATTTTTTTTCTGATCTCATTGGCCCTTTCCCCTTACTATCCAGATGAAATTTGTACTATGCTTCAACCCCCCCTTCCCCCCCCCCCCAATTCAGCTGATGATCCTAAATATTCCTTGATCTCTTGAGGCTTCATCCTCAAATTCCCCTTTTGTAACCACTTGTTTAAAGATCGGGTATTTGATTTTGTGAATAGCTAAATGGTGATGACATTCCTAAATACGCTTACATATGCCTTTTGGACTCAGACTCAAAAATCTCAAAGATGTGAATAGAGGGGAATTTAATATGTGAAAGGATTTGGGAATTTAGAAGAAAAGAACCTCAGAAATAAGATTTATAGGAGGAAAAGCAGGAGAGGAAATAAGGAAGATAAATTTTTGAGACTGGCTTATTTGGCACACTTTACAGTATCTGAGATGTCCAACTAGTATCCCAAAGGCAGAATATTTTATTTTGCTTGAAACATTTAAATGTTTGCAACATTAAAAAAAAAACTTTCATACATAGTTCAGTAATTGTAGCCTTTCTTGATATATCAGATAACTTGACAAAACTGGTCTTCATTTTTACTGGGCTATATTGACAGAAATTGGGTTATATGTGCTTTATACAGGATATGCACTTTGATTTAACACACTTACCATTACACCCTTTTAAAGTATATGTAGCCTGCTTCATTCATTTCCTTTTGCTGTTAACTGCCTAGCACCGAATTAGAGTCTGCACAAAGCCCAACCACTAAAGTGTTATTTACTTAATATCTATTCAAAAATACTTGTTAATGATCCAGCGTGTGCAAAATATTATACTAGCTAATACAGCTAATACAGAGTAGGCAAAGATACTTTAAAATATGAGCTTTATCTTTATAAAGACCAGAGTGTAGGAAGGGAGGTAGATGAGCACAACATCAGCTGAAATAAAAGTAGAAAAAGATAAGCATTACAAGAGATGTTATCACTTCATAGAAGAGAGAAAATATATTTCCAGTTAGAATATTCAGGAAATCTTGATGAACAGAGTACAGTCAGAACAGACACTTGATTGACAAATCAGTAGGTAGATATTTATATTGTGTTGAGAAGGTAAATCTTATGTCTCTATAAGACTGTTAGTACTAGGCATTAAAGTAATTTAGGTTTATTTATATGTATATATATATGCATATAATTTGTATGTCTGTGTTATATTTATATAACATTTGTATGGTCTTTATAGATATAGAGATTATATTGATAATAATCACTTGTGCTTGTGTGTGTGTATCAGAAGTTTTATTAGCAAAATCCCTGAGATTTTTATTTTTATTTATTTATTTTTGTTGTTTTTCTTATTTAAATTCTAGTTAGTTAACATATAGTGTAATATTGGTTTCAGGAGTAGAATTTTGTGGCTCATCACTTACAACACCCAGTACTCATTGCAAGTGCCCTCCTTAATACCCATCAACCATTTAGCCCAACCCCCTACCCACATCTCCTCCATCGACCCTCACTTTGTTCTCTATAGTTAAGATCTCTTATACTTTGCCTCCCTCTCTTTTTTTCCCCTTCCCTTATGTTCATATGTTTTGTTCCTTAAATTTCACACATGGTGAAATCATATGGTATTTGCCTTTCTCTGGTTGACTTATTTCATATAGCATAATACACTCTAGCTCCATTCACATCAGTGTAAATGGCAAGATTTCATTCTTTTTGATGGCTGAGTAATACTCAATTATTGTGTGTGTGTGTGTGTGTGTGTGTGTGTGTGTGTATGTATATATGCCTATACATATATATACACACACATACCACTTCTTATTTATCCACTCTTCAGTCAATGAACATTTGGGCTCTTTCCATAATTTCACTGTTGTTGATAATGCTGTTATAAACACTGGGGTGCATGTGCCCCTTCAAATCTGTATTTTTGTATCCTTTGGGTAAATGCCCAGTTGTGCAATTTCTGGGTCATAGTTCTCTTTTTAACTTTTTTGAGGAACTTCCATACTGTTCTCCAGAGTGGCTGCACCAGTTTGCATTCCCACCAACAGCGTAAGAGGAATCCCCTTCTCTGCATCCTCATCAACATCTCTTGTTCCCTGTGTTGTTAATTTAAGCTATTCTGTCAGGTGTGAGGAGGTATCCCAGTGTGGTTTTGATTGGTATTTCCCTGATGATGAGTGGTGTTGAGCATCTTTTCACATGTCTGTTAGCCATCTGGATGACCTCTTTGGAAAAAGGCTTATTCATGTCTTCTGCCCATTTCTTCACCGAATTATTTGTTTTGGGGTGTTCAGTTTGGTAAGTTCTTTATAGATTTTGGACACTAATATTTTATCATATATGTCATTTGCAAATATCTCCTCCCATTCTGAAGTTTGCTTTTTAGTTTTGTTGACTGTTCCCTTTACTGTGCAGAAGCTTTTTACTGTGATGAGGTCTCTATAGTTCATTTTTGCTTTTGTCTTCCTTGCCTCTGGTGACATGTCTAGTAAAAAGTCACTCTGGTTAAGGTCAAAAACATTGCTGCCTGTGTTCTCCTGTAGGATTCTGATGGTTTCCTGTCTCACATTGAGGTCTTTAATCCATTTTGAATTAATTTTTGTGTATGGTGTAAGAAAGTGGTCCAGTTTCATTCTTCTGCATGTAGCTGTCCAGTTTTCCCAATACCATTTGTTGAAGAGACTGTCTTTTTTCCATTGGATATTCTTTCCTGCTTTGTCAAAGATTAGTTGACCAAAAAGTTGTGGGTCCATTTCTGACTTCTCTATTCTGAGAACCCATTTCTGGGTTCTCTATTCTGCGGCAAAAGGTCAGAGTCCAGGTAGCCGCCCTCAGCAGCTGCCTCTGCTCCTATGCTAATGAATGGGGCAGCTCAATGGTACCCACCATCTCTTTTGTCCCTTTTCTAATTGTATCTTTTCCCAACTGCACTCTAGAAAGGGGAATAGTCTCTCCCAGTGTGAACCAGAGGATCCTCAGACCATGCTGTATGCTCCCAGGCCTCTGCCCTCCTTCTCCCCAGGAGCACCTCTATGACCACCAGGCTTGGAGCTCTGCTGCATGTAAAAACTTGTGATAATCAGCTCCTCCATCGATGATTTTGGGGAGATGTTTTTCTTGTGCAACACCCTGCACCCTGCTTTCTCTCTCTCTTTCACTTTATTTCTGTCTCTGTCTCTCTCTCTTCTCTCTCCCTCATCCAGTCTCCCTCCCCTCTGCAACACTGGCAATTCTTTTCTCCCCCAAATCACATCTGTGCACCCCCTACCTTCCACTATGCTGCCTCTTTTCTCCCACTAGTTGTTCAGTTTGTCTCTCAGTCCTCAGATAGATTTCCCTGGTGTTCAGAGTGATTTTATATTTATCTAGCTGTGTTCAAGGGAAAAAGCAAGCATACCCACTCCTACTACTCCAGCATCTTAACTCCCAGAAAGAACTCCAAGATTTTTAATAATTATATTATACTCTCTTCCATGCACCTAAAAAAAAAACTTAGGTTGCTTACTATAATAATTATAGATATTTGTTGAATAATTAAATTCCAAGTACTGTACCCAAATTATGTCTTAAAATTTTTTTTTAAATATTTATGTATTTATTTTTGAGAGAGAGAGAAAGAGCGTAAGCAGGGGAGGAGCAGAGAAAGAGGGAGACAGTATCTAAAACAGGCTCCAAGCTGTCAGCACAGAGCCCGAAGTGAGGCTCGAATTCACAAACCGTGAGATCATGACCTGAGCCGAAGCAGGAAGCTCAACTGACTGAGCCACTCAGGTGCCCCTAAATTATGCCTTTTAATCCTTATAAGGACCTTATGAAATTATGTCTAGTGTATAGATGTAGAGTTTGAGTCTGAGAGAGGTTTAACAATTTGCCCATGACAAAATAGAAAGTGGCAGATCTAGGATTTGGACCCAGATACACAGTCTCAGAGCTAACACTACCATGGTATTTAATGACTGTATTTTCAGTAGCAACTTTTTTTCATCAGTAGAAGGAGAAAATATTCAAACACAAAGCTATTACAACTGAACTACTCAAGGACACATACTTTTCTTATCCAGTTTGTTAATAGACATTGACCCTTCTTCTTAGAAATGAATAGTACTCCCCCCAACCCCCCTGAATTATTGGGTGACTGTGCTAAAAAACATTCTGGGAACTATTTTGCCAAATATTAAATTATTCACTTGAAATAAAGGGAATTGCATCTTAATACAACTATATGGAGTGTTAAATAAATGGGAATTTAAGGAAGAAATAATGTATTATATTTATCAACTGGGTTAGCAAAACTGTATCTATTATACTATTATTAAAATTTTTATTTATTTATTTTAAGTAGTCTCTATACCCAATGGGGTTTGAATTCATGTCCCTGAGATCAAGAGTCACATGTTACTCCCACTGAGCCAGTCAGGCGCCCCCTTTGTGATACTCTTCTTAACAATGAATGTTCCCAGGGGTCTAGGCCAAGGTGTATTTGATTCATCATGTTTTGGTAACCCTTACATTCCATTAAGTGCAAGTTACATCAGAGCTACTTTTTTAGTCTTGCAAATCAGTCTCCTCTCCATTCTCTTCAATGTAATCTTCACACCCATTCCATCTCCCTCCATTTGCTGGACTAACCTTGACTTTTTCATACTGCAGCTACAGTGAAGTTTCTAATCTTAAATATGAAACTGTCACTCTCCTGCCTAAACCCCTAAACCATCCATAATCCCTAAGGCTATTTAGGTGCCTCTCCTCTGTATTCTTAATCTCTCATCCCTTCCTTATCACAACACTTACCTCACTATGTTGGCCATTTACTTATTTTTTCCAGAACCGTAAATTCTTTGGAAGAAACAATAAAAACAAAGGTTTCTTTATTCCATATGCTACTGCTAGGCCTTCAACAGTTTATTGAAATAATGTCCTACACTTACTCTGTTTACATTCTTACCTCCCACTTAGTTTTTTATGTACCATAATTTGCACTTTGCCTCATTATCCCCCAAAACTGCCTTCTCCAGGGTCACTAATGACCTCCTTCTGGCCAATTCCCAGTGGATACTCCTAGTCTATCCTGCTACTTTTCTGTGCAACATTTGATGCCACTGATTCTCTTATTTTCAAAGAGCACTCTCTTCATATGTTATCCTTAAGAAAACATCCTTTTGATTTTCCTCTTCTCTCGCTGGTTTCTTTTGCTAGTTCTATTTCCTTAACCGTCCCTTATATATTGATATTTTCAGGGTTTTTTTCTGAGCCATTATAGTAGATATTTCTTGTGTGTGAGTGGTACTCAACTTCTTTGGAATGCTACTTCTGTATTTTGCTGATTTCTCATATTATGACTCTTCATCTTCTGAAGGTAGAAACCTAAACCTACAAATTTACTCTGTGAGCCTCCCTTGCTACTACAGTGAAGCGTGTAGCCTAGGTTCTGCCCATCACATCCACTCTCAAAGTACTATAATTGGAAATTCAGTGAACATGAAGAAGCAGGTATATGGGGGAATTAACTTCTTAATATGATGGCTGAGGGCTCTAGTTCTTTGCTGGCAGACCTTCTGGTGTTTATTCTCCAGCATCATGTATACTAACTAACAGTCCTCAGGGGACTGGCATGATCTGAGTAAGCTTCAGTATTTCCTTACAAATACCTTGATTGTAGGTTTTAGCACTGCTCTGTCTAGTGCCAGGCCTGGATCTCTAAACCAAATTCTGTAAATTACTAAAAATATTTCAGGGTACTTGGGTGGCTCAGTCGGTTAAGCCTCTGACTTCAGCTCAGGTCATGATCTCATAGTTTGTGGGTTCAAGCCCTGCATCGGGCCCTGTGCTGAGAGCTCAGAGCCTGGAACCTGCTTCAGAGTCTGCGTCTCCTTCTCTCTCTGCCCTTCCCCCACTCACACTCTGTCTCTCTCTCTCTCTCTCTCTCTCTCTCTCTCTCTCTCTTAGAAATGAATAAACATTAAAAAATTTAAAAATCTTTCGGTGTTTGTATCCCTTTCCTGTTTAAACACAGAATAAGTTTTTAATGTCAGCAACTGAGAATAGTGATCTATACAGTCTTGGTTTTCTTTCTTCTTTCTTTCCTCCCTTCCTATCTTTCTTTCTTTCTTTTCCACCCTGCAATTACTCTAAAATGATCCCATGACTGCAATTTTTATTTTTATGTTAAAGACACCTGAATCATATGACCATGCAGACTTGTTTCATAAGCTCCATATCTGTATCTAAATTATGCTCTGTACCTCTCTGCTTCATTTGTTCATTCCACAAGTAAGAAATATGTGTTCACCACATGCCAACATCAGCCTAGGCTCTAGAAACTGAAAGATGAGTTAAAATCAGACTCAGTCTTGTCCTCATGAAACCTGACACTTAGTGGATCAGGAGACATGATCAGCATATACGTGGCAAAGTGCAATTTGGACAAGTGCCACAAAGGAGAAGTGCATTGTGCTCTGGGTGCTGTGAAAGAAGTGCTTGATGTAGACAGGCCAGTAAAAGCATCTTTCCTTGACGAACTCACTTTTAAAGCTGCAGTCAAGAGAATGGGAGAGCTGAAATGAGTATCGAAGAGCATTTCTGGCAAAAACAGAGCATGACATGCAGAACCTGTTGAGGGAAGATCAAGATGCAGTTGAGGACTGAAACAACCTGCTGTTTGTTGAAGTGGAGCAGAAGGGGAGATGGGAAACAGGAAGGTGATATATGATATATGAACTTGGCCATTAAGGGATTTGTAGGCCAGTTTAAAGATCTGGACTTAACCCTGGGAACAGCAGGAAGCTATTGAAAGGTTTTAAGGAGGATTATGGTGGGAGTTGACAAGATCAGACGTATGTACTAAAAAGCTCACTCTGACTTCAGAGAAGAGAAGAGAATGCAGTAGCGGAAGAGTGAAAGCAGGTAGACCAGAAGTTACCCAAATAGGATATGATAATGTTAAATAAGAGGGTTGGTGGAGATGGAAAGAACTGGACAGATTAAAGAGACTTCATTATGTGTATTGAACTTTGCAGCAAGGATATAGAGGGTAAGGAAAATAACACATGCATGGATGTTAGTGCCCTTCACTGACACCGTGAACTCTGTGGAAAAGATCAGGAAAGCCTTACATGCATGTCAAACCCAGTAAGTCTAAAAAGAGCGTATCACCTTCTGCCTGATACTAGCTCTTGTTTCTCTGGATCATTCCCTCGATTGCTCAGTTCAGACACACCTCTGTCTCTTTTCCAGCCAGCAATCTAGCATTAAATGGTTTTGAGTCTACCTACCAAATGTTCTATTTCTAGGTGAGCTGCCATCATCTCACTAGAACAGTCATTTCTTCACTCTTGTCACCGCCTTGAATATTGTTTCTATCTGCTCTGTGTTCCACACATTAGCCCAACAAGTCTCAGAAATGCAAAGCTGATCGTGGTGTCTTATTAAAACCCTTCTTTCCAATGGCTCCCCATTGTTTATAGGAAAATCATTAATCACCTAAACTCACCTATAAATCCCTGCATGATATGAGTGTTGCTGCCTTCTTTAGCCCCACCTCTCACCAACCAGCATACTCATCCTTTTCTGAAGAATACAACCACTGAAAACTTCTTTTGTTTTCAAGAATGCATGAAGCTCTTACCCCTCCATCCCTATGAATGTTATTTCTTTCACCTGGAATATTTCCATGTTATATACTTCAATACATCCCTGCTCTTCCTGGCCTACCCCTGCTTTGTCACCACTTCCCCTCAACTGTTTAAGTGGCTTTTCTTTGAGGTCTTTTGGACAGTGTTTAATTTCCACATAATCAGCATTGTATTATATTGGCACCATGTTTTAAATTTCTACTTACACATTTATCTTCCCTTCTCGATTATGAATGATTTGAGGACAAGGACAGACATCATTGTTTCATCAGCAACTTACAGCACTTAAAATATAAATGGAACTGCAATTGAATTAGCTATTCATCCCTAACTCCATAGCCTTGACATAAACTCAAGGAAACAAATAAGGACATGTATGTAGGTAATAAATTTATTTGAGTATTTTGAGGCCTAGTACCTAATGATTTTAAATATCTAGGATCTGATCCATTGATACAAATGTCTAGACAAATAAAATTAGTAATATTTTTTTTCAGCAAAGATAAAATAATTCTTATGATAAGGTCATATATTTGATTGTATGTATTCATGTATTTGATTGTGTGTATTAAAGTATTTTGCTATGATCTTTAGTGTTTGACAGGTTACTTTTCAGAAAATTTTAATAAGTCTGCTTAATATTATTTCGGTCCAGATATCGAGTCCCTGCCTGCCCAATTAAAGATAATTTATTGCAGGACCTATTTAGTTTTTCCCTTTTATTTTATTTATTTATCTAAGCATATTATGTTGCTCTTTGGTGCCACCTAACGATCAAAGGTGATATCCTTCTGAAAAGAAAGGAATCAAAATAAAAATAGATCTATTGTCCTTTCTCAAATCTATAGGGTAGAGAGGGGATTTAGTCTCCCTGGGCTGTGTGTGTGTGTGTGTGTGTGACAGAGACAGAGAAAGAGAAGAGGAAGATAAGGAAATGGAAGGGAGAAGTGGCAGTACTTTGTAGTTTCCTTAGTCCATTAATTAATTTTTTAAGTTATTTATTTATTTATTTATTTATTTAGAGAGAGCATGAGTGGAAGACAGGCAGAGAGAGGAGAGAGAGAGAATCTCAAGCAGGCTCCACATTATCAGTGCAGAGCTCCATGAGAAGCTCAAACTCACAAACCTTGAGATCATGACCTGAGCCAAAACCAAGAGTCAGACACTTAACTGATTAAGCCACTCAGGTGCCCCAGTCCATTTATTTAACGTTGGTTTGCTACCACAACTCTTTCCCGGACACAAAATTTAAATATTTTCATTTACAATGGTTGGAAAACACCTAACCTGAAAAGCAAAACTTGGAACCTCTTCAAGACTTGTAGCATCTTTCACAAAAGTGTGTGGAGTTAAAATAAATCTTGAAGTCTGGATTTCCTCTTAGCTTTCAATGTTTCTTCTCTGATGCTTCCATTAAGAATCCTTAAGTTTTACCTCCTCCTACTGGAACTAAAGAGAATATCACTTGTAACACCTTCAGAAATTGAAACATCAGGGTGCCTGGTTGCCCAGTCAGGTAAGTCTTGAACTCTTAGTTTCACCTCAGGTCATGATCTCAGAGGCATTGGATTGAGTCCTGCATTGGGATCTGTGCTGACAGCATGGAACTTGTTTAGGATTCTTTCTCTCTCTTTCTCTCTCTCTCTCTCTCTCTCTGCCCCTCCTCCACTTTCTCTCTCCCTCTTTCTCAAAAATAAATAAAGTTAAAAAAGAAATTAAAACATTAGCAATTATTTTTTCTTTGAATATTTAATAGACCTCTGAAACTGTCAAATCTGATACTTATTTTCTCTAAAACACTAAATAGCTTAAGTTTAAAGACTATAGTCATATTTAATTGCTTATTAAATTATTACATTTCTTAATGTTATTATATAGCATTCAATAATCATTAATGAAATGTAGTCAAAATCATGTTATTGATGTTTTCTTTTTATTTCTTGCTGATTAGAATCATATTTGTCAGAGATGTCTCCATTTCATGTATTTTTTAATTTACTGGCAAAAACAAAGGTGTTTGTAGATGTCTTCATCACTTTCATTTTATATATCAGTTGTTCTCATTTGCAATATGGTTTATATATGTGATACTTTTATCTTAGTTCATTTTGCTTTGATTTCTTCAATTTTAATCTTTATTTTTTTTTAAAAAAGTTGTTTGCTTTTGTTTTTCTGCTCTAACTACTCTTTTATTTTCTGCTTTTACTTGTATTTGAGTTCTGCATATGCAGAGTTTATTCTGATATATTATTCTTTTTCTAACTTTTAAGTTGAATTATTATGTCATTAATTGTCTAATAGCCTTTTAATCTTAGAACAGAAAATTCATATTTATGGAAAAATTGTGAACATAGATTTCTGATATACCGTACGCCCAATTTTCTCTTCTATTAACATCTTGTGTTCGTATCATGCATTTGTTACAGTGAATAAACTAGTATTGATACATTATTATTAACTGAAGTCCACATTTGATTCAGATTTTCTTAGTTTTTACTTAGTGTGTTTTTTTCTGTTCCAGAATTCTATCTAAGGTACCAGATTACATTTAGTTCTTATGTCCTATGTCTATGGAAGAGCTGTTCTGACAGCTCTTCTTGGCTGTAACAGTTTTTTCCTTTTTGATGACCTTGATAATTTTGAGGAGTAACTCTCAAGCTATTTGTAGAATGTCTCTCAATTGGCATTTGTCTGATGTTTCCTCATCATTAGAGTGGAGTCATGAGTTTTGGGAAGGAGCAGCACACAGGTCAAGTGCTATTTTCATTTCAGCATTTCAAGGATGTACACTACTAACATGATTTATCACTGTTGATGTTAACTTTAGCAAATATGACAACATGCTTTGGATCTCATCCTCTCCTGAGTTTCTGATTCAGTAGACTAGGGAAGACCAACAAGTTCCCAGGTGACACTGACACTGATACTGCTAGTCGGGGGATCCCACTTTGAGAAATTTGTAAAGGAAAATAATGAATTAAGGGCAGAGCCTGGCCCATAAAAGATAGTGAATTTTACTTCCTATACATTATGCCTCAATAAGCCTGATTTAAACAAACAAAATAAAAAAGAATTTTAGAATATTATTTAGTAAAACAACTAGTATGAATTCTGGGACAATCATCATGGCTCTCTTACCTTCTAGGTGAAGGATGTTGTGTGCATTCCTATCATTTCTGTGACTCTATTTCCTTACATACCAAATGTAGATGATAATTCTGTTTACTTGATAGTTTTCCGAGGGTTGAGATAGTACTTGGCATATGGTAACATTCAATCTATGTTAGCTAGTAATATAAATCGGTGGTAATGTCTCATAAAAATGAGAGGGAAAACTATTAGGTGAGTATGTTTTCCTAGTAAACCTCAGAAAAAGAATAAATCTGATATCTTTTTATTTTTCAAAGACAATCAGGGCTAGCAAAATGATAGGCCAGATTATTAACAATGGTTCTACTCTTAATGGAATGAGAGATCGTGATCTGAGGCAAAGTCAGATGCTTAACCAACTGAGCCACCTAGGTGCTCCTATTCTACATATTATATAGAATAATTTTATTACATACAGTACAAATATTTCCTTAAAAATACTGAGTTCTCTGTGTTTGATAACATGATTGAGATACTTATTTTTTATGTTCAAGTCTTCTTATGATCTGATAATATTTTGTTTTAGTGTATCCTAGAAATGAAAATAAACAAAACAGTTTTAGGAAACATGTATTTCCACCCACTAATAGAGCACTAATATATTTATAAATCATACAAAATACATATCTTCAATGAAACCAGTTCATCACATTTTTACTAAGGTAACCCAAGAAATCTTTGATGGAAAAATAAAAATTGAACAGGAAAATTACGTTTCACTTATATTTCTAATGTCTTAAAAATAACATCAACTCTACAAATCACACTGTTCCCTTTCTAATCAGTCATGCTAATAATAAAACACAGAAATTGCTCTGAACATGATAAATTGATTTATTGTATTTTAAACCATTTTCTTAAAATAAAGGGTAATTTAAATCCTATTTTACATCTTTACTTAAGATTATATTGCATTAATCTTAATGCATTAAAATGAATTTACATGAAAGATTGGTTATATCATGGCAGAATGTCTAAGAAACATTCTTTTACATTCATATAACATGTTATGAATATTTCAAAATTCAGTTACATCTTCTAGTGTATACCAAGCCTTCCAATAAGAAGGACAAAATTTGGGGGAGGAGCCAAGATGGCGGAACAGCATGGAAGCTTTCTGTGTGTCTCCCATCTGTGAAATACACCCAGACCAACACTAAACCATCCTACACACCTAGAAAACCAATTGGAAGATTAACACAACAAACTGCACAACCTGAACCACAGAATTCAGCAGGTACGTGACACGAAGAGCTGAACTTGGGAAGCAAGAAGCCCCAAAAGTTAGGGAACCACTTTGCGGGAGGAGAGAGGACTGAGACTGAGGAGGGGGGGGGGGAGCATACGGGAAAAGCACCCCTCCCCAAAAGCAGCTGGAAAATTGGAAACAGCCACAGGGACTAAACTAAAAAGGGAGAAAGGAGAAAGGAGAAAGGAGAAAGGAGAAAGGAGAAAGGAGAGGGTTTAAATTCCATTAAGACTGTAAACAAAGGGAGCACAAAGGCTGCAACACCGCAGCTTGATACCTGGTGGTGCTCTGGTGGGAAAGGTGAATCCCCAGGAACAGAGTGGGGTCCGGGAGGTTCTTGGGCCACACGGGGAAAAGCGGTTCCACTGCTGGAAGGACATTTGGTAGAGACTGTTGAAGCCACCTGATCCCAGCAGACCCCGGAAGGCAGCCACATTTGCTGGTCCTGGGGCAAGGTTGTTGAGGGTGAAGCCTGGTGTCAGATGTCTGTTGCGATTTTCCATTGCCCCTGAAACGCTGAGGCTACACTGTCTCGTGATTTTTTGGGGGGGAGGGCTGGCACCTGGCTGCAGTCTCGGGGCACCAGCAACAGCAGGATCCAGCAGTCGTTCCTGGGTGCAGCTGACATTTGGCCATTGCTCATTCAGCCATCGCTCGGTGAGACCCTCCCGCAAAGGGGCGTAGCAGGTCAAAGCCGCAGTCCTTCTGAAGTAAGGGGCCAGGGAAAACAGCCGCATCTGAGACAAAACTTGGGAGAGAGGTACTGTCTGGGGCCTAGTCACAGAGAATGGAAAAGCAGGGAGTGGACGAGAGTTTAAGACGGAGGACCGGTGCACGACTGCTCTTCCTGGAGAACAGACTGGGTGGCTGCATGGCACCATTTTTCACCTCTCCCACGCATGCGCATGCGCACGGACGAACACTGCAACAATCCACCCCAGTAGGCTAGCAGTGCCATCTAGGGGAGAGTGGAGCTGTTACACCGACCCCTGCCCAACTAGGCCAACTTTGCTCTTCAAGAACGAACCTCACGGCCGGCTTAATCTATGGACTATAAAGAGCTACAAGGACTGACCTCTAGGGGAAAACAAAGCAATTTCAGTCCTACTTCAATCTATTAGCAGGTTCATCTATTCAATTTTTTTTTCTTTCTTTCTCCTTTTCTCTTTAAAATTCTTTTCTTTTTCTTGAATACAGAAAGAGAAAAAACTCATTTTTATTTTCAATTTTTATTAAAAATATGTCTTTAATTTTTATTACTATATTTTTTACTTTGTGTAAATTTTTTCAAATTCTACTTTACTTCCATCATTTTATTTTAGTCTGCTTCAGTGTACTCACCGTTTCAAATTTTCAAACAATTTCTTTTATTTTCTTTTTCTTTCTTTCTTTTTCATTTTTTTTCTTTTTCTTGAATGCAGAAAGAGAAAAACTTCATTTTTACTTTCAATTTCTTTTAAAAATATTTTTATTTAATTTTTATTACTTTATTTTTTGCTTTTATGTAAATTTTTTCAAATTCTATCTTACTCCCATCATTTTGTTTCAGTCTACTACAGTGTATTCACTTTTTCAAATTTTCAAAATATTTCTTTTTTTTGTCTTTTCCTTTTTTCTTTTTTTATCTTTTTTCTCTTTTTTGTTACTTTTCTTTTTTCTTAAATACAGAAAATGAAAAAATTCATATTTCTTTTTAATTTTTATTAAAAATATTTTCTATAATTTTTTCTACCATATTCTCTACTTTTGTGTATCTTAGTCTACTTTAGTGTATTCATTTTTTCAAATTCTCAAACAATTTCCTTTTTTATTTTTCTCTCCCCCCACGTTCTTTTGGTTTGTTTGTTTCTCTAATCTTTCAAACCACTTTCTACACCCAAACCAAACACACCTAGGATCTGACATCATCTATTCAATTTTTGTGTGGGTGTGTTTTTAATTTTTAATTTTAATATTTTTTCATTTTAATTTTTTAATTTCAATTTCTCTACCACATTAATTCCTTTTCTCCCTTCAAAATGACAAAATGAAGGAATTCACCCCAAAAGAAAGAGCACAAAAAAATGACAGCCAGGGATTTAACTAACACAGACACAAGCAAGATGTCTGAACCAGAATTTAGAATCATGAAAATAAGAATACTAGCTGGAGTCAGAAATAGATTAGAATCCCTTTCTTCAGAAATAAAAGAAGTAAAAAATATCCAGAATGAAATTGAAAATACTATAAATGAGATGCAATAACGGATGGATGCAGTGGCAGCAAGGATGGACGAGGCAGAACAGAATGAGCGATACAGAAGACAAACTTATAGAGAATAATGAAGCAGAGAAAAAGAGGGAGATTAAGGCAAAAGAGCACGATTTAAGAATTAGAGAAATCAGTGACTCACTAAAAGGGAACAACATCAGAATCATAGGGGTCCCAGAGGAAGAAGAGAGAGAAATATGTGTAGAAGGGTTATGTGAGCAAATCATAGTGGAAAACTTTCCTAACCTGGGGAAAGACACAGGCATCAAAATCCAGGAAGCACAGAGGACTCACATTAGATTCAACAAAAACCGACCATGAACAAGGCATATCATAGTCAAATTCACAAAATACTCAGGCAAGGAGAGAATCATGAAAGCAGCAGGGGAAAAAAGTCCCTAACCTACAAGGGAAGACAGATCAGGTTTGCAGCAGACCTATCCACAGAAACCTGGCAGGCCAGAAAGGAGTGGCAAGATATATTCAGTGTGCTGAATCAGAAAACTATGCAGCCAAGAATTCTTTATCCAGCAAGGCTGTCATTCAAAATAGAAGGAGAGATAAAAAGTTTCCCAGACAAACAAAAATTAAAGGAGTTAGTGACCACTAAACCAGCCCTGCAAGAAATATTAAGGGGGACTCTCTGAGGGGACAAAAGACGAAAAAAAATATATATATAAATATATGTAATATATGTGTATATATATATAAATATATATATAGCAACAAAAGATTATAAAGGACCAGAGAACACCACCAGAAACTCCAACTCTACAAGCATCATAATGGCAATAAATTCATATCTTTCAGTACTCACTCTAAACATCAATGGACTCAATGCTCCAATCAAAAGACATAAGGTAACATTATGGATAAGAAAACAAGACCCATC
This sequence comes from Prionailurus bengalensis, assembly GCF_016509475.1. Taxonomy (NCBI): domain Eukaryota; kingdom Metazoa; phylum Chordata; class Mammalia; order Carnivora; family Felidae; genus Prionailurus; species Prionailurus bengalensis. The sequence continues at coordinate 149,810,775 of NC_057344.1, forward strand.
TATATGCTGTTAACAAGAGACCCACTTTAGACCTAAAGACACCTACAGATTGAAAATAAGGGGATGGAGAACCATGTATCATGCTAATGGTCAACAAAAGAAAGCTAGAGTAGCCATACTTACATCAGACAATCTAGACTTTAAAATGAAGACTGTATCAAGAGATGCATAAGGGCATTATATCATAATCAAGGGGTCTATAGACCAAGAAGACCTAACAGTTTTAAACATTTATGTGCCAAATGTGAAAGAACCCAAATATATAAATCAATTAATTATAAACATCAAGAAACTCATGGATGGTAATACCATAATAGTAGGAGACACCCCACTCACAGCAATAGACAGGTCATCTAATCAAAAAACCAACAAGGAAACAATGGCTTTGAAGGACACACTGGACCAGATGGACTTAACAGATATATTCAGAACATTTCATCCTAAAGCAGCAGAATATACATTCTTCTCCAGTGCACATGGGACATTCTCTAGAACAGGCCATATACTGGGACACAAATCAGCCCTAAGTAAGTACAAAAAGATGGAGATCATACCATGCATATTTTCAGACCACAATGCTATAAAACTCTAAATCAACCACAATAAAATTTGGAAAGGTAACAAATACTTGGAGACTGAAGAACATCCTACTAAAGAATGAATGGGCTAACTAAGCTGTTAAAGAAGAAATTAAAAAGTATATGGAAGTCAATGAAAATTATAGCACCACAACCCAAAACCTCTGGGATGCAGCAAAGGTGGTCATAAGAGGAAAGTATATAGCAATCCAAGCTTTCCTAAAGAAGGAAGAAAGATCTCAGATACACAACCTAACCTTACGCCTTAAGGAGCTGGAAAAAGAACAATAAATAAAACCCCAAACCAGCAGAAGACAGGAAATAATAAAGATTAGAGCAGAAGTTAATGCTATCAAAACCAAAAAGAAAAAAAAAAAAAAAAGAGCAGAACAGATCAATGAAACCAGAAGCTGGTTCCTTGAATGAATTAACAAAATTGATAAACCACTAAGCAGTTTGATCAAGAAAAAAAAGGAAAGCACCCAAATAAGTAAAATCAAGAATGAAAGAGGAGAAATCACAACCAACACAACAGAAATAAAAACAATAATAAGAGAATATTATGAGCAATTATATGCCAATAAAATGGGCAATCTGGAAGAAATGGACAAATTCCTAGAAACAGATACACTACCAAAACTGAAACAGGAAGAAATAGAAAAATTTGAACAGACCCATAACCAGTAAGGAAATCAAATTAGTAATAAAAAATCTGCCAAAAAACAAGAGTCCAGGGCCAGATGGCTTTCCAGGGGAATTCTACCAAACATTTAAGGAAGAGTTAACACCTATTCTCTTGAAACTGTTCCAAAAAATAGAAATGGAAGGAAGACTTCCAAACTCTTTCTATGAAGCCAGCATTAGCCTGATTCCAAAACCAGACAGAGACCCCACTAAAAAGGAGACATATAGACCAATTTCCCTGATGAACATGGATGCAAAAATTCTCAACAAAATATTAGCCAACCAGCTCCAACAATACATTAAAAAAATTATTCACCACAACCAAGTGGGATTTATACCTGGGATGCACGGCTGGTTCAATATCCACAAAACAATCAACGTGATTCATCACATAAATAAAAGAAAGAACAAGAACCATATGGCCCTCTCAATAGATTCAGAGAAAGCATTTGACAAAAGACAGCCTCCTTTCTTGATAAAATCCCTCAAGATAGTAGTGATAGAAGGAGCATACCTCGAGATCATAAAAGCCATATATGAATGGCCCAATGCTAATATCATCCTCAATGGGAAAAAACTGAAAGCTTTCCCCCTAAGGTCAGGAACAAGACAGGGATGTCCACTCTCGCCACTGTTATTCAACATGGTATTGGAAGTCTTAGCCTCTGCAATCAGACAACACAAAGAAATAAAAGGCACCCAAGGTGGCCAGGAGGAGGTCAAACTTTCACTCTTCACAGATGACATGATACTCTATATGGAAAACCCAAAAGATTCCACCAAAAAACTGCTAGAACTGATTCATGAATTCAGCAAAGTTTCAGGATATAAAATCAATGCACAGAAATTGGTTGCATTCCTATACACCAACAATGAAGTGACAGAAAGAGAAATCAAGGAATCGATCCCATTTACAGTTGCACCAAAAACCGTAAAATACCTAGGAATAAATCTAACCAAAGAGGTGAAAAATCTATACACTGAAAACTATAGAAAGCTTATGAAAGAAATTGAAGAAGACAGAAAGAAATGGAAAAAGATTCCATGCTCCTGGACAGGAAGAACAAATATTGTTAAAATGTCGCTACTACCCAAAGCAATCTACATATTCAACGTGATCCCTATCAAAGTAACACCAGCATTCTTCACAGAGCTAGAACAAACAATCCTAAAATTTCTATGGAACCAGAAAAGACCCCGAATAGCCAAAGCAAGCTTGAAAAAGAAAATCAAAACAGGAGGCATCACAATCCCAGACTTCAAGCTATACTACAAAGCTGTAATCATTAAGACAGTATGGTACTGGCACAAGAACAGACACTCAGATCAATGGAATAGAATAGAGAACCCCAAAATGGACCCAAAAACGTATGAGCAACTAATCTTTGACAAAACCAGAAAAAATATCCAATGGAATAAAGACAGTCTCTTTAGCAAATGGTGCTGGGAAAAGTGGGCAGCGACATGCAGAAGAATGAACCTAGACCACTTTCTTACAGCATACACAAAAACAAACTCAAAGTGGATGAAAGACCTCAATGTAAGTCAGGAAGCCATCAAAATCCTCGAGGAGAAAGCAGGCAAAAACCTCTTTGATATTGCCCGCAGCAACTTCTTACTCAACATGTCTCCAGAGGCAAGGGAAACAAAAGCAAAAATGAACTGCTGGGACCTCATCAAAATAAAAAGCTTCTGCACAGCGAAGGAAACAATCAGCAAAACTAAAAGACAACCAACAGAATGGGAGAAGATATTTGCAAATGACATATCAGATAAAGGGTTAGTATCCAAAATCTATAAAGAACTTATCAACCTTAACACCCAAAAAACAAATAATCCAGTGAGGAAATGGGCAAAAGACATGAATAGACACTTCTCCAAAGAAGACATCTAGATGGCCAAGCGACACATGAAAAAATGCTCCACATCATTCATCATCAGGGAAATACAAATCAAAACCACAATGAGATACCACCTCACACCTGTCAGAATGGCTAACATTAACAACTCAGGCAACAACAGATATTGCCAAGGATCCAGAGAAAGAGGATCTCTTTTGCATTGTTGGTGGGAATGCAAGCTGGTGCAGCCACTCTGGAAAACAGCATGGAGGTTCTTCAAAAAAATTAAAAATAGAAATACCCTATGACCCAGCAATTGCACTATTAGGTATTTATCCAAGGAATACAGGTATGCTGTTTTGAAGGGGCACATGTACCCCAATGTTTATTGCAGCACTATCGACAATAGCCAAAGTATGGAAAGACCCCAAATATATATATATATATGTATATATGTATATATGTATATATGTATATGTATATATGTATATATATGTATATATATACATATATACATATACATATATATATACACACACACACACACACACACACATATACACACATACATATACACACATACATATACACACACAATGGAGTATTACTCGGCAATCAAAAAAGAATGAAATCTTGCCATTTGCAACTATGTGGATGGAACTGGAGGGTATTATGCTAAGTGAAATTAGTCAGAGAAAGACAAAAATCATATGACTTCACTCATATGAGGACTTTAAGAGACAAAACAGATGAACATAAAGGAAGGGAAACAAAAATAATATAAAAACAGGGAGGGGGACTAAACAAAAGAGACTCATAAATATGGAGAACAAACTGAGGGTTGCTAGAGGGGTTGTGGGAGGGGGATGGCCTAAATGGGTAAGGGGGATTAAGGAATCTACTGAAATCATTGCTTCACTATATACTAACTAATTTGGATGTAAATTAAAAAAAATAAAAAATTAAATAAAAAAAAGAAGAACAAAATTTGGCAATGTTAATCTCTATTTTGAGAGCAAAGATATTTAATACTTATTATTATTGCATTTGGAAAATACACTGACTTTCAAAAACATATGTAAATCACCCATAGTAACTGGTAATAAATTTAAATAATACAAAAAATTTATCACTTGTGATTGAATCTCTACAAAGCTACTTTTTGTTTAATAGACAAGTTTTTTGTTTTTTTTTTTTCAACGTTTATTTATTTTTGGGACAGAGGGAGACAGAGCATGAACGGGGGAGGGGCAGAGAGAGAGGGAGACACAGAATCGGAAACAGGCTCCAGGCTCTGAGCCATCAGCCCAGAGCCTGACGCGGGGCTCGAACTCACGGACCGCGAGATCATGACCTGGCTGAAGTCTGATGCTTAACTGACTGCGCCACCCAGGCGCCCTTTTTTTTTTTTTTTTTTAATAGACAAGTTTTAAAAAGAATTCCTAGGTTTACAGAAAAATTTCACAGAGGGGCACCTGGGTGGCTCAGTCAGTTAAGTGTCCAACTTCAGCTCAGGTCATGATCTCACAGTTCATGGGTTTGAAACCCACGTCTGGCTCTGTGCTGACATCTCAGAGCCTGGAGCCTGCTTCAGATTCTGTGTCTTGCTCTCTCTCTGCCCCTCCCCTGCTCACAATCTGTCTCTCTCTGTCTCTCAAAAATGAATAAACATTAAAAACAAAATTTTAAAAATTTGTAAAAAAATGAAATAAAATTAAAATAAAATAAAATAAAATAAAATAAAATAAAATAAAATAAAATAAAATGCATTTCAGATCTCTCAGTCCTCTGTTCAGATCCCTGTGATGAGTTCTCCCAGAATAGCCCAAGAAGTTGCAGTGGGCTGCATAACCTTCCATCTGGTTCCCCGTCTCTCTTACCTCACTTCCCCCTTGTCCCTTTTTCTCCTAGATCCATAGTAACCTCACTATTCCCTAAGACATACTTGGCACGTCCTTGACTTGGCACATTTACACTAGCTGTGACCTCTTTTCTGGAGTGCTCTCCCCCAAAATACCTTTTTGGTTCACTCAACTCATTTAGATCTCTGTTCAGATGCTACCTCCTCCAAAAGGACCTGACCACCATATTTAAAACAAACTCCTCACCCTACACCCTACTATCCTTCCTTAGTTTAGAAATTAATGCTAATCACTATTTGACTTTCTGAATGTTTACTGGTTTATTTGTCTATTGTCTGCCTCATCCCAACAGATTGTGGGGATTTAGGCCTATTTTTGGGTGCCCACTATGCCCTTAATAAGTACATGTGAAATGAATCAAGTGAAAATAATGTCTTTCCATCTGTGTACTAAAAATGATGGGATATTAAAAACCAGCTGGGAGACAGCCACTTCAACCTTGCCACAAAAGTTGTACTCTCAGTAGAATGAATATTGGTGCTGTTATAAATTTTTAATACCTATATTTGTTTATATAATCTGAAAGTAAATGTGAAATTCCTATAGCAGAGATCAGAGGTACTATTAATTATGGTGATAATCTTCCTATTCTCCCTTTGCCCCTTCTCTCTGCCTTTCTCCTGAAGCAATGTGACATGAGCAAGATAGACTGCAAATGCAAAGGCAATTTCTCCTTCTACAGGAGAAGAACCCACAAAAAGTAAGCATTTGGGAGTTTACATACTTGTCAACCTTCTCTGGTCCTGAGAGATGAAAAGAAGTTTAGTCTCCCCAGTCTAAACAAATTATAACTGGGAAAGGAAGAAGAGGGTTTCAAGGTACTTATCCTTTGGAATGTAAAAGACCCAAAGTCCTGAAGTTTTGCAAACCCAGGAAAGTTTCCCCATTCCAGATTTTGATTCTATTCCACTTTGAAATGTAAACACATAAATCCAAGGGAGAGTTAATCTCAGTTCTAACTATCTATTCAGCCATCTTTTAACTTCCAAACCTTGTTTGTTGACCTATGTCCAAGATTTCTTTGTTCAGAAAGCTGTAACCAAATATATACAACCAAAATATAAAAATATTTTCTCTAGTGTACTTCCATCCAGTCATCTTTTTATCTATTCTCTTTTCTTCTGCTGAGTAATTTTATTCCATCTTGTCTACAAGTTCTTCTTAATTTCCCAGGGAATACACTAATATACACCCCCACATTCAAATCTATACCATTACATTATATAAATCCAAACAATTAGATAAAGCAAAGCAAAGCCAGTTTTGATGCCACTCAATTTTGTATCTTTTTTCAGAGGGCCTTTAGAGATCAATTTGCAAATATTTACTTGTATGTATATATATACTAAGACACATACATATATTAAGAAACATATAATGTTTTTGTTTATTTTTCAATAAGGAGAACACATTGAATTGTTTCCCCCAGTTTTTGTCATTTTTGTCACTCAAGAATATCCTGAAGAAAATTTATTTCAATATATATACATCACTATTTTTTAGTACTAAGTCATTAGACATCTTGTATCTGTTCTTCTCCCTCTTTTTTTTAAAGGTGGAAAAGGGGCAGAAAAAGGAAACTATTTGCAAATAATGTATTGTTTCAGGCAAGGTTGCCTTCCTAAGAGGAATGGAGGGCCTATGGAGTGGGTAACCTTACTAACAAGTGATAATTCCAGTGCTAACAAGGTAATTCCAGGTTGACTGGTTAGAGTTACATTCCAGGGAGGGGGCAGGGTTGAAAGTACAATTAGCTTAGGTAGTAAGTCTTAGTTTGCTGAGGTGGTGTTTAGTACAAATGATTACATTCTGAGCCTCATATCTCCTTTTTGATATGAGGAATACCCTGAAATGAGAAAACAATCAAAACCCTCTTATCCTCTACCAAGTTCTAGCAAGTTCGTCTCAAAAACTAGGCATTGCTGATGAAAATCTTTATGTGTAACTGATCAAGGATGAGGAGAGTGAAGACATTTACTCTTCTTCTCTGTACTCCTTTGTACTTTGCCATTATGATAAATGACACTTTCTGCTAGTGTTATCATAGGGTGAGTTTCTTGAAGGTAGTATCTACCTCTGATCACACTATGTGTGTCCAGTGACTAATATGATGTCTGGTACTTAGCTGATGCTCAGAAATGGTTTCTTGAATTAGCTTTTAAATAATCTTTTGAATTGCATCAACAAATGAACCTTAGATTCATTCCCTCTCAACAGAACTTCAAAAAACAACAGAAAACTAATAGAATTGACTACCTTTAAATTTTCTGATCATTTTTGTTTTTTATTGTGCCCCCAGCTAGAAATTCAAAAATGAAATAATGTTGCCTAGTGAATCTAGTTGCAGTTACTGGTATGTGAGAGCAGAATGATCCTGTACTGCCGGTAACAAAGACTCTCCTTGACCAAACTTCAGTCAGGCTCCTGTGAGCCCTCTGCTCAACGAGGCCTGGTCTTGGGCTTCATCTCAGTGCTTGTGGCATCTAGTCTTGGCAGGAATCCTTCTAAGTCAATTTAGTAAGAAACCCCCATCCTCAATATCTGATCATTCTCAATATCTGACCAATCTATCACCGTCTATCTACTAAGGTGATATCTGATCGTGCTGGTTACCTTCAGCCAGAATTTTCTTTGGTCATTTTAGCAAAGAATTGCATTCTACCCTCTTAGTAATTTTCCATCTATTGACCCCCTCTCCCATAGTGCTCCTTTTAAATCCCCGTCTTTCCTTGCTGTATTGGGAGCTGGGCCCAATCTGTCTCCCTTACTGCAAAACCCTAGTGCAGTAATCTCCATACCCATTGCAATAGTCCTGAATAAAGTCTGTGTCTGCCTTACAGTCTTTAGCAAGTTTCATGAATAATTTTTTCTTTAAAATTAGCATGGCCTAAAGGCTCAGAAAATTCTGGAGTTGATCAGGTGGCACAAAGTTTTCAACAGTAAATTCTTTCTTCCTTTCTTCCTCTTTCTTTCTTTCTTTCTTTCTTTCTTTCTTTCTTTCTTTCTTTCTTTCTTTCTTTCTTTCTTTCTTTCTTTCTTTCTTTCTTTCTTTCTTTCTTTCTTTCTTTCTTTCTTTCTTTCTTTCTTTCAGGCCCCATGCCCAATATGGGGCTTGAACTCTTGACCCTGAGATCAAGAGTCACATGCTTTACTGACTGAGCCAGCCAGACACTCTCTCTACTTCTTCATATAGAAATGTACTACATGAATAAAAAAAATAATTCAAATAATGAAAAGATACAGTTTTTACACTCAAAGAGCTGGTATTTTACACTCAAAGAGCTGGTATTTATATAATTAATTAACCAGGGACCTTTTCTTTTTATAGTGACACTGCATCAATTTTGTTCAAAAAGTTCTCAAATAGTGAGACTTAAGTAAGATCCTAAATACTCAAAGTTTAGGGTGCCTGGGTGGCTCAGTCAGTTAAGCATCTGACTCTTGATTTCAGCTCAAGTCACGATCTCATGGTCATGAGATTGAGCCCTGCATCAGGCTCTGTGCTGGGCATGGAGCCTGCTTAATATTCTCTCTCTCCCTCTAACTCTGTCCCTCCCCTTCTCTCTCTTTTTCTCTCAGAAAACAAAAACAAACAAAAACCTCAAAGTTTAAAATTTTTATATTTATTCATATGCCTTCTTTTTCTACAATATATCACAAAAGAATAAGACTTAATTAATAGATTATTTCTAAGATTATTTTTTGATTATTTTATTTCATCTATTAAAATATTTTTGGTTTCTAATTTTTTATACAATGACTCTGTAGGCCTTTTTAAATTAAAATGTAAATGTGTGGGAAATCCGTATAACATTTGGTTCCAACTTGTTTAAGATTGGCCAAATATGATAGTGAGGAAGTAAATAGAAGAAGGGCAAGGAGAATACGCACTGGTGACTGCTTAGTAACCACCATCAACTTTCTACCTTCCAAGATGAAAGTCTGACTTTGACATGCAACTGTCAGTGCAAGAACTTGTAAATAATCATGGAACCACCTATTAGAAGAGATAATGAATTAAAGCAGCTATTCACAAAAGGACAATAATGGCAAGAACAACAAAGGTGAAATACACCTACCCATACTGCTGGAATAATGTAAGACTTTGTGAAAAAAAAAATCATGAAACCTACAAAAAGATGCAAATTAAGGCTTGAGTAATTGAAGGATTCTATGATTTTACACAGGAAGACACAAACTCAGACACATGACAATTTTTCCTAAGTTAGCTAATAAAGCATTCAGTCTAAAATAATTCAGTCTAAGTGCATAGCTCTTTGATGGCCTGGCTTAATCCAGGGGTAACATTTTAAATCTCCAAAGGAACAGATAGAATCCACTCCCTTCAAACAACTTTCCATAAATATTGCTTATCACACCCAGGCTTTTGATAAATACTGGACAGCAGAGAATTCAAAGTTACTATCTTTGACAGGTTAAATTTAATTTGTTTTCTACTTGAGCAAGATGTGGAAGCAAGCATAGGGCAGAGAAGGCAGTATGTTCTAACTAGGGAAGAGAGAACATGGAGCTCTTCCCAACCCCTCATACTCCCCACACTCGTTTGTTCAGTTAATGTGTATGTTACTCATATTAAAATAACATGTGTGATGCTTTTCAGCTTACAAAAATTTTAATAATAATTGCTCCTTTCCATTAGTAGGGGAGATAAGTGTTATTGTATTTTATACTAAGAAATATTAGTGAAAATAATTACCTTGCATCGTTCAGTTCATAGTAAGCATAGCCCCAGGATCTGGCCTGTTCTCATTCAATATCCTGTGTTGTATGGTATTCTATGGAGGGCTCCGTGAACTTTTGAACAGATAACTACATTTCATTCCTTATGTCAGTGTATTTACAATTTTGTGACATTGCTGACAATATTGAACTGTACCTAAACCCCAAGTTTCTGGAAAAGAGGGGAGGCTGAAGGAATCTCCTCACAGTTTTGTGTCTTGGAGAAGGGCTTATTGCAAAGAGACACTCTTCCCCATAGGACTAAGATAAAATGCAAAGATGCCCTCTTGTTTAAGGGCAGGGCCAGACACAGACTCTCCAGTTTCCTATTCTTTGCCATGTAAATGATCAGCTGAACTGGTTGTCCAGCTAATCAGTAGGAACAAAATAGTTGTTAACTAGACTTTGGTTAAGATTCCCTCCATCCCCCAGGACTCTGAACTTTCTTCTACCCTCAATCTGAATCAATTAACAAGAGCTCACTCTGAGAATAGATAGGCTGGCCTCAGGCTAAACATTCTCTGATCTTCTATTCCCACCCTCTCACCCCATATCACCAAGCATGACTCTTTCCAGCCTCCTTGATTTTTTGTGTGAAAGAAAAACCCTGTTGTATGACTCCTCCCCCCATTCTCAGCTTTACTGAGGCATAACTGACAAATACAAATTGTATATATTTAAGGAGTGCAATGTGATGATGTGATATAAATAAACACTGTGAAATGATTACCGCAATCAAGCTAATTGACACTTCTATCACCTCACATAGTTATCCCTCCTTTGGTGTATGTATGGTGAGAATACTGAAGATCTCCTCTTTCAGCGAATTTCAAATATACAATACAGTACTATTTACTATAGTCACCATCCTATACATTAGATCCCAGAATTCATTCATTTTGAAAACTGGAAGCTTGTACCCTTTGACAAACATCTCCCCATTGGCCCCTACCTTCCAGCCCTCCCCGCCCCGGCCACGTAACCACTATTCTATTTTCTGCTTCAATGAGTTCAACTTTTCAATTCCACATATAACATCATACTGTATTTACCCTACTTAACTCTTAAAATGCTTACTAATCTCATGGTCAGAACGTTCTCCCTATTGCAATAGTACCTCCCCTGCCCCCGCCAGACCTCCTAACCCCTTACAATAATTCTTTCAAATAAAGTCCCTTCTTACTAAGTCCAGATTTGTTTCTGGTTTTGGGGATTCTTTTTGACATTACATGATTACAATTGAGAAAGAACATTCTCCCCGTTACTGCCTGAGTAAATGCTTTTTTTTGAAATATTAATCTGACCTTGATATTCCCATGTTCTTAGCTGTAAGTATTGGATTAATTGCTGTTGCCCAATCTTCAAAATATCAGTCCTGAACTTTCATAGCCTTTTATAGCTTCCCACTTCTAAGTACATATGCCTTACATTTCTTAGCTAAAAGAAGAAATGTCAATGTATTATAGAAGTACATTTTCTTTCTCAAATCTGTGTAAACACACGTAACTACTAGATTAGGGCCTTCTGTATTTTACTAACATGCAGTGTTCTTCCCTTTATCTACATCACGTACATGACCTATGTTGATGTGACTATTATTTATTTAATCAGATGGGATCATTTGGAAAAATTTAACTTTATTTTCAGGATTCCTTTTTTAGTTGGCATTTTTTTTGAAAGAACAGACAACTGCAAAACATCAATACTTACACTGAGAAAAAGTAATTTCTTGCTCATGCTGCTTGAGGGTGGCAACTCAATTATGGCATAGCTGTGCTCTGCTAAATTTCACATGTCTTCTCATTGGGGGAATGAAGGTGAAAGAAGAAGTACTATCCAGTATATATATATATATATATATATATATATATATATATGAACATATATTATGTTCTTATAGTAAAAGATTAGAGCAAGAGTGACGTCCAAAACGCATACAGATATTCCAGGCTTTTGTTCAGACATAGCCTATGTTATGTCTGCTCACATTCAAGTGGACATGCAAGTTACATGGTCAATTCTAAGATCATTGGAGTAGAGGACAAGATTCTACCAGCAACTAGCAATGGCAGTACATTAGTTACCTCGGGCTGCCATAGCAAAGGACTATAAACTGGAACAGAAATTTATTCTCTCCCAGTTCTGGAGGCCAGAAGTCCAAAATCAAGATGTCAACAGGTCATGCTTCCTTTGAAACTGTGGGAAAAATCTTTCTTGCTTCTTCCTACCTTCTGGTGACATCCATCAAGACTTCGTGTTCTTTGGCTTGTAGTCCATAATTCCAGTCTCCACTTTTGTCTTCACATGGAGTCCTTCCCTCTTATCTTTACCATTGTATTCTTATAAGGACATTTTCATATTGGATTGAGGGCCCCCTCTTCACTACAGTAAGATATCTTGACTAGTTGCATTTGTAATGACCCTAAGGTCACATTCTAAAGTACTAGGAGTTAGAACTTTAATATCTATTTTGGTGACACAATCAAACCTATAACAGGTAGAGAGGGGAATACTTTCTTATAAATAAATTATAAATCTACCACCATTTTTCCTCCTTCTGCTCTGTCCCTGACCGTTCAAGAGTCTAACTACAAAACTTATCAGCAATTGAGGAAGTAGACAATGGGTTGAGATTCAAGATGGAATCCTTCCCTAAGAAGTGGCTGAAGTAGTAGAAAGTGGGCTGACCGCAGAGTGCAGAACAGAACAGAAATCCACAGCTGTCTGGACAAGCATAAGTATAAGCTATTTCTGTGACTTTAGATCTTTAGTACTTGCCCCTTGAGTACCAGTCCCCTGGTATTGTTGACTCTAAGAAAGATTCCTGAGGGACAATTCAAAAATAAGTATTATACCCAAGTCTCTGCACATGGAAGCAAAACCCTCTTGGTAGGTGAGAATGATTCTGATGCTATATCTTGCCCATTTCAGAACTGACTGAATTCTAACTAGGTGATCTCATCAGAGAGAGAACTAGTGAAGAAAAAGAGAGAGGACATGATGCAGCAAGTCAATGTCTTTAAATGTTACCAGGTGCTACCAGGCTTGAGAATTATTGGACTAAACTAAGCAATTGGGAGAAATCTAAAAAACAATATCCTCCCACCCCACAAAAGGATTTCTTATGTATCAGCACAGAAATCCAGCAACAAGAATCTGATAGAAGTCCCATAAGAATACAAAATGTTTTGTTTATTTTTGAAGGAGAGAGAGAGACAGAGTGTGAGTGGGGGAGGGGTAGAGAGAGAGAGGGAGGCACAGAATCCAAAGCGGGCTCCAGGCTCTGAGCTGTCAGGACAGAGTCTGATGTGGGGCTCGTTGGGCTCGAACTCATAAACATCACGACCTAAGCTGAAGTCAGTAACTGAACCAACTGAGCCACCCAGGCGCAACCTGGCCTAAATCTTTCTGGTTTCCATAGCTGTGACATCTTCTAACTCCCTGAGGCCAATCCTGCCAGGAATAAGGGGGAAGTGGGAAGTGGAGGGACAAAGCTAAGGATAGTGAGGGAGATTGGGGGTACTCAGTTGCTATAGTCCTTTGGCACAGGGGTTTATAAATGAATTCTTGGATTAGTCGGTTTAGGTTCAAAACCCAAGTCAGCCACTTAGTGGCTATATATTTGTACAACTTGACTAACCTCACTGGCTTTCTCTCTTTTTCTTTCTTTCTTTCTTTCTTTCTTTCTTTCTTTCTTTCTTTCTTTCTTTCTCTTTCTTTTTTTGCCTTAAAATGAGGAAATAGTACTAATTCATAAGGTTATTGTAAGGATGAAATGAGATAATCTATGTAAAGTACTTAGCATAGTTTTGAGATGCATTAAGCCTTGTGAAACATTAGATATTATCATCATTATTTAGCTATGATTTAGCAGCTTAACAAATCAAGTAAGTGACTTTTTCTTATGACCAAACACCTGCCTTATGTCCCAGATTTCTCATTTTTTTCACATATCAGAATCTTCATCTAATTTCCTCTCATATAGAAACTAGACTTGCTTTTTTTTTGTCACTCTGGAAATTAGTCCTGCTTCTGAGCTGCAGGTAGTAACATCTCACCAACCTCCTTAGCTCTTTCTTAACCTGTCTGGCGGCTATTGATTACTGCCTGACTCTTAGAATACCACCAACTCTCTCATTCTCCAATTCCTGACTCCTGATACCCACATGTATATTACCTATTACACCATGCTCTCCCAATTCCACTGTCCTAGCACCTTCTGTCTATCTGATGTGTCATTATTATCATTTACTTTATCAAGATATCTAATTCAAATCTAAATCAGTTTAAAATGAAGAATATACTTTCTTGAAAGGGTTTATGATTAGCCCATATTCTCCTTCTCTTTACCCTGAAGTTTCTTCTTATAGTATCCAGTATCACAGTATCATCATTCCAGTATCCACCTGCTGACCAAGTCTCAGAATATAATTCCAAGACATAATCTATATGCTAAATGTGATGATCACAGATAACTACACATAAACTGAGTGGCATATAGTAGGTATTCTGTATATTTCACGATTTCTTCTTCCTCCTGTCATTGTTGTTGCCACAGATGCATGAGTAAGGAAAGAGCCCAATTGCTATACATAGGTTAACATGGTACCAGTAACAAGGTTGACTTACTACAAAATACATATACTATTAATAGTTTTCCAAAATGTTTTCTAATTTGCAAAGGATTTGGAGTAGAGAGTTCAGGAAGGGGTAAAATGAAACAACTTAAACCTACATATCGGTATCATTTTCGAGAATTAGACCCATTGAGGAGGAAAGGAATGAAAACAATAAGAGAAAAATAGGATTTCACAATTTTCCCACCAGCTGATACTTGCTTGAATTCAAGAGAAAGAAATTCCCACAAAATAAAGGGATTCACAAAAAATTAGGTCATAATATGAGGATTTTCAAAAGTCTTTACAAAATTGTCAGTACCATTTTTAAAGATATAGTAATACAGGGGCGCCTGGGTGGCTCAGTCGGTTGAGCATCCAACTTCGATCTCGCAGTTTGTGAGTTCGAGCCCCACATCAGGCTCTGTGCTGACAGCTCGGAGCCTGGAGTCTGGAGCCTGCCTTGGATTCTGTGTCTCCTTCTCTCTCTGCTCCTCCCCCACCTGTGCTCTGTCTCTGTCTATCAAAAGTAAATAAAATTTCAAAAAAAAAGATACAGTAATACTATACTAATTATGTGATGATGGCACAGGTGGTAAAAGAATATGAATTATAGTCTATTTTACATGTAGTTTATTATTTTTTAAATGAACAAGGTTTTGGGGGCACTTGGGTTGCTCAGTCAGTTGGGCAGCCAACTCTTGATTTCAGCTCAGGTCATGGTCTCGCAGTTGTGAGCCCCATGACGGACTCTGTGGTGAATGTGGAGCCCGCTTGGGATTCTCTCTTTGCCCCCTTCTCTCTCTGCCTCTCCTCTGCTCATGCGCTCTCTCTCCTCTCTTTCTTTCTCTCTCTCAAAATAAATAAATAAGCATTTAAAAAAATGTACAAGGTTGTTAATTGGATAAATCTAATTTGGAATTAACAATGTAATTTATAGGCTGAGAACTCCTGTTTTTAGCATTAAAGCTAACTAATAATTGGATAGCAAGAATATATCTGATGGGCGTGACAATAAAAAGATAAACTAATAAATTTGATATTGACAAAATATGAATTCAAGATTTTCTTTTACTAAGATTAAACAAAGATGCAAATTATTTTAAAATTCCTGACATTCAAGCATCCAGCATTTCAAAGTACCCGTATGCTCAAATAAATGCTACTAAGAAGTTAGTGCTTATGTCTTTCTTTTGTGTTAAGATTCCCGGGGACTTTTCATGAGTGAGAGATTATTGTAATCACTTTTTTTAGACTTGAGGAATATGAAAAAGTGAGGCTACATCAATGTATTAAAGCAGTCATATCCCTGGTTTCAGCTTTGACGTAGAAAGAGCATCAGTCACACCATCCTTCATCCTTGCAACAATGACAAAAACTGAACTGGAAATCAACAATTCTTCTTAGATTTATTAGAGAAAGGAGGTCACAGGGAAGACTGCACCTCCCAAAACTGGAGAGACAGCATGCATAGAATGAGAGCAAATGAGAGTAGAAGCCACTGGAACCTGTAACTGATAGGAAAAATTACATGGTAACTGATGTAATGCTGGAGACTGAGTGTGGATTAGTTTAAGATTTAAAAACTCCTGGGAGCTCCATCTTAGAAAGGCTCCATGCTTTGGGAGTTTTATTTCTTGGAGTCTCACTAGCTTATCATGAATAATAAATGGAGAAAAATACCCTTGAGCTTCAGGCAGAGGGAGGGGGGAAATAACCATTTAAAGATAAACGTAGAGTGTTCTCCACCACAAAGTCTTACTCACTATGGAAAAAGATATTATCAGAGACTTATCTAACCTGGAAGAAGGGAAATACTCAACTACAGTCCCTCTGGCCTTCCTGTCTCATAAATGAGGTGAGGGAGAGACAACAGTGGAGATAAAACAAGGATGTTAGAGATAATTGAAGTCTGTGACACTATAGCACACAATGTCCTAAACTGAGAACACTGGATGTTGGTGACAAATGTGGATCAATGGTAATTTTCATTCATTGCTGGTGGGAATACAAAATAGTACAGCTATACTGAAAGTTTCTTACAAAGCTAGTTTCTTACAAATGTAGTTTTACCATATGATCCACCAACTGAACTCCTAAGTATTTAACCAAATGAGGTAAATACTTATGTCCATACAAAAACTTGCACATAAATGTTAATTAATAGCAGTTTTGTTCATAATAGCAAAATTGGAAGCAGCCAAGATGTTCTTCAATAGGTGAGGATATAAACAAACTATGGTAACATTCAGACAATTGGATAATACTGAACAATAAAAGGAAATTAGCTGTCAAGTCACCAAAGACATGGAAGAACCTTGAATGTATATTGCTAAGTCAAAGAAGCCAGTTTGAAAAGGCTACATAACTGTTTAACTCCAACTACATGATATTCTGTGGATTATCTCCAACTACATATTACAGACAGAGTAAAAAGGTCAATGTTGTCTGAAGTTCAGGGGAGGGGACACAGAATTGTTAAGTAGAGCACAAGAGGTTTTAGGGGTTTGAAACTATTCCAAATGATACCGTAATGCTGGGCATGTGACATTATGCATTTGTCAAAACTCATCGAAATTTATAATACAAAAAGTAAACCTTAATGTAAACTATGGACTTATTTAATACTAATGTATCAATATTGGTTCATGAATTCTGATAAACATACCACATTAATGCAAGATGTTCATAAATAGGGGAAACTATACAGGGGAGAAGAGTTGTATCAGACCTCTCTGTACAATCTGCTCAATTTTTTTAATGTCTATTC
Source organism: Prionailurus bengalensis (assembly GCF_016509475.1). Taxonomy (NCBI): domain Eukaryota; kingdom Metazoa; phylum Chordata; class Mammalia; order Carnivora; family Felidae; genus Prionailurus; species Prionailurus bengalensis. The sequence goes on from NC_057344.1 coordinate 149,827,926, forward strand.
ATTTTTGAGAGACAGAGAGAACAGAGCGTGAGTGGGAAAGGAACAGAGAGAGAGGGAGACAGAATCCAAAGCAGACTCCGGGTTCTGAGTTGTCAGCACAGAGCCTGATGTGGGACTCAAGCTCACTGACCACGAGATCATGACCTGAGCCGAAGTCGGACACTCAACCGACTGAACCACCCAGGCACCCCTCAATAAAGTCTGTTAATTATAATAATTAAAAAAAAAAGTCACACTGCCACCTATTTTCTCACAATTAGTGTTGAAAACTTGTCATTTATGAAACAGACCCTCAAACTCCACCCAGAAGAAATAAGTGTGTGATTCAGAAGGAAAACAAAAAGCTCAGTGGTCACAAATAAGGAACAACAGGTGTCTTAGCTTTTTGTCACACAGATATGCCAATCTCATATTTGTTTTCAGTGTTTTGGAGAATGACAGTGGTATAATATCAACTGTGCCTAAGTTCTAATGGTCAAGATAAACACTGAAAAAAATAGGTGCTTATGTAGGATTTTTTTTTTCTAGAATGAGTATACACAGAAGGAAAGCTTAGGCCAAGGACTCAATCATTTTGTAACTTCTGTACTCATTGATCATGGAGAAGGATGAAGATTAGTTAAGGTGGCCATTTTGCCTATTGTTTTATTTTGATCAGCAAGTAAATCCTCATCATTTACAAGATTTTCTTTTCAAATTTTTATTTAAATTATATTTAGTTAAGGGGAGCCCGGGTGGCTCAGTTGGTTAAGCATCCGACTTCGGTGCAGGTCATGATCTTATGGTTCATGGGTTTGAGTCCTACGTGGGACTCTGTGTTGACAGCTCAGAGCCTGGAGCCTGCTTCAGATTCTGTCACCCTCTCTGTCTGCCCCTCCCCCGTCCATGCTCTGTCTGTCACTATCTCTCAAAAACAAGTAAATGTTTTAAAAAAATTAATTCTATCTAGTTAACATACAGAGCAATATTGGCTTTAGGAGTAGAATTCAGTGATTTATCACTTATGTACAACCCCCAGTGCTCACTATAAGTACCCTCCTTAATACCCATCGCCCTTCTAGCCCATCCCTCACGCACATCCTTCCATCAACCCTCAGTTTGTTCTTTATCTTTAAAAGTCTCTTATGGTTTCTCTCTCTCTCTCGCCTTTACTATACGTTCACATGTTTCATTTCTTAATTCCACATATGAGTGAAATCATATGGTATTTATCTCTCTCTGACTGACTTATTTCACTTAGCATAATACCCTCTAACACTATCCACATCAATGCAAAAGGCAAGATTTCACTCTTTTTGATGGCAGAATAATATTCCGTTGTGTGGAATGTGTGTGTGTGTGTGTGTGTGTGTGTGTGTGTGTACCACATCTTCTTTATCCATCCATCAGTCAATGAACATTTTGGCTCTTTGCATAGTTTGACTATTGTTGATAATGCTGCATTTTCCTTTTTGGTTAGGTTTATTCCCAGGCATCTTATGCTTTTTAGTGTAATTATAAATGGGATCGATTCCTTGATTTCTCTTCCTGCTGCTTCATTATTGTTGTAAAAAAATGAAACAGATTTCTGTATGTTGATTTTATAACCTTAACTTTACTGAATTCATATGTTAGTTCTAGCAATTTTTGGTGGAATCTTTTGAGTTTTCCACAAAGAATATCATGTTGTCAGCAAATAGTGAAAGTTTGACTTATTCCTTGCCAACTTGGATGTCTTTTCTTTTTCTTGTCTGATTGCTGAGGCAAGGACTTCCATACTGTGTTAAATAATAGTGGTGAGAGTGAACATCCTTGTCTTGTTTCTGACTGTAGAAGAAAAGCTCTCAGTTTTTCTCCATTGAGGATATTAGCTGTGGGTCTTTCATATATGACCATTGTGCTGTTGAGGTATGTTCCCTCTATCCCAATCTTGTTGAAGGTTTTTATCAAGAATCAAAAAGTATTGTGTCAAAAGCTTTTTCTGCATCTATTGAGAGGATCACATGGTTCTTATCTTTCCCTTTATTAATGTGGTGAATCACATTGATTGATTTGTGAGTATTGAACCACTCTTGAAGCCCAGGAATAAATCTCACTTGATAGTGGTGAATAATTCTTTTTATTGTACTGTTGGATTCAATTTGCTGGTACCTTATTGAGAATTTTTGCATCCATATTCATCAGGGATATAAGCCTATAATTCTCCTTTTCTAGTGGGGTCTTTGTCTGGTTTTGGAATCCAGGTAATGATTTGTAGAATGAGTATTAGAATGAGTTTGGAAGTTTTCTTTCTATTTCTTTTTTTTTTTTTTTTTGGAAAAATTTCAGAAGAATAAGTATTAACTCTTTCAAATGTTTGGTCAAATTCCCCTGGGAAGTCATCTGGCCCTGGACTTTTGTTTGTTGGGAGATTTTTGATTACTGATTCAATTTTTTTTGCTCATTATGGGTCTGCTCAAATTTTCTGTTTCTTCCTGTTTTAATTTTAGTAGTTTGTATGTTTCTAGGAATTTTTCCATTTCTTCCAGATTGCCCAATTTGTTGGCATATAATTTTTCATAACAACATTCTCTTATAATTGTTTATATTTTGTGGTATTGTTTATGATCTCTCCTCTTTAATTTGTGATTTTATTTATTTATGTCCTTTCTGTTTTCTTTTTATTTACAAGATTTTCTAAGGCTTCAGTCTGTTTTGGCCTTTAGAGTTTGCCAATATCACATGACTAGAAGCATTTGAACATCCCTGCAACCACTCGTTTACAAGTGAAAGATAAGAGAGAGAGCATGAAAGTTAAACCTATTCTGGTTACCTTGTATTTGTATCTTGACTTTTTGAATAAAAGATTATTTTTGGCAAAGAATAAAGGAAGTCTCACAGATCTTTATCATTAAAAAATAATAGGGGCACCTGGGTGGCTCAGTTAGTTTAGTGCCCAACTCTTGATTCCGGTTCAGGTCATGATCTTACGGTTCATGAGATGGAGCCCTGTGTTAGTCTCTGTGCTGACAGCACAGAGCCTGCTTGGGATTTTTTCTCTCCTTCGTTCTCTGCCCTTGCCCTGTTCATGCTCTCTCTCTCTCTCTCTGTCTCTCTCTCTCCCTCTCTCTCTCAAAATAAATAAATAAACTTAAACAAAAATAATTAAAAAATTAAACTATGCTACAAGGTTAAAAATTATAGTCTATATTAAATTTGTATATTTAATAATTAAATGTTTTAACACATACATTTTATCTAACTCAAAAAATACAAAAAAATAAAATGACCAACTACACAAAACCAAGTAATATAAAATCTAAATTTGAGTCTCTGATTATTCCTGCTGTACCTTGATTTTTTATCATGAAAAGCCTCATTTCTCAGAAACCACTCATCTGTTCTTTTTTAGCTTTGGTAGGGCTAGGTATGAATGCCGTCTATAACTAAGGACTATGGTTTTCTTAGCTTGTTATGTCCCTTGCACACATTAGCCACTTTCATTCAGTTAATATGTATTCAATGCATAGCCTGCTGAATGCCAGACATAGTGAAAACCTTGTGTCTAAATCAGTTATGTGCTAATAAGGAAGCAGGACAAATAAAGTTTAATTTCAGCACAGTGGAGAAAGTGTTACGGAGGACAGTATAGGGTTTGAAGGTGACTCTAAAGCATATTCAGTTCTGCAAGAGTCACGGAAGGCCTTTCAGAGGATATGCCATCTCATTAAAATCAAGAGACAAATGAGAAGTAATCAGGTTTGAAACTAATTGGTTTGAAGGTATTGGTGAGGGTAGAGGGGCAGGAGCAAGGAAGAATCTCCTCAACTGAAGACAAAGCAGGTGCGGAGAGGTGCAAAGAAGAAAGGTGAAGGGTTCTTGGGCTGCACAAACCTTTGACCTTTTATTTTTTGCATTCTCTTATCTAAATTGCATTGAGATTAATGATTAACTTTACGTGGAAATTCCACAGTATACGTTAAGTGTGTGTTTGGGAGTAAAGAGAATTTTAAAATAATAGCTCAAAAGTGAGTAATGTCTACATTCTTTCCTTAGCTGTCATCTGTTTTCAGGGCTGCTTCAGAGTTAAAGGCAAAGATCTCTTTTTATTTTTTTTTTATTTTTTTTTTCAACGTTTATTTATTTTTGGGACAGAGAGAGACAGAGCATGAACGGGGGATGGGCAGAGAGAGAGGGAGACACAGAATCGGAAACAGGCTCCAGGCTCTGAGCCATCAGCCCAGAGCCAGACGCGGGGCTCAAACTCACGGGCCGCGAGATCGTGACCTGGCTGAAGTTGGACGCTTAACCGACTGCGCCACCCAGGCGCCCCAAAAGGCAAAGACCTTAAGCAGGATGTGTTTTCCAGTTGGCTTGTTAGAACGCAACCAGGTACTACAAAGCCTTCTTAAACAGTTCTCAGGAAACGAAGCTGGGTCTCCCGATCCAGGGTCCTCACTGCCCTCCTGTCTTTTCCTTCTCTTTTTCTTCTCTCACTCCTCTAGGAAGTTTACTTTTTTGAAGGTCAACCTCATTTTATTATTTGCCAGTGAGTAAATAAAGGACCCCCCTTTCAAGTTCTCATATATTTTTTTCTCCAAACCCTTTCTCCTTCATTTTCCCAGTCACTTCCTCTCCCTCCCTCTCCCCCACCCACCGATTGCTATTGGCAAATTTAGGAATTTGATTGTGAGCCAAAAATGAAAAATAACAGCAGAGGCTTTTTAACATCTCTGTATGAATGAGAATGACTCTGGCTAAGTGCATCAGCTGGTATGTATATGTATTTGTGATACTCCAGTGAATCACAGACTCCAGAAGACCAACCCACCAAATTTATCTCCGCCTCCTTCTCTGGCATGGAGAATAAAAGCTTACCGGAAACATCCCAAATGCATAAGTGGTTCTCATCTTTTTTGGCAGCCTAAAACCTGAGTGGAGTTTAAACAAAACTAAATTGGACCATCCAGTTTCCTTCCCAGGATCATCTGGACAGGTTGTATTTTTATTTTTATTACCTATATTAATATTAACATTTTAGATATAAAAAGTTTAGGGGCAAATTATATATCACAAAACTGTTAAAAAAGGAAATATAGACAGAATAAAGTCTATATTAATACTTTAGTTACTTTATAATGTAAAGCATGTTAAAGCCTTTTTAAGTCCCTTGTTTGTCATTAAAAATAAATCTTGCATTACATAATGCTTTTCTGTTTAAATAATTTTAACACAAAACTACAATATCATAGTTACCTTGTAAGTCCTGAATGCTGGACATGTTATCCATTTCATTAATAAGGAAACAGAGCAAGCAGAGTAGAAACAGTTAAAATGAAGAGTGACTTCTAGTCTGGTGATCACTTCTGTGAAATATGTCAGAACCAGTCTCATAGTACCATGGGCCTTGTAAATATTATCATTACTTTTAGGTGAGATACGTCAGAAAAAATACAGCATATATCCAAGTCCTTAGTAAATAGTTGACAGGTAGATTTTGGCAGCATAGTACCTATTTTATCTAAGAGTCCTTAATTAAAATTGGAAAGCCCAGAGAGATTTGATCTAGCAATTAAATTTAACAAGTATTTTTCAGCATCTGCTTTGTGACATGGTGCTGAGGCTGGGGTAGATTGATGGAGAAAAGGATATTCTCTGCTTTTGGCCATTTTACCCAAATCCAAGTAAGCAGAAGATGATGAGGATTGAGCAAGCCCTATACATCTGCACTGCCCACAGTTTGCTCAGCACTTAACACTGTGTCTGGAAATGAGGTAGGCACTCACAGAGATTATTTGCTGAATGAGAGTCAGATTAAGGGATGGAAGAGGGGAGGATAGAAAAAGGGAGAAAGAAAACAAGAAGAAAGAAGAAAAAAGAGGAAAAAAAAGAAAAATTCTTTCTGAATTCAACTGAATTTATAAATCACAGTTTTAACAATTTTTTGTTGGTGTTTCTAGACCACAATAATCTTTATACTGAGTTAGAAAATAAAATTGACAATTTCTAACTGAAATACATTTTTAAGAGAGAAGAGATCATCTAGAGGGTAAGTCCATACATTGTGATAAGAGATAATTTACCAAAAGAAGTTAACAAGAAAATAGATATTATTATATGCCTCTTCACTTAACCCTGAGACCAAAATTGACCATGAAGGGGCAGCTAGAAGTCAGCCAAGTGCCGAATGATATATCAGCTACTCCCAATTGACTGTAAGCCAATTTTTGCAAACTTGGCAGAATACCGAGAAAGTTGTTCACATTAATAAACAAATCAGTAGGTTGGGCAAGCAACACCTTTATACACATCTCTTCTAGTGAAAGATTTCTATTTTCTGACAACAAAGAAGGTTTAAGGAACAAGGTGATTTATTAACAAAACTGGTTTTTAATCAAAATGTCATAATTCTGGTGAGATTACATCTAACATACTTGAGAGAGAGGTCTACGAAAGAGTTGAGTTTGCCAATAGGAACTGGAACTTTTTTCCCTTTTAAGTAAGAACATGCAGGACTAGTGTTATTCTGTGGTTTCCAAAACATACATTAAGCCATTCTTGAGTCAGAAACAACAATTGAAAAAATTTTCATTTTGTCTCTCTTCTGGTGTGTAATCTGAGGCCGAAATGAAGTAAATGCTATACTGGGTTGTCCCAAAGAACTTTAGTGGAGTAAACACCTAGAAGTCACATTGTATAAAAGTCACATTGGATATTTACAGATTTTACTCTCCCCAGTGAGAAAACAGATAACTGATCATCAGTTTTGCCAGATAATTTTATATTTCCGAAGTATATTCTTGGGAATTTTGACAACACATATTTTCCCTGATTTGAAAGGAGAGATTACCACGTAATGTGTACTGTTTCTAACTTAGAAGGTCATAAGTGTCTGGCTCCTTGTCATGAGCCGGCTGTGAAGGCACACATGCAAGTTGTGTCTTTCCACATTGTCAGCTTTATTGAATCATAAGGCAAAGTTAATCATAATCATAAAGCAGGTTCAGGATTCCAAACTGAATGTCATTTCACCATATTATTAAGCTTGGTTTCTTACACAGCACACAGAGAAGAATAGAAGACACACTACACAACCAACAAGGCAACAGAAGGGTGTGGGAAGTCAGTTAATGAACCAAACGCAAAATCAGTCAAAGCTTCAAAGCTGAGCTTCGGTCAAGTCCAGGTCAGCATCCAACACGTATTGCCTATTATGTTCAAGCAGTAAAGGACCTCAGTTCTGTTCAGAAATCAGTCAGGCAGAGCCCTCAGAGGCAGCTGACTTTTTTAAGTGGTCAGACATAGAAGGGTCATGTCTGAAGAGTCTGACAGTTTGTTGCAAAAATCCTCCCCTTTTGAAAGGGTCTTGGGCCCCCTGCAGACCTCCTCTGCTTCTGTTTGTTATCAGTTCTGGGTGTCAGCTGATGCTGGTCCAGGCCGTATCTTGGCTGGGCTGCAGTACCCTTAACCGCTTCTGTCATTGCTTGACACAGGCTCTTACGTGACATGACAGACTCCATCTTGCTCTCTACGCTCTATTATAGTATGGATTTGACACAATAACAATACGGACTCATGCTTATTAAGCATTTATAATGGGACTTTATACTTCAGTTGAGGTGAAATAATTTGCCAAGATTATATAATTTCAAATAGCACAGCAAGGATTTAAATGAGGTGGTCTAAGGGCAACTGGGTGGCTCAGTCCATTAAGCATCTGACTCTTGATTTTGGCTAAGGTCATGATCTCATAGTTAGTGAGTTTGAACCCCACACTGGGCTCTGCTCTGACAGCATGGAACCTGTTTGGGATTCTCTCTCTCCCTCTCTTTCTGTTCCTCCCCTGCTCACACTCATACTCTGTTGCTTTAAAAAAATAAATAAATAAAGTTTAAAAAACAATTAAAAAAATAAGCAGTGTGGTCTACTTTAGGGCCCACACTCTTAAAATTATATTCTATTCTTTGTTATGTACATATTAATCATCTAAATTAAAATGAATATATAAACTTTTAACACATGTATTTCTCATTATATGAACACATTGAAATATTTACGCCACCATATCAAACATAAGGCAAAAATTTGACACATTTGATTTTATGAGCAATAAACTTCTATACAACACTATTAAAAGAGTTTAAATATTACTGGCATATAAAACAGAAAAATAAGCCATACTTTCAATATAAAATCAACAGTAAATTACTAGGTAAAAAATCAGTTAGGAAAAAGTAACAGCCTGGATAGACAAAATGGATCAAAATAATTAAAATAACCAATAAATTTATAAAAGATGAAAACAAAAAGTTATAAAATATCTCTGAAACACAGTTTTATTTATTTATTTTTTTTTATTTTTTTTTTCAACGTTTATTTATTTTTGGGACAGAGAGAGACAGAGCTTGAATAGGGGAGGGGCAGAGAGAGAGGGAGACACAGAATCGGAAACAGTCTCCAGGCTCCGAGCCATCAGCCCAGAGCCCCACGCGGGGCTCGAACTCCCGGACCGCGAGATCGTGACCTGGCTGAAGTCGGACCCTTAACCGACTGCGCCACCCAGGCGCCCCTGAAACACAGTTTTAAAAACATATATTTTCAATTGTGAAAGATTACAACAAATAATTTGCAAATACTGGTGAGCACGTGAGAATATAAGCAATTTCATATAGTGTGCAAATTGGTATAATTTTAGTGATTAAAAAATATTTAACAATATACCTTTTATTTTGGCAATTCCATTGTCACTGTGAAGATAATTGTGAAAAACATAGAGACATTCATTAGAGTGCTACTTATATCTAAAAAAAGTTGGGAAAAACAAGAATTTCCATCATTAAATAATTATTTTCGGGGTGCCTGGGTGGCTCAGTCGGTTAAGTGTCCAACTTGGCTCAGATCATGACCTCACAGTTCATGGGTTCCAGCCCCGCATCGGGCTCTGTGCTGGCAGCTGGGAGCCTGGAGCCTGTTTCGGATTCTGTGTCTCCCTCTCTCTCTCTCTGCCCCTCCCGCACTCGTGCTCTCTCTCCCTGTGTCTCAAAAATAAATAAACCTTAAAAAACATTTAAAAAAAAGAATTATTTTCTATATTACACCCATACTATGGACGTCTATGTATAATTTATAAGAATAAAAACAGAATTTATATATTAACAGCAAAATGCTCACATTATATAGTGAAAGAATAGAGTACAAAATGAATGTAAAATATAATACAAATTAGGGGTGCCTGAGTGGCTCAGTCAGTTAAGCGTCCAACTTTGACTCAGGTCATAATCTTGAGATTCGTGAGTTCAAGCCCCTCATCAGGCTCTGCGCTGATAGCTCAGAGCCTGGAACCTACTTTGAATTCTGTGTCTCCCTCTCCATCTACCCCTACTCCACTCACACTCTGTCTCTCTCTCTCTCAAAAATAAACATTAAAAAAATAATAATAATACAAATTAAATTAGGTACATAAGTGTATAGGTTTTATATACACTTAAATATTTGGAAGCATAGGGGCGCCTGGGTGGCGCAGTCGGTTAAGCGTCCGACTTCAGCCAGGTCCTGATCTCGCGGTCGGTGAGTTCGAGCCCCGCGTCAGGCTCTGGGCTGATGGCTCCGAGCCTGGAGCCTGTTTCCGATTCTCTGTTTCCCTCTCTCTATGCCCCTCCCCCGTTCATGCTCTGTCTCTCTCTGTCCCAAAAATAAATAAAAACGTTGAAAAAAAAATTAAATATTTGGAAGCATAAATATCGTGGTATTAGGAGCGATTATCTCTTTAGTTTGGATAAAGAAGGCACTTTCATTTTCTTCATGTTGTTTAATTTTTTTCACCAATTATGTATCAAAAATAAGGTTATTTCAGGTGCCTGAGAGTGTCTCACTCTGTTAAGCATCTGACTTTTGATTTTGAGTCAGGTCATGATCTCATGGTTTGTGGGATTGAGATTCATATGGAGCTCCATGCTCACAGTGTGGAGCCTGCTTGGGATTCTCTCTCACCTCTCTCTGCTTCTCCCCCAGGTTGCTTGCTTGCTCTCTGTCTCTCTCTGACAAAATAAATAAATAAATAAATAAATAAATATGCACATTTACATGTATACATAAAAATGTGCACTTTTGCCCTTCCTTGCGTAAGAAAAATATGGTTTCTGTCTTCAAGGAGTCTGATGCAGGACAGACTTAACCTAATTAATGATGTAATGATGTAATGATGTAATTTTGATGTAATTTTATGACATATAAATAAGATTTTAAAATAAAACTTTTCATATCTGGCACAAAGTAAATGCCTAGTAAAGAATATCCATTTCCTTTTACTGGTGGTTGTAGAAAGAAGAGATTTTCACTTTTTATAGGAAAGCCAGTTGGAAAGCCAGTTTCATATTCAATCAATAGTTGGATAGGTTCTGAAGGACAGCAGTGAGTGCAAAGGAAAAAAATGAGGGAAATCACAGGGACTGAATCCACGGAATTAGTGCCAGGTGCTAGTGATTGGGAGTTAGGAGGCAACATCTGAAAGTCTCCATCTGTAATGTGCAGGCTACAAATATAGTGGGGAAAACATGACTGGAAATAGCCTTTAGAAGTCAATGGTCTATTCATTTGATTTGGTTTGTAAGACTTCTCTTACTAAAAGTTTACCATCAGGTATTTCTTATTTTAGGTGAATCCATTTATCATGGTAATTGCAATTTCATTTTTCTCTTTATTTTTTTCTTAAGTTTATTTGTTTATTTGAGAAAGAGAGAAAGAAAGCGGGGTGAGGGGGAGGCAGAGAGGGAATCCCAAGCAGGCTCTGCACTGTCAGCACTGAGACAAATGTGGGGCTCGAACTCACAAACCATGAGATCAAGACCTGATCTGAAATCAAGAGTCAGACACTTAGCAGACTGAGCCACCCAGGTGACCCTCGTTTTCTCTTTATAATGCATCTCTCATGAATTGGGATTCTCTATATTGAAGGAAACACATTGAGTGACTAAAAGAACTGCTACCTCCAGAAGGCTCCTGTTATACTACAAGCTCTCTGAAAAAGACAATAAAAGCCATAGCAGTTACAAATGTATAAGTGTATCAGGCAGCTTTTAGCAAGAGTGATTCATGAGAGGGAGGTATATGCAAAATGACTTCCAAAGACTGAAGGAACTATAAAACCAAAGAAAAAGGCCAAGTCCAGCTTGACAAGAAATGGCTTATTAAAGCCATACAGAGAAAGACAGATACCATATGGTTTCACTCTTATGTGGATCCTGAGAAACTTAACAGAAACCCATGGGGGAGGGGAAGAAAAAAAAAAAGAGGTTAGAGTGGAAGTAAGCCGAACCATAAGAGACTCTTCAAAACTGAGAACAAACTGAGGGTTGATGGGGGGTGGGAGGGAGGGAAGGGTGGGTGATGGGTATTGAGGAGGGCACCTTTTGGGATGAGCACTGGGTGTTGTATGGAAACCAATTTCACAATGAACTTCATATATTGAAAAAAAAAGAAATGGCTTATTAAGAGGACTTACGGACAAAAGAGTATGTTGGGCCGCACAAGAGAAGTAGCTCTCTGTAACCCCACCTCCCTTAAGATTTGCTTTTGTAACGCTACAGGCTGGGAGCACTGCTAGGGGACCATCCAAGAGGAGAATGTTTAAGAATCAGTGTGTGTCATAGTCATGTCTCCAGAGTGGATCAAGGACATTTTGCCCCAAGGGTATACTTAAGGGTAGGAGGTGATGTGCTCAAGAAGGCTTCAGGTCACAGAGACATCATCATGGTGGATTTGCATTAGTCTGGTTCACACAGATGAATAAAAAGGAGATCTAGAGTGGCTAATATCAAAGACGGACGAATTTGTTGAGATGCTATATCACAAACAGAATGGAGAAGAAAAGATAGTAGAAGAAGTTGAGTCAATGAAGGAAAGTTTGCTTAATTAAAAATTCTATGACCAACCCTGAACACAAAATGGGTTGTCATGGAATCAGGAAATGAATTATCTGTGATAACCATCTTGTTTACCCTTAAGTTTCAGACAAGTCATTCAATGGGAATATCCACTACTTTACTAATCAAGTGAAAGAGAAAATTAAAAGTAATGTGAGAGTTCCCAGAGGAATCTTCTATTCCCTCAGGAATCCATGTCTTAGAAATATCCATTACAGTTTCATTCATTTTATTTTCTTTTATATACACTTGTTGAGCATTTGAATTTTTTTATTAAATAAAACATATTCAGGAGCTAAGAAAGCTATATGGCAATAGCTATCGAATGTTACCATCAATCTTTATTGTTATTTAATGTATACATATTTAATCAGAGTGATTATCTACCAAAATATTGTTGTATTTTTGAGTATATTCATCTCTTTATATACCCCATCAGTTTGTACAGAAATAGAGTGTTCTTGTGTTATCCTTCATCATGGAATTTTCTATGTCAAATATTGTATATAAATATAATTTTAATGTAGTTAAACACTTTATAGTGCCTTGTACTTTCTTACTCTTTTTATATGTTAGACTTACCTTCTTAATAGTAGAGATTCTTAAAGCACCAAGACTATATTATATACTCCTTCAATATGCTTTTTACCTTAAATGCTCAATAGCTAAGAAATGCTAGACACCCAATAGAACCTCAATTAGAGCTATTATTAATGTTAAAATATTTTAAAGTATATATAAAGTGGAAAACATACATTTTTTTTCTTTTAGTGTACCGCTTTCTGATGGATTCTTCCAAATCTTCTGACTATTGTGAATACTTTGGCAAAATCCATGGAATTCTAATGTATAAAGATTTTATAAAACATTGGGATGATGTGGAGACATTCCAGGCAAGACCAGATGACATTGTCATTGCCACCTATCCTAAATCTGGTAAGTCTCCTTAGTATGTCAATGTCATTCTCTTTTCACCTAGAAATGACAAACCCACCTTGAATAGTAAATATTAAGCTGTTCACTTCTACCATACTCATTTTTCATGTGAAAGATACAGTAGTTTAGACATAGAAAAAGTGGAATATCATAACTGTATTCTAAGAGCACAATCTGTACCTATAACCTGAGTAGCACATTGAGAGATAGGTATGGTTGGCCACTTTAGAAAATTATGTAATATAAATGGATGAATATAGAATCATAACTAAAAATTTAAACTACCAACTGTGTTTTTCTAATGCCATTATTGTCATCACATAAACAAAGTATAAGCAATTTTTGCAAATTTTTAAAAAATTCTTTTTCAGCTAAAGCTCTTTTTCTTTAAGGCTATCCCCCAAACTCCTTTTTTAAGCAACATCTTTTTTTTTGTTTTCCTGAAATTAGCTCATAGTTCTGGAGTTTTACAGCCATAGATCTTTAGAAATTAGGAAGATCTGATCCAGACTTCTCTGGTTGCTACATTTAAACATTTACATATGTTAAGCACTAAATATCTCTCACTCCATTGTTATTTTACCCTTCCACCAGAGGAATTCTTCCAAAACACAATCCTGATAATCTTACTCTCTTGCTCAGTGTACAACATTGCCGTTCTAAAACTTATCAAAAGCTCAAACTCTTTAGTATGAACTACAAGGAATTTTATGCTTGCTGTCTGCTTGCCTTGGCAGCCTCCTCCCCACCTATCTCTTCTTCAATTTAGGCTTTATAATCTATTTCCAATTCTTTTCTTCACCACTATATTATTCTTAAGTATGTGACCTTTGATTGAAAAAAAAAAAAAGACAGCTCTGTTTGGTAGAACCAGTCTCTGACTCACAAAACCAGTGAACTAATGCCAATAATGTGTTGAGGCTAAGTTCAATTCTCATGTTGTCTTGAGGGCATTTCTTGTTGAAACATCACATCAGCAGCAGCACACTGAGTTAAATGTTCCTCCTTTGCAGTCCTTTGAATTCCTGTACCCATCTGTATTACAGCATCTTAAGAAAAAAGAAGTGTTGTAATTATCAAGCATTGTTTGCAACTCTCAAAAGCACATCTCAGCACTAGAAGGCAAGGATTCGATCTATTCTTTTCTGTATCCTCTGAACGGGGACTCAGGTTGAGGCAAAGAAGCTATCAGTAAAGTTTGTGGCTAAAGCGTGCTTCAGTGTATCTTCTGTTATTCAAGTCTCTTTACTTTTTTTTCTTTTTTCAAAATTAACGTTTTGTATTTTGGCACAGTATTTACAAATATCTATTAGACAGAAAAGGTAGTCTAAATCTTCCTGTAACATCAGCATAGTGACCATATCTTATTTAATTGTGTATTCTTAGCATTTAGCATAGTGACAACCTTGTACTCAATATATATGTTGAAAACAATGAATGAATGAATGAATGAATGAATGACACCTCCTTACTCACATTATTCCAAAAAATGTAGGGACTGATTATTCTCACTGGCCTGCCTCTTCACTATTTCTTTGCATGAGTTTTCCTTTTCTGTTTTCTCATTTATTCATTTAGCAAATATTTATTGAGTTCCTGCTATGTGACAAGTGTGATATTAGCCACTGGAGATATAATGGTGAACAAAACACACCTAATCTCTACCCTCTCAGTGTTTATAATCCGATGGTAAATATAAATAAAGTGGCAGATACAATACAGTATGAAACCGCTTTGGGTGAAGGAAGTCCAGTAGGGTATTGCGACAACATATAGAAGGAGCACCTCACTTGGAGCCTTTCAGAGGCTTCTTAGAATGAGCAAAGCAAAGACATGAGAAGTTTAGCTCATAGAAGAGGGTTCCAGGCTGAACGAATAGCACATATGTGGATGTGGGAGACTCTGAGAGTATGCTCTCTGGCTTCTTCAATTCTTTCAGTTCTTCCTTCTAGCCCACCTGCATTTAGTCCATTCTTCAAAACTTACCTGAAAGCTTTCTTTCTCCATACTCCAATAGTCATCTTTTCTTTCTTTGAATTAAGCTCAGCATTCAGTTGTGTATTATTTTCCCTTGTATGACTTTATTTGCCTTAAGCGTATTTTTTGTTAACTTGTCCTAGAGGTGAGGAACTGTCTTATTCTTCTTTGTTTTTCCTGATAATGTTTAAATACAATGCTTTCCCTGCAGGAATATTTTGATAAATCAAGCCTCCCTACTTTTTAGATGTAAAAATTTAAATCCCAAATTGTTATCAGCTTGCATAATGTCCCAATTAATCATGGACAAATTTGGACTCCTACCATAGGCGTGTCTTCCTACAATATACATCCTTATTTCTTGAGACTATTTTTGGGTCTTACAACAGTAAGTATTAGAAGAAATATTTCTTGAATTCTGTGGCAATTCTTTTTTTTAATGCTTCTTTTTTTTAAGTTTATTTATTTTGAGAGAGAGAGTACAAGCAGGGTGGGCAGAGAGAGGAAGAGAGAGAATCCCAAGCACAGGGCCAGACATGGGCCTCAATCTCACAAACCGTGAGATCATGATCTGAGCTGAAATCAAGAGTCAGATGCTTACAGATGGAGTCACCCAGATGCCCCAAGTTCTGTGGCTGTTCTATCTTTCAAATAATATTGCACTGGTACCTTCCTACTTTATCCAGCTATAAATCCACTACCTGCATCATCAGCCCTGCATTGTCAGTGAGACACTAAGGTTTGTCTAATTTTTACAGGTACAACCTGGGTTAGTGAAATTGTATACATGATCTGCAATGAGGGTGATGTGGAAAAATGCAAAGAAGATGTCATTTTTAATCGAATACCTTTCTTGGAGTGCAGAAGAGAAGAGCTGATGAATGGTAATATTTAAGTAGATGTTTAAAGCTGTTTACATATATTTTAAAGTGTGGCTATAGCAGGTGCAAGAAAAGAGAGAGGAAGCAAGAGTGACAATTAGTACGATGTCCTCTACATGGAGAGTACATAAATTTAAATTTAAATCTTGACAGAGTTTATGGTATAGCATTTGTCTGATATAGAGTAAATAAGGATAGCTTTTACATGCCTTCAGTAGAGTCTAGTAATATGTAAGCATTTATCCCTATATGGCTGAATGTGATAATACTTTAAACATTAGAAAAATATATGTAAATTTTCAAGGATATATCCAAAATGATATTCATCAGAGGTTCTTTAAATATTGTGAAAAATTAGAAACAACTTAAGCGTTAATCAAAAAAAGGAATAGCTTAATGTGATACAATAACACTATGAAATCATTAAAAAAATTAGGTTGGCCTATGTTCCTTGTAGTTTCGATATAATATGTTAAAGAAAAATCAGTTAGAAGATACTAAAAATTCTGTCTGCATGTGTGGTATTTAGATGGCTCTGAGACTGGGCATAGAGATATACAGTTGACCCTTGTACAATGCTGAGGTTAGGGATGATCACCCCTCACACAATAAAAAAATCTGCATATAACTTTGACTCCCCCCAGATTTAACTACTAATGGCCACTATTGGATCAGAAACCTTGCCAATAATTTAAACAGTCGATTAACACATATTTTGTATGTTATACATGTATTAATATATTGTATTTTTACAATAAAGTAAGCTAGAGAAAAGCAAATGTTACTAACAAAAGCATAAGTAAGAGAAATTACGTTTATAGTATTGTACTGTAAAAGAATTCATATATAAGTGGACCTGGGAAGTTCAAACACATGTTGTTCAAAGGTCAACTGCATTTATATGGAAGGCTGCTCACCAAAATATTAATACTTATTTTTTCCAATATGGTGAAATTGTATCTTATCTTGTTGTTTTCTCTATAATTTCCTCTAT
Organism: Prionailurus bengalensis; assembly: GCF_016509475.1. NCBI lineage: Eukaryota > Metazoa > Chordata > Mammalia > Carnivora > Felidae > Prionailurus > Prionailurus bengalensis. The sequence continues at coordinate 149,844,593 of NC_057344.1, forward strand.
GTAAACTTCTATCATAGTGAGTATGTATTATTACTATGAATACAATATAGAATCTTAAAGTTACTTCTATTTTAAAAATATCTGTAAAATCCACATAAATATTTATAATTTTGGAAGTTGTATATAACCTTTAACTTTTTAAAAATCAGGAGTAAAACAATTAAAACAGATGGCATCTCCTAGAATAGTGAAGACTCATCTGCCAGCTGACATTCTTCCAGCCTCATTTTGGGAAAATAACTGTAAGGTAACCAGAGTCTAGTATTCTTAAAACTTCATCCAAGTCGGGGCACCTGGGTGGCTGTAGTCGGTTAAGCATCTGACTTTGGCTCAGATCATGATCTCACAGTTCATGAGTTTGAGCCCCGCATCAGGCTTTCTGCTGTCAGTGCAGAGCCTATTTCAGATTCTCTGTCTCCCTCTCTCTCTGTCCCTCCTCTGCCTTGCACAGGCTCTCTCTCTCAAAAATAAATAAACATTAAAAAAAAGTCATCCAACTCAAAATAATTTTGCAATGATCAAGTCAGGTAACATCTTGTGTCTTATACACATTTATTTGTTCTTTCATGGAACCTACAGATATTTAATAAATATGGATTAAGGTCAGTGTAGTTAGAGTCTATATTTCAACTCCAACTCTAGAGGTTATTTGGAAAAAAACAGGTAAACTCCAAGCCACTCCAAGGTATTCATCTGCAAGGGGATAATAATAGCATCTTCCTGGTGGAGCTGTTATAGGAATTAAGTGAAATAATACTTGTTAAGTGCTTAACACGGTATCTAGTATATTATAAACATTTGGTAAATGGTAGCTACTTTTGTATTTGTTACTAATGATTGTATTGAGTGTATTCCTTTTTGCAAACTATTGTACTTGGCATGTTGAGGCATTCAAGCAAACTAGAAAAAGATAAACCAGACAAGTATTATATAATAATTATTTACTGAGTATCTATTGCGTGCCAGCAATGTAAGGATTAATAATACATGTGCAAGCCTTGTCTTCATGATCACATGGTCCACTGGGGGAAAGGGACAAATAAGCAGACGATGCAGTAGGTGTCACAGGTCAAGTAAGAGAATTCTGGCCCAGATATTACAGTAAGGCAGGTATTCAAGAACAAGTAACATCTCAGCTGATATTTAAAAGATGTATTGGAGTTAGTCTATACAATCCCAGAGGCAACCCTAATGATGATCTGAAACAAGTTCATTTCAGTTGCTAGGTTGACTATACACATTGGCTGGATAAATGAAGGGAGATAAGCTAGGGCTTGATCACAACAGACACTGAAGTTAAGTTAGGAAGTTTGGACTCTATTTGGTGGTAATGAGGAGTTACAGACATTTTGAGTTGATGATTGACGTGATCAGTTTTGGTTTTTACAGAGAATGATATATAACCCTAAAACATTACGTCTTGGATTATTGATGCTGTTTCTCAACACCTTTCTAGCTTTCCTTGGGATATACCACAACCCTATATGCTACAAGTATGAGATATCAAAGTACTATGCGCAGTTGTAATAACAAAATTGGGGGTTTATCACAGTCAGGAAACATTTCTATTTTGTACTCTAATGATAGCTGGTGTGTTTGACATTTTTCTGGAGATCCATGGTCCAAAATTCTGAAGGTTCTAGTTTCTTGTTTGTTGTTTAACTTTCATCAAAAGCAATCCTAGATGGAACATGTACATCCTGCTGACATCATTCATTACATAAAGTTTCTCTCATTAGACCATTTATATATTTTTCGGGAGATGTGCAATCACCATTTTTTCAAGAGATTTGACCAAGTTACCTCTTTTTCTTTTGGAGAATGGGTTGTGGCCCCTTCAAGTCTCAAATGAAAATAGATACAATCCATTTACAATAGTCTTAGTCTTCACTAAACTATTTAGCATTCACAAAACTGGCTATCATCTCAGACATCAATCAAACAGTTAGATAGAATCATGTCCTGAGCATTTCTGAGGTAATTCACTGGGGGACAAGAAGATAGATTGATTGGGACTATGAGTAAAAGTGTATTTACAGTGATGAACCAGAAGCTAAAAGAGAATTTTAAAAAGTGAGAGGAAAGGGGGTCAAACTGACACATAAAAGAAACATTGAGGAAAATAAATTTCAGACCTTGGAATTGTTTCAGGACAGATATATTGGGAAAAACTGATAAGGAAGAAAGAAGGAGTAGGAATTTCTTGGAAGAAAACATGATGTTCCAGCATAGGTCTTCAGAAGTGAAACCTTTAGGGTGCTGACATTATTTGTGATTTGGTCATAAAAGTGGTTAGCTGTGGTAAACTAAAGGAAATGATCAATGAATACTAGAACTGAGTGAATTAGATGGTTCATGCATACAGATACTAAAGTTACACTGGATGATGACAAGATTGGGAATGGAGAGTAATACAATGAGGCAGATGTTCATATTTTCAGTTAAAGCAAGGGAATCACCACAAGCTTTAGTTGTGAGAGGTATGAAGTATCACAGGAACAGGGGTGTTTCAAGTATAGCATTTTAAAGTGGATTATGATCCCAAGAGAATTGTGGGTAAACTAGCAACTTTGTCTGGAGAGTGATACAGGCAAAGCCCTATCTTTTAGAAAGATCTAGATTTCCCTCCAAGACAGGAATAGCATGCATGGCAAAAACTTTGGGGTATAGAATAGTATCTGTCAAAATGAAGATAAGATAAACTAAATGGGAGTTTAGGGGGAAGAGGGATTGCTTTTGTTATCCCCACCCCCTATCTGAGAAAATAAAAAGCCTCATGAAGACCTGCAACCAAGATTTAAAATATGGATAGTATTTTGAGATGTAGAGAATATTCAAGACAGAGGGAACAGCATGAAGAAATGCAAGGGGTAAAGATCTGAAGTAAATTCATGCATACAGTGGCAATGAGTTCTATTCAGCTAGTATGCAAAACGCAAGAAGGAGAGTGTTACATGACATTGGAAAAGTTCAATATGGCTATTGATAGCTTTCATAAGAAAAGAAAATTCACCTTTTTTCTGCAGTAATTGGAGGTTTTTTATAGCAGGACTTTAAAAATGAGAGCCATATTTCTTAGAATATACTACAAGAAATCTTTAAAATTGTTTGCAAATGTAGAAACTTGAAGAGTTAAGAAAAGTTAGTGAGGCCAATCAAATCCAGTAAACAGTGGAGAGTCATGAACAGCCTTCCCTGATGGCAAGGCTCAGGTTCCTGAGGGCAGAAGTGGAGACCACAGGAATGCTGAAGTTTCCTTTTGCAGATCTTTTCCTGCAGCACTGTGTACTGGACCTAGAAAAGACTGTAAAGATCAGACGCAACTCACTTGCTTACTGGATAGAAAATTTATATACAAAACTGGTGCTTTGCACAAGATGATAGAACTTTTTAGTGCCAGACTGGCAATTAACCAAGGCTTCCTGACTGCTCTTTCCGATTGGTGTTTCTTCTGCATGTAGTACAGAAACTCAACACGATGTTAGTGAAGATTACATTTTCACTGTGATCAATGTGCATTTAAATAGACCCCCATTAAATACGTTTGTTCCCTCCAAGACTGCATGAAAGACTGCATTTGTGACATTAAAATGAGTTATTATACGTGAAAATGGCATACCAAATGAAAAGTGAGAACAGGCACTGAATAAAAAGATACTTTCACTTCAGGTTATTGAATTTTTCTTCTTTATAATTTTATATATTTTATATACTTTTTACAATGAATATGTATTATGTTTGTAGTTGGAAAGATAAATGCTTCTTGATGAGACTATGTTTGAAAAAAATCAAGTGAAGTAATCTATAATGTCATCCTTTTAGATGATCTATCTTTGCCGGAACGCCAAAGATGTCGCTGTTTCCTATTATTATTTCTTTCTAATGGTAAATGCCCATCCAGATCCTGGATCTTTTGAAGAGTTTGTGGAGAGATTCATGGATGGACAAGGTAAGACACCTTCTTTACTTGGAATTCTTTCAAGGTAAATGATACAAGACAAATGACGTCTCTGAGCAAATATTTTTGTTGTCTGTTGTGGTCTGCTATCTTCTCTGATCCTTAATTAAAACAAATTCTAGAAGACTTTGAACTTTAGAGCAAGCACAGTGTTTCCAGATGTGGATGGAAAATGCAGACTCTGGACACTCCAGTTCAGTTCCTAAAAATAAATATATAAAAGTGTGTTTGGAGGTTGGAGGTAGCCATTTTCCTCTCTAAGACTGAGATTCACTGTCCAATTCTGTATCATTTCTTTTTATTAGAAAAAGTATCTCATAGCATTACAACTCTATTGAATAAGGGGGCAAGGAAATAGAAAAGGGAGAGTGCCCATTTGTTTCCAAGGAAAATTTCAAGTGCTTTGTTGGAGGAGCATTCACGAAGAAATCTGAGTATCTACAAAGTTCTTTTTCTTTTCATCCAGGGTACAGTCTGAATGTTTTAACTAGATTTCTCAGAACCATACAAGAGTTATTAGAGCAGAAATTATGGGAAATTTTACCTTTTAATTAACTCCAGACTATAGCAACTATTTAAAGTTGAGGAAGAAAGGATTCAAGAGAGTCTAGTATTTTCTAAAGAAGACCATTCTGATCCTGTTGTAATAATTGCAAAAAAAAAAAGGTAATAATGTCTTTATATCCATAGAAGGTAATATTGACTCAATAAAAGTGGAATATATGTACTTTATGTTTGTTGCTGTATTTTGGAAAAATTTATGCTAAACCATCACAAATTAAACATATGTCTAAAGATGGTCAAAACCCATATTGTAAGTCAGAGAAAGATAATGTTGTACCTCTGCAAATTGGATGAAAAGATCATCCAATTATCCAATTATATACATATACATATACATATACATATGAAGACATATATACAATATTTTATGTTAAGAACAATTGTCAGTAGAGTCAAAGGACAGAAGTGGTGGACAATGACAATGCAAAGCAGTGTCTTGTCTCACACAGCATTGACTCACACAGCATTATATTATTTGGTCAGCTTTTTATTGGGTGAAACACTGGGATATGCATGAGAAAAGAAAAGGGAAGAGAGACCACTTTTGAGCAAATCACATCATCTTCAAAATGTTCTAACTTTTTGGGGGTGCCTGGGTGGCTCAGTTGGTTGGCCATCCAACTTTGGCTTAGGTCACGATCTCACGGTTCATGGGTTGGAGCTCCACTTTAGGCTAGGAGCCTGGAGCCTGCTTCAGATTCTGTGTCTCCCTCTCTCTCTCTGCCCCTCCCCTTGCTCGTGCTCTGTCTCTCTGTCTCTCTGTCTCTCTGTCTCTCTCAAGAATAAATTTAAAAAGTCTTCTAACTTTTTAAAAATGAGAATAACACTAAGAGTCCCTAAGAAAACATCCCTACCATATAAACTGCTAGTAATATAATAAAAAGTTATATAGTTACCGGCTTTAATTGTAAAAGCTAGTTTTATGAATAGTAAATTTCAACCTAGACTGAATTCTCATTATAAGATCATTAATAGTTTCATTAACTCAACTCCCTTCACTGACAACTTGATTTCACACACACACACAAATACACACGCACGCACACACGCACATATTTCAAAAATGCTCTTATAAGCTGTGAATCGTTAATCAGATAATTAACCATAAACCATGTCATAAACCATGTCATAATGTTGAAAGTCTAGAATGTATTTCTGTACATGGATTATTCAACATACTTTGCCTCTCTTGCTGCAGAGAAATTTGCTTAAGATCTGTGACTGACCTCTATTTTTCATTCCATGATCATTTATTTATATTTATTTGTGGTTACTATTGTTTACATACTCATTTTCAAGCTTTATAGAGATGATACTATGCCCTTACATTGCTTTTCTGTCTAACTTTAGTGCCTTATGGTTCCTGGTATAAACACGCAAAATCTTGGTGGGAAAAGAGGAAGAATCCACATGTGCTTTTTCTCTTCTATGAAGACATGAAGGAGGTGAGAAATTGAAAACCTATGGACTATTGTACACCTAAGACTAATATAACACTGTATGTTAGCTAACTGGAATTAAACACTTTTAAAAAAGAAAACATATGGGCAACTTAATAGTTTCTAAAATATTAACACTTGACAAGACTCTAGATACAAAAATATGTCTTTAAATAGATGATTCAGGCATCTCCAAAAGTTATAATAATTCAGATACATAAACACAGATTTGAAGCTATTAAATAGAACTTTTCTGTGAATAAATATATTTAAACCGAGGCTCAAAAAATTACCAAAGATAAAATTTGAAAGAACTTGAGTTCACAAAACAACAGCAAACACAGACACACACACACACACACACACACACACACACACACACGCACGCACACAGGTATGAACACATAAGGAATCACGATGAACAAGAAGTGTCAACTGCCTCCAAATCTATAGGTGTTGGAATTATCAGGTAAACCCTATAAAATAATTATTCTTAATATGTTTAAAGAAATAAAAGAAGAAAAATATTTTACAAAGAAAGGTTACTAAAATTGACTCAGCAGATTTGAAAAAAAATAGCAAAATAGAATTTCTAAAATAATTTTTAAAAATTAAAAAATTAAGAGATGGTTCATATAACAGATAGAACATGGCTAAATCGTGAGTTAGTGAAGTGGAAATGGAGCAGAGGAAATTACATAGAATGTACTACAATGAGATGAGTAGAATACTTTAAAAATAGAGTGATAGATATGTGGGATAGTGATACGATCCCACATCTATCAACTCAAACTTCCAGAAGAAGAGAATAAACAGAATGTCAGAGCAGCAATATGCAAAAGTATGATGATCTCAAATTTCCTCATAGTGTATTTTTTCTCAACTTCATTAGTAATCAGGATAACACAAAATAAAAGTCACTATGAGATGGCATTTCACGCACCAAACTGACAATTAACAAGTCAGTTAATGTGGACCATTGAGAAGTACCATATTACTGATAGAAGTATAAGAAGATACAGAAGATAAGAAACACTAGGGAAACAATTTGTCATGATCTAAGAAGGGCAACCAAACATGATTTAACACTCCCAAATGCCTACGTATATACTCTTGAGAAACTCTGGTTTGTGTACATTAGGTTATATGTGCAATAATCTTCAAAGCAGCATTCTCCATAACTATAAAAATTGGAAACAACCCAAATATACATAGGCTCAAGAATCATGATATATGCTCTTGTCCTACAATTAAGTATGATATCAGAATGAAAAAGAGTAAACGTCAAATATGCACATCAATTGGGCAAAACCAAATCATATATTGCCTGTGGATAATATGTGTATGTTTGAAAACTATTAAGTAAGGCACAGGGTTGATTAGATCAGTTTTAGAACGGCAGGTTTTATGTTGATGTTTTTTGTTGTTTATGGAAATGGAAAGTGGAATGAATGAAGTTCAAAACTTGCAAATGGAAGAACTCTAGAAATTTTGAGTATTCTATTCCAGAAATTGAGTAGTAGGTTGAAGCACAAATGTACACAAATAATTTTTGCAAAAATAGACAAATCCCGGGTTTCTTTATTAAGAGAAATGTCTTTTCTTCTCTCATTCTTTATTAGCACCAAGAAAGTAATCAATAATTGTTTCTTGCTCACATCTTTGTACAATTATTAAAATCCATGTTGCAAAAATTCTAGAGTTGTTTTGATCAGAACAAATTTAAAATAAAATCATACATAATGTTTTAGAAACTGAAGTGTTATTTCTTTATAGAGTTTAACAGTATAACAAATTTGAAAAAGAGAAACAACCATGATATGTAGTTTATTATATTGCCTAATATTATGCTCTATAACTAGAATATTGAAAAGAGTAAATTTAAAACTCACACACAAAAAATTTATTAACTAATCTAACCATTTCAACCTTCCCACCCCAGGGTCTATGTTCACTTATTCCCTATTTTGGTTGATAATGACCATGTTGAAGTCTCCTCCAAATTTGAATCAGTAAGGTGCCTAAGAATGAATAAGTTAGTTTTCCTTTGTTTCTACAATGTATCAAGTAGAAAGAGAATAAGATATATTAATATTATATATAGATATACAAACTTTTTGGTAGAAGATAGACAAGTAAATAAAATTATGAGAATAAAGACTTATATGGGAATTTATAGGAGCAAAAATAGGGTTATCGCACTCAAATTGGATTAGTCCAAAGAAATTATCCCAAAGAAGGTGATACTTGAGCTGAAGCTTGACAGGCAAGCTGTAATTTTTAGAACAGAGAATTTGAAAATTGCATTCTTTGTAAAGGGAACTATACACCAGAGATAAGCGTTATAGTTGGTATTGCGAATAGTTGCATTGGATGGTTTTCCTGGATGGTAGGGCACACTATAAGAGTGACATAGGAATGGGGATGTTTATAGCTATGGTTCGTTCATATACATCTGATGTTCCATCTTATTTGAGTTTTTATAATTTTTCTTAATCTTTTTGGTTACTTTGCTTCTCAGTATGTACATCAATAAATTAGAGAAAAATGAAAACTGTGTACATATTTTTAGCCCAAAAGCTAATCTGTTATAGGTGAGACTATAGTCTTTGAGAGTGTATATTCATACTGTTAGATAATAGTTATTGAGCATGTACTAAATAAACATCAAGAACTGTAAAAAATATTTTATAAACATGAGCTAATTTAGTTGATTCTAACAATCTTTGAAGCATCTTTTATATCTACATTATGGATAAAATAATAATGCCTAGAGAAGTTAGAAAAAATTCCACTTCTCCAAGAAGTGTTTTGTTTTTTTTTTTTTTTTTCACTTGAAACCTAATTTGAAGCCAATGTCAGTGGGGAAAAAGAGGTTTTCTCTCTCTCTCTCTCTCTCTCTACCTCTCTCTCTCTCTCTCTCTCAACCCAAATAACAATATATTTAACTTTAGTAATTAAAGTTTCAAAATATTTTTTTTCTCTAGGATATCAGAAAAGAGGTGATAAAAGTGATACAATTTCTGGGAAGGAAGCCATCAGAAGAGCTTGTGGACAAGATTATACAACATACTTCATTCCAGGAGATGAAGAACAACCCATCTACCAATTATACAACACTACCAGAAGAAATCATGAACCAAAAAGTTTCTCCCTTCATGAGAAAGGGTGAGCTAGTCCTGCAATTTGCCCCGATTGCTATAGGAAGTCACAAGTTGAAATAGTTACCGGCAAACACCTGTTGAAGTTATTCTAGCCTGTGGACCCAGCTTGTTTTCTTCAGAGCTGTTTTACATTTGAGTGATTTTTGTATTGAGTTACCAGTTCTATAGAGGCATTAAAACATTAGTATTTCTGCTGCTACTACTGCTACTACTAAATTGCTACTACTTATTGATTACTTAGTATCTGCAGCATATTAAGAAAGGCTAGCAGCCACCCCAACCTTAGTACCAGCATTAATACCAGACCCTACTAGCAATCCTTTATAAAGTCTGTGGGCCTTGGTGCTGCGCCATGTACATTATATAAATGTATATGATTTTAAAATTCTAATTCTCTTTAAATTCAAACTAGACACTCAAGAAAACTTCTTTGTTACCTCACTTTGAGATGAGGAAACAAGCCTGGAACGATGAGCTTTACCTTCACGAAGTGGTAAACATTTTTCAAGACCAAGTGGCAAATATACAAACTCATCAAATTGTACACAATAAATGTGTATAGTTCTTTGTATATCAGTTCACCTTATTAAAGTTGTTTTAAAAGATTAAGTTTCAAAACACTTGTGGCACATACAGCTTTGTTTAACCAAAAATATCAAAATACAATGAGGTGACATTCTATTGAGAGGAGGAATTATCTGATGAGATATGGTCAGTTTATAAATCCAAAGGCATATAGAATATGCAGAGTATTGGGACATCGGTCTTGCTGATATATGAAGCAGAACAGAATAGAGAAAATCTTGCTCTTTGAAGGAAACTTTCAGTGAGAGGGTCAGGAATTTTTAAAATAATAGGAATAGCAAACCCGCCACTGGCACCAAGAGAGAGCCCCTGAAAAGAGAGTTAACAAATGGATTATATTTTCATTGTTTAGTTCTCAGATAATCTCAGTCTTCTTTTTCATAGTGTCCATGTGTATTTTTAAGATAAAATGATGGACTTAAAATAGTAGTCATGCTTGTAGAGGGCTGCATACTGCTATAACCTCAGACCCTACTCAATTCTCAGGACACATGTTTTCTATATTTTTGGGTTAATTATGAAAGTTTAGACCTCCTTGAGCTAAGGGGACAAGGGAACTACTAATTTAAGATACTCCTTCTCCCAGGGGAGGGTTGGATGTAATGGAAAACAAAAGATCCTGCTAGACTTGCAATAACACAAGGCTGGGAAATGTTGAGAAGCTTAACTATCAGCAGGAGCAAAAATTGAGAGGAAGCAAAGGATATGAAAAAATTCTGAATAAGAGTATAGAATTAGAATTAGTTGAGGGACAACTTACAAATTTATGCCTTGGATACCTAGTGTTGTCATTAACCGGGTTATGGAAAATTACACAAAGAAAACACAGTTTTGTGGGAAGAAAATGCATTTAATTTTGAACTAGTTGAATTGGAGACACTTATATGGAATCCAAGTGGCAATATCAGATAGGCAATTGGATATGGAGACATAAGCCTGGATTTGAGTTTTAGTTTGAAGATGATATTTCATATCTTGGGAGTCAGTAAAACGTGGATCTCGTCTTAGAAGTACCGTCATTTCAGAGGAAAGTGTAGAAGAAAAATTAAGTAAAGTAGCACAAGAGAGAAGAGTCAGAGAAAGAAATTTGCTGGATTTTATTTGTTTTTTAATAATCAGGACAAATATTTCTTTGCTCAAATGTGTGTGTGTGTGTGTGTGTGTGTGTATATATATATATATACTATTTATGGTATATATTTATTTTTATAATTGAATATTATAAGAATAAAATTTGATTAGGTGTTAATGAATATAATAAATGTTAGAGAATGTCATGATTCTGGCTGGACAACATATTTACTATGTTTTCTCTTTTGTTGCAGGGATTGCAGGAGACTGGAAGAATCACTTTACAGTAGCACTGAATGAGAAATTTGATATACACTATGAGCAGCAAATGAAAGGGTCTACTCTAAAGTTAAGAACTGAAATCTAAGAAGGGTTTTCTTAATATATCTAAGGTTAAAGCTTTCTTCTCATTGTTCCTCACTTTTTTCAAATTTTGGATTGGTAGAGAAGGAATCATATGAAGGATCATGATTAGATTCACATGATTATTGAAATGTTCATATAAAAACAAGATTGTCCAGGCTATGGTCTTTTTTGTTTTCTTTCTTTTTCTTCCTTTTTTTTTTTACAAATATTGCACAAATATATAACCTATAAATTACTACAAATCTATGATCTATGTGTATGATGTAGGAACACACAGTTTGAATTGTCGAGTTAAAAATAACCAAAAATGTCCATCAATGGATGAATGGATAAATAAGATGTGGTATATACATACAAAGTAATATTACTCATCAATAAAAAAGAATGAAATCTTGCCATTTGCAACTACGCGGATGGAACTAGAGGGTATTCTGCTAAGTGAAATTAGTCAGCCAGAGAAGGACAAATATCATATGACTTTACTCATATGAGGAGTTTAAGATACTAAACAGATGACCATAAGGGAAAGGAAGCAAAAAGAATATAAAAACAGGGAAGGGGACAAAACATAAAAGACTCTTAAATATAGAGAACAAACAGAAGGTTGCCGGAGGGGTTGGGGGGGGGGGTTAAATGGGTAAGGGACATTAAGGAATCTACTCCTGAAATCATTGTTACACTATATGCTAACTAACTTGGATGTAAATTAAACAATATATAAATTTTTTAAAAAACCCCAAAAAATAAAAGTAGTTAAATATCAAAAAACATAGACAGTTCAAATTCTTTATATTTATGGCTACTTTTTTTTCATTTAGTAGTATATTTAGTATGTGCATATGCTTAAATACATATTAATGCATAAAATACACATTAATAACTGTGCATGGACTTTGAAGACCTTGGGAGAAAAAACTAAAGAATAAATACATTTGGAGGCATAACTATACCTTTTGTATTTTCTTTTATTTTCTGAAAAATGGCCTACTTTGGAATTTACCTTAGTCTAATATAAGTTTTGGGAAGAACTGGACTGATTTCTAGATGTCTATAAATAATCCCAATGAGTATTATTTATGCTCGAATGTCTTTAGCCAATTTGAAATATTTATGCTCTAGAGGTCTTTCTGCCCTATATATACAATGCAATGAATGTAAGCTCTGTACTCTTTAAAACTTCTAAAGAATGTGATATTTGCCAGTAAAACAAAACAAAAACAAAAGTAAGAGAAGAAGAATTGTTATTTGCTATTTAAACAATGTTGTCTTGGGGCACCTGGGTGGCTCAGTCGCTTAAGCATCAGACTTCAGCTCAGGTCACGATCTCTCGGTCCGTGAGTTCGAGCCTCCCATCAGGCTCTGGGCTGATGGCTCAGAGCCTGGAGCCTGCTTCCGATTCTGTGTCTCCCTCTCTCTCTGCCCCTCCCCCGTTCATGCTCTGTCTCTCTCTGTCTCAAAAATAAATAAAACTTAAAAAAAAATAAAATAAATAAAATAAACAATGTTGTCTTGGCTTGTATCTTATTTTTCTGTATTTTGTTGATGATTTTTTTCATCAATAAATGAAATTTTGCCATTTGTCACAACATGGATGAAATTTAAAGGCATTATGCTAAGGAACTCAGACAGAGACAAATACCATATGATCTCAGTTAAATGTGAAACCTAAAAAAATAAAATAAAAAATAAACAAACAAAAACAAAAACAAAAGGTCATAGATACAGGGAACAGACTGATTACCAGAGGCAGAGCTGGGGGTAATCAAAATGGGTGAAGGTAGTCAAAAGGTATAAACTTCCATTTATAATATAGTCATGGGGATGTAGTGTACAACATGGTGACTATAATAATACTGTATTGCATATTTCAAAGTTATTTAAAAGTCTTCATCGCAAGAAAAAATTTTGTATGTAACTGTGTTTGTAACTCTGCATGGTGACAGATGTTAAGTAGGCTTATTGTGGTGATCATTTTGCAATATACACAAATATCAAATCATCATGTTGTACACCTGAAACTAATATAATGTTATATGTCAAATATATTTCAATTTTTTTTAAAAAAAAGTCTTTTTAGTATCTGGAAATAAAAAAATTAATTAAAAAAAAAAGCTGCCATGACATAAATATACTCAGCTCCATGGGCAGACCCTTATGGCCAAAAAAAAAAAAAAAAAAAAAAAGAGATCATCTGTCTTTGGCTACAATGGAGCTGAGGTATCCTGCCAACAACCATGCAAGTCAAGCATCTTATGTCTACCTAGGCACATATATATATTTGTTATTAGCAAGAGTTTGAAAAAAGAAACTCCTTACTCATTTGCCAATGAAAATATTTTTTTCATTTATGTCAATTCTTGAAACCATTGAACATTAACTAAAACTTTTAGTACTTTTGTCCAAATCTGTGAATATCCAAACCAAAGTTGTCTACAAAGGGCCATATTTATTATAGACACTTTAGAGCAACTGCTTATAGGGAAAATATTAAACTAGTCTCCAACTTAGCCACCATTTAGGGAAGTTTTATGAAAATAAATTGTATTAGTCAGCTTTACTAAGAAATGAAACAATCTCAGACTTCTTGTTAACTACAACAAAGGGTTATTCCTTGTTTGTGTTGCTTTTGAGTGCCACATGGTTCCAGGCTTTAGACAGGCTGAGACTTTGACACATGTGTTTTTCATTTTGGGGCCCAGGCTGAAGGAGCAGCTCCTTTAGGGGACATGTTCACTCTCAAGGTAGACAAAAAAAGAACAAGAGATCCATGGTAAAATACAATGTCTCTTAAAGCATCATTGGCATCTTCTCACTTCTACTCACATGTAATTGGTCAAAGATCACGGCTTAAGTCCAAAGTTATTGGGCAGGAAAATATACTGCTTTCAAAGGCAAAGTACAGGACAGTGAATATTTGCCCACATTAATATAATCAACTCCCATGGCCTTCTCTCAACTTTTTACAGCCCTTTATTATCAAAACTGTTGGCATTGATTTGAAATCCTGCAGGAAGAATTGTATGATGAAGAGCTCAAGAACTCCCAATTTTGCTCTTAACTCCCTGCCATAACCTAAAACTCAGTCAGTTATTCATTCTCATCTCACAGGAAGGCCTGTGAGAGTCCCAATGTTTGGGCTGAAGTGTCAGAATTGTTGGCGACTCCTTGACAGTGACAAAAACATTGAACTGATCTATACCTAAATGATCATTCAGGGTACATACTACATACATAGTAACATAGTTATAAGAAACTATAGATTTATGTTTTGAGATATCTTGCCCTAAGTTTCAGTCTTATCTGATCAGGGTAGTATTGATGAAATCTACTGATGTGTTGCTGCTAACCCTCAAACACTTATAGTCTCATTCTATATATAATTCATCTTTAATGTATGTCTCTCTATCTTTCTCTCATAGATAGATAGATAGATAGATATACACATACATTTGGAGGCATATATATATATATATATATGCACAATATCATGCAAACTTTTAAAACTTATTTCTAAACAATATTTATTTATAAAATGTATCCCTACAGAAAAGAATATTTAAAATACTGTTTCAGCAATCAACTTGACAATGCTTTTTAGACCAATAATAATTACGGCTTGGGAAAGTAAACCCTTTGAGTAATGGGGCAAGTTTACTAGGCTGGATACCTTTCATTTACCCCTCCAGGTTCCATCCTGTTTTCTGCCTTGGGAGGTTAAAGTGTATGAATTACATTAACAGGATTTTGGGCTCTCTGGCTTCTATTTGACAGGAAATCTGAAGAAGAGAGGAGAATAAAGTTAAGCAGATTATTTCCCTGGACCTTTCTCATGAGGTCAAATTAAGTGGGATGCATCCTTCAATCAAACTAACCTGAAAAGTCTCATCCCTGAATTCCCTTGTTTTCATTAATGGCATGCTTTCTTCAGCTATATCTAGTAACACTAGGTCCTGAATCCATAAGTTGCAATTTTTCTGGAACATAAATCTTCAATCTCATGCAAGGGAGGCATGAGAAGAGCCTGAGCATCATATTCTAGCTGCAAGACCTGTGGAGAGGCAAACTAGAAATATTTTCCCCTGTTGTTCAGATTAATCTATAAATGGTATCTAATTTTCTCCAGATGTGTTGCCTTCCTGTAATTCTGTAGCAGTGTGACATTCAGGTTGTTTCTTAGTTTCTTCCCTGAAGCAGACTACAAGATAAAATCCTTAATCAAGATTTTCCCACTGGAGCCAAAGGAACGGTTGGATGTTCAGAGGATGATAATATAGAATAATTATATCTTGGGGCACCAGAGTGGCTCTGTCGGGTAAGCATCTGACTCTTGACTTCAGCTCAGGTCATGGTGTCATGGTTCATGGTTTCGAGTCCCGGGACGGGCTCTGTGCTGACAGTGTGGAGCTTGCCTAGGATTCTCTCTCTCACCCTCTCTCTCTCTCTCTCTGTCCCTCTTCTGCTTGTGCTTCCCCCCCCCCAAACTAAATAAACGTTTAAAAAACATCTTTATACTTTGTTGAATGAGAGGTTGCAATTTCAAATTCCATTTCTGTACAGTTTGATAAACTCAGAGCTCTAAATAACTTTGCCCTGTGTTAACAGCATGATTTCAAGACCTAGAAACAAAAAAGGAAGCATGTCATATATAGGTGATCATGTGGAAAATGACGAGTTTCAAATCAGTTTTTTCTATTTGGAAACAGAATTTTTACCACAGTCACCACTATTGGCCCAGGGCTTAAAAAAGTGATACAGATCTGGCTCTGGATGGTAAGGGCTTCACTTAAGGAACAGAAGATATTCCAACTCTTCTTGGCTTCATGTTCTTTTCCCTTTGCCCTGACACAGGGAACATGTTCCTGCTGGTCTAATTTGCCCATGCAGTTCTAGAGGTACAAATAAATCACCTTTAAGCGAGGGTTTCTAATAAAAACACTGGAGCCATGAAATGGCATCCGTGTTATGCTTTTATAGCTGAAATTAAAAGCGAAAGTTAAAGAGCCTCCATTTACTACGCATAATTATTGGATAGTGTTCATTCCAGATTCCATGGATTTCCACAGGCTCTTTGTTTCCATCTATCTACCACCACAAGTAACAACAAAAAGCCTTCTCTTAAGCATTTAATACTTAAACTGGTAATAAATAGACTTTGTACAGCTAATTATCAACCTCATATAGCCCTACAGATTTCATCTTTTCTTCCTAATGCATAAGACAGATTATCTTGGTTGACTGAACAATATATAGAGGGAAATTTCCAGTAACCAATTTCTGTAGAAACAAACTCTGGGCCTCCAGTTCCTCAAGACAACCATCTGGTAAGTGATTTATCAACTCTCTCTTTAAAGTGTCAATATTTTGTATAAAACTAAATTTAACAACTGAAAAATTAGAGAATGAGAAATGGAAATTCTCATATGGATGTTTTGCTGTGAAATGGGAACTATCTGGGGATTCTTAGGTCCAGATTTTCTATCATAAATTCCAAGCATTATTTTTCATATTTAAAATTGTATTGTCTGCAGAGGTAGTCTGCTCTACTAATTTTAACTTTGTAAAGCTAAAACTAATTTTAAAGGTTATTAATCTTCCACCTCAGTATTTCTGTTTATCTAGAAGGAATATTTATCTCAAAGGAACATCTCAACTACTTGGTTGAATTCTTTAAAAATCGGTGTGTAAGAATATGGAAATCCAATCTAGGTAAAGATACAAGTCTGCTTTTTTGTACTTCTTGAAATTACCAAAGAATTGTATTGTATAGATGTTAGATAAATGCATTTTCCATTGATGACTGCCTTTATTTCCTTTTTCAAAAATAATTTGACTATATGGCATGTGTTTCACTACAATGCATATATGATCTTTTTTATCTTTAAATTAGAGAACCACTACAGTAATGTGTTCTTCAGTTTCTACAAATTTATTACTTTCCTAAAGGTTTTGAAACACGATTATTTTTTCATGCGCACTCTCCTACTTTCACTTTAATGAAAAACTACTTCAGAATGGTCTCTTCTATATCCCTTTGACTTTTACCTTAGATTTATTATTTAAGCAATATTTTAAAAACCCCACATTAGTACAAAAAACCTTAATAAATGAAGTCACTTGATAGCACTAAATGTTTATTGTAGTAATGAGATTATTTAGCATTGTATTTTAACAACTGATGAAAAGAGCTTAATACATTTTAAACCTAAATATTTGAAATTAAAATGATTCTAGTAAGTCAGGTTAATTTATTTGGGCTAATGCCTATGACCAGTCAATACAGGTTTTTTCAATGCATAAATGTTTACAATCACGTTTTTTTTAAAAAGAAAGATATAAATATTTTCTTCAAGATGTGAAAATTAGAAGCCAATGTTCTGAAAATGTTCCAAAATTATATTTTATTTTAAACCATTAAAATAGATTTATTAGCTATCAACATGAATAAAGCTATACTGAACTTTAAAATCACTATATTCCCGACTGAAAATGGGGATAATATAGTTGAAGGCTGTATGATCATATGAGATCCCTAAATTTCCAGATATACTAGAAGAGGTATTTTATATGGTAAAAAAAAAAATTCATTTGGGGCCACATGACTCATTTAGTGTTTCATGATGGCTCAGAGTATGCAGAGGGTATTTTCAGCAACAATTAGACCCTTTGTTTTCTCTGGAATGTTGGCAAGTGTATCCTTCTTCATTGCATCTAAGAACAACTTCCTGTTGTGTTCTGAAACTTGACAGAAATAAACTTGAAAGAGTTTGGAACTGATTTCAAAAGTCAATAGGAAGTAGCTATCCAAAGCCTTTAAAACTTGAAGAATACTTTCAAGGGTGTGTGTCCGGGCAGAATCTAAGACGTCACAATTGAAGATGCACACCTGAGTTAAAGTCATCTCCTTCTAGGAAAAATTAAAGCTTTATGAAACTTCACAATGCACACATCTAGCACTCGCTTTGGCAGAACATACACAGGTACATTCATCTCATTGCATCTCATAGCACCACATCCTGACAATAGATTTTAGAGAGGAGGAACAGTGGAATAACACTAATCTTTCCTAGAAAAGAGTAATTCTTTGTTTTGGAAAAGGTTTGGTGATAAGAGATCTGACATTGCCCAGGTAATTTTCTTTAGGTCTGATTCATCCCACTATAGGCCACTTTGCCTTTGTCAATGTGGGTTTAAGGCTTAATCTAACTCCAGTTTTGTCAAGTTAGCAGAAGGCAATGTTTTCAGCCTATATAAATATCATTATTTCTCAAAGACATTGAATTTTGTATCTTATTCTCCAAAGAAGGTTGTGCTAAAAGTTACAGTACCCATAGAAATTATAGATGGACAAGAAAGAAAGAAACATATTTTAAAGGAGAATAATGAAATACTTTTGTTACCAAAGTGCTCAAATTGGTTTAAACATTAAAAGGGAATAAACATATGTGTGCATATGTGTATATATATATATATATATACATATACACATATGTGTGCATATGTGTATATATATATATATATATATACATATACACACACACATATGGATTTTTAAAAGGATGAATTGAGAAACAGAGAAAAAATATAGGCTAAGAAAGAGTAGTGTTATTGTCTAATAAGATAGATTCAAAACAAAAAAGATCAAGAGTTAGCTAAATCTATGTTAATAAATATTATATTCCATAATGAACACAATCACAGTTTTATAGTTCAGAGAGCATACTTTCAGAGTAAGAAGAAAAACTCATTTACTGTGTATGTTAAAAGTTTTGAGAGAAATTGATAGAAATAGATATGCAGAGGTAAATCTTACACAACATTTATCTGAGAGATATTAAAATATTTTGAAGATTCAAAAATATATTGACATTGAATACATTTGTATATATGCATATATAAATTTACACATTTACATATATATACAGATTTATACATACACATATATACACTAAATATGGACACTAATAGATATACCAATAGATATATCTTATACTACCAATAGATAATACAACTTGCCACAAAATGATCATTTTGATCATTTTGATCACAATCAAATGTAAAATATAAAATTTATGATCTTTGAATTCTCTAAACCAGCAAATTAACATAGAGTATCTAATTAAAAATTGTAAAATGAAAAAAAATTTAAAAAAAAAAAAAAAAAAAGAAAAAAAAGGGGCGCCTGGGTGGCGCAGTCGGTTAAGTGTCCGACTTCAGCCAGGTCACGATCTCGCGGTCCGGGAGTTCGAGCCCCGCGTCAGGCTCTGGGCTGATGGCTCAGAGCCTGGAGCCTGTTTCCGATTCTGTGTCTCCCTCTCTCTCTGCCCCTCCCCCGTTCATGCTCTGTCTCTCTCTGTCGCAAAAATAAAATAAACGTTGAAAAAAAAAATTTAAAAAAAAAAAAAATTGTAAAATGAGACAAGTTAAATTTGCAAATTAAAGCCGAATCAAATACATTTTCTTTATAATAATCTATTGGGTTAGTAATCATATAATTAAATACAAATTATTTAGTAAATAATGAAAACTGGAAATATTTGAGCCTCTTGGATTTGGCCAAAACTGACCAGTGACAAATTCAAAGCCTTAAATGTTTTTGGGGTGCCTGAGTGGCTCAGTTGGTTAAGCAACCAACTCTTGATTTCAGCTCAGGTAATGATCTCTTGGTTTGTGAGACTGAACACCATATCGGGCTCTGTGCTGACAGCAGGGAGCCTGCTTAAAATTCTCTCTCTCCCTCTCTATCTATGCCCCTCCCCCACTCTCTCTCTCTCCCTCACTTTCTCTCTCTCTCTCTCAAAATAAATAAACATTTAAAAAGTTATTTAAAAATCCTTAAATGTTTTCATATTAAATTAAAGACAATTAATTATTCAACTGAAAAACAAACAAACAAAAAAAAACAAAAAACAAAGAAGGAACAGGATGGTGTCCAGAATCCATAAATCTGTGTATTATTTTTTTGAGTATAGATGACACACAGTGTTACATTACTTTATACACAGGTGTACAACTCAGTGATTTGACAAACTTGCACATTATGCTATGTTCACCATGTGTAGCTGCCATCTGTCCCATCACATCTCTATTAAAATGTCATTGCCTGTTTTCTTTATGCCGTGCCTTTTACTCCCATGATATATTCATTCCATAACTAGAAGCCTCTATCTTCACCTCCCCTTCACCGTTTTGCCCAACCCTGCATCTCTCTCCCCTCTGGCAACCATCAGTTTGTTCTCTGTATTTATAGATCTGATTCTGCTTTTTGTTGTTTCTTCTTCTTTTTTATTTTAGATTCCACTTTTGAGTATAATCATATGATATTTGTCTTTCTCTGACATATTTCACTTAGCATAGAACACTGTATGGTCCATCCATATTGTCTCAAATGGCACAATCTCATCCTTATTTATGGCTTAGAAATATTCCATTTTCTATTGATGGACACAGATTGCTTCTATATCTTGGCTGTTGTAAATAATGTTGCAATAAACATAGGAGGGAATAAGCATATGTCTTTTCAAACTAGTGTTTTCATTTTCTTTGGTAAAAGACTCAGTAGTGGAATTATTGGATCATTTTTAATTTTTTGAGGAAACTCCATATGGTTTTCCACAATGGATGCACCAGCAGTGCACAAGGGTTCTTTTTTCTCCACATCCTCACCAACACTTGTTGTTTCTTGTCATTTTGGCTTTAGCCATTCTAATTGGTGTGAAGTAATAGCTCTTGTGGTTTTGACTTGCATTTCCCTGATGATTAGTGAGGTTGAGTATCCTTTCATGTGTCTGTTGGCCATCTATATGTCCTCCTGGGAAAAGCATTCAGGTCCTCTGCCCATTTTTTAATCAGTTGGTTTGTTTTTTTAAGTATTAAGTTGTATACATTCTTTATATATTTTGGATATTAACCCCTTATTGAATATATCACTTGCAAATATCTTCTCCCATTCCATAGGTTGCCTTTTTGTTTTCTTGATGGTTTCCTTTATTGAGCAAACACTTTTTATTTTGATGTTGTCCCAATAGTTTATTTTTGCATTTATTTTCCTTGCCTAAGGAGATACATCTAGAAAAATGTTACCAGGGCTGATGTCAGAGAAATACTGCCTGGGGTTATGATCCTTCACTTCGTTATGTACATGTTGTTCGACTTTGGGAATTTCTCATAACATCTCCAACCCTCAGTTCCCTTTTCTGGAAAATAGGGGTAAATAATATCTATTTCATATATTGCTAGAAAGGTAAATTATTATTATAATTTTTTTGTGGTTAATATTTTATTGATCTTTACTCTATGTCAAGCATTGCTCCAAGTACTTTACTCATTTAATTCTTACAAGTATCCAATGCGATGAGACATAAAATAATTCCCATTTTACAGATGAAGACAATATAGTCAAAAAAATTTACAAAAATTATTCAGAATCACACTTGAAAGGGCCTTTTGAAAACTGGCTCCAATCCATTGTGGGTGCTCCATAAATGTTTATTTCCCCACCTTCTTCCATCTGCCTTTGCCTACTTTTGATCGTACAAAACAGGAAACATTTGCTCAACCTTCTAACCAACTCTGCCAAATATTGTCTTTTTCTCTGCAGGAGAAATCCAAAGCTCCTACTTTTTAGGTGAAATCATACAGCACCATGGTGACAGAAAAGCCACATTTTAAAGAAAGAAAGACAAAATCAAGTTAAAGAAAAAAACAACCCACATTCAAACACAGACATACACAATTCTATTTTCAATGAAGATACATGCTTGTTATACTATTCCTAACATGTATATCATTTACACTTACAAACAAGAAGGCCCTATTATAAAGCAGAGTTGTATATACTTTCAGGAACTGAGATAGTGATCTCACCAATCTCTTCCATTGCTAGGTATTAGAGAGCTGTTTTCTGGATTTAACAAGGCCCTGGGGATGCCAGACGAAGAATATAATTAACTCTTTACCATAAAATACCTACGTTAAAAGACCCTGACAATAATAGTGCCTGGTAGCAAATGGCATCCATTACTTCCTGACTATGTACAAAGAATTGCCTGAGGATATGAAATAATAGGGTACATTCATCTTGCGAATATCTGTATGAGATGGAGGAAACAGGTAATTGCAATTATCTCCACTTAAATACTAAAGTTGTTAAGCATTTTTAAAGCTAATGGCTTGCTTAAGACAAATTATAGCGGCATCTGAGTTGCTCAGTCAGTTAAGCATCTGAGTCTCGGCTTCAGCTCAGGTCATGATCTCACGGTTTGAGTTGGACCTCCACGTTGGGTTCTGTGCTGATAGCATGGAGTCTGCTTGGGGTTCTCTCTCTCCCTCTCTCCCTACTCTTCCCCAGCTCCAGCTCTCAAAAATAAATAAATAAATAAATAAATAAACAAACAAACAAACGTTTAAAAAAAGAGAGAGATTATAAAGCAGAGATTAAATATAAAAACTTAGACCATTATCTCTTTTTTGTGGGACTGAATCAGATAGAGAATAGTTCTCTAGACGAAAGAGAATGTATTTTTTTTCTGGTTTGAGACAGTGTTAAAATTTTAAAAAGCGTGAATTTTGAGATTATGATGGTATAAATGGTGACCATATGATAACACTTTTAGAAATACATGCCCGACAGTGTGCTGCATTTTCTTTTTCTTTTCTTTTCTTCCAAGTTTTTATTTAAATTTAAGTTAGTTAACCTATAGTGTAGTATTGGTTTCAGGAATAAAATTTGGAGATTCATCATTTACATAGAACACCCAGTAGCATGATGCATTTTCATACACATTATTTCATTTATGATATTCTTTCAAGTTTTTATTTAAATTCCAGTTAGTTTCATTTATGAGCTTATGACAATGACATTGACACAATGACTATGATTCTATGAAATGGATGCTATCTGGTCAGATGAAGAATTCTCTCCTCAAAAAAGTTCACTTGCCCAAAGCTACATAGTTGGTAAGTTCTAGATTTTTCCAGCAGTGGCCTTTCCAGCAACAAAGCTGAGAGCTTTCACTGTTGGATGAGTTAATTTCCAGGATGTGAAATCTGATTACCATTTAGAAGTTTTGTGTTATAGGGCAGGTTGCATAAACTCTGAAAATTTCCAATGATATATCAATTTCAAAGCTATTATTAAGTCAAGTGGAGATATATAATATGAAAATTATAATGACTATAAATGCTCATAAATATTAGTATTTTTCATGTATTATGCCTTGGTGTTAATCCATGCTATCTTAGCCAACTAAACTTGATAACATAAACTAAGATCATTTATAGGATACAGTGTGTGGGAAAAGAACATAGGCTCATTTCTATGTAGACAGCAAACAAACAAAAGACAACAGTCAAAAGGCACATAATTGGATAATTTATTACAGACATAAACTGCCAAAAGTCATATGAAAAATACAGAATATTGTATGTATTATTTTTGAGATTTTATAAATAAGAAGCTTTTATAAATGTACACTTTGAAGTTTGATAAAAGCAAAGCAGCATTTTAACTAGCAGTATCCTAACAGAATTTTTCAGCAGTAGAGGAGTGCTGTGGTAAACATGTTCCTTTCTTGTTTCTACTGTTATGACCTAAAACATATAGTTGGGGGGCACTGGGTAGCTCAGTAGATTAAGCCGCCGACTTCATTCAGCTCAGGTCATGATCTCACTGCCTGTGAGTTCAAGCCCCACGTCAGGCTCTGTGCTGACAGCTGAGAGCCTGGAGCCTGCTTCAGATTCTGTGTCTCCCTCTCTCTCTTCCCCTCCCCTGCTAGACTCTGTCTCTCTCATAACTAAAATAAAAACAAAAAAAAAAAAATTTTTTTAACATATAGTTGGTAACCAGAGAATATTCATTTTACTTAGAATTGGAGAATGTGATGGGGCGCCTGGGTGGCTCAGTCGGTTGGGCGTCCGACTTCAGCTCAGGTCACGATCTCACGGTCTGTGAGTTCGAGCCCCGCGTTGGGCTCTGGGCTGATGGCTCAGAGCCTGGAGCCTGCTTCCGATTCTGTGTCTCCCTCTCTCTCTGCCCCTCCCCCGTTCATGCTCTGTCTCTCTCTGTCTCAAAAATAAAATAAAAGTTAAAAAAAAATTTTTAGAATTGGAGAATGTTAGGGGTGAAACAAACCAGAGTGACCATTTTGTGCATTTCCCATATTTTTTAGACAGGTAAAACTTGGCTCAGAAATAGGAGGTAACTCAGGTTTATACGGTTGGTTTGTGAAACAGCTCAAATGCCACACCTCAGATTCCCAATGCTGTGCTTTGAAAAGCCCCACAAATACAGTATTTCTATTGCTAAAATAGTTTAGTCTTTACACATTTAAAAAGGAGTTCATAAAATCTGTCCTGTTTAGGTGTGTTGAATATCGGGGCACCTGGGTGACTCAGTTGGTTAAGCGTCCAACTCTCAATTTCAGCTCAGGTCATGATCTCACGTTTGCTGAGTTCCAGCCCCATGTTGGGCTCCACATTGAGTGTGGAGCCAGCTTGGGATACTGCCTCTCTCCCTCTCTCTCTCCCTCTTTCCATCTCCTCTGTTTCCACTCTCTGTCTCAGAATAAACGCCTTTTAAAAAAGAATCTGAATATCAAAATATTATCACTTTCTAGGGGAATAATGTATTGATTATTGTGATTTTAATATTAACTTTTTTGTGATTAAGACACATCATATCCTTAGGTACAATATTTCATTATTTTAACTCATTAATAGGCATGAAAGCCAATGTTTGGTTTAGGTTAACATGGACTAACATTGACTTTTACCAGTGTGAAGAATATTAAGTAGTTTCCAAGGACTTATAATTATCTTCCAGAGGAAGTTATATTTCAAGGGACATTTTGTTTACATCTATTTAATTTACTTGTTATTAGTAATTATATTTGATTTAAAAATTTTTTTAAAAAGATTATGTCTGGGTGGCTCAGTCAGTTAAACGTCTGACTTCAGCTCAGGTCATGATCTCAGGGCTCCTGGGTTTGAGCCCCGAGTCAGACCCTCTGCTGACAGCTCAGAGCCTGAAACCTTCTTGACATTTTGTGTCTCCTTCTCTCTCTGCCCCTCCCCCACTCACGCTCTGTCTCCCTCTCTCCCTCTCTCAAAAATAAACATTTAAAATTAATAATTACATTTGAATTACCTACAAAAACTTCATTAAATATTAGACAAAGTCAGCCATTATTCCAGTCTGTTCTTTTGGTGTAGTTGACAGACCTTGTAAGAGACAATATGAACTTATTTCACTAGTAAACCCAGGTGGAATGAAAGTTTTATATCTAATGCTGAAACGTCTAAAGACATGTCTGTTTCAATTAAAACATCAACATTAAACTAACTTTTATATCAAATATTTTCCCAGACCATGTGAACTTAAAAAAAAAAAACATGTAGGTTAGTTTCTATCTTTCTGAGAGGTTTAGAAAACCAAATCCTTATAAGCACTTGTCTTCAAACCAACTAAATAGAACTCTTTCAGAAATTAGTTTTAGCAATACCATCCAGAGGTAGAAACATATCACATATTTACAACATATACGAGTGGACATACACCCAAACACACAGACACGTAGACCTTATTTCTTTTTTATTCTCAAGTTACTTAATGTACAGTGTAGTCTTGGCTTTAGGAGTAGAACCCAGTGATTCATCTCTTACATATGACACCCAGTGCTCATCCCGAAAAGTACCCTCCTTTATGCTGGTTCCCCATTTAACCCATCCATTACATTTTAAATGCATAATAAGAGGTATAACTTCAAAAGACAGAGAAAGAACCGATATTCTTCCAAGAAGCACTTTAATTTCTTAAGGCCAATGCTTTACAAGCCTTTAGAGATAAAAAGGGGAAGGCTTTTGTTTTGTTTTGTTTTTTCCTGGGAAACAAGGTTTTTATCTGTGGCTACAGCCACAACTGGGCAGCAGGGGCAGGTGGGAACACCCAGGCTGGTGAGTCAAGCCAAGCCGCCAAGTCAAGTTGTCTCCCACCTTCAGCAAACAGACTACAAAGGTGTTCGGGGGCCAGCCAAGGGCATTGGTGCAGCAGTAAAAGCAGCAACACTCAACCTCAAGTGAGGTACCTGGAGGGTCATGGAAGGTCCCTGCAGGATGAGGGAGGACTAGAAACCCGGGGCTGGGACTCAGAAGCCTTAGGAACAGGGAAAGTTTTCCAATGGTAAAGGAATAGGTGAATTCTGAATCGCCTGCACAGCTGACTTTTGTTTTGCAAAAGGATTTGTGAGTTAAGGATAGTTTTTCTCAATCCCTCGAAGAATTGGGTGGTAACTTAATTGACATTATGGATTGATTCACTTATCCAATTATATTATCTTCAATTTGCTTCTTTCCCTCTGCGTACACAGTTTTAATTTTAAATATTTCTGGCAATATTGAATAACCTCCATCAGGTGTCAGATGGGTCCCTAAAGAGAATGAAAAAAAATATTACTTTCTCAAAATCCAGAGTCACTTATAAAATAAGAAAAAAGCAAAGCAAAGCAAAACAAAACCTTGCATGTAACAGGCAGGCAGAAAGCCAAGCACAGTTATGCAAAATGAGACCAATGAGAAGGCCAAGGCTGTCCCTGGGACAGAAAGGTTCAAAAGCAATGGGTTTGGATTTCGAAAGGAAGGGTCAATGTAACACTGCATTTTGCAATCTTTAGCGGGCACTACAGAGACTCGGAAGAACTGATTTTGGTAAGAATTTTTACCTTTGGCGGGCTTCTACTGGTTTTTCAAAGATCCTCTCTATTGGCTCTGGTATTTGCCAGAGTCTTCCCTTAGTTGTTTCAAGGAAAAAAGTAACCATTTATACCTGAAAAATCTCTCAGTTTTGTCCTGTCTGGGAGGGGCCCATATAGGAGCTATCCTTTGGAGGCAGATCTAGGGGTGTCTGTAAGGCCATCAGCTGAGATTTTTGTTTATAGTTACGTAGTCTCTTCAGGAGAAACAATTCAGACAGAGGATCACACTGGGGGAGCAGCAGGAGTTAAGTCAGTCATATAATCTTTTGTTTCAGGCACTTCGTACATCTTTAATTTATTGTTAGCCTTTTGTAATCTTTTAATGAAACTATTTTGAACTTTTTTAGCCTTGTGGAGGCTTCTGCTTGCCAATTAAAAGAGGTATTCAGTTCTGTTTGAGAACCCTTACTTTCAAGTGAGCTTCTTAAATCATCTTATCTGATTGGAACGATCCACGTATGGCCACTTTACTTCCACATTTTCTTTAGTAACATTTTTCCATCTTGCTAGACATCTGGAACATTCTGGAACTATAGTTCTTAGACATAAAATAAGCAGGTGAGCTGGAAGGAAGCACACTCAATTCTCTATATACAGAGGATCCCATTTCTTTCAGCTAGGTTTTGGGTTTCTTGGAGCCAAACTAATACTTAAGAGGGACTTGTCAAGGGGTTGGGATTTAGTGAGGTGTTTTGCAGTGTGCCTCATTGCATGGAAACTTTCTTGAGGTTGGTTGGTGACCTAGTGTCAACCTAACTCATTCTGTGACAAATTTATCCTAACACAGAGTCTTTGAGTTAGGCAGTGAGTGCTCTAACAGCTCTTAAATCCTCAACCTATGCCCACTAATTTTTGCAGCATTTTGGCCTCCAAGATCCATGCTACCAATAACTTTTATTTACATAAAACAAGACAAAAAAACATGTGCACCTTAATACACCTGCAGCAACCAAAACATGTCATTCTGGACTGGTCAAGAGAAGGCCCCGTGCATACCACAAGCAAACCCCAACGTGGGCTTAACCAGCAGATGCCCTTCAGGAGACTCTGGACAGGAAATTGGGAAACGATTCAACCAGCAAACTCTAATAAATAAGGACCTTGGACTGGAACTGGGGAAGGGATTCCAACATGGACTTGTGGACTGAACCAAGAGCTAAGAACTGGTGTTCTGCTCTGTGAGAGCCTCCTGTCAGAAATCCAGTTAGATAAGTAGCTTGAATATAAGAACAGAGCTAAAACCAAGACTTACCAGGAGCCCTCAGAAAGGACAAGAAAAACAGTGGACTCAAAGGGCTTGTGGGGCATCATACCTATGTTTCTTGTTGCCCCCCAAATGCTATCAGAAGTTCACTCTGGATCCCATGGGGAGCCTGAGTGGCTCAGTCAGTTAAGCATCTGACTCTTGATTTCCGCTCATGTCGTGATCTCATGGTTCATGGGTGTGAGCTCCACATCGGACTATGTGCTAACAGTGCAAAGCCTGCTTTGGATTCTCTCCCTCCCTCTCTGTCTGCCTCTCCCCTGTTCATGTTCTGTCTCTTTCTCTCTCTTAAAATAAATAAATACATATGAAAAAATTACAAAACTAAAACTAAAAACTTAAAAATAAGAAGTTCACTTTGATCCCAATGCTACCACCAAATCAGTTAGGAAACAAAGTTCAACCAAATAAATTTTAAGATCTAATTTTTTAAATGATTCATGAATTGGGCAGCATCCCATCTATAGCAAGTAGAGAGGAGCTTTCTCATGTTGTTATGTGTGAGTTTTCTAAAAAGATTTATAGTTAAGGTAGGGCCTAGATAACACAGTAGGGAAAACATATTTAGGAGGAAAGAAATGGCCTCAGATTTAAACGTTTTGAATTTGTCAAACAGTCAAGACATTCATAGAAATGTTCAGAATATATAAGTCTTTGTCAGCCTGGTGATGTTGACACTAATACGTGTAAGTCACATATCGAGGGTGTTTACAGAGTAGATAAGAATGCTGACACTAGATTTGAAGTTATCACATTTAAGGTGTGACCACTCATTTATCTGTCCTTTATGTATGAATTCTAGTTATCATTTTTCTCTTACTACTTAATTCTTCCTTCCTTATCACTTTACTATGTTCTACTTTTCTTCTTGGTACTTATCTCCATATAGTATGTCTATTCTTATTTTATCAAACTCCACATTGGCTCCATAAGAGTAGATATTTCATTGAGAATGTTCCTGTAGTAGCCACAATATGTTGGATAGTACAATACAGACTCTACTGTGGTAGGGCCCCCTCCCTAAGGAAAGAAAAAAAAAAAAAAAACCTCAAGGCAACCTTGCTACTTGACAAAGTCCCTCAAGACCTTGTAACATGAGATCACTTAATCAGACTACAAGTTTGTGTGTTTCCATATATGGGAGACAAAGAAGTAAAAAAGATATAAAAAAAACTACACCACGTGGCGTTCTGGGCTCAGTTCTTCGGGTACGAACACAACTGAGTGGTGCTGGCAGGAATAAAGTTGCTTCCTGGAAAGAAAAGCCTCAGTGTTATGATGCTCTGTGCGAGAATCCTGCTCCATTACTTGGGGGCTCTCATCCAGGATTTGGAGATGGTGCGTTTCCACCTCCTTTGCCACTAGGGATGCAAACCTCAGGGCGCCTGGAGAGGGGGTTCACCAGGCACCAGAGGACTGCTTGATCCGCAGGAGACTAGCCCTCCCAGCGCACTAGCCCTCCCAGCGTACGGAAGCCAGGACCCTGTGTGTGCCAATGGAACCCTTGTAGCCCAGGAACCAGTTCAGAGAATACCCGTCAGACTGGTAGGAACCCGGGTTCATTTTGTCAGACCTGCCCCTACGAGGCAGAAGGGGAGCCTGATCACCTCCCAGACTTGCCCTAGTAGTTCCACAAGGGAGGAGGAATGAAGCTGCAACTCTAAGGCTTTGGGCGCTGGGCAGCAGGTTGGAGTCACCATGTGACTATGTATGGGGACTTGTTGTCTCCTTCATTTCCTGGGTCAATGACTATGATAATTAGAGCCAACAGTCTCTGGTTAGTCTACTTCAGAACGGAGACTTTAAGAAATATTCCCAAGCAGCTGCCGAAACTCCTTTTGTTTCGGGGAAGTTCCCTGTCTTCTCCGGACTGACATGGACTGCCTAATTCTACTGGTGGGAAACAAAACAAAAGAAACCTGGAGTCTGCTCCTCTGTCTGAGTTGACAAGATTTAAAACTGGGAATTCTCTTTCTCTGCCTTGTGCTGGCACCTTGTCTCTTCTGCCTTCCCTTCCCTCCCTCCTGCTTCTGCACCACCTAGGGGGAGGCCTGCATAACTGGCTCCTCAATACCTCAGGCACCATCAACTCCTCTTCCCACCCTAGATGTTGAGAAGTGAAGACCACCGAAGACAGTTTTCCCCACTAACATTCCAGGTAAAAATTAACCATGGGGAACAAATTGTCTTAAGTGGACTCAAGTAAAGCATATTCAGTGTTTAAGCTAATTTAAGTTTGTTGGTTTGAGATAGACAATGTTTAACAACATTAAAAAAAAATTATTCTACCTAGATTTGCTGTAGGTTAAATAAGCTCATGTTATCTCTGTTCCAATTTGTTAACAAAAGGATGACTTAAAGTGATGGTTAATTTTGTCTGTCTCAAAGCTTTCATGGGTAATTGTTAAGATAGCTTTCAAAGTCTTTGGTAACCTAAAACTTTAAAGCTTTGCTTGCATGATAAATTGAGATTGAATTCATTGGATATCTAATGAGATAAGAGGTGAAAGCACTAATTACCAGATGTAGGTTTGTGCTTCAGACTTATTGCAGAAAAAAAAAAAAACAAAACTAAGGATATTTGGAACTATTGAAAAGCATGCTTTCTACTTAATGGATTCATAAGTTTGTCATCTAAAAAAAAAGTTCTGATGTAACATAGAATTCACAATTGGTCAGTACTTAGTTCACTGGTACCAAGGTTTCTAGAAGTTAAAATTCTGCTACATGTAGTTAAAACTGGTAAAAATAAGACAAGCAACTCTATGTAGACAAGTAAGAGATGTAAAAGAAAGATATAAAAAATGAAAATGTATTTTTTTTGAAGGTAAAAGAAAGTAATTTTGTCCTAAATGAGACTGGCTATTTGGAGAAAAATGGCTTGAGACAAAATCTAAATGCAAAGAAAAGTTGTAGAAGGCTCGTGAAGGAAAATCTTTAAAAAGAAATTTTTTGTGTGGTCAGGATGGACTAAGGTTAAAATAAATGGATTTTAAAAGTACACAGGGTTAAGATTAAAATTCCTCCTTTGATCCAAAGAATGGGGAAATAATGGCAATACTCTTGGTGCCAGCCTCCAAATCCTCCACATTTGTGTTGTTTCTGTTTAGCAGAAGAATGGATGCCTCTGCCATATGAGGCATGGATAATATAAAGGGCTTTTACTTAGATACATGGGAGCCATTTTACTAAACTTAGCCCATTGTATGCCAAAAATGGATATCCACATGGCTGAAGCATATTTACGTGGGCATTGTTGGAAAAGGCAGGGGAATAGACCTTGACTTTGGCTCTTTAAGCCCCTCCCTCAACGGCAATAATCGATATGTGAGTTATTGTTGGGCCATAATAGACTTAATGCACCCTATGACAATCAAGAAAATCTTGCTTGGTCACAGTCCATATGCCCAAGGTCCTACAGGCAGGAAAGAGGGTGGTGGGGTGGGGAACCCTTTACATTACAAGGTTTAAGACAGATAAAAGGAGATCTGATTGGGTAAGTATATAAAGGCTTTTCAGAATATTACATATGTTTTTGAGTTGACCTGGAAAGATATAATTCTTTTGTTAAATCAGACTCTTAATGAGACAGATAGTTTGGAAAAAAAAAGGGGGGGGGGAATCTAAGACTTACCCCTTAAATTATGCTAAACTAGCCACTATTTTACAAGCATAAAATGGGGAGATCAATGGCCTTCCTACAGAAGTTGAGGGAGGCTCTCATTAAATATATGGGAATCCCCCCAACACCCCTAAGGCTGAGATGATTTTAAAGGACAAATTTGTCACTCAATCAGCCCTAGGTATTCAGAGAAAATGCAAAAATTAGCTGTTGGCCTTGAAGGGACCCTGAAGGAGCTCTTACGAGCTGCCAATTGGGCATATTACAAACAAAACAGA
Organism: Prionailurus bengalensis; assembly: GCF_016509475.1. Classification (NCBI taxonomy): domain Eukaryota; kingdom Metazoa; phylum Chordata; class Mammalia; order Carnivora; family Felidae; genus Prionailurus; species Prionailurus bengalensis. Next base: position 149,876,650 of record NC_057344.1, read on the forward strand.
AAAGGAAACTTTAAAAAAAAAAAAAAAAGAAAAGAAAAGAAATATGAAGCCTTAGTTGTGGCCTTACCTACTATGTCAGACCGAACTTCCCGAGGTCCTGGCACCAAGTGCCGTTTATATGGCTTTCAGAACACTAAAATGGGAACATCCTCAGAGGGGACAACCAAAATGAAAACTCCATAAGCCATGCCCCTTGTATGGAAACAATCACTGGAGATCTGAGTGCCCTCAGGGACCTCTATCTATGAGCTCAGATAACTAATGTCCCTGGAATGAACTAACCAGGTCCTGGAGCTCTTCTCGGTGGCTCCCCTAAACCAACTGTCTATCAGAAACCCAGAACATCGGGTAACTCTGAATATAGAAGGAAAACTGGTTGATTTCCTTCTTGACACCAAAGCTACCTCTTCTGTCCTCCTTTCCACTCCAGGCCAGCTATCCAAAGGCAGCATGATAATTAGAGGCATCTTTGAAAAATTTCTAACCAAATTTTTCTCTCAGCCCCTGGGATGTATATGGGGAAACCTAATTTTTTCTCATTTTTTACTGATAATGCCAGAGAGCCTCACTCCCTTGCTAGAAAGGAACATTACAACTAAATCAGAGACTATGTGCTACTAACTCCAGGACAGATAAACAATTACGTGAGTTTTTGAAAATTACTGGATATTGTAGGCTGTAGATCCCAGGGTTCAAAAAAATAGTTTCCTGCTTTATCAGTTACTAAAGGGAGCTCAATCCTACTAGTCTCCCCCACAAAAATAAACTGGGGTCTGACTTCCAGATACTGTCTCCAGCCCTTGGAATGGTTACAAACAGAGCAGGGCAATTACTATTACCAAGCTCACAGAGCTGAAAGATTATTAAAACACAGCATCAGGACTTTCATTTCGGGAGGGACAAAACTTATCAAATGGCCCAAAGAATGTTTACGAAAAGAAAAATTGTCAAGGACAGTTCTGCAAGTACTATCAGGCTGTAAAGTATGTCTTAAAAACAATCCTCTCAACCACAAACTTGCTTTCCCAGAAAATCAAGGAACTGGAGACTATCCAGTAAAGACTAACAGTTAGGTTTCACTCATCTGCCAAAGTCAAAAAAAAAAAATTCCAACATCTGTTTGTGCGGGTTAATGCTTTTACTAACTGGGTAAAGGCCTTCCCCTACAAGACAGAAAAGGCACATAAAGTAATACAAATTCTGCTTTATAAAATAATACCCAGGTTTAGCTTACCTAAAAATTTACAAATTAATAATGGTAAATGGTTGCCTTGACTCTTTCTCTAGTAGAACTCCTGGCTCTTAAAGAAGTTTTACACATGGGGGCGCCTGGGTGGCGCAGTCGGTTAAGCGTCCCACTTCAGCCAGGTCACCATCTCGAGGTCCGTGAGTTCGACCCCCGCGTCAGGCTCTGGGCTGATGGCTCAGAGCCTGGAGCCTGTTTCTGATTCTGTGTCTCCCTCTCTCTCTGCCCCTCCCCCGTTCATGCTCTGTCTCTCTCTGTCCCAGAAATAAATAAACGTTGAAAAAAAAAAAAAAAGAAGTTTTACACATCAAAATAAAGCAGACTGTCTGCTTATACTCAGCAAAACTCTTAATAACACCTGATAAGCATTAGATGCCTTAAATTTTTTTTAATTAAGTTAGGGCCAAACTCTTAGAAATAGAGCCACCATTGATTACTTACTGCCACCACTTCTCCATCACCTGGGTTAAGAGATTGATTCCCTGACATATGTTGTTTACAAAGTCAGGGTCTCTCCTAGATTATTTGACAGGTTTGGGAACTGGGGGCATTATCTTTTTTTTTTTTTTTTTAACGTTTATTTATTTTTGAGACAGAGAGAGACAGAGCATGAACGGGGGAGGGGCAGAGAGAGAGGGAGACACAGAACTGGAAGCAGGCTCCAGGCTCTGAGCCATCAGTCCAGAGCCCGACGCGAGGCTCGAACTCACGGTCCGTGAGATCGTGACCTGAGCTGAAGTCGGTCGCTCAACCGACTGAGCCACCCAGGCGCCCCTGGGGGCATTATCTTAAGATGCCATCTTGTTGGTCACTATGATCTTTACTGTGTGTTTTTCTCTTTATGTCTGCTAATGTTTATGCCACCTCATGCCTGCCATCCTTCCTGTAGAACTATACTGTGGGCCAATCGACTGACCCTTGGGTAGACTCTAACTGCTGAACCCCTACACCATCCCTTATCAGCTTGAAGAAGCCAGAGCAGTCATCATCCCTGTTTTCTAACAGCAGTTACAGGCCCTATTCCAGGGAAGAAATAAATAGGGAAAGAGTTAACATTAGGCAGGGAGAGATAAGGGACGTTCAGGAGGCAGACTGCAGCTACAAATGGGAGGCTGAAGAACCAGATGCGGTTTTCCCCTTATAAAATCCCTTATGGGCACCCTCTCCCCATTATCCAGTGCATATGGAGGGATCTAAATGAGGTAGACAACCTAACCCAATCTAAGGCAACAGATGCGAGCCCTTGGCTGTACCCTAACCACCTTACTCCACTGGGTCAGGGAGCGATTACCTGTGAGTCTGACCACAGACACTGGCCCCTTTAAACCGGGAGATGCAATATAGATAAAGAAATAAACTCTCCACCCCCTAAAAGCCCCCTGGAGGGTCCCGTTCACTGTCATTTTGTCCACCCCTACTTTAGTAAAGGTGGCCAAAGTGGGTCTCTGCATTCACTACAGCAGAGTGAAGCCAGCATCTCCTGGGAGCTGATCCATCAATGCCATGTAAACTGACCATACGGAAGAAGCAATCTGCAACTCTAGAGGCTCTGGGAGATTGCAGCCCTGCTTTAGTCACTCTGGAAGCTGACTAATCTACACATGGCAGAAGCTTGAGGAATCGACAGTCCAGTGGAACAAAAGACTGTCCTTATTTTCTATATGTTTCCTTACTGTGATGCACTGTCACACCTAGTTTCTTTATTATGATTCTTGCTCTGTTCTTTGCCATAGGATCAGCAGAGGCCGACCCGGCCTGGCTAAAAATGTGATGAGAGATTTCCGTGAACACTCACCTTCCTTTTGTGGATAGGATACTTTGTTGGTTGGACCAACATGGGAAAACAATGGCCATAAGAGACTAGAAAAGTAGATCCCCAAAAACCTTAGAGTAAAACAAAATACCCCAGTCCTACTGTCGGGGTTTGGCTTCTTAAAAGCTCAATTATTGGGGGAAAAATATCTGTCTTGCCCAGTGGGGAAAAAGTTCATCATCGTCTCTGTTCAATACTTAACATGCCTAAGCCAAAGCTTTTATAAGTCAACTGCCTGAAAAACCCAATGGTGGGAGATCCCAGATCACCTTGAGCCAGATTCCCCAACCTTTGTCTAACTTCTCTCATCTCTGAGAGACCTGGGACAATGTCAACACAGCTATCAAATGGCAGGCCCCAGGTGGACTATACTAGATATGTGGGAGGACAGTGTATATAAACCTCTAAACCAAGATGATGCCCTTTGACCCTAAATAGAGGGGTCTGAGCACCAAAGGGGGTACTGTGGTAGGGTCCCCTCCCTAAGGAAAGGAAAAAAAAATCCTCAAGGCAACCTTGTTACCTGACAACATCCCTCGCAACCTTGTAACATGAGATCACTTAATCAGACTACAAGTATGTGTGTTACCATATATGGGAGACAAAAAAGTAAAAAATACACAAAAAACTATGCCACCTAGCATTCTGGGCTCAGTTCTTTGGGTATGGAACCCAACTGAGTGGTGCCGGCAGGAATAAAGTTGCTTCCTGGAAAGAAAACCCTGGGTGTCATGACTCTCTGTACGAGAATCCTGCTACAATACTATAGGAAAACAACAACAACCATAACAAAACAAAACAAAACAAACAAAAACCCACAACACTAAAATATCAATGGCTTAACATAATGAAGAATTATTTTTTCCTGTCATGGTCTAAAGAAAGGTGGGAAGATCACCTCAATCATGGCAGGACTAGGCATCTGAACACACAGACTAGAAAGGCTCCCTGGCCATGGAAGAAAGGACTGGAGGGTCAAGGAAAAGTTTTACGTCACCCACAGCCCAGTAACCAAAACTTAGTCACATCTTCCCAATCTAACTTCAAGGGAGACTAAAAAATACTCTCTGTGCTTGGAAAGAGGTAAAGGTATTGTGAACACATAGCATTTTCTCTGCCCTGGCCCTTAACTATAAATAGTACCAAAGGTACCCAATACTTCCCAGCAAATACTATTTTTTAAAAAATCAGGGGCGCCTGGGTGGCGCAGTCGGTTAGGCGTCCGACTTCAGCCAGGTCTCGATCTCGCGGTCCGTGAGTTCGAGCCCCACGTCGGGCTCTGGGCTGATGGCTCAGAGCCTGGAGCCTGTTTCCGATTCTGTGTCTCCCTCTCTCTCTGCCCCTCCCCCGTTCATGCTCTGTCTCTCTCTGTCCCAAAAATAAATAAACGTTGAAAAAAAAAATTTTTTTAAAATCAGAATTTGTTATTTAGAAACAGAGGAGGGTGGACAATGACTAACTATGAGCTTTTAAAACTTTACATTTCTTATTCTTTCTTTTCACAGGCAGATATCCACAAAAGTTTGCAAATAATGACAGGAAATATAGTAGTACCAATACCATCAAATCATAACCCAGTGCTGTCATAAATTTACTTTTGAGGTATAGCAAACACAATAATCAACTTAATACTATCTATTGTATTGGAACTTTAGGGTATTTATAAATCCTAAGACTTTTGGTAAAACCAAAATAATAATAAAAAAATAATATTTACTTACTCTTAACACAGAGCCCACTTTGGATCCTCTGTCCCCCTCCCCAGCTCTCACTCTCTTTCTTTCTCTTAAAAATAAGCACTTAAAATAATAATAATAATAATAATAATAATATTTAAGTATATACTCCTCCCCCATGATGCTCAGGAACATCTCAGAACCACTAACACATTACCATCCTTTCAAACTAGGTCAGAACTATTGTTAACTCTGTGCATAATGGCGGGTCAGTGGATTCTCCTATTCTGGTGGAAACAGACAGAAACGCAGTTATATCCCAGACACATTTAATCACACAGAAAAAATCCTGAAGTCTCTAGTTTCTTACAACATAATTTGGCAAAGTATTTACACACTCCAACCTCATTAACACTCTAGCCTTCTCTCTCCCATTTTAGGGTCTTTGCACGAAGTGCTCTTTCCTGGTTGGAAAGTTCTCTTCTCAAAATTAACACTTGCTCCTTTCTCAGGGGAAACATTTCTCAGCAGCTTGATTCTGTCAGTTTCCCTCTATTTATGGAATATATCTCTGCTTCATAGCACTTACCATCAATGAAAATTTCAACTTATTGCTATGATTGTTTGATCAGTGTCTTTCTTTCCCACTCTGTTCGAAGCACCATGAAGATAGCTGAAAGTTTTTATAGTAGTTAGATTCTCCAATGCAGTGTGTCCCAGATATTAAACAATAATATCCAATCGATACTTTTGAATTAATTAATTTTGCTCTCACAACATTGTCCTTTATGTTAGTATGTACAAGGGTAGTGAAAATCAAAATAAAACAAGTAACAAAATAATAACACCTTGTTCTAGGAATCAAACAAAAACCTGGTAGCTAGCCAAGCAAGAACTTGTATACTTTGTCCTTTGTTACACTTTGACAGAGTGGAGAACATAGCTGGGATTACTCTGGGTAGTATGGACATTTTAACAACATTAACTTTTACAATCTATGAACACAAAATATCTTTCCATTTATTTGGGTCTTCTTAAATTTATTTCATTAATGTCTAATAGTTTTCAGTGCACAGTTCTTTTACTCTTCGGTTAAATTTATTCCTAGATATTTTATTATTTTTGATGCAATTATAAATGGATTGTCTTCTTAATTTGTTTTTGATAGTTTGTTAGCATATAGAAACACAAAAGTGTTTTTTATATATTGACTTTGTATACTATAACTTTATAATCTTTTAAAATAAAAAGTATTTGCATGAGGCAGGGTAGGGGTGGAGTGAGGAGGATTTGAAAAGGAAAAAAAGATAAGAAATTGCACATGAGAAAAGGAACAGGTTAAATTATATCCTTTGACTCCGGGTCCGATTCTTGAAGAGAAGTTCGGCAGCTGCCGGAGGGCTCAGGAAGACTGATAAACCCACGCTTGTTACATAGTCTCTGTTTTTCTAGCACTTTAAACAAAGAAAAATAACCCCTTAGGCTCATGCTAAATTGGGAAAACAACAATATGTTTCAGAGTAGTGCTTAAGATATATTTCAAGCTCTTCCACTTATATGTGATAGCTAAAGAGAGATAAAAGTACCTTTATTAGAACCATGCTGAGAATATAAAACTATACATGATGTCACTGGTGTTACAAAGTGCATTGGAACGATGTATCTCCAGTGCTACACCTACCCCAAGCTTGTTTCTTTCACCCAGTCTTTTGTTGTCATTCCTTTCTTCTTCCCCGCCCTCCCTCTATACATACTTTCATTCTTGTGGTCTGTTAAACACAATTTAGATGGAATCATTTGCCAGTCTCATCTAGTAATTTAAAGGAGGGAAGTACTACCTAAGGCCACTCTTCAGTTTCTAGTTTACAGCCTGGGTGGCTCAGTCCATTAAGCATTGGACTCTTGATTTCAGTTCAGGTCAGAGTCTCCTGGTTGGTGTGGTTACTCTCCCTTTACTCCAAAGCCCAGTACTTTTACTATCCATCCCACAAATCTCGGCCTCAATTGTCCAATGAACATGTTGATGGTATTTAATGTATAAACAGCACATATGAAATAAATAGTGTAAGACCTATGAGGTTTTATAATACTTTTTTTCTTCCACTGATTCATAAGGCACAGTAATGTGATCTAAAGCTGCTGCATCTATAGTAATGAAATACTAATTTAATAAAATACCAATTTATTTTACTTTGATTACCGCTATTAAAACAAATACTTCTTAACATGTTCCTTTTTGTTTAAAATCTAGTTTCTGAAAAATGGACAAGAAGCTGGATATCTTCAGGAGGGAGTTAGTGGATGTTCAGGGTGTCCCCCTCTTCTGGAGTATTGCTGAGGAGTGGTCCCAGGTGGAGTCATTTGAGGCCCGACCAGATGACCTTCTGATCTCAACCTACCCCAAATCCGGTAAGATCTTTTTAGTTGTTTGTACTCGCTGATTGGTTATCGATCTGTATGTGTAAGCCCACTGCTCTCATCACTAGTGAAGGGAACACAGCAGCAGTTGCTGGGACAGTTTTGTCTGAAATCAGATAAAACTCACTTTCGATTCTGAAAGATCTGCCACTGAGTAGGGGCTAATCGGAGGGAAAATTAATGTCTTATTTTCCTTTTTAAATCCAAACAAAAATGATGAAAACTGCATATCTAAAATGATTTAGGTACATTAGATTATTTACATATTTATATTCCTTCTATGCATTTTAATGTTTACATTATTCATTGTAGTATTTTAAACATATTTGGTAAAATATTTTATTATTTTAAACACTTTATTATTATTTTAAACACATTTAGAAATGTTTTGCTATAATGTTAGACAGCTGCTGACCTCAGTGTTAAAAGCTGCTGACCTTCTCTGATCTCAGAAAAAAGAACTTAACATGACTCAATAAGAATCACTAATTTTTATTTCTCCAGATGTTTTTATGACAGTCTTCCAATTCATCCAGTGATAGATATACAGAGAAATATCAGAGAATGAGTTTTTATTGCCTTTATCCACTTAATTTACTTGAGCCCATAATCAATCAAGTGTTCCAATTGCTAAATTCTCTAATGTCAACTTTCCTTTATATTTCTGCTCCATTTCTTTTTTTTTTTTATATATATATATAACTTTATCTATTTATTTTTTTGTGAGGGAGGAGCAGAGAGAGAATCCCAAGCAGGTTCTTTGCTGATGTGAGCAGAGTCTGACACAGGGCTTGAACCCACAAACTGTGAGATCATGACCTAAGCCCAAATCAAGAGTTGGTTGCTTAACTGACTAAGCCACCCTGGCAACCCTTTCTGCTTCATTTCTGAAAGGAATTGAGAATGAGAAGGTTTTAATAATTACATTGACTACTAATTCTCTCTTTATTTTATAAATGTTGAAATTACTTCATA